>NC_141697.1:949840581-952498680 GCF_964263255.1 Lissotriton vulgaris
AGGGGACAGTATGTATTCGGGGGATGGTGTTCATTTGTCCCGGATGGGGAACAAGTTACTCATAGGAGACCTGATAGCCTGGCTAAAGACTTTATGACATGACCTTTAGGCAGGAGTGTTGTGGGGGGTCCGGATAGCCGGTCAACTATCCGGCCTGTGGCGGTAAGGTCATGATCGGTGAGCAGTAATTCGAAGATCCCTATGAGGGGGCGTCACCCATTACGGATGGGAGCGCGCGGGGGAGGTGCCAATTGGCCCCTCAACGGGGAGGCGGTCCTGTCTAAGGAGAGGCCGCCGGAAGGAAAGGAAAGGTGGTCAAGGCCCCTTCCTGGATAGGAGGGGCTACGGCCCCTCCTGGGGAATTTCCCGGGGCCAGGACATCTGCGACGGCAGATGGGTAAGTTGTGTGGGGTGCGGGAGGGGGTTTACGCTACCTTTTTAGACACCTCACACGAGTCCTCGAACGACCGTTAAATGGCGTCGAGTTTATTGGGGCCCCCGTCAAGTACAAAGGGAAATTGGTAGATGCACTTGAGGTACGCCTCTGTGCGGTCGCTCCTCTCACAAGTGAGGGGGGTATTTCTGGTTTAGGGATCTGACACCGGTTACGACCTTGCCGTTGGCCCTTAACGTTAGGATGTACAATTTCAAGTCAAATGTTTTGTAGGATGTTAGTTCGGCTAGGAGAACCTTTGTATTAGAGATCTGTTAAGGTTAGCCAAACATCGTAATGTGGAAATGAAATTGTACATTATATGAAACTGTTATTTTAATGTTTTCTTTTGTTTCATATTTTAATAAATACGGCCGGGAAGGGTGACTCCCTTCCCGCCTTCCAAAAGTTCAAGAACTGTTTCCGGTTTCCCAATTCTTGGGGATTGTGTTGAGAGGGGGTGGCGGGTATCTCGGCCATATGGAAAGGGGCGACCAATCGGTCCCCCCGAACGTATGGTGGAGTACCACGATCCCCCCGGGAAGCCATCTTGGGCGGGAGGCGAGTCTCGGCTGGTATGCCCGAAGCGGCGTAGCCGGGCGCGCCTTTTTCCCGCCCTAGAGTGGGCTGGCCTAGACACCGACGCGGCCGGCCACGCCCTCGGAGGCAGGCGGGGGCGGGTTCACGCCCACCCTGAAGACGGATAAAAGGAGCGGAAGCCAAGAAAGCATCCTCTTGTTCCTGTGCTCTGAAGCTGCACCTCCCCGCTGCACGTGAGCTCGAGACGGAACGAAGAGCAATTTTGACCCACCCACCAGCCCCTGAGGACAGCGATTCGTTGTGAATACAGTTGATATAGTATCTTTTTGTTTTCTCTGTTTTCTTACAGGTTGTGATGATTGTCGTGAAATTTCTTAAAGATGCAATAAAGATTGGTTATTTTCAGTATGTTTTGCAAATAAAGTAATTTTGAACAAGGATTGATCAGTATTTACGCTTGATAATAAATGTTGTTTTGCTTTGTAAATCTTAGTAACTTAGGTAGAACTGTCGTATTTATTTTGGTCGGGCGGTAAGGTCATGATCGGTGAGCAGTAATTCGAAGATCCCTATGAGGGGGCGTCACCCATTACGGATGGGAGCGCGCGGGGGAGGTGGCCAATTGGCCCCTCAACGGGGAGGCGGTCCTGTCTAAGGAGAGGCCGCCGGAAGGAAAGGAAAGGTGGTCAAGGCCCCTTCCTGGATAGGAGGGGCTACGGCCCCTCCTGGGGAATTTCCCGGGGCCAGGACATCTGCGACGGCAGATGGGTAAGTTGTGTGGGGTGCGGGAGGGGGTTTACGCTACCTTTTTAGACACCTCACACGAGTCCTCGAACGACCGTTAAATGGCGTCGAGTTTATTGGGGCCCCCGTCAAGTACAAAGGGAAATTGGTAGATGCACTTGAGGTACGCCTCTGTGCGGTCGCTCCTCTCACAAGTGAGGGGGGTATTTCTGGTTTAGGGATCTGACACCGGTTACGACCTTGCCGTTGGCCCTTAACGTTAGGATGTACAATTTCAAGTCAAATGTTTTGTAGGATGTTAGTTCGGCTAGGAGAACCTTTGTATTAGAGATCTGTTAAGGTTAGCCAAACATCGTAATGTGGAAATGAAATTGTACATTATATGAAACTGTTATTTTAATGTTTTCTTTTGTTTCATATTTTAATAAATACGGCCGGGAAGGGTGACTCCCTTCCCGCCTTCCAAAAGTTCAAGAACTGTTTCCGGTTTCCCAATTCTTGGGGATTGTGTTGAGAGGGGGTGGCGGGTATCTCGGCCATAGGCAGAGGAGGCAGCAGGAAAGGTGCAAAAAAACAAGAATATATAGAAGGCTTCATGGGAATCCAAACAAGAGAGCAAACATCAGCACAATAATGGGAAAAAACTGTGGGAAATCTTTCTAAACTTGTTTGTAAATATCTATAAAAATTGAAATTCAATTAATAAACCAAAGTTTAAAGATAAGTTATAGTTATAAAGACCTATTAATTATTTGTATACAAAGCCAAAATAAACTACACAAATCTTCAAAATTCTACATTTATAGTTATAGCTTAAAGTCATAATTTGCGCATCACCCAAAACCTAATATATGTCTATCTCTATCTATCTATCTATCTATCTATCTATCTATCTATCTATCTATCTATCTATCTATCTATCTATCTATCTATCTATCTATCTATCTATCTATCTATTTGTATGTAAATATATACATGTATATATGTATATGTATATATATATATATATATATATAATATATAACATAATCTCAACATAGTATCTTTCAGTTGCCTTTCTTCTTCCACGTGAAGGTGCCAAGCCATCTGATGCATTTAGCAATGAAGGGAGCTGAGCGGAGGCAAAGCATGTAGCACGACTAGTTGGTGCCAGTCCTTGTTTGCCAGCTAGACAGCCTGGGAAGATGAAGTGCCTTGAGTGATTTTTTTAAAAAGCGTGCCCTTTTATTGCCCTGACTTTCTCACTGGAGTTTCAAACCAGTATTAATAGTAACCCCATTCAACCAGTAGTTGAAATTCAACAGTATGAAAGAGATCCTGTGCATCAATCTAGGAGAACAGAAGGGAGGGGACTGCTGAGAGAGCATTTCTATTGACTTGATAAGGTAATTGAGTTGTCTTATAATAATAGAGGAATGTAATGCAAGATATGACAAGTGTTGTCAAGTAGTAGAAGCCCTAAAACCACTGCTTAATTTGTACAGGTGGGGACAGGCTGTGGCCAATGGCACACTTTTTTAAAATAGAATTAGTGACTTATTTTTCACATTTGACTATCTATAGCAAGGCAGAGAAAGACAGAAAAAGAGAGATAGATGGAGGAAGAAGAAGATAAGAAACAGCCCTCTATGCAGTAAGCAGGGATTAAAAAACCCTGCAAGAGTGAGGTTAAGAGGACGGAAATATCGTGTGGTGGAAGACATAGGCCTAAGTTGGAATCAAGACTGGGCAGCCTTGCTATTTATCATTTCTGGCATTTGGTATTACCATCAGTGGGCTACTAAGGAAACCTTTGGGCCTTGTAGGTATACTTGTAAAGCGCACTGCACTGCACTTGCACTTTGTTTCTGAGTAAGAACTGCCTAAAACATATCTGAGAGCTCATTTAGTTTATTTCTAGTTATCCAAAATAAGATGAAGAATTAACCTAAAGCTCATCATCCCAGGACAACCTTTACACCCGTAAGATTGATGCCCTTATTTACCTTGACATTTTCACACCATGATGCTACTCACCTACACATGTGTAGGAGCAGTGCCTGCTCCATCATTTCCATTTTCAGAAACTGGGTGGATTGACCTAAGGTATATGATGATGGTTATTATTTGTCTTTTACCCTTCTTATTCTTGGATTTTGCTTGGTTATCCTTAGATATCTGAAAAATGAAAAAACAAAATACTGTTCTTAGATAAAGAACACATATTTTCGACTAGTACGTTAACAGACCATTCCTATAGTTTCCTGAATAATGGAGGATTTCAAATAAGGCATGTGAGAATGTATCAAAGTACAGTTGTACGCAAAACATATATTTGAACAATGTGAATTTCGCACAAAACAGGTTTCATCTTATAAAGTTTCATCACAAATCGTTTGAGGATTTCACACAAGAGGTCTCAGGCATCCTCATTATATGCTACAAAAGTATAGGGAAACAATGCTGCTTGTCTAATTTAGCATCCCTTTCTGAATGTGAGGTACCAGTTCAGAAAATATATTTATTTCCCAGAGGATTGTTTTGGATGGACAGGGCATGCTATGTTCATACTTCTGAAAGTGGTTAGACTATGCTTTTGCTAAAACGCTGTTTATCTAATGTTCATGACATTTTTAAACTGGCTTTCAAAAATGTGAACACCATTGGAAATTGCTAAGAATTTCTTAAGCTGAGTGAGTAACCTATAACACCTTGAAAGTTTTAGGCTGCTGAGCTTCCAAAGACGTGTTTTCCCAGACGATTTTTGGTGTTGGCAGTCTTGAACTGGGATCTGGGTCTGCACAGAGAATGGTCACATGCACGGTTAGGTTCCAACGAGAGGTATGAATTTATCAGCAACATTTGCATGTGCACTTCTGATAATTTTTATGCTGCATCTTTGCTAAATTACATACTACCTTCCACTAATGAAAAAATACTTTGTCAATTAATAAAACTACTGCTAAATTAACAGAATAGTTGCCTATCACTCAACTATCTCGAAGTACACGGCCATTAGAATGCACCCCCTTTATCAGTGCATATAGAACTGGGCCGTAAGTACGAGAATCTAGGGAATTCATAATATTGTCACCTTCTAACCAGGTATGTATTTTGGTTACATAGCTGTGCCTTTTCAAAAGATCTGAAGGACCAGTGAGGCACAATTTGTCTCCTTCCAGACCAAATACACTCTTACAGATATTTGTTTTGGGATTATTTGGACTTTTTACAATAACAATATCTCCTTTTTTAACTGTCTAAAAATCATGACTTAAGTTTTCTGACACAACCAATTGTTAATTGTAGGCTCCATCAACGGACCAGAGCACATTAAAACTTAGATAGATATTCAAAGCACATAATGAAAGGTACAGCCAACAAGTACCAAACTTTTGCCTAACACAAGTGGAAACTTATTTCGCTTTGTCACAAAAAGAGCTGTACAGTTCACCAAATCTGTGTGCATATCCACGAGTGAAGTGTAATGGTCTCTTCCCATTTCTAATTGAATCCTATAGACTTGCTGTACTCATGTCCTTGTTAGTCCTTTGTGTATTATTAATGTAGTCCCATTATAAAAGTTGGCATTCTCTTAAGGGTCTGTTGATCTATTTTCACTTCTAAAGGTTTCCTCTGGACTTGCCCTGTTTGTATCAATTGGTCCTTTGTTTGTTTCTTTTATTGTTCAAGAGTGCTAGGTTGACTATGCTGGACTCTCCTTGGGGCATATGGACAGGTCCGCACAAGAGGGTAGAGTACAGTGTCCAAGAGTGATACGGCGGCAGGTACAAACCTCCAATCTGTGTGAACTTAAATAGTGTAAAAGCCTCTCTTGGAAATAAAATTACATTGTATGTGAAAAGAAGGAAACAGTACAGATAAAAACATGCCCAAATTACAGACTATCTGCTTTTGATGCCTGCCTGATGGTTGATGATTTTATTTTCGAAATGTCAACCTGACTTTCTAAATTTTGAATAGCTAGTTAAAAGGACATGCTGCAAAGTCCATGAGTCAAATATTTACATTTTAAATTAGTTATCTCAACTGAATCTTGTTTTGAACATTTCGGGCCACACATTTCCCTCATAAATCAAATAACTAAGAAGCTGATCGTGGCTCAGGATCACACAATGTGGAAGTGGCAATAGCAATACCACCAGATCAAGAGCCTTCTAGAAGCAAATAGGGCACATTACCATCACATATATACTGAGAGAAAACTGAGTACACGACAAAAAGACGTGCACGTTCATGGAAATACAACCCAAATTCTGGGTTCCGTTCTACACCTTCTTCTAAGGAATTACAAGCCATATGGTCCCATCAATATTGTCACATTACTAAGTGATTTAGGTAGTAGTTGCGTTCCCCTTAGAGATGTCTGCAGATGACACTGTTTCTTCTGATGCCGGTAACCTATACACCCTTGCCTCCTGTATACCTGAAAAGCTTCCAGTTTTACTTTGTAAATTCTATTTCCAAAAAGCAGAGAGAGTGGTAACTCACAAACCTTGAGAACATTTTCTTTTAGACCTTCTTTTCATCACAGATGCTCAGATAACTGATTACATTGCCTCTGTTGTGAGATTTAGTCCCAGTTTAGAAAATACTTCAAAAAATCTTATTATAAGAGTTGGTTTATTGTGGTCTGCTATAATGATATCTTGTTTCTTTTATTTATTTTATTTTTAGTGTTTTCTATAGCGCGAACATGACCCTGCAAAGGGCGTCAGAGCACTTTACAGTAGCATTTAAACAACATTCCTAACTTTACATATTACTAGACATTGGTGGTTGCAGTAATTGCAATTCCGAAGGGCTAGCAGCAACCAAAAAGTTCACTGATAGATTACCATAAAGTCTTAGAACTTTTCAAAACAATGAGATAAAAACGAGTTTAACAGACCAACATTGTACAGTGAGCTTGTATTGTGAAAATTATGTCCACCAGGCAGAATGAAATAAACAAAGAACAGTTTTAAGGAATTATGGGAGAAATTTCCTCATATGAAGCGATTTTGCTTCCTTTTTGAATTTTGCGATGGTTGGCATTCTTCTCAAGTCGGGGGGAGGGCGTTACAGATTCTCGGTGCGTCCCCTGAGAATGCTCGGTCATACATTCTTTTCTTACGTAAGCGCGCCGGTTTCAGTAGTAGATCAGCCTTGCTTCTGGAGGAACGTGACCCTCCCGACAGCGTGAGTTTCTGGCCGAGGTAGACTGGAGTATTGTTGTGTATTGCTTTGTGGGTGATGCATGCCAGTTTGAACTGGATTTGTGCTTCGAAAGGAAGCCAGTTGAGAGCTTTCAAGTTGGTGGAGATATGGTCAACTTTTTTGGATCCCACTATGAGTCTTGTGGCTGCATTAAGACATGCTTTCAACGGGGCTGTTGAGATCTTAGGGAGTCCATCTAAGGTTGTGCAACCATATTCAATCCTTGAGATGACCAATGCTTGAACTGCTGTTTTGAGGTCTGCTTTATTTAAAAAAGATTTTAGTTTTTGTAAGTAACTCAAGTGGAATCTGGCGTTTTTTGCCATTGTGTTGATATGTGCCGACATATTAAGGTTTTTGTCCAGAATGATACCCAGAGATTTAGTTGACTCCACAATCTTCAGAGTGCACTTTAGTGCAGTGATGAGGTTGGACCATCCTGCCATCAGGAGCTGAACCAGGATAGCACTGTACCCTCAAATCCCGTCCTATCTTAATTATGTAGCTCATTCCTGCAACTCCATGATAATGTTGCACCACTATAGGGTGGCAAGCCATATAACCAAATATTTTTCGGCAAGCATGGGAGATAGTGCTGGTGCTTTGCCTGTCAAATTGTGTCCAAAGGAGGGTGGTTACTCTAGGATATGCCGAATACTCCTGATAAGGTAGGGGATTTTTGCCGCGCCGGCCACTTCCATCTTCCCGTCTGGTTAAAAATGGGTTGGAATGCAACCTGAATGATTGTCAGTACCTAATTGGACAAGTGTATTTTCAGACATGGGTTCCTTGCTCACTGGCCCACTAGAACCAAGCTACACATGACTGAACAGCCCCAATCAGGGCAAAACGAGTCTTGGGTTGCATGTTGCAGTTCAGAGAGGACCTGGCTTGACAGTTTGGCTGGACTTTTCCTTTTTGAATAGGGTCAAGACTAATTTGCAAATGGCTGTCCTCATCTGAGGTGGCATGCTGGGCAAAAGAACGAAGGGTTGGAATGCTAACAGATCAATTGCCCTAAATGGCCATGGGTATGCACAGACAGGGGTCCCTTGCTTGCAGTCTCACTTGAACCCAGCGACACTGGACTGAAGAGCCCCAATCAGGGCAAAACCGGTCTTAGATTATTTGTGGGGAGAGGATTTGGCCTTACAGCTAGAGTGGTCGACCTCGAAGCTGGGGAACCGGGTTTGAGTCTTGGCAACGACCCTCAACATCCTGCGATTCTGGGCAAATAGTTTAATCTTCCTGTGCCTAACAAAAATGAATGTGTTCTCATGTAACAAAACTGGTGCTCATGTAAAGTGCTCTGATAGCCGATGTCTAGGGTCTAGTTTGAGCTGTATAAAACTTTTTTTTAAAAAGAAAAAATTGTCCTGGTTCACAGAGGACCTGGCTTGGCAGTTCAATTTAGATGCTTCCTATTAGAGCAGGGTCAAGACTGATTTGTATATGGCTAGGTCTAATCTGATTTGGCATGATAGACATAAGAATGATGTATTGGAAAAACCCTTTCAGTACTGAACACTTCAAGAGTCAAGACCCGCGGGAGCACCAAAGTACACATGTTACCTCACTCAGGGAAGCCGGGTACATAGGTGTCTTTTTGTGTCGGGTTTTCTCGTCGTTTCCAATGGAGAACTGCAATGAAGTGCTGCAGGTGACCAAGTGAAGAGTGTACGGATGGATCCAAGGGTGAATCGGAGATCTGAAGAACCTGAAAGCAGAGGGGACAGAGTCTGGGTCACTAGCCATTGACCAGGAAGGCGACAAGAAGATGCCAGCCAATGTCGGGTGCTTTCGGGTGATGTAGGTGAAGCTTGACTCTTCAGCCACGAGGTCCAGGAGGCGTCGACAACAAACAGGAGCTGGATTAGAGCTGTTCAACGTCGATTGTCGAGTGCTGCAGTGTCGGTATCCAGATTGGACCCAACAAGCCTTGGTAACAGGAACCCACACAAAATAGGAAGATTGGCTTCAGAGCAGACCAGCAAGGTCTGAGGGACTCACCCTTTGGGGGGTGGGAGTCCAGGCACGTCTTGAGCAACCAGTAAAGCTCAAGAAACAAAGTAGATTCCTTTGTGGGGATCCACCGGTCGACGGACCAGGGATCACAAAGGGACCTCAAGCAGAAATGCAGGAAGCGGGCCCAATGAACAGTTGTGGAGTGTAGGCCTCTAAGCTTCAGGGCAAAAGGTGCTCAGGGCTTGGACTACAAGTAGCCCAATGCACAACTTTGGGAAAACTTGGGAAGTCAATGCACTAGCAAATGTGCTGGATGTCCAGAAGTTCCGGTCCCACGTCTCTCCTGATAGCTACAGGTCTCAACTCTGCTGGGGACTCATGTCACCCTCGGAGATGTCTGGAAGTCCATGTCCTGTGCTGCAGATTCATTGGGATCCGGCGGGAGCCTTGAAAATGCAGACCGGCAAGATGCTTCTTTGGTGCCTGTTTGACAGGGGAGTCGCTCCTTGACCCCAAGGGAGATTTCTTCCCTTTTCCAGTCGATATTGAATGTCGAAGGTCCAAGATTTATGTTTCAGAGTTTCGTCCAGGGTAATCTAAAGTCCTAGGGACTGGGTTCCTATACTTATACTAAGTTTAGGCGTTGGACTAACTCTAGGGTCCCACCTATGGGAGGACCTGGGGAGGGGGTGGTTACACCCCTTCAACTTTGTCTAGTTTCACGCTAGAGCTGGGGCTGAGTGCCCCAGCAACTGGTTTGAACTGGGAAATGCATTGGGTACACCTTGTGTGCCACAGGCACTGTCTGGAAAGCATTCACTGAATGCACCCACTATGCCCCAATACACTAAAGCCTGTCTGGGGAGGCGCTGCCACCTCCTTGGACCGGAAACCTATAGTCCAAGCCTCCCCTGCCGGAGTTTCGTCCAGCAGCAGGAGGTCAGACTCGTGTCTGTGGAAGCAGCATCTATTTTGTGATGCTGGGGCTCTGTTTAACTTCTACCGGTTTTACCAGTGTGTACATGTCTTCTCCCTCTAGAAGAGGGGGGGGGGGGTAGTATTCCAAAGTGTTTGACATTCCAAAGTTAGCATTTACCGTGAGGTTATAATGCACTTAAGAGTATATGGTATGGATGTATCATAGAACAGCTATAAGGAAGGGATTCCGAAAGCTGCAGAGTGCTCAGCTCATGCTTGGGCCCCCTCTCACACCAAACCAAGCACTCTGCCTTCAGTATTGTCAATAAATGCTTCAGCCCGTGGTAGGCCTCTGGAGTACCTATGCCCTTGGTACCTAAGGTACCATATACTAGGAACTCATAAGGGTGACCCAGTAACCAATCTGGAGTGTACCTAATGTACATGCAATCAATTTAGAGAGGAAACAGCTAGGCTGGGGTCCTGGTTAGCAGGGCCCCAGTGAGACTAAAGTCGATAAATCAGTGAAACACAGCAAAAAGTGGGGGTAACCATAGTAAGCATATCCTACTCCCCTACACTACCCAAGTAATTGTTCGTGGTTAGACCTATTGCAAGCATCCTCCTATCACCTTTCGTGTTTGTCCTGTACTACCCTAAGTAGCCCATGATATGCCCAGACGTGGGTCCCTAGCTCACTGTGCCAATGGAACCAAACAAACCCAACTGAAAGGCACCAATCAGGGCAAAACCTGTCCTGGATTTCATGTGTTCTGGGTCAGGATGACGTAACTTGGCAGATCGGACTGGACTGTTTCTATTGTAAAGACTGATTTTAATACGGCTAGTTTAATCTGGGGTGGTATATTGGGCAAAAGAACTATGGATTAAAATGCTACTCTGAGCGATTGCCAGTGGTAGACTTATTGCAAGTATCATCCCATCACCTTTTGTGTGGGTCATGAACTGCTTTAAGCGGTAATGGTCATGTTCCGAGTTGGGTCCTTTGCCCATCGTGCCGAATGAACCAAGCTACACCCAACAGAAGAGCCTTAATATTGGTGGTACCAGTTTTGGCTTGCTTGTTTTCAGAGAGGGGGTCGCTTGGCAAGACTGTTCGTATTGGAGCAGGAACAAGACTGATTTGTACATGGTTGGGTCTAATTTGAGGTGGCATGACGGGCAAAAGAATGGTGGGTTGAAATGAAATTGGCAGTGGTTAGACATATTGCGAGCATCCTCCAATCGCCTTTTTGTGATAGCTTGATTAGTTTGCCTTTTTCCAACCTGAAAGTACATTTAAATATCATTTGCTTACAACAGTAAATTTACCCGGAGTTACTGCAAGAGCTGTGTCAATTAATACAAGTACATTTTGACGAGGAGGCATGGTAAGTAAGACCCTTATTAATATTCAAAAAGGCACCATGTGTGGTGTTGATTTCATAGACCCAATCCACAGCTTTTGGCTGCATCTGAAGGAGAATGGTCCAAAAAAATTCAAGATGGAAACACTAACTCCTCGAGGCTGCTTTACAGTATGTCATGGTCTACAGTGGCCTACGCTGCTGAAATGTTGAAGAATATGAGGCATGTCTCCCAAATGTTATATTTGAATGCATTGGAAGGGTTTCTGGTCCTCACACAATCACTATTTCTGTCTTGGCATTTCAGATAAAAGGAACTCTCTTTCATAAGAACAATATGTAGTCCACACAAGAGAGTGCCCATTATCGAGGAATTACACGCAAGATACACACAGATCACACAGATCGATCTCAGTTTCAATTCAAAAGTACAAACCCTTAAAATAAATTAAGGCAGTGTTAGTGGGAAGACAGCTGGGGAGGGCACATGAGGTGCAGGAGAGGAGTTCAAGGACAATCTGAGAGGCCAGTTTGATGTCCCATACTTTGCTTTGCTATCCTTGTATTGTTTGGGTGGTTGGTTATTATTTTAACCAAAATACCAATAAATTACATTAGAAAAAAAGGAGGAGATTCATGAGCATGCTAGTCTATAACTTCTATGAGCGGATCAGAAGTTGTGAGAAGCTGCTGACCATTTGGTCTAAAGAACCAAAGATACAATGCCTACACCTTAATAGTGATTCCAAAAAGTCTCAGTAACAACATTATTACAAAGGAGAGATTATGTCATAATGCCAGATTCATGTAGTTTATAAATGGAAGGTTGGATTGTGTAATATAGTGCGTGTGCATTGTGTCCTTTGCTTTCATAATTTAACTGTTAGTGTTAAGCTTCAAGTTCATCTCTAGATACTGAAAATACTTAACAAGATGAGAATGAATGAGGTCATAAAGTATGAGTAAAAGAAGATTACCAAAAAATGTGTTTTATGTACTCAGAGTATAATACTAATGCCAGAGAAATGGAACAAGTCACAACAAAAATATTGCACACTCACATTGTTGCACATAATTCTCGATATACATTAATATATCTTTTTGAGCTAGAGAAACCCCTTTCCAGCAGACAAACTACATTACTTGTTCCATAAATTGTTCAAAAACCAAAAAATAGAAATTTCTCAATCTAACCTGGGGTGTTAGGGTCAAGTAGGTGTGGTTAAAGATGCCACTTGGTGCACAGGACAAATTTGACGATCTTTGGTCTGTTGTTGCCAATAACTGCATAATGGAAAAAGTAAACTGATGAAGTTACAGAGTGGCTAAAAAGTCTATAGGAATGAAACAGAAGTAGTTTGATTCATTTCTACAACATAAGATCAAAGTTGTGGAAATTATATTAGTCATACAATGGAAATCTCATATGAAATGTTTGTGCAATTGCTTATTTGGACTGTATAGTTTAATCAAATAACATTCAATGGATAAAATACAGTGGAAATCACAATTTATATATGATGATATATCCCTGTACCTAACAAAAGAGTGTGTACCTCAATCTTTCGCAGCTGTTTTGATTGGACATCAAGGGCATTCCCGCATCTCATGCTAGGCATCATAGTCTGCATTTCTTTGTTGCTTGTGTCACGCCATCTGGTTACATCCTGTTGAATGTAAAAAGATTAAAAGATATATTTTATTTTTGGAGCAGTATATTATAAGAGAAGAAAACATTGGCTCTGATTTAGAGGCTGCTGGTAATGGGCCAGCTGTGGTGTGTCCACCATAGACTTTCTGCTGGTTCACCAGAGAAGTATCCTCTAACATTAGAGTTAGCTAATCCCACACAAATTGAGGGCAGTTCAATAACAGGCAAATCGAGCCACATGGCCTCACTTAAACTGTGATGTTGAATTTCAATTGCTTGAAAAGAATTAAAAATGAGAGATTCTCATATTGGACATTGACGGTGTTAGTCACAGATGTGAAAAGCTGCTGACCATGTGAGCCATGGAGCCAAAGACAAAAAATCTGCAACCCACCTGCAAATAGACCCGGTACCAACAAGATGTTTAAAAAATGCGATCAGCATATTCTGTGCTTCTACTTAATTCACACAGTTTCACTCCTGGGGCATAGTTTTATGTTTTGCCACAGATTACCAGAAGTATACATAGTTAGGATTGGTAATATCTTGTTCTAAGAGTGTGATACTTGTCACAGAAGATGTAGTCGATGTATTCACACCATGGACCAAAGAATGAGGTACCTCACACCTTAAATACTGCATGCTAACTTCAAATATCATGGATCTCCATTGACATACAGTAAATATAAGAGGGCAGAGTCATTCCAGAATCATGCCAGATCATAGTAATCATGTGTTATTTACTGCACAATTTGCAGAACCTTTTAATACTAACCTGAAGCATTAATTTGTGGCTTTGGCTGGTTTTGAGGGCACTGATAAAATTTGAAGGAAAGCTGATTACATTTTGCAGATATCCTAGAAGAATGAATTTGTTACAAAGGCAAGTCCAGAGTGCACGGTCAAAATGGGAGGGACAGTTGGTTACGTTCTCCAAGGAGCCCAATGTTGTCTAAAAGAAAAGAAAAAGATCTTAGTTAAAGATGTGTTCTGCTGCACACCAGAGCTCATATCTGTTTTTCATTTATTGTGGAACATAGCATTATCTACCCCAACTCAACTGATCAACAGATTTATTGTTGGCATTGTAGATGCAGTGCAGTGCAGTGCAGTGCAGTGCAATATACTCATCACCAGTGGTAGCCACATGGCAATCATATTTAGCAATTGCAGCAAATGCACGCATAAAGTGCATCATGCACATTGTATTTGACACGTGTTTACAAAACAAAATCTTCTTGATAAGCCAAAGTAAAAATTATGATATAAATAATTTTTTTTAATTGCCTTTACTGGTTTTTAGGTACATAATACAGCTGCATCAAGTATTGTAAGATAATGATGAAACATGTATGGTGACAACAAAAATTAGATCCATACAAGTCTATTTCGTCTTCAAGTACAGTCTTTAAAGGACAAGTAGAGTGCAATATACATAGCCAGCAGTAATTAATACATTGAGGTATGAAGAGGTCTCTCTATGTTGGTTGTGTTGAAGACGTGGGGGGGGGGGTTATTCAGTCACGTCTTTGTCTAGAGAGTGTAGGTATACACGGAAGGATGACCAAATATCCCTGGGGCATTATGCAAGGGGTTGTAGATTGCCATAGTCTCCCCACATGTTTTCGCTTCTGCTCATGCTTTTGAGTCACTCTTTAACAGTAGGAAGTCTGGACCCACCCTAGCCCAGGAATATTTCCCTCATGCCAAGTAATAATGCAACAGAAACCAGCCAGCAGATTGCCTGGGGTATGTCATAGGTGTATCCTAACAGAGCAACCATTGGATTGGGAGCCATCGTGTAATCTGTCATGTTGGAGATCTGGATAGATACATTTTCCCAATAGTGAGCAATCACCGGACATGTCCATATTAGATGGGCAAAATCGGTTCCAGGGTATGACATTTCATCATTTATCGTGTCTGGGGGTTCGAACTTTGCAATATCTGCTTGGGAGAAATAGCACATGTGGAAATATTTAAAGTGTATCCATTTATGTCTTTGGTTAATGGAAATGCGTTTTATTTGTGCGCAGCAGTAGCCCCATATTTGGTCTGCAATAGGAGCCCCAAGCTCCTTCTCCCGGACCATCCGCACCCGGGATGTTACGTCTGGTTTTAGGACCAGGGAATCTTGGTATAACCTAGATGTCATATGTCCGCCATCTGATGCCTCAATCACTACAGACAAGGGTGTGAAGTCTTCTGGAGGGATTGGATAGGTGGGTATAAGAGATTTAAAGGAGCTCTGGAGCCTTTTAAAGACCGAGAGGTCCATTTATGATGCATTTGGCGGCCACATGTCGCCTGATAATTGTATGACGCGTCCATTGAGGAACAGGTCGCCAAGGGTGGACATTAAGTATCTGTGAAGTGTACTTTTGACCAATGTCTCCTTGTGGGTGGTATCCAGGGATTATCTGCGATAGGGATGACGTCGTAGTACAGGGGACCGCCCTGTAGCATATGTCGCAACCTGCGCCATGGCCAGCAGGTTGTGGAAACTGTCTGTATGTCCAACATTTTGAATGGGATGCCCCGCGGCAGTATCTGTGAGTGGAGGAAGCCGTCCAGCTGAGCGCGATCTGGGCGTATGTATGGTATGCGCGCGTCAGGGTAGTACCAAAGATATGTGTAGATACAGAGGCAGATGTCAGGTACAGCAAGACCTCCATGCTTATTGGAAATTGTCAATGACTCCCAGCGCACCCAGGGGCGCCCCCCGCCCAGGTCAGTCACAGCAGAATGCCACGTAGATTGCCAAAGAAGTAATGTGTGAGCAGGATGGGGGTGGTAGTGAACAGATATAAAAAGCATGGTAGCACCACCATTTTAAGAATAGCCACACGTCCCATCAATGAAATAGGCAATTTTACGTATTGTTCAAATTGTGCGTTCAGGGTGGCCAATGCCGGTCCATAATTGGGCTGGAGGACCTGATCTCTATCCCTATGTATTTGGATACCCAAATATTTAGTGCAGTCAGTGGTCCATCCGTGAGCGGGAAGACCTCCGACTTTGCCCAGTTGATGCAGAGTCCTGAGAGTCGACCATAGCTGGCTATCTCCTGCATGAGCGGGGGTAGGTTATCCCTGGGGTGTCGCATAAACAGGAACATTTTGTCTCTGTATAGCGATAGTAGCAATGGGCCATATGTAAGTTGCATTCCGCTGTGTTTGTGTCTGTGCTGCAGTGCCCTTACCAGTGGATCCATTGCAATTATAAAGAGTAGGAGGGAAAGTGTGTCGCTTTTTCTCAAACAGGCTGTGAGTTTGGTATATAGTATCATAATCAATGCAAGAAACGGTGGGGGAATGCCTGGTTTTCTCAGAACGGCTCTTAAGAGAGGCCATTCAAGTGAGACGAAGGCCTTTTCCGCATAGAGAAGGGTGGCTCACTGGTTAGAGCAGGCAGACCCTGAAGCAGAGGTCAGACCCGGGACCAGGGTTCAATTCCCGACGCGGCAGGGTCTTGAGCTCAAATGTCCATGGACTCGATAATTCTCGCTTCGGTGCCTGACCTAATCATGGGTTCACACTCTGCAACTCTGGGCATTAAGCTTGCTTAATCTCCACAACGGCCCCCCGCGGCGGGATGCCTGGCTTTCACCTTGGGAATGCCCTGTAGGGGCTATCTTACAGGGAAAAGCCAGGACGGGTTCCCAAGGCAAGCGCGGAGATACCCCTTCGGGGGTCGAATCTGGCGCTATATAAGAGCATAATAATAATAATAATAATAATAATAATAATAATAATAATAATAATAATAGAGCATGGCCACCGCAGCTGGTGTGTCCGGTGCCACCTTAGTGAGCACTGCAAATAGTGTCCGTAGATTGAGGGAAGTTGCGCGGTGTGGGTCGATTCAGCCTGGGCTGGTGAAATGATTTGCTCCATCAGCAATGCCAGTCTGTTGGCCAGTGCTTTGGCAGGTATTATATTATAGAGGTTAAATAGCGATAATGGGCGATATGAAGTGCATTATCTGGGATCTTTGCCTTGTTTCAATATTATCATGTAGATAAAAGAAAGGAATCCCTTAAGGCACAACTAAATACAGGTATAAAATAATGTACCTTATGACATAACGAATACATACAACAAAGATATGGAAAAGTTAAAAATTCATTTATTTTGAATATATAAAAAAAAAAAAACAATATCAACAATAGGGATGACTAGACTAAATCCCTTAATTAAAACAAGATAAAATTGAGACAGTACATATAATTGCGACCTGCACAATTGCAAGCAGACAGAGCAGTTACAACATATACTTGTTGGATACAGGTTTATATATTCTTTCTCCGCTCTGTTTGCACCAGAGTAGTATCGCTACCACCTCAGCGTATCTATTATGGTGTTGGAGACTTGAATTATACAACTTTGATTGCATTGACGCGTTTCAGTGATATCTCCTTTTTATAATCACCTTTATCAAGACATAAATTTTGTCTGCCAAAACCAGGGTGGTATGTATAGTCGCCCTGTTCTGAATGAGTGCAGTATTTTGTTGTCCCCCTGAGCGTGGACCATAAATATTATATGTAGTTAGGCCACAAATGCCATATATAAATGTCACGAATTCCCAACTTCTGACGGATAATGTTGCTGAAGGATGCTGATAGAATAGTCTTTTAGGCTTCTCAAAGAAAACCTAATGGGATGGTGTATGATTTCACAATCCCTTGGGCATCATACTATGGCCAAATGTAATTAGAGGCTACCTAGTTAGTAGAAAAGAGTTCTGCTCTCTGTGGGGGTCCGAGTCGTGTATTATCATGAAAATTGCCTCTCGGAGTGTCAGCAGCAGTTCGCCGGTGCTTAAAGATTTGTTATATAGCGCGAGGAGCTGTGGGACGAGTACTTCTTTAAATGTCTTATTAAAGGTACCAGTCAGCCCTCCCAGGCCTGGCTCCTTGGAGGGACCTAAGGCGGTGATAGCTTGTGTTCTGTGTTCCAGCATCAACGGTTCACTAAAGAACTCCTGCTTCCCGTTTGACAGCCAAACCATAGCTAAGTCCTCGAGGTAGGAGGTCATCACTGTGGGATTGTAAGTGGTTCTAGAGATGTAGAGGTTTTGATAGTATGTTTTGAATTCATGCAGGATGTTTTCGCTGCCTGTGAAAGCGGCTCCCATATCTGATCATATCCTGGCTATGTAGTTCTGCTGTCCGTTTGGGTGTAATAAGCACGCCAGTGTGCGACCAGGTCACTCCCCCTCCCCATAACGTTGTGCCCTAGCATGTTTGTCCATGTATTAAATCTTCCTATCCGCCAAGTCCTGGAACTCCGTAACGAGGATATTTTGTTGGTGCGTCCGGTCCTTATCCCCATCCCCCACTGTCTGGTCTGTGTCATGAAATGCCTTCTCAGTTTTCTGCACTTGAGTGTGAACATCACATAGTATGACTGTGTGTTTGGAAATGCACACTTAGCGGATATAGGCCTTGAAGGCTTCCCACAGGGTTACTTGTGTGGATACGGATCCAGTGTTTAAAACAAAATATTCTGTAATAGAGGACTGTAGTTCAATACAGGCTCTAGCAGGGCTTCTCCTCCGAATCTCCAGCTGAAGTCCATGTGGCAACTTCATGGGATTCTCATTTATAACAGGACTGGGCTATAGCCAGAATGTTTTCAGGGAAGGACGGAGATCCTGCTGAGCCTTTGATGGACAAGCGATGAAATAAACCAGTAGTCTAGTCCAGTCCGGCAGCGTGGGGGGACGAGTAGAATGTGAAACCAGGAGTACATCGGTAGTGGGTACGCCAGGTGTCTAATAGTAAATATAAATCAGTAAGTTGGCTGAATGCTTCCCAGGTGCGAAGCTTGCGAACTGGCTGTGTACTGGTTGTATCTATCTGTGGGCAGTGTAACCTGTTCAGGTCACCTCCCAATATCCAGTGGTCATTTCTAGGCGAGTATATAGTTCCTAGAAAAATTCAGGGTCATCAACATTGGGGAGGCCTATATATTGACTATTTGGATCCTTCGGTCTGCCAATGTACCATGGATATATTGATATCTGCCGTTGGGGTCAGAGTATTGAGCCGTGAGAGTAAATGGCACACTCTTGTGGATCAGTATGCAGGTGCCCCAGGAAGTACGAACTATAGTAGGAGAAGTACCTATGATTTTTGACTGATTGGCAAAAGGGGGATCAGTGCATGGAGACAGATGGGTCTCCTGCAGCAGAGTGATTTTAACATTGTGCTTAGCTAGGTAGGAGAGCACTTGCTTCCCCTTCCGTGGGTTGTTAATGCCATAGATATTCCAGTATATAAGCGTATGTTCTACTGTCTTCGACTTGTCATGTGGAGTGCTACCTAAGGGTATATTTTGATTCGATATCAGTTGCGTCGTAGCGACGTGTGGTTGGAGACATGTGCAATGGCGCAAGACAATTTATAGCATAACTGCACAGGATTAACATCAATGCGTCCGCATCTCATAGGTTCGTCCTCCTTCACAGGCAGGCCTGAGATGGTTGTGTTCCTGTAAGGGCTCCAGATGCAGCCTCGGTGAATGTCCCTGGGAGGGTGGTGGCCAGCTGGGCGAGGATGGGGAATGGGACCAGGGGGAGCTGGTGTGCACATTGGCGAGCCCAGCGGTCCCGGCCTCAGGCTCGGCCATGGTCACTGTCACCATGGGGCCATGGGGCCTCTGAGGCTCCCTCTCCTTCTCCGTGTTTTCAACCCTGGGAGTCGTCTCACTGGACGACACCCAATTCGGGTTTCGGAAATATCATGGGACAGAAACGGCCCTAATCAAAGCCGCTGACGATGTGCGCCGAATTAGAGATCTTGGCGGAATTGCAGTTTTGATACTGCTTGATCTCTCAGCAGCGTTCGACACGGTCGACCATAAGATTCTGGTCGACCGTGTCGAGAAGATGGGCGTTTGCCAAACAGCCAAGGAACTTCTGGCCACTTTTCTTTCTGAGAGAACTCAAGCAGTCACTCTAGGACCTTACCAATCTGCTAAGCTGTCGCTGCCATGTGGGGTACCTCAAGGCTCATCCCTCAGTCCGACACTATTTAACATCTATGTGTCGGACCTTGCCAATATCATCAAGGCACATGGGATGGGCCTCACCTCATATGCGGACGACACGCAATTGGTCATGGCCATAAGGGGAGATGGACCAGAAGTGGCCAAACGCCTACAGAGGGGAATGACGGAGATAGGAGACTGGATGAATACCAACTGTTTAAAACTTAATTCAGAAAAGACTGAAGTTGTAATATTTGGCCCTCTTTCTCCGAGCTGGTCAGCCGAATGGTGGCCAGCCAGTTTTGGAGCCATTCCCAAACCTGTTTCCAAGGTTAGAAATTTGGGTGTCATCTTTGATGATGGCCTCAATTTCATGGACCATGCAAATAAAGTGGCTTCCACAGCCCACTATAAACTCCGCATGATCAAAAAAAATCAGTCCTTACCTTCCAGTGGCGGCTATTAAGACCTTAGTTAGTTCTTTGGTCTTATCGTCACTGGATTATTGCAACGGTTTATTTCTGAATACACAAATCAGAGTCCTAAGAAAACTACAATCAGTGCAAAATGCTGCAGCCCGCCTGGTTTTCGGAATTCCCAAACATGTTTCCACCTCAGATGCAATAAAGCGACTTCACTGGCTGACGATCCAGAACCGGATCAAATTTAAATCATTATGCATTGTCTATAAGACACTCAATGGACAGGGCCCACACTCATTGAGAGAGCAACTGAGACCATATCAGCCTTCCCGTCAACTTAGGTCCTCTAACAACAATCTATTAGTGATTCCTCGCGTGAAAACAGTATCCTGGGTCGACCGTCGCTTTACAGTCGCCGCACCAAAATTGTGGAACACTCTTCCGCTGGACATCAGAATCTGTGCAACGCTGCTTCAATTTCGTAGGAAACTCAAAACATGGCTGTTTACTCAATAACTCAACAAGGATTAATCGTAGAGAACTGATTATCATCTAGATTACTGCAAACATCAAGCGCCAAGACACCTACGGGTAAACGCTGCGCTATACAAATAGCAATAAATAAATAAATAAATAAAATATCCCACTGTCTCTCAGAGGTCCAGGTAGGGTTTTCCTGGATTCTGTGACCAGTTGTGCATAGTTAACAATGGTGTTTGCTGCTGAAGATGGACTGCCTGTGCCAGAGCCTCACAATAACGCGGCCATCTTGGTGGTGGTCGTGGCCACGCCTGTCTGAGGATATAAATTATATATTATTTTTCATAATTTTCAAAATGCACCTCACCCATCTGAATGATTTAGAAGATCAAACAGTAAGGCCTCATTAAGAGGTCCTCAGTTAGACTGCTAGGTTGTCTACTTAGTGAGTCAAACATCTCATCCTCCAGCATGGTTGAAGCTGTCTCTATTGAAAACCCTGAATTCAATACCACCTTGCCTCTCCTGCAAGGTGCAATTGTCATCACTAATGCGGTCCCCAAAATTATACCCTGCAACAGGAGGTACATTCTGTGTACCCACATTAAAAATATCCTGGCCATGTAGATATGTACATTTTGAGTATTTTCTGTATCAGGCAATGATAGTTCACATGGGAGAATTGAATCATAAACTGTGGTGCGCTCAATAGATGAATTCCAACTATAAACACTTGTGTTTAAAATAAATTCTACAATCACTTTATGCTTTATTCCATCATGTTTTATGCCAACACATATCTTTCCTTTATCTCTGTAAAAACTTCTTCTGGGCAAATATAAAGACCCAAATAGTAACAATATATGGTATCTCCAAAATGGAATTATAAAATAAGATGTATGGTATCACTGCTCCAATTATGATCAAAGGCTATTCAGTTTAATGTTATATAGTGACATATTATAATAATGAGTGATTGGTACAACCTCAGTTTCTGTATATTTGCACATAGAGAATGGTGTTTCTAGTGCTTTTTTGTCAGACAAAGCTTTTTCAAAATGTATGTATAAGTGGCACCACTGGGCATGGTGACATACCACCGTCTAAGATTGGGGGTCAGCTCAATGCAATTCCCAGCAATTGTATTGCTGCTCATTTGTCTTCCCCATCTTGGAGTTAGTGATGACTCCTCTGCCTGGAACAATGCCTTTGACTGCACAATAATTTACCTGAATGAAGGAAGGGCATCTGTTTCTTGTTGGCTGGTGTATTACTGCCCACTGCTAAACCTGGCCCTAAGTTTTAACTTTACAGAACTGTTTCCATGGCTAAGTCACTGTACCTGGATATCTGGTAGCTGTATGACAACAGGGATGACCTCAACCCTCTTTTTAGGTATCTTGTTGCAAATTGTGGCAGTCCATAGTTCGAAATCCTATAGGATAAAAAGAGGTAAAATATGTTGCCAATGGTTTTCTTTCTCAACTTAAAATCTACACTACTACTATTCTTTTACACAAAACATAGCTATAAATATGCTGAAACAGGCTCAATTACTTCTATTATGTAAATGTAGATTTTAGAAAGTGCTCAGCATTTCTAGACATGAGATTTTGAAACAGTGCATCATTAGTAGAGCAAGCAGCATTTCATTTGTCAAAATCAATTAATGAAAGCTATTAAAACACCAAACATGTGCCTAAAAACTGGTTGTGTCTGTAGCTTGGCTTTTGGCGACTGTGTACATTTGAAAATAGAGACATTTCCACTGAATGAACAGAAAAGGGTTAACATTTAAATTAGCAGCACTGCAAAATCATGTCCTAAAATCTATACTACTAGAGGCTTGATGTGGGATTGTAATAATTGGCAATATGGGTACATTTTCTACTCAAGCTCTATGTGGCAGATCTGGGAAACACACTTTTCAACTACTGCTCTTTCCACTCAAATGTAGGAGGACATTTAAAACTGATTCTTCAATATGCAGACATTGTCCTGCTAGGCAAGACCAGTTTAGAATTGTAATTAATGTATCTGAGCTTCATTCTTCTTGGGATCTCAATAAGATAAGAATAAATTCAGATAAAACTAATATATTAATCTTTGGCATAAAAGTAAAAAAAACAGGGATCTGACATCTGAATGGTCAATCAGTGGTGAGAGCAGTCGTGTACAAGTGTTTGGGAGTCTGGTATCACGAGAGAGGTGGCCATCCTCCACAGTTAGCAAAAATCTAACTGAAGTGACCTTTCCTAAAGCTGACATTTTAAAAAGATTTTTAGTTATAACATTTTATGAAATATACAGGCAGAGAGTAGTAAGTATATAAAGGGAATATGTGTATTCATCACTCCGAGAAATGAAAAAGAAACACATTTTGTAACCACAAAATGACACAGCAAGGACATCATAAAACCCAACCCCAAATCACCCCTCCTGTCCATAAGCTGGGAAATATCACACACTGTGGCTGGAGCAATGCAGGGGGGCTAACCGACTCATAAATACCTATAACAGCAGCATCTCCCACTATACTAATCACTCAATTCCCAACAATTAAATTGAAGCACATTACACAGTGTTGAGGATTGGCTTATAAATGCGTAGGGGTTCCAAGACATTTTTTGGTTTTGCACCATGGGAAGGGTGTCAGCATGGGTCACAACCCATTCCACAAGGTGTGATATCCTTTAGCTAGTCTTAAAAATGGCGTGCTTTGCAACTACCCAGTGCCATTGCCACTCGCTGCTTAGCAAGCAATATCATCGTAGAAAATTAGCTGTTCATTTTATATTGGCTATAGAAATGGTTTTTAATAACTACACATTTTAGGTGGGTCTGTTAGAAGATCTGTGCTGACTGACAGCCCATAGGCTGAAATCCTATGAAACTGACATAGGTTTAAAAACCTGTGTTCAAATTTCTTGCTCCACATTCTATAATCCACAGGGATATTATTTTGTTGAACTGTAACAAAGGTTTAAATGACAAGCAATATCTAGTCTATTGACCATAGTGGACCTTATCAAACCTATATTAAAATGAGTCTTCAAAATGACCTAACTTTACTAGAGTTTTCCATTGTACAGGTAAAACAAGTTTGCTGTTCCACTAATTCCATACCAACTTGTCAATTTTGTTTTATGAAATTTTGTAAATGAAAGTAAGGTACCTCATAATACATGGTTTAAACAGCTTGGTAAGGAAACTCACATTACTTTAAAAGAAAATCTTCATGACTCCGTGATGGATGGTTGAGTTGATGAGCTACTTTGTAAAACCTTTGTTATGCATTGATTAAACAACATATATACTTTATAAATAACAGAAAGAAACATCTAAACGATACACCTCATCTATATTATGGTTATATTTTTTGTAAAAGACTGTGAGACTGATGCACAAGCACTAAGGTAGTTTTAGAATAGAAATGCAGAAGCACAGTATGGCTTGCAGGTGTGAATTTAAAGATCAAATATATACAAGTAGGAAAATGCCAAAATTGTACATTTGGATACAACATTTTCTGAAATAAAGTGTGATCTTATCAAAACACTTTACCCACATGTGGACTAATGGGTCAGTGAAAGTACAAAATGGAAAATTGTTGATTTTACAAGATAAATCCTGCTCATTACCCATCTTTCACACTGATCTCAATAGATACTGTAATTAGCCATTAGTTACAAACAAAGTCAGGGCTTTTCAGAAATCATATAATATCATGTGAATCATGTTATTCATAGAACAAATGGCAGAGCTTTTCAGTACTGACCTGTATCATTGAGGTTGAGAGTCTATGTCCACAGCTGGGTCTGGGTAAACAGTCAAAATGTGATGACAAGTCAAAGACATCTTTCAGAAATACCCATAACTGCAAATTGAAACAAAGTAAATTGATCATCGTCTCAAGTATATGACTGTTTAAAGAGCTTATGTCTATTGTTTGGGTTGTAGGGAAGGGTGCATAAACTAAATATTTACAATATTTTTCAAACTGAAGACTTAATTATTTTGAAGTTCAAAATGCTTCTAGAAAGTTGTCAGAATATCTATAGAATTGGGATGAGATGATATTAAAGCAGTGCATCATCAGGAAATCAAGACATATTTTTGCTTGCAAACCCATTGAATTGAAGCCATTGTAAATCAACAATACACCTAAAGAAGGTTTTCTTCTGTACCTGGGTGTATGACCACTGCTTGAGTTGGAAAATGATGACCCTTCCACACTTCATGTTAGGCGTGAATAATGAATGAGCTGTACTGGCTGTCTCATCCCCCAGTTTGAAATCCTATATAATAGAAATAGATTAAAAACCTGAGTTTACATAATGATGCTACACATTCCAAAATCCACCCTACGGGGCAGATTTACAAACCCTTTGCACCACTTTTGCATCACTTGCAACATGGGAAAAGTGACGCAAAAGTGGAGCAAGGGGCTTGTAAATCTGCCCCTACCTTTTTATCTGTAGACTACATAAAGTGGTTAAAATAAAAGACTGACTGCTCCACAATGTATTTGATCTCATTTGACCTTATTTTAAATCTGTCTTTAAATGGGTTTTCAAAATTGCATCACTGGCCAGGAAATTTGCATTTGTTGGATTTCCGAAAGTGATTGATTTAGGATGAACGTTTTGTAGGTTATTGCAAATTATGCAAACAATACTGTTTTTTGCACCGTATTTTAGGTTTAGAAAAGCATTGCATGAGCAAAAACATGTTGTGTTTGCATGAATTTAAAGGTGCTCAACTAGTTAAAAGGCCCAGGTGTTAGTATTTGGTCTCTGAATGATCTGGACATATGTGTGACTTTGACACCTATGGTCTACGGTACTAAAAGATGCACATTGTCAGCTCGATTCACAAAGGTAAAGTTAGACCAAACGTCTAATTTGGACCAAAAGTCTAATTTACTACATTTCAGTATTCTTAAAGGTAAGTTCCCACTAGTAACGTTACTATTAGTAAACTTGCTCATAGTAAAGTTACTAGTGGTAAGTTTAGTGCTAGTAAAATTACTAGTAGTAACTTATTTTTATGAATAGTAAAGTTTGATTTTTGGTCTAACATTACCTTTTGTGAATCAGGCCCTTAGACTTTAAGTCTAAACTTAGACTTAAGGTCTAAACTTAGACTTAAGGTGTAAAGTTATACCATCCCCCACTGTCTGGTCTGTGTCATGAAATGCCTTCTCAGTTTTCTGCACTTGAGTGTGAACATCACATAGTATGACTGTGTGTTTGGAAATGCACACTTAGCGGATATAGGCCTTGAAGGCTTCCCACAGGGTTACTTGTGTGGATACGGATCCAGTGTTTAAAACAAAATATTCTGTAATAGAGGACTGTAGTTCAATACAGGCTCTAGCAGGGCTTCTCCTCCGAATCTCCAGCTGAAGTCCATGTGGCAACTTCATGGGATTCTCATTTATAACAGGACTGGGCTATAGCCAGAATGTTTTCAGGGAAGGACGGAGATCCTGCTGAGCCTTTGATGGACAAGCGATGAAATAAACCAGTAGTCTAGTCCAGTCCGGCAGCGTGGGGGGACGAGTAGAATGTGAAACCAGGAGTACATCGGTAGTGGGTACGCCAGGTGTCTAATAGTAAATATAAATCAGTAAGTTGGCTGAATGCTTCCCAGGTGCGAAGCTTGCGAACTGGCTGTGTACTGGTTGTATCTATCTGTGGGCAGTGTAACCTGTTCAGGTCACCTCCCAATATCCAGTGGTCATTTCTAGGCGAGTATATAGTTCCTAGAAAAATTCAGGGTCATCAACATTGGGGAGGCCTATATATTGACTATTTGGATCCTTCGGTCTGCCAATGTACCATGGATATATTGATATCTGCCGTTGGGGTCAGAGTATTGAGCCGTGAGAGTAAATGGCACACTCTTGTGGATCAGTATGCAGGTGCCCCAGGAAGTACGAACTATAGTCGGAGAAGTACCTATGATTTTTGACTGATTGGCAAAAGGGGGATCAGTGCATGGAGACAGATGGGTCTCCTGCAGCAGAGTGATTTTAACATTGTGCTTAGCTAGGTAGGAGAGCACTTGCTTCCCCTTCCGTGGGTTGGTAATGCCATGGATATTCCAGTATATAAGCGTAAGTTCTACTGTCTTCGACTTGTCATGGGGAGTGCTACCTAAGGGTATATTTTGATTCTATATCAGTTGCGTCGTAGCGACGTGTGGTTGGAGACATGTGCAATGGCGCAAGACAATTTATAGCATAACTGCACAGGATTAACATCAATGCGTCCGCATCTCATAGGTTCGTCCTCCTTCACAGGCAGGCCTGAGATGGTTGTGTTCCTGTAAGGGCTCCAGATGCAGCCTCGGTGAATGTCCCTGGGAGGGTGGTGGCCAGCTGGGCGAGGATGGGGAATGGGACCAGGGGGAGCTGGTGTGCACATTGGCGAGCCCAGCGGTCCCGGCCTCAGGCTCGGCCATGGTCACTGTCGCCATGGGGCCTCTGAGGCTCCCTCTCCTTCTCCGTGTTTTCAACCCTGGGAGTCGTCTCACTGTATCCCGCTGTCTCTCAGAGGTCCAGGTAGGGTTTTCCTGGATTCTGTGACCAGTTGTGCATAGTTAACAATGGTGTTTGCTGCTGAAGATGGACTGCCTGTGCCAGAGCCTCACAATAACGCGGCCATCTTGGTGGTGGTCGTGGCCACGCCTGTCTGAGGATATAAATTAAATATTATTTTTCATAATTTTCAAAATGCACCTCACCCATCTGAATGATTTAGAAGATCAAACAGTAAGGCCTCATTAAGAGCTCCTCAGTTAGACTGCTAGGTTGTCTACTTAGTGAGTCAAACATCTCATCCTCTGCATGGTTGAAGCTGTCTCTATTGAAAACCCTGAATTCAATACCACCTTGCCTCTCCTGCAAGGTGCAATTGTCATCACTAATGCGGTCCCCAAAATTATACCCTGCAACAAGAGGTACATTCTGTGTACCCACATTAAAAATATCCTGGCCATGTAGATATGTACATTTTGAGTATTTTCTGTATCAGGCAATGATAGTTCACATGGGAGAATTGAATCATAAACTGTGGTGCGCTCAATAGATGAATTCCAACTATAAACACTTGTGTTTAAAATAAATTCTACAATCACTTTATGCTTTATTCCATCATGTTTTATGCCAACACATATCTTTCCTTTATCTCTGTAAAAACTTCTTCTGGGCAAATATAAAGACCCAAATAGTAACAATATATGGTATCTCCAAAATGGAATTATAAAATAAGATGTATGGTATCACTGCTCCAATTATGATCAAAGGCTATTCAGTTTAATGTTATATAGTGACATATTATAATAATGAGTGATTGGTACACCCTCAGTTTCTGTATATTTGCACATAGAGAATGGTGTTTCTAGTGCTTTTTTGTCAGACAAAGCTTTTTCAAAATGTATGTATAAGTGGCACCACTGGGCATGGTGACATACCACTGTCTAAGATTGGGGGTCAGCTCAATGCAATTCCCAGCAATTGTATTGCTGCTCATTTGTCTTCCCCATCTTGGAGTTAGTGATGACTCCTCTGCCTGGAACAATGCCTTTGACTGCACAATAATTTACCTGAATGAAGGAAGGGCATCTGTTTCTTGTTGGCTGGTGTATTACTGCCCACTGCTAAACCTGGCCCTAAGTTTTAACTTTACAGAACTGTTTCCATGGCTAAGTCACTGTACCTGGATATCTGGTAGCTGTATGACAACAGGGATGACCTCAACCCTCTTTTTAGGTATCTTGTTGCAAATTGTGGCAGTCCATAGCTCGAAATCCTATAGGATAAAAAGAGGTAAAATATGTTGCCAATGGTTTTCTTTCTCAACTTAAAATCTACACTACTACTATTCTTTTACACAAAACATAGCTATAAATATGCTGAAACAGGCTCAATTACTTCTATGTAAATGTAGATTTTAGAAAGTGCTCAGCATTTCTAGACATGAGATTTTGAAACAGTGCATCATTAGTAGAGCAAGCAGCATTTCATTTGTCAAAATCAATTAATGAAAGCTATTAAAACACCAAACATGTGCCTAAAAACTGGTTGTGTCTGTAGCTTGGCTTTTGGCGACTGTGTACATTTGAAAATAGAGACATTTCCACTGAATGAACAGAAAAGGGTTAACATTTAAATTAGCAGCACTGCAAAATCATGTCCTAAAATCTATACTACTAGAGGCTTGATGTGGGATTGTAATAATTGGCAATATGGGTACATTTTCTACTCAAGCTCTATGTGGCAGATCTGGGAAACATACTTTTCAAATACTGCTCTTTCCACTCAAATTTAGGAGGACATTTAAAACTGATTCTTCAATATGCAGACATTGTCCTGCTGGGCAAGACCAGTTTAGAATTGTAATTAATGTATCTGAGCTTCATTCTTCTTGGGATCTCAATAAGATAAGAATAAATTCAGATAAAACTAATATATTAATCTTTGGCATAAAAGTAAAAAAAACAGGGATCTGACATCTGAATGGTCAATCAGTGGTGAGAGCAGTCGTGTACAAGTGTTTGGGAGTCTGGTATCACGAGAGAGGTGGCCATCCTCCACAGTTAGCAAAAATCTAACTGAAGTGACCTTTCCTAAAGCTGACATTTTAAAAAGATTTTTAGTTATAACATTTTATGAAATATACAGGCAGAGAGTAGTAAGTATATAAAGGGAATATGTGTATTCATCACTCCGAGAAATGAAAAAGAAACACATTTTGTAACCACAAAATGACACAGCAAGGACATCATAAAACCCAACCCCAAATCACCCCTCCTGTCCATAAGCTGGGAAATATCACACACTGTGGCTGGAGCAATGCAGGGGGGCTAACCGACTCATAAATACCTATAACAGCAGCATCTCCCACTATACTAATCACTCAATTCCCAACAATTAAATTGAAGCACATTACACAGTGTTGAGGATTGGCTTATAAATGCGTAGGGGTTCCAAGACATTTTTTGGTTTTGCCACCATGGGAAGGGTGTCAGCATGGGTCACAACCCATTCCACAAGGTGTGATATCCTTTAGCTAGTCTTAAAAATGGCGTGCTTTGCAACTACACAGTGCCATTGCCACTCGCTGCTTAGCAAGCAATATCATCGTAGAAAATTAGCTGTTCATTTTATATTGGCTATAGAAATGGTTTTTAATAACTACACATTTTAGGTGGGTCTGTTAGAAGATCTGTGCTGACTGACAGCCCATAGGCTGAAATCCTATGAAACTGACATAGGTTTAAAAACCTGTGTTCACATTTCTTGCTCCACATTCTATAATCCACAGGGATATTATTTTGTTGAACTGTAACAAAGGTTTAAATGACAAGCAATATCTAGTCTATTGACCATAGTGGACCTTATCAAACCTATATTAAAATGAGTCTTCAAAATGACCTAACTTTACTAGAGTTTTCCATTGTACAGGTAAAACAAGTTTGCTGTTCCACTAATTCCATACCAACTTGTCAATTTTGTTTTATGAAATTTTGTAAATGAAAGTAAGGTACCTCATAATACATGGTTTAAACAGCTTGGTAAGGAAACTCACATTACTTTAAAAGAAAATCTTCATGACTCCGTGATGGATGGTTGAGTTGATGAGCTACTTTGTAAAACCTTTGTTATGCATTGATTAAACAACATATATACTTTATAAATAACAGAAAGAAACATCTAAACGATACACCTCATCTATATTATGGTTATATTTTTTGTAAAAGACTGTGAGACTGATGCACAAGCACTAAGGTAGTTTTAGAATAGAAATGCAGAAGCACAGTATGGCTTGCAGGTGTGAATTTAAAGATCAAATATATACAAGTAGGAAAATGCCAAAATTGTACATTTGGATACAACATTTTCTGAAATAAAGTGTGATCTTATCAAAACACTTTACCCACATGTGGACTAATGGGTCAGTGAAAGTACAAAATGGAAAATTGTTGATTTTACAAGATAAATCCTGCTCATTACCCATCTTTCACACTGATCTCAATAGATACTGTAATTAGCCATTAGTTACAAACAAAGTCAGGGCTTTTCAGAAATCATATAATATCATGTGAATCACGTTATTCATAGAACAAATGGCAGAGCTTTTCAGTACTGACCTGTATCATTGAGGTTGAGAGTCTATGTCCACGGCTGGGTCTGGGTAAACAGTCAAAATGTGATGACAAGTCAAAGACATCTTTCAGAAATACCCATAACTGCAAATTGAAACAAAGTAAATTGATCATCGTCTCAAGTATATGACTGTTTAAAGAGCTTATGTCTATTGTTTGGGTTGTAGGGAAGGGTGCATAAACTAAATATTTACAATATTTTTCAAACTGAAGACTTAATTATTTTGAAGTTCAAAATGCTTCTAGAAAGTTGTCAGAATATCTATAGAATTGGGATGAGATGATATTAAAGCAGTGCATCATCAGGAAATCAAGACATATTTTTGCTTGCAAACCCATTGAATTGAAGCCATTGTAAATCAACAATACACCTAAAGAAGGTTTTCTTCTGTACCTGGGTGTATGACCACTGCTTGAGTTGGAAAATGATGACCCTTCCACACTTCATGTTAGGCGTGAATAATGAATGAGCTGTACTGGCTGTCTCATCCCCCAGTTTGAAATCCTATATAATAGAAATAGATTAAAAACCTGAGTTTACATAATGATGCTACACATTCCAAAATCCACCCTACGGGGCAGATTTACAAACCCTTTGCACCACTTTTGCATCACTTGCAATATGGGAAAAGTGACGCAAAAGTGGAGCAAGGGGCTTGTAAATCTGCCCCTACCTTTTTATCTGTAGACTACATAAAGTGGTTACAATAAAAGACTGACTGCTCCAATGTATTTGATCTCATTTGACCTTATTTTAAATCTGTCTTTAAATGGGTTTTCAAAATTGCATCACTGGCCAAGAAATTTGCATTTGTTGGATTTCCGAAAGTGATTGATTTAGGATGAACGTTTTGTAGGTTATTGCAAATTATGCAAACAATACTGTTTTTTGCACCGTATTTTAGGTTTAGAAAAGCATTGCATGAGCAAAAACATGTTGTGTTTGCATGAATTTAAAGGTGCTCAACTAGTTAAAAGGCCCAGGTGTTAGTATTTGGTCTCTGAATGATCTGGACATATGTGTGACTTTGACACCTATGGTCTACGGTACTAAAAGATGCACATTGTCAGCTCGATTCACAAAGGTAAAGTTAGACCAAACGTCTAATTTGGACCAAAAGTCTAATTTACTACATTTCAGTATTCTTAAAGGTAAGTTCCCACTAGTAACGTTACTATTAGTAAACTTGCTCATAGTAAAGTTACTAGTGGTAAGTTTAGTGCTAGCAAAATTACTAGTAGTAACTTATTTTTATGAATAGTAAAGTTCGATTTTTGGTCTAACATTACCTTTTGTGAATCAGGCCCTTAGACTTTAAGTCTAAACTTAGACTTAAGGTCTAAACTTAGACTTAAGGTGTAAAGTTATACTTCAAGCATAAAGTTAGACGTCAGTTGTAAAGTTAGACTTTGGTCTAAAGTTATACTTCAGGTCTAAGTTTACCTTTGTGAATCAGGCCCTCATTGTGTAGATCCTCCTCATGCACTCGCTTGAAGGTTATCACAAATTAATTGTGCATGGGCCCGCAGATGCATGTAGGTCCAAGTGAGTTGTCTAGTCTTAGTGAGACACTACTCATGTTCAGAGAATACACATAATATTGGATGAATTACTTACCGTAATGTTTGGCCAGTGTGTTGTTCGGACAGCAAGAGCACTTCCCGTGCTCATGCTAGGGTTCTCAGTCAACATTTTTGGGTAACTTGTGCTAAGCAACTGTTTGAAATCCTAAATAATAAAATAAAAATGAGCAAACCTTCACTTGGTTTGGAGCAAATGTAAAACCATACCAAACTTCTTTTCCTTCACATTAAATGGTATGGCAAAACAATTTTCAGACTGGAGTACTTTACATCTCTTTAAATTGATTACACTTAATTTTAAGCCTACTTCACACTTATTTTAAGCTTAATTTGTGGTCTTCCAATACATATTGAATTGCTGTCAGGTACACAGAAATGTATATTTCCCAAATATATTTGTGAAAAAGCCTTTAATCCAGTTAATTCAATTGTAGTGGTGTGTCACTGAACTAATTGTCAGATGTTCCACATGCAATTTAAAAAAAAAATACATGTAACATACAATGTGCAAACAGAATCTATATTTCTTCGGTAATGGAGAGATTTCGACATGAGACACCATTGTATGAGAAAGAATGTGTGCCTTGTTTTGCAAACAGTTGTGTAGAAATATATTTATAAGAGAGCAACACATTGGAAAAATGTAGAATTATATGTTAAAGGGAAATCCTTAGACTTGTGGAGTAAGCTATAAATCCTGCATTTCCATGTCTTGCATTGTTGAACTATGTGCCATCATAATTATCTCTGCCATAGTTACCTTAAGTTAATTCTGGGGGCAGACTCTCAACAACAGAATTCTTAAATGGAGAAATTTGCACTTCCTTTTCATCGGGTTATAATCTATTGCTACTGAAATCTTTTTGATGCCTGGCTCTATTAGAGAAATTCTAAGATGAATAATAGGATTCAAACACAGTAACTCACTGCTCTGACCTAGAAACTGTTGTTAACAAAAACTGTTACTCACTGTTGCTACATTACAAAGGAATTCTAGGCTGCTCTGGCAGGGCTCTCTAAGAGCCTGTCAAAACAGTGCTGGAAACCACAGAGCATAGCTTCTGAAAGAAAATGCATATTTTAGACATGTCAGAGAGGCCATGTGATTTATGGTTCATCCATTAATCCTCTTCTCCTACATAGCAAGTGAAAACAGGTTTAGATGATTTGGGGGCCATACATATTCTAAAATTGTAGATAGATAAGAGGCGAATTATAGGGTTGTTTTTCACCTTGGAGTTTTGAGTGACTCTATAGACAAGTAAAGCTTCACTCTTGATGTTTGGTTGTTTTCACTCAGAGCCCCTCTGTGAAAAACACCCCCATCATTTCCCCATCATTTCCTGTTACCCATCTAGAATTCTCTATATATAATGCCCTGTTGTCCCTATTTAGAGAATGTTGGTATTCTTTGATCTTTTCAAATCATTTGTCATTAAATGACCCCTATAAGTGCAGAACCTTCAGTAGATTTTAAAGCTTTTTACAATTACCACTGATGGTAACAGGTGCAAGAAGGAGCAGGCCACATGTTAAAAAGTTTCAATGAAAAAACCCATGCTGCCTGCCAGTCGTAAGAAGACTCAGCACCAAAAAGAAGTTCACAGAAGCATGACAGGCATTCCGATTTTTGCCTTTCATTACACAATGTCACCCAAGTTTGCCACAAGGTGCCAGGACTGCTTGAAGAGTTGAGAACAGCTGTTGGCATGGGGTAAGGGTGTAAGAAATGTAACAAGAAACATACTCCATGTAGTCAATGTATGCTCCTAATATCCAAGAAAACCTAGAAAATCACAAGATAAAGGATACACACTAGCCACCTTTCTCAGCGATATTAACAGACATACACATTTATCATCAGATGTGCATATATCTAGTCACTTTCTAGAAATCAAACTAAGACAGATTTGCATATGGCTGGGTCTAATCTGAGGTGGCATGGAGGGCAGAAGGAGGATGGGTTAGAATGCTACTCGAGTGAATGTCAGTGGTAACACTCATAGGAAGCATCCTCCCATCACCTTTTGTGTGTTTCATGTATCACCCTAATTGGCTGAGTGTATGTCCAGACATGGGTCTCTTGCTCACTGTCTTACTAGAACCAAGCTACATGTGAATAAACAGCCCCAATCAGGGCAAATCCAGTCTTGGGTTGCTTGTGTTGTAGTTCAGAGAGTCCCTGCCTTGGGAATTTGGGCTAGACTGTTCCTTTTGTAACAGGGTGAAGACTGATTTAATATGGCTGGGTCTAATCTGTGGTGGCATTTTGGGCAAAAGAACGAAGGCTTGTATTACTACCCGATCATTTGCCAGTGGTGAGACTTATTGCAAACATCCCATTTGATCCCCTTTTATGTGTGTGATGTACTGCCCTAAGTGGCCATGCGTATGCACATATATGGGTCCCTTGCTCTCTGGTCCACTGGAACCCAGCTACACTGGTTTGAAGAGCCCCAATTCGGGTGAAACCGGTTTTGGGCTGCTTGAATTCTGGTCCTCAGAAGACCTGGCTGGGCACTTTGGACTGAACGGTTCCTATTGGAGCTTGGTCAAGACTGATTTGCATATGGCTGGGTCTAAGCAGAGATGGCATGGTGGACAAAAACATTTTGGGGTTTAATGCTAACCAGAACTATTACAAGTGGTTACACTTACATTAAGCATATTCCTATCAGCTTTTGTGTGTGTAATGTACTGCTCTAAGTGGCCATGGGTATGCCTAGATGTGGCTTCATGTTTACTGTGCCACTGGACCCAAGCTACACCTCACTGAAGTGCCTCAATCAAGACAAAACCGTTCTTGGGTTGGTTATATTCTGGTTCAGAGTATACCAAGATTGGCTGTTCGAGCTGGATTGTTCCTATCCATCTTGACTGATTTGCAAATGGCTGTGTCAAATTTGAGGTGGCATGGTGGCCAAAGGAACGATGGGTTGAAATGCCACCCAATCAATTGCCAGTGGTTAGACTTATAGCAAGCAGCCTTCCATCATAATGTATTGCCCTATGTGGCCAAAGGTAGACCTAGTCGTGGGTCCCTCACTCGCTGTCCCACTGAAATCAATGACTGAAGAGTCCTAATCAGGGTGAAACCAGTCTTGGGTTGCTTGCTTTGTGGTTCAGTGATGACCTGGGTTTCCAGTTTGGGCTGGACAGTTCCTATTTGAGCTGGGTGAAGACTGAGTTGCAGATATATCGGTTTTAACTGAGGTGGCAATGTGGACCAAGGAACGATGGACTGAAATTATAAAAAAGAGCATTTACAAGTGATAAGACTTACTGAAAGCCTATTCCTATCACCTATGGTGTGTTTCATGTTCCGCTCCTAGAGGCTGAGGGTATGCCCGAACATTGGTGCTTTCTCACTGTGCCACTGGAATCAACGTGCACCCCACTGAGGAACCCCAATCAGGGTGAAACAGGGTCTTGGGTTGCTTAAGTTCTGGTTCAGAGAGGACCTGCATTGGCAGTTTTGGCTGGACTATTCCTAGTTAAGCAGAGTCAAAACTGACTTGCACATGGCAGTGTCTAATCTGAGGTGGCATGATGGGCAAAAGAATGATGGGTTGAAGTGCTTCCCTGAGGTATTGGCAGTGGTTAGACATATTGCAAGCCACCTCACATTGTCTTATATGTGTGTCCGCCTGATTCACCAGCCTTTTTTCTAGCTGAAAGTAGATTTGCATTTCATCAGATTGCATTTGCAGGTTCACCTGGTGTTACCTCAGGAATTGTGTCAATTAATACAAGTAAATGTTGAAGGGCAGGCATGGAAGTGATGACCCTTATTATTCTCTGAAAATACATTGTCTGTAGTATTGATTTAATGGACTAAATTCAGCGCTTTTGGCTGAATCTGGTGAGAAATGACCTAAATAATTTCAAGGTTGAAACCAGTGCTTAATTTGAGCAAGTGGTTTCGGGTGCTCAGTACTTGCACTTAATACCAGCACCAGCATTTATGACGGTTTGCCACATGGTGGGGATGTCTGTCTAATTGTGAATTAAGCACAGCAACAGTTGTTTTGCTATTCAATAAACAATAAAAATGAATGATACCTGCCGCACAAAGCATTGGTATAGGTTTGGGCCACCTGGATTAATCTCAATTGTCACACTTGAATGAGTGTGGTGGTAAGTACGTGAAGGAGGGAGCTTGATTGTTGATGTTGTTATGATTCATCATTAACACCTTAGCTGCGTGTAAACATTTCTCCCCAGTGCTGCGCTGTCCATTAGAACTAGTGCTGAATGGACGTTCAATGGTCGTGCGCAGCACTGGGGAGGTAGCGCTGCTGACGACCATTGGCCGTCAGCAGCACTTAAGGGGCTAAGCTTTATTTCGACTGTTCAAGTCATAAACGCTACACAAAACTTACATAGTAAAACATTGTTAAAAATATAAAAGAAGAAGAATTCAAACAAGACCACCCACAATAGACATGCAAAAATGTATATCTCAAAATGTTGATTTGACAGCAAATTACCTGCATGGCTAAAGTATGTTAGACCAATGTGATCAAAATTGCATAGGTTGTTCAGTTTAACTACTCACAACAGTTAGAAAAAAAAGCATACCCCTGTAACAACCAGCAAATGCATACCTTATCTGTTCGACAGTAGCCAGTTGAGAGTAATACATCATAAAATCTTTCGTAAATTTAAAAACAAGATTCAATCATTAAAAACGAGTGTGGAATATAAAAACTAGTGAAGGATGGTAAAAGCATCAAGCAGAGGATGTCACGTGGTTGACCTTAAGGTCCCACCCTAGCAATCCGGTTATGAAATCAATCTACAATAAAGTGCTTGTGCAACATCTAAAACACGTGGGAGTCACCTAAGTTTAGTCACTGGGACCCAAAAGGCAACTCCAACTACGGGTCAACCTAGTCATTACTAAGATGATCTCATAAGTGCCTTCTTTCTAATGCCACACATGTGGTTTAGGCAAAAAGGGGGCCTGGCATCCGACTTCAGTATGCGAAGTGCATCGCAGTCGGGCTGCATATAAGCAGAACATGCAAACAGCACATGGGCTATGGACTTCACTGGGGCGTTGCAACCGGGGCAATTGCTTAAACTTGAAGAGTTAGGGTGCCACTTAGCTGAAACCTCGCCCACAGGAAGGGCAACAAATCCGAAGTGAATGTGTAGCGTTCTTTCCTGGGGGACCTGGATTATGTGTAGATCGGGTTCCAATGATCTAATCTGTTTATGGAGCAAAAATTCCTCTGTAAGTTTCTCCAGAGTATGCTTGGGAAGCTCATGTTGCTCCACCCATTCCAGTAGTATTGCTTCTGGACCTCTTTTTGTAGCATGGTGGGATTTGGCTTGTCCCAAAGACCCTTGAGCCCGACATCTGACATCAAATTCCTGACATTTTTAATCCACCCTACCTTATTGCACGTGTCATCATCATCAGAATAACTTTATTTCGATTCATACTTTAGAATCATAAAAGTATACATTTAACACATTAAAAAGACATAAAATTCATCTTGGACTCCAAAGTACATAATACATATTGGGATCAGGATACTTTTAAGGATAAACAATTTAACTGTTTCAGTATTTCATAAAGTGCATGTAGAATTTCATTGTCATATCCACATAATGGTCTTTTTATCAGTGACACCACAAGGAGTACCATTCAATAGCGGTTTCTAATGGCAAGGGCCACTCTAATAAAGCCAAGTACTGCCCTACATATCACTGGCGTTGAAATGGACAGTAGGTGATCATAACCTTCTTTATAAAAACGGGAACCAAGTGATAATAAAACAGATTTAATAAACTGGTTTCTTGGGTCCCTATATAAAGCACAAAAAAGGATATGGTGCAGAGTATTTTGAGAAACCCTATGTGTCAAGACGGGCAACCTCTGCCAGGGCTTCGCAAGGGCAGTAGCTCCGGTGTCCTCATAATGTGTGCCCAGTAAAGCGGCGGGCTGAGCTTCGCTCTGTCACTAATAGTGCGTCTGCCCATATCAAACATTAGTGGTGTGATCAGGGTAGTTAGGGGAAGCATCACGAGGTTCCTGAGAAATTTATTCTCTGAGGTACTAAGCTTGGGTGTCTTATTAAAGCCCCACAACTCTGCGCTATACAGCGCTGCACTATCTGCCTTCAAATCATAGACCTGCGAGGCGGCAGTAACCGGTCTACTATGTGAGGAGCGATGTTCTCTCCCTAGTACTCCTGTGACACGCTTGTGGCCCAGTAACATCTTGGTTACCTGAGGATTCCAGGACATTGTGCCTGAGAGGCGGACACCCAGGTAGTCGAAGGTACCGACTCTTTCAAGGGGGAACCCATCTAGCACTACACTGCCTTTGAAGGACTTATGCAGATTAAAGGCCATGAATTTGCTTTTGGTAGAGTTAATGACCAAACCCCTGCTATCACAGAACAATTGAAATCTATTGAGCAGAGGCTGAAGTTCTGCCGGAGTCTTGGACACCAGCGGAGTATCGTCTGCAAACAATAGGGTTGGTACCTTGTCTCTCCCCAATTTTGATGCGTCTGCAGGTTCTTGTTACAGAAAACTGACCACCCCATTCATGTACAGTGAAAAAAGGGTGGGAGCCAAGACTCAACCTTGGTGCACGCTCCTACTAACTGGGATATGCTCTGTAAGTTGTTCCTCTGGCCCCCATCTGACCTGTGCATGGTTCCCCACATGCAATCAAACTAGCAAGCTGAGGATAGGTGGCGGAATCCCCATGTCATTAAGCACAAGCCATAGCATATGCCTGGGAACTAAGTAGAAGGCAGTCTTTAAACCGATAAAAGCTAGATAAAGAGTAGACTGCTCGACCGATCACAGCCACTTTCCAGTAGAGGAGCAGGAGACGAAATACGTGGTCGATAGTCCCGCCATTTCCCAAAAACCTGCTTGGTATTGGGATAAGATTGCATTTTCTTCCTCCCAAGCCTGTATTTTGTGCAGAAGGGCTCTACAGAAGACCTTTTGGAGGGATTCTAGCTAGCTGATAGGCCTGTAATTTGAGGGTTTGCTTCTGTCCCCTTTTTTTTATAAATTGGGATCACCTCGGCCCCCTTCCATGGCCCTGGAACTGGAGCACCATTGGCCAGAGCATTGGACAGGTGTAAGATGTAATTAGCCCAGCTTGGAATATCTGATAAGAAAAAGTTCCACCGGTATGCCATCAGGCCCTGCCGCCTTAGATCGTATTATTCTCCTTAGAGAGGATTTGATCTCGTTCAGGGTAAAGAACTAGTTTGTCGAGTGCTGGATAAGGGGCCCAGCTTCCTCCATAGTGGGTGTCTCCCCAGAGGCCAAAAAAAGATTCAAGAAATGATCAAACCAGGCCTGGCCCGTAATATAAGTGGGTGGTGATTGGGCCCCTTCTTGGTTACCCCAGGCAACCAGGGACCAGGAAGATTTGGAATCTTTACCCGTGCACGCTTCCTTTAATTGCTGCCACTGAGATTCATCCCAGGCTCATCTCGCCTGATGCAAGGTTGACTTATAGCTCTTCCTAGAGGTTTTGATTAAATCACCATCTTTTACTTTGGATGACTTAAGCTAGATTTGAGCTTGCGCGTTTACAATCCTTTGTGTACCACAAGACTGTTCCCCCTTTTGAAGTGCTTGGCCTTCGGTCTGTTCTTGAATCAATGAAGTGGGAGCTGAGGTGAGCAAAGATACGTGTATGGATCATAACTATCTCATCCTTGCTACCTGGACATGTGGCCAGAGATTGAAGCGCAATAGTGCCCGCTTCCAAGTCGTTATGTATGTTCCTGATCTGATCTTCCTGTAAGACTACCTTCCGCCATCTTAATGCACACCTGTAGTAGGATTGATGAACCTCCTTGGTGTTACTCAATTGGGCGCCTCTCATAGAGGTAGGGAGATTGTCAGACAGGGGCTTCATAATGAGACAGAGAGAATTATGATCACTGTCTGTTGTAACACCCACATTCAAATCGATCACATTCCTCCAAAGCCCCATGTCGAGGAGGATGTAGTCGATCGGGGATGGACCGCTGGCCCTATTGAACGTGTTCATGCCCAACCCATCCGAGGTGGGTCTTCCATTCACTGCCCTTGGCTGAAATTCTGCGCTTAGGGCATTCTTTTGGAGTGTCAGCTTTGTCTGTTTCCTAACTGGAGGAAGGTCTAATTGGGGGACAGCCCATCTACAGCCATCTTCATTCGACCACATGAAGTCCTCTATGTCTAGGGGCTCAAAAGAGGTGTTGAAATTGCGAGCTAATATTAGTCTTGAATAGGATGGGCACCTATGTAACTCCTCTTCCAGAAGTGTTAGCGTGGGTGAAGGTCTCCCCCTTAACATAACATAACATAACATAACATAGATGTTAAATAGGTCGATGGAAATGCCCCCATTAGGACCTTTAATGCGGACCCCCAAGATATCAGGACTGGGGCTTGGGAGGAGGGTGATCTGGCATCCCAGCGCGATCCCCACCCATATTATCCACCCCCCTGCTGGGCGCCCTCTTCCTCTAGTGGTCACTGGAGAGCAATAGCATGCATACCCAGATTTGAACAAGGGGACCAGGCTCCAGGTCTCTTGGAAAATACAAATGTCAAATCCCTCAATTAAGGTGTTCCAGTGGGGGAGTGACATTTGCATCTTAACCCTGCCACATTCCAGGAGACTATTCTAAGCTGCTGGTCAAGTTCTGATCTGGGAAGCAAATCAGATCCTGGGCTAGCGGGACAGGTGCTGGTGGGAGACTGCATGATTACATGGCAGTTGATGTTTCTACCAGGGTCGGGCTCTCTGGAAGTGAAACAAGATCCTCCCACCCCTCCCTCCTGTGTAGTTTCTTCCCCCAGCACTATGATACTTCTCTGAATGGTTGGTGGACTAGCCCTCATGATCATGTTTGTTTTGTGTGAGGGAAAAGGCACAGCATTATAACACTCCTCCCCCTGGAGTCAATCATTCATATCTAAATAAGAACTCAGATAGACTCACCACGGTCAGCAAAGGAGCCAACAGCTCTTTGCATTTGTGGTCTACAGCTCTTAAATTGGATTTGAGAATCATCACGGGAGCAAGTGCTATATTCCAAAGCAAGTAGACCCTCAGACAGATCTGCACCCTTAAGAATTAGTTCAATACAGTCATAGGGTTGAACAGGGAATGTGAGTCATCTTGCCCTGATAACATTGTCACGGATCACAGAACGACATCACCTGACGTGACAAATCCAATTAATCGCTTTGTTGGTTAGTGCATCTTCTCCCTCATACCCCACACTCCCGTTAAGTTTGGGGACATTGACCATATGAATTTTCTGAACTAATGCTGAGTTGATAGGGGGTGGTAAGTACGGCTTTGGCCTGTAGTGGTTTGAATGTACTGAGTCTTGGTGCGAGATTATACTTCTTACCCCTAAGTGTTTGGAAGGGCTGTTTCTGGACATTACAGTGGGAAAATAGTTAGTAGGAGTGGCATTTTGGTAGGATGGTCCTTGGGTTTGAGAAATAACAGCACAGTGTGGACAGGGTTGCCTGTGGGGAAGGCAAACCCCTTCCGATTTGCCAGACAAAAGTGAAGAGGGTCCTGTACTAGTTGGATGGTTGAGTGTTCCTTGGGAGGGCTCAATGGGCAGTTGAGGTTGCGTGTCATTCTGTAGCAGTTGTTTGACCAAAGTAGTAAGCCCATCAATCAAAGATATTAAAGTCCCTACCTCGGTTCTAAGGTTGCTGATGAGCTGATAAGAGCATTGGTTCTTACACCCATGGTAAGAGACGGGTGCAGATACGGGTTCGCCTAGGCCATCTGCGGACTGATGGTCCAGCGAGTCATCAATCAGATCAGAAAGGGGGGCGGACCTATTGGTGCACTCAGGTGCAGGCTCGGGCTGGCTTATATGGGTATAATGGAACTTAAGGGTGTGGAAGTGGACCCTCACAGTATGAGACAGTTCCCCCTATTTGCTCAACAAAGTTGCTTTGGTTGGTAATCTTCTAAACATATCCACTGGGGCTGGTGAAACTGGTGGAAGGTTGCCTAATGGCAGGACAGGGATCGGGGCCTGGTGAGGCAACTAAGGCACCTTCGCATTCACTTATCAGGCAATCAACGCAATCTATGATGCAATTGTTGCCTCTGTGCGTCAGCGGTTTGGTGGACTTTTTTGCTTTCTTGCCCGTTCGGGCTGCCCCGTGCCCTCAGTAGCTTCCCTTTTCCCCATCTCTCACTGGTGCGGCCAAGTAACAATCACTACTCCGAATCCGGTCACTATTTTATGGATAAATATCTTTCTTTCGATAACTTTATTTCGGTCGCAATGGACCATAAAAGTACAGAATAAAATACATACAAACACTACAATGCAAAGGATAAATAACATAAAACAAAACAAGGACAATCACAATCATATATGTACACCTGCTTCACAAATTTAAAACCATTACCTTGGTATCATATATTAAAATCAAATTAAACCATTCTAGATAGTTATCAAAATGGTACATTTAATTTCCTACAAATATTTAAATCAACAAATGATTTCAATAAAAAATTCCTGCGTTTATGCCACATCCCGTTTAAAAAACTGGAGACGGCAAAAACTATCGGGGGTACGTGTCGTATTTTAATACTCTGAAGGCAAGGTTAGGAGGAAATGGGTTTCACCCAGCGTTTGCGTACAGCCTGGTAGTTGGGACAGAAAAAAAGGACATGAATCTCATTTTCAAGATGGTATTTGCACGCTGGGCAATCAGTATTTTTATTTATGTCCCATTTGATGGTAAATGACATAAGCGGCAGACTACACATCCTGAATTGCATGTTTAGTTTCCTTGCCGAAGCTGGATAAATCAGGTCAAGGAAGTCCTCCTTTTTATAGTCCTCTTTTACTTGGAGGAACTGAGATGTCAGTCTACCAACTGTAGAACTCACATGAAGAGACAATAGATTATGGTGCCTATGATGGTATACCAGATCGGCCCTAGATATTGCCGGGCACGCTTCTTCTGGTGTTCCCCGTAACTCGAATAAGCTAATCCTTCTGTAATGTTCCTTCATGTGAGTTAACCACGGGATTCTGTTAGTTCTGATTTCAGCCCACACATACCTAAACTCATTTTTATAGGGAGCTAATTCAGGAACTGACCATAGTCTTCTCCAGTAATTAAGTGGCCTTAAAGCCACTTCCTCCTCAATGGGGAGTAGCTCTAGGTCCAGCCGGAGAGGTACTAACGGGGTGCTAACAGGCAGTCCCAACAGGTTCCTCATAAATGTGTGCTCTACCCTTGTAAGGCTAGTGGGCCTATGGTGCCCCCAGAGCTCCGCCCTGTGCATAGAAGCCGCTCTAGCCTGTACTTTATAAATTTCTATACCAGGAGCGCCAGGCTTGTACTCAGATACTCTGTGCATTTTCGATATCCCTCCCACCGTTTGAGTTAACTTTAAAGCAGCCTTTGCTACCTGAGTATCCCATTCCAGATGTTCCGCAAGGATGATGCCCAGATACTCAAAGCTTTTTACTCGCTCCAAAGGTATGCCATCTAATACTGGATTTGGAAGGGTCTGCCTGGGTGGATTGAAGATCATAAATTTAGTTTTGGATACATTTATCTCCAGGCCTCTCAATGCACAGAAGTCAGCAAAGCCGTCCAAGGTACGTTGGATACCCATTGATGTCTTGGACAACAACAAAGTGTCGTCCTCGGGGGAGGAGCGAGGCGCGCATCCGTGATGGCTGCGTGAGCCCAGGGCTCCCGAGACCCTCGCCACCTCCCGCATTTATCCTGAATATTATCCTGCCAACGTCGACGGGCTATTGAAGACGCAACCCAGCTGACATACTAGCTGTTTTCAGAAATCGATTTGGACTCCGAGAACCGTCACTATGGTCTCTTGAACTTTTGTGGCTTGCTTCATGGACTCCTCCGGGCCTCGAGTGGTCCGAGTACCCAGGCTGTAATTCAACAACAACAGCTTGCGGAGTCTTGGTTGCTGCCTCGAGTTGACTTTCGGGTTCGTTTTTGGGTTTTCACCCTCTCGCATCTCTATCCTGTCTCGATTGCCCGAGTTGCGCCCGGACCCTGAGTTTTCACTTTAGGCTCGCGGCAGCGTGTATGTGGTTACCGCCATATGCCCGCTAGCGTTGCTTTTGGTGGTATTTGTGGAAAATGCACCAACCATTTTCACCAGGTCCAGGGCGCTTCTTGGGGGCTTACCGCCCGACATGGCGGGCAAACCCGACAGCGAGAAACGCAAAACCAAGACCCCTCTCCGAGGGGGTGCCATCCAAACAAACGTTATGGACCGCTACACCCAGCCTAAGGTGTCAGCCGGGGGGGCGAACAGAAATCGGGGTGAGGTGACCGAGGACCCCGCCATGTTGGCTGATCTTACATTGCAAGACGTCATCACTGGTATGAAGACTTCTATGGATCAACAGTATGAGGCCATCGCCCTCAAGCTCGACACAGTGGCCATTGACGTCAACATTATCAGAATGGACTTATCAAAGACCAACGAAAAGGTAAAATCCTTGGATTTGAAAACTTCCAGCCTCACTACGGATGTCTCTGACTTACAAACGGAGGTTCGTAATCTCCGGTCCTCTAATGACCTCTTTAATCGTCGACTGGAGGATTTTGAAAGCTGGTCGTGACGCAACAATGTGCGCATCATTGGTGTTCCGGAAAATTTCACAGCCTCTTCCACGGATCTCCTTGTTGAGGACCTCATCCTCACCCATCTTGCTCCTAAAGGCCTCAGCAAATACTTTGCCGTGGAACGTGCGCACAGGGTTCCGGGTGGTCAGCCGAAAACCGGCGCTCCACCACGTCCGATTATTGCTAGAATCTTCTACTTCAGGGATAGAGACGCTAACCTGCAGGCATCGCGGACGGGTGGCCCGGTAAAGTTTGAGCTTCTACCCAGACTTCTCACAATCTGTTCAGAAACCGAGGATGGAGTTCCAAGGAGTGAAGCGGAGACTGAGAGACATGGGACTGAAGTATGTGATGCTTTTCCCGACCGACTACGGATTGAATATGGGGACCGGACATTTTTCTTTGATCGCCCTGATAGAGTGAGTGACTGGCTTGATTCCTTGCCTGAGCGACGAGATCTCACAGAACACTCCGGCGGAGCTGAGGGCGGCCAACCTGAGCAAGAATGAGCGGAAGCTCCCGGATTTCTGACACTGTTTAAGACATGTTGCTGTGGTTTGACGTCTCCTGTATTTATGTGTATATTTAGAGGTGGCGAGGAGATGGGAATCTTTTCTCCTCTGGGTTTCTTTTTGTAGATTAGTTTATGTTAGGGCGACAGGCACACTGCAAGTTGGGGTGGCTTTTGAGTCTAACGCAGGGGTGCAGGGTGGGGGGAGTTTGTTTTTTGGGATTGTGGGGGGAGGGTGGGGAATGTTTGGGGGGTGTTTTGGTTCTTTCTTAAGGCAACGTATTGATTTACTATTTGATCTGGGTGCTGCGCTGTGGGTGGGGACGGCTCCGCTACCGTTTCGAGTGTGGGGGGTAGGGGGTTGAGACTTTTATGTTGGAATATTAATGGATTGGGGGATAGGATAAATAGGGGTGTGGTGTTACAATACTTGAAACGCTTCTCCCCTGATGTAGTGTTATTGCAGGAAACACATCTGATTGGGAACACTTGTCAAGCTATGAATAGGCGGGGGTACCACCTTGCTGTCCACGCTGGTTTCACCTCCGGTTCAAGGGGGGTAGGTATTCTTGTTCGGAACTCCCTTCCCCTTGAGGTTGACAATGTAATATGTGATGACAGAGGGCGATATGCTGCTCTCACTGGTAGGTGGGAGGGGAAGACCATCACGCTGCTTTCTGTATACGTCCCCCCTGGTTTGCAGTCCTCGACCTTCGCTGATTTGGGGAGGGTGTTTCTGGGACTTCCTGACTGTATGTTGATGGTGGGTGGAGACTTTAATTCTGTTGTTTCTGGTGTAGAGGACCGCCATCCCCCCGGGATCTCGCAAGGTCCCAATCATGGTTGAGTGGATTTCTGGAAACGCTGGGCTTGATTGACTGTTGGAGGGTGATGCATCCGGGTCGGGCACAGTTTCCAGGTTGGACTATGTCTTGATGCCGGCAGCACAGGCCTCATTGATTAAGGAGATCAGACATTTAGCTCCGGGAATTTCGGACCACTCTCCCGTATGGCTTTATATGGACACTAATTCGGGCACTGGGGGTCGAGTGGCTCAGATTAACCCCTGGTATCTCCACAACCCTAAGACCCGTGCTGAACTTGTTAAATCTCTGGATCACTACTTTCTTAAGAATGAGGGATCGGTGTCTTCTTCTGTTTCATTGTGGGAAGCGTTTAAGACAGTCCTTCGTGGACATGCCTTATCATTGATTGCTGGTGCTAAGAAAAGTAGAAATGAGGCAGTGGTCCGACTTGAGGCTGATATTACTGAGCTGGAAGGGGGGTTGGAGTTGGGGGTCACCCGTGATAAACTTCATGTCCTTAGTCTCAAACAGTCTGATTACAGGGCCCTGGTGACCGATGCCACTAAACTCATGAGTAGGGAGCGACAGGGGCGGCTATATGATGTGGGGGATAAAGCTGGGAAATTGATTGCTTGGTTGGATAGAAAGGAAAGAGCGAGTCGTGTGGTTCCGATGATTGAGAAGCTTGATGGAATGCGTGTGACTGACCCAGTTGAGATAGTTGAGTGCTTCGCTGATCACTTTCGGGAGGTTTATTCCCCAGTGTCTGATAGGCCCGAAGAAGACTCTCATCAGTTGTTGAAGGATATTTCGCTGCCGTGCCTATCGGACTCAGATAGGGAGCTGTTGGACGCGCCACTTTCAGTAGATGAGATAGCTCTTGCCATACGCTCTCTTCGATTGGGGAAGGCTACGGGTCCCAATGGTCTCCCTATTGAACTATATAAGCTGCGTCCGGATAGGATTGCACCATATCTTCGCGATATGTTCTTGGAATCGAGAGATACTGGCTCCCTTCCTTACGATCAACGTCTTACATCGATAGTAGTGATTCACAAAGAGGGGAAGCCACGGGCTTGATGTGCGTCCTACAGACCCATATCGCTTCTTAATGCGTAGCCAAAAATCCTCGCTAAGGTACTAGCTAACCGTCTTATAAATGTGATTGGTGACTTGGTTCACCCGGACCAGTCAGGGTTCATCCCACGCCGCAATACAGCACTGAATTTGAGACGCTTGCACAGCGCTCTCGCGAGAGCCCCTTATCTCCGGGAGTCGGCCATCTTGGTCTCCCTTGACGCCACGATGGCTTTTGACACCGTGGTATGGTCATATTTGTGGGCCTCCCTTGCGAAATTCGGCTTTGGTCCTGGCTTTATTGGCTGGGTGAAACTTCTATATGAGACACCGTTGGCGCAGGTGGTGGTCAATGGTCGGGTATCCTGCCCCTTCGCTCTGGGACGGGGTACTCGACAAGGATGTCCGTTGTCTCCACTTCTCTTTGCTCTTGCCCTGGAGCCTCTGGCTGCATGGTTGCGCTGGGAACCATCGATGAGGGGTATACAATGGACTCCTGAATTTGAGGATCGCATATCTCTTTATGCGGATATTTTGTTTTACCTCACTTCGCCCCATAAATCGTTAAACGTGCTGTTTGATATGCTGACTTCATTCTGCCGCAATTCAGGCCTCGTGATTAACTGGTCTAAGTCCTGTATATACGTGCTCGTGGGTGGCACCCCTGTATTGCCGAGTGGTTGTCCCATACAGGTTACACATGCGGGATTCAAATATTTGGGAGATTTTATCACTTTGGACCCCGTGGTCAGGTATGATCGTAATTTACTCCCTCCGCTACAACGATTGCGTTCTGACGTGGTGGGTTGGCGCGGCCTTCCTTTGTCCCCCCTAGGGCGAGTGACCCTTTTCAAAATGATGTCTCTACCGCGGTTTTTATATGCGCTCCAGAATACGTTTGACACAGTTCCGGCAAAATACTTCTGGGAGGTGGAGAGTTTACAAAGACAGCTGATTTGGGATGGGCGTTCCCGTATCGCCCTTCCTAAACTTACGCTTCCCTGGTATGACGGCAGTATTGCTCTTCCAGATATCAGGCGCTATTACTGGGCCTCTCAACTGAGTACAATAAATCACTGTATGTATGGTCCGGGGTTAGATCCCGCATTTGAGATGGATAGGTGGCTGTTACCGAGTAGGAATTATAGCAGGGTGCTCTATTCTAGGTCCTCGGTCCGGACGCTTACTGGACCTACCAAGATTGCAGTGCAGGTGTGGCATTGTGCAAATGCGGCAATGGGGTGGAGTGATAGACTAACTCGAGCAACCCCTTTATATGATTCTTGCAGGTTGGGAAGTTTGTGGAGGACGAAAGGCTTTGAGAAATGGGATATGATTGGAATCAGTAGAGTGGGCGATCTCTGGGTTAAGGATAGGATCAAGACTTTCGAGGTCTTGAAGGCGGAATATGAGTGTAGTGATCTGGAATTTTTTCGTTATTTACAGATTCGTCATGCGTTGAGTTCTGTTTTCCCAAATGGAACTAATATTCCGGAATCTTCCCCGTTGGAGGATAGAATACTTGACGGATATGTGCCCGATAGCACGATTTCTTTGATCTATAGGAAATTGATTAATGATCGGTCTGACTTGTTGACACATCTAAGAGAGGTCTGGACCAGAGACGGCTTAATGTTAGATGATGAGGACTGGCAATCTGCGATTTCCTCACCCAAGGAGGTTGCGATACCAGCCCGTCTTCGACTGGACCAACTCAAAATCTTGCACCGTGTTTATGTGACTGGCCCGCGACTGATTCAAATGGGTTATTCTGTTGATGGGTTATGCATCCGTGGTTGTGGTCAACTTGCCATCTTCCTTCATATAATTTGGGAATGTCCAGAGGTTGCTACATTTTGGAATAGAGTGCATGTGGTTATGAAAGAGGTCAAGGGAGTTGAGATGCAACCGGAAGCTAGGCGGTGTTTGTTGAATGTGTGGGAACCGAATGACTATGACGTGGCTCAGACGCAATGGGCGACCCTGGCCAACATGATTGCCAAACGAGACATTGCACAGTTGTGGGGCGCTCATCATCCGCCGACTGTCTCGGTATGGAAGGAGAACATGGATTGGTGTGTGTGGCGCGAGGTAGGCCCAAAAATAGGGTAAAATTTGGAGTCAATGGAACTCCTACAGAGGTGATATATGCTCACCACCCCTTCCTGATGTCCCCGATGTCCCACACTCTCCCTGATCCGACATTCCATGGTTTGTTCTATTTTTCATGTTTTAAAATCTTGAGTCTTTTCCCCCGATTATGCCCCCCCCCCCTCTGATTCTTGTTAATTGACTTACATTATGATTTTCCTGCTTTTTCCCTCCTGCTCCGGAATGCACCTGCACTGTATTGCTCTTTTTGCCTTGTTTGTTTGTTTTCTTTATATATAATAAAAAGAGTTTAAAAAAAAAAAAGTGTCGTCCGCGAACATCAATGCGTGTACCCGACCTGGAACTAACCTTGGGGCATCAATATCCTTTACACCTAGTAGGTGATCTATAGGCCCATTTATATATAAACTAAAAAGGGTAGGGGCCAGGACGCACCCCTAGCGCACCCCCTTTTTTACCGGGAAGCAAGCTGACAGTTCTCTATGCTTCCCGCACCTCACTTGGGCATAGGTTTCTGTATGGAGCCTTATTAACACATCCAAGAGGTATAGTGGGATGCCAAGATCTAAGAGTACACTCCACAGTTTTGCCCTAGGGACCAGATCAAATGTAGACCTCAGGTCAACAAAAATGAGGTAGAGGCTGCCACCCTCCACACTCACTGTTTTCCAATACAGAACCTGAAGTCTGAATATCTGGTCAATAGTTGACGTACTCGTCCAAAAACTGGCCTGAAAAGTGCTCAAGATCTCATTTTCCTCGACCCACGCCTGGACTCTTTCCAGGATTATTCGTCCCATCAACTTCTGGGTGATGTCTATCAGGCTGATAGGCCTGTAATTGGACGGTAGAAGGGGGCAGCCTTTTTTGTGGATGGGAACTATCTATGCACCACGTCAGGTGTCTGGCGGGTCCATTCCCCTTAGGATGAAATTAAACAGGACACAGAGATAAGGGGCCCATATTTTTGGTTCTGACTGAAATAGGTCCCCTGGAAGCTTGTCAAGACTGGGCGCCTTGTTAGGTAATAACTTGGCGATAGCAGATTCAACTTCAACAGGAGTAATCTCCTGTACCCCCCCAATCGATACTCATGGAGGAGGCCTAAAGTTGGAAGTGCTAAACCATCATTGTCCGTATATGCATACAGGGTTCCAAAATGGGCTTCCCATACTGCTGGTGCTATGTTTGGTTCTATCGCTGATTTACCCTCCCTCCCCCGTCACTAACTATTGCCCAAAAGGATTTCGAATCCTTATACTGGAGAGAAGTTCTCAGATCATCCCATTTTTTTACTTCCAAGGCCTTTTTCTTAGATTGGATAACCCGCTTGCACTGCAACCTAAGTTCCTTTATCCCCGGCTTGTCCCTGGCCTTTATAGCTTCCAATAAATCTCTTTTAGTTTTACGACAGGAGGCATTATACAAGGGGTGAGATGGGACCGGTTTTTCCTTAATGCTTACTTCCGGATAAAACACCCCAAGCAGCTTGGAGCTCAGCTGATTGTGTATTTCAAGTGGCCTAACGTCCTGCGCTACTTGAGTGCCCAATGGCCCGACCCCAGCCCTTTCTCTAAGATACGGCACAACCTGCTGATAAATGTGTGCTAACTTATTTGGGGAATCTAGTATATGGGGCCATTTTACTCTCCGCCTGTTGTTATGTAGCAGGAGAGGTTGTTGAGCTAGAATGGGCACTATTGGATAGTTGGACAGGGCCCAGCACCCTGGCTTAAGTGTCATAACTAGAGTGTTGTGGTCGCTATCTTTCAGCTGGTAAATCTGAAATCCAGGACCCTATCCCAAGATCTAGATTCGACCATAATATAGTCTATAGTTGACGTTTGCCCTTCTCTATTAAAAGTGGGTAGGCCAGGTCTATCCGATTTTAATCTCCCATTGCAAGCCCTCAGAGAAAAAGAAAGGATAAACAAATTTATTTGGAGGACCAGCGGCGTCTACGCTCTGACAGATGGGATCAGGGGTTCTGGAATGTTCCAGTACTGATTCTCACTATCTTGGTCATCTAGGCTCACATTACTAATGGGCTCAAACTGGCAATTAAAATCGCCCCCTATTATTAGAATGTTCTCCGGGTCGAGAGTCAGAATGTAGTATCTCAATTGTTCAATGACTCTGGACTCTTGCCCACTCTGCGTTGGCCTTGAGTAGATATTAATTAGGGCAATTTGTTTATTAGCTGGAAGGGATAGGAGAACACATTGTATGTCCTGTGAATTTGTTGGCAGCTGCTCTGCTTTAGCACCTTGGTGCGTGCCCACCCAGATGCCTAATCCCCCAGATGGTCTGCCCCTACCCCTCATTGTCGCCGGTATGTTAAAGGGGTGAAGTCTCTCCATTGGTTATTTTCCAGGGCCCACGTCTCCTGCATTAAACAGATATCGTGTTTTTCTACAAACAAACCCCAATCTGGACATAATAATTTGTTTTTGATCCCTACCAGATTTCATGAAAGAATTTTAATATTACCGTTTGCCTCCCGCAATTTAGGGTTCTTATGTGTCCTGCTACAACTGACTACCCCAGGACATTGGTCATCCACGTGCATCCCCCCCATCCCAGGGTTGTGCCCCTTCTTCCTCGGTGCTCTATCTCAGACCCTTCCCGTAACCATGGTAGTTCTCGTACTACTTACATCCTCCTGTGTTACTGGAGGCGGGACACCAGACAGCGCACCGTCATGCTTGCTCCTATTGCCCCCCTGCCATTACCTCTCGTTGCCGCAGGGATGCTCTCACCCCCATGAGGACCATATTGGGTAATGCGGTGTTCCATTCTTGCAGGACCTTTACTGACTTCTAAGAAACTTGTTTTATCAACATTGGCGAGTGGGGACAAACTACACCTCGACCGTCAGTCTACTAGGTCCAAAATGCTGAATCTGTTGTGATGGAACATAGCCAGTGCAGGAGAACGATTTTGGGATCCATTCCAGTTGGCATACCCTGACTGGGCATTATAACCCAAGTTGTCCCCATCCCCCCAAGGCTGTCTTCTTCTAATAGAGTCAAAATTAAGGTTAGTACACGCAGCCGAGTAAAAGTAAGTTAGGGGAAGAGATTGGATTTGCGTTACTGAACAACCTGCCTCCCAGTTACAGATATGCTCAACGGCCCATCTATTCCTAAAATTAATTACAACACAATCGCCCTGAATGTTTTTCGTCCGGGTCCCGCCCAGTCCACATATCTAGCAAAAAGGATTTCACTAGATACCTGGTTTGGGAGAGGCCTGTTGTAATTCAGCCAATGGATACATTTGTTTTTAAGCTCACTGTAGACGTCTTGTTTTCCCTGGCTCAAAACAGGAACCCCTGCTAAAACTGCCACATATGGTATAGACTCAGGAGGGAGATCTATACGTGGTAGCACACTCTTTGGTACATCAAAAGTCTTAGAAATCTTTGCTGAAGGTTGATGTTTTGCTACCCCTCTGTCCCCCCCACCCTCCTCACTTCTGGGTATTGCTGGATCATTGAACACAACACCATCACTAGGTTGATTAGGGTGTTCGTTGGGTAATACAGTTGGGGCGGATAATTCCACTAAGTCATTGGGGGCCGGCAGGGTTACATGGTGGCAAACTGCATTTGTTGTCCTAGACAGCCCCTCTATATTTCCAGTACCACCTTCAGCCCGCATGCCACCCTCTGCCTGTGCAGGGCCAAACAATGATTCGAGATGCGAAAGTCTGTCTTCTATAAAGTTCAGTCTATCATAGATAGGAAGACAGGTCTCAGTAAATATGTATTCAAGTTTAGCCCAAAAATCTTCCCCTAACTCAGTGGGGAACATATCACCAGTACTTAGTGAAGTCATAGACCCATGTGCAATAAGCTGGGGTGTATCAGGGCCGGCTACAGATCTTGTGGTTGGATTTGTCCCCAAGTTGCTACATTTCTGTATTTTTGCTTTTTTGTTCCTCAGTGTGGCTCCACCACGCTTTCTTTTGACTACTGGGTCTGGTGCCGGATAAATAGTCCCCAATTTAGGACTGGATGCGGACCGAGTTAGCAATCTCGGTCTTGTTGGTCCGGAAAGCTCGCAATTTTGTGGAGGGATACATGGATCAACTACTACAGTGTCCACAGTAGCTGGGGGACTAGACAAACTGTCAGCAACTTTTGATGACTGATTGTCCTCACCAGTACAACCTGAAGACACAATATCGGCTGTTAATTGAGGCACTGGTGATGATGCCAAGGCCAGCGTGCCCATTGACGACTGCTTATCAAAAATCGGCTCCATAGATAGCCTCTTTTCAGTCATTTCAATTTCATGTGCCTGATGCCCTGGTTAAAAATTGGTCTAGTGTGCCCACAATAGATCCGCCTGATAGCGAATTTCTCCCCTTTCCCGCCTTTGCTGTAGCCATTATCTACTTTTATTACAATACATCTGCTCCAATAGTTTGTAGCAAAAGAAAAGTACGAAGGGCGGTCTTAGTAATCCAGCAAATGCGCACTAACCTTCATATGTTACTCAGATGGAAGATTAAAGAGTGGGGCCCGTCCCGTCCCGTCCTCGTTCGTACTCTGACAGGCTCAGACAGGCCCGCCCTTGGCCCGGGTTTCGCCCGGCACGCGCCCGCCCCGCGAAGCGGGGGCCACGAGCCGCTATGTAGCACGGGGAGGCGGGGCATCGTGATGTACAGGTGTTGGTAGATCCAGGCCTTGTGGTTGTTGTAGTCCTTCACCCTCCTTATAATCAAACAAAATAGCCCCACAAACAGTCTGCGGCTAATACTATGAGGGAGTAATTAAGAATGCATAGGCAGCTGGAGTATAGGTGTCACGAAGAAGCTAGGGCCCATCCAATATAGCAAATACAAAACAAGTAGTCCTTCAGAATACACACAATAGGGAGACAGCAGGTTTAACAATCAAAATGGACACAACTTGTAATTAGTTCAATTCAGTTAATCAATTGTCCAGGGAGGGATGAAAATCCAATTCAGTGTCCAACCCAAAAAAGTCTGTGCCAAATTACAGAGCGAGGGGCTGATAAAAGCTAGCCATAGACCAGCGGGGAAACAAATGTAAGAGTTACAGTATCTTGCAAAATAGGACATGACTCTTCACGCTGCTGTCCTGAACCGAATGCAAGGGGGTGGCCCTGTCTCTTCCTGGCAATGACGGGCAAGGATGGGCCCGCCCTTGGCCCGCACGCGTCCCGCATCGGGGAGTGAAGATGTGCTTAAAAGCACTATAGTGCTGTCCTTGGCTCCTCTGTCTGGGGCAGTGCACACTGGGACAGGGAGTCCCCCTATGACAAGCCCTGGCAGCTAGGTGGTGTAAAGCAAGAGTCCCTCGGTGTAAACACAAGAAAAACTGTACTGTGTGTATGGAAATTTGTAATAAAAATGTATCTGAAATATATATTTCAGACATTCTTACTTGAGCACCTATCAATGTTTTATACACTTTAGGTTAGTTTAGAAAAACATTGCAGAAGCAAAAACATGTCTTGCTTGCATGAATTTTAAGGTGCACAACTAAGTGAATGGTACAGCTGTTTGCATTTAATCTCCAAAGAAGCTTGACATATGTGTGACTTCGACGCCTTTGGTTTATGGGACTAAAAGATGCACATTTATTGTGTAGAAATATCATTGCGTGTTCACTTGCTTATTGTCACTAATGAATTGTGCAAAGGCTCACAGTGACACTTAGAACAAGGTAAGTTGTGCAGTCTAAGTAAGCAACTACCCTGTGTTCAGAGAATGTGGGTAATATTGGATAGATTCCAAACCTTAAGGTTTGACCACTCTTTCGGTCGGACAGCAAGAGCACTTGGGCTTGTGCTAGAGGTCTCGGTAAACAATATTCTATAACCTGTTCCATCCCATTGTTTGAAATCCTAAAGAATAAAAACAGTCAAAACCTTAACTCAAATGTGTTCTTCAGCAAATGTGAAACCATACCAAACGTCCTCTATTTCACACTGGCCGATCTAGCAAAATAATTCTCCGAATGGAGTACTTCAAATCTGATTGAGTGGATAACACTTAATTTTAAGCATAATTTGAACTTATTTTTAAGCTTAATTTTAAGTCTTCAGAAGCATATCGAATTGCTGCCAGGGGCATATAAATGTACATTTCTTTTATATACTTGTGAATTATTCATTATTCCAGTAAATTTGATCACAGTGGTGTGTCACTGAACTAATTGTCAGATGTTCCAGTCACGTTCTACGAACAAGTCTTAAACAATGTATTGATATTCATGAATGGTTTTTTATAAATGTAAGATACAATGTGCAAACTGAATCCACATTTCACATTTTCACATAAGACACCATTGTACTAGAGAGAGTTTACGTTCTATTATACAAACAGTTGGTAAAAACATATTTTAGGAGGACAACACAGTGGGAAAAGTAGAAGTGCTTGGTAAAGGGAAATAATTAGATTTGCAGTGCTGCATATACTGCATTTCTAAGTATTCTCTTGTTGAAGGAAATAAAATGATAATTATCTCTGCCATATTTACCTAATTTACCTTAAGTTAATTCTAGTGGTAGTCTCTCAACAAGAGGAAAATCCTCCAGTGGAGGATTCACTACGTTCCTCTCATCATAAGGTATTTGCAGCGATCTTTTTGAAAGCGGTAGTAACTAAATTACCTCTACATGTGGCGTACCTTGCGAAGATCCTAAAGCATGTTACAATTACCACTGTTGGTCACAGGTGCAAGAAGGAGCAGGACTCGTGATAAAAATATTCAAAGAATAAAAACCATGCCCCCTTCCAGTAAACCCAAAAACACTCAGCATCAACAAGGATGCCATGGAAGCATGACAGGCATCCCGAGTTAGGACTTTACTTACACAATTCTACACCCAATGGAAGACCTCAATCTGGGTGAAACAGGTCTTGGGTTGCTTGTATTCTGGTTCAGAGAGGACCTGGCTTTGCAGTTCAGGCTGGACTATTTCTATTTGAGCAGGGTCAAAACTGATGTGCATATGGCTGTGTCTAATAAGAGTTGGCAGGGAAGGGCAGAAGAAGTGGGTTGGAGTGCTACCTTGAGGTATTGCCAGTGGTTAGACTTATTTCACACATTCTCCTATCATCTTATGTGTAGGTCAACTTGATTTACCAGCATTTTTTCGAGCTGAAAGTAGATTTGACTATCATCAGCTTAGATCTGTAGGTTCACCTGGTGATATTTCTAGAGCAGTATCAATGAATACAAGTAAACACTGAAGAGCAAGCTCGGACGGTATGACCGTATTATTCTAAAAAAAAAAAAATTTGTGGTGTTGATTTCATGGACCCAATTCAGACCTTTTGGCTGCATCTGGAGAGGAATGACCAAAATAATTTCAAGATTGAAACCAGTGCTTAATCTGAGCTGGTGGTTTCTGGTGCTCGGCGCCTGCACTTATGATCAACACCGGCACTTACTACAGTCCAGCACATGTCGGTGGTGTCTGTCTACTTTTGAAATGAGCACAACAGTTGTTTCACAATTCAATATACAATCAAAATGAACATTATTTGCTACTGCTTTGAATTGCCTGGGATATTCTGAATTGTCAGAAAAGAAGAAGTATGATGGTTTGTACTTGAATTGGTAGTGTCATTGGTAGCATGGGCAGGGGTATGATTGATGTAATCTACATTGGCCTCCTAAGAAGGTCCCGGGCAATTTATTTCTTTACAAATTTAGCACTAGAAACACTAACTCCTCAAGACAACTCAAAGCAAAGGAACAGATCTTCAGTGTTATTAACCAGTAGCTGGTTTACACCCAGATTAGTGATTGGAAGAACTAACTTTACCTCAGCAAACTGAAACTATCTTCATCTCCCTTGGAGGGGAGGGTGAAAGGAAGAATGACGAGGCCAAAATAAAGAAGGACAGAGATGCCATGGAAATTTTCCTTTTGACCCCCAAAGCTTCTCCTTTATCTACGAGCTTTATTGACACTGTTCTCATGATTTGTGAGCAGAAGAAAAACTATACTGTTTGTATGGACATTTTTAATAAAAGTTAGTATCAAATACATAACTGGGTAAGGGGGAGTTCACTTCTTATTTTTTTTTAAAAGTTTGAAAAACCATTAAGAGAAAACCACATTTTTAAATTGATAGAAAGAAAAGTACCTCTCATCTATTCTTACGTAAGCACCCATCAATATGTTATACACTTTAGGTAAGTTTCAGAAACACACTAGAAGAAAAACATGTTGCTTGTGTGAATTGCTTACGATGCCTAACTAGGTGAAAGGCGCAGTTGTTTGCATTTGGTCTCCAAATAGGCTTGGCATATGTGTGACTTTAACACCAGTGGTCTATGGGACTAAAATATGCACATTAACTGTTTAGGACATCATTGTGCATTCACTTACAGGTTGGTACAAATGAATTGAGCAATGGCCCACAGGTGCACCTAGGACCAAGGGCCAGATGTAGGAGCCCAGATACCGGTCTGTAACGGCCGATTTCGGCCATTACCGACCGGTATTTAGGATTTGGCATGTAGGGGGCATGTCATTTACAGAATAGGTAAATTTACCGATTCGGTAAATATACAGAATCGGTAATATACCGAATCGGTAAATTTACCGATTCTGTAAATGAGATGTAGGTGGCACTTCAAAGAGTGCCACAGGTCCTTAAGAGTCGATATTTTACCACCCAATCCTAATGGGTGGTAAAATACCGAATACAGGTGTGCATGCACATCTGTGCATGCACACCTGTGCAATGTGACACACAGACATGCCCTTAGGGCAAGTATGTGCGCCACATGTTACACGTGCCTGTATTCGGGGTGTTAGAGGGTGTCAAAGTGATACCCCCAGCACCCTTGAAGGATTCGGTACTTACCGAATCGGTAAATACCGAATCGGTATTGCCCATTGATTCCTATGGGCTTCAAGGCCAATAGGAATCAATGGGCAATACCGAATCGGTATTTACTGATTCGGGAAATACCGATTTTTACAGAATCGGTATTTCAAAAAATAAATTCACCTACATCTCCCTCCTTCTAATGTACCGATTCATAAATACCGAATCAGTAAAATTCGGTATTTATGAGTCAGTAAATTAGAATTACCTACATCTAGCCCCAAGTGAATTGTGAAGTCTCAGTGATCCACTATCCTTGTGTTTGGAGAATGTGGATAATATTGACTAGATTGCATACCTTAATGTTTGGCCACTGTTTCCGACGGACAGCAAGCACACTTGTGCTCATGCTAGGGGTGTTGATCACCAATTTTTTGTAACTTGCTCCATCCCACTGTTTGAAATCCTAAAGAATGAAAAAAGTCAAAACCTTTACTCAAATTCGTTCAGCAGTAAATGTGGAACCATATCAAACGTCCTTTCCTTCACAATGAACCATTGAGCAAAATAATTTTCCGAGCAGAGTACTTCAAATTTATTTGAGCTGATTACACTTGCAGTGTACCATAACAATTGCCAGCATCTACCACCCCCCTTCCCCTGTCCATCCACCCCCTGAACCTGAACCTGGTGACCATAAGAGTGAAATAGAGAAGTAATGGTGAAGGGCTGGGATGTGTCCAAATCAGTGTCAATTTCAATGAGCACCGGGCATTCCCATAAAATGTGTAGGAGTGTACCTCAGGATCCACAGTGGCACCAGCAATCACGAGATTTAGACTGGTTGTATTTATGAATCTGGTGGGATGTGTAGTACCAGTATGTGACGATCTTTGTGGCAGTCACCATACTGGCCATGCTATGCGTGGTGTGTCTCGCTGTGTAGTAAATGTAGCCCCATTGTAATGTTGTAAACTCCTTGCCTATTTCTGATTCCCATCCTGTTTGGCTCTTGGATTTGGAGACCTCTGTAGGTGAATTGATCAGGCAGCATAGGTCTGAGACCAGGCGCTTGTTGGATGACCTCGACACAAGCCAGCTCTCAAAGGGGGTAAGTTGCCGCTCTGCACCAGGGCAAATAGTGGGGTGCAATGCCCAGTGTCAGATCTGAGTGTAGTGCCAACGCTCCATTTCAGCGAGGGAAAATTCTGAACAGTGGGTCGCGAAGGGGAGTGGACCCTTCAAGTCGAACAGGTGGCCCACCAACCTGCATCCGGCATGTACCCATACTTGGAATGAGGGATTGTGGGTGCCTGGTTAAAAATCTGGGATCTTGACTATGGGGGTAAGTGGCGAGGGAAAGGTCATGAGACCCCTCTGTGTTGCTAAGCTGTCCCAGACTGCCAGCAAAGCCTTGGTAATGGGCAAGAGGAAGTGATCCGGACTGTGCTTCTTTATGGAGGTATGGGATGCGCCACGGTGCCTGGCCAGCCAGAGCTCGGTCCATAAACAGACATTTCTTTTCAGATTCTGCATGTGACCATTCCACTAAAACCCTTGATTAGGTGACCTTGTAATAGTGAACAAGGTTGTTGACTCCCAGGCCACCCTCATCTGGGGAGCGGTAGCTGAGGGCTCTACAGATACGAGGATGAGTATCTGCCCACACATCCATTAGTTTCTTTTTAGCGAGAGAGCCTGGGGAGGATTGTCATTTTAATTGCTAGTATTAGTCCTAGCCAAGAGAGGGAGTATGACCACAACTGACACAGTTCGGATTTGATCTGGTGAGTTAGCTTTTGCTAGTTAAGCCTAAAAGTGTCAGTGATGGCAGCGGTTATCAGAGGCCTAGATATGGGATTGATACCGTGGCCCACTGTTTGGGCAGGGCCTTTTGCAAGTGTCTAACGTCTGTGGCCAGAGGGTAGGTTGAGGGCTTGCGATTTTTGGATATTTACCCTAAAGCCTGATGTCTGACCAAATGACTCCAGTGCTGCTAAGAAAGCGGGCAGTGAAGCGGAGGGCTCCACCAATGAGGCTATGACGTCATCTGGGCAAAGGCCGATGGAGTGCAATTCTCCTCCGTATTGGACACCTTTTTATCTGTGAGTTGGAATATACTTTTTGGGCCATGTGTTCTATGTACAGGCTGAACAGCAGGGGCGACAAGGGGCACCCCTGCCTGGTCCCTCTAGTGATATGGTTAGGGGCTGGAGGAACAGCAGCTGTTGATGCCAACTACGGCTGTTGGTTGAGTGTAGCTACTAAGACTCCACTTTTGAAAATGATCCCCTATGCCAAAAAGGGTCAAGGCTGCCTCCAAATAGGGCCATTGTACCCTGTCGAAAGCATTCTCTGTTTCAACTGCCAAGAGCATTCTTTCTTGGGCATATCTTTGGGCTTTATCAATTATGTACAGGATCATTCTTGCATTATCACTACACTGCGTTGGGGATCAAATCCAGCCAGATCGGACCTATGATGCCTGGGAGGAGGGGATTAAGCCTAGCAGCAAGAATGCCTGTAAGGAGCTCAAGAGGGAGATGGGATGATAATAAGAACAGTGAGTCCTGTCCTTCCCGAGTTTGGGATTTACTACTATAGCTGCACGGAGCATTGAAGGGGGAAGTGACCCTTTGTCTCCAATTGCGTTAAAAAGCCTGGTAAGAATAGGGGCTAAACTGTGGCAGAATGTCTTATAAAAGGAGGCTGGTAATCCATCTGGCCCCAGGAACTTGGATAGCTTCAGGTGGGACATGCTAGAGATGACTTAGTCTATCCGGATTGGGTGTTTTAGCTCCGCCGCTTGCATGGACATCAGGGTGGCAGTAGTAGACGCCTTGAGATATTCAGGGATTGCGTCCGGTAGGAGGTCTTGTGCTGTGAAAAGAGTCTGGTAATATTCCAGAAATGGTTCAACTATGTGTGCATCATCGGTCCATTTGGGTCCCACCCTGTCCAGGACCTTTGGGACCCCTGTCACTTGGTGATGGCATCAAAGACAGCTTGCCAGGAGGCGACAAGGCCGGTTGTCCCCTATGTAAAACCTATGCCGGAGCCTAAGGGCTGCGTGTTCTGCACTGTCCACATGCAGTCCAGCTAGTTGAGCTCAAGCAGTCTCGAGCTGTCTAGAGATCCTAGGGGCCCCTGTTCTCTTATGTATATGTTCTAGTTCAGCCACCTGGCAGGACATGCTCTCCCTCTTCTCATGTCGGATTCTATTGTTTGCCAAATCTATAGCTATAAATTCTTCTCCAACCACAGCATTTAAGGCATCGCACAGAGAGGCAATTGAGATTTCAAGGGTATCGTTGATTACCAGATCGTCCTGGATTGTTGTGGTGATCTGGGTTATGACCTCAGGGCGGTAGAGCAAGAAATCTTTAAGTTTACAGGTTCTGAGTGGTGGGTTAGACCTCCGCACAGCAAGGGTCACTGTCACAGCGGTGTGGTCAGAAAGCAAACGGGGTTCAATCTCTGTTGATTGGACCATGGAGGCCACTTCCAGAGTGTCCTAGAAATGTAGTCAAGTCAAGCATACAAGCATAAGTTTTGTGAGCATGAGAGTAGAAGGTGGAATTTTGGAAGTCAAGGTGTTAAGTTAATTTAAATCATTTATATAGTGCGCAGCTACCTCAGCGAAGAGGTGTCATGGCGCTAGTAGCAGTGTCACTGATGAGATACGGGATTAAGGCACTGGAAAGAGAAAGGTCTTAGCGGCCTTACGGAAAGACATCAAGCTGTCCAGACAACAAATCTGCGTAGGCAAGGAATTCCACAATTTACCCGCCAAACAGCGAAAAGATCGTCCACCAGATCGGAGATGCTTCACTCAGGGGACCATAGCTAGGTGTTGCCCAGCTGATCGTAGTTGCGAAAGAAGAGTACAAGGGAAACCCTACTCACAAAGGAACCAGGGTAATGCGTTTATCCACAAAACAATGGTTCCTGTGGCATATCACTTTTATCAATTACTTAATAGACTAAGGCTTGATAACAATCCAAGTATTGGAGAGAGGGTGGCAACAAAAAGAGAGAAACACAATCATACCAGTTTTAAACCATTTTTTGTATTTTTTTGTATTTCAAATAGCAAATGAATAAAATTGATTTGACTGCGACATACAATATAAAATACAAAGTGCAATGTGTCCCAAGTGAATTGTGTGGCATCAATATGAGACGACAACTTGAGCATTTATACATCATTATTTTAATAAGTTGTTACATTGTATGTACATGTATTGGTTACATGATCTTTTATTATAACAGGTGATTCTACTTTGTTAAACTAGTACCATCAAATGTTTTTATGCCAAATAGGAACAGTGCATGTATATTCACGCAAATAGGAACACTGCATGTACATTCACGCTCTCTCCCTGTTAAACCCGTACTTGTAAACAATAGAAGTATGTCCTTCTCCGATTGCGATCTAATCACCATAACATCACACTTTGTGTGAAAAGCTAATACCGTCATATATTTTTGCGCAATATTAATTGTGTACGTATATTCCACGTTTTCCCCGCACTTGTAAACAAGACAAGCCAGTCCTTCCTCTATTGCGATTACGCGCGTAACGTCGCACGTTATAATCGCGGTGACGTCACCCGGCCGCACACCAAACAATCTCCTGAAGGCAGCGATCGGGCTGGTTTGAAACGCGCGCAGGTACGAAGAAGATTGCCACCATTATTTGGCTTCCTTAGCACGGATAAATGTAACTTACAATTACTTAGACAGCGTTTTCCATTACAAGCATTTCCTGTTCACTCCGCGCATTGACGGTATCGACGCTACACCAAAATAGACCATATTACCAAGTTGTCCAAGACATTGGTAAGTTGTGTGATTGGTCTAGCTGTAACATGCCTTGTACAAACTACATCGTCTCATATGTGGCTAATCCTGTGCCCCCTTTCTGTCTGCTCCTCGACAGTGCCCGGCTGGGTTCACTGTAAGTAAATTCAATTTACTTTTACACGCATGGGTTATACTCACGACTACCCCAGTATAAGGTAAATTCTTAACCCTTCTCCATGAATACGCAATATATTCATGGCGACTACGTATAGATTTACAATTTCACATTATATTTTTTATAGACGTCCCTCACTCCCAGTCCTGATGAGACCCTCATTCTAAGGGTCGAAACGCCGTCGACGCACTAGGAGGCGAACAAGGCTCACACAGTGCCTATGATTGTATAGTGGCTGTTCTACAATTGATTTAAATAATTGCTCTGAGTCATGTCTCCTTCTTTTAAATAGCCATTATTGTAACCTGTATAGCTCACTTAACTGTACACACGTTGTTTTTGGTTAGTTCACAAATCACTTGGGACACATTGCACTTTGTATATTATATTGTATGTCGCAGTCAAATCAATTTTATTCATTTGCTATTTGAAATACAAAAAATACAAAAAATGGTTTGAAACTGGTATGATTGTGTTTCTCTCTTTTTGTTGCCACCCTCTCTCCAATACTTGGATTGTTATCAAGCCTTAGTCTATTAAGTAATTGATAAAAGTGATATGCCACAGGAACCATTGTTTTCTGGATAAACAGCTGATCGTAGTTGGCGCATAGGAACGTAGGGTACTAGTAATATGGAAAGGATCTCAGGGGAGGAGAAGTTTAAGATTTTAAAAGTCAGGCACAGAGTTTTAAATTTGATTCTTTTCGTCAAAGGCAGCCAATGAAGGCTGCAAATCGCCCCAGTTCAAGTTCTAGGGAGCCTCAGCAGGACACGAGCTGCTGCGTTCTAAACACGCTGCAGACGATTCGTTCCTGCCTTATTTGCCCCTAACAGGAGCAAATTAGCATAGTCCAATCTGGACAGGATGGCCGCCTGTACTATCATCTGGCGGGTAGAAGGATCAAGGAACCCCAACAAGGGTCTAAACCCTCGGAGTAGGCCAAAGCAAGTACCTGCTAATTTCTTGGTATGCTCCTGATAGCTAAGAGTGGCATCCAGCCAAACCCCAAGATTGTGTGTGGCTCAAGAGGTCTATCAAGCCCATGCTGCCCAGCCAGGACTCTCCCGCTACCGCGAGTGTCCCTGCCTGTCTGTGGCATTGTGCTGATCTGTCCAGGTTGGCATTGAATATCAGATTCAAGTCCTCCCCCAGCAGCAACATCCTTCAATGTGTACCCATGATATTAGACACTGCTTTGAGAAGAAAGGGTTCCTGTCCTTTGCTGGGGGAGCATATGGTGCCCACTGTGAGGTTGCTAGATCCTACGGGTAGAGAGGATGCTAGAAGTCTGCCCTTAATCTCTGCCTGTTAAAGCCCCACCTTACGAGGGAATGTCTTAGAGACCAGGATCGCAACACCAGCCGTTTTAATTGGGGGAGACAAGAAAAACTAATAGGGGAATGCCATTGAGCGGAATCTATGCTTATCTTTGGGTAGAAGGTGCATTTATGTGTGCCCCAGAGTTTTCTAGATAGGAGAGGATAGAGCTCTGCTTCAGCGTATTGTTTTAGGTCCTTAACATTGAGTGTGAGAATCACTAAGTGGTCAGTCATGTAATCTTCAAGTAGCCCCGTCTGTGCCAAGGGCGTGGGCCATTGAGTCAAATGTGGTACAATAGATGTGGGATGTGCAAGCATATCTAGTCACCAGGTCCAACAAGTCCCCATAACAAAAGGACCTAATGGCCAAATATAACAAACAACTCATATTGTTCAAGAGAAGAGCATTGTCCAGGATGGGTGTCTCCATGGAATACCAAAGGTAGGGAGGAATCTTTGTGCACTCCCCCACCTCTGAACCCCAAAAGAGGAAAAGAATGGAAGTTCATAGAGAACGAGTGTAAGTGGTAGGAGCATTTCGGATCATGTAGCCGTCGCCCCCACTGAGTCTCCTGCTAGGGTAACCAGGACTGTCCCCCTCTCCCTAGAGATGGTGTCAGGGTCTGGTCAGACTCCAGGTGGGGGAGATCATGGGCCCCCAGGACCGTGAGGCCCCCTTCTCTCACTGCCTCCCCTCCCGGTGCCGGGACCCTCCGGGGAAGAGTCCTTCAGGTTTGGTATACAGCATGCCTCGTACAGAGAGGGAAGGTGGTGGAGCTTGCCCTCTAAGCAAAAAAACATTCAAAAGGGATGTCCCGAGTAGGACACCCCCAGCTCTCTAAGGTGGGAGGTTACCGGCCGGAAGGCATTACGCTTCTGAAGGGTAGACGCTGCCAAATCCTGATACAGGAGGGTAGACTGGCCTAGATACTGGGTTGGATGTTTGTCCCTGGCAGTCCTTAGGAGTTCCTTCTTGAGTGTAAAATCATGGACGCAAGTCAGGATGTCTGGGGGAGGTCCATCCGGGCCTCTCTGAGGTCCGACCCTGTGTGCGTGGTCTATCTTGATTTCTACCTCGGGCCAGCATCCAGGATTGCTCTAAATAGTTCCGATACGAAGGCGACAATGTCCTTTCCCTCTGCCCTGGAAGTGATGCCCCGGAGACAAATGCTTCTGGTTGAGTGGCATCTGCTGGTTCCTCGCAGCTCTTAGAGGGGGCCGGGTCTCCTGTGTGTGCCCCCGATGGGCAGAGAAGCATGCCCTTCACCGTCCTGCCTCTCTTAGTTTTCCCCGAAGCCATGGCGGGGAGGCAGTAGGTCCAACCCTACTCGCTGGTGATAGGCAAAGGACAAGCCAGGGGCTGGAGCAGACGGAGGTGTGCCTGTGGCTTTGAATTGTAGGCTGGGGTGGTCCGTAGGCTGGGGGGGGTTCGGAGGCGCCCGGTAAGGATGCGGACCCCCGGATCGGTCACCGCATGGGGGAGGTCAACAGGGAAGGGTGATCTGCCCCCTGCCATGGTCAGTGTCTGGATGCTCAGGCCTTTCCTATTCCCTTATATGCAGGCGCGAGAGGGCAGGCCTGGTTTAGGCAACAAGGGCCAGGGGACTCAAGGGCCTGAAGCGAGGCATCTGTCTCGATGTAAGGCTTGATCCGGTTATGATTTGCTGAAGCTTTTGGGGCATTCCCCAGTGCACTCCTGGACACAGGAGAGGGACCCCTGCCGTCCACCCTGGGGCCCACTGATCAGGTCAGTATATCACTGGGGGACCCCATCCACTAGTTCTGCAGCTGCTCCCCCCCTCTCCTCACCTTCTTGTCTGGGTTGGTCCCTCTGGGCTTGCTCTCAGGAATGACAAGCTCTGCACTCCCTGCTGCAGGCCCGATGCTCTGTCGGCCCAGCGGGCCTTCAGGTGTGCTGGGTGTGAATGGACGAGGTCTCGCTCTCTGCCCTGCAGGTGATGCAGCACAAGCACAAATCCCACCTCAGGATCCTCCTCAGGGGTTGTTGCAGCCACCAGGGGCCTTGGACAGTTCTATGGTGCAGAGCGGGAGATTTCCGGGCCCCACCAAGTCCCCAGGGAAATCTTCCATGGGGCGGGCCCGCACCGGTGTCTCTGCGGTAGAGTTTACAGTCCCAGCGCTCACAATCGGTCCTCCAACTCTCCGGCCTAGTTGCAGCCGTCCGGAGACCTACACGTGCTCTTGCGCGTCTCTGCGTCCTTTTACCAGTCCAGGAGTCGGGCAGCTGCTGAATTGGGCCGCCAGGTACCAGAGGTCAACTCGCTCACCACTGGGGAGCGACGTCTACCTGCTCCAGGCTATTGTCAGCGGGGCTATCCAGTGAGGATCGGAGAGGGACGAAAACGCATCTCAGCCATCGCCATCTTGGCCATGCCCCATTTAACCTTAATTTAAACTCATTTTAACTCTTAATTTTTAAGTCTTGAAATGCATATTGAATTACTGTAAGGGACACAAAAATTTATATTTTTTTAATATATTTGTGGAAAATGGATTATTCCAGTTGAATTTGATTGCAGTGGTGTGTCACTGAACTAATTGTCAGATGTTGCAGTCATGTTGCACATACAAGTCTTTAAAAATCTACTAATATTCATTACTTTTTATTAATAAATGTAATACACAATGTGGAAATAGAATCCACATTTTTTCAGTAATGGAGAGATCTTGACATGAGTCACCATTGTGCAACAGAGTTTATGTTCTATTTTTCAAAAAGTTTGTAAATAGATTTTCATAGGAGACAAATTAGGAAGAAGGAGAGTAAAGTAAAGGGAAATTCTTGGATTTGTTGAGCTGTATATCCTGCTTTTCCAAGTTTTGAGTTGTAGAAGGATTTTTAATTATAATGAAGGATCCTGGTTTGATATTATTATTTTTTTAACATTACCGTCTGTATTTATCCATATTTATTTTTTGCCCATTTTATCCGCATTTATCCAAATTTATTTTGTGTTTTGCGTATAAATGAAGTTGAAAAACTACATTTCCATATTTGTATAACTGATAGACGCACACTTATACTGTGATGTTTGTCGTGTTTTAGCTATTTAAGCTGTCAAATATTACATAACGATGCATCCAATACTAGCATATACTATAAATGAATGTTGACATATGGCGTTATTTAAAGACATGTCATCCTGTTTTTTATTTATCATGCTGTGCACCTGGTCAGCTGCTGTCCCTTAATTCAGGAAAGACAGCACAGAGAGTCACTTAAAAAGAGCACAATGTAATGCATTTATCCACTTTAAAAAATAAATGCAGACAGAAACCACACTGTTTTCTGTCTGTATTTATCTTTAAAAATACGTAAAAACGGAAAACAGGGAGCCCTAATTATAATTATCCCTGCAATATTTACCTAATTTACCCTAAGTTAATTCTGGTGGTAGACTCTCAACAATTTTCCAGCTAAGGATTCATGTGAGAAGTTGGCCTGGTATTTGATGTCTACTAATTAAAGTGGGCACCTTGCACCAGTCCAGACGACCCTTATGGTGATTTAAGAGGTCTCAAACAACCTTAGAAAGTTATCCATGTGGTAGCTGTGGAGAGCAGCCTTCAGACTTGAAAGAGTGAAAAGCAGCTTGTTTTACCAGAATACAATTATATAGTGTAGATTAAACGAAAGAGAACCACAAAAAGTATTTATAAAAAGATGTATTTATTATATAATACTCTCTAGTACGTTCCAGTATCTCCTACACGGAGATATACACAAAGCACACAATACTATTGCAAAGCAATCAATGTAAATAGCACTAATAAACAGTGGGCCCCAGAGGGGGACCAAACCATATACTAAGAAAGTGGAATAAGAACCACGACTCGAGTCAGGACAATGTTGAGAAGACATAGAATTGCTGGGAGCCCAAGGAACTACCCAAGGAGTCCATGTGCTGTGTGGGAACACGACCGCGTGCTCGGTACAAGTCTATGTGCAAGTCGCGGTTGGAGTTTTAATGATAAGGGACCCTTCCCAGTGGGCTTGTAAGAAATCCCATGGAAGACAGAAGGTGGGAGATCCACCCCACCCGTGCATACTGAAGAACCCAAGTTAACTAACCCAGGGAAGCCGGGTGCATAGGGACGAAGTGACCTATGGAAACCACCGTCGAACTCAGTGGAGGACTTCGAGAAAGTGCCACTGCTGAAAGGGAGAAGAATGTCCGGTGGAATCCAAATGTGGATTCTAGATGAAGAGTACCTGTAAGCAGAGTGGACATAGTCTGGGTCACTTAGAAGTGACCAGGGGCTCAGGATACGTATGCCCACTGATGTCGGGTGCTTCAGGATAGTTAGATGGTGCTCTTGACACCGCGGCTGCGGGGACCAGGCGACATTGAGGACAACCAGGAGCTGGATGCAAGCGGTCCCACTAAGCATGGCGGGTGCTAAGGGATAGGTGTCCAGCAGGAGCACCAACAAGCCTTGGCAACAACAACCTACACAGGAAGTCAAGAAAGCGTATGGTTCGGACCAACATAGAATTCGCAGTTTCACAAAACAGCAAGCCACAGAACACTTGGTGCAAGATGGATAGAGATCTTTGTCGAGAAAGTCGCCAGAGGTGGGGCTACTCAGAGCCCAATTCACTTGTCAAGGAATTGCCAACAAGCTCATGCACTTGCAAATACATGCGATGCACAGGGGTTCAGGTATTGCAGCCCCAACAAGGGATACTAGCCTCAACCTTGGCGAGAGGGCAGATCGAGCCTCGAGGGACATAGAAACACACCTTCTGTGGTGCTGGAACCTTCAGAGTCCATAGGAGCTCAGAATTGGCAGACTGGTCCGTAGTGTTGAGGTGCCTGCGAATGCAGAGGAATGACTCCTTTAATCCAAGGGTATTATCCTCAGTTGTCTTTGATTCTCCACAGATTCGGCACGGATCCTGTATGTTGCACAGGCACAGAAGATGCAGCAGGCTGAGAGGGAGACAGAGTCAGGCCCAAACGAAGTCTAGAAAAGTCCAGAGTGCCCGGACGGTTGAAACGCTGTGGTTTCAGGTCTGAATCTTGTCCACAATGAATCAATGGTCATACAGCCAGGTAAGCCCTTAAGTACCCTAAGACAAGGGTTGGGAAGATTCAGGGGAGGGTCTGGACAGGGGGGAGGTTACACCCAAGTCCTTTGTCCATTTTCGCCCCAGAGCGGGAGCCAACAGCTTGAACTGGACTATACACAGGTACACCAAATGTGCCCCTTGTGCAGACTTTCAGTCACTGGGAAGCTCACCCACCCAGCCCTAATATACTAAATCCTGTCTAGGAGTTTGTCACACCTCCCTGTGATAGGATGCCTATTGTTCTGCCTTCCCCTTCTAGAGCTTGGCACAGCAGCAGTAGGGCAGGAATGTGTCTCAGGTCGGCAGCATCCATTTTGTGCTGTGCGGGACTAGAAGGCTAGTAGCAGGAACACTGAGAGCTTCACAGATTGCTCTACCGATGGGTGGAATCATGCCTCCCACACCGATTACCAGTGTGAGAGTATGATTCCAACATGTTTGACACCAAACACAATACGGTTTGTGGCAGCCATTTTAGAGATGGTTATCATGCAGTCGCATAATTCCCCTCTAAATTCGTCAATGATTGCTTCACTGACAACCCGGGAGAATAGACTCCCTACGCTGCAGTGGTGTCCTGCTTATGCAGGGGCACCCACCAAGCACCCTGCCTTCAGGATTGTAAAGTCCTGCTATAGGGGTGACTTATAGGTTTTAAGTGCAGTGACCCTTAGATATAGTAAACCTGTATCTTTAATAAGTGGAGCACACTTACTGGCAGCCACCCCTCTCATGAAGGTATCTACAGTGAGAAGGATGTCAGATTGTGAGACTATCGCATTCCCTGGTAAATGGTGGTATGGCAGGTTTCTTGCAAATGGAAAAGTGGAATCCCACAAGTGGAACTTACCTAAAGTTAGGTGCCTCAGTCTTCCCGGTGTATCGGCGAGGGTTAGCCCTGTGAGCACCGATTGTCAATATGAAGGCGGGAGACGGGCCCATACTCAGTAAGTAGTTTGCGTGCCAAGCTTCAACACGGAGCTTACTGCGTCCAAGGATGCTTGGGATTTGCACTCCGGGGGTGGGGGTGGGGGTGGGGGGCGGGAGGGGGAATGGAATTAAACCACTCAGTGCCTGTGGTGTGAAGGAGAGGTGGTGGGCTCTCGGTGGACAAAGCGCAGAGTAAAATCAATGGCTGTGTCCCAAAAGGTATAAACTGAAAAAATAACAACTTCCAACAGTAAAATGTTGTAAAGAACAGTAGAAAGGCATTGTATCCTTACACCTGACTAATCAGGCAGTGTGACTCAATGCTATCAGGTATGTCCTAGGACAAAGTCAGGTGATCATAGGTAGCCTTATAGCCCGAGCAAGCATCCCTCGTTGGCAGTTCCATGGTCTACAATTAAAATATATAGCTTGAAGCTGGGTAAAGACAGAGGCACTCGCTCATGTCGTAGTGTTGTGGTCTTCACGAGTCAGATACTAGGAATGGGCACGCATATTGGCGTCCAGGGGAGCATAGCCCAGATCTACTGTGTCTAAGGTCCATATGGAAAATACCTTCAACTCACTTTTTGGCATCATGCTGGGAGGCAAACTGGTCTGTCAACTTCCCAGGCTTGACCAGGGTGTATATTGTCACTTAACCTTTGCTTGTCGCTTTCGAGCCTATAGACCCAGCGTTGTTCACTATGAAAGAGAACTGACTCTAAATTACCTATACTGGTTGCGTAGTTGGGCTTGTCAAATACCAGCCAGGTGATATCGTTCTTAGAGTGGGCATGCTGCAAAAAATGTCTAGTCAGTTTTGTATTGTTTCTCTTACACTGCAAAGAGCTGCGGTGCTTAATGATCCTTGTGCGGACCTTGCGAGTAGTCATCCCAATGTAATTTAATCTGCATGGGCATCTCAATAAGTATATTACTCCCTCTGTGTTGCAATTTGTATGTCTGGGAAGTTACTGTAGTGTCCGTAAGCCTAAATCAACCTGTGTAGTTGTTATAGTGTATGGGTATGCTGAGCATGACCCACATTGAAAGTGTCTTCTTACCAGTGGTAGGGACCACAGTGTGTTCTGTACTAACTGTGGTTGTTCGGTATGTGGTCTGGTGTGGACTACCATATCTTTGATGTTCCTACTGTGTTTGAGTACAAAGAGTGGTCTATTCATGTATTTAGTACAGGCCAGTTTCTTGTCACAATCCTCTTCACTGTGTTGGTCAAGTGACTGTCGGTCCCTACACAGACTAACCTGTCATCACGTTGTTTGAAGTGCCTACCTAGGAGGGCCTCTCTATTATTATTTCTGGCACGCTTACCTCCTCGGTTGATTCATTTTTCTGGGTATGCTCTCCGGGATAGGTTAGTACTAAGTGTAGTCGTATGTTCTTTGAATTTTCATATTTCGGTGCAGTTTCTCCTTAGTCTCAGAAATTGCCCTACTGGCAGATTATCCCTTAATGCACAAGAGTGAAAGCTATTGTAGCTCAGAAGGGAGTTCCTATCCATGGGCTTGTTGTAGAGTTCTGAATGAATACCACCGTCTTTGAGGTATAGCAAGAGATCCAGGAATGGTAGGGAGTCTTTGCTGTGTTCGCAGATAAATCTGAGATTGGTGTTCCTGGTGTTCACCCACCCTGAGAAAGCATGCAGTGTCTCTGTGTCACCTTCCCAGATCACCAAGATGTCATCTATATATCTCTTCCAAATTTTCAGGTTCTCTGTGTATGGATTGAATGGAGGGTAGATGCAAGACGTTTCAAAATTGTGCATGTATAGATTTGCTATGCTCGGGGCACAAATACTCCCCATTGAAGTACCATTAGTCTGCCAATACAGATATTCTTTGTACTGAAAAAAATCATCTTTCATTGCTATTGTTGCACACTCCAATATAAATAAGGTAGGTGTCATGTCTTCTCGTGTTCTAGAGCTAAGAAGATACATCGTAGGAGACAAGTAAATGTTTAGTTGGATCGAAAGTAATGCCTGTCAATGTGTTCAGAACATGCTTTGTATCCTGGAGGTAGGATGGCATTTCTGACACACAAGGTCGCAGGAACCAATCCACGAATTGTGATAGGGGCTCGAAAAGGGAGCCAATTAACCCTGGGCGAAGTACTACACTGCGCTCCCATAGTTTGCGAAGTTTTTTTTTTTAAAATCTGTTTATTAGCATAGTGATTCGAGCAACATTACAGAGTTATCATTGGATGTCTGAACCCGCTTCGAACATCCCCAATAGAGCAAACCAGTCCAGCGAAATCGGCGTTTTTCTAAGGCCCCTGCGTTCTTCGTGCTGCAGCGCTTCACCTTCCGCTTTGCCCCACCGTGCCACTTCCGTTTTCCATAGTTCGGGATCAGGTGGTTTGGGTGACTTCCACCTCATCGTGATTGCCCGTTTCGCCAGTAGTATGGCCATGTCAGCAAAGCGTGGTCCCAACCCCAGTAGTGCGTATTCCAGTGTGGGCGAGTGTGGCAGGACACCAGCACTGGTGAGTAATCCGTTGACAGTGGTCCGGTAGTAGCCCAGTTTGGGGCAGTCCCACAGCATGTGTACTAATGATGCATCATCTGCGGTGCATCGGGGGCAAGTGTCGACTGCATTAGGGAACATAGCGTGTATGCGGTGAGGTGTTAAGTAAGCCCTATGGAGGAGCATAAGCTGGATGAACTTAAAATTGGGGTTCCTGGCCACCTTTTTGGGGAATTGGAGGATACGTTCCCATTCCTTGTCCCTTAGTGGTCTTCCCACATCACCCTCCCACTTTGCCCTGAGAAGCGACAGTTGGGCTGCCCTCCCTGTTCTGATGCTAGCAGTTAGCCATTTAGTTAGGTGGCTTCCCGTCCCCATAAGATACAGCATCGTTGGTAAAGGGTTTGTGGGTGGTTCTACTCCCTCGTGCGCCCACCTGCCAGCCACGTAATGGCGGAGGCCGGCATGCAAGAGGAACGATCCCCCGGGGACACCATGTGCAGCTCTAAAGTCTTCGAAGGACAGTATTCGCCCTTCAGCAAAGAGGTCCCCTATATTCGCCACTCCAGTGTCATGCCAAGGCGTAAGTGTGTGTGTTGTAAGTGGGCCCGCCTCCAACGGGATACCCAGTAGTGGAATTGTGGGGGCATAGGATGTCGCCGGGGTTGTGTATTTCAGGGCCTTCCGCCAGTATTGGATAGCAAGCCGGAGCAGTGGCGGGGTATTTCTCGGTAGGTCTGAGCGGGGCAATAGCAAGGCATGGATCTTCCCCCTAGAGTGGTCCTCCTCCGTCATATCAATCTCATGCAGGTTCCGACCCGCTAGCCAATAGGCTAGCCATTGCAGCTGGCATGCGAAGTTGTAGGCCCTGAAGTCTGGTACTCCCATACCTCCGGTTCCAGAAGTGAGCTGCAGTTTGGCAAGGCCTATGCGTCTCCGCCCTGAACCCCATATGAGTTCCGTGAGGAGGGTATCCAGCGATTTAAATGTCGAGGCGGGAATCAGAAATGGCAAATTGGTAAAATAGTAAATGAGGCGGGGAAGCATCACCATCTTGGAGATGGCTACTCTGCCGGCCACGATAAGGTTAATGACAACCAAAATTGTATTTGTGATTTAAGTGCTCTCATAGCTCGGCCAAGGTTGCCATCTATCATCACATCAGCATCCCTGTAGATTTGTATCCCGAGATAGCGGAAGGTGGTGTTTGCCATTTGAAATGTATGTGGCGTGAAGAGTAAGGGTGTTGGCTGGCCAGGGGCAGCAAACGTGAACCCGTAGGACTTGGATTCGCTTATGGTGAGGCCAGATAATAATCTAAAGTCCTCGAATATTTTAGATATAGGAGCCAGGTCTCCCCTCAAATCATGGAGGTATAGGATAATGTCATCTGCGTAGGCGGATCCCACGTGGGTAGTCGCGCCCCTCCGAATGCCACAGTGGGGGGCCGCCGTCCGGAGTTTACAGAGCAGCGGTTCAAGGGCCAGGATGAATAGGAGTGGGGAGAGCGGGCAACCCTGCCTGGTGCCCCTCGCTATGTCCACGGGACCAGAGATGTATTTGGACGTGCGCACCCGGGCCGTAGGGCGGGTGTAGAGTAGTTTGACCCAGGCAATATATTCGGGTGGAATCCCAAATTTCGTGAGCGCAGCAAACATGAAATCCCATCTGAGGGAATCAAAGGCCTGCTTCAGATCCAACGAGATGCAGCCTTCAGAGCCCAAGTCTGCCGGGTCCCGCAGCATCAGTTGGGCGAGCCTTCTAAGGCTCATGGCCGTGCTCCTTCCCGGCACAAACCCGCATTGGTTGGGGTGTATCAGGTGCAGGATGTATTGCGCCAAGCGCATCGCTAATACCTTACTCAGTATCTTGTAGTCGGTGTTAAGGAGGGATAAGGGCCTGTAGTTAGCTAGGTGCATGCCATCTTTACCCAGCTTTAAGAGGGAGGTTATTAAAGCTTGTAGGGAGGACTGTGGCAATGAGGCAGTGCGCAGCGCTTCCAGATAAACAGTGTGTAGGCGTGGGGCCAGGAGGTCTATGAACGTAGTGTAGAACTCAGCCGGTAGGCCATCCGCTCCAGGGGTTTTGCTCCTTGGGAGAGCGTGTATTGTCTAATTTCTGCAATAGTAATAGTACGTTTCAGGTCTTCGCTTTGCCTAGCTGTGAGTTGGGGTAGTTCTAAGCCCCTCATGAAGTCCTCTAGTGCAGCCTCAGAGAGGCATTGGTGGGGACCATAAAGTGTGGTCTAATAGTCCCGGAATGCGGTATTGATGCCTACTTGGGTCGAGGCCAGTAAACCGTCCTGATCTAATATTTCCAAGATCGGATGGTTCACTGGAGAGTCTTGTATAATACGGGCCAATAGGGGGCCTGATCTATCCGCCTGTGTATGTTCTCTGATAGTGTATTCTTTGTAATCTAGTAGCCTCAAGTCTTCCAGTAGTTCGGCGTGTTTAATGTGTGCCTCTTGCAGTGGGGTGAAGTGTGCGTTCGTGCCCGCAGCTTCGCTCTCTAGCATTGCCAATTTACCTTCCACTTCCTTTAGAGCACCTATCACCTCCCTCCTCCTGCCCACCCGGGAGGCCATCGCCTCTCCCCTGATGAAGACCTTGAAGGTGTCCCACTCTACTTGTCTGGAGCTGGCGGTGTTAGCGTTGGTGTCGAAGTAGGTCTCAACAGTGTCCGCCATGGATGACCTGAAGACCGAGTCTTCAAGCAGTTCTGTGGGTAACCTCCAAGTCGGGATAGGGGCCAGCATCTGGCCCCATTGCCAGGTGAGCTCGACAGGATTATTATCCGAGAGGGTCTTCCCTATATGCTGGGCTTGGACGACTGACCCCAGTAGGGAGCGGGAACAGAATATACGGTCTATTCTGGTATGTAGCTGGTGAGGGGGGGAGAAAAAGGTGTATTCCCTGTCCAGGGGGTGTGTACTGCACCATGCATCTGCCAAATCCCAACCCAGCTCCCATTGTGCCAGCGCATCCGCCTGCCTCCTGCTGTCCGTGGCGTGCAGTGGGGGGTGAGACCTATCCAGTGCAATATCTAAGACAGCATTAAAATCTCCTCCAATCACCCACTGGTGATCTGCCCAATCCGCAAGGATCCTATTGACGTTTACCAGGAAATCTGATTGGCCTGAATTCGGCGAATACACACAGCCAAACACAACCGTGTCCCCATCCAACAAGCCCTTCACAAACACATATCTACCCTCCTTATCAATTCTCTGCTCAATCGGCTTGAAAGGAACAGAATTGCGGAGCCAAATAGCAGCCCCTCTAGAGAATGCTGAGTAGGATGTGGCAAAGAGTTGACCCCTCCACTTCTTTCTGAGTTTCAAGCTTTCAGCACAGTTCAAGTGTGTCTCCTGCAGGCAAGCTATCATGATTCCCCGGCGGTTTAGCTGGGCCAGTATCCTGTGTCTCTTGTGGATTGAGCCCATACCCGCACATTCCAGGTGAACAAGTTATAAACATTAAGCGGCCCCATGACTGAACCTGCAATGCGGCCACAGCTGTAGGATAAGAGTGTTGTGTAAACAGTTAGCCCCTTAACATTAAGGTCCCCGGGCCAACAGGCCCGCGATCCGAACCAGGGTGCCCAACGTGGGCAGGAAGTAAACAGTTCCAAGTGCATACGGTGGGGGAGAGTGGACCTCTCGTGCCTAACTTGTACTGGTCTGCGGTGGTGCGGCAGCCCTCCGTAAAAACAAACCTGCTAGCAACCCCCCATTATTTAAGGAGAGACACTGTTCATACATTACCACCCGGACTTCGTTCATGGTGCAAGCTGTTGACGCTAAAATTCCTCTGCTGTCTGCGCTGTGATCTTGGGAAATAGTTGTAGGCTGTCCGCCGACCCCGACACTTCAGTGTGCGTGTCAGAGATGCTGGCCTGGCCCCTGGCAGTGTCCGCATTGTGAGCGGCGAGAGCCTCCTCTGTCAGTTGCACCACCGATGATCGGTCTGTCAGGCGGTCCGCTGCGGCCTGTTTCTTTGATGATGATTTTTGCGAGGGGGCTCGTCCCGTATTGGAAGCGGGGCGACTCCGGCCCGATGGATTCCGATGTCTGTCGTTCCTGGAGTCCGCAAATGGGTCCTGTGAGGTCGGCGGCGTCAACGTCACCTCCATCCACTCCTCCGGCGAGTCGAAGAAGTAGGATTTGTTCTTGTGTATTATCTTGAGGCGAGCGGGGAACAGGAGGGCATTTTCAAGTCTCTCTCCCGCAGTTTGCGCTTCACCCCCACGAAGGTGGACCTAGCTCGCTGTACTGTGGGCGTGAAGTCAGGATATACGGAGACGTTCTTGTCCTCATAGTGAATCTGCGCTTTCTCTCGGGCCACTCTCAGCACAGTGTTGCGGTCCTTATAGTGAAGGAGGCGCACGATTAAGGGGCGTGGGGGTGCCCCTGGCTGCGGAGGTCTTGACGGCATTCTATGCGCTCGCTCTACGCTGTATAGCGCCGTGAGATCTTCCGGACCCACCATCTTCCTGATCCAGTCCTCTACGAATTGGGCCACTCTCAGCACAGTGTTGCGGTCCTTATAGTGAAAGAGGCGCGTGATTAGGGGGCGTGGGGGTGCCCCTGGCTGCGGAGGTCTTGACGGCATTCTATGCGCTCGCTCTACGCTGTAGAGCGCCATGAGATCTTCCGGACCCACCATCTTCCTGATCCAGTCCTCTACGAATTGGGTAGGGTTCCTCCCCTCGCTGCGCTCCGGAATGCCTAGGATGCGGACGTTGTTACGGCGGGCCCTCCCTTCCGCATCGTCCACCTTGTCCCACAGCTGCTTGAGTTGTTTCTCCATACCTTCCAGCTTCGCTGAGTGTTCCGTCTGCTGAGGTATGAGATCATTCAGCGCAAGTTTCTGTTGTGGTCGGCTCGGAGTAATGAGAGGCCCGTCGCCATGCTGTCTATGCGTGATTCTGGTGCCTCCCGTGTGGCCCGTATTTCATTAAGTATGAGATCCAGCTTGGCGTCCTGTGAACCTTTTCCAGTCTGCGGGATAATGTCCGCGTTAGATGAAGCTAGAGGGTCCTCGGAGCCGGTGGACTGCATGTCCGCTGATGCGCTGTGGTCCTGGGTCTTGCCCCTGTGCTTCCCCATCGATCTAGTATACAGGGTGGCGGAGTAGTAGGCGCACTCACCGTCCCCGGCTTGCACAGCTTGATGACACTCCGGGCAATGTGCAGAGACGTCTATGCAGTCACCCGTGCTGCCACGAGGAGGTAGGTAAAGAGTTACACCCCAGAGCGAGGCAAAGTCTACAGCACTGAAGCCGTGGCAGCGTCTGCAGCGGGTGTAGTGGCGCTCAGTGGAGGATCCTCCGCTCGGCTGCAGCTCTGCCCACTGCGAGGTGGCCAGTACGGGTGCTGGGCCACCAGTGGGGGAACCGTCAGTGGCCAGTAGGAAGGAGAGCGTTACGTTCCAGTCTAGCCGAAGGTACCTTGTAGCCAGTAGCCCTCTGCGGAAGCCTCGTGTAGCTGGGCCCCGCGGCGGTGCTCAGGTACCCCCTTCCTTGTTGTGGGTGCAGGGGGCCTTGCCGGCGGTATGGGGCGTCTCTAGGGCCGCGGCACACTCGCCGTTGTGATGCGCCTTAGGCAATGCAGGGTTTCACGCCAGTTACTGGGGGAGCTCGGGGCTCAGGGTGGAGGCAAAATGGCGGCTATGACTCTGCGGCGGCGGGAAGTCATTGTGAGCGGCCGCCGTGTGCACCAAGCCGCCGCCTTACCCCTCTAGGCACCAGTGTCCTCCGTTTCGTTGCTCCCAGGCCCTTTCTTCTCACCGGTGTCCGGGCGAGCGCGGGCGTCTCTTCTTTGCGCGAGTGGGCGCCGAGTCGGCTCCGGTGTCCCAGTGCCGCGATCCGGGCAGTCAGGCCAGGACTGGTCCCTCAGGCTCGCAGTGGGGAGGAAAGCAATGCGGCGGTAGAAGGAGCCGCGTCCGCTGCCGGTCAGGGGAGCGCGCCCGAGCTCCGTGAACTCGCTCCCTTCCGGGGCCCGTCTGCAGCCCGTCGGAGCCGCGTTGCAGCCCGGCCTCCGGCCCAACCGAGTCCGCGGCTCACCTCGATGTAGTAGGCCTCTGGGATCGCCGCAGGTTACCAGAGTTTCGGCGGCGTCCGAGAGGGGCGGTGCACCGCAAGTGTTTGCCGCTCGCTTCCTGAAGCTCTGGGTGTTAAGACGGGGTGGGTGATGATGCAGGTTTACAGGATAATCCGCTTGTGTTTAGGGCTCAGGACGGAGCTCTTCAACTACACGTCCGCCATGATCGGCTCTTGGCCACGCCCCCCCTCGTACTTTGCGAAGTTTGCGCTACTTTGCACTAAGCGAATTGCAAGTAGCACAGTGCTAACACGCGTAGCGGTCATTTTTTGCTTGTTCGCGATCTTTAACGTCAAGTTGACGACCTCGAGCGAGCAAAATGACATCCCGGCTAGACTTTGTCCTTGTTCGCCATCAGCAACATCAAGTTGGCAATCACGAGCGTGGAATATAAACCTCTCTGCAAGATTCTCAACGCAGGGAGGTCAGGTTTCTCATTGCGAGTGGTCACGTATGCTCGAGACCGCTTGCGATGAGAAACTACCAGTCCACGTTGAGAAAGCTGCAGCTCGAGTAGAAATCTACTCGAGCGGCAGAAAACGACTGCTTGCACTGTGCAATAGTGCAGACAAGCATCCTGCACTCTGCAGTCAGTGCGAACAGCATCTTGCACAGTACACTACGCATTTCGCATACCTACGCGTAGCTCGCGTAGTGCGAAGTGCACTTCGCGTAGCTACGCGTAGCACTACTACGCGAACTACGCCCAGGGTTAGAGCCGATCGCCGACACTATTGGTGGTCTAGTTGATTTCTCAATCTTCTGGAGTATGTTGAAATATGGAACCTTGGGATGAGTGAGTTGTAAGAACTCAGATTCACTCCTAGTGATCCAGCCTGCTTCATATCCTCTCTCTATCAGAGTCTTGATGGTTTTCTGTAGTCTCTGAGTTGGGTCATTTCGTAAATGTTGATACTACCCGTGATCACTCAGTTGGCGGAGACGTTTCTGATGGTAATCTGTGCTGTTCATGATCACTATGGCTATAGTCTTAAGAGGGGTCAAGGTCTCATGGCTAAGATTGACTATTATGATGTATGACTCATCGAGGGCGGGGGGTCCTTGGACATTGCTCTTCTTCACTTGTTGTTCAATCGCAGGGTTCCACTGTATATGTGGTCTCTCCTAGTATATTTGGTCTGGCTGTGTTGCCCTGGTTCCTTGTCTTCTTCTACCGCTTTTGCCTCGGCCCTGTGGATACTCTGCCAGGAAGAAAGACTGCTGTGCTGCTGAAGGACTGCCAATCTGCTGTACTGCCGCTTTGAAAGAACTAATGCCCTGCTGTGCTGCCTTCTTGCCTGGCTGAGTTGGACTGGACCGGCGTCTCTTGAGCTCACAAACCAGAGTGACTCCATTGGCTAGATGGCTGTCCTCCTGATCTAAATCCTCATGGACATAACAGGCTTCCAACAAAGTTCCCTCTGCACCTGGACTCATCTATGAGTCTATCCTACCAAGTGGTCCCACCCCAGACCTGAACCCTCAGAAGTGCACCTAAAGTGCATCCATGAGCAGCCTCGTAGCACATCCAAAACAATACAGTAATTCGCACACCAGCCTCGACGCTTCTTGGAATTTACACATCGCTTCGGCTGCATGGCGCATATTTGACTTGGATCCGCACAATGCTCTGTAACCTGGATTTCAGGTACTCTGTCAGTAAACCTAGCTGGATCCCTGTAGCCATCCCACGTGTCATCGCAGATGGCCTGAACTTGTGACTTTGTCCTGCTCTGGCGTGACCAGATACGCACAATTGGCTCTTTGCGCTGGTTGGTGCTATTTTGACCTTTAACTTAAAAAATTGAATAGACTCCAGTTCTACTAATTGGATGCTTGTCATTTTGATCTTGATTATTTATTAAACTGAGCTCTATTTTTCTAACCTGGTGTGGGAACTTTTTGTGTTTTTTTCATTGCCTTACTGTTTGAAGTGTTGCACAAATACTTTACACACTGCCATCATGTTAAGCCTGACTGCTCTGTGCCCATCTACTAGAGGATTAAACACAGACTAATTGGGTGGTTGCCTATCCCTATGCCTTTCCCTGACAAGGACTGTGGCTGCTGCTTAACCAGGGCTCACTCCCAATCAACCAGTAACCCACTTTCTAATACTGCATGACACCCAATCAGTGCCAGAAAGCCAACACTTAGCCCGTTGCCCCAGAGATAGCATGGCCCACCACTCAGAACAGCTGCAACCAGGATCTTTTCCGCGGTGCTCCCAAATCAAGGCAGCCAAGCCTTTGACTGTATGGGAGCAGTTAGAACCTGACTTGACCTGCCACCATACCAGAGACCAGCATCCGGCCCAGACACATGGGAATTGGATTAAACAAAGATCTTCTCCCCCGTGCAAAATAATTTAATCCAGAGATCATCTTTCAGGGTAGACTGTCGAGCCTGATGCATACAGCCCTCCCAAAGCTAGACATAATGGTCAAACCTAAGCTGACCTAGTTCCACCCTCCAAAGACAGTTTGGAGCACTAAACTACACAGTAATGCAAGGGTGGGGGTCCCCTGATCCATCGCAAAGCCATACTTGTAAAACATTCTGACCGATTTGAAAGGATACTACCACTGATACAGGAAACCAAGACCTCACCTCACATACTTAAGGAGGAACATATATATAGACAAGTCAAATGAGATCCAGGGCACTACTGGCCACTTAGACTCACCAAAGGAGGATGGCCCGCATCCGCTGGCACAAATATGTAGGTAGGGCCAGATCAACCCTCTCATACTCGCCACTGACCCCCATATGGCCCCTACCACACCAACAGACAGTCACAAAGCGCCACAATGTGACACCATGGAAATAAGCTGACTCACTTCTATGTGGAAGGAACGCTGCATACTTTCCAGGAGCAATGGGACCATGGCACACGTATCCCACAGCAGAACATAGAAGATCATTAATGCATTGTTCACTGCCCCACTAGTGCAACATCACAAAATGGACGCTGGGGTTGGGAAGCGCTGGGCAACAGACACGCCTACCGATCTCACTGACTAGCAATGTGAGTGCGCATCACAATAGGTTAAGGAGGTGTCATGAAACGCAAGATTCAGCTACACACAATTTAATTACCTGCACCAAGCGTATCTTTACACCACAACATATCAAACACATGTTTACAAAGGCCTCGGTGCTCTGCACAAGGGGCAACTCGCCATTTGTGAGATACTTCCATATGGTGTGGGACTGTCCGGTAGTACAATGTGCTTAGACTAATATAGGGGGAACCTTCTTGCCCCTAGTAGAGCGCATAGTATTGGTTACACCAGAAACATACATGCTAGGCATTAGAACTAAAGTGAAAGGGGATTAATTCTTCCATAAATTCCTCGACCTGTCCTTTGTGTTGTTTAAAAGATAAATTGTGATTTCTTGGATGCCCTGTGCAGCTCCTGGTACAAAGAGCTGGCTCAAGGCTTTACTTAGCTGAGCAAAGGCAGAGACAGAAATCGTGATAAAGTCTTGAATTTATGGAGGCGAGGGACAGGGGATAACATTATGGGATATTTACATTTGAATCTGGAAGCAAAGACCGACATGTGTCCTCCTTGACCCTGCGTGCCCATAAAATCACAATAGGATACTTGCACTAGGACATTGCCCACACTCTCTGACACACTTCCTATGTTACACTATCCAGTTGAAGATCATCACCCCCTTGAGTGCACCCCACGGGCATGCCCCATTCAGCAGGTTATGTACATACATAACAGTGGTCATCCCAGACATCCTGTGGTATAGGGCCCCATCACTTGCAGTCATACACCTAGCATACCCCAGCAGGAATAAGGTGAAGATTTATGCTGTAGAGTACCCTGCGCATGACCTGTTTTAGCAAATAAGATGGCGACAACTTCGGATAAGACCTTCATGTTTATATTTAAGCTAGTACAAGACTTGAGCAATGTGTGTGCTCAGCAAGTGGACTTACCCACCTGGTAATGGGTTCAAGTGTGCGCAGTGGTGATTATCATGTTACAGACGTGCCACTGCAATACTGCTGAGACTCCACAGTATATGTTGTTTCGGCGGACAACTCCCCATGTGTTATTTCTTGTTTTTGTGCTTAAAACTCAATAAAGAAATGGCAAAAAGAGGAGTAGCTTAGAACCAGTTCTGCCACTCAACTTACCTCGAGAGGCCAATGCACATTCTCGGCTGGAGTTATTGACCCTACCCTCCAAATGACAATTGCCTAGCTTCTTGGCAGGTGTGTTGTCAAAAACAGGCCTCTCAGCAGGGATTAGCCATCCGCAAGAAACCATGTAGCTTTGGCACATCAAAGGGCAGCTTTAATTCTGACAAGTCAGAATGCTCCCCTTTCATGACCCTCCTAGACCTTTTGGTACCAAGCCTAGCGGGAGGGAGAAGCGGGTTTGATCCTGACAAAGGGGAGGAGATTCCATCTAACCAGGCAAGTGATGGTAGAGAGAGCCAAAGACCTTCCTGGTAGAAGCAGGGCTCAGTTGTGTTAAATTTTGGGCTCCAGAAAGTACTACAGTAATTCCAATGGGAAGGACTACAAAAGGAGTTTGGCATAGGGTAAGAGAGTAGATGTTATTTGGTAGGGAGCATTCTCTAAGCACTGTCTAGTGCACATGGGTAAGACTAGCACCTCACCATTACCTCCTCTGAATATGCCTTGCCTTGGCAACATTCACAACTGGAGAAGGCCTTCCTTGAAGAAAGCAGCCTCCTGACTTTTTCCTGGTACCTAGAGACTGAAACTGCTCTACAAGGAACAGGCTGTTGCCCTCCTATTAGAATGTTTCAGTGACACAAAATCAGAAGGATCATCAACTTCAAAAAGGCCCAGCTGACCACTGAATACTAGAAGCTGCACAAACCCTGGGTGGCGAGACACCTGGTACCTAGAGGCCAGCTCTGGGGATCTGCGGATTCCAGGAGTGACCGGAATGAACTTTACCAAAGGGCCTGAATATGAGTTTGACGAATAGTGCTCCATTTGTTAGGGTGTAGGAGGACATTAGTTCCCCCATTCTGAAGGACTACCATCCTTCTAATTTACAAATTTTGATAAACATAACTTGTACCTAATTACTAGTAGTTTGTGTACCTTAGTTTTTGGCTTCCGTTTAGGTAAGGCAGTGAATGCACTCCCAACTCTCACAATCGGGGAATCAATCAGCATGTTTTTGCCTCTCGAATCAGCCCTCTGTTTGACATCCTGTAAAACAGAAAAAAGTTCAATACAAGTCCCACCAGTTAGCATTCCCATAGTTCTAGCAGTAGTTCACATGTAAGGGTGGGCCTTTCATATGGGACGGCATTAGACCAAATATGTGAGCGTGTTAGGTCAATGTAGTGTCAATCTGGTCCTTACATAGTGAAGGCAGATTGAAACCATACCCCACACATGTGGGGTATGATTTTTATCAGAAGTGTGGGATGGTTAGACATCTGTTATTCACCTTTAGGTCTGGAGTTTTTTTGTGACAGAGAATTGGCGAAATTGTGATTTTTGTTGCATATATTTTGGAGATTGGAAAGGATTTGGGGTATTACAGTTTGATGGGATTCATTCAAGCCATATCCTATTGGATGACTCTGGAGCTCTAGTTTTCGACATGTCCAGGGTTAGCAGGAGTTCCTGGTTGTCAGCCAGCTTCGGTCCATCAAAGAATGGCATGGTGACTAGTGCCTGGATCTTTGCTCAAATCAATGAAAAAATCCACAGAATACAGATATGGGTCAAGCCTTGGAAGGGACGTGTTCTTGTGTGAGACAAATTGTGGGGAATAACCCTGTTTTTGAGAAACAAATTGCCAAAAATCTGACAAACATCATATACAGCTGTAAACCTCGTCAGCCGATCAGGATGAAGGTAATCTGGCACCCACTGATAAAACTGTGAATAGAAATATGCATAAATATTAAAAAGTTGCTTTTATGTTATATTTTCATACAGCTCCAGGGTCAAACTTATTATGAAAAACCAGGTGCTCTTAACCACCATTTCATTTTCATTTGATTTCAAAATTTCACAAGTGCATGGCACCCAAGTTATTTCCCTTGGGCACACCAAACTCATGGAAAATCTGATATTCATGGTACTCCACACTCAAGAGACCCCGGGTCTATAGTTGTAGGACAGTCCTTCACACAGATAGGCTCCTGCATGAGGGATATTCTCCTGCAAGCCCACACCTGTGAAAAAACACGATTTAGATACACATAGACTGTAACTAATACCAAGTACTTTCTGTACCTTAGTTTTGGACTTCTGTTTTGGTAAGGTAGTGTATGCAATCCCAACCCTCACATTAGGGGAATCAGTCACAAGGTTTTCAATGCTGGTGTCTCCGCACTGTTTAAAACTCTACAACACAGAAAAAAGGTCAGTAGCAGCTTGTACAAAGTTTCAAAACAACCATCTATTTTTCATTACACTCCAGCATATGGTTACGATTAAAGCAGATTTCGTTAATCAGAATTTAGTTGATCTGATTACAGCAAAATTCAATCCCTATCTACAAATGTGAATCAACACAGGCTACACACTATGAGCCTGTTTAACAAGGCGATTACGTAACAGATGTGGCCCTTTTTTGATGCACTGGCAGCGCTATGGGCCTGCTCATATTTACAAGGCCATGTAAAGTCACACTGAATGACTTTTCATGGCCTTGTAAATATGGGCCCCATTCACGCATTACTCTGAATGGTGTTGCTTACGGTGTTCCCACCCAACATCCATCGAACCTCACACATTTCCAGATTTACAATGTTTTGTTAAGATAGGAATGCATCAGAATCCTATGCCTCCCCAGGGGGAGGCCTGGACAATAGGTTTCCTATCACATGGATGTATAACCACCTCCCCAGACAGACTTTAGTGTATTCGGGCTGGGCTGGTGCACTAAGTGAATGCTTTTCAGACAGTGCTGGGGGCACACTTAGTGTCCCTGTGCATACCCCAGTTCTAACGGGTTGCAGGGGCACTCAGCCCCTGCTCTGGCACAAAACGGGACAAAGGGGAAGGAGTGTTACCACCCCCACCCTGGGTCCTCCCATAGGTGGGACCCTAGAGTAAGTACAACCCCTAAACTTAGTATAAGTATAGGAACCCAGTCATTTGGGGCCCGATGTAGGTAGGCCGTTACCGATCGGTAACAGCCGAAAATACCGATTTTGGGCCCTTACCGATCGGTATACAGCCATCGAGATGTAGGGCAAAGAAAATCGTCCAAATCGGTACAAATACCGAATCGGAATGACTACCGAATCGGAAATAATCCGAATCAGAAATACCCCGAATCGGAAAGATAACGAATCGGTAACATACCGAATCGGATAAAAATACCGATTCGGTCCATGTACCGAATCGGTAGTGACACCGATTCGGAAAAAATCCGATTCGGTCCATGTATCGAATCGGTAGAGACAGCGAATCGGAAAAAAGCCGATTTGGATAACCTACCGAATCGGTAGAGTAACCGAATCGGAAAATCCCCGATTCGGACAGATAGAGAGATGTAGGGAAGCACAGAAATACCGATTTTGGCTCAAAATCGGTATTTCAAAATCGGTATTTACCATGGATTACAATCAGGTGGTAACCAACTCCAACCCATAAAAATAGACCCAAAATGCATTGTAACTTGCAGGATGGCTGCTTTTTATGTCATTGCAAGGCGGCTACGGCTACAGCAGGAAGGACAGAGGGAATGGCAAAGAGAGGAACAGGTCTACAGACAGAGGATCACTCTGTTCATGCTCACAGAGGCAGAGATCCTACAGAGGTACAGGCTGGACTCAGACACCATTCTGGAGCCCATCAGGGACCTCAAACCACTGTTGGACCACCCCACCCCAAGGGCACACGCCATCCCAGCGCACGTCCAGGTGCTATGCAGCCTACACCTGCTTGCATCTGGCAGCTATCAAAGTGGAGTTGCAGCGGTAGGAGAGGTGACCCAGAGCAGCCTGTCAAGGTTCTTCCACACATTCCTTGACGCCATGATACACAGGATGGACCAATACATCTCTTTCCCTGCAACCCACGCAGAACTGGTACAAACTAAAGCTGACTTCTACCAGATGGCACAATTTCCCCAAATCATTGGCTGCATAGATGGCATGCACATTCCGATTTGCCCCCCAGCTGACACAGAATACATATACCGCAATAGGAAGTCTACGCACACCATCAATGTTCAGGTGATCTGCTATGCGAAGTGCACCATCACAGACCTGGTAGCAAAATTCCCAGGGAGTACCCACGACTCCTACATTTTTCAACAGAGCGGCATCTATGCACGGCTGATGGCTGGCGAATTTGGTGAAGGATACCTCCTAGGTGAGACACATCATCAGACCCCCATAACACAAAGTAGCTAAGTGAAATACATGTATGCATGTGAGTAATGTTACCCCTTTTCCTTCTAGGCGACAGTGCATATGCCCTCCGCTCATTCATACTCACCCCCTACCTCAACCCCTCCACACCCAGCCAAAGGAGGTATAACCGGGCCCACAAAAGCACAAGGAATGTAGTTGAACGGACCTTTGGCATCTGGAAAAGCAGATTCAGATGCCTGCACAAGAGTGGAGGTGCAAGGCAGTATACCCCCATCACCTGCTGCAAGATCATAGCTGTCTGTGCAATGTTGCACAACCTTGCGGTGAAGAAGGGCACTGAGGTGGAGTTGTCAGACTACGAGGACCATGACGATGACGTTGCTGTGCCACAAACACAACCTGCTGGGGTGTCTACGCCAAGTGATGGCAGATACAGACGTGAGGAGATTACAGAAAACTATTTCTGAGTGAGTACAGATGCACAGACAGGTGAATGGTTGTGAGGAAAAGAAAATTTTAATAATGTTGCTACCCCGTTACTGCACTGATGTCCAACAAAAGAAAATGTTAATGTAAAGTAGTTCAATGTCAAAGGTCCGGGCTGCCTCACCCGCCCTGGCAAAGCCTACTTTTTGCTGCGCTTAGCAGCCCCACTGGGGTGTGCCTCTCCCCCTTCCGCATGTCCAGCAGCTTCAGCAGAGCGCCTGGTGCTCCGGCGCGGCTCCGACACAGCGCTGGCCGGGCTGCTGCGGCTGCTGCTGTCCCCAGCCTCGCCCAGGTCCAGGGCTGGATTGGCCACAGTGTTCGAAATAATCATTGCCTCCATGGCGGTTGTTATGCAGGCCATGCCCCTGGTGACCTCAGCGGTGTTCTGGGTCAGGCTGGCCTCCATATTTGCCCCACGTTGGCATAGTTGTGCGGTAGCAGCAGCAAGGCGGCTAATTGATCTGTTGTGCATGCGGGCATCCCGGCGGCGAGAGTGCTTGTGCTCGTCAAGTTTGGTGCATAGCTGTGTGATGGCTGTGGTCACACGGCCAAGACCTGCAGCAACTTCCTTATTGGTTTCGACGAAAGCCTTAAACCCTTGCACCATCTCTCCCATTTGCAGGTTATGCTGGCGAAGCTGGCGCTGGCAGGCCATGATGGATTTCGCCTGCATGCGCTGTATCTTCACCATGCTGCCCTCCAGTCCCTGAAAGACGCTGCCCTCCCGTGCCGGAAGTGCAGTGCTGGAACTTGTACGCCTCCGGGAACTGCTGCTGCCCTGCTGTGTGGGCTGGGGTGCCACTGGTGTTGCTGTGGTGGTAGCTGGGGCCTGACCCGCTGCTCCCTGGATAGGGTTCAGTGGAGCCACAACAATACTCCTGGCAGGAGATGTGGCAGGTGCAGGGTGGGCCGTTGTTGGTGAGTTCTCAGGGGAGAACAGCAATGGGGGTGTGCCAGATATTTGGGGGGAGTGAAGAAATGTGAAGTCAAGTCCTAGGTCCCCCTCATTTCCCTTGCCAATGGTGTTGTCCTCCTCTTCCAGGGCAGCCTGACTAGTGCTTGGCCCTGCCACCGCACTGGAAGATGTTGCTGGTGCCTCAGTTGCTTCTGCTCCTCCGCCTGATGGTGCCCCTAGGTATAAAGAAGCATTTGTGAATTGAGTGCCGATGTATTACAGTCACTACAACTAAAGCATTGCACATGTCCTTGCATATACTTTGATTCTGTTCCACTGTTTTTTATATTATGGTTCTGCACTGCCATATTTTGCCTACTTCTGCTGACTACATTTACCATGATGCATTTCTCTTGTCTGTTGGTAGCAGTACTGGGCTGGGGTTTGGCTGTGCATTGTGTCTAAAGGGGAGGTGTCTGGTAGGGTGTGTCATGATGTGCATGCTTCTTACCTTTAGCTGTAGCTCTGGCTGAGCTATCCAGGTTCCCGATTCCAGACACACTCTCCCTCTCGATGGTGCTGGACACCAGTTCCTCCAGCTCAGTGAGGGGTGGCGCCGGGTTCCTGCCTCCACCAGTCAGTCCAGCTTGCCTCTGCAGCTCTGCCATTTTGCGTTTAGTTAGGCTGCGGATATCATAAAACCTTTTTTTTAGGTCATCAAGGCTCCTGGGGGTAACACCAACTGAGTTAACCTTCTCAGCAATCTCGCTCCAGAGCCTCCTCTTTGTGCTGTCCGGTACAGTGAGGGACAGCCTCCCAAAGAGCTGCCTGTGCACCCTCACCACCTCCTCCACCAACACCTGCAGCTCCATGGTACTGAATTTGGGTTTTCTCTTGTGGCCAGCCTTCTGGCTCTCACTGCTGCTAGCCATCTTTCTCTCACAGTGCTCTGGCTCCTGCTTCCACTGCTGCTCACTGTGAATGTTCAGCTCAGGCTGCCTCTCCGGAAAGTTCTTAAAGAGCTGCACCTGCCTGGGTAGCCACTCCCTGCTTGGGTGGGGGAGGGTGGATCCACCTCATTGGCTGTTTCGGATTTTACCGAATCGGATTTTACCGATTCGGATTTTTCAATGCATTCCTATGGGCATTTTGGCCATGGGGGTGTATTTCGATCACCGAATCGGTATTTGCCGATTCGGTATTTGCCGAATCGGGAAATTCCGATTCGGTGGTAGCCGATTCGGTACATTCCGATTCGGTGCATGCCGATTCGGTACGTATCGAATCACAATACCGATTACGACCGAATCAGTATTTTTTCGGTTATTTTTTCCTACATCTCGTTTTCCGATTTCAGAATACCGATTCGGTGCGCTTCGGTATTTTGAAATCGGAAAAAGCGTTTTACCTACATCGGGCCCTTGGTGTTTAGATTATCCTGGAGGAAACTCTGCAACATATATCCTGTAACTTCGACATTCTATTTCGACTAGAAGACGGAAGGATCTCCCTTGGGGTCAAGGAGTGACTCCCCTGTTCAATCAGGCACCAAAGAAGCATCTTGCCGGTCTGCATTTCCAAGGCTCCCGCTGGATCCTGAAGGATTTACGACACAGGACATGACATCTCTGAGGCCACACGAGATCACAGCAAAGCTGAGACCTGTAGCCATCACGAGAGACGTGGGACCGGAACTCCTGGACACCGTGCACATTTGCTAGTGCACCTACTTCCCGAGCTTTCCTGAAGTTGTGCATTAGGCTACTCGTAGTCCAACCCTGAGCACCATCTGCACCAAAGATTGTGGGCCGACACTCCATGAGTGTTCAGTGGACCCGCTTCTAGCATTTATGCTTGAGGCCCCTTCGCCATCCCTGGTCCGTCAACAGGTGGGTCCCCACGAAGGTAACTCTTTTGTTTCTTGGGCTTCTCTGGTTGATCCAGACGTGCCCTGACTCCCCTCCAAAGGCATCTTCTTATTGCCTGCCTGGTCACTGGCAAGTGACCCAGACTCTGTCCCCTCTGCTTTCAGGTTCTTCAGATCTCCGATCCACCCTTGGATCCATCTGGACACTTTCCAATGGCCGCCTGCAGCACTTTTCCGCAGCTCGCCATAGAAAACTAAGACGAACCCGACACGAAAAAACACCTATGCACCCGGCTTCCCTGGGTGAGATAACATGAGTACTTTGGTGCTCCCATGGGTCTTGACTCTCGAGCTATCTAGTTCTCAAGGGGTTTGCTCCAAGTTTTCTTCTAAGTGTCCCTAATCTTTAAAACTCTAATTGCAACTTTCCCTATAGAAGTCAATAGTGATTCGGGACTGTGTTTAGACACTGCACGCGTCCCCCGTGGGTCTGCTGCGTCACTACCTTGGATGGCTCCTGGTTGCCCCAGCGGTTCTACAGGCCCTAGGCATTGTTTCTATGACTGTAGTGGTACTTAAACCACTTTCTTAGTACATGGTTTGTGACGCCCCTAGGGCTAAATGTATACTGTGCTAATTTACTGTGTGCTAAATAAGTTTACTGTGTGTACTTTTGCCTCTAGCCTCATAAAGAGACTAGATGGATGTTTTTAGATTAAATACATATATTTTATATATATATCCTGCTGTGGTTCTCCTTTCATTTGGTCATTCACGAGATTATAGACTTGTAAAACAAGCTGTTTTACATTCCTTCAAGACTTAGCCTTAAGGCTGCTCTCCACAGCTACCACTAGGATAGCTTTCTATATAGGTTGTCTTTAAACCTATCATCATAAGGGTTGTTTGGGGGGGCGTGGCTAAGCACGCAATGGCGGCGTGTCCGGGTAGAGCTCCGAGCTGAGCTCCCCTACCACAGGCCATTTTTCCAAGATAATTGCTAAAAATCTGGCCCTACCTATCACCGGAGCTGTGTGGTGCCGACCTCCGTGCCCCTGTCAAGGTTGGAGCCGAGCGGAGATCCCTGGCCAGTCCTGCGGCGGCGTGGAGTTAGCGCCCCCCCTGGCGGGCTCTCCCGGGCGGCGTGGGTTTCGGCACAAGCCTGGGGCCGTGCTGTGACCGCGAGGCCCGGCCGCTGCTGTTTGTGGTGCGAGGCCTGCGGGCTGCGGAGCTGGATCTGTCCCGAGAATCATCAGCGGAGCTGCATCGGCACAATACCTGGACCCCTGCCTCTTGTGGGGTGTCGCGGGGGCAGCTGACCGCTCCGGAGGTGAAGAGATCGGACAAACCCCCTTGGTGGGCCCGCCTGGTCGGCGCGCAGGTCGGCGCGCAGGTCGGCGCGGGGCTGGGGTTGGCCACACCCGCAAGGCCTGACCGGGTGGGACCTGCGGGGCGAGGCCTGGCAGCTGCGGCAAGTCTTCACGGACCCTACCCCCTGCGGACGCTGGTGCTGCGTGGGGGGCCCTGCTGGATCAGCCGTCCCTGAGGAGGGCTACGACCCCTGCCACCTGCCTGTTCTGTAGTGGGAGCTGCTGTGCACTTGGCTGACTCCTTTGGCTGGCGTGGGGGCCTGCCGAGCCCGTGGGCGGCACCCACGGGTCCCCCCTACTGGAGACCATACCCAGGGGCGTTCGTGCTGGACAGTGAGACGAGCGCCGGCAGAATAATCATGAGGTGACCGGCTTCCCAGGCTCTGAGCTGGAGATACCCTCCATTGGTGCGTGGACTTCTTTATATACATTGGCTGGCTGCCCCTCTGGCCTCGGGGTGGACATCTACGCGGGGCCCGAGGTGGAAAATGAGCGGCGTCATCTGCCCTGTTGGGGCCCCAGACCTGACCGCCTCGTCGCTGGAGAACCCCCCTTCCGGAGGGAGCTGAGGGAGCTGTGTGAGGTGCCGGGGAGGCACGCAGTTGTCTTGGTTGGCCTTGGGGTGCTCACTGAGGTAATCGGGCCACCCGGATGACTGGCTGGATGTGCAGGGCTGCTGGCGGCAGCCAGGGGACTGTGGCTCTCACATCGGACCCGCAGAGCGGGGAGGGGTTTGCTGCCTGGGCACGCCGGAGGGTACTGTCTACACGAGGGGAAGACACCTTACTCCTCCTTACTTCTACCGAGCTGTGAACACTCTCCTTGGTGGTCGGTGTGGCCACCCACTTGACTTGGTGGAGCTGTTGCCCCGCGCCCCCCTCGAGGACCTGGGGCGGGCTCCCCGCGTGCGCCCGAGCACCACACCACATCACGCTGCCCATGTCTGGGGGACCCAAGACGAGGGCCGGTGCTAGCTGCCCACAGGTGAAGGGGAAGATGGCAAAATCTGCAGATCACGACCAGACCACCTCCAAACTAGACACGATGCTGGCGGCGATGGAGCGACTAGAGGAATCATTGCAACTGACCCGCACATCTTTGGAAACGAAAATTGATAGCGTTGCCATTGACCTCACGCACCTGAGGGCTGACCACAAGAAGCTATCGGAACGCACGGCTGCCCTAGAGACCACTGTGGTCGATGTTACTCCCAAGGTCACGCAGACGGATAAGCGTGTCCAAGACCTCCTCAACCGAGTGGAATTCCTGGAGGACCACGCGGAGGATGCGGAATGGAGAGCGAGGAGGAACAACGTCCGCATCATAGGCCTGCCGGAGCGATGGGAAGGTAGGGAACCGGAGGTTCACATGGAGCGCTGGCTCACAGACCTACTTCCCGAGGGCACCCTCTCTCAGCATTTCGTAGTGGAGCGGGCCCACCGGGTCCCGACGCAGCCCCCTCCTACAGGCTCCAACCCAAGACCCATGCTTATTCGTGTCTTGAACTACCGGGACCTCAACGCCATACTGCGAGAGACTAGGAAACTGTCTGACGTCAGGGTTAACAACGCCAAGATCATGTTATTCCCTGATTACACTGTTCAAGTACAACATCAGCGGCACTCTTTCCTGGCAGTGAAACAGCGACTCCGCAGCCTAGCCCTGAAATACTCTCTTCTCTTTCCGGCTCGCCTACGTGTGGTAGCCCAGGACAAGACCCATTTCTTCAATACTCCTGAGGCGGTTGAGGCTTGGCTGAACTCGGGCATAGACACAGAGCCCAGCGCGATGCCATCTGCGTCGACCATGCGGCGCGCCCGGGGGCCCCGGCGCAGGCGGAGGCCCTCGCCGACGGGATGAATACGCGCGGAGTCAGAGGTGGGCCCCCCGGCCGAGCTCATGCACAGTGAACAAAAGGAAGCCCTTCGGATGGTGGCGGAAATCAGCGGTTCATTGGAAGTGGACCCCACATTGGAGGCCAGCCCCGCGGGATCCTAAGCGATGACGAACGTATTTATGGACTGCCGGATTCACAGGTGTCGACGGACCTACCAGATGTTACCCCGCAAACTGCCGACTTCATTCACTGAGGACAGTCTGGAAAGTTTGGCTCTTTTTGTTTGACCCTGAGAATTTTTACTACCTCTTGGAGGTTTTCTTTGACTCCATGGACCACAACTGTAGCATCGGCGAGGCTGCCTTGCCACAGGGGGGGCATTTGGATTTGGATCTGGCTGACTAGACGCTGTGAGTGTAGCTCTGCCAATTCAGACTTGGAGTGAATACAACTATTGCCCACTGGCTGTGTGGAGGCACTGCGGGGTGGTCTGACCCCCCGGAGGTGAGTGACATAATGGAAGCTGACGGGGGGCGCCGACGGGCGGCGGGGTGCTAAACTCGGAGGAACCGGGACCCCGCGCTGCAGGCGCATCCGCTGGAACTGGGCCGACTGCCAGGTGATACCTGTTGGGGGGATGTGCCCTCAACCTGATCACATAATGTGCCGGCAGAGAACCAAGCGCTCAGCGACCCCCCTGAACTCACGGTCTCTTTAGCTCACTAGAGCGTTTGGACGATAACATGTTCTGCTGTCGATTTTTTGGTATTTTGTTGTTGTTTGCCTTGTCCTCAGGGCTGGTTGATTTCCCTTTTTTTTCTTCCCTTATATTTCCCTCGCATATGATGGGTGTGTGCGAAGGTGCTCTGATGATGTCAGTGGGTGTTTAACCTGCCGAACGGTGTTGTCAGCTGGTGGGGGGGGGGTGATGGAGAACCGGATGTATTATGGCTGTGAGTAAATTCTGTACATGGAACGTGCGCGGCATGCACACACCGTCACGCCGTTACCAGATCTATTCATATCTCAAACGACACCATGTACACATAGCACTGCTGCAGGAGACCCATCTGACTGGCCCAGAGACGCTAACGCTACACCGTAGATGCAGGGGACAACTGTTCGCTACCGGATTTTTGGCATATGCGCAAGGGGCGCTGATCTGGGTGCGCCCTGGGGTCCCCTTTGCACTCTCCCACTTTAGGGTAGACACGGAGGGCAGATATGTAGTAATTCACAGTAAGCTGGATGGACAGCTCATTGTTCTTGCTTCACTTTATGCCCCAAATACTGAGCAGAGCTCCTTTCTCACACGGCTGTCATCAGTACTGGCACCATGGCATGGTGTTCCTTTCTTGCTCGGGGGCGACTATAACTGTGTATTGGACACCTCCTTGGACTGGTCATTCCCCCCTTTAGCCAGCGCACCGGTACATGGGGCAGTGAGGGCACTCACGGACTGGGCGACGCAATGGGGCTTGCATGACACTTGGCGAGGTCGCAATCCGCAAGACAGGGTATATTCATACTACTCAGGCGCCCACTCATTGCATGTCAGGTTAGACAGATACATGCTGACAAATAACCTGCTCCCCCATGTCACGGACACTTGTTACCTAGGCCGAAATCACTTTGACCATAAACCCCACACCCTAGACCTGACCTGGGAACCGGTGGAGGCTGGAGCCTCCACTGGTGCCTACTTGGAGGCTCCAGCCAGACATGTTGCTGGATGCCCCGTTCAGAGAGGCGCTCTCGACCCGCCTCTTACAATATTTTGAAGAAAATAACCACACTGCCTCCACCCCGCAATTGGAATGGGATGCATTTAAAGTCGCCACGAGAGGCCACTGTCTGGGCATGCAGGCGGGAATGCGGAAGCAGATAGAGGGAGAGCTGACGCGGGTCGGATCTGACCTGTTGACTGGGGAACAGGAGGCTGTGGAGGGAGACGATGGGACCCTGATAGCAGCCAGGGAGCAACACACACAGTTGCTTGACAGGCTGAAAAATTTAAATTATGCTGCCCACTCAGCACGCACTCATCACTTTGGTACAAGCCTGGTAGATTCTGTGGGAATTTTTGGTTGGGTGGGCGTTATTGGAGCAGGAGGGGGAATCGAACCCTGACTTGCAGTGCACTTCCGACCGGCACCGCCATTTTGGTAGACGGTGCGGTCTAGTTGTTTTTATCTTGCCCTCACGCCCTCACGCTGCCCTACTTAACGGGGACGTTGAGCGAGCGCGCTAGACCCAGAAAGCAACAGAGTCGCGACTTACTCACCACACTCTGCTGAAACTTGCTTCTTTGCCTGAATCTTTTATAAATTGAGAAACTGCTTTTAAAATTGAAGACATATATCTTTGTGTTTGATTCTGTGGGAATTTTTGGTTGGGTGGGGGTTATTGGAGCAGGAGGGGGAATCGAACCCTGACTTGCCGTTCACTTCCGGCCGACACCGCCATTTTGGTAGACGGTGCGGTCTAGTTGTTTTTATCTTGCCCTCACGCCGCCCTACTTAACAGGGACGTTGCGCGAGCGCGCTAGACCCTGACACCTTTCCCCTCAGGTTCCTGAGAGCTGTCTTTTCTGCCCTGTGGGCGGTGCTAGGGGTAGGTCTTCGGGCTCAAATGCAACACGTCATGCGGGAGCGCAGCGGACGTGCTGGCGGTGCGCCAAAGGCCGCCGTATCGCTAAAAGGTCTGCACAAAGGCTGCTGTATCGCTACAAGGTCTGCACACAACCAGTCTGTTCCCTACCAGCGACACATTAGATCTACTGTCGAAATTCAATATACTCACAAAAAGAACCTCCTTTCCTGAACTGTTAAACTGTACAGTATCTACTTGTACTTCATTGAACCAGGACAGGTTAGGTATTAGTCAAGACATCATGGTCTACTATCTGAATACTCGTTCGCTTGTCAATCATCATTTGGATATTTTTTCCCTATTACTCTCAGACAACCCTAACCTTTTGCTGCTGACTGAGACATGGCTCATGGAGGACTCGAGCTCTGACATGCTGGCGGTCATACCTAATAACTACTACATTATACATGCAGACCGTCCTTCTGACAAAGTAGGGGGAGGCGTGGCAGCTATCATTCATAAGGATCTTAGGTTCTGTCCCTTGCCTAGCCTTCCCCTTAAAGACACTGATAATTTGGTGATAAAACTAGAATCCACCCATGACTCTTTTGTCTGTGTACTCCTCTATAGGCCCCCTAACAAGACCCCCTCTTTCCCGCTGGAACTTAGTGAACAGATAGCTAAACTTGCTACTGATCATGAAAAGGTAATACTTGTGGAAGATTTTAATTACTGGTATAAGGACCCTGAGGAGGGACCACACTTGGCTGAAATGACGGACTTGCTTATGAACTTGAACTTCACCCAGCAAGTCCTGTGCCCTACCCATCAGAAGGGACACATCTTAGACCATGTCTAGACGAATGGGATAGGGATTTCTACTCCGACCGTTACACCTTGTATTTGGTCTGATCACCATCTACTGAAATTTACTTTAAGGCTTCCATTAGCTGAGAAACCTAGCACCGCTGTTGGTGGTTTTGCTAGGAAATGGAACTCCGTTAACAAGGAAGATCTCCTCCGTTCCTTAGCCGACATGGTGCCTTTGGCTGGGCCGAATATAGAGATGATGGAAACTAACATCTCAAATTGGCTCATAAATACCAGTAATAAACACGGCCCTCTTACTAGATTAAAAACCACTCGACGCGCCGATGCTACAAGATGGTTCTCCACTGAACTCAAAAATCAGAAGTTGCTGCTCCATAAATCCATAAATTGGAGAGACAATGACGCTTGAAGTACTGTCAGGAAAAAAGACTGATCTATACAACTGCTAGGAAAGAGTATAAAAAAAATTCTTGTGGCTAAAGCCGCTCACTTTTCCACTCGTATCATTAACTCAAATAATAACTCCAAAGAGATTTTTAATATTGTCAATGAACTCTCTAATCCAGAGAGGATACTATTGAAGGCAGTCCCATCTCAGGAACTATGTGACTCCCTTAATGACTATTTCATTGACAAAATTACCACTATTAAAAATATTATTCCTAAGCTTTCTTGCGTATTTAGTTCCGCTGATCAGTTAAAAAATAATCAATCATTAAGTCAATTTCCCAATTATGACTTGGAAACTTTTCAAAAGCTCTAACTGAAGGTCAAATCAGGAGCTCCATCTGACTGTTGTCCCCCGCACATACTTAAAGACTGTCTTGTTGCCTTCCCTGGCCCCGTATTGGCTCCAATGAATGAGTCTCTTACCTCGGGGGAAGTTCCCTCGGCCTTTAAAAAGGCTATAGTTGTCCCTTTATTAAAGAAACTCAGAGCAGACTCCACATTGCAATCTAACTGCCGTCCAATTTCTCTGCTTCCATTCCTCGCAAAGTTGCTGGAGACTTATGTTGCCAATTGTCTCTCTGACTTTTTGGAGGAATCTAAATATCTCGATTCCCATCAGGCAGGTTTTCGGCTGGCTCATTCGACTGAAACAGTCATTGTGGCAGTACTAGATACTCTCTGAGACCATGCTGATAGGGGTTCCCCCCGGGTATTGGTACTCTTAGATCTTTCTGCCGCTTTTGACACGGTCGACCATGCTATTTTGGTCGACCGTGTCGAACTTGCGGGTGTCCGGGGGGCGGCCGCTTGCTGGTTCTCTTCCATTCTGAAGGATAGGTCTCAGGCGGTCCATCAAGGGCCCTATCTCGCCTCCCCTCAGAAAATCTCATGCGGGGTCCCGCAGGGTTCGGCACTGTCACCCCACCTATTTAACATCTATATTTCCCCTCTGATTCGTTCCTTGAAGGAGAGAAATGTGACAGTCCTCAACTATGCAGATGATCTGCAATTGGTCTTTGAGATAGATGGCTCTAACCGCTCAGTGGCGGATTTTCAGGGAACACTGCTGTATATACAGCAGTGGATGGACAGCAATCATTTGAAACTGAACCCGGGCAAGACAGAGCTTGTCCTGACCGGGGACAGCTGTAAATTTTGGGGTCCACATTATTGGCCCGTGGAGCTGGGTCCACCTCCTTCCCCTTCCAGCACAGCTAAATTACTGGGAGTCTCCCTTGATAAGGAACTCACATTGAAATCCCAGGTGGGCAATGTTATTCTCCAGATGCGTAAGATCAGGAAAATTCACCGGTTCTTCACCCAGGATGCTCTGATCCGGATCATAGCTGCCACTGTTACATCCCATCTGGATTATGCAAATTCTGTGTATCTGGGTATGCCACTCTATGTGTTTAAGCGTCTGCAGTTAGTACAAAACCAGGCAGCTCGGCTGGTCACGCGACAACCTAGAGGGCAACCAATTAGTCCTGTGCTTGAGAAACTACATTGGCTTCTGATCTCTCAGCGAAGTGCTTTCAAAACAGGCTGCCTTGTTTTCAAGGCTCTGCATGCTAAAAATCCTGCATTCATCAACAATCTATTACCCAGATATGTTCCCAATCGGACCCTTTGCTCAGCCCATCTCTCCCTGTTATCTGTACCTAAGTTCAAACGTGTGCGTCAGGGAGGCTGCCGCTTTGCGGTCCTGGCGCCAAAACTCTAGAACTCGTTCCCTTTGACAATCCGGTCTTGTACTGACACTATGCAGTTTAGGAAGCTCCTTAAGACCTGGCTGTTCTGGCAAGCATATAACTTGGTACAGTGAACAGCTTGCTGTTTGATCAGTCTGTCTTCAGTATTCTCTGTTTTCTGGTCAGCGCCATGAAGCCACCCGGTGTAAGTGCGCTTGATAAATAACCCCTAACATTAACATTAACATTACTATTGTGGTTAATCGGGCGTGATACCCAGACCCCCCCCCGATAACGTCCGTTTATACAACACAGGGTGTTGCTGTATACACACAAAGGGCTATTCACAAAGCCTTCACGACACACTATGAGGGCCTTTACTGCTCTCGTCTGCGGGTCTCCTCCACCAACATCTTGGCATATCTATTTGCCTTACTCCTGCCAGAGATCAATGATGTGCAGCGCGACGACCTGAGTGCGCCGCTCACGTCAGAGGAACTCCGAACAGCCATTTTTTCTCTCTCTAATGGGAAATCCCCGGGACCTGATGGGCTACCCGCTGAGTTTTATAAAGCCTACTCCATTATCCTAATCCCCGAACTACTGCGCATGTTCGAAGCCGCAATTGCTGATTCTGCTCTTCCGCCCACACTGAACGAGGCAAACCTAATATCTCTTCTAAAGCCGGGCAGAGACGAGACCAATATGGGTTCGTACAGACCTCTGGCCCTCCTCAGCACAGATTATAAGATCCTGGCATCCACATTGGCCCAGCGGTTGGCACCCCTGGTGCCTGCTCTTGTCCATGCCGACCAAAATGGTTTTGTACCAACTCGCAGCACATCGTACAACATCAGACGTCTGTTTCGAATACAGAGCCTAGCCACGCCCTGATGGCCTCATTCGGGGTGCTTGATACTCGATCTCGAGAAGGCATTTGACTCTGTGGAATGGACCTACCTAGTGTCGAAGCTGCGGAAATATAACTTGGGCGACGACTTTCTCCAGAAGGTGGGACTCCTGTACCAGAGACCCACGGTACGAGTTCGCACGGGCAGGCTGCTTTCTGAGGTACCAGACAGGGTTGCCCCCTCTCCCCCCTAATTTTCATCACCCTCGAGATGGAACCCTTAGCGGTGAGACTCCGAGCTTCCGGTGTAGAATGGGGCATCCCCTTGGCCTACGGGGTTCATGCGGTGTCACTGTACGCTGACGACCTGCTACTTTACATCAGAGACCTGACCTGCTTCCCACCTGTACTCACCGACATATTTCGTGCATTCGGAGAGATGTCGGGTCTTAAGGTAAACTGTGCAAAGTCAGGTGTGTATTCCTTTGACGGTGCGACGCCGGAAAGTGCCATCACTGTACTGGGCGGACGACTTGCCTGGTACCCAGCCACTTTTCGCTATCTGGGGATATACATGTATCGAGACCCCACCGATGTCTTGGAAGGCAATTTAATAAGGGCAATCTCATCGCTCACGACACAGGTCGCCTTCTGGAACTCTCTCCCACTGAACGTCCCGAGTCCAATCACTCTGACAAAAATGATAGTGTTGCCAAAATTACTGTATTTCTATGCCAACCTGCCAATTTATGTCCCTACTCGTATATTTCGCGAGTTGGAGACTCTGGTTAGAAGGCTGATATGGAATTCGGGGCGACCCAGGGTTGCGCTAAAGACTCTGTATGCACCGGCGGAAAACGGAGGACTGGCTGTCCCTAATCAGGAGCTCTACTACCTAGCTGTGCAGCTTCAATGGGTGACCTACTGGCTGAGTGGGAAAAATCTAGGAGACACTGCCACAGACACGGTGGTCATGAGGACTGCACAAGTGCACGCACTTTTTCACCCACTGGCCAGAATCCACTGTCCCGATCAGCTGCACCTGGTGGTGGCACGAAAGTGCTACGTGCGAAGTCTGAAACTCACGAGCCTTACCAAGCCATATGCTCCGGTTCTGCCGTTGCTGGGGACGCCCTGGGAAGACGGTGCGCTCACGTAAGCGGCACTAAGCAGCTGGGCACGGGCTGAATTAGACACGCTGGGGGACCTGTTTACAGAAGGTGCCCTAATTCCATTTGAGGCTCTGGCCGCAGACACGGGGCTACCTGCGGGACAATTCCGGACGCACGCAACACTCATACACATACTGACACAGGCCTGGGGTAACCTTATGGAAGAATTGCTGACCCGCCTGCTAATCCAATATTTGCATGTGATGGGAAACGGATCACCCGTGGTGCACTGGCTCTCACAGGCCTTACACACACACACACACACAATTTTCCCCACAGTGGTTACGGGATAAATGGGCTGAGGACAGGGGACGGGACTGGACCGACAAAGAATGGGCGATGATAATTGCCGGGGCACTGAACATTCCGCGTAATTCTCGCTTCAAAACCATCCAATACTACATAATACACTGGGCATACTTATCCCCAGACAAGATAAACCGCTATTTTGGACTCACCACATCGGCATGCCCCAGGTGTGGACTTCTAGATGCAGGTTTCTTACACATGCTTTGGGCTTGCCCTTCTATACACGACTACTGGAAGGCGATATCGACCTCCCTGACGGCGGGGACGGCAGGAAGTTTACCACACATGTGGGAGGCCTGTCTACTGGGCCTTTATAAGCGGACAAAGCAGACGAAGGTCCCGGCTAGATTTTGGGACCTTGGGTTAATAACAGCGAAAAGACTTATTAATAAGCGCTGGAAGAACGGCGAGCCTCCTCGGGCGATACACTGGCGTAACTCCTTTGATAATTGGGCAAGAGCGGAGAGCGTAGCGTTGCACAGGGAAGAAACAGCGGGATTTCGCAAGAGCCCTATAGCCCGGGCCTGGGATGATATTCTGGCTGCTTTCCACCGGGCGTGTCTGCAAGGAGGTATTATTTAGACACACTCCCCTTAGATCGCTGCCCAGACGATACTGCCGGCGCCGGAGGCAGCTAGGCGGGACAAACTCGCGCTTACGCCCCCATGAGTGGGCAGACTCTTCCGACTCACACCCAATGGACACGCCTGCGAAGTGCTGATGGATGTGACCTCCGCGGCACTGGGGGGGAAGCCATGGCCGCCCCCCCCTCAGGCCCACCCCCCCTCCGTTCCCCCCTCCCCCTTCCCCCCCCTCTCCCTCTGCTTGCGCCCCGGGGTCAAGCACTGCATTGGAGGCCCCCCTTCTCCCACTGTTACGACTCCAAGCTGTTCTGGACGATTTACTTGGCTGACAGAGTAATGTGCACATCCACCCTTGCCGGTGCTACTTCCCATCTGATTTGATTTCATTTAATTTTCGGTTCCTATTTTAACGAGTTCTAGTTCAAAGTTTATTATCATGTGTAAAAGGTATTTAATATTGGTTGCCCAGCGGATCCCCCTAGGCCTCACCCAGTGCCGCTAAGGTGGATTAGAAAATGCTGACCCTACAATTCCCTGGATACACACACTTCCCTTTGGGTATGGAGCAGGAGGCACACCTTAGATATGGGGACATTGACATATGATATACATGACCTGACACACGGACGCGCTCAGACTGTCCTGTCCTTCTCTTCCAATATACTCCTTACACCCGGATTGGCACCAATACACCAGCCCATACCTGATTCAGATTGCTGGAAGTAATCCTGATTGGTCACAAGTGGGCCAGATTATTTCTGAACTGTTAGTTTAATGCCAAAGGTGTACTAACCCGGATGTTTGCATTGCAGGACATATGTGACGAAACATTGTCATCTTAGCGAACTGTTGTTGTTCAAGTGTATCCTTGCGCAGCTGTATTTGACATTCTTGCCGTATTCTTTTTCCACATTGTCTGTGGGGGACGGACACCAAAAACGAGCCTATTCTATAACAGCTGCTGCTTTTCTTTTATTGTCATGTAATCTCATATAAGAAATGCAATAAAAAATATTCAAACAAAAAAAAATCAATAAGGGTTGTTTGGATGGGTGCAAGGTGCCCACCAGAATAGTGGACAGCATATGCCAGGCCAACTTCTCACAGCGCCAAAGCAAGCATCATTGCACCACGGTTCAAGGATGCCTGGGTTGGGAGTAGGATTATTTTGTGCACAAAAATCAATCAATCAATCATAGAATTTTTAAAGCGCACTACTTACCCGTGAGGGTCTCAAAGCGCTGAGGGGATGGGGCTGCTGCTACTGCTCAATGAGCCAGGTCTTGAGGAGCCTCCTGAAAGTGAGCAGATCCTGGGTCTGCCGCAGGTGGGTGGGAGGGTGTTCCAGGTCTTGGCGGCGAGGGCGAGGCTGGCGGAGCGGAGCTGGCGGGCGGTGGTGTAGAAGTTGAGTCTGTTGTTCAGGTAGGCTGGTCCGGTGTTGTGGAGTGCTTTGTGTGCATGGGTGAGGTGATCCTCTTGTTGACGGGGAGCCAGTGCAGGTCTTTTAGGTGGGGGGTGATGCGGCTGCGTTGAGGAATGTTGATGATCAGGCGGGCCAAGGTGTTCTGGATGTGTTGCAGTTGCTGTAGGTGTTTGGTCGGGATTCTTGCGTAGAGTGCGTTGCCGTAGTCCAGCCTGCTGCTGACGAGGGCTTGGGTCACCGTTCTTCTGGTTTCGTTTGGGATCCACTTGTAGATCCTGCGAAGCATGCGGAGGGTGTTGTAGCAGGAGGAGGAGACGGCGTTGACCTGCGTAGACATGGAGGGAGGAGTCGAGGATGAATCCCAGGTTGCGTGCGTGGTGTGGTCGGCCACCAGGAGTCATCCCAGGCCGAAGGGGTGGGGCCGAGGATGAGGACTTCCATCTTGTCCGAGTTTAGCTTTAGGCGGCTGCTCCTCATCCACTCGGCCACGGCCTTCATTCTCTCATGGAGGTTGGCTTTGGCGGTGTGCGGGTCCTTGGTGAGGGAGAGGATGAGCTAGGTGTCGTCGGCGTAGGAGATGATGTTCAGGTCGTGTTGGCGAGCTACTTGTGCGAGGGGGGCCATGTAGACGTTGAACAGGGTAGGGCTGAGGGATGAGCCCTGGAGTACGCCGTAGATGAAGTCGGTTGCTTCGGATCGGTAGGGTGGGAGGCGGACTCTCTGGGTTCTGCCGGAGAGGAAGGATGTGGTCCAGTCCAGGGCCTTCTCCTGGATTCCGGCTTCTTGGAGGCGTGATCTTAGTGTGCGGTGGCAGACCGTGTCGAAGGCAGCAGACAGGTCCAGAAGGATGAGGGCTGAGGTTTTGCAGTTGTCTAGCTGGCGCCGGATGTCGTCTGTGGGCGATGAGGGCTGACTGCGACGGGTCCAGGATGTTTTTGTCCTCAAGGTGGCAGGTCAGCTGTATGTTGGCGATTTTCTCAATGACCTTCGACGGAAAGGGGAGAAGGGAGATGGGCCGGACGTTCTTGAGGTCCTTGGGGTCAGCCTTGTGCTTTTTGAGGAGGGCGTTGATTTCGGCTTGCTTCCAGCTTTCCGGGAATGTCGCTGTGTCAAAGGAGATGTTGATGACCTTCCGTAGATGAGGTGCAATGGTGGCGTCTGCTTTATTGAACACGTGGTGTGGGCAGGGGTCTGATGGTGAACCCGAGCGGATAGAGTTCATGACCTTGCGTGTCTCGTCGTCGTTGACGTGGGCCCAGGAGGTCAGTTGGTTGGTGCAGGTTGCATTTGGGGTTGGGTCTATCGTAGTCGGAGTGGACTTGGTGTTGAAACTGGCGTGGATGTTGACGATCTTGCGATGGAAGAAGGTGGCCAGTGAGTCACACAGTCCTTGCGAGGGTGGGATGTTGTTGGTGTTGGCGCTGGGGTTGGAGAGTTCCTTCACTATGCTGAAGAGCTCTTTGCAGTTGTGTGCGTTGTTATCCAGGTGGGTTTTGAAAGCGTATCTCTTGGTTGTCCTGCTGAGTTGGTGATGTCTGCGGGTGGCGTCCTTGTGGGCAGCGTGGCTGTCTGGCGTGCGGTCGTGGAGCCATTTCTTCTCCAGCTTCTGGCATGTGTGTTTGGAGGTCCGGAGCTCTTTGGTGAACCAGGCGGCTTTCTTGCTGGGTTGGTTGGTGGAGGGTTTCTTTGGCGGGGCGAGAGTATTGGCGCAGTCTTTGATCCACTGTCTGAGGTTACGGGCGGCGGCGTCTGGGTCAGTGGGGTCGGTGGGTGGGTTCAGGGCAAGGGTGGAGGTCAGCTGGTCCTCTGTAACTTTACGCCAGCAGCTGTTGCGTGCGGTGGTGCGTGGTTGGTTTCTTGAATGTGAAGTGGATGCAGCGGTGTTCGGTCCAGTAGAGTTTGGTGGTGTTGTTGAAGGCAACTTGGGTGCTTGTGGAGAAGACTGGGTCGAGCGTGTGGCCGGCGGCGTGGGTGGGTTCGGTAACGAGTTGTCGCAGGTCAAGGTTGTCGAGGTTGTCGATCAGGGTGGTGGAGTTGGCATCGTTGTTGTTCTTGAGGTGGACTTTCATGTCTCCGAGGAGGATGTAGTCCATTGAAGCATGTTCGTGGGTGCTGGCAAGGTCGGCGATGGAGTCGCTGAACAGGGCCTGGGGTCCGGGTGGTCTGTAGACAAGTGTTCCTCTGAGGGTGGTGTTGGGGTCGGTGTGGATCCGGAAGTGGAGGTGTTCGGCGGTGTTGAGGGAGTCGTCTGCGTAGGTGTGGACCTGGAGGGTGGACTTGTGGACGATGGCTATTCCTCCTCCGATTCCGTTGGTGCGGTCTCTGCTGGAGATCTTGTTGCCCTCTGGATGGCTATGGCGATGTCCGGTGTCGATGAGTCGTTCCACCAGGTCTCGGTGAGGAAGGCCACGTCTGGGGCGGATGTGTCGAGCAAGTCCCAGAGCTCGACGGTGTGTTTGCGTGTGGAGCGGGTGTTGAGGAGTATGCATCGGAGGTGGTTGGGTTCAGTCCTTGGAAGTTTGGTTGTTCTGTTCCATGCGAAGTCACAGGTGTGGCAGGAGAAGGGTCCGTGGGTGAGTTTCGGGGTGGCTTGGAAGCAGCGGTGGTCTCGGCCGGTGTTGAGGGCGTGGAGGGTGTTGGCATCGTATCGGAGTCTGCGCGTCCGGGCGGTGGCTATCATTTAAGGCGGAGAGGGAGGGCGAAGCAGCTGGGAGGCCGGAGCGGGTCGACAAGGGGGCGTGGCCTCACGAGGAACTACAGGGGATACAGAAGGAAAAAAGGAGTGGTGTAAGGCAGGCGAAAAGCGGGAAAAAACACTGGCAATGACTTAAAAAAACTGAGAAATAAAACCGTACAGCACAATCAGGACGTCAGCTAGGAAGCGGAGAAAAGCAGCAGCAGGGTCACTGTACGCGCAAACTCACTCTGGGAGGCAGCGACGGGCTTCAGCAGGAGGAGCTGGGTGGCGGTTGGGGGGGTGTCTCGACCTACAAGCAGGTCAGAAGTCACCCCGAGCGTCCAGCAGCAGGCACCTTTGAGGCAGGGCGGGAGGCGGGGCAGCTGGGAGGCAGGAGCGGGGCGGCGAGGGGGCGTGGCCTCATGAGGAGGTCGCGGTAACAGGAGATGCAGAAAGAAAAAGTAGGGGTAGGGGGTTTAAGGCAGGCAAAAAGCGGGAAAAAGCACTGGTAATGACTCAAAAAACAGAGGAATAAAACCGTACAGCACAATCAGGACGTCAGCTAGGAAGCAGAGAAAAGCAGTAGCAGGGTCACTGCGGGCGCGAACTCGCGCTGGGAGGCAGCGACAGGCTTCAGCAGGAGGAGCTGGGTGGCGGTCAGGGGGCGTCTCGACCTGCGAGCAGGTCAGAATCCTCTGAGGCATTTTCCTCTTTATATGCATAGTGCAGAATACCACACACATACAAAGAGGAAAAAACGGGGAGAAAAAATTAAGAAATTTCTCACCTGGGAGAAGTAGCATTTTGATGCATTCCCAGGTTTACCAGTGTTGGTAAATCTGGGACTGCACCAAAATCCAAAGGTGGATGCATGGGAACACCAACACTCCCTGGTGCAGAGTAGCACAATGCATCAGTTTGCCCTGACTTGCATTATTCTAGATTTATCAAGCCAAGCCAAGCAAGGTCCCTCAAGGTGGCCTTACATGGCTTGATAAATGTCACTTTGCGCCCCATTGCAAGGTCATCTGGTGTTCTAGGGTAACCATATGAAGATCTTTCGTAGACTGCGTAGGAGGTGGAAGCAGGAGGTGCACACTCCATAGACTTGAACTGTTATGTTGAGCTTGTCATCTAGGATGAACCCTAGACTTCTTGCAGGGTCTGTGTTGTCCTACCTCCTATGGCACCAGTTGGAGCCCCACGAGGAGGTCTAATTACCGAACACCAGTACTTCCGTCTTGTCAGAGTTGAGCTTCAGGCAGTTGGTTTACATCCAGTTTGTTACCATGGTCATGCAGTTGGTGAAGTTGGCTCTGGTGGTGGTTTTCTTGTCCATCAGGGGAGGATGAGTTGGGTGTCATCATTGTAGGAGATGAAGGTGATGTCTTATGATCAGATAATGTTGGTGAGCAGTGTCATGTATATTTTGGAAAGGGTGGGCCGAGGAATGAGCCCTGTGGGACTCAGCATATCAGTTTATTGATCGTTATTGGGGAGGATGGCAGCCTGACCCTTTGATTTCTTCCTGTGATGAAAGAACAGATACATTTGAGAGCAGAACTTAATTTACCAATCTTTTGGAGTCTTCTGATGAGAATGTTGTGGGAGACAGTGTGATGTCTGCAGAGAATGGTTCAAATGGCAACATGAGTGCAGTTTCGGTCTTGTGGTTCTTTCTGTATCCTGATTGAATGTTGTCTAGAAGATGGTGAAGCTCAGGGTTGTTTGTGAGTTTCTTGTTGGTAGCCTTCTCAATCACTTTGGCTGCATAAGAGAGAAGAGAGATGGGCCTGAAGTTGGTCAGTGGATTCTGGTGGGCTGAAGGCTTCTTGAGGAGGGATATGATTTCTGCAAGTTTCCATTCATCCAGTAAACCTGCAGACATGATGGAGGTGTTGATGATGTGGGTCAGGGTGGTGCTGATTGGTGATGTTCCCAGGTTGTAGATGTGGTGGGGGCATAGGTCCTTTGGGGCCGCTGAGTGGATCATCGTATGATTGCCGCTGTGTAATTTCTGGGGAGGGTTGTCAGATGGTGAGTAAGTCAGAGATGAGTTCTCTGGGGTCGAGTTGGTGTGAGACAATTTTGTAAATGTTTGCAATTTTGCTGTGGAAGAAGTTGGATAGGTTGTTGCAGAATTGTTTGGAGGCCCTGATGTTGTTGACAGTGGCTGATGGTGACGTGAAATCCTTGAACATCGAGAAGATCTCCTTGCAGCTGTTGGAGCTTCCTTTGATGCTGCCCACTACTGTTTTTCCTTGGTGTCTCCTGTTTGGTAGTGATAGAGTCTGAGTGCAACCTTTTTGGTAGTTCTGGCGGGTGTGTCTTGGCTTACTCGCCATTTCCTTTCTAGCTGTTCACAGTGCTTTTCGGTGTCTCTGAGGCCTTCTGTGTACCAGCTGGCTTGCTTATTTGATCCACATACATATTGGGTTTGTATGGGTGCGATGGAGTCTGCACATTTCTTGATCAAGTTGTTGAAGTTGTAGATGGCCTTCTTGAGGTTGTCTGTGGGGCTAGGTTGATCTGTGCTGATGGCACTGAGCCAATCTGCTCTGTGATTGTGCCCCAGCTGCAGCTTGGAATTGTGTTACCTGGTAGGGGTGTTGTTTGAGATGTGTTGATTTGGAAGTTGATGATGGAGTGGCCGGTCCCTGTGAGTGGCGTGGTGGAGTTGTACTTGATACTGTCACTTGTGGTGAAGATGGGGTTGTTCCCATACATCCACCCATGAATTCTGGTACATGCTCAGCTTTACAAAGACTTGTAAGCCTGGGAATGTGTCAATATGCTACAACATACAAAGTAAGGTGTAACAAGGGGAAATAGCTTTATTTCTCTTCATTGTTACCTCTTTCCACTTGCGCTGCATTCTGCTGCACATGTAAAAAGAGGAAACTAACTCTAAATTTTGTGCAGGAAGGTGTCCGTTCCTGCACAAAAGCAATCCTGTCTGTAACGCTGGTACCCTTGTACACAGTGACTCAGTACACGAAGAGAGCAGAAATGCTTGATAGTTTTGTAAACATGAAGCATTTCTGTTCTCTCCCTTTTATGCAACACAGTGCAGCCACTTTGTTTGCTGACCTGCGTGAAAATGTGGACATTTGTCCCCTGGTAGCTGAACTACAGCAGTCCACATGTGAGTCGGCCTAATGGGGCCAGAGATGTGGACCTGTATTGCTCTCCTTCATGGAGGAACCATCTAACAGTTCCCCAGTGCTGTCGGATGAAAAAAGGCAGTTCTGTGAGATGCAGTTTCAAAACAAAGTCTCCCCAAGGAGGGACTGTGCCCAAAAGACTATTCAGTGTTGAGATGTGTGCCCGGCAATCCCCCCTTTTCCCCACTTACAATCGCAGTGGGGCTAGTGCCCTGAGGCTACTGGCAACAGGAGGGCTGTGGTGCTACATTGTTAAGGGCTGCCAGGGCAGGCCAGCACCCCTTCAGAATCACATTGTGCCTCCTCCAACTCCCCATGCAGGGGCGTAACACAGGCCCCCGCAGCCCCGCAGTGCGGGGGGCCACTAGCTCCAAGGGGCCCCCTCGGCACTGCACTCTGGCCGTAGAGCTCCTGATTGAGCCCTGAGGGGGCCCCTTTAAGTACCGTGCAGGGAGGGCCCCTCACTTTTCGTTACACCAGTGTCCCCATGCCATTTATGAGGGAACACACAGTGGTCCATGCCTGCCTGTAGCAAGGTGAGAGTGGCAGCACACGAAAGAGTGGGACATATCTGCTTCCCTGATCTTGAGGAAAGCAAGTCAAAAATCGTCCACTTCTTACACTCAGGAGCAGTGCTGGGCAGGCAGGGATCTCATCAAGCCTCACACAGGCACCACACATAGACAGGTACAGGCTTCCAGTTACTGAAAAAGAAAAAACTCAGAAAAGCACTATCAGGCACATTTGTGAAAATGAAAACAAGCATTTACAATGCAATGGTTTCGCCTTTGGAAAAGTTAGAGCTATTGGCATTGTAAATGACAAAATTTGTATTTATGTGTTGGTTTTGAAAACAGATAAATAAATGGCATTGTCATTTACATTGCCATTAGCTTAATCTCTCGCAAATGTGAGACCTATTGTACCCTATGGACGAGCTCAGCAGACAGCAATTACTACCACACACACACACCCAGAGCCACACACACACACCCAGAGCCACACACACACACACACACACACCCAGAGCCAGCCACACACACCCAGAGCCAGCCACACACACACTATCTAACTATCTGGACAGACATCTTGTGAAGTATCAGGTTGGTTAGCAAGTGGTTCCTATATTCAACATGCAAGTTTTATTGACCACACTTCATTAATACACGAAGCAATGTCTTTTTTTCCTCAAAAGTAGACTGTGCAGATACCTCGTGTGGCTGAATAATGCCAACTGAAAACCTAGGCTCAAATCCCAGCGTCCACGTTTACCCAAATTGTATGATCCTGGGCAGACCACCCTGCAGCGTAGTGCCTCGTGTTTCTTCACTGGCAAATTTGGGAACAGTAAGAGGTGATTCTCTTCATGTTATGCACTGTAAAAACGTTATTCATATGTGTTTAAAGATATTATGATGTTTCTCAGTATCTAACGAGGCCAGATTGTAGGCTGGGTTTGGCCAGGAACTATGGTGTGCATGTGATTCTTCTAAATTGCCCCACTGTACTTGCACTGTTGTTGTATTTCTAGCACTTTGGAAATGTGTCTCTGCCCCTCTCACATCTCTCTGCTTCATGCCATAATACTGCCCACAGACACCCAATAAAACGCAGATTCTATCAATCAAGCACAAAAAGATTTAGCTGTTTAATCAATTCCCTAGAAAGCGCTCCGAAGCCTCGTTTGTCATAGAAAGCGCTATTGAAAATAAAATGCTAACATGGAATGATAATACTGCACTCACCTCTGCACCCCCATGCAGCGCCCAGCCTCAGCACACGGCAAGAAGCAGGAGTCCCCCCATCAGCAACCGGGTGGCGAGCCCCCATATCCGCCCGCACCCCTCCATCCTCTGTTGATACCGGGTCTGGCCAGTAGTGTAGTGTAGTTGCTATATTCCCAATAGGCTCTGCGCATTGGAATAATATAAACAGCAGTGTGGACGTAGGACTGAAGTCGAATAGGTCTCTACTGACTATATTAGACTTAATTAGTTTTGCCAGCTAGCGCAGAGGTCACTAAAAACTTTCTTGAATAAACAAGGAGGAGTTTAAGTTCCCTGGATAGACAAGAAGGGATTAGCTTCTGACAACCATAAACATGACAACTTTGCTCCCTTAGAATAAGAGTGTATCTCTAGAGTCGTGTGAAAACAATAGACAGCTATTTCACTCAGTCAATTGTGCATACTTAGTTTCACCAGAGTGCAGAGAAATAGAGAGACGGGCGTTTTCAATAAAAGGTGTTATTTATTGAGTAGTCTTTTTTCTCATGCAAGAGAAATTAATTGCCACAATTGCAATACTTATCATAAAGTAAAATGCGTACAGTAAAAGGAGTATTATGAAATAATACTGTAAAAGCATTGATATAGTTTCTTAGCCATATGATACTTTAAAATATATACATACATAAATACATTGACTAACATACTCAACTGGTGCTTCTAAATACGCCTACCCCGGTGTACCTGACCTAAGCCTAATACGTGGGAAGGAGTAAGTAAGTTGCAGTTTAAGTTAAGTTGGTTTTTGCCAAGAATCTGAGTCAAGAATTCTCTTTAACACCTTGGCTGCTATGGCTTTTCCCGTCCTGTGCTGAAAAACCTTGAAAGGCAGCATTTCATGACGAGCTCAGCTCGTCATAAGCACAGCTCCAGTGTGCCTCATGGCGAGCTGAACTCGTCATGAGCATGGAAGGGGTTAAGGGTTTAGTCAGCTCCGTACCTGGGTAATAGAAAGCAGGAGGTCTGGTATCTCTTTCTCAGGACTCGATATCCCAGCAACCCGCAAGGGCGGCTGAAAACACCGGAGCTGGATTTTCTCGGCTGGAGAAAAAGACAGCGTCTTTCTCAGTGTGTCAAAAGGGAGGGGCGGCGTCCGTGGGCTCTCGCATCAGCTGGGCTCTCGGGCAAGTAGATAGCCGCTCTGCTCCAAACCACTGTGTGTTTGCTTAAGGCAACGTTGGTATATTTATACCTGAAAGGTGCGGGGTTTGACGTAAGGTTAGACATAAGACGTCAATAAAGATGTCACTAAGAACTGGCCGTTCTTTCAGTGTTCGCAGGAGTTCTAGGACAAATCAAAACAGAAGCATGGGGATTTCCCAGGTTGCTGGAGGTGTACTCTCTAGGAGCCTGGGGAAGTAGCCTTGCTTAATTTGGATTGCATGGGCTACGACTAAATATGGATATGATTCTTATGCCTTTATAAGGATATTATTTATTATAACCACATAAGGGCATAAATCAGGAATATCGAATTAGGGTCCTAGATAGAAATACAATACCCACTCCACGATCTAATGTCCCTCATTACTAAAACTAAGCAATAGTAAACATATAATGGTGCATGTGTTTTCCAACCCACCCCAAAATACATAATTCGTATTCGAAATGGTATATGGTAAATACACGAAAATGAGTATTGGTACTGTACGCTTTTCAAGCAGGGGTATCATTCAGTTAAAAATGCATATATATATATCAGCTGAATGAATTGCGAAAATTACACATGAAATGACTCTTAACACAGAAGAGAAGGTTGAGACCATTCCATCACATAATAATACAAATGCTGTACATGTGCTAGAGGCTGAGGTAAAATATTGTCTCTAGAGTTCCTAAAATAGAAGATCTGTTCTCTAAGAATAGTTCTACTTTAAGCAGAGTACATGTGCCAGAAAAAGGTAAATATTTTGGAAGTTGGAAAAAAATAATTTCGTTTTCGGGGGAAAAAAATTGTTCCAAATGTTTTCATTAGCTTTTGTTTATCAAAGCTGAAGGCCGAATTCAGAGTTCAGGGAATGCTGTGTGCTCATAGCTTTAAAAGTTATTCTTTCTGTTCAGGGGAGAACATCATTTCAGACAGACTCGCAAAAAATTGGTCTACGACATCAGGTGAAAGTTCGACCAAGTTTGAAAATGCCGAAACAGTGCATGTGTGAGAATGATTGCTATCATCGATGTCAGGATCAGCAATGCTCACAGAAGGTTGTACCTGTGTGATGCTGCTCTCATCTCGTACTCCACTGCCACATACTCGTAGTGGTGAAGTCTCAACAAATGCCGTCATCAGAATGGGTAGCCGCTGGGGACAACACGATGCATGAGCCGTTACAGGACCTAGCAAGGTATCTGTATCCAATGGTACTGCTGATGGTAGTGTAAGGCAGACGTCCAACACGCATTCTTCTCCGCATAGCATACATCGAAGCACAGGTAAGATGCAATTTTGCCAGATAGGTCTGAACGAAAGAAACCAGGTCATATTCCGATCTCTTACCCGGGCTATTCCGAGGACTTTAGTTATGCGGTTCCGATAGCGTATAGCTAGGATTGTTTCTTCCATCGTTGCTGGAGTCTTGTCTGCAGCTTGGCTTGCCATATCAGAGCAGAAGAATCAAAAATAAAATTCTTGCTACGAGTCCCAAAAGTAGAGGTAGGCCGCCAAAGACAGAATGGACAAAATTGGGAAAGATGCCCAGAACTGTTTCAAAGGGTGTTAACAGTCCCGAAAAAATCGTCTTAAATACATGTGCGATGCCACTGGTATCTGACATGTTTAGGATTTGGCTCAACATTTCTACGAAATGAAAAGGGCAATTTGTTGATAATAAGGAATGTATCTCTGCCGTTGTCCTTGCGACTTGCAGATCATACGTTTCTTTGGACGAGGTTAAAGGCACAGTTGTCTGTAAAAGAATAGACTTCATTCTGCTTAAAGTATCAATTTGAATAGAAGAGATATTCAAACGAGGCCATATTGCCGCCTCCATGTCTGGATTGCTGTTCGGATACAATACTTGCATACAGCAAGTCACCATGGAATGAACGCTTACGAGATAGGCTTTTCCTGGCACCATGCCACAACAGCTGCGGTCATTTATCAGAATATAGCTCCCGTTAGAAAGCTCTCTAAAGAATGGCTCTATCTGTGTTGCAGGAGTGCCGTGCAGGTGACATGAAAGGTTATTCGAAGACCCTTCGCAGGCCCCATGCAAGTTAATACCTTGACACAGAAGTGTACCGCTTAGTGATCGTTTACAATTTTTACCACTAAGAAATACATTCTTTTTCTTTTCACTGTAACATGAGAGTGTATAAGGTAATTTCCATGTTGACTTGATGTACCCTTTACCCAACCTTTCATACTGGCCCGCTGGTATATATTCTTGGCAAAATTTAAACTGGAAAGTTGTTATCGGAATTGTAATTATTCCGTGTATTATCCATTCAATGACAGGTCTTTCTGACATTGTCAATGGTAATCTCTCAAGTTTTTCAATGCTCAGAATCGTATAGTCTGCTCCTTTTTGGGCCAAACTGATTTGTTTATCAGTAAGGTTAAAGATAGAGAATAATGACGTTGTGTTGATTAAACGCCATGGCACGTAGCCTGAACTCAGATTTTGCAACGTCCAGCCAAGCTGTACAATAGAACGTAATTGGGACTGACCATGTTGTAACATTAGTAAGTCTTGCTCTATTATATCAATAGCAGATGATACAATACTGTCCAGTGAATATATTCTAGAGGACATAGTCGTTAACCCATTGTCCAAAACAGAAAGTGATTTTTTCCAAATTAATACGATCAATTTCTCGTATTTTTTCTGCTGTTTCATTTGCATTACTTTCCAAGCTTCGTTGTACGCAGCGTATATACCGGCCGTTATGAAACATTTTTGACGCTGTTTGCGTGGTCCCAATATGAAATCACGCAAGTCAGCACCGTCTTTAAGTAAAGTCAAGTGTTGCTTAATTTCAGCCAGTGTGGATTTCTGTAGCCATTCGAGGCATAGTTTCCCTACATTGTATGTTGTAACTATCCCTGGATGTTGTCTCTGGGAGTATCTTGGGTCTGGCATGTTCAGTTTTAACCCCTGTATTTTGTTCAGGAATCTATCTTGACAGTTATTTGTGTCTGTGGGCCAGATCAACCATTTTTTCCAATCAGGATGTGTTTTGTTTTGGTATAAAATATAGGATACGTCTATCTCCATATCAGTAGTGCTATTACTATCAGGTATGGGCTTTGGAATAGACGGTTTGTTTAAGTCCTTAATTTTGGCTAGGCCTAGACAGGTAGTCTGTTGAATGGTGTCATTCAAGAATATTAATTGTTTTGGGATCATGCAGGCTCTAAACAATGCTTCTAAACCTTGGACCTGCCATTCTTTTGTACCCCAGATGGTTTTTGTTCAATGTTGTTTTTCCAGAATTCAAAACCAAATGTAATCATTTTTTCATAAAATGTTTCAGAATAGATCAATTTAGTATTTGTCAGCATTGTTTTCATTCCTGTCTTATTTAATATTTCAAAATAAAACGTTTCTGCATCATTTGTGTTAAACCCTGAGAAGTATGGGAATTTCTCATAAAATGTTTTCGAGCTGCTTTTAGGTGGCGTTGCACAATGTTCCCATTGGTTATAATTAAAAACATTTCTACGTTGAGCAGATTTATGCAAATAGTGATGACCAAAATGATTATAGCAGTATTTGGCCCCGTAACCTCAGGCGAAGTACTGAAGGTCCTCGGGAGCTTGAAGAGTGGCTCGCCTCGAGACCCAGTCCCAATGCGGTATTTAAAGCAGGCTGCCCCATCGATAGGAGAGCCTTTGACCGATTTGGTCAATCTCTCCTTCGCTCATGGCACGGTACCGCCAGACTGGAAGAGCGCAGTCGTTAAAGCGCTTCTGAAGAAGCCTGGCTTAGATCCACAGAACTTAGCCAATTTCAGGCCCATCTCCTTGCTACCAGGGATTAGTAAGGTTGCCGAGAAACTGGTTAACCGCCAACTGTCCAACTTTCTCGAGGAGAATGGTCGGTTGAGAGACTCCCAGACGGGATTCCGACCGGGTCATGGAACCGACACGGCTCTGCTAGCAGTTGTAGAGGAGGCCAGAAGCACTTTGGATACAGGGGGGTCAGTGGCAGTGATCCTCCTGGACCTAAGTGCGGCCTTCGATACTGTCAACCATGGAGTGTTGACACAACGCCTAGCAGAGACAGGAGTCACAGGAGCGGCCCTGGAATGGCTGGCCTCTTTTCTGGAGGGGCGTACCTTCGAGGTTTGGGAAGGCAACGCAAAATCTCCTCCCTTTCCACTTCACTGTGGGGTGCCTCAGGGCTCATCCCTGAGCCCCACGTTATTTAACGTGTATATGGCACCCCTGGAGGGTGTGGTGTCTCCGTTTGGCTTTAAGACCATAAGCTATGCGGATGACACTCAGCTAGTGGTGGGTCTGACACAGCTGGAGAAACAGCCTGAAACGCTCCATTCATGCCTAAGAGAGGTGTTTGACTGGATGACCAGGTCATCGCTCAAATTGAACGGCTCAAAAACTGAGCTGATGATCTTGGGCCACTCAAGCTTTGCCCTCTCGCCGAGCAGCTGGCCCAACTGTATGGGCACTCCGCCTGACCCAAAGAAGGAAATTAAGAGCCTGGGGGTCTGGCTGGAGCCTGATCTGTCCTTTAGGACACACGCCAAGAAGATCGCTGGCGTGTGTTATGGACTGCTCCGTTCGGCCCGTAAGGTTCTCCCCCTCTTACCTGAACTCTCCCGGAAGCTGTTAGTCCAAGGTCTAATCATCTCACGCCTGGACTACAGTAATGCACTCTTTCTCGGAGCACCGGAATCAACGTTCAAAATCCTGCAACAAGTGCAGAACGCGGCAGCCAGGCTGCTGCGGAACGTTCCGGCCAGGCAATCAGCCAGGCCCGCTCTAAAGGCACTCCATTGGCTCCCGGTCAAAGAGAGAGTGACCTTCAAAGCCCTCTGTATTGCTCACAAGAGCATTCAGGGGAAAGGACCTGCTATTCTGAAGGACATGATTCGGCCCTATAAGCCCACCAGAGCCTTACGCTCCGATAATAAACACCTCCTTCAGATAAAGAGAATTAGGAGAGCCCGTTCAGGTGGCAGGAGCTTTTCTATCCATACTGCACACGCCTGGAACTCCCTCCCACTCTCACTACGCTCTGAACCAAACCTGATCAGGTTCAGGAAACATTTGAAAACTTATCTATTTCCAGAATAATTCTAAATCTGTTCTGCTTCACATAGGCAGCTTGCTCTGATTCTCTATAAGCGCTGGGATGCCTCTGGGTAACCGTGCGCGGTACAAAATTCGTTATTATTATTATTATTATTTCTTCATAATTGGATGAATCCTGTAAATAATCATGTTCTGTGAATTTGGCTGACATTACTAAATCTGACATCATATTATTAATATTTTCAAAGTCCCAATCATCAGAAAAAGTACTTGGTGTTACAAAGTCACTTAATGAAACCTTGAACTGAAGTGGATATTTCAAGAGCTCAATCGGGCCAAAAATGTCAAATTCAGTTCTGTCCCATGCTACTCCACCGGGTATTTGATTGGCTGTGACGTTCACTGATGATAGTTTTCTTTTCTCGATGTGAGATGACTTGTGAGGCTTTAGGACCAAGTTGATGTTCTGACTTGCTGTGTCCATTGTACTGTATTTTCCTTCAATGAATTTTCCCAAACAAAGAACCATTATGAGCCAAAGCAGGAGGAAAAGTACACCTAACACAATCCAAAATTCAATCCATGGAGAAATCAGATAGGTTTCTTTGAGTTGATGAAAGAGTTCAGTTACTTTGTCTTTGAAAGTTTTTGGGGTTTTTTTGCTGGCGTTTCTTCATGTTCACTTGGATCATCAGAAAAGTCATCGAAATTGATGAAGTAGCCAGATGCAGTTCTGTCAATTGTTGGAATTGCTTCCGGATTTTCATTTGCTTTTGGATTTTTCTTTGTTTCATTAGCATAGTCTGAGGCTACATCGTTGTAGACTGGTGTTTCTTGACGAACTGTTGCAATTTGGGTTTCAAGAGGCTTAAGTTCCATGGCTTTGTTGCATAGTCCTTTTTTTATTCACTGCAGGTTTGTCGAATGTGATTAGTCTCTCAGTTTGAACCTCTTGTATTGTAGCAAATTTTGGTACTCTGCTATTTCTTGGGAGTCCACTAGGCCTACTACTTATTATTGGCCACATGATTGTGGTTTTACCAGGTCGATGGATACAACTCGGTTCTCCTTCTTACCAGCAAGGGGCAGTAGTACAACTGATCTTGTTCCGCTAACAGCTAAGACAGGTACTGCTTTTCTGTAAGAAGGCCCAAATTCCTTCTTTACCGCGATCTTCTCTCTGACCAGATCCCCAATCTTTGGAATCCAGACAGGTCTTGCTGGGACAGGTGTTTTTCTTCAGTGGCTGTTGGCTGTTGCTTTAACTTTATGTTGCTCAGGTTTCGTCTTGTTTCATTTAAGTCCTGCAAAACAGCCAAACGGTCTTTGATATCAAAGCATTTTTCTTCTACCACTGAAGTGTGACTATCAAGGTCCTGAATGTGTATTCTAGTACCGAAAAATAGTTCATACGGACTGAGACCTTTTAGAGAATTTCTTGGCAGATTATTAAGACTACGTTGGACACTTGTTAAATGTTGGACCCACCCATCACCCGAACCTAATACCCTCGCCGTTATAGATTGCTTTATGTCCCGGTTTTTTCTTTCCACTACCGCATTTCCCTCAGAATGGAAGGGACAAGAGTACCGCAATGCAATGCCCATGCTGGCCATGGCCTCCTTGTAAGCCCTAGAGCTAAAAGCAGGACCCTGGTCAGAATGTAGCATGCCAATTGTGTATGTGCCGATAAAGACTCGCAAATCTTTTATAACAGTTCTGGCGTCAGCCGAGCGCTGCTGTCTACATTTTAAGTGAATCTAGTCTTAAACATAAATGGGACCCATTTCTCCGGCTGGATTTTTGCGTATAGATAGCCTTATGCTTTCTAAAAGAAGGGTCCTGGCAATACTCCGGTCGGTTCGCGACTGCGATCTCTGTTGCAGTTTTGACAGCCCATTGCAAATTTGTAAAATTGCAGGCTCATCCCCGGCCACCAGTATTCTGATTGTAATTCTTTCAGAGATTCCTTGATCTCTTGGTGCCTTAGACCCAATCCCATGTGTGCGTCTGCTATTAAAAAGACTCTCCTGTTCGTGTTTGGAATTACTCTATCCCCCACTCCAGGGATTTGAGCAAAAGGAACGGAGTTTGCATCAATTATGTATGTATAATTGAGTGGATAGTTCACAGGTAATGCTACACAGTCGCCTTTTAAAGACGCTTTTACCGCCAGCATTGTTTCCCCGTCTATGTATTTTTCTGAACGCTTTTTTTGTGGCTACGGAAGCCGGTTGAGCTGCTTCCGCTGTGGCTCTGTGAGCCAATGAATTCCCTGCAACGTGAACGCCATCACTTTGATGACTCAGTGTATGTATCACGTGAGTCTTTTGTAGTTCTTTCTGCAAAAGAACTACTTGTTCCCAAAGCTTCTTATGCTTTATTGTGGCACCTGTGTCATCTTTGTAATCGTTTTGAACCCAGTTCTGCAAGTCATTATTGTAAGACCTGACACAGGAATGCGAATCGCACACTATTAGTGTTGGGAATTCACGATCGGCATTTTAAAACGCCATCTTTAAAGATTTGATTTCAGCTCGCTGAGCTGAACATTTTCTGAGTGATTCAGTTTTGGTAATTAATGGTCTGAATTTACCAAAGCGCCAGCGACCTTTAACAATCGCGCACGCTGCGTTGTAGGATTTTTCCTCTACATCGTAGTGTTGTGCAAATCTGTCCATGCAGATTACACATGTGTACTGTTCGAGAGGCAGAATTTCAATTGGCAGAGGATATTCTTCTTCATATTCTAGATTTTCTAGTTTTTTCATTTTCGGGTCAAAATAGTATTTCACGTCTTCTGCAGCAAGAGAACTTTCCCATTGTATCCATTTTGGATCTAATGTCACTGCAGTCAAATTGCGTGGACTAGTTAATGCCTGAAGGGCTGATTCTGCTGTTAAAACAGTTGTTCTTCTGCCTTGGGCTTGGGCTCTTTCTTTTGCTACAGCAGTTTGAACCGCTATTAGAATCTTTTCTGTAGAACTGAATTTCATTTCAGCTTGTGTGTACAAGTGTGATTTGTAAGCTATTGGTACCGTCTCTCCCTCATTAGAGGTCAGGTACTTGAATCCGCATCTTCATGGGATAACTCGGATTACAAGGATGCGTATGTTTTTCGCGAGTTTGCAATTTAGTTTTAGCTAACATGTCTGTTTACAATGATCTTAAAATTTCTGTGTGTTTCTGAGTCCAACTAATTGGTTTGAAATCAGGTTTTATCAATTCATAGAGAGGTTTAACCCTCTCTGCATAATTTAAAATGCATGTTCTTCCGAAATTCAGGAAACCTAGTATTGATTGTAAGTTCTTCAGCGTTTTAGGTGCTTGGAGTACAGCACACTTCTCTAAGAAGTTGTCTGCTAGGCTTTTGCCTTCACTTAATAATTCATATCCTAAAAATAGGACAGTTAGATGGGCAATTCGTGACTTTTTAAAGTTGAATTTGTAACCCTCAGCTGCGAACCAAAGTATTATGGTGTTCACTCTTTTCAAGTGAGTATCCAGGTCATCATCTGTGAGATAGATGTCATCGACATAAGATAATGCTTCATCATCATATATTTGTAGTAACTCTGTTACTCTTGCTGAGAATAATCCTGGGCCATTCTTGAATCCCTGTTGGAGTCGACAGAAGTTTTTTTGCGACCCCATTATTGAGAAAGCAGTCAAATACCTGCTTTCAGGTGCAATGTTTTGACAAAAGAATCCATTAGAGATGTCTAATGTCGTTTTATATTTTTTGCGCACAATGGTATTCATTAGTGCTGCACTGTGTGAGTTTTGTACTGCAAATATTTTGCAACAGGAGTTTAAGTGTCTGTAGTCCAAAACTAGACGATATGAATCGTCTGGCTTGGAGACAGGAAACAAAAGATTGTTCATTTGTGAGGTGCATGTTTCAATCACCCTCTGGTATTCAAGTTGATCTAAGATCTCCCCGACTTGCTTTTTAGCTTCTTGTTTAACTGGGTACTGCCTTTGTGCAGTGGGTTGACATTTTAACTGGATTTTGTGAGGAGGAGAGTCCTCATCCCATCCTACATGATTTTTATATAATGCAGGAGCTTGGGCCACTGCCCATTTTCTTGCTAATGTATATTTTTTATGAATTGGAATATGATTTGAGAAGGCAGGCATAATCATTTCTTTGCCATGAGGGCACTCCCTGACAAACTTTGGTGGCCAGTATTTCTCAGCTAACAGGATGGCATAGCCTTTCGAAAGGTTATCCCAAAAGAGACCCCTTACTTTCCTAGTCTTGCCCCCTCTATACGCAGTGTTATTTCGTATATTTTATGAGGTTTGCTCACTCTGGTATCTGCAGTTTCCACTTGAATGTATTCATTTGTGTCCACTGTCTCCAGAAGATTCATCAGGATCTTGTGATCTATGGTCACTTCTGCTGCGCTGTCTAGCATTGTCTGAGCCCACTCTCCGTTTTTCAGTTGTGTCCTCAGTATCCTCGGCATGTTTAATTATTTTAATGCTGGCTACCTTCTTTCTTGGAAATTGTAATTTTTTACTTTGATGAGCAGGTTCCTTGTCTTTGGACTTGACGTGCTCTTCCTTGTGTTCTGACCGTCCTCTTCTTTCCGATTTCTGTGAGGAAGTCTGAAAAGATCGAGAGGGACGTGTATCATTATCTTGATATCTGTCAAGTTTTCTCAGATTATCCCTATTTCTAAGGTTGTATCTTTTCTCAGAGGGCTCCCTCTGGGGAGACTTGTGTCCTTGGTCCAGAGATTTTTCTCTCCGTTGAGGAGACCTTCCTCTGGACTGGAATCGTTTTTCTTTGGGAGTGGAATGTTTATTACCATCCCTACTCTTTTTTGGAGTATTTAGATTATTTTTAATAAAAGTTTTTTCAGGATTTTCAGTTAGTTGGGGTTTTACTGGTTTCCCACCCAATCTATCTCTACCTAGTTCTTCATAGGATTTTTCTATGATTCTGGCAAGTTCAAAAGGTTGTTATGCTATATCTGTTTCTTTCAGTTTCTGGCGGATTGCCACAGATGCTGCTTCTCCTTTTATGTTGGCTAATAATATAGCCGAGACCTGCTTGAAGTCTTTCAGTAATTTCATACCCAGAGTTAAAGCAGGTTCTGGACCGTATTCATTTTGAATCTGTCTTAGCACATCTGGTATAACCGCCATGGACGGAACACCATGTGTTTTTGTGTAAATGGAAGCAAAGACTGTGCCCCAAGTGTCACAGTCCTCCACATGTGGTGCGATCCCCGTTGGAAGACAGATAGTCAGAATTGTGTGTTTCTCAGTAGGTGTAGTATCAGGAAATACTGCCTCTATTTGAGTGATTTTTTGTGCTAACCAGAATGGAATTTGTTCCCGTTTTGAGGGTATTTTACCAAGACATGATTGTATGTTCTGTGATGTAATTTTGTTTGTGTTCCCCTGATGAGGGGTCAGCTGTGGAATGTTAATTGATGGTTGGACTGTTGAAGTCCGCATTACATATTGGACCAATTGTCTATGTATTTTAATTAGTATTTTTAGCTGGGCTAAAAGTTCCCGGTCTGACATTTTATCAATGTCTGGATGTGGTGTGTAGCTGGCTAGAACCGGCCACGTGGCTCCTGGTCTACCTAGTGGACCGAGCCTGGTGATGTGATTTTTATCTTTTAGGGTGCCTTTAAACCAGAGCTGGTGCTCTTGGTAATTTAATCGGATTTCAACCTCTTCGAAAGGAGTGTATTCATCCGGAGGTTCCTCTATTTTGTAATAGTGGAATTCTTTTGTTACAGTGTTTGCTGCTGGAAATTGTATCCATGAATAGAATACCTCTGTCTGCCGATATTCATGGGCCTCTACCACGAATATGACTGTACCACCTCGTGATGATAGTCCATTTTCTATAAGTTTAATAGTTATAGTTCTTCTTATATTTGCCGGAATGATTATAGCATTCGGGTCATTCTGTTGGATAGTTGTGTCATCCAACAACAGTTGAGACGCTGTAGCATCTCTTTCTTTGTCTCCGTCAGGCATTTTACTGACAGAATTTTTTTTTTGTTGCAGATCAAGTTTCAAGGGAAACAAAGATTAGGTGCACAATATTTTGGAACACTGTATCCTTCAACGTTGACTAAACCAAAAACTATACATAGGAATCTCTTCCTACTAATTTCCGGCGGATTTTAACCTTTTACCCACTCCAGACGTCTTTTGGCGTATTTACGGGAAAAAGGGTTCTGTGTGAAAAAGCACGACTGAGTTACTCTAGTGTCTTGCGTTAGATTATCGCCTTACCAAACGTTGGGCGCCATGTAGTGTAGTTCCTATATTCCCAATAGGCTCTGCGGATTGGAATAATATAAACAGCACTGTAGACATAGGACTGAGGTCGACTAGGTCTCTACTGACTATATTAGACTTCATTAGTTTTGCCAGCTAGCTCAGAGGTCACTAGACACTTTCTCGAATAAACAAGGAGGAGTTTAACTTCCCTGGATAGACAAGAAGGGATTAGCTTCTGACAACCATAAACATGACAACTTTGCTCCCTCAGAATAAGAGTGTATCTCTAGAGTTGTGTGAAAACAATAGACAGCTATTTCACTCAGTCAATTGTGCATACTTAGTTTCACCAGAGTGCAGAGAAATAGAGAGACGGGCGTTTTCAATAAAAGGTGTTATTTATTGAGCAGTCTTCTTTCTCATGCAAGAGAAATGAATTGCCACAATTGCAATACTTATCATAAAGTAAAGTGCGTACAGTAAAAGGAGTATTATGAAATAATACTGTAAAAGCATTGATATGGTTTCTTAGCCATATGATACTTTAAAATGATAAAATATATACATACATAAATACATTGACTAACATACTCAACTGGTGCTTCTAAATACGCCTACCCCGGTTACCTGACCTAAGCCCAATACGTGGGAAGGAGTAAGTAAGTTGCAGTTTAAGTTAAGTTGGTTTTTGCCAAGAATCTGAGTCAAGAATTCTCTTTAACCCCTTCGGGGCTGATGACGAGCTCAGCTCATCATGAGCGTAACCTGCCGTGCGCTCATGATGAGCTGAGTAACACAGTAATTTCAAAATTGCCGCGTACAGCGGGAAAAGCTGCTGAAGCGATGCGGTTAAGGGTTTAGTCAGCTCCGTACCTGGGTAATAGAAAGCAGGAGGTCTGGTATCTCTTTCTCAGGACTTGATATCCCAGCAACCCGCAAGGGCGGCTGAAAACACCGGAGCTGGATTTTCTCGGCTGGAGAAAAAGACAGCGTCTTTCTCAGTGCGTCAAAAGGGAGGGGCGGCGTCCATGGGCTCTGGCATCAGCTGGGCTCTCAGGCAAGTAGATAGCCGCTCTGCTCCAACCCACCGTGTGTTTGCCTAAGGCAACGTTGGTATATTTATACCTGAAAGGTGCCGGGTTTGACGTAAGGTTGGACATAAGACGTCAATAAAGATGTCACTAAGAACTGGCTGTTCTTTCAGTGTTCGCAGGAGTTCTAGGACAAATCAAAACAGAAGCATGGGTATTTTCCAGGTTGCTGGAGGTTTGTTTTGTTTAAAGAACTCGTTGTACTCTCTAGGAGTCTGGGGAAGTAGCCTTGCTTAATTTGGATTGCATGGGCTACGACTAAATATGGATATGATTTTTATGCCTTTATAAGGATATTATTTATTATAACCACATAAGGGCATAAATCAGGAATATCGAATTAGGGTCCTAGATAGAAATACAACAGTAGGAGGCAGTCCTGCTTACACCCAGTCCCAGCGCCTCGCTCACACTTCATTAATACACAAAGCAATGTCTTTTTTTCTACAAAAGTAGACTGTGCAGATACCTCGTGTGGCTGAATAATGCCAACTGAACACCTAGGCTCAAATCCCAGCGTCCACGTTTACCCAAATTGTATGATCCTGGGCAGACCACCCTGCAGCGTAGTGCCTCGTGTTTCTTTACTGGCAAATTTGTGAACAACAAGAGGTGATTCTCTTCATGTTATGCACTGTAAAAACGTTATTCATATGTGTTTAAAGATATTATGATGTTTCTCAGTATCTAACGAGGCCAGATTGTAGGCTGGGTTTGGCCAGGGACTATGGTGTGCATGTGATTTTTCTAAAATTGCCCCACTGTACTTGCACTGTTGTTGTATTTCTAGCACTATGGAAACGTGTCTCTGCCCCTCTCACATCTCTCTGCTTCATGCCATAATACTGCCCACAGACACCCAATAAAACGTAGATTCTACCAATCAAGCACAAAAAGATTTAGCTGTTTACTCAATTCCCTAGAAAGCGCTCCGAAGCCTCGTTCGTCATAGAAAGCGCTATTGAAAATAAAATGCTAACATGGAATGATAATACTATGGGGCGGTAGGTTAAACAAGCACTGAAATACAATTAAGTAGTCACTTCTAAGCTGATGCTTGAACTGCGCACGACAATAGCACACAGAGAAGTCCACATCATGCCTCACCATGAAAACACCTTCTAACAATGCCCACCAATACCTGACACCTAAAAGATCACTGCTTCTTGACTAACTAGATCATATTATAATTTTTAATATCAACTGTGTAGTAAAGCTATGGCTATATAAATGCAATTACAATACAATTATGCTATTTTTATATTTTTAGTAAGTCAGTGAGAGACTGCACAGGATACATAGAGCATGGGCTGGGATGAGGCCCAGGGTAAGAGTGGGCAGAGCAGCGGCTTAACGAAAGGTTAGGGGGCTACCCACTTTCTGGACCCTGTCCGGAGCTTTCAGTGCACCGGCCTGCCACACCTGCAAAATCCCAGAGGGGGCCCCCTGGAGGTTGTGGGACCTCCGCATTGCGGAGGCTATGGGGCTAATGTTACCTGCTGGGATAGGGCAAGAGACAAAAGGGGTAAACAGGGTAGAGAGCAGAAGATAGGGCTAGATGGCATGAGACAGCTGGTAGGGTGCAAAAGCATGTTGTGCAGCGCTGCATTGGTGCTATTTAAAACCGGTACGTAGAAAAACAAAAGAAACCGAGGGACAGAAAGAGGGGAATTAGAGAGACGACAGAAGACACCCAGTGACACCCTACACACAAGAGACTGCTAAGAGCAGAGAGCAGGGGGCTGGACAGGCCTGAGAGCCGGGGGGGGGGGGGGGGGGGGGGTAGGAGTATCGACACAATGGAGAGAAACCTGGAAAGAATGAGGAAGTGAGGCCGTCCCCAGAGTTCCGTTGTCCCAAGCTCACTTCAAGCGCTGACCACTTTCGGCTTTGTGGCACACACTGCACCCTGTCACAAGGTCACAGTGTGCGACAGTTACAGCAGCCTCCGTCTTAAGCACAGTGCAGCCTCACGCTGCATGAAACCTTGAATAAAGAAAGGAATCAAGGCGCTGTGCAGGGGGGGCTGAACTCCTGATGTCACCAAGGTCACAGTGTACGATAGTCACCGCAGCCGCCGTCCTAAGCACAGCGCAGCCTCACACTGCATGAAACATTCAATAAAGAAGGGAATCAAGGCGCTAGGTAAGGGGGGCTGAATACCTGGAGTTACCAAGGTCACAGTGTGTGACAGTTACCGCAACCGCCGTCCTAAGCACAGCGCAGCCTCACACTGCATGAAACCTTGAATAAAGAAAGGAATCGAGGCGCTGTGCAGGGGGGGCTGTAGACCTGGGGTCATCAAGGTCACAGTGTGCGACTGTTACTGCATCCGCCACCCTAAGCACAGCGCAGCCTCATGCTGCATGAAACCTTGAATAAAGGAAGGAATCGAGGCACTGTGCAGGAGGGGCTGAAGACCTGAAGTCACCAAGATCACAGTGTGCTATAGTCACCGCAGCCGCCGTCCTAAGGAATCGAGGTGCTGTGCAGGGGGACCCGAAGACGTGGAGTTACCCTGTGCGCCTCTGAGCTCCATGCCTGCTTAGCTGACCTGGCTGCTGCAGCTCTGCTGCTCCCTGTGCACCCATGGGCTATCCCTGCCTAGCGGCAATACACGGCAGGCAGAGTGGGGCCAGGGCCGGAGACACGGACAGCGAACAGCGGGAGGGGGGGTGGGAACGGCACACGGACAGCGGGAGGGGGCGCGGGAACGGGCACACGGACCAGGGGAGGGGAGCACTCACCAGGACTTCTTCCGGCGGCGGTTGGCCTGGAGGAATGACCCAAAAAACTAAAAAAGAAAAAACACCGCCCACCGCCGCAATGACGTTCTACAAGGGGCGGAGAGGGAAAAAATCACCGGAACGCCCACGGATCGCCTTGGACAATGACGGACAGATCTCTCTTCCAATGGCTAGCCTCCATTTATGGAGCTAGCCAATGGAAGTGAGAGGCGGGACAAAGGCACATACTGTCCCAACATAAGATTTCGCCTGCGGACGCCAGGCGAAACCTAAAAAGGAAAGCCTGGGACAGCTGGAAGATAATGCCTGTGTGTGAAAATGTGTGTCAGAGGGCTGTGAAAAATGTGCAAATGAGAAGAGGCCATGTCCAGGAAGGGCAGGGACAGTACTAATGATCGCTATTTGCTCTTAGGGCTACAAGGGGAATGACAGAGCCCCACTTGAGCTCTCCCAAAAATGCTGGTTTATCACCCTAACTCCCACAGGTTTCCAAGGTAGAGAAAACATGACACTGAAAGAGTTTTGCACTGTTTGGAGCATTCTTTGTGCTATGATAATTAGCAATAAGGCTTTGTCATGCAGGATTTCTTGTTGTTAGGGCATGCAGTAGTTTTGTAGTCAGTTTAAAGATTGAAGTAATACTTACACACTGCATAACGCTGAGCAATGAAAACTTTATTAACTTGCTCTGAGTCTGCAAGTATTGTTAGTTCTATCTTGAAGTATTTCAATATTGATTTGCACTGTGTGTGACTCTATGTTTTGACTTTAACTATTGTGTTGATACCCTGACAAAGCCTGTATTCCTGAATTTAATTAAACATGTTGTTTTAAGCTCATATTGGGAGTTTTCTTTTATTTTTATTGTTAGGGATCAGGCTTGCTAGAGCAAGCTTTAGACTGGCTTGCCTCACTGCCCTGAGGTTCAAGTGCTAAAAAGGGAATCTTAGCTCCCAGTTGGTGAACCTGTGGGAAAAGACCCTAGCTGTTACAGTTGTGGCCCAGTAATCCCTGTCTGCCCTGGGACCCCGACCCAGATTCCTTATAGACCTGTTAACCCTAAAAGGCACCTGTTCAAAAATGTTTGGAGCACTAAAAGTCTGTTCAGCACACTAAACATATGTCTATAATACCCCCTTATGGATCGAAGAGGAGGAACATGGCGGCGGCAGGCTAGCGGCCGTGATACCCCGCTCTGGGCTCAGGCGGGCGTTTTTCATCTAAAACCTCTCCATGAGGGCTCAATTCTAGGTTTTTTTGCCGAATTAAGCTTAGAAGCGAAGGACATTATTTTGCTCTTTTTGATAAAACGCTGTTGTCACTACCTACTTACGGTGCTCACGGATAGTCTGTTGACTTCTCTGCGCCGGGTTTCACTCGGCGATTACACACGCGCTGCTGACCCAGCCAGCTCTGCACTCACTGACTACTTCCAAGTCGGCTCTCTGGAGGTGGGATCGAGCCGCCCTGGAGCACCGCCGAGAGAGGCGGGCTCGCTCTCTCCGTAGAGACGCTCTATCGGTGGCCATAGGAGCAGACGCAGACGCAGACGCAGACGTAGGAAGACAGCAAACAGCGGTGGAAGGAGGCGGAGGCGTTGATACCTCTGAACATTCCTCAGCTTTCGATTCGGCGCCACACAAGGAGCCTGGTCAGCAAAAGCAGTCTACAAAGGAGGTGAAGGGGTTGCAAAGGGCGGGGGAGGAGGTGGAGGAGCCGGTTGTTCAGCAATTTGTTACCAATTTGGTACTACAGGCTGAGAGCTCTGATGTAATACATTCTGATTTTGAGGGGGACATAAATTCAACGTCTACAGAGCAGGCCACTAGTCCTGTGAATAGTCTATACTCTCTTAGGAGTAGAGTCACTACTCATTCCAAGATAGTAACTAATTTAGCCCCAATAACATCTAGAAGAGGTCGTAGAGGTAAAAAAGCAGCTAAAGGGGGGAGCGCGCTATATAACCAAGGGAGGTTAATTTCAGAAAAGTATAATTTGTTCTCTGCCTCAATACTGGACGCTTCTCAGATAACCGAGCAGGAGGTTCGAGACAATAATGCTGAGATACCCACTAGGACCCCAAGCACTAGTGGAAGCATAAAAAAGTTGCTTTCCAAGTCCTCATCATACCTTTCAGTAGAACCTAAACCCAAACGATCCAAGAGGTCTAAGGCAAAAAAATCAGTCCTAGATCCTGGTACCAAGATAACACCCTCTCTGTGCTCTTATTTCAAGGCAATTCCCCAGGTCTTGAACCTTGCACATTCCTCTACAGTAACTCCTCCTGAGGTAATCTTTAGTCCAACATTAGTCGGAAATATGGCTACTGTTTCGGTTTCTCCAGTCACGGAAAGCATACAAATAGGTGACAATGACACTATTAATGCCCCAAAACCCAAAATGAGTAACACAGGACAGGTAGACCCTGCTCTTTCTGTAAGCAGTAACAGTCTTGAAACAAATGGAAACCAAAGCTCTAAATCAGATAATATATCTCAGGAACTTGAAGTCCACCTGACTTCAGATCAGTACGCTCAGGACAATATACAACAATTAAGTCAACTTTCCAAAATTCTAAGTTCCGAAGAGCAATTGCAATCAGAAGCTGCTGTCTCTACTCCACCTTCAGACCTCTCCGCATTATTAACTATGGTTACAAATCTGACAGTTGATATCAAACGTGGATTTGAGGAGTCATCTAAAATCCAAAGAGAGATAAGGTCCTACTGCGAGTCATTAGACAGTAAAATTGATGGGTTATACTCAAGGACGGGAGCCTTGGAAGAGACAACGGCAGTAATGTCCATAGAACTTGACAACGCCAAAGAGGAGATATTGAAGCTTAAAAAAGTAGACACCGCATTGGCGGAAAGAATAGAGCATTTGGAAAATAATGCGAGGCAGTGTAATATCCGCATCCTAAATATACCAGAAGCAAATGAAGGCACTGACATTAAGACATACATTATCCGACTCCTAATTAAAACCTTAAATCTAAAACACACAGAGGAGGAGCTTAATCAGGACATACAGCGCATTCACAGGGATCCATTCAGGCGCAATCCGCAACGTACAAAGCCCCGTAAGATACTAGTGAATTTTCACACATTTCAACTCAAGGATCATATCTTAAACTTAGCTTTAAAACAAAAATCCTTGGCAGGTGACGGCTTTACTTTCCAAGTGCGTTCAGACTTGTCGCGGGCGACCCTGGATAGACAATGGGAACTGGGTCGGAGGATGGAGGCATTCAGGAATCTAGGTGCATCTGTCCAGCTGAACTTCCCTGCAGCTCTTAAGATCATGCTAAACAACAAAATGTACAACGTCCACACTGTACAAGCAGCAGATGAACTATTGCTAACTTTAGGTACCTCTAAAAAGTAATTCTAGCTGCTTTTATGCAATCAAGCTCATAGAGTTTAGAGTGTATAGTGCATAGTGCTTACTTTTGAGTGACTGCATAAAAAATCTTAACTCAAAAAGATCCTCCCTAGTAGAAGGAAAATAGAAGGTAAATTTAACAGCTTAATTCAGGAAAGAAGGAAAAAAGGGAAAGGGTGATCACTATCACAAAAATTTTCATTAATAAAGAAAAGAAAAAAAGGAAAAAGGAAAAAAAAAATCGGCAAAAAAAAACACATATCACATATTAAAATTCACAAAAAGTAGGAGTGTTTGAACTCCTCTCTCCTTGCACAAAACCATATAACACATATAGACACCACTATAAGTTATCTATCTAGTTAAAACTTTTCACTGTGGTTCATTAGATTTAGGCATATTCGGCCCTCCATTATCCCAATTTAAGAACATCCCGCCTGAGCCTAGATAGAGTATCAGGGGTATCACAAACCGGACCCTTTCCGGTTAGATAATCAAGGGTTCCTCAGGGGTGGGGGGGAGGTGATTATAAGGGAAGGGGTTAGGGGAATAAAAAATAAAATGTTTCTCATTTCTAAAATGGCGGCTGAAAATTTCATAAATAAAAAATGGGCGAATCTTACGTATTTTAGCAACATTAAGGAGAAAGTATTGGCAGGACTCTTAACCAATTTCAGTAGATACGCAAAGTATGAGTACCATTAAGATTCTCTCCTGGAATGTCAATGGCCTGCGCACCAAACCTAGAACCAGCACAATAGTACAATATATCCGTGACTTTGGTGCCCAGGTCATCATTCTCCAGGAGACACACCTGGTTGAAGGGGAAATATTAGATTTGGTAAAAAAAGAACAGATGGATAGACCTATCAGTCTCTACTTCCCAGACAGTTAATACAAGAGGGGTGGCCATACTATTTAAAAAAAACATTACTACAAAGCTCTTGAAACAAAAGGTTGATCCTCACGGTAGATTGGCAAACGCGACTGCTATGATTGGAGGGTCAAGTATTACACTGGCTGGCTATTATGGGCCTAACTGCGATGACCCATCTGTCCTGGCCACGTTGTTCTCCGAGCTATCACATTTTCCAGAACCCATGATAATAGCGGGTGACTTTAACATCGTGCTTGATCCAAAGTTGGACAAATCCACCTCTAGCAGACAACAGGTACATTCTAAATCGAGAGATCTTCTAATTAAAAATATGCATCAATACGGATTTATTGATATTTGGAGGGCAAGGTCGGGTCTGAAATCTGTTTTTTCTTTTAAAACTATAAGTACCGTCATAGATCAAGGATCGATTTTATATTGGTTAACAAGTCTTTGGAAAAGTCAGTAAGGGATATAACCTATTTACCCTCACACCTGTCCGATCACTCGGCAGTACAGTTGGACCTTGAACTCCAGTCCCAATACGTGACAAGGTCATGGACAATCGGCAGATCTTTTCTTACTTCTCCTGAGGATCTGGACTACTTAAAGGTGGAGACGCAGGAATTCTTTAAAATTAACATTGGTACGGCGACATCTAGTTTAGTATGGGATGCTTTTAAATGTTTTTTGAGAGGGATCATCAAGAATAAAACCTTATATTGTAAGAAACAATACACCCAAGAGGTTACATTGATAGAGGCCAACATACTAAAAGCTCAATCAGATTTAGAAAACTTAAATAACTGTCCAGATCATGTTATACTGACTAAACAGGAGGAGCTTACGAAACTTAAAGGACAAATGGCTTCTCTATTAAATCAGCATATTTTGCAGAGGTGGGAAGCTAGTAAACTAGCTAATTTTGAATTCGGTGAAGGGGCAGGCAAATTATTAGCCTGGAAGTCCAGAACAGACCAAACACGCAATAACATTGGCTCTATAATATCGGATTCGGGTACAGCATCTTTGGATCTTGAAATAATGTCAGCTTTCAAAGATTTTTTCCAGGCAATTTATAGAGAGGATAATAACATTACCTCTATTGATGTAGAAAACTGGCTTAACAAAATTACCCTTCCGGTACTCTCTAAAGAACAGGCGAACCTATTAGACCACCCAATTACGGTGGAGGAGGTATTATCAGCAATATCAAATACTAAATCTGGTAAGGCAGCAGGCCCAGATGGTCTTCCGGTCGAGATCTATAAATATATTGCACCCGACATCGCCCCTTTTCTTACCATGCTATTTAACTTGATACTGGTAGAAGGAGATCTACCACCCACATCGTGGAGCAAAGCTTCCATTACGTTAATTTTGAAACCAGGCAAAATAGCTACGGCCTGTGGTTCATATCCCCCAATTTCAGTTCTCAATGCGGACTATAAGATTTTTGCGTCTATACTAGCCAAACGATTGGGACGGGTAGCTCCCTTAATCCTACATCCTGACCAAAAGGGTTTCATAAAGGGCCGTCAACTTTACGAGTTAATCTATGACCTTATAGGTGCAATAGACATGGCAACTACTTCATCACTGCCCTTGGCCATTCTCACCTTAGACGCAGCCAAGGCCTTCGACAGGGTTAATTGGAAATACCTGTCGGGGGCCTTGGACAAATTTGGGGTGGGCCGAGCTTTTCGTAGAGTGGTGGAACTATTGTACCACGAACCTTCAGCCTCGGTCTTGGTTAATGGTGGACTGTTTGAACCTTTTACTATTACAAGAGGCACCCGGCAGTGTTGTCCGCTTTCGCCCTTACTCTTTGACATCTATATGGAGCCGTTCGCCCAATTGATTCGTGAAGATATTAATATCACTCCATTTAGTCACAGAGATTGGGAAAAAAAGTATCTCTATACGCTGAGGATCTCATGATCCTAACATCTGATATCAAAGCAGCGTTTCCATCAGTTATTAATCTGGCACAAGAATTCGGCAATATTTCTGGCTACGAAATTAATGCCGCAAAGACCGAAATTATGACATGGAATATCATTAATACGCTACTTCCAGTACAACCTTGTGATAGTATGAGATATTTGGGTATAAAAATCTTAAAAGATATCAATCAGATCGCCCATACAAATTTTACTCAGGTAGCCAAAGACTGCAGGAACTTAATGAATTCTTGGAGACATCTTCCATTGACTCTCTTAGGTCGATCAAATTTGGTCAAGATGTCCATTTTACCCAAGTTGACCTTTATTTTCAATAGCTTACCTCTTTACTTTGAAAAGAAAATGATAGCAAAGATGCAGAGTGACATCACCTCATTTATATGGAGAAACAAGATAGCAAGAATTTCTTGGAATAAATTAAGGCGTCGCAGGGAGAAGGGAGGTTTGGCTGGCCCTGATATTCAAATTTATGCCTGGGCATTTCAGATGACACATGCCCGAATCCTATTTAAAACTCCAGCTGACCAGGGTATCGGCCTTATGTTTTCAACACTACTAAAATGTGAAGGTTTAAATCAGGTGGGCTTTTTGTTTAAGTTTAGAGATCCAAAATTTTTTAAGAAGATTAAGTTGAAGATACTACAGGGCCTAGCAAGAACTTGGTATAATCTTAGAACAACTACCAAAATAGGGACTATTCAAATGGTTCTCCTATATGGGACCTTCCGGACCCACCTGAGTGGACTAAAGATGCATTGATAAGCCCGCTAAAAGAAGCTGGGATCATAACTTGGGGAGATTTCTTTTTTGAAGGGGAAATGTTCTCCTGGGAACATCTAGTGAGAAAGGTAGGCCCCAATCTATCAAGACTTAAATTCCTCCAGATCTCTAGTTGGGCGACTGCACAAAATTCAGACACCACTCGTCGTCCAAAAGGATTACTGGGAGGCAGCAGTCAACTAGAATCTTCCCTACTTGACAATACCCTAAAAACTAAAGAGGTTTCCCATTTCTATAACTTAATCCTAGAGGAAATAGACGGAGTATTCCACCTTCCAGATCAACTTTGGGGTTCTCTTCTGCCGACAATAAATATGAATGAACTATGGGAGATATCTTTCACTGTGTTATGGGATATTGTCAAACCAGCTTGGCTGCGAAGAAACCACTTTTTTACCCTTCACAGGGCTTACTATTCTCCTCAAAGGTTGTCCAAATTTTCATCCGGTACACCAGTAGCTTGCCCCCGGTGTGGTCTAGTTGCTGCCTCTGACGCACATATGTTTTATGATTGCCCACATCTAAAGTCTTATTGGCAATCAATAAGCATCAAACTAACATCTTCTACAGGCACCTCTGTGAATATAGACCTAGGCCTGGCAATTCTTGGAGTACAGGATAAAAAACGCACTACAAATAACAATCTTTTGTTTTATTCAATTTTGGTAGCTCGACGTGAGATTTGTAGGCGTTGGAATGAGGCCTCCCCCCCCGACATTACAAGATTGGAGCTCCTCTATGCTTTCCATATCGAAACTTGATCTTTCCAGAGGAGGAAAACTAGAAAAAAGAGCTTTCTGGTTGATACTCGACTGGTCTCAATAATTAGAAACTGGGTTTTTCTTTGTTTTTTTCCCCAGTTCCAATGATTACGAAACCATGTTGTACTCCTTTCGCTTGTTCATGTCTGTCCTTCATAATTAAGGTCAATTTGTGGTACAAGCAGTGGTGTAATCTGGCTAATGGCAAGTTCCGTCTTAAGAGTACTTAAGGGTCAGTGACTAAGGGTGAAACTGACTTGGCTGTAGGGTCCTGGCACTCCTCCATAACGATTGACCCCTACCAGTCCTGTACTGAGACAGCACGTCTATTTTCTCCAGGTCACACTTTTTTCGAGCCCACAGTACTGATGGGCCAGCCATGGTTGGAATGAGTAACAAAAAAAATATATATATATATAATACCCCCTTATGTATTAGGCACAGTGTCAACGTACAAGAACTGAAGCCTTCAGATGTGAACCATGGTCATGGTCTACACCGCTATACATCAATATTCTTTAAAATACAAAACCCATGAGGTACATTTAATGCACATCACAGTTCTCTGCCATTTATAATGTTTACATCCACATTTGTATTCGCAAATGAGAAAATTATGTGCTTTAAGTGTCATGAACAAATATGGCATGGACATAAAACTGTAGTTAAGGCCATTTATTTGCAGGTGTGGCATGAAAACCCAACCAAGGAGGTATGGCAGTTAAGCAAGGCTGTAGGGTAACTTGGTGTAGAATCCCAAGATGTGCCTTCCTTGACTAATGTGAACTCCATCAGAACATTTAGGGAAGACTCCCCAAAGAACGGGTCACCCAAAGAGCTTCTGATCAATAAACGGTCTATTTCCCGCTTGTCCACTTCTCAAAGTGACAACAGAGATTGATTATTTGTTTAAAACAGTGATCATGTTAAAGTGTATGATCAACAAACCTAGCACTGACTCAAGTGGGCTGCCATATTTACCAATAGTCTATTTAGAAAAGGGGGTGGTGATGAACAGAGTGTCTGAGTTAAACAGACCACTCTTACCCAGTCCAAAGATCAGGGCTTGATCCATCACCGTTATTTATCTCACTGCCCCATCCCAGCTCAGAACCTGGCTATATGCAAATCAGTCTGTCCCTGGCCCAGTGCATCATGGGAACAGGGCAGACTAAACTACCAAGCCAATTCTTCACCAGAAAGGAGACAAGCTACCGGGGACCGGTTTCTGGCATTTCAGCCTTCTTCGGCCCGGCTTGCTTGAATCCTGATGGAGCAGTGAGAAAGGGACTCATGTCTGAGTATACCCTGCCACACCTATAGTGGCCAAATACTATTTAGAAAAGGGGGTGGTGATGAACAGAGTGTCTGAGTTAAACAGACCACTCTTACCCAGTCCAAAGATCAGGGCTTGATCCATCACCGTTATTTATCTCACTGCCCCATCCCAGCTCAGAACCTGGCTATATGCAAATCAGTCTGTCCCTGGCCCAGTGCATCATGGGAACAGGGCAGACTAAACTACCAAGCCAATTCTTCACCAGAAAGGAGACAAGCTACCGGGGACCGGTTTCTGGCATTTCAGCCTTCTTCGGCCCGGCTTGCTTGAATCCTGATGGAGCAGTGAGAAAGGGACTCATGTCTGAGTATACCCTGCCACACCTATAGTGGCCAAATACTATTTAGAAAAGGGGGTGGTGATGAACAGAGTGTCTGAGTTAAACAGACCACTCTTACCCAGTCCAAAGATCAGGGCTTGATCCATCACCGTTATTTATCTCACTGCCCCATCCCAGCTCAGAACCTGGCTATATGCAAATCAGTCTGTCCCTGGCCCAGTGCATCATGGGAACAGGGCAGACTAAACTACCAAGCCAATTCTTAACCAGAAAGGAGACAAGCTACCGGGGACCGGTTTCTGGCATTTCAGCCTTCTTCGGCCCGGCTTGCTTGAATCCTGATGGAGCAGTGAGAAAGGGACTCATGTCTGAGTATACCCTGCCACACCTATAGTGGCCAAATACTATTTAGAAAAGGGGGTGGTGATGAACAGAGTGTCTGAGTTAAACAGACCACTCTTACCCAGTCCAAAGATCAGGGCTTGATCCATCACCGTTATTTATCTCACTTCCCATCCCAGCTCAGAACCTGGCTATATGCAAATCAGTCTGTCCCTGGCCCAGTGCATCATGGGAACAGGGCAGACTAAACTACCAAGCCAATTCTTCACCAGAAAGGAGACAAGCTACCGGGGACCGGTTTCTGGCATTTCAGCCTTCTTCGGCCCGGCTTGCTTGAATCCTGATGGAGCAGTGAGAAAGGGACTCATGTCTGAGTATACCCTGCCACACCTATAGTGGCCAAATACTATTTAGAAAAGGGGGTGGTGATGAACAGAGTGTCTGAGTTAAACAGACCACTCTTACCCAGTCCAAAGATCAGGGCTTGATCCATCACCGTTATTTATCTCACTGCCCCATCCCAGCTCAGAACCTGGCTATATGCAAATCAGTCTGTCCCTGGCCCAGTGCATCATGGGAACAGGGCAGACTAAACTACCAAGCCAATTCTTCACCAGAAAGGAGACAAGCTACCGGGGACCGGTTTCTGGCATTTCAGCCTTCTTCGGCCCGGCTTGCTTGAATCCTGATGGAGCAGTGAGAAAGGGACTCATGTCTGAGTATACCCTGCCACACCTATAGTGGCCAAATACTATTTAGAAAAGGGGGTGGTGATGAACAGAGTGTCTGAGTTAAACAGACCACTCTTACCCAGTCCAAAGATCAGGGCTTGATCCATCACCGTTATTTATCTCACTGCCCCATCCCAGCTCAGAACCTGGCTATATGCAAATCAGTCTGTCCCTGGCCCAGTGCATCATGGGAACAGGGCAGACTAAACTACCAAGCCAATTCTTCACCAGAAAGGAGACAAGCTACCGGGGACCGGTTTCTGGCATTTCAGCCTTCTTCGGCCCGGCTTGCTTGAATCCTGATGGAGCAGTGAGAAAGGGACTCATGTCTGAGTATACCCTGCCACACCTATAGTGGCCAAATACTATTTAGAAAAGGGGGTGGTGATGAACAGAGTGTCTGAGTTAAACAGACCACTCTTACCCAGTCCAAAGATCAGGGCTTGATCCATCACCGTTATTTATCTCACTGCCCCATCCCAGCTCAGAACCTGGCTATATGCAAATCAGTCTGTCCCTGGCCCAGTGCATCATGGGAACAGGGCAGACTAAACTACCAAGCCAATTCTTCACCAGAAAGGAGACAAGCTACCGGGGACCGGTTTCTGGCATTTCAGCCTTCTTCGGCCCGGCTTGCTTGAATCCTGATGGAGCAGTGAGAAAGGGACTCATGTCTGAGTATACTCTGCCACACCTATAGTGGCCAAATACTATTTAGAAAAGGGGGTGGTGATGAACAGAGTGTCTGAGTTAAACAGACCACTCTTACCCAGTCCAAAGATCAGGGCTTGATCCATCACCGTTATTTATCTCACTGCCCCATCCCAGCTCAGAACCTGGCTATATGCAAATCAGTCTGTCCCTGGCCCAGTGCATCATGGGAACAGGGCAGACTAAACTACCAAGCCAATTCTTCACCAGAAAGGAGACAAGCTACCGGGGACCGGTTTCTGGCATTTCAGCCTTCTTCGGCCCGGCTTGCTTGAATCCTGATGGAGCAGTGAGAAAGGGACTCATGTCTGAGTATACCCTGCCACACCTATAGTGGCCAAATACTATTTAGAAAAGGGGGTGGTGATGAACAGAGTGTCTGAGTTAAACAGACCACTCTTACCCAGTCCAAAGATCAGGGCTTGATCCATCACCGTTATTTATCTCACTGCCCCATCCCAGCTCAGAACCTGGCTATATGCAAATCCGTCTGTCCCTGGCCCAGTGCATCATGGGAACAGGGCAGACTAAACTACCAAGCCAATTCTTCACCAGAAAGGAGACAAGCTACCGGGGACCGGTTTCTGGCATTTCAGCCTTCTTCGGCCCGGCTTGCTTGAATCCTGATGGAGCAGTGAGAAAGGGACTCATGTCTGAGTATACCCTGCCACACCTATAGTGGCCAAATACTATTTAGAAAAGGGGGTGGTGATGAACAGAGTGTCTGAGTTAAACAGACCACTCTCACCCAGTCCAAAGATCAGGGCTTGATCCATCACCGTTATTTATCTCACTGCCCCATCCCAGCTCAGAACCTGGCTATATGCAAATCAGTCTGTCCCTGGCCCAGTGCATCATGGGAACAGGGCAGACTAAACTACCAAGCCAATTCTTCACCAGAAAGGAGACAAGCTACCGGGGACCGGTTTCTGGCATTTCAGCCTTCTTCGGCCCGGCTTGCTTGAATCCTGATGGAGCAGTGAGAAAGGGACTCATGTCTGAGTATACCCTGCCACACCTATAGTGGCCAAATACTATTTAGAAAAGGGGGTGGTGATGAACAGAGTGTCTGAGTTAAACAGACCACTCTTACCCAGTCCAAAGATCAGGGCTTGATCCATCACCGTTATTTATCTCACTGCCCCATCCCAGCTCAGAACCTGGCTATATGCAAATCAGTCTGTCCCTGGCCCAGTGCATCATGGGAACAGGGCAGACTAAACTACCAAGCCAATTCTTCACCAGAAAGGAGACAAGCTACCGGGGACCGGTTTCTGGCATTTCAGCCTTCTTCGGCCCGGCTTGCTTGAATCCTGATGGAGCAGTGAGAAAGGGACTCATGTCTGAGTATACCCTGCCACACCTATAGTGGCCAAATACTATTTAGAAAAGGGGGTGGTGATGAACAGAGTGTCTGAGTTAAACAGACCACTCTTACCCAGTCCAAAGATCAGGGCTTGATCCATCACCGTTATTTATCTCACTGCCCCATCCCAGCTCAGAACCTGGCTATATGCAAATCAGTCTGTCCCTGGCCCAGTGCATCATGGGAACAGGGCAGACTAAACTACCAAGCCAATTCTTCACCAGAAAGGAGACAAGCTACCGGGGACCGGTTTCTGGCATTTCAGCCTTCTTCGGCCCGGCTTGCTTGAATCCTGATGGAGCAGTGAGAAAGGGACTCATGTCTGAGTATACCCTGCCACACCTATAGTGGCCAAATACTATTTAGAAAAGGGGGTGGTGATGAACAGAGTGTCTGAGTTAAACAGACCACTCTTACCCAGTCCAAAGATCAGGGCTTGATCCATCACCGTTATTTATCTCACTGCCCCATCCCAGCTCAGAACCTGGCTATATGCAAATCAGTCTGTCCCTGGCCCAGTGCATCATGGGAACAGGGCAGACTAAACTACCAAGCCAATTCTTCACCAGAAAGGAGACAAGCTACCGGGGACCGGTTTCTGGCATTTCAGCCTTCTTCGGCCCGGCTTGCTTGAATCCTGATGGAGCAGTGAGAAAGGGACTCATGTCTGAGTATACCCTGCCACACCTATAGTGGCCAAATACTATTTAGAAAAGGGGGTGGTGATGAACAGAGTGTCTGAGTTAAACAGACCACTCTTACCCAGTCCAAAGATCAGGGCTTGATCCATCACCGTTATTTATCTCACTGCCCCATCCCAGCTCAGAACCTGGCTATATGCAAATCAGTCTGTCCCTGGCCCAGTGCATCATGGGAACAGGGCAGACTAAACTACCAAGCCAATTCTTCACCAGAAAGGAGACAAGCTACCGGGGACCGGTTTCTGGCATTTCAGCCTTCTTCGGCCCGGCTTGCTTGAATCCTGATGGAGCAGTGAGAAAGGGACTCATGTCTGAGTATACCCTGCCACACCTATAGTGGCCAAATACTATTTAGAAAAGGGGGTGGTGATGAACAGAGTGTCTGAGTTAAACAGACCACTCTTACCCAGTCCAAAGATCAGGGCTTGATCCATCACCGTTATTTATCTCACTGCCCCATCCCAGCTCAGAACCTGGCTATATGCAAATCAGTCTGTCCCTGGCCCAGTGCATCATGGGAACAGGGCAGACTAAACTACCAAGCCAATTCTTCACCAGAAAGGAGACAAGCTACCGGGGACCGGTTTCTGGCATTTCAGCCTTCTTCGGCCCGGCTTGCTTGAATCCTGATGGAGCAGTGAGAAAGGGACTCATGTCTGAGTATACCCTGCCACACCTATAGTGGCCAAATACTATTTAGAAAAGGGGGTGGTGATGAACAGAGTGTCTGAGTTAAACAGACCACTCTTACCCAGTCCAAAGATCAGGGCTTGATCCATCACCGTTATTTATCTCACTGCCCCATCCCAGCTCAGAACCTGGCTATATGCAAATCAGTCTGTCCCTGGCCCAGTGCATCATGGGAACAGGGCAGACTAAACTACCAAGCCAATTCTTCACCAGAAAGGAGACAAGCTACCGGGGACCGGTTTCTGGCATTTCAGCCTTCTTCGGCCCGGCTTGCTTGAATCCTGATGGAGCAGTGAGAAAGGGACTCATGTCTGAGTATACCCTGCCACACCTATAGTGGCCAAATACTATTTAGAAAAGGGGGTGGTGATGAACAGAGTGTCTGAGTTAAACAGACCACTCTTACCCAGTCCAAAGATCAGGGCTTGATCCATCACCGTTATTTATCTCACTGCCCCATCCCAGCTCAGAACCTGGCTATATGCAAATCAGTCTGTCCCTGGCCCAGTGCATCATGGGAACAGGGCAGACTAAACTACCAAACCAATTCTTCACCAGAAAGGAGACAAGCTACCGGGGACCGGTTTCTGGCATTTCAGCCTTCTTCGGCCCGGCTTGCTTGAATCCTGATGGAGCAGTGAGAAAGGGACTCATGTCTGAGTATACCCTGCCACACCTGTAGTGGCCAAATACTATTTAGAAAAGGGGGTGGTGATGAACAGAGTGTCTGAGTTAAACAGACCACTCTTACCCAGTCCAAAGATCAGGGCTTGATCCGTCACCGTTATTTATCTCACTGCCCCATCCCAGCTCAGAACCTGGCTATATGCAAATCAGTCTGTCCCTGGCCCAGTGCATCATGGGAACAGGGCAGACTAAACTACCAAGCCAATTCTTCACCAGAAAGGAGACAAGCTACCGGGGACCGGTTTCTGGCATTTCAGCCTTCTTCGGCCCGGCTTGCTTGAATCCTGATGGAGCAGTGAGAAAGGGACTCATGTCTGAGTATACCCTGCCACACCTATAGTGGCCAAATACTATTTAGAAAAGGGGGTGGTGATGAACAGAGTGTCTGAGTTAAACAGACCACTCTTACCCAGTCCAAAGATCAGGGCTTGATCCATCACTGTTATTTATCTCACTGCCCCATCCCAGCTCAGAACCTGGCTATATGCAAATCAGTCTGTCCCTGGCCCAGTGCATCATGGGAACAGGGCAGACTAAACTACCAAGCCAATTCTTCACCAGAAAGGAGACAAGCTACCGGGGACCGGTTTCTGGCATTTCAGCCTTCTTCGGCCCGGCTTGCTTGAATCCTGATGGAGCAGTGAGAAAGGGACTCATGTCTGAGTATACCCTGCCACACCTATAGTGGCCAAATACTATTTAGAAAAGGGGGTGGTGATGAACAGAGTGTCTGAGTTAAACAGACCACTCTTACCCAGTCCAAAGATCAGGGCTTGATCCATCACCGTTATTTATCTCACTGCCCCATCCCAGCTCAGAACCTGGCTATATGCAAATCAGTCTGTCCCTGGCCCAGTGCATCATGGGAACAGGGCAGACTAAACTACCAAGCCAATTCTTCACCAGAAAGGAGACAAGCTACCGGGGACCGGTTTCTGGCATTTCAGCCTTCTTCGGCCCGGCTTGCTTGAATCCTGATGGAGCAGTGAGAAAGGGACTCATGTCTGAGTATACCCTGCCACACCTATAGTGGCCAAATACTATTTAGAAAAGGGGGTGGTGATGAACAGAGTGTCTGAGTTAAACAGACCACTCTTACCCAGTCCAAAGATCAGGGCTTGATCCATCACCGTTATTTATCTCACTGCCCCATCCCAGCTCAGAACCTGGCTATATGCAAATCAGTCTGTCCCTGGCCCAGTGCATCATGGGAACAGGGCAGACTAAACTACCAAGCCAATTCTTCACCAGAAAGGAGACAAGCTACCGGGGACCGGTTTCTGGCATTTCAGCCTTCTTCGGCCCGGCTTGCTTGAATCCTGATGGAGCAGTGAGAAAGGGACTCATGTCTGAGTATACCCTGCCACACCTATAGTGGCCAAATACTATTTAGAAAAGGGGGTGGTGATGAACAGAGTGTCTGAGTTAAACAGACCACTCTTACCCAGTCCAAAGATCAGGGCTTGATCCATCACCGTTATTTATCTCACTGCCCCATCCCAGCTCAGAACCTGGCTATATGCAAATCAGTCTGTCCCTGGCCCAGTGCATCATGGGAACAGGGCAGACTAAACTACCAAGCCAATTCATCACCAGAAAGGAGACAAGCTACCGGGGACCGGTTTCTGGCATTTCAGCCTTCTTCGGCCCGGCTTGCTTGAATCCTGATGGAGCAGTGAGAAAGGGACTCATGTCTGAGTATACCCTGCCACACCTATAGTGGCCAAATACTATTTAGAAAAGGGGGTGGTGATGAACAGAGTGTCTGAGTTAAACAGACCACTCTTACCCAGTCCAAAGATCAGGGCTTGATCCATCACCGTTATTTATCTCACTGCCCCATCCCAGCTCAGAACCTGGCTATATGCAAATCAGTCTGTCCCTGGCCCAGTGCATCATGGGAACAGGGCAGACTAAACTACGAAGCCAATTCTTCACCAGAAAGGAGACAAGCTACCGGGGACCGGTTTCTGGCATTTCAGCTTTCTTCGGCCCGGCTTGCTTGAATCCTGATGGAGCAGTGAGAAAGGGACTCATGTCTGAGTATACCCTGCCACACCTATAGTGGCCAAATACTATTTAGAAAAGGGGGTGGTGATGAACAGAGTGTCTGAGTTAAACAGACCACTCTTACCCAGTCCAAAGATCAGGGCTTGATCCATCACCGTTATTTATCTCACTGCCCCATCCCAGCTCAGAACCTGGCTATATGCAAATCAGTCTGTCCCTGGCCCAGTGCATCATGGGAACAGGGCAGACTAAACTACCAAGCCAATTCTTCACCAGAAAGGAGACAAGCTACCGGGGACCGGTTTCTGGCATTTCAGCCTTCTTCGGCCCGGCTTGCTTGAATCCTGATGGAGCAGTGAGAAAGGGACTCATGTCTGAGTATACCCTGCCACACCTATAGTGGCCAAATACTATTTAGAAAAGGGGGTGGTGATGAACAGAGTGTCTGAGTTAAACAGACCACTCTTACCCAGTCCAAAGATCAGGGCTTGATCCATCACCGTTATTTATCTCACTGCCCCATCCCAGCTCAGAACCTGGCTATATGCAAATCAGTCTGTCCCTGGCCCAGTGCATCATGGGAACAGGGCAGACTAAACTACCAAGCCAATTCTTCACCAGAAAGGAGACAAGCTACCGGGGACCGGTTTCTGGCATTTCAGCCTTCTTCGGCCCGGCTTGCTTGAATCCTGATGGAGCAGTGAGAAAGGGACTCATGTCTGAGTATACCCTGCCACACCTATAGTGGCCAAATACTATTTAGAAAAGGGGGTGGTGATGAACAGAGTGTCTGAGTTAAACAGACCACTCTTACCCAGTCCAAAGATCAGGGCTTGATCCATCACCGTTATTTATCTCACTGCCCCATCCCAGCTCAGAACCTGGCTATATGCAAATCAGTCTGTCCCTGGCCCAGTGCATCATGGGAACAGGGCAGACTAAACTACCAAGCCAATTCTTCACCAGAAAGGAGACAAGCTACCGGGGACCGGTTTCTGGCATTTCAGCCTTCTTCGGCCCGGCTTGCTTGAATCCTGATGGAGGATTGTCCACCCTAAGCGTGGAAGGGTATTCTCAGATGTGAGACCCTTGCTCATTGCACCATCAGGATTCAAGCAAACCGGGCCGAAGACGGCTGTAATGCCAGAAACCGGTCCCCGGGAGCTTGTTTCCTTCCCAGTGTAAGAATTGGCTTTTGTAGTTTGGTTTGCCCTGTTCCCATCATGCACTGGGACAGGAACAGACTAATTTGCATACAGCCAGGTTCTGAAACTGGGATGGTGAAGTGAGCTAAAAAACGGTGTTGGATCTAGCCCTGATCTCTTGACTGGGTGAGAGCTTTCTGCTTAATTCAGAGACTCTGTCCTTCACCACCCCTTGTTGTAAATATTTTTGTCCACCCTAAGCGTGGAAGGGTATTCTCAGATGTGAGACCCTTGCTCATTGCACCATCAGGATTCAAGCAAACCGGGCCGAAGACGGCTGTAATGCCAGAAACCGGTCCCCGGGAGCTTGTTTCCTTCCCAGTGTAAGAATTGGCTTTTGTAGTTTGGTTTGCCCTGTTCCCATCATGCACTGGGACAGGAACAGACTAATTTGCATACAGCCAGGTTCTGAAACTGGGATGGTGAAGTGAGCTAAAAAACGGTGTTGGATCTAGCCCTGATCTCTTGACTGGGTGAGAGCTTTCTGCTTAATTCAGAGACTCTGTCCTTCACCACCCCTTGTTGTAAATATTTTTGTCCACCCTAAGCGTGGAAGGGTATTCTCAGATGTGAGACCCTTGCTCATTGCACCATCAGGATTCAAGCAAACCGGGCCGAAGACGGCTGTAATGCCAGAAACCGGTCCCCGGGAGCTTGTTTCCTTCCCAGTGTAAGAATTGGCTTTTGTAGTTTGGTTTGCCCTGTTCCCATCATGCACTGGGACAGGAACAGACTAATTTGCATACAGCCAGGTTCTGAAACTGGGATGGTGAAGTGAGCTAAAAAACGGTGTTGGATCTAGCCCTGATCTCTTGACTGGGTGAGAGCTTTCTGCTTAATTCAGAGACTCTGTCCTTCACCACCCCTTGTTGTAAATATTTTTGTCCACCCTAAGCGTGGAAGGGTATTCTCAGATGTGAGACCCTTGCTCATTGCACCATCAGGATTCAAGCAAACCGGGCCGAAGACGGCTGTAATGCCAGAAACCGGTCCCCGGGAGCTTGTTTCCTTCCCAGTGTAAGAATTGGCTTTTGTAGTTTGGTTTGCCCTGTTCCCATCATGCACTGGGACAGGAACAGACTAATTTGCATACAGCCAGGTTCTGAAACTGGGATGGTGAAGTGAGCTAAAAAACGGTGTTGGATCTAGCCCTGATCTCTTGACTGGGTGAGAGCTTTCTGCTTAATTCAGAGACTCTGTCCTTCACCACCCCTTGTTGTAAATATTTTTGTCCACCCTAAGCGTGGAAGGGTATTCTCAGATGTGAGACCCTTGCTCATTGCACCATCAGGATTCAAGCAAACCGGGCCGAAGACGGCTGTAATGCCAGAAACCGGTCCCCGGGAGCTTGTTTCCTTCCCAGTGTAAAAATTGGCTTTTGTAGTTTGGTTTGCCCTGTTCCCATCATGCACTGGGACAGGAACAGACTAATTTGCATACAGCCAGGTTCTGAAACTGGGATGGTGAAGTGAGCTAAAAAACGGTGTTGGATCTAGCCCTGATCTCTTGACTGGGTGAGAGCTTTCTGCTTAATTCAGAGACTCTGTCCTTCACCACCCCTTGTTGTAAATATTTTTGTCCACCCTAAGCGTGGAAGGGTATTCTCAGATGTGAGACCCTTGCTCATTGCACCATCAGGATTCAAGCAAACCGGGCCGAAGACGGCTGTAATGCCAGAAACCGGTCCCCGGGAGCTTGTTTCCTTCCCAGTGTAAGAATTGGCTTTTGTAGTTTGGTTTGCCCTGTTCCCATCATGCACTGGGACAGGAACAGACTAATTTGCATACAGCCAGGTTCTGCAACTGGGATGGTGAAGTGAGCTAAAAAACGGTGTTGGATCTAGCCCTGATCTCTTGACTGGGTGAGAGCTTTCTGCTTAATTCAGAGACTCTGTCCTTCACCACCCCTTGTTGTAAATATTTTTGTCCACCCTAAGCGTGGAAGGGTATTCTCAGATGTGAGACCCTTGCTCATTGCACCATCAGGATTCAAGCAAACCGGGCCGAAGACGGCTGTAATGCCAGAAACCGGTCCCCGGGAGCTTGTTTCCTTCCCAGTGTAAGAATTGGCTTTTGTAGTTTGGTTTGCCCTGTTCCCATCATGCACTGGGACAGGAACAGACTAATTTGCATACAGCCAGGTTCTGAAACTGGGATGGTGAAGTGAGCTAAAAAACGGTGTTGGATCTAGCCCTGATCTCTTGACTGGGTGAGAGCTTTCTGCTTAATTCAGAGACTCTGTCCTTCACCACCCCTTGTTGTAAATATTTTTGTCCACCCTAAGCGTGGAAGGGTATTCTCAGATGTGAGACCCTTGCTCATTGCACCATCAGGATTCAAGCAAACCGGGCCGAAGACGGCTGTAATGCCAGAAACCGGTCCCCGGGAGCTTGTTTCCTTCCCAGTGTAAGAATTGGCTTTTGTAGTTTGGTTTGCCCTGTTCCCATCATGCACTGGGACAGGAACAGACTAATTTGCATACAGCCAGGTTCTGAAACTGGGATGGTGAAGTGAGCTAAAAAACGGTGTTGGATCTAGCCCTGATCTCTTGACTGGGTGAGAGCTTTCTGCTTAATTCAGAGACTCTGTCCTTCACCACCCCTTGTTGTAAATATTTTTGTCCACCCTAAGCGTGGAAGGGTATTCTCAGATGTGAGACCCTTGCTCATACCATCAGGATTCAAGCAAACCGGGCCGAAGATGGCTGTAATGCCAGAAACCGGTCCCCGGGAGCTTGTTTCCTTCCCAGTGTAAGAATTGGCTTTTGTAGTTTGGTTTGCCCTGTTCCCATCATGCACTGGGACAGGAACAGACTAATTTGCATACAGCCAGGTTCTGAAACTGGGATGGTGAAGTGAGCTAAAAAACGGTGTTGGATCTAGCCCTGATCTCTTGACTGGGTGAGAGCTTTCTGCTTAATTCAGAGACTCTGTCCTTCACCACCCCTTGTTGTAAATATTTTTGTCCACCCTAAGCGTGGAAGGGTATTCTCAGATGTGAGACCCTTGCTCATTGCACCATCAGGATTCAAGCAAACCGGGCCGAAGACGGCTGTAATGCCAGAAACCGGTCCCCGGGAGCTTGTTTCCTTCCCAGTGTAAGAATTGGCTTTTGTAGTTTGGTTTGCCCTGTTCCCATCATGCACTGGGACAGGAACAGACTAATTTGCATACAGCCAGGTTCTGAAACTGGGATGGTGAAGTGAGCTAAAAAACGGTGTTGGATCTAGCCCTGATCTCTTGACTGGGTGAGAGCTTTCTGCTTAATTCAGAGACTCTGTCCTTCACCACCCCTTGTTGTAAATATATTTACCAATAGTCAGCATTAGATGTGGGAAGGCACTGACATCTAGAGAGTCCAAATCCACCAACAATATCCACCAAGAAATATGATCCATAAAAACACACATTTGCATTTTGTTAGTGAAACTAACAACATTCAGTACCACTGTGGTATAACAGACGGGATTGTAACACTTAGCCTGGCTTATCCAGGTGGCATCAAAGAAGGAACCGAAGGGTGAGGTGGGTAGGTTACAAGTATAAGGTTGGACAAAGGTAGTCTGAAGATTGTGGTTTGTGTTTGCACTCATTCACGCTACTACTTGTATGTAAGTTCTTTTACAACTGACAGAATTGGGAATCTGGTAGAACATTGATAAAATTGATGCAGTATAAGTAATCATAATATGACCATAATTATTAATGATGTTAGTGAAATCACAGAATGCCTAAAGTACATTAACAATATTATTCATAAATATTCACAAATATAAGGAATCTCCTTAAGATATAATAAAACACAATGTCATTCTGTAAATCATACTATGTACTAAGAATCACTTTGTGTCAACATACCAGTTAGTATAACTTTACCATACTAACCTGGGCCATCTTCATCATGAATCTGCTGTAATAGCCAGAACTGGTAACATAATTAACCTGTGATTGACTGCACTTGATGTTTTGCAGAAATCCAAGTAACTGCACAATGAAGAAAAATGTACATTGATCATCTTCAGCAGTGTCCTGCTACATTTAGGAACATGGTTAATTTCTAAAAAGCACATGTTAAGGAAAATGGTTACCAACCAGAAATTCTAATCCCTACAAAAATATGGACAGGGTAATGGAATAATTTGTTTAAAAAACAGGTATAATCATCATTGTTATCATCATCTGCAATACTAGCAGGAGTAAATACATACAGCATCATTTGTATTTCATATATGAGGACTGTGCAACAAAACATTTAAGATATAACAGATTAAACCAGAGAGCCCAGATTCACTAATATTTGACGCAGTGAAATGCAGCAAAGCGACTTGCTGCACAGTGACAAATGGGGAGAACAGCAAAAATGTGCCATAATTACTTACATATAGGCATTCCTGCTCTCTCTCCACATTGGCACACTTGTGGCTGCCAAGCGCCAACACAGGCACCCTTGGGTATGGTGCAAGAGTGTCTTTGTTACAGCCAGGATTATTCTTGTGCAGGAAGGGACACTTTCCAGCACAGAAATAATACCTAGAAGCAGTTTGCTCTTTCGAAAGAAGTAATAACGAGGAGAAATAAACATATTTCTCCTTGTTTTGCCTCACTTGGGAAGGCATATCATTTTAACGCATTCCCAGGTTTACTAGTCTTAGTAACTACGGGAATTATTCAAATACCATGAATTGATGGGGGGAATACCCACGCTCCACCCATGCAACGCCTTCCGCACATGGAGATTAACATAAGGCAGCAACGTGTGCTGCTTTTGTGTTATTCTAGATTCACTATAATAATAATAATAATAATAATAATAATAGATGCATTTATAGAGCGCATGGTTACACTAGGCCAGTGTGTCCCCGCACTGCGGTACAAAACTGCCACAACCCTTACCCAGCCTGGCCCAGCCTGCCTATCCTGTAGGGAAAAGATACTTTTTCATATTTTTCCGGAAGATAGCTTCCGAGCCCTCCAACCGTAGGCTCACCGGAAGCTTGTTCCAATGCTGAGCTGCCAAAAAGAGGAAAGAGTGGCCGCCCATCCTAGCTCTCTTAATGGCAGGGACGCACACATGGCCCGTCCCCACCGATCTCAGTTGGCGTGTTGGAGAGTAGAGCCTCAATAAATCAGACAGATAGGGCAGACAAGACCCATAAATGATACGATGGCAAACGCACAGTGCCTTAAACAGGATTCTCTCCCTTATCGGCAGCCGGTACAGGGACGCTAATGCCATCTTCGAGGAGGCCCCCCTAGGCAGCATAAGAACTATCTGATACACTGTTGGTAACCTCGCCGGTAAGGGCGCTCAATGTGTAACCAGAGTTAAGTAAACTATAAGAAATACAGTGGTGCTGCAGGTGAGAAAGAGGGTGGTTACCAACTACCCTCAACAAACCACACTAAGTGTGGGCAAAAACTACACAATGAGTGATCTCTCCTGCGCTCCAATATCTAAATAGAAGTAAACTAGTAATCAGTTCTAGACTCAATAAGTTTTGTAAACACATAGACTGTAACACAAGGTTCTTATATTGAACAATTTAACTATGACCAAACAGTAACTCAGTCAAAATTGGACAGCAATCATTCCTCCGATTAATTTCCAAATAATCCTTTTATCCAAATACAAAATAAAATAAATGTCCACAGCTTAGCAGTATTCTTCTTTATTCTCAAAGCTTGTGTTGATTGGTGTATCACTTCAATACAGAAATTCTCACAGCCTACACGTGTTTCGTCTGACCCAATATGATGGTCAATGACTTCATCAGGGCTGTATAATAAACATAAAATAAATGTATATCAGTACAATGTCAATATCAATGTACTAACCGAAATTAGGTTAAAAAGTTGCGATGTACCTGATAGACACCCGTGTCATCAGAGGAAAAAGAATCTTAAAGTAAAAACGCCACCAAGAACAGAGGGTCACCCTTGTGCACACCAATGTATCCCAAGTCTGTTGTAAATAATAATATAATCACCTCAAAATTATAAGTAGCATTAATAGAAGATACTTCTCGTCTTCTTTGCCAATAATACTGCCATCCTATTATGTAAATAATGAGATATTTTAAAGTCAATATTTATTTAATATAACTAAATACCTAACATCATAACCACGCCACATTAATGATCTAATTAACGATCATATCCACTCACCACTAATATTCGTATTCACGTCTTCTTATTAGTCAGATATCTCCAGATAGTATAAATACTCTGGCTGCACGTAAATTAATAGTAACCTGCAGCAAAGAATTAGATAGATCACTGCTAGATTCAGAATAAGCCTTGAAAGTATTAATTAAATGATGCCCTTAAATCACCTTACCAATTCAAGTCCTTATATTAGTAAATATATTCTAATATTGTAAATGTGAGGAGTTTTGTAGTCTTCCCTCGATCTGTGTAAGAGAAATCAATCAACATTGTATAGAGGTCAAGCTAATAATACCCTGTAAGTAAACAAGCAATGCACAATAAGTGCGAACATCATAAATGAATTATTTAGTATATAACTTCGTACCTTAACATTCAGTAAAAGTCTGTGCATATCCCTGAGAAAATATCTATATTTATTCCGAATCTATAGTAACCTACATGATTACGGGGAGTCGTAAATATAAACTTGAAACGTACAAGGGTTCACGGTAAACCTCGTGTATCTAATCCGTTCTTGTAAAATAATTATTCAACTCTAGTAGGGCACAAAGTTACTTAGAGTTACTTATAAACTCTCCCCTGGCGATTTTACTCACCCAAGTATGCTGGAACACTCCAGTATCAAATTCTGGCGTGCAGCACGGCCGCCATGTCTGTATACCTTTTTATACCGCGGTGTCCGTAGCCGCCATATTGTAGTGTGCAATCCACTCAAACTCTATTTTATCTAATACAAGTTCCTACACAGCAAATATCTATTATAATGTTCAAAAGATTATATCACAATTAAAATAGATATGTCGGGTTTGAACTGTGACTTATACGATTATATCGTTCGGTACGCATTAATATGTGTTATGGGTTCGTCTAATGAAAATTCTATTATTACGACTAATAACACCCAAAATTCATTAGGAGTGAATTTTAAACTGATATCATATATTTGTCCTCTCCATTCAGTCCTCGGGGATTAGGAATAAAAAATATTTTGCTCAAATTCAAAAGCATCCTGTAGCAGTATCGAACCCACTATAGCTACGTATATCTCGTATCCTCCTATGTTATGTGCCACTGGTGAGTCTAATGGGCGGGGAAGGGTTAGTATCATGTAATCTGTGTATTAGCGTGGAATAGGGTTAGGTAAATAGATGAAATTATAGGAATTAAAAGGCAAATAACGTTTAGTTAGTGTTATACCAAGGCCAGAAATAGAGGAAATTCTGACAAATTGAGAATAAATTATACAGGTCAATACCAAAAGGTTACATATACCTATACAAATTGTACATTTTAAATTCATACAATATAACAAAAATTCTCAGTTACTATTGGACCCAAATAGTTGAGTTTCATTCAAATCACAGAAATACAAGGTAAGGTTATGATACATCTCTACTTATCTTATGAACACAGTAAATTCAAGGAAAACAATACTGACTCACTGACCCAAAAAGTATTGTAGTTCAGAGTCTAAATTCAGACCTTCTTCTACGGCCCTAAGTTTCACAATCCACATGCATTCTCTACGTCTCAAACGCAGGGTTCTGTCTCCTCCTCTCTTGTCTGCATTAACTACATCAATACCATGATAATGAAATTGATGTTTCACCCTGTCGTTCTGAGTTTGAATAAAGTGTGCTGCTATAGGATATCTGGTATCCCCATTTTTTAGGGCTCTAAAGTGTTCTGTCATCCTGTCACGTAGTCTCCTTATTTCTATTTCTAGATTTGGTGAAGCGCAACAGCTACCCCGGCAAAGGGGTGTCCCGGCGCTAAGAGACAGGCGCGCAAACAGAGGAAAAGGGGGGGAGGGGGAGGAGACTAGGAAGTGGGGAAGAGGTGAGTCTTGATTGCCTTACGGAAGGCTGGGAGGGAGTCAATGGAACGAATGCTAAAGGGGAGATCATTCCATAGTTTAGGGCCAAGGACGCTAAAGGAGCGGCCTCCAGATCGACAGAGTCGAATCCTGGGGATTGTGAGAAGGAGTTGATTGGTAGAGCGCAAAGCACGACCAGGAACGTAAGGTTGGACAAGGCTACGAAGTAGAGGGGGGTTTCCTTGTTTGACGATTTTAAAGATTGTGACTAAGGCCTTGAATTTAACTCGGTGTTCCACCGGCAGCCAATGGAGCTTACGGATGGTAGCTCTGGCTGAGCATCTGCGTGGGAGTCCAACCAGCGTTCTCGCTGCCGCATTTTGAATGCGTTGGAACCTTGCTGTTTCCGCTTTGTTGGCTCCTAGAAGGAGAACGTTGGCATAGTCCAGGCGTGATAAAATGGTGGCCTGGATGATAAGCTGGCGGGCCTTAGAATCGAAGAGCCCAAGTATGGGTCTGAGGTTTCTTAAAAGGCCTATACAGGTGGCTGCCACCTTTTTAGTGTGGGATTGGAAGCCCAGGTTGGCATCCACCCAGACTCCCAGGTTTTTGACACAGTTTTTGGGGAGTGGAGTGGCGCCTAGGGATGACGGCCACCAGTGCTCGTTCCAGAGGCTGTTGTTCCGGCCTAGGAGGAGAACCTCGGTTTTTCCGGCATTGAGTTGGAGGTGGTTGTCCGTCATCCAGCGGGCCACTGCAGTCATACCCTCTTTAAACCTGGATGCTGCGAGAGACGGGCTTTCCGAGAGGGTGACCACCAGCTGGGTGTCATCGGCGTAAGAGACCAGCGTGAGTCCCCACTCTCTAGCCACGTCCGTGAGTGGCTGGACGTATAGATTAAAGAGTGAGGGGCTCAACGCTGATCCCTGGGGGACACCTTGAGCGATGGGATGAGGTTTAGAGAGAAAAGGAGGAGCCGAGACCTTGAAGGATCTATCCTTAAGGAAGGATTGGAACCATGCAAGAGCGAGGCCAGTCACACCGGTTGTCTCCAGACGTTTCAGAAGGATGTCGTGGGATACCGTGTCAAAGGCTGCGCTGAGGTCAAGAAGAATCAGCGCAGCACTATGACCGGCATCTAGAATCGCCCGGAGATGCTCCGTAGTGGCTAGCAGGGCAGACTCCGTACTATGACCTGCACGGAAGCCGTTTTGGGAGGGGTCCAAGATTCCATGACTTTCCACATGTTTCGATAGGATGTTATTAACATGTGTTTCAGCTATTTTGGAGACCCAGGGAAGAAGGGATATAGGCCGGAAGTTTTCTGGTTTAGAGGGGTCGAGGGAAGGTTTCTTAATTATCGGTGAAACCCATGCTTGTTTCCAGGCTATGGGCACAAGTCCTGTAGAGAAGGAAAGGTTGAGAATTTTCAGCAAGGGGGATAGAAAAAAGTCCATCGAGTCCAGGAAATGAGAAGGACTCATGGGGTCAGCTGGGGAGCCGGACTTCACTTTCTTTCCTAGTCTGAGCAGGTCTGCTGCAGTGATGGCAGAAATTTGGGACAGAGGTAAGATGTGAGGGGCTGTGGTCTTAGGGACTTCACAGAGAGGAGCGGTCTGTGGGAAGGTCGCATAAATTTTCTGGACTTTTTCAATGAAATATACTGCGAGCTGCTCACATTGCTCATGAGAAGAAATTTTTGGTGGGGGTGCCCTAGGGTTTTGAAGCTCTTTCACTAATTTGAATATGATTTTAGAAGGGTTCGCGTTGGAGTTTATTTTGTTGGAATAAAAAGAAGCACGGGATGATCTAATAGCTTTATGGTAGGTTTTAAGGGTGGATAGATAGTTTGTCTTATCCTGGTTGTCATAGTGTTTCCTCCATCGGCGTTCGGCTTTTTTACACTCCTTACGCATAGCCCTAAGGGTGTCGTCGTACCACGGGTTAGAGGGTGTGTTGCGCCCTTTAGTCAGTTTAGCCGGAATGAGAGTGTCGAGGCCATTACTGATCCAATTGGTAAACGAGGTATAGGTCGCGTCTATATCCTGGTTAGCATCGTATTGGAATTCTCCCAGAGTTTCATGTAAGGCGAGGGGGGAGAGTTTGTGCCAGGGTCTTTTTAGACGCTGTGAGGACTCAGGTTTAATCTGACGTTGAGGTGCCGGAACTCTCAGTGTAATAAGATGGTGATCCGTCCATCCCATAGGGGTGGGAGCTTCTGTAACTACCTCTTGTAGATTGGAAAAGATCGGGTCTAGGGTGTGTCCAGCTATATGAGTGGGAGCATGGACAAGGGGGTTCAGTTGCAGTGCCGAGAGGTCTGCAAGAAGATTAGTAATGGTGTGATCGCCAGCAGCATCAAAGTGCACTTATGGTACTTCCAACATAAATGTTGGTACATGTGCATATAATTACGTATACTACATATGTAGTATCACATGTAATAAAGGAATTAATTCTATATAGTCCCGTTTGATTGTAATTAAATTCCTTTATCTTATTGACAGCCCATCTACAGGAATTACAACTACCGCAATGGTAAAAACCTTGCGGTTAACGTCTTAACCAAGATGATTTATCTGTTGCACTGTGGTAACTAGGGCACAGTTTGCTGGAAAGTGTCTTCCCCTTCCTATATGTGATGTTGGGTCTGTTATTCAGTACCCCCTTGATATCAGGATCACTCATTAACACGTGCCAATATTTCTTTAAGATCCCATATAACTGGAAACTTCCTTCTCCATAATTGGTTACCAATCTTATCAATTCCTTGTCCTCATTGGACTTACTGTGACTCGGTTTAGGTTTAAGTGTGTCTACTCTTGTCACATTTTTAGCTCTTTTTACAGCTTTGTCTATGACCCTTTCAGAGTAGCCTCGGGCTCTAAACCTTTTGTTCATATCTAGCAGGTTAGTCTCAAAGTCTACATCTTCTGAACAATTTCTTCGTGCTCGCAACATCTCTCCATATGGGATGGAATTGATTTGACATGAGGGATGACAACTTTCTGCTGATAATATAGCATTACAACTCGTAGTTTTTCGATACATCCTGCTGCATAATCTATCATTCTTAATAAATAGTTCCACATCAAGGAAAGTTATCCTCTCAGGACTATATTCTGTAGTAAAGGTCATATGTACATCATTATCATTTAGATGATTAAAGAATTCATGTATTCATCTATAGTACCCCTCCAAATCATCAGGCAATCATCTATGAATCGGCCCCAATAGTACAAGTGGTCGATCCATCTACTGCCCTTGGGGCCCCAGATCCACTCCGCCTCGAACCACCCCATAAATAGGTTAGCAAAAGACGGAGCAAATCTGGAACCCATCGCTGTTCCATGTCTCTGTTTGTACCACTTATCCTTAAAAAGGAAGTAATTATTCTCAAGTACTAGTCTTATCATCTCAATTAGCATCACAGTATGATCATAATGTTCAGCTGGTCGTTTTCTAAGGAAAGTTTCTATAGCTGCTATTCCCAAATCATGATCAATATTACTATATAAAGAAACAACATCAAGTGTCACAAGTATCATATCACTCTCCCACATGATGTCATTCATGAGATTGAGTACATGTCTAGTGTCTTCTATATGTGAAGGCAAATTATAGACAAATGGTCTCAGGTACATATCTATATATTGGGAAATTCTTTCAGTTGGTCCATTAATACCTGAGACAATTGGTCTTCCAGGTGGTCGGTCTCTGTTTTTATGAATTTTAGGTAGGCAGTACAAACAGGGGGAACGTGGTGTTGTGATTTTCAAATACATGTATTCATCAAAGTCCAACAAAGATTTGTCATACCAAGTTTTCAATTTCACATTGATCAAAGATGTAACAGCAGGTAGCGGATTAGAAGTCACCTTCTCATAGTAGTGGATATTATCCAGTTGCGAGAAAACCTCATTTTCATAATCTGATGTATTCAGAATAACTATATTCCCCCCCTTTATCTGCGATTTTAATGACTATATTGGGGTCTGAAGTTAAAGTCTTTAATGCTGAGCCTTCTTTCGATGTTAAGTTATTCTGTTTGGGGTACCTATAGTTTTTTCTAATGTCTTTTTGAATTAATCTGTCAATCTCCAAATTGACCGCCTTAGAAAAGGCGTCAATAACGTTGCCCGAAGATAACTGTGGGGTCCAGCGTGATTTATTCTTTAAGCCACTCTCTAATGTGATCTGGTTAATTTCTAAATCTATTAGTAATTGTGTCATAGTTAAAGGGTCTTCTTCATTCTCTGTTAATGACAGTAAAAGTTTCGTATCCTGTACCTCTTGGATTGACACATTACTCAAAGTGGGTTTGTTCACAATATTAGATGATTTAGGATGGTTTATGAAGTGTTTCTTTATTTTCAACAACCTTGCAAATTTATACAAATCAATTTTTGCTAAGTTCCAATCAATTTTATTTGAGGGACACAAATTCAAACCTTTTTTAAGCAAGGAAATCATATCAATTGTCAAATTAAGCGAAGACAAATTAACAATCTCAATTGCATTAGTGTCAATTACATTGTCTACTGATTTTTCCATGACCGAGTCCTCATGCCTTGTCTTATTCTTGTTTCTCCCTTTGCCTCTGTTTCCTCTCCTGGTCTTGCGTTCCCTGGGTCTCGTCTGTTCCCTATCCTGATACGACGTACTTCTTGAAAAAAACCTCCTCCTGTCGCACCTGTAGTGTCAACTAAGTCCTCATTTTCACTTGTGGAAATATTACTGGAAGAGGAATAGGGGTCACTAGTGCTAGAGGCTTCTCCCTTCTTTTTAGGTTGTGAGGTCTTATTCATTAAGTGATCAAATCGTCGTGCAAATGTAAAGATGCGGCCAGTACGATAGTCATTCTCATCTCTTTTCAGTTTTTTGGCTTTTCTTCTCCTAATATCTGTTTGTAACTCAGCCAAAATCTCATCCAAAACTGCATAGTTTTTCATTGTAGCTTCTGGGGAATTGAGAGCCTTAATCTCATCTTCTATGGTTTCTATCTCTGCAAGTAGTTTCTTAATTTTTCTGTCTGCGTTCTCTATTAAAATATTAATGAGATTCCTCGAGCTACTAGTTAGTTCCTTTTCCCATGTATCTAGTAGGTCTGGGTCAAGGTCTTCATAGGTGGGCATAATCTGTGACCGTAAGCCCCTCGGGATTCTATTCAAAGTTAAATACTGTTTTAGGGTGGCGGCATCCCACCATTAGTTCAGTTCTGCTCTTTTGAGCCGTTCTAATTTAATGAACTTGGCTCTTAAACCTTCCTGTTTTTGCTCCTTACTTGCACCCACAGCTGTTCCTATGGAGGAGCCTGCATTCAGATTAGAGAATAAATCCTGTGCTTCCTTATCTCTGTTCATGATGATCGTAAATAAACAAATGTTAGAACAACTCTGTGGCAGCCCTCGTGCTAGGAAAATAATTATATACACTGTTGGTAACCTCGCCGGTAAGGGCGCTCAATGTGTAACCAGAGTTAAGTAAACTATAAGAAATACAGTGGTGCTGCAGGTGAGAAAGAGGGTGGTTACCAACTACCCTCAACAAACCACACTAAGTGTGGGCAAAAACTACACAATGAGTGATCTCTCCTGCGCTCCAATATCTAAATAGAAGTAAACTAGTAATCAGTTCTAAACTCAATAAGTTTTGTAAACACATAGACTGTAACACAAGGTTCTTATATTGAACAATTTAACTATGACCAAACAGTAACTTAGTCAAAATTGGACAGTAATCATTCCTCCGATTAATTTCCAAATAATCCTTTTATCCAAATACAAAATAAAATAAATGTCCACAGCTTAGCAGTATTCTTCTTTATTCTCAAAGCTTGTGTTGATTGGTGTATCACTTCAATACAGAAATTCTCACAGCCTACACGTGTTTCGTCTGACCCAATATGATGGTCTATGACTTCATCAGGGCTGTATAATAAACATCAAATAAATGTATATCAGTACAATGTCAATATCAATGTACTAACCGAAATTAGGTTAAAAAGTTGCGATGTACCTGATAGACACCCGTGTCATCAGAGGAAAAAGAATCTTAAAGTAAAAACGCCACCAAGGACAGAGGGTCACCCTTGTGCACACCAATGTATCCCAAGTCTGTTGTAAATAATAATATAATCACCTCAAAATTATAAGTAGCATTAATAGAAGATACTTCTCGTCTTCTTTGCCAATAATACTGCCATCCTATTATGTAAATAATGAGATATTTTAAAGTCAATATTTATTTAATATAACTAAATACCTAACATCATAACCACGCCACATTAATGATCTAATTAACGATCATATCCACTCACCACTAATATTCGTATTCACGTCTTCTTATTAGTCAGATATCTCCAGATAGTATAAATACTCTGGCTGCACGTAAATTAATAGTAACCTGCAGCAAAGAATTAGATAGATCACTGCTAGATTCAGAATAAGCCTTGAAAGTATTAATTAAATTATGCCCTTAAATCACCTTACCAATTCAAGTCCTTATATTAGTAAATATATTCTAATATTGTAAATGTGAGGAGTTTTGTAGTCTTCCCTCGATCTGTGTAAGAGAAATCAATCAACATTGTATAGGGGTCAAGCTAATAATACCCTGTAAGTAAACAAGCAATGCACAATAAGTGCCAACATCATAAATAAATTATTTAGTATATACCTTCGTACCTTAACATTCAGTAAAAGTCTGTGCATATCCCTGAGAAAATATCTATATTTATTCCGAATCTATAGTAACCTACATAATTACGGGGAGTCGTAAATATAAACTTGAAACGTACAAGGGTTCACGGTAAACCTCGTGTATCTAATCCGTTCTTGTAAAATAATTATTCAACTCTAGTAGGGCACAAAGTTACTTAGAGTTACTTATAAACTCTCCCCTGGCGATTTCACTCACCCAAGTATGCTGGAACACTCCCGTATCAAATTCTGGCGTGCAGCACGGCCGCCATGTCTGTATACCTTTTTATACCGCGGTGTCCGTAGCCGCCATATTGTAGTGTACAATCCACTCAAACTCTATTTTACCTAATACAAGTTCCTACACAGCAAATATCTATTATAATGTTCAAAAGATTATATCACAATTAAAATAGATATGTCGGGTTTGAACTGTGACTTATACGATTATATCGTTCGGTACGCATTAATATGTGTTATGGGTTCGTCTAATGAAAATTCTATTATTACGACTAATAACACCCAAAATTCATTAGGAGTGAATTTTAAACTGATGTCATATATTTGTCCTCTCCATTCAGTCCTCGGGATTAGGAATAAAAAATATTTTGCTCAAATTCAAAAGCATCCTGTAGCAGTATCGAACCCACTATAGCTACGTATATCTCGTATCCTCCTATGTTATGTGCCACTGGTGAGTCTAATGGGCGGGGAAGGGTTAGTATCATGTAATCTGTGTATTAGCGTGGAATAGGGTTAGGTAAATAGATGAAATTATAGGAATTAAAAGGCAAATAACGTTTAGTTAGTGTTATACCAAGGCCAGAAATAGAGGAAATTCTGACAAATTGAGAATAAATTATACAGGTCAATAACAAAAGGTTACATATACCTATATAAATTGTACATTTTAAATTCATACAATATAACAAAAATTCTCAGTTACTATTGGACCCAAATAGTTGAGTTTCATTCAAATCACAGAAATACAAGGTAAGGTTATGATACATCTCTACTTATCTTATGAACACAGTAAATTCAAGGAAAACAATACTGACTCACTGACCCAAAAAGTATTGTAGTTCAGGGTCTAAATTCAGACCTTCTTCTACGGCCCTAAGTTTCATAATCCACATGCATTCTCTACGTCTCAAACGCAGGGTTCTGTCTCCTCCTCTCTTGTCTGCATTAACTACATCAATACCATGATAATGAAATTGATGTTTCACCCTGTCGTTCTGAGTTTGAATAAAGTGTGCTGCTATAGGATATCTGGTATCCCCATTTTTTAGGGCTCTAAAGTGTTCTGTCATCCTGTCACGTAGTCTCCTTATGGTACTTCCAACATAAATTTTGGTACATGTGCATATAATTGCGTATACTACATATGTAGTATCACATGTAATAAAGGAATTAATTCTATATAGTCCCGTTTGATTGTAATTAAATTCCTTTATCTTATTGACAGCCCATCTACAGGAATTACAACTACCGCAATGGTAAAAACCTTGCGGTTGACGTCTTAACCAAGATGATTTATCTGGTGCACTGTGGTAACTAGGGCACAGTTTGCTGGAAAGTGTCTTCCCCTTCCTATATGTGATGTTGGGTCTGTTATTCAGTACCCCCTTGATATCAGGATCACTCATTAACACGTGCCAATATTTCTTTAAGATCCCATATAACTGGAAACTTCCTTCTCCATAATTGGTTACCAATCTAATCAATTCCTTGTCCTCATTGGACTTACTGTGACTCGGTTTAGGTTTAAGTGTGTCTACTCTTGTCACATTTTTAGCTCTTTTTACAGCTTTGTCATGGACCCTTTCAGAGTAGCCTCGGGCTCTAAACCTTTTGTTCATATCTAGCAGGTTAGTCTCAAAGTCTACATCTTTTGAACAATTTCTTCGTGCTCGCAACATCTCTCCATATGGGATGGAATTGATTTGACATGAGGGATGACAACTTTCTGCTGATAATATAGCATTACAACTCGTAGTTTTTGGATACATCCTGCTGCATAATCTATCATTCTTAATAAATAGTTCCACATCAAGGAAAGTTAGCCTCTCAGGACTATATTCTGTAGTAAAGGTCATATGTACATCATTATCATTTAGATGATTAAAGAATTCATGTAATTCATCTATAGTACCCCTCCAAATCATCAGGCAATCATCTATGAATCGGCCCCAATAGTACAAGTGGTCGATCCATCTACTCATCTACTGCCCTTGGGGCCCCAGATCCACTCCGCCTCGAACCACCCCATAAATAGGTTAGCAAAAGACGGAGCAAATCTGGAACCCATCGCTGTTCCATGTCTCTGTTTGTACCACTTATCCTTAAAAAGGAAGTAATTATTCTCAAGTACTAGTCTTATCATCTCAATTAGCATCACAGTATGATCATAATGTTCAGCTGGTCGTTTTCTAAGGAAAGTTTCTATAGCTGCTATTCCCAAATCATGATCAATATTACTATATAAAGAAACAACATCAAGTGTCACAAGTATCATATCACTCTCCCACATGATGTCATTCATGAGATTGAGTACATGTCTAGTGTCTTCTATATGTGAAGGCAAATTATAGACAAATGGTCTCAGGTACATATCTATATATTGGGAAATTCTTTCAGTTGGTCCATTAATACCTGAGACAATTGGTCTTCCAGGTGGTCGGTCTCTGTTTTTATGAATTTTAGGTAGGCAGTACAAACAGGGGGAACGTGGTGTTGTGATTTTCAAATACATGTATTCATCAAAGTCCAACAAAGATTTGTCATACCAAGTTTTCAATTTCACATTGATCAAAGATGTAACAGCAGGTAGCGGATTAGAAGTCACCTTCTCATAGTAGTGGATATTATCCAGTTGCGAGAAAACCTCATTTTCATAATCTGATGTATTCAGAATAACTATATTCCCCCCTTTATCTGCCATTTTAATGACTATATTGGGGTCTGAAGTTAAAGTCTTTAATGCTGAGCGTTCTTTTGATGTTAAGTTATTCTGTTTGGGGTACCTATAGTTTTTTCTAATGTCTTTTTGAATTAATCTGTCAATCTCCAAATTGACCGCCTTAGAAAAGGCGTCAATAACGTTGCCCGAAGATAACTGTGGGGTCCAGCGTGATTTATTCTTTAAGCCACTCTCTAATGTGATCTGGTTAATTTCTAAATCTATTAGTAATTGTGTCATAGTTAAAGGGTCTTCTTCATTCTCTGTTAATGACAGTAAAAGTTTCGTATCCTGTACCTCTTGGATTGACACATTACTCAAAGTGCCGCTTGTAGCTGCATTGGGACACTGTCAGCGAACTTTCCTGCACTTGGATTTGGGAACCAACCTTCACGAAGAAATCTCTGCTGCCAATACCCAGGGGCCGGGACTGCGAGACCCAGGGTTCCGCGCACGATCAACTGAGCGCACCTGGAGTCTCTTCCCGCCCCCTGCTCCTCCCTGGTTAATTGCAGCTCGCGGCTCCCGCTTCCCGGGTGCAGCTTGTAGCTGCATTGGGACACTGTCAGCGAACTTGCCTGCACTTGGATTTGGGAACCAGCCTTCACGAAGAAATCTCTGCTGCCAATACCCAGGGGCCGGGACTGTGAGACCCAGGGTTCCGCGCACGATCAACTGAGCGCACCTGGAGTCTCTTCCCGCCCCCTGCTCCTCCCTGGTTAATTGCAGCTTGCGGCTCCCGCTTCCCGGGTGCCGCTTGTAGCTGCATTGGGACACTGTCAGCGAACTTGCCTGCACTTGGATTTGGGAACCAGCCTTCACGAAGAAATCTCTGCTGCCAATACCCAGGGGCCGGGACTGCGAGACCCAGGGTTCCGCGCACGATCATCTGAGCGCACCTGGAGTCTCTTCCCGCCCCCTACTCCTCCTACTTAGCTACGCCCGCATCGCACAGCGGGACGCGAGCGGGACGCCGGGCGAAGCCCGGGACAAGGGCGGGACCGTCTGTGGCCGTCCGGGGATGCCCGAGGACGGGACGGGACGGGCCACCCCACTAACATTTTTGGTCCCAGACTGTAAGGTAGGCTCCTATTCATGGCGGATAACACTGAGAACTCTAGTATTGTGGGGACCAGTAAAGGAACACTAGATAACTATTTCACTAGGGCTTCCGTGGACTCGGATAAGGACGCCCTACTATCTGAACGTAGGATTGAACGACGTCGCTCTATTGAGTCCCTGAAAAACAGACCATTAATTGATCTGGCATCTTCACCCATTATGTTGGACACTATTAATGACACACCTTATGAAGATCCACTGTCTCTGGACAAATTTCCTTTACTCCTTAGAAATACCCCACCGCCTACGGGCTCCTCATTGATTGTGTCTTCACCTAATGCTTTGCCCTCATGCGTCCCCAGTCCCTCTCCCAATGTAGACAATGCATCCTGTCCTCCACCTAAGTGGCCGTCCAAAAGGCTAGGCAGACCACCTACTATGTCTAAAGCCCTTGGTCCACCACCTACTAAAAAGAGGAGGGGGTTAGGAGCTCCTCAAAGGGGCAAGCTCAGTCATACTGAGTTTGGTAAGTCACTAAAACTTAAGACCACTGGCGTAATCACACCTAAAACTTCGGGACCAACCGATATACTACCCATAGCAGTACCAATTCCAGATCCACAACTTATACAACCCGTTACTACTCGAGGGAGGGAAAATGAGCCTGTCTCTACTCCAAGCCTAGTAACTACTCCCTCCATTGATACGGAGCGGAATAATGTTGAGCAGTTGCTTAGGTCTTTCATGCTCCCTATTCTGGATATCCTAAAAAGGGTGGAGCCCCGACTAGGCAATCTGGAGGCATTGTATGCTGACAAGATAAGTGTTCTTATGACCTCCCCAAGGCCTACTATTGTGTCGACAACTCTACCTCAGATTCCAACTGTCTCTGCTCCCATCCCGCCGGCTCCAAATGGTTCTAACAGTGGCAATAACGGAGCCACTAAACCCCCTGTTAGTAACAAACTGAGCTCTGTAGACCCTCCCAAGACCTCTGCTAAGGCAAATACTGTAACTAGTAAGCCCCTAAATAACAACCAGCAGAAAAACTTGGTCTCACAACAGGTCCAGGCTCCAGTTCAAACAGTAACAAAATCTACGGCCCAGGTTGTAAGAGAACTCCAGAAGGGTGACGTTAATCCTAGTACTAAGAGCCAGCAACTGGGTATGGGGAGGTCTGCAAAACCGACAAATGACAAATCATATGGACCCAATGTTGAATTACCCCCAGAGTCGCTACCTTTTGTAGTTGTACTCACAGGTGTCCCCCCATTAGAAGTAGGCAGAAAGGAGGGCCATTCCCAACTTAAGAATAAGATTCTACATTGGTTAGGACAAAACAGACCACTCCCATATTACATCGATGGGGAGATAGTCCATGTTAGACGCCTGCCTTGGCTGGACACTAGGGAAAAAAATATTGAGGGAGATATAGTTGTTATTAATTTTAGGAACCCAGAAGCAGTTAGGTCCATACTAACAGGGCCCCCTAGGAATCTGAATACTGTTATAGTCCCATACGATCTAACTTATTTCTATCCAAGGTCGTATGTGACCCCTGCTCTTTTTTCCGGGGGATTACCTGACTCTAAAGGTACCAGGAACATACACATGCCTCCTACTAATAGCTATTTGTGTCACTTTCAAAGGCCTTTGTCTACCAGGAATAATTTAGAGTGGAACACAGTCCCTGCTAGTGGCTACAGTCTGCCCCTTGTGGGGCCAGAGTATTTGCAGGGGACTAGGAACATGGAGCACCTCATTCCTTTCACCCCATTGGAAATCTCGAGCAGATACGGTGCCCTTTCCGGCCTTGACGGCTGTGATTGACTTCCCGTCACGGCCACCCCCTTGCCAAAGATTTAAGGGTTGGTGGAGGGTGGCTAGTAGAGGAGGATATCCAGAGTGGGATAAGGTTCTTATCTACACCCCTCCAATGTGGTAGTTCCCCCTCTAGTATATATGAGGCTAACCGCACCATAACTAACCATGAGATCACTATGGTACAGTCGAGCTCTGAAGTGGGTGACCTAACTGTAGAAAACCCCATACCTCCTAATCAGCCAACCGACCAATTGTCTCGCAATGATAAAAATCTATTGTTGATATCATGGAATGTGGCGGGCTTGGGTGCAAAGCTAGATAGCATGGAGTGGTGTGACTATGTGGATAACCATGGTATCTGTATATTCCAAGAGACATGGGCCAGGGTTATCCACCATAGAATGGGCTTTGTTACCTATGCAGAGCCTGCAACTAAGGGACCTAGAGGTAGACCATCTGGTGGACTGACCATATGGGTGGGTGTCCATCTTGGGTTTTCGGTCAAAAGGATTAACACCAATACTTGTGATATACTATGTATTCTCCTAACTCGCCCAAACACACCCAAAATAGCAATTATTAACATCTATCTACGTCCTGTTTTGGGGGGTGCGGTTTCTCATACTCTAGAATCCTTACCTGCTCTATTAAATAGCTTTTCAAGCGATACCAAGGTGATAATGGGGGGGGGACTTTAATTGTCATTATGAACCACTTGGGGGGGGTTCCCCAAATAACAACAGATGAGGATGATGCCTGCCGGATCCCACCCCCAAATGTTTATCAAACTAAATCTTGGACACCCATGGCCATGCAGCTCACTTCATTGACATATACATTCTCACTTAGAGCTTGTAACGGTCGCTTCCCGGGAGACAGCCCAGGAAGGAGTACCTACAATGGAATGGGCCACTCATCAATAATAGATTATCTTATGGTTAGTATGTCCCTATGGCATTTGATCCGATATTTCCATGTACCTGACCGCTCGGAAAGTGACCACAACCCCTTGGTAGTAGATCTGGAATTGCCACTTCCCGACGGGGAGTACCAAGAGGATGATATGGTCTCTAGTAATATTAGGATCTTACAGGGTGGTAAAAGAATCTGATGGGCCTCTATTAAGTCCTCGCCAGATAACCTGGCATCATTGTATAAAAGTGTCATTCCCCAGCTTGAGCGCCTAAAAACATTGCTTGAAAATGCCCATAATCTCGATAAAGACGCTAAACTTTTAAATATACACAATGAACTAATCCTGGCCCTAGCGCTAAGCTTTTTAAAACCAGCAAATCAGACCAACCGACAGGCACGGGTCACTAATCCTTGGTATAACCAGTCTTGCAGGAGGGCGAAGACTACTCTAATTTCTGCCCTCAAATTAGGCCATAGAGCAACCATTATGGTTGCAAGGAATGCCTATAAGAATCTCCTCTCCCATGCAAAATTCGAATGGGAAACAGAGAAGTGGCAGGCCATCAAACAGGCATTAATAGCGAAAGATGCCCGAACTTTTTGGAACCTGGTTCATACTGGGAAACCAGAAGGTAAGGCAAAGATTGATCCCAACATCGCCGAGGAAGCCTGGTGTGCATTCTTTGGTGAACTTTACTCGAGCCCTGCTTCCCAGCATAAAGTGTCACTGAGTATGTCTCTGAGTTTGGCCCCTGGTTCCCCTTCTCCCCCCTTCACCATGATGGAAGTTACACTTGCAGTTCAAGCGTTAAAATGTAACAAGGCCCCAGGGTTGGATAAGATCCCTGGTGATCTTTTCAGAGATGAGCCGAAGATCTGGGTCCCCTACCTGACCGTCATATTTAATGCTATTCTTGACGGACAAGAGGTTCCAAGTACCTGGCTGGGGGCCGAAATCATTCCGATTTATAAAAAGGGATCTCCGTTGGCCCCGTCAAATTATAGGCCAATTAGTCTTATTGACGTTACTCAAAAAATCTACGCCAAACTGCTTTTGCAACGCTTGCAACATTGGATTAGTGAGAATAACATCCTCTCCCACCTGCAAGCAGGGTTCCGTGCTAAAACATCTACCATCGACCAACTTCTACGGCTCCAGGTACTTTACTGGAAGCATGTGGTCCTGGAAGGGGGTAGCCTCTACCTGACATTTGTGGACCTTAAATCCGCATTTGATATGGTGGACAGGAACCAATTGTGGAGTATATTAACAACAATGGGGATTCCACCCTATTTATGTCACCAACTTAAAAGACTCCACGAAGGAACCTATGCAAAGGTACGTTATGGCAAATACGGCCAGCTGACAAGTGCTTTTCCTATTGAGAAGGGAGTTAGGCAGGGATGCGTACTTGCCCCTACCTTATTTTCCCTTTTTTTAAATGGTCTTGTCGAAGACCTAATTAGTGTATATAACATTGACGCCCCTAATTTAGCTGGCGGTAAATTTCCTGCACTTATGTTTGCGGATGACACCCTGCTGCTCTCAAAAACATCTATGGGGATGCAGCGGGTGTTAGACCAATTCACCAAATTCTGTAGGAACAGGAATTTGGTGATTAATATAGATAAAACAAAGTATATGGTGTTCAATGCCAGTGCAACTAATTGTCCACGCCCGTCAATGGATGGACGAGCCCTGGAAAGGGTTAATAATTTCACTTATTTAGGTCTGACTTTAAATGATAAAATGAGTTGGGAAACTCAAATGACTAAGGCTAATTTAACCCTTTCTCAGTCTACGGGGGGGATTCTTAAAGTGCAGAAGTCCTGTGTCCATAAAGTTGTCAGTGTACCACTGGAAATATATAAGGTTCAAACCAGATCCTCCACCCTTTACGGGGCGGAACTCTGGGGCCATCGTCCAGCGAGTGAGATTGGCATAACAGAGAATAACTTTATTAGACAGCTGCTCTCCTTACCAAAAAACACTCCTTTAGTTCCTTTAAGGTTGGATTTAAATCTGAGGCCCATTGCAGAAGTAATAGCCTCACGCCCGCTCCTCTACTGGCGCAGATTGTGGAGCGTCCCGGAGCTTGAGTGCTATAGAGAAGAACTGAAGATTGTGATGGCACGCCCGGGTGCAGGGAAGATAAAGTGGATATCCTTTATAAGGGGGCAGGCGTCTAGGATCGGCATGGAGAATCTCTGGTCTAATCCGGAGGACGCATGCAAATCCATCTCAAAGAGAACCCTGGCTGAGTCTATAAAACATTACAACCTAGAAGAGGTCCTTCGGTCAGCCAGGTCTTCTAGTCTCACTGACAGCTTTCTGGATTTCAAGAATGTCTACAGCTTTGAGAAGGAATTAGACACTATAGAACCTGTCCTAGCAAAAAAACTGTATTTACAGTTCAGATATGGTACACTACCCCTTCACTCTCACACTGATAAATGGATATTGGGTTTAGCTCGTCCTTGTCCAGGTTGTAATGATCCAAACGAATCTCTAATTCATGTGAACTTGTTTTGTCCTGCTTATTCTGTTAGCAGGAAAAAATGGATCAAACAGTTATGCTTGAACCTAGGAGTCAGGAACCATATAGAGTTTTTTAGAATTTTAAAAACTGATACTAATGCACTAATAGTTACTGCTATTGCTAAATTTTTGTTTTCAATGTGGTTAATTAGACGGAGACTGATTTGGTAGTAGCAAGCTACTTCAATGTAGGTAGACAGTTTGTCTCAGTAAAAACTAGGCCTCCACCGTGTTTTAAACTTTAATCCATGTATTTTATTGTCTTAGGGTTTTTATCGTCACTCTATAAACCACATGCTAACTGATTTTACTGCAAATATTTAAAATGAGATGTAACTGTGTATTAGTCTATTGCTGTAAATGTATTTTTCTATTTTTGATGTACTTTGATGGTTCATAAACAACCGAAATAAAGTTAAATTGATGATGATGATTACTCAAAGTGGGTTTGTTCACAATATTAGATGATTTAGGATGGTTTATGAAGTGTTTCTTTATTTTCAACAACCTTGCAAATTTATACAAATCAATTTTTGCTAAGTTCCAATCAATTTTATTTGAGGGATAAAAATTCAAACCTTTTTTAAGCAAGGAAATCATATCAATTGTCAAATTAAGCGAAGACAAATTAACAATCTCAATTGCATTAGTGTCAATTACATTGTCTACTGATTTTTCCATGACCGAGTCCTCACGCCTTGTCTTATTCTTGTTTCTCCCTTTGCCTCTGTTTCCTCTCCTGGTCTTGCGTTCCCTGGGTCTCGTCTGTTCCCTATCCTGATACGACGTACTTCTTGAAAAAAACCTCCTCCTGTCGCACCTGTAGTGTCAACTAAGTCCTCATTTTCACTTGTGGAAATATTACTGGAAGAGGAATAGGGGTCACTAGTGCTAGAGGCTTCTCCCTTCTTTTTAGGTTGTGAGGTCTTATTCATTAAGTGATCAAATCGTCGTGCAAATGTAAAGATGCGGCCAGTACGATAGTCATTCTCATCTCTTTTCAGTTTTTTGGCTTTTCTTCTCTTAATATCTGTTTGTAACTCAGCCAAAATCTCATCCAAAACTGCATAGTTTTTCATTTTAGCTTCTGGGGAATTGAGAGCCTTAATCTCATCTTCTATGGTTTCTATCTCTGCAAGTAGTTTCTTAATTTTTCTGTCTGCGTTCTCTATTAAAATATTAATGAGATTCCTCGAGCTACTAGTTAGTTCCTTTTCCCATGTATCTAGTAGGTCTGGGTCAAGGTCTTCATAGGTGGGCATAATCTGTGACCGTAAGCCCCTCGGGATTCTATTCAAAGTTAAATACTGTTTTAGGGTGGCGGCATCCCACCATTTGTTCAGTTCTGCTCTTTTGAGCCGTTCTAATTTAATGAACTTGGCTCTTAAACCTTCCTGTTCTGGAGATATCTGACTAATAAGAAGACGTGAATACGAATATTAGTGGTGAGTGGATATGATCGTTAATTAGATCATTAATGTGGCGTGGTTATGATGTTAGGTATTTAGTTATATTAGTTAAATATTGACTTTAAAATATCTCATTATTTACATAATAGGATGGCAGTATTATTGGCAAAGAAGACGAGAAGTATCTTCTATTAATGCTACTTATAATTTTTTTTGAGGTGATTATATTATTATTTACAACAGACTTGGGATACATTGGTGTGCACAAGGGTGACCCTCTGTCCTTGGTGGCGTTTTTACTTTAAGATTCTTTTTCCTCTGATGACACGGGTGTCTATCAGGTACATTGCAACTTTTTAACCTAATTTCGGTTAGTACATTGATATTGACATTATACAGCCCTGATGAAGTCATAGACCATCATATTGGGTCAGACGAAACACGTGTAGGCTGTGAGAATTTCTGTATTGAAGTGATACACCAATCAACATAAGCTTTGAGAATAAAGAAGAATACTGCTAAGCTGTGGACATTTATTTTATTTTGTATTTGGATAAAAGGATTATTTGGAAATTAATCGGAGGAATGATTACTGTCCAATTTTGACTGAGTTACTGTTTGGTCATAGTTAAATTGTTCAATATAAGAACCTTGTGTTACAGTCTATGTGTTTACAAAACTTATTGAGTCTAGAACTGATTACTAGTTTACTTCTATTTAGATATTGGAGCGCAGGAGAGATCACTCATTGTGTAGTAAGAAGTATCTGAGCAGCCACATTCTGTATAACTTGAAGCCTTTGCATACATTTGCCGGTGACCCCCAGATACAGAACGTTGCTATAATCAAGGCGCAAGGCTACCAGGGCCTGCACCATGGTCTTTCTGGCTGTGGTGGGCAGCATGTCCAGGGTTTTCTGGAGGCCCCTCAGGACTCCAAAACAGGCCCCTGCTACCCGCCTGGTGTGATACTCGAAAGATAGCTTTGTATCCAGCCAGACCCCTAAGTTCTTTGCCCACTTGCATGGCATCGGGTGGATCCCAGAGACTGGGGCCACCATGCCGATGACCACACCGACTGGGCTCTTCCCACCACAAGCACCTCGGTATTACTGCCATTTAATTTCAGGCAGTTATTCGCCATCCATGAAGCAAGATCTTGCATGCAAGCCACAAAGTTGGTGGCTGCTGTCTCCTGTGCTTTTGTCAGAGAGACTACCAGCTGTGTGTTATCGGCATAGGACACAACCCTGATCCCAACACCATCTGCAATCTCCACTAACGGTGTAACATAGGGATTAAACTGGGTCGGGCTCAGGGTTGATCCTTGCGGTACTCTCTGTTTCAACTTGATGACCCTGCAGTAGTGAGAGCCCTGCCTCACCTGAAAGCTGCGCTCAGACAAGAAGGATTTCATCCAATTCAATCCCCTCCCTGCCACTCCTCCTTTCCTCAGACTCTGCAGCAGTGTTTGGTGAGCCACAGTGTCGAAGGCGGCACTTAGATCAGGATTAGGGCCGCCGTCTGTCCCTCATCCACGTATTTCCTGATGGTTTCCGTGGCGAGTAACAGGGCTGATTCCGTCGAGTGGTGTGCCCGAAACCCAGACTGCGTGGGATGCAAAAGATTGTGTTTCCCAATATGCCCAATAAGTTGTGTATTTACTACCTTCTCTGCAACCTTTGCCAAGTATGGAAGTAAAGAGATTGGGCGTAGATTATCAAGTCGATCTGGACTAATATGTGGTTTCTTGGATAGCGGAAGGACTACTGCTTCCTTCCATCTCAATGGCACGGTCACTGTCCTGAAGGATAATTCCAATAGGTGCCTAATGCTGGCACTGCCTGTAGTTGCTAGGGATGAGATTTCTTTATAGACCCTAAACAACTCCCTTGCCGAGTTCTCCGCCGCCCCATTTCTTTCCTGGTAGTACGCTGCCTTCGCCTTTCTAATAAGCCCATAGTAACCCTTCAGGGCGACTTTATATTCCCTTCTGCCCTGATCCGAGAAGTCTTTCCTCCACTGCCTTTGTAGACATTTACAGTCTGCTTTAGTGGTTCTCAGGGAGTTGTTATACCAGGGAGCCAATTTTTGTACTCTCCCCGGTCTTTGATGCCTTCAGGGAGCAGTGCTATCCAGTGCCTCCGTAATGCGGCTATCCAGATTTCCGCATGCACTTTCAACATCTGTGCCCCCAGGCAACCCACCCTGAGCAAGAGCGTTGTTAAACTTCTCCTGAGAGAAACCCGCCCACTTCCGGCGTGCTGTCTCCCCCTTGGATATCACCTGTGCCTTTAGCCCCCACAGCCTCAGCCCAAACGGGACCAGAAAATGGTCTGACCATGGTACAGGCAGAGGGGGGTTCACAACTATGCCCTCCCAATTAGCAAAAATGGGGTCAAGCAGATGCCCCAGTTGGTGTGTTGGTGAATCAGATTTTAACATCAATTGCAGGGTCGCCAATTCTTGACACAGTTCCCCGGCCCCTACATTCTTTGTGTCATCAAAATGCAAGTTCAAATCGCCAAGCACTAAAAGTTTTTCATAACGCAGTGCAGGCTGCACAAGACATTCTAGCAGGCTAGAGGAAAAACAAGTGGAGGGTCCAGGCGGTCTATAAATCAGGAGCCCTTTCACGATATAGTTCGGAGCTACCTAAATTGTGGAGAATCCCGCCTCACTCTCAGCGATTGTGACCGAATCTGGGACACATTGGATGGTGTGTTTGAATATAATTGCCACCCCACCTCCTCTACAGGAGCCCCTATCAATCCTAGTGATCCCATACCCACTAGAAAGTGCATCTAGGGTCTCTGGTGCGGAATCCTCCTCCAGCCACGACTCCGAGAGGAACATTACATTAGTCTGCCCCTCTGAGAGCTGATCAAATACCTCCACTCTATGTTTCCTAAGTGATCTGCAGTTCAATAGGCAGCAGTTCAGATGTGAGCTTGCCACCTTAGCCTCCCTCTCAACCTTAGCTCTGAAAGTGCAGTACCTGCAGTCCCAGCAACTACTTCCGCCCCCAATGCTGTGCCTACACAGGTCTGTCATTGCCGGACAGAGAGCCTGCAGATCTTGGGCGCTATACTGTATCCTTACCCCCAAACCGCCAGGGGTTCTGGCCTCAGGCCCCAACCGGTCGCAAACGGGCGCAGACGGGCTTACCTTTGGTGCGCCAGCGGCATGCCCGCTGTGCGTGTCTGCTGCGTGGCCGCTGGGGCATGCAGCTTTTATATGAGCAAGCTCCCCGCCACTAGACCGCGAACCTGTCACAACGGAAGTGCCTGGCTCTCCCTTCCCCACCATCTTGGACCGAGGCGGGAAGGAGTGAAGACCGAGCCCAGGCTTTCAGGTAAGCAGGACTGCCCAAAAAGCCCCCACCACGCCCCCTTCGAGCAGGTATGTGTACTAAAATAGACAACAGAATAATTTTAAAATCAACAGGAATCTGCTTCCAGCTACGTAGCGCCGAACAGTTAGGGACGCTGCCACTGCCCCACTCACTGCAACGCGGCCATGGGCCCTGCGCCCTTTATGTGAGCAAGCTCCCCGCCACTAGACCGCTAACCGGTCACAGCGGAAGTGCCTGGCTCTCCCTTCCCCGCCCTCCATGCAACGGTACTAGTTACTGCGTCGGACCGAGGCGGGAAGGAGTGAAGGCCACGCCAGGCTTTCAGGTAAGCAGGACTGTTCAAAAAGCCCCCACCACTCCCCCTTCGAGCAGGTATGTGTCCTAAAATAGAAGTCTGAAATGCCAACAGAATAATTTTAAAATCAACAGGAATCTGCTTCCAGCTATGTAGCGGCAAGCAGTTAGGGACACTGCCACTGCCCCAGTCACCGCAATGCGGCAATGGGCCCTGCACCCTTTATGTGAGCAGGCTCCCCGCCACTAGACTGCTCACAGGTCACAGCGGAAGTGCCTGGCTCTCCCTTCCCTGCCCTCCGCGCAATGGTACTAGTTACCGTATCGGACCGAGGCGGGAAGGAGTGAAGACCGAGCCTAGGCTTTCAGGTAAGCAGGACTGCCCAAAAAGCCCCCACCACTCCCCCTTCAAGCAGGTATGTGTCCTAAAATGGAAGTGTAAAATGCCAACAGAATAATTTTAAAATCGACAGGAATCTGCTTCCGGCTATGTAGCGCGGTGCAGTTAGGGACACTGCCACTGCCCCACTCACCGCAACGCGGCCACTGGCCCTGGGCCCTTTATGTGAGCAAGCTCCCCGCCACTAGACCGCTATCCGGTCACAGCGGAAGTGCCTGGCTCTCCCTTCCCACCCCTCCATGCAACGATACTAGCTACCGCATTGGACCGAGGCGGGAAGGAGTGAAGACCGAGCCCAGGCTTTCAGGTAAGGAGGACTGCCCAAAAAGCCCCCACCACTCCCCCTTCAAGCAGGTATGTGTCCTAAAATGGAAGTCTAAAATGCCAACAGAATAATTTTAAAATCAACAGGAATCTGCTTCCAGCTACGTAGCGCCGAGCAGTTAGGGACACTGTCACTGCCCCACTCATCGCCCCACTATGCAAAGCAGAGCCATCTAGGTGACGCTGCTTGCCATAGTAAATCTAACTTAAGAGCTTACGTTGTCTTGCGTTGCTTTACGTGACACAAGGGTAATGCAAGCCCTTGATAAATCTGGATTGAGGTGTGCTTTATGTTATCCAGTTTTCCAACAGGTTTTTATACAGTCATGGATATTACTTTTCTAAATATTTGTTGAACATCTAAGACTATGAATCATTCAGTTGTGTATGACATGCATCCACATGAGGTTAATAGTACATGGACAAGGAATATATGTTTAGGGGTTAACTGGGGGCAATAGAAACCCCCTCTATGCCCTTGACTCCCCCTTCCTCATTCAAATTATGGGCCAGTTGTGCATACATCAAAATGGGACCAGTGCTGTATAAAAATATTCTCCGGTGTTTTGAAGAACCAATTCCAACTTCATAATGATGGGCCTAATGATGCAGGAGTGGAGACCTATTATGCCATTTGGATATTGCATGAGTCAAATGTTGTAGTCTATAGCTATCTAAAAAAGATGACTCTGTGTGACTATTGATAGTAACAATAATAATATAATAGTAGCACCTATAAAGCGCGACAGCTACATCAACAGAGGTGTCCCGGCGCTATAGCGAGAATCAGGTACTGTAACTGGCCAGGCGCTAATCCTGGCAAAAGAGCCAAAAAATAGTACTGCCTGAAAGTTACGCCGGAACATGTATCATACTTTGCAACAGTACAATAGAGAATGGCTTATGTCACGGGTACTTTTCTACCTATGCCATGTGGCATTGAATGGATGTGTTACATGTTTGGCTGTAATGTGGACAGTGCAATGATGGCAGTCAACTATAGCACCTCAGAAACCTATTTTGTTAGACAAGAAGTTTTAGATTTCTGTCAAAGGCTAAACCACATGTGCACAGTATGCCTCTGTTTCGTGGAGATTTCTGACAGCCTATTTGACAAAACATTGATTTATACACAAGAGTGATGTATGATTTTGCAACTTTCCTACCATATGCCTGTTTCCCTCACCCAATGTGGGAAAAATGTCTAAGTTTGTCTTTATTTCTGTGGAAAAGATTTCCTATGTCACGACATCCCTTCTTCTAAACCCCTTTGCAAACTGGTATATTACTCTTTTCACTGTTTAACCCGTTGACTGCGGTGTGAATTCGGCAGCGGTGCATGTGGTTTATGACTGGGCGTGGTTCGGACGTCCCCCGGCCGTCCTCTGCACATGCTGGGCGTGGTTCGGACGTCCCCCGGCCGTCCTCTGCACATGCCCAATGTGACGTCGGACGGCCGTGCGACGCACCAAAAGGGTTAAGAACCATTTGCCAAAGTCACTCAGGAGTCACACAGACGAAATCCAGCAAAAGGTATCACTGTGGGGGCATTTCCACCATGTATGTAACTGAAGCATGTCAAATGTGCCCATGGTGGTATTTGCAGGCAGAACCAAATCACTACCTGGTCCATGAAATTGTTCCATCTCGCAAATTTCTGCAAATGTCATCATTCATAGAATTTTTTTGAAAGCTCATGGTGTTTCATGACAGTTTGTATTGTAATGAATGACCACAAAATACTGAAGGGTTTATGAAATTTAGCAGTTTTTGCTTTGTCTTTGGCAGCCGCGGTCGGTAGTGGGAGTACCTGCTGGGCGGTAACGTGGGGAGGGGAGGGGCAGGGTGGGGGGTAGTAATCTATGGATTACGGAGGTTTACAGGTAAGTAAATATATAAATAAATGAAATGAATTTAGTTGCATGCACTGCATCCCCAAATGCGATGCAGTGCGCATAATGATATTCTGTTTATATATATATATGTTTACTTAACTGGAAACCTACAAAATCCATAGATTACTACCCCCCACCCTGCCCCTGTCCCTCCCCCTCCCCACGTCACCGCCCGGCAGGTACTCCCACTACCAACCACGGCTGGTCTTTGGCACATTTTCCTGAAAATGTCACACAACACAGCAGAGAAATTCCCAAAAATTTGAATATTTCTCTATTTCATTGCATTAAAAAAATTGCCTAATCAATTGCATTTACCGCCCTCTCAAACTCTCCTTTGTGCTCCGTCTACTATAAAAGATTCTGCACATTGGCCACACCTCCACAGTCGTAAGTCATATTCCTTCAATGCAAAATAAACGGGGCCTCATTTACAAGTCCCCTACGCTGCCGGGACAGCACTTTAGTGATGTTCTGGCTGTGCACACTGCAGGGCCATATCTACAAGGTGACGTAAAGCCACTCTGCATGGCTTTTGATGGCCTTGTAGAAATGGACTGGGGCAACGCAGCGCAAGTCACTGCGTTGCCTTACCCTGCGATAGGGAGTGTGCCATGGACGTTAGTGAGGATGTATCCATGTAACACCCATGGCATTTGACACATTCCCATATGTACGAGATTTCTTAAACCTGGCAATGGACAAAAGCCTATTCCTCTCCAGAGGTGGCATACAGGAGACGCTACAGGAAGAAATAACATTATTTCTCCTAGTTCCCAGCACTCATAGAAAGAGAAAATGTGGCGCAAGGGTGCCTGCGTTGGTACATGGCAGTCATTTGTGTGCCAACCGGCGGGGGGGAGCAGGAATGCGCTATGTCTGATAGAAACAGCTCATTGCTGCCCTTTTCTTTTGACGTAGGGCACCATCAGGAAGGCTTGTGGAACTGACCTACATCAAAATATTGTAAATGAGGCCCTGAATATTTTTTTGCAGAAAGTACACTTTTCTAAGAATAACTATGAATCCCTCAAGAAAGACAAATGAAGGAATCCTGCCCTTTTTGCTTGCACTATGAACAATAGGATAGCATTTTCTACTTAATGTTGAAAGATGTGAATGTTTTATAGTAAGCTAGGGGTAAATATTTCAGACCCATGACTGCTCAAAATCATGATGGAGGTGTTGATGATGTGGGTCAGGGTGGTGCTGATTGGTGATGTTCCCAGGTTGTAGATGTGGTGGGGGCATAGGTCTGTTGCGGCCGCTGAGTGGATCATCGTATGATTGCCGCTGTGTAATTTCTAAGGAGGGTTGTCAGATGGTGAGTAAGTCAGCGATGAGTTCTCTGGGGTCGAGTTGGTGTGAGAAGATTTTGTAAATGTTTGCAATGTTGCTGTGGAAGAAGTTGGATAGGTTGTTGCAGAATTGTTTGGAGGCACTGATGTTGTTGACAGTGGCTGATGGTGACGTGAAATCCTAGAAAATCGAGAAGATCTCCTTGCAGCTGTTGGAGCTTCCTTGGATGCGGCCCACTACTGTTTTTCCTTGGTGTCTCTTGTTTGGTAGTGATAGAGTCTGAGTGCAACCTTTTTGGTAGTTCTGGCGGGTGTGTCTTGGCTTACTCACCATTTCCTTTCTAGCTGTTTACAGTGCTTTTCGGTGTCTCTGAGGCCTTCTGTGTACCAGCTGGCTTACTTATTTGATCCACTGTACATATTGGGTTTGTATGGGTGCGATGGAGTCTGCGCATTTCTTGATCAAGTTGTTGAAGTTGTAGATGGCCTTCTTCATGTTGTCTATGGGGCTAGGTTGATCTGTGCTGATGCCACTGAGCCAATCTGCTTCTGTGCTTTTTACCCAGCTGCGGCTTGGAATTGTGTTACCTGGTAGGGGTGTTGTTTGAGATGTATTGATTTGGAAGTTGATGATGGAGTGGCCAGTCCCTGTGAGTGGCGCGGTGGAGTTGTACTTGATACTGTCACTTGTGGTGAAGATGGGGTTTTTCCCATACATCCACCCATGAATTCTGGTACATTCTCAGCTTTACAAAGACTTGTAAGCCTGGGAATGTGTCAATATGCTACACCATACAAAGTAAGGTGTAACAAGGGGAAATAGCTTTATTTCTCTTCATTATTACCCCTTTACACTTGCGCTGCATTCTGCTGCACATGTAAAGAGAGGAAACTAACTCTAAAAGTTGTTTTTGTGCAGGAAGGTGTCTGTTCCTGCACAAAAGCAATCCTGCCTGTAACGCTGGTACCCTTGTACACAGTGACTCAGTGCACGAAGAGAGCAGAAATGCTTGATAGTTTTGTAAACATGAAGCATTTCTGTTCTCTCCCTTTTATGAATCAATCAATCAATCAATCAATCATACTACTTGTATAGCGCACTACTCACCCGGAAGGGTCTCAAGGCGCTTGGGGGAAAGGGTCCGCTACTGTTCGAACAGCCACGTCTTGAGTTGTTTCCTGAAGGCGAGGTGGTCCTGGGTCAGCCGAAGGTGGATGGGGAGGGAGTTCCATGTCTTGGCCGCCAGGTAGGAGAAGGATCTTCCTCCGGCGGTGGCTCTCCGGATGCGTGGTACGGCGGCGAGGGCGAGGCTGGTAGACCGTAGCTGGCGGGTGAGCGTGTAGAAGGTTAGGCGGTCGTTGAGGTACTTGGGGCCCAGGTCGTGGAGAGACTTGTGTGCGTGGGTGAGGAGCCGGAACGTGATCCTCTTGTTGACGGGGAGCCAGTGCAGGTCTCTCAGGTGGCCGGAGAGGTGGCTGCGTCGGGGGCTGTCCAGGATGAGTCGGGCGGAGACGTTCTGGATGCGTTGGAGTCTTTTCTGTAGCTTGGCTGTGGTTCCGGCGTAGAGGGTGTTACCGTAGTCCAGTCGGCTGGTGGCGAGTGCTTGGGTGACCGTCTTCCTGGTTTCGGTCGGGATCCATCGGAAGATCTTGCGAAGCATGCTCAGGGTGTGAAAGCACGATGAGGAGACTGCGTTGACTTGTCTGGTCATCGAGAGTGAGGAGTCCAGGATGAACCCAGGTTGCGTGCGTGGTCTGTTGGCTTGGGTGTGGTGCCCAGGGCGGGGGGCCACCAGGAGTCGTCCCAGGCGGAGGGCAATGGTCCCAGGATGAGGACTTCCGTCTTGTCTGAGTTCAGTTTCAGGCGGCTGTTCTTCATCCAGTCTGCGACGTCTTTCATCCCTTCGTGCAGGTTGGCTCTGGCGGTGTCGGGGTCTCTGGTGAGGGAGAGGATCAGCTGGGTGTCGTCGGCGTAGGAGATGATGTTGAGGTTGTGTTGGCGTGCGATGGCTGCAAGAAGTCTCATGTAGACGTTGAAGAGGGTGGGGCTGAGTGATGATCCTTGCGGGACGCCGCAGATGACTTTGGTGGCCTCGGAACGAAACGGGGGGAGGCGGACTCTCTGAGTTCTTCCAGCGAGGAACGAGATGATCCACTCCAGTGCCTTCTCTTGGATGCCGATGTTGCTGAGGCGCTGAACTAGTGTGCGGTGGCAGACAGTATCGAACGCTGCAGAGAGGTCCAGGAGGATGAGTGCCGTTGTTTCCCCGTTGTCGAGCAGGGCTCGGATGTCGTCGGTGGCTGCGATGAGGGCGGTCTCGGTGCTGTGGTTGGCTCTGAAACCGGACTGCGAGGGGTCGAGGGATCCGTTCGTCTCGAGGAAGGCGGCAAGCTGTCTGTTGACGATCTTCTCGATGACTTTAGCAGGAAAAGGGAGGAGCGAGATGGGGCGGAAGTTCTTGAGATCGGTGGGGTCTGCTGTTGGTTTCTTCAGTAGGGCGCTGAGCTCGGCATGCTTCCAGCTCTCCGGGAAGGTGGCGGTGTTGAAGGAGGTGTTGATGATGTTCCGGAGTTGGGGCTCGATGGTAGTAAGTAAGTATTTTTATTGTTTTTAGGTTAATTAAAACCATTACAAAAGTACATTGATAGTTCATGCATTCAGATAAAAGATTGAAAGAAAAATATATTATTTTTTAAAACAAGAGAACTTAATAAAACCGTTTTGGTACGGGTATGTGGTCATGGTGTAAAGTCTGGGCCATTTTCCAACTAGTCCAGTCTGGTGCTCTCTGCCAGATTTTTTAGTTTCAGTTCCAGACATTTCAAGAATTTTACCAACTTCCCGTTTAGTGGGGGAAGGCCTGGGTCAAAACAAGCAAGACCCGCTTGTCTACGTGTCCGGATTTTTTGTTCGTTGAAGGCAGTTTTTAACAGAGCTACTCTTTCCTCTTTCAGCCTTGGGCAGATACATAATAGGTGTTCGAGATCTTCATTTTCTGCCCCGCACAGCCTGCATTTTGTCCCACAGTCCCTTCTCAACCATGGTTGCAGATGTGGAATAGAGGGTAAAATTCCTAGCCTGTATTTTAAAAAGGCTTCTTTTGGTTTCCTGCCGTACCCCAGACCAAAGTATGCCTGTCGCCCAGGCGATTTATATGTGGCCAGAGTCATCCATGCGTGTCGCCTTTGTGAAAAGGTCGCTTTATCTTCCAAGTGCAATTTATTTTTTATGCTCTTGTTTACAACACGCTTGAACTGCACATGTGGTAAAGGAGTTTCCCATAGTTCTTTGAGACCTGTGACAGTCAGGGATTCCTCTAAGAAAGTTTTCGCCGGCAATTGAAGAGAGCTGCTTAAGTCTAGCCATAGCAGATGGTTAAGTGAATTTTCTGGCGAGTTCTTGATTTTCTGCCAGCACTTTATGTACGCGCCTCTCCTCGCAAGGTTTAGGGAGGTCAGTCCAAACTCTAGCCGGATCTGGGCCTGTGAGGTATAGGTTGGCAGGTTAAAGAGAAGTCGATAAGCCTTTGCAATTGTTGTGTCCAGCAGTTTCGCGTCTTTGCCTTTTAGAGCCTCACTGCCGTATGTAATAGATGACTCTAGCTTAACTTGTACCACACGGAGCAGTGGGAGTAGAGTAGGACCATTTAGATTAGACTTTAGCTGTTTGAGCGTGGTCGCTATCAGCATCCCTTTCCTCCTGATTCCCTCTAGTTGGTTCGAGAAGCGACCTCCTTTGTCGAACAATATTCCCAGGTATTTATATTCTATACAGTTTGCGACAACCTTTGTTCCAAGGAACCAAGTATGCAGCTTTTTGTTCCCGTTTATAGACAGAACTTTGGTCTTGTCAAGATTTATTTCTAACAGGTTCGCTTCGGCATATCCTTGCAGTGCATTGATGAGGTTTTGGAGACCTATTTTGGTGTGGCTGACCAGGACCACGTCGTCTGCATAAGATATGCTGGGCAACGCTTTACCTCCCAAGCGTGGGGCGTGCCCATTGCAGATTTCTAGGGCGGGTGGTAAGTCGGCTGTAAATAGGTTGAAGAGGGTCGGTGCTAAAACGCACCCTTGCTTTAGGCCGTTGGTGGTCGGGATGCGCCTGAAGAGGTGTGTGCCGTTGCCGAGTTTTACCTGGACCCACGTGTTGGTGTGCAGTTCGATCAAAAAGTGCAAAAGGGGGTCGGGGATCCCCCAGGAGGCCAATTTTCTCCAGAGGAGACCCCGGTTAACGTTATCAAACGCCGCCTTAAAGTCGACAAAGCAAAGGTGAAGAGCCTGTTTGTTCACCCTCGCTTTGTCGATAAGTTGCGAAATAGCCAGCAAGTTTGTCGTAGTTCCCGTTTCTCTGCTGAACCCAGTTTGACTCGAAGGAATTATGTTGTGGTGTGTTGCCCATTCGCACAGGTGGGTCAGCAGGAGCCCCGCAAAATATTTGGCCTCAATATCCAGGAGTGCCATCAGCCGTTAATTTTTTGGCAACGTTCTATCCCCCGCTTTATAAATTGGTGAAATGATTGAATCCCTCCATGAGGCAGGCAGAGTTCTAAATCGGCTCACAGATATGTAAAGAGAGGTCAGCGTTTTTGCCCAGTATTCTGGCTCAAGTTTGAAGAGGGCAGGAGGAATCCCGTTTGGCCCTGCTGCACCGTCCTTCCTTCCCTTCGCAATTAGCTTAACCAGAGCCGCGGAGATTCCAGATTCGAATACTAACCAAGTTTTTATTGTTTGTGACGGTTGGCCCTCTAGGACTCCCTGGGGCTTACTTGTGGTGGCGACCTGATGGTTAAAATGCGAGTCTAAGAAGGATTCCCATGAAGATTTGGTGATGTGGGACGTTATTCCGCTGTTTTTTGGATTTATAATTTTGTTTATTGTTGACCAAAACTGGGAGCTGTTGTTGCCCTTTGAGTCATAATGAAGTTTTGCCCAGAGGTCCTCTTCGTTGGATCTTTTGACTCTCCATTTCAGTTTTTTAAGGTCCGTCCGAACCTTCTGAAGTTTTGCAAGAAGGACCTTATCCCCGGGTTTTTTCTTAGCATTCTTAACTGTCTGTTAATCTCTTTTTTGTGGATTTTTAGGGCTGATTTCTGGGAGCTTGAGATCCTCGTTAGGGCACCGGAGCCAGCAGATGAGCTGTGCCGTACGATAGATGAATATTGGTTTGCAAAATTGGCCGTAAATTGTTCCCAGCCTGCTACAGGATCGCCTGTGGGGTAGTTTATGTTTTTTAGTTGGTGTTTAGCAGCTTGTAATACCTCAGGCGTATTGGCGACTGAGGTTTTGATCCGTTTAAAGTCTATGGTGTGGCTGGCATGTGGGCCTGTTGGATTTAGAAGTATCAGGTCCGGGGGGGCACAAAGAGAGACTTCCTGAGGGCGATGGTCACTGTCTCCCTTGTCCCCTAGATTGAAGCCCAAAATGTTATGGAAAAAAGGAAGAGAGACCAGCGTATAGTCAATTATCGAGGATACGTAGCCTGAGTTGAACGTGGCCGTGGGTGGAGAGTCCTCAGGGAATCTTCCATTTAGGACCCTCAAGCCCATATGTTCTAAGTCTTCCAACAGGACCTTTGCCGACTTGGCGGTTTTCCCTTGGCTGCTCCAAGTTTGATTTGGGATGTTCCAATGGTAGGACTGGGTCTGAATTTCACTGTTCAGGGATGACCCTAGAATACATTGGTTGAAGTCACCGGAGACAATTAGGTAGGGTGTAGTTTGCGTTGTCAGGACATGGTGTAAATAGTCCGTTAAACGCTTTGCCTCTTGTTTTTTCTTTTTAGGATTAATGTAGGTGTTGATCAGCTGGACCTTTTTATTGTTACCCCCAAGATTTAATACCAACTCGACAGTATTTATGGATGGAGAGTTGGAGGTAAGCACCTGTACATTGCCAACGGTTGAGATTTTAGTGTAACTTGCTAGGCCACCCGCCAACCGACCGAACTTACTTCTTCTTATGGCTGGGGAATGATGGCAAGTATAGCCCTCTAGATGGACCGGCTCCTCCAGCCATGTCTCCTGGAAGAGAATGATGTCAAATAGTTTCAGGTATTGTAGGAAGTCGGTGTCCGCTGCTTTATTATTAAGGCCGTTTAGATTCCACGAACATAGCTTCAAGCGTGGTGTAGCCGGGCACAGGCCTGACTCAGTTAGTTGTCTTTGTCAATGGTGGATATGAGATGTGTTACATATTCTGAAGAGTCGGTCTTCTACCGTGCTGTGGGGATTTGCCGTCAATGAACTGTTTTTAAGCCCTGACACCTGGCAGGTTGTTGGAGATCGACCCAATGCACCTTTCAACACCGACCTTGTTTTCGAAGTTGTTTTAGGTACTCCCTCCTTGGGCCTCTCAAGCAGGGGCAGCGGGTATCCAATGTTGTGATAAAGGGCAGATTTAATCCCCCATTTTTTAAGGAGATTTTGCTCTTCTAAGATTTTACTAGCGATTTCGGATGAAATCCATGTTGCTTTTGTTGCTTCGTTACCGTGTGGTCTGTCAGGTTCTAGAAATTCTATAGAGAGAAGGTCGGCTGAAGATAGGTTATTTAATGCTGGTATTGTCCTGAGTAGTCGTATGAGATTGCCTCTATTCAGGATATCAAAAGAGCCTTTTGAAACGTACTCTGGGGTGAAGAGAACAGTGGTAGGTGTCTTGCTTAGAACAGTCGCCTGAACGATTGGCAGATGGGGATGACTTTGAGTCCCTAGCTCGCTGTTATCGGGCTGGGGTGGATTTCCTGGGCGAGTACCCCCGGGAGAAAGATTCTTAAAAACTGGAGCAGCTGGAGCAGCTGGAGCAAGAGGGGCGCTCGTTACGGTGGAGTATAGCTGAATTTGGAGACTCTGAGGTGTTGTTGGCCTGCACTCTTGAGCTCGGGATCCTTCCCGGTAGGTGCTGATGATACCTACTTGTCCCCAGACCGAGTTGTGCTTAGACTGTTCCCCTCTTGTTTCAGATGTTGAAGGTGGGGTGATGGAATTGTTGGCTTTTTCGTTATTCGGGTGGCAGTTTCCCGGCGTGCGGTGGTTGACATTGTCGGAGCCAGGCGGGGCCGTCCACACCACCTGTGAGAGGACCCCAGTGGGGTCTACAGGGTGTGGTTCATTGGCGGAGGGTCTTGGCCACGTAGCGGTAGGTTTTCCGGAGGTGACTGGTCCTGGCGTCGAGCCATGGGCTGGCTGCTCCTGCTTTCTCACTGCCTTAAAAAGCGGATACACTACTGGCATGCTTGTAGTAGTCAGTTTATTGCGGCCTTTCCTCCTTTGCTGCCTTCGTCCTTTTGCGTTCAGGGGCAGAGTGTTGTTCTTTAGGGGAGGCGTGGTAGTTGTTGTCGGATGGCCCTCTGGTAACGCCTGATCAGCTGATGGTGGTGTCAATCCCCCCTTCTCGGCAGAACTGGCTGCTGTAGGCTCTCTGTTTGACTGTCCGGAGAAAACTGTTTCACTGGAATTGGTGTACTCGTGCCTTGGATTTTGCCCTTTTGGTAACCCTTCAATAAGGGATGAAACTATTTCGGGGAGGGCTGACAGTTTGTCGATAATAGGCCCACAGCTGCACACTAGCTTTGCCTCTTGCTGGGCTCTGATGATTAACGAGTTGAGTTGGCCAAGTTTCTCGTCTATTCGCCCAACAAAAACAGCCAGAGTGTCTAGTAGGGTCAGCTGCAAGTCCATTTTGTCGGATTGAAAATGAAGAGTGTCTACAGTTCGTTGGAAGGTGTTTAACAAAATATCCCACGTGTTTGCCATGTCTGATGTTTGAGTCCTTGGTGGAGGGCTTTTTTGGGTTTTCCTTTCGTTGGGGGTAGACGACAAAGAGGAATTCGGTAAGGTGGTTAGATCCTGCAGAACGCCCTCACAGTCGTGGCCCCTTTTTGTTTGCTGATTTTCTTTTGTTGGTGCCTCTGTGAGTGAGGAAGGATTCGCCGGTGTTTCCGGAATGTATGAGGCAACTAGTTCAGCCCATTCCTGAGAGCCCAGGTAGGTTAAATTGGCGGGGCCGTCACTCCCAGGGTTTGTCGTGTTATCCCTGTCCTCTGTTAGATGGTCTTCAGAGATCTGAACTTTTCCAGTGCCATCCTTTGGCATAGGGTGAGATGTTGAGCTGTCCGGATGGACCGATAGGTCAAGAAAACTTTTGTCAATGGTCAAGGAGTTGTTTGCATTATGTAAGTTGTCGCTGCTTAAGACTTCTTGCCGTTGGAAGTGGTCCTTACAGCTGCAAATTGTGGGGTTGTGCGAGACATAGTTTGAGTTCTGACTGGTGCCTTGTGCAGGTAAAATAGTTAATAGCAGGCGGGAGTTGATACACATAGGAGATGTAGGTACCTGTGGGGCGGGCGTGACCCCGGTGTCTTCCAGCCGTGGGCCTGCTGGGCTACAGACGGCCGTGACTGTAAGATTGTCTGTACCTGTGGGACAGGGTTTTCCCTCCACAGAAGAGCGCGAAATCGATTGGCCAGCTACGGTTGGAACGCTGTTCGTGATACCACTTCCGTGGCCCAGGGGTTGGTCGTTTTGCACCTCACAAGGCGATAGTGGAAGTAATGAATTCTGGAGACCCAAGACATTCCCGCTGGACGAGAAGATGGTAGAAAGTGGGTCTTTCAGAAAGTAGAACTTAGATGTGATTTTTGGCTGCCGAACGTTGGAGCAAGGATTAGAGTCCTGCAGAGCTTGGTCGCCAGCCGCAACGCTTTCTCCTAGGGGAAAGTCCCAGCCCCCGCTGACACCAGGTGCGTTGTCCTTTATGTTAACAGCTGCGTTCTGCTTGACTGTGGCTTTTGGCTTGCCCTTTGGCTTTGGCTTGTTCTCGGTTTGAACCCTTTTTTTGCCAGACCTCATAGTGAGATTGAGCAGTGGCTTAAGCCAGTGGGAGCAAGAGCACGCTTAGCTTTACTGTCTGTTGCTGACTGTTGCCGACTGTTACTCCGAGGGGCTCGTTCAGAGGTGCTCGTTCAGAGGTGGGACTCGCTGGGGAGAGAGACAGGCTCCAGAATCGCACAGTGTCGGACGCTGATCCGCGCTAGACTGGGCGAAGGGTGATGCGACTGCAGCTTGCTCCGTCAGTAACTCAATTGTTCGCTGCGGTTGACTAACAGGACCTCCTGATTACTTAGTGACGAGTGGCTATGTTGAAATTGTAAGTGCTGTGACGTCTGTGGCAATTTAGCAGTCGCGTGAAGCCTTGTTGTACATGTAGGCGAGCACACAGACGAGACAACACACACTAGGAAAACAGTGGAAACAGTGGTGAGTCCTCGGGCTCACATGCTTGCAGTACTAGTCAAGAGTTTGTTGGTGTAATTGCCCTCGTTGGGCATTAGGGGGGGACGAGGAAAGGGGTAGCTCACCTCCCCACTGTGCCTGCGTCGCCTCTCCTCCCCCTCCTCCTCCACCACAGGTCCGAGCAAGGTACAGCGCTGCTCTGGCTCAGGGGGTTCGTGGAGCGCCGGTCAGCCGCTGAGAAGGCAGCTTGAAGGGGTCAATGGGTCCTCGGGAGCTGGGTTTGCCGAGTCCGGCAGACCGGCAGTCCGGCTATCTCCAGTATTCGGCGTGCAGGATCCCAGGAGAGACTGCTGAAAACCTGGCCGAACACCTGTGGCTGTAGCTCCCCGTAGGGAGGGGCGGGAGCGGGAGCGGGGGCTGATGCTGGTTCCCAGGCGCACTCTTCCGGTTCTCCAGCCTCTGATTCACCGGTTGTCAGCCTCTACACGCCCTCTGCTCAAGCCTCGAGCTCTACAGCAGCTCCGGCAGCGGCAGTGACAAGGAGCCGGCAAACGCCCACGTAGTTGACCGCTGGCTTCCTGCTCTTAGCTTCAGGAGGACTTCAAAAGTTTTGTACAGGACGCTGAACAGACCGCTGCTACCACCTCTCCCCTCGAGGCTGGAATCCATGCTCTGTAGCTTGCGCGTATCTCACAGCTCTCTGCTGCTCTCTAGTGGTCGCAGTCAAAAGTGGATGACTAGTCTCCGATGGTGGAGTCGGACTTGTTGAAGACGTGGTGGGGGAAGGGGTCGGTCGGAGATCCGGAGTGGATGGTGTTCATCGTGCGGGCTGTGTCTTCGGTGGTCACCGTGGTCCAGGTGCGGAGGGTGGCGGTGGGGGGCGTTGGTTCGAAGGTCGGGTGCGTGGATGGTGCGCCGAAGCTGTTGTGGCTGTCGGCGATCTTGTGGTGGAAGAACGAGGCGAGGGAGTCGCAGAGATCTTGTGATGGAGTGATGTCGTTGTGGCCGGTGCTGGGGTTGGGGAACTCCTTGACGATGGTGAAGAGTTCCTTGCTGTCGTGGGCGTTGTTGTCCAGTCGTTCCTTCAGTGATTTCTTCTTGGTGGTGCGGATGAGCTGGTGGTGCTTGCGGGTGGCGTGTTTGAGGACGGTCATGTTGTCTGTGGTCTGGTCGAGGCGCCAGGCTTTCTCTAGTGTGCGGCAGGTCTTCTTGGAGTCCTTGAGTTCGTCGGTGAACCAGGATGCCTTCTTGCTTCTGGGTCTGTTGGGAGGGTTCTTCAGTGGTGCGAGGTCATCGGCGCAGGAGGTCAGCCACTGTGTGAAGTTGCGGGCTGCTTCGTTGGGGTCTGTTGTGCTGGCGGGAGGGTTCTGGCTGAGGGAGGTGGTGAGCTGCTCAGCGGTGATCTTGCTCCAGCCTCTGTGGGGAACCTGTGGCGGGTAGTGGTGGGTCGTGGTTCTTCTGAAGCTGAAATGGACGCAGCTGTGGTCAGTCCAGTGGAGTCCGGTGGAGTGGCTGAAGGTGATGTGCTTGCTGGATGAGAAGACGGGATCAAGCGTGTGGCCGGCGTAGTGGGTGGGGGTGTTGACCAGTTGCTTGAGTCCGAGGTTTGCGAGGTTGTCCAGCAGGGCGGCGGTGTTGCGGTCCTTGTTGTTCTCCAGGTGGAAGTTGAGGTCCCCTATGAGGATGTAGTCCACGGAGGGGAGGGCGTGCGGGCTGATGAAGTCCGTGATGGCTTTGCTGAATTGTGTGCGTGGTCCCGGGGGTCTGTAGACGAGGGTGCCTCTGAGGGTCGTCTTTGGGTCAGTGTGTATCTGGAAGTGGAGGTGCTCGGTGGCGGTGAAGGTGTCGTCGGAGTCGGTCGTGATGCGGATGGTGTTCCTGTGGACGATGGCGATGCCTCCTCCGGTCTGGTTGACGCGGTCCCTCCTGATGACCTTGTACCCGTCCGGGATGGCGATGGCGATGTCGGGGGCTGAGGAGGCGGTCATTCAGGTTTCCGTCAGGAAGGCGACGTCTGGTGCTGTTGCGTCGAGGAGGTTCCAGAGTTCCACAGCGTGTCTGTGGACGGAGCGGGTGTTGAACAGGATGCACTTGAGGTCGCTGCTGGTGCATGGCTTGGCGGGTGTGGTTCAGGTTCGGAGGGAGGTGAACTTGCAGGTCTTGCAGGTGAAGGGTCCCTGGATGCGTCTCGGGGTGGCTCGGCAGCAGGCAGGGTTCCGTCCGGCATTGAGTGCGTTGAGGGCGGCGGCGTCGTAGGTCTGTCGGGTCGTCTTGCATCGGCGAGGGCCAGGGGTCCTGGCGCTGGGCGCGGTCCAGGCGCGGACGGGCGCAGACGGGCTTGCCTTTGGCGCACAATCGGCGCGCCCGCTGCGCGTCAACGCTGCGCGTGGCTGGGGACGTCATAAGAAGGAATCCGGGTGGCGGGAGCGGCGAATGGGCTGGCGGGGGGCGGGGCCGCAGGGAGGCAGCGGCGGGAAAAGAACCAGGCAAGCGGGCAGGTCAGCGGCGGCTGGGTCGCTCGAGGTAGGCAGAGCAGGAGGCAGGCAGCGGCAGCAGCAGTGACGCGTGGGGGGTGACCTCGCCTGGAGCAGGCTCAGCGGTCACTCCCTCGTGGTCAGCGCTGCTTCCTTAAGAAGGAATCCGGGTGGCGGGAGCGGCGAATGGGCTGGCGGGGGCGGGGGCCGGGGCCGCAGGGAGGCAGCGGCGGGAAAAGAACCAGGCAAGCGGGCGGTTCAGCGGCGGCTGGGTCGCTCGAGGTAGGCAGAACAGGAGGCAGGCAGCGGCAGCAGCGGTGACGCGTGGGGGGTGACCTCGCCTGGAGCAGGCTCAGCGGTCACTCCCTCGTGGTCAGCGCTGCTTCCTTAAAAAGGAATCCGGGTGGTGGGAGCGGCGAATGGGCTGGCGGGGGGCGGGGCCGCAGGGAGGCCGCGGCGGGAAAAGACCCAGGCAAGCGGGCGGCTCAGTGGCGGCTGGGTCGCTCGAGGTAGGCAGAGCAGGAGGCAGGCAGCGGCAGCAGCGGTGACGCGTGGGGGGTGACCTCGCCTGGAGCAGGCTCAGCGGTCACTCCCTCGTGGTCAGCGCTGCTTCCTTAAGAAGGAATCCGGGTGGCGGGAGCGGCGAATGGGCTGGCGGGGGGCGGGCCGCATGGAGGCAGCGGCGGGAAAAGAACCAGGCAAGCGGGCGGCTCAGCGGCGGCTGGGTCGCTCGAGGTAGGCAGAGCAAGAGGCAGGCAGCAGCGGTGACGCGTGGGGGGTGACCTCGCCTGGAGCAGGCTCAGCGGTCACTGCATTACAGTACAGCCACTTTGTTTGCTGACTTGCGTGAAAATGTGAAAATGTGTCCCCTGGTAGCTGAACTACAGCAGTCCACATGTGAGTCGGCCTAATGGGGCCAGAGATGTGGACCTGTATTGCTCTCCTTCATTGAGGAACCATCTAACAGTTCCTCAGTGCTGTCGGATGAAAAAAAGGCAGTTCTGTGAGATAGAGTTTCAAAACAAAGTCTCCCCAAGAAGGGACTGTGCCCGAAAGACTATTCAGTGTTGAGATGTGTGCCTGGCAATCCCCCCTTTTCCCCACTTACAATCGCAGTGGAGCTAGTGCCCTGAGGCTACTGGCAACAGGAGGGCTGTGGTGCTACATTGTTAAAGGTTGCCAGGGCAGGCCAGCACCCCTTCAGCATCACGGTGTGCCTCCTCCAACTCCCCATGCAGAAGCGTAACACAGGCCCCCGCAGCCCCGCATTGCGGGGGGCCTCTAGCTCCAAGGGGCCCCCTCGGCACTGCACTCTGGCCGTAGAGCTCTTGATTGAGCCCGGAGGGGGCCCCTCTAAGTACCGTGCAGGGAGACCCCCTCACTTTTTGTTACGCCAGTGTCCCCATGCCATTTATGAGAGAACACACAGTGGTCCATGCCTACCTGTAGCAAGATGAGAGTGGCAGCACACCAAAGAGTGGGACATATCTGCTTCCCTGATCTTGAAGAAAGCAATCAAAAATCGTCCACTTCTTTCACTCAGTTCAAAGGGTAAGGATGGGTGGTCGGTCGCTCAGTTTTGTGGCTGCTAGACTATGGAACTCTCTCCCGATATCGTTGAGGAGTCAGGGTGATTTTCTATCTTTTAAGAGAGGTCTGAAGACACACCTGTTTCCAAGAGCAGTGCGATTTTGCATTGGTGGTTTCGGCTTGCTGAATCAAAGCGCCAGGATACCCTTCGGGTGACAGTACAGCGCTATACAAATATGCCAATACATACATACATACATACACTCAGGAGCAGTGCTGGACAGGCAGGGATCTCATCTAGCCTCACACAGGCACCACACATAGACAGGTGCAGGCTTCCAGTTACTGAAAAAGAAAAAACTCAGAAAAGCACTATCAGGCACATTTATGACAATGAAAAAAGGAAAGCCTGGGACAGCTGGAAGATAATGCCTGCGTGTGAAAATGTGTGTCAGAGGGCTGTGAAAAATGTGCAAAGGAGAAGAGGCCATGTCCAGGAAGGGTAGGGACTGTACTAATGATCGCTATTTGCTCTTAGGGCTACAGGGGGAATGGCAGAGCCCCACATGAGCACTCCCAAAAATGCTGGTTTATCACCCTAACTCCCACAGGTTTCCAAGGTAGAGAAAACATGACACTGAAAGAGTTTCTGCACTGTTTGGAGCATTCTTTGTGCTATGATAATTAGCAATAAGGCTTTGTCATGCAGGATTTCTTGTTGTTAGGGCATGCAGTAGTTTTGTAGTCAGTTTAAAGACAGAAGTAATACTTACACACTGCATATCGCTGAGCAATGAAAACTTTTTTAACTTGCTCTGAGTCTGCAAGTATTGTTAGTTCTGTCCTGAAGTATTTCAACATTGATTTGCTCTGTGTATGACCCTATGTTTTGACTTTAACTATTGTGTTGATACCCTGACAAAGCCTGTATCCCTGAATTTTATTAAACATGTTGTTTTAAACTCATATTGGGAGTTTTCTTTTATTTTTATGGGTTAGGGATCAGGCTTGCTGGAGCAAGCTTTAGACTGGCTTGCCTCACTGCCCTGAGGTTCAAGTGCTAAAAAGGGAACCTTGGCTCCCAGTTGGTGAACCTGTGGGAAAAGACCCTAGCTGTTACAGTTGTGGCCCAGTAATCCCTGTCTGCCCTGGGACCCCGACCCAGATTCCTTATAGACCTGTTAACCTTAAAAGGCACCTGTTCAAAAATGTTTGGTGTACTAAAAGTCTGTTCAGCACTCTAAACATATGTCTATCATACCCCCTTATGTATTAGGTACAGTGTCAACGTACAAGAACTGAAGCCTTCAGATTTGAACCATGGTCATGGGCTACACCGCTATACATCAATATTCTTTAAAATATAAAACCCATGAGGTACATTTAATGCACATCACAGTTCTCTGCCATTAATAATGTTTACATCCACATTTGTATTCGCAAATGAGAAAATTATGTGCTTTAAGTGTCATTAACAAATATGGCATGGACATAAAACTGTAGTTAAGGCCATTTATTCGCAGGTGTGGCATGAAAACCCAACCAAGGAGGTATGGCAGTTAAGCAAGGCTGTAAGGTAACTTGGTGTAGAATCCCAAGATGTGCCTTCCTTGACTAATGTGAACTCCATCGGAACATTTAGGGAAGACTCCCCAAAGAACGGGTCACCCAAAGAGCTTCTGATTAATAACCGGTATATTTCCCGCTTGTCCACTTCTCAAAGTGACAACAGAGATTGATTATTTGTTTAAATCAGTGATCATGTAAAAGTGTATGATCAACAAACCTAGCACTGACTCCAGTGGGCTGCCATATTTACCAATAGTCAGCATTAGATGTGGGAAGGCACTGACATCTAGAGAGTCCAAATCCACCAACAATATCCACCAAGAAATATGATCCATAAAAACACACATTTGCATTTTGTTAGTGAAACTAACAACATTCAGTATCACTGTGGTATAACAGAAGGGATTGTAACACTTAGCCTGGCTTATCCAGGTGGCATCAAAGAAGGAACCGAAGGGTGAGGTGGGTAGGTTACAAGTATAAGTTTGGACAAAGGTAGTCTGAAGGTTGTGGTTTGTGTTTGCACTCATTCACGCTACTACTTGTATGTAAGTTCATTTACAACTGACAGAGTTGGGAATCTGGTAGAACATTGATAAAATTGATGCAGTATAAGTAATCATAATATGACCATAATTATTAATGATGTTAGGGAAATCACAGAATGCCTAAAGTACATTAACAATATTATTCATAAATATTCACAAATATAAGGAATGTCCTTGAGATATAATAAAACACAAAGTCATTCTGTAAATCATACTATGTACTAAGAATCACTTTGTGTCAACATACCAGTTAGTATAACTTTACCATACTAACCTGGGCCATCTTCATCATGAATCTGCTGCAATAGCCAGTACTGGTTACACAATTAACTTGTGATTGGCTGCACTTGATGTTTTGCTCAAATACAAGAAACTGCACAATGAAGAAAAATGTACATTGATCATCTTCAGCAGTGTCCTGCTACATTGAGAAACATGGTTCATTTCTACAAAGCACATGTTAAGGAAAATGGTTACCAACTAGAAATTCTAATCCCTACAAAAATATGGACAGGGTAATGGAATAATTTGTTTAAAAAACTGGTATAATCATCATTGTTATCATCATCTGCAATACTAGCAGGAGTAAATACATACAGCATCCTTTGTATTTTATATGAGAGGACTGTGCAACAAAACATTTAAGATATAACAGATTAAACCAGAGAGCCCAGATTCACTAATATTTGACGCAGTGAAATGCAGCAAAGCGACTTGCTGCACAGTGACAAATGGGGAGAGCAGCAGAAATGTGCCATAATTACTTACATATAGGCATTCCTGCTCTCTCTCCACGTTGGCACACTTGTGGCTGCCAAGCGCCAACACAGGCACCCTTGGGTATGGTGCAAGAGTGCCTTTGTTACAGCCAGGATTATTCTTGTGCAGGAAGGGACACTTTCCAGCACAGAAATAATACCTAGAAGCAGTTTGCTCTTTCGAAACATATTTCTCCTTGTTATGCCTCACTTGGGAAGGCATATCATTTTAACCCATTCCCAGGTTCACTAGTCTTAGTAACTCTGGGAATTATTCAAATACCATGAATTGATGGGGGGAATACCCACCCTCCACCCATGCAACGCCTTCCGCACGCGGAGATTAACATAAGGCAGCAACTTGTGCTGCTTTTGTGTTATTCTAGATTCACTATAATAATATTAATAATAATAATAATAATAGATGCGTTTATAGAGCACATGGTTACACTAGGCCAGTGTGTCCCCACACTGCAGTACAAAACTGCCACAACCCTTACCCAGCCTGGCCCAGTCTGTCTATCCAGTGGGGAAAAGATAAGTTTTCAGATTTTTCCGAAAGATAGCTTCCGAGCCCTCCAACCGTAGGCTCACTGGGAGCTTGTTCCAATGCTGAGCTGCCAAAAAGCGGAAAGAGTGGCCACCCATCCTAGCTCTCTTAATGGCAGGGCTGACACATTGCCCGTCCCCACCGATCTCAGTTGGCATGTTGGAGAGTAGAGCCTCAATAAATCTGACAGATAGGGCAGACAAGACCCCTCATTGATACGATGGCAAACGTACAGTGCCTTAAACAGGATTCTCTCCCTTATCGGCAGCCGGTACAGGGACGCTAATGCCATCTTCGAGGAGGCCCCCCTAGGCAGCATAAGAACTATCTGAGCAGCCACATTCTGTATAACTTGAAGCCTTTGCATACATTTACCGGTGACCCCCAGATACAGAACGTTGCTATAATCAAGGCGCAAGGCTACCAGGGCCTGCACCATGGTCTTCCTGGCTGTGGTGGGCAGCATGTCCAGGGTTTTCTGGAGGCCCCTCAGGACTCCAAAACAGGCCCCTGCTACCCGCCTGGTGTGATACTCGAAAGATAGCTTCTTATCCAGCCAGACCCCTAAGTTCTTTGCCTGCTTGCATGGCATCGGGCGGATCCCAGAGACTGGGGCCACCATGCCGATGACCACACCGATGGGGCTCTTCCCACCACAAGCACCTCGGTCTTACTGCCATTCAATTTCAGGCAGTTATTCACCATCCATGATGCAAGATCTTGCATGCAAGCCACAAAGTTGGTGGCTGCTGTCTCCTGTGCTTTTGTCAGGGAGACCACCAGCTGCGTGTCATCGGCATAGGACACAACCCTGATCCCAACACCATCTGCAATCTCCACTAATGGTCTAACATAGGGATTAAACTGGGTCGGGCTCAGGGTTGATCCTTGTGGTACTCTCTGTTTCAATTTGATGACCCTGGAGTAGTGAGAGCCCTGCCTCACCTGAAAGCTACGCTCGGACAAGAAGGATTTCATCCAATTCAATTCCCTCCCTGGCACTCCTCCTTTCCTCAGACTCTGCAGCAGGGTATGGTGAGCCACAGTGTCGAAGGCGGCACTTAAATCAGGATTAGGGCCGCCGTCTGTCCCTCATCCACATATTTCCTGATGGTTTCCGTGACGAGTAACAGGGCTGATTCCGTCGAGTGGTGTGCCCGAAACCCAGACTGCGTGGGATGCAAAAGATTGTGTTTCCCAATAGGCCCAATAAGTTGTGTATTTACTACCTTCTCTGCAACCTTTGCCAAGTAGGGAAGTAAAGAGATTGGGCGAAGATTATCAAGTCGATCTGGGCTAATATGTGGTTTCTTGGATAGCGGAAGGACTACTGCTTCCTTCCGTCTCGCTGGCACGATCCCTGTCCTGAAGGATAATTCCAATAGGTGCCTAATGCATGGCTCAAGGGTTCCAAGGCTCCTTCCAAGTACTTTATGGGAGGCAGGGTCCCTTGATGAACCCGACTTGACACTCCTACAGATTTTCGTATACAGTTCTGTAGGTGGTACGGTAAATCTGACAATGCATTCTCCCTCTGGAATGTGTCCTACTTCCCCCGGGATCTCGTGATCGACATGCGCCGAGTCCGGAAAGGTGGAGTAAATTGTCTCCACCTTATCCGTAAAGAAATCCGCCACACGATTACATTATTCCTCCGAACCAGTTGCTGGCACTGCCTGTAGTTGCTAGGGATGAGATTTCATTATAGACCCTAAACAACTCCCTTGCCGAGTTCTCCGCCGCCCCATTTCTTTCCTGGTAGTACGCTGCCTTCGCCTTTCTAATAAGCCCATGGTAACCCTTCAGGGCGACTTTATATTCCCTCCTGACCTGATCCGAGAAGTCTTTCCTCCACCGCCTTTCTAGACATTTACAGTCTGCTTTAGCGGTTCTCAGGGCGTTGTTATACCAGGGAGCCGATTTTTGTACTCTCCCTGGTCTTTGATGTGTTTAGGGAGCAGTGCTATCCAGTGCCTCCGTAATGCGGCTATCCAGATTTCCGCATGCACTTTCGACATCTGTGCCCCCAGGCAACCCACCCTGAGCAAGAGCGTTGTTAAACTTCTCCTGAGAGAAACCCGCCCACTTCCGGAGTGCTGTCTCCCCCTTGGATATCACCTGTGCCTTTAGCCCCCACAGCCTCAGCCCAAACGGGACCAGGAAATGGTCTGACCATGGTACAGGCAGAGGGGGGTTCACAACTATGTCCTCTCAATTAGCAAAAATGGGGTCAAGCAGATGCCCCAGTTGGTGTGTTGGTGGTGAATCAGATTTTAACATCAATTGCAGGGTCGCCAATTCTTGACACAGCTGCCCGGCCCCTACATTCTTTGCGTCATCAAAATGCAAGTTCAAATCGCCAAGCACCAAAAGTTTTTCATAACGCAGTGCTGGCTGCACAAGACATTCTAGCAGGCTAGAGGAAAAACGAGTGGAAGGTCCAGGCGGTCAATAAATCAGGAGCTCTTTCACGATATAGTTTGGAACTACCTAAAATGTGGAGAAACCCGCCTCACTCTCAGCGATTGTGACCGGCTCTAGGACACATTGGATGGTGTGTTTGAATATAATCGCCACCCCACCTCCTTTACAGGAACCCCTATCAATCCTAGTGATCCCATACCCACTAGGAAGTGCCTCTAGGGTCTCTGGTGCGGAATCCTCCTACAGCCACGTCTCCGAGAGGAACATTACATTAGTCTGCCCCTCTGAGAGCTGATCAAATACCTCCAATCTATGCTTCCTAAGTGATCTGCAGTTCAATAGGCAGCAGTTCAGATGTGAGCTTGCCACCTTAGCCTCCCTCTCAACCTTAGCTCTGAAAGTGCAGTACCTGCAGTCCCAGCAACTACTTCCACCCCCAATGCTGTGCCTACACAGGTCTGTCATTGCCGGACAGAGAGCCCGCAGATCTTGGGCGCTATACTGTATCCTTACCCCCAAACCACCAGGGGTTCTGGCCTCAGGCCCCAACCGGTCGCAAACGGGCGCAGAGGGGCTTACCTTTGGTGCGCCAGCGGCATGCCCACTGAGCGTGTCCGCTGCGTGGCCGCTGGGGCATACAGCTTTTATATGAGCAAGCTCCCCACCACTAGACCACTAACCGGTCACAGCGGAAGTGCCCGGCTCTCCCTTCCCCGCCCTCGGCGCAGCGGTACTAGTTACCATCTCGGACCGGGGCGGGAAGGAGTGAAGACCGAGCCCAGGCTTTCAGGTAAGCAGGACTGCCCAAAAAGCCCCCACCACGCCCCCTTCGAGCAGGTATGTGTACTAAAATAGAAGTCTAAAATGCCAACAGAATAATTTTAAAATCAACAAGAATCTGCTTCCAGCTACGTAGCACCGAGCAGTTAGGGACACTGCCACTGCCCCACTCACCGCAACGCGGCCAGGTGCCCTGCGACCTTTATATGAGCAAGATCCCCGCTACTAGACCGCTAACCGGTCACAGCGGAAGTGCCTGGCTCTCCCTTCCCCGCCCTCGGGGCAGCGGTACTAGCTACCGCATCGGACGGAGGCGGGAATGAGTGAAGACCGAGCCCAGGCTTTCAGGTAAGCAGGACTGCCCAAAAAGCCCCCACCACTCCCCCTTCAAGCAGGTATGTGTCCTAAAATGGAAGTGTAAAATGCCAACAGAATAATTTTAAAATTAACAGCAATCTGCTTCCGGCTATGTAGCGCGGTGCAGTTAGGGACACTGCCACTGCCCCACTCACCGCAACGCGGCCACGGGCCCTGCGCCATTTATGTGAGCAAGCTCCCCGCCACTAGACCGCTATCCGGTCACAGCGGAAGTGCCTGGCTCTCCCTTCCCACCCCTCCGTGCAACGGTACTAGCTACCGCATTGGACCGAGGCGGGAAGGAGTGAAGACCGAGCCCAGGCTTTCAGGTAAGGAGGACTGCCCAAAAAGCCCCCACCACTCCCCCTTCAAGCAGGTATATGTCCTAAAATGGAAGTCTAAAATGCCAACAGAATAATTTTAAAATCAACAGGAATCTGCTTCCAGCTACGTAGCGCCGAGCAGTTAGGGACACTGCCACTGCCCCACTCATCGTCGCCCCACTATGCAAAGCAGAGCCATCTAGGTGACGCTGCTTGCCATAGTAAATCTAACTTAAGAGCTTACGTTGCCTTGCTTTGCCTTACGTGACACAAGGGTAATGCAAGCCCTTGATAAATCTGGATTGAGGTGTGCTTTATGTTATCCAGTTTTCCAACAGGTTTTTATATAGTCATGGATATTACTTTTCTAAATATTTGTTGAACATCTAAGACTATGAATCATTCAGTTGTGTATGGCATGCATCCACATGAGGTTAATAGTACATGGACAAGGAATATATGTTTAGAAGTTAACTGGGGACAATGGAAATCCCCTCTATGCCCTTGACTCCCCCTTCCTCATTCTAATTATGGGCCAGTTGTGCATACATCAAAATGGGAACAGTGCTGTATAAAAATATTCTCCGGTGTTGGGAAGAACCAATTCCAACTTCATAATGATGGGCCTAATGATGCAGGAGTGGAGACCTATTATGCGATTTGGATATTGCATGAGTCAAATCTTGTAGTCTATAGCTATCTAAAAAAGATGACTCTGTGTGACTATTGATAGTAATAATAATATAATAGTAGCACCTATAAAGCGCGACAGCTACATCAACAGAGGTGTCCTAGCGCTATAGCGGGAATCAGGTACTGTAACTGGCCAGGCGCTAATCCTGGCAAAAGAGCCAAAAAATAGTACTGCCTGAAAGTTACGCCCGGAACATGTATCATACTTTGCCACAGTACAATAGAGAATGGCTTATGTCACGGGTACTTTTCTACCTATGCCATGTGGCATTGAATGGATGTGTTACATGTTTGGCTATAATGTGGACAGTGCAATGATGGCAGTCAACTATAGCACCTCAGAAACCTATTTTGTTAGACAAGAAGTTTTAGATTTCTGTCAAAGGCTAAACCACATGTGCACAGGATGCCTCTGTTTCGTGGAGATTTCTGACAGCCTATTTCACAAAACATTGATTTATAGACAAGAGTGATGTATGATTTTGCAACTTTCCTACCATATGCCTGTTTCCCTCACCCAATGTGGGAAAAATGTCTAAGTTTGTCTTTATTTCTGTGGAAAAGATTTCCTATGTCACGACATCCCTTCTTCTAAACCCCTTTGCAAACTAGCATATTACTCTTTTCACTGTTTAACCCGTTGACTGCGGTGTGAATTCGGCAGCGGTGCATGTGGTTTATGACTGGGCGTGGTTCGGACGTCCCCCGGCCGTCCTCTGCACACGCCCAATGTGTCGTTGGACGGCCGTAGGCCGTCCAACGCACCAAAAGGGTTAAGAACCATTTGCCAAAGTCACCCAGAAGTCACACAGACGAAATCCAGCAAAAGGTATCACTGTGGGGGCATTTCCACCATGTATGTAACTGAAGCATGTCAAATGTGCCCATGGTGGTATTTTGCAGGCAGAACCAAATCACTGCCTGGTCCATGAAATTGTTCCATCTCGCAAATTTCTGCAAAGGTCATCATTCATAGAATTTTTTTGAAAGCTCATGGTGTTTCATGACAGTTTGTATTGTAATGAAGGACCACAAAATACTGAAGGGTTTATGAAATTTAGCATTTTTTGCTTTGTCTTTGGCAGCCGCGGTCGGTAGTGGGAGTACCTGCGGGGCGGTGACGTGGGGAGGGGGAGGGGCAGGGTGGAGGGTAGTAATCTATGGATTACGGAGGTTTACAGGTAAGTAAACATATAAATAAATGAAATTAATTTAGTTGCATGCACTGCATTCCCAAATGCGATGCAGTGCGCGTAATGAAATTCTGTTTATTTATATATATGTTTACTTAACTGTAAACCTACAAAATCCATATATTGCTACCCCCCACCCTGCCCCTCCCCCTCCCCATGTCACTGCCCGGCAGGTACTCCCACTACCAACTGAGGCTGGTGTTTGGCACATTTTCCTGCAAATGTCACACAACACAGCAGAGAAATTCCCAAAAAGTGAATATTTCTCTATTTCATTGCATTAAAAAAATTGCCTAATCAATTGCATTTACCTCCCTCTTAAACTCTCCTTTGTGCTCCGTCTACTATAAAATATTCTGCACATAGGCCACACCTCCACAGTCGTAAGTCATATTCCTTCAATGCAAAAAAAAGGGGGCCTCGTTTACAAGGCCCCTGCGCTGCCGGAACAGCACTTTTAGTGACGTTCTGGCTACGCACACTGAAGGGCAATATCTACAAGGTGATGTAAAGCCACTCTGCATGGCTTTTGATGGCCTTGTAGAAATGGACTGGGGCAACGCAGCGCAAGTCACTGTGTTGCTTTACCCTGCGATAGGGAGCGTGCCATGGACGTTAGTGTGGGTACAGCCATGTAACACCCATGGCATTTGACACATTACCAGAGGTACGAGATTTCTTAAACCTGGCAATGGACAAAAGCCTATTCCTCTCCATAGGTGGCATACAGGAGGCGCTACAGGGGGAAATAACATTATTTCTCCTAGTTCCCAGCACTCATAGAAAGAGAAAATTGCCTCCATTGATTGTTTTTCAGCAGGAAGGTCTCCCTTCCTTCACAAAAACAATCACTCCTAAAATGCAGACACCTTTGCACTGTGGCGCAAGGGTGCCTGCGTTGGTACATGGCAGTCAGTTGTGTGCCAACCGGAAGGGGGCAGGAATGCCCTATGTCTGATAGAAACAGCTCATTGCTGCCCTTTTCTTTTAACGTAGGGGACCATCAGGAAGGCTTGTGGAACTGATCTACATCAAAATATTGTAAATGAGGCCCTGAATCTTTTGTTGCAGAAAGTACACTTTTCTAAGAATAAATATGAATCCCTCAAGAAAGACAAATGAAAGAATCCTGCCCTTTTTGCTTGCACTGTGAACAATATGATAGCATTTTTCTACTTAATGTTGAAAGATTTGAATGTTTTATAGTAAGCTAGGGGTAAATATTTCAGCCCATGACTACTCAAAAGCACAATGCAGTATAATTTTACTTCACTACATTGTTCTATGTCTGGGCCTTCAATTTGAGTTCATCATTCCATGAGTTAACAATGACTTAATTTGTCTGTCAAAGCGGAACCCATTGTGTTAAGAGACATAGAAGATGTCACACTAGAATTATTCCATAATGATATGAATTCACATAAATACGAGGCATCCCAGATACCTCGTGTGTCTTGATTCAAGCTATTGTATTTTCAAAAGCCACAATCAATTTGTTGAATGATATTATATTTAAAAAAACATTCAAACACACTTTACCATTCTAGCTCTGGCGTTCATGGTGAATGACCTGAATGCTCCACCAATGCTGAGCGCATTGTAAATCAATGTACTGCTGGAGCAACTCTCCATACTCCGAGAGACCTGTGAAGTAGATAGTAATACACTGATGATTTTAAGACACTTCCTATTACATTGTGGAACTTGATAGAAATATTTTCACAATCAAGGCAGATGATGACAAATTAAATGATTGTCTTACTCAGATTAGGTTTCTTCAGTTACAACATTGATTGTGTCATCATCATCATCATCACAAGCTCAAGAAGGTACTCAGGCAGAAATGCAGTGTCTCTCTTCTTCTATCCCTGCTGTGTGTTCTAAGAACAAGCCCTTAGTCACTTGAAGGGTGGCATGCTTCATCATCGGGCTGCTACTCACATTGATTTTGGTGATTACCAACGTGGGCTACAACCCTGGTAATGAGGACGGCTCGTGGTGGGCCTAAGAGCGGCATGAACATTGCTTCATCAAAATGTCCTGAGTTGAGGAAGTGACACCACACACCCTTTGTCAATAATTACATCATTGCAAGTGACATCAGGTGACCTCTGAACCTGAATCTTTCCAGGAAGTGATGTCACTTGAACTTCACCCTGATGACCGCAGTAATTGACATTGCTGAAGAACCATAATAACAACATGGTAATTATAATAACTCAACACAAATGTTTGTTTTAAATCCCACCTATACTAGGGTACTGAAATGATCTTTGAAAGTTGTAATACAATGTTTTCCCAAAATTATAGAAAGTGAGTGAGCAAGGCCTCTGCTAAAGGTATTGAGGGGGCTGTTGGGGTATGGAGCTCTTCACTGAAGCACAATTTTCACATAACTTTGCCTAACAGCCAAGGGCATTGAAAGCACACTCATTAAACAGTAAAGTCCATTTTTTCATCTTAAATCGCATTTGTATTTATTGACAGATGTTTTCATATGCACTGGAACATACTTACCATCATGAATAAAACTGCGATTTATATAATGTACCATGGTATTTTTGGTATTAATACACCAATAACATTATTGTGTTAATTTAAGGCGCTTCCATGAACCGCATTGCCTCAGGGTGCAACCCATTCCTCGCCAACTCCTGTCTTCTATGACTTACAGATAGAACTTATTGTAATAGTTTCCTTTTTTCAATCAAATTTCAAAAAGTACACTTCTTAGTCCAGTTGTTGAGGGAGCCTTAATGTATTCCTCTTTAGATTATGCAAATGCCCTCCCTAAATTAATATTATCAGTCCTCAATTACTATCTGTTCCAAGAGAACATACTGTTGCAGGAAACTTTCTCCTGAATACCTTTCCCTTAATATCATCACTTTTAGTAAACCAACTTTTTGCTTTTAATGAAATCTAAGGTCATGCTTAAGGTAACGCGCTGGGTGTTTAAATGGTGGAATGATATATCTACAACACAGCTGGAAGGAAATATATGCAGTATTGTAAAATTGCAAGAGTTCTATGGTCTGTTGTTCTTAATTGTTAATTTCTCTTAATCATTTGCCAACTCATTAGGAGTGCCCTCTTATTTCATTGTATTTATTTATGTATTGCTGTTAAGTCTGCCAACCCCAAATTACCAATACCATGGGTACAGATGAATCTGGAGGGATGGAGGGATTGAGTTAACAGTGATTACAAAGTGTACCCTGAGGGCCACCCTTAGAAGTGAGAAATGCCCATGAATTCCGTAATTCTGGTTCACATGAGACACCTGGGTATAGGCCCTGTCCCTTCACCCATCTTATCAGTGGAAGCAACACTGACATACAATGATAGGAAGTAAGGCCAGATGTACTAAGAGACACGTTGCAAGGCCAGATGTACTAAGAGACAGGTTGCAGTTGCCACAAATTGTGTGCACCAACTTTTTGAGACCTGTTTCATTTTTTGATTATACCTCTGTTATACCTTTGTCCCAACAGGTGGCATTGCAAACTATCCATTTGCAGGGCATCACAGAGTGACAACCTTTATACAAGTTAAGTAGCCGTGTAGTTTATTAAGCCAGCTGTGACTGGTTAGAATTAGAGAGAAGGGGTAGAGAGAAGTGTACTGAGTAAGAGGAGTGGAAGAAATGGGTGAGGTATGAATACTCCGATCAAGGGGGAAGGTACACTGAGATGTAAAGAGAGAGGTATGGTGACGTAAACTAAAACAAGCATTTGCAATGCAATAGGGCTCGCATTAGTACAGTTAGAGGTATTAGAATTGTAAATGACAATTTTTTTATTTATGTTTTTGTTTTGCAAATAGCTAAATTAATAACTTTGTCATTTACAATGTCAATAGAGTTAACTTTTGCAAACGTGACACCTATAGCATTTGTAATGCAATATGTGTTGTATTTACATGACTTAGATGTATTAATATTAAAAATAACAATGGGTTGTATTTTTTTCAATATTTAATACTTAAATAAAAGTTATTGTAATTTATAATGGCAATAGCTTTAACTTTTGCAAATAACTTTTTGGAAGATTATGTTTAGTGTATTTTATTGTGATGAAAATACAAGAACAGAAGTGAGATATTAACTTTTTTGTGACATTTGTAATAAAGTTTGAAACATTGAGAGAACATATTTGAATCAGTTGTTGAATGGTTGCACAGATTGATGCTGTGGTGGCTCTGAATGATGTTGTGGCGGCGACGAGTGATGCTGTGGCGTTCAGTGATGCTGTGGTAGCGCATAGTGATGTTGTGGTGCCCCTGAGTAATGTTGTGGTGATGCAATGGATAGTGAGGGCGATAGATAGATAGAGGGAGGGCGAAAGATAGATAGAGGGAGGGCGAAAGATAGATAGAGGGAGGGCGAGAGATAGAGGCAGGGTGAGAGATAGAGGCAGGCTAAGAGGGCAAAGGATGGCGTGTGGGCGAGGGATGGAGTGTGGGCGAGGGATGGAGTGTGGGCGAGGGATGGAGTGTGGGCGAGGGATGATGGAGTGTGGGGCGGGGGAGGGATGGAGTGTGGGGCGGGGGAGGGATGGATGGATGGAGTGTGGGGATGGATGGAGGGGGGATGATGGATGGAGTGGGGGGTGGATGGATGTAGTTGGGGGATGGATGGATGTAGTGGGGGGATGGATGGATGTAGTGGGATGGGATGGATGGATGGAGTAGGGGGATGGATGGATGGAGTGGGATGGGATGGATGGATGGATGGAGTGGGATGGATGGATGGATGGAGTGGGGGGTGGTTGGATGGAGTGGGATGGATGGATGGAGTGGAGTGGGGTGGATGGATGGAGTGGGGGGATGGATGGATGGATGGATGGAGTGGGGTGGATGGATGGATGGAGTGGGGGGTGGATGGATGGAGTGGGATGGATGGATGGATGGAGTGGGGGGGATGGATGGATGGATGGAGTGGGATGGATGGATGGATGGATGGATGGATGGATGGATGGAGTGGGGGATGGATGGATGGAGTGGGGGGATGGATGGATAGAGTGGGGGGATGGATGGATAGAGTGGATGGATGGATGGAGTGGGGGATGGATGGATGAGTGGGGGGATGGATGGATTGGGGGGATGGATGGAGTGGGGGGATGGATGGAGTGGGGAATGGATGGATGGAGTGGGGGGATGGATGGATGGATGGTGTGGGGGGATGGATGACGGATGGAGTTTGGGGATGGATGGGTGGAGTGGGGGGATGGATGGATGGAGGGGGGATGGATGGATGGAGTGGGGAGGATGGATGGAGTGGGGGGATGGATGGATGGAGTGGGGGGATGGATGGATGGAGTGGGGGATGGATGGATGGAGTGGGGGAGCTGAAGGCAAGAATAAACGAGTACAATCAGGGAAGCAGAAGGCAAGAAAACGAGGGCAATCAGGGGAGCAGAAGGCAAGAATTAGGAAAGTTTGAGCTATTGGTCTTGTAAATGACACATTTTTTATTTATGTGTTGGTTTTGAAAATAGCGAAATTAATAGCTTTGTCATTTACAATGCCAATACTTTTAACTTTTGCAAATGTGACACCTATAGCATTTGTAATGCAACATGTTTTGTATTTACGTGACTTGGATATATTGATATTACAAATAACAATGGCTTTTAATTTTTTTTAAATAATTAATACTTAAATAAAAGTTATTGAAATTTATAATGGCAATAGCTTAAACTTTTGTAAATAACTTTTGTGAAGATTATGTTCAGTGTATTTTATTGTGATGAAAATTCAAGAAGAGAAGTGAAATATTAACATCTTTTTGTGACATTTGTAATAAAGCTTGAAACATTGAGAGAACTTATTTGAACCAGTTGTTGTTGAATGGTTGCACAGATTGATGCTGTGGTGGTGCTGAGTGATGTTGTGGTGGCGACGAGTGATGCTGTAGCTTTCAGTGATGCTGTGGTAGCACATAGTGATGTTGTGGTGCCCCTGAGTGATGCTGTGGTGGTGCGATAGATAGATAGAGTTAGGGCGATAGATAGCTAGAGGGAGGGCGAAAGATAGATAGAGTGAGGGCGATATAAATAGATAGATAAATAGAGTGAGTTCGATAGATAGATAAATAGAGTGAAGGCGATAGATAGATAGATGAATAGAGTGAGGGCGATCGATAGATAGATAGAATGATGGCGATAGATAGAGTGAGTGCGATAGACAGATAGAGTGAGGGCGATAGATAAACAGATAGAGTGAGGGCGATATATAGACAGATAGATAGAGTGAGGGCGATAGATAGATGGATAAATAGAGTGAGGGCGATAGATAGATAGAGTGAGGGCCATAGATAGACAGATAGATAGAGTGAGGGCGATAGATGGATAGAGTGAGGGCGATAGATAGACAGATAGATAGAGTGGGGGCGATAGATAGAGTGAGGGAGATAGATAAACAGATAGATAAAGTGAGGGCGATAGATAGAGTGAGGGCGATAGAATCATAGAGTGAGGGTGATAGATAGATAGATAGATAGATAGATAGATAGATAGATAGATAGATAGATAGAGTGAGGGTGATAGATAGATAGAGGGCGATAGATCGATAGATAGAGGGCGATAGATAGATAGATAGATAGATAGATAGATAGCTAGATAGATAGATAGATAGATAGATAGAGTGAGGGCGATAGATAGATAGCTAGAGGGCGATAGATAGATAGAGGGCAATAGATAGATAGAGTGAGGGCGATAGATAGATAGAGTGAGGGCGATAGATAGATAGCTAGATCGATAGATAGATAGATAGAGTGAGGCCGATAGGTAGATAGATAGAGTGAGGGCGATAGATAGATAGATAGAGTGAGGGCGATAAATAGAGTGAATTCGATACGTAGATAGATAGATAGAGTGAGGCAGATAGATAGATAGATAGATAGATAGATAGATAGATAGATAGATAGATAGATAGATAGATAGATAGATAGATAGATAGATAGATAGATAGATAGATAGATAGATAGAGTGAGGGCGATAGATAGATAGCTAGAGGGCGATAGATAGATAGAGGGCAATAGATAGATAGAGTGAGGGCAATATATAGATAGAGTGAGGGCGATAGATAGATAGCTAGATAGCTAGATCGATAGATAGATAGATAGAGTGAGGCCCATAGATAGATAGAGTGAGGGCGATAGATAGATAGATAGAGTGAGGGCAATAAATAGAGTGAAGGCGATACGTAGATAGATAGATAGATAGATAGATAGAGTGAGGCAGATAGATAGATAGATAGATTGATAGATAGATAGAGAGTGAGGGCGATAGATAGATAGCGTGAGGGCAATAGATAGAGTGAGGGTGATAGATAGAGTGAGGGCGATAGATAGATAGATAGATAGATAGATAGATAGATAGATAGATAGATAGATAGATAGAGAGATAGATAGAGTGAGGGCGACAGATAGATAGATAGATAGAGCTAGGCCGATAGATAGATGTGTGTGGTTGTGTGTGTGTGTGGTTGCGTGTGTGGTTGTGTGTGTGTGTGTGTGGTTGTGTGTGTGTGTGTGGTTGCGTGTGTGTGGTTGTGTGTGTGTGTGTGGTTGTGTGTGTGTGGTTGTATGTGGGTGTGGTTGTGTGTGTGGTTGGGTGTGGTTGTGGTTGGGTGTGGTTGTGTGTGTGTATGTTTGTGTATGTGTGTGTGGTTGTATGTGTGACTACGTGTGTGGTTGTGGTTGTGTGTGTGGTTGGTTGTGTGTGTGTGTGTTGTTGGGTGTGTGCTTGTGTGTTTGTGGTTGTGTTTTCGGTTGTGCGTGTGCTTGTGTGTGTGCTTGTGTGTGTGGTTGTGGTTGTGTGTGTGTGGTTTTGTGTGTGTGTGGCTGTGTGTGGTTGTGTAGGTGTTGTGGTGTGTTTGAGGTTGTGTGTTTGGTTGTATATGTGGTTGTGTGTGTGGCTGTGTGTGTGGTTGTATGTGTGGTTGTGTGATGTTGTGTGTGTGTTTGTATGTGGTTGTGTGTGTGTGGTTGTGTGTGTGGTGATGTGTGTGTTTGTGTGTGGGGTTGTGTGTGTTTGTGTTGGGGTTGTCTGTGGGGGTGTGGGTGTGGTTGTGTATGTGGTTGTGTGTGTGGTTGTGTGTGGTTGTGTGTGTGTGGGTGGGTTGTGTGTGTGTGGGTGGGTTGTGTGTGCGTGGGGTTGTATGAGTGTGGGGGGGTGTGTGTGGCTCAGCGAGATCTAAAATAGTAGACACTACATGTAAATGTTTTTTTCCGTTTTTCAATCCGAGATAAAAAATCCAAAGTCCAATTCGAGGGGTAATGCTTGCTGGGTGAAAATAGAGTACCCTTTCCTCCCTGAAACGAGATTTTGTGCTATTGGCATTGTAAATGACAATGCCTTTTATTTATATGTAAAAAAAACATACAATAATAATAGGCATTGTCATTTACAATGCCAATAGCACAAAATCTCGCAAATGCAAGACGTAATGCATAGCAAATGCTTGTTTTATTTATGGTTGGGGAGTAACACAAACAATGGCAGAGTGAGAGCTGGAGTAAAGAATTAACACAGATAATGGGATGGTGAGTGGAAAGAAGGAAAAAACGAAAAAAGCAGCAGGAATAAAGAAAGAAGCAGCAGCAATACTGACACAGATAGAAGGGGAAACGGGGGTCAGTGGACTTGACAAATACTGCGATTCTGTGGAACTTTTGGTGGTACAAATATGAACATATTCAGAAGATGCTCTGATGCTTTTTATGTCACAATCTTTTGCTGACAGCACTGCCAATCTTACATTTTAAATTGAAGGAAAGGGCCTAGAGGGATGTTCTTGGAGAGTGCGCAGAAATATTTTAAACAAGGTACCAGCTGATGTTTATAGCACACTGCTCTGTGACAACTGAGACAAGTTGATAGGAAAGTGTAAATAGTCACAGCATGTGGCTGAAAGTCAGTCCGGAATGGTTAGCTTTTAGCTGCTAATTCCTGTTGTCTAAGAGATGGTGAGATAGATAAGCATGAAAGGCCTGCTTTGGAGCCAATGAAACAAATTGCTTCAGGGCATGTATATGTCCCGTATGCAAGTGCAACATCTAGTGATGGAGTGATATGCAGGGGGCCCTTGACGATTCAAATGTCCTTTGAACTAAGAGCTTTAACAATATTTGGTGAGAACATGCTTTCAGCAACGTGTCCCTTACGTTGACATCACGTTTTCTACCCACTGGTTACTTTCCCCTACAAGAATCAATCAATTCTTTGGATCAAAAACAAGCATTTACAATGCAATGGTTTTGCCTTTGTTAAAGTTAGAGCTATTGGCATTGCTCTTGACATTATTTTTATTTATGTTTTTTTAACATAAATAAATGGCATTGTCATTTACAATGCCACTAGCTTTATCTATCGCAAATGACACACACAAACACACACAGAGCCGCCCCACACACACCCCCACACAGAGCCCCGCACACACAGCCCCCCACACACACAGCCACACAGAGCCCCCCACACACACAGCCACACAGAGCCCTCCACACACACAGCCACACAAAGCTTCCTACACACACAGCCACACAGAGCCCTCCACACACACCAACACAGCACAAGCAGACAACAGGGGCAGACGGAGGCACAAGCAGGCAACAGGGGCAGACGGAGGCACAAGCAGGCAACAGGGGCACACAGAGGCACAAGCAGGCAACAGGGGCACACAGAGGCACAAGCAGGCAACAGGGGCACACAGAGGCACAAGCAGGCAACAGGGGCCCACAGAGGCACAAGCAGGCAACAGGGGCCCACAGAGGCACAAGCAGGCAACAGGGGCACACAGAGGCACAAGCAGACAACAGGGGCACACAGAGGCACAAGCGGGCAACAGGGGCACAAGCAGGCAACAGGGGCACGAAAACGGAGGCACAAGCAGGCAACAGGGGCAGGTGGAGAAAACACAATTTCCAACAGCCCACTTGGCTCTGCAACAGTTGCCTTTGAAAAGCAATACGGCGTAATGGGCATGATCAAATCCCGTCCCCTGCATAAAAAAAAACAACAGCCTGAGGCGACTGCTAACACAGATGTAGTACAAGGCATTACACGGCAAGGGTGCTGCTGCCGGCAATTATCCTGGTATTTAAACAAATCTCTCTCTCTCACACACAGAGCCGCCCCACACACACCCCCACACAGAGCCCCGCACACACAGCCACACAGAGCCCCCCACACACACAGCCACACAGAGCCCCCCACACACACAGCCACACAGAGCCCTCCACACACACAGCCACACAAAGCTTCCTACACACACAGCCACACAGAGCCCTCCACACACACCAACACAGCACAAGCAGGCAACAGGGGCAGACGGAGGCACAAGCAGGCAACAGGGGCACACGGAGGCACAAGCAGGCAACAGGGGCACACAGAGGCACAAGCAGGCAACAGGGGCACACAGAGGCACAAGCAGGCAACAGGGGCACACAGAGGCACAAGCAGGCAACAGGGGCACACAGAGGCACAAGCAGGCAACAGGGGCACACAGAGGCACAAGCAGGCAACAGGGGCACACAGAGGCACAAGCAGGCAACATGGGCACACAGAGGCACAAGCAGGCAACAGGGGCACACAGAGGCACAAGCAGGCAACAGGGGCACACAGAGGCACAAGCAGGCAACAGGGGCACACAGAGGCACAAGCAGGGGCACACAGAGGCACAAGCAGGCAACAGGGGCACACAGAGGCACAAGCAGGCAACAGGGGCACACAGAGGCACAAGCAGGCAACAGGGGCACACAGAGGCACAAGCAGACAACAGGGGCACACAGAGGCACAAGCAGACAACAGGGGCACACAGAGGCACAAGCATACAACAGGGGCACACAGAGGCACAAGCAGACAACAGGGGCACAAGGAGGCACAAGCGGGCAACAGGGGCACAAGGAGGCACAAGCGGGCAACAGGGGCACAAGCAGGCAACAGGGGCACGAAAACGGAGGCACAAGCAGGCAACAGGGGCAGGTGGAGAAAACACAATTTTCAACAGCCCACTTGGCTCTGCAACAGTTGCCTTTGAAAAGCAATACGGCGTAATGGGCATGATCAAATCCCGTCCCCTGCATAAAAAACAACAGCCTGAGGCGACTGCTAACACAGATGTAGTACAAGGCATTACACGGCAAGGGTGCTGCTGCCGGCAATTATCCTGGTATTTAAACAAATCTCTCTCTCTCATCAGGAAAGCGTTTAGTGAAGCAGGTGGAGCGAGACAGGCTGACATGGAGCACAGCTACTTATCTGTCCCCTCCAGCAACTGCACTTTCTGAACCCGAGTCGTGTCAAATGAAACAACTGCACATTGACTTTTCACTTCTATAAACATTATGGCGTGATTGACAACTCTGGGAAGCAGTCGCTGTAATCATCTCGCCTCCTGCTAGGGTAGATGTGGACGTGTATTTTACATCAGCGCCTCGTCGGGAGTAGTAAGCGCTATATAAATACAAGTCACTCGCAGCCACTCCAACCCCACTTACATATTACATAACGCGCAATTAAAATACATCTACTGCTCCATGGCAAGTCACGCATGCTCACTCCAGGAAATCACAGGATCAAATCACCACCAGACCTAGTACTAAGAATGTGGAAACTGATGAAAACGACTCTCTTTGACGTTTGAAATTGATTGATATTCTCTCACGCTAAATACATTTTCTCTTTGGAAATACTCACTTTTAATTCATCAGCAGCAGAGCGGGACGAGGAGGGAAGGCACGGAAAGCGGCGGGCACGTAAACAGCGCGGGACTGTCTGTGGGATCACGAGAAACAGGGGGACACACACAACACGGGACTCTCCACACCTCTGCGGCTGCCGGTAGTGAGCGCTCTGCAGTCCCCCAACCACCACCACCATGCAGTGTGCCCGATGGGGCAGAGGGTCTGAAAACCGTCAGCATCTCCTGTCTATGCCCGGCTAGAGCCGAGCCCCCAGGGACATAAGAGAGTCAGACTTCCCTCCCCACCCAGGAGAGCGGCACCTCACCACACCCACAGGGGCGTACCTCAAAACTCCTGCGTGCCCCCCACACCCACTGCTGCCACGGGTAGCGGGAGGGAGCCTCCCCTAGCCCCAAATAAAAAAACAAATCGACTCACCTGCACCTTGCGACGGCGGCACTTCTCCGGTCTCCCTCTTCGGCATGGGAGACCGGCAACGTCGACGGCGGCAATGTCTTGGGCACTTCTCCGGTCTCCCTCTTCGGCATGGGAGACCGGCAACGTCCTCCGCTTCTTCCGGGGCTCCCTCCAGGCAGGCCACGGGAGCCCCGCGTGGGCCGCCATACTGCTTCTGGGCCGCCGTCTTCCTTCTTCCCCCGGGCGGCGGGGGGGCGGGCACTTCCGGCCGGCCGGCCGCGCTAGGATTGGCCGGCCGGGCTAAATGCTGTCATGGAGACTGCACAGGCCTTGCTGTGGGAGACTTCGGATGAGCCCCGCACGCACAGTGAATATTAGATTTTAGAGAACAATGCAGGGGTCTGTTGGGTGTCTCGTTGCTTTCCCAAACACGGAAGAGAAGCACAGTCTGCCTGAAAGGCTGACCAATCAAAGGCCGCAAGGGGTGACAGGCCCAGGCACGCACCGGTGGGAACACTGTTGTCACCCTGTGATCCGGGTGGCGGAGCGCTGATTGGCCAGCAGAGGCCGGCTGCCAGCCAACCGGATCTGCGCATTTCATGCTGCCGGGGAGATGCGAGCTCAGGCAGGGGAGGGAGCGGCCCTGTAGTAAGATGGCGGGGGAGGAGAGCGAGCGTTTGTCATTAGCGTCGCCTTTGTCAGGCAGGCTCTGCTGAGTCACTGTGAGCAATGGGGGGGGAGGAAACGGAACACCGAGGACTGTGTTTTCTCAAATTGAAAACACAACATGTTACAAAACGGACGGCGGGAGAGGACACGGACGGCGGGAGGGGGGGCGGGAGGGGACACGGGGGGGCGGGAGGGGACACGGACGGCAAAGCACTCACGCAAGCAGGAAAGGGTGCCGGCTCAATGCCGGGACAGATTCGGGGGCGTTCCCGGCGTCGCGTGACGTCGGCAAAAGCCAAAGAATCTCGGGAACGCCCCCGTGTCTGGTCCGGCATTGACGGACAGGCCCCTCGTCCAATGGCTAGGCTCCATTTATGGAGCCAGCCAATGAATGACGAGGGCCGACCCAAACCCACACACAGTACTCATTAGGTTTTTGCCTGCGCAAAAAAGATGCGCAGAGCGCATCTTTTTCGCGAGGCAAAACCTAAAAAGGGAATGGTGTTATTGTTGGGGGTTGGAGGGCTTCAAAGGGGTGGAAATGCTTCGACTTTGTTTTGCCTGGTAACGGGCAAAAGGAAGTCTTGGTCCAAAAAAAGGATGAATAAACCAGCTTTCTGACTGCATTCCCTTCTTGGTGAGTTTTATGGCCACCATTGATTATCTTTGCTTTGTAAAACAGAGGAAAGGGATCGTAAAAACCCTTCAGCATCTGGGTTCCTGTCCCGGTAAAGAGAAAATATGGCTTTCTCTTCCACATGGAGATGGCGAATGAAAAGCGTATGTGAAAACAGGAAACTAAGGAGAGATGAGACTGACGAGAGAATGCGGGCAAGAAGAAGTGAAGACAAGGCTGGAATTAGTCACTAGTTACAGACCTGAAGACTGGATGTGCTCTCTCTGAACACACTGCAGTGGCAGAGCTGTGAACATCGGCCCGATTAGATCTGCACACAATTTGTCATAGATAGACAATAAGCACATTGCATGGAGAGCAAATGTTCCTTCTGCTGGACTACGAAGCAGTCTGTAAGACATAGACACACACAACATGCTCTACTGCACAACCTCATGAACACACTACAAAGTCCGCAAGATCTAAAGATAGAGCTAGGCAAACCCAAAGCGCAGCATACATATATCTACGGAAATCTAAGATGAAGCAAAATTAAACACAAGGCTCACGGTGCCCTCAAGCCACAGTCTAGCACACCATGACTGGGAATCCATCTCAGACGGAGCCATAATGAGCGAGTGGCCAACAGACCCTGTAAATCCCAGTGGGGTACTCGTGTTACTATGGTAATCCCTAAACTAAAGCCACAATAAACATGTGGTAAATGGAGACTATAAACAACAAGCTCTCTGCATTGCTGTGGGGGAGGCGAGGGAGCGGAGCGCATTCCTTTGAAGTGTGATGATGGGGGGGGGGGCAGGGGAGAGGAGCAGCCACATCAATGGAGGGCTGATGAAGTGCTAGGATTCCCCACGGCCAGACTGACTTTTGCGTGGCGCGCAGCGTACTTGGGAACACAGGGACATATAGCATGGGACAGAGTAGTAGCGTGAGAGGGACAGAAGTGCATATTTTTAGCGCACAGCATGGGCGGGGGCAGTATGTGACAGAGGCAGAGCGTGGGCAGAGTGGGACGCAGCAAGGATGTGGGGCCACAGTGGCACATAGTATGGACGGGGGTGGGGGGTCAGAGGCAATATGTGAAATGAGCAGAGCGTGCCATGGGGCGGACAGAGTGGCGCACAGCATGGACGGTGTTGGGGAACGGAGAAGGCAGCATGTGACTGAGAGGCAGAGCGTGGGCAGGAGACAGCGTGGCGCCCAGAGTACTTGGAGGGACACTTAGCATGGGGCAGACTATCAGCGCGAGAAGGGCAGAAATGTTGATTTTTAGCGCACAGCATGGGCGGGGGGCAGTATGTGACAGAGACAGACCGTGAAATGTTTTTAAGACATAAACTTAAAGAGAGGGCTAAGCGTCCCGGCAGACAGCGCCCTAATTTAAGCTCAGACAGAGCCCGATGGAGACCCGTTTCGAGGCCCCCTTTAAAACACTGGTGGTGCCCAGCGCCAGTGAGACCCGGCCCACTTAAAGCCCTGATTAGAAGTATTTATGCAGAGTGGGCCATGTCCGGAACCAGCAAAGAGCTTTAACAGGACAGGACTATGTGCCGGAGCCCGCTGAGCGTGGTCAGACGTCTGGAGAAATTTGGCAGGGGAGAGGGTAATAAGACCATTGTTGGGCAACACTAGATTTGCACTGAATAAGTTACAATACATACAAACCGATGCATTAACCTACTGAGCCAATTTTACTGGTTGCGCCTGACAATTTGCACTGGAAAGTTCCAACTGCACTTTGTTGTGCAGGCTGGCAAGACCACGGCCACTGGAGCTATGCATGTGAAATAAGCCTCGGGGTCGCGTCCACATCCTGTGATTCTGGGCAAATCACTTAGTCTCCCGGTGCCTGAATGTGTCCTTGTGTAATGTAACCGGCGCTGATGTAAAGCGCTCCGATACCTAAGGGTTGAATTTGCCCTATATAAATCTACAATAAAAACAAGCATTTGCTATGCAATAGGTTATTTTCGTTTTAAATGATTAAGTGCCTGCTCTGTTTCTCTCATTCAACATCGAACCCAGCTGAACGGGGTCCCATGTTTTTTTCCGGCACAGTCCACTTAAACATTCTGGACTGTTAAAACAGAAATTGGACTCAAAACTGAAATATGTCTCAGTTTGGTGCTCTATTTTACAAATGGCAATGAACCTGCAACAACGCGTGCTGTCCTTAGATGGCAGTGCAGCCATTCAAACGACCATTTTACTCGTTCGGAAATACCATTGTATTGGCCATTATTAGTCTGGTGCAATAATTGCATGAGGAAAAAAAACTAAATACATATTACCATTATATATATATAATAAATTACCAGTGAGTTCCACTGCTTCACAGAATCACGAGGCACCAGACATGGTTCCTTTATAATGTCACGAGTTCCCAGCTGACGTGTAAATATCCTCATTACATTAATTTGCGTTTTGGAAGTTTATATAAAACACATATGAGCCAAAAAAACTATAAATATATATAAAATGCCGGACCCTATATTGATGTCCTTAACTTTACAGGCAAAAAAATACTGATCGATTTCCGAACAAGGAGTGTAAATAAAAAGCATTAAAATAATCTAGCGATGTTTTTTACCCGTTTCAATTTCACATTTTACCTACTCTTGCATTCCCTATGAGCATCTGCTTTTTTTCAGGATGTCGTGTTTCTGGAGGTTTTTTTTCCCATGCAACATATCACACTTGTATAGTGCGTACAATCTATCAAAAGAGTCCTCTCTGTGTATCTGTGTGCGTTCAGGCTGCGGGTGAGTGTTTTCCAGCGGGCCACGACTGATATCGTTGGAGTTCAGGCTGAAGCAAAGAGTTTTTCAAACTGCTCGTCAATGAGTCACTAGTCTAGGGATTTCAAACATACATGCTCAGCCAATACGTGGCTCACATGCGGAGTGCACAGGCCAATACAGGAGGTGCCAAATGTAATTCTGATTTTATGCGAATGTGTGCATAGGGGTATACGGTTGTTGACATACTGGTAGGGTGAAAGTAAAAGAAAATTAAATAATTGCTTACAGTAGAATGGGTGTGCTGTGTGTGGAGGGGAGGGGGTAGTGAAGTAAAGGAGATGCAAGGAAGTAGGTGCAGGAGAGAGTGAAAAGAGGGCCCTTAAAAGGAAAGCGATGAGGTGTGAGGTCTGCATATGGAAGGGTTCAGAAAGATCTTCAGAGAGCAAGCATATGGTGATGGGGTATGAGGCCAGCCGAGTGCACGCTGGGGGAGCCTTTGAAGTCTGCTGGCAGGGGGAGGAAGGGTGACGAGACACAGGCCCTGCAGTGGGAGTCACAAGTGAAGCGAATAATTAGGGGAGGAGAACTGGCAGGCTGATAGGCAGAAGGCTCAGGCAAGCTCGTGCACGAGGCGGCGTGCACTTCCCAAAATCCTCTGTGAGCCCTTGGCCTTAAGAAATGGTTTGACTGCATTAGGGCTTGTTTCCTATTCCTGCGGAATAGGAAAGGATGAGCCCTAAACAGGGACATGAAATATTTAGTTGCCACCAACTGACTGAGAGCACATGGATTATGGTTGGGAAAGCTGGCTTGCATACTAAACGTCAGGAGAAGGACATGCTGAGCTGTCGAGTTAAAAAGGAGCCTGTTTTTTTATGCACAATATTTACAACAGAGTTTCTGACTAACTGGATCACCTCACCAGGGCACCCTTTGCAGCTGAGGGTCCTGGGAAGCCCTCTAGAAGGGCCCTCTGGAAGGGCAATGGAATGCCATGGACCCCCCAAACATCTCTCTGATGGCTAGGGCAGTTACCTGCACTGTGAAACACAAAGCAGCTTGTAAGCAGTGGCTCCATCCCTAGCTTAATGAGCTGTTCCAGAGTATGTGCAGGTCTCTAGTGGCTTTTTTCTAAAAGGTATCTTTCAAACTTTTTCAACAATTTTAGAGCACTAGAGAAATGTAGACATAACTAAAAGTTTGGAACGATGAAATGCCAAAAGTCAGCCACTCCTGTAACAAGCTGCAATATCATCGGTAAACGTCTTTAATTTGATGCACTGTGTCACAGTAAAGATAACTTTAGCCAGTTCAACTAAGTAATAAAAAGATACAGCACCCTCCAGATGCTGATGCATATATCAAAGGGTCAACTTTTTTCCCATGGGCACAGGGTGGTAAATGTTAAATGTTAGAGGGTATTTGCTTAATGCACATTGCATATTCAAACTACCACAAACGGAGACCATTAAAGGGCATCTATTCTGTGTCAAAAACCTCCAAGACATCAAGTCAAATATACAGGACTAAATTGGAAACTTGACCTAATACATCACTTTTAAGCCCAATATTACTATTCTTCATGATCAACTAAATCCTACAGTGAGACATTATATTTGGAGACAGGACTGTTCCAAACCATCTTTCATGTAACGTTGCACATTTTTCTTTCAGTATGTTTTAAATACATTGTGGTAATACATACATTTTCATCTTGGCATAATGACTACACCTGGAAACAATAACTGGTAGGTTTACATCTTTGGGCCAAGTGTAAAGTATTTTGAAATGTTGCTATTCCTTTATTTTGTGTTTTAAATGTAGTTTAAAACTACCTTAGAAACAGAGGAAGAAAAATAACTGTTAAATGTTCTGTTTAACGTTTTGGAAGTTATCTTACCTTATTGTTCTCCATTTGATGGAGGACAGTATCAGCTGCTGGGAAGCAGACGTGTCCTTCACAGTCCCCTATCCACTACTGTGGTGGATTTGGGGTGATGAAAAGAAGTCTCCAACAATAGGTAAATGGCAATGACAGTAAAACACCGAATATAAGAAGAAAGATACACCTTCTCAGCAACTACCGTCCGGTCTCCAAGGTAAGAAATGACAACAGAAGCCACATTCCGGAACAGTAAACCATGACGCAACAATGGCTGCATCAGAGTCCCCTGAAGATTCTGCAGTGCTAAGACTCCAGAGGTTTCCATGGCCCCAGAGAGACACATCATGGCAACAAGATTCCAATCTGGCTCAGAACTCTGTTTTTTTTTTTTAACATGATTAACAGTTGTGTACATAGCTAATGGTAGATATGGCCCTGCCTTGTGCAGAGTAAAGCAGGGGTATCACCAAAGTGTTAATGTGCAATATCTGGAGCAATTGGGGGGTACATTTCTCTGGTTGTCAGATATACGCATGAGTAATCTCATTAGGAGTGTGAGTAAATATTGCAGGTTTACATTACTGAGATTAAGGCTATAGTTTTAGCCAGTGGATGAACTGGATTTTATTGGGATCAGGCTTGGGAATTTCCACTTCAGCTTCAGTACCTCTAACTAGAGCTATGAAGCCTGTGCACAAAGACTTGAAGGAGTAACATGTGCCTCCTGTAAACAAGGTGGAAGGGATATGTTTCATACTATGTGCCTTCAGGATTGTTGTGCCTGTTAAACTTGAATATGGTAATTTTTTTGCTTTTTTGTGTTCTTCTTGTCAGATATCTTATTGGAAAGAGGATATGCTGATACACCTAATTGTTAAACTGGAAAAGGTTGTGTGTGGGCAGCAAAAGAAGAACCCCAAAGAAGAAAACATGAGGGAAGAATACATGGTTAAATAATTATTCCACGTGATGGGAAGACAGCAGTTTTCAGGACTTGGACAGCATTGAATCAGTGCTTAATTTGAGCCAGTGGTTTCCGGTGCTCAGCACTGGCACTCAGTCATTATCACCGGCGCTAAAGCACCAGTTAAGGACACATTCATTTTTGATAGGCACAGGGAGATTAAGTGAGTCATAAGATATTAAGCCAACGCTAAGACTCAAACTTAGATTCCAAGCTCTGAGCTTGGCAGCTCTAGCCATTACACCACATTCTCGACCACTTGTAGGAAATCATGGATTCTGATGGCGCTAACAAGAGAATATGGCTGACGGAAGCGGCCTCCTGAAGAGAGTCCCAGCACTTATTTTTTTTTACAAATTTACCACAGCACTTATGCCATCATCTTTGCCAATTTGTAGCACTGCAAAAACAAATTTCACTGTTATACAACCTAATGGCTTTAAATGTATTGTGCTCATGAGAATGAAAAGCTCAGACAACTTACAGGGATTTAAATCCATGAACTGCAGTTGACACACACATGAGAGCAGTGAATATATAACTCACTGAGCTACCTCAAAATATTACTTGATATTACATAACAGTGTGAATAATCCCAAGGGAAAACATGATCTGGATTTAAGTAGGAGTCAGTGGAAAGAAAAGCGAAAAAATCACTGCAAGACAGAAACTATAACCATTAAATAAATACTAAGTGTGTAGTTAGGAAAACAAAGAATCTGAATTTACTATGCATTCATAACCTAACATAACTCTAGAATCTCAAGCTATGTGTTTTGTGTGAAATTTTCGTTTATAATAATGTGACATTATTTGTGGATATTGCATGTGGAAGACTGGTTTGTGTATACCATGACTTGCAGAGAATATTTCCTGAATGGACCAGGTAGTCTTCAGTCGGTAGCAAGAGTAGATTTTCCTCTTAATGTATGCAACATACTTGCCCCAAACCATTTAATCTTCAAAAATTGAGGGCCTCATTTATGAGAAGTGACGCATCACTGCGTGAAAGCAGCGATGCGTCACTTCTCAGTGCGCCCCCTGCGACGTGATTTATGCGTCATATTTACTGTATGATGCATCATGTCGCAAGGAGTTACAGATACGTCAGTATTTCTGACGTATCTATATGGCGTAAAAGTGACGCATTGCTGGAGTTTGTCACAAAAGTGGTGCAACTCCAGCAATGTGTCCTTTCACAAGGGTTTGCGTCAGTCTTACGCCTGCTGTGAGGTAGGGATAAGATATTGACGCATTTGCACCCTAGAAGTGGCGCAGTGAAACCTGGTAGATTTCACTGCTTCACTTCTACGAGGCTTACATACGTGGGACTGCCCACCCTGCATACATTATACCTGACGCAGGTATAATGTAGCACAGGGGTTTACAAAGTGACGCATCTGCTTAGATGCGTCCGTTTGTAAATAGGGCGCAACAGGAGGCATTTTTTTGCCGCTGATGCATCACAAAAAGTGACGCAACGTAAGCTCAAAACTGTCGCAAGGCCTCATAAATAAGGCCCTGAATTTTTCAAAAATTTTCAACAATTTTAGAGCGCAAGAGAAATTGTGACAACATTGGAAGTTTGGAAAGGTGATAGGCCAGAGATCAACCACTTCTGCACCAAGCAGCAATATTATAGGTAAAACCTCTTTAATTTGACATGCTCTGTTAACCCTTTCGGTGCTCATGACGGAACCGCTCCGTTCATGTGCACAGGCGCACTAAATCCCTCTGCTTCAAACTGCAGACGGATTTTCTATTCTGGTGGTCGGGGGGGGGGGGGGTTTGGAGGTGGGGAAGAGCTTCCCCAACCTCCCAAGGCCTGTTTCTTATTTTCAATGTAATGTTGATCATGGTGTGCTATCATCATTACATTGAAAACCAAACTGAAACTTAGTTTCAATATCAATGTTTCAGTACTTGTGGGGCTATCTCAGCCCCCGAGCATGGAAACACCTGAGAGAGGTATCATTTTTATCAGGAGACCAAGGGGAAAGCTGGGTGGTAGGCCATTTTTTCTGGCTTGGTGATCCCACAATGTACCATGGTATTTTTGATATCTATACACCAATAATGTTAATGTGTTAATTTAAGGAGCTTCTATGAACTGCGCTGCCCCAGGGTACAACCTGTTCCTCACCAACTCCTGTCTGTCTTGTTCTATGACATACATATAGAACTTATTGTAATATATATTTTTTTGATCAACTTTTAAAGAACACCATTTTTAGTCCAGTTGTTGAGGGAGCACTAATTAATTCCCCAAGAGATTATACAAATGGCCTAAATTAATATTATCAGTCATCCTTTACTCTCTGTTCCAAGAGAACATACTGTTGAAGGAAATTTTCTTCTGAATACCTTTCCCTTAATACCATCACTTTTAGTAAACCATATTTTTGCTTTTATTAAATCTAAGGTCATGCTTAAGGTAACGTGCTGTATGTTTAAATGATGGAATGGAATAACTACAACACAGCTGGAAGGAAATATCTGCAGTATTGTAAAATTGCAAGAGTTTTTGGTCTGTTGTTCTTAATTGTTAATTTTTCTTAATCATTTGTCACCTCTTTAGGAGTGCTCTTTTATTTAATTTTATTTATTATTGCTGTTAAGTCTGCTCGCCCCAACTTACCAATACCAGGGGTACGGATAAATCTGGTGGGATGAACAGATGGAGTTAACAGTGATTACCAGGTGGACCCTCTAGAAGTGAGAAATTCCCATGGATTCAGAAATTCTGGTTCACATGACACACCTAGGTATAGGCCCTGTCCATCTTATCAATGGGAGCAGAACTGACATACAATGATAGAAAGTAAGGTAGGTGCACTAAAAGACAGGACATAGTTGCAACAAATTGCGCGCGCCCAACTTTTTGAGACCTGTTTCTGGATGATACCTTTGTTATACCGTTGTCCCATGAGGTGGCATTGCAAACTATCCGTTTGCAGGGTATCACAGAGTGACAAGCTTAATAAAAGTTAAGTAGCCGTGCAGCTAATTAAGGCCAGCTGAGACTGGCTACAATGACAAGGACTGTGGCCTGCAACACAATCCCTGTGTTTGCATTCCTAAGTGGGATTTTTGGTTTTATTAAGAAGGTGATGTTCCTTAAAGGAACCATATTGGCTAAGCTTTTCAAACCAAGGGTTTGTAATTGAAAGTAGCTTTATATACCTTGTTTACAATTCTGTAAGGTTCAAGATTACAGTAATAAGATAAATAGGGCTTGCACGGGCACCAGAGAACAATTTCTTAACAGCAACGTGCATGAAGCTACATTTGATCTGTGTGAAATCATGACTAGTCTAAGTGAAGAGTAGTGCACCTTCAACAGCGTTGGTCATTGAACCTTTTGTGCAGAGGAGTTTCCAGGTCGATTGCAAAATCTGCATGGGTAACACATTTTATGTGTGAGCAAATTCATTTCTATTGGTTTGCGCATGATCAAAATGTATTTTTCTCCATCTGCACTAATAGCTGATTACATAAATCAATTAATCTGCTCTCTAATGTTTAATTATCTAAAGTACTTACTGATGGGGCTCATAATATTACAGATAAAGAAAAAGAAATCTACAGTTCTCAATAAAATCAATGAGGAAAAACAATACATTTTGCATTTATTAAAGGGCTCGCTACATTGCTTGATTTTGTTGTCCCAAAGTCTTCATACCTGCACTTTGCAGAATCATATTCTTTGCACCTTCTGTGTGCTTTTTGGACTCTGCCTGAGGACTCACAGCCTCACAACCACCACAAACCCTGAGGAGGAGGGGCTGGAAACTTGGGAGGCCCCACTGCTGCAGACATGCAATAAAGTGCCTAATATACTCCCCTGGTGAGGAGCATCCCTGGATGAAGACTAGGTCAAAAGTAGGTCTTGTTGCACCTGTCCGCGTTTCTGTTTGTCCCGTGGCTCCCATCTGCCCCGTCTCTTGCGACTCCTTTTGTAAGCATCCAGGATTGCCTTTTCCCCTGTACTGGAACTAAGGGGAAAAGGAAAATGCAGATTTTCCACAGTTTTAATGTAAAGAAAATCATGATTTTATTAAAAAAGGCACGGAGGCTAATAGCATATCCCTTTTATTCCTGCCCAAACACAGCAGCAACAACACTATAGAACTTAGAATATTATCAAAACATTCCATAACTTAGAACATGTATAATACACCAAGTAAAGCAGCCATCTTCCTCTTTTGTGACTGTGAATGTGAAAAAAACAATAAATAACAAGTCCATAAATAAATTCCACCGACTCCAAACTTCCTTAAACTCATCTCCGACTCCTCCTCTTCAAACTGGAACATCCTCTCCATCCACTTCTTCAGCTTCATCCTTCAAAATAAACCAAACAAAATTAATTACAGGGTGGGCACAGCGGAGGGATAATATTAGCCTCCGTGCCTTTTTTAATAAAATCATGATTTTCTTTACATTAAAACTGTGGAAAATCTGCATTTTATGTCAAAGGCCCGGAGGCCAACATTATGCATGTTCAAAGTTCTTCCAAAACCTTACTCAAAACATTTTCCACAGGCTTAAAGTAAAACTTACGAAAAGTCGAATCATTTGACCAATCTGCTGCCTTTAAAATTTCGCCCAAACTGAATCCTTTCACAAAGGCTTTACTAGCCATAGCCCCTCTTACCCAATGGGACCCGAAAACACTAATATCCACCCCTGCCTTGACCATCACATTTCTCACCCATCTCGCCAAAGTAGGAGTAGACACAGCCTTATACGGATTAACATATGAAATCAATAACTGCTTACAATCTGCACCCCTCAAAGCAGAAGTCCTTTTTTCATATTCCTTCAGGCATTTAACCACACACAAAACACTCTCACCCTCTAAAAAAGGATAAAAAATTGTTCTTGACATAGTCTTCGTCCTCCTTTTAACCTCAAAACACACTCCCTCTGGTTGATAAAACCTAGAATTTACATCCAAAGCCCTAATATCTGACACCCTCCTAAACGAAACCAGACATAACAGCATCGTCATCTTCCATGTCAAGTATTTCAAATCCAACTCTGAATTTGACCCCCAACTTTCAAGCTCTCTCAACACCAAAGTAACTTCCCAAAGTGAATCATACTTAGCCTTCGGCGGAATAACCACCCTAACACTTTTAACCAACCTCCTGACCAGAACATGCTGTCCAACCGGAACTCCATCCACCAAACCATGCCCTGCTGAAATAGCAGACCTACTTAGATTAACTGAATTATACGCCAAACCACTACAAAAAAGACCTGACAAATAATTTGCTACCTCTACCACAGGTGCTGAAATGGGATCCAAACCCCTCTCAACACACCAACCATTCCGACTTTGAGACAAGCTCCTCAGCCTCCTTTGATAAACCCTGCATTTGCCAAATTCTCCAGAAATCAACCAAACCATCAACTTCAGCTGTCCTGTGACCACAAGGTCGTGAAAGTTCCCCTGAACATCCATCAATATCTCCCTGCAATCTGGCAGAATTACCGGGTTCTCCACCAATAAATCCATCGCATCCGGGAACCATACCTGAGCTTTCCAGAAAGGAGTTATCAGAACCAACTCTAACTCCTCCCTTCTGACCTTGTTCAGAACCCTCTGAATCATAGAAAATGGGGGAAACGCATAACTCCTTCCCCCCTTCCAACTCTGCAGAAAAGCATCCACTCCCTTTGCCTCTGGATCTGGCCTCCAACTGTAAAACTCCTTCAACTGAGTGTTCAACCTGTCTGCAAACAGATCTACACTCAAAGGCCCCCACATTCTCTCCAGACTCAAAAACACCTCTCTCTTCAACCTCCAACAGCTTGCATCCCTCAGGTATCTTGAATACCAATCCGCTTCTACGTTGCTCAACCCTGGTATGTACTGTGCCTGAACTACAATCTCCCTCTCCAGACAAAATTTCCAAAATTCCTTTGCAAGCTCCGCTAATCCTTTTGACCGAGGTCCACCCATCTTGTTTACATATTGAACCGCCGACAAATTGTCCATCTTCAGAAGAACACAACATTTGACTCTTTCCTTCACAAAACTCTTTATTGCGAAGGAGCCCGCCAGCAACTCCAAACAATTTATCTGCATTAATCCTTCCTCCTTCGACCATTGCCCCCCTGTTGAGGTCTCTCCACATCTAGCTCCCCATCCGTATAAACTCGCATCCGACTCTATCTCCACTTCTGGCATTGACCCAAATATTGCTCGTCCGTTCCAAGCTTCCAGACTCATCAACCACCACTCCAATTCCTCCTGAGATTCCTGATCTATCACAACCTTCTGAGAATACCTCACATCTTTCCTCAAATACTTTGCCTTCAACCTCTGTAACGCACGATAATGCAGGGGAGCAGGGAATATCGCCTGAATTGAAGAAGAAAGTAGACCCAACAGACGCGCTAACTGCCTCAAAGTAATCCAATCCGCCGACGTCACTCTCCTCACTTCTTTCCTGATCTTTCTCACCTTCTCCATTGGCAACCTCAACACACAATCCAACGTCCGTATCTGAAAACCTAAAAAGGTCATCACCTGTTTTGGATCCCCACACGACTTCTCTTTGTTCACTACAAACCCCAAATCCTCTATTACTCTCACTGCAAACTCCGTATGATCCTTTGCCAACTTCCTCTCTTCTGCCATTATCAAGATATCGTCTAAATAGACTATCAGACGAACTCCTCTGGACCTCAACCAAGCCGCAATCGGCCTCATCACTTTGGTGAAGCACCACGGAGCTGACGTCAAACCGAAAGGGAGACTCTTGAACCTCCAGCGCCTTCCCAACCACCTGAACTGAAGGAAATCCCTTTGTTCCTGGCACATCGGAATTGTTAAATAAGCATCCTTTAAATCCAGTCTCGTTAACCAATCCCCCTTTCTCAACAGATCCCTCAGCATATGAATCCCCTCCATTTTGAAATAGTTGTAAACAACCCAATCGTTCAATTCCTTCAAATTGATTACCGGTCTCATCTTCTTGTCCTTCTTCTCTACAAGAAATAAGTTGCTTATAAAGCAACCCGGTACTTCCTCTGCAAGCTCTATTGCACCCTTTCTCTCCAACTCTAATACTTCTTTTGTTACCAAACTTTCCATCTCCTCTGAAAACCTTAATACCTTTGGAACCCTCAGTTGAACCGGAGTACTGATAAAGTCTATCCTGTATCCAACCACAGTTTCCAAAACCCATGGATCCTGTGTTATTTCCTGCCATCTGGAAACAAACTGGGCTAGTCTGCCGCCCAATTTTACTTCCATAAATAAAGGGTCTTGTAAGAAACTTACCTGATACTCCTCTCGGCCTCCTATCCGACCTTGCACCTCTTCCTCTCCCCCTCTGTCTTTGCGGGAAGAAACTTCCTTGGTCGGACCTTGTAAATCCATATCCTCCTCCACTTGCATAACCAAATCCATATCCGTAACCTCTTCCATAGGGCCTGTTACCTCTTCCATAAAATCCTCTGGTAACTCCAAAACCTCGGCCGGGGAACCGACCCCTTGTCCTCCCGGCCGAACCAAAAACACGTCTCATATCTTTCTGAGCCTTCTGTAAAGAATTAAATGTACCCACGTACTTTGCCATATCCTTCACAAAGTCGTCACCGAACAGCAGCCCATCGCTCTGTTCACCCAACTCCTTGCCAGCCAAATCTGCAAGTTTTGGATCGATCTTAAACAAGATACTCTTTCTCCTCTCTTGACAGAGAGCCGCATTGGCATTCCCCAGCAAACAAATTGCACGTTGCACCCACTGACGCATTTCACTTACGTCAACACCTGTATTGTTGCTATGTGCTTCTTCGCACAAATCAAAAATCTTTGACAAAGGACCCAGAATATCCAGCATTCGATCATGCCACCCTTTCAAGCCTTTGTCCAAACCCCTTCTTGGGTCTCTTTGTTATTAATGAATGTCAGCATCTTTTGGTCCAATTCCGGAGTGAAAGCCACTTTACTATTTAGGGTTGGCCTCGGGCACTCAGACCTCAGTCGAGTTCTTATCTCTTTTGGCATCTCCTTTCTGATCCAATAACGAATGTATTTTGCAACATGCTCTACAGGGGACCACTGTGGTGACAAAGGATGTTGTATTAGTAATGGATCAAACATTTGATCCCCTTGAGGGTCAACAAAATCCTCATATTCCAATTTTATCTGCTCATCCAACTTCCTCCTTTTAACCTTTACCTCTTCCACATCCGAATCCTCCAAACTCGAGCTACATGTAAGCTCCACATCCCCACTAGTTGAACTACTATCACACGCCACAGAGCTATGTCCTTTCCTTTGTGCCTTTATAGCACTGACTTTGGCCTTTATAGCCTTCTCCTTCTGCTCTCTATTTTCCTTCTCCTTAGATATCTTTCCTTTAACCACATTTTTCCTTTTCTCCTTCCTTTTAGATGCTCCACAAGAAGAATCTGCCACTACCTGCACTTCCTCAGAGGTATAAAAATCATCCTCTTCTCCAGACCTTTGGCTTTTCTCTCCCTCTTTATTTCTCTTCCCAATAGTGCTTTCAATCCTTTTCTCTAAGGAAGCACTAAACTCGCCAAACATCTTTTCCATGTATCCTTTCATTCTTTCCTCGAAACCTAACTCCTCATTCTCCATCTTTAATTATACTTTCCTCAAGTATTCCTATCCAATACTGAAAAACTTCCCAAATCTAACTCTTTCTTTACTCTTTATACACCTCTACCTCAAAGCGACACACTCCGTTTGAACTGACGAACCTCGTCTGACTGAAACTGACAGTAATCAGTCAGACGATGTAAAACACCCCAAAATATGGCCGTTCACGTTCCCATTTAGAAAACCTAGGTTTCCCAATGACTCAAAATGGCCGCCGCACGTTACGCACGTACGGCGGCCCCTTCAGCACACACTTCCTATGCTTCAGCTCGTGTCTCAATTCGCTTCCGAACTCTCCTCATCTGCCGTTCTACACGTCCTCCAGCTTGAAGCACTCGCGTCCCCAGTCACGCGACGCATCAAACATACGCCATGCGCTCGTGGACGCACGCGCTTCAACTGTCAACTTCAGCGAACCAACAAACGGTAACCCAATACTCCTATTTAATGTATAAAATAAAACACGCCTTAATTTGCTAAAGAAAAAACGGCATTAATCCAAGTCTCCTTTAAATAACATCAGTTTTTCCTACCTCTAACAAGCACCACTTCACATAATAAATCCCATTTATTAAAAACATTTCCCTTTAAATGCTTACACAAAATTAATTTACAATATAAACCTTAATAATCTTTGGCTAAATTTATTAACCAATTTAATACACAATTTCTTTAAAATCGAATTTATAAAGAGTACTTATCTCATGTTCGAGCAGCAACAAAAGAGGAAGATGGCTGCTTTACTTGGTGTATTATACATGTTCTAAGTTCTGGAATGTTTTGATAATATTTTAAGTTCTATAGTGTTGTTGCTGCTGTGTTTGGGCAGGAATAAAAGGGATATGCATAATGTTGGCCTCCGGGCCTTTGACATAAAATTGCATTTGGTGCCACAGACCTGGTTCCTTCCTGGTGCGTGCAGCTAGTGTCCCTTCAAAGGAGAGGTAACTCACCAAAAGACCCATCTCCCTGGAGGGGGTGAGGGACAACTTGGTTGTTTCTAATAGTTCTAATAGTCTAGACATTCTCATGAGGCCAAATGAAGTAACAGTCGACTCTCAATCAAGTATGGACAGTGTGTAATGGCCCCTTGTGGAGAATTTGCCTATTATGGAGCCTCTAGTGAAAAAGAAGAAGGGTAGGACACTGTGCAAGAAGGGGACAATAGACTGCAAGGGGACTAAACTGAAGAAGCATAATGTCATCCCATCGTGGACTACCTCTAATATAGATGGATTATGCATTAGGATAGAATGTTTGTTTAAATTATATCTAAAGCCAGTACAAGATTGCCCTGATGCCAAAAAGAAAACGTGCGACCCAAATATTGAGCCTAGCTAAACTCACTCTGCCGCTAAGGTGCTTTTGCTGTCCTTGCACCCTCCTTAGGATTCAAGCACTATGGCTAGTATGGCCGATGGTCCTAATCCCAATAAAACCACGGTCTCTATTGGTTGTGGTTTGAGGCACGGGGTTATGTCAGCTCAGACACAAATGAGATGATCCTCATCTTCTCTGGTACAAGTGCCTATAGGTGCCATTCTCTCTTCCCAAGCAAACTGCTCCAGCAACGCTTCCTGGACAATTAGGCAATGGGGCGTCTGGGAGCTTGCTTGTAGGATGGGTATGGAACCCAGTGAGACTTGCAAGAGTAGCTTTAGCCAGGAAGTTTGAGTTTTGAATCTCCCACCAGAAGTATGCCCTTGTTTCTTAATTTTAGCGAACGTTCCTAGGCTGAAACAGTCCCAGACTGAGAACACAGTCTAGTTGATTTTAAAATTATTTGACTGGGTAATAAATTTGGAGGCAATGACCACTCTTTATCTGAACACATTTTGATGGCAAGTAGGGTTGACTGGGTAGGAGTCCTAACTTTACTACTCCTAAACTGAGAAAAATCCTAACTTTAAGACTTTCGGTATTTACAGAAGGCATTTAGGAGTCCTAAAGTTAGGACTCCTTACTTCTGTGAATACCAAAATGAGTAAGTGCATGTAGGATTTTGTCTTAAGTTAGTTCTGTGACTTGGGCCCTGAGTATGGAGGAAGAGAAAAGGGTAAGGTAGAAAGAGCTTGAAATAATTAGAAGTGGGGGAAAGGTCGAGGCAGACAGGCAAAGTGGTAAGAGAAGCTAGAGAGGGTGGGTTAAAGAGGAGAAAGAGGGATGGGGTGTAAAGAGAAAAGAAATGCATTTGAGAAACATGGTGTGGAAGAGATAAAGAGAAGAGGTTACAACAGAGAGACATAGAGGGGGAGAGAGCGAAAGGTGAAGTAGTGAGATATAGCAGGAGCGGTAGAGATAGAAAGGCATGGTATGTAATGTGAGTTGAAATAGACAAGGAAATGCAGAGGGCGATGCGGATGAGACAGACTGCAGATAATGGAAGAGGAGAGAGGTAGAAAAAAAGAGATAGTGAAAAATGAGTAAGAAGTATGAGAGTTGAGGAAGAGCAAATGAATGTAGAAAGGTAGAGAAGAATTTGGATAGGTGGTACAGGAAGCAAACAGTGAAGTAAAATGAGATATTAGACAGTGGGAAAGACAGAAAGGAGACAGACTAAGAGAGAGAAAGGCAAATATGAGGAGAAGTGAAATGTAAGAGAGTGAAACAAGCGAGGTGAAGGGAGGTGAGGTAGAGACTAGTGAGGTAGAGAGGGAGCTGAGAGGGTGGAAAGATGAACTCTTGGGAGGTGGAGAGATAGAGAGGTAAGATAAAGAAAGATGAACTTTAGAGAAAGATTAAACTCATGGTAGAGAGATAAAGAAGAATGAGATGGAAATACTATAGTGAAGTGTAAAGAGATGTTTGTAGGTAAAGGCAGCATTGAGGCAGACAGAGGGGTAGAATAGAAGAGAAGTAAATAAAGATAGGTACACAGTGTAGTAAGTAGTGAGAGGGGAGGTTGTATGTTAGAATTAGAGAGATGGAGTAGAGAGAAGAGTACTGAGTAAGAGGAGTGGAAAAAATAGGTGAGGTATGACTACTGCGATCAATGGGGGAAGCTACACTGAGATGTAAAGAGAGATGTATGGTGAGGTGAACTAAAAACAAACAGGCACATGAGATATTTAGTTGCCACCAACTGCCTGAGAGCTCATTGATTATGGTTGGGAAAACCGGGCTTGCATACTAAACGTCAGAAAACGGACATGCTGAGCTGTCAAATTAAAAATTAACCTGTTTTTTATTCACAATATTTACAGAAGGGTTTCTGACTAACTGGATCACCTCACCAGGGCACCCTGTGGAGCTGAGGGTCCTGGGCAATTGTCAACTTTGCACATGCCTTAAATTGGCTTTACCATCTCAAGCCGTATTCTGTATAGGGCCCAGGGGGGTTTGGGAGTATGCATCCCCTTTGTCTCCAGTGAGCTAGTCCTCAGGTACTCTGGTCATATCACACTTGTTCAGCACACAATTATTTCTGCAAGTGACGTCTTATTTTTCATTTTTCCTATAAGTAAACTGTTAACTCTGCAAACAAAACAGAACAGTTCGTATCGGTGTGTCCCATTTTTTTCGTAGCTGCGCTGCCTCGTGCCCTTCCGGCATGCATGGCACCAAAACCCACTGAACGGAGCAGTGATCACTGAGGGCGTGTCAGTGGAGTGGGGGGCTAGTGGTGTGCGTGCACAGATTGCCTTAGACCTGATGTAGGACAGCCTTAGTGAGCAGTAGAGCCTCACTGGTTGTCGGCCTAGTGTGTGGTGCGCTTAGCAGACGGATGGAGTAGCCTAGCTGCGGTTTTCGGAAGATGCTGCCCGCGCCCGGTCTCGCGGCCAGACACGCGGCCAGTTGCATCCTCCTAATGTGGCGTGGAAGGGGGTTATGGCTACAGCTGGAAAGCAGGAGTCCGAAACCGTAAACATGGGAATATGTGAGGGGTGAAGAGTGGGGGGGGGGGAGTGTACTCGTGGGAGCGGTGTCAGAGGGGAGGTGCTGGGGGTAGGTTCCAAGTCGACGTAAGGCTAGAGAGCCCTTGTGTGGGTAGCTGGCTTTGTCAATAGCCTGCGCGTCTGTGGGCCGGTGTCACGCTCGGGGGGGGATGCGATTTGCAGCCCTGTCTACTGAGCTGCCACCCCTGCGGTGCCCGCCCATCTTAGCGGTCTCTATGTGAGCCCTCTGACCGCGCCCTCCCCCTGTAGGGACCCCAGGATATCATCCCAGAGCTGTGCGATCGGGAACTGCCTCAAGCCCGCTATCTCCTCCCGGCGTAGCGCCGTGCCCTCTGCTCTTGCCCAGTTAGTGAAGGATGCATACCAGTGTGCGGGGGTTGGTGGTTCCCTTCTCTTCCAGTGCCTGGTGAGCAGTTTTTGGCTGCGATGAGGCCCAGATCCCAGAACCGAGCTTGCATTTTATTTAGTTTAGTCCTCTTGTATAGCCCAAGTACACATGCCTCCCACGTGTGAGGTAACCCCGGGCCTGTGCTGTGTGTCAGGAGAGATGTCACCTCCCCCCAGTATGTGGCCAGAGATTGGCAGTGCCAGAGCATATGTAAGATGTCTGCGCCCAGCAGGTCGCATTCCATCCTCATTTAATGAGCTATTCCAGGGCCGGTGCAAGTTTGCAGCTGCCCTGGGAGCAGCACATTTATGATGATAGGGTACACTGTCTCAGTCTGTGCCAGGCATATTTCTTGATAGTGTACCGAGCCCTGACGTCAACCGTCTATCTGTTCTGTAATCAAAACCCAGGTCTATGCAGAAGTGACATATTCATTTGTTTAACCAGTTAGATTTGAAAAATCTATCTTTCGAAATTGTTCAATAATTTTAGAGCTCTAGACAAATGTTGACATAACTAAAAGTTTGAAAAGATGAATGGCCAAAAGTTAACCCCTCCTGTAACAAGCTGCACCATAATTGATAAAATCTTTAATGTGATACACTCTGTCACAGTAAAGGTGACTTTAGCCAGTTACACTAAGTAATAAAAAGATACAGCACCTCCAGATGCTGATGCATATATCAAAGGGTAAACTTTTTGCCCATGGGCACAGGGTGGTAAATGTTAAATGTTAGAGGGTACTTGCTTAATGTTCATTGCATATAGAAACTACCACAAACTGGAGACCATTAAAGGACAACTATTCTGCGTCAAAAACGTCCAAGACATTAAGTCAAATATACATTACTACATTGTAAACTTGACCTTATACATCATATTTAGGGCTCCCGGTTTTATGGTATTTATTTTTTTGCCATTTCCGTCTGTATTTATCCATATTTATTTTTTGGGCATTTTTTTTGTATTTATCCGCATTTATTTTTGCCACAAGCAAAAAATGAAGCTACAGCTAGTATTTTTCCACATTTATTTCAGTCCCCAAAAAACACGGACACAAGAGCCGAGGGAACAACAAACTACATGGCAACAAACTCAATACACAACGACCACAATGCAAAAGGGACACTACAAGCCACCAGGCTGCAGACATGGGGTTAAGTGTGCGTCCAGCTACAAAAGTTGGATCTAGGACTAGTTGTTGCAGACCCAGAACATGAGATAACATAGGCTAATGTTTTCCCAGCATTCTGGGCCTGACCACATTATTTCGGACAGCCCTCAACACTGAACACTGTACAGGCACGTGCAGCAGAGGAAGGGCCTATTGAGAGATCCCTGCGCTGAACTCTAGGTATTTGCAATAGAAGGTGTTCTCGGGGTAAAGAGAGATAAAGTTTTATGCTGGGGAATATTGTCATCAAATATAGGAGCCGAAACAGTGACTGGGGCAATTCATAACCTATCACCTCTCACAGGCTGCACCAGTCTACTTAACTATCGAGTACTCTCAATTTGAGAATTTCTGTTTTCCTCTGTGTAACTGCGTTTGCGCACTAACGTTTATTAACATTTTTTTAACGAAATGTGTACATGCAGAATATCAGCTATTGACGTTAAACAAATGCTGCTTGGCCAAAAACTATTCATCCTGCAGTGTATTATTTGGCATTATAAAAACACAGTGCTGTTCAGTGTCATCACAGCATGGTTGCAGAATTTAAAGTGCAGATACAGACTATGTAATGGAGGATCCGGACATGAAATAACTGATGCCTTTTCAGTTGATGAGTTAGTGTGTTTGCCCACTGCCACTCTGGGCTGGCAGACACTTGGTTCATGGGACTGCAAGATGGAGGCGGTAAATGGTTCTGAAAACGTTTCTAATTTCTCCTAATTTTAGTAAAGTTAACAATTTGCACAACGCTGCTTGTGACATTCTCTCACATTTCATGACAGAATTTCTGTGACTCATCAATGATGTCAGGCGTCATGAAATGTGATTTCCAGGTATTGCAGGTGCTCTCGGTGCAATGTGTGCTTGTGGGACTTTCGTTGGTGGTGGCAGAGTCGAGACCCGTCCACTCTAGCAGTGTCTGTGAGGAAGAAGACCATTGGCAAAGAGGGCCCTTTATTTTTCATGAAACAACCCTTGGCCATTAAATACACGGTCCAGGGTAATAGCACCCAGTAAAGTATGAAAGGCATTTTAAACCTTTACACTTGAGTTTACGCAAATTGTTTTACAGCTCTGGAAATAGCGAGCATAAACCACAACAGTGGGATAAAGCAGGCTTCTGTGTGTGTGTCAGTGTTTGATTTTCGAGTGGCCTATTCCCCGTTTTATGGAGATTGAAGACATAGGTTGCCTTTTTTTGGTGCTGCATGAGTAACACCTCAGTGATTGCTCGCTAATGTGCCCTGCCAAGAATCCTTTGTTTTGCTAATGCCCTGCTCCCTTCTACCTGGGCTGGGATGTAGAGCCAAGTTACGGGGGGTGTGCTACGCAGAATTTCGGGGGGGGGGGGGGGGTGAGGGCTGATCCTCCCAGCAATTTGCAGAGCAGAGATGCAAGGACGCTATGAAGTGAAGGGGTGAGAAAACACAACAAAGCCTCGTTATTAAATGAATGGTCTTTTAAAGACCTCTGAAGTACTTGTGCAGCTGTGTGTGACCACAGGAAGCCGGGCTGACACACACAGGGGGGGCAGCTGGGGTCACAGGTCTGAAGCTCTTTGAGCCCCGTGGTGCTGCACGCCATTAATCTGTCCCCTGAGGCCACAGAAAGAGACTTGTTAACAGATGCGGAGTTCAAAAGAAGGGCTGGGGCAGCAACAAAAGGAACAGGGGCATGGCAACTCTGGGCATTTACTAGTATTTCCCCGTTTTTACATATAAATACAGACAAAGGAAAATTTGTTTTCCGTCTGTATTTATATGTAAAAATCTGTTTAAACGGAAAACCGGGAGCCCTAATCATATTTAAGCCCAATAATACTATTCTGTCATGATCAACTAAATCCTACAGTGAGCCATTACATTTGGAGACAGGACTGTTCCAAACCCCCTTTCATGTAACGTTGCACGTTTTGCTTCCAGTATTTTTTAAATACATGGTGGTAATACATAGATTTTCATCTTGGCATAATGACAACACAGGGAAACAATGACTTGTAGGTTTACATCTTTGGGCCAAGTGTAAAGTATTTTGAAATGCTGCTATTCCTTTATTTTGTGTTGAAATGTAGTTTACAAGTACCTTAGAAACAGAGGTTGCAGTCACAAGGAAACTAAATCACTGTTAAATGTTCTGTTTATGTTTTGAAAGTTCGCTTACCTTATTTTCCTCCATTTGATGGAGGACAGTATCAGCGGCTGGGAAGCAGAGGTGACCTTCACAGTCCCCTATCCACTACTGTGGTGGATTTGGGGTGATGAAAAGAAGTCTCCAACAATAGGTAAATGTCAATGACAGTGAAACACCAAATATAAGAAGAAAGATACACCTTCTCAGCAACTACCATCCGGTCTCCAAGGTAAGAAATGACAACAGAAGCCACATTCTGGAACAGTAAACCATGACGCAACAATGGCTGCATCAGAGTTCCCTGAAGATTCTGCAGTGCTAAGACTCCAGAGGTTTCCATGGCCCCAGAGAGACACATCATGGCAACAAGATTCCAATCTGTCTCAGAACTCTGTTTAAAAAAAACAAACATGATTAACAGTTGTGTACATAGCTAATGGTAGATATGGCCCTGCCTTGTGCAGAGTTAAGCAGGGGTATCACCAAAGTGTTAATTTGGAATATCTGGGGCAGGTGGGTTAATTTCCTCTGCTTGTCAGATATACGCATGAGTAATCTCATTAGGAGTGTGAGTAAATATTGCAGGTTTACATCAGTGAGATTAAGGGTATAGTTTTTGCCAGTGGATGAACTGGATTTTATTGGGACCAGGCTTGGGATTTTCTACTTCAGCACCTCTCCCTGGAGCTCTGAAGCCTGTGCACGAAGGCTGGAAGGAGTAATATGTGCCTCCTGTGAACAAGATGGAAGGGATATGGTTCATCCTCTGTGCCGTCAGGATTGTTTTGCTTGTTAAACTGGCAATGGTAATTCCCTGGCCATTTTGTGTGTCTTCTTGTCAGATATCTTATTGGAAAGATGATCTGCTGATGCACCTAATTGTTAAACTTGTTAAGGTTGTGTGTGGCCAGCAAAAGAAGGACCCGAAAGAAGAAAACATGAGGGAAGAATACATGGGAAAATAATTATTCTACATGAAGGGAAGAGAGTAGTTATCAGGACTTGGATAGCACTGAATCAGTGCTTAATTTGAGCCAGTGGTTTCCGGCACGTAATCATTATCACCGGCGCTTCAGCACCAGTAAAGGACACATTCATTTATGGTAGGCACAGGGAGATTAAGTGAGTCATAAGATATTGAGCCATCGCTAAGACTCGAACCTGGATTTCAGCTCCGAGCTCGGCAGCTCTGGCCATTACACCACATTCTCCCTCCACTTGTAGGGTTTCATGGCTTCTGTTTTAGGTGGCGCAAACAAGAGCAATGGGCCGATGGAAGCTGCCTCCTGAAGAGAGCCCCAGCACTAATCTTTTTACAAAATTGCCGCAGCACTTGATACCATCTTCTTTGCAATTTGTAGCATTACAAAAACAAATTTCACTGTTATCTAACATAAAGGTTTTTAATTTATTGTGCTCATGAGAATGAAAAGCTCAGACAGCCTTACCTGACCGAACAGCTTACCAGGGATTTAAATCTATGAACTGCAGGTGACACAGACATGAGAGAAGTAAATATATAGCTCACTGAGTTACCCCAAAGAATACTGGATATGACATAACACTATGAATAATCCTGAGGGGAAACATGATCTGGATTTAGGTAGAAATCAGTGGAATCAAAGTTTATTTATTTTCTTTTATTGTTATTTTAAAGGTTGTATATAGCGCTACTGGACCCAGGAGTATCAGAGCGCTTTACAGACAGATAAACATCATGAAGAAGAGTCTAGCCGGTGGCAGTGGCTGACTCTATCCGCTCACGCTGGGTATCTTGTGTGTGTGTTACACTGCGAGCGAGCGCTGACTTAACAGCGTTTGTTTTTTAAACTTTGGCGATTACTGCTGATTTTTATGCCTGTGTAATACTGTGTTTTTAAATAACGCCTCACCTGTAATCACTCTGTTAACCTGAACACTCCCGCCCCGGTCCGCCGCGTCCACTGTGGGCGTTTGCTGCGGAGGGTGGAGGAGGAGCCCAGCACTTCCGGGCTAAGGTCTGATAGTTCAGCGCTCTAGTCCCGCTGTACTACATGAGAGTATAAATACTGTCATCCTGCACACTCGCGTGGTGGAGAAGAGTCTAGCCGGTGGCAGTGGCTGACTCTATCCGCTCACGCTGGGTATCTTGTGTGTGTGTTACACTGCGAGCGAGCGCTGACTTAACAGCGTTTGTTTTTTAAACTTTGGCGATTACTGCTGATTTTTATGCCTGTGTAATACTGTGTTTTTAAATAACGCCTCACCTGTAATCACTCTGTTAACCTGAACACTCCCGCCCCGGTCCGCCGCGTCCACTGTGGGCGTTTGCTGCGGAGGGTGGAGGAGGAGCCCAGCACTTCCGGGCTAAGGTCTGATAGTTCAGCGCTCTAGTCCCGCTGTACTACATGAGAGTATAAATACTGTCATCCTGCACACTCGCGTGGTGGAGAAGAGTCTAGCCGGTGGCAGTGGCTGACTCTATCCGCTCACGCTGGGTATCTTGTGTGTGTGTTACACTGCGAGCGAGCGCTGACTTAACAGCGTTTGTTTTTTAAACTTTGGCGATTACTGCTGATTTTTATGCCTGTGTAATACTGTGTTTTTAAATAACGCCTCACCTGTAATCACTCTGTTAACCTGAACACTCCCGCCCCGGTCCGCCGCGTCCACTGTGGGCGTTTGCTGCGGAGGGTGGAGGAGGAGCCCAGCACTTCCGGGCTAAGGTCTGATAGTTCAGCGCTCTAGTCCCGCTGTACTACATGAGAGTATAAATACTGTCATCCTGCACACTCGCGTGGTGGAGAAGAGTCTAGCCGGTGGCAGTGGCTGACTCTATCCGCTCACGCTGGGTATCTTGTGTGTGTGTTACACTGCGAGCGAGCGCTGACTTAACAGCGTTTGTTTTTTAAACTTTGGCGATTACTGCTGATTTTTATGCCTGTGTAATACTGTGTTTTTAAATAACGCCTCACCTGTAATCACTCTGTTAACCTGAACACTCCCGCCCCGGTCCGCCGCGTCCACTGTGGGCGTTTGCTGCGGAGGGTGGAGGAGGAGCCCAGCACTTCCGGGCTAAGGTCTGATAGTTCAGCGCTCTAGTCCCGCTGTACTACATGAGAGTATAAATACTGTCATCCTGCACACTCGCGTGGTGGAGAAGAGTCTAGCCGGTGGCAGTGGCTGACTCTATCCGCTCACGCTGGGTATCTTGTGTGTGTGTTACACTGCGAGCGAGCGCTGACTTAACAGCGTTTGTTTTTTAAACTTTGGCGATTACTGCTGATTTTTATGCCTGTGTAATACTGTGTTTTTAAATAACGCCTCACCTGTAATCACTCTGTTAACCTGAACACTCCCGCCCCGGTCCGCCGCGTCCACTGTGGGCGTTTGCTGCGGAGGGTGGAGGAGGAGCCCAGCACTTCCGGGCTAAGGTCTGATAGTTCAGCGCTCTAGTCCCGCTGTACTACATGAGAGTATAAATACTGTCATCCTGCACACTCGCGTGGTGGAGAAGAGTCTAGCCGGTGGCAGTGGCTGACTCTATCCGCTCACGCTGGGTATCTTGTGTGTGTGTTACACTGCGAGCGAGCGCTGACTTAACAGCGTTTGTTTTTTAAACTTTGGCGATTACTGCTGATTTTTATGCCTGTGTAATACTGTGTTTTTAAATAACGCCTCACCTGTAATCACTCTGTTAACCTGAACACTCCCGCCCCGGTCCGCCGCGTCCACTGTGGGCGTTTGCTGCGGAGGGTGGAGGAGGAGCCCAGCACTTCCGGGCTAAGGTCTGATAGTTCAGCGCTCTAGTCCCGCTGTACTACATGAGAGTATAAATACTGTCATCCTGCACACTCGCGTGGTGGAGAAGAGTCTAGCCGGTGGCAGTGGCTGACTCTATCCGCTCACGCTGGGTATCTTGTGTGTGTGTTACACTGCGAGCGAGCGCTGACTTAACAGCGTTTGTTTTTTAAACTTTGGCGATTACTGCTGATTTTTATGCCTGTGTAATACTGTGTTTTTAAATAACGCCTCACCTGTAATCACTCTGTTAACCTGAACACTCCTGCCCCGGTCCGCCGCGTCCACTGTGGGCGTTTGCTGCGGAGGGTGGAGGAGGAGCCCAGCACCTCCGGGCTAAGGTCTGATAGTTCAGCGCTCTAGTTCCCCCTAGGTTGACTATAAATGTGCGTAGCTTTGCGTCCGCGCAGCGGACGCGTGCAGCGGGCGCGCCGGAAGCGCGCCGAAGTCGAGCCTAAGTCCAGCCCGTCTGCGCCCGTCCGCGCCAGGACGGGGAGCGGGGCTGGGACTCCCTGCTCCTCTCAGCCTCCACCGCTGCGCTACGACAGGCAGGTATTGCTAGATCTATGTCCTGATGTCCCCCTTCTATGCAAACACAAGATGGAGGTACTTTCGTTACATAGTTGCCCTTCGTGTACTTTCACACCAACTAGGTGGTCTATTGAGAATCCCATCACTAAGCAGGCTAAGGCTGGCTTAATCAACTGTCGCTCACTCAGCAAACACAGCATTCAAATACATCACCTACTTGAGGATGATGGACTAGATGTTTTGTTTTTAACTGAGACGTGGTTAGGCGAATTCTCTGACCCTGACATCATTGAGGCAATGCCCCCTGGCTATTCCCTTTCCAGAATAGATAGGAAGGATGGTAGGGGAGGAGGAATTGCTATAGCCACTAGATCTCCAATAGTCTGTTCTCTATCTGGCTCCTTCACTATAATCTTTGGCTCTCAACTTTCTCTGTCAGGCATTCTCGTATACAGGCCCCCGGGCAGACTGTATGATTTTACAACTAGCCTGACAGAAGCTACAGCACACTTAGCAATTAGGAAAAACAGACTGATTGTGCTAGGGGACATGAACGTCCATTTTGACGATCCCCATGACACTGAAGCTACGGACATCAGGTCTGAACTGCTCTCTCTACAACTCGACCTTATCAACAGTGATCCCACCCATAGACTTGGCCATCTTTTAGACCCTATCTTTATGAATGGTTCCGGTGTTCAAGTCCAATGCCCTATTCCGGTTCCCTGGACTGATCACTTCATCATCCCATTTGTTCTTTTACTATCCGACCCTAGTCCCAAACCAGTTTGTAACCATCGCTATCTACGGCGTAACTGGAAAAACTTCTCTTGTGAGAGTTTCAATAAGATACTCGATACAGGAGGCTCCCTGGATGGCACAGACTGTGAAACTGCCAACAGTCTCTTGCAGAATCACATTCGGAAAGCCTTAGACACCATCGCGCCCATTCGGGAAGTCAAAAACCTAAAAAATGTTAGGAAGTCTAGCCCCTGGTTCACGCCTGAACTTCAGGCTGCTAAATCAGCCTGTAAAAAACTGGAGCGTGAGTGGCGCACCAACTGCTGCCCTACAAATAAAACACAGTACAAAAGTGCACTAAAACAGTACTACAGAAAAATACGCTCCTCCAAAGCTCTCCACTACAAAACTCGCATAGGGGAGGCGGAGAACTCTTCTAAAGAGCTTTATAAAATTTTTAAAGAAATATCGGTGCTCACCAACGATAATCAATCCTGCAATGACTCAATTGAAACTTGCAACAACATAGCCCAGTACTTCTCTAGGAAAATTACCAATATTTATGCCAACTTCTCTGATCTGCCGACCTCTGGCCACGATTTTAAGGAGAGTGCAGAAATTGATCCTACGGCACAAAGTCTTCCCTACTTTTCTGTACCGCCCACAGACATACTCATAAAGATATGCAAAAGCGTTAAATCCGGCTCCCCCCGGGACCCAGCCCCACCCAAGGTTTTAGCCACCGGCCTACAAGTACTGGAACCATATCTCAGGCATGTCATTCAACTATCCTTCTCCTCGGCCTGTCTTCCGGATGACTGGAAAAAAGCGATAGTCCTGCCCATAAAAAAGAAACCTAACATCAGTCAGGATATCTTAGAAAATCTTCGACCCATTTCCCTTCTCCCCTATCTTGCCAAAGTGAGCGAGAAAATTGCAAATAAACAACTGATGGCCCACCTTGAATCCAACCACTCCCTGCACGGTTCCCAGTCTGGTTTTAGAACTAACTATTCCACGGAGACAGCCCTTCTAAGAGCGACTGAAACTCTTCGGGCAGGAGCAGATGAGGGTCACACTATGGCACTCATCATGCTGGACCTCAGCGCCGCGTTTGACACTGTAGCTCATTCCATCTTGCTACAGTGTCTAAACGAAGCTGGGGTCACCAAGACAGCGCTAGGCTGGCTCAAAGCTTTCCTTCTGGGCCGCAGCTTCCAGGTCCAGAGAGGGGCGTTCCTTTCAGACAGCATTGCTCTTGAACAGGGGGTACCTCAGGGCTCTGCCCTGAGTCCGACCCTGTTCAATTTGTATATGGCTCCTCTGGCAGATGTGGTACAATCGTATGGCATAAATTTAGTATCGTATGCCGACGATACCCAACTGCTCATCTCGCTATCCCAAGCCCCGACCTTAGCTGCAACTAACTTTAAAAACTGCATGCAGGAGCTGGCAGGTTGGATGAACCAACACTGCCTAAAACTTAATGGCTCCAAAACAGAGGTTCTTGTAATAGGTGGTAGCGACACCAGCTGGACTCAGGAATGGTGGCCTTCCTGCTTGGGACCTTTACCCACTCCTGCCGAAGAAGCCAAGAACTTAGGGGTTTGGGTTGACCCTAGACTCTCTTTTGATAGTCATGTCCACAAAATGGCAGGGAAATGTTTCGGGGTGTTAAAAACTCTAAATCGCACTCTTGACCTCCTCCCTCTAGAGGCCAGACGTACCCTGACCCAATCACTAGTCACCTCCCGTTTTGATTACGGCAATGTGCTCCTTTTAGGGACAACTGAAAAGAACAAGAAAAAGCTTCAAGTCCTACAAAATACGGCAGCGCGGCTGGTCCTTAAATTACCCAGGAGAGCTCCTTCTAAATCCGCCTTGGATGCCCTTCATTGGCTCCCCATAAGAAAAAGAATTATCTTTAAGGCACTGCTCATTAGCTACAGGATCATCTCCGGGACAGCTCCTGACTATCTCAAAGACTTAGCCACACCCTATGAGCCAAATAGAGCTCTCCGCTCAATGGGGAAGGGTCTCCTTAAAATTCCTCGCGTAAAGAAGGCCAGGATGGGTGGTCGCTCTTTCCGCGCTCTGGCGGCCAAACATTGGAATACCCTTCCCACGCACATCAGATTAGCTGAAACAGAAACCAGTTTTAGGAAAAGCTTAAAAACCCACCTGTACACCCTATGATTTTGGCCTCTGCATCCAGCTACTCTCTCCACAGCGCGGGGACACGCCGGGAAGGCGTCACCAGGCGCTTTACAAACTCATTTATTATTATGAAGCAAAAAAATGAAACAAAATTACAAAGTGAATAACAACTCGCATGGGAAACTGTCTTTCAGTTAGACGAGGGAATTGAGGAAAGAGAGTAATTAGGTATGAATGAGGGAGAAGGGGACCGATGAAAGATAGGAGAGAGAGGGGTAGAGGGAGAAGGGGGAGAAAAGGAAAGTGAGAGAGAAGGGGTGGGTTGAGGAGAATAAAACAGAGGACTACATCATTAAAGAGATGTTAGGTACCCCAATACTTGTTGAGAAGAAGCACCTTGAGTCTTTTTTTGAAAAGAGGGAAGGATGGGTTGCAGCGAAGATCTTTGGGGAGAGAGTTCCAGATCGATGGGGCATTACCAGAGAAAGCACGTGATTGTGTCTTTTTACATTTGAGTCTCGGGGGGATAAGGACAATGGCGTTGGTGCTTCTCAAGGACCTGAAGCAACCAGCTTTTTGTAGTTTGTCTGAGAGGTAAAAGGGGGTGTTTTGGTGAAGGGCTTTGTGAGTAATACATGCCATCTTGAAGGTAGATCTACCTTCCATTGGGAGACAGTTAAGGTTTTTGAGGATAGGAGAAATGTGATCAAATCGTTTACAATCAGAGATAAGTCTGGCGGCCAGATTGAGAACAGATTTAATTGGGGCAAGGTGGACTTTTGGGGTTCCTACAAGGGTGGCATTGCCATAGTCAATTCTGGAAAGTACAAGAGACTGGACAACAATTTTGAAGTCATCTGCTGGAATGAAAGGTTTGATTTTTTTAAGGTGGAGAAGGGAGAAGAGAGCACCTTTTGCAGCATTTTTAATGTGAGGGATGCGAGAAAGATTCTTATCAATGCTGATGCCCAAGGATTGGACAGAGTTAGAGGTGGAGAGGGTCCAGTTGGGTGCTTTTATATCATTGATCCAGAGTTGAATAGGCAGGGAACTATTTTTGGGAGTGAAAAGGATGGTTTCAGTTTTTTTGGGATTCAGTTTGAGATGATTAAGATGGAACCAGGCTTGGGCTTTTTTCAAGGTATCATTGAGGAGAAGAATGTCATGGTGGGAATTGATCTTGTAATATAGTTGAGTGTCGTCAGCATAGAGGTGGTAACTGGTATTAGCTTGTTTGAGAATAAGGGTGAGTGGTTCCATGAATAGATTAAAAAGGGTAGGGGAAAGGATAGAGCCTTGTGGGACCCCAAGTGAGACAGGTTGTGGTTTGGAGAGACAGTGACTGAGTTTAATTTGTTGGGATCTGTTTCGGAGATAACAGGTGAACCATTTGGTGAACATTGCCCTCAAGCCCAAAACGGTCTTTGAGAGTATTAAGAAGAGTAGGATGGTGGACAGTATCAAACGCAGCAGAGAGGTCAAGGAGGATAAGGAGGGAGGATTTGCCTTTGTCAAGAGAGCGAAGGATATCATCTGTGATACTGAGCATGGCGGTTTCCGTGCTGCATCCTTTTCTAAAACCGGATTGGAAAACGTCGAGGAGATTGAATCAAGTGATATGTTTGTCTAACTGGGAAAGTACACATTTTTCAAGGGCTTTGGAGAGGAAGGGAAGATTAGAGATAGGGCGTAGATTGTTCAAGTGATTAGGGTCAGCGGTGGGGTTTTTGAGGATGGGGAGATTTGACCTAGTTGAAGGGATGCTGGGACACAGCCAGTGGCAAGGGAGGAATTGATGATATTGGTCCAGATGGGTGTGATGATGTGTTTGAGTTCCTGAACCAATTGGGAAGGAAGAGGATCATTGGTGTGTGACGAGGGTTTGAGTTTTGAGATAATGTTGAGGACAGTCGATTCAGATACTGGACACAATTCGTTCCAGGAGGCAATGTTTTTGGTAGGGGTGTCTTTAAAGATAAAGTCAGGATGGGGTAGAGTAGGGAGGGGTAGAGAGGGGTCGTGGAATGAAGGGGCAGAGGAGCAAGGTAAAGTAGGACTGTTAGGGAGGAGGTGTTGGCTAAGGGTAGATTGGTATGGGAGAGGAGGAGAAGAGAAGGATAGTTCAATCGAGTTGACTTTATTCGAAAAGCAGCTGGTGATTTCTTCACATCTTTTAACAGTGGCTAGTATTTTAGGGGGACCAGAGAAAGTCTGTTTTTTAACAATGCTAAAGAGTTCTCTGGGACGGTTTTTGGCCTGGTCAAGTTGTGAACGGAGGAAGGAGGCTTTTTCAGTGAAGATGTGCTTCTTGTATTTGGCTCTGTCAGTTCTAATGAGTATCAGGTTATCAGGGGAGGGATAATTCTTCCATGAGCGTTCAGATTGTCTGAGGGCCCATCTTTCATTATTAAGGTCGGAGTTAAACCACGATTTAGGAGGTATTTTTTTGATGTTTAAGTTTGATTGGGGCAATTTGGTCAAGCACTTGAAGACTAGAGTTATGGTAGTAATCAGTTAGGTCAGTGGTGCTGTGAGAGGGGGGGAAGTAGGCGGGTTTTGATAGAAGATTCTAACTCGTAAGGGGGATAAGGTGAAGATTACGGGTATGTTTCAACGGTAAAGTGCCGATGGGGTGGGGATAGTAATAGAGCAGTTCAAATTGAAGAGGATAAGGTGATGATCCACCAGTCGAATGGAAGAATCGTTGATGAATGATGCATGGATAGATGTGTGAAAAGGTGGGGGGATGAATGATGGGTGGATGGATGGATGAAAGGGTGGGTGGATGTATGGGTGAAAGGAAGGATGGATGAAGGATGGATGTATGGATGGAAAGATAAAAGGGTAGATGGATGAAGGTAGATGTATGGATGGAAGGATGAAAGGATGGACGGATGAAGGATGGAAGGATGAAAGGGTGGATGGATGAAGGATGGATGTATGGCTGGATTAAAGGTTGCATGGATGAATGATGCATGGATGGATGTGTGAAAAGATGGGGGATGAATGATGGGTGGATGGATGGATGAAAGGTTGGATGGATGTATGGATGGGATGCACTGTGAAACACAAAGGAGCTTATAAGCTGTGGCTCCATCCCTCATTTAATGAGCTATTCCAGGGCCAGTGCAAGTTTGCAGCTGCCCTGGGAGCAGCACATTTATGATGATAGGGTACACTGTCTCAGTCTGTGCCGGGCACATTTCTTGATAGTGTACCGAGCCCTGACGTCAACCGTCTATCTGTTCTGTAATCAAAATCCAGGTCTATGCAGAAGTGACATATTCATTTGTTTAACCAGTTAGATTTGAAAAATCTATCTTTCGAAATTGTTCAACAATTTTAGAGCTCTAGACAAATGTTGACATAACTAAAAGTTTGAAAAGATGAATGGCCAAAAGTTAACCCCTCCTGTACCAAGCTGCAACATAATTGGTAAAATCTTTAATTTGATACACTCTGTCACAGTAAAGGTGACTTTAGCCAGTTACACTAAGTAATAAAAAGATACAGCACCTCCAGATACTGATGCATATATCAAAGGGTAAACTTTTTGCCCATGGGCACAGGGTGGTAAATGTTAAATGTTAGAGGGTACTTCCTTAATGTCCATTGCATATTGAAACTACCACAAACTGGAGACCATTAAAGGACAACTATTCTGCGTCAAAAACGTCCAAGACATTAAGTCAAATATACAGGACTACATTGTAAACTTGACCTTATACATCATATTTAAGCCCAATAATACTATTCTGTCATGATCAACTAAATCCTACAGTGAGCCATTACATTTGGATACAGGACTGTTCCAAACCCCCGTTCATTTAACGTTGCACGTTTTGCTTCCAGTATTTTTTAAATACATTGTGGTAATACATGGATTTTCATCTTGGCATAATGACAACACAGGGAAACAATGACTTGTAGGTTTACATCTTTGGGCCAAGTGTAAAGTATTTTGAAATGCTGCTATTCCATTATTTTGGGTTGAAATGTAGTTTAAAAGTACCTTAGAAACAGAGGTTGCAGTCACAAGGAATCTAAATCACTGTTAAATGTTCTGTTTATGTTTTGAAAGTTCACTTACCTTATTTTCCTCCATTTGATGGAGGACAGTATCAGCTGCTGGGAAGCAGAGGTGACCTTCACAGTCCCCTATCCACTACTGTGGTGGATTTGGGGTGATGAAAAGAAGTCTCCAACAATAGGTAAAGGTCAATGACATTGAAACACCAAATATAAGAAGAAAGATACACCTTCTCAGCAACTACCATCTGGTCTCCAAGGTAAGAAATGACAACAGAAGCCACATTCTGGAACAGTAAACCATGACGCAACAATGGCTGCATCAGAGTTCCCTGAAGATTCTGCAGTGCTAAGACTCCAGAGGTTTCCATGGCCCCAGAGAGACACATCATGGCAACAAGATTCCAATCTGTCTCAGAACTCTGTTTTAAAAAAAAAAAAAACATGATTAACAGTTGTGTACATAGCTAATGGTAGATATGGCCCTGCCTTGTGCAGAGTAAAGCAGGGGTATCACCAAAGTGTTAATTTGGAATATCTGGGGCAGGTGGGTTAATTTCCTCTGCTTGTCAGATATACGCATGAGTAATCTCATTAGGAGTGCGAGTAAATATTGCAGGTTTACATCAGTGAGATTAAGGGTATAGTTTTTGCCAGTGGATGAACTGGATTTTATTGGGATCAGGCCTGGGAATTTCTACTTCAGCTTCAGCACCTCTCCCTGGAGCTCTGAAGCCTGTGCACAAAGGCTGGAAGGAGTAACATGTGCCTCCTGTGAACAAGATGGAAGGGATAAGGTTCATCCTCTGTGCCTTTAGGATTGTTTTGCTTGTTAAACTGGCAATGGTAATTCCCTGGCCATTTTGTGTGTCTTCTTGTCAGATATCTGTTAAGTACGAACCAGAGTCTTGTGAAGGTTCAAACGTGGGTTTATTTAAATTAAGAAATTCATCCAAAGCACCCACAACCAGAGCCGTCCAGTCGTGAGGAAGCCAGCGTCCAGAATGAGGTGCAAGGAATCCTCACGACTGAAGGTCGGCATTCGAGAACAACAAAGGAGATCTCTCGTGCTTGCAAGCACAAGAGAACAGGAAAGAAGCAAGGTGATAATAGGTATATAACATCTTCCCCTCTAAGAAGGGTAACAAAGAAAACATACATGAGAAAATACAAAGTTACTCCAAAACATAGTCTCTCAATCTGCAAGATAACTGCTTCAAGCGAAAAGCTCTTTTTGTTGCCACTTCAGAGGTCTCTTTGGAAACCGTATTGTGTGGTAATGATGAATCTACTGGGTCAACAAACTGTGGAATTGCAGAAGATGCAGGAACCGTTTCTGAGGGAAAAGGGGAATGTACAGGAACCACACCCACATCTATTGCAAATGAGGGGTTTCCTGTTTTGTTGTCTTGAAGAATTGTTAACAAGGTCAATAGAAGTGAAATTAGAAGCTTGGTCAACCAAATGAGCACAAGGTTGAGAGATGCTTTCTTGTAAAATTTTAGAGGAATAAGTTGCTCGCTCAATCCCTTTAGCGATATCAATTGTTTCTGTTAAAGAAGGATTTTTGCAACTTAACAAACGTTCCTGGATTTTTTTAGAAAAACAAGCAAAAATAAATTGGTCTCTGATAGAAGTATCTGTACTAGCGCCAAAGTCACAGGTAGAAGCCAGAATTCTGAGTTGAGCAATATAGTCTTCTACACTCTCATCAACACTTTGTTTGCGTTTGAAAAAGTTATGACGTTCCAACACAATACTGGGCTCATCGTCGTATTGTTTATTGAGTCGAGCAATGGCTTCTTGATAAACGTTCCAATTGTCACCAGAATCACCAGAAGGAGAAGGAATATGAGGAAGATTTTCAAAAACTTGTTGAGCAGCAACTCCCAAACATCCATAAAGAATAGCAACCTTGCGAGGAGGATCATATTTAGTAGCATCAATGGCTACCAAATAGTTCTCAAAACCTTTGAGCCAGTTGCGCCAGGCAAGAGGAGGTTTGACTGGAGTTTGCAAAAAAGGAGCTGGTGTTTGGAACTGTTGAGAAGAAGCCATGGTAAAATAAAATGAAAGAATATAATTTTGTATTGAAAATGTTTTATAATCCTGTAGATAAGTATGCTTTAGCAAAATATGATGCTTAGTTAACTTGGTGCATTTGTAAATGCTTTGTTGTTAAAATAGAAGAAATGTAGTTAAAGAAAAAGAAAGATGCCTATCATTGAATTTGTGATAGACAATAAAGCGTGTCTATCGCTGAAGATGAATTGAGTTGTGAATGTTAGGTATTAAATAAACATGGTAGGCAATAAAGCGTGCCTATCGCTGTGGTCGCTTCAATGAAGAATGAAAGCAGTAAAGCGTGGATATCGCTGTGAATATAAAAATGAAATGAAAGCCAGTGAAGCGTGCCTATCGCTGAATTGTAACACTGAACGAAGGCTTGGCAGATCGCTGTGCTTGAAAATGGCCGCTCGGCGTCGTCGTCAAGGTTACAGTATGACGTGACTTTCGAAAGGCGGTGGGCCTTGATTGAGGGTTGGAGCTCAACGCGCGTGAGGTAGCGCGAGCAGGAAGCTGAAAGTGAACGCGCGTGATGAAGCGCGAGGCAGCAACTGAGAGTCTCAAACGGCGCCGGGGAAAAAGGCCAAGGAATGAAATGAAATCCGCACTGGGAGCCAAGTAATGGACGGGGAAGTGCTTTAAAACATAAGACCTGAAGTATACGAAGTTGGACTGGAGGCAGAAGAGGCAGAAGACGAACAACGGCAGTGTTCGGGTGAGCCTTGAAAACTTGACTGGTGGTGGGTGCAGGAAAATCCCACCCTCGTCGCCAAAATATGTTAAGTACGAACCAGAGTCTTGTGAAGGTTCAAACGTGGGTTTATTTCAATTAAGAAATTCATCCAAAGCACCCACAACCAGAGCCGTCCAGTCGTAAGGAAGCCAACGTCCAGAATGACGTGCAAGGAATCCTCACGACTGAAGGTCGGCATTCGAGAACAACAAAGGAGATCTCTTGTGCTTGCAAGCACAAGAGAACAGGAAAGAAGCAAGGTGATAATAGGTATATAACAATATCTTATTGGAAAGACGATCTGCTGATGCAGCTAATTGTTAAACTTGAAAAGGTTGTGTGTGGCCAGCAAAATAAGGACCCGAAAGAAGAAAACATGAGGGAAAAATACATGGGAAAATAATTATTCTACATGAAGGGAAGAGAGTAGTTATCAGGACTTGGATAGCATTGAATCAGTGCTTAATTTGAGCCAGTGGTTTCCGGCACTTAATCATTATCACCGGCGCTTCAGCACCAGTAAAGGAGACATTCATTTTTGGTAGGCACAGGGAGATTAAGTGAGTCATAAGATATTGAGCCAACGCTAAGACTCAACCCTGTTTTCCAGCTCCGAGCTCGGCAGCTCTGGCCATTACACCACAATCTCTCCCCACTTGTAGGGTTTCATGGCTTCTGTTTTAGGTGGCGCAAACAAGAGAAATGGGCCGATGGAAGCTGCCTCCTGAAGAGAGCCCCAGCACTAATTTTTTTACAAAATTACCACAGCACTTGATACCATCATCTTTGCAATTTGTAGCATTGCGAAAACAAATTTCACTCTTATCTAACCTAATGGTTTTAAATGTATTGTGCTCATGAGAATAAAAAGCTCAGACAGCCTTACCAGGGATTTAAATCTATGAACTGCAGGTGACACAGACATGAGAGAAGTGAATATATAGCTCACTGAGCTACCCCAAAGAATACTGGATATTACATAACACTATGAATAATCCTGAGGGGAAACATGATCTGGATTTAGGTAGAAATCAGTGGAATGAAAGTTTATTTATTTTCTTTTATTGTTATTTTAAAGGTTGTATATAGCACTACTGGACCTAGGAGTATCAGAGCGCTTTAAAGACAGATAAACATCATGAAGCAAAAAAATTAAACAAAATTACAAAGTGAATAACAACTCGCATGGGAAACTGTCTTTCTGTTAGACAAAGGAATTGAGGAAAGAGAGTAATTAGGTATGAATGAGGGAGAAGGGGACCGATGAAAGATAGGAGAGAGAGGGGTAGAGGGAGAGGGGGGAGAAAAGGGAAGTGAGAGAGAAGGGGTGGGTTGAGGAGAATAAAACAGAGGACTACATCATTAAAGAGATGTTAGGTACCCCAATACTTGTTGAGAATAAGCACCTTGAGTCTTTTTTTGAAGGGAGGGAAGGATGGGTTGCAGCGAAGATCTTTGGGGAGAGAGTTCAAGATCGATGGGGCATTACCAGAGAAAGCATGTGATTGTGTCTTTTTACATTTGAGTCTTGGGGGGATGAGGACAATGGCGTTGGTGCTTCTCAAGGACCTGGAGCAACCAGCTTTTTGTAGTTTGTCCGAGAGGTAAATGGGGGTGTTTTGGTGAAGGGCTTTGTGAGTAATACATGCCATCTTGAAGGTGGATCTACCTTCGATTGGGAGCCAGTTAAGGTTTTTGAGGATAGGAGAAATGTGATTGAATCGTTTACAATCAGAGATAAGTCTGGCGGCAAGATTGAGAACAGATTTAATTGGGGCAAGGTGGACTTTTGGGGTTCCTACAAGGGTGGCATTGCCATAGTCAATTCTGGAAGTACAAGAGACTAGACAACAATTTTGAAGTCATCTGCTGGAATGAAAGGTTTGATTTTTTTAAGGTGGAGAAGGGAGAAGAGAGCACCTTTTGCAGCATTTTTAATGTGAGGGATGCAAGAAAGATTCTTATCAATGCTGATGCCCAAGGATTTGACAGAGTTAGAGGTGGAGAGGGTGCAGTTGAGTGCTTTTATATCATTGATCCAGAGTTGAATACGCAGGGAACTATTTTTGGGAGTGAAAAGGATGATTTCAGTTTTTTGGGGATTCAGTTTGAGATGATTAAGATGGAACCAGGCTTGGGCTTTGTTCAAGGTATCATTGAGGAGAAGAATGTCATGGTGGGAATTGATCTTGTAATATAGTTGAGTGTCGTCAGCATAGAGGTGGTAACTGGTATTAGCTTGTTTGAGAGTAAGGGTGAGTGGTTCCATGAATAGATTAAAAAGGGTAGGGGAAAGGATAGAGCCTTGTGGGACCCCAAGTGAGACAGGTTGTGGTTTGGAGAGACAGTGACTGAGTTTAATTTGTTGGGATCTGTTTCGGAGATAACAGGTGAACCATTTGGTGAACAATGCCCTCAAGCCCAAAACGGTCTTTTGAGAGTATTAATAAGAGTAGGATGGTGGACAGTATCAAACGCAGCAGAGAGGTCAAGGAGGATAAGGAGGGAGGATTTGCCTTTGTCAAGAGAGCGATGGATATCATCTGTGATACTGAGCATGGCGGTTTCCGTGCTGCATCCTTTTCTAAAACCGGATTGGAAAACGTTGAGGAGATTGAATGAAGTGATATGTTTGTCTAACTTGGAAAGTACACATTTTTCAAGGGCTTTGGAGAGGAAGGGAAGATTAGAGATAGGGCGTAGATTGTTCAAGTCATTAGGGTCAGCGGTGGGGTTTTTGAGGATGGGGGAGATTTGACCTAGTTGAAGGGATGCTGGGACACAGCCAGTGGCAAGGGAGGAATTGACGATATTGGTCCAGAAGGGTGCGATGATGTGTTTGAGTTCCTGAACCAATTGGGCAGGAAGAGGATCATTGGTGTGTGACGAGGGTTTGAGTTTTGAGATAATGTTGAGGACAGTCGATTCAGATACTGGACACAATTTGTTCCAGGAGGCATTGTTTTTGGTAGGGGTGTCTTTAAAGATAGAGTCAGGATGGGGTAGAGTAGGGAAAGGGAGAGAGGGGTCGTGGAATGAAGGGGCAGAGGAGCAAGGTAAAGTAGGACTGTTAGGGAGGAGGTGTTGGCTAAGGGTAGATTGGTATGGGAGAGGAGGAGAAAAGAAGGATAGTTCAATCGAGTTGACTTTATTCGAAAAGCAGCTGGTGATTTCTTCACATCTTTGAACAGTGGCTAGTATTTTAGGGGGACCAGAGGAAGTCTGTTTTTTAACAATGCTAAAGAGTTTTCTGGGACGGTATTTGGCCTGGTCAAGTTGTGAACGGAGGAAGGAGGCTTTTTCAGTGAAGATGTGCTTCTTGTATTTGGCTCTGGCAGTTCTAATGAGTATCAGGTTGTCAGGGGAGGGATAATTTCTCCATGAGCATTCAGATTGTCTGAGGGCCCATCTTTCATTATTAAGGTCGGAGTTAAACCACGATTTAGGAGGTATTTTTTTGATGTTTAAGTTTGATTGGGGCAATTTGGTCAAGCACTTGAAGACTAGAGTTATGGTAGTAATCAGTTACGTCAATGGTGCTGTGAGAGGGGGGAGTAGGCGGGTTTTGATAGAAGATTCTAATTTGTCAGGGGGATAAGGTGAAGATTACGGGTATGTTTCAACGGTAAATTGCCGATAGGGGTGGGGATAGTAATAGAGCAGTTCAAATCGAAGAGGATAAGGTGATGATCCACCAGTCGACTGGAAGAATCGTTGATGAATGATGCATGGATGGATGTGTGAAAAGGTGGGGGGTTGAATGATGGGTGGATGGATGGATAAAAGGGTGGGTGGATGTATGGATGAAAGGAAGGATGCATGGATGTATGGATGGAAAGATAAAAGGGTAGATGGAGGAAGGTAGATGTATGGATGGTAGCATGAAAGGGTGGACGGATGAAGGATGAAAGGGTGGATGGATGAAGGATGGATGTACGGATGGATAAAAGGTTGCATGGATGAATGATGCATGGATGGATGTGTGAAAAGGTGGGCGGATGAATGATGGGTGGATGGATGGATGAAAGGTTGGATGGATGTATGGATGGGATGCACTGTGAAACACAAAGGAGCTTATAAGCTGTGCCTCCATCCCTCATTTAATGAGCTATTCCAGGGCCAGTGCAAGTTTGCAGCTTCCCTGGGAGCAGCACGTTTATGATGATAGGGTACACTGTCTTAGTCTATGCCGGGCACATTTCTTGATAGTGTACAGAGCCCTGACGTCAACCGTCTATCTGTTCTGTAATCAAAACCCAGGTCTATGCAGAAGTGACACATTCATTTGTTTAACCAGTTAGATTTGAAAAATCTATCTTTCGAAATTGTTCAACAATTTTAGAGCTCTAGACAAATGTTGACATAACTAAAAGTTTGAAAAGATGAATGGCCAAAAGTTAACCTCTCCTGTACCAAGCTGCAACATAATTGGTAAAATCTTTAATTTGATACACTCTGTCACAGTAAAGGTGACGTTAGCCAGTTACACTAAGTAATAAAAAGATACAGCACCTCCAGATGCTGATGCATATATCAAAGGGTAAACTTTTTGCCCATGGGTACAGGGTGGTAAATGTTAAATGTTAGAGGGTACTTCCTTAATGTGCATTGCATATTGAAACTACCACAAACTGGAGACCATTAAAGGACAACTATTCTGTGTCAAAAACGTCCAAGACAATATGTCAAATATACAGGACTACATTGTAAACTTGACCTTATACATCATATTTAAGCCCAATAATACTATTCTGTCATGATCAACTAAATCCTACAGTGAGCCATTACATTTGGAGACAGGACTGTTCCAAACCCCCTTTCATGTAACGTTGCACGTTTTGCTTACAGTATTTTTTAAATACATTGTGGTAATACACGGATTGTCATCTTGGCATAATGACAACACAGGGAAACAATGACTTGTAGGTTTACATCTTTGGGCCAAGTGTAAAGTATTTTGAAATGGTGATATTCCTTTATTTTGTGTTGAAATGTAGTTTAGAAGTACCGTAGAAACAGAGGTTGCAGTCACAAGGAATCTAAATCACTGTTAAATGTTCTGTTTATGTTTTGAAAGTTCACTTACCTTATTTTCCTCCATTTGATGGAGGACAGTATCAGCTGCTGGGAAGCAGAGGTGACCTTCACAGTCCCCTATCCACTACTGTGGTGGATTTGGGGTGATGAAAAGAAGTCTCCAACAATAGGTAAAGGTCAATGACATTGAAACACCAAATATAAGAAGAAAGATACACCTTCTCAGCAACTACCATCTGGTCTCCAAGGTAAGAAATGACAACAGAAGCCACATTCCGGAACAGTAAACCATGACGCAACAATGGCTGCATCAGAGTTTCCTGAAGATTCTGCAGTGCTAAGACTCCAGAGGTTTCCATGGCCCCAGAGAGACACATCATGGCAACAAGATTCCAATCTGTCTCAGAACTCTGTTTTAAAAAAAAAAAAAAACATGATTAACAGTTGTGTACATAGCTAATGGTAGATATGGCCCTGCCTTGTGCAGAGTAAAGCAGGGGTATCACCAAAGTGTTAATTTGGAATATCTGGAGCAGGTGGGTTAATTTCCTCTGCTTGTCAGATATACGCATGAGTAATATCATTAGGAGTGTGAGTAAATATTGCAGGTTTACATCAGTGAGATTGAGGGGATAGTTTTTGCCAGTGGATGAACTGGATTTTATTGGGATCAGGCTTGGGAATTTCTACTTCAGCTTCAGCACCTCTCCCTGGAGCTCTGAAGCCTGTGCACAAAGGCTGGAAGGAGTAACATGTGCCTCCTGTGAACAAGGTGGAAGGGATATGGTTCATGCTCGGTGCCTTCAGGATTGTTTTGCTTGTTAAACTGGCAATGGTAATTCCCTGGCCATTTTGTGTGTCTTCTTGTCAGATATCTTATTGGAAAGACGATCTGCTGATGCAGCTAATTGTTAAACTTGAAAAGGTTGTGTGTGGCCAGCAAAAGAAGGACCCGAAAGAAGAAAACAGGAGGGATAAATACATGGGAAAATAATTATTCTACATGAAGGGAAGAGAGTAGTTATCAGGACTTGGATAGCATTGAATCAGTGCTTAATTTGAGCCAGTGGTTTCCGGCACTTAATCATTATCACCGGCGCTTCAGCACCAGTAAAGGAGACATTCATTTTTGGTAGGCACAGGGAGATTAAGTGAGTCATAAGATATTGAGCCAACGCTAAGACTCGAACCTGGTTTCCAGCTCCGAGCTCGGCAGCTCTGGCCATTACACCACATTCTCTCTCCACTTGTAGGGTTTCATGGCTTCTGTTTTAGGTGGCGCAAACAAGAGAAATGGGCCGATGGAAGCTGCCTCCTGAAGAGAGCCCCAGCACTAATTTTTTTAAATTGCCACAGCACTTGATACCATCATCTTTGCAATTTGTAGCATTGCGAAAACAAATTTCACTCTTATCTAACCTAATGGTTTTAAATGTATTGTGCTCATGAGAATGAAAAGCTCAGACAGCCTTACCAGGGATTTAAATCTATGAACTGCAGGTGACACAGACATGAGAGAAATTAATATATAGCTCACTGAGCTACCCCAAAGAATACTGGATATTACATAACACTATGAATAATCCTGAGGGGAAACATGATCTGGATTTAGGTAGAAATCAGTGGAATGAAAGTTTATTTATTTTCTTTTATTGTTATTTTAAAGGTTGTATATAGCGCTACTGGACCCAGGAGTATCAGAGCGCTTTACAGACAGATAAACATCATGAAGCAAAAAAATTAAACAAACTTACAAAGTGAATAACAACTCGCATGGGAAACTGTCTTTCAGTTAGATGAGGGAATTGAGGAAAGAGAGTAATTAGGTATGAATGAGGGAGAAGGGGATGGATGAAAGATAGGAGAGAGAGGGGTAGAGGGAGAGGGGAGAGAAAAGGAAAGTGAGAGAGAAGGGGTGGGTTGAGGAGAATAAAACAGAGGACTATATCAATAAAGAGATGTTAGGTACCCCAATACTTGATGAGAAGAAGCACCTTGAGTCTTTTTTTGAAGAGAGGGAAGGATGGGTTGCAGCAAAGATCTTTGGGGAGAGAGTTCCAGATCGATGGGGCATTACCAGGGAAAGCACGTGATTGTGTCTTTTACATTTGAGTCTCGGGGGATGAGGACAAGGGCGTTGGTGCTTCTCAAGGACCTGGAGCAACCAGCTTTTTGTAGTTTGTCCGAGAGGTAAAAGGGGGTGTTTTGGTGAAGGGCTTTGTGAGTAATACATGCCATCTTAAAGGTGGATCTACCTTCGATTGGGAGCCAGTTAAGGTTTTTGAGGATAGGAGAAATGTGATCAAATCGTTTACAATCAGAGATAAGTCTGGCGGCCAGATTGAGAACAGATTTAATTGGGGCAAGGTGGACTTTTGGGGTTCCTACAAGGGTGGCATTGCCATAGTCAATTCTGGAAAGTGCAAGAGACTGGACAACAATTTTGAAGTCATCTGCTGGAATGAAAGGTTTGATTTTTTTAAGGTGGAGAAGGGAGAAGAGAGCACCTTTTGCAGCATTTTTAATGTGAGGGATGCGAGAAAGATTCTTATCAATGCTGATGCCCAAGGATTTGACAGAGTTAGAGGTGGAGAGGGTGCAGTTGAGTGCTTTTATATCATTGATCCAGAGTTGAATAGGCAGGGAACTATTTTTGGGAGTGAAAAGGATGATTTCAGTTTTTTGGGGATTCAGTTTGAGATGATTAAGATGGAACCAGGCTTGGGCTTTGTTCAAGGTATCATTGAGGAGAAGAATGTCATGGTGGGAATTGATCTTGTAATATAGTTGAGTGTCGTCAGCATAGAGGTGGTAACTGATATTAGCTTGTTTGAGAATAAGGGTGAGTGGTTCCATGAATAGATTAAAAAGGGTAGGGGAAAGGATAGAGCCTTGTGGGACCCCCAGTGAGACAGGTTGTGGTTTGGAGAGACAGTGACTGAGTTTAATTTGTTGGGATCTGTTTCGGAGATAAGAGGTGAACCATTGGTGAACAATGCCCTCAAGCTCAAAAGGGTCTTTGAGAGTATTAATAAGGGTAGGGTGGTGGACAGTATCAAACGCAGCAGAGAGGTCAAGGAGGATAAGGAGGGAGGATTCGCCTTTGTCAAGAGAGCGATGGATATCATCTGTGCTAATGAGCATGGCGGTTTCCGTGTTGCATCCTTTTCTAAAACCGTTTGGAAAACGTCGAGGAGATTGATGAAGTGATATGTTTGTCTAACTGGGAAAGTACACATTTTTCAAGGGCTTTGGAGAGGAAGGGAAGATTAGAGATAGGGCATAGATTGTTCAAGTCATTAGGGTCAGCGGTGGGGTTTTTGAGGATGGGGGAGATTTGACCTAGTTGAAGGGATGCTGGGACACAGCCAGTGGCAAGGGAGGAATTGATGATATTGGTCCAGATGGGTGCGATGATGTGTTTGAGTTCCTGAACCAACTGGGCAGGAAGAGGATCATTGGTGTGTGACGAAGGTTTGAGTTTTGAGATAATGTTGAGGACAGTCGATTCAGATACTGGACAAAATTCGTTCCAGGAGGCATTTTTTTAGGTAGGGGTGTCTTTAAAGATAGAGTTAGGATGGGGTAGAGTAGGGAAGGGTAGAGAGGGGTCGTAGCATGAAGGGGCAGAGGAGCAAGGTGAAGTAGGACTGTTAGGGAGGAGGTGTTGGCTAAGGGTAGATTGGTATGGGAGAGGAGGAGAAGAGAAGGATAGTTCAATTGAGTTGACTTTATTCAAAAAGAAGCTGGTGATTTCTTCACATTTTTCAACAGTGGCTAGTATTTTAGGGGGACCAGAGGAAGTCTGTTTTTTAACAATGCTAAAGAGATCTCTGGAACGGTTTTTGGCCTGGTCAAGTTGTGAACGGAGGAAGGAGGCTTTTTCAGTGAAGATGTGCTTCTTGTATTTGGCTCTGGCAGTTCTAAGGAGTGTCAGGTTATCAGGGGAGGGATGATTCCTCCATGAGCGTTGAGATTGTCTGAGGGCCCGTCTTTCATTGTTAAGGTCGGAGTTAAACCAGGATTTAGGAGGTATATTTTTTTGATGTTTAAGTTTGATTGGGGCAATCTGGTCAAGTACTTGAAGGATAGAGTTATTGTAGTGATCAGTTAGGTCAGTGGTGCTGTGAGAGGGGGGGAGGAGTAGGCGGGTTTTGATAGAAGATTCCAACTCGTCAGGGGGGATAAGGTGAAGATTACGGGTATGTTTCAAGGGTAAAGTGCCGATAGGGTTGGGATAGTAATAGAGCAGTTCAAATTGAAGAGGATAAGGTGATGATCCGACCAGTCGACTGGAAGAATCGTTGAGAGGCCAGATCCTTGCTAGTCATAATAGCATCAAGGGTGGCGCCTTTAGAGTGAGTCGGGGCTTGGCAGAGTTGTGTCAGGTCAGTAATGTCCATGATATCTTTAAGGAGGATGACAGACGGGTCGTCGTTATTATTCCAGTGGATGTTATAGTCGCCAAGAAAGAGATTCTTGGGGTGAGTGAGCAAAGGTTGAGTGATGAGATCTGATAGCTCTTCGGTGAAGGTGATGGGATTGCAGGGGGGTGGTAGATAATATGAAGACGAATGGTGGGGGAGTCAGGAGCGGTAAGATCAACGCAAAGGTATTCAAAGGTAGAAGGGTCCTGGAGATGAACAAGTGTGAGATTGAGTTCCTTTTTAAAAATTAGGGCAAGGCCACCTCCTATTTGCTTTATTCTGTCTTTCCTAATGATAGAATATCCAGGAGGAATGAGCAAGTCGAGGATAGGAGTCGAGTGGGGGTTGAGCCAGGTTTCCGTAAGGAAAGCAATATCTATGTTTTCATTGAGAATGGTTTCCGCAATATCAGTCACATGGCAATATGCGGATCGGCAGTTAATCAACATGCAGTATAGGGGTGAGGGGTCAGGGTATTGAGTGGAAGGATCAGGAAGGATGGAATTTAGTTGTTGAGGGGGTCTAGGTGATGTCGGGTAAAGGGGGAGTCGACTCGTTCCTAGGAGAACAGGGATAGTAGAGTAACTAGGTTAGTAGTTATGAAAACAAAAAATATGAATTTATTATGCAATCATAACCTCACATTACTCTAGAATCTCAAGCTATGTGTTATGTGTGAAATTGCCATCGTTTTGATTAATGTGACATACTTAACTTGAATTTTGCATGTTAAAGACAGGTTCAAGCATAACATGACTTGCAGAGAATATTGTCTGAATTGACCAGTCTGTCTTCTGCCGGTAGCAAGAGTAGATTTTCCACTTAATGTATGCAACATACTTGCCCCAAACCATTTGAACTACAAAAACGCAATGTTTAAAAAAATATCAACAATTTTAGAGCACAAGAGAAATTTTGACAACCCTGGAAGTTTGGAAAGGTGATAGACCAGAGGTCCACCACTTCTGCACCAAGCAGCAATATGTATGGTAAAAAACGTCTTTAATTTTACACACTCTGTTAACCTTTTCAGTGCAAATGACGGAATGGTTCCGTCTTGAGCACCAGTGCTCCTGTGCTCCTGACGGAACCATTCCACCATGGTCACAGGTGCACTAAATCCCTCTGCTGCAAACAGCTGAGGGATTTCCTTTTTGGGGGGGGCCTCAGGAGGTAGGGAAGAGCTTCCCCAACCTTTTGAGGCCTGTTTCTTATTTTCAATGTAATGTCCACCGTGCACATGGCGCGCTGTCGTCATGACATTGAAAACAAAACTGAAACTCAGTTTCACTTTCAATGTTTCGGTGCTTGTGGGGCTATCTCAGCCCCCAAGCACCACAACACTTGGGAGAGGTATCATTTGTATTGGGAGACCAAGGGGAACGCTGGGTGGTAGGACATTTTTGCTGGCACAATGATACCACTATGTACCATGGTATTTTTTGGTATTACTACACCAATAATATTACTGTGTTACTTTAAGGAGCTCCTCACCAACTCCTGTCTTCTTCTGTGACTTACATATAGAACCTTTTGTAATATTTTCTTTTTTTTAATCAAATTTGAAAAAACTACAATTTTTAGTCCAGTTGTGAGGGAGCCCTAATTCATTCCTCAAGAGATTATGCAAATCCCCTAAATTATTATTATCAGTCATCCTTTACTCTCTGTTCCAAGAGAACATACTGCTGTAGGAAATTTTCTCCTGAATACCTTTCCTTAATACCATCACTTTTAGTAAACCACATTTTTTAGGCTTTTAATTAAATCTAGAGTCATGCTTAAGTTAACATGCTGGGTGTTTAAATGGTGGAATGGAATAACTTCAACACAGCTGGAAGGAAATATCTGCAGTATTGTAAAATTGCAAGAGTTCATTGGTCTGTTGTTCTTAAATGGTAATTTTTCTTAATCATTTGCCATCTCATTAGGAGTGCCCTTTTAGTTAATTGTATTTATTTATTGCTGTTACGTCTGCCCCCCCCAAATTACCAATACCAGGGGAACAGATATATCTGGTGGGATGGAGGGATGGAGTTAACAGTGATTAGAAGGTGGACCCTTAGAAGTGAGAAAATCCCATGGATTCAGAAATTCTGGTTAACATGACACACCTAGATATAGGCCCTGTCCATCTCATCAATGGGAGCAGCACTGACATACAATGATAGAAAGTAAGGCCAAATGCACTAAAAGACAGGTCGCTGTGGCCACAAGTTGCGCACACCAACTTTTTGAGACCTGTTTCTGTATTTTAGATAATACCTTTGTTATACCTTTGTCCCATTAGGTGGCATTGTAAACTATCCATTTGCAGGACATCACAGAATGACAAGCTTAATACAAGCTACGTAGAAGTGTGGCTAATTAACACCCGCTGTGACTGGCTACAAATACAAGGACTTTGGCCTGCAACACAATCCCTGTGTTAGCATTCCTAAATGGGATTTTTGTTTTTATAAAGCAGCTGATGTTCCTTAAAGGAGTCACACTGGCAAAGCTTTTCAAACCAAAGATTTGTAATTGAAAAATAGTTTTATATACCTTGTTTACAATCCTGTATGGTTCAAGATTACAGTAATAAGATAAACAAGGCATGCACGGGCACCAAAGAACAATTTCAAAATACCAATGTGCATAAAGGGACATTTGATCTGTGTCAAATCATGACTAGGCAAAGTGAATAGAAGTGCACCTTCAACAGCCTTAATCATTGTCCATTTTGTGCAGGGGAGTTTCCAGGTCAATTGCAAACTGTGCACGGGTAACACATTTTATGCATGAGCAGATTCATTTTTATTGGTTTGCGCATGAGCAAAATGTATTTTTCTTCATCTGCACTAGTAGGTGATGAAATAGGTTGATGAATCTGTCCTCTAATGTTTAATTATCTAAAGTACTTACTTATGAGGGTCATTATATTCCAGGTAAAGAAAAGAAGTCTACAATTCTCAATAAAATCATTGAGGAAAAACAATACATTTTGCATTTATTAAAGGGCTCGATACATTGCTAGTTTTTGTGGTCCCAAAGTCAAGGAGGGGCAACTACATTCCCGTGGTGCAGCACATTCCCAAGCGCGTGCCTAGATTAAGACTGGGTCAAGATTGCGGCCATCTGCACCTGTCAGCGCCCGGAAGAGGCCGGGTCAGGCCCTCTCTGTGTTCCCCATGGCTTGCATCTGCTCCGTAGCTTGCGACTCCTTTCTTGACCATCTAGGTTTTCCTTTTCCCCTGTACTGGAACTATGGGGAAAAGGAAAATTGCATGTGGTACCATACGGGGTGTGATAGGACAACTATATTTGATTTCTTCCTGGTGCGTGCAACTAGTGTCCTTTCAAAGGAGATGTACCTCACCAAAAGATCCATCTCCCTGGAGGAGGTAGGCGGCAACTTGCTTGTTTCTAATAGTTCCAATACTTTGGACATTCTCATGAGGCCAAATGTCCCCCGATCAAGTATGGTCAGTGTGTGTTTGCCCCTTGTGATGAATTTGCGTATTATGGAGCCTCTAGTGAAAAAGAAGAAGGGTAGGACACTGTAAGAAGGGGACATTAGACTGCAAGGGGACTAAACTGAAGGAACATAATGTCATCCCATTGTGGACGTCCTCTAACATGGTTGAATTATGCACTGGGATAGAATGTTTGTTTAAATTAGATCTAAAGCCAGTACATGATCGCCTTGATGCCATAGAGCAAAGTGCGACCCAAATATTGAGCCTTGCTAAACTCACTCTGCCCCTAAGCGAATCAGCAACCGATGATATGACACAGGAAATGGATACAGTATGGAAAATTCCAACTCAATCAATCCCCACCCGATACAAACAAACCAACACTGCCTTCCAGCTAGTAAAAGCTCTAGAGCAATTGAACCTGCGTGTTCTCAATGGACGATTCAAAGAGGATATCCCTCCAGCGCCAACATACTACTCGTCAATTACCTCATCCTACCTTGACTTCATGCTAGTAACTCTCCCGCTGTATGACAAATTACAATCATTCAAGATAGGAGGCAGAGCTCAGAGCGACCATTTGCCGCTAGAAGCTCAACTAACCCTGACCTGTAAGAACGAAGCAGCAGAAACAAGAAGCAAGTGTACAGAATATACCGCTAATTATAAGCGATTACGATCCAAAACCACGGATATGGAAGCACTAGCAACCAGTGCAAAAACAATAATACAGGAAGTATCCAATACAACCGACAACCCTCTCGTTCTTTGGGAAGACTTCACAGCGGCATTAGGAGAAAAACATGCCACAGGGAAGAAAACTCAAAAAGGGAATACCACAAGGATCACGCTTGGCAAAGTAACAACTGCAGAAACAAAAAATATCAAGCTTGAAATAAAAAAGACCCTCAGGCAACTCCGTCAAGATCCAAACATCATGGAAATTCAACTGCAGCTTTGCAGGTCAAAAGCATTGTTACATAAGAAAACTTGGGAAAGGAAAAGGCAATTGAACGAAGAACTTTGGGCAAACATTTTACATAATTCAAAGCAGAAGAACAGCTCTAGTTTTTGGAAGACCATCCATAGGCTCCAACAGCCAGACCACAATGGCATCAACTCTGAAATACAGGAATCGGACTGGGCCAACTACTTAACAATTCACTTTAACACAAGCGACCCTGCAATGAAGAAAGTTAAAGGGGTAGATTCGGAAGAGGGAGCTCTACACCAAATGGGCAAAACTGTCACACTCATCAAAAATGCAAACCGGGCGCTCAAAAAGAAAACAACTGGGTACCACGCTCCAACAGAGGACGAAGCCGGTCCAATGATAGCTGAGCCTAGAATAATTGTAATGAACCATCAGCTCAGGAAACAGCAGATATTATTCTTAAACAAATCTCCAAGGGAAAACTTGAGGGGACTCCAGGACCAAATGGGATCCCTCCGATATTATATAAACAGGACCCAGCTTTTTGGAGCATTGCCTTGACTCCAGTATTCAACGAAGTAAGGGAAACAGGAAGAATACCAACATCTTGGAGTGGCTCGATAATAAGCCCAATATTTAAAAAAGGCGCTAGGATCGATCCAAGCAGCTACCGTCTGATTGCCCTGATAGACGTAGAGGCAAAGTACTACGCAGGCCTCATCCTGAAGGATCTAATAACATGGGCCACAAAAAAGAACATCATTCCAGCTACACAGATGGGCTTCCGGAGGGGCCAGGGTACCCTAACTAACATCATGGTGTTAACCCTACTGTTCGACGCAGTAAAAACGGCAAAAAGCTCCCTGTACGTGTGCTTCATTGATTACAGCGCCGCATTCGACCATGTAGATCGGCACAAACTATGGCGGAAGCTGAGCTCATGGGGAATCCCTGGTCCCCTCCTACAGCAGCTGGTAATGCTACACACCAACACTTGGGTCCAAATAAAACTGGGATCTGGCACACATCTATCAAGAAAAATAAAAACAAGCAAAGGACTAAAACAGGGCTGCGTCCTAGCCCCAACCTTGTTCAATCTCTTCCTCGCGGATCTTCCCGAAGAGTTAGAGACAGTAACATCACACGCACCTCGGTTAGGAAATATTACGCTCTCAAATCTGCTTTACGCAGACGATTTGGTCCTCATTAGCCGGTCTCCTATCGGCCTCCGAAACCTTCTGGACAGAACTAACGCATTTTCGAAAGCAAATTCTCTAACAATGAATCTGAACAAAACCAAGGTGTAGTAAAGATGTCCACACGTGGTTTAATTTCCAGAACGTTTATTCAGTATAAATCACCAAAGTGCTCCCAGCTTGACAGGACCGAAACTCGACAACATTCTAATGCTGCCTCAAATGACAGCTACGGTCATACCAAGAGGGCAGGAAAAGGGAGGGGGGAAAAGGGGAGGGTGGAAGATACCAAGTGCAAAATTACAACACATCATCCTCCCTAGGGAGACAAAGAGGGAAAGGCATAGGACAGCTGAGAGGGCTAGGGGGTGAAGAGGAGAGGAGGGTGAGGAGTGAAGCAAAGAGAGAAAGAGGAAAATGGGAGAGAGAGAGACTCAGAGTGAGAGGGAAAGAATAGTGAGACCAGAGGAGGCGAGGAACCAGAAATAGAGAGGGTAAAGAGCGAGATGTAGGGATATAGAAAGGGAACAGCAACAGAGAAGGAAACAGGGAAGAGAGAAGGAAGGAAAGGGAGACACCCCCAACCCAAAGCCCGCGAAGGCTGTCCCTGCGGGGTGGAACTATATCAAGGTAACTGTTAAGGAAAACTATAACCAAAGGTTATCCTCTATAAGGAACTAGCAGGGGGGGGACTGGAACAGAGGGTTCCTGTTCCACTGGGTCCCACCCTATATACTGGCTTTTGTCGCACAGGGATGAGCAACTTGGTATCACAATAGGTGTTGCAGGAACTTCCCATCCCTAGAACGCGTCCTCTGCCACCCCACCTACTCTTCTACAGTCTCATTGATGGACCTCATGACATAGAGTTCCGCACTTCTCCTACTAGTCCTTCCATCCCCCTCTAGAGGGATGATCCTGGAGGTAACGCTCATATTTTCTTATTTATGCAGTAACTTGGGCCAGGACACTGCCCGGCAACTCCTTCTGGCACGCTATGTCTCTCTTACAGTGTCATCCTCGGTGACTGGTCTAGGCCATCTTCTCTCCTTCCTCCCTTGGCCATTACCAGAAACCAATCCTTTATCGACTTCCTTATCAAACAGCTCGCGATGATCAACATGAGCCTCTTCTGCCCTAATTCCGTCCTCCTGTTTCATCACGCTTCTTCCATAGGAGAACTCAGAAGGTGTTTTCTGGGTCACAAAACTTATGCTTACTCCTATAATCATAGAGTGAACTCTTCTGACCTGACTGGACCATAGGTGGGACATCTTTTAGTATTTTTTGCATTTCCTTGCTCTCTCTCTCCACCTTCCCACTGTAGGGCCTTTGAATGTATTTACCTTTATTCTCACTCTTTGGTTCACTCAAACTTGAGTCTACTTCTCTTTCCTGTTGACCCTTGACCACATACTCCTCCCTCATTTTAGTCTTGAACTCAGACGACGTGGTTATTTGCCCCGTCTCTTTGCGAATGAATAGGTTACCCTTACATTTTATCCTTTTCCGCTCATTTGCTGTGGCACTTATGCATTCTCCCCTCCTTTCGAATTCTTCTTCTTCTCCAACTATACCTTCACTGCTTTTACTCCCTTGTTTCTTACGTATTTCTCTCTCATCCACCAAACATTGGTAAGATTCTAGTTTTTCTTTCAGGTTGCCTTTGGCTGTATTTTCCCCTAGTTCTTTAATACTTGCAGCACCTTCAAAAACTTCTGAAACCTTGGAGGGCGCCGTGGGGATTTTCGATGCACCACCCTTTGTTACGCTCATGCTTTGTTTCTGTGCCTGCTCCTTCATTTGTTCTCTTCTTCTTCCATTAAGTGATATTCTCAATTTCTTTTGATCCTTCCACCCTAGCATGGTGGGTCCACTTTCTGTTATATATATGGTACTCCTAGTATGATTTCCCTTGTGCATTAAATCCATGACTTGGTATCCTATTACTTTGATGTCCTCCCCTGTATACGTCTTCAGGGATATGTTTGCCTCTTTCAATTCGTTTCCATATTTTTTTACTAATTTTCTATTCCATTCATTCTTGCTTACCAAACTATGACGTGATCCTGAATCTAATATCATATCTGTCATCACTCCGCCTATGCAGATAGTGCACCCCGGGTTTATTTTACTTAGATTGACTTCCTCGTTGCCACCTATCCTTTCCTTGAACACTTCTTCCCTTTGTACTTTTACCAACGAGGCATGTGCATAATATTCATCCAACACACACAAGATGTCCTCATAAATATTTCTGACTGTTCCTTTCATGAATGCCTTTTCCATTTCGTGGTACTTTTTCCGTCCCCCAGTTCCTAAACTGTAAAGTAATATTTCAGCCTTTTCTTTAGGTACAAAGGATACTGCCTCTTCCTCAAAAACTGATATGTAACTCTCAAAATATACTTTCCATACACTCCATTCTGCAACGTTTTGATCATCCCCCTCCATAAACGGCACTGGTGGCGGAAAATTATACTTCTGGCCCCACTCCATGTTGAACGCGCTGTTGTCTCAAGGAATACCCGGGAAGATGCAAGGTTCACCTCCCACCTAAAGATGGTGGTACGAGTGCGCCTCGTTGGACTCTCTTTTGCCCCACCTGGTTAAAAGTAATGCGCAGATAGGGTAGGAAAAAATAGAGGGAGAAGAAAGGAGTCTTCCTGAATCTAAAGCTCTGGTCTGGTGAGGGTGGGTCTGATTCAAAACTACGGAGTGAAAAGATATTTAGGTGTACTCACAGCTGCAGCATAATGAATTCCGCCTAAAATGCTCCGCCCTACTTCTTTAAGGCAATCAATGTTTCCTGCGCTGCTTTACACTCGATAAATTTGCACCTTCAGGCCTGCGTGTGTAGAGGGTTCCTCCTCTTCAAATTCTCCAAATGACCCAGAAACAGGAACGAAGTCTTCCCAGACCAGCGATACTGACACTTTCAGTCCCGCCGATTTTCCTCAGAGGCTAATTCTCTCCATAAACGAGCTAATGTGCTTATTTGTACCCCTTTATCATTTTTAGTACCCCCACACGTCTTTACAGTCCTTATTATTATTTTTTTTTTTTCTCAATCCGGGATTGTAACGAGAGTGCGTTGGAAAGAATGGCCCACAGGGTGGCAGTGCAATCTGGCGCTTGTTCAACTTCGAGCTGTAGGGGACGACACTAGCGCCTGTCAAACTTCAAAACTTTACTCTGCTGTGTAGGAGAACTATAAATCTAAAACCCACTCTCAACTTCTCCTCACGATCAATTTCTTAGGTGCGCACCTCACGTATTCAGGGAACAGTCACAGTACTACCGATTGGGTAATACCTCTATCCAATACTTCACACGCGAGTTCTCCCCACGTTACGCAGAAAATCCCTTGACTAACTATATAATTTTCTATTTCATGGAAGTTCGTAAATAACCCACTCAGATTTCACCTTTAAGACTTTTCTTTTCTTATCTCATATTTTCCTCATGAGAAAGCCAGACACCTAACGATGTCGTACCTCAACTTCTTCAGGGGTGAGTTATACAGCCGACCGGTTCTCAACTTGGGACGTTTTCTGTCTGAGTGTACCACTCGGTGAAGCGCCGAGCACTCTGTCTCCTCAGTGCAGCTCACGGCTGGGGCCGTGTGACAACTTGCCTTTAGCGCCTCTCCGCATATCGCCTCTCACCTCATCTTAGTGCTTTCTCCCGCGAAAACGAACCTCCTTTGCCTTTTGTTCGGTTCACACACACCGGATACCCCGCACATACACCAGCTCAGACTCCGCCTGCGGCACCCTCAGGGATGTTTACCGATGTCGCTTCTTCCTCATCGACTCTGTCCAGCTTCGTGCTGCATGGGTGTGACGCGATGCCGGGAAGAATAGAGGCGATGCTGTCAGGCAGGGGTTTCTCACCTCAGGTAAGGACTTTCACGTTTTCCAGGGCTCAATTTCCTTCCTTGCCACCAAGGCTCATATGATTAACTTCACGACGCGGTGAGAACGATTTTAAAGCACTTTCGTTCCTCCTCCGCTCAGCACTCTTAATAGGCTTCAGCTGCTCAATTTACGGACTTTCGCCTCTTTAAAAACTCACAACTTGGGTGTCTTTTCAATCCCAATTTCACCAGAACGCCCGAAGTAGGTCATGTCCTCATCAACTTCTGCTGCTCAAATTCACTGACTTTCACCTACTTCAATCTCATCAACTCGGGTCTTATTCCTCTTTTCAATCTCACTCTCTCAAGGACGCCCGAAATAGGACATCAAATCATTTCATCATGTCGCCTTTTACAGAGCTCATTTCTCAACTTCATCACCAAGGCTCATATTTTCAACTTCAAAACGCGGTGGGAACGATTAACTGCAATTTCGTCTCCCGCTCCGCTCAGCTTTCCTCATTAGCTTCAGCTGCTCACCTGACGAACTTTTGCTTCGTTCAAAGTTCATCAACTCGGGTCTTACTCCTCTTCAGCTTCTCAATCTCATTAGAACGCCCGACGTATCTCATCAACTCATTTCTTCATCTTGTTTATCCTTGTCCAAGCTCAACTTATTCCAGGGGAGAGCACCCCACTGACCCTGGCTCAGCTCCGTTACCCTCGTCGCCACAAATGTAGTAAAGATGTCCACACGTGGTTTAATTTCCAGAACGTTTATTCAGTATAAATCACCAAAGTGCTCCCAGCTTGACAGGACCGAAACTCGACAACATTCTAATGCTGCCTCAAATGACAGCTACGGTCATACCAAGAGGGCAGGAAAAGGGAGGGGGGAAAAGGGGAGGGTGGAAGATACCAAGTGCAAAATTACAACACAAGGTTATGCCAATGAACCAAAACAAAAAACGGAAACCCGCATGGTTCCTGGACAATCAAAGATTAGAACTGGTGACCTCATATAAATACCTAGGAGTCATAATAGATGGTAATGGCTCCTTCAAGCAACAACTAGAGGCCATTCGCCAGAAGGGCATGACTTTCCAAATATCAACAAGGCCCTTGCAGAAAGCTCTCCCTGACAGGACATTAGCTCCTCGCTTACAGGTAATAAAAGCTCGCCTGCAGCCCATGCTCTCCTACGGCAGCGAATCAATGCGAGGTAGAGATGCAAGCACTCTAGATAACACAATCAGTCATGCATATAGGGCAATATTCCATCTTCCTAAAAACTCTTCGCCCGCACAAATTCGTCTTGAATTCGGACTGCTGAAACAATCAGTGGAGAGGAAAGGTCAATATATAAAAAGCTGGCGCAAAATTAAAGAGGCCGAGCAAGGATCCTTAAACGCCAACCTATGGATTGAACTTACTGCCAGAGAAACTTCACCAGCAAGGGCCTACCTAACCAACTCACTGGAGAGCCTAGGCCTAAAAACGCTCTGGGAAACAAGAATGGAGTTTGGGACCTTTAAAAAAGCTGTGTCAAAAGTCATCAAACTGGTCTCCTCACTTGAGGACAGAGCCACCCTGTCCAAGAGAGCGCACGGATGGGTTGTGCTCTAAGGGTATAGAACCACAAAGCCACAAGCGTATCTATCAATGGGCTTCACACAAAAAACAAAAAATAAGTTCCTAAACATGCGCTTAGGCAACATACCCATAGCACGTCATCTGGTACCTTGGAAAAGGCATAATCCATCAAACGCATGTCGCCTTTGCCAATCTGCGAAGGAGGACCTTATACACATCATTTGTATCTGCGAAGCTCTCGTGGACACAAGGCATTCCATGCTTCGGCCCATATAGAACCAGAAGGGCGTAAAAACCTGTAGGCAGGCAGTGATGCTCTGTTTCAACCCTAAAGAGACCCAGTTAAACTGTAGAATAGTCAAATTCTTTGACATAGTGGCCAAAAAACTAAATGAAACAACACTTGGGAGGAATAACCCAATCGCAACAGGAGAATAGCGGACTCCACTAATGGCCTTAAAAAAAAAAAACATAAGGCCACATCTACCAAAGCCACGGCAATCACAATAAAGGATGAAATCACTCATAAGACTAAACGAAAAGACAGTTGGGTGCAAAAATCAATCATATCAAGAGAATAGCGACTTCTCCAACGGCATTACAAATCATAAGAACTACAAGTATTAAGGTCACGGCCAACAGGAAAAAGACTCACTAATTTACTACAGACTCTTAGCGATTTTATTAATGTGCAATACTTTAAAAAAAAAGTTTTTTAAGCAGTCAATGACTTTTTATCTATTGCTTATTATTGTGAGTTTTTATTAACTGTGCAATAAAATAAATTCTAAATTCTAAGGGGCCTTTGGTGTCCTCTTACCCTCCTAAGGATTTAAGCAATATGGCTAGTAGGGCCCATGGTCCTAATCCCATTCAGACCATGGTCCTTATTGGTTGTGATTTGAGGCGGCGGGGTTATGCCAGCTCGGACTCAAATTATATAAACATCATCTTTTCAGGTACATGGGCCTATAGCTCCCATTCTCTCTTCCCATGAAAACTGTGCCAGCGATGCTTCCTGGACAATTACGTGACCAGAGGGCTTGCTTCTAGGATGGGTTTGGAATCGAGGAAGACGCGCATGAGTAGCTTTAGCAGGGAAGTTCAAGTTTTGAATCTCCCACCCGAAGTATGCCCTTATGTCTTAAACAGACCCAGACTGAGAACACACTCCTATTGATTTTAGAATCAAACATTTTTATTATGCGGTAAAGTGTCGTATAACACAGCCCAGCTGTCTACATCAACATGCCGGCAGGGCGGATGCATAGCTTGATAGAACACAGCAACTGTGTCTACATCCCGGAGGCCGACCCTGCGGATGCATGGAAGCACCATCACCTTACCAGAAGCATAGAAACCGCTTTTAGAAGAAAAAAACAAAAGGGCAAAAGGTAGAACCCGACCCCCCCAACTCTCCCCCCCGCCCCTCCTATAGTCCCCACCCCCTCCTCCCACTCCCACCCACCTTCGCATCAGCACATCCAGGCGACATTCGCACCCCATGGCTCACCCTCTCTCTACTTGGTACAGCTAAGAGACCGTCAGGCACGCGGGGATGCCCTGGCAGGTTCCAAGGGAATAAGTTGTAGTATCTGCAGATATTTCGGGCATGTCACTTCCCGCAATTCTTTAGACAATTATTGCAAGAACGGCTCCCATAGGGTAGCATATGCAGAGCCCTTCCCATCAATACTCACGGAAAGGCGCTTCATAGCAAGGATGTGCCATAAACCCTGAAACCAGTCCCTCACATCAGGCAGTGCCGGGGAACCCCATTTTGCTAAGAGGACTTGCCTCGCTGCTAATAGAGCCAACGCTATTTGTTTGCCCCTAAGGGAGCGCAGGGGAAAACATTTCGGGTGTGGGAGCCCCAGTAGTGTATGTTCGGGCAGGCGGGGCAGTGTGATCTGAAAAGCAGCATCAATCTCGTCAAGGACTGTTGCCCAATAGTGTTCCAACTTCGGGCACCGCCATAGCAGATGGACTAGAGTCCCGGACATCCCACAGCCCCTCCAGCAGAGGTCCGACTTCGATTTGTCCCATGCTTTGATGCCTGCTGGGGTGTAGTACCAGTAGGTTGTAGTTTTATAGGCTGATTCGGTTCCCGCTGTGTTAGAGGTCGTATGGTGGGCCGGACAGAACACCTGATCCTATTCCTTTGTCGTCAAGGGGCAACCTAATTCTATCTCCCATCGGACTTGGGCTTTTGTACGTTGCTTTCGGGAACTACGTATGATCATCGCGTACAACTCAGAAATAAGGCTGCGATCGTCCTTTTTACAGACCAACCAATGCTCAAAGGATGTCATCGGCCTCGACATAGGCGCCACATTAGCCGGCTGTGTCACCCAGTGCGCCACTTGCGCATAAGGAAATGCATCCTCAGGTTCCAGTGGGAAGTAGTCCGAGCATAGCTTCGGGAACGGAATCAGCCCCTCAAGATCAAAGAGCATGCAAACCCGCTTACAACCCTTCTCTCGCCAGCGGTGAAAAACAGAGGACGAACAACCTGGGAGGAAGTCAGGGTTGTCTACTATTGGCGTCATCGGGGAGGAAAAGGAGGTCCAACCCTTGCATAACGCCAACTGATCCCATGCGTTCAAGGTCGGAGACATTACCGGCGAGGAGTACATTCCCCACGCTCTGCGCTTCCTCGGCAGCCATACCTCCCTCCAAATGTTACACCCTGCCACCGTCTGATCCATAAACAGCCAGTGTTTACTGGAAATAGGCCTATTCCATTCCACTAAATATCTGAGACAGGACGCCTGAAAGTACGCAGACACCAGGGGGAAGCCCAATCCGCCCATGGCTTTCGGAGAGGCGGTCACCGCGAACGCGAAGCGGGGTCTCTTATTGTCCCACAAGAATTTATTGAGGTAGCCCTGCAAACATCTCAGCATGCCCGGCGGCGGTTCTAAGGGCAGCACCTGAAAGAGATACAGTATACGGGGTAGCACCGTCATTTTAATCGCGGCTAACCGACCAAACCACCCCAATTTAAGACGCGACCAGTCGGCGAGGGACTTAGCAACTTGCTCAGCTAGTGTCGAGTAATTGAGGGAAAGGGTTTTAGCAAGAGTCGGGGCTAAGCGCACTCCCAAATAAGTAATATCCGAGTGCACCCACTGGAAGGCAAAGTCTTTCTGCAAGTCCATTACATCCGCCACTGGGACCGAGATGTTAAGAATCTGTGACTTGGCAAAATTAACCTTAAACCCCGCCGCGTCGCGGAAGGCAAGGAGCTCCGAGGATAAGCACTGCAGCGAAGAGTGGGGGTCAGTTAGTGCTAAAATGACATCGTCCGCATACATACTAATTTTATGAGTATCAGCCCAGAAGCGAATACCCGAGATATCAGCGTGGGCACGAACGCACTGGGCAAAGGGCTCCATGTAAAGCGCGAAAAGCAGCGGGGTATGGGGACACCCCTGCCGTGTTCCTCAGGCAACAGAAAATGGGCAGATCTACTACCATTCCCCCTTACCACCGCTATGGGCGCCGCGTACAAGCACCGCACCCAGCGTAGAAACTTATTGCCTATGCCAAATGCCTTCAGCACCGCAAACATGAAGTCCCAGCCAACCGGTCAAAGGCTTTCTCTGCGTCAATAGACAGAAGAAAAGCCTGAGCTTTAGATCGGTGCACTAGGTCCATCAAATGAAGCAATCTCTTGGTATTATCTGCTCCCTGCCTAGTTGGAATAAATCCAGCTTGGTCCGGGTCTATCACCCCGTCCATTAACGGACTAAGCCTCTAAGATTCCGGAAAACAGTTTAGCGTCAATGTTGAGGAGCGAAATCGGTCTGTAAGAGCCACATTTCAACGGGTCCTTTGTAGGCTTGAGAATAACCGTGATGGCCGCCTCAGTCATGGACGGAGCAACCACCCCGGTGTCAAGAAAAGAATTAAAGAGACGGGTCAGAAAGGGAGCCAGTTCCCTACAAAAAGGCTTGTAAAACAGAGCTGAGAACCCGTCTGGGCCAGGTGACTTGGCCACTTTGAGCCTGGAAATGACCGAAATAACCTCCTCTATGCGGATCTCCGCATCTAATGCTGCTACGGAGTCGGAGGGAAGGGGCATGATATGTGACTTCGTGATGTATTGTGTTATGGTGTCATGCGCCGTGCCCTCTTTTGTGTATAACGATTGATAAAAGCGACGAAAGGTATCTAAAATGGCAGTGTCAGTGGTGTGGAGATTCGCCTGGTCATCCCGTATTGCAGTAATGGTGGAAGACTGTACCCGTGCCCGCAACCTGTGCGCTAGCATCTTGCCCCCTTTATCACCACAGAGATAAAATTTATGCCACAGACGCAACAACACATATGCTGCTCTATCCAGGTCCAGGTGCTTGAACATGCGCTGTTTCATCTCTAATTCTCTCCACACCCTCGGGGCTCCTGTCCACTTGTGGATCGCCTCCAAACCACGGACCTCCCCTTCCAACTCCTCTCGCTTCTCCCTATGCAACGTAGCATGTGTGGCCGCAAGCGCTATGAAGTCCCCTCTGACCACCAACTTCATGGCCTCCCAAATTGACGTCAATGCCGTATCCTCCACACAATTTTCTGCAAAATAGTTGGTAATAGTGTCTCTAATCTTCGACACTACACTATCCGAATGTAGCATGGAGTCCCTAAGCCGCCAGTCGGCCGACGGCGACCTATGGCCCAGGAGCGAAACCTTCACCGTTATGAGTGCATGGTCGGAAAGAGAGCGTGGTGTAATGTCCGTGTCAGAAAGATGAGGTAGGATGGCCGAAGTAGCTAAAAAGTGGTCGAGTCGTGCGTATGTCTTGTGTGCTGCTGAGGAACCACGATCAACCGAGACGACACAAGAACAAACATCCAGCACATCAACAGGCCCAAAAAACATTCCTTTTTTAGAACAGGGCGGAACATTAGACGACTCAGGAGGGGCAAAACAAAAAGAACCGCCGCAAACAAGAAGTGTGACTCAAACCAAAAAGACCAACAAAAAACAATGAAACAATTAGTAATCAACATTTCCGATCATACTTTCACCAATCATGAAATAAACTTTCTACAAAAAGGAACTTCTTTTGTGCCAGCGACCAAATCTAACTTGTTAGAATTAGAAATCAGTACCTTTAGACTCACCAGGAAACTAAGACTGAGAATTTTTTTTGAGAACATTTCAACCCCCCAAGGGGACAAAGAACCAGACCCCTTAATGGGGCTGAAAATTTCAAGTACTTTTCAGGCTTCAGTGAGCCATAAAACCATCGATTTGTTTGAACAACTCATCAAACAAGACCTGGCATCTATCAATTACAATAAAAACTCACACAAAAATATCACTCAAAAGGACCGAGATACACTAAGAGCTATCGCAAACAACCAAGAAATAACTTGTATGAAAGCAGACAAAGGCGCGCGCTCTGGTCGTCATGAATTCAAGCATGTACCATCAGAAATTGAATGAAAATATATTGGATGAAACTACTTATATGAAACTTCCAGGTAATCCTACCGTAAAATTTGCCACAGAATTAAAAAACATCGTCGACAAAGCCTTAAATGAGGGAACCATCAACCAAAAAACTAGGAACTTTCTTCTCAAATCTAATCCTAAGAGTCCATCTATATACGCGTTACCAAAAATTCACAAGAACACTAACGATCCACCGATACGCCCCATAGTATCAACTCGTGGAAGCATTCATGAGCCAGTGGGCCAATATTTAGATCGCCATCTTCAACCCACAGTTCAATCTCTTGCAAGTTATATCAGAGACACCACAGACTTTCTATGCAAATTACAAAATCTACAAATAGACCCCAATGAACACCTATGGATGTGTACCGGTGATGTTAGCGCGTTATATACTTCGATTCCACACTCAGGAGGAAATGACGCCATGGAACGGGCCATTCTCAAACTTGATCTAGAGGAGCCCATGAAGTTATTCCTAATGGAATTAGTAATGTTTACCCTGTACCGGAGTTACTTTAAACACCAAGAGGATTGGTACTTACAGTTGGTAGGCAGAGCATGGGAAATTGCGCAGCACCAGTCTACGCGAACATTTATATGGGTGAATTTGAGAATAACAACATATGGTCAAATCCAAAGTGAAGCAATAACATTAAAATGTACGTTCGTTTTATTGACGATTTGTTTTTCCTTTGGAAAGATACCAGAGAAAATCTGGAACAAGCTTTGATCACTTTAAACACCATCGACCAACGGATCAAGCTCACATGGACAATAGATGCAGAATCCATATCTTTCTTGGATGTCAAGATCACATTAAAGAACAATTGCATCATCACAGACATACATCGAAAACCTACTGACCGCAATAATGTTCTACATTACACGAGCTTCCATCAGGGATCACTCAAGAAACACCTACCTAAGTATCAAATGATAAGAGTCAAATGGATCATATCAGACTCTAACCTGGCAGACATTCGGACAGAGGAAATGATAAATAGATTCCGTCACAGAGGATACCCCAATCAAATTCTAGAGACAGCCAAGAACCAAGTCAAAGAAATGAATCATCAGGATTTATTGAAAAAACCGAGTACAAAATCCCAGAGTGACAGAATGGTCATAGTTTCTAAATTTTCCAATGTCAGTACTACATTTCGCAAAATAGTGTTGAAACATTGGCCCATGTTACAGTTGGAGATGGATTTCAAAGATATGTTTAAATCATGGCCACTATTTGCATACACCAGAAGAAAAAATTTGGGTGAAATCCTCAAACAACCAGAAAAAATCCAGACCACATCATTCGGGACTAAACCTTGCAATAATTGCAACAACTGCAATAACATAAATTTGGGCAACAAAGTGACACATCCCATGAGAGGACACAATATAGCGATAAATGTCACAGCCACTTGTGACACCAACAACGTTATATATATGCTAAAATGTCAATGTGGAAAAACATACATCCGCAAGACAGAGCGAAAAATCAAAGTACGTTTGAATGAACACAAGTCAAATATTCGAACTAAAAATTTAAAATCATCTGTAGCCAACCATTTCAGTGAAATGAACCATAATGTTTCCCAACTAAAGTTTATGATATTGGAAACCATCAAAAAAGTTGAGGGAAGAGACAATAATAAATATCTACTCCAAAGAGAGAACCACTGGATTTACAAACTAAATTCTATGAAACCGTTTGGATTAAATGAACGAATTGAATATTCGTGCTCTTTATAAACATTATTCTTTAACCCACATTGATGGGACTTACAGTTCTGAATGGTCTCCTTACTGTATCTGTATCTTTATGCTGTATTTTTACGTTGTGGTTTTATGTTTATTTTCTAGCATATAGCTGGTTTATATTCACATCATGTTTCATGCATCATCAGACTTTTAGTGTACTTTATCTCACTTCCTGACTTCCAGGTTCGTCAGGTTTCCAACAGTCCCATTTCTATCACTACCTTCACATAATCACGTGATCGGCACTACTTTGCACTTTAACTGAAACAAACCCGCCGTATGAACATTCACAGAAGTTAACTGAGCCGTTTAAACCAGAAGCGCACAACACGCGACGTGCTCTCGCGTAAGTTCAACCTATTTTTACCTTCTTTAATCGGAATCTACGGCACCGAGTAACCAAACCTCATTTATTAAGTAAAAGCCTACTCAGGCGTTCTTTGACATACCCGCGATGTGGATAACACTGCATTTAATGGCCCAACGTGCTCCAAAAACTCTGTTTGCTTCAACTACCCACGTTACTCTGATTTCCTAAACACTATATACCGCTGATTCCACAAACACTTAACATTGCTGTTTTCTTTTTAACTGCATGTTTAACAAATCCGTTCACTAAATGCTCCATTAGCAGGAATTCATCGTCAGTTGTTCACAAGTGCGCTCACTCGTTTGCTCAATAACATTCACCAACACGTTATTAACTTTCACGTTGTCCATAATCGCTGTAAATGTATGGATATGATTTTGTTACACCAATATGTTATACATGTGGTATATGTCGTTTTTTGTAGATGCTCCCAGACGAAGGGTATTATACCCGAAATGCATTGGAGCTGGAGAATGTAAGAGTTGAAAATTCAAAAACTTTATTGATTATGTGAAGAAACATACATCAATGGAAATAAATAAACAAAACTTTATATAAGTCTATCAGGAGTAAGACTTTTTTTCATGAACATATGGAGGATAATTACCCCAATATGAGTGTGCCCTAAGGGATTCAATCAATTTCCAATTGACAGCACTACTAGACTTTAAATTACTCGTCTTAAGGGTAGAAGACGATACCTTAGGAGCACCTGTTGAAATCAAGCAACCTTATTAAATCAACTTCACAACAAGCTGTGCACTCGTCGACAATTTGAGAAACTGTCCCAGCTATATCATGAAGAATTTTTGGAAGGCAGGGGTCTGAAGGAGACCCTGATTTGGTGTGTGCCATATGCCAGAGCACTCCTTCTTTAGTGAGAGGGGGGAACTTTGGCCTTGTGATTAATTTCCTGAAACACAAACGTTGATATTGGAACTCCAGTCCAATCTCCATACACTGCCTCAACTTTATTCTTAAAACGTCTTGCAAAATTATCACATAGAGGCTAGAAAGCGTTTTTACTGTTTTAAGAATTTCTCTTGATGAGTTTTTTGCTTGGTTTATGTTTTAAGTGAAATACTGGGTTTTCTTGATGATAATTAAATTTTTTTAATCCTGAATACATATTTAACATTTACTTCTTTCAGTTGAATCATAGTTTTTTCTCCAGATCTTTGGCAGTTTTGTTTAAGCACCCTAATATCCGTAGAGCACCAAGGGCCAGAAGCTTGGTTCTATGACTTTTTATAAGTTTGAGGGAGGCCAGCTATTAGACTACAGTATTGATCCATTGGGCATAATTAGCTGCATCTACCTTTGGATGATTCGACAAGGTGACGGAGGGGCTGTTGTACTCATGCTTATGAAAAATAATGCCCTTGCTGCAAAGAGTTCACTTTGGTCATCACATTCACCGTAATCCAAGATCCCGGGCTAGGCAGAGCTATGTTTAAGTGGTATTTAACAAGTATGTTAATATTGAGGTGTTGGACGAGGAGGACTTAGAAGACATGGCTGATTGGAGCTCTGGCAAAATGTATTCAGTAGGACCCCCCATGACATTATTAGCTTACCCTGATATCAGAGCGGCTGCCCAATCATGAAAACCACTGGACGGACTAGTGAGCTGCGGCAGGAGAGGGCGATGAGGCCTACTGAGCCGGGACCTTAAATGCGGACATCGTGCACCTAAACTGGCACAGGAACTGATGACAACTCAAAGGATTGGTGCTTGTTAAGCTTTCAGCAGGTGTGATCGGGAGACGGTACATACGAAGGCAGAGGCCAGCTCTGAGTCAGCCTATAATTGGAACAGATCAGAGCAGTATCACAGCAGCCTTGAGTGGCATTGCAAGACCAGGAGGGCCTTAGCCCTATTGAGAGTAGACATGGGGGAAGAACGGTAGGAGTGTTGCAGCCCCGCTTACTGATCGGCAGCATATCCTGCGAGAGTTGTCACTATTAATATTACATTGCTGAAGCGAGTATTTAAGAAGAAGAAGCCCCAGCCACCAGGGATTAGCGAAACGGTTGGGTCGCCTGCAATTAACCCCATGTGTGCCATATAAGACTAACATTAGAGTATTGTGCAGATTGATAATATGTTCTACAACCAGCTTTAATACTGTATGCTCCTCTTTCCACTGAATTATTGCATAGGGTTGTCCTATAACTGGAATTATCTGGGTGAAGAAAGAGGGCCTAATTGAGAGCTCAATATATATAACAGACTGTGCCGGGGGAAATTATAATCTTCTCCATTGATTGTGAACACCGGATTATACTGGATTGAATTTTGAACTGAGCTGTTGATGTTTGGGATGGAGGCCGCCATCCTGGGTGCCAGCCAAACTCAAGGGATTTCGGGCGCGTTCTCTAAAAATTGCAATACAATTAAGGAGAGCATTGCTAGTATGGCACAGTCTGGTGCCACACATGATACTGATATTGAAGGAGAACCTAACCCGCCATCTAATCTGGACATTAAGAATTTGATACTGGAAGGGAACAATACTATTACTGAAAAGATAGATGGTGTGATTGTAACATTGACTTTACAGCATCCAGATATGGATAAACTCTGCGGGCGAGTTAAGGACTTTGGATCAAGGATTGATACTGATGAGGAGCTACTGAGTGCACATGCGAGTCAATTAAAAGATCAGGAATTACGCATACAACAACAGGAAATGAAGACTGTGGACTTGGAAGACCAATCAAAGAGAAACAAGAGAAAATGGAGACAACAGCATTGAACTGTTTTTTGAGAGCTGACATCCTAAGGTAATCCCAGAGCTAAGTGTGGAGGGATATTGCATGTGGACAGAGCTCAAAGAACTCCTGGTGGTAGGCCTAACCCTGGTGCACCTCCCCATTTGTTGATTGCACGTATATTGCGACATTGAGATATTGTTCTGATTTTGGCAGCTGCGCTCAAACAGCAGAAAATACTGTGGTAAAAAACTTTCATTTCATCCAGATTATGGCAAGGCTACTCATAAAAAAGTGAATCGTTCATAGAAGTTAAAAGAAAACTGAGATATAAAGGGTGGGATTATTCTCTGCTCCCTTTGACACGTTTAAGAATTGATTGGCAGGGTAAGAAATATTTCTTTGAACAACCAGAGGAGGCTTTGCAGTTTCTTCAAAACCATTGATTATGCATAGTTGTTGCCTGCTATCTAAGATTTACGAGTCAATAAGACTGGGGAAAGGGAGGAGGGTTGATGCTCTTTAAGATTACTGAGGGGGGGCAAATGATGTATGATTATGATCAGGGTGAGAGTTGGCCGTAGCTGAGATGGGTAAACTGTGTGTTCTGCTTATGGAATGCTTGTTGTAACCACACGATGAGCATCTAAAAAACGGCTGCAATCAATTCTATTGTGTTTGGTGTCAAACATGTTGGAATTATGCCCACACACCGTTACTGGTGTGGGAGGTATGATTCCACCCACCAGGAGGGATCGTCCGGTAGGCTCTCAGTGTTTCCGGTACCAGCCTTCTAGTCCCGTACTGAGGGTGAAAATTGCAAAAAACACAGTTGATGGACAGAATGTAGAACAATGTCATGCATTCACCCCAGTACAAGGATCTGGGCCTAAATCCATCGTTTTTTTGCACTCCACACCACCCTGGGTTAGACACTGGCTATATGCAAATCAGCTCTGACCCTGTGCCTCATGGGAACAGTCCAGTCTGAACTACCAAGCCATGTCTTTCCCAGACCGGAATCAAGCATCCAAGGACCGGTTTCTGGCTATCAGCCTTCATCAGCCTGGATAGCTTGACTCCAGTGGTGTGGAGAGCCTGGGACTCACGTCTGAGTATACCCAGCACACTCGGGGTGAAAATTTCAAAAAACACAGTTGATGGACAGAATGTAGAACAATGTCATACATTCACCCCAGTACAAGGATCTGGGCCTAAAGCCATCGTTTTTTGCACTCCATACCACCCTGGGTTAGACACTGGCTATGTGCAAATCAGCTCTGACCCTGTGCCTCAGGGGAAAAGTCCAGTCCGAACTACCAAGCCATGTCTTTCCCAGACCGGAATCAAGCATCCAAGGACCGGTTTCTGGCTATCAGCCTTCATCAGCCTGGATAGCTTGACTCCAGTGGTGTGGGGAGCCTGGGACTCACGTCTGAGTATACCCAGCACACTCGGGGTGAAAATTGCAAAAAACACAGTTGATGGACAAAAAGTAGAACAATGTCATACATTCACCCCAGTACAAGGATCTGGGCCTAAATCCATTGTTTTTTTGCACTCCACACCACCCTGGGTTAGACACTGGCTATATGCAAATCAGCCTTGACCCTGTGGCTCATGGGAACAGTCCAGTCCGAACTACCAAGCCATGTCTTTCCCAGACCGGAATCAAGCATCCAAGGACCGGTTTCTGGCTATCAGCCTTCATCAGCCTTGATAGCTTGACTCCAGTGGTGTGGAGAGCCTGGGACTCACGTCTGAGTATACCCAGCACACTCGGGGTGAAAATTGCAAAAAACACAGTTGATGGACAGAATGTAGAACAATGTCATACATTCACCCCAGTACAAGGATCTAGGCCTAAATCCATCGTTTTTTTGCACTCCACACCACCCTGGGTTAGACACTGGCTATATGCACATCAGCTCTGACCCTGTGCCTCATGGGAACAGTCCAGTCCGAACTACCAAGCCATGTCTTTCCCAGACCGGAATCAAGCATCCAAGGACCGGTTTCTGGCTATCAGCCTTCATCAGCCTGGATAGCTTGACTCTAGTGGTGTGGAGAGCCTGGGACTCACGTCTGAGTATACCCAGCACACTCGGGGTGGGCTGGGGATGCTTGATTCCGGTCTAGGAAAGACATGGCTTGGTAGTTCGGGCTGGACTGTTCCCATGAGGCACAGGGTCAAGGCTGATTTGCATATAGCCATTGTCTGACCTAGGGTGGTGTGGAGTGCAAAAAAACGATGGATTTAGGCCCAGATCTTTGTACTGGGGTGAATGTAAGACATTGTTCTGCATTCTGTCCATCAACTGTGTTTTTTGCAATGTTCACCCTGAGTGGGCTGGGGATGCTCAGACGTGAGTCCCAGGCTCTCCACATCACTGGAGTCAAGCTATCCAGGCTGAAGAAGGCTGATAGCCAGAAACCGGTCCTTGGATGCTTGATTCCGGTCTAGGAAAGACATGGCTTGGTAGTTCGGGCTGGACTGTTCCCATGAAGCACAGGGTCAAGGCTGATTTGCATATAGCCAGTGTCTGACCTAGGGTGGTGTGGAGTGCAAAAAAACGATGGATTTAGGCCCAGATCTTTGTACTGGGGTGAATGTAAGACATTGTTCTGCATTCTGTCCATCAACTGTGTTTTTTGCAACGTTCACCCCGAGTGGGCTGGGGATGCTCAGACGTGAGTCCCAGGCTCTCCACATCACTGGAGTCAAGCTATCCAGGCTGAAGAAGGCTGATAGCCAGAAACCGGTCCTTGGATGCTTGATTCTGGTCTAGGAAAGACATGGCTTGGTAGTTCGGGCTGGACTGTTCCCATGAGGCACAGGGTCAAGGCTGATTTGCATATAGCCATTGTCTGACCTAGAGTGGTGTGGAGTGCAAAAAAACGATGGATTTAGGCCCAGATCTTTGTACTGGGGTGAATGTAAGACATTGTTCTGCATTCTGTCCATCAACTGTGTTTTTTGCAATTTTCACCCGAGTCGGCTGGGGATGCTCAGACGTGAGTCCCAGGCTCTCCACATCACTGGAGTCAAGCTATCCAGGCTGAAGAAAGCTGATAGCCAGAAACCGGTCCTTGGATGCTTGATTCCGGTCTAGGAAAGACATGGCTTGGTAGTTCGGGCTGGACTGTTCCCATGAGGCACAGGGTCAAGGCTGATTTGCATATAGCCATTGTCTGACTTAGGGTGGTGTGGAGTGCAAAAAAACGATGGATTTAGGCCCAGATCTTTGTACTGGGGTGAATCTAAGACATTGTTCTGCATTCTGTCCATCAACTGTGTTTTTTGCAATTTTCTAGTCCCGTACAGCACAAAATGGTTGCTGCTGACCAGAGACACATTTCTGCCCTCCTGCTGCTGAGCCAAGCTCGAGCAGGGGAAGGCTGGACAATAGGCACCCTGTCACAGGGAGGTGTGACCGCTACCAGACAGGATTTAGAGTATTAGGGCTGGGTGGATGCACTTGCCAGTGCCTAAAATAAGCAGGAGGGGCACATGTTGGGTCCCTGTGCATAGTTCAGTTCAAACCAGTCCTATTAGCTGTTAGCTCCTGCTCTGGTGTGAAACTGGAAAAAGGACATGGGAGTAACCTCTGCCCTGTCCTGACATTCCCCTCTGAATATTCCCAACCCTTTCCTTAGGGTACTTAAGGGCTTACATGTGTGTAGCTCCCTAGATTCGGTGTGGACAATATTCAGACCTGAAACTACTGCACTTCTACTGTGTGGGCACTCTAGACATCGCTGCACTTTGTTTGAGCCTAACGTTGTCTCCCCTCCAGTCTGCTGCCTCGTCTGTGCCTGTGCACCATACAGGATCCATGTAGGGTGGTGGAGCATCCAAGACATCTGAAGATAATCTCCCTTGGAGTGAAGGAGTCACTCCCCTGCATTCGCAAGCACCGCAACACTGCTGACTGGTCTGCTGATCTGAGCTCCTACGGACTAAGAAGGGTTCAACAACACAGGAGGTGTGTTCTATGTCTCTCGAGGCTGAGCTGCCCTCTCACCCACTTTGAGGCCAGAATCCCTTGTGAGGGCTGCAAAACCTGAACCCCTGTGTACAACCAACTTTTGCAAGTGCAAATGCTTGTTGGCAATTTTGCAGCAAGTGCATTAGGCTTCAAGTCGCCCCAACCTCTGGCAACTTTGCCTGGAAAAATATTTGAGCACATTGCATGTGTGCTCCGTGGCCTGTTGTTTTGTAAAGAAGCACAAGGTCCTCCTGAAACTCCAGTAACTTTAAGCTGTGGGTCCTGTGGAGGGTCAACTATGTTTTCTTCGAACTTCCCTGATTGCTCTGGGATTGCCCTGACTTCCCTGCTTATGGTGATTCTCCTTGACCTTGCTGGTCCTCTTCTTGCAATTTCTTGACCTCATGTGTGGGTTGCTTTTGCCAAGGCTTGTTGGTGCTCCCGCCGGACACCGGCTTCTCAGCACTCTACATTCTTCTTGGGACAGCTCATATCCAGCTCCTGGTCATCCTCAGCATTGCCTGGTCCCCACAGCTGCAGAGTCAAATTCATCGATATCTATCCTGCATCACCGGACATCGGTGGGCATTTGTCACATTTGAAGCAGCATATGCTTCTTGGCAATCCCTGAGGCTGGCTTTGGGCTACTTGTAGTCCAGACCCCGAGCAGTGATTCCACTGAATATTACTGGCCTACACTCCACGAGTGACCCGTGGGCTGGTATTTAGTGATTCCTCTTGAGGTCCCTTTGTGATCCCTTGTTGGTCAACTTGTGGGTCCCTAAGAAGGGTACTGTAACTTTGAACAGGCTTACCTGGTTGCTCCAGATGTGCCCTGACTCTCCATCGCTTGGGTAGTCACCTGGACCTTGACCTTGCTGGTCCAGCCTTTTTACTCTCACCACATGGTTTGCTGTTGCCAAGGCTTGTTGGTCTCCAAGCAAGACACTGACCCCCCTGCACTCGACATCCTTCGTGGGACAGCTCGCATGCAGACTCTAGTCATTGTTGACGTCTCCTGGTCCCCATGGCAGCGGAGTCAAGCTTCACCTCATCACACCTGAAACACCTAACATTAGTGGGCATTGGTCTATCATGCCCCTGGTCACCCTGAAGTGACCAAGACACTGTCCCCTCTGCTTTCAGGCTCTTTACATCGTCTATCCTGGCTTGGATCACACCGGACACTTTTCCTTTCCATGGCAGCAGCACTTTGCATCAACTCACCAAAACAGCTACGATTCCCGATTCACCTATGCACCTGGCTTCCCTGGGTGAGGTAACACAAGTACTTCTGTGCTCACATGGGTGCTGGGCTTAGAACCTTCTAAGTCTAAAAGGGTTTGCTCCAAGTCCTCTCTCCGAAGTGTTAATAATCTTTAAAATTCCAACAGCGACTTTCCCATAAGATTGTACGGTGCTCGCTGCTGTGTTCTCACACAGCACGCGTCCCCCGTGGGTCTCCTGTGTCACTACCTTTGGTGGTTCCTTGGGGTCCCAGTGATCCTACGTGCTCTAGGCACTGTGTCTAGTCCAGTCGTGGTTCTTATACCTCTTTCTTAATATATCATTTGGTCTCCCCGGGGCCCATTGTATATTGTGCTATTTACTTACATTCAAGTGTGTTGATATTGTGTATCTGGCTCTCTAATCTCATATCAGGGAGAGTGTTTAGTAATACATACATATATTTTACATATACCTTGTGTGGTTCTCCCTTCATTTGGTCATTCAAGAGGTATCTGGTAAACCAAGCTGCTTTACACTCCTTCAAAACTTAGCCTGAAGGCTGCTCTCCATAGCTACCACTGGGATAGCTTTCAATAAAGGTTGTCTTAAACCTATTCATCAATAGGAGTTTTTTAGATTGGTGCAAGGTGCCCACTATAACTAGTGGACATCTTATACCAGGCCAACTTCCCACATTGGTGGCAGCGGTGGGATTCAAGCTTGCTATTGCTTTACCAGAAAATCTCATTGAGTGACTAACTGAAAACCACTATAGGTACTTAGGTACATATAAAACAAGTCCAGAATAAAGTAAGTTCTATTGAACTTAGAGTTGGGTAAGTCAAGGGTTCAGTACACCCTTTCTCCAACTCAAGAGAGAGTTTAGTAGGCCCACTAGGTTAGGTAGGTGCCTAATCCACATAACACTAGTATATCTTAAAGAGCTGAAGCTAGTGGCTCCATGCTGACTAAGTATGACCATCTGCCGTTCCCAGAATTGAGGAACACATGTGCATCTAGGAAACTGAAGACAGGGAAAAACCCTAAAGCACAACGCCTCATAGAGGTATAGCTTTAAGATGACCTCAGAAAGACCCCTGGGTTTGATGAGGCAGGCAGGTTGGGTGGAGAAGCAGAAGAGGAAAGGTTAGGAGGTGAACACATCCAAGACCTAGACTCTCAAGCTGACCAGGATGAACATGATGATTCTAACTTGGAAAATCCAATTCTTCGCATGGGTAGGGGGAAGGCCCCATGGGCCCTCTCTTTACTCCACCTGGAAGGGTTAGCAGTTTACAAAGAAGATCAAGATCTCCTTCTCAGCAATCTCATCATTCTAGTAATTCTGTAGGGACCTCTGTTTCTCATAGGACTTCTACTTCTCACAAGAGAGAGACTTCCTATGATAAAAAGTGCAAACTGCTTGAGTTTGAGAAAGCTCAGCTTAGAATCAAGAGAGAGCAGTTGGCCTCAGACAGGGAATCCCTGGAGCTCCAGAGAGCTTCACAAAGGTTGGAGCTAGAGCCCCATGGTGGCAGCTACAGTGTCCTGAACAAGATTGTCCCTCCCTACCGGAGTGGGCATGACATCCACAAATGGATAACTGCACTTGAGAGGGTCTGTAAAGTACAGAGGGTAACTCAGGGGCAGTGGGCAGCAATCGTGTGGCTCTCCTTTGCAGACAAGGGTAGAGACAAGCTCCTCAATGTTAGATAAGAGGATGGTGATAACTACAAAGCCTTGAAGAGTGCTCTGATTGATGGGTTTGACTTACCCACTGAACAATACAGGATTACGTTCAGAGACACCCAAAAGGCACAGCCTCAGGCTGGGTTGACTTTGTAGATTGTGCTACTAAGGCTCTGAAAGGCTGGTTACTTGGCAGTAAAGTGTGTGATTTTAAAGGATTGTACAATTTAATTATGAGAGAGCAGATCCTTAACCCCTTCCCTGCTCATGACGAGCTCAGCTCGTCATGAGGCACAGTGGAGCTGTGCTTATGACGAGCTGACCTTGTCATGAACAATGATAAATCTTACTTTCCAGCATATGAAGGGGAAAACCACTAGCAGCCAACTGGTTAATAATTGTCTAAATCAGCTATTGCATCAGTACTTGGTGGACTCTGATCGGACCTCTCCCCATGAATTGGGCCAGAAGGCAGAAAAATGGGTCAGAACCATGGTGAGGCAGAATGTTCAGAACCAAGGTGGTGACTCAAAGAAACAAGATTCTAAAAGCGCTGATAAGGGTGGGGAAAAGGGTAAAGACCAGAAGTCTTCTCAAGGGCCCCAAAAATCTGCATCTGGTGGGGAGTCACAATCCAACAAGGGTAAAGACCAAAATAAACCATGGTGTAAAATCTGTAAATAGAAGACCCACTGGGCAAGTGATTGTAGTAAGTCCAAGGACTCAACTCCAGCCACCATTGCCCGAAGGCAACTGTTTCCCCTAGTTCAGTTCTAAGTGGTGGTACTCAGAATGAGGGTGTAGTAGGGTTAACCCTGGGTTCTGAGGTGGACTCTGGCCTAGTCAGAGTTCCAACTCAGGCTGTACTGATGCAGAGGGCATAACCAAGCAGAAACAGTCAATTTGGAGGAGGTAAATGCTACAGACTCATTCTTAACACCAAGTCAGTATCAGCTACATGATAATGAAGACAAACCCCAGGCCATATACTCAGACGCCACCAAAGTTCAACCAGAGAGTCTCCATGAATTTCGGGGCACAGAGCTAGTGGCACCAGACCTGAAAGGGGATGCAGTCTGCGATGAGGCCTATACAATGATATAAACTCTGCCATAAATAAATCAAGGCTCAGTTCCAAATGTGTGACCTACTTGACCGCAGTGTAGGTCGAAGGCAGTAGTCAGCAAGTGCCCACTGCCATGTGTTGTTGGCTTGTGATGCACAGAGTTAGTGGCACCAGAGCAGTGGTGGTAGTGTTCGATCACCTCTGTAACAATGATCTTTTTTTCCTCCGGACTGAACCACGTCATCCTCTTACTCCTCTCCTTGAGTACAATGATATGTACTCTGCCATAAATAAATCAAGACTGAGTTCCAAATGTGTGACCTACTTGAACGCAGTGTAGGCCAAAGGCAGTAATCAACAGGAGACCACAGACAGGTGTCGTTGGAATGCTATGCACAGAGTTGGTGGCACCACATCGAAGGGAGAACAGTGACATCAAACGTCCCATTGACATATGAACTCTGCCATAAAGAAATCAAGATTCAGTTCCAAATGTGTGACCTAGTAGACTGCAGTGTAGGCCAGCGGCAGCGGTGGAGTATGTTAATGAGAAAGGAGTGCTGGGGGCCTGTGTCACGGAGGCCATGATGGTCTGAGGAGGCTGCCAAGTTCATGGGCCTCGGGTTTAGAGCTTGCACCGGCACGTGGTGGGCCCTCTTTGACACACACCAGTGTCGGCAGGTGAGCAGTGAGGCCTGGGTGCACAGAGGCGGGCAAGACGGGTCTGGGGACCAGCGGCCTGGGGTGCAGCAGGCGCACAGGAGTGCAAGCAACACCGCTCATGGCATTGGCCTCGTTGCGGGATGAGAGACACCGCCCTGGCTGACACGTTGGCCATTCCGGAAGAGAACCACGCCCAGAGCTATGTGCTTTTTATCCACACCCCTATGCGAGCCTGGCGTATGCCGGGCAAGCCCATTCCGCTAACACTTACATGTGGGGGGGGCGTAACAAGCTACTTTTCCACAATCTTCCCCACTGGCTGAGGTAACATGGTTGCCTTCACTATCCCCTACACTCCAAACACCAGCAGTGTATGTCGACATGGATATGTGTGTGGTCTGCATACTGCAGTCTGTCCAGCACATCCACGCCACACTTGGCATTGTGTACATTCTCATTCATGGGTCACTTGCCTCCTTCACACATGCCTGATTCCCACGTCTCCCCACAATCTGCTATTGTGTGGCTGAGGTGCCATGCCATTAATGGCTTATGTACATGGCTAGCCCAGGTTACCACAGTAAGTTGTGTTGTCGTGTATGGTAGGTGGGCATGTTGTTTGGCAGGTTGTATGTGAGTCTGTAACGTGTGCATCCCCAGAGTTGTGAGTTTCATGATTGTGTAGTTGAGGTGTGTGGTGTGTTCATTTGGTGCTTATCAACGAGCAGTGCATTCCCATAGGTGCCATCTTGGAAGCGCTGGTTGATGATGGACTGTCGGAAGATGTAGGAATCATGCACACTGCCTGGGTAGTTGGCGACGACATCGGTGAAGAGTCCCCGGTGGTCCACTATTGCCTGCACATTGATGGAATGTGTGTGCTTTCTGTTGCAGTAATTGTGTGCAGTGTCACCTGGGGGTGGTGGCAGTGGGTGTACTGGCCCTCTTGGGGCTCCAAGCTGCATGATCAGTAGCTCCATGGCATCTGTTGTTCTTCAGGTGTTGCTCTTGGCTGGGCTCCTTTTTAGGTCTCGCTCTTGAGACCTATTGTCACCGAGTTGCCTCTCAAGGGAGACAGACCGGTGCACGAGACGACCAGGGTCTGTGGACCCACTTACGCAGGCCGGCCGAAGGCACACACACACACACGCGCAGACACACACACGCAGACACACACACGCGCGCGCACACACACACACACACACTGCATACACACACGCGCACCCCCCAACCTACTCACGGGCTCACGCGCACACACACAGTCACACGCACGCATCCACACACTCGAAGTGCTCATCTCCTGTCTCGCAAGCCTGATGCACAAACAAACAGTGTTTACACGTCCCCCTACTCACTGGGCTGACTCAGGACTCCCCCGCTGCTCTCCAGGCCGGTCTTTCCTCCTCAGGTGTGCAGGGTCAGCGGCTCAGGCTCAGCAGCAGGCGGGGTACTCCATGAGCACGGGAGCCCCTCAGGCTCACACACTCACTCGCAGGAGCGCGGAGTAGGCTCCCGTCTGCTTCCTGTCTTCTTGAGGCCCCGCCCCCATCCCAACATAAGTTGCCTGGCTTCCTAGCCGGGCTGGTGATTTCCTCAAGACAATGGCAGACGACGGTGCGGTGCACTTCCCCCAGGGAACTGCACTGCAGAGCAAATGGCTGCCTAAGAACATCGCTCTGTCGGATCGGAGACTAAGAACAGCAGTCCAGAAAGAGCCTCGTGAGAAAAAGGGATCAAAAAGGAAGTTCAATGCATCGGAACTGCAGCAGCAACCGATGGCACTGAAACAAAGACACCAAAAGCAAGTACTGGATGGAAAATCAAGATATATACGGAGAGTGCTGGGTAGAGCGGCAAGATGGCGATTAAGACAAGCAGAATCGAAAGTGAAACCGCAACACGGAGGGATAAAGGTGCGATAACATGTGACACTGCCAGCACCAGCAAGTAACGATAAACTGTGCCGGAAGCCGGGATAGCACTCAGCCTAACCCTAATAACAACGAGTTGGACAACATATGCTGACACTGATGAGCAGCTGCAAGCGAGAAGGTCACGGTGTCAGCGACGGTCTAGCGTTGGGATAGAGGCTGCCGGCTCCCCCGATTCGGTCTGGCAAACCCCCAAAATTATGCATGGGTAATTACGTGATACAGACCAAGGAAGGGGCTTGAAGCGGCCTGGGGGAGCACAAAGGTTTCTGGCGCGTTGGGAGGCACAGGGAGATTCAGTGAACTGAAAGCATCACTGTGCGCTGGTGAGCAAAGAGCTAAGAAAAGAAGCTGTGAGGGATGGGAGGTGTTGTGGTGGGCACTAGCAGATTAAGTGAGCTGAATGCAGAGTTGTGCGCTGGCAAGTAGCGAGGAGAGGGCTAAAGAAATACTAGCGCTAGAGGAGGCATGGGGTGTGCTGTCTATGGATGGTAGCGGTTTGTTAGCCTTTCTATGGCCAGAGATTGCCACTGCTCTTTAGAACTGTGAGCTGGCTGGTGCCACATTAAATAAATAGGGTGTAGGGAGCAGCGAGCCCCAACTGCACCCCTGGGCCTGGCTCGCTGCTCACTGTGGTGTACACCTGCCTCTTGCAACGTAACAGCTGGGAACCGGGTTGCGGGGCTGCACCGCAGGGGACATCGCGGACCAAGTGGCGGAGAGCCCCCGGCCGGAACAAGCGCATAATTGTTGAAAAAGCCCTCCCACCAGCTGCTGCGTGTGAGGGCACCGGCTCTGGTCTTCCTTTACCCGCCAGAGGCGTGCGGTTAAAAGTCGAGGCTAGCCTGTGATCAATAGTTGCTCCCGAGCTTCGGGGAGAGCACGCGAGCAGGCCCCAGTATCGGCAGAGGGCAGGAGCAAGCGCTCCGTAGTCGGCCCGCCGCGGGAGAGGCGCCAAGGCCGAACGGCGAGGTACTGGCCATCTGTATTTCAGCGACGTGGGCACACACGCGAGCCTCTGGTCGACGGGGGCATAGAAGATAAAGAGAAATAGCACAGAACCGCTGGTGCATACCTGATACATTCTATATATTGACCTGTGTTACATGGACACATTTACAAGTTCTAGCGGGTCAACACAACCTTTCACCCTTCACGTGTGGGTAAGGTGAGGTCCTATAGCTCCAAGAGCCAGGTTGAGATGAAAGTGCGCTTTAAAAACGTGTCTCCGTGTCGTGTATGTATATTATAGTGTTACAACGGAAGTTCGCCCTGTCCTTAACCTAGGGTATCTGTTTACACGTTCTGCACGCATTCTGTGGCATAGCGTTGGATGGTGCAGCAGGTGCAGTGACACCAAGGCATAAAGATATCAGATACTGTACCCCAATAATGGCTGGATTTTAGAACCTGACGGGGGCATTTTCCGTGCTTGCATTGAGGCAAGTTCCACACCTACAATCCCACCGTGTGGAGAACCTTAAGTGGCACAGTTGAGTATCCAGAAAACACATCTGTTCTCCCCTAGGGTGCCCCCTCTGTGCTGCAGCTTCTTGGCTGGGTTTGGTGCCTTCTCCAAAGACCGCTTACAGTATCCACCCCCCGTTGTGAGGGAGCGGACTGTCACAGACTCTGTTGCCTCGCTCCCGCCTCACAGCAAAGCAAAGCCCGGGATTCCGTTTTATGCCTCCCTACATGAGGACTGAATGTCAGCAGCTCGCCCTGACCGAGTCTGCTGCAGCTGGGGAGGGAATGTACCATGGGGATAGTAGAAGCAGCATGTCCCTCTGCCACCAGCGTGAGGAAACGTACAAGATCACATGTCACATGAGCGATGTTCTTGCGGGAAACGGACTGTCCTAATCCTAGCCAGAGGCTTAGCTACTGTAATGACCTGCGAAGCACCATATTACTGTACCGCAATGTTCCTAAAAGCGAGTCACACCAAACAAGCAAGTTGGCTTTTAAAATACAACACAGTGTGTTTCTGTCTTCCAGACAGAATACCACACGAATACATGATAAAAATGCTATCTCCCTTACTCTATCTATCGCCCTCACTCTATCTATCTATCGCCCTCACTCTATCTATCTTTCGCCCTCACTCTATCTATCTATCGCCCTCACTCTATCTATCGCCCTCATTCTATCTATCGCCCTCAGTCTATCTATCGCTCTCAGTCTATCTATCGCTCTCAGTCTATCTATCGCTCTAAGTCTATCTATCGCTCTCAGCCTATCTATCGCCCTCACTCTATCTATCTATCGCCCTCACTCTATCTATCTATCGGCCTCACTCTATCTATCTTTCGCCCTCTATCTATCGCCCTCTATCACTCTCACTCTATCTATCTATCGCCATCACTCTATCTATCTATCGCCCTCTATCTATCTATCGCCCTCTATCTATCGCCCTCACTCTATCTATCTATCGCCCTCTATCTATCTATTGCCCTCACTCTATCAATCTATCGCCCTCACTCTATCTATCGCCCTCTATCTATCTAAGTATCGCCCTCACTCTATCTATCTATCTGTCTATCTATCGCCCTCACTCTATCTGTCTATCTATTGCACTTACGCTATCTATCACCATCACTCTATCTATCTGTCTATCTATCGCCCTTCCTCTATCTATCGCCCTCCCTCTATCTATCTATCGCCCTCCCTCTATCTATCTATCACCCTCACTCGATCTATCTATCGCCCTCACTCGATCTATCTATCGCACTCACTCTATCTATCTATCGTATCACCACAGCATCACTCAGCACCACCACAGCATCACTCAGGGGCACCACAACATCACTATGCGCTACCACAGCATCACTGAACGCCACAGCATCACTCGTTGCCACCACAACATCACTCGTCGCCACCACAACATCGCTCATCGCCACCACAACATCAATCTGTGCAACCATTCAACAACAACTGGTTCAAATATGTTCTCTCAATGTTTTAAGCTTTATTACAAATGTCACAAAGATATGTTAATATTTCACTTCTGTTCTTGGATTTTCCTCTCAATAACATAATCTTCACAAGTTATTTACAAAAGTTTAAGCTATTGCCATTATAAATTACAATAACTTTTATTTAAGTATTAATTATTAAAAACAATTAAAAGCCATTGTTATTTGTAATATCAATACATCTAAGTCACGTAAATACAACACATATTGCATTACAAATGCTATAGGTGTCACATTTGCGAAAGTTAAAACTGTTGGCATTGTAAGTAACAAAGCTATTAATTTCGCTATTTTCAAAACCAACACAAATGTCATTTACAATACCAATAGCTCAAACTTTCCTAATACGAGACCTATTGCATTGCAAATGCTTGTTTAAACTTGTAAGCAGTGGCTTAGTGACTTCCTTCCAGAAGATTTTCAGGGTCATTCCTGCTTTCTTCCATTCTAATTTCTCCATCCTGTTTGGTGGATTTACCTTACTACTGGCTCTTGCTGCTGGCGTGCTATTGCTGTTTTGTTTATTTCAAAATGGATGCACATCCTGTGTTACAAGGCGAGCTGTCTCGGCTAGGGCTGCTTCGCACCCGGATGCTTGAGTACTATGGTGCGCTGCCTCTTGCTACATTGAGTGCAGCTTATGGATTATCGTTTCAATTTTCCTACTTTACATGCATACAGCTTGTCTTTCATTGCCTGGGTTGCGACTTCGAATGGGCCCTGGATTTGTGTCTCTGCAATACGGTGTCTCCCGATGCGGATTATAATCAGCTCATGAGTCCCTTACTTGCTCATGAATTGCTTTGTTCTGATGAAGGGATTATGGCCTTTGCAGCGATGCATGGAGTACTGGGTCATTGGAATGTATTCGCAGCGGCGCAAGATTTCTTGGCTTGCAGCTTCCTCGAGAACCCACCGAGTTGTCCTCTGATGGTGCAAGAGGCTCCGGTAATTGAAGAACATGTATGTTCTTTTCCTTTGTTAAATTGGATGGGCGAGTTATTTTTGGATGATAACAGTGACTTCCTGTTGGAGGCTGTTGCTGCATATTTTGCATATTCATTATTAGGATGAGATGTGTTTGCATCCTGGCTCCCTTGATCGAGACATTTTCATTGGATGATTCCATTTTTTTTTTCACACTATTTTTTTGGGGAGGCCCTAACCTATTGACTTCATCAATGTCCAAAGGCTGGAAAAAAAAAAATTCTCCTCCTCTGTGCACATTTATGTATCTTTTCATCTCTGTTCTTGAGGTACCAAATTGGAGACTTGTGTTAGTACTATCGATCTTGAACTCTGCATTCCTAAATTTGCTCCTTTATTTTGTCCTATCCGTGCTCGGATCAAAGGGAGGGTGTCATATGGTTTGGGTTTCCCTTTGCACTGTGTTATGTTAGCATGAGCCTATTAGAAGTTTAAACGCCATTTTCCTTTTCTGCAGCCTCTGCACACAACACATTTTGTTATTAAAGCTTTTCGCCTAGTTGAATATTTTGCTTTACACGAGAATATGTTTGCTTATATTATCAGCCTTGCTTGGTAAGCTATGTCTGTACAGTGAGTGCCGAGGCCTTCAAGGTCATTTCAACACAGCGCTTGTTGTTCAGTTTGATCAGCGCACTGGCTAGACATAATATATATGCAGCTGTCGGCAACTCTGGCTTTTAGGCAGGATTAATAATGCACTGCTCAGAGCATGTGTTACACACTTGATAAATATCCGCATGACAGAGAGTTGGTGCAGGAGATGATGTGATCCACTTCTGCTGAGACCTGAGGTATGGGCCCGCCCTTCTAAACCCAAAGAGACCTTCTATAATATAATATAATATACTAGCAAGGGAGGGTAAACTGAGGTTCTATTTAGACCTTTCTCCGTTAGCATTTTAACATGCTTTCTCCCTTTGTATTTTATGGAATTGTAACTATGCTGTTGACTTTGTTCCTTATAATATGTTTTCTTGTATTAGCTAAGATACTGCGCTTGAGAACACTGCATTAGGAATAAACATTTCAAACCTGCACGTGTCCTCATTAACTCCTCATTCTGGATTGGTATGTTAGTATAATGAAAGAGTGTTCATGTGTTCCACGTTACCTGAGGTGTTCTAAGTCCGTGTTGTGGGTTGTCTAAATCATTGGGGGTTACTAAGAACCAATGAGACACTGATTGCTAGTCTGGTAGGGGATTTTGGATACTAAGGTGAGTTTTGGCACACCCTAATTCACTGAGGTTCCAAGTCTCTATGCACAGTTCTGTATAGGAGCAGAAATCCCTGATACATAAATATGTTGTGAAGTAGCTGAAAGGCGACTAGAGGTATTCAATCTAAATTTATTTGGAAAATACCATGCTACCATAATCTCATGGGACAAAAAAAGGAGTAACATAATTGTGACAAGGTAACAATATATAGGTTTACTTTACTTAATATCACATAAAATTACCTTGATAATATATATATTTCATCGAGCTGTATATATATTCACTATTCATTGAAAAAGTAATGTTAGATTATGAAACGAGTTAAAAATGAACACTGAAAATCTGAGCTAATTATAACTTGTGCCCTTGCCATGCACTGTTTATTACTTCACATGACATCACTCATGACATGTTAAATTACATAACTGACAGCATCATTGATGATGTCTATAATTTCCATATTGATTAAATCACTTATGACATCATCCAAAGAATGTGACAGTTTGCAAACACTTTCATACTGGAAGATATTAGCAAGCTACACGTAGACTAAATTTACTACTACCTCTGTAGTGTTAATGGTCACTATCTACCTTAATGAGACGTACCTGTTAAATACCTAATGTGACTAGAATTGTAAGTCAGGGGCTTCACAGCTCTGCTTTAGCAACTGAAAAGGCATGTTTGTAAAAATACCTTACACATATTCTTGAAATGAACAGAATGGTGTACACCAGTGCAACAATGCTTACAATCATTCTGTGACTTGCACCACTTGTAAATGATTCACCAATAAATTATATATTCTTCAAAAATGTATAATGCCTCAGAATTTTCATTGAACTTCTGGAAATACATTTCTGTGCCTTATAAATCTCCAGTTTATATAAAATGTGTCCATACCACTGCATGACAACTCTTTGATGTAAGCATGGGCACAGAAATCCACAAGAGAATAATGTGTTGTAAAGATACGCTTTCGTTTTTCAAACATTATTTGGCAACATGCTTTTAATTAGTTGTAACATGCATCTGCAAGCCACACTAGTTGAGCTCAGTCTCACCCTAGTTTAAATAAAGTACTGTTTGCACTTAAATGTTTGCTAGTAGCTAAACTGGGTATCATATGATGTTACCATAAAGAATTAAACTTGTATCCAAGACTACAATTTTTATATTTCCTAGATGCACACATGTACGTTTTGTTAGGGAAGATCATATCACCATAAATTACTGTAACACCACCAACAAATGAAACCAACACCTCTACTGCGCAAAACCTTTGGCCATTCACAACTAGGGTTTGGCACAGGCCACCAGGACCTGCCTTCCATGGCTTGCCCTCTGTTCTCCATCTTCATATACCTGCCCCAATCTCCTACCCTCAGAGGTTAGCATGCTGCCTCTGTCCCCTCTTGCCTGCCCTCTGTTCTCCCAAGCCATTTCCGCCAGCCCTCCTTGGTCAGTTTGCTGCTCCTGCTCACTTCCCACTGCCCTCCGTTCTCTGCTTATGTGCTTCTGCCCCCTCTCACCTGCCCCCATTGTGTATTGTGCTGTATTTGCCCATGCTAGCCTTCCCTCTTTGGTCAGCTTGCTAACACACCCCCCCCACCACCTGCCCCACCTCGACGTGCATACGCCTGCATCGCTCTCCTCCCTCTATGGTCCCTTGTGCTGGCAGTGCCTATGAAGGCCTACTTGCTATGCTGAGAATGCTGCCTCTGATCTCACTCTGCCTTCCTGTTCACCACCTGTGTGCCCCTTTCCCATCCCATTAGCCCCCTGTGGGCAGCTTATAACCCTCCCCGTGCTGGCCTGCCCTGGGTGATCAGTTTTCGGCCCCTGCTCTTGTCCACTCTTCCCTACCCTTAATTCTCTGTATGAGGTCATGGACCACACTACATGGTCTGTTGTGCTGCCCCTGCAGGCCTTTCCCACATGGATACCTTGCTGCCCCTGCCCCCTCCTCCCTGCCCTCTGTTGTCTGAGTCTGTGGTGCCCCCTCCCTCATGCCGGGTGTGGTCTTTTGTGCTTTAACTTTCCCTCCGATTGCCCTCAGTGCTTAACTTGCTCCTCCTATCCACCTCCTCCTTGTATCTATTGTCCAAGTCCATGCCCCTGCTTCCTCTCTCCAGCCCTGAATGGTCTGATGTGCTGCCACTGCCCTTTCCACTTGCCCTCCGTGGTGAGCATGTTGTCCCTGCCCTCTGTTGTTCATATGTATGCCCTTGCCCCCTCCCTCCAGCCCTGGGTGGCCCGGTGTCCTGCCACTGCCTACGCTGCCACTGCCTCTCTCGCCTGCCTTGGTTGGTTAGTTTGCTGCCCCTGTCCTGCTTCTTCCTGCTCTCTGTTGTCTGTGTGCATGTCCCTGCACCCTCCGTCCCACCCTCTATTGTCCATTGTGCTTCCATTGTCCCTCCTGCTTTCCCTGCATGCTCCATTGTACTAGCCTTGCCCCTCCTACCTGCTTAGCATGGTCAGCTTGCTGCTCCTCTCCCTGCCCTCTACCTCCCACCTTCGTTATCACAGTCTCATCCCTCTTTTCCTTCATGAAACATTGTGCTGCCACTGCCCCTCCTGCCTGCCCTGCAAGGTTAGTGTGCTGCCCCACCTCCTTCCCCTTTCCCTCTGTTGTCTGGGTCCAACCTCTACCCCATCCCTTCTGTATGGCCATTTCGGCATGCCCCAGCAACCTCTTCCGTGGCCACCATGGTCCGTCATGCTGCAACTGGCCCTCCTACCTGCCCTGCGTGGACAGCTTGCTGCCTCTGCCCACCTCTCCTCTATTGTCCATGTGCATGCCCCTATATCTCCCTCATTCCCTCTTTGGTGCATTGTGCTTCCCCTGCGCTCCTGCCTGCATTGCATGATCAGCTTGTTGGTCTTCCCTCTGCCCCCCTTCCACCTGCCCTCTGTTTTCTATGTATGTGGACCTGCCTCCTCCTTAGATTATTGATCTGCCACTGCCCCTCCTGCCTGCCCTGCATGGTCTGCAGTACTGCCCCAGTCTCCTTCCCACTGCCCTCCGTTGTCTAGGTCTGTGCCCATACCCCTTCCCTCCTGCCATTCATGGTCTGGTGTGGTGCTAGTCTCCCTACCACTTGTCCTGCTTGTACGGTTTGCTGCCATTGCCCCTCCTGCCTGCCCTGCATGGTCGGTTTGTTGCCCCGGCTCTCTGTTTTTCAAGTCTGTGCATTATGCCTTCCCTCCTGCCCACCATGGTCTCTTGGCTTGCCTTTGCTTCCTCCCTCCTGCCCTTCATGATCTGTTATGATCCACTTCCCCTCCTGCCAGCCATGTGTATTCATATTGCTGCTTTAACTCCCTCCCCCTACCAAACGTTGTTAGTGTATGGGCCCCTGCCACCTGCCCTCTTGCCCTTAATGGTCCTTCTGCTGCCACCACCCCTGGAACCTGCCTTATGTGGTCAGCTTGCTGCCTCTGCCACTTCTCTCCCAACCTCCATTGTCTGATTCTTTGCCCCCATCCCATCCCTCCTGCCCTCCATGGTCTGGTGTGTGCCACTGCCCCCGTGTTCCATGGTTTGTTATGCTGTCACAGCCTCTCTCGCCTGTCCTGCATGGATGGCTTGCTGCCCTTGCCCCCCTCCCCTCTGCCCTCCATAATCCGTTTTCCTATCAGTGCTTCTCCCACCTGGCCTGCGCGGTCCTTTGTTTTGACACTGCCCCTCCTGTCTGCCTGGCCCGGTGAGCTGCTGCCTCTGCTTTGCGCCCTCCTTATAGTGTTCTAATGAACAACTAGAGCGTCAACATTCTGTATTTATGACTAAAGTGTGGCACACCTTAATCCATCTTCCTGCAATTAAAACTGTGAAACCTAAAGAATTTCACAGATATGAACAAAATGAGGGATTTTTCGTTAATAAAAATTATAGTTAGTGCTCTAGAAAGTTGTAATAACACATTTTCTTAATTCTCAAATATTGATAAAGTGCTTTTAATGTTCATGTTATTTATCTAATTGATGACTTAATTATTTGTTGCATTAGTTCCCACATATCTATCATTGGGTTACATTTTGGTGATACTCGGGCTACATTTCCACTCTTTTTCCTCAGGTGGCCATCTTGGGAGACATTTTTGTTATAAAGCACGCTCATTTCTTCATTTACAGCAGTTCCTCTGTAGGACATGATTTCAGCTTTGAAACTTCTATTCAATGAAGATGGCTTCAGGTGTGCCACATTTTTGTCATAAATAAGAATTGTATTGCTCTAGTTCAGTGATACTTAAAGTATTGCCTGGGGGCCGCTTGCGGGCCTCTTGACCTTTACATGTGGCCCTCATGGTAAACAGCAACATGAGCTTCTGTTTAGTTGCTGAGCACTAATATTCAGAAAAAATGTTAAATAAACGATTAAGCATTTATTAACCTGCAAATAAATGCTTGTCCGTTAATTTAACAATTTTTTAGACATCCTTAAACAATTTCTTGACCTACCCAGAACCTCTACCACCACCCTGCTGGCATTTATTTGGCCCTCGGTCACACCACAAAGTGTACTTTGTGGCCCCATGGCCAATGTTTGTGAGTACCCTTGCTCTAGTTGTTCATTAGAACACTGTAGGAGGCTGCAGTAAAACACTGGGAAATTGACCAACAGCCTACTGCTGCTGTTGGAAGTACATGTTTTACTCAGTATATCTGACTGTATTATTACATGGCTGAGGACGCTAGTGTAGCCTATTGAGCAGCTGCTATAGTCTTTATGAGAAATTCATGAGAGAAAAAAGTTTGCTCTCAAACATGGTTCATCAAATCACAGAAGAGGATTGTGATTTTGCACAGGGTAAATTCACAATAGAATACAAAACAACTCCTAAAATTAGTATGGTACCACTACCAAATGCTTAATCGTGTGACTAAAATATGTTGTCACCATGTATAGGTGTTCATTTGTGTGATCCTCAGAAGCAGGCCTTTACTACAGTGCCTTTCAATGAGGACTATGTCCCAGAGTCCTCTAAAGGCTGCCACATTATGTCAATGTTGTGGCCAGCCACGTAAAGGTTGGTCCCAAAGGAACCACCCTCAAGAGCCATTTCCAGTCAAAGTGTACTCACCCTGCACCCTTATATGTTTATAAATTAATTTTCAGGATATGGGGACATGTTTTGAGCCCTGTAATGGCTACCGCAACATATTGTTCATGTTGTGACCAACCAATCAGGATTGACTACTCCCCTTCAAAATTGGCCAATCCAAGGATATCTGGACACCAACAGTCCAGATATCTCTATTTTTGGAAACGTTAATTTCTTCCAAAATGGCTAAACAGATTTATACTGAATCACAAAAAGCACCATTCCTGGGTAAAGATCTAGCTTCCTGCACCCCTCCCCCTTTTCTCGGCCCCCCATTTAAGTATTCCCCCTGAACTTTTCCGGTTAAGTGCTGCGTTGGATGAACTTTTTGGGAAAGTTGTGTGAAGATTCGTCAAATGGAGCCGGAGTGAAGAATGGTACATCTATTCTTACATATGCGTTTACCGTATCACTCTTTTTAGTTCCTCCATATTTAACTGACAATATTATGGCAGCCGAATATTTTTTAGACATTATTTTGACGCACAGTCCTTAATACCATGCTCTCACTCACAGTTTCTGTAGACGATATTGTTAGAGAGAAAGAGAATGCAACTATGACTATGGAGGGAAAGGAGGCAAGTAGTACCTCAGACTTACAATATAAGGGTAAACATTTGCCAGAGATGGGGGTCAAATCCAGCAGGACAAGGTCAGACTGAAGAAACAAATGTAAACAGGAACTAGATCTCTCTCATCTTACTGGCTGATGCTCAAACCACTGGAACTAGGTTTAAAAAAGAGGCAGACAAAAGTCCAAAGCTAATTGTACTGCCTGTCCCATCCTGCCACCTGGAAAAAGACAAATCTGGGGATCCACTCACGTATCAGCTCCAGTGCCCATTTGCTGAGCTCTAGGCTGTTGCAAAGGAAAATGGTTAATGCATACATTCTTGCTCTATAGTCCTTAATGGAGAGTAACCCTTCTTTGCTGTTGATGAATATGGTTGGCTTGGGGTAGCAGTTATAATTCTTGGGGTTACTGCAAGTATGTGCTCCTGAGGAGAGATCTCCCTGCTTCCTTCTTATTAAAGTTCAGCCACCCAATTTATGGTGGATTCCGCTTTCTTACCTCGGAGGGCCTTGGCCATGCGATTGAACGTGTCCTGTAAAACAGGCCCACACATATGAATATGTGATGGATGGAAGGGCGATGTCAAAGAAATATGTGCATGATGGACAATGTAATTCATAACATACTCTCATAAAATAAAGTAATATTAACAACAGTTATTTATAGTGTTTTGACGTTGCTGAAAATAAGAAACCCAACATTTTTAACAGGCTACTATTACTTATACAAGGCGGACCACAGTGCATGTATTGAAGACAATGACACTGGAAACTAAAGGTTTTATCACTTAATAAACATTAGTATGCTGGCCAGTGGTGCACGCTCACTGATAATTAGATGTCAACATAAAGAGTAGATGGGAAAAAGGTGGAGGAGGGCTACTGAGCAGGTTTGTTGACCAGGAAGTACTTAAGTAAAGTTAATGGTGGTGTGCCTCTAAAGCAGAGGTCTTCAAACTGGGGGGCGGGCCCCGCTAGGGGGGCCTCGAGTGATCCCAGGGGGGGGCGCCAGGCTGTGCCCAAAAGAAGCATTATGCTCACAGCAGTGCTTTGTTTTAAGCATGGAAGAAAACGAGCTGCTGTAGCCTCTCTGTAATGTGCCATCTCTAACAGCTTTTTTCATGTATATCAGGCTGGGAGAAATTGTCAGAAGGGAAGGGACTCCAAATATTTTTCTACACCCCCACCCCCATTCCTATTAATCAGACTGTAGATATTTTTACACGTAGTAAGGCCTGCCTGACCACAGTAGTAGGTTTGGCAATCATGTATTTGGTTGCATTTTTTAAAACACTAAGAGGATTTAACAGGAATTTTTAACTATGTCTCCTGTTTAAATAAATTGAGACATATTTAAACAGTGCCAATTTAATGGAATTTTTGTGAAACATTATGAGGCAGGGGGGCCCGATCAATTAGATTTTTTCATGGGGGGGGGGGGGGGGGGGGGGGCTGCGTTAAAAAGTTTGAAGACCACTGCTCTAAAGAGTACATGGCCAGAAGGAAGCCTGATAACCGTAAGGCCATGGAGGGATGGCATTTCTAACATTAATTATCACTAAATGCTCTAAAATAGGGCCACAAAATTATGTCAGCGCCCAAGGCTCCCCAAATCCTTAACACTGCTCAGTAGAGCAGTCCACTAGCCCAGACAGTCAGATACCATTTTGTTATCTAGTCTGCAGACTTCCTTACATAACAGGGTTAGGAGAAGCAAATTGAGAGCCTATTTACTACCCATTTAAGAATGTCAAAGATTTCAGGTGTAAGATAGGATGTACACAGTGCCGGGTTAAATCCTGTGGATGCCTCTAGGCAGTAGAAATTTTGGGGCCCCCCTCGCAAACTATCTACTAATACCCAATGGACGGAATGTGTTTTACAAACTGAAAACTGCCAGAAGATGAGCTTTTAAAAGATGAGGGGGCAGATTTCCAATCTTTTCATGTATCGCACAGCAGCAGCCGCAAAGGCTGATCTGCACTGTGTGAAAAGGAAAGCGTTTTATTTACTAATATAAGGCACTCTCCTCCCCTCTCACTAGCGCCAGTGCTGAAATCTGACACCTTTGCGCCATGGTGCAAGGGTGTCTCCGTGAGTCTAGCATACGTTTTGTACTGGAAGGATCCCTCCCAATGAAAAATACTATGCACAGACTCACTTTAACCATTTTCTCACTTTGCATGTGTGCTGTAAAGTGCAGCACAAATGCAACGTCGGAAAAGGAAGGGGAAATGAAAGCATGTCTCCTTCCTTGTGCCTACTTGAAAAGTGCGCAGTTTTCTCACGCTAAACCCCAATCTACTTTATTTAGTCATTTTGGTGTAGCATGAGAAACCTTGGGTGATTGCATTTGAACACCCATGCACCACCCTTGCTACGCCCCCATGGCACAAAGTAATGTGAAGCCGCGCTATACGCTGCTTTGCATTATTTTTCCATTATTTCCCGCGCTAAACAAGTTTAGTGCTGGAAAGTAAATTGGGGGAAAAAGGCTTTGCACGGATTTGCGTCACTTAACACAGTGCAAAATCTTAGTAAATCGCCCCAAGAGTATTATGTGAATCTGATGTCTCTGGTTTATGTGTTTTAAGTTGTTAATGACTACATTACCTTAACACTGTATTTTTCTCTATAGAGTCTTAAATGTAAAGTTTTTGTTTCTTTGAGTTGATTAATTTGTTTCTATCTTTTGGATACAATATTTAAGAAAGGTTGATTGTTATATTCCTTCAAGATCAATTCATTATTATTTTGATCCGTTGATGCGGGCCCCTATAAGGAGTGGGGCCCATACTTTGCCTTTTTGGTAATCCGGAACAGGATGTACAGCCCAGGTACAGTTCTTCCGGGAATAACCAGTCGCAGAGCAGGTAACATTATCAGGCCCAGAGTCCATTGTTCCAAAGCAGCCGAAGACTAGACCGCTCTGCTAGACACTGTCTGGAGATGCAACGGGAGCTGGCCAGAGGTTAACACCCAGACTGCCCCTTTCCAATCTCTTCATAATGTATTAGGGGCGAGTGAATAATTCACAAAGCAAGAGTTTCCCAGCACTAGAGGATTAATTGATCGCCAAAGTGCGTTTCCTCAGCTCTCCCCACTGCCTCTCCCTGCTCTCACAGGGGCCATTGATCTTTCTCACAAAAATATCTTCTCGTCTGCGTTCAAGGATGATTCAGGCCTTGAACTTCCCCTCCAAAAATGAAAAAGAAAGATTAAAGGGAAAAGTAGAAAGGCCGGCGGCCTGCTGAAAGATGAGAAAACCTTGCCTCTCTCCCTGTAGGCCTTGCGCGCTTATAGATTCCGAGCTGGTTCCCTCTTCTCGTTTCTTTCTTGCTCCCGCTCTGCGTGTTGCTGCTGCTTTTTCTTTCCAACTTTGCAACTCTCATACTTTTTGTTCCCTTTATTAGAATCCCAGCTGTTTTTCTTTTTTCACGCTTTTATTTTTTTTTACTCTTCCCCTCTTTTCTCTCAGTAACATTTTAACTCGGTTTGTCCCTTGCTTTCTTTTTTTCTACAATGCAGTTCATCATAGTCGCGCTGTTTGTAAGTAGGGTGAGCGAAGTTAGTGTGAGCCGCCTTTGTGTAATTACGTTAAATTGTAGAAAAATGGTGTGAAAGTACTCAAAAATGCAAAAACCGGTATGTAGTGCTATTGTTGAACATGGCTTTTTCTGTATTGTCATCACCAGACTTTTTGCATCCTCCTCCTCCTCCTCCTATTTTTTACTGAATTCGTTTTTGTTGGCCTTAGGACTCTGTGCACTTTACCACTGTACTGGATCTGCGCCCCTCACACGAAAAGTCAGTGCGAGCCGACGCAGGCACATCTCTTCACCCAGCAGCATTTGCAGTCCTCGGGAGACCACCAACGTGAAGCTCCTCCCCTGCACAGCACCCGCCCTGTTCTTTGCACCACGCCAACGGATGACTGCGACTCTCTCCTTGCTCCCGCTTACCCTCTCCAATGCAAACGGGACTCTTGGCACAAAACTTCAAAAGGTAAACCTTCAGCTGGACTAATCTGGGACTTATCTGACCAGCGGTCACCCTAAACTTTTGACTTGACCCAGACAAGCGCAACCAGATAGTCGCAGTTGGCGCTTTCAATTTTTAGGCACTAGTTTACAGTTTGTTTTTGAAAAATGTATAACTCCTGTTCTGTTGGTCTTTTTGAATTTTTTACATTTTGCACTATTTTTCTAACCTGGTGTGTGGTGTTTTTGTGTGGTGTTTTTTCACTGTGTTACTGTTTAAAGTGTTGCACAAATACTTTACACATTTCCTCTAAGTTAAGCCTGACTGCTCTGTGCCAAGCTACCAGGAGATTGAGCACAGGTTAATTTCGGGTTTAATTTGGGGTTTGCTTGTGCCTTACCCTCACTAGGACTGTGGTTGCTGCTTGACCAGGGCTCACATCCCGGTCAGCCAGTAACCCAATTTCAAACAGCTGTATTTTAGTGAGACATGCACCCTTATGTCCATTTTGGACTCAAGGATGCCTTTCGGGCCAAAAAATCCTGCAAAAAACACAAATGTTGCATACAACAGCTGCTCAGTTTCTGGTCGTTCGCAACGTAAAACTCGCAAGAATACACCAACGTAACAGGAATTTGGCCCTGGCCTATTTCTAAGACACTGTATTAATTTAACTGACTGAGCAGTGATAATTTGCACAAGGTGATATTTAGTACCTCAGTACATATTGTCAGAATGTGCTATTCTTTATCGCATATGACTATGAATCTTCAGATAAGCATAACTGTGGCTACCTGTTGGGGAGTTATCAGGATTCTTAGGAGAATCGTTCACTATCTCTCCCCTCAGGCACGTAAGCAGACTGTAGTCGCGTTGGTGTCTTACCGACTGGATTACTGCAAGGCTCTGTATGCAGATATCAATAAGGGCCTTATTCAACGCCTTCAGGGCGTGCAGAACGCTGTGGCAAGATTTGTATTGGACGTCCCCAAGTCTTTCTCTGCCACTTTAGCCAGGAAGAACCTCCATTGGCTCCCGATCCAGGACAGAATTGTGTTTAAAATTCTGTGTCTGGCTTTTGGAGCACTTCTGGCAGGACCCTCAGATGCCTTAGGCTCCTTGCTAACTTGCTACTCTCCCAGCAGGAGCATTTGTTCCTCCAACATGAATCTTCTGTGTATCCCGCGCATCAAGAAGGTTAGATGGGGAGGCAGGGCCTTTGCCACCGTGGCCCCCCGTTTGTGGAATGCCCTCCCCACTGACATTAAGGCGCAACCATCGTTGTCTCTTTCCAGAAAAGCATTAAAAACGTGGTGTTTCATTAAGGCTTATCAATAAGCTTGCTCTGTGGATATTTTTGGACTAGGCGCCTTGACGCCCTACGGGCTAAGTAGCGCAATATAAGTTGGGTTTCATTCATTCATTCATATGCCATTGCAGTCTTGTCGCATCAATGTTTGTACTTTGTCACAACATCAATAAAATACACAATTTGACTTATGCATATTTCTGAGGGGAGCGGTTTTAGAAGGTAAGCACATTAGCCTCAAGCCCACATCCCGTCCCAACCACAAAAGCCTGGCGTAATCAAAGGAGTAAAATAACACAACAGGCTCCTTTTGGTTTGTGTGCTTCGAAGTCCTGTCTGTATTTTACACACAACTCATGCCACAACAGTTTCAATTCCCACGCGACTCGACAATACCACGTGGCAAGATCTCACACACCTCAACCAATTATTCCAACATAGGCCATTTTCCAATCACACAACTATCCGACCAACCATACAGTTCTGCAATTAATGGCAATTGTGTGCAATACCAGTGCTAGATGACAAAGCATGTTTTTTCTTCAATCAGCACTGCAAGAAATAAAAAAAACAGAATCCTTTCAGCCTGCTACTGTCTCTTGCCTGTTTAGATGAGAATCAGTGCAGTTGGTGATAGGAGTCACTAATTAAAACAGGATGGAAAGGCACAAACACCTTTTCTTCATCTTTCTTAGGAAATACATTGAGTGTCAAATTTAGTGATTAATACCAACAATCATTATTGAAAGGCCAAAAGGCAATTCAGTGGTTGTTGGTCACTGTTTGGTCAATGCTGTTTCCTTCTTATCCCTCTCATGCATCTTGGTCTCTAAATTCCTGTCTTTACTCTGTTCGCCCTCGTTTTCTTTCCTCGCTCACCTCCCCCTTTTTCCATTACCCATTTGTTTTCTCTCACTCTTCAATGGTCTGCCACTCTCCCTGTGGTCCCATCTGAAACCTCCATACTTTGTATGCCTCTATACACCTTTGTTCTTCCCTTCTCTTTAATTCACCTTCTGGTCCTACCAACTGTACCTTCTTTTGAATTAACTTTCATCTGTTACTCTCAACCTATAATATACTATTTATATCCTCTCTTCTCTGCTGTTTCATTTCCCCTTCTTACTTGTAATTTGAACTCATCTTTCACTTGTACATCTCTCAACATTTTCTCTCTTTCCTTGTATTTCTCCTTCTCTTTCTGTCTCTCATCCCTGCATGTAGGCCCAACTCTCCTTCTATCCCTTTCTAGGCTAAATTTGTTCTTCTCTTTTTCCTTCTACTCCCTCCTCTTTCTACCGTAATTCCTGCATCATAATGCACCTTCCCTTCCTTTCCCCTCTTGGTGGCGTGTTGCTTTCAATTTCACATCTCATACAACAGCCAACATATTCTTGGAAATCGTTCACATGTAATCTGCAAGCATGAGCAACAACCAGCAGAATAACTCTTCAAGTTGCAACATTTGCTATGAGTTTTAAGGACTTGCAAACTGATGAATGTCCTGTGAGAAAAAAAAATCTATTTTTCCTACCCCAGCTGCTATGTATGGGAGAGAAAGTCCTGTACATGCATCTTGCAAAGCTTGAGGCCCTGTGAGGTTAGTCATGGCCCAGGATCCCCAAAGTGTTCTTGTCTGAAGGTTCACATCTGGCCAGGGCTTGTGGTGATTGAAACACATTACCATTTGGATACTGTGCAGCGATTGAGGCTTGTTCAATGTGCTAGGCTTCATCCAGTTGCCCATCAGATTTCTACTTAAAGGAAGTGACATCAGAGCCACTGAATGGCATTATTGTAATTCTCATCACAGGACCTCACTTTATGAAAATTTAAATTATACCAAACTAATAATATTATTAGCTCTCAATACGTTTCATTGAACATAAGTAGCTCTCAGTACAGAAAAGGTTGGAGACCCCTGCATAGGAATGTTGTGAATAAAAGGCATTTTGAGTTTGATAAAGACAACACTACAAAATGTATTTGCCGGCACCAATGAGATGTTATTTTACTAGAAGTGCCATTCTAGTGAAGACTTTTGTGCCAGATTAATGTCAGGCCTGTATTTCGGTCGGATGGAAATGCCTGGACCAAAGGATAATACCATAATTAAATCATGAACTTTATGTAACCATTGGGCTGAGCTCTGGTAAAGTGTGCTGCTGAAATGGAAGATGTTTCTATTCTTAAATTATGCATGTGCAGCAGTCGTTTGCTTCTCTGCCTAGTGTGCATTGCACATTTGGAAGGAATACATTTTCTTGCATTCAAGTGAATTAATCTATTTACCCTGTCTGTGATAATGTAGTTGTTTGCATTTAGAATGGCTAAGAGTGAAATAAGTATGCATGGCTTTTAAATGTTCTTAGACATTATAGATGCCCTCTGGAGGAATTTTAGCTGAGATGGGGAGTGTTTGTGGGGGCACTGAGTAAGACTTAGCAATTTACCATAGAGCTGTCTCAGGGGAAATTGGAAGGAATGATTTGCGGTAGAGGAAGAAAGTCTTGTACTAAAAGGAATCATTTAATTTATTTATTTAGAGTTTTTTTACAAGACAGTGTCTTCTTTCTGATACTTGAGTAGGTAGGTAAAAGACAGAGAGCCTAATTTATGAAAAGTGTTGCATCGCTGGTTGAAAACAGTGATGCAGCACTTTTTTAGTGCGCCCTCCTTGCGACACCATGGATGCGCAGTATTTACAGTATGGCGCTCCATGTCGCAAGGATTGACCAGATACATCAGGAATCCTGACTTATCTGGTGGTGCAGAAATGACACATTGCTGAAGTGTGTCACAAAATATACACAACTCCAACAATGTGTCATTACACATGGGTGAGTCTTATGTAAAAGGGCCTACGTCATTCCTTACGCCTGCAGATTTGATGCAGTGAACTCGTAGAAGTATTACAGTGGAATCTCAAAGATTTCACTGCTTCACTTCTCTGAGGCTTTTTTAAAGGTGACTCACCACAGTAGCAGAGCAGCAGTTTTCTAACACAATAGATCTTATTGTATAGAATGCACCTCGGCCCCTTGGAGAGCCAGGGAAAGAATTCCAGCAGACTGACCAGTCTTGTAATGGAGGGAGCAGCCTTGCGTAAACTGAGTTTAACTCTATGAGACCACCTAACTACACACACCAGGTATGGAGTCCGGTGCTAATCCCAGAGATCACTAAATGCTTACATAGTGAGGGTAGACCTATGAATGAATGAAGAGGGTTTTGTATAGCGCAACGTTCGCTCCAAGGAGCATCTTGGCGCTTTTTGCGGACAGACTGACAAACAGGCATCTGGTGATGTGTAGTGATGTTTCAGAGAGAGGAAGGGAGACTTCGAGAAGGATGAGTTAAATTAGTGACAGCGCTAGGTGGTTTGGGGTGGCGAAGATCCATGTTTTGAGGAGTTTCCTGAAAGTGTGTTCTGTGTGAGTATGCCTCAGCTGAGTGGGTAGGGTGTTCCAGGCTTTTGTCCCCAGTACCGCCATGGTTTTTCCACCCTGGGTTTTCAATTTGTACTTGGGGACAGTTAGCAGGTTCTCTGATGTGGACCACAGAGTTTGTTTGGTGTTATAGCGCTTGATTTTAGATCTCAGATATTCTAGACCAGATTCACTTATGGTTTTGTAGGTAACAGTCAGATTTTTGAATAGAATCATTTTGTGGACTGGTAACCAGTGAAGTGGTTTGATTGCCTCAGCTGAGGAAGAGCGCCTGGGGAGCCCGAGTACCTGCCTTGCGGCAGAGTTTTGGACTACCTGTAATCTTTTCACGACCGGCTTTTTTGTTCCTACATAGAGACTGTTGCAGTACTCCAAACGGGACAGAATCAGGGCCACCGCAACAGTCTTCCTGGCGTGCAGTGGGAGTAGGTCAAAATATTTCCTGAGGGTTTTTATAGTTGGGAAACACATGCCTGCGATGGTAAGTGCTTGCTTATGGAAGCATAGTGTTGGGTCAAATTTTATTCCTACATTTTTTGCGGTGTTAACTGTAGTAGGTGAGGCATCTAAATCTGAGGGCCACCATTGGGTAGGTCTAAAAACATTGGACTTTCCAAACAGCATGATTTCTGTTTTGGAACTATTACATATGAGGTGATTTAGTTTCATCCAGTTCATTACTGCGGTGAGACAGTGGTGGAACTTTTCTTCCACTGCTGTGGCGTTTTTGTCTAGGGTGAGGATCAGTTGTGTGTCATCCGCGTAGGCAATCGATTCAATATTGAAAGTTACTATCAGCGAGAGAAGTGGTGACATGTAACAATTGAAAAGGGTAGAGCTCAGGGAAGAGCCCTGATGAACCCCTGATAATAGCCACTTTCCTTCTGATCTGTAGCTACCAAGTGTTACAATCTGATTCATTTTGTCTAGGAATGATGTAATCCAGGCTAGAGCCTTGTTGTTTATTCCGCTGTAATTCAATCTGTCTCTCAGAATGTCATGAGAGACAGTATCGAACTCCGCGGATAGGTCCAAACTTGAGGGTATCTGTAGTGTGAAGCAGCACTGACTCCGTTGAGTGGCCTGGTCTAAAACCTGATTGCTTGGGATGCAGGATGCTGGTTTCTTTCAGGAACTCATTAAGTTGGGCATTGACTAGTTTCTCAGTAATTTTGCTAAGGCAAGGTAGTAGGGAGATGGGTCTGAGGTTTGAGAGGGTGGAGGGGTCCGGGAGTTTCTTTTTTTGGAGTGGCTTGACAGCAGCAGTTTTCCAGATGTCAGGGATTTTTGCTAGCCTAAACGTGGTATTGATGATCTGGTTGATAACAGGATTTACTGTGTCCACCAATGCATGTAGGATTTTTGGTGGGCATGGGTCGAAGGACAGGATGGCCTGCCTGGATTGTTCTTGATTGATTTCTTTGAAATCTGTAAGTTATTTTTTTGTTTCTACTTCTTGGGCTTTGGTAGGCTGGGGTGGCATATCTGAGAAATCTTTCTTTAGGTCTTTAATTTTTTTGTCGAAGAACTCAGCAATATCATTGCATAGTTCCTGTGAGGGAGGTATTTCACGATCTAGATTTGTGGGGTTGTGAAAGATTTTACTATGTTAAAAATGTTTTTTTAATTGTCGTTCACCCTGTTTGAGACTAGTGTAGTAAATTTTTTTCTCTATTTTAATTTGTTGTTGATATGCTCTGAGTGCTGATTTAAAGAGCTTCATATCTTCGGCCTCATAGTGTTTCCTCCATTGTTTTTCTGTTTGTCTACACCGACCTTTCAAGGCTTTCAAGTGAGGAGTGAACCAGGGGGCTGATTTTCTTTTTTTGATGGTGGTTTTCTTTAGTGCGGCTAGAGTGTTGGCTATTGACAGCATCCATTCATTGAATAGATTATTGTCTGTTTCTGGATTTCCGGTGAGAGTGGGTCTGGTGGCTTCCGCCATGTTCTGTAGGTTGGGGTTAGATAGCATGTTGTTCCAATTTCGTGGTGGGGGCAATTTGCTGGAATTATTTGTTTTTTGAGCATTATCATAGATGAAATTGAAGGGAATTAATTTATGGTCTGTCCAGGTTAGCGTGACTGGAGTGGCAACTATTAGGTTAGTGGCGTTAGAGTAAATCCCGTCCAGGGTATGTCCTGCCTGGTGTGTGGGCCCCTAAATCTGTTGTTTTAGACCCAGAAAGTTAGTGATTTCTATAAAGGTCTTAGTATTGGGACTTTTGATGGCATCCAGATGGAGATTGAAATCACCTAGGATCGTATAATTCGAGTATCGTACCAAAAAGGGGCTAAGATATTCTCCCAGAGTGTGTAGGAAATTTTTCACATATCCCAGGGGCCTGTAAACAAGTGCCCCGGCGAGCGTGGTGCAATTGTCTAGTTTAAAGTTAAAGCAGAGACTTTCTGCGTCCTTTAGTTCAGGGGTATTAGTGATGGAGCATTTCAAATGGTCTCTATAGATTATGGCTATACCTCCTCACTTTTTACCGTTTCTATCTAGTCTAGAGATGGTGTACCCCTGAGGGAGTGCCTGCGCTATGTCAGGGTTGGAGCGTTCTGTCAGCCATGTTTCCGTGACAAAAAGGCAGTCGTAGTTGTGGTCTGTTAGCAAGTCCTGGACGTGTAGGGCATTTTTTGCTAGTGATCTTGCGTTTATGAGACCACACTGAAATTGTTTATGAGAGGTATTGGCCTTGGGCGGAATGTTGGGCTCCACCTTAGTGCTGGGCTCATGATTGATAGTGCATTTGTATGTGACACAAGTGAGGGGGCTTTTAATGATTTCCGTAAGAGGTACGGTTTGGCAGTTTCTAACCTTTAGGTTAAGAGCACGTAATTCTTCCATGGTGTATTGAAGTCTTGGGATTGAGCCTGCAGCATTTCTGGGCCTGGCCGCGATCGGACGCAGACGGGCTTGCCTTTGGCGCACCCGCTACGCGCGTCCACTGCAGCATTCAGTTTAAATGCCCTCGAGGTTCCCGCCACTGGGCCGGCGAGCTGCCGGTGGTGGGCGTGGCCTCTGTGGGCGGAGCCTAGACAGATATATTAGTTGCCATGGTTGAGTTTTTCATTATGTACAGTCTGCTAGTAATGTTGATTACATTACTCAGGTGTATTTGTCTACGAATCACAGCAAACTGCTTCAAAATGGACTACGATAGTATCAATAGATATATTGTAAACTTCCTTCATGTTTCTTCTTTGTATACTATCAACGTGCATGAGTGAGAACGTAAAGTGATGATCTGTTCCACGGTTCCCTTGGGGCGTGCAGGTATATGTTCTAGATTTGCTGAAACCACCTGTTACTCTGGAAGCTTAGGAGTTCAGGTAAGGCACTGCGAGCTAGTCAGATTTCGGATAAATTCTGACGTCCTGTTCTCCCAAAACACAGTTCTGTTTCCAAATAGACACCCTGCAATGTGGCGCCACCAACAAGGGTCTGGTACTAATTCAGCAGGTCTCCTGAGTAGGGCTTGTGCGGGACCTTAGTTCCCTCACACCTACCACCAGAGACATCTGTGGTGTTGGAGATATGTTCTCCACAGTATTCTTAGAAAGCACCTAATTTTTTCTGTTGGTTGTTGAAGTGTGAACCTTTAAAAGGATTATCTATATTTGTGTATGCACTTTGCTTCCATTACTGTTTTGATAATGGCGCAACCCGCACCTATTCCAATTGCTGACAATTGTAGAACTGCAGTCTTTGTGCATGTTACTTTGCATGGCCTTGGCACTGCAGGCAGTGACTTTTTCTTTGTGGTTGAAGTTCACAATGGCTACTGCTTAGAAGTATTTTACTCTGGTAAATTTTCCAGCTGCGAATGCTAATTCAGGCACATTTCATGAATACATTAATACACCCCACTGCAACAATACAGAGCGTATGTGCTCTTAAAAAATCCACTTTCACATTGAGAACATCAAAATTGGTTCCGGGCGCCCTTATACATGTACTTGCACCAGTACGCATTGGTCCCCTTAATAATGAAGGAGCCACCTAGCCATCATTAGCTGGTTCACCATACCGTAAGCTACAAGGTCTCAATGTTAATGAGCTACAAGTATCTCTACAGATGCTTAACTCAATATATTTTGCACACCTAGCTGGTGGTTTCAGCAAAAGCTGGCTTAGCAGTACAAGCCCAGTTGTCTGTAGTGCCAACTATAAGTCCTGTAATTGTTCATTCAATTATGGGCAAAATTCTCACAAATCATGGGTCGAATGTTTATCTTAACCTACTTTTAATGGATCATTTTCCTAATGTAAGGCTCTTTTTTTTATCAAAATTAATTATATTATGAACTAAAATGAATGTATTATTTAAAGAATGACTATAACACAGCTATATTAATTTATGATACCTTGGTGTGCTTGGCAGACCCTCCTGAGATTTTAGCTCCATGTTAATAGCTGTGTTTAATTTTTCCCTCTTACTTAATATCTGTGAACAAGTTTTTGTTGATGTTTTCCTTTGTCTGTAATTTCTGCACTGATAAAATATGTAACTTTCCAGTACAAGCACCTACAGTTTATGGAAATGTAGTTCATGTTGTAATGTACTTTAATGATCTATATTTTAAAACTAGATCGAAGAAAGCAATTTGGTTTGAACTTGAATAACATTGTGTTGTCTGTTATTGATATTATGCACAGTGACTTGTCTTTTTTATACCAATGGGCAAAGTTATCTTAGATCCATTATGCAGTTTAGCTGGACACTTCAGGTCCTCAAAAGTGTCAGGGTTCCTTGGCGTTACCTTAATTCTACACAGCTATTTTTTGCCTTTCAAGCTGCCACGTATAAAAGCCGCCACTTACACAGTTATACCTCAAGAAGTTAGAGCAGCTCCCATTCACAATAGTTGAAACACCGTCCTTAGTTTAATTGATACATGGCGGAAAATCTTTGCCAATTTCAACATTCCAGTTCACAACTTGCATGAAATATTTCCCGGTGGGTAGATATGGAGCCCTAGGGGGCAGCTTTATCCAAGTGTTATGGTCACTCCCATTCTCTTATCGATGTCAGCAGGCTGAGAAAGAGGTATTTCTTACTTGAAAGAAATGCAACTCTTCTGTTGATCATTCACTTGTCTGTGAGTACATCAATATTCATGGTCACTCCGAAAAATCTCTTCACAGAATGCCACAACATTATGGGTTTTAACCTCTCTGACAACCTCAGGCCATTTGGAATATTAATCTATCAGGACTAAAGCGAACCTGCTGCAGTCCCTAGGCATTCAAAAGGTCCGCAAATGTCAATGGCAACAGGGTCTCTCGTGAACCTTTATGGGAGCAATGGTGGTTTCTGATACTCTATGCATTTTGGCACTGCATACACATGGATCGCAGTTCCTCACATACCTCTCTATATACTTATCCATTCCCAGCCACCAAAAATCATTGCTAACCTTCCTCTTCATCGCAATATACCAACATGGCCTTGGTGCAATAACTCTACAAGCCTTTGGTACCACTAACCTGTCTTACTGCCTGACAACTCATCAACCACTGACAATTCATACCACACAGGAATGCATTCATTTAGCCTTACTTTATCTTCATGAGATAAACTCATCCCATTAGACAATTTGTCAATCATTACATTTATCAAGTCGTCATTCCCAACTTCCTTCAACCATTTATCCTTCCAAATCTCCCCTTTACATGTATGACCAATTTCTACCACCGCCGAGTCATCTGCCTTACAATAAGACTCACACTGTAGAAGCAGACGAGACAAAAAACTGCATATACGTTCATGTGCCCTGGTACATATTTAGTCTGGGAGGAATACTCCTGCAACCTTTCTACCCATTTTGAAGTACGCGGAGTGGCCCTTCTGGCACCCTTTGTGGTAAACAAGTCAATAAGCAGCTAATGATCTGTTCTCAGTTCAAACTGAGCTCCCCATTCAAATGTCCAGTAGTACTGCACACCCCACCAACACACAAGGACCTCCTTTTCGACAACCGAATACAAACTCTCTGCACCCATTAAAGTATGTGACGCAAAGGCTAAAACTCTTTCTTTGCTGGCATCTTTTTGCATAAGAACCGCTCCCAAACCATAAAAACTGACATCAGTAACCACAACAGACCTTTTCGCTGGGTCAAACAGCACCAACACTCCAGCTCCCACAATTGCCGTCTTGATAACATCAAACGTCAGTTGACACACGTCTGTCACCACATACTTGGATCCCTTCTTTAGTAACTCATGCAAAAACATGTGCCTTATTTGAAAAATGCTCTACAGACTTGAAGTAATACTCCGCCAGACTAGAAAACGATTTTAGTTGTTTTTTTGTCCTTGGGTGGCAACGGATTATCGATCGCTTCAATAAAGCTCAATTTTGGTTTGACACCTTCAGCAGACAGCATGTGCTCTAAGTACTCAATTTCCTCTCTCCAAAATTTACACTTACTCAACTCAACCATCATACTAGCCCCTTCCAACTTGTCCAACACCCTCTTTAGCATTACATTGTGTGGACTCTTGTCTTCAACCCCCACTAAAATATCATCACGAAAAACTATCACCACGGATAACCTCCTCAGCACTGTATGCATGACTCTCTAAAAAACAGCAGAAGCTGACGCTAAACAAAAAGGCATTAATTTACATTGATATGCTCCTTCCACAGTGATACATGACATTACATGTCTAAAGTCTGGATGTAATTGGACCTGATAGTAAGCACTGGAAAGGTCCAGAGAGGTGAAAAATGTTGTATCCCTAAAATTCATCAACATTTTGTTCATCTTGGGAAGCGGATGCTTGTCATCCCAAATATTGTCATTTGCATCATGAAGGTCCATACACACCAGAATGTTTTGTTGGCTTTCTTCTGCAAAACTATCGGACTCAACCATTCAGTTGCCTCTATTGGTTCTATGATTCCTTCTTATGTCTATGTAGGGGTATTTGTAAAGCCCAACTGCTACTCCAAGGAGTGTCCTGGCACTGGATGCCAAAAGGTAACAGTGGGGCATGGGAAGAAATTATAAGCTGGAAAAAAGCCACATTTTCAGCTTTTTCTGGAACAAGGGTGTAGACTTAATGCTTCTGAGGGTCAGGGACAGTTTGTTCCAGAAGGCTGGGCCCAGGAGGAAAGGGCCTTACCCCCCCAACCTGGCCTTTTTAATACATGGAGTGCTGGCTAGGAAGAGATTTGAGGAACAGAGATTTCTGTGTGGGACATAGAGCAAGATCTTGTGTTTTAGGTAGCCAGGGCCCATTCTGTATAATGCCTAATGAGTCACCAGTAGAGGCTTAAAGGTGACTCTTTTCCTTCCTGGAAGCCAGTGAAGACTCCTCTGAAAGTTTGACATGAGAGCATCACAGGGGAGCTCAAAGATAGTTAAGTCGGGCTGCTGCATTCTGGACAAGTTGAAGCCTGTCCATCAGATAACTGGACATACCCAAGTAGAGGCTGTTAGACCTAGAATTTCTAGACTACATAGGGTAGCCTGGCACAGAGCGGTTAAAGCTAAACCTCTGAGGCTTTTGTGTAATGCTTACAAACTCACCCACAGTAACTCAGCACATTATCCCCAAAAATAAGGACACCACACCAAAGTTATGAAAATACCGGTTCCTTTTATAAAAATATATCTCTTGGTTCCTTTTTCTTTTCTTTTTAAATCACTGTAGGGTATAAGCTCAATACAATAGGTTTCTTTACATTCAATGGATAGTGTACAGTTCATTCATTTACATTTCAATAGCTTTCACTTTTTATGTGGTTCTCAAACTGAAGTTTCTTGGTAACAACAATGACACTTTGCCACCTTACAGCATGTATAATTCCCCCCCAGTTAGGTCACAGTACTAGGATAACATTCCACAAGAAGTTTCGGTCGTGTACATTACCCTGAGTTAACCGAAGGCAGCCTTAGCGTGTGTTAAAGTGATGCAGCAACCTGACCCCCACAACTTCCTCTGTCACTCCCCCGAAGGCGATATACTAGGAAGAAGACAGACAAGTTACTTAAACATCTACAAAGCCCCCACAACTGCTCCGTTCCCACAGGGGGTAACCTATTCTTTCTCACACTGGAGGGTGCTAACAATAAGTCACTCTGTGGCCACCCGTTCCGATCAGTAGTCTCGTGGACTTCAATCACTTCAGCTGTTAGACTGTTTGGGAATTCACTACTTCCACCTGTCTCAGTTTTAGCAGCAATTCAACTATTAAGCCTGCCCCCTCAGCTGGTGTCACTTCGGAATGTCACGGAGGTGGTCTTCCGTCACCTCAGTTCGTCTCACCCCTGTCCAGGTTCCTGCTCACCCCCCCCCCTTCACTCGCAAGTGCAGCTCAGTGGTTTCACTCCTCCCGCTCCCGGAGTACTATTCCCGGCTTACTTGGGGTTTCAGCAGGTGTCCCACGAGTCCCGGACGTGCACCGGCTCCGGTCTGGAGCTGGGGAAGGGGAAGAGGCAGAACTCCGATGCAGATCTCTGGGCGGCTTTGCTTCCTGGAGGTCGCGGAGATCCGACGCTCTGTCACGCAGGCCTTCTCACGACGGGGTGGTCCTTCCGATTACCTCCGACGCCGCCTCCTCCTGCCGCAGGCTCCGCCTTCTCCGATCCGTTCGTCGTCTTCAGCCTTCACCTCCGCTCCGCCTCCCCGACGTCACTCGGGGCTTCCTGCGGTCCCTGGGGAAACTCTTCCCTCACAGCTGACGGTCTTCGCTCCGAAGCAGGGGAGCCTCGCGCTGCTGGCAAACCAGTTGCTTCTCCTCGATGACAGACACGGTGAGTGTTGCTTCCCTCACACGCTGCTCCCTCACTGAAATTCGCTTGCCATAACGCTGATTCCTGTTCTGCAGTAATACCGGAAGAGAAGCTCGAGGCACATTTACTTGGTAACCGCTAAACAGCGCTACTCGCTCACAGTTTGACAGGTCTGGTACCAGCAGGCAGTACTGAAGTCTTCTCGTGCCAGTTGAGGGTTCTTGTGGAGATTAATTTCAGGCTTCCAGATCAGGGCTTGTTCATACAAAGTGGGGTCACGTCTAAACCAGGAGCATTGCCGGCCCGCAGGTCGGTCTCAACCTTTAAGTTTGCGCTAACTCCTTCACTATGCGGTACAAAAGGGGGTGGTGATGGACGGAGCATTTGAATCAATCAAACACTCACACCCAGTCAAAAGATCTGGGTTTAATCCATCACCGTTCTTTAGCCCACTCTGCCACCCCAGTTCAGACATGGCTTTATGCAAATCAGTCTGACCCTGTGCCTCATGGGAACAGTCCAGCCCGAACTGCCAAGCCATGTCTTCCCTGGACCGGAAACAAGCTTCAAACTCCTTCACTATGGGCCTCACTCCTGACTGGGTCCAGCTCTCTCTTGCTCTAAAATGGCCGCCTGGGCACTAGCCTTTTATAGTCTGACCCCAGTCCACTGGAACCTGCTAGAGGGTTCCAGAACTTTCTCCATGGTATTCAATGAGACTGCCCCAATGGAGTGTCCTTTATGGCAGTTGCTGGACACCATTTTAGGTTTCTCCAAATTTTCAGGAGGTTGACTAGGCCTCAGAGGAAAGGTAATGCGTCATACTCAAGGAACACCTAACCCCCTGACGACACTAGAAAAAAAATCCTGGTGGTCATATAAAAAAAATAGAAACACTAGGAGGCCAAGGGTGACAAAAATAAATAATAAATGGATGGGCGCTCTCAGGAGCGGACAGGTCTAACACGCGTCCCCCCAGCTGAAAGTGGGGAGAGCTACCCAACCCCTTGGGAGTTCTCATCACTAAGGCGGAAGTACCTAGAGAGACCGTCCGCATTGGCGTGGTCCACTCCAGGCCGATGTTCCACCCGGAAGTCCATTCCCTGCAGGGAGATAGACCATCTCAACAACTTGGGATTCTCCCCTTTCATTTGCATCAGCCAATGAAGGGGCCGGTGGTCAGTCTGAACCAGGAAGTGTGAACCAAACAGGTATGGTCGCAGCTTCTTCAGAGCCCAAACCACCGCAAAGGCTTCCCTCTCAATTGCACTCCACCTCTGTTCCCGGGGAAGCAGTCTCCTGGACAGGAAGACAACAGGTTGATCCAAGCCCTCTTCATTGAGTTGCGATAACACTGCTCCAATGCCATGCTCTGATGCATCTGTCTGGACAATGAACTCCTTGGAGAAGTCTGGGGCCCTCAGGACCGGTGCTGCACACATTGCCTCTTTCAATTTCACAAAGGCTTGCTGACAAGCCTCTGTCCAGACTACCCGTCGAGGTTGTTTCTTGGATGTGAGCTTTGTGAGGGGCGCTACAATAGTGCCATACCCCTTCACAAAGCGACGGTAGTAACCTGTGAGGCCCAGGAAAGCTCGGACCTCAGTTTGGGTCTTGGGGGGCTCCCAGGCCATGATTGCCTCAATCTTTGCCTGGAGGGGCTGCACTGCTCCCCTGCCCACCAAGTGGCCCAGGTACACAACCGACCCCTGCCCGATCTGACATTTACTGGCCTTGATTGTCAAGCCAGCCTGTTTCAGGGCCTGGAGAACAGCTTGCAAATGACACAAATGGTCCTCCCAACTGCTGCTGAAGACTGCAATGTCATCCAGATAAGCAGTGGAGAAAGCCTCCATTCCAGAGAGGACCTGGTTCACCAGCCGCTGAAAAGTGGCAGGGGCGTTCTTGAGCCCAAAGGGCATTACAGAGAGCTGGTAGTGGCCCTCAGGCGTGGAGAAAGCTGACCTTTCCTTTGCTCCATCTGTAAGGGAGATCTGCCAGTACCCGGAAGTAAGGTCAAAGGTACTCAGATATTGGGCAGCTCCCAGCCGGTCAATCAATTCATCCGCTCTAGGGATTGGATGCGCATCAGTCTTAGTCACTGAGTTCAGTCCCCGGCAATCCACACAGAACCTCAGTTCTGGAGTGGTGCCCGGTGGGGCAGATTTTGGTACTAGAACCACCGGACTAGACCAGGGGCTACTGGAAGGTTCAATGACTCCTAGCTCCAGCATCTTGGTAACCTCACAGTGGATGCTGGCCTTCACCTTGTCTGACAGCCGGTAGGTCTTAGACTTCACTGGTGGGCTGTCTCCTGTGTCCACATCATGGGTACACAGGGGGGTCCTTCCCGGGACAAGGGAGAACAACGAGGAGTACTGCTCCAAGACCTGGCGGCAGTCCTCTCGTTGCTCAGGAGTTAGGGATGGGGAGAGAATCACTCCCTCCACCGACCCATCCTTTTCCTGAGACGAAAAAAGATCTGGGAGAGGCTCGCTTTCCGCTTCCTCTGCACCGTCAGTCACCATCAACAAGATGACCTCAGGCCTCTCATGGTGGGGTTTGAGGTGGTTGGCATGCAGCACCCGTAGGGGCTGTCGAGGGGTCTTAAGATCCACCAGGTAGGTGGCCTTACCCTTCTTTTCCAACACCTCAAAGGGGCCTGTCCAGCGATCCTGGAGGGCACTTAGCTCTCCAGGTTCCATCACCCACACTTTCTGGCCAGGCTCCAACTCCACAGGGTGAGCGTTGTGGTCATACCACTCTTTCATTACTGCTTGGCTGGCTTCCAAGTTGTCAGAAGCTTGCTTCCACAACTTTGCCATTTGGCTCCGGAAAGCCAGCATGTAGCTCACCACATCCTGGGGAGGCTTCCTGGGAGACTTTTCCCATCCATCCTTCACCAGGCTGAGAGGTCCACGTACAGGGTGCCCATACAGAAGCTCGAAGGGGCTGAAGCCCACTTCCTTCTGCGGCACTTCCCTGTTAGAAAACAGTAAACAGGGCATGAGGACGTCCCATTTCCTCCGCAGGCTCTTAGGCAGACTTCTTATCATGCCTTTCAAGGTCTTGTTGAACCTTTCTACCAGTCCATTGGACTGGGGGAGGTAGGGCGTGGTAAACCAGTAGGTCACTCCACACTCCTTCCACATTGCCCGCATATATGCTGACATGAAGTTGGTCCCCCTGTCAGACACAACTTCCTTGGGGAAACCCACTCGGGTAAAGATCCCCATCAGGGCCCTAGCCACTACAGGTGCAGTGACAGTCCTCAGAGGAATTGCCTCTAGGTACCGTGTGGCGTGATCCACCAGAACCAGGATAAACCTGTGACCAGCTGTAGTTGGTGGATCCAATGGCCCCACAATGTCGATGCCCACCCTTTCAAAGGGGGTGCTAACGACAGGAAGTGGTTCCAGGGGAGCTTTCAGCTTCACCCCTGTCTTCCCACTGGCTTGACAGGATACACACGTCCGACAATATGTGTCGGATGCCACTTTCATCTGAGGCCAGTAAAAGTGGGGGACAAGCCGGGCAAAGGTCTTGTCCTGTCCTAAGTGTCCTGCCAAGGGAATTTCATGAGCCAATTCTAGAAGAAAGGCTCGGGATCGTTGAGGGACTACCAAGGCCCGTGATGAACCGGGCAAAGGTACCTTGGGTTCACTGTAGAGGAGTCCGTCCTCCCAGTAAATATGGTAGTGCCCTGCAACGTTCCCTGCTGCCTGGGCTTCGGCCTGTCGCCTCAGTCCCTCAAGGGTAGGGCACTCCTTCTGGCCCTTACAAAACTCCTCCCTGGTAGGCCCTCCTTCCTCATGCCACTCAGCAGGGATAGGTAAGTCCTCCAGGGAGACTACTTCCCCCTCCACGGACTCCTGGCCCACCACCGCAGGTGGCCGATCTGTCTCATGGGGCGTGGAAGCCGAAGCAGGCTTCTCCTGCCTTCGGGTCTTTCCCTTTTTTGGCAGCGGGCTGGGCCATTGTTCCAGGCTCCAGCCCAGGCAAACTCCCTCTCCAGGTAGTCGCAGACCTTGTGCTTGCACAGGCCCAGTCAGGTGTACCCAGCATCTCCGAATGAGTCCGGTATTCCACCTCCTTCCAAGCATTGTGCTCCATGTCATTTCCCAGCAGACAATCGACTGGCACGGCAGGGCTTACGGCAACTCGAAGTGAACCTGCAACCCCTTCCCACTCAAAGGGAACCTCGGCCACAGGGTAGTGGCCCAATCTGCCGTCAGCCATCGCGGCGGGGTGGAGTACATGTGGAATCACCTGCTCTGGAGACACCAGTTGACTCCTTACCATTGTCATACTGGCTCCTGTGTCTCTCAGAGCCTCCCCTCTTTGGCCATTGATGGTGACCCATTGCCCATACTTGGTAGTATTTGAGGGCACCTGGATCTTAGGAACCATCTCCCGATCTCCCAGGGACACTAAGGTGACACCCGCCCACTCACCCCCCTTATCTAAGGGCAACTCCTCCCCGAGCACTACACTAGCTACTCCCGGGGCTTTTCCTCCGGTGGGAGGGGGTGGTCTCTTTGGGCACTTGACATCTCCCTTATAATGTCCAACACCACCACACTCAAAGCAGTGGACAACCCTTGGCTGCTGGCTTTGGCCAGGATGAGGGTTTCTGGGCGGGTTAGCCTTAGGGGTGAATCCTGTTCCCTTTCCCTGGAAACTGTTTTGGGGACCTTTTGAGAACTCCCGCTTTTTATCTCCCCCCTCCTTCTTCTGGGGGGCGCCCTGTCCGGCCCTTTGGGAATCCCCTCCAGTCCCCTTTGAGGACACCCGGGTACTTGCCCAGATGTCCGCCCCCTCTGCAAGCTTCCGGGGGTTGGTCAGCTCGCTTTCCACCAGGTGTTGACGCAGCTCGGGAAAACATTTCTCGAGTAGGTGCTCTTTGAGAATAAGGTCGTACAACCCCTCATAGTCCCTCACCTCGCTGCCTTGTATCCAACCCTCTAATGCCTTCCTTGCGTAGTCCAGGAAATCCACCCAATTCTGTGTGCCTAATTTGTGACTTCCCCTGAACTTTTGCCGGTACTTCTCTGGGGTCAGTCCAAACTTCTTAATTAGCGCCACTTTCATGGTGGGGTAGTGGGTCTGCTCTTCCTGTTCCAGGGCCAATATTGTGTCCCGTCCAGTAGGAGGCATGTATTTGTACAAACCACCCCCCCCCAGTGTTTTTCCTGGATCCCATGGGCTCTTAAGGAGACCTCATAGGCAGCCAGCCACTTGGCGATGTCATCCCCTGGGCTGTAGCTGGCAGCTATATCCTTAGGTAGGTAGGGTCTGGATTCCCTGGTCAGTTCCTTTTTTTCGCTGCCACCATTTGGAGAATTGGAGGGTCCTATCTGCAGGGCCTTGAGATCTAGCTCCCTAAGTTTCAACTTGTGAGCCATCCTCTGTTCCTCTCTCTCCTTTTCCAACCTGGCTAACTCCCACTTTAGCTGTCTTTTTTCCCTCCTGTCCACTAGTTCAGCTTCGGTTAAGCTTCTTCCGGAGACACTGCTGCCCTCCGTTGAAAAGGTCCTAGGTCCTGGTAGTAGGTTCCCCATCTCAGGTTGGAACAACCCATCTACCCCTATGACTGTGTCCCTGTCCGTCCCCTCTTCCTCCTCCTTTCCCTCTCCATGTGCTGCCACCCAAGCCCTCAAACTGGTCTGGAGTTCCCCCTTCTTGGCACCACGCTTAAAAAATACTCCCATCTTCTGGCAAAAGTCTCTAAGCTGGGCTGCGGTATAGGTCTCCAGTTCCTCCAGAGCAAATTCCATTTTGCTAATGAGAGATATAGGGACAACCACTCAGGAAGAATTGGTTTAAAAGGGGCAATTCGAAGCTACCTCCACCCGCCACCAGGAGTAAATTTGGAAAATCAAAAAAAATAATTAGGGAGACCGCTTGGAGAAAACTCCAGGTGTAGGCCTGTGGTAAGCACTGCGTTACTAATAAGTGGTTGTAAGCACAAACCCGTATCCCACCGCTGCCACCAATTATGTTAGACCTAGAATTTCTAGACTACATAGGGTAGCCTGGCACAGAGCGGTTAAAGCTAAACCTCTGAGGCTTTTGTGTAATGCTTACAAACTCACCCACAGTAACTCAGCACATTATCCACAAAAATAAGGACACCACACCAAAGTTATGAAAATACCGGTTCCTTTTATAAAAATATATCTCTTGGTTCCTTTTTCTTTTCTTTTTAAATCACTGTAGGGTATAAGCTCAATACAATAGGTTTCTTTACATTCAATGGATAGTGTACAGTTCATTCATTTACATTTCAATAGCTTTCACTTTTTTTGTGGTTCTCAAACTGAAGTTTCTTGGTAACAGCAATGACACTTTGCCACCTTACAGCATGTATAATTCCCCCCCAGTTAGGTCACAGTACTAGGATAACATTCCACCAGAAGTTTCGGTCGTGTACATTACCCTGAGTTAACCGAAGGCAGCCTTAGCGTGTGTTAAAGTGATGCAGCAACCTGACCCCCACAACTTCCTCTGTCACTCCCCCGAAGGCGATATACTAGGAAGAAGACAGACAAGTTACTTAAACATCAACAAAGCCCCCACAACTGCTCAGTTCCCACAGGGGGTAACCTATTCTTTCTCACACTGGAGGGTGCTAACAATAAGTCGCTCTGTGGCCACCCGTTCCGATCAGTAGTCTCGTGGACTTTAATCACTTCAGCTGTCAGACTGTTTGGGAGTCCACTACTTCCACCTGTCTCAGTTTTAGCAACAATTCAACTATTAAGCCTGCCCCCTCAGCTGGTGTCACTTCGGAATGTCACGGAGGTGGTTTTCCGTCACCTCAGTTCATCTCACCCCTGTCCAGGTTCCTGCTCACCCCCCCCCCCTTCACTCGCAAGTGCAGCTCAGTGGTTTCACTCCTCCCGCTCCCGGAGTACTATTCCCGGCTTACTTGGGGTTTCAGCAGGTGTCCCACGAGTCCCAGACGTGCACCGGCTCCGTTCTGGAGCTGGGGAAGGGGAAGAGGCAGAACTCTGATGCAGATCTCTGGGCGGCTTTGCTTCCTGGAGGTCGCGGAGATCCGACGCTCTGTCACCCAGGCCTTCTCACGACGGGGTGGTCCTTCCGATTACCTCTGACGCCGCCTCCTCCTGCCGCAGGCTCCGCCTTCTCCGATCCGTTCGTCGTCTTCAGCCTTCACCTCCGCTCCACCTCCCCGACGTCACTCGGGGCTTCCTGCGGTCCCTGGGGAAACTCTTCCCTCACAGCTGACGGTCTTCGCTCCGAAGCAGGGGAGCCTCGCGCTGCTGGCAAACCAGTTGCTTATCCTCGATGACAGACACGGTGAGTGTTGCTTCCCTCACACGCTGCTCCCTCACTGGAATTTGCTCGCCATAACGCTGATTCCCGTTCTGCAGTAATACCGGAAGAGAAGCTCGAGGCACATTTACTTGGTAACCACTAAACAGTGCTACTCGCTCACAGTTTGACAGGTCTGGTGCCAGCAGGCAGTACTGAAGTCTTCTCGTGCCAGTTGAGGGTTATTGTGGAGATTAATTTTAGGCTTCCAGATCAGGGCTTGGTCATACAAAGTGGGGTCACTTCTAAACCAGGAGATTTGCCCGCCCGCAGGTCGGTCTCAACCTTTAAGTTTGCGCTAACTCCTTCACTATGTGCCTCACTCCTGACTGGGTCCAGCTCTCTCTTGCTCTAAAATGGCCGCCTGGACACTAGCCTTTTATAGGCTGACCCCAGTCCACTGGAACCTGCTAGAGAGTTCCAGAACTTTCTCCATGGTATTCAATGAGACTGCCCCAATGGAGTGTCCGTTATGGCAGTTGCTGGACACCATTTTAGGTTTCTCCAAATTTTCAGGAGGTTGACTAGGCCTCAGAGGAAAGGTAATGCGTCATACTCAAGGAACACCTAACCCCCTGACGACACTAGAAAAAACATCCTGGTGGTCATATAAAAAAAATAGAAACACTAGGAGGCCATGGGTGACAAAAATAAATAATAAATGAGTGGGCACTCTCAGGAGCGGACAGGTCTAACAGAGGCCCATTCCTGTAATCAAGTGTAGTTATGATCAGGGCTTGACTCACCTGTTGGCTGGCCACCACAGACAGTAGTAACAAAACTTTCCGAAGAAGATGCTGGAGGGCAAAACAAGTGCCTACTACTGAGTTTACTTGGGTGAGGAATAACAGCTGATTGTCAAATTTAAAGCCTACGTTTTTCACCACCTGATTTTTGATAAAGGGGATGGGAGCGTCAGGTGGCCAGAAGGACTGCAGCAGTGTTTCTGCATCCACGCCAAAGAAAAGTAGCTCCGTCTTTCCCGCATTACATTTCAGCTGGTTCACGGGCAGCCACCCAAATACGGCTGAAAGACAGATACTAATTAACTTACCAGGGCAGGGCTCGTTTTTCTTCCACGTGAACAGCAACTGGGTGTCATCTGCGTAAGATACAATTTTTGCCCCTAAGGATTATACCAGCGTTGCCAACAGCGTGAGGTAGATATTGAACAAGGTCTTACTCAGGGCAGAGCCCTGGGGCACACCAACCTTTAACTTGTGAGACGTGGCCTAGTAGGGATGGCACCATACTTCCTGATCCCTCCCATCGATGAAAGATGCCAGCCATTTCCAGGCCCGCTCCCCAATGCCAATCAAGTGGAGCCATGTCAGGAGACTCTGGAGCAAGACAGTATCAAAAGCGGCTGATAGGTCCAACAGGACCATCAGCACCCTCTCTCCCACTTCCAGACCAAGTCGGATGGAGTCATCTACCTCCAGCAGTGCTATTTCGGTAGTGTAGTTGGGACGAAAGCCTGACTAGCTGGGAGGAAGGAAGCAGTTCCTTTTGAGGTAAGATGAAAGCTGCTGGTTCACATGTTTCTCTAGAAGTTTCAAGAAGGCGGGATGGCGGTAGATTGGCCTAAATTTAGTTACACGGATCAGAGAGGGCTGCCTAGGCTTTTTGTAGCAGCGGGACAACCTTCGCTTGTTACCATTTCGTAGGTATTGTGGCTGACGAGAGGGAAGTATTCAGTAACTGGTTCATGAGTGGGTTGATAGCCTCTGCCCATAGGACAAGGTTAAAGGAGGGGGCAGGGTCCAACGGGGAACCTGATTTGAGGCATTTTAAGGTACGCAGAGATTCATCCAAGGGGGTAGGAGAGAAAGAGTTTAGAGAGCACCCTTCCAACGAGTCAACTCCTCAGACAACTGCTCACGTAGAGTCACAGGCACATTTCTTACTTTATGCACCTTAGGCACCCCCCCATCCTTCAGAACAATACAATGTTCAAATTTCTTTAAACATCCCAATTTTTGAGAACATACATTAGGATACTCATGATTTAGATCCAACACAATCCCAAGTACTTGCTGCTCTCTCCACCCAAATAAAGTTTTTCCTTTTTCTGCAACATAAACTTTTCTCCATGCACTCCTACCCTTATACAGAAGTTCTGCTTCAAAATATTCCATAACCGGTAACTTGAAGTTAATTCCTAGTGCTATTGACCCTGCGGCTCAATAGCACTAGGAATTAACTTTGGAACATTTTTTACTGTCTTCCAAATGGATTTGTCCACCAGGGTATACAGAGAACACGAATCAGCCCACATGGATGCTTCTAATCCATTCACACCTACCACACATTTGTGAGGGCAGTTCATATCATCCCTGACGCAATCACATTCAAACTCCTAGACACCACTTACCACCAATACATAAACATAAATGTCATCCTCACTGTCCTCGTGTTAACCTTCACCTACACCTTCTCTTACCAAATTAACTTTATGCTTGTTCGTGCTCCTGTTCCCCATCCTGCACACCCTAGAAAAATGGCCTGTTTTCCTACATTTATAGCAACGAGCATTGACAGCTGGAAAGGCTGTAGATTCAGCCAATTGGCATGCACTACCACACCTAAAACATTGTTTCTTAAAACCCTCCCTTTGTAGCACTTAATGCAACTTGACGTCACTATCTTGTTTGATCCCTTTGATCCATATTTTCTACACAGTATTTACATTTTCTTCACCTGCTTTATTCTAGTCCTTACTATCTTTCAACTCTTTCACATACCGAGAGGTGTTCTCAATGCGACATGCTATAGCTAACGTTTTCTCTAATGACGGATCCCTCATCTGGAGTAATATTTCTTAGGTTTTCAAATTGCTCGTACTATTTATTAACTAGTCTCTTATTATTCCTTCTTGCAACTCCCTAAATATGCAAGAAATTGACAACATCTTCAACACCGCCACATACTGCTCTATTGTTTCACCTGGCTGCTGTTCTTGTGAAAAACATTTATAGCGTTTCACCACAATACTAAACTTTTTACCATTGTTTTTTTCCAAAGCGCTCATTGTCATTACGTACACATCTTCAGAACTTTCCTCTCCATCAGAACTGTCACAAGCGTCATTGCCTTCATCAATAGGTACAGGTATGGTCTTCAAAACCTTCCTTCCCTCAACCCCCAGACTGTGTTTCAACATGGAAATCTCCCTTTTGCTGCAAAAACATCTTCAACTGTCGGCTTCAAATATGTCTCGAACAACTCCTTCCATGACAACACTGGAGCACCTGGATTCTGCAGAAAAATAGGAGGAGCCGGTATCGTTAGCACAGCCATGCTTAAAGCAGATGAACAGACAAATTTGCACAGGATTACAGTTTTTGGAAATACAATATCACAACCAGAACACAATTATCTAACAAAACAAAAGTAGTCACCGGTTGTTGTCAGGTTAAAAAAAAGTTAACGATAAAAAGTGGTCCCAATTGTCAAATCTGGATCCTTCTTGCACAGAATGCCCTTAAAATTCAATGCATAAAGTGTCACAAGGTAATTTCCTCAGGAAAACAAAGTCCTTCTTTTGTTCCTGCAGCCTCAAGAAAACAAAGTCCTTCTTTAGTTCCTATGACCACATGGGACAAGTACTTCCTTTGGTTTGATGACTCAAAGAGCGTACAACCAATAGAAAGGTTGCTTCCTTCTTTCTAAACGTTCCCTAACATGCTCCCCTCACTTCACTCTAAGAAGGACCAGTGGCACAGACCTGCCATTGAGCTGCCTCATATCAACCATGAACTATGTGCTGACAGTCCCGCTGATCGCTCCCACAATGTGCCTTTATAATTCCTTCCACAGCCCTGCATAGATCAGGGTTCACCTCACCATCACAGACTGCTAACGCACACAGCGCTTGATAGTACGGCAAGGCCGGTGCTTAAATGTGTTTCCAAAACCCCACTGCACTTTGGAGTCCTAATGCCCTTTTGCTGCAAGGATGGGTAGCGCGGCCTCATACACGTTGCTAGGCAGCCTGAAAGCTCATAAATTTCACTTGGTAAAGAGAAGTGCCTCACTGTCAGCTGCTCGAGCTCACATCATTCACAATGGGGAATCCCATTGTCACACACACACAAATGGCAGTTCCCTTGTATTTTAAGTCAATGAAGGGAAAAGGCTTCTAATTAAAATTAAAGTACAGCTTTACCTTCAAGTGCGCCACTTCAAGTGAAACAGTGACCATGTTCCTCATAAAACTATCTCCTCACTCTGTACCCTGCGTCTGCCCATGCCCTGCAACACCGCTACTCCTCCTTGAGTAACTAGATAGGGTGGTCCCTTCAGTGCTCAACTTAAGGCCTCCCACCCTCGTCGCCAGTTTTGAGAGCACACATGAATGTTGTAAAAGCTTTTTTTAAAGAGATAAGTTCAAACCCAACTGCTATATCCTGGAATCTGCCGTCTCCATAGTGACAGATCAAACTCTTCCACATCATCTCCCAGCCACAGAATACCACAACACATGCAATCCTTCAGTAGCAAATTTGGCCTGTTATATAAAAGGCACACCAGCACCTTCAGTTTTCCCCCTCATCACTGTCCTTTCAAATGCGAGATATTTTAATGCTAAGCAACCAAGACTGTTGCAGAATGAAATCTGGGATCCCATATATTTTATTGGTCTCCCAGATATTGGCCTGCTGTAATAATGTGCTTTTCCACCTAAACATACAGTCTCTGATAGTTCACTGTGGCCTTCAATACCAAATTTTAAGGCAGATTTTAACAAGTTAAGCCGACTCAAAGCCTTATTGTTTTAATAAGATGTAGCATTAACATATGCCTAAGAAACTGTTGAACTGCAGGTTGCGAGGACGTCCAGTTAAATACAGTCCTTGTTGAATACAAATATTCCATTACAGTTCGGTAAGCTTGTGTACTGAATATTTAATGCATCCAATACCTCCAGATGTAGCACACTTGTTTTTTAAGCAATCTGGACTGGCTTAGTCAGTACCGTCCAGAAGATTTTGTGAGAAACACCTGCATTTATCTATTTTTTTTCCAGTGTGTTCGGTGGCATACCTTTGCTAATACTCCTCAGTTGCGGCTTTTTGATTCTATTTTTATTATTCTGCCAAGGATTTTCAGTTTTGAAACCCTTTGGCACTGGGACTACCACCTGTCCACTACTGCCAGGAGCACATAATAAAACCCTTTGTAGTCTCTTTGCTTCAGGAACTGAACACTGACTGGTCATTGTCATTCAGACCCTCCTGGTTTACCTGGATACAGCCCGTATTACATTGTCTATTGTGCCCCTTTGAGTGGACACTGGATGTTTGCTTGGCTTTGCAATTGCCTGTTCCTGTGGAAATTATCCTGTTGATGAGTTTGATAATGACCCATTTTCGAAGTTGTCCCATGAACTTGAAGATGCTTCCAGATGCATTATACGAGCCACTCCCTCCAGGGAAGATGAGTGCCTCAGCACCAGGAATACCGAACTCTGGCTCTAATAACACGGATGCAGGTTGCCAGGCTACTTCCTCAGCATTGGCTGATAACAAGTATAAGGTCTGTTCTTTGGAGCTTCTATATGGGGCAATTGCGTTCTGGATTAATTAAACATTAATCTTGCGGAAGAGAACTTGTGTGCCTCCGGCTTACCTTAATTTGGCCAAGTTTTCCAAATCGTCAAGCTATATTTTTTATTATGATTATAATTTTTTTGTATAACATTTCGCATTGACTTTGCTTATCTTGTGCTGGTGTTTTTATTATTTAGTTAGTCGCTAAGTTACTTTCCCGACCAAGGGGGCGTGTAGCATTTCCCCTTCTGGGCCCCCTTTGGTTTTCCGTTGGTTGCACGTATTAGCAGCTTTAGGCTGCCTTTGCTTCGCACAGTCAAACATAATACATTTGTTATGATATTATTTGCCAAATATGCTGTGCATATTAGTGGTTATTCAGTGACTTCCTGGGATTCAGTCTGAACATTTCATATTTGGTCGAACAACATGGTTTACTGTTTTCTTGTGCCCGGTCAGCAACATCGACTAACGCTTTTAGACACAACACAGTATCACAGCTACAGTTTTCTAACACAAAAGTTCTTATCATATTGGGCCCTTGGAGAGCAGAGGGGAGAATTCCAGTATAGAGACCAGTCTTGGAACGGAGGCAGCAGCCTTGCGTAAACTGAGTTTATACCTTTGACGAGGACCACCTAACTACACACACCAGGTGTGGGGTCCGGTGCTAATCCCAGAGATCACTAATATATCCCTGTGCTCACATAGAGAGGGTAGGCCAAGACAGATATATTTGTTGCTGTGGTTGGGCATTTTGTTGTATACGGTCTACTAGTAATGTGAATTACATTGCTCAGTTGTATTTGTCTACTAATAGCAGCACACCTGCTTCAAAATAGACTACGATAGTTTCAATAAATATATTGTAAACTTCCGTTTGTGTCTTTTTTTTGTATACTATGGACGTGCACGAGTGAGAATGAAAGGTGATGATCTGTTTTCATGGTTCCCTTGGAGAGTAAACGTTCATGTTCTAGGTTTGCCGAAATCAATAGTTACTCTGGAAGGTTAGGATTTCAGGTGAGGCACTGTGAGCTAGTCAGATTTGGGCCTATAGGTACTGACTTGGTAGAGAGACTCAGTCCCTACATTATGATGTCTTGTTCTCTCAAGACACAGTTCTGTTTCCAAATAGAATCTCTGCAACATTCCTGCCAAGTGTATGAAAGGTGTAGGAAATGGGACCCCGGCCGGCCATGGCTTGCGCCGCGGCCAGTCAGAGACCGCCACTCCTATGTCAAGACAACCCCTGCTCACCCTCTAGGTAACGCGGCGCGAGCAGTCAGGCCTATCTCGGAGGACATGTGTGAAGCGTTTGCGCACGCACCCACCAACAACAACGTACAGGGCCTCCCACAAAAGGAACTCCACACAAAGTATATATGAAAATAGTCTTTGTATTAAGAAGGACACATAGGAACACACACTTTACTAGGTGCCAGAGGCACGGGCAGGGTTTACAAGGAGAAAGGTACAGGGCAGGGCCAAGGGGCCCTTGCCAGGGGTATGCACATGATGGATCTGGCATTAGAACATACATCAACTGGGAGCTTCCTAGAACTAGCAGTAGAACTCCCTCTGACCAGGAATCACATACAGGGGACATCGGGTATTCAGGAGGGAAGGGAGGACAAGGTACATAACATAACAGGAGCACTCTTAGAGATGCAACACAGAATACTCGCAGGGATCACATAAACCTTCCTAGATAACTGTCAACAGGCCAGCTGGCCTTTCTGGGGCTAGGACGCCCCAAAGTCTCAATGTCAGGAAGGGCTGCAGGTAGCCCGGAACAACCTACACGTGGCAGCTGCCCACGAAGTGCTGGGCAGCTGAGGGACATTGTGGGAGCCTCACAGGCTCGGGGGGATAATGGCGCCATGAGGGAGCCTCTAGGACTCCAGGACAAAGATGCTGGGTGGAGCCTCGCCGGCTCGAGGGAACAGGGGGCAATGGTGGAGCCTCTCGGGGCTCAGGGACACGTTGGAACCTCTCGGGGCTCGGGTCAAATGGGCTAAGGTGGAGCCTCTCCGGGCTCGAGGAGACAAGGGCAATGGTGGAGCCTCTCGGGGCTCAGGGACACGTTGGAACCTCTCGAGGCTCGGGTCAAATGGGCTAAGGTGGAGCCTCTCCGGGCTCGAGGAGACAAGGGCAATGGTGGAGCCTCCCGGGGCTCAGAAACGAAACTGTGGGCAGGCGGGGTCCCCCCTCGGGGTCCCGGCATCACTGGGGGCCCCCACGGGCCTCCGAGCACAACAGGAGGATCATTGGAGGGGAGGGGCGGGCACCGGCAATGTGCCCCGACGTCCCCTCCCGTGTGCAGCACTCACCGGGTCTGCGGCGCCGGTCTCTCCTCGCTCTCCGGGGCTCCCTCTCGCTCCTGGGGGCCCCGGGGGGGAAGCGGCAGTTCTCCTGGGGGGAAGCAGGGGCGCGGAGTAGGCTCCCACCGCTCCCTGCATTCGCTCTCTCTTTCCTCCGCCCCCAAGCTCCTTGGGCCGCCGTCCAATCACAGCGCGGCCCGGGGAGACGTCAGCAGCAAGTCCCGGGTCAGCAGCCAATCCCAGCGCGGCCCGGGACGGACAACACGAAGGAACCCGGGCCGGTGGTGGTGAACTCGGGGAAAATGGCGAGGGCTAGGCTCCCTCGAGGAAGAAGGGCAGTTAGCGAGGTAGGCACTCGCTGGGGGTGTAGAACCCCCACAGAACAGGGCAAGGGCCGGTTGGCACCGGCTTGAGTAAGCAGCGCCCCCAGGCGCTAGGACAGCGTTATGGCGCTCTGCAGGGGAAGTAGTGTACTCCCAGCGCGGGTAACATCAATAAGGGCTCCAGGCACTCGAGGGCAGAAAGCTGCGCTTCCAGGCGCTAAGTAGGAAGAACAGCGCTTCCCAAGCGCTGGGGATTCAGAGAAAAGCGCTCCCAAGCGCTGGAGGAAGAGTAGCAGTCCATGAAGAGTCCAGGACCTCAGGTGGAGCCCAGCAGCTCCTAGAAAGGAAAAGGCCATCAGCAGTCCAGGAGTAGGGCAGGGCCCAGGGAGGCAAGCCAACCCTGAGCCCAAGCAGCAGCAGCCCCTGGTAGATTCAAGTTGAGAACAAGAACATTTCCAGAGTGTCACAGCACCCTTTTTATACACACATCCTTGGTCTGAAGGGGCAGGCAGGGAGAGAACCAGCTGGAACTGGTTATGGGGGATTCTTCTCACTGGCCAGGCTAGGGACATCAGACGCACCCCAGGGGGTGGAGCCAGCATTGTGTGGGGAAAACCCAGCCTCATTCAGGACACTCAAACCAGACAGTCAATCCACAAGCAGACCCAGGCTCACTCCTCCCCTCACATCAGCATGCTAAACACTCCATTCACCACCGGGGCAGACCCTCCCAGATTCTGGGAGCCAGGCTCACCAGCCAGCCTCAGCCAATCATACGCCAGGCACACATTCCACAAATATGCCAACTTCTAAAAGCGGGACTTCTACACTAGACACACTCATGCCGCATATACCGTTGCGCAGCATTCAATCTCACGAGTTCATACATACCAGACTTGACCCTGCACACCCTACACATCGGGAACTACCAGGGACACATACATTCCCCATGCATTCCTATGGAAGGGCAGGTCTCTCTCTCTTCACACGCACTCAGAGTGGGAATCACCATCCCCAGGTTACATATAACACCAAAAACTTCAGGGGTGGACCTGCTAGAAGGGCCAAGTCCAACACATGCCCCACCCAGCCCAAACGCAGGGTAGACCAATCACCACCGTGATGGACTTCCCTGCTGCAGGGCGATAGAACATGGACGCGGGCCCGCACTGCAGGGACACCCTCCAGTTCTACGCCCCCTTGACCTATAGACACACACAGACTAAAAGTAAAAAAATAAAAAATAATAAAGACATAGGCCCAACCAGGCTACCCCCCTGGTACTCCTTAGTTGTCCATGACTAGGACCAGGCCCTAGGCCACCCAGATACCACTGGTCCCTGCTAATCCGAAGTGGGGGGTGGTAACCCCTGGCCCACAATAGCCATTCTCCACTCCCTTTCTCAGTGTAGCCACGACTACCACTGTTCCTTCCACCTAGGGTCCGCACCCTCAGGCTTGCCAGAGGTCACGGGCAAGAATGCCCCACCCTACCTCTACTTCTGAGGTTCCGCGCTCTCCCAGGAGAAACACCCTCAGAACACACTCTCCTACCAGTCTTGGAACTTCCTCCCTCCACTGGTCTTCCACCTGGGAACTAAGTGTTCAGCTCTCCCCAAGGCAAGCCGCGGCCGAGCCAGCAGGTCTTCCTTGTCCGGGATACAACTTAACATATATTCAACAAGATGAGCCGCGGCAGCGCCAGCAGGTCTCAGTGTTTAGCTCTCCCCAAGGCAAGCCGCGGCAGCGCCAGCAGGTCTTCCTTGTCCGGGATACAACTTAACATACATTGAACAAGATGAGCCGCGGCAGCGCCAGCAGGCCCCAGTGTTCAGCTCTCCCCTAAGGCAAGCCGCGGCCGAGCCAGCAGGTCTTCCTTGACCGGGATACAACTTAACATACATTCAACAAGATGAGCCGCGGCAGCGCCAGCAGGCCCCAGTGTTCAGCTCTCCCCTAAGGCAAGCCGCGGCCGAGCCAGCAGGTCTTCCTTGACCGGGATACAACTTAACATACATTCAGCCAGGGCGACACCTGACGCCTAAAACACATTCAGCGGTGTACGGAACACATGATGCGTCAACCACATTCAGCGGGGTAAGGAGGGACACCTGACGCATAAAACACATTCAGCGGTGTACGGAACACATGATGCATCAAATACATTCAGTGGGGTAGGTAAGGACAGGATTATCGTTGATTCAGCAAGCTCCCCATCTCTGAGAACTTACACTCCATTACTCAGCGCACCTCAACATTCATCCACACACCGTCCCCTAGACTGGTAAGACAGTTTTCTACCGCCCCTGATTCCTCAACCTGACCCTTGTGGCACAGGTACCATTACTCCAGGGAAGGGACAGGGACCACACACATTGAACACAATTACGCTGCCACCACTGGATCCCACCCTTCTGGTGACTCCAGAAAAACACATTGCACTAGGGAGTTGATCTACCCTCCCGAGCTAGGGCCACCTAACTCATAGTGTACCAGAACACATTTTTCACAGAACGGACATTTAAGTAACCTCTTAAAAACAATAATCTCCTTTCTTTGCGACCATTTACAATGCAGAGTTTTGTAGGGAGGCCAGTTATCGTTGTGGTACTGCGCAAACACAAGTCCGGATCCCACCGCTAGCCACCAGTGTAGGAAATGGGACCCCCGGCCGGCCATGGCTTGCGCCACGGCCAGTCAGAGACCGCCACTCCTATGTCAAGACAACCCCTGCTCACCCTCTAGGTAACGCGGCGCGAGCAGTCAGGCCTATCTCGGAGGACATGTGTGAAGCATTTGCGCACGCACCCACCAACAACAACGTACAGGGCCTCCCACTAAAGGAACTCCACACAAAGTATATATGAAAATAGTCTTTGTATTAAAAAGGACACATAGGAACATACACTTTACAAGGTGCCAGAGGCACGGGCAGGGTTTACAAGGAGAAAGGTACAGGGCAGGGCCAAGGGGCCCTTGCCAGGGGTATGCACATGATGGATCTGGCATTAGAACATACATCAACTGGGAGCTTCCTAGAACTAGCAGTAGAACTCCCTCTGACCAGGAATCACATACAGGGGACATCGGGTATTCAGGAGGGAAGGGAGGACAAGGTAAATAACATAACAGGCGCACTCTTAGAGATGCAACACAGAATACTCGCAGGGATCACATAAACCTTCCTAGATAACTGTCAACAGGCCAGCTGGCCTTTCTGGGGCTAGGACGCCCCAAAGTCTCAATGTCAGGAAGGGCTGCAGGTAGCCCAGAACAACCTACACGTGGCAGCTGCCCACGAAGTGCTGGGCAGCTGAGGGACATCGTGGGAGCCTCACAGGCTCGGGGGGATAATGGCGCCATGAGGGAGCCTCTAGGACTCCAGGACAAATATGCTGGGTGGAGCCTCGTCGGCTCGAGGGAACAGGGGGCAATGGTGGAGCCTCTCGGGGCTCAGGGACACGTTGGAACCTCTCGGGGCTCGGGTCAAATGGGCTAAGGTGGAGCCTCTCCGGGCTCGAGGAGACAAGGGCAATGGTGGAGCCTCTCGGGGCTCAGGGACACGTTGGAACCTCTCGGGGCTCGGGTCAAATGGGCTAAGGTGGAGCCTCTCCGGGCTCGAGGAGACAAGGGCAATGGTGGAGCCTCCCGGGGCTCAGAAACGAAGCTGTGGGCAGGCGGGGTCCCCCCTCGGGGGTCCCGGCATCACTGGGGGCCCCCACGGGCCTCCGAGCACAACAGGAGGATCATTGGAGGGGAGGGGCGGGCACCGGCAATGTGCCCCGACGTCCCCTCCCGTGTGCAGCACTCACCGGGTCTGCGGCGCCGGTCTCTCCTCGCTCTCCGGGGCTCCCTCTCGCTCCTGGGGGCCCCGGGGGGGGAAGCGGCAGTTCTCCTGGGGGGAAGCAGGGGCGCGGAGTAGGCTCCCACCGCTCCCTGCATTCGCTCTCTCTTTCCTCCGCCCCCCAAGCTCCTCGGGCCGCCGTCCAATCACAGTGCGGCCCGGGACGGACAACACGAAGGAACCCGGGCCGGTGGTGGTGAACTCGGGGAAAATGGCGAGGGCTAGGCTCCCTCGAGGAAGAAGGGCAGTTAGCGAGGTAGGCACTCGCTGGGGGTGTAGAACCCCCACAGAACAGGGCAAGGGCCGGTTGGCACCGGCTTGAGTAAGCAGCGCCCCCAGGCGCTAGGACAGCGTTACGGCGCTCTGCAGGGGAAGTAGCGTACTCCCAGCGCGGGTAACATCAATAAGGGCTCCAGGCACTCGAGGGCAGAAAGCAGCGCTTCCAGGCGCTAAGTAGGAAGAACAGCGCTTCCCAAGCGCTGGGGATTCAGAGAAAAGCGCTCCCAAGCGCTGGAGGAAGAGTAGCAGTCCATGAAGAGTCCAGGACTTCAGATGGAGCCCAGCAGCTCCTAGAAAGGAAAAGGCCATCAGCAGTCCAGGAGTAGGGCAGGGCCCAGGGAGGCAAGCCAACCCTGAGCCCAAGCAGCAGCAGCTCCTGGTAGATTCAAGTTGAGAACAAGAACATTTCCAGAGTGTCACAGCACCCTTTTTATACACACATCCTTGGTCTGAAGGGGCAGGCAGGGAGAGAACCAGCTGGAACTGGTTATGGGGGATTCTTCTCAATGGCCAGGCTAGGGACATCAGACGCACCCCAGGGGGTGGAGCCATCATTGTGTGGGGAAAACCCAGCCTCATTCAGGACACTCAAACCAGACAGTCAATCCACAAGCAGACCCAGGCTCACTCCTCCCCTCACATCAGCATGCTAAACACTCCATTCACCACCGAGGCAGACCCTCCCAGATTCTGGGAGCCAGGCTCACCAGCCAGCTTCAGCCAATCATACGCCAGGCACACATTCCACAAATATGCCAACTTCTAAAAGGGGGACTTCTTCACTAGACACACTCATGCCGCATATACCGTTGCGCAGCATTCAATCTCACGAGTTCCTACATACCAGACTTGACCCTGCACACCCTACGCATCAGGAACTACCAGGGACACATACATTCCCCATGCATTCCTATGGAAGGGCAGGTCTCTCTCTCTTCTCACGCACTCAGAGTGGGAATCCCCATCCCCAGGTTACATATAACACCAAAAACTTCAGGGGTGGACCTGCTAGAAGGGCCAAGTCCAACAAAAGGCTTCTACAAAAAGGAACTGAACGCCTTAATCAATAAACATGAATTTGAACGCCACATTGGCAGTACCTTGTCCACTAAAAGCTTCCCTCTAAAATAAATACCATTGTACTCAGGTGAAATGGCAGCAACCAATATGCTAGTTTCACATCATATTTTGCCATCAAAGCCCCCAGGCCAAATTTATTCGCCAACTGAACAGCCATGTACACACTTCAGGAATTAAATCATTGATCAACAGGCCCTCCAGCCATGACAGATGATGAATCAGATGGAACGCCCCTGGCTCCTTCTTAGGAACCACCTCAATTGGGGAAATCCTCAAGTTCTCGAGAGGCCAGTCATGAAACCCTTACATCCTTCCTTTTCTCACCTCCTTCAACAATTTTCCCCAAACCAATTCCTCCTGCCATTTCACTGACTGTAAATTATCCACCCATTGCTGCACCCTGGGACATCATAGCACAATCAAAACCCATACTGAAAACCTAAAGGATGTAAAATAAAGAAGTACGGAGGGATGAATCACTCTTTTATTTTCGTCTAAGGCACCATTAATTACCCTGACATTCGCAATATTTTGTTGGGTGCCAGAAACCTGCCTAATGGTATGTGTACCCAACAGAATCATGAGTATTTGTAGCCACATAAAATATTGAGAACGTCAGGGTAATTAATGGTGCCTTAGACGAAAATAAAATAGTGATTCATCCCTCCATACTTATTTGTTTGACATCCTTTAGATGTTCTATGCCCATGTATAGGAGGGTTATTTGGGCATACCCCCCTGGTTGTACCATACTGAAAACCTGACAGCAACAACTCCTTTTCCCCTTCCGTCCCCAACAAACCGACCCAATGCAGCAACCGCTCAACCTTAACCGGCATACACGTTATTGCCCATGGGGTCCTGCCCCCCTCTGCCCCTACCACACTTGCTGCAACCGGTCCACTGACCCCCATTGCCCTCGGCTGACTGAACCCACTTCCCTGAGGTCAACAACAAGTGAGCATGTGCTTCCTGCAGCACTTGGAGCATTCATGTATATACTTACAGTATTCCGCAAGCATTGTCCCCGTGGTATGACCGCCACTCTCCCCACCTGTCGCCTGGCTGCCACACATTTCCCCTCCATGGTGGGACACCCTCGAAAGGGCTTGTAGAAAACCAGCCAAACACTCCCTGTGTAAGTCGATGGGATGGGCCATTCTGGCATCATCGTTTGAAGGAACAGCTCATTCTCCAGCTGCCCCCAAATACCATCAGCATCGTCCATGAGGCGGGTGCAAAATTCCTCATCGTACCACACCCAAGCCCACCCCCAAACGTAACTTGCATTTTTTGCACTATATCAAGGTACTTGAACAATGCCACGCACCTCTCTGGAGATTTCTCACAATACACGCTTGAGTAAATCAGACTGATTTGCTTATGGCCATGTCTGAATTGGGGTGGCAGAGTGGGCTAAAGAACGGTGATGGATTAAACCCAGATCTGTTGACTGGGTGTGAGTGTTTGATTGGTTCAGATGCTCCGTCCATCACCACCCCCTTTTGTACCGCTTTGTTCGCTATAAGTTGGCAGGGTATGCTCAGAGGTGAGTCCCTTGCTCACTTTGCCACTGGATTCAAGCAAGCCTGGCTGAAGACGGCTGAAATGCCAGAAACCAGTCGTAGGAAGCTTGAATCCAGTCCAGGGAAGGCATGGCTTGGCAGTTCGGGCTGGACTGTTCCCATGAGGCACAGGGTCAGACTGATTTGCATATGGCCATGTCTGAACTGGGGTGGCAGAGTGGGCTAAAGAATGATTTCCAATTTAAATTTCCAATTTAAAACATTTATAAAGCGCAGCGTGCACCGTACGGTTTCTTGGCGCTAGTGGAGAGTTCGGCAACTGAGGCAAAATAAAACCTGTCGTAGAAAAGGGGGGAAATTACACGGAAAAGGCCTGTTTGAAGAGAAAGGTTTTTAGATCTTTACGAAAGGAAAGATAATGAGTGGCAGAGCGGAGGTGATCAGGGAGGGAGTTCCAGAACGTGGGGGCTAGGGTAGAAAAGTTAGTTCCACCCCACTTTTTACGTTTGAAACGTGGGATTTGGAGGAGAGATTTGGAAGAAGAGCGAAGCTCTCTGGTAGGGACGTATTCATTTATTAGCGAGGAGATGAAAGCGGGGGCAGTGCCTTGACGGGCCTGGAAGACCATGCAGCCGGTCTTGAACAGAGAACGTTCCTTAACAGGAAGCCAATGAAGCTCCCTGAGGAGGGGTGTGGAATGATGATAACGTGGGAGACCATAGACCAGCCGGGCCGCCTGGTTCTGGACCATCTGGAGTCTCCGCAGGCTGTATGCTGGAATGCCGGTGTAGAGGGCATTGGCATAATCCAGCCGCGATATCACCAGTGCGGCCATGATCAACTTGAGTGCTTGTGGGGAAAAGAAACGGGAAACAGTGCGAATGATGATGGAGTAAACCCAGATCTGTTGACTGGGTGTGAGTGTTTGATTGGTTTAGATGCTCCGTCCATCACCACCCCCTTTTGTACCACTTTGTTCGCCATAAGTTGGCAGGGTATGCTCAGACGTGAGTCCCCTTGCTCACTTTGCCACTGGATTCAAGCTAGCCTGGCTGAAGACGGCTGAAATGCCGGAAACCGGTCCTAGGAAGCTTGAATCCAGTCCAGGGAATGAATGGCTTGGCAGTTCGGGCTGGACTGTTCCCATGAGGCACAGGGTCAGACTGATTTGCATATGGCCATGTCTAAACTGGGGTGGCAGAGTGGGCTAAAGAACGGTGATGGATTAAACCCAGATCTGTTGACTGGGTGTGAGTGTTTGATTGGTTCAGATGCTCCGTCCATCACCACCCCCTTTTGTACCGCTTTGTTCGCCATAAGTTGGCAGGGTATGCTCAGAGGTGAGTCCCTTGCTCACTTTGCCACTGGATTCAAGCAAGCCTGGCTGAAGACGGCTGAAATGGCAGAAACCGGTCCTCGGAAGCTTGAATTCGGTCCAGGGAAGGCATGGCTTGGCAGTTCGGGCTGGACTGTTCCCATGAGGCGCAGGGTCAGACTGATTTGCATATGGCCATGTCTGAACTGGGGTGGCAGAGTGGGCTAAAGAACAGTGATGGATTAAACCCAGATCTGTTGACTGGGTGTGAGTATTTGATTGGTTCAGATGCTCCGTCCATCACCACTCCCTTTTGTACCGCTGAGTAAATTAGATAAGCCTCTGTCCAGTACTCAATATGAACCAACACCTTGGGCCTGCAGGATAGCTCATTCTCTTTCTCTTTGGAGCCCTCCTCCACCCAAATTTCCCTATGAAAGAGTAAAAAAATGTCCATGTACTCCCCTTTCCAAATGCGTTTCATAGTGGCCAACATAAAGTGGGCCCCCAGCAGTTTTGTGACTCCCCATGTATTGCAGCTGCTTTATGCTTCACCTCCTTGCTCTCCTTCTTCACCCGTACCCTTGTCCTCACCTATAGTCCCAGAATCTACCACTGTTTCCTTTGATTAGTCACTCATCCCCTCCTTCCCACTCCCTCTGTGCCATCACCTGATCCTGCACATAATTACTCTTCAACAAACGAAGGCCAGAATCCCCCTGCACTTGTGTGTCAGTCCCCACAGCCTGCACCTCCACTTCCACTCACCTAGCAGCTGTGCCTGCCACGCAAGGCTCCTTAACTGGCCTCAAGTTCTGGCCCACACCAAAGCTATCCTCCCTAATGCCGGTCTTGCCTCTGTTTAGAGGGACACTGTCCGTGCCGATGCTGAAAATGTGACAGACTACTGTAAAACACCAATTTTCCCCCTCCGGTTATTCTCACTGCATCCCCAATGCACATCTTGAGGCACCTCCCACCATGCATTGTCAGGCTCTTCGTCCTCCACAATTTCTCTTTCCTCCAACTCATCCTCAGAATAATTCAGCTCACACTTAGGATTCACAAAAGCACCACCACAGACCGAAATCTTGCCTGGCACCTCACCATCGCCCACACCACCATCATTAAATTGCTCCTCATAAAGGCCTTGAGAAGGGTCTAATTCCTGCAAGGCGGACACAGATCCCAGTACTTGCCTCTCCACGGAGTCCTCCAATGCTGTCCCAGAGCCAGCTGTAAATACACAAGCTCTGTCTTCAAACCAGGGTTGCCAGGCCGCACCAGGCCCTCCCGGCTGACAGGATACTGCTGCTGCCATCGGACCAGCATCAACCCCCTGGCTAGCAATATACTTATCCTGGCCTGCCTGCCTGCCCAGAAACGCTAAAGAAGCTGTTGTGGCATCACCCCCACCCCCACCTCCCAGCCCTCCATCCTGATACACCTCCCCCCATCCAAACCACAGAAAGTGCCCTAGACACAGGGGACATTAAAATCCTGCCACTGATCTGAGAGGACCGCATCCCCGTTGACCAGGAAACCCCTGCACTCCCCCTTCCCCCTGAATATTTTTAGGGTCCCCTGCGCCACCCAAAACACTTCCTGATGCCCCCTTTCTGCTACAATGTGACCCCGCTGAAAACCCTGCCCTCTCACTCCTAATACACCATGCCCTAACCCTGCGGCTGCCCGAGGCCACCCTGTGGCCATCAGGAAGGCGGGCTAGTAGTCCCAGAGGGCTTCCCCCGCCCCCTCTGCTCCGGCCATCCACTCCTTCCCGGGCGGGTGGTGCCCGGCTGAAGGGTGGGCGGGCCAGTGACGCGCGTCCGGGGCGGCAAGCATCATGGCGAGGGGTATATATCCTCCCCTCGCCATTTTACCAGCCTCTTTGCCGCTCCGGACATCGCGCGTCGGGTCTCGGGACACTCTTACGCAGCGCGAACTCAGCACAAACTAATTGATTTGACCAAAATCACTGCATGTGACGCGATCCTGCGACCGGAAACCCTAATTAAGCAGGGCGAACTCAGCACAAACTAATTGAATTGACCAACATTACTGCATGTGAGTGCGATCCTGAGACAAGAAACCACTAATACAGCCGCACCCTTAGTTATCCAGCACGCACTCAACACTAACGCAGACTGAAGCCGACCTAGACATAACAGTAGCTTTCAAATTGCACTACCAACACACCGGTACCTAAATAACACAGCCAGGCCTATGGATGGTTAAATTCGCCCAGCTCGAAGGTGCCTATTTTTTCCGACCGCACGAGGATGAACGACTGAGTGGCCCGGCGGTGGTACAATCATGCTCAAGGCCTCTGATGCACTCTACCAACCTTAGCAGTTGTCCAAGATTGACAAACCACTTATATTGCTACATGCAAGCACAAGCTGACCAGAGGCTGTTTAAGCAGCAGACATTCCCTCTGGTGCACAGGCCGGGAGCGTGCTTCAGACTAATTTTGTCATCCGAAAGATTTGACAAGCAGCGTCCCATCCCTTCCCAGTTCAAAAGCACACCAGAGAAGGGGGAGAATGTGCTCAAAGGGTGCTGATTGTTTAGAAAGTTTGTCTATCAGAGACAGGTATCACTACCTGTCACTATAAGACAGGCCTTGTTTGTTATTGCAGTCTGCATCTTGGGCCTTAATAAGAGGCGCGGAATACCTTGGAACAGTGCATCTGATTCCCTAAACATGGGAACTCTTGTTTCCTTGTTAAAACTGTGAGTCCTATCCTTGCGTGAATTGGACCTATTGCTAGCCTCCTGTAATAGTGCACAGCTACCATTAGAGGCCTATCCGATCCTGCACGACTCTGTAGTCTTTGAGGCTGGCGGTTGCCCCACTGCGAGCACTGGAGGCTCCCACATTTCAAATGTTCACACACCATGAACTGAAAGCAAAACAACACTGGAACAGTGCTACCCGGTGGCTAAAACGCGTGACACATACTGCCGGACCCCCTGCCTGGGGCCCGAAACCCAAGCCAAAGCCACTCAGCCTCAGTTGCTGATGGGGCCAAACATTGCAACTGCCGCCCGTGTAGGCCTCCCAAAGGGGTATATTACCACCAAGACATATTTGTTGCACACAACTGACCGTTTAACGGTTTCACCAGGAATCGAACTCGTGACCTGCTGGTCACATCGGACCTCGGCAGCAACGCTTAATACAATGAGCCAAAAGTACGCTAAACATATATAAACTGTGTACCTCAGGAGGTGCATGGCAAGGGCGTGGTGCGATTCCCGCGCCCCGGCCCCTGCATCACCTAAGCCCATTCTAACGCCGGTCATGACTGGGCGATGCTACCGTCTACCTACCAAGCCAGGGAAAACATTCATAATTAACAATTTGGACCCCTGCTGAGGCATCACGCTGTAACTTTGTCCACAACCGGGCAGGGGCAAGAAAATCTACAGACCAAGTAACCGGAACCAGGGAGGACGCAAGCTATGTACGAGCACAAACGAAAGCCAAGTAGCACCGATGTGCTGTTAAAGACAACGCCATGTTTGCCTTCCCTGTTACCTTGACATATGCAATCAAAACCCGTTCATTAAACACTTGAGGGTTCAAACCAATGTGATTGGTAGACTCCCTGGTGCCAGCAGACCTGCCATACCCAAGGGGCCATTCATCAGAAATTGCGAAGTTTTTCCGATGCCGGAGACTGTCCATCTGCCCCAAGGACAAGAACAGGAAGGGGCACAGGCAGCGAAGGTGCACACCTCAAAGCATTCCCAACACCGTGAACCATCACTGGGCGCGCAGCAGGAGCTTAGCGCACCAGCGTCCTGCAGCCCTGCGCTCCTTACACCCTCGGGAAACTGAAACGAACCGATAATTGAAAAGGGTGTAGAGAACACAAGAGGTAGAGGATCACACACACACAAACCTACCGCTAAGCACGCCGGAACGCCTCGCTGCGACCTGGTCTCTGACTCAGCCTTTCCTTATGTTGGACTCTCCTCTCTAATTTTTTCTCCGGCACAAGATGGCACCCATTGTATGATGGCCATCCTTGCTCAACTAAGCCGAAGCCTTAATGGCAATCTGACCTACTATTTTCACTTGCCCGAATAGAACACTCGTAGCATATATGCAAAGGAACGGGGCCACATGGGGAGGGAGGTAAGAATGTATGCGAATATCTGAGGCGAGACACATCTGCCATTACCTACTGTACGGGCCGATATTAACTTGTGCTCCGTCCCTGACGTGTCCATACCTCCGCTCCTCCGTGCACGATAGGCCTAACACCGACAGAATAAATAGCTATGTTCTTCCGTGCAGCCTAGAATTAGGCACAGGTATGGCGAGACCCAAAACAGGGCCAGAGTTAAGCCCCTCCCGCGCTTCGAAACAGTCACTGTTGAACTATCCGTATACACCCCCGGTTAGAAATGCGAATTACCCGGATCCCCAAGAGCTTGCCTCTGACGAGTTGAAATGAGGCTTGTGATGACCCAGCGCAGCCATTCACAAAACCCCTGTGGCTGCTCTCAGCATCTGCTAATCACATTAGTGGCTAACAAAGTCACCCCGCGATTTGGGACCGCAGAACCCTCTACATGCGTGAATTATCTCCTCGTGGCACGGCCGGGTTGCCCGCGCCCCTCCTTTAGGCCGTGCTGGCGAATAGAGCTCAATTTATTAAATGGTATGCAAGGCGAGCAGGGCAGCAAACTAAAGGAGGGGGCAAGCATTATCTGCGGGCTGTAAGTCGCGCGCTATATCCACGCAGCGCAAAACCTCAGCGAAGACCCTGGGTCACCTAAAGCAATCCGACCCTTCGCAGTCTGCTAACTGCCCCAGCGGGCCCTTGTGACCGTTTGCTGCGTGCCGGGCCAATTACCCCTACAATCGTAAACAACGTTGTTTATAGCCCCGACTGGTGGTTGCATCGCCTCACTATTTTGCGTTGGCACATTGCCCCCCCCCCCCAGCTCCGCCCGCCCTTATCTGAGATAGGGGTGGGGGGGCACAGAGTATGCCTGACACTTAGATCAATGCTCATACAAATGTTTTCCGTGGACGGCTCGACGTACCTTGGTGCCCGGTTCTAGGAGCTCCAGCGGAGGGCGAGGCGCTCGCTCACATCCCTCAAGGCAATCTTTTACCTGCCTCCTGTTACCTATGCAAACAAGCGTTCCCACACCTGCCGGCATGCCCCGCTGCCCTAAAGCTTGCCTACACCCGCAGAACATGGGCTCAAACTGCACCCTCATTGAAACGGAAAACGTACGCACACCATACGGACGCTGAAATATCGGTCGCCCACTAACTCCCATATTTCTAAACCTTTCCGCGACACAAAACCAGGAAGCCTGACCCAGTATGGGGGAGCTCCTAAATCTGTCCCCCCCCCTTCAGCACTAAGTCCCTAAAAGTTGGCCAGTGCCTACCCGAATGTGCAACATACGGACGCTGAAATATTGGCCGCCCGCCAGCTCCTAAGTCCATCCCCCCCTTCAAGCACCTCCGATGCAATGAGATGCGAGGGAGGGAGTGCCGTTTGGCCGGCGACATAATGTGCGGCAAGGCCCCGGACGGAACAACCCCGAAGGCTGAGTGTCCCGAGGCCGTCCGCAGCACTAGCAGCGCAACCCCCTCGTGGGTTCGCCGACCCCGATTCCCAGTGCTGCCCCAGCCTCCTCAGTGGCCCGCTGCTATGCTAGCCGCCTAGCCCGGCTCAACCTCCCGAGAAAGAGGGAGTAGGCGGAGGGGGAAGAAAACGGCCCTTAGTCCCACCTTACCGCAAGTCCTAAAAGAGTGCCCCGTGACCCGACGCGCGACGTCCGGAGCGGCAAAGAGTCGCGCGTCAGGTCTCGGGACACTCTTTTGACTTTGGGGTGAGTGAGGGCCCATAGGCCGGTACCCCCCCTCCGCCTACTCCCTCTTCTCGGAGGTAGAGCAGGGCTAGGCGGCCTGCTTAGGAGCGGGCCGCTGTGGAGGAGGGGGTACAGAGGCATCATTGTACCCCGCAGTGGTCCTCACCGGGCGCACTGGCTGGGGGCCAGGGCAGGCCTTGGCCGTCCCAGTCGGGCCATGGGTCGCCTGTGTTGTCCTGCTCATCACTGCCCTGGGGGGGGGGCGTTCATGGGTCGGGACCGGGATGTTTTCCCCTTGTCCGCGGCCCCATGCCGCAATTCCATTCCTTGGGCGGTTTCCCCACCGGGGGTCGGGTGGTTTTGTCTCCGGCAACCAACCTTCTCCGCCCAACACACCATACCTCTCCCCTCGTGGCCCAGTATGGGTGTCATTGGTTTGCCCTGGCAATGGCAAGCTGATGGCCTGTAAGCTGGCGAAGAGCAACAGACACAGGTGGTACCGTGGCCGAGGGGTCAAAGGCACTCGACTAAGGCTCCTGTCCCTTTGGTGTTGAGGGTTCGACCCCTTTCTCTAGCAGGAGAGCAGCCGTCTGAGCCCTCCGGGTTAAATGAGCACTTTGGAAGCAAGCACAAACCCGTGGTCTTGCTCAGCGAGGGGCCTGTGCTCCCTGACCTAGCCACTTTCCTTTGCGGCATGGACAGCACCAGGTATTGCCCTCCCTCAATAAGTTACGTTTGCCGTACAATAGTTCATGAACACAGTATAGGATGGTCTTCACACTGTTATATTTTTGTATGCCCGCATTTCGACTCCATAATAATATTATTATAACGAAGACTTTCCTTGAACCCCTCGAGGTTGAATGTCCCAGAAATTAGTAAAGTCGGTCGGCTAAGGGCTTTTCGCGTAGCACATTTTTCAAATAGAGGTTTCTTCGTTCGGAAGGATGGGCTACGGACTCGGAGCTATTCATCCCTGTCTTAATCCTACAGTGTGTGTACGTTTTCCTGCGGACACTTCCACTGCACAAATAAATGTCCACAACGAAAGGCACTAGAGAAGTTAAGGGTGCATACCCATAAAGCACGGTTTCCCTGGCTAATTTCATAGTAGGAAGCGTATTATTGTTCTCAGCGTTGCACAGGGTGCTCGCTGCGATCTATCTCCCGAGCCTTACATAGGGAGGGGGCGTTCCCCCCCCCCAACCCCCACCCCCCCTCGTTCCTCGGGTTCCTTGTTGCGGTTCCTCTCCCGTCCGGGGCGGATGGCCAGGCCTGCATCCGGCACTTGCCCCACAGGGGGCGGGCCCATGCACATCACTTGAGACTGCTGAGACATCCAGTTGGTCTCCTAGCAGCCTGTTGGCAGCCAGCAGGGCGCTTGCGAGCCACTGCTCGCCTCAGCGTGATGATGTGCAGGCGCACAATCTGGCGCAATTCTCAGTGCAGAATTGTGACCGATTTCCATACCCTCAGACTAGAACCACTGTACTAACATTTCCAGAGCCGCTTGCACTGCCCATTGCCAATGGCAAATTAATGAAGTTCAAGGTGGTTTGGCATGTTCAACTGGTTTAGTTTTGGACATGCCGTATTATAGTAGCTGCTCCATTGATTTCGGACGGTGAAGTCGAGCAGTTGGCAGACATGTGCTTTAGGTGTCCTTCGGCCATTGCGCAGGACATGCAGTGCCCACGCTTAGGCAGTATCTTCCCTAGACTGCACAGCACATGCACGCATTTGCATGTGCTGCAGGTCAGTATCTTCCCTAGACTGCACAGCACATGAACGCATTTGCATGTGCTGCTGGTCAGTATCTTCCCTAGACTGCACAGCACATGCACGCATTGCATGTGCTGCGGGTCAGTATCTTCCCTAGACTGCACAGCACATGCACGCATTTGCATGTGCTGCTGGGCAGCATCTTCCCTAGACTGCACAGCACATGCACGCAATTGCAGGTGCTGCTGGTCAGTATCTTCCCCAGACTGCACAGCACATGCACGCATTTGCATGTGCTGCAGGTCAGTATCTTCCCTAGACTGCACAGCACATGAACGCATTTGCATGTGCTGCTGGTCAGTATCTTCCCTAGACTGCACAGCACATGCACGCATTGCATGTGCTGCGGGTCAGTATCTTCCCTAGACTGCACAGCACATGCACGCATTTGCATGTGCTGCTGGGCAGCATCTTCCCTAGACTGCACAGCACATGCACGCAATTGCAGGTGCTGCTGGTCAGTATCTTCCCCAGACTGCACAGCACATGCACGCATTTGCATGTGCTGCAGGTCAGTATCTTACCTAGATTGCACAGCACATGCACGCATTTGCATGTGTTGCTGGTTAGGAAATTCTCCGACATGCGGCATTCTGCCTGGCCCCCTTTGAAAGTATGCCCAGGCTAGATACGACTTTTATCACCCCCTAATGCTACCATCTCTCTGCTCCCTGTCTTTGCCTAGGGGGCGCTGGGGTGGGGCTGAGACAAGTGCCCCGGGTATTGTTAGGCGCCGGGCAGCAGAGGCATGGCTGCGCCACCTCGCGCCCTTACCAGGAACATCCTCCAGGCGATTGGGCACTTGCCAGCTCCCCTGTGTTGCTGCCGGATAAGGGGTCACTGGCGGAACCTTCTGCGCATTCTTCGGCCCGTGTTCGGCAAGATTAGCTGCTATCCTCCTTCCAGGTCTGGTGGTCTAGCCGTTCGGTTACAGTTGTCGACCGCGATGCTGGGGAAACGGTTTCGAGCCTCAGCCCAGCCGGTTAGTCAGGTCTATTTCATTAATTTTGTAACATTATAGATTGCACGCGTTGGGGTTGCGTTTCACATTTAGTGATTCTGGCCATTCCACTTACTTGCCCACTCTTGAATGCATTGTTGAAGCGGCTCCTGTAAGCGCTTCACACTTGGGTCGAGTCCGGCGGCCGACTTGGGGGTTCGAGCCGCACACATTGAACCTGGTCAAATCTTTACCAGCAGGTGCCTTGAATGTTTAATAATTTAACTACACTAACAATTGTTCAAGGTAGCGCTCCACTCTGGGCCGAGTCTCGCTGACTTCCTGGTGCTGGTACCAGGGATCGAGCCTGGGGTCGCGTTCACTTCAGCGATTCCGGCCACATCTCGTATGCGCCCGTGCCGGAATGTGTCATATATACCTGTTCGCAAGTATACGTTCAAATGTGTGGGCGAGCTCGCACGGGCGACCCTTGTGCTGGTAACACGGTTTTGTCGCGGGGCCTCGAGCCTCGGGTCGCGTTCTCACACGGTGACCCTGGTCCATACCTCTAACGGGGTTCTCCTCGCATATTTCACATCGGCTTCCTAGGGAAGCTTCTAACGCCAGTGGCCAGGGGCTGGCCAACCACAGCTGGGACAGCCGGACTTAGCAGGGCATGCAAGCCTGGTTAATTAATCTCGCACATTAAGCTAGTGAGCATAAGAACACGTGCTGGCACGTGCCGGGAGACGCCCTTGGTTAGCCTCTGGAAGGCCTCCGGCAGGCCTCAGACTCGGTGTGGTCTGCAACATCACCTGATGTACATCCTGCAAACTTGGATTTGGGAGAGAAGTACGGAGTTAATCTAGCACACAGATTAGTTACATCTCAGTGTGGCCGCTGGGCAACTCAGTTAGGCGCGAATTATTTGTGCAGATGGTGTTGACAACTGTCACACGTGGCGGTCGTCTCTCGTTGCTTATTAATTAAAAAAAGCGGGGCGTTATTTGAGTAGGCCAGATGTGCCATCCGGGTCTCCGCGTAACATGTGATGTGGGATCCAGCACCTTCATCCCACGCGGCATTAGGAATTTGTAGCTGCCGGCAAGCATTGTGGGGAACTTTAAGTTCACACCCAGTGTAAACAATAGAATGTTAACAACCAGACACCTGGTTGTGAAAATTATTCATTTATGACCGTCCTTAGATGCCACTCTTCTACACTGTGCTCTTAACTCCCTTGCGTCCCCCGCATAAACCCAATGTTGGCTGCTGAGCATACCTTACATTTGAAGACTTGCCCGTTGTGCACAAGGGCATGATGTTTCTTGAGTGTGGGTGTAACACACATTGTGTGGTAGAGGCGCTGTAAGTGCCATTCTATGAACACCACGTGAGGCCGGTTCATGGGTGGTACTTACGTTGAGGTGTTTTCTGGACTGGAGAAGGCTGGGATATTAATAACTGGCAATTATATATGTATAATCGTGGGCATAATAAAATTGCCAGGATATCCGTGTTCCGACAACACTAGTCATGCCTTGCCAGTTCGGATCCCTTAAATGGATCCCTTCAGTCGGCGCACACGTTAGAGATGTTGAAGCGGTCGCGCAAATGTTTTGGCTATCATAAGCAGGGCTATTTTTGGTCTAGTTTGAACGTTGTATTATGACACAGACCCATGTACTTTGTCGCCTACCCTAATGGCCCATTGTGGCTGGGCAAATTATCCATATGGTGGGCCGCAGTATTTCAATGCTTTTACACCTGTTTTTGGCTGGAACTTCATGTCAGGAGGAGTTAAAAGATGTGTCTTAGACAAAGGGTGTCCCAACGATGATGGGTTTAGGTGCCTACGCCAGATTGTATCCCAAACTGTTTTCAAGTTGGACTTCGGAGACTAGATGAGCAGAAGTGGCTGAGCGTGAGAATAAACGAATTTTGAAGTATATGCTCGAGCAAGTCTGTTATTCTCAAGCCCGATAAGTTTTGTTTGGAATAAACACGTAGGCCAGCAGGGGCTGAGTTCACTACCACTTGCATTGAGCGGCGCAAACGGAAGCTCTAACAGTCTTGGATAGTCAAGAATGTATTAAGATTATTTGGTGTTGTAGCCAGCGTTTTCTTGCGCACGTTTTGGATCACAAACTGCTGTCTTGCGTGGGGCGGTCAGTTTACGCCGTGGTAGGTTCAAGCCGCTACATGGTATTATGTCGAGGTCTAGTAGGTGCTTGTTTTTAATCCTTCCTTCTGCTTCTTATGAGTGCATGTCAGGTTGGGCATCTTCCTTTCATCTGGAAGTGTAGGTGCAAGGCGGTTTGATTTGCGACTGCGTACGCGTGGTACGGAAGCTCCAATTTTGTCCGCACTATCCTGGGTCAAGGGGTGCTTTTTGCCTTGGTACTTTGGGTCGTCACTCAGGACATGGGCATCAAGGACCCGGTGATGCGCCAGCCTACCACAGCATAGCAGCACAAACAGTTGCAGCGAGTCGCTTCTGTGGTTTTTCAGTCACTTTTACATAGCTTACCCCATTCACAGCATTAGAGCACCCCCCCCCCCCACACCAGGCATAGCCCTCTTCCTGGGGGCCCCTCCTTGGTGTTGGGCAGTTTAGAGCATCCTGGGTGTCCTGTTTTGGCGCCGGGGTGGCGCGCACTGTGAGAAGCCTGTTTCGTGGTGCCTTTCCTTTGGTGGTTGGAATTTCGGTAAACTTTGGGTCCGGTTTTGACGCCGGGTGGCGTGCACTGTGAGAATTTGGTTTCGGATTATGGCTTGAGCGAAGTCTCGCTGCTTGACTAACATGGTCCTCTTGCCACCAGGAGTTATGCATGTGGCCCTTCTGTATGCCCGATTGATGCAGGCGCCATTGATGGCAATTAGAATTTGTTGGTCGGTCTTGGCCAGGACTCTGCAGTATTGTTTCTACTTCCTCACCGTTCTGGTGCATCAGCGGCCTCAAAGCCAAGTATACGTCAGGGGGCGCTGCTCATACTATGGTGGCCATGTTCACACAAGGCACAGAATGGAGTGCGGTGTCAGTCATATTGGGTAACCCAAGGTAGCGATTTGACAATTTATATCTGGTCGCTTCAGTTAAGACATATCCACCCGCGCTTTAGGGGGGAGGTAGTTGCAGCTATCAAGTGTTGTGGCACAAAAAGTGGGTTACACGGTGGTAGAGCCAATGGAGACAGGGTCCGTTGACCTTGGCTTTCCCTCTTTCTTTACCCTGGAAAGGGGCACACAGTTGCAGTGTGCTCCATTGCTCTGGGCCGGATGTGCCAGGGAGCCGCTCTGCAGCGGCAGGAGTAGAGCTGATCGCTCTACAGTATTTTGGGGCATCCGCCTTCTGACATACACTATGAGTAGTGATGTTTACAAGCGGCTAACTACCACTAGCACATGGTCCAGCAGGCGATGCTTGACATCCTCCTGTTAGGGCTAGTAGGAGGCAGTACAGCATTACGTGCAGCGAGTAGTTTGTGTAAATAAGCTATTGGAGTTGCCTTTTCAGCTATTGTGAAACTCTTTAAGTGCTGTGCGAAAATTCACCTGGGCACCTTTAATTATACAATTTGCAGATTTGTTGTCTGGGCTTACTCCTGTGGCGCTCAATGGGGAGGGGCCCTCACAATTTTCCCAGCTTAGTTTGCGAGGGTTCTCACTGATCTTTCTGGTAACCCAACACCCCTTTTGCTCGTTTTCACTCAGATGGGTTGTGGCTTTGCCGGTAGGCTCCTTCAGGTTTGGACACACGGCTTCACAAACACGTTTACGTGTGGGTGGGCTCCCCTGGCTTGCACCGGAACTGCCTCGTGAATAAATTTGAGTAACCTATAGATTCTCTTGGAAGCCCCTCCCAGTGTGCGAAGTTGGCCTGATGTATGATGTCGCCAACTCTGGGGGCACCTTGCAGCAGTCAACGCAATCCCTTATGGTGGTGGTTGTATGTCAACTTTATAGTCAAGCTATCCTAGAGGTAGCATGGACTAGCTGCCTCGCGGCTAACTCACGAGGGCATGTGAAGCCAGTGTTTTACCATTGCAATCCTGTGTTAGCAAATGAGGGACCACACACTAGCTATATATTATAAAATATATGTAATTTTCACCAGAATGATCCCCTGTACTCTTTATGAGTATAGAATCACAAGCGTTTATAATATCACTTTTAACCGATTATCGGGGGACCGCGGTACGGCAGAAGTCGAAACTTCCTGGGTGCAGTCTGCTGACGCTTTGTGTGAAGGTGTGGGGTTGGGTCTCAGTGGCGTGCGCTGGATCGCCTATTGTACAGATTACAGGAAGCGATATCAGCAATGGGGGCCCCCTCCTCAGCACTTGGTCCTTCACCTGGGGGTATGACCCTACGAACCGAGGACGGTCTACACTAATGCTGTAGAGGTATATGGACCCGGGGGTGAGCTGCAAATTAGTGACAGAGGGGCTTTAGTTCGTCAGGCATGTGTTGGTTCAGGGCAGGAGCAAAGGTCTCTTTGAAGTGGAAGGGGTACACCCCTCACCTGTCGTTTTGGACTTGTTCCTATTGGACTGACGAGAAGCTCTGCGGAGCAGGGGTTGCAGGTTCCCTATTAGCGAAGTGGTGGGGGGCCCGGGCGGCGACGGTGGCCGCCTGCCGGGCTGTGGCGGAGTTACAGGGCGATCCGGAAGCAGAGAGGTGCAGCACTGTACTTCAGCGGGCACATAGGGGTGCCAGAGCCTAACCTGGAACCTCATGGGAGGTCCGGGAACCCGTGTTGGCGCCCCAGTAGTCCTTCGGGCGGTTGTGTGCCTGTGCAACCGGGGGTTTGCCTAGATACGCCCCGCAAGGGGCGTGAGTAGAGTGATTACCATAATGGCGCAGCAGATGGGTGGTTCGCCACCGTGCCCATTGGCTCATCAGGCGGGCAGGTGGCAAGAATGCGGCCTGCCCTTGGATCGCCCGTAAGATAACCCACCATGATTACATATGTTGTATGTAATAAACCTGCAGCAACTTTCCCAATCTAACACTGGTGTCTGTGTGTTATTTGCGGGATGTTGGGTATGTTTTGGGGCGGGGGTTGTTGTTGACCTGATGTGACTATGCGGCTGCCCGAGGCCACCCTGTGGCCATCAGGAGGGCGGGCTAGTAGTCCCAGAGGGCTTCCTACGCCCCCCCCCTCTGCTCCGGTCATCCACTCCTCCCCGGGCAGGTGGTGCCCGGCTGGAGGGTGGGCGGGCCAGTGACGCGCGTCCGGGGCGGCAAGCATCATGGCGAGGGGTATTTATCCTCCCCTCGCCATTTTACCAGCCTCTTTGCCACTCCGGACGTCGCGCGTCGGGTCTCGGGACACTCTTTTCCCTCCCTACCTCTTACCCTGAGTGTCAGCAAAGGGGGGAGTACTGGGGGGACTTTAATGTGTTCTTTTTCGTTGCAGGCGGAGTTACAGGGCGATCCGGAAGCAGAGAGGTGCAGCACTGTACTTCAGAGGGCACATAGGGGTGCCAGAGCCTAACCTGGAACCTCATGGGAGGTCCGGGAACCCGTGTCGGCGCCCCAGTAGTCCTTCGGGCGGTTGTGTGCCCGTGCAACCGGGGGTTTGCATAGATACGCCCCGCAAGGGGCGTGAGTAGAGTGATTACCATAATGGCGCAGCAGATGGGTGGTTCGCCACCGTGCCCATTGGCTCATCAGGCGGGCAGGTGGCGAGAATGCGGCCTGCCCTTGGATCGCCCGTAAGATAACCCACTGTGATTACATATGTTGTATGTAATAAACCTGCAGCAACTTTCCCAATCTAACACTGGTGTCTGTGTGTTATTTGCGGGATGTTGGGTATGTTTTGGGGCGGGATTGTTGTTGACCTGATGTGACTATGCTCCTCGCACGCCTCCCTCACAGCCATCAAGCAGATTATCTTCCACTTGACTTGCCCCATCACAGCGCTCCCCCTCCCTCTCCCCATCAAGAAACAGGGCCTGCCCTGTGCCGACTCAATAGATCCGGTGGCAGGCCGTGTGATTCATAAGCCCCACCCTGCTACATCATGCCCCTCCTCCTCTGCACGGCTGAGAGGCATCACCACACTCTCACACCGCACTCAGACCTCCTGCTCCAACACTCCCATTGGCACCTGACAAACAACGGGCTGGGCCACCGCATGCCCATTACTAATCTGGGCAACATGTACTGCTCTTCGGCCCTGACACATGTCCACATGCAATGCATGCCCTCTGCTAAAGTAGGTCGCGCCAATGTCCATGCCTGTTCTAACAGCTGTCTGGCAGTCTTTTTCCCAGCCCAGCAGCTCTTGCCCTCACAGCAGCTCACGGGGGCTCGGAACGCACTGGAATCACCGCACACAGTTTTCCTACTAAGTGCTTGTTTGATAGAGGTGTTTTTTTATTGTTATTTTTTTACACAAACCCCGGTCTGGCTATCTTAGAGATTGGCTTTGCTTCAAAAACTATGGGGAATATTTACAAAGGGATTGTGCCACCGGAACGTCACTCTTTCTGACGTTCCGGTGGCACAATGCCCTTCACCATATTTACAAAGTGGCATTGAGCCACTTTTTGTGACTAAATGCCTCTTTGTAAATATGGTATCCTTTCACGCCGGTATCTGCGTGAAAGGGGTGTGCAATGGGTGCTGCGGTGGGTGTTGCTGTGGGGCTTCTACCACAACACCTATTGCTTTTTGACGCAGCCCCAGATTTACAAGGATCTATAAATCTGAGTTAGCGCCAAAACGAACGCCATGCAATAGCAGGCATTAGAATGGTGCTACAAGGATAAATACTTATATTTCTCCTGCTTTTTGCTTTTTCTATGTGTGTTTCATTCTGCAGCACACATACGAAGAGCAAAACATCATTAAGGATTGGTTATGTGCCGGAATATGTCCCTTCCTGCACATAAACAATCATTAAATAATGACAATTAGCTACTTCTATGTGTGCTGCAGAATGCAACACACATAGAAGTAACAAATCGCCATTATTGATTGTTCATGTGCAGAAAGGAACACCTTCCTGCACATAAACAATCATTCCCTGCAATGCAGCCACCCTTGCACCCTTGCACCCGTGCATCCCTGTGTTTTGGAAATGGCTGAAGGTGACGCTGCCAAATTTGCCGCAGCTCCGCGCTCTGCCATTTCCTTGTAGATATGCCCCTATGTGTTTGCATTCTAACGATGAACCAATACCCTTTTGATGCAAAGTGGCACAAAGCGCATTTTTATAAGCTAAAAAAAATGAGCACCCAGGAAAGTAAATATCAATGCATTGCTTTTCGCTGCTTTCATGATTTTGCATCACTCTGCAATGGCACAACATTTTAGTACACTTGAGCCAAAATATCCTCTAGCATGCAAACCATTGGAAATAGTTTCAAAGGGCCTCCCTAAATTGGTGGAGTAAATTTGTCTCAGTTTTCTTGCACATACACAGGAAGCATGCCAGGTCTCCTGCAGGGATCCTCACTGCGATTTATTGACATCTGAAGCCTTCAGCTAGTTTTAGAATTGTGTTCCTTAGTGACCTGGGAATTAAACAACTCAACATTACTCATTCTTACCAGACGGCACGTTTATTTGGCGGTGCAGAACATTGCAAAAACGTTTGAATGAAAGACTGCAGTTGTTTATTATAAACCTACTTCAAGATTTCTCATTCACCGCTTTTGCTCCTGATCTAAATGTGCTATTTTGTATAAAGAAATCTTTAATTAGGCAGAATCGTGTTTTGTTTATCTCTATTTTAACTGAAATTGAAACAATGTACTTCATCCTCCACAAGGATTCCAGCAGGAAGTGTAAACAAATAAAATATTGAATATGTGTGGGTGTTGAGTAAGAGTGAAGTGATGCCTGCCAAATAGTGGATTGCAGAGTGGTTGGGAGTTGGTGGGTCTGGCCAGAGCAGGGAGTGGAAAGAGTGTGACAGGGTAACAGGTGTTGAGTGAGGTGGAGGGTAGAGCGAGGAAGGGGTGTAGTAGGAGCTGAGGCAGAGTAGGTGAGGTCAGCGAGGAGTAAAAGAGGTGTTAGGGGGAGCATAGATAGATTGGTGGGGTCCCAGTGACTAAAAAGGCGTTCCTAGATGGAGTAGGAGCCTGGGGCACTCATCAAGAGAAGGGCTAAACGTGAGCACAGGTTCAGTGGTTCCCTCCACAGATGGCTCAATTACATAGGATGGGCCTTATGGTGGGGAACCCAAAATGTTTTTGGCTGCACCCCCCTACATTCCTTGATTTTAGGGGGGCAGTCACATTTGGGGGAGCAGTATTAAAAGGGGCGTGGGGTGCATTATGAAGTGTGTAGGGGCACAGAAGGACATGGCTTCTGGGTATTTTTTTGGGGGGGCTAACCACATCTTTTATTGCTCCCTTCCTCCATTATGGGGTGCACCCCAAAAGAATAGGGCAAACAAGGTGGCTAGGGGATGAACGGGTTCGTGACAGTTTCTATTACCAGCCCAGGGGGGGGGGGGGCACCATAGTATCCTACCGCGGTTATGGAAGGTACAACAAGGAGCATGTGGTGGTATTTTGACAGGGGTAGGGGCTTCTTAAGATTTTACTGCCTCCCCTCCCCCTGTGTGGAATGTTATAGGTACCCTTGGGAAATTGTGATCGAAAACATATGGTATAGAGATTCCTGCTATGAAATCTGAGAGCACTAACATTTGCTAAATAAAGGGTGGCAGTGGAGCAGATGAATGGGACAGGGAAAGGATAACTGTGGCAATTGGTTGTATGGGCCACAGAGAATAATCATAGCATGCAAACAGGCAGCGGTCCTTGGATTGGCAATGTCTGTAGAGAGTTTGGTGTGTTCTTCAATTTATTTGTCCTCCTTATATTTGGTATGATCCACAGAGGAAAGGCCAGGCCTAACTGTAAGGCAGAAAGTGTATTTATGATTTAAAGTAGTATAGTCTGAGTGAGCAGCGAGGGACTGTACAGAGCTGTAAATGCCTGTATACCCGAGCAATGTGCATCCAACAGGATATTTGAGACTGACCAGTGAGAGAAGAAGCTGGGTTACTGACGGTTTGTAAATGAGGGGCACATAGGAAGGGTGTTTGTTGTCACTCAAAGGATTGAGATGTGGTTGGTGCACTACCAAAGCTGGGGTACCAGGAGGGAACATTTGAGTGGAAACGAGATGGTGGTAACCAGAGGTCAAAAAAGGTGTCAGAGACACAGAGGTATGGGGATCCTGGTCCCACAGTGAGGGGGTGGTCAAAAGTTACTGCTAAAGAGTTCTGTCCAACGGTGACCAAATGTTGTGCAGCCTGGCTCCCTCTGTAACCTTTCCCCAGTATCTTTCTATCCTGCAGTTGGCTGGAGCAAGCTTCCCAAAGATTTTCTTGGCCTCGTTCCCCCAAAGGAGTGGCTGATATTTCGGGCCTCAGGATACTCCCAGAGGGAGATGTTCTGGGAAAAACCTCACTAACCATGCATATTTATGCACCAAACATTGCAAATCCTTACACCTGCAAAGCCTCATATCAAACTTGTCAGCTTTAAAGTGGTGTAAGTGTTGTTATTTGAGGGAAATATTCATCTGTGCTTCCTCTCCCATCTAAGGACTATGAAGTGCTGTTCCTCTCTCACATGTCCCTTCAAAGAGACAGATGACACACTCACTCAATTACTCAGCAAACATTTACACATTGACACTTTCATTGTGCTGTTTACCTTCCAAAAATGTACTCCTGCAGCACAAATACAGGCAAGCCATTCTTCATTACTCATTCACTCAGTCATTGCAGTCCTTCACTCTGTAGGCCCTGCAAGACCAACATGAACAAGAGGTATGTCAATAAAGAAAAGACCAAAGTAGTCCGCTTAGTAGATCCGAAGAAACCAACATTCAAATGGTACGCAAACAGTACCCAAATAAAGGAGGAAGTATCCTATAAATATCTAGGATTAAAATTGGGGCGAGGTCCGACCAACAAAGAACATTAAATAGACCTAAAGGCGAAAACACACTCCCTGATCTATGCACATCGGTTATTGCGGAAAAAAATGAGCTGTCCAAATTACACACACTTGCTAAACGTGATGAAATCACAGACCTTACCCACCTTGTCATACGCATTGGCCACCTGGTGTGGCAAAGAAGCGGGCTGCTAAATAACCTACAAAGGTATATAAAGCGGCTCTAAATCTTCCAAAATCAGCCTCACCAGCACAGGTACGCCTAGAATTTGGCCTGCTGAATCAGAAATTTCGCAGTATGGGTATTTTTGCGAAACTTTGCCACAGATTACGTTTGTCAGAGGAAGGCTCACTGGACAGCCTGTGTTGGAACGAAATCGAAAACCAGCAGAAACAGTCTACACTAGGCAGCTGGGGAGACTTCTTGTTGCAATCCTTGAGGGGTTTAAAAATCCAATCAACATGGGATTCAATCCCGGACAGAACCAGCTTTGATAAGACAACAAACAACGCTGTCAAATGGGAATCCTTTCTTGAAGACAAATCGATAATTTCGAAGCGACGACACTGGTGGTCAGTGATAAACTCATATTCTGGGACAAAGCCACAGCCTTATTTAGAAAGTCATTTTAATGAGAATCTAAAACAGAGATATATAGAATACCGGCTGGGCTTACAGCCTTCTAAGGACTTGCTACCATCCTGGAAGGGCAGTTATACAGACCCTCATTGTCGCCTATGTGGGTACCAAAATGAAACTTTACCCCACCTGCTATGTGTTTGCCCGGCTCTTATGGACTTAAGGAGACGACTTTTAAAAAATATTTTTAATAAATTGAACATTCGTACATGTAGGCAAGCTGTAATTCGATGGTTGGAGGGATCGTCTCCCGTGTTGGCTTGTAGGGGGGTCAAATACATGAGAAAAGTAGAATCGCTCCTACGACAAGCGGAACATGGGGAGACAAGAGATGTTTTTTAACATGTACAAAATAAGCACATTTTAACGAATTTCAACGATTATCTAATGCACTGTAATTTTGTAATAATTTTTAATAATTGGAAACAATAAATTTTGACTTTGACTTTGAAGAGGTATGTCAGCTAGCAGAAGAAAAGCCTTGGTGTGCTATTATGTTCATACTGCTGCCCTCTAGTAATGCTAGCAAAATACAAGTGATGCCAATGGTATCAATTTAGACAATCTTATTTAAGGAGAAAGATACCATCAATTATCTATCTCCACCATACACATTTGTAAGTGACTAAATCGACTGTTCTATTTTTATGTTCATCTTACGGCTAATTATCTTGAAAGAAACACAAAACACATCAGTGATATCTAGTATTCTTTTAGTAGTCTTTTCAAAAGTTTTTGTAGTATTATAATCATACACATCAATATCTATTCTCTTGAATCAAGCAATTTTTGACAGGACATACAGATAAAACAAATGAATAACAAATAAAGTTATACAAACGTTGACCCTTAATCCATGGGTTATGTCTGAAGCCCAATAGTTTGCAAATAAGGAAAAAACGGTAATGTCTCTTATAACCTTAATTCCTTCTTCGAACACCACAATTGTATCTGGGAGTCGATGAAGCACAACTCAATGTTTTTATGGCTTCTCAAATCAGTCCAACTCCTAGGGAATATATTCCGTATTGTTTCCAAATCAAACAAAGTGTGTCGAAATCAATAATAAACTGTCGACGCGTTTCGGCCTGTCAGGCAGTTTCAGGCCTCATCAGGACAATGGGCAAACAAAACAAGCAGTACTTTACCACATTCAAACCCGGTATACAATTCCAGCCTATTTTCAAATTGGTCTTCGTTATAGTGTATCACACCAAGCATATCAATTGGCAATTTTCCATATCTGCGAACAACCTGGTGTCCACGAATCCGTGGCTTAATCGTGTATTATCCGATCCGGACAGTGATATTCTTCAAAACACGTCCAAAGGCCAACAGCGTCTCCATTTCACGCCCGATATTCTCAATACCTTGGATCGTCTCCCAAGGAAAGCCGTACAGCAGGTACGGGACGTGTTTTGAAGAATATCACTGTCCGGATCGGATAATACACGATTAAGCCACGGATACGTGGACACCAGGTTGTTCGCAGATATGGAAAATTGCCAAATGATATGCTTGGTGTGATACACTATAGCGAAGACCAATTTGAAAATAGGCTGGAATTGTATACCGGGTTTGAATGTGGTAAAGTACTGCTTGTTTTGTTTGCCCATTGTCCTGATGAGGCCTGAAACTGCCTGACAGGCCGAAACGCGTCGACAGTTTATTATTGATTTCGACACACTTTGTTTGATTTGGAAACAATACGGGATATATTCCCTAGGAGTTGGACTGATTTGAGAAGCCATAAAAACATTGAGTTGTGCTTCATCGACTCCCAGATACAATTGTGGTGTTCGAAGAAGGAATTAAGGTTATAAGAGACATTACCGTTTTTTCCTTATTTGCAAACTATTGGGCTTCAGACATAACCCATGGATTAAGGGTCAACGTTTGTATAACTTTATTTGTTATTCATTTGTTTTATCTGTATGTCCTGTCAAAAATTGCTTGATTCAAGAGAATAGATATTGATGTGTATGATTATAATACTACAAAAACTTTTGAAAAGACTACTAAAAGAATACTAGATATCACTGATGTGTTTTGTGTTTCTTTCAAGATAATTAGCCGTAAGATGAACATAAAAATAGAACAGTCGATTTAGTCACTTACAAATGTGTATGGTGGAGATAGATAATTGATGGTATCTTTCTCCTTAAATAAGATTGTCTAAATTGATACCATTGGCATCACTTGTATTTTGCTAGTTTATTTTCACCCAGATGCCGAGTGGTTGATTGGGTACCCCCTGTTGTTATTAGAGCCCTCTAGTAATGCCACATGGCAACTGCAGCATAATAATTGGACTGGAAAGAGGACTGTCCTATGCAAATAATGTCCTCCCAGGCTTACTTTCTTCTGAGACGGTCGCCGGCTTTGCGCTGTGATACCGCCTCCAACACATGGTTCATCAGCCAAATTCAAAAGCAGCCTATTTATCTTAGGCTAACGGTTTGCCACTCAAAGTCCGCACATGGTGATGTCACCCTCATTTAGCAGGGTCATAAATTGCCTGCAGTCATCCTTTACAGAGAACCTGGGCGTTTGTGGGGGTTCTTCAAAGGAAGGAAGGGGGTGTTTAAAGCCCCAGTGCAGCCCAGCGCAGTGATGTGATGCTCCATTCCTTCACCTGCTGCTGCAGCAGGCATGATGCAGACCTGCAGAAGTAAAAGCCTGTCTCTGCCCTTTTTTGCCTCTTGAAGAAAACAACCTTTCTAAATTCTTATTCCACCTAATAAAGAGACTTTCACTTGCCTCAAACTTTGCCCATCATTTCATTAGCCAGGGTTCTAACCAACCTCACAGGAACCAAACCCCTGATTTGAGAGGTCAGCTCACACCAAAATGAAAAACTATCACCAAACAACCTATTTTACTATCAGTGCAGCACTTTCCTCGCATTCTTGTGCTCAGTTATACCCCTGGAGGCCACATTTGGCTCTACAATATACCGAATTTAAAGGAAAAAGAATTATACATTGATAAAGGAAGATAAGACTTTGCCCCTATCGCACCTACTTGAGAAGAAGGGGGTTTGGTAGAAGTTCATGAGGGAAAGGATTTTTAATTTTGGGGCACATGTGCCAGAAAAGGTTTGCCATTTATTTCCTCAGTTTTTCCATGTGAAAAAAATAAAGTTAGCAAATGAAAAAAAAGCACTGTTTGAATATTTACCACATTAGGACACTATGACAGCATTGGTAGGATTCAAACCCCCGTCCTGTGAGAGCCTTCACCATCAGAGGTACAAGACATACCGTTGAGCTATAGCTCCTTGGTGATTAAGGACATTGCAGGAGTAACTATAAGCAACATACAGGCCCGGGAGTCATTGCCTGTGGGTTCTATTGCACATGAAAAGGGTGACCACGATATAGAAATGATTTGATAGGCTATGGATATGGAAACCAGTGTGGGCCAGTGGGTAAGTTCCTGACTTGCAACCAGGGTTCAAATCCCGGGTGCAGCAGCAGGTGATTGATGGTGGCACAACAGAGGTAAGTTGGAGGTTGGCCAATTGGTAATTAAAGTGTGTGTTTATATATAGCTATAGAGAGAGAGAGAAATATCTATTACACAGTAGCGTTTGCTATTGTGTAGTTATAGTTAGGCCTAAGTTACCATAGGAATAGATTTTTTGTTTTTCTAATAACTTTGACGCTATTTGGTGAATCACAAAACGTTCCCCAAAAAAGTACCCATCCCAGCTCCTTCCTGGAAAGATTTGGGGTGATCCGTCAAAGCTAGCCGAGAAAAAGGGGGTGGGTCCCAAAACACAATTTCCACATGTAATTTCCATAGGTAATTTTGAACAATGCTACTGTCAAACAGCTGGTTGAAAATACAAAGATTTCAGCATAAAGCAAGATCTTTACTCAGAAAGCATGCTTTTTGTGATTTGGTACAAAGCCATTCAGTAGTTTTTGAGAAATTAATGTTCAAAATGTTTTGAGATCTGGACTGTTGGTGTCCAGATATGCTCTGATTGGCCACTTTAAATGGGACTAGTAAATCGTAGTAAATCGTGATTGGTTGGTCACAACCTGAACAATATGTTGTGGCAGTCATTAAAGGACTCTGGGACATGGTCCTCACTGAAGTACATAATGTTGAATGGTGGCGCGCTAATCACTTGGGGGAGGATTACAAACCCCAGGCAGCCCTGCATCAGGAAGAAGGGGGGGGGAAGCAGGAGAGCGCCAGTCGAGCACAATTAATCACCCGCAGTTCACTCGGTGCGCGGGAGGCGCTAGCCACCGGGGGAGGACTACAATCCCCAGGCAGACCTACATCAGGTAGCAGGCAGGGACAAGGAGGAGAGTGCTGGTTGGATGCTGTTAATCACCCGCAGTTCACCTGCAGCACAGGAGCGCTAACCACTGGGCAAGGACTACAATCCCTGGGCAACCCTGCATCAGGAAACAGGCGGGAAGAAGGAGAGCGCTGGTTGGGCGCTATTTACCACCAGCAATTCACCCACAACACGGGACGTGCTAACCACTGGGGGGGACTACAATCCCCAGGCAGCCCTGCAACAGGAAACAGGCTGGAAGAAAGAGGAGAGTGCCCGTCGGAAGGCTATTAATTACCCGCAGTTCATCCGCAGTTCCTTGAAAAGTTTGTTACGGCCCATAGGGATGCTTTCGAAATATGTTTGGATATTTCCTCTAGAAATACTGGCATCGAGACCACATTTCTTTTAATTGCAGGTGTAACAAAGCTATTTTAAGTAGATCACCTCACTGGTTTATTTCTCGAAGGCCCTGGTGGTTTGATATCTCATGTTAGCTGTCCATAAATCACATCATTGTCCTCTGGAGGTGACAAGGTGCAGATCAGCCTATAATGTTGTACTGAAAAATAGGAAGAAGGAACTAAAAACCCTGGTATGGGATTCTTTGATCAAAGCTAGTTCGTCCAAAGACACCTGTTGATTTTGGCAGGATTTTAACAGGGAAATTTGCTCCCAGCTTACAGGTGACAATTAACAAGTCCAAGTGGGTTACCCACTTCTCCAAGATATATTCGAATGTCACCCAGTTGTTTTCTGGGTCTGACAACACCGTTCTGGAAATTATGACCTCTGGTCTCAGTAGTATGTATTTTTCTTTTTTAGGAAGTCAATAGGGCTATTGCAGGTAGTAAGGGTGCTAATAAAGACCCTGGCCCTGATGGTATCCCCATCGACCTGTTCAAGGGTAATATCCCCCTGGGGGTCCTATTATAACCAAGTATTATGGGCTTGTTGTCACTCTGGTTTTTTTAGAACTTGGTCGGCGGCCATAATTGTACACATTTTTAAGAAAGGTGACCGTGCTGCTCCCACCTACTATCGCACCATCTCATTTCATGACTCCATGGTTAAAGTGACCGGGAGGGTCCTGCTGAATGATCTAGAAGAGTGGGCTGAGACTAATAATATATTTTCCGACTTTCGGATGGATTCCGAAAAGGCCTGGGGACTGTAGAACACTGGTTAAATCCTAACCTACTTATTGGCAAGTACACATTTATAAAGAAGGGCTGCCTGTTTTTAGTCTTCGTACATTTATCAATAGCATTTTCACAGTAAATTATGTTTTTTTTTATTAGAGATGGGGGTGGACCCACTGATCAAAGTCTTTCTAAAAAGTCTAGGTAAAAAAGGTAAAGCAAGAGTATGCTAAAGCCTAAAGGGTAAATGCACTAGCACTTTTGATCTTGGGAGGAGGGGCCAGACAGGGTTGTGTACTTGCGTCTTTCGTATTTACCCTGTACATTAAGAGCTTAGAGACTGGTCTATGCAGTACCGGTAGTGACCCCCCTCACCTCTGCAGATCAGCCACAGACCCATGCCTTGTTTGCTTTATGCTGGCAATGCCGTGCTCATGTCTCGCACTCCACGGGATCTGCAGCAGTTACTTAATGGTTTTGTAAATTTTGTGTCTGATCTTGGTTTGTCCGGTAACATAGGGAAAACGTGTGTAATAAAGTGTGGTAGGTATTTGAAGAAGTGTTGTGATTTTAGTATAACTAATGTTAAACTAAGTTTTACCCTGACCTTCTGTTATCTTGGTATTTTATTTGACGATTGTGGTCTACGGACCCAGCTGCTAGTAACAGACCGCAGTATTTCAACAAATCAATTTCTGCACTGCTTACATTTGTTAGTAGGTTAGGTAATAAGCCAGTTAGAGAAATGTTAACTATCTACAATTCTAAATGCATATCTGTAGCCCTCTATGTTACAAAAAATCAACTGACACTACTAACAGACGGCGTTCTGCAAGCTTTACTGCCATTCATAACCTCCAGCATAGGTTTATTTTAACACATTTTAAGCTAGATATTTTCTATTGATTAATTACTTTTCCAGTTGTCCATGACTGGTCAGCGGTTCTGATAAACTGTCCATGTGATGGCCTTTCGACCCAATGGAGCTTGCACTTTATGTTCTTTTGTCATTTTTATGCTGCACCACGCAAATGCTATATTTTACCTATATGACGCCAACTAAATTATAATCAATGTCTGCCCACTTTATTGTTCTTACAACAACTGAACTCTTTAGTGATCTGCTGTAAGATTTCTAGTGGACTGCAAGGATGCTTATCCTCCTGATTTTATCATGTTTTTTATGTTGATTGTATTGTGATAATGAGCTATGTATTTCACTGGTATGCTTGCTTTTAAAGATAATTGAATCAAGCTGATTATGATAATGATGAATGGCAGTGTTTGAATGTCACATAAAGAAGCACTTATAAACTGTGATAACACATTTTAATCACATTATAAATCCTTTGTTGGTACTACCATACTAAGTTTAGGAAGTTTGGGGTATTGTAATGGGAACCATATTTGAGTGAACATTGTTGTATCTCATGATGTCCTCATAGAGGTTATGGAAGGTGTCACAGAATATAAAATGAGAGCATAGTTTCTGTATATTCATAACATCTGATTTACTGAGTAAAACATGTACTTCCAACAGCAGCACTTTGTCAGTTATTTATGACAAAAGTGTGGGATTCCGGAAACCTTTTGATAGAATTAAAGCTGTAAAATGTAGAACATTTCCTTTAGAAATAAAGAAAATGAGGGGGTTTGTTTTGTCATAGAAATTATAGCCAGTGCTTCTGACAGCAACATTTGGAAACATTTTCCATAAGTTCCCAAATATCTTCCTCATCCATTTCAGTAGCACATGCAGACTGAAACATTGCATTGTATTTCAACATTTATATAGCACTTACTACCCCTATGTGCCGCGCTGAAGCGCTTGCCATCATGGGTAGCATGCTACACAGTGTAGGGGTGTGTTTGGAAGCATTTGTCTTTGGTTTGATCCTATGTGGTAAGTGTTTCCATGTCGTGCATGATGACCACTGTTGTGCGGTTATCGTGTTATAAGCTTCCAAGCTTAGCGGTGGGGTGCATGAAGAAGTGTATGAGAAAAGCACACAGTTAATGGTGTTCAGTAAGCAGGCAGCTTTGAGCAGCTCTGCAGGTCCCTTTATAGTATTTCCTATTTTCATATTCCACTTAGCTTTTTACTGCACTGGGTTGTCCATTCTTATATCATGTTTATGGTCCTGAGCACAGGCATGGGTTAGAGGAAATCATGGATCAGAGATATGATGGTATTGTTACCATCATCCCGTATCTGACTGCGATTGTGAGCTGTCAAAAGCTGTCCTGATATGTAGCTAGTTGGAACCTGCAGTGATGGACTAAATTAAAGTCCTCCGTTTGCCTACTGCATGTAGCAGATCTCTTCAGTTATTCCATGCTTGTTCAGTTCGTGATGGGTGGTTTATTGCTGTGGACTTGTACAGTACTGGCTGATGGACGTGACCCATAGCAATTTTGTCTCATGTGAGTATGAGGGAATCAAAGGGTATAAGGAAATTATTATGCAGTCTGCATGAACTACAATCAAAACTTTGAAAGCATTCGTGAACAAGAATTTTTAATTCTATTAAGGACACAGAGGCGAAGATTATGCATTACACGGAGGCGAAGATTATGCATTCTCCACTTTGCTTTATTCTACAACAGCCATGTAAAAACACAACGAGTAAGTAACAGAGATGTCTAGAAAAAAAGCTACAATCCCAGTGATCTCAGTTATTGCATATGGCATAGTAGAATGCCCAATAACTAATCAGCACACCAGCCAGTCAGCCAAAAACCGGTTGGGCATCATTAACTCCACCTCTTCTGTGTGAGGAAATTCTCTCTAGGCCAGTAAGGTAATTCCAATCACTCTTGCCTTTGATCGGAAACTGCAGCAAACACAATGGCTCAAATGTTTAGCTGACAACTGGGTCGGTCCAATATCAACATAGAAGACATGGATAGTACACACGTACATATAGAGCCAAGTTCATTTCAAAAACAGGTCTTAATTTTTCAGATAAACATTCACCTGGTGAGATAATCTTTGTCTCTGTGTCCTTAGAATTGAAAATTCTTCAAACCGAATGCTATAAAATTTTCGTTCGATGTCAGGATCAGAGGCTTCAGATTATGCAAGTTTAAAGTGTATCCAGCACCATAGAAAAAGGATTATTACTGAAAATAGATGTGGAGGGGCGTGGCTAAGATGGCGGTGGTGTAGCAGATCTAACATGGATCTCCTCCACATATGACACCGTAAGCACCGTCGACGCCGGATCAAGAGCAGTGTGGAGCTGGTATGCACTTATATCATTGTAAGCATGGGGAGCACTGAGTCCTGGCTCTGTGACTGTAGCAGAGGAACCACTTTCCAGAGCCTAAGAAGGTAACCGCTTTGAGAATGCACTAGGAGTGGCCCAGGCAACGCAAGGGTCCAGCTGGCACTTCTGTGAACAGCCGTACCTGGCGGGCGCAGCCCGGTGGTGATGGAGGAAGCCTGGTAAGGGTACAGGCTCATCGCAACAAGGTGATCGCTGCCCCATGTGTTTTGCTACCCAAGCCACAGAGAGGAGGTGCCCGGATTTGACACATTGCCATCTGTCACATACCCCTCTATCACTAGATCGAAATGACAGTTACACAATGTGAAGTCATAAGCAGCCAAACCCTCAGCATCCAAAAGCCATTAAGACCGAGAAGTGCTTCTTTGACAATTGAAACAAGACAGGAGTGCATCAGAATCTGAAAATGAATGATCCCCGGTCACTTGCAGACATGGATTAGACCACTGCTCCCCTGGAGGCTCTTACGCCACTGTCACAGCTTGACACTAACACATTCCCACGCAGCAGGGCTCCTCCACTCCTCTGCGACTTGCTGCAGATATGATAGGCTGCCTGAAACACAGACCCTCATCCTTTGGAAATGTTGGTTCACACGGGTTGGAAAACTATTGTTATGTTGTTTTCTTTGTTTTGCCATACCCTTCCTTCGACTGCTGTCCTTTAACTGCTCTGGCTGTAATCAATGTCATCCTTCAATCCTGTTGGGCACATATGTGTTACTTGCTCCAAGACTCACTTGCCACGCCTAGTAGCTGGGGCCTCTTGGATCACCTCATATCATGATCAAAATTCTTAGCCTTAATGCCCGAGGCCTCTACTCCCCAGTGAAGAGGCTGGCACTACTTTCTGTCTTAAAGAAGCCAAATGCCATATATGCCTTATCCAAGAGACCCATATCCTCCAGAGGGATTGGCATCGCCTGGGTTCTCGCTGGTTCCATCGCCAGTTCTTCTCCTTGGGGTCTCAGCCACGAGCTGGGGTGGCAGTCCTCCTGGCCACACATTTTCCTGGGTCGAGTTATGCAGAGGCATGCCGAGATCACTGGTCAAATGCTTGCCCTCCTACTTGCTTTCCACCCATACACATTTACAATAGCCACGGTGTATGCCCCCAATGAACATCAAGAGCCATTCTTATTAGATGCTATGGGTAGGGTACTGACCTCCCCTGACACAGATAACGTGATAGGTGGGGTGTTTTAGCTTAGTGCCAAATATCCCCTATGAATAGATCAGTTCAATGAATAGATCAAACTGGAGCCTTTACTGCGGTGGGTCTTCAATGAATAAAGGATATGGCGCTTGACAATGTGTGGCAAACTAAACACCCCACTGACAAGGCATACACATTTTGCTCTGTGGCCCATCAAACATGCGCCCGCATAGACCTCTCCTTGATGACCCACGTCTATCCGCAGACATTGTTGTAGTGTAGTTCCTATATTCCCAATAAGCTCTGCGCATTGGAATAATATATCCTATAGATTAGACATAGGACTAAGGTTGACTAGGTCTCTATCGAATATACTAAACTTAATAGTGAGTGCCAGCTAGCTCAGAGGTCACTAGAAACTTTCTCGAATTCACAAGAGGGGATTAGTTTCTGACAACCGCATAAACATGACAACTTTGTTTCCCAAGAATATGAAATATATCTCTAGGGTCGCGGAAACAATAGATAAGTATTTCACTCAGTCAATCGTGCATGCTTCGTTTCCACAGAGGTGCAGAGAAATAGAGAGACTGGCGTTTTCAATAAAAAGGTTTATTGAAGCAATCTTCTTTCTCATGCAAGTAAAGTGAACTACTACAATCGTAATGCAATCTGCAAAGTATAATGCTTACAGCGAGAACAATTTTATAAAATAATACTGTAAGAGCATTGTATGGTTTCTAAACCATATATAAATACATATATAAATAACAATGACTAAAAATACTCAACTGGTGCTTCTAAAATACGCCTACCCCAAGGTACATGCCTAAGTCCAGTACGAGGGAAGAAGTAAGTGTTGTTTGTAGGAAGGAAATGTGGTTCAGAAATCCTGGGTCTGGATATGAATACCTTGAGTTTTGGAGGGGTTATGCTCGAGGCTCTGGACCTGTCCAGCCTCAAAAGGAGTAATGTGAAGAGGGTTTTTGAGCAAATGTTCCTCCTTTTCAAATATATGTATACTCCCCCATGAATTGATCAATCTTCAGTTTTATTATGTTGAAAACAGCACAGTACAAATTCGTTGGAGTGAGGATAGTTCTTTTTATTTATGTTTTGCACTTTGTTGCATCCATTTCACTCATTTATCATTTTTCCATTGAATATTTTTAATGAAACAAGGAGGGACAGCCTTTGTAATTTTCCATGTTGAGTGTTAATTGAACAGAGAAGAACAGCCGACACGTGTTTTGCCCTGTTTGGCAAGTAAAGCCAGGGCTTTCTCGAGGCTGAGAGGGTAAGAGGATTGTATACTTGGCACAACCTTGGAGGTAAACCAGAGTGGTCCATACGTGGAAGGTGAGGTAAATCGAAACCTTGTTTCATTCCACGTCGACATTGGCGCTACTAGCTCTAGTGTGATAACAGCAGGGATTCCCAGCCTACTCCTCTCTGGACAAGAATCCAAGTTGTAGTAGGAGTTGCAAATAAATAAATACCTAGCCCGGTTTCAAAAGTAGTACCTGTCACGATATGATCCTTTGAGGACAATCACCGATTTGTGGTATGTGATTCAAGTCCTGTAAATCTGCTTTGACAAGATCTTTTTGCAAGCTGAATTGTTCCATTTACTGAACCCCAAATGGTATTGAATTCCAGACTCATGATGAGGACATTGCCTTTAAACTTTTCAGACAGAGATCAGAAATTGGATTTTTCCCTATGTTGACAAAACATGATTTGCCCCCAGAATTGAGAAACACAGTGCCACCTGGAGTCTTGAATTTTTCAGGTAAAGACATCAAATTCATCAAAGGTGTTGAACCCGTCCGCCTTACAGTGAAGCCAAATGCTGAGTATCAGAGAATCCCATAATATAATCTGGCCCCTGAAACTGTTGCTGGGATTACTCCTGTGATTGACTCAATGATTGAGAAAGGCATTCTGAAAGAGATTATGGGAGACGGTGTAACTCAGCCATTATGGGTTTGCAGAAACCCAATGGCAAGTACCACAGTGTTCAGGATTTGTGAAAGTTGAATTCCATAGTTGATTCTTGTTGTCCTGTGGTACAGAATCCAACTGTGAATTTGTTTCACATTCCATACGAGGCTGAGTGGTTGTCTGTGACTGATTTATGCCAAGCCTTCTATTCTATACCATTACATGAGGATAGCCAGTTCCTCTTCATTTTCTGTTTCGGCAGCCAAGTTTTGACATGGTGCTGAGTCCCACAAGGGTATACGGAGAGTTCAATCAATCTTCAATCAGATACTCAAAAGGAATCTAGAGTCTTTAGTGATGCCCTATCACTCAGTGTTAGTGCAATACATTTACAATTTTTTAGTGCTGTAAAATATGCTGGAGGTTTGCGAACAAGACACAATTGCTCTCTTGAACATCTCAGCTGAGACAGGACATAAAATGTACGAGTGGACATCCCGTGAGAAAGGAGCTTGGATGGCGTCACAAGAGAAAATCTCGGCGATTCCTAAAATGAATCCACCAACAACACAGAGAGAGAGATTGGAATTTTCTTGGGAGTGGTGGGCTACTGTCAACAGTGGGTTCCTAACTTTTCCCTGATGGCCAAACCTTTACAAAGGCTGACACACAAGGACGTGTCAGATCCTGTACCAGCTGCACGTGTACCTTCTTAGAGCTGAGTGAATGTCTCTGCTTCACCCCTCGCACTGGGAATGCCTGATTATGATAAATGTTTTGCTTTGTTTTGCATTGAGAGAGAGTGCTGCACTCTTTCATTGTTAACCCAAATTCGTGGCAATGCTCGCAGAGCAGTGGCCTATTTTTCTGCCACGCTTAACCCCATAGCCACTGCTTTGCTTTGCTGTCTTAAAGCTACTGTTAACACACAAAGTTTATTTAGACCATAGTCTATAAACCATATATGGAACAATGGATCGCATATCGTGATAAGACATTTAAAACCACAATTCATTTTACACATTTACAGCACTTGTAAAACCAAAAGCATACAATATTTAAAACCACAGTTCATTTTATACAATTACAACACTTATGAGAGCCATACGCATAAAATTGGGATACTCTATAATTTCAAACACTCCCGTTCTCCTTTGTTGTCTCCATTACATATTCTCGTGTTGCTTTCAGAAATTTCCCCAACGCAATTGTAGTATCCAAAGAAGACATTTCTGTGAGGAGGTCAATAGCATCAGCCCGTGAGGACACCTCATTTTTAAAAAAAATTGGACGTAAATTTTTTTTCCGAATTGCTAAAATACACGTACAATCACACAATATATGTAAAATATTATTCCTTACACCTAGACCACATTTGCAAATTTCACCCGGATGGATCATGACCACACTTATTTTTCTTTCAATCTTCCATGGATTTAGTCCCACCCGAATCTTCAAAATTTCATGTCTTAGCCATCTACTAGGCAGTAAATCCAGGTATGGAAACCGGACCTTCTTTCCCACTCATTTTTACCCAATTCACTGATTTTTTTAGCCTCAGATAGTCCATATCTTTTGATCTAAAGTATTCAAGCCCTTGGTCTCTAAGCATCTTTTTCGTACACACTATATTCAACAGTGGTGGGGAAAGGCTCAATTTCAAGTTCGCAGCTACCGTCTGGAGGGTTTTCTTCACATCTCGCGCCCAGCGTAAGCTGCTTACTCGAATTTCCTCTCTACACCAAATTGAAACCTTCTCATCACCACCAGGCTCCAGTCGGTTCCAAAATCTTATTAGAGACAATTGGGACATTACCTCCCATGATGTTAAACCCACCTCCATTCTAATTGCTTGAATCATGGAGCTATTTGGTAAGGACAACAGCATCTTCACAATTTTTCCTTCTACCCGGTCCCACCCATTTTTACCGCTCAGGAAAAGCACCTCAGCTCCATAAAGCACTTGTGGGGGGATCATAGCTTCAAAAGCCTTCAAAAGCGGTCTGTGTGACATATCGCGATAATCTTTGTTAAATTTTTTCAGCCCACAGACAGACGAATAGGCCTTTGCCTTCTGTGCCTCCAAGTGGGTATTCCACTTTAATGCGCCATTAAACCAGAGGCCTAAATATTTATATTCATTTACTATGTCTAATTTATCCTGTCCTAAAAACCAATTAAAATTGTTTACCCTCTTTCCAAAACATAGGATCTTTGTTTTTTCCATATTCACTGTTAAGAGCTTTTTATCACAGTACTTATTGAACACATTTAGCTTCCTTTGTAGGCCTATTTCTGTTTGATCCAAAATCACAAGATCATCGGCGTACAAGAGACATGACACTTTATTATTATTCATACGAGGGCTCGCACTGTTTTCAATTTCCAGAGTCGCTGGGAGGTCTGCTAAAAAGATTGAGAAAAGCAAGGGTGCCAAAACGCACCCTTGTCTCAAGCCATTTTTCACTGGGATTTTATGGGTTAGGGAACCCTTTATATCTCTAATAACCTGGGCCCAATTACCACTATGTAGTTCTTCCAAGATGTTCAATATGGCCTGTGGCATTCCATAGTTTTCCAGTACCTCCCAAAGGCTATTTCGGTCTACTGTGTCAAACGCCGCTCGGAAATTGACGAAACAGCAAAATAATTTGCCATTTTGTTCCATCGATTTCCTAGCCAGGGCCCACAATGCAAAACAATGATCTATTGTAGAGTGGCCTTCTTTGAAGCCCCCTTGCTCAACCGGGATGATAGATCTATGTTCCGCCCAGACTTTTAACTTACTAAGGACTATTTTAGAGAAAATGTTTTCTCCTATATCTAATAGGTTGATTAGCCTATAATTCTTTGGGGCATATGCATCCCCTTTCCTGTGTAGCGGTCTTATTATAGCTCCCTTCCAGTTTGGGGGCATAATCCCTTGTTCTAAGATTAAGGTAAACATTTTCACGTAGAATTCCGCCCACAAAGTCTGATTTGAATTTAGTATCAGGGCTGGTAGATTATCTGGGCCTGCTGCCCTAGTTAGGTTCAGTGTCTTTATTGTTCTAAGAACATTTGTTGTTAAGCATTCTTGTTTTAGATCCTCTACTTGGCCATGCCAGTCCCCAGCTACCTCATTTCCAGTCCCTCTCCTTGGGGCATATAATTGCTGTATATACTGTGTCCACGCCCCCTCTTCCACTACGCAACTCATCGGGGCAACCGAAGGTACCATTGCTGTCTGGATTAGCTCCCACAACTGCCGTATATTTTTGGCTTCGATTGCTTCTAATAATTTGCCCCAACACTTTTCTTTATAGGTCCTTTTAGCATTACGGATTAGAGTGGTATATTCCTTCTTTATTTTTATTAGGTTTTCTGCCCTGGTTTGCACGAATTTTTTCCGTAGGCTACGTTCTTCTCGCCTAACTTCTCTTTTCTTTAGTAAACATTCCTGATTGAACCAAGTTTCTCGCTTTGCTTGTGACCTTCCATTGTTCTTATTGGCGCTTACATCATACTTTAATTCTACGCTTATGCTTTCCACTACTTGAGTTATTTTCTCAACATACCAAGGTAAATTTTGGCCGCACAAGTGCCCTAATTGCACCTTTTGTTGCAGCTTAGTCAACCTCGCGATATATTTTTCAGTTAAACGAGTGGTTATCCGCTTTGGATAATCCATCTCTTGGGGGATAACTATATCACATGCTAAATGTTGGGCGATTACAATCTCTAGTTTTAACATTTTATGATCACTACATTCCGCAGGGACAATCCTAAAATCTTTTATCAACTCAAAATTCCAAGCCAACATAAAAATATAATCTATCGGGCATATTTGCGTCCCATAATTAAAAGTTTTCTTTGCGGGACAATCCTGCGTTATCCTCCCATTTAGACAGAATAAACTTTTTGTCGCCAAGAAGTTGCCCAAGTTGGCCGCATCAGTTGTTATTTTAGTTTCCAGGAATTCTGCTTTTTTGACATCACAAGCATCTAGAATTTCAATATACAACTGATCAGTCAGTTTTGGGTTTAATTTGTGATTAAAATCTCCCATTAACAACATTAAATCATTTCCATACTTATCACACAGCATATCCATGTCATTTTTAAAATGTAACAGTTCACCCCCATATTCCTTCCTTGAGCTCCACTGCATATACACATTTAGGATCAACATGCTTTCATATTTTTTATCAGCAAATTATGTTTGTATTCTGCAAGCCAAAAGCCACTTAGATGTCACAGGTATCTGAAAAGCCGTTATTAGTATGCATGTTGAGATCAAAGTTAACAAGCCCCCGGCAGGGCGGCCAGAGGTAGATTTTTCTGCTGGGCGGTAAATTTGTTTAAACCCTTCCACTATTGGGGGTTTCCCACTGAGCCAGGTCTCTTGAATACATATGATTTCACACTTTTTTGCTTGTTCCTTCAGAGTTTCCTGTTTTACTTGGGTACCCATCCCATTTATATTCCAAGAGACCATATTTGTGCTCCGTGGTTGCCCCCTTTCCTATTCTACATCGCTTAGGGGATCATTTATTTCTGATTCCTCCCTATAGCTTTGTGAGGGGCCTGCCGGGCTTTCAATATTACTCCAATTTTTCCAGGACTCTACTAGGTCCGCATTATTTATCACTATATTGATATTTTCCCGCCCTTGTTCCATTTCTCTTCCAGGTAATTTAACTTGTCTCTTTCCTAGCCCTGCATGGTACTTTAAAAAGGTTCTCTGTTGGGACACCATCCGGCCTAGTCCTAGCTCTTCTTTGGGCACTAGTCTAACCCCCTCTTTTTGGATCTCCTGTTCTACGTTTATTATTGCTGTTACAGCCAGAGCGGAATAGAACTGTACCTTAGTAACCTCCTTGCCATCGCCATTTGCCTGAAAACCCACCTGTTTCAAGTCTTCTGTACCTATACTTTTTAGGTTTGGGCAAAGTGCGAACATGTTAAGAAGGTAGGACCTATTTAAAGGAGCGCACTTTTTTGCTTTTTTTCCGCCCCTTCCCAGTTTTACTCGTTCGAAATAGAGTAGCTTATTCCCTTTATTCATCTCCTCTCCAAATTTATCCTCACCCTGGTGTAGTTTTGTATTAATTCTACGACCTTCCTCTAGGCTAGTTTCCCAGTATACCTTCTTTTTCGCTGTGGCCTTCCGGGCGGGTGTAGTCACTTGCTCTAAAGCCACCTGTCTCTTATGTTTTGTCACCTTTTCCTGGGGGGTTTGCTTCCTACAACTACTTTCCTCTTTTGCTAAGCCCCTGTCCCAATTCTCAGGTCTTAATCTCGTTGAACTAGATACACTCGCCATCTTGTGCGGCTGGGGCTTAGGATCATGCACTACTGCTTCTATTAACTCACGCCTTTCTTTGTGGTTTTTTATCGCACTTTTACTTAGCTTCACTTTCACCCTCCTTCTTGCCACTCTGACTCTTTTTGGTATGCCGTGACTCATAAATTCACTTCTTCTTTTTACCAGCATTGGCCATCTTGACACATAAACTTGGTTTTCCCCGGAAGGGGCTATGTCAGTCTGGCTTGCTGATCAGGGTTTAGTTGTTCCACCTTCCTCTTCCCCTTCCCTCCCTTGACTCATCATCACAGAGTCTGCGACGGGTCTTAACATTGAGGGCATTTGCACCCTAATCCCGTGTAATTCTCCCTCAATTTTTGACAGGTGCATTTTTTGACTTTTCAAAATGTCATGATTTAACATTGTTACTTCTAGCAGACCTTGTAACGATTTTTGCACCATTAACATCAATTCCAAGATTGAAGATGCTGGGGATTCCGACGACTCCAAGTTTATCTCAGGATGCTGGTTTTCCCCTTTTGTGTCGCCATTTTTGACCAAACCCACAGGGTCATTGCTGCTTGAAAATGCAATTTTTCCTGAACCATCAAAACTTCCATCTAAGTTTGGGGTTTTTTCATCACTGTGCCTCGAACTCAGGCTAACTACATCCTCCAGCGTCTGTCGTACGAATTGCGGAGAGGAAGAAAGTCGCGGTGAGGAAGAAAGTCGCGGTGACATTATTGTCCCCTTTTGGCCTGGCAGGGACTGTACTGATCGGTCAACTACATCTATTGAGTCTGCCAATCGGTCATAAAAGATTAGTGACGTGCCCCCTTTCCATGGTTCCTCCTCCTCTTCAGTAGCATTAGTTTTAGCCGGTGAAAAAACCATTTTGAAGTGTTTTCCCACAAATTCTTTAATTGTATGGGTTGCTACATTCCCCTTACTTCCTCCCTGTTGGACATTTTTGGGAGTTTTCTCTTTGTTCTTTTGGGGACGTTTTGTTTTTTCCTTGACCACAGGTGATGTCTGGCTCTCTTGGTCGTCTTGTCTATTTTCGCTACTAGGCTTTGCTTTCCTTGTTGTTCCTAGTGTGCTCTTATTTCTTCGTGGGGCCATTTTAATCCTTAATCACTTTCCCTTTCGTGCTTCAATTTAAAAACTATTTAATTGAATTAAATGAAAATTCTTTCCACTTACCTCTGTTGTGCCTTGCCCTTGCGCTCGTGACCCGTGGCTTTCTCCACTTTTTCCTTAAAACAATATATGTCCTGGGCTAAGCAGGTTATTCTGCCAAGTAGTCCAAGTTTTTCTACCACGTCCTCACTTACGGAAGATGTAGCTAGATTGGGTTTGTGGGGCTTGATTTTCCACTCCTGGCCACCCGGTTTTGGCCCGGGGCTCCGGGATCTGTACTCCGAGGGTGGGGGCGAGGGCTGGAGCACAGCCTGGACACACGGGTCCCACAGGCACTGGATGCCTTGCTCCCCCACTCCACTTACTCCTCGCACCTCGCACCTCTTTGGGGAGTAATATAATGTTCGTATTTGACTCGCGCTGCAATTTGCGAGATCTTACGGTCCTCCACTCGGCTCCAGCAACTTCGGCTTCAGCTCGCTCCCTTCGCGCTCCTCGCACTCTGAAACACGCGTCACGCGTCGCGGCGGGTCACTGGGTCACGGCTCACAGCGGCAATACGGCAATACGGCAATACGGCAGTACAGCACAACAGAGGCTCTCTTACTTTTCCGTCTTTGTGCCACTAGCTTAAGCATTGAGTAGTGCGAAAGCAGTGTTAGTGGCCACCCCTTGACTGTTTTTGTCTCCCACTCAGTTGAAGTGCTATTAACACGTACTCAAACACAGTACCTCACCAACAGTCAGCTTACCAAGTATGAGCAAGTCATTCCTAGAGCCAAAAATCTTACATTGAGAAGGTCAATTGTCCAAAACCCCGCTACTTTACCTGGGAATGAAGTGGTCAAGGGAGAAGTGGAACATGATTGTCTTGATGTTATTGAACTGTGCACCCAGCCCAGAACTGACATACAAGATGTGCCATTACCTGAATCATATTATGTGCTGGTTGTTGATGGCTCTTGCCTACGAGATCATGAAGGAATCCTGAGAGCTGAGCTATGTAGTTTGTACTGTCTCGGGTAGGGTTCAAGCTTCCTGGCTTAAAAGAGTGTTTTCAGCACAAGTGGCAGATTGAACTGTTCTTACTAGAGCAATCTGTGTTGAAGACCAGCTGATTGTGATAATTTCCACTGATACTGAGTACGGATTTGGTGTGGTGTATGAGTTTAGGCAGTTGTGGTTCCAACGCAAATTCATGACCTCTTCATGGTCACCAATCTGTAACAGGAAAAGCGTGAAGAACTTGCTTCAGGCTTTGCAACTGCCTGCCCAAATTGACGTGGTGAAATGTGCCCCTCATAGGCAAGGCAATGACAATGTGACTGAGGGTAACAGATATGCTGATGAGTCTGTGAGGTACTGCGTATTAAATTTGTGCACCTTTAATAGGGAATCTTCCAGTGAAAGTTCAGATGCGACAAATTGCAATCTGTTTTTATCTACAGTTGATACTTGAGAAGAAGTTAAGAGATTACAGGAATAAGTGCTCAGTGCAGAACAGCAAGGTTAGGTCCGAGCGGGTTGTGTCAAAAGAGCTGAAGATGACATTTGGATTTCAGGAGATGGAAGACCTGCACTGCCATATAGCTTATTAACTCCAATGGTGAGATATTATCATGGACCTGCACATGTAAGGAGAGATGCCATGGTGCACCTCTTTAGGCAAAAGTGGTTTAATCCCATATTCAGATTGACAGCTGAACGTTTGTGTCACAGATGTGTTGTGTGAGACAGCAGAATGTAGGCAGAAGAACAGCAGTAACACTAAGGGCCAGATGTAGGTAGCGAAATACCGGTCGATAACGGACGAAAATCATTGAATTTTGAAGGAATCGGTAAAATACTGATTCCTTAAAATAAGGAATCAGTAAATTACTGAATCCTTAAAACCTATGTAGGTAGCACTTAAGTGAGTGCATTTTTGCTTTAAGGATTCGTTATTTACCACCAACTACAAGTTGGTGGTAAATACCAAATACCTTTAAAAAAGCAATTATTTGCTTTTTTCAAAGTGCTATGTGGCAGAGTCGCACAGAGTCAAGCATCTATGGAAGATTGATGAAAAGTTAACAAATATCAAGAGTGCAACTGCTGGCTAAGATAAAGATTTATGTGCGCCACATGTGCACACATGCACGATTCAGGGGTGCAACAGGGTGTCAATGTGACACCCTGCCACCCTTGAATATGCTCCCGCTATTACCGATTCGGTAAATACCGAATCAGTAATAGTGAATGGCTTCCCATTCATTACTATGGGGCTTCTGGCCCATAGGAATGAATGGGAAGGTATTCCTTATTACCGAATCGGTATTTACCAATTCGGTAATAAAGAATATTAGAGAATATTACAGAATCAGTAAATTTTACCGATTTTTTTTACCTACATCATATTTACCGATTCCTAAATACCGAATCCGTAAAATTCGGTATTTAAGAATCGGTAAATTGTTATTACATACATCTAGCCCTAAGTCATATAGGGAGATCAAGGGGTCCCTTTAACAGGAAGCACGCGGATTTCATTGAGATGCCAGTGTGCAATAGGTTAGATATGTCTTAATGATTGTTTACATCTTTTCACTGTGGGTCAAAGCTTACCCGGTAATACTGCGTTTCGGCTTCCCAACTTCTTTGGAGTCAGACTGAGGAACTAATTTTTAAAATTAGATCCTGAAGATGTTATGTGCAGCACTTTAGGTTGAACAGAGACTCCACTGCAGTTATCGACCAGAGGCTTCTGAAATTGTGGAGCAAGACAACGGCAAATCCAGGTTGGAAAAAGTGTGTGCGTTTACGTCTCTAAAATGGCCTGATGCTTTGCCTCTTGTGCAGATGAGTCTATGCTGTACTCCAGATAGGACAGGATTGGCACCCCATGAAATTTTCATGATGTGGGGGCATGAGACTGCCAGCTGTGCCTGCAAATCCCCTTGTGAACATTAGAGAAGATATGATTCTTGACTGATGTAAAGGACTGGCTGATGTGGTATGTTCTATGACTCACCAGGTTGGAGACGGTATAGCCCCACCTCAACAGGAGCAGTCCCATGACCTTGGTTCCGCCGACAGGGAAATGGTGAAGTAGCATGTAAAAATGACAGCTGTGAAGTGCGAAGGTCTCCCTAACTGGGTAGATGCTCACCATATTCGAAGAATCATGTGTCCTCTTGATGATATAACAGCACATGTTCCTGATGTGCTCATGGTTACAGTGAGACAGAGAAAGCAGGTTAGTTAAGCTGGTGGGGACCAGCAAGCTGCTGAAACAGCACTCATTTGGCCTGGAGGGGGTCCGAGAGAGTCAACAGTTGAAGCCTGTACGGTAGGGTTTCATCCATTAAGGTTGACTGCATCAGATTCAGACCCTGACGAAGGGCCTACTGCATCTTTAGCGCAAGTGGTACCTTGGGAGTGGAGACCAAGATGACGAGAGAGTGAGACGCTGTCTGTCTGAAGTGCACGTACCACACACTATCCCTGAAGATACTGAGGGAATTGGCTACAGTGACAGTGATGAAGAAGGGTCAACAGTAAAGAGATCAAAGAGAGCTAGGTACCCGGTCAAAGGTGCTCTTCACTTGAATGAACCTACTTAGCAGTTGATGATTGGAAGAAAGCATTTGACACCCTTTGCTATAACAACTAGCATCAAATTGAGCCCCTGGCTGAACTGAGGGGCATATTTACCAAAAATTGGTATAGGGCCGTGCTGCAAGCCTTTTTGCTACGCTGTCCTACGCCAATTTAAAAGGGCAAGAATGCACTGTATTTATGAGATACAGTGCATTCCTGTCCTTTCAGCTAGCGCTGGTGCACAATTTGGTGCCTAGTGCCAACACAGACACCCTTTCACCATGGTGCAAGGGTGTCTGCGTTATTTGCAGGATCATTTTTGTGCAGGAATGGGCACCTTTCTGCTCATAAACAATCCATGGAGGCACTTTTCTCGTTCTATATGTGCTTCAGAATGCAGTACACATGGAAAGAAGAAACAACGAAGAGAAATGAAAATATTTCTCCTCGTTACACCTGCTCTAGGGAGGCATAAGGTTTTAGCACTGCCCCATGTTTATGTGATTATGTAAATCTAGGGCAGCGAGAAACACCCACCGCAATGCCCACGGAACGCCTCCTTGACGCAGAGTAGGGCAAGGCAGTGCTTTGCGCAGACTTCTTGTAAATAAGCCCCTGAGTTTTGAAATCGCATTCCCACTAAACAGACTGAGTCAACTTATTCTGGAAGTGATCATTAGTGAGTTTGAACTGCACGTTTACTAGAGACAACCTTAACAAGATTCGAAGAGACACTTGAACTTTGCTTCTCTGTTTGTGCTGGTGGAAACTAACTTAAAGAACTGCGCTGCAATCTTCTATCTAATGATCTGTCACTTGAGAACTCCTGGAGCCTAACACAAAATCTCTTAGATGCAAACACATTTGTGATGGAGTATTTGCTGTTGCAACAATAGGGTAAGTTGCCTTGCTTATCATTTTGAATTTGCTCCATCATTTACAGGTAGAAGAGCCTAAGACTACACGTGCCCCGCTAGTGCCCTTTCCTAGTGACACTAGTTTATTTTCAATAGATGAGAAAGGGTACATGTAGATATTTCTAGAGGAGATTACTCACTGAATGTTTATTATAAACTCTTTTATGAATATGTTGACACTATGGATGCTGGTGATTGCTATGTATGTATGCAATTGCTTGCATACGTTTCTGAGGGGATAACGTATCATCATCTCTTTTTGACATATGGAGTTACCTGTAGTTTATTAAGGAGCTTATTTTATCGGAAAGGTCGTTTTCAATACTATTGCTTGAATTATGATTTGGTTCTTTCAGAAGTGCTGAAGCACTTGTATCGACAGTCTGATGCAAAAAATGCTGAGATAATGGGATATTTCTTTAGACCCACTGTGACACTGGACACAGCTTATGCACATAGACACAACTTAACTTACATACTAACAGATTCATAGATTTAGTAGAATATAGAAGAAGAGACATCTTGGCTAAAGCGAATCATTCAAAAGTACCATCTTATTGAAGAAAGTGAACACAGAATAGTGGAAACATGGAAGCATTAGCTTTAGATTGGCAACATAAAGGGAAATTAGGCATTCACATTAGAAAATGTAGATTTTCACAGCCTGGTGGGCAGGAAATCTGGATTTTATTAATGACACAGAGGCTAAGATTATGCAAATCTCCTTTTATTGCCCGCTCATAGCAGCAACAATAGAGAGAATTTAGAACGTTTAAACATTCTAATAAAGTATAAAGTTCAGCAACGCACAGTCATCTTCCTGTTTCAAACGTTGAAAACAAGACAAATCCCAAAACATAGGACTAGAAATCCAAAGGTGAATGCTCCTAATGCGTCATTCCAAACCTCATTCTCTGAAGTCTTCTTATTCTGAAAAAAAATCAGAATGTCATGTATTTATTCAATCAGGGCGGGGATTACTGCAGTGGGATAATCTTAGCCTTTGTGTCATTAATAAAATTCAGATTTTCAGCAAACCAGGCTGTGAAAAATCTACATTTTATGTCAGGACATGGTGGCTAACATTATGTAAGTTTAAAGTGCTGTTAAAGCATTTTCATTTTTTTTGAAATTTTTTTATTGGAAATCCTCAAATATACCATTACAGGAGATTGGAAGGAGATTGGAAGCACAGACCAATGATCATCGACAACAGCATAAAAGGATATAAAGCCTCGCGCAGCGAGGGAAAACATTACAGCAATGGTCAACGCAGACGTACATTAAGGATCAATAAATGGATATGTCCACAGTGTTCCAGGAGTTGGGAGGATTTCCTTTTCTAATAGGATTCGAGGATATTATAGCGTGCAATTTTAAGAAACAAAAGAAGAAAATTGGAGTTAATCTCAGAACAGGAGAGCAGTCATCATTAAAGGAGCACATAGCGGGAAGCATGATAAAAGGAAGCATTCGCCGAAACGCAGTGTCCCACCAGCAAGAAACTAGGACCAGCAGCTGAATCACATAACGACACAGTACAGTAAACTCCCCAATAACACTGGACCCCGATCCCAAATTAAGCAAAAAGGTATATAAGAACAGAAAAGAAACAGAGTAAGAGAAGAAAAAGAAAGAGGGCCATAGAAACAAAGGAGGAACACAGAATACATCCCATCCCCCAACCCCCCACCCTGCATACCAGCGGAAGGCCACGGCCCAGCCCCCCCCATAGGCATGCCTGTCGCCCCAAGAACCCCAAACGCAGGAAATAACGGAGGAGGGCCGTAGCTCCAGCCCCAGACTCACCCCCAGCCTCCCCCACCCCCAAAAAGCGGAAATCCACTAAGAAGGAGCGTGAGCATTAGTGTATGGTCATCCCAGCCGTACAAAGTCTCCAGTTCAAACAATGTTCCGTTTCGGCACCGAGGTCACTGAGGAGATGTCGAAGCAGCAGTCAGCCCTCACCAGTCCGGGAAAAAGTCAGCATTCCTCCCAATCCGTGCGCAAAAAGTCGCAGTATACCAAAAGTACCAGTTGGGGACACACAGTTCCACAACAAAGACCACAATAATAGCAAAGGAGCATTTCTCCAGGGCATCCCAACAGTCTGTGGTGGTGCAGGGTGCCCGTGATCGGGAAACAGATGAGCTGGTAGAAGATCAAGGAGGGTAGCAGGCGCATCATCCCAGATATAATGTTCCCTAGGCTCTCCATTCAGCGTCACACACTCCTGGGAGTCAACTACTGCGGTAGCCGGGGACAAGGTGGGCATACACTCCTTGCTGCATGCATCTGCGACCAGGTGCGCCACAACAGGAGAAGGTACCAGCTGCGCGGGGCGCACATTCGTCCACAGACCTTTCAGGGCATTATGCAGGTCATTGATGGCCAACAAAACATCTCTCACTGTAGGCGCCATTTCACCCTAGGCAGTTAATCGGGACCTCGGGACTCAAGGAACAAAGAAAGAGCCGCCTCAGTAGCAGTTCGACTTAAACAAAGACGTGCAGTTCGTAGAGGAGTTGCGGAGAGTCACACTCAAGCCCCGTTCAACCACAGCGGCACGCACTTCTTACCGCATTTCGGTTGTAATCTGGCCCGGGCCATAGATTCTGCCTTGCAGCATACCTTCCCCAAAGTCAGGAATATCAGCCAAAAAGCTTTAGTAAGCAGGTAGTAGGTCCGGCGCTGCGAGCGCATTCGATGCCTGCGGCAAAGGTGGTTTCGGTTTCACCTCCGGGGCTCCGGACTATCATGACCGATCGGGGCCGTTGTTTATCGCCTGTGAGGCGGTCATGCCGCAACCCGAGGTCCCGGCTCATCCGGACTGAAGGCCGGAGACTTCAGGACAACGATTCTCAGCCATCCGGGGCGGTGCGTGGACCGGAGTCACATGGTCGGGCTCCGCCGCTGCTCCTCTGCACGGGGCCGCGGCTGGGGTGCAGGATCGCGGGCAGGATATCATGGGAGACGAGGGTGAGCGGCGGAGCTCGGCGTCCGCGCGGCCATCTTGGCCGCCGTCCTGGCTCCTCCCTATGTTAAAGCATTTTCAATTGCATTCACAACAGATCAAAAGTGGCAACTTTTTAACATATTTTCATTCGATCAATCTGCAGCTCCTAAGATATTTTGCAAGCCACTGCCCAGGACAAATGCTTTTGATGCTGACGCATCCCTAAGGGAATGAGCTCCAAACCTACTGACATCTAAACCTGCCTCTCTCATGACCTATTTCACCAATCTTGCGAAAGATAGGAGGTGAAACTGCTCTATCAGGCCACCTGTATTAAACCAGTAATTGTGCAACATTGTTTCTCAAACTCTCGGTTCTTCTATCATACTCTTTCTAACATTTAACCATACAAAGGGGCATATTTACAAGAACTTAACACCACCATGACATTGTGGTGCCTTTTTTTTAGTGCCGTATTTTCAAATTGTCACTAACTCCAGTTAGCTGCAATTTTCTGGCGTAAACGTGAATTTTCAAGATTTCCACTTCTGTTAGCAGGACATAATGAAAATGAGATGCAAGGTAGGCGTTCCTGTGAAAAAACTGCTGCTAACACACAACACAATATTTACAAGGAAATCCCAGTACATCGATAACCCCCCCAAAACTGCCGCTAACTCTAATTAGCTGCAGTTTTCTAACGTCATTTCCTACCTGGTCTAAAAAATGGTGCAAACACACCTGTATATAAGGAAGACAATCGAAGACCCTCATTGGCAACCTCAACTATGCCATTGAGCTACTACTTTTGCAACTTGGGAGTCCCAAGGATGCTGCCACCACAGAGGCAGCGCTGCAGAAGAGAGCGGGTATACCGCCAAAGGATCACCCTTATCTACCTCCGTCCCGATGAGGTAATAGCCCATTACATCCTAACAAGGCCCTCCAGCCTATGCCTACTCAACCAGATAGCGCCAAGCTGCAGGCCCCATCCCAGTGCAGCACTAACATCCTTTCACAGACCAAGCTACTTGCTGTGCTGCACATGTTGGCCTCAGGCACCTTCCAACCCACCACTGCCAGAAGTGCCGGAGTCTATCAGGCATCCTTCTACAGGTTTCTCCCCACTGTCTTGGATGCCATTATCAGCATGATGCTACAGCAAATATGCTTTCCCAACACTGTGCAAGAACAACTCGCCCACAAGCAAGGCTTCTATATCATTGCTGGTTTTCCGCATGTGCTGGGGGCAATGGACTGCACTCATGTGAAATTTGTGCCTCCTGCAGACACTGCACACATCTACAAAACAGGAACAGGAAGCACACATACTCGATGAATTTGCAGGCAATTGTTGGCCATCTTGCAGTGTTCATCATTGTCGTCAGCAAGTATCCAGACAGTGTCCATGATTCCCACATCTCCCGCCAATCCGTTATCAACCAGCGGTTCCAGAATGGCATCTATGGAAATGGACTGCTTGTTGGTAAGTACAAACTGAACACACAACACACCTCAAGTTACCCAATCATGTAACTCAACTATGTGAGAATGCACATGTAGAAAATTGAATTGTGCATAAATTGTCACTGGGCCAACTACTATACACAAACAACTAATGGCAAAGAACAACATATATGAAATTAGTCTCAACAAGGGAGTAGGCTAGAAATACTATCACAAACCACTAATTCACTCAAGGAATACAGATCTTGCAGAACTCATCAGATACAAATTGCAAGTAATCAATGCAGCAGGTGCCACAGGACATATGCTTGTGCTGGGCTGCATCAATTCTGAAACAAAGCCATGTGTCCAACAAGATGACAGATCACTCTGCTCTCCCCTGTGCTGGTGCACAATTAGCGGACATGCACCAACACAGGCAACCATGCACAATGGTGCAAGGGTGCCAGCATCATGGGGAGGAAAGTATTTCTGTTTCAAGAGGCACCTAATTGCACAGAAACAATAACAGTGGATTTCCCCTTCCTATGTGCGGTGTCAGAATGCAGCATGCATAGAAAGAGCATAAAAATACTAGAAATGTTAATCTTACTCCATCTTGCGCTTCCCTACACTTCCATGCATTTCTAGGTGTAAATTTAATACCAAAGGCGGAAATATAGCCAAATAAATTTGTGTTGTGTGGGAACACCCATGTCAACATCTATGGCCCACTCTAACACACAATCAGTTGGCTTAAAAGTTACCATATGCCCAAGGACATGAATAGACGTGCGTTGGCTTGACATGTCCCAGTAAGTAGAGTGCACCAGGTAGCAGTGCTGCTGCGTCTCAAGCAGTGACCAAGTGCAAGGGGGGTGTAACTAAGCCACCTTGAGTACAACATTTAGCATTCAAGTACTTCTGGTGCCAGCTACCCTCAGTACAGTATCGCACAATGATGGATATTGCAGATGTGCATACATAGTAATGTGCAAAAAGTCAAGGTGTTACGGTACCCATAGATCCTGACAGTTACTACATGGAGGTATTACACAGGGCCTGTTCAATGGCATCATAGTGATGTGTAGGCTGTAAAGTATAAGCAATTCAAATTCAGCAATGCATGTCGATTGTATGTACCACAACATGTGGAAGGAGAAAGTAGAAAGCTGCACAATGGACACAAAATCAAAAAGTGTACTCTGCAAGCACATCAGGCCAAAATAATAATGGACACTTTTCTCAATTTTCTGTTTCAGCTGATCAAGGTTATGCACTGTCACCATGGATGATGACCCTCTTTAAAGTTCCCCACACACAGGCCCTGGCACTGGTACACACAAGGGCCATTGTGGAACGGATCTTTGGAATCCTCGAATACAGGTTTTGTTGCCTGGACATTTCGGGGGAAGACTCCTGTACAGGCCAGAATTGGTCTGCAAAATAATACGGGCCTGTTTTTTTGTTTGTTTTGCACAATATCTGTGTAAGAACTAATACACCTCTGCCGGAAGACCTGGAAGAGCTGGACAATACGGAGGATGGGCAGTATTAATCCCTTCAGTGCTGATGACAAAGCCAGCTCGTCATGGGCTTTACCTGCCCTGTGCTTATGACGAGCTGGCTTTGTCATGTAAAGTGGGATTTATGGAATTGCAGCACCCAGGTGGAAAACCCCTAGCAGCCAAGGTGTTAAGAAGTTGATGCAAGGCACACCACAACTTCAGCAGCTACAACATCAAGGAGGGATGCAATCATCTGTAACTTCTTTTCCTAATGAGAACTCTTAAATGTCTTGATTCACCCATAGCTTTAAACCAATGGTTCCACCTTGTGATTTAGCACAATAAAATATCACTATTCCAATATCTTGTATCCTTGGTTTGCAACTTCAGAAGGTGAACGGTCATGTAAAGTTACGTTATCAAAACAACTGTGTCGCACAGATCACTCACCTAGCAGGGGCTATGACACCAACTAAAGTAAGACAGGGAATCAGCCAATGTTTTGAGCATCTGAACTTCTGACTGTGTATATTTTCTCATTAAGAAATAACAAATGATTGGTGTGTGTTCTCCTGAGCATAATCAGGTCCGTTTTTACCCAAGACCATAGTACAACATACAATGCGTGTCTGATGCATCATTGTAGCTAGGGCCACACAGCTCTAATTCATTCTAAATAGTTGAAACACAACAACTCTGTGTAATCGGTGCCACAGGAAAAAAGTTAACCGACAAAAGGCACAAAGATACATGACAATGGATCAACTTTCTGGATCAACTTTCGGGTGTGGAGGCTGATGAATCAAAGGATAGTAGAGCCTGACTAACATATGTTTCAATGCGGTGCAAGGAATGCTTTTAACATCAAGCATACCCATTTTTTCAACATTAGCAAGTGACACTAACTCCCTAGCTGATACATGTGTCACTGTAATAACAAATAAGCACATCTTGCATCACTAACACTGTGCATGATTCATCATTCAACACTGCACTAATCTAACAATAAATAAGCACAAACAATCATAGGTTATGGTATTATGTTATGTTATTAAAAATGTATAAAGCGCGCATACGCCCGAGAGCTTCTTGGCGCTGGAAAGAGATAAAAAACATAACAAGGGGTGAGTCTACGAGAATCTTTATTTCAAGTATGCCTATGTGAAAAGGTGAGTCTTAAATGCCTTTCTAAAGGCAAGGAGGTCCTTACTCTGTCTGAGGGCTAGTGGCAGAGAGTTCCATAGGGTGGCTGCTAAAAAATGGAAACTGCTGCCTCCTTGTCGTTTTTTCTTAAAGCGTGGTACCTCAAGTAGATCTTTGTGGGCTGATCTCAAACTGCGTGAAGGAACATATCTTCCAATCAGCTGCCTGATGAATAAAGGTCCCTTACCTTGCAATGCCTTGAAGATAATACACCCAGCTTTGAATTCGGCTCTTTGAGCCACAGGTAGCCAGTGCAGGGTCTCCAAGCCTGATTTAATCGATTCCCATTTGGGTACATTGCAGATCAGCCTGGCGGCCTGGTTTTGCAGGTACTGCAGTCTTCTAAGTTGGCCAACAGGTAGGCCAAGATAGAGACTGTTTGAGAAGTCGATGTGGGAGAGGACTAGGGCCATGACTACCTGAATTAGGGCGGAATGGTTGAGGAAGTGTGCGATTTTCCTAATTTTCCTCAGTTGAAAAAATCCAGAGGAAACCACGGTTCCAATCTGGGTTTTTAACGTGAGGTCCTCATTGATGGTTATCCCCAGGCTTTTTACAGTTAGAGATTTCTTAGGGGGGAGGCCCATATCAACAGGCCAGAAATTAGGGCTCCAACTGATTTCGCTCTTACCGGGCAGGATCAGCTCAGTTTTCCCCGGGTTTAATTTAAGATGGTTTGAGGACATCCAACTCTGGATTAAAGTCATGGTGGCTTGAAAATCCTCCACAGCATTTGGAGAATTAAGTACGAAGACTAGCTGCAAGTCATCTGCATAGTTGTATACAGTGACTTTGTGCTTTCTTAAAGCAAAAAGAAGGGTCAGCCATGGGACAACTGGAAAGGCATCAGCAAACAACAACGTGTATGTAGGACTATAGACAAGGCAATGCAATGGCATTAAAGTGTTGATGTCATATGCACAACAACATGAGTGCGTAATGGCAATGAATGCGGAGAACTGGCCATATCTTCATCCCATCACAATTACTCTGTGTTGACACCCCCAAGACAGAGAACAGACATACACATGAGTGAAATGCAACTAGGAAACCAATAAGTACAGCCAAAACATGCAATTAACATACAATCAATTACATTGGGAATGATCAATGTCTTGTGTAAGATGTACCTTGAAAAACATGGTAGGACTATGAAGTTGCATCACCTCTCTCTGGACTGCCACTACAAGTTCACAAATGCCAATTGCATGATGTGTGTACTCTAGGGATTAACCACAACTCCAATATGCAAAATATCCCTACAGCTCAGGCATAGTTGAACACAAATACAACCATGCATCTAAAATGAAATGGCCATGTCACATACGGTTGTATCTCTTAAGGAATGTACCAAATGCTCATTAACACACATGTTTGTGTTAGATGGCCAGGCACCATGTATAGCATGTATTGCAGTCTAATGTGGCCAACCAGGCCCTCTCCTCCAGTCAGGTGTATGCTAGACAGAAATCTCTGTCCAGATAGCACCAAGGGAAATCCACCCAAGAACTCAATAGCAATGGGTGAGTAAAGGCTGCTCCACCTGGATGTCTCCTGAATGCCACCTTTGGCAGTGCCCACGGAAATTTTGGGGGTACAAGCAGAGTGCTCACGGCTTTCAGCCAGGTACCACCCCTGGGCCTCCTCCGCTCCACGCCCAACCTTCTCCTGACCTGGACAATAACACCAGGCCTCTAACCGCCGCGCCATCTCTGAATCAGTGTCTCAGCCAGATTTCACAATCCTGGGTACAGCAGAGTACTCTGAGTATGCAGGGGAACCTCCAGATGCAGGAGTTGGAATTGGTTCCTCTGAGTTGCCTAGTCACAGGTCCCTTGCCACACAAGATTTATGCAGGTCAGGGGCCTCACCCTCAACAGCGTATGACCAGCACAACCTCCTCCAGCATGATGATGTTGAGAGGCGCAGCACAACATTGGCTGTCTCCCCTGTCATCCCAGTGCAGTGGTGCTGCATGTCTTGCAATGCCGACTACCTTTGTTCTTGATCAGGAGCACCTCGACTGATCACCGCTACAAGGTGCACCATGCAGGCTAATCATGTCAGCAATGTGTCTATATCTGGCATGCCAGAATTTGCTACCAGGTAAGGGTGATAGCTGATGCATAAATGTGTACAGCCAGGGACCATAGGCTCGTGCATGATGCGCACACTGCCTCCAAAGTCAGTCTGCAGTAACTCTGCAGCACATGTGTCGACCACTCCTGGTCTCATACAAAGGCACAGCATGGTCTCCAGTCCATGGGGACTGTCTGCGCTTCCAGGCATTGGACGCCATGCTGTTGCAAGGAGTGCGCAATGTATAGTGCTGCATTGCTGTTTCTCGCCAACAATGTGCCAGATTTCAGACATGAGGCCCAAATTCTCCGTTTCCTCTTCACCTGGGACTCTGGGTGCACATCATGTCTGTGCATGGCTATGTGGGACTTGTTGCCCTCTGCAGAATGTGGTCATGGCTGCTTCATTATGCATTCTGGTGCATACATTTCTTAATACCTCATCGGAGGTGTCTTTGTAGGCTCTTGTAGCCTTTAGAGGCAGAAAAGTGATGGAGGGCTGACTTACATCAAATATTTTGACCCGTAACTGTCCAGCTGTCATTTCATTTTCTCTTTTAACTTCAAGATGTGTATCATTGTCACGCTAGACTGATGGGCAATTGTGTCTGACACAAGCGGATTCTTACGCCATATAATGACGTATTGTACATATGTTGCTAACATGACAGTGGATCTGGTCGATAGACTCCGTCCAAATATATTTGCCGCTTTGCAACCTCTAAAATGCATAGCACAATATCTTGAAATCATGCCCATGAGTGCCTTTGCACAGCCCATCGGAAATGTGCACATCTTTGCCTCCTGCTAAGCAAATACTCAAATGTGAATCTGTAGTCAAGCCTTCGCATTGCATGCTGCATCATAAATCTTCAATACAATTAGTGAATGCCTGTTGTTCACGTTCTTGTGTGTTGCAAGTCCATTAAAATGGTACAGACATTACAGTAATTTGTAATGTAGCAGTCTCATATGTAGTCACACATACGACCAATGGCAACCATTATGACCACCACTGATGCATGCATTTTCTATCACACATGACAAGATATGGATATGCATCAATGTGAGGAACAAGTGCATGGTGACAGCTCAGTATTACTGATATCATGACATATCAGAATAACTAAAGTCACCAACACAACACAGATCACATTCCATAGCCATATGGTATTGTTAGGCATGTAATATGGTACATTAGCTGATCAACTAGCAGTTAGCGGTAAAAAATTGCTGCGTTTTCACGTAAGCGATAGTTTTTCTCATAACCGCCATGGAAATCCCTCGCTAAATACATGTTACAACAATGAAAAATTCCCACTTACGCCTTAGTCACTAATTTTTTCTCACTGAGTCTGAAAACGTGCCGCAAACGTCCAGGAAGTGATGTCAGTCTGCATCCTGTTTCATGCAGGAGTACTGTACACTTGTACTTTCTCTTTTAACCACACTGTTGATGCCTGTGGAGAGTTGTGGAGGTGTTTGGTGTTGTGTGTTGGTGTTGTTGTGCAAGAGAGTAGTTTTGTGTCTAGTATACTGTCCCTTCTGTCCTGTTAAGTCCGGTGTCTTTGTCTTTACATGTTTTTTGCATCTTTGTGATTATCTTGTTGGTGTCTGTCCAAGGGCTATATCTGTGAGTGTTATCGTTTTTGGGGTATTTACTTGGGCTTTATTTTTGAATAGTGGGTTTAGTTGTGTGTTTGGAGATGTTGGGTGAGGGTAGGGTGGGCAGGATGTCAGAGGAGGCATTGGGGGCCTTCCTCTAGCTGCTAAAGTTTAGTTTACCACGAATGGTAGAGAGTGGGGGACGGGTCCTGCAGGGCTATTATGTCAGGATCAGGAAGATGAGGTGGAAGCACATTTGCACCCACATGATGCGAATCTTCTGGGCGGACAGGACTGATGGCAGGATTGTTTCAGACGTGAGGGAGACCTCTTGGATCACCTGGGGATCATTGTTGGCAGGCACGGTGGAACGTACATGACAAAGGTTTTATGAAATCACAGTGTGTTTTTTCTGTTAACAACTGTAGTCAGTGACACAATGCAATATACGCTACAGGATGATGCCATCCATTTTTGCTGAAGGAAAGCTGCCTAGCTCCAACGCAGTCACACTTGCACCATTGTGCAAGTGTTACTGTGTTGATGTGAATGAATGACCATGTGCACATAAACAATCATGAAGTGAGCTGCACAACGTAGCACACATGGCAAAACACACAATATGGTGTACTAACTCGACTATCCCAGTTGGGCAAAGCTCTAAGCATTTGTTAGCAGTTCCCAATTTAGGCGCTGGACCACATGTATGCCACACTTTAAAATCTGCTCCAGTTTATTGGAGCACCAGTTGTAAGTGACAGGTATTACTCCAAACAGGCAGACTCATACATAAGATGAGACCTGGTGTACATGAGAATTTAGGATGAGTGGCATGACCCAGAGTCACACCTTCTTTGAATATCCGTTGGGTGGCAAAGGGCTACAATGCCATGGCAAGTAAGTACTTGGAGGAGAGGGAATCCACACAGCGGAAGTCACTGCCAAATTTCACCAGACAAAAGTGGAGAAAAGCGTGCTGCCCTGCCTGCATCATCAACTCAGCAGAGGGACACTGAGGCAATGCCAGACCCTTCAGGTGTTCGACGTGGTGGCAAACATACTCACTGGTCAGCTGCACCTAAACAAACCACACCGGGCCAACCTGCTGCACCAGCCTCAACTCCGCAACCAGGTGCCTCCTCACAACCTGCTCAACAAGGCAGTGTGGGGATGCTCAGACGTGAGTCCCAGGCTCTCCACACCACTGGAGTCAAGCTGTCCAGGCTGATGAAGGCTGATAGTCAGAAACCGGTCCTTGGATGCTTGATTCCGGTCTGGGAAAGACATGGCTTGGTAGTTCGGACTGGACTGTTCCCATGAGGCACAGGGTCAGAGCTGATTTGCATATAGCCAGTGTCTAACCCAGGGTGGTGTGGAGTGCAAAAAAACGATGGATTTAGGCCCAGATCCTTGTACTGGGGTGAATGTATGACATTGTTCTACATTCTGTCCATCAACTGTGTTTTTTGCAATTTTCACCCCGAGTGTGCTGGGGATGCTCAGACGTGAGTCCCAGGCTCTCCACACCACTGGAGTCAAGCTATCCAGGCTGATGAAGGCTGATAGCCAGAAACCGGTCCTTGGATGCTTGATTCCGGTCTGGGAAAGACATGGCTTGGTAGTTCGGACTGGACTGTTCCCATGAGGCACAGGGTGAGATCTGATTTGCATATAGCCAGTGTCTAACCCAGGGTGGTGTGGAGTGCAAAAAAATGATGGATTTAGGCCCAGATCCTTGTACTGGGGTGAATGTATGACATTGTTCTACATTCTGTCCATCAACTGTGTTTTTTGCAATTTTCACCCCAAGCGTGCTGGGGATGCTCAGACGTGAGTCCCAGGCTCTCCACGCCACTGGAGTCAAGCTATCCAGGCTGATGAAGGCTGATAGCCAGAAACCGGTCCTTGGATGCTTGATTCCAGTCTGGGAAAGACATGGCTTGGTAGTTCGGACTGGACTGTTCCCATGAGGCACAGGGTCAGAGCTGATTTGCATATAGCCAGTGTCTAACCCAGGGTGGTGTGGAGTGCAAAAACACGATGGATTTAGGCCCAGATCCTTGTACTGGGGTGAATGTATGACATTGTTCTACATTCTGTCCATCAACTGTGTTTTTTGCAATTTTCACCCCGAGTGTGCTGGGGATGCTCAGACGTGTGTCCCAGGCTCTCCACACCACTGGAGTCAAGCTATCCAGGCTGATGAAGGCTGATAGCCAGAAACCGGTCCTGGGATGCTTGATTCCGGTCTGGGAAAGACATGGCTTGGTAGTTCGGACTGGACTGTTCCCATGAGGCACAGGGTCAGAGCTGATTTGCATATAGCCAGTGTCTAACCCAGGGCGGTGTGGAGTGCAAAAAAACGATGGATTTAGGCCCAGATCCTTGTACTGGGGTGAATGTATGACATTGTTCTACATTCTGTCCATCAACTGTGTTTTTTTCAATTTTCACCCCGAGTGTGCTGCGGATGCTCAGACGTGAGTCCCACGCTCTCCACACCACTTGAGTCAAGCTATCCAGGCTGATGAAGGCTGATAGCCAGAAACCGGTCCTTGGATGCTTGATTCCGGTCTGGGAAAGACATGGCTTGGTAGTTCGGACTGGACTGTTCCCATGAGGCACAGGGTCAGAGCTGATTTCACCCAGGGTGGTGTGGAGTGCAAAAAAACGATGGATTTAGGCCCAGATCCTTGTACTGGGGTGAATGTATGACATTGTTCTACATTCTGTCCATCAACTGTGTTTTTTTCAATTTTCACCCCGAGTGTGCTGCGGATGCTCAGACGTGAGTCCCAGGCTCTCCACACCACTGGAGTCAAGCTATCCAGGCTGATGAAGGCTGATAGCCAGAAACCGGTCCTTGGATGCTTGATTCCGGTCTGGGAAAGACATGGCTTGGTAGTTCGGACTGGACTGTTCCCATGAGGCACAGGGTCAGAGCTGATTTGCATATAGCCAGTGTCTAACCCAGGGTGGTGTGGAGTGCAAAAAAACGATGGATTTAGGCCCAGATCCTTGTACTGGGGTAAATGTATGACATTGTTCTACATTCTGTCCATCAACTGTGTTTTTTTCAATTTTCACCCCGAGTGTGCTGCGGATGCTCAGACGTGAGTCCCAGGCTCTCCACACCACTGGAGTCAAGCTATCCAGGCTGATGAAGGCTGATAGCCAGAAACCGGTCCTTGGATGCTTGATTCCGGTCTGGGAAAGACATGGCTTGGTAGTTCGGACTGGACTGTTCCCATGAGGCACAGGGTCAGAGCTGATTTGCATATAGCCAGTGTCTAACCCAGGGTGGTGTGGAGTGCAAACAAAACGATGGATTTAGGCCCAGATCCTTGTACTGGGGTGAATGTATGACATTGTTCTACATTCTGTCCATCAACTGTGTTTTTTGCAATTTCCACAAGGCACAGGATCACTCCCAGCTGCACCACGGAGACAGATAATTGGGTACACCAACAGGGTCAAAAGGTGTCTTTTGGACCTCAATGTAAGGATGGCTCATGTGGAAAACGACATCTCAGAGATGAACTCCCACCTCCAGGACACTAAGGGTGCCCTGGGCCTCCCCTTCTGAGCCCGCAACGTTTTTATCCATCCCCCTTGTACAGTCCCCTTAGGAGAGCAAGGAGATGCAGACTTTTACTTTTTTTTATTACTGTAGGATTTTTAAGTGTAGTTTTAGAGTAGGTCTAGCTTAGAGGTAGGTGTAGATAAGGTTTTAGATATTTTATGCATTTTAAATAGTGTTTTGGGCTACGTTTCTGTGGAGTTATTTATTTATTTATTTATTTTATTTTGCAGATTTATAGAGCGCATGGCTGCCCGAGAGCGTCCCAGCGCTAACAGAAATCCACTGTGATCTCCAGAGGAGGGGACCGGAGGGGAAGGAAGAGATCAAGGGAACAGCCATGTCTTCAGGGATTTGCGGAATGCTAGGAGATTAGGTTGGGACCGGAGGTCCGGTGGAAGAGTGTTCCACATCTTGGAAGCCTGAAATGAGAATTGTCGACCTCCAGAACGTGATTTTTTAATCATGGGTATTTTGGTCAGGTGGGCATTAGTAGAGCGTAGGGTTCTGGTTGTCGTGTGGGGAGTCACGAGGTCTTTCAGGACCGGAGGGGCTTTTCCATGCAGGATTTTGTGGGTTAGGCACATTGCCTTGAAGTGCACCCTTTGTTCCACAGGGAGCCAATGGAGTTCTTTGAGTGCAGGTTTGGCAGAGCAGCGTTTTTTGGTGCCAGTAAGGATTCTGGCAGCCGCATTTTGCACCACCTGCAGCCTGGAGATGACTTTCTTTGGGGATCCAAGATATAAGGCATTGCCGTAGTCCAGTCTGGACAGTATGAGGCCCTGCATGACCAATTTTCTTGACTGGAATGGTAAGAGTGGAAGAATTTTGCGGATGGAGCGGAGCAGGCCAAAGCATATTCCTGCGGTTTTCTTGGCCTGAGTGTTGAGAGTGAGTTTGTCATCCAACCAAATCCCCAGGCTTTTGATATCAGTTTTGGGGATTGGTGGTGGGCCCATACTGGGAGGCCATAGGGACTCCGGGCGGAAGAGGGACTGTTTGCCTAGTACCATTAACTCGTTTTTTTCCCCATTGAGCTTTAAATGGGAGTCGCTCATCCAGCTAACTATATTCTCCAGGCAGGAATACAGATCGATAGTGGGGGGTTCAGACTGGCTCAGGGAGACAACCAGCTGTGTGTCGTCCGCGTAGGTCAGAAGTTTAATGCCATACGGGACGACAATTTGTTCAAGGGGTGCCATATATACGTTGAAGAGTGTAGGGCTCAAAGAGGAGCCCTGAGGCACTCCGCAGCGTATCGGGGTTTCCCTAGAAATACAGTCTCCATCTGCCACCTGAAAGGAGCGGTTGTGGAGGAAGGATTTTAGCCATTTGAGGGCCGTCCCAGTGATGGCGAGGTTTTCCAGGCGGTGGGCAAGGATGCTATGGTTGACGGTGTCGAATGCTGCGCTTAGGTCCAGGAGGATCACTGCCACTGATCCTCCTGCATCGATGACTTTCCTGGTTTCTTCGACTACCGCCACCATAGCTGTTTCTGTCCCTTGTCCCGGGCGGAAGCCTGTTTGGGAGGTTTTTAGCAATTCATTGGACTCAAGATAATGTGAGAGCTGGGAATTTATGTATTTTTCCGCCAGTTTACTAATCCCTGGGAGGAGAGATATAGGTCTAAAGTTAGCCAGGTTGTCCGGGTCAAGGTTTGGTTTTTTTATGAGTGCCTTCACCACCGCTTTTTTCCAGGTTGTGGGCACTGTACCAGCTTCAAAGGAGGTGTTTAGCAAGTTGGTCATAAGAGGTAAGATGCTCGGGCCACCTGTTTAAGATGCATCACCGGGGCTGGATCATGGGGCGATCCGCTTTTGAGGGCTTGTAGTAAAACAACAAGAGTTTCTGCGTTGATGGGTTGGAATTTGCTTAGCTCCATGCCTTTGCTCTGATGTTGGGAGGTGGGGGGGGGGAGGGATCTATGGGGGAAGAGGCGGAAGTTGTTTGAGTATAGTTTGAATTTTAGAGTCAAAAAAGTTGGCTAACTCATTACAGTGTTCGAATGTAGGATCTCGCACAGCTGGGGGAGTGGGGGGTTTTAGAAGCTTTTTCAGAGTGAGAAACGTCTCTCTCGACGAATTTGCCGCTTCGCTAATTTTCTCGCTGTAAAAGGAGATTTGTGCGTTTTCCAGAGCTTTTTTATAATTGAGAATCATCAGTCTATAGTTAATTTTGCTGGTGGGATTAAAGTCTTTTCTCCAGACTCTTTCTGCTCTTTTACAGGTTTTCTTTAGAAGGCGTATTTCTTGGGTAAACCATGGAGAGGTTGCTTTTGTCCTTGGTTTACAATGAGGTTTTTTTGGGAGAGCTAAGTCTAGAGAATTGGTAATCCAGGATGCAAATTCCCTATCAGCAAGGTCGATGGTTGAGCTAAGGGTAGGGACTGTGTCCTCGAGGGCTTGATTCCATTTAACATAGTCTAATTTCGCCCAGGGTCTGGATGGTCTGCCGGGGGCTTGGGTTTGCGGCGGTGTGGGGTAGATGTGCCAACTGAAAGGAATAAGTAGGTGGTCGGACCATGGCACAGGAGTGGGGGGCCTGGTCACAAGGTCAAGGAAATTACAGAATATGGGGTCGAGCATATGCCCCCGATTATGAGTAGGGAGGGAGTCCTGTAAATGCAATTGGTGGGAGGCCAAGTCTTGGATCAGTTCTGAGGCCGTGTTGTCTTTGCTGTCTTCAAAGTGGACATTAAAGTCACCTAAAATGAGGAAGTTGGTCCGAGCGCTAGATCTGGCCAAGGAGCATTCTAGGAGGGAGTTAGGGAATTATCCCATGGAACCAGGGGGATGGTAAATAAGGAGTCCAGAAAGAGAGGAACAAGGGGAGATTTGTAAGGTAAAGTGGACGTTTTCACAGTCTATCAGAGGACTGTCAAGGAAACGGCATGGTATTGAATCCTTGGAGATGACAGCAATGCCCCCACCTCTACCTTTGGGACGGTCAAGATGTTGGATACTGAATCCTGGGGGAAGTGCTTGGACTATGTCGGCGTCTGAGTTGGGTGTCAGCCACGTTTCTGTAAGGAACAGTATTTCAAGATTAAGGTCTTCGATAATCATATTTATTTCAAGGGCGTGTTTGGGTAGTGATCTGCAATTGATCATTGCCATGTTTATAGTCGTTTGGGTGGGAGCTTTGATGATAGAGGGGGTGTATTTAAAGGAGCAATGTGGACAGTGAGTAAGGCGGGAGTCTCCCTTTAGTACTTGGGAGCATGAAGATGGAACGGGCCTGTTGAGATGGCGTAGAGCATCCCCTGAATAGGTAGACCGTACCTCAGGCCTCTTGCAAGGCCCCTGGCGTGTCCTGGCGCGGACGGGCGCAGACGGGCTTGCCTTAGGCGCTCCCGCTGCGCTCGTCCGCTGCGCTTGCGTGGAAGGCACATTTGTAAGCGGGTGGGGTGGGCGTGGCCTATTCGGTGGGCGTGGCCTCGCGACTGGCGATGGCGCCGTCCCAAACAACTTCACGAAGCAGCGCTAAATCCGCTGCTTGTGAGATAGCGGTAATCAGAAAACTCAACAAGAGCTCAGGGTAAGTGAGTAAGTTTAAAACAATGACATAAATCAGAAATAAACAGTTTTAAAATCGTTTTTCAATCCCTCCGGCTTCCGCCTCAGAGGTAGTGTTATCTGCAGGGCGCACTAGTGTTCAGTGCTTTATAGGCGGGCGGGGTGGGTGTGGCCTATTCGGTGGGCGTGGCCTCGCGACTGGCGATGGCGCCGTCCCAAACAACTTCACGAAGCAGCTCTAAATCCGCTGCTTGTGAGATAGCGGTAATCAGAAAACTCAACAAGAGCTCAGGGTAAGTGAGTAAGTTTAAAACAATGACATAAGTCAGAAATAAACAGTTTTAAAATCGTTTTTCAATCCCTCCGGCTTCCGCCTCAGAGGTAGTGTTATCTGCAGGGCGCACTAGTGTTCAGTGCTTTATAGGCGGGCGGGGTGGGCGTGGCCTATTCGGTGGGCGTGGCCTCGCGACTGGCGATGGCGCCGTCCCAAACAACTTCACGAAGCAGCGCTAAATCCGCTGCTTGTGAGATAGCGGTAATCAGAAAACTCAACAAGAGCTCAGGGTAAGTGAGTAAGTTTAAAACAATGACATAAATCAGAAATAAACAGTTTTAAAATCGTTTTTCAATCCCTCCGGCTTTCGCCTCAGAGGTAGTGTTATCTGCAGGGCGCACTAGTGTTCAGTGCTTTATAGGCGGGCGGGGTGGGCGTGGCCTATTCGGTGGGCGTGGCCTCGCGACTGGCGATGGCGCCGTCCCAAACAACTTCACGAAGCAGCGCTAAATCCGCTGCTTGTGAGATAGCGGTAATCAGAAAACTCAACAAGAGCTCAGGGTAAGTGAGTAAGTTTAAAACAATGACATAAATCAGAAATAAACAGTTTTAAAATCGTTTTTCAATCCCTCCGGCTTCCGCCTCAGAGGTAGTGTTATCTGCATGTCATGGAACCCTCAGCATGTTGCTTGGTTAGCATGTTATTCTTCGTTAGTTACTTCATTTTCTTATGAGCTGTGAAGCTGAGCTGCTGTTGCTGTCCAGTAAAGATACCCTGTCTTCACTAATTGCGTGGAAAGTGGATCTTTACATTGGTGATGAGTTGTTGTATACCTCCACCCCTGGATGAAGATACTGGGTTACTATTGAGGACCAACCCATTTTCTACAATTCTACTGTATGCTACTAAATTGGACACTGCGTGCTATTGTAAGTACTTTGCCTGGCCTGCTTACTGTTACCTTGCTACGTGTTGTGACGGTCAGAATCTACTTGTTTGAACATTTTAAGGAATTTTCTACCACCGGACTGTGTGCTGTCCTGTGGCCCCCATGTTTCATATTATCAAATTTAATCAATGTGGAGCTTACAGATCTGAATGTGCCTACTCCGATGTTTAGGCTGTGTCAGACTCTTTGGATGCCGTGGTGACAGCCAACTGACTAATTGCCAACACTTCCCTGAGTGTCTGGAATTGCCCTGTGTGACCATTTACTTGATTTTGAGCTGTTTATGCCAGCGTTATCTGGGAAGGGAACGCTGTTTGCATCAACGTTAAAAAACGAAGGAATTAATTGTGCGTTGGGACCGCTGTTGGAAGCAACGAGAAGGCAAACCAGTTGAAAGTAAACATTTTCAGAACCAACGCTTACTGCCATTCTGCCGGGGCTCGTGCTTTCCCTTACATTCTGCTCTGTGCTCCTGCTCCTCTCACTCGCGCTGCTGTGTCCTCCACGTCTACGTCACACTACCAAGGACAATCCTCTTTAAAAAATAGAAGCAAACCTTACGTTTTGACAACCATTTTGTATCATTAGGAAGGATTCCTTTTGTTTTGCATTGAGACATATTGTTCTTTGCACAACAATTCCGGATAGTCACATTTTCAAATTGACTTTGTTTTCATTATCAAGCAACGCATCGAAAGTGACAACAAACTTAACAAGATGGGCATTAGACATCTCTTCAAACCACAACTTGTTTTTTTTATTTTTAGTTCTTGTTTTAATTTGTTATCTTAGTTTGTTATTTCATTTAACGTTTGCTTTTCTACAGGTGAGACTAATCACATTTAATTGTACTGTATTAATTGTATTAACATTTGGCATGTCGGATCAAGGATTATCTGCACCATCCACTTTTCTTCCTACTCCAGGTAATCCAGCTATTCTCTGGAAAGATTGGAAGAAGTTATTTTTAACTTACATTCTCGCTACAGGTGCAGATAAGTATGGTCCTGTGCCTAGGCAAGCAATTTTACTTCACCACTTAGGGGCTGAAGGGCAGCGCTTACATGAGGATTTTCCTGAAATTTCTTTAGGAATGGGGGATGGTCAACCCAACAATGTGTATGAAATGACTAAGCAGATGCTGGATTTGCGATTCACTACTTAAGTCAATGTTGTGTTAGAAAGACAGAAGTTTTTTGTTGTAAACAAAAGATTGATGAAGATATTGCAACTTATGTTGCTGCATTACGTGGTATTTCACTGACTTGCCACTTAGAGGGTTTAGCAGATTCCCTCATATGTGACCAAATTGTGAGGTGTACCAATAGTAAAAGAGTACGAGAGAAGTTGCTCATTAAAGATCCAACTTTAGAGGAAGCGATACAAATAGCTAAGGGTCGAGAGCATTCTGATTTATGGATAAAAGAGATGGAAAATTGTAGCAATCCCACAGTGTCCAAAGAGCAGGTTGTCAAAGCTGTGGAAACTTAAGCGGGATGTGTGGAATAATCCAAAGGAATACATCTATCTACAAAATATACCAATAAGATCCCTAACAAGTTTAGTGATACTGCTTGTGAAAACTCTGCTGTTTCTAATAAGGTCCCTAACAAGTTTAATGATACTGCTCATGCTAACATTGCTGTTCTGGGAACTAGTTGGAGAAATGTTAAATGTTATTGCTGTGGTGCCCCTGGGCACTTAGCTTCTAGTCCTAGATGTATGGACAGGAATGGTTGTGTAGAGCTTGTGGGAAGAAGGGACACCTTGCCAAAGAGTGTAGGATGAAACTCAAATACGAGAAGTGGATGATATATGTGAGAATATTCAGGAGTTTATGTTATGTGTCAACGGATTAGATCTTGGATTAGATCATGATCATAACATTTTAGAATGTGATATAGTTAAAGAAAGCACATTGTTGTTGAGTAAGCCTCATTGTGTCATAAATTTAGATGAACATAACATTACTATGCTAGTAGATTCAGGTAGTCTATACACACTGTTGTCTATGGATATGTATTCAAAGATCTGGGAATATGAGGCTGATGTCAAATCTAGGGACAAGCCTGATATTAAGGATGTGGGGTATGGTGGAAAAACAATTGATATTTTAGGATTGAAATGGATGGTGATTTCGTTTGTGGGAAAAGGGTGTATGGATGAGTGTATTTGACTAAGCAAGAATCCAACTTGCTAGGGTGGCTACAACAAAAAGATCTTAATATAATTCTGAATCCTAATGCAAGAGAGTCTGTTATTTCTACAGTGATACATGATGTTGATGCAACGTATCAGTCGGGTTTGATGGAGAAGTACCCACAAGTATTTTCTGAGGAACTAGGGAAACTTGAGAATTTTTCTCACAAGATTATTTTAAAGAAAAATGCAGCACCTGTTGTGCATAAGGTGAGGAATTTGCCATATTTGATGAGAGATCATTTACAACATGAACTTGAGAAATTGCTTGTGCAAAACACCATAGAGCCTATTGAGGCGTCAGAGTGGTTCGCCCTATTGTGGTCGCACCCAAGGATGGGGATAAGAAAATCCATTTGTGTGTGGACTGACGCAACTTAAATAAAAATATTTGGGTGGACAGGCAACCCCTGCCCAACATCTCTGAGATGCTCACAACAATGGGTGGTGGTCCTGTCTTTAGCGTAATGGATATGTCTGAAGCATATCATTAGATTGATTTAGATGTAGCTTCCAGACACCTCACCTCGTTTGTCACGCCGCTGAGTACATTTCGCTATTGCAGAATGCCTTTCGGTTTGGCATCTGCCTCAGCAGTGGTTCAAAGAGTAATGCAGCAAATGTTTGGGGCGTGAAAGATGTCTTGTGTTTCCAAGATAATGTCTTAGTTGTGGGGAAAGACAATGAACATCATGATGTGGTAATGGATGACGTTCTCAAAAGAATGCAAACTAATGAGCTTACTATAAAATAAGAAAACTGTCAACTAAAAAAAGTTGTGTAACGTATCTAGGACACAAGATATGTAAAGATGGCATTAAACCTAAGAAAAGTATTATTTCAGCTATCAAGGATGTCCCCGCGCCACAGAATGAAGACCAATTGAAGTAATTTTTAGGTCTGACAGAGCACTGCTTGAAGTTTGTAAAAGGATGCACTAAAATAGATGAACCCTTAAGAGTGGAAATAAAAAAAGGGATTATATTTGAATGGAATGCTAATTGCGATCATGCATTTCGCATGATAAAAAACAGTATTATGAATGCTCCTACTCTTGGCCATTTTAATACCATGAGTGATGGTGTGGAGAAAGTTATTGGGTTTGCATCGAGAAGGTTACATGATGCTGTACTGACCTATTCCATAATAGAGAAGAAGGCCTTAGCGTGTTGTTGGGGTATAAAGCACTTTAAATATTTTGTGTGGGGTCTACCATTTAAGGTTTGTACGGCTCACAAACCCTTATTCCACTCATTCAAAGGGGGAAGAGGGCTTGAAGGTAGTGTCACTCCAAGAATCTCCAGGTGGATGATGTCAGTGCTCGAATACAACGTTGTTGTCGAATATGTTAAAGGATTAAAAAAAATGATGGCAGATTATTTATCCAGGATGCCAATTGATGGAGTTGCCTCAGATGTGGATGATGTAGTTGAGGAGGTGTTTAACACTAACTGCAATGGTGAGGAAGCTGCTTTCTCTAAGCAAAAATAGATGGACGCCATGTCTAACAATGAGATTTTGCTATGTGTAGTTACGTGTGTCTCCATGGGAGGAAGTGAAAGTGTCATGAGGGATACTCATTTTAGAAGTTACCATCATGTAGAAAGTGAGTTGAGTGTATGTGATGGAAAATTAATGAGAAGGTCTCAGTTTGTACCACCTGTTGGATTGAGGGGGAAAATTGTGAACATCGCCCATGAGGGGCACTTGGGAAGGAACATGACCAAAAGGAGAGTCCAACAGGAGTATTGGTGGCCTCACATGGATAGTGACACGAAGAAGTGGTGAAAGAATGTAATGCATGTTCCCAAGCTGACAATCTAAAGTTGTTAAACAACCTCCTTTAGCGTGTGTGTCATTTCCCAAGCGCCTGTGGGAAACAGTTGCAATTGATTTTTTAGGACCAATATCTAAACTTGGGTCGCATGACAAATTTATGATGGTTCTGGTCGACTACCATTTCAAATGTTTGTGGTTGAGACCATAGACTGCGTGAACACGCAAAGGGTAATTGCGTTTATGGAAAGAGTTTTTTTGAATGAGGGGATTCCAAAAGTTTTGGTGTCGGACAACGGAATCCAACTAGTATCTAAGGAAATGCAAAGATTTTTATGCAAGTTGGGAGTCAATCATGAAAGAGTTGCTATGTTCAGGCCCCAAGCAAATGGTTTAGATGAGAGAGTCAACCGTTTGATTATGGTAAATATACAGTTGTCACTTTCGAATGGGAAACATCTTTTACAACGAAACTTTTTCCACGCAGTACCTTTACAACGCAGGATTTACAACGCAAGTCGTTACAACGATGTAGGATAGGGAATAGTTTAATTTACTATCCAAAACCTTCCCTACTATCCACAGGGACTGGAGTTGGAATAGTAAATTAAACTATTCACTATCCAGCGCCCCCCAACGGAAGTCGTTGTCACGACTTGCGTTGTAAAACCTGCGTTGTAAAGGCATGCGTGGAAAAAGCATGCGTTGTAACGGCATACATCTCTTTCGAATGGATTACCATGACGTGAGAAGCTCAAGAAACTTGTGTAGTCATACAGAGTGACACTGCATTCTATGACTGGTGTTTCACCATTTATTTCTCTTAAAGGACGTGAACCTGGTGTTAAGGAAGTACCAGGGTGTTTGAAAGACAAGGATTGTGTGTGGGTTGATCGTAATGCTGTAGGAAGTGGGTTAGCCCAGCGCCAATTAGCCACAGCAAAATATTACAATGTAGGAAGGGTGTGAAAAGTAATGATGTGGAAATTGGAGATTGGGTGTTTGTGAAGCGTGGTGGCATTGTTATTAAAGGAGATAGTAAATTCTCTAAGCCAAAGCAAGTGAAATCTGCAAAGAAGAACATTGTCATCCTGGATGATGGGTCTCCTTGGAGCACTGGTAATGTCTGTAAATGTTGTGCTCCTCTACCTGTTCTTGACAAGTAAATGTTTTAAATTATTCATATTTAATTATATTGATGTTTAAAAAAAATATGTGAGGAGGAAGATGTGTGGAGTTATCTGCATGTCATGGAACCCTCAGCATGTTGCTATGTTAGAATGTTATTCTTCGTTAGTTACTGGATTTTCTTATGGGCTATGAAGCTGAGCTGGAGGTACCTGCTGTTGCTCTTCAATAAAGATACCCTGTTTTCACTAATTGCGTGGAAAGTGGATCTTTACACTTTCCTTTTCCTTTGGGCTGTGGAGGGTTGATGTCTTTTTGACTTGTTAAAAAAACAATTATATGTGTGTGTATATATATATATTGACCTGATTTTGTGCCTGTAATAAAAGAACACTGAAGCATCCAGAAGTAGCCTGCGTTTTTCTTCTTGGAGGAAGAAGTTTGTCTTGAATAATTAAGGGTGTCCGGCACCCACGCAGGCTCGCCGTAACTTCAGAGACCGAGAGCAGCCGGGAATGGTGGTTTGTATATATATAATTTTGGTTATCCCTGATTCATCTAATCCTCACGGTTTTGACATTGCTAGTATGTGATTTAACAATTAGCTTTGTATGATGCGTATGTAGCATAAACCTATATAATGTGTTGCCAATGCCCACTTGGGCTCAATTCCAAACGTTTTCTTAAAGCGCACAGCGAACCTCTAATTTCAAGGTTCATGTTTATAAACGGGCACTAGACCCAGTATTCCGTTTTTCTAAGTACTAACATTGTTTTTGTACTTATACAGTCGATTTAACTGATGTATATGTGTAAACACATTATGATTTAAAATCTACACAACGTTATCTAATTTTGAAAAGTGCAATGATTTTTGGCGTTAATTTCATAATCGGCAATGAATTAATTGTCCTGTATTTATTTGATGAATTATATGTGGCATAAGCTTTAATTGCTTTTATCAAGTAAGAGCAGTTTAAATACACATAACGCTGTAATTTTCCAGTGAACTTGCAACTGGTAACCATGACTACAGGGAAACCACCTCGAGACCCAATCACATGTTGACATGTTTAAAAGCTATGACCTATTGTTTGCTCTGTGTTGTGAGCAAGGCGGCTGTGACCGTCGAAACGCGTCAATCCTTTGTGCATTGAGAAAATAAATACTTGTTCCTGATTTTGACCCCACGGAGTCAGCGCCTGATGATTATTGTTTGGTCGGGATTGGATACAATATATATATATATATATATTCCACTTTGACAGCGCTCCTGCTGCAACCCCTCGCCTTCGTGGGTGTGGCTCGAACCGGCGGAGCAGCCGGAATCAATATGCAAAATGTAGCGGCGTTCCTTTCGAGCACTCGGATAAGGATCACTCAGCAAACTCCAGGGTTACCAAGAAAAAAGATTTATTGCTTCATAAATCTCTCCGTGACGCGTTTCGCACTCCACAGAGTGCTTGATCACACAATATGCCCCGAGTTCCATTACATTTTTTATGTTAGTTACACATTAGACACCAAGGAGGGACTCGTTATGTTAGATCCATGACATACATTTAAACTTGCGTACAACAGGAGGACATGTTGGAATGGTGTAAACCACATGAATAACGCCCCTTATTTCGTGAGTAAGAGTAAATAATAACAATATCCTACTCAAGCATTGAGAAATAAATATTTGCATTACCATTTTGGTTATACTTTAAACAACACGCATATTTTCGTGAAATCTCCGTAATGCTAAATCAAGAAAAAAGAAATTGCAAGACATCGTGTTAATTGACACAATACAGTCTCGTGACCTAAATCCCACTAATAACCTCGTTGGAGGAATCTCTGTGTCAAGGTTAAGGTATGGCTTCGGTTTATTGATGACATTTTCGTCATCTGGTCAGGCAATAAATCGGAGGCCATAGACTTCATCAATAAACTGAATCAAAATAATTGCAATATCAAACTCACAAGTAACATCAGTGAGAATGAGGTTGAGTATCTTGATACCAAAGTTAGCATTACAGACAACACCATCAGAACTGTATTATTCAGAAAAACCACGGCAGGTAACTCTCTGCTTCATGCAGAAAGCAACCACCCTGAAAATTTAAAGTGGAGTATCCCCTACGGAGAGTTACTCAGAGCGAAAAGAAATTGCAGTATACATAAAGACTACCTGGCAGAAGAGAAGATCATGACACAGAGATTCCTCCAACGAGGTTATCCTTTGTGGGTGATAAAGAAAGCAAGCAAAAAAGTGTCGGAGATTGAGAGAGAGAACTTACTGGAGACTAAGACCAAGGAAGATGTAGAAAAGGACAATATCACCAGAGTTATTCTCACTTACAACGGGAATTCAAAACAGATTCAAAAAAGTTTAGTGAAGAATTGGAATCTTCTAACCTCTGATCCTATAATAGGAGACAGCTTACCTAAACGCCCCAGTATAACTTATAAGAGAGGACCTACTCTTAGGGACCTATTGGTTAAGAATGACGTCAGCACCATCCCTGTCTCTAGAGGCATTGATCTACCGGGCTTTTTCCCTTGTGGCCACTGTAAAGCCTGTGCCAATAGCCACATGAGGAAGGAATTTTGGAATCCCAGCATCAACAAGATGCAACAAATCCAACAATTCCTAACATGTACCACACCATTTGTCATCTATGCCCTGACTTGCCCGTGCAACCTATTATATATAGGCAGCACGACACATATGGCGAAAAAAAGAGTGTTGGAACACACGAGAGCTATCAGTAACCTAGACCAACAGTACCCGATAGCACGCCATTTTGAGAGCCATCACTTCTCTGACCCCAAAAAACTTACTTATTTTGTGTTGGAGCAGGTTAACACAGGCCCCAGAGGAGGTAATCGCTTACTTAAATTAAGACAAAAGGAATCCAAATACATAATTAGCCTCTGCACCCGTTACCCTAAAGGGCACAACATGGACGAAGAATACAATGTACACCTGCAAGAATGAAATGTGTCAGTGCAATGTAATGGTATTATTCTTGGAAAAGTAATGTGCATTTTACTCATTGACTGAAGTGTACCTCTCTTTTCCTTTTCCTTATATTCTCCATTCTCTCTGTCTCTCTGCAGATAATTCCAATCGAGGGAGATGTCTGAATAAGAATCACATGAATCATCTTGAACTGCACAGAGAATCTCCTCTCTTATCCTCTTCTATCTTTTAAAATAGGAATGTACTCCAATCTGTAATATGCACCCGAGCTTAGGATTGCACGTGTGGTATGCAGCAATACCCACAGAGTTATTACACAGGCACACCTAAACCCTTCTGGGGACCCCAGTAACATTAGAGGGGGTAATTGGTTGAACTAGTATCTATTCCACTAACCAGGAATAAATACAATCTGGACATTAACGTCAACACACCAGTTGCGTGTTGCCCAAGGGGGCTTCTATCTCACTAACCAGAGTAGGACATATCCAACTGTCCCCCATCTCCCTATTATGCAGTAGGACACACATACATGTCACGGGCAGATAGAGCACTACCCGGTCAGTTTTACTTATTGCCGGCGTATAACATGGAGCTTGAAGAGTTGGAACACCAACATTACTAGCGGGCGTCCCGCCTCCAACTATACACTGCATCACATTGTGTGAGAATGCATCTACATATTACGATGTGATCTCTCTGCTCCATAGACCGTACTATTATTGTTTGTGTTTACCCCCCGTTGCCATGACGACATTCCTGCATGACGCACACAGGGAGGAGCCCCGGAACTCAAAATATAATTAGTTCACCTTCACATCCCGGTTATTAGTGGGATTTAGGTCACGAGACTGTATTGTGTCAATTAACACGATGTCTTGCAATTTCTTTTTTCTTGATTTAGCATTACGGAGATTTCACGAAAATATGCGTGTTGTTTAAAGTATAACCAAAATGGTAATGCAAATATTTATTTCTCAATGCTTGAGTAGGATATTGTTATTATTTACTCTTACTCACGAAATAAGGGGCGTTATTCATGTGGTTTACACCATTCCAACATGTCCTCCTGTTGTACGCAAGTTTAAATGTATGTCATGGATCTAACATAACGAGTCCCTCCTTGGTGTCTAATGTGTAACTAACATAAAAAATGTAATGGAACTCGGGGCATATTGTGTGATCAAGCACTCTGTGGAGTGCGAAACGCGTCACGGAGAGATTTATGAAGCAATAAATCTTTTTTCTTGGTAACCCTGGAGTTTGCTGAGTGATCCTTATCCGAGTGCTCGAAAGGAACGCCGCTACATTTTGTATATATATATATATATATATATATATATATATATATATATATATATATATATATATATATATATATATATATATATATATATATATATATATATGTATAGTTAGTTCATATCTAGCTTAAGCTGTCTTGGTACCGTCTACAGATGTACCTTAAGGGGGAGGTGGGTTAATGTTTGATTATATGTTGTTATGTGTCTAGTATTAGTCAAGGTAGTTAGTTTAGTGTTTATATTGAATAGCATAAGTTAGATTAGTGTAGGTTAGGATAGGTTATTAGTGTTAGGTTTAGGTTAGTTAGTATCTTTTTATGGAATAAATGTTCATTGGTTAGTGATTTGTGGTGTCACTTATGTTTAATGTGAACCAATTAACAGATTCATTCACCAAACAATCATTTACATTTCTAAGAATGGTCATGATGTCATCTTTTAGGGAATGGATACTGTCATACTGCCGTTGGATTGTGATTTAAAAACATTCATGATATTTAGGCTAGTGATTGTAATTTTTGACATTGCAGAGAGATAGTCTGATGATCAAGTTTTCATCTAATGAAGAATTTACGGAGTTGAAAAACACATTATGCTTCATCATCTTTGTGAATATAGTGAGGATCTAGCTTAAAATGTGGCATGGCATGACACGCATCACAAAAACCATTGTCCACCCCATTAACAAAAAGTGTAGCTACAAATGATGCCTTGTTAGCAAGGCAAGGTAAAGCCACTTCATGTGGCTTGACACTGACTTGAATATTGAACCAAGTCCCTATCCCCATCCTTAACATAGAGAAATGTAAAGTTCCAGCGACAATGTTGTCTTGGGGATTTGAGCCATTGGCTAATTCAGACATGTTCTGTCGTCTCACTGCCTATCAGGGACACAGACTCAGCAGAACCCATGTTTTGAAAGACACTCTTGATTAGTTGTGCTGGCTACACTGCTTAGGCATTGTTTTTTTTTGTTTTTTTGTCCTCATTCATGTTCATGGTTTCTAGCTGCCAGGCAACATAGAGGGTAGTGTGGTGTGGAGAGAGCACTCATGCTGCCTCAGTTAAAACTGGCAGGGAACACGAACGGGAGATGGTGATAAGTTCCCAACAGCAACGACTGGCTCACACCAATCAAAACAACGTGTTACCCAAATGGCAGATGACACCATTGCGCCAGTTACTATCATAGCTGATGCCAACCAAGAATCGGGCATTGCAGAGAGAATAAACCATGGCTACGTAATCATCGGACCTGGGGAAAAAAAAAACCAGATTCAAAGTCACCAGTCCAACAAATGCCAAAAAGCTCTTTTGTCTTGTTTTCCAGCCCTGGCGAGATCTAGTTTTGAGATCTGAAGGATTGAATTGCTCCAGTCGTGAAGTGTTGGGGTGTATGCATCCTTCCAATGCTTGCAGATTTCTCTGCGGGCCGCCAGAATAGAATAGAACAGTAGGTTTTTGGCTGGACTTCGGGTCTGGTCCCCTACTCCAAAGATGACAATGCGAAGGTCGATCACTACTTTGAAGCCCAGAGAAGAAGAGAGGTTGCTGCTGATTGAGTCCCAAAAAGGCGCCAGGTGAGGACAATCGAAAAACATGTGTGCATCCGGGGCCTCTTTTAACCACACCTTGCACAAACCACAGGACCCCAAAGAAAACTTGGACAACCTCTGTGGGGAATAGTATGCCCTATGTAGGGTAAAAAGATGGTTTCTACGAAGACAGGCTGGTTTAACTATGTCCCAAAGTATTTTACAGGACATTAACCATAGATCTTTCACATTGAAGCCTGGCATCGATTCTCCCCACAGTAGCTCTGGAAGATGGAAATTGCCGTCGATCTCCTCCAATATTGAATTGTACCACAAAGAGATCTCTTTTTTTGCTGGCGGTTTATCTAACAGGAGAGATTCGAGTTCACAACCTCCACCTAATGGCAAGTTAGCTCGGCGTGTAGTTTGGGTGGTAACACCTTGAGCCCAACTTGATATTTGCAAGTATTTAAATCTAGACAAGTTGGGCCCCACCTTGTCTGAAAGATATTCCCAGGGAATTAGGGTCCCATCAAGCAACAAGTCTCCCCAGACTGATATTCCAGCCTCTCTTAACGGGAGCTGCTTAGGCATTGTTGACACGTCCCAAGTTTGATGGTCACAGGCAACACAAATCTTTGTAGCTTAAGTGCTTTTATTTACAACTGCATTGTAGGAATTGACAGACTGACCCAGTTCTTTTGACAATAACCCCCACATTGTGCACATAGCCAGTGGAGGGCCAGACAGAGTCCTTGGGGGAGAACATGTCCTGAGACATGTTGAGAATCAGAAAACTTCAGTCAGGAGGCACATTGCATTGTCTTTGAGGATTAGTGGCCACATTGACAGTCCATTAAATGTCTAAGGTGAATGTAGTATAGGCAATCTGAGGATAGTGACAGGTGATGTTCTGAGGCATGATGGAAAGCACAGGCCTAATCATAAACTAGCCATTTGACACAGATGAATGCTACAGCAGGGTTTTCCGTTGACAAGATGTACCATTTACATCTTCTTCCTCTGATGTGTTTGGTGCCATCCGTGAGGGTGATGGTGGATTGGCGCAGCACAGGGAGTACCAGACACATCAGGGGCAGAAGAGGTGGATGGTGTAGGTGCAGCAGCATTCATCTTTGCCAACAGATGAGGCATCACTGCAGTGATGATGAGCTGCAGGGCTTGCAGGACTCCAGCAACGTCAGTGTGATAGGCAGCCATGGCTGGCAAGTGGCAATTCTGCTTCCACTCCATGCTCTTCATGATCTTGTGCATTTCCCACCAACTATTTGGCCACATCACTGGTGCCACTTCGACAGGACAGTTGTTCTTGTCTCTGAGTCAGGACACCAGCAATGTACAGAAATATGTCACTCTCATTCCCATTCTCTGTGCCGGCGCTGAAATCAGCTGCCTTGTGCCATGGGGACGCCTTTGTGCCATTGTGCCACGGGTGTCTCCATGAGTCTAGCATAGGTTTTGTACAAAATACTATGCACAGACTGACTTTAACCCCTTTCCCTTCCCTCTTGGTATGTGTGATGTAAATTGCCCCACCCTACAAAGTCGGAAAAGGAAGGAGAATTTAAAGCATTTCTCTTTCATTGCGCCTACTTTAAAAAGGTGCAGTTTTCTGACGCTAAACCCTGTTTACTTTATTTAGTAAATATGGTTTAGCGTAAGAAACCCTGGGTGGTTGCATGCTCCACCCATGGTACACCCCTTTGGTGCTAAGTAAAGCAAAGCATCGCTACGCGCTGTCATACCTTCTGTATGACTTGCTGTTCACTGAAAGATTATCATTGATTCAGACAACCAAATTCTCCATTCAGAGGTATCCCTGTCTAGGAGAGGCTCAACTTCTCTTTGGAGGATAGGTAAATGGTCCTATGAAAGTTGCTGTGGTGTAGCTGGCAGATCAGGATAGGGTAGAGAGGAAGGGTAGGGTGTTTTCATCCTGAACATTTTGAAGCACCGATCAGGATGATGTGCTGCTTCACCACCCTTGGAGATCGTACCTTATCCTGCCTTCTGACAGGGTGACATTGTGCTACAGAGGGCAAACTAAAGGGGTTTCAAAGTGGGTGCACAGGGGGCATGGGATTGGTTTGTGTGTTGCACTGTGAGCCTGGAAGCTGTTGACCAGATCCCCAACCTCTCCCTCGAAAACGCTGAGAGTTCTAATGCTGCAGCTCCAGGCCATGGTGTTGTCGCTGCTGGACGCCCCTTCCAAAGCCTCGAAATGGGCAATCATTTTGGGTATACTGCAGTACAGGCTGTGAGAGACCAAAGGAGACCATTGCGGCTGTGCTTTCCTTGAAGCATTCCAGGGATGAGTTGCCTTGTTTCTGAAGAGACAGGTTCCATCGAATGACAAGTCCTCAGTGACTCCTGTATGCCGCTGAGGAAGCCTGTTGATGTTCTCCATGCTTGATGTTAGAGCACCACGCTGGTATCGACTGCCTACCCAGACTATTTGTAATTTTCAGCTGCAACCTGATGATGTGCATCCCGTCTTGAATCATTTGTACCAAATCTGCATGAATGTCATCCGAGACCACTAGCCAGATCTCTCTCATTATCCCATAATACATGTGAGTACCGTCCCAAAAGGCAACTAGAGTTGACTGAACTGAGGGCTGCCCAGGCAGATGAGAACCTCCATTTTCTAAAAGCCTCCATGTGCTTTGAGTCTCTATCCAGAGGTCTGGTAGGAAAAAAGTTAGGGTTCAATTCGCCAGTTGACATTAAAAGAAGGCTCTGCCTGGGGTAGCTCAATTGGAGGCCCCTTCTCAGAATCTTGGGGACAAAGGGTGTTCCAGTGGGAAAAGGAAGGGTGCTGAAGATGTGCAACTGGCCTGTTCGAAGGCTTTGCCCTGTTACAAAGGAATTCAGGCTGAATTAGGATGAACTGGGGAACAGGTTCTGAGGTTGAGGAATGAGATTTGGAGACACCCTAAGCTCTGCCCGACTTCCCTTGACGAGAGTGATGTGAAAAAGGGGAATCACATTTTGACTTCTTTTTCTTCTTTTTTGGCATTGTCTTGTCTGACGACTTGGAGTGTGAGAACTACATCTCTTGAGAGCAACCTCAAGAAACCGTTCTCTGCTTTGTGTGAGACAAGCCTTTACTGTGTTACAGTGTAGTTTGGTAAGATAGAGCTTTCCTCCATGATCTCGGATGGCCTTCATGTTCATCTGGGCGTAGCCGTCACATGACTTTGAGCCATGTGAAGAACCTTGACACCAGAGACAGACCTTGTGGGGGTCTGTCACTGACATCTGCTCTTGGCAGTCTTAATATGGTTTAAAGCCTGTCATTATTAGGAGAGACATTTCCTTGCACATTATGATTTTTTGAAAGAGTCTTCTGTCACTTACAGATAAACAAGGGAGCGAGCTCTGCACCCGGATATCAATTAACCATAATGCCAACAGTAGCAGAAGCAACGCTGTACACCTTTCATATGCCAAGGACATGACAATTTTAGCCGCTCGCCAGCCTCTATTGACTGCGGAGAGATGCAGGGAACAGAAAGAGAAGAATTTGAGAGAACGTCTTCTTTCTTTCACTCCTGCCTTGCGACTTCATTTTCTCTAGGACCAGGGGTATCAGATGCAGTTCCATGAGCAGCCGTGGTCCGTGCAGGTAAAAGCGGTGAGACCGAGTGGGGGGATTTCAAGGGGAAATTAAATAATTAATTTTCCCTCTGCATAGTCCCTCAAAATCCTCCCCTACACGGCCCCACCGCTGTTACCTGCAGGGACCATGGCTGGCCATGAGTACCAAAGGGGCAATTCAGGAGCAGCAGCCGCAACCTCCTTCTCTTTGGCACACATGCTTGATTATGTCTAAGATACTATTATATTTTGGCTTTTTTTAACGGACTCCCTACCACCAAGCAACCTGACAGCCCCTTTGGGTTGTACTCGAAGACACCAACATGGTCTCACATTATGGTGTTTGGCCAGCATTCAGAAACATAATTCCTTTCTCTCCTTATAGTCACTGCAACTGGGAGGATACATTTCACCGATGTACAATAAGTTGTAAAGTTGAAATTACAGTTACTGGTGGTTTTATATACAAAGGGGTTGTACAACTAATCTTAACCATATATGGTCTAAGATTCAAAAAATAAAATGAGGGGGAAAAATTGTTCCACATCACGTCCAAGAGAGGTGTCATCAGCTCTATCTTGCTGCATCTCATACATGTGCTCCTTGTGTCATCCTCTTTCCTTTGCACCTAATTTCTATTAAATAGGTCTGTCTGCAAGGTGCTTTTTCCTGTCTTATCTTCCAGTACATACAATGCCGACACACTTGTTCATGAGGTCTGTGGTCTGCCAAGCCCTGAAAGAGAACAGGGGAAAACAAAGGATGATGGTGACATATAGTCCCTAACATGGTAAACTCTGGGGTGATAGGGATGAGGACAGCAGCAAGGCAAATAATGGGGGGGAAAGGGCAAGCAGGAACAGAGCAAACTATGGCTGAAAGGAATGGCAAAAAGGGACAATGGGAGAAATGTATAACAGGGAGGAGCAGGAAAAACTAGAGGAGAAAAACAGCTTGAGACAGAAGTTATGGGACATCAACTATGGAGTCTAGACACATTGACTTGAAAGAAAATAAGAGGTGAACAATACAACTCCTAGCAAAACACTGCAGGGGATTAAGATACATTGGCAGAGCAAATATTCGGAGAGATAAACATAAATGGTACAAAGAAAAAGAAGAAGGCCAACTGAGAGAGGAGCAAATGTGGAAAACCACGCTAAACTATGGAAGAAAGAGGGCGTTGAACGGGCATTCCAAAAACATGGAACAAACAGATTACGGACATCGAAGGGAAAGTGAGACAAGAGGTAAGCAAACTAACGAAGCACACTATTTGTACAGAGACACAGAGCGAAATAATGTGTGTGGCACCAAGACAAGACTAGGGGCATAACATAAAACTGTGAAAAAGCAAGGCAATCTGATAGTCACATGTACAACAACTACTGGTGCAGAAGCAAAGCAAATATGTTGAATGATAAGCAGGCAGAAATACACAGAATTGACTCTGGTAGAATGAAATTATGCTCAAAGCCAGTGCTAGCCCCTGCCTTGTCCTTGTGCCCATCACATTTTGCATTAGTTCCTTCCAGCCAACTTCTAGCATCAGACCATGTGCTCAGAGTCCACACCAAGAAGGTTCTTCATACCATTCTAAATACCATGAACACATCATACATGAACCAACACCAGGCAAATAAGCAAGACATGCCATTCTCAGGCACTTCACCACATCAGCCTGTTAGGAATAGTTGGGGCAATTGATTTGTAAATGCAATTGCATGTATGCAGCTCTTACTACCTTTGATGAGGCATTAAAGTGCTTTCCACCAGCCAGCACACTGCTTCCGAACACAATCTTAATGGTTAGGCAAGAATTATTGGTTATTGTTGGAAATTGGCATTAGTTTAATGCGCTCAAGCAAGCCATGCTTTGCATTCATTCCAGTTACTTGGTGGTGGATTTAAGTAATAGGATTTATGCGTGTTTTACATCTAGCTTCACACAACATTATCACAACTCCCTGAACATCACGTACAAGGTCTCGTTCCTTACTATGTACAAATGTCATCACTATCTTCATCCACAGGGCGACAGGGCTATCTAAATAGCCACAACATCACTAATCTAATGCGTACATCGCAAGGCTGCTTTCTATTATAAAAGATGAGCATCCAGATAGATTAGTAGATCAGGTACTTCTGCTGACACCGAGGGTCCCTGCATGCTGAGACTTCACCACGCAGCAGTCTGACATCTCGTGAGGAGTGTCCAGTTTGTGACCAAGATGGGGTCCTTCACTTTATCCCATCAGGTAATGGGGTTGGATCATCCCTTGTAGTTCTTGGCTCATACCTACATACACTTCAGGTACATTTAGAGTAGGGTTCGCATAATAGGAGTACCCCAGATTACTGCCTTCTTTATAAGCCTGCATATATACAATTGTTTAGCATCATGGTCGAACTATATCTACCTTTTATGCTGTTGGTGCTTGTAATCCCGTTTATCTGTTTCTATCTTCTAATCATTGCAGCACACATATTTTATGCAAGAATAACGTTGGCTCAATAAATATTATTGAAAACGTCCTACAGTGTATTCTCTGTATATTTCTCTGAGAACAAGTGAACACTAGTGCCTGAGCAAAAGGTTTTGTACTGTTTCCACGATTCCTGAGGGATCAGGTGTGTAATGTTGCCATAAACCATTCACTTCCTGGAGGGTTAGGGGGCTTACAGTGACCTAGCTGGTCTATAGGCCAACACATCCTCCAGGGGTATAAGGAATCAGTCTTGACACCAAGCCCTTAGTTTATGTTGTCCAAACAATGTGCAGGTCCTACGGATTGGTAGGACCTGCACAACACTATATCTACTCCTTACTGCTCACCACAACTGCCGCCCCACAATCCCATCACATCTCCTTTTGGGATCAAGCCCTGGAAGAGACAGTTCCAGAAGCGAAACGGTACAAACTCTGTAGGGATCTTCCCAGATTCAACCATTCTATAGGTTTGTGAGAAGTACACTACAGGCTGCTCTATGACTGATACCTTTACACCCACCAAGCTAAAAAACAATTCCCGGCCACCTCGGATCTCTGCTGGAGGGGATGTGGGCTATTAGGAGATTTCCGTCATATATGGTGGGACTGCCCAATCATCCGCCCATTTTGGACTGAAATCTGGACCCAAGTCAAGGACATCTTGGTGTACTCTGTCCCGGACTCCCCTGGGTTTGTTTTACTAGGTTTTTGTGATGACTTCCTAAAGCATCAAACTGCGGTTGTGCCTTTGAGCGGCTAAACTTGCTCTGGCAGCTGCATGGAAGAAGAGGGAGGTACCATTATCCTCTTAATGGCACGCACACATCTGGCAGGCAGTCACTATGGAGATGATGGCTGACCTTATCTTAGGCAAATATAAAAAAATTGAATACACTTATGGCCTCTTAGTCTATCTTTTAAGAGGCCTCCCATTGTGTGCCTGCCCCACCTGCACAAGGGCACTCCCCCTATTTCAAATCTAGTAGGTCATCCATTTCAATACCCACCGTGACCAATGAGCCTCAAGTTCCACATTCAAACCCCTCTCCTGTCTCCCTCGCCTTTTGCCATAATATTTGTTATTGACTATATTACCATCATGTACCTCGTTTTAAGGGTTTTCTTGGGGGGTGGCGAGAGATTGGTGGGTAAAATGGTTGTGAAAAAGGGTGGGGTGACTGTAGTATCTTGTATTTCCCTTTAAATGTCTCGTTCTTGCATGCCTTCATATCTTGTGTATCCTTTTGAATGCTGTGTTCTACAGAGCACTGTTAGAATTCTGTGATGTGCCATTATGTTATGATTCTGACATTGATTCTCCGTCTACATCTGAAAAGTTTCAATGTAACATGGTAATATGTACTGACAAGAGTGTTAAAAGCTATTGTTAAATACGGTGTATTGTTATTGATAGTGAAATCTTCCTTCTGTACTGTGAAGATATAAAAAAAAAAGTTGTTATGTGTTTTTATGGAACATAATTTAAGAATTTGGTTTTTTTTTTTGGTTTTAGGAAAAGGAGGATGGTAGGTATTTGTTATTTCAGAAAAAGGGAGGATATGTAGTATCTTGTATTTCCCTTTAAATGTCTCGTTCTTGCATGCCTTCATATCTTGTGTATTCTCTGACATTACATAACATCCTCAGGTTCTGCAATCTTACTTGTGAGGCCAGAAATGTTAATGATAAGTGAATATAAGATTAGAAACACACATCCTTAAAAGGACCAAGGTATTGTTTAATATTCCTTATCATCTCAAAGCAGGAATCCAAAAATGAACAAGTTACATTTCTTCGGTAATTCTCTTTCTGGTGGATACTCCAACCACAGACTCCTCACCTTGTGAATATCCTCAGGTGCCGGACTAGATCCGGAGATTTTTCTGCAACCCATCCGAGTAAGTAGTGTCATGCGGTTCAACATCTACAGTATCCCGCGCTAGAAGTGGCCATGGAGCCACTTGTATTAACCATGCCTAGGCTCTAAAATCAGTTTCTTTCTAAATTAGCCTGTCTGGCACAGAACCACTGGATAATTCAATTTGATAGTGTGCAGATTCCTAAACTGCTAGGTTGTTAAGTTGCTAGAAAGAGACGATTCCACAGAATGGGGAGGTTGAGGGTTATGATTACTCTGCAGTTAGGGACAGTATCCACCAGAAAAAGCATCAATGGTAAATAACATGTTCTTCTGATGAATTATTCTAATTGTAAATGTGTAACCTTGTGACTAAATACCAAAGCAGTATCTCTCAAGGTGGCGGATCTGTGGAACAGCACTCAATACAAAATCTGGCAGGACTGAACAAGCAGTGTCCCTCCTGACGTACCTATCAAGGCAGAAGTGAATTTGAACCCATGTCGAAGACTGAGAGATTTCCAAAACAGTAACTCTGCATGCCAAGGCAGTGGTGGCAGCCTTGGTCCTGGTAGAATGTGCACTCAAGACCCCCGGAGAGCTGCCTGACAGCCATTGCATAGTAGATCTCGATGCAGATAACTATCCACCGTGAAATTGATTTTTTCTTTACAACCTTACCCTTCTTTGTGCCTGTGACAAACAGCTGATCATCCTCCCGTGGTCCTTGGTATGATCTATATAAAAGCTTACACCTCTTTTAGAGTCCAAAAGATGGAGCCTTTCTTCCTCTTTCAAGGGATGAGGGGGTTTAAAGAATGTCAAGGGTTATGCACTACTTGACATGAAAAGGTGTCAGCCTTTGACTGCAATTCTGCCCTAGTCCATGGCACCAGTCTGTCTGGGATAGGGGAATTATATAGCTGTTGGACTGTCAGTGCTTGTAACTTTCTCACACGCCAAGTAGATGTTATTGATATGACAAAGGCCATCTTTAAAGTCAGAAGGCATAGGGAACAGATGTGCATTATTGCAACAGTGTGCACATCAAATGCATGATAACCATGTTAATTTACAAAACACAATAGATGGCATGGTGTCCTTCTATCCTAATGCCTATGGGACTTACCAAGGCGATACAGAATCTCCTGGTTTTTTTAATTTTTCCAGCTACATGCCTCTATGTCCCCTAATCCAAGTTGCACTTCTAAGATTAGGACGAGATTGGCTCACTCACGTAATGTGGCATGTTTCATCATAGGCCATCTCCTCCCACTCTGGTAAGACAGTAGTACCAGGGCGTACTCAACCTCGAGTTGAGCTATCCGGAAGGAGTTCTTAGATATTACTTTATTTTCTGTATAGCTTTGGCCCAATTACTATCTAAAAGTACCTCAGAAACTCCCCCAAAAATATCTTTTATTGCTGTGGCATCCTGGGTACGATTAAAAACGTTGTTATTATCATTTTATGTTTATGTGCTGCTTAGTTTGTGGGTGGGCAGGCAGGCGGGCGGTTGGGAAGTTGTGGCTCTGCTCTCGGAGCAGGGCAGGGGAGGAGTGGTTTAGCTAAGTGTGCAGTGACTGTTTGGTCGGCCTTCTCAGCTGCCCAAACCAGTCATTCGCACTTTCCCCATTCTCCATGCAGGCTGCATTACAGTCTGCATAGAGAACAAGCCCAGGCCCCCATTCCCTGCTTGAGCATCGAACCAGGACGTTAAAAACCAATCACAACGCAGTTTTGTGATTGGTCAGGGGAGCCTGGCTGTTCTTCCTGTGACTCAGTCGACAAGGAGAGCAGAGAGCGGGACCCGGCGCAGCAAGGTAAGTGTTTATTTTCTTCTTATTCTTTTTTTATTTTCCCTTGCGCACCGTTTTTCCCTTGTCATGCAGCCCCCCTGCGTGCGCCCGAACACGTTCCTTCACCCTTGAACCATGCCGGCCGCCACTGTCTTCACCCATCCACCCAGCAGTAACAGTAGGTGGCCACCAGTGGACACACAGGGCCCTCTGCCCACCCTCCAGCTTCTCCACCTGGCTAATTCATTCCCAATGACAACCATAACAACATAGGGTGTACCCTTTAAATCACACAGGGAGTTGAGGTAGCAAACATATAAAAAACACAGCAAAATGCCTCTAAATAATTACATATAGAAATTCATTTACAGCATGTAATTATACAAAATTAGTTAATCATAAAGAGAAAGTTTTACAAAAACATTTTTTTTTATTTCAAAAAAGTTATAAAAATATATAGCTCAATGCAACCTTACAGGCAGACCTTATTTTAGGCATTCAACATAAGTTATTCAAAGAACAATAAGTATATCAATACAATTGAAAACACAAAAACAAGGGGATTAAACATCCAGAACACAAAGGCTATTACCTCAGAAGCCATCAAGGAAACAAAGCCATAGTAAGAAATTCTTATAAAAAGGTCAACCTCTTTGATGTCACATTAGGTTAATGTTTCGGTGCTTTCACAATTTCTATAGTTCCATTCTCAGGACTGGCGGAGGGTCAATATTTCTTTTAACATAAGGTTGGTCAAACCATCCCTTTCCCTGGCGACAAATTCCCAGTTTTGTGCATACTGGAAGAACAAATCCTCTTTTAAAAGAATGCACTCTTGTCTGTTGTTGAAAAACAACTGCTGTTCTTCATACATTCTAACAATCGAACAAATTAAACTGGAGTCATGTTCCTTTGGATACAGCAACAGCTCTATGCTTTTTAACTGACATTTTGCGCAATAACCACACTCCGCGCTGTAACTTGAAGCGTAAAAGGCCATTTTATTAGGACAAGGTTGCAACACTAAAGTTTATTAACGTTTATTAACGTTTATTAACAATACATAACTGCAAATATATAACTTTTATCATAACCGTACAGCTCATTCTCCCCATCCATTTTCAAACCAATACACCTGTTTCCATCACCCATTTCACACTGTGACCTCCTTCAGCTCCCCATTCTCACCTTCACTTGACCTCCCAAACATCCTCTCTTGAATTTCTTCAGTGTTCCTCGTACCCGGTGCCCCGCCATCAGTCACCTGTGTACCCTTCCCTCCCCCCAAGGGGTCGATCCGCCCATATGTGACTCACCACCCCTCCAAAGCACCGCAAACGCCTATGCCCTGCAATCTTCCTAAACTGGCACGCTAAACCATCTCACCCGTACCTCTCTCCTACAACCTGTAGGGTGGGTGGGAGGACTAAATTAAACCCTATCCTCCCGGTGGTGCTAGGTGTCAGAAAAAGGCCGGATTCTCTTTCTCCTTACACCTTCATACCCCACCCTACTCCTGCCCCTTCCCGTCCTCCCTTGACCCCAATCCCAACTTGTCCTTTCTGCCTTGCGCAAAGTAGCCTGGGGGAAGACTTGTCTGCGACCTTCACTTCCTCTAGGGGCTGGCATTCCCACACAGATAGGGCATGTCACTCCAAACCAGTCAAACAAGAATCTTTCCATGCCAGGCCAGGGGAAGGGTGGAGTTGATCCCACTGCTGGCGGTTGGGTGACCAACCGTATGTAAATTTCATGGACAGTCAGTAATTTGGACCTCACGTCCGTTGTCCGTGAGGATCCCTTAGACGGACACCTTCTGTTCGTAATTTGGGCCATCAGAGGGAGCAACACTGCTCCCCTGTGAGAGGCCTCACCCTCCCTTGATGGGGCCACCTCACACCCCTCCTGGAGCACAAGAGCAGCCCCAAACACCCATTGTCATTCCGTATGCAGCTGAATGCCACATATAGAATGTCAATGGGGCCATCTGAGGTGTGCAGCATATGGCTGCCTCCTCCTGCCTCAGCATACAGCAGGGCATTCTGTTAGATAAAAGGTAGAACGCCAAAGCTGCAACGTTAGAGAACAGTTTACATAAAGAAGCCTGTGAAACAAGTTAAAAAGAACAGGTTATGTTCTTTCACTGTCTCATCATTTTAGAATTGAAGTATTTTTAATATTATATTCAACAAAGCATTGGTTACTGCTTTTTTATTTTAACCTGTTGGCTGCGTCGAACGTTCAGCTCCAGTGCTGAACGTTCGAAAAATGGGTGGGGCCGCGTCGGCCAACGGACGTGCGCAGCACTACCAAGATAGTGCACGCAACGACTGTTGGCCGACGGCAGCAGCCAATGGGTTAAGCAAATAACAATCATTGTCAAAGCCAGTAGTCCTGGCTTGTTGCTGGCGTAATGATACTTGCTGTATTATATATCTGGATGCAAAGATAGAAACAACACAATACCAGTTGCGCAAAACACTATGCTAAGCACAGATTTTTAGTCTAGGTGTTTTAAACCATGCCCTTAATTACATCGAACACCCCCTTTGAAGAGAACCCCCAGTTTTTTCACGCCACTTAAAGCCCTGTAAACAACACCATGTCACAGTCACCTCACATCCTGGCACTGTACATCATGCATGACTCATCACTTCTAGTTTTCAGATTGCCTATGTGCAGGGGCATAGTGAACCCTCCCCCACCCCTTTCTTTAGGAACTACAGCAATGTGAAGTTCTCGATGGGCCTCTGCTGACTGCAACACTGCAGACAAAGGCTCAGCTCATAATGTGAAAAGGTGGGTGAGAAAATAAGTGAAGGAATGTGTGAATGGCTGGATGGATTAGTGAAAGGATGAATGGATGAATGAAAGGGTGAATGAATAGATAATGAAAGAAAGGATGATAGATGAGTGGAAGTATGGATGAGAGAAAAGGTAAAAAGATGGATGTATGGGTGGAAGGGTAGATGGATGGGTAAAAGGGTGGATAGGTGTGTGAAAGGATGGATGAATGGATGAGTGAAAGGGTAGATGATGTGCGAGTAAATGGGTGGATGGATGAGTGAAAGGATAGATGGATTGATGAATTGATAAGTGAAAGGGTGGGTGGATGGATGGATAAGTGAAAGAGTGGATGTAAGGATTGATGAGTGAGTGAAAGGGTGTAGATGGACAAAAGGATGGATAGATGAGTGAAGTGAAAGGGTGTATGGGTGAGAGAACGGATGGATGAGTAATTGGGCCAATGGATGAATTCATAAATGGATTAGTAGATAGGTGGGTGGGCGGAAGGATATATGTATAAGTGAAAGGGGGATGGAAAGAGAAAGGGAGGATGAATGACTAAAATGGTGAATGGGTGAAAGAATAAGTGACTGGGTGGATGGATGAGTAAGTGAAAGGATGGCTGGATGGGTAAACGGCTGGATAGATGAGTGAATAGATGGATGGTAGAAGAATGGATGGATGACTGTACGGATGGATGGGGTGAAAGGGTGGGTGGATAAATAATGGATGGATGAGTGAAAGGGTGGATGGAGGGATGGATGAGTGAAATATTGGATGGAAGGATACATGGTGGATAGGTTTGCAAATGGTTGCGTATGTTTGGATATAGATGGGCACATAGATGGAAGGACAGAATGAATGGTGAAAGACTGAATGATATATTAAAGAATGATTACACATTGTAGCACCCATTATCTTAAGTAACATTTCATATACATAGACTTTCACGTTTATATGAGTCATTGCCTCTACATAATGTGTGTGTGATGTAACGCACTCCGACACCCTGCCCTACATACTTGGGATGAGTAGCAATATAAAGAGAAATTAAATACACATGAGAGACAGTCTATGTGAAGATGAGGGGCACCATTGGAGGGTGGTAGCAAGGCCGTACTGGCCAACCGGGCATCAGGTGTTTCCCTGGGAGGCTGGAAAGGGGTTGAGCGGTTTTGCTACTTGGGGCTGGCACTGTAAAGGTGCTTGTATATCAACTAGTTTTCAATCAACAATAAAAGTGGCCCCACTTGTATTCGGGTGTGGTTCACCATCGTCTGGTGACTAATGTACCTGCTGGAGCGAGATGCGAGTTTTGAATCATCTAAGGTAGCAAGCAGCAGCCATACTGAAAAACCATGAAGTGCACGATTGTCTCAACCAAATATAAACGTATTTTGACTTTTACTTAAGTGGTTGTCTATTTACTTACTTATATACTATTGCGAGACCTCCTCTGACGCGTCTGTAAAACTTACCTTTTGTCCCGAAGTTTTGTCCTGAATGTTGACCTTTTGTCCTGAATATTTGTCCTGAATTTTGACCCTTTGTCCTGAATTTTTACACTTGCCGTCCTGAATTTGCACCCATGCCAGTTGGTCACCCTAGCTGGAGGTACAATGGTTGGCTTGAGGGGGAGGGGCAGAGTGCGACTAGTCCTTGCCTCACCTGCGTAATGCTCAGCGCTACTCTTGCTTCTCCACCTTAGGTCAGCCTCCTTTTCCTCGTTCCTTTGTGGGCCTAGTAGCTCTGTTACCCTGCCCAGCTGTCTTGTGGCGCTCTGCACAGCAGTCCCCCTGCTTGCTGTGCCTGAGTATGGTCGAGAGACGGTATCACAGTACGATCTAACAAGTGTCCCCGTCGCAAATGTTACTTGTGTGCCCTAGGTCACATGCTTGGTAAATAACGATATGGACAACACTAGAACAGTTACCTAACTGGCTCACCTGAATGATGACACGTGATGGGTGGGAGAGGGAGTAAGGAAGGGGGCTGTATCTACAGACCGCAGGCCCGTCAGGACCCAAGTCCATACTCGCCTTCAACAGCATTAGAAGGTTGGTTTCCGGATTTTGTGTGTTAATCTTTCCCGTACCTAATCTGTCCAGTAGATGGCATTGCAGCACCTCTCTGTCTACCACACCAGGCTAGAACGACACATAATCGATGTGTCACTATTTTTGATGTTCTACCGCGCTTCTTTGCTCTAAAAGGGCCTGATTACAAGTCATTTGAGAGTTCATCTTGCACACGCAATCGGCCCGATTTATTAATTATAAAGTAAAGGTATTTGCAAAAAGTTCCTTCTGCTCGTAAATCCATTTACTCACAGTAATATTACCCCACAATTGTGTAATATCGCGTACAATTACATTATATGATCGGGTTGTGTAGTGAGCTTTCCAGGTAAGGATTGTTCTGGAAGAGTTAAGAAAACCCACAAACTAAATAATTTGTGCTTGTTTACCAACGTGTTATAACCCCTTCCCACCACGATTATAGTTGGATAATTGTCCTGTCTAAGCATGAATAATTTTGAACATGGACTTGGAAACATTACAAATTGTTCTGGTGCAGGGAAAAGAGTCTCTAAATAGGAAAAACAAATGATTAGCTTTAAAAATAAAATAAACTGATACTGCACAAATACAACAGTTTTTCTAGTTGCAACGAAGAATCATCATATGCTCATTTAAGCTGGTGGAAATCCCAACCTCACAGTCGCAAGTTAATTAATACAAGATTTTAAAGAGTACAAATGTAAAACTGCGCCTATTGCCTCCTGAGAGTTCGGAAATCTGCATTTATATGAGGTCTTAAACCTCATGTCTTAGGGTGAAGATTTCCAAATTAGTTTTCCATCATATTTCCTACCAAACAATGTAAAACTGGTCTCTGGTTGCTAAACATATATAAAAGATGTTTCTTTTGGATGAGAAAACCACATTTAAATTCAAACTGATGTAAGATTCATTTTTTTATTTTGAGCTTCTACTTCGAGCCACGAAGTTTCCCACACACTAATAGCCACATGCATCAAAGGAAATTGCATTCGCAAACGGTGCGAATCGCAAAATTCGGCCGTTTGCGAATGCTATTTCCATTTTTGGGATGCATGAACATTTTAGTAAGTTTCGCAATTTAAGAAATCGCAAAATTGCGATTTCTTAAATTGCGATTGCATTTAAGGAATCACAAATTGAGATTCCTTAAATGCAATGCATCAAACTTTAAAAATTTGCGAATTCGCAAATAAGGGGAGCAAATTACCATGAAGTTGACCTTCACGGTAAATTGCGAAAACTTTACACACACACACATGCCCTTGGGGCATGTGAGTGTGCAAAATGTACTCCTAAGAAGATTTCAGGGGTGCAACAGGGTATCCTTTGGACACCCCTGCACCCTTGAAATTGCATTCTTAATTTTGCGAATTTTCAATGGTGAATTGCAAATTAAGAATGTCTTTCCATTCATTCTTTTGGGACTCTAGGCCCATAGGAATGGATGGGGAAGTATTCCTTAATTGCGATTCTCAATTAGAGAATCGCAATTAAGGAATTTTAAGAAATCGCAATTTTTATAGCGATTTCTTGATGCATTGCATTTTCCTTATTTTTCGCAATTAAGGAATCGCAAAATGCAATATTGATGCATGTGCCTGAAAATCTTCATCTAAAGAGCTGTGGCTTGTGCATTGTGGTGTGAAGGTTCCCTGGTAAAGGTCTGTAGTAGTTTGTGTCTTTTCAGGCCCAGATTTACCAACAGGCGTGCAACGCTGCATTGTGCAACCAGCAAAAATAATGTGCAGTCCTGTATTTACTATGAGTCTATAGCTGATGACATCACGGGCCGCTGCCACATTAATGTTGCTTTGCTCTGGCAATCCTAAAAGTGACATAGCATTGCGCCATTGGACAAATACCTCCGAAAAGTGCCTTGCGCAAGTGTTGTTTTGTTGAGGCGCACACTCTAGTGCAATTTGTGCAAATCTCTACATGCATAAGGTAAAAATAATGAATGATTTAAATTTTGCAGAATTTGCTCACCTTATGCATGTACATATCATGTCACTTTCCTCCACCTAACTGCCTGTGCCTGTTTTCAATTAATTGCTAGGGTTGGGGGACTGGTTCCAAATGCCTAAAATGACTGGAGAACACGTTCAAATACGTTAGATTTACTTGTGAACATGTCCCAAATTTTCTTAGATTCACTGATCAACAGATCCCAAATATCTTGGATGTGTTGGCCAACATGTCCCAAATGCCTTAGAGAAAAGTGATGGGTGGAATGCTCGAATGAATCTCAATGACTGGTAGGTGTTCTAGGCCACATTCCATCATTTGCTCATTGTGCCACCACAGATAGGAACCACTCAAATGCAAACCAGTCTTGCTACTGGCCCTATAGGAATTTGTATGCACAATCTGCTTGGCTACGTTACTTATAAACAGAAACACAAGAAACCCCAAACTGGTTTGGGGCTTACATTAGTAAGATGCAGCCAAAGACCTGAGGCGACATGAACATCAAGGCCTGTGTCAGGACATTCCTGTCACAAAAAGTATTAAAAGGAGCACGAAAGTGATTCCCAGATAAGGTAAATTCTTGGGGCCACATTCCAGTCCATCCCTTTTTCAGGGCATCAACAAACTGTATGGGCTCCCCCTTTTTCCGCCTTAATCTCCCCTTTGGAGGTGGGTGTACCTCAGGGCTCGGTGCTTAGTCCAACTTTATTCAACCTGTACATGTCCCCATTGACTAGTCTAGTTGAGTCACATGGAGTGAAAATAGTGTTGTATGCTGGCGACACCCAACTCCTTTTTACATGCGACAAGGATTCAGAGTTCAAGGGGGAAGCAATTAAAGCCTGCCTGTCGGCGGTGTTCTCCTGGCTCCAGCTGAATGAACTTAAATGTAATTCAGATAAGTCAGAAATCATCTTTTTTGGTTGCCCATCTAACAACTTATGGCAGAACTGGTGGCCTCAGGACATGCACCCTCCTGCTAACCCGGTGTTGTCCGTAAATAACCTTGGCGTAAAACTGGACAATTCTCTGAGTATGAAGCCACAGGTTCAGACTGTGGCCGGTCAGTGCTTTGGCTTTTTGAAAATGCTCAAACAATTTCTTCCATTACTTTCGATCCCTCACAGGGAAACTGTAGTCCCTGCCTTGATTTACTCCAGGCTGGACTACGTAAACATTCTTTATCTGGGTTTTCCATAGTATCTGCTTACCCATCTTTAAGTAGTGCAAAATGCTGCGGCCAGGGCCATTCTATCTCTTGGCCCCAGGACCCGGATGTCTGTTCATTTGAATTAGCTCCACTGGCTTCCGATCCGTAAGCGGATACAGTTTAAGGCCTTGGTGCTGGCTTTTAAGGCCCTACTTGGGTATGGTGCCTCTTACTTGAGGAAGAGAGTTCAATTTTACCATCCACAACTCTCTCTTCGCTCCACCTCACTGGCGTGAGTCTGTATTCCGGTGGTGAAATACTCTCCTATTGGAAGCCGCTCCTTCCGGCTGAGAGGAGCAAAACTATAGAATGATTTGCCACTTGCGGCTAGACTTCTTCAGAATCTCCTTCCTTTCACAAAAGCCCTAAAACATGGCTGTTTCAGCAATAACGCAACATGTGGTGCTCTGCACACCTTCCCTTTCTATCTAGTTCAGCCACACTCACTCAGCGCCGGGACAAACAGTAGAGGAGATGTGCGCTTTATAAAACTCTGGTTAACATAACATAACAAGTAATTACAATAATAGGCGAGCAACCACAAAATACCAATGGTTAACAGTGAACAGTTTCTTCAGAAACTCACTATGAGATCCAACCACTCAGTACAAAATAAATATAACTAACTGTCCTTTGTCTGTAGATGGAAGTAGCTCAGCTATGTAACAAGATACCACTAATTTTACAAGATTTCTACACTTGGGGGTTTATACTCAATGCACACCTTAATGCAGCGAAAATGTACTACAATGTCCTAGTGGGTGTTAGTTTTCTAAATAACTCTAAATTACATTGAGTTTGAGTAAAAATCAATACCTTCAACACTTTGTCAAGGGGATTGCAACTGGAATATAACAATTTAGGCACTTGTTTAAACCAGACCTAAGGTTTCCATTTCCTTGCTGTTATGCTTAGGATTTTCTGCAAGTCTTTGACCGTCACTTGGATATTTGTTCTCCCACTCTGGCATTATTGGTTGGCCTTCAGACTGAGGTCCGCTTTCAGAACTAGATAGACCTCCATGACCACACAACAAAAGCTTCTATGGTCTATTCTAGACCAGCCACCTGCAGTGTGGAACTGGTTTGAACATTTTTGTCACGGCTGAATTTGATATCCAGTCTGGGCATGTTATTTCCTCTGCACCATTGTGAGTGAAGGGCGACAGATGGGGACACCATACCTGTGGGAGACATCGTGAGGCTTCGTCTGAGGTTTGCTCTTCCCCCTCTCAAGGGGCTACCGCTGACCGTCCCAACCGCTCGCCTCGCGCGGTCAGCGAGGGGCAAGCCGGCAGTAAAGAAACAGCGAGGAAACTACGGGAGGCGGAGCAGTCAGTGTTTGGAACTACACTGACCAGAAGGCTCAGCGCAGCCCCAGGAGTTACCGCCACGCCCACTGGACAACAGGCCCCCCGCCCGCAACGCTCACTTTTAAGGCGTGACAGCCGCGTAGCGGGACGCGAGCGGGACACCGAGCGAAGCCCGAGCAAAGGGCGGGCAGTCTGTGGCAGTCAGGGGCTGACAGAGGCTGGGCTGGTCCAGGTCCTTAACTTCTCCTACACTGGTCCTGAAAGGTACTGTGACATTGCAAGAGGGTAAAACCCCAACCATGTCTACTCGCTATGGGAAACTGCTCAGAACTGGGGGGGAAGGGGTTGGCGGAAATCCAACGATAGGAACCATGGATAGGTTTATAACTAGAGTAGCGGCAGTCATAGAAAAGGAGATCGCGATGACGGAACGTCGCCTCTCCGGGGATCTCCTTCCAGTTAGACGATCCTCCCTTGGCTCTGCGGCTAAAGCCTTGTCACCTCTCCCAATTATGGCTCCACCCCCACTCATTATAGAAGCGCCTGAGCATCCCCGGTTGTTTGAAATAGGCGATAGTATAGACAGGTTAGAGAACTTAGTAGCACAGTTAACACCAGGTGTTGCCAGTGACGAGACTGTGGGAGGGGGTGTTGTACCTTTACATTTCCCTGTTACCGGTGTAAACTCCCCGCTGCCAAACCCTGCTCCTCCTGTGGGTCTCGCACTGCCCTGTGTGTTTCAGGGTGTTCCGAAACAAGTTAAGAGGAAAAGGGTTGTGAGTACACGTAAAGGTAGCCATCCCACACTTTTTAAGCGCTCCAGGAAGCAAAGATTAAGGCCCACGGGTGCAAAACTAGGTAATGGTCAGAGCCCTGAGCATTTGGATGGGTTGGGAGAGCCTCCGTCCCAGGAAATGGGACGAGATACCAACGAACCACCCCCTATCCAAGTCCCAGTTTGTCTGGACCAAATTACCGATGTGCTTAACCGCTTTCTGACACCGCTTATAGATCAAATTAAGAGGGTGGAGACCAGAGTAAATAGTCTTGAGCAGTCGACTCTTGACAACTTCTTTTCACTCAGAACTCTGATTAAACATCAGACTAGGAATAGTGAAGACCTCACATGTGGCAACTTGGGTAAAGGAGTAATAGTTGTTGCTGCTCCGGTGCAGGATTTAGTTCCACCAAAGGCAGCTTCCCCAACACCACCTAGTCTGGCCCCAACTCTTATTACCACCGCCCTACCTATGCCCAAAGCAGGTCCCGCTGTACATTCTATTCCAACTCAAGGGAACCCCACAAAGGTCTCTAAAGAGCATAAGAAACCAACACAACCAAAGGCCCCAGTGGGTGGGTGTAATTCTAAACCTAAGCAACCACCCCCAGATAGTACTAAGACCAAGAGAGATGGGGCAGCTCCGACAGCTAATCCTGTCAAAAGCCACTCGGCAGTACCTCTCTTAGCTGCACCCGCCCTGAAGAAAGTGTCTTGCATTCCCTATGCTGATCTCCCCCCGGACTGCCATCCTTATGTCGTTGTGCTGGTTAAGGTTCCACCAGGCCTTAAAAAATAAAAGCCTTCATTGGCTAAAAACAAATAAACCACTCCCTGCGGGCATAGACAGACTAATCCTTGGTGTCCGAAGGGTGGGTTGGGTTGGAAAGAGCAAGAAGCAGCTGGAGGGAGACTGCGTTATTATCAACTTCCAGGATAACAGAGTAGCCAGATCGATCTGTACCAAAGACCAAACGGTGGGTGGCCCTGGAATTAGCGCAGTGAACCTGACCTATTTTTACCCGCAGGCTGCTAACCATGCTATTTTTCAGCCTATAATGGGGGAAATGAGTAAGGGTGCTAGTGGTGGAATACGTAGTACATTTGAGCCCCTTTTCTATCCCCAGACCGGGTGGTCAGGTCAAAATTGCGGCCTTAGGAGCTACTGACTTGAGGTAATGGGAGGACTGGATAGGGGGGAACTGGGCGAGTCCCCACATGGCACTGCATTGTCATCTATTTCTCCCTCCCCTAATAAAACCCAAACTACACCACCGGTTACCTCCGACCCTCCGGGGTACCTGGTTTCTATTGGTTGTAGGGGACCACTGCCATGCTCGGACAGGGTAGCTCCATGCCAAGAGATAGTTTCCCCATACGCTCCAGCTGTGACGGACCAAGTCTTGAAGGTCTTCAGCTGGAACGTTGCTGGAATAGCCAGAAAACTGGCATTGCCCGACTGGAATGCATTAGTGGAAGAACATTCCATATGCATTTTCCAGGAGACATGGAGTAGGGAGCCAGTACACAGGGTGGGGTACTCTGCTCATGCCATCCCAGCTGTGTGCCCAGATCTGGGCAGGGGACGACCTTCGGGGGGTCTCCTAATCTGGGTAGCCTCATCCCTAAATTGTAGGGTGGTGGAAACCAAGACTAACAGCCCAGACTTGCTTAACATCACACTGAAGGACGCCAGGAGTTGTGTTGTTCTGAATATATTCAATGTCTATGCCCGAGGCACTAAGGGGGGGAGGCAGTCTCCCACAATCGCACTGTTGGAGGACTTATTAGGGGCAACTCCATACAAAGCCTGCACCTTGGTTGCAGGTGATGTCAACTGTACGTTCGAGCCCTTGGGCTCGGATGTTACCCAAGACCAGGATGAGGAGGATGGTAGGAGGGGGATACCAGTCCTAGAGCTGCCCCCGATTAAAAAGTGGACAGAGGTGGCACTACAGCTAAATGCCCTTAGCATAGAATATAGCCTGAGGGCTCTTAATGGAAGGACTAACTCGGATAAGGGGGGTGCCCATACATATAATAGGCCCAACCACACATCAAGAATTGATTACATCTTGCTTGATGTGTGTCTATGGAGCTCAGTGAGGGATATGGTAATAATACCCTCAGTTGAAAGTGACCACAATTTGCTGTCCCTCACTCTAGCCCCCTGGTGGTCTGTTAGCAGTGGAGGCTCTGTACCTAGCCCCACGGTTGACCTAGATGAGTCGGAGGTATCGCCCGGATGGGCTCCCAGGGGATTTACTGCGGGCCTACCCATCTGACTGGGGTCTCATGATCTCGGCCCTCTTGAATGCCATCTTGGAGGATGGCCCGATCCCAGAGTCATGGAGAGGGGCAGTGGTAGTCCCCATTTACAAAAAGGGTAGTAGAGACATCCCAGGGAATTATAAGCCAATAAGCCTGATTGACTCCACACAAAAAGTAGCCGGAAAAGTTATCCTGGGGAGAATCCTTCAATGGGTGGATGAGAACCAAGTTCTATCGGACTTCCAAGCAGGCTTTCGCTCAGGAACGGGCACAATCGAGCAGGTCTTTAGGTTAACACTCCTCTACTGGAAGGTGGTGGAACTTGGCAAGGGCAGTCTCTATTTGGCTTTCATCGACTTGAAGACTGCCTTTGGCCTAGTTCCCAGGGAGGAACTCTGGAGGGTTCTCCACGGTCTGGGCCTGCCCCCGTATATCCTGTTTCTCCTCACCAAACTTCACATGAACAACTTTGCCCAGGTTCGTTGGGGGAGAAATGGCGAAACAACAGATAGGATCCCGGTTTGTAGGGGTGTTAGACAGGGTTGCGTGTTAGCTCCCACACTCTTTTCCCTATATGTAAATGGTGTGGTGGAGCATCTGCTACAGGAACCTGCGGACGCACCCTGCCTGGGGGGTGTGCGGACCCCAACATTGTTGTTCGCTGGTGACACTCTCCTAATTTCGAAGACCCCCCAGGGGCTCCAGAAGTTGTTGACCCGTTTTCAGGACTTTTGTGTAACCAGAGGGCTGGTGATAAACGTAGAAAAAACGAAATATTTGATACTACGCCCACCAAGGAAACTAGGTCGTCCTCCCACCCTGAACTCGGTCCCTCTGGAGAAAGTGTCTGAATTTGATTATTTGGGTCTACGTTTGAACGACAAAATGAGTTGGTCTTCCCACATCGATAAGATGGTTCTCTGTCACAAAAGGGTAGGGGGTGCCTTACTAAAGGAATATCATGCATCCTCCAGATCTTCAGTGGCGCCTGTAATCGAGATCTACAAGGCTAGGGGGGTCACTTCTGCTCTCTATGGCGCGGAGCTATGGGGTCACTCTAATTTGGATTCCTTATCCAAGGCCGAAAACAAGCTCCTGAAGGACCTCCTAGCTCTCCCCTCGAGCACCCCTACAGTTCCGGTGCTATTGGACTTGGGTTGTAGAAGTATCAAAGACCAGGCTCGACTTCGCCCATTGCTCCTATGGTCCTGCATATGCAGGGTCCCGGAACTAAAATCCTACGCTGAGGGTTTATCAGAAGTAATGAACATGGGGGGTTGGAATAAGATCAAGTGGTTGAGGGACACAAAAAACCTTTTGGGGGAACTGGGCCTAGGAGATTGTTGGACCGCAAGATCTGCCCCTCCCAAGGCAGTCCTCAAAAAACTATATTGGGACTGGGTCTCTTGCCAACTAATTGGAAATCCACATCACTGTAATTCGACTGCAGTGTTCCTCAGAATAAAGGATGTGGTATTATACGAACCCTACATGGACTTAATTACTATGCCAGCGGATAGGGCCCTCTACTTCAAATTTAGAGTTGGCACTCTCCCGCTTGGAGCAATTGCTTCTAAGTGGAAGTCCCATGCTCATTTATCCCCCTTTTGTGCACGCTGCCCAGCCAGGCCCGAGACGGTGGCACATGTACTTTTTGAGTGTCCAGACTATATCCACCCAAGGAGATACTGGCTGAAACCCCTCTTCAAACGCTTGGGAACACGCATGCATTCGGTGGCTCTCCGAATTCTATTGACTGATACCTCCCCTTTTATAGTTTGTGGTGTCTCCAAATTTTTTAAACGTTGCTGGTTGATACGTTGCAATAGATTGTCTATATCGGTTTAATCTCTTTTTAGCTAATTTATTCTAGGGGGTCCCCTAAAATCTTATCCTCTTAAAATGTATGACATACTTGCACTTTTTGTAATGTTGTTTTTATAATGTATGTTATGCTTGTAAGATGTCTTTGCATATCGAATAAAGCTTTCAACCAACCAACCAGATGGGGTTCCTTCTGTGGCTTCCTATATACAGAGCTGGACAGGCCTTTTGTTCCACTGGGCATTTCCCTGGTGGGCTGGAACCCTTATTAAAGGTTATGGCCGCCGTTTCTGTCTTTGTCACTTCTCCCAGCTCTTGGGGTTAAATGCAGCAGGCACTGGGAGAGTTCAAGAGTCAGAGAGAGAAAAAGAGGGAGGGAGAGGGAAGGTAGAGAGAAAGCGATCAAAGAAGGAGAAGAGAGCTTATATAGATGGAAAGAGAGGTATTGGGCAAGGATACGAAGCAATGGGGGCTGCTTTCAGCAGTTTTATCAGGGCTGCCTTTGGTTCAAAGTCGGGCTCTGACTACAGTGTTTCCCTGTTGAGATTTTTCTCTCAAGCATCCCAATACAATTATTTTGTAATCTTGGCTCATTCCTTCTCGATTTAAAATCTACCCTAATGGATTTTTCTAATTTGTTAATCTTTTTTTTCTTAATTTGCTTTTTCGCTAATTACATCTGCATCACCACATCGTTAATCGGTATATTAGAGTCATCAATATGACCTGCCAAAAAGATTTTTTCTTAGTGCCATTTCATTTCTCTTATGCATGAGTGTTCTTCAGTTCTTGCATGTGTCTTGTTAACCCGTTATGTTAATGCAGTGTTTGAGAAGTCCATTTATTGGTCGCCTAGTCTTCAGGGCCGGACTGGGAACCAAAACTGGCCCTGGCAAAGTGCATGGCCTACTCCCCTAGGAGTGGGGGTGCGGCCGAGCTGTTTGCCAAGGCCGGTTTCGGCTGATTTTTTACAGGGGCTGATATTGCAGCTATACTGCAAAATAGGCCCTGTAACAAAAACGGCCGCCAAGGGGCCCAAAACCGGTCCCACCCTGGCAGCCCATCGTGGAAATGCCCGGGCCGCAACGGCCAGTCCGGCCCTGCTAGTCTTCTATTCGTTGAGGCGGATGTAGGCAATGTTATCACTGGATATTGAAGAACTTCTGTGCCTCATTTAGAGGATGGGGGTCGTAGGTCTCCTGTAAAAAAAAAATGATGGAGCCCCATGCACCCCACTTTGCGTTCCGCTGCCTGGTTATGAGGACAGTGGAATGCATCAATCATGACAACTGAGAATTGACGTGAAGCTTTATTTGGGTGGTGTAGAGCCTCCAAAAATGATGCCAACTGGCCACCAATCAAGAACTGATCAGCCACCACCATTTTCGATGGCCTTAGCTATGTGAACGACAGGCATAGAAACCAAGGTGTTGTTTCATAGAATAACCAACAAGAGTCAATTAATAAATCAATCAATCAATCAATCAATCACTCAATCAATCAATCAATCAGGGGTTTATAAAGCACAGCTACTCACCCGGAGGCTCTCAAGGCGCTGGGGTTGAAGGAGGGCGTGCAGCTCCTGGATGTTGTCCTGGAGTCTGTAAAATAGCAGAATAAAACTTACATCATGTTACGATGTAATGTGGGTGCTCATAGACTATCCTCTTTTGAAGGCACATTTCCAGTGGCAACATATTTTGGTGGAACTTTTGCTATTCTACTAGCCCTCTATAATAAAAAAATGTATGCAAGTGCAATCTCGCAAAAATCGGATTATTGGTTTTCACATATTGTGTGTAAACTTTGTTTTTCTTATGCTTACATTTTTTGCATCATTTTTTGCTCAGTTGAGGCTGGTTAGAGCATAAAATGTTTCACAGGAACTGTAAAACTTGACATGTGCCGCAACTACATGAAGTGCTTGAGCATGGTTCAGCATTTCCAAAAGAAACTGTGGGATAAATACATTGAGCAGATCTTTCGCAGGCACTGTGGTTCTGTTGAAGAGCCTGGTCTTGTGGTCCTTCCTGAATTGGGGCAGTGATGGAGATTGCCTTAGGTAGAGAGGAGGGTGTTCTAGGTCTTTGCTGTGAGGTAGGAGAAGGATCTTCCCTCAGCCGTGGTCTTGCAGATATGCAGGATGGTGGCCAGGGCCAGATGGGCAGAGCGGAGGTCTCCGCTGGGTGCGTGGAATGCGAGGCGGTGGTTTAGGTATGCAGGTCCTGTATTGTGTAGGGCTTTGTAGGCGTGTGTGAGGAGCTTGAAGATGATTCTTTTGCTGACTGGGAGCCAGTGGAAGTCTCTCAGGTGGCTGGTGAAGTGGCTACGGTGGGGGATTTTGAGGACGAGTCTGGTAGAGGCGTGATAGATGCTTTGTAGTTTCTTGAGGAGTTTCTGGGTGATGCCTTCTGAGGTCGATAATATGAGTACCATTGAGTCTGGTAAAAGTAAACAGTAAAATTGAGCACCAAGATACCCTTCTGGGTGAACGTGACCATATGTCAGAAATTCATCAGAAAAGGACATAAAACTATAGTGAGAGGAGGATTTGGGTCAGCCCTCTCTAGCCATTAGCTTTCATGTGTTTTTGATACTTTGACATCGCTTTGATGGACTGCCCATCAAGACCATGTCATGTTATGGATCATCACATTGCCCCATTTGCCTGATGGGGCATCAAATAGTCCTTTCGATAGATTGCAGCTGGGACATAAAGCGTAGCTAGTAATTTATAGCCAGTGTGTGTTCTTTGATATATTTACTTTGCTGTCACAATGACATTTTAATTGCCAATTTTTGTATTCATTTAGGAAACAAATGGTGTTTGGATGACTTGGCGGAACATAAAGACACATTTAGATTTACTAATCACCGCAGAACGTTCATTTGTTTTTCTTTGTTGACATGATAACATATTGTTGAATTTACAGCTTTTTGTTCACGATGTAAAGATATTTTTTTCCACACAGACTTCCTGAAAGATGCAATGAAAATATTTCTCCATTGTCGAAATAGTCTACCATTCAATATTATGTTGGGTATGGGTGTTAATTTCTACACTTACAATGGGAACTTCACCGTCTGCTTGTTCTTTTGAGCTTATAGCTTTACTCTGCTAATTCATCCTTTTCAGCAAAAGGGCCCTGCCCTACATCCAGCTTCCATATTGTTGTAGCTATTATGAATTTTAAGGCAAAGTCGAGGAACTAGGGAGAGCATCATATCTACAGAAATGCTTCACTCTCCTCACCTTTCCCTAGCGCCGGTGCTGAAATCAGCTGCCATGTGCCACGGACACCATGAGTCTAGAATAGGTTTTGTACTGGAAATGTACCCTTCCAGTACAAAATACTATGTGTAGACTGAATTTAACCCTTTTCCCTCTTTGTATGTGTGCTGTAAAGTGCAGCACACGTACAAAGTCGGAAATGGAAGGAGAAATTAAAGCATTTCTTCTTCATTGCACCTACTTCAAAAGGGTGCAGTTTTATGATGCTAAACCCTATCTACTTTATTTAGTAAGTAGGGTTTCGCATCAGAAACCTTGGATGATTGCATGGGAATGCCCATGCTCCGCCCATTGGTGCTAAGTTATGCAAAGTAGAGCTACGGACTACTTTTTGTTACTTTCACGTTATTTCCAGCCCTAAACAATTAGGCTGGAAATTAAATCAGAAAAAAAGATTTTGCACCGATTTGCGTCACTTTTGTGACACAAGCACAGTGGCGTAAAATCTTAGTAAAACTCCCCTCCGGTATCTACATCATGTATCGTTTTTTGGTCTCTGACACACTCAAATTCTTCTGTGTGCACCAGAACTAAGACTGCAAGAGTAATGTCAACTGAGTTCATAGTGTCAGTGTTGTTTAAGAACTTCAGGGGCATTGGAATCTTGAACATGGACCCCAGATTTGTAAACGTCAGACAGTGGGAGAACAAGTCCTGCATTAGGCTCAGTTAGAAAATATCTGGTACCTAGCCCACCATATAGGATACACAATAATGTCAGTCTTAATGTATCAACTCCACTCCGTCCGGTAATTGAACGGCATCTAACTGTCTCTTGAGCGCCTGGCTATAGATGCTTGGGCTTTCTGTGTACCCCTGGGGTCCTCGACAAAATCTACATGAGCGGGATCTTAGAGTGAATCCGAAGAGATAGCGACTGTCTTGGTGAATGGGTATGGAGAAGAAGGCATTCTTAAGGTCGATAACAGTGAAATTGGTTGCAGTTGACGGAATCAGGGTTAGGATGGTGGTGATGTCAGAAACTACTGGATACTGTGGTACTACTATTTTGTTTACCTCCTGCAGGCCGATGATGAAGCGGTAGGCCTTTCCATCTCCCTCTCCCTGTCTCTTTATGATTGGTAGAATGGGGCTATTACAAACATTGATCACTACCTCTTCCACCACTCCTGCCCCTACGAGTGACTGTATGATTTCAGTCAAGGCTTTCTCCCTCTTGCGAAATCTTGTACTGGGGTATTTTTGGTAACGTTGCGTCTGGCTGTATAGTCACATGCACTGGGTCGATCATCATTCGTCCTACATCAGAATCAGCCCTAGCCCACAAATGTGAGGGTAAAGTGTCTAGTAGGGACGTGTCTGCCTCGGAAATGGGGTACATGTGTTGGGATGGATTATCACTTGGGTGTTGGTGATTGTCATATAAGATGACTCGTACTCCGTTCGGCGAACATCTGATAGTCGCACAGAAGTGTTTCAGTAGATCGAGACCCATAATGGCGTTTGGGGTGTTGGAGGAGAGAAGGAACGTCATGTCGATAACATTGTTTTCACGTTTGAAGGGGATCGGTCTGGACAAAGGGTTGGTGGAGGGCGTACCCTCAAATCCTATTGAGGTTACATGTGAGCCAGACAAGGGTGTCCGTGGAATCAGTCGTTTGGATAGTGCACTAAGTGTTGCTCCTGTGTCTACCAAAAATGGTGACTCTGTGCCTAGGACCTTTGTGGTGACATAAGTGCCTTGCTGGTCAACATAGAGCTCGACTGGATCCCTCCCTTGCCCCTGGCTATCCTATGCAAAGTCATACATATTGTCATAATCTGTCTGTTGGCACTAGTTCTGTCTAGGGCGGTCAAATGCGTTCACTCTTCCTGGCCTTCCTTCGCTAGCTTCATTCGCATGCTCTCTTCCACACCCTCTTCCTCCCTGTTCATGTGGTATTTCTCTCATCCCTCTGCCTCTACTAGCTCCTAATAAGGCTGGGCACTGAGATTTCCAGTGTCCGTATTCCTTGCATAATGTACATTGGTCTTGTCCTAAGTCCTGGCGTCGTACATATGGTGTTACTGAGTCATTTCTAGGGGGCTGCACTCTAGGGATATTCAGTTGGTATCCTCCTTTATACGGTTGCCGTCCTGTATTCACCCCTTAGAGTTGGGCTATCATTACTCTTTCCTTCAAATCTTTCTTTTTCATTTCTGTGGCTCTGACATTCTTGTTTTTCTGATGCTCATAATACTGGGCCATTTGGGGAATTGCCGCTGGCTTAGAGGCTGCCCAACTACTTTCATTAGTCTGTAATTTCTGGGATACCTCCGGTAGTAATCCTTTGACGTAATTCTGCACGAATAAGTGGTGTCCGGTCGCAGTGGACATGTCCTGTCCACTGTAGTCGGAGAACACTGTTTCGAATGACGAGAAATACTCAGAGACATCCTCCTGTGGTTTCTGACGGCACGCTGTCATTATGGACCAGTCTATGTTTTTCTCTGGTATGAATGTTTTTACTTTCTGCACTATTTTATCGGGGAGGTCCAATATAGCTTTAACTGTTTTTTGGCCAGGATTCCGCTGCTTGTCTAATGTGTTGAGTTGTTCCCAGGTATGACCAAACAATTCTGTGTGGTTTATCTTTCTGATTTGCTTCCACACATCGGCCGGCAAACATAACCCGAAGAACAAGTCAATGTCTGCAAGTGTCATTATCGTGGACCCCAAAGCGGTACTTAGTTCAGTGTAAAAGGAAGTGGGATTCTTCCGTAAATCTGGAAGAGATTTACGGAATGTCAAGATGTCCTGCCTGTCCCGTGGCTGATACACCCAATTGTACACTACCCTTCCTTTAGCGTCCTGGTGATTTATGTCATCATGAGTCCCTTGTCCTCTAGGGGGGACCCAATATGAGGCAGCCTCTTTTATCTGCATCATGTTATCTAGCTTCTCTATTGGGGGAGTCACTGGCTTCGATGCTCTGTCTGCATCTATCCGCCCTTGTTCTACGAGGTGGCGGAATACTTCTAACGTGGACAAGAAGAGTTCTTCTACCTCGCTGTCGTTCTCGTCTCCTATGTCGACTTTTCTATAAAGAGCCATTAGCCTCCCTGGTCCTACATCCTGATCTTTCTCTTCATAGGCAGTAAGGGCGTAGTAGCAGAAGCGCACAATGAAGAACCGCTTGTGGCTTGCGTCATAAGAATTGCATATGTCAGTCACATACTCTTCTGTTTCTCTCCTAATCACAAGGGTTTTGACTATCTTGGGGGCAACCATCGCGCTGAGTGAGGCGTTATTGAGAGACTTCATTGTCACAGAGGCTTGTCTAAGACCCAAATCCTCGCCGCACCCGCTTCGCAGGTGCCGCGTTGCAAGGGAGGAAGCTGATCTACACTTACTGGCTGAAGGAGCAGGAAAGCAGGAAAGGTAGAGGTAAGGGCGTGAGGCTCGGCGGGGCTGCGAGTGTGCGGGGACTCCAGTAACCAGGAGTCCCTGCGAGACCACGGACTCAGCATCCGGTCCGCTCTCCCCGCTGGCCCGCCCCCCACCTTCCCTGTGTCATTAAAGGCGCCATCTAACATCACCTGCTGGGGCAACCATCGCGCTGAGTGAGGCGTTATTGAGAGACTTCATTGTCACAGAGGCTTGTCTAAGACCCAAATCCTCGCCGCACCCGCTTCGCGGGTGCCGCGTCGCAAGGGAGGAAGCTGATCTACACTTACCGGCTGAAGGAGCAGGAAAGCAGGAAAGGTAGAGGTAAGGGCGTGAGGCTCGGCGGGGCTGCGAGTATGCGGGGACTCCAGTAACCAGGAGTCCCTGCGAGACCACGTACTCAGCATCCGGTCCGCTCTCCCCGCTGGCCCGCCCCCTGCCCTTTACACTCACCTATAATATTTCACGAGACTCCCGCAGCGCGGGACGCAGCTCGGGCGAAGACCGGGCTAAGAGCGGGCCGTTTGAGGCCGTTCGAGGACTGAGCTGACTGGACTGGCCCACCCTCTTTCGCCCTTCATTAAGTACGCATCCGTTAAACAGCTCTTAATATTATTCCACTTAGGCTGTTTGTTAGGTGATTACACCCTGTCCTAAAAGAGATGAGTACCAGGGTAACAAGGAGTAAGGCCTCCAAGGTTGGCCCGCAAATCAGCGGCCCCATGGATGACTTTATTACCCGTACTAATATAGCTATCGATCACGAAATATCCAAACTTCAAACTCGGGTCTCTTTAGAACTGGTAGCCGCTAGAAGACTGTCCCAAGTTATAGCGCTTTCAAAAAAATCCTCTTTAGGCCACATAGCTGCTTCGGTCACCCCGGAGCGCCCTACCATCCCCCAATGTGTAGTTACACAGGCTGATGTCCATCGGACTTCGATTTGCTCTATCCCCGCCTCACCGGTAGAGCTGCACTCTAATGTAGACTAAGCTAATCTATCGGTTGCTTCCTGCGCTCAGAACCCAATTCCTAACCCCCAGGCACCCCCGATCATCATTAGTGATAAACTACCCAAAAGAAAGCGCCGCTCACGTTCTGCCTATTCCCGTAAAAAGGCGAAAATTGCGGTTCCACAACATCTATCCTTCACAAGAGTATCGCCACCTATCGCTAAATTAGAGCAAAACCTAAAGTTGCAGCCCCCAAGTGAGGGAGGGACTGCGGAGTTAGATGCCACCTCCTCTACCACCACCCAAAAGGATGAGGGCTCCAAGGCTGAAGGGTTGGGTAAGAACGAAAGGGAATTTATAGATCTGGTCTGGGAAACCTTAAAAAAACTTCTTTCCCCTCTTGACCTCAGACTCTCAAGAATAGAAAACAACTTACTCGAGATGGAGAAGAGCATTATTGCTCTGGCCACTCTCGGATTGAGAAGCCTTGAAAATCAGGGCTATCCTGCAGCAAACCCAATCCCACTAACCCCTACCACCCAAACCCAGAAGGTCCTGCCCTCAGTCCCAGCCACTATACGGCCGATTCCTAAGCCGAGGAGTGTGGCCGTGGACCAAATTGCCACTATCACCAAACCTAAGCCTCCCCAACGGGCTCTTAACCCCCAATCAGGAAAGCCTAAACCTGGCGCGTACCCTAAACCCATCCCGAGTGAAGTACAGGACCCCCCCATAAAGGACAACTTTAGAGGAGGGTACATTGACCTTCCCCCAGAAGCCGAAGACTATGTGGTAGTTTTAACGGGTGTCCCCCAGATTGGCGCAGGCCAGTACGAGAATCATTGGTCACTAAAAAATAAGATAATGTATTGGCTTAATGTAAATAGACCCATCCCTAATGGCCGGAGAAGCAGAGTCCTGATGGTTCGAAGAACTCCCTGGGTGGGCCCATCAAAGAAATCCAGTTCCGGGGACTGTATAGTGGTGACTTTCGAGGATCCACATACGGCACAGTTCATCTGTTCCTGGCCTGGTAGTGAAGGGTCCCCGATTATACCCAGGCCTCTGTCCTTTTTCTAACCACCGCGCCCCCGACACACCCTGGCGGACGATTGGACTTTGGTGCAGCATCAACCATGGAAGAGCCACTCTAATACCCACAATCATTCTCTCCCACACTGGAATGGCCTCCCAACCTCAAATAGATATGGTGGCTTGGAAGAGGTAGATTGACTCGCTAGCCAGCATGCCCAATACCAACTGGGAAAACCTCTTTCACCACTTACGCCAGGGCTAACCGATCACTTAACCTCTGACCCATTAGCAGGTTCAGTAGGGTGTGCAAACAGTTTAGCTATTGATGAAGAGATGAGGGTTCTAATCATTCCAGAACCCCAAGGTTTGGAAGGCCGGCCGGATTCACCCAGCATGACTCCTCGGCCTTTAATCCAAATGGTCCCAGCAGAGAGGAAGTTGACTGTCATAACCACGGCTCCCAATCACCAGCAGTCTGAACCCCGTGTAAGGATTTCCGGAGGGGCTGTGTCTAATTCTCCCTTACCATCTTTTCCACCTTCCCACCTTACCCCGGGTCCGCCGTCGATAAAGATCTTAAGCTGGAATGTGGCTGGGCTTGCACGCAATTTTGATAGCCCTGAATGGATTGCCTTCCTAGAACCCTACAGCATCTGCCTCCTCCAGGAAACCTGGTGCCAAGCTCCCAGACACAGAGTAGGTTTCTCTACCTACTTTGTTCCAGCCATTCAACAACCTGGCTCTAAAGGTCGCCCGTCCGGCGGTCTTTTGATTTGGGTTAGCACCGCTCTAAGGTTAAGTGTTACCCAAAGGTCCACTAAATCTCCTGACCTTCAATGGATAACTATACACCGTAAAGGAGGGAGGAATTTAGAAGTCTTTAAAATTTATCTGAGGGGTTCTAGTGGCAGGTCATCACGTTTAATCTCAACAGGCCTAAGCAGCGATTTAGCTTCCGTTAACATTGACTCCTATGTCCTTCTTGCTGGTGATTTTAATTGCTGCTTTGAGCCATTGGCCAGGGAAGACATTTTGGATACCTTTGAAGAGGACTCAAGGAGAGGTATCCCTATCCTAACCCTTGACCCGATCCCCAAATGGTCGCAAAGCGCGATAGACATTAACGCCCTTTGCCTTGAACACAATCTGAGACCAGCCAATGGCCGCTCTAAATCGGACCTTATGGGAGCCCATACATACAACAGGACGGGACGGTCTTCCAGAATCGACTTCATTATGCTTAATTACAATCTTTGGTCTTTCCACCAAGATATGGAGGTCATCGTGTCTTGTGACAGTGATCATAACCCACTCTCCTTATCCATCACATTTCCTTGGCAGGGTGGGACCCAAGACATTTTACTCCATAAGTGGAAATCATCGCATGAAATCATTCCCTCAAACTGCGGCAGGCGCCTGAAGTGGGCAAGAGTCTTGGCGGATGTAGCAAAGATGGCACAAGCCGGGTCCATCCTGCTAGAGATGGATTCGAGGCTTGATGACTTAAGCCCCACGAGTAAAAAAACCTTACCACTATTTACAGAGACTATAGCGGCTTTAAGTGACTTGTTTATTATTTCCCAATCCAGTACCAGGGTGGGTCCGAAAGGTGTCTCCAGGGCCAGAGACAAGTGGTACTCCTCTAAATGTCGACAAGCATTGCTGTGGAATGTCCTCAACGGGTTAGGCTTACCGCCCTATTTGCTGGCCTTACTCATAAAATTTCATGATAGCAATTTTGCCCAAATTAGATGGGGTTCCCAGGGGGAAAAAACACCTCGCATCCCGGTAAATAGGGGCGTCCGCCAGGGTTGTGTGCTTGCCCCCACTCTGTTTTCTCTCTATGTCAACGGAGTGGTGGAGCATCTCCTTCAACATCCATCTGATGCACCCTCCCTGGCGGGGAAGAAAATCCCGACGCTCCTATTTGCGGACGATACCCTTCTAATTTCAAAGTCACCAGTGGGCATCCAAAAACTGCTCTCTAGCTTCAAGACCTTTTGTGACGACAACGGTCTGGCTATAAATGTAGGTAAGACCAAGTTTCTTGTCCTCAACCCCCCCAAGAAATATGTTGCTCTCCCCGTTCTAGACTCCGTCCCTTTGGAGAGAGTCAAGGAATTCGATTACTTGGGCATACGACTTTCCGACTCTATGAGCTGGAAGGCACACCACCAGAAGGTGTTTCTTGCTCATAAGAGGGTAGCAGGAGCCCTCCTCAAAGAACAGCGTGCCTCATCATTAAAACCTATTGGGGCACTTCTAGATATTTATAGGGCAAGGGTTGTAAGCGCAGCACTATACGGTGCAGAACTGTGGGGCACTCAGAGAGTTGACACCTTGGCCTCCCTCGATAACAATTTTCACAAAGACCTTATGAGGCTACCCCACAGTACTCCCACAATCCCCCTTTTGCTTGATGCGGGCTCCCGCCCAATATGTGACCAAACAAAATTACGCCCCCTTTTATTATGGTCCAGAATATGGAATGTCCCTGAACTCCGCAGCTACGCAGATGCTCTAGAAGATCTCCTGTCCCTTCCGGGCTGCTATAAGATCACCTGGCTCAGGGAAGTCAAGTGCCTTCCTTATAACCTGGGTCTAGGAGATGCTTGGGTCAACAAATCAGCTCCCTCAAAACAACTGCTAAAAAAGGTGTACTGGTCATGGGTGGACAACGAAAGAATGTGCAATCCAAATCACTGTAAATCTGTTGCCCAGTTTTTGTTAGTCAAAGAGCTCCCTTTTAGGGAACCCTATTTGGATTTAATCCACAATTCAGGCGACAGATCTTTGTACATCAAATTCAGGGTGGGGGTACTCCCTCTGGGTCAGTTTACCTCGACCTGGAAACCACCCTTTCAAACTGTACCTTTTTGTCCCTTTTGTGATACGAGAGTTAAGTCCGTTGCGCACCTGTTGTTCGAGTGCAACACCTATGCTTTACCGAGAAGGTTGTGGTTGAAGCCCTTATGCAGGAGCCTGGGAACGAGATCTCACTTGGAAGCCCTGCGCTTACTACGCACAGATGCAAGACCCTTCTTCGCCTGCTGTATGGTTAAATTCCTAGGCTGGGCTTGGCGTATAAGATCTGCAAAAAAGCTGTTGATCCAGTAACATCCCCTTTCCTTTTTTTGGCCTCTCTTATAATTTTTTATTTGATCGCTTTTTTATTCAATGTTGACTTTGTTGGTCATTGTACTGACTGTGCTAAATATGTCTTTTAATTGATGTGATGTGTTGCTTTTATGATATGTTTTTATATCGAAATAAAGCTTAACTAACTAACTAACTAACTATCTTATCAATGTTTGTCCGCTCGTGTGTACTAAATCGCGGAACCCGGGGTAACCCTTTTTCTATTAGTCCTATTATCACTAATGCGTTCGTTGATGAGGCACTGGGTGTAAGTGGCTCGATTGGAGCAGAAACGATTGTGGCGTCTCCGCTGGTACCTTGCTGTTCCTGTTGCTGTACTACGGAATGATTAGGGGCATAAGGAGGTAGCATGTAGATAATAGGGGGACCCAGTAAGAGGTCATCGTTTATTCTTTGTTTAGCCGGTAACTCTGGGTACAGAGTTGAATGCGTTCTAACAGGGCACTGGCCCGATATTTTCGCTTCTTGTTCACTTTTATCGTTCTCTCTTTCTTTGATATCATCTTCTAACTTTTTACAGTTCAGGTAAGCAGACTTTCGTGTTTCCTTATCCTGCCTGGCTTCATCTCTTTTCTTTCGTTGCATTGCTTCTTTTCGCCATAGGCCGAAGTTGTCGAGCATGGCTTGCGTAGTTTTCTTTTTAAAGAGCGCTATTTCTAAGATTTCTATTTTAGCGAGATCAAAAGATCCCGTCAGTGGCCACTGATTTACCTGGTCCTTTCTAGTATATTTGTGCCATAGTTTGCTAAATCAACCTAAAGATATTTCTAAAATAAATTCCCTTGAAGGCATCCCTTACCTTTTCATAGTTTGCTATAAGCAACGATGGCTACTCCATATTTGACATACATGTCCTTGTTAGGGGTGCCCTCCGGCGGTGCTGGATGACTGACCTCTAACAAACGGTCCGGTCCAAAACAATCACATTTTGAGAAGACAGGCATGACGTACAAGAGGTCAAAATAAATATCTCAATAGGTCGTGGACAAAGGTCCGCACTACCTGTCCTTCGCTGCCTGCAAAAAGGGGATTATTCCTATTTCGCTCTTGTTTGCAAGCAGGGAATACCTCAATTCCTACCAATAACTTCAAAGAACGGAATACTAGTATTCGAGCAAACAATTTCAATACAATCAAACAATTATTCTCTGTTGTGTATCACGACCTTACCCGGACCGTCAAGGACAGTTTCTTCATCATCCCCTTCTAGCGCCCATTTGTCCTCTCACTCCAAAGATGCAGTGTTCCCGCAAGGGCCCAGTCAGGACTGTAGGTCACTCGAGAGAGGTGCGCCAATTGATGAAAAGCAGCGAGACTCCCAAGACTTTCGTTGCCGCTTGGTGCAAATCACCTCTAATTCACTCTAAGATTAGTGATCAAAATAGCGAGGCAGGCGCTGGGAGTTAGAAGGTGAAGAACAAGTTTATTGCTCTAGAGGAGAGTACATCACATCAGACACCGGGGCTATCGTCAGGAGGTGCTCTAACTGAATCTCTGTAGCATGGCCTTTTATACTATTTTCTGTCTGTTTATTACATGGTAAAACATTCCTGACATCACTTTATTGCATATTCAAACATCCTTGGAATCCCCGCCTTAAGCTAGTTCCCACACAGACCTTGCTGCAATGGTCCCCCACCCAGATGTAACAGATGATCGCTATCTCGCAGCTGGACATTCCAACAGGATCTAAAAGTATGTGAGATCGGTCAGATCTAAGGGTTTGTGTTATTGATTAAGTCAGGCACCTTTGTTGGTGAAACAAGCCCTGCCATGTGTAGGCAATAAACAATGTTTATTAGTGCCTGGTTAGTGCCTGGGACCGTACTGAGTGGCCAGGTGGAGGGAAGGAGGTTATAAAAGGGGGCTTGCCTGTGCATGGAGGATGAAAGGACAAGTGGGTTTGGCGCGGGAAGTGACTCGGGGGCACTGTCATGCTGACATGGTTTTATGACCCCAGTATGTGTGCTCAGGCTTAATCAGAGCACGGGGGATGAGGACGGGGTGAGGGTGACACACAGGTGACCAGCAGTGTTTGAAATGGCCGTGATGTCCAAAATGGTTGCCGCTTACGCGCACATAAAGGCCTATGTTACACAAGATGGCACCGGCAATGTTCATATTTATCGTCTTATATTCAACAGTACAAGTAGGAGGGAGCAATTGCAATTATAAGTATATGTTGACCACAAACAGTAGTCCGCCTTTACTCCCACTGCATAATGTCTATTTTGTCTGTGGGTCTCAAGCTTATGTTTGACTTCCTAGGGGATGGTCAGGTACTTGTTATCTCTCTTTCCTTCTTCCCCCAGTGTATATAGCACAGTCCATTTTTCATAGGGACCATCCATTACAACGTAGGAGTGCACACTGCCCCGCGTTAGAAGGGTTATTAACACAGAAGATATAGATCAGACCACTTTGCAACAGTTTACAGATGCCATGAAGGAAATTGTGCTATTTTATGTGCCCAATGTCCAATAGCCTTAACATTCGTCGGCTCACAAGGGTTATAGAGGGGGTCGTGAATAAAACGGCAGGGATTCTGACGAATATTACAGCTGAGCTCCAGGCTACGAGACCCCTTGCTTTACAAAACCAGATGGTGCTAGACGTCCTCCTTGCTGATCGGGGAGGAGCCTACAGAGTAATTGGCAGTAGTTGCTGCGTACACATACCTGACCATGCCCCTAATGTGTAGTCTGCCATTCAGAAGTTGTACAGACTTGCATCCGACATCCACCAAGAGAATGGTACTTGGTCTCTCTCTGGTTGGTTCTGGGGTCTGTTCGCATCCTGGGGTTGGAAGATTCTCATTTTCTTAGCTGTAGTTGCTGGCCTGCTCTTAATCTGTTGCCTGTGCATACATTGTCTCCCTGCTTGCTGTGCTCATTGTGTAAAGACTCTAAAGCCCAAACTGAAGGGTTTAGTATCTGACATTAAGACAACTGCCATGATCATGCAGGATATACAAGAACTCATGTCAATAGATGAAGGTATTTTTGAGTACTGATAACGCATATATTAGCTTGCAATTGGTCGTCCTTTTGTTCTGTAGGGAGTTGTTTGCACCAGATAGTAGCAAAATGTTTTAGGGAATGTTAAAAGGAGGGTCTGTGTGATTAGAAAACTGCTTTTTCCGAATTTCCTATGCACTGTATGATTTAAGTTAGCATTTGCTGCACCATTTTGTATTTAGCCGCCATTTTGAGCCGTAATCGAAACTAACTTCTGTCTCACTTTGTGTTTGCCTCACCACAAAGCAGCTGCCAATGTGTCCTCTGTACGTGTATTTCTTCATGGCTGAGTTTGCTGCGCTAATCAATAGAATGTTTTATTAGTGCATACCTTTCTGACTAGATAGGCCTGCTCCCACCACTCGGAGCGCTGAGGGCAGGCAGAGTAACCTTGAATAGAAGATAAAGTGTGCCTGGTCCGAGGATTGTAACTCATATTTCTGTATCTCCTTTGTTCATTAGCTCAAAACTGGAAAAATCCAGTCTGGGCGTGTCTTTAGGGGTGCTGGAAATGTACTTTATGCCTTACCATGTTGTCTGAGGTCAGTGTCCTCTGAAGCAATCTAAGGAGGCTGGTCTGACTGGACTCCGCTCGAGTCTATGACTAATAAATCACTTTGATTTGTATTCTCTACTGTCTGACCGCTTCATTTGTATGGAGGGCTGAGAGGTGGTTGCGAGTGACCCGGGTGGCCCTAATCGGGTCACTTTCTTCAGCCCCCAGTAACAAAACCTGCCTCCACAGGTCCAAAGCCGGCCCCCACCCTTCCAGCCACTGGGAAAATACCCTGTGTCCACTACGGCCAATCCGGACCTTTTTTGTGGCCAGTCTGGTGGGAAGGACCTCTTTGACTGGGATTGAGGACTCGGTGGACAAAAAGGTGGATACTTCCCTTAAGAAGGTGTACTCAGGCTCTCATTTAGTCCTACATGCTGGCATTTATTGGACTTATGTTGCTCATTCCCGGATTTTGGATGTCAAGGTCCTTTGTAGGTCATTGGCTGACACCTCTGACTGTTCTAGTCTGCTGTAACAGATTGAATGCCAGGTTGAAATTCTGTTAAATGGCTCCTTTGACGTGGTGAGGGCTTCTGCTTTGGCCGGTGAGGCCTGTATAGTGGCTCGCCATAATTTTGTCTTGGAGGACTGGAAGAAGCATTCCACAGAGAAGGCTTCAGCCTTGTGATTGCCCTTTCAGGGGAATATGCTGTTTGGAGAGAAGTTGGCGGTTAAGCTATTCAAGTTTTTCAAGGAGAAAATGCACTCCTCTTCTCTGAAGCAGGAGATCTCTGATAAGCATTTTTTAAAACCAAAGTCTCCCTTCCACCAGCCGTCTTGGTGGCAGTATCCCAGTGGCCAGGGCAGATTTCCTTCTGGCAGGAGTGGGGACAGGAAGGCCAAGTCTCGTCCGCTGAAGCCGCATTCCTGATTATCTGAGGGGGTACGAGAATTTGTGGTTGGCGGAAGGATTCAGCTCTTTCTTCCGGCCTGGTAAAAATCATCTGCAGCGCTTGTGTGCTGGACATTATAAAGCAGGGCTACAGAATAGAGTTTTGCGGTGACTCCTTCAGATTCCGGAATTCGTCCGACTCCTTGGCCCTCCTCTTTGGTGGTGGACTGTGTTGTCAGAGGGGATTTTTTCGCTGCGGCATATTAGTGCCATTCTGGAAGTCCCGCCACTGGAGAGGGGCAATAGCTTTTACTCAATAACATTGCTGGTGTCCAAGTCTATGGTGGGCTTTTGGCTGGTGTTGGACTTGAAGGCACAAACAAGTTTGTCATTCACCTACCCTTCAAGATGGAGACTCTCCAGAGAGTGATCCCGTTGGTGCTCGGGAATCATCTGATGTACATGCTGGCTCTGCAGGATACATACTATCACATTCCAATCCATCTCCACTACCAGCAGTAGCTCAGATTCAATGTTCATGGCACTCATTATCAGTTTTGTGTCCTGCCCTTTGGCCTTCGGTGTGCCTAGCGGATTTTCACCAAGGTGGTGGCTCCGTTGGTGGTTTCCGTGCATCCTCAGGGCATCCACCTACATCCTTATCTGGAGGATTAGCTGCTCCATGCTCCATCTCGGGAGCAGCTTCTTCCCAATTTACAAGTGGGTTGTTTGGTCCTGTCGGATTATGGGTTCCTCTGGAACCTTCCGAAGTGTCAGCTGTTTCCATCTCAGGACATGACCTGTATTGGACCAGATTTCACACCAACCTGAATAGGGTGTTCTTGCCAGTGCCCGGGGCTCTGGTTTTGAGGTCAATGGCTGTGACGGTGATGAGGGGTGCTTCTTTTCAGGCACAACTGTGGTTGGTGCTTCTGGTTCTTATGGCGACAGCAGTGTTCACAGTGCCCTGGACCTGCTTCCATCTCTGGACTCTATGGGTCCATCTGCTAGTGCATTGTAATCAGGTCTCTCGGGATCTAGACAGGCTGGTTCCGGTGACTCCGCCATCATACCATATCCGTGCTGGATGGCAGTGTATCCATTACCATTGATACAAGGAGCACAGAGGGAAAAAGAACCCAAGACGCCCTCCACTCATATAGTCACCAATACAACAATGACATGGGTCCTATAGGCAATTCCACATATCTCATACGTGTACCACATATTGCAATTTTTTACAATTATCTCCCCTCAGGGTAGAGAGTATCACGTTTATTTTGCCACTGTAAAATAACTTATATCCCAACTAGACAGCTGATGTGAAACCTATGGTTTTTTCAGTGAATATATATATATATGTATATATATTTATATCACACACTGACGAAGGCCAAGAGCCGAAACGCGTCTGTGGCGCGCTTGTAGTAAATAAACTACTGTGTGAGTCCAGGTACCCCCCGAGTGCTGTCTTTCTTCCTTGGGATTGCAAGGTTGTTTGAGCGCAATATATTTATATCTATATATATATTCACTGACAAAACCATAGGTTTCACACCAGTTATAGTTAGGAATTAGCATTTAAAAAACCTATTAAATTCACTGAAAAAACCATAGGTTTCACACCAGTTATAGTTACCTGGAAATTTTACTGACATAAAACCATTGAAATTCCCACGTTATAGTTAGTTGGACTCACTATAACTTGCGCGTGTAATGCACTGCTGATGACATCACATATTACATCACTCATGACATGGTCAGTGACATCACTCATGACATCACTGATGACACCATCCAGTGAATGTGTGTCTTTCTGAAAAATAAACATGTTTTATATATGTATATGTAAAGGTCGATGGAAGAATAAATGTTTCAATAAGTGTCTTAATTGATTGGTTAACTGGCTTATTAAGTGTATCATAATGAATACATATATTAGCGAGTATTGTTTAAATATTTAAACGTTTGTATCAGTGTTTCACTTTGTGTATAAGTGGCTGCATGGGTTGGTGAGTAGCTACATGTGTGTGTATATGGGTTATTAGATTTTTTTTACTATCAGTATGAGTGTCTGTATGATTTGGTGGGGGTGTTACTTAGCACATAGATGCATCAATGACTGACTCACTGTTTGTATGTGTTTTGAAGACAGCATATGTGCCGGACTGTATGGGTGGATAAGTGTGTATATCTGTGTGTTAGTGAGTGAATGACTGTCTCACTAGTGTCTTTATGAGTAACTACATATGTTTTAATTTAGTATATGTGAGTATTGATGTATATAAGTGAGTATATGTGAGAGTGAGAGATTGAAAGAGTTCTTGTTTTAATAAGTATGTGTTTCTATAAGTGATTGTTTAAGAGAGTAAGTATGTGGAAGTTTCCTTAGAAGTAAGGTGGTAGTGTGTGTATAGCTGTATATGCAAATAAATGGATGTTCAATAGTTTATTTGCATGTGTGAGTATGTGTGTGAGTAACTTTTGGATGACTGTCGGTGTTTAACAGGATGTATATGTGTTTCACTACATATGATGAGTGAGTATATATATGAGTGACTATATAGAACTGTTGGTGAATGAGTGGATGTGTATATAAATGGTGGAATTTATTTATTTATTTATTTATTTCTGGCGATTTTTAGAGCGCGCAAATACCCTGGGGTGTCTCGGCGCTGTAGTTGCAGAACTCTCCGGAGGAGGGGGGGGATTAGGCAGGGAACAACCATGTCTTTAGTTGTTTTCTAAAGTTAAGAAGGGTCGGAGCGCACTTGATGTTTAGAGGAAGTGCGTTCCACAGTATGGCCGTGGCCACAGCAAAGCGTTTGTCGCCCCAGTTGGCCCTTCTTGTACGGGGGACCATGAGTAGGTGCGCTGAGGATGACCGCAGAGTTCTAGTATGTTCAAGCGGTCGGAAGGCTCTTCTTAAGAATAGGGGTCCTTGGTCGTGAATAGCCTTATATGCAATGCATAAAGCCTTAAACTTGATGCGGCTCCTCACCGGTAGCCAATGTAATTGTCGGATGTAGGGGGAAACCGATGCAAATCTAGGGATAGATAGCAGTGTTCTGGCGGCAGCGTTCTGGACAGTTTGCAGTTTATTAAGAACCTTTTGTTGTGTATTGAGTAGCAATGCGTTGCAGTAATCAGTTTTGGAGAATACTAATGTACTGACCAAGGTTTTACCTGCATGTGACGGAAGGTATGGGATTAGTTTTTTTATCCTTTTTAGTACGTGGAAGGAAGAGGAAACCACAGCATTGACATGTTGCTGGAATGTCAATTTGTTATCGAAGATAACGCCCAAGTTGCGTACCTTCGTCACAGGTTCTGGCAGTTGTCCCATCTGGTGAGGCCACCATTGAGGGGACCAGGTGGGTTGAAGCCTCCCGAATGTCATCACTTCTGTCTTATCAGAGTTGAGTTTAAGACAGTTGGATGACATCCAGGAGCTTATTGCCTTCATTCCCATTTGGAAATTGGCTGCTACTGAGATTCCGTCATTGTATATCGACAACACCAATTGGGTGTCGTCAGCGTAGGTAGTGAGGGAGATTCCACAGGATTTTATGACCCTCGCCAGGTCCGACACATAGATATTAAATAGTGTCGGACTTAGCGAGGATCCCTGTGGTACTCCACATGGCAAGGAGAAGGTCTGGGATGTGAAATTGCCTAGTTTCACTGTTTGTGGACGGTTTGACAGGAATGAGGCCAGGAGGTTTTTTGCTTTGCATGTGATTCCTATGGCTTCGACACGGTCGATCAAGGTGGCGTGGTCGACCGTGTCGAAGGCCGCAGATAGGTCCAGGAGTACTAGAACTGCGGCTCCTCCATTATCCATCGTAGACCTAATCTCATCTGCTGCTTTCAGCAGTGCCGTCTCTGTTCCGTGGCCCTGTCGGAACCCAAATTGGGTGTCGTCCAGTAGATTATTGTGATGGATGTAATTTGACAGCTGGATATTCATGATCTTTTCAAAGATCTTTGCAGGGAATGGGAGACAGGCAATGGGCCTATAACTAGCAGGAAGGAGAGGGTCTAGACTAGGTTTTTTAAGCAGCGGTTTGATTATTGCTTTTTTCCACTGCGGGGGGTATACACCGGATTCAAACATTGCATTGCAGATGGTGGTTAGGGGAGGGGCAATAACCTCCGAGATGAGGTTGAGGATATTTGGAGGGCAAGGGTCCAAAGGTGAGCCGGATTTGGTTCGAGCGATCAGTGGTTGAATGAATTCACAGGAGGTAGGTTCAAAACCTGCGAATGAGGGGCCGGTGTCAGCTGTGGAATGAGAGGGAATGGTCGCTACCTCAGGTGTAAATGTGTTAAAAATGGCTCTAACCTTGTCCTCGAAAAAATTGGCTAATGCATCAGAAAGGGCTTGAGACCCTTCTGACTGAGGAACAGATGGATTGGACAGGTAGGTTACTACTTGAAATAGTTTCCCTGAGGAGTTTTTCGCCTCATTAATTTGGCTTGTATAGTATGTGTTTTTTTCTGTTTTTATGAGTTTTTTATAGTTAGTGAGAGCGCTTTTGTAACTAATCTTGTCAGATGTGTTAAAGTTACGGCGCCACTGCCGTTTAAGGTTTCTGCAGTACTGGCGCTGAAGTCTGAGCGGCTCAGAGAACCAGGGGGCTGATGGGCGTTTTCTAGTCCGGTGGGAGGTGCTAATTTGTTGCAGGCTTCGATCAGAATCTCCGTATAAGTGTCTGACGCTGCTATGGGATCATGCTCATTAAGTAATGGGCTATCCTGAATCATCTGAGTGAGACGTTCGAGATTTAAGTTCTTCCAGTCTCTGAATGTAGTAGAGTGGGGAAGAGACAGACGAGGGGGCGTGGGTTTAGTAGGGATAGAGAAGCATATAGCAGAATGATCAGTTCAGATTAGAGGAATGACCTCTGTGATGGAGATTTCGGGACTGTTGGTGAATAATCCATCCAACGTATGACCTGCTTTGTGCGTGGGTTTTTTAACAATTTGTGTGAGACCGGCCGTCTCTAAGTCTCCAAGTAACATTTTAGTGTCAGGGTCTTCTGAAACTTCGAGGTGAAAGTTAAAATCACCTAGGATGGTGAACTGTGGTGCTCCAATAGATGTCTCGATTATGTGATCCAGGCGTGCTAGAAATTTGGCTCTGGATCCTGGAGGGCGGTAAATCAGCATACCTTTAAATGTTGCTTTACTGGATAGGCCTATTGAGAAGAGGAGGGCCTCGCATTCAGGATAGGTTGTGTCTGTAGTGGATATTTTGAGGTGATTTTTGTACATGATCGCGACTCCTCCGCCCTTCCTTATAGGTCTGTCTAATTTACACACACAGTAGTTGTTTGGTGTGGCGTCTCTGAAGTCGGGGCCAGAGGCCTCGTCTCCCCAAGTCTCGGTGATAAATAGAATATCTATCTGTTGCGAGTCTATGAACTCGGCGATTTCGAATTTATGTTTTGGTAGGGATCTTGCATTGATAAGAGCTGCTGTTACTAGAGGGGGAGGTATAGGGGGAGAGATGGGTGGCGTCTCAGTGCAAGTGGGACACTTGAGTGGTCCGAACCTAGGATCGTTATAGTTAAAGTTTGGTAATGAGTGAGGGTACCTGGTTGTTTGTTTGATGCTGAGGAGTTGATCCGGAGTGTAAGTTATTGGCACGGAGCTGGTTGCGGGATAAGGAGATGAATGATCAGGGGGGGTGGCCCTTAGCCCGGTCTCGGCGCGGACGAGCGCAGACGAGCTTGCCTTATGCGCGCCTTCGGCGCGCATTCGTCGCGCCCGCTGCGCTCGTCCGCTGCGCTTCCGGTGATTACACATGTTTATGGGAGGAGTAGAGGCGGGAAGGCGGGATGGGGTGTGGCCTCGTAAGTGGGCGTGTCCCGTGCCTTAGCGAGGAGAATGGCGGCTGGAATTGTAAGAGGTTTCCCTTTACAGCGCTTAATCCGCTGTGAAACTAAGAGCCCTGCCCAGGAGTGTCTGGTGCCAGGAAGCAAGTAAGTGAAGTTTTAAAATAACAAGTTCAGTGCTTTTAAAATCGGAAATGCGAGCAGTTCTACTCCCGGCTGAGCCTCAGGAGGTTCCACAAGTTTAATCAAGCGTCGCTAGTGTTCAGCGCGCTTTATACCTGTCGCGGGGGGCGTGGCCTCGTAAGTGGGCGTGTCCCGTGCCTTAGCGAGGAGAATGGCGGCTGGAATTGTAAGAGGTTTCCCTTTACAGCGCTTAATCCGCTGTGAAACTAAGAGCCCTGCCCAGGAGTGTCTGGTGCCAGGAAGCAAGTAAGTGAAGTTTTAAAATAACAAGTTCAGTGCTTTTAAAATCGGAAATGCGAGCAGTTCTACTCCCGGCTGAGCCTCAGGAGGTTCCACAAGTTTAATCAAGCGTCGCTAGTGTTCAGCGCGCTTTATACCTGTCGCGGGGGGCGTGGCCTCGTAAGTGGACGTGTCCCGTGCCTTAGCGAGGAGAATGGCGGCTGGAATTGTAAGAGGTTTCCCTTTACAGCGCTTAATCCGCTGTGAAACTAAGAGCCCTGCCCAGGAGTGTCTGGTGCCAGGAAGCAAGTAAGTGAAGTTTTAAAATAACAAGTTCAGTGCTTTTAAAATCGGAAATGCGAGCAGTTCTACTCCCGGCTGAGCCTCAGGAGGTTCCACAAGTTTAATCAAGCGTCGCTAGTGTTCAGCGCGCTTTATACCTGTTGCGGGGGGCGTGGCCTCGTAAGTGGGCGTGTCCCGTGCCTTAGCGAGGAGAATGGCGGCTGGAATTGTAAGAGGTTTCCCTTTACAGCGCTTAATCCGCTGTGAAACTAAGAGCCCTGCCCAGGAGTGTCTGGTGCCAGGAAGCAAGTAAGTGAAGTTTTAAAATAACAAGTTCAGTGCTTTTAAAATCGGAAATGCGAGCAGTTCTACTCCCGGCTGAGCCTCAGGAGGTTCCACAAGTTTAATTACTGAATTGGTTGTTGTAACTGGTATAGGTATCTCCACTTTTTTGAAAATGTTAGTTTCTATTTTTGAATATGTGTTTCAAGGGTTACTTTACAGTGAAAGGAGGTCAGACACTATCACAAGGATGGTGTCACCAGTGATGTCATGAGTGATGTCACTGACCATGTCATGAGTGATGTAATATGTGATGTCATCAGCAGTGCATTACACGCGCAAGTTATAGTGAGTCCATTTAACTATAACGTGGGAATTTCAATGGTTTTATGTCAGTAAAATTTCCAGGTAACTATAACTGGTGTGAAACCTATGGTTTTTTCATTTAATTTAATAGCTTTTTTAAATGCTAATTCCTAACTATAACTGGTGTGAAACCTATGTTTTTTTCAGTGAATTTCATAGGTTTTTTAAATGCTAATTCCTAACTATAACTGGTGTGAAACCTATGGTTTTTTTCAGTGAATTTCATAGGTTTTTTAAATGCTAATTCCTAACTATAACTGGTGTGAAACCTATGTTTTTGTCTGTGAATTTCATAGCTTTTTTAACTGTTAATTCCTAACTTTTTATAGGGCCTCATACCTATGTGTTTTTTAGTGAATTTCTAAGGTTATTTTTTCGCAAATATCTATAGCTTAGAAAGGTATTTTTTTCTAAAAATTAATCCTATATTGTATATTAAGTAATTTTTTTTTTATATATTTCACTCTGGAGCGCCCCGGTGCGCGTACCGGTGAGCACCCCGGTGCACGTACCGGGGCGCGTCCCGTCAGCGCACCAAAAAAAGAATTTTTTTTTTAAAATGAAGGAGTGAGCATGAGGAATGGGGACAAAGAGAGTGGTGTAAAGAGAAAGAGAGCTAAAGGGAGAAACACAGAGGGACTGTGTAATAGATATTAAAACAGAGAAAAGGTATAAGAGGAAGTAACTGAGAAAAGGAAAATGAATAAGGGAGCAAAAGAAGAGAAGAAAGAGGAAGAAAACTAAAGCAGAGGTTCTGAGAGAATGTCAATGGGTGATGAAAGTAAAAGGAAGGAACGTAAAGGATGGGGAATGACAGGTAGTGACGGAACCAGAGAAAAGGAACAGTGGTGACGGAGGGAAAGAAAATAGCAGTGAGTGTAAGTAAAGAGGAGTGAAAGAGGGTGGATAAAAGTGAATAAGGGTAAGACATGGGGAGTGACAGAGAGAAAGAACAGAGAGAGTAAAGGAAGGAGTGTCAGAAAGGGACTAAGTGAACCAGAAAAAAAGGTAAGTGAGGGAGTGTGGATGAGCAGGGGCACTGAAAGAAGTTGAATGTGGTAGGAAAGTAAGGAAAAGAGAAGTAAATATGGAGGATAAGAATAAGTGAGGGAAGCAGAGTAAGGAAACAGGGGTGAGGTAGGGTGAGAGAAAAGTAGTGAGGTTAAAGCAAAGGGTGATAACAAACTACATTTTGTAGTCACACTTACCATATAATTAATGAAAACTTACTTACATGTTTATACTACACTTTGTATCTGTGAAAGACAAAAGAAAAAACAAGTTACTTTGAAATAGGTAAGTTGTTAATTTGAAAGGAGAACTATGTTATGCACTTTAAATTAATTTGGGAAAACGTTTTCAGATAGTTATATACTGTCCCTCTGTAAGAGTTAGAGATTGAGATAGGCTTCTCTGTTATAGTTATGGATTGAGTTAGGCTTCTCTGGTATAATTATGAATTTACTTAGGCTTCATCACAGGCACTTTTTAATAGTTCTACTTCCTGCCTGAAACCATACACTGCCCAAAGATAACTTCACTGTTAAAAACTCACAAGTACCTGTCTGAACTTAAACCCAACAGTGCCCTATCTCTACTGATATATTTATTTATTTTTTATGCAATTTACAGCAACAAAATGGAAGGAGAACAGAATATTTCTTTCAAAATTGTTTTGGACAACAACCCTGAAAAAAAAATTGCTGAGAATGATAACTTTGATTTTATGGATGAGTCTCTGGACCATGAATTAGTTCAGTGTGTGGAATCAATGGAATCACAGAATGAAAATGAGGACATTCCAGTCAATAAATTGTTAGAAGTTTTATTAAATTTTGAAAAAGAATCAGAAAAATAAATTTATATTTAATAATCAAAAATTGTTCGAGACATTATTCATTTTTATATGTAATTCATCAAGTAGTTCCAAAATGTTTATAATATAAAGTGAGACTTATAGTATACTGTGCAACTTTTTTGTGTTACATAGTAAGTTTGCTCATAGTGACTTCCTTTCCCCCACTATATTATCTCCAATGTGTATTTAACATCTCTTTATCATCTCCTGCCTCCATGTTGTATCTGCTTTCCTGACAGACTATGGTATGAATTCCATATACCACAATAACTTCTGTAACAACATGCAAGATATCTACAAAGGAGACGGTGTATATTAAATTTTAGACTCGGCATTGGTACCTACATGTTGGTACTTAATAAAAAAAAAATAAAAAAAAAAAAGAACAATTAATAAACATACAATTTTTGAAAAGTCTGTCATTCTTTTTTCCCCATGGTACGCTCCCCGGTACGCTCCCCAGTCCGCTCCCCGGTGCGCGTACCGGGCGCTCCCCCCGCGCAAAACGGAAAAAAAAAAAAAATGTTTTGCCCCGCGGGGCCCTTTTATAGCCCCCACATCAACCCTAGGGGGTCAGGGGGGGTCTATCCCTGCCCCCTTATGGTCATTTCCCCCTTTGTTTTGGCCACCTCTTGTGTCTCGATCCTACCGAGACACAAGATGGCGGCCGCTCCGGACTGTTTCGAATGTTTACAGACACCTGAGAGCCAATCAGCTTTCCGCACGCAAGTCGCGTACCGCGCCCGGTACGCGCCCCGGTGCGCGTACCGGGGCGCGCTTTTAGATATATATATTTTTTTGAACCTAAATTACTCAAAATCCACTGGAGCACATATCTTGAGACATAACAAAGGTACATCGGGCTACCAGTCCCTACAATTTTGCCAAGTTTGGTGGAAATCCATTCAGCCCTATGGAAATTAACATGGGGAAAACATGTTTTGGGACCCCCCTTTTATCTCGAACCCCGCTTGACGAATCCCCCCCAAACTTTCAGGGAAGGACCGGAGCTCCGCGAGGCAAATTTGAGGAAATTTTCAGGCAGATTCGTCATCCGGCGCCAAAGTTATTCCAAATAGAATTTTGAGATTTTGCATTGAAAAAAATCCTAACTATAACTACCTACTGGCGACCGCCAGTAGGTAATATGTATATATATATATATATCTATCTCTTCGAAAATATTCAGTCCTGAACTTCCAGAAAGCTGGCGACAGAGACAAAAGGACCAAACGAATCCCAAGTTGAGGCAAAAAAGGTTGATTTATTCCAACAAAAACAGCAGCTCAGCGGACTGACGCGTTTCGGGCGGATGCCCTTGATCACAGTAAGGTATTACCCATAATGCCTTCTTTTTTAATGCATCTGTGCACACCATGTGATAAGTAAACAGTGATAAAATACTATATAGTAGGCTCTATTGCAGACTTGGTTTGTTAACATTAGGGTATAGTGCCGATTCCACAATTTCCAAAAGATAAATAAATGAAATTTGTGACCATTACTGAATATATTCTTAAACAATTCATATTTTTCCCGCATAAATACAAAAGAGAAAGGTTGGAATCATTCAAACATGATTAAAGCGATATCAGTAGAAAGTGCAATTATTGAGACATAATGTCCATGTGCAAATCAACGCATAATTGTGCAAATGTCGCAATTGTAAACATTGTAAGTATTATAAATAATGACATGAGTTTATAGACCAAGTTAAAAGTAATCATATAAATACCTAAAACCACTGAATAAGTTAATCTAAAAACTATCAGTTTGGAAATACAAATCTTATACAATGTAATCATAACAATTGTGCAACTTATGCAAATAATTACAGTACTGATAAGAATAAAACCATGCAGTTAATAGAAACAACACGTTTAAAAACCCTTCACTGATGATATGGGGACATCAAACATAGATGACAACCCCTCTACTATCTAAATAATAGGCTTACTATAGAAAATACATGAATAAAAAAATATATGCCCATCACAGCCCTATGAAATGGTGTGTATTATTAAAGTAGTGGGATTTAATAATCCATAACTACGTCTAAAAAAAAGGAAAGTCAAATATATAATTGAGTGACAGAAAAGCCAACTAGAAAAAAATATCTCAAATGGCAAAGAAAATTTTAAAAGATCAGTACTTCTAGTTTAGGTATAGGAGGACGGCCTCAATTTGATACTGTTGCAGATTAATGTCAATTCATGTAAAGCGGCAGGCAAATTTATCATCACTGAAAGAGAAAGAACTTTATAAAAAATGATAAAGGTCTTCCGTAGTATTCAATCCGTTCGGAACCTTAGTGTCCAGTTCTAGAATCATTCTGGATTCTAATTACCGAAGCATTTTATCTCTGTCCCCTCCCCTACGTGGTTTAGGGACTGATGTCAGGACAAAGTAGCTGAGACACTGTAGATTATTATTGTGTACAGTTTTAAAGTGTCTCGCGACAGGATAGGAGCTGTCATTGTTTACGATTGCACGGAGGTGCTGCAATATTCTGGGGTGCACCTGGAGCCTGGTACTACCAACATATCTCAGGCCACAGGTGCACACCAGAACATAAACAGCATACTCCGTTTTGCAACCGTAATTGCCCTTGATTGGTAATGGGACTGGACTGAAGGGAGTGGTGTAGGTGCTGGTGTTAACACCAAATTTACATGCCCTGCAGCTTGTACATTTAAAGAACCCCCGCCGGGGTTGAAACCAGGATTTCTTTTTAAGCAACTCAGGGAAGGAATTGGATACATGAGAACTTAATGAGGGTCCCCTCATAAACGTGATGTTAGGATTTTTGGGCAGTTGTGATGCTAGAACATCGTCTGTCAACAGTATTGGGCAACTTTTAGTCAAGATTGACCTGATTTTTCTGTCTTGGCAACTGTATGACGTTATGAATCTGACTATTGACTTGTCCTATTCTTCAACTGTATTAGGGATCAAGGTAGTTGGTTTAAACAAAGATTCCCTACTTATTTGTTCCATCTTACTAACTGCTTTTTTTTAAAACTGTTTCTTTGTATACTCTGGTTCTAAATCTAGCTAGAGCCCCCATTGTGCATCTAGCTAGTTCTTCCTCATTGCTGCAGATCCTTTTGAGGCGGAGTAATTCCCCATATGGGATATTATCAATTACATGATGTGGGTGGGCACTACTCGCATGGAGGGTCAAAATGTCCGCTGTGTCCTTTCTAAAAAGGGTTGTAGCTATTTTGCCTGCCTTTATGAAAACCTTAACATCCAGGAAGTTTACAGTATTTCTACTTATGTTATAGGTACATTTAAGATTATCTTCATTGATGTTAAGTTGCATGATAAACTGTTTGGCACTAGCTTCATCCCCCTTCCAAATTAAAAACACATCGTCAATATAACGAACCCATAATGCTACATGTTCTGAGAATATTTTGTGGTGGTCACCCATGAGGACCCGCTTCTCCCACCAGCCGACGTGCAAGCACGCGTAGCTAGGGGAAAAGCAGGCCCCCATGGCCACATCCCTCTACTGTAATACCAAAAACAAAAAAGTTATGGTACAAACTCCATGTTACCAAATCCACTAGCATCTTATTGTGGTTGTAACATTGCAGGAATCTTGTGCCAAGAAAAAATTCAAGTGCTTTGAGCCCTGTGAGGTGTTCTCTGCTCGTGTATAGAGCTTCAATGTCTAAAGTAATAAGTAGAGAGTTCTCTGTCCATGGAGCATTTTTCACTTTATCCAAGAAGTGGCCAGTGTTCCCTTACATAAGTTGGTAGGTTGGTAACGAAGCTTTGCAAAAAGTAATCAATATATTGTGCAAGATGTTCAGCTACACTGTTAATTGCCGATATAATTGGCCTTCCCGGAGTAGGTGATGTTTCCTTGTGCACTTTGGGTATAAGATAAAACCTGGGTATTACTGGTTGCTCAACATGTAAAAACTTGAATTCCTGTAAGGAGATTAGTCCTTCCCTTTTATATTTGAAACGCAGTTTTTTCAACTTTTCCCTTGCCAGGTCATATTGTTTAAAACATGTTTTTTGATAGCAAGTCGTGTCCGAAAGTTGCCTGTTGGCCTCTGCAATATATTGTGTTTGAGGCCAGATCACGATATTGCCTCCTTTATCTGAGCTACAAACAATGTTTTGATGGTCATTTTTGAGTTTGGTTACCAGAGCCAGTATTGTTTTTCTTTTTCCAATTTGATTCTTTTGCGGTGTTTCACTTGGTGGTACAATTTTTTCAAATCTGACGTGACCACCTCGTGAAAAGAGTCTATGGCATCTGTTGGCATGGTAGGTATAAAGCAAGATGCAGGTTTAAAAGGACTCATTCCAGCGCCTGTTTGTTGTATTTCCACCTCTCTAAGTTCTTCTTGGGTGGACAAATTTGTATCAATATCTCTTTGCATATCCCCCATCTGTTGCAATTGTAATAGCGCTCTTGCATCACGCGCCTGAAGAGTAGGATTAGAAGACTCTGCAGCAATTGTATTCATGTTTTCCAATCCTTCCTTGATGTTGAAAAATGTGCGTAATTTTAGTTTACGGATGTAGCGGAACACATCAATCCTTGTCGATGTATAATTAAAGTCTGTGAGGGGACAAAAGGTGAGGCCAAGACTCAATAGTTGGTTTTCCGCGGTTGTTAAAGTTGTAGTGGACAGATTAATAATCGTTTTGTCCCTTACTTCTTCTTGCGCCAGAACTGTTTTTTCTTTTTGTTGCTGTTTGCATTTTTGTTTTTTCCGGCGGACTCTGCGGCATCTGTTGATTCTGGCCCTTTTTGTTGCTCTTGTTGCTTGATCCGTGGTCGAAGGGTTAGGAGCCGAGCGTTTACTAAAAAATATATCTCCTCCCCTAAGTAAAGCACCATTTGGGGTTCCCCTCCACTAGCCTCTCTGGGTAGGTCATCATCAGAGTATATACTGCGGTTACTACTTAGTGTTGACACAGTATCGTTAGAGCTTGGGGTCTGCTCGGTAAGATTACTACGCTGTCCCATCATGGATGTAGATGTAGACATTAAGGTTGGCAGGGCTGATTTTTGACTCATTTTGATGCGTTTGGCATTGTCAAATTTGCGCGCGAATGTGTATATTTTACCATGTTCATAATCGTCCTTATTGCGCGCAAATTTCCAAGCTTTGAGAGCTTTAATCTTTTCCTCATGCTTATTGAGGCGCTCTTGGATTTCTTTCCTCATTGTAACTATAAGCTCATTCGGTTCGAATTTCAGTAGTTCCATGTTAATTTCCTCCATTTCTTTTAGAAGTTGTAAACGGTCGATTTCAGCGTACTTTACCAAGATTTTGACCAAGTTACCTGAGGCTTCCAAATTGCTTAGCCCCCATTCCTTAAGCATTTCTGGGTGCGGCTTCTCGTAGCTGGGTGCCAGGAGGATACACAACCCTCGTCGAACACGGCCCTCCGCTACATACATAGATAATGACTTGTGCTCCCACCACTTCGTAACTTTGTTTCTCATACATTTTTCCATACGCTTCATTAAATTTTTAATCTGGTTTTCAGTAGACGGGGGTTTGTCTGCACGCTTGATGAAGTTCCTGCTGCAACCCCCTTCTGGGATATTTTAGGCAGGTTAGCGAAAAGTTCTAATGAGGCCGCCTCCCGCCCTTGTACTGTCTCCTCCGTCATCGCCGCTTGCGCCCTGCTGAATTTGTTTGTCTTGGAAATAATACTCTATGTGAAGACTCCCGTGGTTTCTTTTCTTGGGTTCTTCACTTGTGCCTTAGTCCTCCCCACCGCCTTAACATGCAGTGATTACACTCACCCACAACGTTGCTTGCCGCCGTGTTGCCGAATATGCACCAGTCCCGTTTCGTTTCACTGACGACTTCTCGACGTTTGTTCACAGCGTAGCAAGCTGAGTTTGGAAATGTGGGAGTGTTTCTGCAGGCAGGGTCTGTCGTCCAATTCTGTTCCCACAGAGAAAGGCAAAGGTTGGTTGATGACAACGGACTGCTTCAAGGGAGTGGATTCGGGGCGGAAGCAACCACCTTCCGCAAATTGAATCTTCGAAAATCGTCAGTCCTGAACTTCCAGAAAGCTGGCGACCAGAGACAAAAGGACCAAACAAATCCCAAGTTGAGGCAAAAAAGGTTTATTTTATTCCAACAAAAACAGCAGTGCAGCGGACTGACGCGTTTTGAGCGGATGCCCTTGATCACCGTAAGGTATTACCCATAATGCCTTCTTTTTAATGCATCTGTGCACACCATATGATAAGTAAACAGTGACAAAATACTATATAGTAGGTCTTATTGCAGACTTGGTTTGTTTACATTAGGGTATAGTGCCGATTCCACAATTTCCAAAAGATAAATAAATGAAATTTGTGACCATTACTGAATAAATTCTTAAACAATTCATATTTTTCCCGCATAAATACAAAAGAGAAAGGTTGGAGTCATTCAAACATGATTAAAGCGATATCAGTAGAATATATTGCTTATGTTGTAAGGGATGGGAAGAGGCCAACGGGACCAGGAGTAATGAAGATTACTGGTAAGTAATAGGACATTTTTCCAAGTGATTAAGAAAGCAGGCCACCTGTCCGAGGAGCCTTTGATGATTGTAGCTTGCTTTGGCAACCAGAGAAACTTTCAGAAACAATGATAAACTCCCAGAAATGTCTGCCTTCCCTGTGTGGAGCAGGACAGGGAGCCATCAGGGGTGAGCAGAAGCGGGGTACCAACTTTAAAGGATCGTTTGGTAAGAAGAATATCAGATATGGAGAGATCGTGTTAGAGGCAGTAGACTTAATCCACCACCATGTATAGATAAATATAATGTTTTTAAAGGCAATTTATCCTCTATATTTTTGTACTCTAAATTGTATACTTTACTTATAAAGCATGTTAAGTTGATATTTGTGTTATCAATATTTTTTCACCAATATTTTGTTTCTCAATATTTTCGTCCCAATATGCAGTCTCACAAACATGGCTCTAAGCCCATGAAAGCATTCTGGATGCTAACAGCAGCAATGTTTTACTTTACAGAACTTACCATTAAGCAGATGTGCCCAGCTTTACATTTTTAAATTAAAGCTATTGGTCAAAGTGCTAAAAGAATCATTTTATAGGGCCAAAACGAATCCATGTTTTACTCCTAACATTAATGAATGACTTGCAGTGATAATAAGGTTTCTTCCCAGTTCATGCTGCAGGTTTTGCCACAAATGTGATTGGTGAAAAAATGTACTTTTACGCAGCTCTATCTATCTGTATGCCAATCTGTTAGCATCAAGACTTCCATGTCTAGAGAATGGTCCATCTTGGGACATGATACCATGCCCAAACTGCCCATAGGTAAAAAAAAACGAAGATATCCAGATAAAAACGTACAAAATCCAGCCCTGTCAAAAAAGTAGACTTCCGTGCAAAATTGATATTCTGTTGAGGTGGCAAAACCTAGCCTATAATATGGCATTGGTGCCCTGTCGTGCATGTGAAGTGACAGGGTGGTGTGCCTAATTCGCCTGCTGTTCTAGGGTGAAGTATGAACATATCTTGATATGGATGTTTTGTTGAGGCCATCTATACAGATGGGGTGCTGTGTTGTGCAAATGACAGCTCCAGGGTGTGTTTCTAATGCTCATTTAAGCTGGAAAGATGACTCAGCGAGTTACTGCCTGCCATTCCCATCTGTAGTGATTTGAAATTCACAAGTTCAAATCCTGGCAATGGAGACCCAGCTTTCCATAGCGAGTATGTTGAGAAACATTCTAGTGGGTAAGAGTTACAGCTGTTCCTTACAGTGCTTAGAAAATGGCAGATGGGAGCTATAAATCACGTTATAAAAAAGTTATTAGTATTATTAGTCGAGGGGAAAGTGTAACTATATGTTGATGTTGGCGATACAAGACTTTGACAACTTTATGGCATTTGTGGTGTTTTGTGCATGTGCTGGTGCCAGGCATGGTGCCTTCGTAATGTGTTTTGATATAAAAGTTCTGGCATTTATTAGTTACTGGAGTGGAGGTGAACTCAAAAAATATTATCACTTTTTATTTACATATTTTTATAGTATTTTGAGACATAATAGCAGTATACATTCATATTCGTGACCACAGCACACAGCAAATTATCTATATATACATATTTATACTATATACACACAAAAGAGGACCCCCATGAATCATGAACACAACCACGCAAACTCAGTCAGTCAGAACCATTCAAACATTCCATCTGCACAAACAGTTACAACACAATCACAAACCCAATACACACAAGGCTCAAAAGGTATATGGTAAATAACAATCAATTTCAATCAATAATACAAAAATATAAGAAAAAGCAAAAAGAGGCGCCAACGCGCGTTTCGGAAAAGGAACCTTTGGCTTCCTCGGTGACGGACCGCTTTCACTGTGTACAGCATTGAAATTAATTAGCTCGATAGCGGACGGGCACCTCATCGTCCTGACCCTGTGGATATTGTTCGGTGGGACGCCAGAGCCGACCTTGAGGGCTCCCCTATTGTGTATCTACACTTGCCCTGCTCTATCTTCATTGGGGCCGTGCGCTCTCAAAACCTGGGAGTGTTTTATGTACACTTTATAACAAACATCCGAACGTTCAAGACCTGTGGCTCGTGACCTGTGCCCTTTGTCTATTCATTTGGATTCTAATTCAGGTTACTCCTTTATCCTTGGAGTGTACCCCCTCATAACCAATTACTTGGATTTTGGACCGGGTATCCTAATATCCAGAACAAGAAACCCCTATATGGAACCCATGATTTATTTTGCGCCCTGACGAAGGAGTTTAGGATCATTAAGTTCCTTTTCCGAAACGCGCGTCTGCGCCTCTTTTTGCTTTTTCTTATATTTTTGTATTATTGATTGAAATTGATTGTTATTTACCATATACCTTTTGAACCTTGTGTGTATTGGGTTTGTGATTGTGTTGTAACTGTTTGTGCAGATGGAATGTTTGAATGGTTCTGACTGACTGAGTTTGCGTGGTTGTGTTCATGATTCATGGGGTTCCTCTTTTGTGTGTATATAGTATAAATATGTATATATAGATAATTTGCTGTGTACTGTGGTCACGAATATGAATGTATACTGCTATTATGTCTCAAAATACTATAAAAATATGTAAATAAAAAGTGATAATATTTTTTGAATAACTTTTGCTTGTGGGACAATGTTTCTTAATATATGTATCTAGGATGCACCACCTAGTCGTGAATATTACTAAGTGAGTGGACTTGTACTTGCTTTTGTCCATTTTCCCTGCCCCCCCCCTCACTTTATCAGTTTTTCAGGGACCCTCTGTTGTTACTACCGAGTGCCAATCAGTGACACCTCATCACAATGGGGAGAGGATATGGTCTCAATCAATCAATCAATCAATCATGGCATTTGTAAAGCGCACTACTTACCCGTGAGGGTCTCAAGGCACTGGGGGGTGGGGAATGCTGCTACTGCTCGAAAAGCCAGGTCTTGAGGAATCTTCTGAAGGTCAGCAGCTCTTGGGTCTGCCTTAGGTGGGTGGGGAGGGTGTTCCAGGTCTTGGCGGCGAGTTGGGAGAATGACTTGCCACCTGAGGTTACTCTTAGGATGCGGGGGATGGTGGCGAGGGTGAGGTCGGCGGAGGGGAGCTGACAGGTGGTGGTGTAGAAGCTGAGTCGGCTGTTGAGGTACGCTGGTCCGGTGTTGTGGAGTGCCTTGTGTGCGTGGGTGAGGAGCTTGAAGGTTATCCTCTTGCTGACTGGGAGCCAGTGCAGGTTTCTCAGGTGGGATGTGACGTGCAGAAGCGTTGGATTTGTTTCAGGAGTTTGGCCGAGGCTCCTGCGTAGAGGGTGTTTCCGTAGTCCATCCTGCTGCTGACGAGGGCCTGGGTGACCGTTCTTCTCATTTTGGTGGGGATCCACTTGTAGATCTTGCGGAGCATGGGAAGGGTGTTGAAGCAGAAGGACGAGACGGCGTTGACCTGCTTGGTCATGGAGATGGTGGAGTTGAGGATGACCCACAGGTTGCGTGCGTGGTCGGTGGGTGTTGGAGCTGTTCCCAGTGCGGTCATCCACCAGGAGTCGTTCCAGGCTGAGGGGGTGGATCCGAGGATGAGGACCTCCGTCTTGTCCGAGTTCAGCTTCAGTCGGCTGTTCCTCATCCATTTGGCGACGGCCTTCATTCCTTCGTGGAGGTTGGTTTTGGCGGTGTGGGGGTCCTTGGTGAGGGAGAGAATCAGCTGGGTGTCGTCGGCGTAGGAGATGATGTTGAGGTCGTGCAGTTGGACGACGTGGGTGAGCGGTGCCATGTAGATGTTGAACAGCGGTGGACTGAGAGATGAGCCCTGGGGTAGGCCGCAGATGATCTCGGTGGCTTTGGAGTGGAAGGGGGGAGGCGGACGCTCTGTGTTCTACCGGAGAGGAAGGAGGTGGTCCAATCCAGGGCCTTGTCTTGGATCCCGGCGTTGTGGAGTCGTGTTCGTAGTGTGCGGGGGCAGACTGTGTTGAAGGCGGCTGACAGGTCTAGGAGGATGAGGGCCACGGTTTCTCCGTTGTCTTGCAGGGTCCTGATGTCATCGGTCGTGGCGATGAGGGCAGTCTCGGTACTGTGGTTGCTGCGGAACCTGGATTGGGATGGGTCCAGAATGCTGTTCTCCTTGAGGTAGCGGGTCAGTTGTTTGTTGACGGTCTTTTTGATTACCTTCGCCGGGAACGGGAGCAGGTAGATGGGCCGGACGTTCTTGAGGTCCTTGGGGTCCGCCTTGAGTTTCTTGAGTAAGGCGTTGATCTCAGTGTGCTTCCAGCTTTCCGGGGAGGTTGCTGTCTCGAAGGAGATGTTGATGGCTTTCCGGAAGTGGGGTGCGATGGTGGTGCTGGCTTTGTTGAAGATGTGGTGTGGGCATGGGTCTGACAGAGATCTGGAGTGGATGGTGTTCATGATCTTGATGGTGTCCTCGTTGTTGATGTTGGTCTCACAGCTAGACTGCTGACTTTGGAGCCGGGAAACCAAGGTTTGAGCCTCAGGATCGACTCCACATCCTGTGATCCTGGGGAAATTACTTAATCTCCCTGTGCCTACCAAAAAAATGAATGTGTCCTCGTGTAATGTAACTGGTGCTCACGTAAAGAGCTCCAATACCTTTGGGTCGAGTTCGTGCTATATGAATCTACAAAAAAAATAAAAATCACAGAGTGGGGTGGGGTCAGCAGTCTTACTGACCCATCCCACTCTGTGACAAGGTAGGGACTGCTGCCTTCCCTCTTTGGTTGACTTTAGGAAAGGCAGCAGTCCCAACCCTCCTGGGACCTCCGAGGCTTCCCTCTCGGAGAGCTGAAGTTCAGGTAAGTTTTATGTCTTTTTTTGTTTAGTGCATGCGTGTGTTTATGTATGAATGTATATATTTCTGTTAATACTATGAATAGGTGTGTGTGCGTATATAAACCCATGGGTGCGAGTGAGGGGTGGGTGTGAGTGAGGTGTATATGTGCATGTGTGGCCCCCTCCCTGGTAAAATATCCCGTCGCCACTGCCAGGATGGAGATGGAACTAAGGTAAAGGTAGTACTTGTAAACTTCCTGACTTTTAACGTGTTGTGGTGCAGCAATAATTGCCCCTCTGTCAAGCTTAACTCCTTTGTAACTTTAGGTATTTCGGGACATTTTATTGGGCTTTGTAGAGGTATTGGTCTCTTATGTTTGAGGTGTCTTATGAACAATATATGGCCTGTGATTGTGAAGAGGGTATGGTGGCAGCACTCAGATCTTGAAGCCCTCCTTCCCTCTCATATTTTATGCGGAGGTGGGGTGAAGGACAATTGCCAGCTGAGGTGCAAAGGGAACTGCAAGCATTTCCCATCAGTGCTGAGGTCAATAAGTGCATTGTGTAAGTTTATTTTGTGAGATTGCCTCAATACGCCATGTGTGTGCTCGAGCATGTCCCATGGGAGGGGGCTTACTATGCTTTCTCCATACTAGCTGGAGTCAGGAATATTTGTTGCTTGTCTTCTACTACTAGGATAATTTATGTTAATTCAGCTGTTGTAATTATTGCTATTCTCTGCATTATTATCTGTGGTTATTTAGTGCACATGTCAGGAGGTGCTTGTGTGGTTTCCCTCTTCCAAGACACAAAGCTCTGCCTAATTGGTCTGTTCTCTCTTTGTAAAGACAACTTGAAGTCACTGGAGAAACCACTTCTGCTCACTGAGGAACAACAGTGGGTTGGGATCCATATTAGCAAGACTGTATTGGAGGCCACGCCCGTTCCCAAACCCAACCTCACAACATGTAGCCCTCTCCGTGTTTCCCAACCTTGGAGCATAAACTGGGGGCCACTCTAACTTATCAGCTCAAATAAGAGTACCTGGACTCAAATTATGCCTAAGCTGATAAAATACTTCTTTGTATTGCTTTCAAAGAAGATTTGTTGGTTCCTAATATCTTGTTAAGGCCCGAATTATGAGTTGTGGTATTTTGCATGGTGGGGCAATAACTCTGGGTGAAATCCCTCAATTCAAATTACAAGTCTCACTAGGGGTGACGTTATTGGGTCTGTAAAGTCCAGACCTGATAGTTCTGGTACCAGAGACACCAGGCCTTTCTTTGGTGATGGAAGAGCAGGGGCTGCGGCATCAGTACAGCCTGGTCCCCACCCACCCCTGTAGCAGCCCGGCGGAATTAAACAATGCTCCACCCCAGGAAGTACAACACTGTACTTGCCACTGGCCCCACTACGATCACTTTATGCCTGCTCAGACAGGAGTAAATGGAGTGTTTTTTTGCCAGAACTGATAAAAACATCTTGGTAAGGAACCTGTGGCCCGATGTACGATCCTTCCATTTTGCAGAATTGCGTTGTTTGAACTTTGCGACCTGCAAAATGGAATGTACAACAGTGTCTCGGACACTGTTTGTAATGCCCATAGGGGTCGCAGACGACCTGCCTCATTAATATTCATGACCCAGGTCGCAATTTGAGACCGCATTGGGAATGGCCAGCACTCACAGGGATGGTTACCTGCTGTGGTCAGCTGACCACCATGTCTGTGACTGCTTTTTAAATATAGCAGTTTCTTTTTTTTAAATGTAGCCCGTTTTACTTAAAAGAAAAGGGGTTGCATTTGAAAAAAGAAAAATGGAACGTCTCTGTTTTATTTTTTAAGAGTAGGCTTTGGTCCGGGAGCACTTCCTGCTCTTAAAAAATATTTTCGCTGCCAGTCACAAAGGGGAAGGGGTCCCATGGTAACCCCTTCGTGTTTGTGAGTGGCGTACCATCTTTTTGAAATAGGTGTTAACCTGCGAGTGTTTTGCGACAGCTATTGCGGTTCCAAAACAATCGTACATAGAAGTGCGACTTGCTACTAGGAAGGGATGCCCTTGGCACGCTCCTTCCTAATAGCGAGTCTCAACCCCTATTTTGCGAGTCGGAAATAAGTTACCGACATGCAAAATAGCGTTTTTACATTGCACAGACGCACTTTGGGGTCGCAAACTGGCCGATTGCCCGTTTGCGACCGCAAAACACTGTCGTACATCTGGCCCCTGGCATTTCCAGGTTCAAGCAGTTATACCCTATTCCGCAGAAAATACTCAGAATAACCAGAATTTGCTGGGAGGATTCCAGCCAAAATAAACAATTCCAGCTGCTGGTATCCATGCACCAACTTTCAGCCATCTCTTAATTTGGTGTGTGTGAAATTTACGAAATTTGCTTTTGAGTAATCATGGAAAGTTGCAGAAAAAATATCTGAAATTATGTGTAATGACACAAAATGCAAATCTGTCAGTTTGTGCTATAGTTTTGTGTGAAATGTGTCTGTGCATCAAATTTTTGCACAAGGACACATTTATACATGAGCTTTGTGGACTACAGTCTCAACTTTCTGTCGTTCCCGTGCGTATTTGTTAAATGTTTACCGCAAACTGCGCATTCGCTGTAAATTTTGGCACAAATGCATAATTACGTAAAGTGGCATAATGGCGCAAATTCGGGAATTTCATAGAACAAGTGTAACGCAAAATTACGGGAATTATGCCAGCATAATTTACATTTACATGCCCAGGCCTACTCATGAGGGCTTACGTAAAAGGTTCTACTTTATCGCTTTCATATTTAAAAGTCTTACTCTTCGGCAAGCTCTGCTATTTCCAGCTATTATACTGTTATATGCACTTACAGAATGTATACTTGAGGCATACATTTAAGGATGAAAATGTGAATCTCTTTCCTTTTGGTCACAATATAAGTCCATTAAAATCGTGATGGTTTTCATCATACTCATTGAACGTATAAGATATTGCTAACATGTTTCCATTAGTAGTACATACAAGAATGAGTGTGAGAATCTTAATTGCTTCTTTTTTTCTCTCAAGAATCGGAAGGACACTTTAGTTGTATTATAATAAAAATACATTTATTGTTTTTTGATTAATTAAAAGCATCACAAAAATACACTTTAATAAAACATTTTTGGTTAATTTAGCCTTTTCAGTTAGCACTATTTTAAAATTCTAATATATTATAAAAATGCAAAAAGTTAGAGTGGAGCAAAGTTACCAATATGTAAATTTTTATCTGAGCCTCCGAAGTCTGTGACCAGATTACAGTTCAACAAGGTTTAAGTTTAATGTTGTTTATGTGCTCGCACTGGGAGCCGCCGGGCCTTGCTTGGATGCTACTAATTTCAAGAACTTCACTAACTTCCCATTTAGCTGCGGGTCACTTGGGTTAAAGCAGGCAAGCACCGCTTTTTCCCCGGGTATATTTGCCTCGTTCATTAAAGTGGCTTTTTAGGAGAACTAACCTTTCCTCTTTTAGCTTAATGCAGGAGCAGATTAAATGTTCGCTGCCTTTATTTCCAAATCTGCATAGCCTGCAAAGTTTTCCGCAATTCTCTCTCAGCCATGGTGGAAGATGTGGTATGGCTGGAAGGATTCCTAACCTATCCTTAGGTTGTATTAAAAACATATATTGCTCACTGTTTAATAAGGTACATTTGTATGCCCTCCAGAAAACTGTGGGACGTACCCACACCCATGTAACAATGCAAATATAGCGTTTGCAACCTGAACAGTACATTAGAGTAAACTTGGAGGAGTCACTAAGCCTTTATTTGAAACAATACTAGGTATGTATGCATGTATGTATGTAGAAGGATGTGTGTAGTGTGGACGTTGCTGGGATGCAGTGTTTAAAATGAAGCAGGTTGTATGTGGCTCCTATCATGCTAGGTGGCAGTGCTAGCTGAAGGGTTGTATAATCTATGTCCTTCTAATTTGAAGGAGGCCTGATGTTGATTGGTGTTTTGAGTTGTGGTGTTGTGCTGTCCGCTGGAGGCCTGATATTCAGGTGTGTCATTTCCGATGGCCTTGCAAGTGATGCACTGAATCACCAAGAGCTCTGCTTATACTTCATATATATTTTTTCAAGTATCAATAATACGAACAACAAAGTTAGTTCTAGATTTTTGATGTACAATTACTGAAACCCTATGCTTGGAAACATGTCACTGCATATAAACTCTACCAAGGGTTTCTACATATTGTGTTATATTTTTTGATTGATCAGGTCTGTGACCACGAAATTGAGTTAACATGCCCTTCCTACTCTACTCTTAAACATGGCTTTCTTGGTCTTGGATCAAATTTGGTTTATGAGACCCAAGGCAATGCTTCTTGGCTCAAATCAGTGCAAACAACATTGCTAATTTGCACCTAATTGGTGACATGGATACTTAAACGGATGGCATGGTGAAAAAGTCTTCCATTGCACCAGCACCCCTACAAGTACAATCTCTCCAACATCATGGGTGTGGTGGGTCGAGATGGTGGGACAAGCACAGGAAACAAAATGTAACTGAATCACATAATGTGAAGACATTTCTGTTTTATTTGTCATTCTTACAAATAACCCTGATTCTCACAGGTTTGAATTCAAAGGGTTTCCAAACATACATACATGGAAGCAAGGTACATTAAAAAGTAAAAGATGGGCTCCATTATTGTGCATGTACTTCAGACTTTGAAATACATTTGTACTGAATTAGGGTCTCTTTTGTTAGCGCATGGCCAGACCACACACCATCAGCCCAATATGGCAACGGTACATATGCACTATGCAGAGGGTAGTTCTCCACACACATACCAAACACCAAGGAAATGGAAAGAAAATGTAAGATGCCAACTAGAATTGTAAAGATTAGACAGGATCACACATAGCGAGCTCTGTATCTGCAACAACTAACAATTCCACAAACATACAAGTTGCGTATCAGAATAGAGCAGCTGACACTTTCGCTGTTATTGTTTGAATTACTACATTGCAGGTGACTTAGTGGCATTTATGACAATGAGTGACAGTGCCCACGCACACACACAAAAATTGCCACGCCACTCTATCACATACAACTGTCAACAATAAGCATTGACAAAGCCAAGAGGTCTCGCCTATGTGAGAGCTATCGGCTTTGCTAGTGTCTTTTAGCCATGTTGTGCAGCAGTTTGGCTGCTCTTCAACATGGCTAAAAGTTTGTGGTGTGGCATAGAGTGTAGGGGCGTAGAGGAGAGTGTAGTAGAGGGGTGTAGAGTAAAGTAGCATGGAGAGGAATGCCATACAGTAGAGTGGAGAGGCATAGAGTTGAGTTGTATAAGGTGGATTGGCATAGAGTAAAGTGGCATAGACTGGAGTGGCGTAGGATGGAGTGGCATAGAGTGGAGTGGTGTAGACTTGAGTGGCATAGAGTATAGTGGTATGGAGTAGAGTGGAGAATAGTGGTGTAGTGTAAAGTGACATAGAGTGGCGTAGACTGACATATTAGTTGATGGCGATAGCTATCTAGTATTTAAATTAATTTTGCTTTATTATCGTTTATTCCGGGGTTTTAGTAAAGCCGGTATACCAACTTGCTTTAGCCTCAGAACACCCGGAGGATAAGAGTGGAATAACTGAAAATAAAAGAGGAGGAACAGTCAGTCAGTCAATCAGTTAGCGGAGCGAAATGTTAGCTGCCCATAACAATCATTCAACATTGCTGAGGTACAGTGATAAAGCCTTCGAAGAGTGAAAGTCAGAAGTAGTCTAAAATAGAGAAGGAAAGTTCTGGTCAGATGGAGTGACAGACAGAGCAGGCTGACTGAGGTTTGTTAAAATGGCACTTGAGGCTCCAGGTGCTACGCCCACAGAGCAATCAGTCTTCCAGGAACCTGACACAGGTGTGCAGGAAGTCATACAAATTGAAGACGAGGATCAAGCGGAGGACTGGGAGGCATCTGAAAATCACAATTGGCTTGTCCTAAAAACACAATAAGTCAGTGCTTTAAATGAGCCGGTACTGTCCAGTACTGGGTACCGGCACTTTTCTATTTTGATTGGGAGAGTACCTGCACTTCTCAAGAAAATCGTAACACTTTTAATTGGAGAGTATGGGCTCTTTTCAGAAACAAGCAGGTACTCTAGTACAGAGTTTAGGAAAAAGAGAGTATGTTTTCCAGTTTTGTAAACGTATTGTTTTAAGGTTGAATGCTGTAATCATTGATTCAGATTGCCACTCAAATTATGAGGTCACTCCAGTTTTAGAAAAAATTGAATTTTATTGGTGCAGAATTGAACATTGACAGCCGACACGTGTTTCGCCCTCGTGACGATTTGCGCCAGGGCTTTCTCAAGGCTGTAAAGATAAAAATTGTGTATTTAAGTTCAATTCTGCACCAATAAAATTCTATTTTTTCTAAAACTGGAGCGACCTCATCATTTGAGTGGCAATCTGAATCAATGATTACAGGATTCAACCTTAAAAGAATACGTATACAAAACTGGAAAACATACTCTCTTTCTCCTAAAAACTCTAAAAGGTCCAGAGTTTTGAGTATGTTTCCTCCGTCTTCATAAAAAAACTTTTGTGAAAACAGATATAGCCCTGGAATCCTTGGACCTTCTATCCTTAGCTGTTATGAACTCTAGTACAGAGTACCTGCACCACTATGTTTCCATTTCAAGCACTGCGATACGTAATATCATTGTCCTTCTTAAATTTACATTCAGCATCTCTTACCTTTACCCATGATATGAAAGGTCTAAACATGGGCGGGGCAGTCAGGCTAACCCTTTGGACTCATGGCTGGACTGGGAACCAAAGGCAGCCCTGGCAAAAATGTTCAACTAACCCAGCCTAAAATGTTCAATCTGCCCCGCTCCGCTCCCTTGCTGTCTCTTTCTCTCCTGTCTCTTTCTTTCCGTTCTCTCTCGCTCTCTCTCTGTCTCTCTCCCTCTCTCTTTCTCTAACTCTCTCGTTCGCACTTTAATTTTACCACCTATGTGCATTTCTGCCATATAATGTAGGGAAGTGGCAGACAGAAGGGATGGCTGCCTACCTTCAAAAACCAGACTCCAGTGGCTTCAGACCACTAGGAAAAGGCAAAATGGAGTAAATTGACATTCTGGCTCAGTCAATGCCCATTCAGAGGGCAGCCAGGATGGGCGCACCACATATGCACCACATCCTGTTGGAGCACATTAAGGGCCAGATTAACCAATTTCTCATGCAGTGCTGTGCAGCAGCCGCAAATGCTGCACGGCATGAGAAGAGGAGAGCACCAATTCACGGAAATATGGCACTCACCTCCCCTCTCCTTGACACACCAGCACTGAAATTAGCTGCCGAGCGAAATGGACAATCCTTTGCACCATAGTGCAAGCGCGTCTCCCTGAGTAAAACATAGGCTTTGTACTGGAAGGATACACTTTCAGTACAAAATACTATCATTAGACTAATTTTAAACATTTTCCCACTTTGTATGTGTGCTGCACAGTGCAGCACGCATGCAAAGTTGGAAAATAAAGGAGAGAAAAAGCATTTCTCCTTCATAGCACCTGGTTGCAGGTTGCACTAATATTTTCTGAAGCTAAACCCTGTCTATTTAGTAAATTAGGTTTAGCATCAGAAAGCTTGGGTGGTTGCACGGGAACGTCCATGTACCACCTACGGTATGTCCCCTTGGCACTAAGTAATGCAAAACAACGCATATCGCGTTACTTTCACATTATTTCCAGCGCTAAATAAGTTTAGCGCTGGAAAGAAAATTGAACATAAAGATTTTGCGCCGATTTGTGGCAATTTTATGACGCAAACCCAGCGTAAAATCTTAGTAAATCTGGCCCTAAGCACGTTCCACCAGGGTCACTTTACTTGTGCCTCTGCGTCGGTCATACAAACATGTATGGGTCAGCAGGAATCTCTCATTTGCACGTGGGCATGCCCCCATGCAAATGAGGGATTCCAGGCTGGCCCTTCATAAGTGTAGGCTCCTGTGCACGCAGGGAAAAAGTCTCGCAGGAGTATCTTCAATGACTCCACCAGATATACCGGATTAAGGGGAAGTAAATGTTGATTCAGAAACCCGTTTGAGGATAAACATGTAGAAAAAGAACTGAAACCGTTGGCAGCATGGAAAACCGAGGAAGTATCTTCCATTAAGGACCTGATTGTACGTTAACCCTATTTCTGTGAGTTTTAAATGTGCAGAAGTGAAGGAATGTCAGGAAAATCGAATTACCAGACTTTTATTTTATTCCCAACTATAAAAATGCCTCTCTTTTATTACCATCAGATGTAGTGATAACAAAAGTTGACCCACTAACAATACAGTTTCCCAGATAATTTTCTGATATCTCTCTAGTGCATTTTTTGCTTACAGACGAAAGTAGCAGAATTGCAGTCAGAAACCTTTTTTTCCCACAGTCATTCCAGCGATGCAGTGGAATACTGGAAGATGACCCGGTAACAGTACACATTTCCTGGTAATTTTCTGAGATCTCTCTGGCACGTATTTTTCTTACACAGTAAAGTACTTGAAATGCAATGAGAAACCTTCCTTCCTCATGTCATTTCCCAGATTATTAGCTCGAAAACTAGACACATCCTCAATAATTGCTGGTGGAGGTATTACCAACGTATCCCTTTCTGCAGCATTTACTCGCCCAGTCCAAAATTGGATCAATCTTCTATCACATTAAATAAAAAAGAGAAACTTGTGAATAGACGTTAAGAACCAGTCTTACGTATATGCTTCATTATGGTGGTACTTTAATATAGCTTTAGATCTTAAGTCCTTGCTTGACTCCCTCAGACCGTCATTCACCCCAGAGAGGCCAAAGAGTGAATGTGTGGCTCCATTTGCTCCAGTTATCGAGCTCCCAGTAAAATAAGTGGGGGGACGCCGTCCACCCGCGGGGTACCCCGACTCGAGCCCTGGATGTACCCAAAGGGTCCCTCTTCTGCGGGTCTGAGCTGTACGATCGCTACAGCTCCATTCACGAGGGTCTATTTCTTTCCCTTGGCAGTTTGTCTGTTGTGCTTGGCAGACAAGAAGCTCTACATAATGCTGGGAGCCAAGAATGGCAGGCAATTAGGTAAAAAACCATAAAGAATGTACTTATAGAAATAAGCCGAAAATCTAAATGCATACCTGCTGACGACACTCTTCCAACTGAACCGCAGAAAAAACATCCGTCCATCGGGTACAACTTAACAAAAGTATTGCGAGATCCCAAGTCAATTCTATGTCTAAACCCAACGCTGCATTTCAAGAGCAAACCCAGTCTGTCAGAGTGATTGGAATTAGCAGTGCCATGAACTCAGAAAAAAACGTTCCACTACTAAGCCACCCCACCAGCTTTCAGCAGTGCAAAAAAGGAAAAATAAAATGATATTAACACAATATTATCATTTTATTTTTCCCTGCTGAGGCAGTTTTGCGGGGCAGGTCTAGGCTGCTCATAGAGCAGGGGGAGGAGTGATTGGTGCACTTTCTAGGCTTGGAAAGCCGTCTTCTGCCGGCCAAACATCATGCACACTTTGCATGTTCTCCACCAGGCTATATAACAGCCTGGTGGAGAACATGCACAGGCTCATAGTCCCCGTCTGAGCGCCGAACCACGGCACTCACACCAATCATGATGCTGCTGTCATGGTGACAGCAGCGTCGTGATTGGCTTAGTGGTGGAGCCTGTGTGCTTCCTGCTTCCATTCCATGAACCGTTGGAAGGGAAGCGGAGGAAAGACGCGGCCGGCCAAAGAGGTGATTGTTTTTTCCCCACACACCCCTCACTCGCCCCACCACTGCTTTCAAGTGCAAACAGAACTTACAACAAGGGTTCTACTGTCTGCTACACACAGAGCCCAGGAGTTTCAGAGCATTATTAAGGATGTAAAGCTCCATGCTACGCAAAAAATGCAGAACATTCAATTTCATGCGTAATTTCAACTTACATGCACAAATCCACTGAGAAGTACTTATTAGAAGTGATAGTTTTTAAAAATTAACTTAGAACCATTACTGGCCCAGTGCCCACACCTGCGACAGTGCCATTAGTGAACTAAGATCAGGGGCGCCCTTAGGCATGTACAAGCTGTGCACCTGCAAATGGCCGCCAAACCCCGCGGCTTCCACACCAATATATATCCTTAATATAATAATCCTCTGAGGATGGATACATATTTGCGTGGCGGCCCCTGGCTGGGATTTGGCGGCCTCCGGCTCTGTTCCACTTTCAAACACCCTGTTGGGAACCCTGCCCCCCCGGACCTCCTCTTCCGGGGCCCCCTACCTACGCTCCCTGCACAGGGCCGCCATGAGCCTAGAGCTGCTCCTGCTAAGATGCAAGACACTTGTCATATGAACCTAATAAGTGGCCCAGATTCTTATTGACAGAGCAAGGTTATAGTCTATTAAATCAAACACACTAGCATTTTGTACAGCTGATATTCTAAACTCACATATTTGAAAATGCTGTCATATGCAGTAACGAAGAAAAAGGAGGATCAGTGAACACATATTTGCCTACTATCAAACAGTTTGGTTAAGTGGGGAAGCAGCAATCAATCCAGGTTTTCTGGTTTAATTTCGCTCAGATCATCCACTAAATGGATATCGATTTGTCTCTCCTTTTTACCTCAAATATTATTGCTTTGTTTATTTAGCTTAGTGCAATAGGGTTGAGCAAAGGTGGTAGGAAGAAGCCACATGAAAGCTCAGCTCATTATGAGATTAAGGTTTCAACATAACCTTGAGCTGACCCAGATCCAGACTTCAGGCTTGAGCCAGGCTCGCGCTTTTAGTGGTTCGCCCACCTCTAGTGGAGAAGTGTGGCTCACTGATTAGAGGAGGCATACCCTGAAGCAGAGGTCAGACCCGGGACCAGGGTTCAATTCCCGACGCAGCAGGGTCTTGAGCCCAATTGTCCACGGACTCGATAATTCTCGCTTCGGTGCCCACTCTAATCACGGGTTCACACTCTGCAACTCTGGGCATTAAGCTTGCTCAATCTCCACAACGGCCCCCCAGCGGCGGGATGCCTGGCTTTCACCTTGGGGATGCCCAGTATGGGTCATCTCACAGGGAAAAGCCAGGACGGGTTCCCAATGCAAGCGCCGAGATGCCCTAGGGTAAGTCGAGCGCTATATAAGAACACACATACATACCTCTATGCATAATACAGGACTGTCAACTCAACAAATCAATTCATTGTGTGAAACAGGGGTCTTCAAACTTGGGAGTGGGCTCCCCTAAGGAAGCCTCAAGTGACTTCAAGGAGGCACAAGACTCCGGCCAAAAGAAGCATTATACTAATACCAGTGCTTTGTTTTAAGCGGGATAACATGAGGGTAGTTCTAATGGCCAATCACTAACATCTATTGTCATTTATATCCTAGCTGGGAGTATGTGTCAAAAGGGGAGGGACTCCAAATATTCTTCAAAACCCCCATCCCCATTTCTAATAATCACACTGTGGATACCTTTATACGTTAGTAGGGCCTGCCTGACCACAATAGCATGTTGGCAATTATGTATTTGATTGCATTTTGAATACAGTAACAGAACTTCACTACAATGTTTGAATAATTCTAGACATATTTTAACATTGCCAATTTAATAGAATAACTGTGAAAAATGTTGAGGTGGGCCTGACGATTTTTTTCCCATGGGGCGGAGGGGGGTGTGGCATTAAAAAGTTTGAAAACCACTGGTGTGGAGGGAGCATAACCTTGTGCTGGGAAGTACCAATAATGCCCCTTTGGCCCCTCTCCCCACCAAATTCCCTCCTCCCAAAACAAAGGTTGCTGAGACTGGTGATCAGAGAGGCAAAATATTTGGTGGAAGACCACCCTAAGGCTGACAGGTCTAACACCCAAAATATGTGTAAAAATTCCTAGGCAATCTTCATAGTAGACAACAAATAATATGGGTAAAGTGATAATGGGTACAGGCAGACTAATAGAGAGGAACAAGCAAATTCATAAGTTAAAAATAAACATGTTTTTAATGTAATAAATAAAAATCATATAAAGAACAGGAAAGTTCAAGTTATATGACAGTACAATAAAAATTACAAGTTAATACATCCAATAACATAATAAACAATCCTTATGCATAAAATGACACCATATAATATTAAGTGGTGCCAACAAGGAGGTTGAAGAAACAATACTCGACGCGCGTTTCGGCGAAAACGCCTTCTTCAGGAGCCACCAAATAATTATTAATAAGAACAGGAAAAAGCAACCTACTGATATCTTCAGAAAGGATGGCGAAAGCAAAATGGACCTGTTAGGCTAGGTGCATAATGTCTTGATAGAAGAATTGCCGGGTAAAGATATAGATACGTCACGATTCTCATGGAAATGTGCTGGTAGATTTCTTGTATGTAAATTCACGATGTTGAATTCTTATTAAGCATGCCGTGTAAATCATGTGGCATGCGTAGACACTCTACTGAATCTGATTAGAATGGTTAAAGCACGTGGTCAGTTTGGACCGGAGACCAGGCGTCAATAATGAGGTAGACAGGTATAAGTAGATCACAGAATATAGGCTGATCTACGCAGCTCACGACGTTCAGGGTAAAAAAGGCGGCGTCAGCGGGATGTGGCGTGCTGTCCGTCAAAGTTCGAGGTCTAACACCCATACATTCACAATTGTGCACACATACACCCACCATTGAGAAACACATACACACACCCCTTCACAGCACACATGCATGCACAAATAGATTCATAGATGCGGGTACGCACCTGACATTAAAAAAAACTTACCAGGCCACTGGCTGTGACATCAGTGGCAGAAGAAAATCCTCAGTGGTTCCTGGGTGATTGGGCCAGCCTTCTTCTCTCATTGGTTTACATCTTTATGAGTCAGCCATTGAGAGCAGGCAGCAGTCACAGAGAAGGATGGGATCAGTGAGACTGCTGCCCCCATCCTAATCTGTGATGAGTGTCACTGATAGAGAGTCTGCCCTAGGCAGTTCAGGGCTTAAAACTCAAGTGCCCAGAGCTCAGTATATCTGTGATGTGCCCCCTTGTCATGAGGTTACACACACAGGGCTGTGAAATCTTCAGCCAGGCAATGTTCAGCTTAGGCATTTGGTGCCTGCACATTTAGTGCACGCACAGCTCCTGGCTGCCTGACCTAAACATGAAGAGTGCACGTGAGGCTGACCTATGATGGGCCAGCCGGACACTCTGTTTGCAAAATGGTGGGGAGTGGTATTCATCGGCCCTTAAGGACAGACTGCGTCTGCCTAGTATATATTAATATTATGCATGAATATGTCTGATGGTAGGGAATGGGTGTTTCAGTACAGGGATGTCACAAAAAGTTTGGGGGAAAAAATCAGGTTATTCACATATTTGTCCATTACCATTTGCACGCTGGAAACAGTAAAAGCTTTATTCCTATCAAGGATAGGAATCGAAAGAGAACACTCTGAAAGTGGTGGGGTGTAAAGGAAAAGGTTTGCCTCTGGAGACTTTCTCACATGCACATTCCTACACTATGAACAATAACACAGGGAGAACTGATTGCATATGCACGCAATTAGGAATCTCTTACATAACATAATGTGTATTTGTAAAGCACATGTTCACCCGTGGGCATCTTGGCGCTGAATAACAGATGTTTATTGGTACCCAACTCAATGGTTCTAATTTTATTGACCTCGGAACAATAAAAAGCTGAGTGGGCCTGTCAGGATTTGAACTTGTAACCATGAGGTCAAACACAGGCCCCTACAGTGGACGTATTAGTCCACTAATCAACCAGACCCGGCTTACTAAGTCACCAGACCTGACTTACTAAGTCACCAGACCCAGCTTACTAAGTCACCAGACCCGGCTTTCAGAGCCAACAGGCCCGGCTTTCCATGAGTGCTCCCGCAAACCTGTGACTGTTGCATGTTTCCAGGAGTACTCTTAGGAGCCTTTGTGACTATGGCTGTCCCCAGACGGAAGCTAAATTAGATGAAGCAAATCCATCATCTCCCCCATGTTCAGTTGTTGTCCTCTCCATTACCCACGGGTACAACAGCACTTGTTGATAGTGACAACTATGGGCAGTGCAACAATCTTAGCAAACCATGCAAAACAATTAACCACAGGCTACATTGGGAGAGATGGGTTTGATAATCTTGTCACCACTATTCTATGTTGCAAAAACCACTGGAATTACAAGTGTTAAGGCCACAGCTGCCTACTTTTGAACTGGGGAACCAGGTTTGAATCCCTGCATCAGCTCAACATCCTGTGATTGGTGACCAATAACATTGGGGCAGTGTAGGAAGGTGGAGTATTAAGTGGTGATACTGGTTTGGCTTCACTATGCAATACTCTCACAATACCCCAAAGATGGTCCTTGGATTCACAATAATAAATCCTTAGCTCAGTCCTGGTAGAGTGGCAAAAAGCAGTCAGGCTTTACTAGAGGAAAATGTGCTAAGGATTTCAGCGTACCAACATGGACGATAAGTAATTGACACGGCGCAAAATAAATCTAACACCAATTTACAAAAAGAAAGCAGATTGAAAAAAAATGTAGACACCAAAATGAAGTAAATCAGATAAGTATAACCGGAGTTATGGATTTTAGAAGAAATATTAGATCAGTGCAAAACAGTACTCCAAATCTTTATGATTGCGCTCAATGGGAAAAGGCACTAGTGACAATCAGTCACTTGCATGTTGAGTTGTCTAGAACCCAAGGAGGATAAACGTGATGCAGGTCCCAGGACCAAGACACAGCAGTCGATTTGATTTTACCTGGCTCGGGAAGCCCGGGTGCAGAGTTGTCCTGGCTGTCCTTGGTGCTGAACCTGGAGTCACGGCAGAGCTGGTTTTACTACTTACACAGTGCTGTTGCGGAACAGGGTGCAACAAGTCAATAACAAAGCCACTGCTGATTCTGGATGAAGATTTTGCAGAGTTCCCTCAAATGCAGTGTCAAGTAAAAAGGGTGGTTGTCGGACTAGCAATCAGCAAGCCTTGGCAGGGGTAAGCACAGCAGAAAGTTATTTAGATGTCTGGAGGTCCAGGAGACATGGTAGCTGCCTGAAATTTGGTAGAGGTCAGGTCTACATTTCTCACAATTCACTGAACCATCATCATTGAGATGGCCTCTTGAAGAGTCCGATGGCCAGCAATTCTTTGGTTCAGGCACAAAGTTTTTACCTGCAGAGTGCAGGGAAAGAGTGGCACAGGTCCAACGGAGTCTGGTGATGCTTTTGTCTCTCAAAAGGGACCCTCCTTCTGGGGGAACTGAGCTTTGGTCCAGGGCGAGTCTTAGTTGTGCAGTTCCAGGAAGGTTGTCACAGGTGCAGGGTATCATGCCTGTGGTTTGTGCAGCTCCTGTTGTCGCCGACTCTGGTCTCTTCATGTGTTCTTTGTTGCAAGTTAGAATAGAACTGAGGCTCTGGTGGTCAGGGGTAGCCCTTAAATCCTAGATTTAAGGGTGTTAGAGGTGTGGGTGCAAGTGGCCAATGGGCTACTAGCCACAGCTGCTAATCTGCCCCTGAGGGGACCATATCTGGGGAAGTAGATCACCTTTTCTACCCAGATCCCTCTAGTCCACCACTTTTAAAAATGGTAGAAGTCTTCCTTAGCTGTACAGACCAGGTACCCCACCCGAGAGGTGCAGTTAGCCTTCTAGGGGTGTCAACCTCCTGAATACCTAATATTCTCACCTGCCTGGGTGCAGATGTGCCTAGGAGCAGGGGGAGGGCTGTTTCCTCCTTTTGGTGACAGCCTGGTAGCATATCACAGACTGTGCAGCCTTTGAAGCTGACTGGCTTGATGTGCCACTTCACTAGCCATTCTGTCTTGGAGGGATGTGTGACCTTCTTCAAGTCCAGGCCATTGTTTCAGACTCCTGGGAAAGTTTCCACCTCCTGGCAGGGGGTCAGACTCCTGTCCTGGTGGCAGCAGCTGGTGGGCAACCTCTAACGTGTCCACCTGGGTGCATGCCACATTGTCCTCGATACAAGATTCATGTCAGGGGTGATAAGGAATGTTGCTTGATACCAAACATTACATAGTTAGGCGGTGCCATAATGGAACTGCCAGCCTCGGTTTGCCCGGCTGCCAGTCCTTGTTATCCTATGGACATTCTATTACTTATAGTAGCCTTTAATGGTAAAGACCACCATAGGGACATTCAAGCTTGCACTTAAATATCAATACATTTAACACAATGCACCCTGTCTCCTGAGCTCAGGAGGCCTTCCTTAGGCATGAGTGGCATATACTGAAAATAGTGCATTGAATTTGCCACACATGATGAGAGCAGTGTCGAGTTCGAGCAGATTGCACTGCTCTTGCAGTCTGCAATGGCAGGTCTGCTGTCAGTAGTCTACTCGGGTCACTCAGGGTGGCACAAACAGTGCTTTAGGCCCTGGTGACCCCTTTAACAACCATGCCCTGTGTACCACTGGTACCATATACTAGGGTCTTATTGGGGTTACCAATACACATAAATCAGTTTTAGGGAGAGAGAAGTGGCACTGGGGCCTGGACAGCAGGCTCCAGTGCAAGCTCAAAGTCATAACCATCAGTATTGGAGCAAAAGCTGGGGGTGACCATACAAAAAGGGCACTTTCCTACAGGCAGGTTTATAAAACATTCACGCAACGCCACTCAGCAAGACTACTTGCTGCACTGTGTTGCATGACAGATAGAGAGCTGAACTGTGCCGTATCTACTGAGATATACAAGCCGGAACTCTGGATTTACTAAGATACGCAGAGCCAAAACGGTGACTTTGCATGGCTTAGTAAATCCCTCTAAAGAGCTTGCGTTGCCTTGGGACGCCTTACGTGACTCAAGGGCAACTCACTCCCTTTGTAAATCTGGGCCTAAATCTCCCCATGGCTAAAAGAAAAAGAATGAAACTGACTTTATTAAATGTAACTGCTTACCTTAAGCACTCGAATTCGACTTGTCTGCTTTAACGACACCGGCTGCAGGACTCTCTCAACTAACGTTTCAAAGAATCCCGTGACCGTCACCACCTGCTTTCTGTGCAGTGTAATGAGTACATATATGCAGGCTAAAAAGGGCATAGGAAAAAGTAAAACCCAACACGTCACTCCCTTTTTCTGTTCTTTTTCATTTTCTTTCTCTCAAACCAATCCTATATCCCTCTCTTCTCCACGACTACATCTATCGTTCCTTCTATTTAATTTCTTTATTTCCTTTATCACCCTTTTTACCCTTCTAAGACTCATTTTTCACCAAGTATTGCAGGCAATGTCTTGTGCCATTTCCGACTGTGAACGGGTTACCATGGACACAAGGAATTATGAAAAATATTGCTGTATGAAAACAGTGCATGTTTTGCAAATGACATCACAGTTCCCAAGGTAAAGGCACGCAGGGTAATTGGTGCAGTCGTTGAAGGCTTGAAAAGTACCCTCTCTTCTTGCCCATGCTGTTTTTAGTTAACTGGCCAACACATGCAGGCTCTACGAAAGGAATGTGTTATTTTCAATTTTTAAAAGGAAAAACTTGATCTGTGTGTGCTCCGTTACCGGAATATTCTATTTAGGATGGCAGATTCGACGTTCGCGAATTGTGCGCGAATGTAGTGCTGGGACAGTAGGAGGCGCTGCATTTCTGGGTGGTGGTTGGCTGTGGGGGAGTTTGTTGGAGAGTAGATTTGGAAGTATCCTAGACTGTATTTAATAGTAGAAGTGTTTGCTGCACTTCAGGGAAGACGTAGCAGGTGCGTGAGTATATGTATGAGTGACTGGGCTGTGCGGAGTATTGATTACACAAGTGAAGTCTTGCTGAGTTGCTAGTATTGGCCTGCATGCAGTTCATGGAGGTTAGCACTTTTCCAGTGCCTACCTTCTATTGTACCGGGCATTTCCCCGGTGGGCTGGAAGCTTTGGAAGCCTGTTTTGAAAGCCCGGGGCCCCTCCTGGTGCCTCAGCAACTTTACCCAGCTCCCTCAGGTTAATTGCAGCAAGCACGGCAGAGGGAGGCTTCAATAGAGGGAGGGGGAAGGTAGAGAGAAAGTGATCAGAGAGGGAGGAGCAGAGAAGAGAAGGAAAGAAACTGAATGGATAGATGGATATAAAGAGGTTGCACAAGGAGATGAAGGGAGCTGGTTGAGCATTTCTACCTGAGCTGCTTTTGGTTCCTCAAACCAGCCCTCCTACCCAGGAGTGCATAATTTCCTCTTAAAAGTATTAAAAGGCACCAGTGGCTCACACACATTTAGAGTGACTACATATTTTTCTTAGATCTTTATAGTGAGTTCTCTGAAATTGTTCATCGCCAGTAGCACTGAGAACTATGTACTTTTAGGACCTGATTACGTGTGTCCCAGTGGGAGATGCAACCACGATTACACCTGTTAAAATCCAGTACCTGTTATTGGAATTTAACAGGTGCAATAATTATCTACTATTTAGTGGTTCAGATGCAACATGAAGATTTTGGTGGTCATCATTAAAGTTGACGGAGGGCGGAGATGGTGAAAATACAATGCGCACCACCAGGCGATGTGTGACTACAGAGGATGTCCCCCTTTGGCCAGACCATGGTGCAGTAGCAACCCTTAGTTAGACAGTGTATTAACACTCGTTGTGGAGGTGGACGGTTTCTTTTCCCATGAGTCAATGCTGTGGTTGGTACAAGCATTGGGGATCCATCTTACCCTGATGAAAACCCTTGACCAACGCTTGGCACTTGAACGGTTTGAAACATGCTAGTAACACCACCAAGAATGAACCGGACATTATACGCAACTTTCATCCATCTTCATATCTTCTTTTAATCATGTCCGGGACACCGACTAATAAAGGTATTTCCTTTGGTTTTACCTCATAGTTTTTTTGCATAATAATCTGGATCCCGCCTTTATCCAGTATACTTTTTTATCAAGAATGCTCTCTCACTGAGGTTGAGTCCACCATGATAGTATCATATTATCAGGGTGGGATGAGGTAGCCCATGCAATGGTGTAACAAAAAACACCCGAAGCCCCCCCAATGCAGCGGGCCCTCAAGCCCCAGAGGGCCCCCTCAGCACAGCACCCTGACCTGAGAGCTCCTGAGTACGTTTGTAGGGGGCTCCTGTATGTACTTTGCAGGGGGTCCCCTTAAGTTTCATTACGCCGCTGAGCCCATGATGAAGTCAGTAGTATTATATAAAAAGTTGGGGCCCCTCAAAATATGATGAAGGGCCCCTTTCTCTCCCATATCGCTCAGATATTTATTGGATTTTAGCTGAATAGGGGCCTCCTGAAGGATTTTGCCTCCTGAATGGTTGGTTTCCTCCTCCACTTTAGGGGCTGCAGGGCTTGCGTAACGCCCCTAGAAGAAGCATGCTACAAAAGTGTTGCAAAGCTTCCTGATCTAGTATATACTGCATAACATAGGTTACCAGGTTGTTGTCTGATTATTAAATAACCGTGTGCACCATTGCAGTTTTGCGGTTTGTAATACCACTTCGAAACCTACATGTCCAGGCATTTTCCTTGTTTTTTTACCATGGTAAATTTTTGTGGGTTTGACCTGCCGAAATGTAACTCTGGGGCTCAGTAAACTCCCAAAAAGGTATAATTACGACCATCTGAAAATCGGTGTGTAGCAGTAACAGCTTTGTACTGGGTCTCTCGTAAAGAGGGCCGTAGCTTTTCCATGTGACTCAACTCAAATTTTAATTGCCTACCAACTACTTGTGAAAGTCCTAAATCTCATTCAGAAGCCCAACACTTGTGGAACCTTGCAACCTTCATATACTTTTCATAATTTTTGCTATAAATACCTGAAGTTCATAAGAAAAATCTGCACAATTTCTCAAAGTCCACCAAAGCAAATTTCTATGATAAATCAGAGGAATATGTAGGTGGTTCGATGTACCAGAGTCATGCAGCTTGGCTATGGTTCAAACTCAGGGAAGGCAACCCCCATAGACCTCAAATTAAAATAAATCACCCATATATCCGAGTACCACACTCTGCTCTGCTGGTGCAGCTCAGTCCTTCTTTCCAGGACTCCTTGCTATTTCACGACTGCACTCCATGCAGCTATGCTGAGATGTTACTGTCACTCCAAAACAACAGTAGAGGAAGTATAGAGGTAATGATAGAATCACCCTCCTTACTGATCTATATAAACAACAGGATTCTATCAATGTGTATAGGTGAATAATTTTAATTCTAGTGATGATTATCTGAATGTGAGACAAGGCCCTTTCTTGAAATGACAAGACGAGGGCACTATGTGCTTTTAAAATACCCCTCACACACTAAGAACCCCTTGGTGTCATGCTTCATCATGGGGGTCTTCCCGTCCCTCTACGGGGCGGGGCGTGCTGCGACCTAGAGCTATGTGGGAGCACTAGTTGGTGTGACAATAGGCTATGTGTGGTGCAGTTTAGGTGATATCAGTGAAGTGTAGGGACCTAAATATGTGAATGCACAATAAAAAATTCCCTGGCTAGTAGAAAAAAGCAATTTATTAACTTCTCTGGCTGGGAACGTTAAAAAGGGTATTTTTTGTTGTTGGTAGAGCTAATTGCTTGCTACCTGGTCAACATGTTTCGTAAGCAGTCCCCTACTGCTTACTCACCAGGACCTCTGAAGGTCCCTACAGAAAAAAAGTACTCAATTATGAATTCTAGAGAATATATGCCTAAAGTCCTACAACTAAGTAGCAAAAATCGGCTACCTAGTTAGGCTTCCGGGCTTGAGTGGGCGCCAGGGGAAGCGTAGAAAAATCTGACCTAATGTGGTCTTGATAGGACACATCTAGCGTGCCTCATGAGCTGGCAAACGAAAGGTGTTCCACGCGGTATAGTGACCGCTTCATAGAGCAATGCCTTAGTCCTACCCTTGTGCCACGGAGCAACCTTTTTAACGTTCCCAGCCAGAGCAGTTAATAAATAGTTTTTTTCTACTAGCCAGATAATTTTTAATTGTGCATTCACATATTTAGGTCCCTACACTTCACTGATATCACCTACACTGCACCACACATAGCTTATCGTCACACCAACTAGTGCTCCCATGTAGCTCGTACGTCGCAGCACGCCCCGCCCCGTAGAGGGAAGGGAAGACCCCTATGATGAAGCATGACACTAAGGGGTTCTTAGTGTGTGAGGGGTATTTTAAAAGCACATAGTGCCCTAATCTTGTCATTTCAAGAAAGGGCCTTGTCTCACATTCAGATCATCATCACTAGAATTGAGATGTTACTGTCACCACGAGTAACCCTTCTTGAGCACGCTGCATTGACAGAGCCATATACAATGAGGCATCTTCCACTACTAGGCAGCACATGACAGTGGAGATAAACATTAATATATTTTCAGCATCTCATTCCTGACCTCCAGCACAGGGGTTCACAGGTCTTCAGTAGATAACTTACCCGCGGGGCCTGGAAACCAAATTCAGTCCTAGAACAACTCTTCAAACCAGTTCCACTTTACAATAGGCCATAACCAGAATTGGGACATGCAGTGCACACTTGTGTCAAGGAACCCTATCTGCTGCCAAGACAGCCCCTTAGCCTAAAGCCTACCTGGAAAATTTCAGAGTGCATAAAGGTCATCGTTTCATGACACTGCCTTACAAAGAAGATGAACTTGCATGTCCATCTGTGGTACTGCTCATTAATGCTATCCATCAATACGATTACTGGGAACACTGGGACTAGCATCAACATCTGCACAGCCAGATAATGCTCCTCAATCCTCCCTAAACAAACATCTGCTATTCCATTAATGCCTGTGTCGAAACTATTTGGATTCTGTTGGATGCGTGAGTGTCAATCCTCTCGATGAGGTCACAAGATTCAGTGGATCTCATTACACAATTAAACACCTTATTAAATTAAGATACACAGTATTGTTTTAGGTGGGAATATTTATGGAAAAGTTCGGGAATTAAAGCAGAAGAACGGTAGAGTTTAAGTGACATCATTTCCCCTGTTGTCCTGGCTGTAAGTACCCACTTCCCACTACAACAAAGGACCACTGGCTGCCTCAATTTTGAAAAAATGTAGGATGTCACCACTTTTCAAGGCTGCAAAGTGTTTTTCTTAAAGGTGTATGTATTCGAGTTCACCCCACCAACTTCACAAAGTTAGACAACCTGCAGGAGCTGTGTGAGAATCCTAAAATTAAAGTGCTTAACTAGAAGCTTGTCAATATCCCTGCTTGAAAAAAAAGCAGCAAGTTCTGAAGATAGGGATTACTTGTTTTGAACACTTGTATGTGAGGGGAGGTGGAATTTAAGTGTCAACATTTTCAAGTGAAGTAAGCAGACCAAACAATGAACTGGAAACCCGCACCCTATCATTAGTGGGTTGTTTCAATGACATTTTTCATGCCAAGAGAGGTTGACTTGAGGATTTGGTAAATGCCTTTTGTTAGGCTGGTCTAGAGACAGCTTTAGTTCTCTTGCGAACCTCATGTATTCACATAAATCATATATACATGCATAGCATGACTTTCTTATTTTATTTCTGTGATATATGGTTTTGCTAAAACAAATGTAAACCATCTCACCAGCTTACCCATGCCAAACCTACTGCTTTTCCCAGTGGTTCTTCTGTGTAGCATCGCTACGCAAACATTAGACTAATAAGTTATCAGAACATTTGAACGGTGCAATGCGGCTTCAAATTAAAGGGGTGGCAAATTAGGGACTGAACGGGCATCTGTAAAGGTGCCAAGAATTCAAAGAGCATGCCCATTGTGGGCCCTCAGAATCAGTAGGGTGATTCCTTAAGTGAAAAGCTAAGTATTTCATGGACAAGAGGATTCAACTGATCTCTTCGCAAAGGAGGTGATCCTTTTGTGAAGCCATGGGTTCATGAGTCAATGGACACAGACAGCTCGCCATCTCATTCCTTGAGATAGACTCTCTGTGAAAGTGTCATAAATGCAGTGGGTATGAAGACTGCACGTCATCTCACTCCCGGAGGTGCCCTTACCAGGAAGAAGTCAATAATTCAATAGCTACAAACACTACTCCTCAGCTCGCTCATAGAGTCCACCCTCAAGGCTGGGAGTCTGGACTCAGACACTCACAGCCACCTCACTTCTAGTTGTGACCTGTCCAGAGGCAGTGAGAGAGATCACTCGTCCAATGGGAACGGAGACAGCAATCCAATGTAGGTCAATAACTGAATGGGTAGCTGGATGGTATCCTCTGTCACCTCAGAATACACACATCCTGGGAAAGTGAATGAGTGTCCGCAGACGATGCTCCTGGAGAAGCGTAATTTTGATTTTACTGGGAGATACTGTAGGGGTGCATTATAATCATGTGTAGTCAGCACTCAAATATATTCTGTTTGATTAATGTTACTAACAGAGGATGGGGATTGTATATATATAGTACTCCATGTGAAAATAATGAGATTGTGAATTGAGAAATGTGATTAATAGAAATTCTTACAATAATTATTTATTAATGTTCTAAGAGAAAGTTAGGCTTGTAAAGTGTCTCATGTGAAGCTAATGATATAACGTGTATGGGTAGACTAATGTTTAGACATTTATACATGTAGCTAGGAATTATAGTCATACTGAAGTATCTTAAAATGACATTCCTTTTGTATATAATTTTAAATGTATTTATTCTTTAAGAAACTGCATTTGCAATGTGTTTAGAAATGTGCAGACTTTCTACCCCGTGCACTAACTTGACATGATTTTGAAGCCTCAAGCGCAGTTCTCACTTTTCAAGTATAACATTTATTTGCATTTAACCTTCAAAGTAGAATGTGTTTGCTTGCACTTTTGTTTCCACTGCAGATGTGGACAAAGCCTCATTAGTTAATAAAGAAGGGTTTGTGTTTTAGTGAGATAGTGAGGTATGAGAAGATGGATTTTGGAAAGGAGAAATGCAGAAATGAGCAAGGAGACAAGTTCTCATGGAGGAGGAGAAGAATGTCCAAGGACAAATGAAGTAGCAATTTATCGATGTGGGAAAGTAGGTGGCAGTAGCCAATTTGTGCCTGGATTGTGGAAAGTTACCGGAGTTGATCACGTGATTTATCTTGAATGCTGACTAATAATTTATGCTGTAACGGAGTGAGGGTCAGAGAGATATCTTAGGACATCATGAGATGCAGACCTCTTGCTCTGCTTTTGAGTGGAATCATGGTACATGACTCTTGGTTGGAGTTTCTTCTACTGAAGACTGACAGCTGACACCCTTATATTTTCCATTCTTATTCATGCTCCTTAGTTTAGAGGAGCCCCTTTTAAGATAATGTAGGTAGAGATAGCATGCCCACGCCTACCTTTGATAATCAATTGATACAATTTAACGCTAAATTATTTTTCCTTATTACTTGCATCGTCATAACCAAAGTAGTTGTATGCTTTTTGTTACATAGGGTAAATATTTTTAGGAGATTTGGACTCATTCTGTTTATTCTATATTTCTATACTGTAATGTTAAGACTGATTTATATCAGTCTATTTTTTAATTTATACATAAACCTTACCAATCTCAAATTTAGTTGTTGAGTAATTATTGTGTGACCAGATTGGTTACATTATATTGAGATTTTAACTGTGATTTTTCTCCCTCTTACCTCTCAAGCAGCTAAAAAGACCTTCTGGTTGAGTAGGGATGTTTAAGTGGGCCCGAGCTTTCTCACTGCTGCAAGACAGAGTCCAATGGTAGAATTGGATGAACACTGACTTGCCTATCACTCTATACCAGAGTACTTGCTTACTTCTGAGCGGTGCTGGTACTCTCCAATTATTAGCATTGCACCTCTGCTGGTGAGCAGGTACTCATTCGCTCAAAATAAATAAGTGCATGTTCTCATTACCTGACAGTACCAGCCCATTTAGAGAACTGCTGCCATGTGTACTTGTCCAGTACATCTCATAACCTACCATTCCAACCTACATCAGGCCGTGATATTTCCACATGGATTGCTTGCTTGTGCTGGCTTTTAGGGGGATTGAAAACTGTACTGACATTTCTGTTCCACCATTCTCCCATCATACTAATTCTTCCATTCTTCCAGCCCTCATTGGATTTACACTTCCATTCTTCCACCGCTTATTGGACCAACAATTCCATTCTTCCACCCCTCTTTGGACTAGCACTTCCATTTTAACTCTGTTCTTTGGACTAACACTTCCATTCTTCCACTGGTCGTTGGACTTACACTTCCATGTGTCCACTGGTTATGAGCCTACCACTTCCATTCTTCCACTGGGCATTGGACTTACACTTCCATTCGTCCACTAGTCGTCATTAGACTACCACTTCCATTTTTTACTTCTCAATGGACTACCACTTCCATTCTTCCACCACTCATTGGACTAACCCTCTATTCTTCCACCGCTCATTGGACTAGCACTTCCATTTTTCTCCATTCCTTACACTAACACTTCCATTCTTCCTTTGCTCATTGGACTAACTCTTCCATTCTTCCACTGCTCATTGGACTACTACTTTCATTCTTCCACCACTCATTGGACTAACCCTCCATTCTTCCACCGCTCATTGGACTAGCACTTCCATTTTTCCTCGATTCTTTACACTAACACTTCTATTCTTCCACCACTCATTGGACTACCACTTCCATTCTTCCACCATTCATTGGACTAACACTTCCATTCTTCCACCACTCTTTGAACTAGCACTATTTTAACTCCGTTCTTTGGACTTACACTTCCATTCTTCCACTGGTCATTGGACTAACTCTTTCAGTCCTCCACTTGCCATTGGACTACAACTTCCATTCTCCCACCGCTCATTGGACTACCACTTCCATTTTTCCACACCTCATTGGACTACCACTTCCATTCTCCCACCGCTCATTGGACTACCACTTCCATTGTTCCAAAGCTCATTGGACTACCACTTCCATTCTTCCACCACTCATTGGACTAACACTTCCATTCTTCCACCCCTCTCTAGACTAACCCTTCCATTCTTCCATCGCTCGTTGGACTAGCACTTCCATTTTTCCTCCATTCCTTACACTAACACTTCCATTCTTCCACTGCTAATTGGACTTACACTTCCATTCTTCCACTGCTAATTAGACTAATGCTTCAATTCTTCCACCATTCATTGGACTACAACTTCTATTCTTTCACCGCTCATTGGAGTAACACTTCCATTTAAAATCTGTTCTTTGGACTAACACTTCCATTCTTCCACTGGTCATTGGACTAACAATTCCATTTGTCCACTGGTCATTGGACTACCACTTACATTCTTCCACCCCTCAGTGGACAAGCCCTTCCATTCTTCCACCACATATTGGACTAACCCTTCCATTCTTCCACCGTTCATTGGACTAACACATCCATTCATCCCCCATTTTTGAACTAGCACTTCCATTTTAACTCCATTCTTTTGACAAACACTTCTATTCTTCCACTGGTCATTGGACTGCCACTTCCATTCTTCCACCGCTCATTGGACTACCACTTCAATTCTTTCACCGCTCATTGGACTACCATTCTTCCACCACTCATTGGACTAACACTTCCATTCTTCCACCCCTCATTGGACTAACCCGTTCATTCTTCTACCACGTATTGGACTAACCCTTTCATTCTTCCACCGCCCACTGGACTAGTACTTCCATTTGTTTCTCTATTACTTACACTAATACTTCCATTCTTCCACTGATGATTGGATTAACACTTCTATTCATCCACTGCTCGTTAGACTAATGTTTCCATTCTTCCACCAGTCATTAGACTACCACTTCCATTCTTCCACCGCTCATTGGACTACCACTTCCATTTTATGATTGCTCATTGTACTAACACTTCGATTCTTCCACTGAAAAATTGACCTGACTGTGAAAAGAATTACGAATATCAGGGACACGGTAATGTCCGGATGCCGTGTTAAGGCAGCATTATGACCTTTTACCATTGGAATGAGGAATGAGCGTGCAGATCGATGCTTAATATTTTCCACAGATTCTTCCATCAATCTTAGCATCTTCCCCAGATATCGTATCTAGGATGCCATGGGCCCTCATGCAAGCCAGGAAAATGGCCCCATTGACTGCTGCTGGAGTTGTAAAATACAGCAGCTGTCAAAGTTCAACCGGCCCCTTGGGGTTCTGGGCCCTGGTGGCACTGCACCAATGGCAGCTATGCCCTTGCGCTTTTTACTGGAGAAATGTGTGCGAGGAAAATCCTGGCAATGCTCTTTTCTCTTCATAAGTCATAATCCCCTGTAGGCTGAATCTTGATTTCCACAAACCTATTAATGAGACCCCTAGTGGGAGAGTAGATTAAATACAACATCTTTCTGCCATTTGGGGATTTATTGCAAATGCCTTAAGTATGACAAATATGGTTCTTAAGTGAGCCGTATAGCTCCCTTCCCTTCCTCTGGTCTCCACCCACCCAGACTTCCTAACACAGGGAGATGCCAGAAGCCATTTCCCTGGACAGTATGTGAGCGGGTGATGACAGCCAGAACTATCTGGAGAGCTTCATAACAGCAGACCCTCTCCTTTGGCATCTCCTAGTGCTTCTTCTGGTCTAATAATTTCTCAAATCACCCAAAAGGGAGTTGGCCAAGATCAACACACTGTCAAGACACGCTCGGGGCCAGCTGACACCTGCCCCCTGAGCTCCACCACACACTCATGATCTGTTGTGGATGTTTTTTTTGCCAAAATCTTAGGCAAGCTGCCAGCTGAATATGCAATGATATCACCATATAGAAAAAAACATCTTTAGTTCAACAAAGCATTTGGCTGTGCATTGAATAGCACACACAAAGGAAGGAATAGTTCTAGAAGTGAACATTTACAGATGGCAATGGACAGTGACTGTCCCAGACAGAGAAGGTGCTAAAGTGATTGATCACCATCTCACAGTGAACTTCTCACATTTAGTTTGTACCTTGGAATACTTTTGGGAAGCAGTGCTTGAAGTGGAAATGCAGAAGTGCAGGCACTCACTATCACAGTGCCTGTTTTCCACTGAAAAGGGCAGTACTCTCCCATAAAAAGTACTGCACTGTAGTTGAGAAGTGTTGTACACTTCCTCCCACATTAAAGAGTAAGGGTACTATACCTGCAAACTTATAGAACAATCTTACCACGAGAGGAGGGGGCGGGGCATTGAAGGGGTGTAGCTTTGTGCTGAAAAGTACTTACAAGGCACTTTTGAACCCCTCCCCCAAGCCCCCTCCTCCCAAAAGTAAAAGCTTGCTGAGGCTGGTGCCTATGTCCTGGGGTGTTTTCACACCCCTTAAAGGACGTGGGTAGTTCAAAGCCTTGGAAAACGATCTGTAAAACCACTTTACAGTGCTTTTCAGCTCATTTTCCCTGCCACCATGTGATATTGGCTCCTCACCATGTGAGTTTGCAGGTATGGAGTACTCAGTACCTGATAGGACCTGCATGTTTAAAGCATTGAGCGCACTGGCTAGACACAGTTCTCTAGGCCAGCTAGCTAGGTTTATGCTTTAGAAAACCCAGAACATATATATTTAGATACACAAATGGAAAATAAGTTCCGGAATCTATTAGCAGGACGGTGGTTCATGTTTTGTTCATCATAACATTCGGCTTCACAATGGTTTAGATTTGTAGTTGTGATCTTTAGAAAAAAACATTCTGGGGCATATGTACAAAGAAGTGGCGGAGTGAGGCGTTAGCCGACATGGCTCAACGCCTCACTCCGCCACTTCAGAAACGCAAGGCTGCACCATATTTACAAGGATGTGGTGCAACCTTGCATTTTCCCCTGTGCTGGCGCAAAACTTAGCAGTGCAGCGTCAATGCAGGCACCCTTGCACCATAGTGCAAGGATGTCTCCCTGCACGGGAGGATTGTTTATGTGTAGTAAGGTGTCTCTTCCTGCAGATAAACAATCCTGAAAAGCCATGTTGTCACTTCTGTGTGTGCTGCTTAATGCAGCACACATGGAAGTTAAAAAAATTCATTTTTTTTAATGATTGTTTATGTGCAGGAAGGGTCACCTTCCTACACATAAACAATCCAAGGCATTTTCTTTTTCCATGTGTGCTGCACAAGGCAGCACGAATATATGATGTTACAAAAAAAACAATTACAGCGCATGCTTTGACAATGCAGTTTTTACATCGCAACTACCATTACATTGCACAATTTTTCAACGCATGCCATTACAACGCATTTTTGGAAAACTACCATTACAACGCATACCATTACAACGCATAATACTTTTAGGGCAACAGTAGGGTAGGTGTTGGATAGTGTAGGGGTAAAAATTACTATTCCAACTCCAGTGAGTGCATCAGTAGGGTAAGTGTTGGATAGTATAGGGCTAAAAATTACCATTCCCATGTAACCCATACCCACCCTAAAACAAAAAAATCTCCATTGCTTACCTTATAATGCGTTGTAATGGTATGGGTTGTAATGACAAAAAGTCTATATTCACAAAATCTGCTCTTTACCCCTCGCTTTAGGAAAGCTCGCCTAGGCAGCAGATCTTTCATGGTCAGGGCTGCAAAATTATGGAACTCCTTGCCAAGCAACTTTCGCCATATCGAATCAGAGACACTCTTTAGGAAAGCAGTCAAGACCTGGCACTTTAGGTCAGAGTAGGGGGATTAGGTACTGCTGTTGGTTTCAGTCTGTGCACTGCCTGCTGATTTAGCATCTTAGCAGCTCCCCATGTGGAAAAGCAATGCGGGCTCCCGCAGGAGGTGGGGGACCGGTGGGACCGTGGGGGGGATTGGGGACCCCTCCACGGTCCCCAATGGAGAGGGCCAGCCACGGGCCCTATTAGTGGCCCGGGAGGGGTGCAACGCAGCGCCCCTCCAACTAATTTTGTTTTAAAAACTGGCCATGCCCCTGGGGATGGGGTCCCCAGGGCCAATTATGGCCTCGGGAGGGGGGCCACGGGCCCTCTTCCAATGTAAAAAAAATAAAAATCAAATAGGAGTCAGGCCCTGGGGGAAGGGGTCCCCAGGGCCAATAAAAAAGGAAAAGAAGGGGGGCCACATCGCCCTCCTGCTTAAAAAAATAAATTAAAAAAAAAGACCGGCATCGCGCTGGAGGCCCTGCCCCCTCCCTGCAGCACCCTGCAAACGCGCCCCCTGGTGCGTTTGCAGATGGGGAACTAATTCCCCTTGAATACTGGGGGTCCCTGAGGGCCAACTAGCCCACCAGGAACTTCCAGTATGTGCCGGGGAGCTGCGTTGCAGAGAGGTGTTCAGAGGCCACGCCCCTTTTTACACCTCTCTGCAAGGCAGCTCTGTGGCGCTTAATGGAGGTACCTGGTGGGCTAATTGCACCCCAGGGACCCTCAGGATTTAAGGGGAGTTAATCCCCCAACTTAAAATGCGCCACCGGGCGTGTTTGCACAGTGGTAAAGGGAGGGGGCGGGGCCTGAGGTGACATGTGTGCAAACACGCTCTGTGGCGCGTTTTAAGTTGGGGAATTAATTCTTCTTCAATCTTGAGCTCCCCTGGGGGCCAACTAACCCACCAAGGTACCTCCAGTAAGCGCCACAGAGCTGCGTTGCAAAGTGTTGTAAAAAGGGGTGTGGCCTCTGAACACCTCTCTTCAACACAGCTCCTTGGTGCATACTGGAGGTACCTGGTGGGCTAGTTGACCCTCAGGGATCCTCAGGATTGAAGAGGAATTAATTCCCCAACTTAAAACGTGCCACAGGGCGTTTTTTCAGACATGTCACCTAAGGCCCCGCCCCCTTCCTCCACCATTGTGCCCCTGGGGGCCAACTAGCCCACCAGGTGCTTCCAGTAAGTGCCACTGCACTGCGTTGCAGAGAGGTGGTCCAGGCTGTGCCCCTTTTTACACCTCTCTGCAAAGGTGCTTACTGGAGGTACCTAGTTAGCTAGTTTGACCCTAGGAACCCTCAGGATTCAAGGGGACTTAATCCCCCAATTTAAAACGCCCACAGGGCGTGTTTACACAATGGGGAAGGGAGGGGACGGGGCCTGAGGTGATGTGTGCAAACACGCCCTGTGGCGCATTTTAAGTTGGGGCAATAATTCCTTTTCAATCCTGAAAAAAAAAAATATATCGAAAGCAATATGGTATATCATACAAAAGTGTGTTTCATTGCATTTATGAGGATATCCCACACTACCATGGGAGGAGTTGGGGAGTTTACCATCTAATGGCTTTGGTTGATAAAGAAGGTAATATCCTGATTAAAGTATCAAGACAGTTGGTGCATAGATTTTAATGCACTCGATAAATGAGATTTGAAAATGTAATTATGCTGTATAATACTATGTTATGTTGCATGTCATGCACTGCCAAGTTATGTCACATTATGGTATGTTTTTCAGGTTTGCAAAGTGCGGGAATTTACCTAATACTGGTATCTTGGCCACTAGCATTTTGGGAGGTTTTTGGGCAACAGGTCCAAGTAAGTGCTGAAGGTCATTGAAGAAGAAAGTTTTATATGTTCTACATTTGCTAATATGCGATTTTCTCTTCTAATAATGATTTGGAAGAATGCCCCAGTATTGGTGCCACAAATATGCAAGAGTCAGCAACCACCTTCTTATCTCTAATTTGTGGCTACCTTCAACTCGGACTGAAAGCAGCAAGCTTAATGGGGATGACTAATGAATGTTTTGTGTATGAAAGGAAGGGCCCATTATGTTGAATCATCGGTATATTAGCCCAGGGAGATGCAGTCACGGCCGGCATGGGTAAAAGCGGCGGGCGGGGTGACGGGGTGATTAAGTCGACATACAATGGGATAAGCTAAATTAATTATTTTTTAAAATAAAACCACTTACCTTGCGCTCAATTTTTATTTAACTTACCGTATTAACTCTAACGTATCTCGACTTCACCGATCCCCACCCCACCCCTCGCCCCCCACCACCACACTGCTTTTACCTGTGCCGGCCACCACTTAGGAGATGGCACTTATTAGCAGGAGGGAGCTCAATGAGAATGATCTATGTAGATGATCAAGAGTGTGTGTATGATAACAATGAGTGCAGGAGGATTGAGAATTGGAATAGGGACAGGTCAAGACTAGCTTGTATGAATGTTGTCTATCAATCATAAGCTGCCCACAGGAAACATCAGAGGTACTGTAGTACATTATAGTGAAGAGTTGTCTACAGCTGTGAATGTGGGTCAACCAATGCTGGCAAAGGGCCTGCAGCTGGATTTGTAGGCCACAGGAGGATATTTGAACCCAGTTGACTGGTCAGAATGCGTTTGATATTGTTCCTTATTTCCCAACCCAGTTAGAAAGCTTTGCAATGATCGTTGGTTTCATGGACTTTCAGCAAGGCACCCTTGTAAAGGGCAGAGTTAATCCTATTATGAAGTATTTTAGCAACGAGATCTAGGCTAGGAAAGTCTGAAGGAAGCAGAGCGAAGATGTTGATCACAATGTGGAGGCCCCTTTTAATGGTCTGTCTTGACAGCGCAGCTGTTGCCAGCCAATTATGTGAGAATCACTAGGGAGGGAATTTGTCTCTGCCCACATGTTGAAATCCTGGAATGCATGATTTGATTGGGCAGAAGTTGTGTGCTTCTTCAAAAAAGTGCCTGTCCTCCTCGCAGATGTGATTATTTTGTTTATTTATCTAGCTGCCTGAGCTTAACTCTTTAGGGGCACACACGTGACATTGTAGTGCTATATAAGTGCCTTAGATAACTAGATACTTTATGGTGTTTGGCTTTCTCTTGCTGCAGCAAAGGTGGGAGGAGGGCAAATAAACTATAAGGAATTTTAAGTCTGGCTTGACAGTGTACCTGTTACCTGTCCAAAATTATTCTATAGGTCTTTCCTTCCACAAAAATACATATTAATTCCCGCGCTATTTACTTGTAATACTTCACAGTACTGTACAACATTCCTTTAAAGCCAATTCTACACTCTGCTGGGTGATTTAAACGTACATTTGGACGACCCTTTGGATCCAGTCGCCACTGAACTATTAAATAGCCTCGAGGCACTGGAGCTCTCCCAGCGAGTTCTGGAACCCAATCACTCCAGGGGACATCTCCTGGACCCCATCTTCAGTAATTGCACCCATCTTACAGCCGATCCACCCATTCCCCTTCCCTGGACCGATCCCTTTCTGATTCTGTTTACTTGGTCACCGTCAATCTCACATCCCGCTCCACCTCCGAAACCCAACAGGAACTCAACCACATACAGTGGATTACCGCTCTAGATGCCTCCACTCCAGAATGTAATCCTGATCCCACAGTTAATAATGATAACTTTAATAAGTGGATCACTCAATCTTTGGATAGTATCCTTCCAATAAGAGATCTTGAACCTAAACACAGCCCAAGAAATGCACCCTGGAACTCTAAAGATCTACATAACATGAAGAAGGAACGTAAAAAACTTGAGAGGAAATGGCGTATTGATTATTCACCAACTAATATAAAAGCATATCGATCTTCGATAAAACTTTACAAAAATACCCTAAAGAGCGTTCAATCTACCTTTTATGAAAATAAAATAAATGCAGCGGTGTCAAAACCCAAGGAGATTTACCGAATTGCAAAAAAGCTCCTAAAATTACCAGACAAATCACCAGATCCTCATAGTGCTCTGACCCGCTGCAATGAACAGGCAGAATACTTCCACAGCAAAATAGCTACAATCTATTCCTCTTTTCCACATATCCCCACTTCCCAAGTAGGCCCAACCGAGATAGACCCACTCCCCTTGGTCTCCCTGGAGACTTTTCCAATACTGGAACCCACAACTCTTGAAGCCATCATGCTCCAGGTGAAGTCTGGATCCCCTAATGATCCAGCTCCAGCTCAGTTCCTAAGTTCAGTCATTCCCTCCATTCTGCTTACTATCCTGAACCTGATCAACACCTCCTTAACCTCAGGTACTGTACCACTAAGTTGGAAACAGGCAACAGTAAGAGCCCTTCTAAAAAAAGCCAATCTAGACCAGAAGAACCCAGGAAATTATCGTCCAATATCCTTACTGCCTTGGATAAGTAAAATCGCGGAGAAACATGTAAATAAAATTCTTACAGATTTCCTAGAAGCCAATAACCTACTGGATATATCACAGACTGGGTTTCGTCCCATGCATGGGACAGAAACCGCGCTCTTGGCTGTGACAGAAGGAGCTAGAATGATTACGGACCAAGGCGGCACTGCTGCCATTATTTTATTAGACCTCAGTGCCGCCTTCGACACCGTAAACCATGACATCCTTATACAGAGGATTTCAGGTTTAGGAATTAGTTCCAGGGCAGAGGCCTGGATTCAATCTTTTCTGTTAGACCGATCCTTCCGAGTCTGTGAGGGTGACGTTACATCATCCAGTAAACCACTCAGATGTGGGGTCCCTCAGGGCTCCTCCCTGAGCCCCACGCTGTTTAATATTTACATGCGCCCTCTTGCTGAGATCATCCGCCCGTTTGGTGTTCAAACCATTTCATACGCTGATGATACTCAGCTGGTGGTAACACTGAATCACCCTTCAACCCAGCCAAGTGATTTAAGGGGTTGCATGGAAGCCGTCTGTGCTTGGATGTCCCAGTCATACTTAAAATTAAATGGAGACAAGACGGAGCTAATGATACTAGGCAATTCTCTGCCAAAATCCATCGACTCCATCTGGGCATCTTCTTTGGGCTCAGCCCCCGAACCTAAAGACACCATTAAAAGCCTAGGAATTTGGATAGATAAATTACTCACTTTCAACCATCAGGCAGTAAAACTATCCGCTACCTGCCTAGGTAGCCTTAGGCTCATCCGTAAGATCCTCCCGCTCCTCCCTTTAAAAGCAAAACAGATTATGATCCAGGCCTAATTCTCTCTTGGCTGGACTTTGGGAACACCCTCTACCTGGGTGCACCTCAATCAACCATTAAAAAACTCCAGGTGATTCAAAACTGCGCCGTTCGTATCCTCCTGGGCAACCCTCACTGCCAATCTGTGAAAACTGAATTAAATCTCCACTGGCTACCTATTAAGGAAAGAATTGAGTTCAAAAGCCTGTGTATTGCCCATCGCGCTTTCTGGAGGAAAGGAGCAGTTTTAAATCACACTCTGATCCATCCATACAACCCCACTAGACAGCTTAGGTCGACGCACGCCTTTCGAGCAAGCAACCCTAGGTTTCAAAGAGCGAGATGTGGAGGCCGAACCTTCGCTGTGAATTCAGCCAGACTCTGGAACTCCCTCCCCCTCCGTTCCGAGCCCAATCTTCTCCCTTTTCGGAAAAAACTGAAAACTTTCCTATTCAGCAGATAAACATAATCTCCTTTTCACACTCACTTGTTAATTATTAGCGCTAGGACGCCTGTGGGTAGCTATCGCTCTTTATAAAAACGAAATCTAATCTAATCTAATCTATTGGCATTCAGGGCGGGACAGGCCGTAGGGGGCCCGGGCGTTTCTCCGGTGGGCCGGTTTTGGGCCTCTGGGGGGACGTTTTTGTTACTGGGGACTGGCAATATCGGCCCCCTGTAACAAAATTAGCCAGAATCAGCCCTAGCAAACAGCTCGGCCTCACCCCCTCCCCCCCAGGGGGGCCTGCCGAGCAGTTTGCCAGGGCTGGTTTTGGTTCCCATTCCGGCCCTGTTGGCATTGCCAATGCTTGTTTTACTTTGAAGGGGGGAAGAAACCTTGAGAAGTCAGGTGTGTTTACTGCTAGATGTACATTCATGGGTAATTCTTAATTAGCTGCTCCTCAGTGATGACACACAAAAAGCTCAGGAGATAGGACAAGTTAGGAGTTCCTGTTGAAATGTTCCTATTGGAGCAGGGCCAAGGCTGTTTTGAATATGTTTGCTTCCAATTTGTAGTGGCACAATTAAGCTATATAAGCAATGGCATGAAAGGTGTCCTGAGTGGTGCACAGTCTAAATATTGATTCCGAAATATCGACCCACAGAAATATCGAGTTGGAAATATCGAAGGTAAAGAATATCGATTTTTTTATATCGATGTAAGTAATATCAAAGTTAGTAATATCGATATCAAATATATCAATGTTACTAATCTCGATGTTACTAATTTTGATATTTGTATTATTGTTATGTATTTTATTATGTATTTAATATGTAGGTGTTATATTTTTTGTTAAGTAATCTACTGGGTTTAAATTATATGTATACTATTTTTATATGTTAATAATGTTATTTTTAAGTCAATTTTGTGTTTTAGTACCGGAGCGGGTTTGGGTTTATAGGGGAATAGGGGGGGAAGTAATTTAAATTTTAAATCTGTAATCAATTTTAATAATGAATATGTTTTTCGTTATGAAAAATATTTTATTGTTCAATGTTAATTTTTTTATTAATATTTATTGGTGTTTATTGTTATTTATTGTTAATTATTCAATTGTAATTATGTGTTTAATATTTATTAATGGGTATATGTAAATGATGTAGAGTTATTTAAACATTAAATTATTAATTATGTTAAATACAAAAATTAAATTTAAGTATGTTATATTTAACTTTTACACTATCCAACACTTTCTCTACCGTTACACTCTCTGGAGTTGAATGGTAATTTTTACCCCTAAGCTATCCAACGCTTTCCCTACTGTTGCACTGTCTGAAGTTGGAATTGTAATTTTTACCCCTATGCTATCCAATGTTTTCCCTAGTGTTGCACTCTCTGGAGTGGGAATAGTAATTTTTTCCCCTAAGCTATCCAACGCTTTCCCTACTGTTGCACTCTCTGGAGTAGGAATAGTAATTTGTACCCCTACGCTATCCAACGCTTTCCCTACTGTTGCACTCTCTGGAGTGGGAATAGTATTTTTTACCCCTACACTATCTAACATAGTGTTGCACTCTCTGGAGTGGGAATAGTAATTTTTACCCCTACGCTATCCAACGCTTTCCCTACTGTTGCACTCTCTGGAGTGGGAATAGTAATTTTTATCCTTACGCTATCCAACGCTTTCCCTACTGTTGCACTTTCTGGAGTGGGGATAGTAATTTTTACCCCTACGCTATCCAACTCTTTCCCTACTGTTTCACTAGCTAGAGTGAGAATAGTAATTTTTACCCCTACGCTATCCAACGCTTTCCCTACTGTTGCACTCTCTGGAGTTGGAATAGTAATTTTTACCCCTACGCTATCCAACGCTTTCCCTACTGTTGCATTTTCTGGCGTGGGAATTGTAATTTTAAGCCCTACGCTATCCAACATTTTCATTACTGTAGTTTTTTTGGACTTTGAATAGTAGTTTTATTTCTTTATCTATTTAATATTTTTTTTATTTTAGATAATATAGTATATAATTAATTTAAAAAATATTGAAAGTATATTTACTTTTTTAAATTTATTAAACATAATTATTTACTTTTTATTTATGTTATTGTTTTATGTGTGTAGATGTATTTGTAATTTATAATATTTTTTAATAATTTATAAGTTATTAAAATTATTATAAAAACGTATTATTAAGTAAGTATTTATTATATATTTTATGTATATGTTTAACTCATGTTTTATTTTTATATATGTAATATGTATTATTGTTAAACATTATTAAATATTTTTAACTATGTTTATTTTATTTATAAGTATTATCTACTTTATTTTACACATTTTTTAAACATTAAATAACGATACTTTTAATTACGATATTTTTAACATCGATATTTTTTTTCCGATATTTTTGAACTTACCATGTTGTAGATAGGATATCGATATTCTTACCTTCGATATTCCTGCATCAATATTTCTGTAGGTCGATATTTTGTAGGTCTATATTATGTCAGTGATTCGTCCTGAGTAATTACCAGTCCTTCAGATGCTTTCAAACATACGGCCCATCACGTTTTTTGCTGTCTAGTTGCACTAATCAACTGCAGTTTATGACCATTCTAAGTATTTCATTAGAGCTGCCTGCCAAGTAGGGAACATGTTTGATTGTTTGATTTTGTATGGACTGAGGGTTGGAGGTGGGCAGGAAGGACAATGTTTGGACGGGACTACGTCGGATAATCTGAACAAGTTCATATACTGTGGTTTTTGCGGTTGTTATACATCTTTAGGTCCGAGGGTGGGATGGGGAGGGGCGGGGAAATGTTCGAGTTTTCTGTTTGTTTCTTATTTACCTTATTACGCAGCATTGCCATGGAATTCCCTTGACCAGGGGTTTAAGTCGGGTGAAAAAATTGTGGGGTCTCTCAACAGGGCGTTGTTGATGTAATTAAGGGCGAGACTTAAAAACATGTGAGCTAAAATCTGTGCTTAGCTTAGTGTGCCGCCCGGCTGGTATTTTGCTGCTTCTATCATTGCATCCAGACATATATTACAAGTAACATTACACATACAACAAGCCAGCACTATTGGCTTTGCCAATGCTTGTTAGTTGCATAAGATAAATAAGCAACAACTATTACTTCGTTGTATATAATATTGAAAATGCTTCAGTTCTGAAATGGTGAGACCGTGAAAAACCTACAACGAATCTCTTTGAAGTTACATCATAGGCAGTAAAGGGTGGCATTGCTGCAGAGTAAAGATTTTTTTTCCCCCCGGAGGTTGAGGGCAGAAATGGAGGGCTGGATAGGGACCCGTCTCAGCACCTGCTTTTTACCCGGCCCAATGAAAGCCCTGCCTGTGACACTCACTGCGTCCTAGTGGCGAGGAATTGGTATCATATCGCATTATTTCGTCCTTCCTGGGTTGGATAGAGACAGATCGCATAGATGTAACACACCAGAATGACCCAAGAGATTGTATTCCTCACCTGGAATGTCCGGGGTTTGAAAAAAGACACTAAACGCCACAGGGTCTTCTCTTTCCTTAGACAACAGCAGACGGGGTGTTCTTACTTCAAGAGACACACTTAACAGTACAAGAACACACCAAGCTGGCCGTGAAATGGAGAGGACAATTGTTCTCTGCAGCTTATTCTTCCAATGTCGACGGGTGTCTATCTGGGAGGACAGGCAGTTGCCATTTGTGTCCTGGGAGGTACTCACAGACCCTGAAGTTCGATATCAGAGCTTGGTGGTGGTTTGAACGCCCATTTGCTTTCTCAATGTTTACGGCCCCAACACAGAAGATGCCACTTTTATTATTAAACTGCAAGAAGCTACTAGGCACTACTTAGGGATTCTTAGGATTTGGGTGGGAGAGTCTAATTGCTTAATGTCCTCACAGATGGACCGACACCTGACAAGGGATGGGCCCCCAACCAAAATGACTGTGCAACTAACGGATGCCTCCATACATATGTGACTGGTAGACCCTGACATCCACAGGCTAGAACGTATTCATAATATTCACCACTCCACAGCTTGTGTAGCAGATTAGATCATTTTTTTCTAAGTCAGAACCACTGGCCTGCCAGTGTATATGGGGCTTATCTGGGTAGACTCTAGTTGTACCCCTCTCCTGTGATCCTGAAACTCCAATGAGGAAAGACTTGTACACAGTGGCATAGCTAGGCCTTATGCCGCCCATTGTGGCCCCTGAATTTGCTGCCTGCAGCAGGCGAATGAAAGAGCGGTGGGTGGTGCTGGCGATTCCTGCGGCTGCCTCCCAGCAATTACTGCGGGTAAGGCGGTGGGGAGAGGAACCGCTGCCCCCAAAACTCATGCCGCATGCAACTTCTCAGACAAGAGTGCCTGCTTGGAGACTGAGGGCTCAGGTCCTCTTAGATGCAGGGTTTGCAGGCCATATTTTAAATGCTCTCACCACTTACTTTGTGGAAAACTGGGGGTCGACTGCCCATATAGCCACGGAATGAGATCTGCCGACCTCCTACAGGAGGGGTTGTGAAAGCGTTTGTAGACTTAAACACTAGCTGAATGAGGCATTCCACAAAATTGACCGATACTCCTATAAACAGCGATTAAACAGGGAGGGTGATAAGACCAGTGCACTGTTAGCCTGGCTTCTTAAGAGGGATCTTATTAGACCTTGCATTGCTACAGTGACTGATGCACTGCACCTAGTCTCATATTAAGGAAACCTTCTGGCTAAATCTGCAATAGGTGTACACGAAATGGACTGCGCATGATAGGCACCAGATCACTGCGTATCTGAGTTTGGTAGGACTACCCCACGTGTCGAGGGATGGGAGGGAGGAACTAGACGGCTGAATCACTAGGGAGTAACTTTGAGAAGCCCTAGATGACATGGAAGATGCCTGGAACGGATGGTCCTACCCCAGAGTTCTATAAAATGGCGCCAGGACTCCTGATGGATAAGCTTAGGGCGGTAGTGGAGGAGGCACTTCAGGACGGACACTTCCTTGTGTTGATGAGGGAGGAATTGGTGGTGGTACCAAAGCCAGGTAACCCCCCCTCCCCCTTACTGGACTCTTACCACACGCTGTCCATGATTAACACAGACCCCAAAATATTGAGTAAACGTTTAGCCTGCCATCTAGCGGAAATTTGTTTGTCAATGAAGATCAAACAGGATTTATCCCCCAACGAAGTAAAATATTTAATCTTAGGCAGCTGGAACATGTAGAACATTATCTGTGCATCATGGGGGCATATACGTCATGGCCTCGTTCAATATCGAGAAAGCGTTCGATAGAGTGGGCTGGGAATATTGGTATGAGGTTCTGAGAGAAATGAAATTCGGTCCAGGAATCGCTGGATGGATTACATTACTGTACACTCGCTCTGAGGCCAGGGGGCGCACTGGGAGGTATGGGTGGGGTGGTTGGTGTCTCTTAAGTGGGAATTTTAACAAGTCACGCTGCAGGGGTGCCCCTGTTACTTCCATTGTTCACTCTGGCTGTAGAACCAATGTAGTATCTGTGTATGCGGACGTAGGTTTTTTAAATATATTGCTATTTAATGCATTTTTAACTGATGCATGCCTATTTTGATACATTCCTTCTGCTTAATGAGATGTACACTTTTCTGATTTTAGCCCAAATCGAATAAAGTTTAATGATGATGACACCTTAGTATATATACGAGATTAGGATAACTCGGTGCCCTGTTTATTGTGACATCTCGAGGACTTTCGGTGGGTGTCTGGTTTGACCAGGGGCGTAGGAGACACTAAAATTCTGGGGGGGACAGGGACAACCTTTTGGACTTTCCAGTGACCTTTTACAAATCGGCCATTGTCTGAGAGCCGTACGCTCTGTTAAAAAAATACAATTGCATAGTTTTGTAGTGTAACATTGAGAATTGCAGGCATGTAGTCACAGTTTGCAAATATGCTTTAATTGGTATTTACATTCATAAAGTAATTAGACCAAATGTGAAGAAAACATGTTTTTGAATCTTACACCGTCATGCATCAAGCAAACAAAGGTTGGACGAAAAAAAGGGAAAATAAACTGAATGCTCTTTGCAACATTCCTATTCTCAAAATGCAATTGGACTAATATTGAAGTGTACTGGAGACAGACTGCATGCACACAGAGCTGTAAGAGCAGATAAATGTCCACTTTCTAAAAGTGGCCTATCTTAAATAGTAATGTGCAATCTATCCTTACCAGTAAAAAGGATTTATTATTGCCATTCCAAAGTTATAAAACATGCATCTGCTACTCCTTTATAAGCAGGAACTCCACCTTAAAAGAGTATATGAGAAGAATAGGCCTCACATTAGTGAAAAATGAATGTAGATGTTTTTCACTACAAGGACATGCAAAACATAGTACATGTCCTACCTTTTAGCAACATAGCACCCTCCTCCATGGGCTACATAGGGCCTACCTTAGGGGTGACGTATGTATAATAAAAGGAAGTTTAAGGCTTGGCAAGGGGATTTTAATACCAAGTCAACCTGGCAGTAAAACTACTCACACAGGCTCTGCAGTGGCAGGCCTGAGACATGTTTAAAGGGCTACTTGTGTGGGTGACACAATCAGTACTGCAGACCCACTAGTAGCATTTAATTTACAGGCCCTGGGTATATGGTGTAACACTGTACAAGGTATTTACAAGTAAATATAAAAGGTCAATTGTGTATACACCAATTTTCACATTTTTAAGGGAGAAGCACATGCACTTTAGCACTGGTGAGCAGAGGTAAACTCCTCAGAGTCCTAAGGCCAACAAAATTAATCACAAAAAGAGGAGGTAAGCAGACAAAAAAGTCTGGGGGAAGTCCATCCTAAGGCTGACAGGTCTAACAGTATGGTGTAGGATTCTGTGTGTCTTTTTGAGTATTGAAGTCAGTCAGATCCTTTTTGGAAGTCCCAGTTTTAGCAGGGCACTAGAAGGAGAGCGAGAATAGTTTCTCAAACACTGTAAGTTTATCGCCTGCATTCCTGAGGCTGGAGGGTGGAGAAACCCTCAATGCTTCGCAAAGTGTACAACGCAATACAAAAACATTTGTTGTCTAATCTATGAGAAGCGCTATTGCAGCTGGATGACATAAGTGTAGAATGCACTCAAACCACATTATCTTGCATAGGAATATAAGATACCCCATAAGATAAATTTGCAATAAGAATTATCCTTGTGTGGGATGTCACAAAAATGAGATTTACAGTGTTTGTGTGGAAGAGAGATGCTTACCAATGTAAAACAGCCTGCTGTGAGAGACACAAATGAGATTCTCCCAGAAGATGGATATAGTTAGATATGCAGAATGAATTTTGTGGCAAAGCTCAGATATGAGGTGTTAATGATGAACACCAGAAACAATGTTTGTTTGTGAAGCTTACACATGAATACAGTGGGTGGAAGGTCACAAATGAGAAGTGAGAGGCATGCAGTAAAGCACAAAAACCTTGTTATATGAGAGGCTCACAAAAACTATAAAAATGACCAAACTAGCAAATATGCCTCAAGCTAGGATTTTTCTAGCCAACATATTGAGCATTTAATTAATACAATAATTGAAGGTGTGGAGGCCTTGCTCAAGACTATGATGATTTATTTACAAGAGACATTTGGAGAGTTGGGTATTAACAGGGAAGACATATTTGGGGAACAGTAATTGCTACAGAGAAAAAAATGTCAGATGGACAGGGTAACTTGGATATGGATGGGGATGCTCCTGAAGATGAGCCAAACTCTCCTTCTGAGCACATCCAGGAGGAGTCTGGAGGCCCCTTACTGGAGAACTGTAGTCCCCCAGATAATAGTTCTAGTGACACAGGGGGAGGCCCTAGAGGTATGACCCCTGTTATTCCTCCTGGGAGGGTATAAAAGGTTCAGGGGAAGTCCAGGTCCTCCTCAGTTAATTCAGCCTCCTCAGTTCATTCAGCCTCCTCTGCCACTTGAATAGGGACTTCCATCTCTGGCAGGAAGTTGGAAATGTTTTAGAAAGGAAATACCACCTGCTCAAACTTTAGCGAGCCAAGCTCAGAATCAAGAAGGAGTTGGCCCTAGATAAGGACCTCCTAGAAGTGCAGAGGGCTAGGAAGAATTTAGTTTTATAATCCCATGGTAGCAGGACTAGTGAACCTAGAGTTAGGGAAGATCCCTTTGACACATGGACTGGAGCAGGATAGTCCCTCCTTACCAGGAGGGTGATGACATCCATAAGTGGGATACTGCTTTAGAGAGGGCCTGTAAAGTTCAGAAGATTTCTCGGGGGCAGTGGGCAGCTATCCTTTGGCTCTCCTTTGCAAACAAAGGTAGAGAAAAACACTTGACTGTAAAGAGAGAAAATGCAGCTTTTCAAGACAAATGGAGTGCCCCTTAGGTCACCTATTTAGTTGACCTAGGTACTCCAAGACGTCCCCACAGGGTGCATCATGTGAATCACCTGAAAACGTTTATTGATCAGGCTTACATGAGGATGCTCATGATCTCTGATGAGGGTGAGGAGGAAGAAAGTGACCCTCTCCCTGATCTTTTCTCTCAGGACCCTGTTGATGGATCAGTTGAAGGAGTAGCCTTGGCAGACAGACTCACTGATCAACAGCAAGCTGATTACAGACATGTTCTCAATCAGTTTCCTGGTCTCTTTCTCTGACACCCAGTCAAACTACATGGTGTAGCCATGAAATGGACACAGGTGACAGTCTGCCTCTGAAGAGCACCATTTACAGACAGCCTGACCATGTCAGAAATTGCATCAGAAAAGAATCCCGAAAGATGCTGGAGTTGGAGGGGGTCATTGAGCCTTCATATAGCCCTTAGGCTAGCCCCGGAGCCATTGTACTAAAAGCTCATATCCAGGATGATAAGAGAGAGATTAGGTTTTGTGTTGACTATAGAGGTCTCAATGAAGTCACTAGGACTGATGCCTATCCAATTCCCGGGACAGATGAACTGATTGATACTTTGGACTCTGCCAAATGTGTCCGTACATTTGACCTCACTGCTGGTCATTGGCAAATCAGACTTTATGAGGACCCCAGTGGGCATTATCAATTAATTGTGATGCCTTTTGGTTTGAAAAATGCACCTGACACATTTCAGAGGCTGGTGAATAAAGTCTTAACAGGACTGGAAATCTATAGTGCAGCATATCTAGATGATATATCTGTCTTTAGCTCCACCTGGGAGGATCACCTGGTCTACCTCAGAAATGTACTCAAGGCTACTCGAGGCCCTGCAGAAGACAGGCCTCACTATGGAGATCACAAAGTGTCGGATAGGGCAGAGTAAAGTTGTGTACTCAGGCCACCTTGTAATTGGAGGCCAGCTTCCAACACTGGAGAGCAACATTTAGACCATCATGGACTGGGTTGCTCCCACTACCCAGACTCAGGTCTGAGCTTTCTTGGGCCTGAGTGAGTACAACAGAAGGTTTGTTAAGGGCTATGGATCCATAGCAACACCCCTTAATGATCTCACCCCCCAAAGAATGCCTAAGAAAGTTCAGTGGACAGTTAGCTGTCAGAAGACATTTGATGACCTGAAACAAACCATGTGCTCTGCTCCAAATCAGCAATGTCCGGTGCTAGAAATATGATCCCATGCACTTGGGGGCTCTTTAGGAGACCCCCATGTACTCCCAGTAACAGTTTCTTAGGGTCTACCAGCAAGCTAGTGCTGCTGCCAACCACATACATGATTCTGCCCTCCTGCCGCTGAGCTGAGCCTAAACAGGGGAAGGTAGAACAATAGGTGTACTGTCACAGGAATTGTGACCCCCTCCCAGACAGGATTTAGTGTATTGGGCTGTGTTGGGATCGCCTTCCAGGCATCCAGACTGTTATGAAGGGCATACTTGAGTCCTTCTTTGCATACTCAAGTTTGAGCCAGTTCAGGAACCCTTGTTTCCTGCTCTGGCAAGAAACTGGAGAAAGGCCAAAGGACAGGATCATCCCCTCTGTCCAGCCCCTCCTCTAGGAGGGACCGTGGTGAAGTTCTAATGCTTTCTATATGGTACCGAAGTTCTCCACTGTGGAAGGGTCCTCATACTCATCGTAGAACAAGAATCACTTCTGAAACCAAGACAACACTCTTCGACCGTCTGGATACTTGAACTTCGTTGGGCTTTGACTGGAACCGAGACTGCATCAAGGAAGAGTCCTGCTGCTCCTGGTCTTGCGGTCAAGTCTTCTGAGTCGTCTGTGTCTGTGCTTCATCCAGGTTCTCCAGAAGACCTGTAGGCATCAAGGACATCCCTTGCATCTGCCGGCACTGCAACAAAGCTGACTGGTCTGCTGCTCCTGTCGTTCTGCGGGCTTCCCAAGGCCCAGCAACACAGGTGGTGGTTCTGAATCTCCCTCGAGAACTGACCTACCTTCTCTGCAATTTTGAGGACACTATCCCTCGTTGGAGCCGCTGGGACTGAACCCCTGTGCACCCCGTCTACTTGCCATTGCCAATGCTTGTTGTATTCCAGAGATCTTCGGGCTACAAGAAGATCAAGCCTCCAGTACCTCATCCGTTGAAGATCAGCATCCTCATTGCATCATCTTCAACCTGGGCCACCATCTTTGCTGAGCTGCCTGAGGTCCTGTGGGTCCTGTCAAATGTCTTCCTTTGCTGCAGTGGGCTCCCCTGCTTGCTCAGGGCCTGCTCTGATTCTCCTGCTGTTGGTGAGTCCCTTGGACCTTGCTGGTCCCAATGTTTGCATCTTTTTGCTTTCAACGCCAATTGTTGCTACCAAGGCTTGTTACTGCTCCCACCAGACACCTGGACACTGACACCTGATGTGGGCCAGCTTGTGCACAGCTTCTTCAGCATTGCCTGGTCCTCACAGCTGCAAGGACAAGGTTAACTGTCTTCACTCCTAAACCTCCAGGCATAGGTGGGCGTTGTGCTTCCATGCCTTATGGTCACTTCCAAGTGGCATAGAGTCTATCCCCTCTGCTTGCAGGTTCTCCTATTGAAGAGTCTACTCTTGGATTCCACCAAACTATTTCACAGGCTTCTCCAGAGTCATTTTCAAAGTCTTCTATTGTCGTCTACGGCAGGTTCCGATGTCACTTCACCCTATGCACCTGGCTTTCCTAGTACAAGTAACCTGATTCCTGGTGGGGCGTGTCTGCAACTTCCAAAGGGGTTCTTCTGAGTCCTCTGGGATGGGTTCTTCTTCTTTAAAACTGCAACTGTGACTTCTCCATTGACTTCCATTGGGCACGTGGCTGTGTTTCCACTCTGCACACGGCATCCGGGGGGTCCTGGGTACTTACCTTGGGTGGTTACTTGTGTCTCCAGCTCCTCTGAGTCTTCTGGTCCAAGTCCCATTCTCCTTTGCAGTTTATATTCCACTTTCTTTGTATATGGGTTGGTCTTTCCCTGGAGACCATTGTAAATTTGTGCTACTGACTTCATTATTTTGAAGTATTCTTGTGTGTATTATTGATATCCCTGGATAGGAGATATGCCAATTTGTTAGTGATTGTGTTGCATAATAAATAGATCTATTTTTATAAACACTGTGTGGTTCTTTTTCATCTAATCTTTACACTCCTTCAAGATAAGCCTGAAGGTTGGTCTACACAGCTACCACTTTGAGAGCTTTCTATGGTTATCAAAGACCACTAAAATCACCATAAGGGTTGTCTGAATAAGTGCAAGGTGCATCACTCCTGAGCGTACACTATGTACTAAACCAGCCTCCTACAACCACCAACACTAATTCTCCATTGTACTTTTCCCACCAGGATACAAGTCCTAAAAAAGAAGTGGGGCACTTACCAAGTTAGGAAGTATGTAAGTGACCATCACAAAAAATGACATCAGATTTTAAGACCTCATATATGTTAAGTAGGTCTGCCATGTGTACATTTGAACAAATTACAATATTTAACAAGTTAGATCTTGCGTCGGAGTTGTACCAAAAAGTGTTGCAACCCCAGCGCAAGATCTAGGCCTCAGATTACACATGTATTTATTAAAACTCTGCCAGAAAGAAATTGGCAACAAGGAGAAACGTGGCAGTGTATCTGTTCTGCTTAATTGCTTGCAAAGTCTGTATTCTAAAATATCTTATGGCGTTAAGGTGCCTGCTGCATAGATCTTTAAGTACCCAGTAAATCTGAGGGAATAATAATGGTAAAATAACTCCGGAGGTTAATGCACTTGCTGGAGAGACAGGTGTTTTGTCTAGTTCCAGTTTTGTCAAAGTAGCATGGAGGGTTAATGTGCCTCCCACAAAGAACATCATGTGACACACAGATGATGGATCTTTATTTTATATGGTTGGGTAAGTAGGTTATTGCTTTTAACATAGAGATCCTTTCATTACTTACAGTTCATAAATTGTAATCCTTCTATTATAGCACAGTGAACTATGAAGGAAAGGATATGTGACTGCTCAAATTGTAACCCGGTCTTATGTAACACATCCACTAAATTGATTTTAAAACATATGCTTTATTACCAATGCGCATGTGTGATGTGAGGCGCTCTGACACTCTGGATTGGGTTGAGTGGTGCAATAAGAGAAATCAGACAAACTAGCGGTATCTAAATTGTTATTAACGTAAATATTAGGACAGACTAAAACATCTGACACCCAACAGAAGTAGGCTCAGACGGTGTCTGATACTAATTGTTTTTTCAAGGTCCCTGGCGAGGTTCAACTGCTCAAAATATACATTTCACAAAACATTAGCCTTTGAGCGACTAAATTACGGAGTCAAAATAACTAAGTAGGGCCGGGTCGGGGCTGAGGAGGTGCAGCATGCAGACAGCAATTAACCAACTGTCTCTCCTCCTTTGTCCTAGAAGTGCAGAGTGCAGGCAGCCATGGCGGGGAGGACGAGGTGTGAAAATTCCTGGAGGTTTGCAGCACAACAAAAGGGAAGGGCCATCGGCACGTGAAAGGCTTTGATCGTCTGCCTTAATTCGCAGGGCCATTGGCACCTCAAAGCACTTATTGGCACGTGAAAGCACCATGCTTTGAGGTGTCAATGGCCCTGCGACTGACAGAAGGGAGAGGGGAAATTCTCTTGTCCCCTTGTCCCCCCCACCCTTGTCCCCCGTGTCCCCCCCACTACAAAATCTGGGGGGATATATCCCCGCCTCCCCCACACTTCCTACGCCCATGGGTTTGACCACCAGCTGGAATACATGCAGACTGTGCCCAATGGGTACTTTTGTTGACGTACAGGAGAAGGACCTACTTGATTTGGAGATGCAGTGGCAAACAAAATCACTGAAATATCTATGGATACATGTTGCCAATACCCCATTGGACGACCTGGCGCTAAATATTGAGTACCATTTGCACGGCCTGAAGAAGAGTGTCTCTTGTTGGAGGAAATTGTCACTGTCATTTGTGGGCAGGTTGGCGGTTTGTAAAATGATCATACTCCTTAGGTTTATCTCTGCATTTTAAGGGACAATGAGTTGGCTCCAACAGTTGGTGTTTCGACAACTAGATATGTTGATTACAGCTTTTTTGGGGGGGTTGCACATGCCCTGGATTAAAACTGGAGATGCTAAACCTACCCTCTGAAAAGGAGGGGATGGTACTCCCCGACCTTGAATGCTATTACATGGCAGCACCTCCCGCTGAGATTAACTGATACACCCAACTGGGAGTGCACGCTCCTTGAGAGAAGCTACTTCCAGGTAGAACTGAAGAGGGCATATCTGGAAAAACAAAAATAGGGGCTCTGAGCTCCACCTTTAGTAGCCTTAATGTCTCAAGTTTGGGAACACTTCAGTAGACATATGGTAAAGGAGCCACATTCAGTTCAGATATGGAACTTTGGACCCAAGCTGCATTTCCCACATTCGACCACTTGCCAATGGGTGGTTGGATAGAGAGGTATGTCAGGAAATCTGCAATATTTATGAAGGGGAAACCTATCCGACTTTTGAAGAGGCACAACAAAAATTTGCATTTATACCTCCTAACTTTTGCCAGACTGACTGGGGCACTGCGCAGCTGCAGGATTGACTTCCCGGGATCTCCACCAAAATCGTATACGCTCAACACTGTGGTGGACTTGCAGGCGAGGGGTAGATTTGTATCTCAGATTTACAGGGCCCTGCTCTAAGAAAAAGTGAACGGCGGTGAGAGATAACTCGGAGTGAGAAAGAGGAGCACCTCTTACCATACCTAAATGAGATAGGGTACTGGGATATCTCAAGACTGTGACTAGTAATGCCCGACTTCAGTTGATATAAGTCAAGATACTTTACAGAGCCTTTTACCCCCTTTTTCTCAGGAAAATCTACCCAACACACATGCCCACAATGTAGAAGAAAAGCACTGGACTTATATATGTTATTGTCTTGCCCTGTGATCACAGAAGACTGGACTAAGGTGACAGAGTGCTTAGCGACAAGACTACTCCTTGAAATATTGTGTGCTGGAATTGCACCCTCCATATGAAAAGGGGGAAATACTGTACCAATTTGTGTCATAGGTGTTGTTGTTGTCTAAGAGCAGAATTATGATTCACAGGAGGCCACTGGGGGTCCTCCTATAACACAGAGGTTTGTGGATGCTGGAGAATGGTTGGTAGTCGATGTGATAAGACTTACTATGGTCCGGATGGCTGAAAATGCACAAGTAGGCGTTCAGACATAGCGCATGATGACAGATAGGTTGTTAGACATAAATTCTGCCCCTGAGACTCAGTCTCCCCGAAGAGGGGGTCAACTTGGTCTGACCAGCCCACCTGATTTGTGAGTAAGAGGGAGGTGAATTTAGATGCACGTGTGTGGATTATTGTTTAGATATGGAAAGCACTGGGGTCAAAAAAATAATATCAATATATGGTGGTAATGTTTATGTATAAAAACATACACAATGGATAAAATATAATTTTTTTAAAAGAGGTAGCTATCGGTAACCTTTTGTTGAATATTATTCAAAATATTATGTGGCAACAATGTAAGATTTGGCATAGGGTCATACAGTTTTATCATATAACACCAAGAGTAACATTTTGCAGAATTAGGATATAGTAATGATTCAGTAATTCTATTCCAGCGGAACTCCGGGAGGTGGTGGAAAAACTCTGCCGCACGCCACCGGGAGTTTGTCCCACTCTGTAAAATCTGGACAATCAGCACTATACATTGCCAGAGGGCACTTCTGCTTTCTACCACTCGAGTAGACATTCTACTCGAGCTACAGCTTCCTCAACGCAAGCAGCAGATTTCTCATCACTCTGGGAGGAGGTCTGGCGCACATATATTTCTCACTAGCACTCGCCAACTTAACGTTGACGAGCCGCTCGAGAGAAAAAGCTCTGCTCCATGTCCCTTTGCAGAGTTTTTCGGAACCGGGCAAAACTCCGCCGGCGGAGTGGAATTCTTCACCCACCCCTAGTTTACACTTCATGTAACAGAGCCTTTCCTCACTAGTTGCCATGGTTTGCCAACATTACATGCTCTTGGCCTTTATCTTAAGTATTTTGGATCATAATATGATATTTCAAGTGTAAGGTTCTTGTGTTTAGTGAACAAAGTCTAGAGGTACAGAGCCATTTTACAGCATGTACAAAGTAGGAATTTGCCCATGCCCCCCACTGAACCCGTCTCTACACCCGATTGTTCTGTCTCCATCTGTCTCAATCTCTTTCCTGCATCTACTTTACTTCACTCTTCACCTCATCTCTCTTTTTACTGACACACTCTCTCTCTCTATCGCTCACTTATTTCTGCCTCTCCCAAACCACATGCTCCCTACCTCATCACTCTCCATACCAACTCACTCAAATTAATTTCATTCTCTACCACACCTCTCTCACTATCTCATGACTTTCTACAAACACCTCTCTCTCTCATTACCTAACCTCTCAATGTACCTAATCATTTAATTGCAGCTTTACTTCTCTACCACCACTCGGTCTAGCTAATTCTGGTCCCTCCACCTCATCTTTACTACATTTATCCTTTATTGTCGCCTCCGTTTACTTCGTTTTCTATATCTTTACCTCTCTTCTCTCGTCTCGCTATACAGTTCCTTCTCCACTGCTCTTCCCCTCTTTTTCTCACCTTTCTCTGTTTATACATCGTTCTACCTCGACCTCTTTCTGATCTCAAAGCTCCCTCTTTTAACCTCACTTTATCACTCTCACTGTACTTCCATATCAAGCCCATCTCTTACTCTAACTTACCTCTGCTCTCTTCTTATTTCTAGTTTTTGTTTTTCTACTCTTCAAAGGTCACTCTTGCTAGCTTTATCCCTACCTCACTGCTCTCTTTACCTGACCTGTCTTTCAACACCTCTTCCCATTTTGCCCCTCTCTACCTCATAGCCTTTTCTCTTTCTGCCTCTTTCTGTATACATTACATTTCTCTATAATTCTCTTGCTACCTCACCTCTTCAACTGTTTAGCGCAGGTGTCTGGTGCATTGGCGGGAGTACAGCCGGTGGTTTATGTATGTTGGTCCCTGGTCGTGGAAGGTCTTGTAGGCGTGTATTAGGATCTTGATTTGGCATCTCTTCTTGGTTGGGAGTCAGTGGAGGTTTTTAAGGTGGGGGTGAGGTGGATTCATCTGGGGAGGTCGAGAATGAGTTCTGTATCATCTTGAGTATCTTCAGGAGCTGGGTGGTGATTCTGGCATAGAGTGCCTTGCCGTAGTCCAGCCAGCTGGTGACCAGGGCATAGGTGATCTTTTTCTTGGTGTTGCCAGGGAGCCATCTGAAGATCCTTCGGAGCATGCAAAGGAGACTGCATTGATCTGGCATTTCATGTCGGGTTTGCTGTCCAGGATGATACCAAGGTTGTGAGCGTGGTCTGTAGGCATGGTTGTGATTCCAAGTTCGGAGGGGCACCAAGCATCATTCCATGGGGTGGCTTTGTTCCCAAAAATCAGCACTTCCATCTTGTCCGTGTTGAACTTCAAGCAGTTGGTGTTCATCCAGTCAGCGACGCTCGAAGAACTATATTTCAAACATCCATGGATTATGAACACCTGAGGACCCGGTACCTTCTCCATTGGTACCACTCCTACATGCTGTCATGATGTAGCTGATAGCATACGCCATACTGCTGAATGCTTTCACAGAGGCCATACCTTTGCATATTGAAAAGCACTTTGGAGACAGAGTGGGTACCAGGAGAGTCACACACTTAAGGTGCAGAAATGTTCCATCCAACATCCTTTTAGCTCGATATGTACCATTCTTGTAACTCAGCCATATGGGGCTTTCTGTTAGATGGGCTGAGGTGGAATGATCAATGGTGTTGAAGCAGCCAACAGATCCACTTGAATTATGGTTTTTGTGTTTATTTTCTCAAATGAACGTAACGCATGATCCCTCTCCTTAGTAATGTCTTTTTCTATCCCTGTGGAGAAGATCCTGATTGCATGTTGACGAAATAGCCAAGCTGTTTAAGAGAAATTTATAGTTTTGGGGATGATGTCTGAAACCTTCTTGAAGCGGGGTTCCATGGAGATATGTTTCTGCCGACCTCCTGAACTAGCAAATGCATTTCAAAGATGCATACTTGCTGCTGATGCTGGAACTGGTGGAGTTGAGTTGGATACAGAAGGTGTGGTACGACAGTGTAAAGACCATCGCTGCTGACCCTTGAAGCTCAAGAGAACTTGTGCAGGAGCCAGCAGCCTGCAGTACTCAGTTATTCCAAGGGTGGATGGTGCCTATCGGCATCTCAATCAAGTCGGTTAGGTTTAGGAGAGATTAGTGGGTAGTAAGATAAATAGTTCCACTTGAGGATGTGGGTAAGAATGAGGAAGCAGTGATGTAGAGTAAGCAGCTTTAAAATTATTTACATTTTCAGTGCTTAATTTGAATCTGGGTTTCCAGTGCTCGGAACCGGCACTTACTAATCAACACTGGCACATATGACAGTCTACCACATGGTGGCACTGTTTGTCTAATTTAGGGATAAGCAATGCAACAGTTGTTTATTGAATTAATATGTATTGAAAATGACTAATACCGAACGCCCAAGCCATTCATACAGCTTTGGGGGCCTGGAATAGACTCAATTGTCACACTTGTAGGAGTGTGATGGTTAGTAGTTACATTGGTACTGACACTGGTGGCGCTGGTAGGGGCCATGTGTGGTGCAAGCTACAGTGGCCTCCTCACCAAGGCCCTGGCACTTATTTTTGTGGCAATTAGGCACTCTTTGTAATTGCATCTGCCACCAGATGGGTAAGGTCATTAGCATTGCAGTTGTTGCGCAAGTTGTGGTTTGCATTGGTGTTGTGTGAGTAATATATTGTAGCTTTAACATAACCTGCATGTTCTAGTGGTTTGTCGGTTTTATTTGTAACCATAACGGCACTTTAACTGTTATATATATATATATATATATATATATATATATATATATATATATATATATATATATATATATATATATATATATATATATATATATAAAACCAAATCCTGGAAAGAAAGCACAGTCCTTCTCAGCGAACTGCACACTGCCACACACCAGGAACGGCCCACCACGAAAGTTAGAGGTTTTTCAGTGCAGTTTATTCAGCCATTCCACAACATGACGCGTTTCAGCCGGGTTTCCCCGGCCTTGATCACATGACGTGTTTAGGAAAATAACACCCATATATACCATGAAGCAATTTAAACCCTCCCATCCTTTACATGGACAGAGAAAGCAGACTATGTCATTTATAAAGTGCATTGTGCAAACAATCAAAGATAATATTAAAACAACGCAATCCTTTAAAGAACAATAGTTCACCAAATCATATCGAACATCGTTTTAGGCAGAATTAATATATTTGCACAAGGTAATTGGAAAAGAATTTGGAAATATTTCATGATTTATGTTACAGAATGAAAATCCAGGGCCAGTGCCCAAATCCTAATCCATCAAATAGGACTGCCACTATTGCACAGAATGACAAAAATTAATCGATCATGGTAAAATACCAATTGTGCAGAGAGTGAAAATGTGACTATTACTAGCCATACATTATTGTGAGTTAAAATCAGATGATACCAGGGATGCAATCATCAAGCGGGTCATATAAAAGCATAGGAAAGTATATCAATTCATAAAGTTTAAATCAAAATCCAGAGTTATCAAGTACTGCACTAGAGAAGGATCATTCAAAACACATTGTCAAATATATATATAGTATAAAGGAACTTTAAAATATGGTTTTCTCAGTGGGATTAATATTGAGCACAACAATATAATTAATATATACAGAGATCAGTAAGAAACTGATAATACTCTGACAGACTGTCCATTTAGACAAGCTAAAATATCCAGAATTATTTTTAACACAAATAATTCATGTTAAAATTCATTGCAATCAATAAAACCAATATCCATGATATAAAACCAAAGTTCATATATATACACATACACATTAGATTTGTGTTAGAAGACCACGATCAAGTAAGGATAGACATGTCCTGAATATATGATCTGATAGATGAGGATAAGGCAGTGATGTTGGGCCCAACATCAGTATTATATACAAAATTGTATTTAAGATTACAGAAACACACTACTACTAGTAAAGTCCTAGAAATAAATACTGGTGTAATTATAAAAAGTGGACCAAATCTTCCCCTGTGTTGAGACCGTTAGGTATCTTGGTATTCAGTCTCACTATATATTGACTCTCTAGCTGGCGAAGTTTCTTTTCCCTATCACCACCCCTTATGGATTTTGGCACAGAGTCAATTACATAGTATTTCAGGTCCTCTAATTTATTTTGATGCACAAGTTTAAAATGGCGGGCAACCGGATAAGATGGATCAGAATTCACGATTGCCCGCAAGTGCTGGAGGAACCTATTGAATATATATATATATATATATATATATATATATATATATATATATATATATATATATATATATATATATATATATATATATATATATATATATATATATATAAATGTGGGATTCATGGATCCCCCATGAATCCAGAAAAACAACAAGAAAATTTGATTGTGCCAGGGAGCCTTCTCACCTGTTGCCCCTTTTGGAACTGTGGTTTCAAAGTTGGACTCTGGATCTAAGTGATCTGATTGCCTGCCACATGAAAATAAGGGCCATATGTATCAAGCGTTTTGCGATTCGTTAAGGCCGAAATTCTGCAGCGAATCGCAAACGGCCTTTTTACCGATTTTGAAATGTATTAAAATTTAGCAAAATAAGGAATCGCAAAAAATTGCGATTCCTTATTTTGCTTAAGCATTTAAGGAATCCCAATTTTGCAATTCCTTAAATGCTATGTATGAAGCTTTTCAGAATTGCGAATTCAGGTTTAGAAATCGCATATTACCACCAACTTGTAGTTGGTGGTAATTTGCGATTTCTTGTAAATATGCACAATTGTGCATTTGTGAGGGTGGCATATGACGCACATACATGCCCATTGGGCATGTATGTGCGCCATATGCACACACATGTAATTTTCAGGGGTGCAGCAGGGTGTCCTTGAGACACCGCTGCACCCTTGAAATAATTCTCAAATTGCGATTAGCAAATTGCGAATTCGCAAATTGAGAATTATTCCACCATCATTTCTATGCGCCTCCTGGCCCATAGAAATGAATGGGAAATTATTCCTTATTTGCGAATTCGCAAATTGCGATTTCGCAAATAAGGAATAATTGGAAATCGCAAAAAAATAGCGATTTTCTACATACATACCATTTTGCGATTTCTAAATAGCGATTCCTTAAAAATCGCTATTTAGAAATCGCAATTGGTGATGATGATACATATGGCCCTAAATACTCTTCCAGGGGCAGTCAGGATGGGGGTCGCAGTTCTCGTGTTCAGGACACAAAGGTTATAAGGCCATAAACGGGTGGAGGGTTGGTATACAATGACCCCCTTGAACATAGAGCTAATTTGACAAAAGAATCTATAACGAGTTGTGGGTTCTGGGGTAACAGCTGAAGGCTGCGTGCAGCTGGCGCTCGCGGCCCATGGAAGGTAGGTCTTAGGACACCTTTCAAAGTGGTGCATGATGAAAAATCAAACAAATACACTGAAACAAGTAAAAGTTACTGTGAATTAAGGGTTAGCTTTGTTCATAACACATGTATGTTTACAAAGCGTCTGAAATTCAGTTAAAAACCACAATTAAAGTGCGATTAGTTACGAATTAAAAACAAAAAAACAATTACATTTACAAATGATGGTTAGTACTATTAAAAATAACTTGCACAACAGCAATGTAAGCCATAGCTCGCACAACAAATGCAATCCTTATGACCTCACATTATTTATACCAATAAATCACAATACCTGGAAACAAAATGCAACTTAATAACAACACATAGTCAAACCAAAATACACTGCACTTATAGTTGTCTTTTTCAAAGTGGTATTAGTAATGTGATATGTAATCTCATCTGCATGATTATTTAATACGTTTTCAATTGCCTGTCCTACATTAAGAGTGAGGTAATGAGCCTTAGAATGAGTGTGCAAGTTATGGTTTGCATGGCTGCTGTTTAGTAATCGAGTAGTCCTAACCATAACGTGTGAATTTCAATGTTTTTAGGTTTTAATTTATAACCATACCTGCAATTTAACTATGTTTTTAAGTGAAAATAATCAACATATATCTGAGTAGTTATACGCTTTCATATCTATATCCACTGAAGTGAAGCAGTAGAGTGTAACTTTATTTCCTCTCAACGACACACTCAATATAAGGGACAAGTGTGAATGAAATTCTGACACTTGCTCAAAGACTATTAAGTGCTACAAACAACAACTGGACTTTAACTAATTTCTGATGGGTTTTGCTGCTCAGAACTGTATCTGTGAAGCAGTTGCCGGAGGTGCTTTAAGCTTCCATGGATGTTTTGTATTTAGTGAAATTTATGGCCCCTCACATGTGGTTCATCCTGCCCAAGGCATGGTTGGAAGGATACTGTGTATGTATTTAACAAAGGGGAGAGTTAGGGAAATTTCACAGACTATGTGAGGTGGGAACTCCTGGTCCCCTGGAATAATGATAACAACAATGGAGGAGTACCCCCTGTAGGAGAGGAAGGTAGCAATTAGCCACTTCCTAGTGAATGTCAAGGTTAGCACTGTGTGCCCCAACCCGTTACCGGACAATGCTTGTCCTTTGAGAAGACCCCTCACTCACCAACCAAGTTGGTGACATGCTTCATCATCGGGGTCCCACCCCATAGGCCGAATGCCCATAGGGTGTGCTGCGACACCTGACTACAGTGGAGCGGGTTATTGTTTCTTTTTTATATGTGCTTAAAATTACAGTGAAAAGGTGTATTAAAAAGGGCCAGTACTACTCACTTCAAGACTTTATTCTTGAGTGTCTGAACCCCAATAAAAACAAGTGTGGCACCTGTGCCTAATTAGGAAGGCTTTGGTGTCTCAAGAAGTGTACTGTATTTAAAATAGCGAAGTGTGCTATGTGCAAAATTACAGAGTAAGGTGATAAAAAGGTCTACATGTTTCAACCATCACAAAAAATTCTATGGTTTTCGTCAGGACCGTGAGGATTGCACGGGTTGGTACGCACACGCTAAGGTGCGCCCAGCCCACGTGCAATTTAAAGACCACGAAATTGTGATCTAACGTAAAAGGGTGTGTTTTAATCCTCGTTCAGGAAAAAAACCTGTAAGAAAGAAAAGGGGAAACGGGGTTGGGATTGCGTACTAGGAAAGACACAACAAGGGTATACATATAACATATATAGTGCTTAGTGAGGCCACCCCCATCAGGTGACTCCCTATATTATTAAGTCATATAGGTTGTGCAGGTTCCAAGTGGACTCCAGTGTCAATTACTGGATCGCGCTTAAGTAAGTACCGTTGTAAGAGGCATGTTCTGTGAGGTACTCGACTTATTAAAGCTAGTGGTCGGAATTAGAAGTGATCGTTTTTGTGCTCTGGAACGAAACCCTCGTGAGTTTAGCAGAAGTGAAAGTTATCGGCCGATAAACATGTGACTTTGAACCGCCCAATTGGCGTTCGGTTTGCAAGCTAGTATTTGCGTTTTAGTCTCATTGCAGTGTTTTTAGAGAAAGGAAAACTGATCATGCGAAGCCTACATTTGAAGCGGTAATTGTCGCTTCATGGGCTTTAGATCTACCAAGACGGCAAGTATCCGTCACCTATGGAGTTAAAAATAAACACGGGTACATAAGGATCAAACAAAATGCTCGCGTTGTACTCCAACTCGTGAAACTCGGATAAGGTGCAGGCGCGCCACGTTGTACCCGTTTTCGGTGAGTATGTACTTACTTGCGGTATGCGATCATCTGGCTCTCGAAGCAGTAACCAAGTAGGTTTACCGCCAGATGATCGCATACCGCAAGTAAGTACATACTCACCGAAAACGGGTACAACGTGGCGCGCCTGCACCTTATCCGAGTTTCACGAGTTGGAGTACAACGCGAGCATTTTGTTTGATCCTTATGTACCCGTGTTTATTTTTAACTCCATAGGTGACGGATACTTGCCGTCTTGGTAGATCTAAAGCCCATGAAGCGACAATTACCGCTTCAAATGTAAGCTTCGCATGATCAGTTTTCCTTTCTCCAAAAACACTGCAATGAGACTAAAACGCAAATACTAGCTTGCAAACCGAACGCCAATTGGGCGGTTCAAAGTCACATGTTTATCGGCCGATAACTTTCACTTCTGATAAACTCACGAGGGTTTCGTTCCAGAGCACAAAAACGATCACTTCTAATTCCGACCACTAGCTTTAATAAGTCGAGTACCTCACAGAACATGCCTCTTACAACGGTACTTACTTAAGCGCGATCCAGTAATTGACACTGGAGTCCACTTGGAACCTGCACAACCTATATGACTTAATAATATAGGGAGTCACCTGATGGGGGTGGCCTCACTAAGCACTATATATGTTATATGTATACCCTTGTTGTGTCTTTCCTAGTACGCAATCCCAACCCCGTTTCCCCTTTTCTTTCTTACAGGTTTTTTTCCTGAACGAGGATTAAAACACACCCTTTTACGTTAGATCACAATTTCGTGGTCTTTAAATTGCACGTGGGCTGGGCGCACCTTAGCGTGTGCGTACCAACCCGTGCAATCCTCACGGTCCTGACGAAAACCATAGAATTTTTTGTGATGGTTGAAACATGTAGACCTTTTTATCACCTTACTCTGTAATTTTGCACATAGCACACTTCGCTATTTTAAATACAGTACACTTCTTGAGACACCAAAGCCTTCCTAATTAGGCACAGGTGCCACACTTGTTTTTATTGGGGTTCAGACGCTCAAGATTAAAGTCTTGAAGTGAGTAGTACTGGCCCTTTTTAATACACCTTTTCACTGTAATTTTAAGCACATATAAAAAAGAAACAATAACCCGCTCCACTGTAGTCAGGTGTCGCAGCACACCCTATGGGCATTCGGCCTATGGGGTGGGACCCCGATGATGAAGCATGTCACCAACTAGGTTGGTGAGTGAGGGGTCTTCTCAAAGGACAAGCATTGTCCGGTAACGGGTTGGGGCACACAGTGCTAACCTTGACATTCACTAGGAAGTGGCTAATTGCTACCTTCCTCTCCTAGAGGGGGTACTCCTCCATTGTTGTTATCATTATGGAAGGATACTGTGCCAGAATGCACTAACCTCGTAGTCCCCATCCAATGGAACTGGGGTGTGCTTCCACACTTCTCCAAACTCACTGCCACTCATACTCTGACAAAATGTATGTTAGATATAGATAGCCCTGTTGAAAGATGCATTGGATAAGAGAGAAACAGAGACACTGGATGCAGTGCAAAAGTATTGATATCTAAAACTAAAAATCCTTAAATTAATTTAGCATTGTGGTTTTGTCACCTAATTCCCCATTTTCATTGTGTTATTGCTTTTATTATTCTTTTTTCCCCCAACTCTACATGGACTTGTTAAACACTGTCTCTTCATAGAGTGGAAAGACAATTAAAGACTAAGTAGCATATGCCAAGAGTTATTATGCGTGTCTTATTACAAACAAATATCTTCAGTGTTGGCTTCACATGGGTATCTCTATATAGAATGTTCAGAGTATTGCGTCTCTGTGCAGGAGCGGCATGGAGAGTTAATTACGGCTGCATATTGCGACACACTGCTCTAGGTGGCTGGATCCCATTCTGGCAAGTGATTTTGGTAAATTCTTGAGAATTATAGAGAGGTGCCATTTGGTGACATCTAAGTTCTACAAAGCAGCAAGCACATTAAAAATGTAAATAGATTGTGCCACTTGTGTTGTTAACAGCAGATGGCGCATATGAGACATCTCCCTCCCTGAAGCACCCTAACTTACTACCAGAAGTGTATGCTGGAAAGATATTTCTTTCTGCCCATTCACATAGACCTGCTTGTTCTGGACAACACCTCCCTCTGGGTGATCCTACAAACAAAGCATCCAGTAGCTGCTCACACTGGACAAACAATAAACGCATACATGCTACCAAGGTACAGGTTTTATAGCAATAAGATACAATTTACAAATCAGTGCGCCCTGGGAGTTGTAATTTAGTTTGATACAATTGAAGCTGATAGGTTTCATTTTCGATGCCCCGCCCATTGACATTTACATGTGCAAGTTAGCATCATGTGTCTAACTGATGAAGTATACACTTATGCTCTTACTTTATTTTTACTGCTTATGTGATTATTCATTTATACGTGTGGTGATATTTGGTTTCCTTAGCTTAGCTTGTGTGCCTCCATTTTGTGTATTCCTCTGTGTCTGCGAGTCACACTCGCTCATTCACCCCTCCCGTAGGAATAAGAAAATCACTAATGCAGCAGTTTTCGTTTCTCAGCTAACTGTGGCTGAAACTAACAAGTTCCTTATCAGTAGTGTTCTCATGAACCAGAGACGCTGAGGCTCGGCTCCGCGGCCTTGGGCAGAGATAGCTAATGTAGCCCTTGCAGGTGCAGATGCCTCTTGTATGATGCCATTGTTCCTCTCTCTGGGGTTCAGTAATTTTCCAGAAGGGGCGTGTTTTTATTCCACTGTCCCATGTTATAATGTATTGCTGTGATGATATGAGTTAGTCCTCTCGGCGCACTCTTAGGGGTGAGGTCGGACAGGGCCCTCTCATATGGGAATTTGTGGCCTAATAAAATTACCTTGTTTATTCTTCTCCACTGTCCGGCTGACTTCTTACTGAGTAACTATAGGTGAGTGTGGTAAGTCACTCGGGTGGATTTGAGCCACGCTTATCAGATGGCGCCCGAACAGGGACCCCGCGATAAGGATCTTTCTCACCCATAGGTGGGTAGCAGAAGACCGGGGACCCGCTGGTCGGCACGGTGGGTCTGGGTACCCACTTTGATGCCGAGCTTGGTTCTCGCAGCGCTGCCCCACCTTGCTGATCGGGAGAGGTCCCGGTTTGGATCTTACGCCGGGGTCCGGAAGGCAGAACCTGGAGCTGACCGTGTTGGTCCTGGCAGCCGGAAGTGGAGAACGGTAGAGGTCGGTACCGCATACGGAAGGTGAGTGGTCCGCCTGTTGTTTGAAGGAGCTGGAGTGCTCCGAGAGACTGGGTGTCTCTAATGGTTTGAGGAGCCGGTGCGCTCCTGGGGCTAGTGTGCTCCGGGCAACTCAGAGTGCGAGTGGTGCTCTGACAGACTTAACGGAGGTTGGGAGGACATTTGTTTGTGGTCATCCGACCGGGTGGTACTGTGGTGGAGGCGTGGCTCATTGCATGTAGGCTCCGGAACTCACCCCGAACACCTAAGGTGGTGGTTCAGTGGGAGTGAGCCCTGAGTCCCCTGTGATAAAGTGCGCAGCGATCTGTAGTGCCATCCGGGTGGCGGATGTGTTCTCCATCCTCAGAACAGTTAGTGTACTGTTCGGTCTGCGGTAGGGTCCAGGTTCCCCAGGACTTGGTCGACGGGCCTTGTCCCATTTTGGTAACACGTGTTTGGCAGGATTTTGATGTATGGGATGTATGTGTGTTTTTGAATTCAATGTATACCATATGTGTGTGAATGTGATAAGGAGCTAGTGAGTAGAGGTAACGGAATTTGTGAGAGGGTGTGATTGCATTGTGGTAAAGATGCCGTGCTTCAGTAAGTTGCGGTGTTTCGGATGCTGTTGTTGTGTATCGGATTCTAGATTGGCCGAAAGCCAACCCGCCCCTCCGGAGGGCTCTCCTAATTTTGACATGTATGTGAAACACGGATTGCCTCCGATTTTGTTTGGTACTTTATGGCATAGATATACTAAAGACAATGTGGATTTGCAGTGGCCCCTGACAGGTTCTTTCGAGGTGGCTAAATTAGATTATTTGCAAGACAAATTGTTTGCTAGGCGTAGTCGTCAGAGCATGTTCGATTCATTAAGGATGTGGCAGAAGGAAGTTAGGGAACGTCAATTGAGAGAGGAGAAGGCGGCACAGAAGAATGAGAATGAGCAATGTATCGAGTGCGCAGATAGGCTTTGCAGGTTGAGGGAAAATAAAAGTTATGTAGTGCGAGAGGATGAGCAGGATGAGATGGAGGACGTTTTGAATGCCCGACCCCCTCCCCCTTATGCCCCGCAACCGCTGTATCCCGCATTGCCAGTTCCGGTCTCCTCCGGTGGGGTCTCGGACCCACAAGCGAGTGCCCCACACCCGTCTGGCGCAACGTCTTCTGCCTCCCCATCATTGCCGGCGCCCCTTGTTTCTTTGCTTACGGCAAGCTCATCCGCTCCCTCCCAGTTTCTCCCAGCACTCCCTGCCGTCTCTGCTAGCGCTACCCCTAGTCAGGAGTTGTTGACACCGAGTAGAGGTATGGGGAGTGGGTTGCTTTCCCAAGTGCGAAAATTGCTTACGCGTTCTACAGTTGGCTTAGACAAAAAAACGGTGGTGGCCAATCAAGCTTGTCAGTGGGCCAGGAATAACATTTATTCGTTTGAAGACATTTGGTCCACAATGAAAGATTTTGAGCCTCTGATGCAGCAGCATGCTTTGTGGCACATGTCGAATACGTTGATAGCGCTATGGGAGCAGGGGTATGGAGGAGTGGCTCCCACGACTCTACGGGACATAAAAAATGGAGCTTATAGGGCTAACACTGGGGTACGGGAGGTGATGCGAAATTTACAATCCATATTACAATATAGAAATGAATTACCCGAGGCAGGCACACCCCATTTTCCTGGGATACATCCTATGCGTGAGGTGCACCCTATTTTTCACCCTGAGGCCCCTGAAGTGGTGGATCCGGTCACGCATGCTGTCACTAGAGCGCGTATAGATGCCCATTTTCAGGAACAGTGGGTATATACACCGTGGAAAAGGAGTGAGGTGTTAGCTTTGAAGGCTCAGCTACCAGATTCTAGAAAAAATCTGACTGCCTATTATAAGGAATTGACAGAAGCCGCATCCTCGACTGTTATGACTTTAGCTGATATTGAATTATTTTTTGGACTATTGGTCCCGGTGGACATGTGGAGGCAGGTGAAGGGTACTGATCATGCTGAGGAGCTAGGTGGTACATGGACGGAATTGCAGGATTGGGACAAGGAACGCAAGCCAGGGGAGAAGCCGAAAGCGGAGATTTTGGCATTGCCGGGGCGGATTATTAAGTATATGCACTCTCTCATTCCCCCGAAGAATGTGGACTGGGATAAGCTGACAGCCTGTAGACAAAAGAAGGATGAAGCTGTCTCTGACTTCTTTACCAGGTTTGAGGAGACGTTTATGGACTTCAGTGGGCAGGATATATCACAGGACGGAGGGTTACGACTTTTCGTTAACAGGTTCGTAATGAACTTGTTAACGGAAATATCGGCAAGGTTGCAGGCATCGGAGAGTACGTGGACGACGTCCACGCCCTCTGGCATTCTTAGCCTGGCTCAATATTATGAATGAACACAGAGAAAATGAGAGTAAGGACAAACAGGAAAAGAAGGCCAAGGATTTGAAGATGAGGGTTTTGTTACAACAGGTATCCAGAGGTCAAGGAAGAGGTGCTTCGCCTGCGGCAGCAGGACGAGGGGGAGGTGGTTATGGCAGGGGCGACAACTGGGAGCGATTGGGACCGAATCAATGTGCGAAATGTAAACAGGAGGGGCATTGGTGGAGAGATTGTCCTGAGTTCCAGTCGAATGCTGGCCATGGCAGGGGACGGGGTCGAGGTGATCCCCGAAGACATGATGGGCAGTCTGATGGTGTGGGAAGACAAGGAGGAAATTGTTTCGATGGCAATAAGGATAGACAACATTTTCAGAGGGGAGGGGGACAGTACTACAACGATGATTATGCAATGGATGATTTGACAGGATTCTCTCATAACTAGGACAGCGTAGGATAGAGCGAGGGACCAGTTTCTGTGGAAATTGATCAACGAGGACCCTATGTGACTGCAGATTTGTCAGGGTCCCAACAGAAATTTTTAGTAGATACGGGTGCTATGAAAAGTTCAGTGGCTCGTTCTCAGGTCCCAGGGGCGGCTCTGTCTGGCAAGAATAATATCTCCGTGGGGTTCTCAGGTACAATTGGATGATTTGGAACTCCCCGCAGGTAATGTTATGTTACAGTATGTGGATGATATTCTTATAGCATCGGACACCGAGGACGGTTGTCGGGATGCTACGGTTAAATTGTTGCATCATTTGGCACACAAGGGCCACAAAGTGTCCCTTCCTAAATTCCAATATTGTCGAACGGAGGTAACATACTTAGGTCATCTCCTTTCGAAGGAGGGGAGGAGGTTGACACCGGAGCGCATAAAAGCGATAACTAACATGGCTGTACCTAACACGCAGCGAGAGGTGCGCGCGTTTCTGGGCATAACCTCGTATTGTCGCCAGTGGATACCCAACTATGCCTTACTAACAAAACCCCTACTGTATCTGACTACTAAAGAGGTGCGCGAACCCCTACCCTGGAGCCCCGCATGTCAGGAAGCTTTCGAGTCACTAAAAACTGCTTTATGTTCTGCACCTGTTTTGGGAACACCTGATTACCAGAAGCCTTTTGTGCTTTATGTACACGAGGCGGAAGGTTGCGCGTTGTCTGTCTTAACACAATGTTTTGGGGGGAAACAGAGACCTTGCGCCTACTTCTCAGCGATGCTCGACAATGTGGCAAGAGCGCTGCCGAGCTGTCTGCGGGCCACAGCGGCTGCTGCGGTCTCTATTAGACAATCGGCAGGGCTCGTCCTGGGTTCAGACCTCACAGTGATGGTACCACATGCTGTGGACATTCTATTGAACAGAACGCAGACGCAGCACTTAACTAGTCAGACCCTCCAGGATTTCGCGATTTTGCGATTTGCCGCGAAATCGGCACTTTTGTAAAAATGCCGCGATTTTTACAAAATTGCCCGCGAAATCGGCACTTTTGTAGAAATCGCGGCATTTATACAAAAGCAAATGCATGCCGCTAAGTCCTGGGGGTTTGTTGGTTACAGAGGCAGTAAGGTACTACTAAATACCTTCAGGTACGATGTTCCTAGTCGATACACAACCTTCCATGAGATTCCTCTTCAGCCTCCCTTCTCCACCTAGAGTCAGCACTGTTATTAATAAGATAACAAGGGTTGCAGTCCTCTGATATGCTGTGCGTGTCACTGTCGATACTCTCTGCATGCCTCTGCTTACATTAGAGACGGAGTTTCAAAGCCGCCCGCAGGGGCTGTGACTGTGACAGACACCACATGGGGCGCCATTGTTGCAAGTGAACACCCAAGTAAAGACACTTTCAGATCACGGTTTTTATTTATTTTCCAAACGTCATTCTTCCCTCTCACGCTGTTGTAAATGTGGTAAAACACACGTAATTGTTTGGAAAGAGAAGAGGCAGGTTGTAGAATGCGAGAGGTTGCACAAGCGTGGGCTTCGTGAGCGGTGTCTGCTGTGCTAAGCAAAGAGTAAGCCCACAAAGGCTTGTGTGCTCACAGGATGAGTCAATGCCCTCCAGTAGCCCCCACCCCCACCCCCTCCAGAAATGGGCCTCTTCTCTTCCCGGGGACAAAGTGTGCGAAGGAAACCCCCAGCCCAGTTTTATCTCCCAGGGTGAAAGGTGGGATGAGCGGTTGTAATGTCAGGACTCAGCAAAACCATCTCAGGCTTACAGTCTAGTTAGTCCCTTGTCGGAAGAGTAAACTCCACAGGTTATTTCATACAGCAATTGTTTGAAATCAAGGATGCCCAACACGAGCCCAGGAGGGCAGGATCCATATCAGATTATTGGCAAGATCGTCACACAAGATGGATTCACATACTTCAAATCAAAACGGAATTTATTTACCAGGTTAGTCGATAGCCTGCCACAGATTTTTTTTTTTTTTTTTTTTGGAATGCAGATTTATATACATGCCTTTTAAGGCCTTGAGCACAAACAGCTTTTCCATAGAGCAGTCACAGGTCTCCCATGCAGGGGAGGTGCATACAAATTAATGCACACATTACACACATTACAAAAAATTCCCTGTCAACGATGATTTTTCACACCTAAATGACAGCAGAATAAGTATTTCAAATACTTTCCCTTTTTTCCTTCACCTCCGTGGCACTAGGCCAAGACGTGGCAAAGTAATAGCGTTGAGGCATTGATTTTACTGAAATGGAAAACTAAAGGATCGTGGGCAAAAATTGTGCCCGAGGTTTGCACTGAATGTAGATTCTACGAGTTTTGACTTCTACAGACAGCACAACGATTTCTACATCTTAAAAGGGCATTCAAGACATCAAACCGGTCGTTTAGCTATACAGTGCTCTTGGCCAGCATTTAAATAATTTTAACTATGTAAAAGGTGCTATAAATGCTTGACTGAAAATACATAGACGTGCTTTTAGAATTCATGTCTCCTCTTGTTTACGTACTGCTCTGTTCAACTAAGTTGAAACTGGTTACTGGTACTAAAACTACACTGTGGCTGTCAACAGGTCATCCACTGCATTCAGCTAAACACACATGACCATTTTGTCATCTGCTCGGAGTCTTCACTTAGGACCTCTGGCAGTGACCTCTTGGTTCTTCTCTCTCTTGCCATACATATCGCGCTGACACCGCGCTATAAAGCGCCGCCTTGCCCCACGCAATGCGGGACGCCTGTAACGCTGTTTTGCTGCCCTGGGCTGCTGACGGGCAGTCTTTTGATTTTCGAGGGAAACAAAGTGTCTACATTGTAAATTAACCAAATATACATAGCTTCATGTTGTTAAATAACAAAAAAAACGAAGATATCTGAGTTTGTTTTAGGAAAAATGGCCAAATAAAATGCCGTAAAATTGCCGCTAAATTTCCATTTTTGTGCCGCTAAATTTCCATTTTTGTGCCGCTAAATTTGCCAATCCATGCCGCTATATCCTGGGGGGTCTGACTAGTGCTCGTCTTACTGGTTATGAAATGACACTTTTCGCACCCCATGTCACGATAAGGAGGTGTGCTACTCTGAACCCAGCCACGTTGCTACCCATCCCAACAGATAAAAAAGACGATGAAATACACAATTGTTTGTTTCGGACAGAGGAGGAGACGAAAGGGAGGATTGACTTGACTGATACACCCTTAGATGATCCTGACGGGGAGCTGTATGTTGATGGGTCTTGTTTTAAACTTGCAGACGGTACATCGACGGCAGCATATGCAGTTACAACATTACAGACGGTAGTGGAGACCTCTAGGATCCCTTATCATTCGGCTCAGGCTGCAGAAATAATAGCCTTGTTGTGAGCATGCGAATTGAGTGAAGGACTAGATGTGAATATCTATACTGACAGCCAATACGCCTTTGGCGTGGCTCATAGTTACGGGCGACTGTGGGCAGAACGGGGCTTTTTGACATCACACGGACAAAGAATTCAGCACGGCCCACTGATATTACGACTACTTACAGCATTGACGCTACCCAGACGACTGGCCGTGATAAAGTGTAGTGCACATAAGGCAGTGGTGGACGATGTGGGACGGGGTAACGCTTTTGCAGACCAAACAGCAAAAGAGACTGCGAGGACGAAACTCCCACAAATGTTTGTGGCAGGGCCAGCTAGATGGGTACCAGACGTTAACATGTTTGCAGATACTGTACAGAGTGTAAAGAATATACAAGAAAAGGCGACTGAGGATGAATTGAGGACATGGAAAGATGGTGGGGGGCGATTGGATTCTGATGAATGTTGGACAGATGTGACCCATAAAAGACGATGGTTACTCCCAAACGCATATGTCCTTCCAGTGGTGACAATGGCTCATGGGCCGGCACATATTAGTGCCAAGGGTATATGCAAATTACTGGACCCAGTGTGGAGCAATAAAAATATCCCTAAAGTGGCGACTCATCTGGTCCAACAATGTATGGTATGTTTGAGGCACAATCCAGGAAAGGGAACACCCGTCCCAGTGGGAAATTTTGCACCCCCTTCTTTCCCTTTCGAGGTGATCCAGATGGATTATATTGAAATGGAAAGGGTTAATAATCTCAAATACGTCCTGGTGGTTGTATGCTCTTTTAGCAGATGGGTGGAGGCATTTCCGACAAAAGATTGCACAGTCATTTCCACAGCCAAGATGTTGATTAAAGAGTACTTTTCTTGCTTTGGATTGCCTAGGGTGATTTGAAGTGATAATGGCACATCCTTCAATGCTGAATTGATGAAACAGATATGTAAGGGCCTACAGACTTCCCAAAAGTTCCACGCGGCCCAACACCCTCAGGCCGCGGGACTTGTAGAGAGATTTAATGGAACATTGAAACTAAAAATGGCCAAAATACAGGAGAGTACAGGACTTCGTTGGCCAGATGCCCTTCCTTTAGCCTTGCTTTCTACCAGAGTGACAGTTGATTCCAAAACGGGTGTCTCCCCTCACGAGGTAATATTTGGCCGTCCTGCCAATGTGTGGGGAGTACCAAGACCTAAATGTTTTTCTGAAATTGAGTATCCTTTGTTGATAGACTACTTGTATGCTTTGACTAAAGATCTTCGTTCTATTCATCAGCAGGTAGCAGACAACCTGAAGCCGTTGCCGGAGGGGCCCAGACATTCCATCCTACCCGGGGACTGGGTAGTGATCAGACAATATCAGCGGAAATCCTGTTTGGAGCCCAGATGGTCGGAGCCGAGGCAAGTACTACTGACGACGCGTACTGCACTTCGAGTTGAGGGCAGGAAGGCGTGGACCCATGCGTCGCATGTGAAGAAGGTCCCGCTACCGTTACCCTATGACAAATGGGTGAGAGAGGGCGTTGCTGACCAGGAATGCGAAGAAATACCGAGTTACATTCCTTTCTCTGATGCCTCACTGAGGGGAGGGGAGCCAGGTGCAGTGAAACGAAAAAGAGAAAAAATTGCGAGCTCCAATACTCCCATTGAGAATAGTGATCAGGCATCGACGGACGCAACACTTACCAAAGATAACCCCATTTTGTTCACAGATCCTGAAGTGCGAGGGAGCACTCGCTATAATTTGCGGCCCAGAAAGGGAAAAGGCATAAGGGACTAAACACTGGAAGAAGGGCTTAGATAGAGCACTGGAACAGGTGGCGGAGTGAACATTATCTCACAGAAGAAGACTAGTGATAGGGATGGACTTGTAAGAGCCCTGGTGTTTGGCCGAAGATTCTGTTTTACGAGACATTAGAGTGGTGCCTGGGCCCAGATTAGTGCTCCTGAGTAGGTGTGGGCGGAAAATCCGTTCCGCTCGCGGATTTTGCGGATTTTCGGGAAATTCGCAATCCGCGAGATTCGCGAATCTCCCGCAAAATCCGCAAATCCGTGAGCAGCGGATTTTGCTCGCACTGCTCGCACTGTTCGCGTGAGTTCGCGCCCCGCGAATAAGTGCAAAATTGCAGAAATACGATTTTAGCAAAACTGAAAGTAACTACTTACCAGGTTCAAAAGTTCAGGCTCATCATTAGTAGCCATTTCCTGTAGTGCTTCCTGAGGGGCCCCTCCAGAGTTCAGTTGCCAGTTGAAACTATTATGTGACCCTGCTCTGAACCTCAGAATAGTTACACATATGCCACAAAGGTCCTGAATTACAGCTAAGGGAGACAAGCAGGAGCCAGGCTGGAAGTTAAAATCCATTAATCAGCCCCTAATTCATTATTGTCAGTTGGGGCAGGGCAGGTGTTGTAACTAATTTTGCAACAATGAAAGCACTTAGCAAGTGCAAAAGATCACTAATCAGGGCGCACTAAGGAAACAGGTGCCAGCTAAAAAAATATTCTGTGACACATTAATCAGCCCCAAATTAATTCAGGTCACTTGAGGCAGGGAAGGTGTGCTTTGCTTTGCCGAAAATAATGTACACTGGACAACCAGAGGGTGTGGTGATGAAACAGAGGGTGGCATGGGTGGGCCAGAGGGTGGCATGAGTAGTCAGAGAGTGGCAGTGGTGACAGAGAGTGGCAGTGATGAAGAAGAGTGTCCCAAACAGGCTGGACACGTAGAAACAACAAGTTCGCGAAACTTGCGACCCGACAGGTAAGTTCGCAAATTGCGAAATTGTAAAAACCCTCGCGAACTGGCAGAAACACGGGCGAACACAAAAAAAAAAAAAATCCGCAAATTCGCGGGAATTCGCGGATTTTGCGGATTGCGAATCCGCAAATCCGCAAAATTTGCGAACGCGAGATCCGCAAAATTCGCCCATGCTTACTCCTGAGTTGCGGCAGCTGTGCAACTCCAACGAGGGATAAGGGAATGAACAATAGAAGTCTACAAGTGAGGCTTTAACGGACACAGGGACGAAGATCCCTTTTAAGGGTTGAAGAACCCCTCTGGCCGGTTTTAGGAGTGCCTGGGACTATTTTTCTTAGTTTAGTTTTTTCCTTATTTTTTTTGGTTCTGATTTTTTTTTTTATAAAAGAAATGTACCCCTTTGGTCGTCCCGTCCCCGACGAGGAGCAGCCTTTTGCGGCTCCTCGTAGACCCGAAGCTGCTTCTCCATGGTTGGCCTTATCACGAAAAGGGAAAATAGTGGTCATCATAATAGTGCTCATTGCTTTCCTTGTGACTCTCGGAATACTGTTTTTTCTGGACAAGGCTTATCCTGTACATGTGTTTGCCCCCACACCTTCTGCCATTCCCGAGCATAACATGATTACTGTTGATTATGGTGAACGCAGTTTACGTAAAGGTTACAAAGATAATGTTTTTTATTAAGACTCTACATCATGCTCATGCTGTGTACAATGTGACAGATTGCTGGGTTTGTGGACTGTTACCCTCTGCTGCTTATAAGAAAGATAGATTTTTAGCACTTCCCTTGACACCAGTGAACAGTTGTGTGGGGTGGTACACTTTGATTGGTATGGTCAAATATTTCCAACAGCCAGATTTTCTAACTCCCCGACTACAAGACAGAGGATCTACTTTGACAATGCGGGTACGCCCTATGCCCACTTCTTCCCTTGGACGGTTGTATACTGATGGACGTTTCGACCAAACATTTTTGGAGACATGTGAAAAGAAAGTAGGACGATTCTTGACTCCCAATGACACTGACAAAGTTAGAGAGAGTTTCCTACAGTTAAATTCCTCCCTGTCTTATAGACACCCGCCAAAAGGAAATGGTAGCAATAAGTCTTTGGTGCCCTTAGCAGTAGTAGGACCATCTACATTCTTTTGTATTGTAGGAAGGGGTCCTATAAAGGTTGGGAACAGTTCCTGTAATGTGACAGCATCAATACGCCTGCCCCTTAGTCCTTCTTTAGTCACGCCTCCCAACATTTACTTTGTGTGCGGGGACAATGGGTATTTGTGGCTGCCTGAGGGTTGGGGTGGAGTCTGTTATCTAGCTTATATGATCCCACCTGTGTATGTGGCACCTTCTGACTATCATAAGACTCACCGTAGGTTTACCAGCTCGCTAGAGCAGCGTAAAAGGAGGGCACTTCAGGTTGACGACGTAGATCAGACTGATACTTCTTTACAACAATGGACAGATTTCTCTAAGGGCCTCTTGCCTTTCTGGGGTCCGATATTTAACAGCAGGGCCATCCGTAGGTTGTCGAGGGTGATGGAGAAAGTGGTTATTACTGAAGCAGACATTGCTACTAATATGTCCGTTGAGATGCAGGCTATGAGATTATTCACGATTCAAAATAGGATGGTGTTAGACGTTATCCTTGCTGATAGGGGCGGAGCCTGCCGCGTCATCGGGACGTCCTGTTGTGTTTATATTCCTGACTCAGCCCGACAGTTAATTTAGCAGTACAGAAACTCCACAGATTAGCAACTGAACTTCATCAGGACAATGGGACATGGCCATTACAGGGATGGCTCTGGGGTGTTTTCTCCTCGTGGGGTTGGAAGATACTGATGGGACTAGTTGGGGTAGTGAGTGTTCTCCTGACATGCTGCCTTTGTGTTTACTGCCTCCCCCCATGCTGTTCAATGTGTGCCAGTAATTTGCGGCCCTCAGGAAAAGTGACTGGTCAATATCCTGCCTCTACTGCTATTGAACTCCCTGATGTTCGTTGGTTGATGCTTATCGACCAGGATATTTTTGATTAAAGTGTGCCCCGCCCCTAGAATGGAATGTAAAGGCGCTACCTTTTTAGCTAATAAAGGCTACGCTCCAGTTGGCCAAATGATGCTAAAAGGAGGGTCTGATAGGTTTCATTTTCGATGCCCCGCCCATTGACATTTACATATGCAAGTTAGCATCATGTGTCTAACTGATGAAGTATACACTTATGCTCTTACGTTATTTTTACTGCTTATGTGATTATTCATTTATACGTGTGGTGATATTTGGTTTCCTTAGCTTAGCTTGTGTGCCTCCATTTTGTGTATTCCTCTGTGTCTGCGAGTCACACTCGCTCATCCACCCCTCCCGTAGGAATAAGAAAATCACTAATGCAGCAGTTTTCGTTTCTCAGCTAACTGTGGCCGAAACTAACAAGTTCCTTATCAGTAGTGTTCTCATGCACCAGAGACGCTGAGGCTCGGCTCCGCGGCCTTGGGCAAAGATAGCTAATGTAGCCCTTGCAGGTGCAGATGCCTCTTGTATGATGCCATCGTTCCTCTCTCTGGGGTTCAGTAATTTTCCAGAAGGGGCGTGTTTTTATTCCACTGTACCATGTTATAATGTATTGCTGTGATGATATGAGTTAGTCCTCTCGGCGCACTCTTAGGGGTGAGGTCGGACAGGGCCCTCTCATATGGGAGTTTGTGGCCTAATAAAATTACCTTGTTTATTCTTCTCCACTGTCCGGCTGACTTCTTACTGAGTAACTATAGGTGAGTGTGGTAAGTCACTCGGATGGATTTGAGCCACGCTTATCAAAGCATTAAACCAACATGCATATGATACAATTTCTTTGTAAAAGGAAAGCCTTGGACCGGAAATGCTGTATCCAGTAGACATGCAGCAATCGGATCACCGTACAGGTGACCCAACTAGGGCCATCCTACGATATCTGGTGGAACAACTGTACATAGTACTTTTTGGCAATTTCCTCTCTATGAAGCTGGATGGATGCAGCTGCCTGCTATACATTCAACGCAATTTGATGCCAGCATACTAACACCACCATGCTAGTATCACGCTGAAGATACCCGATGAAGGGTAGGAAGTCTTCATCCATTACAGAAACAGTGCTTAATTTGAGCCTGTGGTTTTCGTGCTTGGCACCGGCACTTGTCAATACCTTCAATTATGACAATCTTCCACATGGTGGCACTGTCTGTCTAATGTAGAGATGAGCAAAACACACAAGATTATGGACGGAATGTTGCACAATGGCAAAACATTCACCCCCAGTCACAGATCTGGGTTTAATCCACCGTTATTTTGCTCACCAAGCCACCCCAGTTAAAATATGGCCATATGCAAATCAGTCTTGACCCTGTGCCTCATGGGAACCGTCCAGCCCGAACTGCCAAGCCATGTCTTCTCTGGACCGGAATCAAGCATCCCACATAGGGTGTATATTAGAGATGAGCACAACAACAATTAAATATAAATTAAAATGACCAAGGGCCTGATTTAGATCTAGGTGGGATTGGTCCTGCCACTGCTTTTTCGGCGGTCGGGCTACTTGATTTAGATGTTGTCTGGCAATGGGCGACAAGACTGGAGTGGTCCCGCCGACTCTGCCAATTCTGAGCTCACTGCTTCCACAACGGCATGGGCTGCAGCAGACAGTGGCAGGAGTCTAGCCATGATTCATGTCGTCCACATTTGGATGTGGCCTGTTTGTAGGGGAATCCTTCCTACTTTGGGATGGTAGAATGGGGAGAAGAGGGGTGATTAATCACCTATTTTCAGGGTTCCAGCAGCAATTTTATCATCTAATCCATTGTACTGGTACACCCCTGTCCTGCTGCACCTTGACTGCGACAGACCGACACCCCATTTCAACAGAATCAAAGGTAGGTGTTTGTGGTGAGTGGGGGTGTACAATGAATGGTGTATGTATGTTGTGTCTGTGCAATACAGAATGTGAAAAATATGGTCACTACACATTACATACATGCATATATGTAATTTACCTTTCCATAAAAATACCCCTTACTTTTCTGTGTACCCCATATCTTCACTCCATCAGGAGATCGCCGCCCATCGGGAACATCTAAATCGGCTCAGAGCAAGACCGCCACAGCGTAGGTCTCCTGTATAGAGCGAGCCGCAACATCTAAATACTAAGATGCAGATTTACAATTACTGCTGCATCCCTGCAAATTAGCAGGGATGCCCCAGTAATTGTGCACTGCAGCTCCGCCACCCATGATGCGCCGCATTTACAATGCGGCGCACCATGGGGCAAAAACGTCACAGATGCGTCACGCATCTGTGCCGTAAAGGCGGCACATTGCTGGAGCTCCAGCAATGCTCTGAGGGGCCTATTCTTCCAATGCTGCGTCAAGCCTTATGCCTGCTTCAAGCAGGCGCAGGGTTTTGACGCAGCGTTGGCCTAACACGCCGGAACGCCTCCTTATGGCGCATGGCTTTACAACGTGATGCATCTCGGAGATTTTTATCGCTGAGAAACCTTGCTATTATCAAGGTTTATCTCCTAAGCGATAAAAATCGGCCGCAATGCATGAATATCGCTGAAAAGTCAGCGATATTCATGCATTACCGAGCTAATGCTCTTAGCCATGTTATCCACCTCCCATTGGATAACATGGCTAAGAACTGCTCAGGGGCAGGTGTTAGCTTTTGGAGATATTCGCTCTTAGCGCGAATATCTCCAAAAGTTGGTAATAGGAGATAGCGATGTTAGCGACTATTTCCAGTCGCTAACATCTTGGCACGCCCACTTTGCATGTCATTAGTGATAAATATCACTGACATGCAAAGCGGGGCCCAAGATGGTCGCTATCTCCTACTAGCTGTCACTAACTGGTGTTAGCGACAGCTAGGTAATAGGGAGATCATTTTATCTCCGCTTTCTTGGCTTTTAAAGCCAAAAAAGCGGAGATAAACCCCCTTGATAATATGCCCCTGCGTTCCTGAACTGGCAAAAATGAGATACTCCTTTGACATTTTTTTGTCCCCGGCTGTGACGTGTTTTTGGAAACATAACCTGAGGAGCACAGTTTCCTTTTCAGTGCATTGGCGGGTCAAACTGTGGGTCAAACTGATAAAGAAAGCCACTGGAAAGTTGCTTTGCAGCTTTGCATTCTTTAGTTTCCACAGAGGGTTCCTGCCCACTGACCTTCACTTTCGCACTAGGCACCTGATCTCTAAGAGGTGATGAGTTACATTGAAAATGGCGGCTGCAAGGATGCAACTCGACAATCTGACACCCTTTTCTTTAGCAATGGGTCCCCATTTAGAGCTTGCGGGGCCAGTCTGGCGTTTATGCTCGTAGGGTCTAGGCGACCTCCTACAGTTGCCTTATTGAGGAAGCAGTACTGAAATCTGAACATGAGGCTTGGGACAGGGGTGTTAATTGCAGGGCACTGTGCACTGTTGAGACATTACACGAGGCTGCATTTACTTCCCTTGCATCAGTGCTACCTCTGGCTTGATGGTGCCTGCCTCTTTCGGCTCTTTATTTGTATTTATAGTGCTGATATAAAAACTGCCATAAGCCGCAATTTAGATTAATCGACTGCTCCATTTGTTACACAGTTACTGCCCTTAGGAGACAGCAGCTACACTGGCGCTCGTTGGTAAGTAATTATTTTTAATTTGAAATTGTTTTTCACTCTGTTCATGCTCTGGCAGCTTTGCTCCATCGAGACAGCAGCTAGTGTAGTGATAAAATACTCCTGATTTACAATCAAGACTAACTTTCTATATTATTATAAGGGAGAGAGTGGTTAAATGAGCGAGTGAGTGAGTGAGTGAATGAGTGAGTGAGCAAGGATGGATAGATGCGTGACTGAATGGATAGGCAACTGACTTGATGGATGGGTCAATGGAGTATGGATGGATGGATGGTTGAATAGTGAGAGACGAGTAAATCAATGCATAAAAGAGAAAACAAGTGAATGATTTAATGGATGGCGAAGGGTGTGTGAGAATGGAGAGATGAGGGGTTAGTCGGATAGGTGAGTGGATGGATTGATGGATGATGGATGGATGGATGGATATGTGGGACCAAGTGAGTGAGCCTGTAAATGAGCAAATAAGGGAGTTAGAAAGTCGCAGTGAGAGAGTGGGCAAGTTGCAATCCTTACGTAGAAACAATATACTATGAAAAGCATTGGCAAAGACAATAGTCCTGAACTTGACATGAGTGTATTGTTTATTTATTTTTCATTTGAAAACATTAGCTATACGAAAAATAAAATTGGTAAAAATATATTTTAAATATCTAAAGGTTAATGAGTAGCCCAGCACCAGGCACACATGCACTGTCATTGAAGTGCACCACTTTTTAGGAGGCTGAACACGTGTAATTAGGTAAGATGTCATCATTCACAGTGCAAGACAGCAAATGGATGAAGTGGGTTGACCCACTGACAGTATACTATGGTTGACAGAAACAAAATGTTAATAACAAATTAACAGACCAACTGATGAATTGGGCTGGCGGAAAGCCCCCGGATCCATGTATATATGTGTATTATTAATTTGCTTAGAAACATGGGTCTGGCGAGACAGCTTAACCTGTTTCTTGGAGGACAGACTTAAAATGGCGTCGAATTGGCAAGGTTTAGGTAAATCAATAGCAGCAAGAATGATAACGGGCTGGTGTAGGAGGCTATATGCTATTCTGGAAGAACCAGGGTCTTAAAATGTCGGTGACTCGCGCTGGGGGAAGCCCTTTTTCTGGAAGGAGTCACAGCACTGGCACGGCAAGGGTTTATATTGGTTTGTTGTATTTCATTTCACTTTGGAGGCAAACAAGGCAATGAGGGGCACTGAGTACCAAGGCCAGATTCATCATTATTTGATGCAGTGCAAAGCAGCCGGGAAATTTGCTGTGCTGCGTCAAATGGAGAGGACCTTAACGTGCCATATTTACTAGGTGCATTCCTGCTCTCTGCCTGCACTGGCACACAATCTGCTGCCTAGTGCCAATGCAGACAGCCTTGCGCCACTGTGCAAGGGTGCCTGGCTTATAGACAGGATTGTTTTTGTGCAGGAAGGCAAACCTTCCTGCACAAAAAACTATACTTAAGAGGCGTTTTCCTCTTTTCAAGTGTGCTGCAGCATTCAGCACACTTAGAAAGAAGAAAAATGAAGAGAAATAAAGATATTTCTCCTCATTGCTCCTCTGTCGGGAAGACGTACAATGTTCGTGTAATCCCAGGTTTCCTTGTTGTGGTAAATCTGGCAATGCACCAAAATCTGTGGGAGGATGTGTGGTAACACCCGTTCTCCACCTGTGTGATGCTTTCCCAGCACAGAGTAACGCAAGGCAACGACCGGTTGACTCCTACAGGCAACCGGTGGGATTCTAAAGACAAATGTGTCTGTTTATGAGTTACCATTGGATCTCTTACGGTGTTATGCACAATGGAGAACCATGAACTCGCTTCACCTTTTCGGTGCAAAAAACTATTGCGCGTGAAAGTTAATTGACGCTGCTGTGTTTTTTTTACCACACTACATCATGAAGCGCTGTGATTCTTGATATATACACTGGGGACACCTTTTGCACTGAAAGATAACCGTAAATGTATATACCTTGTTTTATCAATATAAATACAACTGCATTATTAGATCTCTTCGCTGTGAGCCTCTTTTCTCTCTTTGACATCCCTAATAACCCTTGTTTTTTATTGCTATTATGCTTTAACATTACCATATAAATTTAATATTTTTCAACTGGAACCACTGTTTCCCATATAAAGTCTATACCTTGGTTCCGTTGTGAGTAGGGTCCCCTTGTTCTTTCATTTCGGCCAACCAGAAGGCAGCAATGCAGACTGGAGGTGGGAGCCCAGCGCCACAGCTCGTGCTGGATGACATGGAGGAGCTGGAGTTGACAGTCATCAGTGTGGAGACTGTGGCCGGAGTCGGGGGACCTGACACTGCTCGACAGGACACAACACAACCGAAACAGGGTGAGTGACCACCAGGTACTGGGGGGACGGGTGGAGAGGGCCACAATGGCACACATGGCCAATCAAGCAGGGGACAGTGCACAACCACAATGACTCTGGGTCATGGCCCTGATCAACACACTGTCACAATGTACAATACCATGCTGTCTGAATGTCAATATGTACCATGCGGCTACATACATGTGGACACATTGTAATACACCATCTCCCCTTCACATTGCAGAGTCACCGGCAACACCTCCTGCACAGCAGTCCCAGCCACTCTTCACTGATGATGAGGAAGACACCACCAGCATCGACACGCAAGCCCTCCAACACATCATGGACATCATCCACAACTCACCTCCAGGATCAGGGCAGCCCAGCTGCATCAAGGAGACCCAACTCACTACCCAAACCACCCAGCAGGAGGCACTCACAGCCCTGGCACTCTCTGAAGACCCTCAGGAACAAACCATGGCCTTCCAACGCTGTGTGCTGGAGGGCCAGAGGGAGACGGCTGAGCAGGTGCGGATGGGGTTCGGCCTCCTGGCTACCAAACTGGACGCCATCCATGGGTGTCTAGGTCCCATCAGGGACCAGCTCCAGTCCCTAACGGACACCCACCGCCCGCTCCATGGTCTCCAACGAGCCCTGACTGACATCGCAGGAGTCATGACGCGGAGAGAAGAACACCTGTCCGCTCAGACTGGCTCCAGCAATTCCCGCTGGCACACATGCGGAGGCTCATGGAGGACATGGTGCGGATGGAGGCGGAAAGTATGGCAGCCACCGCTGCACATCAGCAAAATGTAGCTGGGATCTACCATGCCCTGCAGATCCTCATCATGGCATTGCTGCCACAAGGCGTGGCGCTGATGAATGCTGCTGCCCCCACACCGTCCACATCTCTGCCCCCTGGTGTGTCAGTGCCTCACAGTGCAGCAGGTGTATCCACTCCGGCAGCTTATGTGCCACTGCCACACAGTGCGGCCGACAATCCTCCTCTGGCCCCTGATGTGTCAGTGGCACACAGTGCCGCAGCGGCACTGTAACAACCACAGGTGGGGCAGAGCACGTATACAAGGATGAGGACGTGGATGGGATTGTTGTCAGAAGGAGGCAGTAGCATTCATTTCTGCCACCTGGCCTGTTTTTTCTTGGTGCCGCACATGGCTTCATGACGTTCCACTGTCCCCCAATACACTCCGCTGCACTCACCTTGGACCGCGACATGGACTGCCATATCCTGTTTGATGACCAATGACACAGCGACCAGACTGCGAACTGTACCCTTACTCTTCCGCAGCACCTTTCATCCCCGGATGGACTCTGCCTGGCTCTACACGGGCCCATATTGTGTGGTGTGCTTGGCATGGGCCCGCATGATGTGGACCCTGCCATGGTGGCGTGACCGGGGCCTGGAGCACACACGAGCATGCAGTGTGCCTACTGATGGACACACCGGTGGCCGCTGATGAGCAGTGGGGCATGTGTGCGCATGGGCGGCAGTGTCTCTCTCTCTCCCTTCATTTCCTTCTCTCTCTCACTCTCTCTCCCTTCCATCTCTTTCTCTCCCTTCCCTCTCTTTCACTCCCTCTCCCTTCCCCCTCTCTCTCTCACTCTCTCTCCCTTCCCCCTCTCTCTCTCTCTCTCTCTCTCACTCGGTCTCCCTTCCCTCTCTCTCTCTCTCCCTTCCCTCTCTCTCTCTCTCTCTCTCACTCTCCCTTCCCTCTCTCTCTCTCCTTTCCCTCTCTCTCTTACTCTCTCTCCCTTCCCTCTCTCTCTCTCCCCTCTATCTCTCACTCTCTCTCCCTTTCCTCTCTCTCCCTCTCTGTCTCTCTTCCTTCCTTTCCTTTCCTTCCCTTCCCTCTCTTTCTCTCTCTGGCTCACTTTCCTTCTCTGTTTCTCGCTCCTTTGATGTGCGCATGACACACGTCCTGATTTTGTGCTTTCTTTTCCAGGCTGTGACGTCGAGATTGTCCTTGTCGGACCCGACAGGAGTCTTCCGCATTGCTGTTTTGTGTTGTGATTCAATAAAGTTTTTGGTTTTTACTTCAGTGCTGTGTGACTGTTTCTCGTTCTTCTGGCTAGTACTGTGTGTATTTATTTTGGCACTGTGCGTCATCATGCGTTTGTTGTGGCTCTTGTGTTGTGCACGGTATGTGTATGTCCGGGGGGGGGTGTGGAGGCTTGGGTGGTTGTGGTGGGTGTTGTGGCCCTCATGGGTATCCGCGTTGGATGATCATTGTCTCCTTGGAAGCTGTGGGTGTTCAGGTGTGGCTTTTGGCAGGGCTCCCGTTTATGCTGCAGGTTGTCGTCCTGCTTAACACCGTAAAAAGGCAGGTGTTAATTCCCTGCTGCTACTGCGGCTTATCGCCTGTTTTTGTTTCGCATCGCAGATCTGGCAGTTCGTTGTAAAGTGGTGTTGTGGTTTTTTTCATGTGTTTTTGCACGGGAACACCTACTCCGCATCTCATTAGGGTTAGTTGGTGGTGTCCACCATGGAGATTAATTTAGGGGCCGTTATCGCGGGAATACAGGCGATGTCTGCAGTTTGCACTAGCTTGTGAATGGGGTGTTAATTCTATCTCCACTTTTGATGTGTTGAGGTGGTGTTAAATCGGAGTTGAGTCCTTGTGAATATCCCCCAACAAGAGAAAGTGTTTGTGTACCCACTTGACCTGGATTTCTTCAACTTAGCCACTAAGAGCTGTTGGTTCTGTTCCAATTATAATGAAATATTTACATTGTGAAGTTTTTTCATAAGATCATATTTATGTTCTTTTCATGTCTTTTTCAAAATATCTCATATTTCATAATAGTTGATTTATCAACAGCATAGATATTTACACTATCTACAACATTTCAGCAAATCCTTCGATGTATTGTGACATTGCTGATGTATCAGAGATCATAAATTTTTTCTATGAAAACTGAATATCACAATTGAAAGAATGGAAAAAACACTAGCATACTAGACACTCATACTAGCATCCCAGCCTACTATAAATGCATGAAAATAATCCTCAATAGATGGTACACAGTAAATTATTGTCCACTGTGATGTTGTGGGCTGGAACTTTTTCTAAAGATAGGTCGAAGTATGTTTCAGTGTGGGCATGGAATGCCACCTATTACCTTCTTCAGGACCACACAACTATAAAAAAGCCACTTCGAGGGGTGGGTATGATGGGAAGAATTGGTGTAGTCGCAGCAACGCCCCAAGTCTTTAGGTGGTTGTATCTCTAAAGAGCATGTCCAGGTTCCAAAGGCATATCCTTACTCTTATTTTATTTTAATGATTCCCTTGACTGCGCCTCTACGCTTGATATTCTTTATTGGGTTCTACATAAGTTGTGATCATTTACATATAGATGCCATGGTTCTTAAACTTGTAAATAACTTTGCAAGTTCCCGATATAGATAAAGGATGTCCTATTAGAGTGTGCAGAGGGATTTCTCTATCACTGGCAAAGGTCTGTATGAATAATGGCGAATAGAGTAGTAAACCTGGGCTACTGTCTTATAATAATCAACACTTTCTGAAAGTTGAATTGGAGGCAGAGGCTGCATCACACATGTTTAGCTCCATGTTATAAAACTTGAGGAAGTGGGCAAGGAACTAGCCAGAGCAATTCCAAAAGATCCCCTAATTTCATTGAATCTCCTATTGATGTCAAGGGGCATATTTAACAAATAATCACGCAGATTATTATGAGATTTTTTTTCTGGCAATGCTTCTCCAGAAACCTGGCAGGCTTTCTAGACCGAAAATGCCCCTCCGTCCAGGCCCTCCGGGAGGCATAGTCACTAACTTAGAAGTCAAATTCGATGACTGTCTGTCTTTCAGGCCACAAACCAAGTCTGTGGTGTTCATAGGATTTGGTGTACTGAGGCCCGTGAAAAATGTCTTAATTTTCTGTCCTTCACGGCAAAAAAGACTGTCATCCAGGTCTTGATAACCTCAAGGTTGGACTATGGCAATACCCTCTACTTTGGTCTGTCTGAATATCTGATAGAGAGGCTTCAGTTGGTACAAAATGTGTCAGCTCGCCTTCTTTTGAATTTGCCAGTTAGAATGCATGTCTCTTCTGCAAGCTCTTTATGTCTTCCTGTCAGGAAAATAGTACTGTTTAAAGCCTTGCTGCTAGTTCATGGAGCCCTGTGTCAGAATGGTGCAGTCTACTTCAAAATTAGGTTTAATTCCCATGTTCCAGCAAGAAATCTGAGGTCAGCCAATACATTTTCAGCAGAGACGCCCAGAATCCGGTGTCCAAAAGATGGAGGAAGATCTCTCGTCGATTTGGGATCCATAGCTTTGAACAAACTACCTCTTAAGCTTCCCGCTGTTAGCAACCTGACAATGTTTAAAAAGAGGTTGAAAACTTGGCTATTAGAACAGATATGAAACTACCAAATTCACTTTCCTTTCTGACCTGTGCTTGGGCGCTGGGACACTCTTCGGAGTAGCTGGGCACCTTACAAGTCTCTTCATCATCATCAGTACAGCAAGTCACCTTGCTGCGCTGCTTGCTAGAGAAAGAACAAGAATGCACTATAATTAACAATATACAGCTCATTCTTGTCATTTCTCAGCACTGGCACACAATGTGCTTCCTAGCACCAACACAAGCCCCCTTATACCATGGTGCAAGGGTGCCTGCGTTGTAAGCAGGATTGTTTTTGTGCTGGAAGGGACCTTCCTGCACAAAAACAATCGCTGCAGCACAAATAGAAAGAGAAAACTACGAGGAGAAATAAATATATTTCTCCTCGTTACGCCTGCCATGTGGGGGCCTAAAATCTTGTGGCATTCCCAGGTTAACATTGTTGGTAAATCTGGGAATGAAGCAAAATCCATGGGTGGATGCGTGGGAACACCAGTGCTCCACCCATGAAATGCCTCCCTGGGGCAGAGTAAGGCAATGCATCAATTTGCGCTTCATTGCGTTTCTCTGGTGTATCAAGCTATGCAGGGCCACGCAAGGTGGCCTTGTGTGGCTTAATACATCCAATCTAGGTTTTGTTTCGCTCTTGCGTCCCCTTGCGTGATGCAAGGGGGATGCAAAACATTCATAACTATGCCCCAATATGTATTTGAAATTAACACCAATCTACGTCCGATCTTCATTTTTAGGTCTCGCGCCTAGCGTTGTAGTGCGCAGCACTACTTGCACAGCAAAACTTCATGTAGGGGCTTCTGAAAGCTGACCACACGCTCATTTGTGTGGTTTTGTTATCGTTGCAGGCTATTGGGCGTTGCGTGCGTCTTTCTAACAAAGACAGCACGCAATTGGGCAAATGCGGGCGCATGGCCCGCATTTGCCCCTCCCATGGCCTTTTGGTGTCTGGTACCTGTACCGCCGACATCTGTTTTGCATTATCGTGCCAGACAGATGTCTTGCTGTGGCGCACGCGCACCACTTGTGTGCTAGTTGTCGGTTCGGTTCAAAAACTTTATTCAATTCATAAAAGTAAAACATTTTACAAAACATGATTTAGGAAGATTTTAAAAGAAAACAGTCTTAAAATTACATATTTAACTGGTAAGAAAACATTAATTAATATATTCACAGGTAGAAAAGCATGGCAAACGTACAGAAAATAAGGCCCATACCGTTTACTTTAAATCAACAGGTGTTATTTCATAAAATATTCATACTAGAATGGCCATCAGAAGGAGCAAAAAAGATAAGAATCACAATACAACTAGTATTGTCAGAATGCTCCGCCATGTGAACAACCTCCGGGTGCAGAAAGAGACCAATAATGTATCTCCGGCAGGATACCAGGAGTGCAGTAAGGCTTTGTGCAAAGCCGGAATCCGCTGGCAACGCGGTGTGCCGCGTTCACCTGTTGCAGCCTTCAGCCGAACTCATCAGGGCTCTGACATCGCTTCCTTCGGGAACTGGGGAAGGACATGGCGAGACATGCCCTGTCAGAAACACGTCGAACATTCCTCAACCGGGCGCTGCCCCTATGGGGAGCGGGGCATCTCGCGGGGAGACCCTCTGTTTACCGAGGTCTCAGCCTGACTGACCGACCCCAAGAGCACCGTTGTAATTACAAGGTAGGACTCCCACACACAGCTCTGTGAATCCCAATTGTCCCTCTAGGGAACCTGTACAATACAGGGGGAGACATCTACCCACAAAGTTCTGCTGAAAAAGGCTGTTCGCCCCAAGGGAACTACACGACGAGGCATCCCTCTCTTACAAGGATAGCTCTCCTTAACCTGACTACTCAATACACGAGGAGAGCTTTCTCTCTCTCATTAACACAGAAACACCATCCACCACGCTCGGCTCACACATTTCTTAAACATGACTGTTCCTAAAGTGAACTGTGACAATACATGGAGAGGCTTCTCTATCGTTCACTCACACAGAAACACACCACATACACACAGGGCACAAGTCCTAAACAAGCATTTGCAATGCAATAGGTCTCGCATTATGTGAGTTTGAGCTATTGACATTGCAAATAACAATGCCTTTTATTTTTGTTTTCTTTTTCTAAACCTAAATAAAAGGCATTGTTATTTACAATGACAATAGCTTAAACTTGCGTAACTGCGAGACCTATTGCATTGCAAATGCTTGTTGTGAATGCATGCACTATTAGGGAGTATGTCTCTTCCCACTGAGTTACTAGAGCACAAAAGATTAACAGTACTGACTAGGTCTGCCTTTCACAAGTTGAAGCAATGGTGCCACAAAGATAAAAAGAAGAAAACGAAACTGCTGCCTAATTGTGGCGGCCATATGCTTGTTTAAAGATGTTTAAAAAAATCATTGAATATGATTTTACTAGAATTATACGAATATTTACTAGCTGGTAGGTGTAGTTAGACAGTTATAATCTACACAGGAACATGTACATAATATTAGCTGTGAATTACTGTAAGTAAAAGTCATAGGTACAGCATACAAGGTTGACTAAAAAAAAGAAAAAGGACAAAGATTAGAAAGAAAAAATCACCACCAAAGACACATAGAAGCTCAAACGCATTAATGTACATTTCTTTTTAGGCAAAATCCATATGTGATTAGCACAATGTAGCCACTCACAGTGCAAGAGAGCTAGTAACTGGAGTGGGCTGACCCAATGCCCCATGCTGTTTGGGCAGAAGTAAAGTGTGATTTACAGCCGAGCGGAGCAATGTATGATGTAAACTACCCCAAAGTCTTCTATCTATAAAGGTTTGCATTTTTATTCATCATTGGCTTTGATTACGTGAGGCTGGCAAAGATGACTACATTTTTCTCTGGTCCGGGCATTAAAATTGGATTGGCATGAACCTGGAACACAAATACACACATAGGAAGTAGCCAACATTGACCCATGGAGGGGAGCTGTGCTAGTTTTTAAAGATAATCACCCTGAGTTAAATTTAGAAAGAACGTTTCTGGATGTGGGCAATTTAAACACCCAGGTGGATTTTCACAATAAAATGTCGGAGCGCTGTGTTACTCCAAAATCGGTAATGCCGCTCTCCAACATTTTTTAAACACATGTATGCACCGTATTTACAAATATACGGCGTACCCCAGCGTTTCCCATAGCACTGGCTATAAGAAAGAAACCTAGCACCAGTGCAGGCACCCTTACTCAATGTTGCAAAGGTGCCTGGGCTGAGGGGGGGTTGTTTATGTGTAGGAAGGGACACCTTCCTGCACTTAAACAATCTTTAAAGGCGATTTGCTGTTTCTATGTGTGCTGCAGAATGGAACATAGCAAAAGCAAAATTTGAGGAGAAATTGGTAGTTTCTTCCAAGAGCAAAATACGAGGAAAAATTGGTAATTTCTCCTCGTATTGCCATTCTAAGACCATGGGAACCATCAACTACAATGCGGCCGTTTCCACACATACCACGCATGCATTACAATGCATGCGTGGTTACAACGCATGCGTGGTTACCATGCATAGACTTTACCATGCATACCTTTACTACTAGATACGTAGTAAAGACATGTGTGTTAAAGGAACAAGCTAATGACCAAAAAATGCAGACTTAAACATTACAAAGAATTTCCATTAAAAAAACAGACCTGTTTCTGTCGGCTTCACAGATAAGACATTTAGGGCCAGATGTAGGTAGGCTATTACCAGTCGGTAACGGCTGAATTCGGCCGTTACCGACCGGTAATAGACTTTTCCTATGTAGGAGGCTTTTTTACCGATTCGGTAAATACTGATTCGGTATTTATCGAATCATCACTTACCGATTCGGTATTTACCGAATCAGTAAATGAGATGTAGGAAGCACTGTAAACTGTGCTTCTGGGCTTTAAGGATTGGTTATTTACCACCAACTATTAGTTTGTGGTAAATAACGAATTCCTATGTAAATGCAAATATGTGCATTTACACCTGTGCCATGTGACAGACATACATGCCCTTAGGGCAAGCATGTGTGCCACATGTGCACACAAGCACTAATCAGGGGTGCAGCAGGGTGTCAAAGTGACACCCTGCCACCCTTGACTTTTTTCCAATTTTACCGAATCGGTAATCGCTAATTGACATTCATTCCTATGGGCCTCCAGGCCCATAGGAATGAATGGCAAATACCGAATCGGTAATTACCGATTCGGCAAATACCGAATCTTAACGATTCAGTATTTTTTACCGAATAATTACCTACATTGCATTTACCGATTCGAAAATACAGAATCGATAAAATTCGGTATTTTCGAATCGGTAAATCTAAATTACCTACATTTAGCCCTTATTGAGGAAAGATGTGGAAACTGCAACCTAACCCCTGGGACGGGATTCATGGAAAATAGGTGTTTTGGGTGGGCGAGTAAATTTCTGAAGCCAATGAATATTTTTAAAGCTATGTATACATTTTTCACGGAAAGTCAATTCTCGCTATATATTCACATCCTTGCTTCTTCTCCTTTGCTTAATTTACACGAATGAACATATGTCAATATAACGCCAACATTTTTTTTTCATGCTTTTACAAAGCCTTCATCATGCTTTCTTACTGGCTAAACTTGACATTTCTCTTTATTAAATATGTCCCTTTTATAATATACACAAATACAGCATACCACCCTCCTCTCACTTTACATTTATCCGTACCTCTACTAACTTTAAAGCTCTTAACCGGAAAACGCTCTTCTGTGCTTCTTCTCCTTCGCGCGATGAGCCTCCTTAATGACGTAATTACGTACGTGCATCTACGTACTGCATTTTCCAAAAAATAGAAAAAGGAGAATTCCCTCCATAGAAAGCTATAAAAAACTGTGAGTATTTTGTTTTTATTATACTAAGTTTTTATATTAGGCTTTTTTATAAATATATTTTTAGTTATTATATACATATTCAGCCCTGCATTGGGTAAGGGTGTGGTCGGATTGGGGGCTGGGGGTCAGGGGGTCGCGCAGGGGTACAGGGGAGGGGTATTTTAAATAAATATTCAGAGAGCAGGAGGGGGGAGGGAGCAAGGGAACAGTTAAAAGGAATTGAGGCAGGGATCTACGATAGCATTTACCATGAATATGCCATTGCCACGCATGGTTTTATAACAAAAATCGTTGTAAAGGTATTCGTGGTAAAGGCATGTTCGTGGTAAAGGTTATGCGAGGGAATGGCATTCGCGTTGTGACGCATGCGTGGTAAAGGCATGCGTTACAATGGAATGTGTTGTAACGCCATACAACCTAAAACCGTTTACCTTCCCTTAGTTTTTGGCAATGTCCCCATCCTTGTAAATATGGAGCAGTGTCAAAAAGCAATGGGTGCAGTGCTTAATTTGAGCCAGTGGCTTCCGGTGTTTAGCACCAGCACTTAATTGTCAGCACCAGTGCTTGTGACAGTCTGCACAAGGTGGTGCTTTTTGGCCAATTTAGAGATGACCACAACAACAGTTAAGAATTAATTCAATATACATAAAAAATTACTATTGCCTGCCTCCCAAGTCATTCTTATTGCCTTGGGGGCCTGAAAGAGTCCAAATTGTCACACTTGTAGGAGTGTGAGGATTAGTGGCTGTGTTGTCATCATCTTTTGAAGGCTGGCAGGGACAATCTGTGGTGCAAGCTGCAGAGGCCTACAGAGGAGAGCCCTGGCACCTAATTAACTACAAATTAAGCTCTGAATGGGTGTTTAGGTGGGATGACCACTGCAATACCCTTTGTATGCCTTTTTCAAGCTAAGTGAAGCATGAAAATGGGCCTTATTTACAAGGCAGCGTTAAGCCACACTAAATGGCTTAACGTCGCCTTGTAAATAAGGGGCTATCGCCACCAGAACATCACTAAAAGTAACATTCTGCTGGCAGTATTCCCTTGTAAATATGCCCCTATTGACTTTTCTGAAAATCTGGCATTGATCAGCTGCAATCCAAGCCAGGGCTCCCTTAAATGGAAATAAATGACATAGGTTGCAGTTATGATAGAAAGCTGGCCTGACTTCGAAACTGCTGGCTGAAAGATGAACAGTCCTACGATGAGCGAGAGCATGAGAGACAATAAGAGAGATGAGGTCATGAAATCGAGAGGAAGAGGGGGGGGGGGAGGGTACAAGGCGATAGAAAGTGGGAGGAAGACGAAAGAGAGAGAGATATAGCTAGAGGATGAGAACGAAAGATAGGCACGAAGGCGCACAGAGACGAAAAGAACAGGTTGACGAGGGAGAGAAAAAGAATTAACAATGAAGCAAAAGAGAGTTATAGGATGGGGGATGGTGAGATAAAAAAAGAGCCATCAGAGTGAAGGAAGTAAAGAAAGAGGCAGACAGAGAAAGAGTGGGAGAAAGAGCAGTTCTAGGGAGTTATACATGGCTTCCCGGGCGCCTTGTGGATTTACGAGACCGTTATGGATGGGATAAACGAGAGGCCGGAGACCAACAATTATCTGCGTTGAACCCTCCAGCTGGAGGCCGAAGGGGCAATGTTTTGCGAGATGTGAAATCCCTTACAAGGCTGAAGCACGCTGGTAATGTGCTGTCCCTACAAATAAAAGTTTATATATTTAGCAGCTTGTACCACAAACCTGAGCCAAGTTAAAAAACATTATTGTCAACAGCTATCAGAAATCATGTATACTTTTGAGAAATTGCCAGGGACTTGCGGCCACATGCATCAACCTATTTAGGAAGTGCAAACGGTGCAAATCGGTAAATTCGTCCGTTTGCGATTCCTAAATTAATTTTTGGGATGCATCGTGCATTTTTGTGAAATTCGCTATTTTTAGCGATTTCCAAAAATGCGATTGCTTTTAAGGAATCGCAAATTTGCGATTCCTTAAAAGCAATGCATGATTGTGTTTCAAATTGCGAATTCGCAATTAGGGGGTGCAAATTACCACGAGGGTGAACCTCGTGGTAATTTGCGAAAATGTATTAAAATGCTCAAAATTGCATTTTAAAACACTGTCATGTTACAGACACACATGTCCTTAGGACATGTGTGTGTGAAACATGCACTTCAAAATACATTTCAGGGGTGCAGGGGGGGGTCCTTTGGACCCCCCCCCTGCACCCATGGAATGCATTAACATTTTGCAAATCGCTAATTGAAATTCGCAAAATGTCAATGCCTTCCCATTGATTCCTATGAGCCTTTTGGCCCATAGGAATCAATGGGAATTGCGAAATCGCAAATTAGAATTCGCATAATATTTGCGATTCGGTAAAAATTTCGATTTTTACTGAATCGCAAATATTATGCGATTTAAATCATGCATCCCATTTTGCGATTCCTTATTTGCGATTCCCTAAAAATCGCAAATAAGGAATCGCAAAACCTTACTTTGATACATGTGGCCGTTACTCTCTGTCGAAAAATGTGCTCTGGTCTCGTCAATGTCGCAATTTTTCTAATATTCGTAAAAACCTGAAAGTTGGGCAACTTGTCTGTTTGAAAAGGCGATCCCCTTAATGTCCAATTCCAACATCATGGTTCCCTCTTGGAGACCACAGTGGGGGAACCAAGACTGCACCAGGTATTCTTACAGAAATAAAGCAGAGAACAGCCTCAACAAGCATTTGCAAATCAATTGGTCTCGCCTTTGACTGACTGACTGAGTATTTATTAAGCGCACTAATGCTGAGGTGTCAAGGTGCTGGGGTAAGTGTAGTCCATGTACTGCCGAATATGGAGTGTAGAGAAAAGCCCTGTTTTATCAATTTTCGGAAGAGGGTCCTACTGGACTGTAATCCCAAATGAGTGGGAAGGGAATTCCGTAGTTTAGCCGCTTTGGCTGAAAATCCTTTTCCTCCCCATCTAACTCTTCTGGTCTTAGGGACATGGACCAGTCTCGTGTTGGCTGATCTGAGACAGCCTGATGGCGTATAGCGAGGAAATAGTAGTTGAATGTCATCTGCAACTCCTCCTTAGAGAGATTTGTGGACTATACAGAGGGCCTTAAATTCTATTCTCCGTCTGACAGGAAGCCAGTGGAGATGTTTTATACTCGTGGACATTGGATGATGTTTATACAAATCGAGCAGTACTCATGCCGCCGCATTTTGTAGTGACTGGAGTTTAGAAATCTGTCTTACACTTGCCCCCAAGTATAGTGCATTGCAGTAGTCTATCCTTGACAGGATTAAGGCTTTGATTACAGTGTGAAGAAGATAAAAGGAAGGATCACACACCTTCAGGGTGTGAAAGCAAGCAGATGACACCTGGTTGACTTGGGAGACAAGTGTTAGGTCTTTGTCAATCAGAAAGCCCAAGTTCCTGGCCTTGGGAACAGGGGCAACCAAACCAATGGTTTCTGGCCGAACTCTATGACCTCGGTTTTTCCTGTTAAGTTTCAAGAAATTCGAGTTCATCCATATCATTAGGTCCGTTATGCAATTCTGAAACCGTTCTGCCATTAGGTCCACTCTGTGTTTAACTGACACCACTAATTGGGTGTCATCCGCGTACGAAACTAGCGTGAGCCTTTGGGACCTTATATGTATTTAGCTAAGCAGCACATTAGCCTGGGTGCTGAAACATCTACTGTTCTTTAACATGGACGAAAGTAAGCACTAAACTGCGAGACATGCCAGGTATGGGAACACATGGAGAGAAATATTGCCTTTCAGCTGGAATGGTATAGTCCAAAGCTCGGATTTTAATATATCGGTGGTCATATCATTGAAAATATAACATTTGAAAAATATGTTATTGTCTACGGGTGCTCGTGGAAGACAATTTCTATGGACTGGAATCTAGAAAATGCTAAAATGATCCTGATATTTTACTGACTTCTGCTGGTTGTTTTCTAACAAAAAAGTTAAATAGAGGCAGTTGCCAATAACATAAAAAAAAGAAAGTCCCTCAGCAGAAAGCAATTCTGGTATTTTACTGACCCCCGCTGGTCGTTTTCTATTAAGACAGTTAAATAGAGGCGGTTGAACTGAAAAAAAGTCCCTAGGTGGAAGCAGTCAAGTCCTAGGACTGATAGCCAGAGCCACAAAGTACATACACATATAGGAATATACTAAAGTATATATACACTAAAGTATATACTAAAGTTTATACAAAAGGTCTCGAATGCTCGACCTGAAAAGGGAGGAAAGTGTTGCTCTAGGACCAGCCACGTGTTCTGGGTGTGGCACGGGTGGGAGTGTGAGGGCATAGTGGCATAACACAGAATTGTGGGCCCCACCCCGTGGAAAGTGGTGGGGAACCCCTAAGGCTCTGAAAGCGCACAGATAAGCTTTAGACTGAGTGGGGACCTTTTTCCCCATATAGAGTACAGCGGCATCAGTTACATTCCTTTGGCGGCATGATTGTACACAAGCCAAGATTTCATTCTCTCTAATAGAACATAGGGCTGAGAAGGCCTACAACAGCCTCCACAGCCACACTGGGTATAGAAAAGGTACTGCAGGATCAGCACTGCATAGGAAGGGTATATAGCACCCAGTACAGAATAGCACCAACTACACTAGAATAAAGCACAACCTAAGCTCTTGGACCTCCAGAAATCCACTAGCATAATCTTCGGCAATTCTTGGACCTTCACACTAAGGCCTTTCAATTACGGGTGGGCAGAACGCACAGAGTTTCACTCTGCAGAATTCCGCAGAGGTACATAAAAACTCTGTGAGATTCTGCAGAGTTCCGCGAGTGGACGGGATTTGGCTTGTCACACTGATTTGTAGCGCCAGGAGCTTATTTTGTGCTGTAAAATCAGCACAACCTGCTCCATTAGGTGTGCTAGAGGGGGCTGCTTCTTTTTTCTGCTTGAGTAGATTTTCTACTCTAGTGGCAGCTTTTGCAACACGAATGTGACAGGGAAGGCAAATTCTCGCTCTCGCTTGTCCACTTAATGTTGGGGAGTCGCACGTGAGAAAAATCTCCACTACGCAGCGGTTGGCAGATTTGTATCAGAACTTGGGCAAAACTGAGCAAACTCTGCTGGTGGAGAGGGATTTTTATACCACACCTAGTTTCAATCCCACCACAAATAATCAATAGAGTAGAACACCTCCAATATAGCTCCTATGATATTTTGTAGGGCCCAGCAAGTGACAGGCAAACCATAGCTGACTGACATTAGCTGCAGAGCGGCCATATCTGCACCCCATAATGAATCATCACAATAGATAACCCTCTATACGTGCCTCATTTACAAGGCACTCCCACACCCAGGAACATGTCTGCTTAAATAATCCACACCATGCATCTAAATCACCATTACAAAGTTAGATCACAGAAATCAAAGTCCTGTAAAACCCACAACCACAGACCAAAGTCTGTATAATTTAAAGGCCAAATAATTGGTGAACGCTGCACTATACAAATATCCAGTGATAGCTTGAAATCTGACATTTGAGGACTCAGGTACTGAAAGGAAGAAACACCTGCAATCATTTGCAGCCACAAATTTCACTTTAGTGTGGGTTTCAACTCTAGAAAGAGAGAGAGACATTAAGCCTGATTTCAATGTCGGTCGGAGTTGCCTCCGACCAACATCACCACGGACGTGGAACTGACCACCGTATGGTGCGGTCGCAAGCTCCCATTTCTTTATGGGAGCTTGTGCTGCGGTCAGTAACCGGACTAGAAATCCCTGCACTGCGTGGCAAGCACCTCACAGTGCCTGCCATGCGGTGCAAGGATTAACAAGTGCCCCCCGGGCCCTCAACTGGAGGCTGCTGAGGCAAAGAAGCTTTCTAACAGGCTTTTCATGTTGGAAAGTCAGACTTGAAAAGCCTGTGGAAAACAGGCATCATAATTCCGACGCAGTTTCCGCCGTCCTTAAGGGACTGGCCGATGAGCTCCTTGAGCCCGTCGAAAGCCAGCCAGAATGACCGGCCGGTTTCAGTTCCGACTGCGTATTTGTAATGTTGGTCAGAAAGCCTCTGTCCGCACGTCGGAGGCTTTCCAACCGACATCAAAATCAGTGCCATAGTGTCTCTGGTCTCTCTCTGAGCTACAGCAGTCCCAGCCTCAGCAGTACCAGTATGTTCCATGTTGCTCTGTGAACAAATTGAATTTGGCACATGTAAAACAAACAGGCTGCCCAGTGATCCTTAATGACTATAAAGCGATGCAGTCTAACATTGCTCCTTGAAGGTTGCATACATGTCACATTTTACGAATATCCACTTATTATTTAATCTACTTATTATTTAAATGATTGCCATTTATATTACATTTATGCTTTGTGAACATCCAGAGAATCTGGCATATAGCCAACTGTCATTGACCTATTCTGGACACAACAACTTAAATCTGTTTTGTCCAAGCTGCCATTAGAGAAGGTTGAGCTGAGGAACATATACAAGATGTCTCATGTGCATGTTAGACTGCATTTTGGAACTAGTGGGGCCTCGTCACAAGTAAGTTAACATGTGAATACATTTACATGTGCAAATTAATTTTACACTTTGTAGTAGCTTAACTGGTTTAGCAAGTCAATATTTATGAGTGTAGAGTTAATCCAAAGTGTAGATTTTCATTTATTCAGCCCCTGAATTATGTGGGTGGAGCCTAGTTTACAAGTGTAATGCTACTACTACTAACTTTTCACACATAGGCAGCTGTCTCAACCACCGAGGTGGAGATCTCCCTATGTTAAAGCATAGGGACATTTTAAAGCGTTTATTTAAACAAATAAAACAGCAAAAACATTTTTATGTTACATATTAATGTAAATTAATTTTATATATTATTTTAAATTTGGAGAAAAATAAAAAATGCTGCAGCACTTTTAGCTTAATTTTGTATTATGTGATTAATTAAATGCAATATATTAAATTAGATTATTCCCAAAAAATATGTTTTTAAATACCCACGTAACATAAAATGTTTACATTTATTTGTTATATATTAAAAGGACAAAAAATTATGTATATAATTAATTGAAATTAATGTGTTTAAAAAAAAGGTTATTTAAAAAAAATATTAACATATTTTATAATAAAACAATATTATTTATTTATGCATTTTTAATATTAAATTACATTTATATATATATTTTTTCAAAGCAGAAATTCATTTATTTATTTTCTATGATGTTCTATTTTAAGTCAAAAAAGCAAAGAGACTAACTGTGAAACCAAGGCCTCAACATGGAAAAACAATAAGTGTGTTAATGCAGACCCAAGTATGCACCCAAGTGTGACACAAATGTGTGAGCTAAAGCTGGAGGGCATGGGTACATTTTCCCATCAGTAGCCACTCTGTACCGCCCTTATTGACATAATTTGGGTTCTCCTTGCCCAGGAGACAAAGAAAAGACAGCCTGGTGATGTTATTGAGGCTGTTCCAAAACACTAAAAGTGATGTGATGTCAGTACTAGATATTGTGGATGATATTTCTAATATAAGTTGCGACTGAAAAAAAGCAGTGCAAATAAATAATATGTGTGAGTGAAAAACCATTAAAATTGGATAATACTGAGTAGATATGAAACTTTAATTTTCTTCTCAGTTTTCCAAATCTAAGAGGTAAAGTGCAAAAACAGATTTAACATAATATCTGTGAGCAATGATGGTCGACATGTTTCAGCATTATGTAGGTATAGGACCAATGCTTTCTTCAGGACCCGATGTTAGCTACTGCTACTATAAAGTGAAGTTAAAAGTGTCACCTGCAAAATCCAGGTCAAATTGATCCACCACAGACTTTTGTCACATCATGTTGAGGAGACGAACACACAGGAGAAAACATAAAAGTAAAAACATATTAGCATGATTGTGGGCTAATAATAGTGACATACATTATGTTGTCAATACGTAAAACATCATAAGTCGGTTGTGTTATTAAAATATATAAAAAATCATGTGCCGGTATATTTTTATTACCACTAGAGTAACGCAGTTACGCTACTATAAGATTCCACGGCCACTGACCCATTTGTTGTGGTGATGGCGCTTCACCCCACCTGGCTGCAGCTCAGGTATAGAGGAGCACCGCTCTATAAAAGAACAAAGAGACATTCGAAAGAGCAAAGAAAGGTTGAGCTTGTAATCAAACATTGTATTTCATACTTGAAGATGTTTCCAAATCGTAAATTACAACTTGATTCCTGTAATCAAATTGTCCTTCCATAGAATGATTGAGAACAAGATGTAGAAATTCCCACACTCACACTAGCTGATATATCATGTGTACCCGGGGATTGATGATAAACATACTTACATACATTACTTTTACTAATAACCATATTTGTCCCTTAGCACGGACAATAAAGTTTAGTATATACAATCACTCACTGACCAATTGTGGCTTTAAAAAAATAAATAAATAAATAAATTTAGAAATGATCAGGTAGATCGTATTTCCTTAGCCCAAATGGTTATTTATTGGTAGACAGCCATTATCAGTAATGAACAGCGTTTCTTCCCGCGAACATGAACAGCAAGCTGTATTGGGCATGTAGATGTTCGTCGTCATGCTATTATAGGCCATCCCAATACACGATTAGCCGAGCACAATTGTAGTCGGTCAACGCTTGTGACGCCATTATAGTCGTTTGCCACACAACAATATAGCCAGTTAGTTCTTATGCCAAACAATACTTCTCTGCAGGTATTGGGGAGTATGAATCGGACACTCACGCGTTCACACGTTCAGCAGCGTTATTTTAAAGCCCCGATATTTAACAAATAATGTGTATTCCGGCTTACCTGCCCGTCGGTGTCTCCAGACCAGCTTCTGTGCTGTCTGGGGAGGCACCGAACGGACGCAGCGCCGCCATTTTCAATCCTGGTGTGTCCGTGCACGTGACCGCGTGCGCGTGACACCAAGCATTCTGGGTATTGTAGTTTGCTACGATCGGGAAACTCACGGATACAAATGTTCCCTTAGGGTTTTATAGTGTAGATTCAATTCTAAAGCCTCATTATAATTTATGAGTGATCTAAGAGGTCTACAATAATTGTCTCACCAATTTAGGAGAGGTTTTTATAAAAAGATACAAAGGGAGAAAATCGAGTGAGAGTGTGGAATGCCTCTAATTAGATCTTATAAACTCAATATTAAGGAAATCAATTGCGAGGCAATAGAAGAATGCATTGTAATACATCAACCTTCATGTTTAGACTCTGAAAGCAACATATAGAATTCAAGAGCCATATATCTCATTATATATGATCACAAGAAGGCTACTAGGGTGATATATTTTTTCATACTCTGCATGATACAATGTATAAGTGCTTGTACTGACGAGAATGTTGTAGTTACACCCCAGGGTCATATATGTTCACAAATTGGTTGCTCAAGTGATTTCCTTTCACAATCTGCACAATACAGAATGAAGGTGCCTGTACTGGCAAAAATATTGTCACGACGACCCAGGAACGTAAAAAGTACTTTTTCTGGCCATATGTCAACAGGGAAACACACAACCGTTATATGTACGACTGGATTGTTAGAGGCACATGCTTTTGGTCTACATGATGCAGGTTTTAGGTGCCTGTATTAGCCAGTCTGTTATTGCTGTACCCCAGGATAGGACACCACTTTGGCCCTAGCCTTAGAATGAGACATAAACATCTCAACTGATTTGGCTTTAAAGCTACATCCATGGGATAGGTTCATTTAATCCCTCCTTGTCGCTGTTCAACTTGTACACCCACTTTTGTTCTTTCTTGAACAGAAATCTACTGACATCAGGGCAAAGTTCGGGTATCAGAGGCTGTTCTAATACAGTCCAAACAAAATTGTTGGGACTATGGCCAACTTCGAGGAAATGAGTTGTCAGACGGGTCGCCTGCTTGCGACATCGGACAGTACTCTTGTGCTCCAAGATTCTTGTCCTTATTTTCCTAGTGGTCATGCCAACGTACCGCTTCTTACAAGGGCACGTGATCAAGTAGATCAGTTTATCACTGTTCCAATTTGTAAATCAGCGCTGTTGCAAGGGTCTATAAGTACCTATGTCAACAAATTCCGATTTACACGTTTGTGGGCATACTGAACAGGTCCCACAAGGATGATGTCCCTGTACTGGCGGCAGATCCCATAGCGTGCCAACTTGTCTAGGTTCCTTCATTTTTGGTCTGGTATGGACCAATTGATCTTTAAGGTTCTGTCCTCTTTTAAATGCAAACAGGGCCATAGGGGTGTTATCACCACCCGTGTTTAAAATAGACCAATGTTTACGAATAATCTTTTGAACCTGGTTCGACCTAGTATTAAAGGTGTTGACAAACGTGATTCTGTTTGACTTTTCTTTGGGCGTAGCCACTTCGAGAAGAGATTCTCGGTTATTATTTGATGCCCGTTTTTTTGACTGGCGAATTATTTTTCGTGGATATTTCTTTTCTTCAAGTTGCTCCTCTAGTTTTTTAGAGTGTGTCGCGAATGCTTCTTTACTTGAGCAATTCCTCTGGACCCTGAGGAACTGACCAAAAGGCAAATTGTCCCTCAGGGCCCTGGGGTGGCAACTGTCATAGCTCAATAAGGCATTCTTTGCCATTGGCTTTCTGTAGAGTTCTGACGCCAAGCCTCCTGTTGCAGTTGCTGATATTTTTAGGTCCAGGAAGGCTATATGCGTTTTGCTGTACTCCACAGTAAATTTCAGAAATGCATTGCGGGTGTTCAGCCAAATGTGAAAAGATAGCAGATCTTCCTCACTCCCACGCCATATAACCAAAATATAGTATATATATTGCTTCCAGGTCTGAAGCGACAATAGGTAGGGGTTGGCAGGTGTGAAGACCTCAGTTACCTCGAAGTTGTGTACATACAGATTAGAGAGACTCGACGCGAAGACACTACCCATACTAGTCCCAGATGTTTGTAGGTAGGCAGTGTCTTCGAACTTAAAATAGTTATCTTTCATCGCTATTTCTGCTAGACCCATGATTAACGATACTGGTGTGATGGACTGGAGGTCTCGTTGTTCCAATAAATTTCCAACTACTTCGAGTGTTTCTGTTTGAGGTATTGAAGTATACAGTGACTCCACGTTAAATGAAACCAAAATGTCCGTGGTACTGTCAAACTGTATATCAGGAAGTAACCTTAGGACATCCTTAGTGTCTTTAAGGAACGTCGGCATTTCCCTTACCATTGGGTTTAGGAAATAGTCCACAAAGGTGGAAAGGGGCTCAAGAATCGAACCAATTCCAGCAATAACTGGCCGCCCTGGTGGAGGTCTTTGGGGTTTGTGGACTTTTGGGAGGCAGTAAAAATATGGAATAACGGGGTGAGTAATTCGAAGGTATTGACCCTCCTCTGATGTAATCCACCCTTCTGAAACCGCCTCCTCCCCCAAATGTCCAATGGTGACTTGTAGTCGTTCTGTCGGGTCTTCTGCAAGAGGACGATATGACTTACGGTCCTGCAATTGTCGCAAGCATTCGTTCCGATATGTATCTGTATCGAGTATAACAATGGCACCACGTTTATCGGCCTGCTTGATTGTGATGCTAGTTTTAGATGTTAATCCTCGCAAGGCCTCTTGTTCTTTCATATTGATAAAGGGCTTATTTGTGGTGTGGTAGAGATTTTTTACATCATTTTCAACCGCCTCTTCAAATGTTGATACCTTTGTCGGTAAGCCAACCACTGGTGGATTAAATGTCGATGTTTTTTTTAAAGCAGTGTTCTTATCAATTTCCATATCTCCAATGTTTTGTTTGGCAAAAAAGTAGTGAAGTCTAATTTTCCTAAAGAATTTTACTAATTCGATCTATGCCACAAAAAGGGTCTCCTCTTTGGGTCGCTACAAAACCCAGACCCTTATTTAACAAGCTCTCTTCATCCTCAGTTAGTACATGAGAGCTTAAGTTAATCAGGAGGCTGTCGTGTTGCTTGGTCCTGCTTGATCCTGAGGATCCTGAGGATCTTTGGCCTCTCTAACTGCAGTGGGTACTGGGTCCAGTTTGTAGGATCTTTTCCATCCTCCCTACTGAATCGCCCCCTCCATCTTTCTCCCCCATGGTTTTCTTGATATTATTTTTGTTACTCCTAGTTTTTCCTATACCTTTTACCCCCCTCGCCTTTTCTTCAGGTTTACTATTAAATATTCCTTTTCCCTGTGTGTTTCTCTTTATCTGGGGCTGGGGCCATGTTTTTTACTAAGCTCACAGGTTCTTTTTCTACCTCCTTACCACTTCCCTGCCACCTTGGGGCTTGTCATTTCTAGGGATATTCTACCACCTCCTAGGGCGAGGGATGTGCTGCTTTAAACTCCTCCTTTCACCCCGTTGTTTTATGATCATTGGGTAACAATATGTGCATACACTAGGCTGCTTTTCTGATTCAGGGAATTCTTCGTCACTCCTTCCTCTCTGGTGACTACCCCTTCCTGACTGTCCCCGACTAGCCTAACTATAGAAGGCATTGAATAACCGGGTTTTAGAACCCAGCGGCGCCAGGGGCTCACCTTCGGGTTCACCTGTCTTAGAATACAGAGACACGGGATACTTCTCGGTGGCGTCAAAGATCGATTTTATTGGCTGCAACCAGAAACAGAAGTCCACGAAGTACAACACAGAGTATATTCGTAGGAGACTGCTCGAATTTGTAAGGCGAGTCATCCTCTTTTATGCCAAAAATCACATTCCGGACAAACACCCACTATTTACAATTTGTCCAATCATGGGTATTATTACAAAAGGTATCGCATGACGGCAAACCCACTTTTCAGTTGTCCGGCCCACCATTAATTATACAGGAGAGCCCAACATTCCTTCTTACACAAGTCGGACAAATCCATAATAAAAGGACCACAACCCATGTCATAAAAGAGGCCATAAAGGAAGAAACCGAAACAAGTACAGAGCAGGATAAGGAATGTGTGTGCATATTGAACGTTACAATGTCCTGTGTTCTGATCCTCAATCTTGATCAGCTATCGGGCAAGGAACTGGCTTAGCAAGGTCAGCTTCAGGCAACGAGGTCAGTTCACTCGGTTCATCCAAAAGTCAGCACGAACTCAAGCTAACGTGTACGTGTACCAAGGACTCGTTCGGCCGCAGTCGACGGCCTATGTGAGGGCAACCACAAGATGGCTGCCATGCACAAAATGGAACCCATGGTTCGGAACGAAATCTCCAAATACATAGTGAATCTGTCGGTCTAACATGACGAAATCACTCGTACTTGCCGAACTCACTAGTTACGGTTTGCTACTATCAAATTCGTAACGAAACCATGACATTTATAAAACGGGTTCAGAATTCACGGAACCTCAGCATTAGCCCTTTTATTTGTATCAGTTCCCCTATCATGGTTTTAAACTGTTCCCTTTGTGTTTTCAAAATCTCATTATTCAGCATCGAAACCTCTAGCAGGCCTTGCAATGTTTTTGGGAGAATTACCATTGCTTCAAGCATTAAGGCACTTGAGGTAACTGTAACCTCCAAACTGTGTATAGATGGTCCCAAGTGTTCACTTCCTATACCTTGGGGGCTACCAGGTCCATCCTTCACATCGGGATGGTCCGTTGTGTGGTTATTGTCCTTTTTACTATGAGCCTCGCTGCTTGAGACTTCCTCTAAATCCTCCCTCTCAAATTCTTGATCAGTTGAAGGAGGGAAGAGTCTTGGTGATGAGGACAACCTTGCTTCTGGGGGTATCCCTGAAATATTAGAGCTAAAATGTAAGAAGTACAATAAAATTAAACAATTCGGAGCATGTTTGACAAAAAAAATGGAAATCAGAGAAAGACTAAGCCAGAGATCTTGTCATTGGCTGGGAGCATTTTGGGGCATATGTATGAAGCCTTTTTCCCGTTCTTTTTCTACCCACTTACCACTTCCCTGCCGCCTTGGGGCTTGGTCATTTCTAGGAATATTCTCCCACCTCCATTTGCAAATGGGAAAAAGCCTTTTGGGATGTATCATCCCAAAAGGCCCTCGCAGAATAGGGAATAGTAATTTGCAATTCCCTATTCTGCAAATGCATTTAAGGAATCACAAATTGCAATTTCTTACATGCAATTCTGGAAGCACCAAAGTTGTGCAATTTTGCCTTTTGAAATTGCAAATTACCACCAACTTCAAGTTGGTGGTAATTTGCGATTTCTTAGAAAAATGCACTTTTTTGTATTTTTCAAAGTGCCATGTGGTGCACATGTATGTGTGCCACATGTGCACACATGCTTATTTCATGGGTGAAATAGGGTGTCCTTTTGACAACCTTGCACCTTTGAAATTGCATTCGCAATTTGCGAGTACCTAATGGGTACTTGCAAATTGCGAATATCTTCCCATTCATTCCTATGGGCCTCTAGGAAGGTATTCCTTAATTGCGAATCGCAATTTGCGATTTTCAATGAAGAAATACGTATGACTTACAGTTAATATTGCGAATCCTACATGCATTGCATTTTGCGAGGACTTAATAGCGAATCGCTAACATTCGCTATTAAGGACTCACAAAACGCTTTCTTGATACATATGCCCCTTTGTGCTGGGACCTGCGAAAAGGAACTTTCTTTGGATTTGACGTCATTCTGCCATTTTATACGAATCACATCCATACACAGAGCAGTATCCTTCCGTTCCAGGGACTAATAGGGCAAAGCTTGCTTTTTGAGACCAACATTTTTTTTTTCTTTAACCCACTGTGTTTTTTTACATTGAGGAGGGCCTGGCAGAGTCCTTAACGTTATACAAAAACCACAACAAAAGAAAACTCGCACTGACATAGCCAAATGCTGCACAGTCAATGCTACTGGGTTGGCCAATGTTTATGTGAGATAAATAAACACGCCCTTTGTATAGTTTGCCTGGGCACTAGATGCAACAGGTGATGTTACTTGTATTCCAACACAGGTTTAGTAACACGTCTCTTAAGAGTCAGTAATAGGAACATATGTGAACACCTAGAATAAAGGATATAGAACAGGAATAGAAAAGAACAAGAATAGAAAAGGCCCTAAACTAGAAGGGGCCTGCTGTGAAGTATTTGCATTAGGGGATGTGGGTTAATGGCCAGTCCAGGGACCAATGGCAAAGCCCCATAACATTTGCTAAGCAAACTAATGAGTTTATCCAATTTAACTGCCTGTAAAAAAACAAAAAATACAACTTTGTGACTTCCAGGTATGACTTTCCACCACAACTGTTTTGGAAGGTGGTAGCACCACACACATTTCTTGTCAGCATAATGTGCTTCAGTAACATAGACACAATGTCAGTGTAAATTACAACAATAAGGATGTGCAATTTGTAAATAGCTCTTCATACTTTACTTCTGCTGTTTCTAAGAGCTTTATATACCATATGTTACCATTAGCCAATTCAATCTAGCTCAATTTATTGAACACATAATATGCCCAAGATCAAACCATGTGTTCAATAGGAGAGACACGATTAAAAGACAGAACTGCTCGTTTCATGGTTTGACTTCGCCACTGTGCACCATTTTAGAGAAAACAATATGATACTAAGTGCAGTCTTTTCCAAAGGTCTTCTTTTTATACATTTACTACCAATTCTTATCTTGATTGTTTTTTTGTTTTTTTTTTGTTTTTTTTTTAAAACCTTTATTTCGACAAAAGCAATACAGTTGCAGGCCTACAACCACAGGGGCCGGCGTTGCTAAAACGAAACGGAAACACAAAATTGCATCGTTACACAGCTCTTCAGCCGACAGCCCGGGGGCCCGGCAGCGATTCCGCATATTATTCTGAAAAGACCTGTGGTGGTAAGCAGGATAAATTCAAGGTTTCACATTTTACATATATATAAATAAACAATAAAAATAAACTGAAAAAACTAGCGAGGCAGAAAGAGACTATATGGTGAGTGTCCGTCCCGGGGGGGGGGGAAGCCGTATTGGAAAATGATATGTGCAATGTAGATAGATGAGATCTTGGGAGGGGGGGGCCGGGAGCGAGTGATCACAGCATCAGCAGGAATATGCACCAAACAAGGAATGTGCGGTTACGGGGACAGAGGTATTTCAGGGACTTCCACAAGAGGAGGGGTACAGAACTCCCCGCGGTATAGGTTCCATTGGTTCCATAGTCTCCCCCACTTCTTAGGTCTACCACGTGCAACATATACGTTTTTTCCCTAAACATGCACCAATCCATGTTTTCTTTCCAAGCTGAAATCGTGGGTTTTCTTTGGGATCCCCATAGTTGTGCTATGTCCCTCTTAGCTACCATGTTTCCAAGGGTAGCCCATTGCATCTGTGCCACATTATAATCTTTTGGTTTCCACACATTCAGTAAACAGCACCGGGCCTCCGGCAACAACGAAACTCCCGTAACCTCTCCATGACAGCATGCACATGATTCCAAAACACCACCACATCCGGGCACTCCCATATGATATGAAGGAAGGTAGCAATCAAACCACACCTGCGCTTGCACAACCCATCTATAGAATAACCCATACGCAACAGCCGGGGACCTGTGATATAGATACGATGTAGGATTTTTAATTGCACCAGCTGGAGACGGGCCGGAATCGCGACCTCTTTAGGAGAAGATATTGCAACCTGCCAATCTTCATTGTCCAACTCCAGTCCATCGCCGGTCCAAGCACCCGCGTCAAAAGTCTTGACTCTGTTCTTGACCCAGAGATCCCCGACCCTACTAATACCAATGAGGTCCCACTTCTCAAAGCCCTTCGTAGTCCAAAGACTACCCAATCTCTCTGCAGCGTAAAGCAGGGTCGCTCTAGTCAATCTGTCTGGCCACACCCGCACCGCGACCCCGGTGGGCCCAGTCAGTTTCTTTCCAGTCGATTTGGAGTATTGCGCCCTGTTATAGTTCCCTCCCGGCAGCTGCCCTTTGTCCATTTCGAATGCAGGATTTGGAACAGGGCCGTACATTGCGTGATTAATTGCACTTAATTGGGATGCCCAGTAGTAACGTTTAATGTCTGGCAGCGCGATGCCCCCATCGTACCAGGGCAAAGTCAACTTCGCTAGGGCAATGCGGGGAGGCCCGCCCCATATCAACTTCCTCTATAGGCTCTCAATCACACGAAAGTAACTGGCTGGTACAAAATCAAGCGTATTTTGGAGGGCATACAGGAATCGGGGTAGGGACATCATCTTGAAAAGAGCTGCCCTTCCGAGTGGGGACAGCGGCAGGCCGCACCAAGCCGTCACGTCGGATTAAAGCCGGAGAAGCGGGGGAAGCAGGTTCCGTTCATACATAGCCTCGGGGTCTAGAGATATAAAGATCCCCAGATATGTAAAACCAGCATGTTAGATCGGTATCGGGCAGACACGTGGCAAGGAGGGTACTTTCCCCGGTGAGTGAGTAAATAGTAGATTTAGCCCAATTGATAACTAGACCAGAGTTCTTCCCAAACGAACTAAGTATGTCAAACAGTACCCCCAGTGATTTCTGAGGGGAAGTGAGATATAGCAGAATGTTGTCTGCGTATAGCGATATGCGGTCTTCAAAGTCAGGGGACCACCTAATGCCTTTAAGCGGCGGTTCCCACCGCAGCCAGACTGCTAGGGGTTCTAAGGCAAGCCCGAAGAGCAATGGAGATAGAGGGTACCCCTGTCGTGTACCCCTCTCAAGAACAAAGGATTACGAGACTTTGCCGTTAACCACCACCTGGGCCAGCGGTACCTCATACAGGAGTTTAACCCAACCGATAAACCTGGGGCCAAAACTGAATTTCACGAGGGCCTCCCACAAGTACGGCCATTCCACAGTATCGAAGGCCATCGTGGCATCCAAGGAGACCCAGATGGCCGGCTCGCGCAACGACTCCGCTATCGCCAGGACGCCATGGAGACGACGCAGGTTAAGCGCGGTGTTACGGTGGGGAATAAACCCGGACTGATCGGGGTGTATCAGGTCGCCGATCACCTTTATCAGCCGGTTTGCCAGAAGTTTTGCTAAGATCTTGGGTTCGGCATTCAAGACTGATTTCGGTCTGTATGACGCACATAGGTCCCGGGGTGTCCCTTCTTTATGAATAACAACAATGACGCTAGTCTCTGATCTCGGGGAAGGGACCCAACATCTCGCGATTCTAAAAACATCTGACGGAGGTGCGACGCCATTTTGTCGGGACACAACTTGTACAGTTCGATAGGGATGCCATTCGGGCCCGTAGCTTTCCCCAAGCAAATGGAGCGGATAGGGAGCGCTATTTCGTCGTTAGAAAATTCCGCCTCCATAAGCTCTTTGTCCGAATCAGACAAGCTAGGCAATTCGATATCTCTGAGCAACAAGTGCGAGTCCTCCTCCGGTCTGTCTGAGACTGGTGCATATACCTTTTGAAAATGGTGTGCAAAATCCTCCACTATCTCAACAGGATCTACAACTCGCACTCCATCTGCTCTCTCATTAACAGGCACAACACGATTCAGTCTTTCCCTTTTATCCAACCAGGCAATCAGTTTCCCCGCTTTATCTCCAACATCATACAGTCGCCCCTGTTGCTCACGACTCACAACCTTGGCCACATCAGTCACCAGAGCTCTATAATCAAACTGTTTGAGGGATAAAGCGTGTAATTTATCCTGTGTGGCTCCAGATTGCAGCTCTTCTTCCAAGTCAGTGATTTCAGTCTCCAGTCGTACAACCTCCTCATTCTTACTTTTCTTCGCACAAGCAATCAACGACAAAGTTTGGCCACGGATTACCGTCTTGAAAGCCTCCCATAGTAAATGGAGGAAGACACCGACCCTACATTTTCAGCGAAGTAATGATCCACAGACTTAACCACACCAGCCCTGGTTCTGGGATTGCGAAGGTGCCAGGGATTAATCGGAGCCACTCGACCCTCTGCTCCCAGCTGTATATCAATAGAGAGCCAAAGTAGGGAGTGGTACGAGATACCCCTGGCTAGGTGTCTAACTTCTCTCACAGAGACGGCCTGCGCCGCCGGAACAAGGACATAATCGACCCTGGCAAGGCTCCCATGTGCACCCGAGTGAAAGGTGTATTGTGCCTGTCCGGGGTGCAGCAGCCTCCAACAATCCACCAGACCCAGTGTTTCCAGGAAGTTACCCAGCCAAGACTGTGACCTCGCAAGATCCCTGGGGGGGCTGCGGTCCTCCCTACCACAAACAACGGAATTAAAATCACCACCCACAGCCAAAATACCTTCGGGGAGCCCCAACACCACTTTTCCCAAATCGGAAAGCGTCGTAGTTTGTAAACCTGGCGGGACATACACAGAGAGTATGGAGATAGATGATCGCAGCATATCGTCCCCTATCGTCAAGTATAGTATTGTCTATTTCCAGGGGGAGGGAGTTCCTGAGAAGAACGCCAGCCCCCCTCGACCCAGTAGTGAATCCCGAGTGCGCTACCAGACGATAACCTCGCCTGACTTGTAAGGTCTGAGACGAGGGGCAGAGGGCAAGCGCTCAACCAGTGTTAGACCATGGGCCAACAGAGTCAAATGGCGGCTGGTGACGACAGACAAAGACCAAAAACGAAACCGAAAGTACTTCAGGGGCACCAGTCGACTTCCACCGGCCGTTGTTGTTCAATTGCCACCTGGGTATCTCGGGGCCTCAAATCCCGGGCTGCTCATCGGTGTAGGCCGCCAAATTTCGAAGTGGAGTAAGTCCGGTTCCCGGCAGCCAAATCGATTTCTGAAAAGAGCTTCTATGTCAGCAGGGTAATATCCATAAGAACCCGTCGTCTATATCAGGATCCGTGGCAGGATATATGCGGGAGGCGGCGAGGGCCTCGGGAGCCCTGTGCTCACGCGACCATCTTGGATGCGCCCTAAGCTCCTCCCCCCTTATTTTGATTGTTAGTGCTTTAAGTCGGTGAAAGAAACAAAAGTTTAGGATTACATTCCAAAATTGACTGTCCAACGGCACAATGTTTTCACAAAAGAAAGACTGGATTAAAAACCCTTCATCTCTGCCAGCAGCAATGTAGCCCTCAATTAAAACCCAGACCGTACATTTTGGCACGTGAGAAAATGTTTACAAGTACCTATGATCAAAGGCAATAAAAGCTCTTTTTATGGCATCCTCTTGCAGGCGGGTGCTGTGAGTAACTGCTCCTGCCTGCAAGGGGATTATCTGGGGCTCCACGAGACCCCCTTTCCCTCCTCCACAGGGCTACTCGGCGAAGCCTCCTCCAGACAAACCCCCTCCAGTTCCTTATTGCCACATCCCCTGCCCCTATTCCCATCCTGTAATAGAATCTGGTCATATCAGCTGTGTGTGTGTGTGTATGCTGGAGCTAATATGTAAAAATGCAGGCCAATTACCTCCTAAGGACCCCTATGTTAACGTATGATAGTGTCTGCTAATCCAAGTTTTTTAGAGGACTACACTTTGCAAGCTGAGAGTTTTTAGACCATACTGTGTTAAAGGTAATGAGAAAGCCCACAATTGACTGAAGTTGCAACTCCTGACATGGATCTATCTGACAGCTATGCAGAATATCAGGCTTTAATCTAGGACCCAGCATTTTATCACTCTGAATAGGCAATTTAGAGGTGGGACATCCAGTGTTTGAGGCGCAGCACTTCTCCCATCTCTTATGCTGGGCAAGTGCCACTGCTAAAGTATTTCTTGAGTGTGTTTTTACACCATTTGTTATCACATAACCTGTTACGGTTGGATTCTTATCTAGATTTTTCTTACCAATCTTTAGAATCCTTGGTTGACTGAATCTTTATTGTCAGAAGTGTGAAGGGAAGATCACCAATTTCATAACTCATTACAATTTTATAAAAGACCACTTCAATCCAAATTCAAAGGACCAATGACTACAGAAAAAAAATTAAAGGATTTATTATAAAGCCAAAAATAACTGAACATACAAGCACCTCAGCAAGAGGTTCAGAAAATAAACCGGCACTAATACAAACATAATCCTACGCAAGAGTCTCAGATGACTCAAGATGTAAATCAGCGTAAGTTCAAGAAGCATCAGGCACGCAATGAAAGATCCTACTTGAAGCCTTGATTGCATTTACGAAAAAGGAAGAAAAAGTTAGTCTGTCCCTACACTAACTCTAAGGTGACATCCCTACTTAGCATCCCTCCCAGACAAGAGAAAAAAGGTGCCAGCAGTACTTCCTATGAAGTACACCCACTTTCAATAGGTAAGTAGCCTAAGCTACAGAGCTGGTTCTAAGGTGCTACTTCCTACACCCTTCTCCTGCCTATCTACCATAAGTCTTCTCCAAGTCTGCTCTCCACCCTCGGGGGTGCTGTCCCTAATACAAAATCCCAAAAACCTTGAACACGCCCTAAACACGCCCCTCCAGGCAGGTGCTTCCTCCTGGACTTTTCCAGCAGACCTGCATCTCTGTCCAAAAACCTTTGCTGTGTCCTTGGGTCCCAGGCACCTTCTCCGCCAAATGTAACATTTCTGCATTCCGATTCACTCCCTCCATACTCGCTCCTACTTTCCTAACTTCTAAACAAAGGATTATTCTACCTAGCCAGCTAGGCGTCCTTCAACCTGCAACAGAAACGTGTGAGAAACAACCTTGCACACGCTCTAAGTTACAATTCGAATTCAACTGCGAAAGGAGCCTTTCCCAAGAAAACACATTTCAGATATGCAACGAATAGCTAATCTAAGAAAATACAGTTAGGCCTCTACTGGCGTTCTCATGTCTCAGGCCTTTAACATTTAAATGCATTTCTAACATTACACCATAAACATTACATCTATCATTCCTAAGCATCATATTTCATTATTTCTAAAGCATTACATTTTCTCACGTTAGAACATTACGCTTCCTTATTAATAGGCAATCTACATGTGCAACTTCAATATGGCATGTTAATCCTAATGCAATGTTTTACACACAAAGTAATAATTTTCGCATCACTTAAGGCATATTCTCGGTTAAAGCATTACATTAGTCTTCAATTAATATGAGCACACATCTACTTATTGCAACATTCTCGGCCTAGTACTACATTTCTAATAATCATACATTAACACAGTCCTCTAAATATGCATGTGCTGACTACTCGAGATTATGGTGCACCCCTACAAATTTCAGAATAACATGGCGCTCTATCAACCTAATCTTTTATTTGAACCAGCACCCTATAGCACCTCTTCACATACCTCATGCTTGACCCCATGATAATACTGGAATACTGCACAAGTGCCCTCTCAGCACATATGGCTTTATAGCAAATTTAAGTTAAAATGTGCCTGTAAAATTCACTCTTCAACCTGATGTTTTCAAAATGTTCTTATGGAAACCTGTGTATGCTTTTTGAAGACTGTAGTCTCACTTGTTTCACTGAATGGCACTGAGGCTTTGACCATTGTCCATGTATGCAGTGGAGAGGGTTGGGCTTTCCAGTAGAGGAAGTGGGAAGTACAAGTTGAGAAGCAGGTGGCACCAGTTTGACACAGTCTACCAGATAGTGCAGCTGTCTGATTTGCTAACGAGATCTTGGGGACATTCAGAAAGTTGACCTAGGAATGCATTCCACGTGTTGCTTACCATTGCCTTTGTGTTTTGTAACTCACTTTTTCTGGCTTTCTATTTGCTGGCTTTATTTGCTTTAGGCTGTCCAGCTCGAGTTCAGCCCTCCAGTTGCCCAACCCTTGTTTACTGTATTCTTCCACAAACTCGGTTTTTGTAAACAGACTTTTAAATCTTGTTCTTATGTTGTCACATTTACTGTGTATTCAAAGACAAAGGTCAAATGCCAGGCTGTACCTTCCTGGGAGCTTGGTGTTTAATTGTATTTCTCTGGCTTCAAAGTGAGAGGATTTATAAGACAGTCATGCTGGCTACTGGGGCTCTGCTCGAGAAAGGCTGTACAATTTTATTTTTTCTATTTTTCTAGCACACAACAAAATTTAAATCTCTTTAAATGAACTGTGCTGATGATCAAATCAATACATTGGGTGATGACATTTCCACACATTATCGTATGTGCACTTTATACTTTTATCAGTAAAACTGTATGTGAGTGCAAATGTAATGTTCATTTCAATTGAAGATGTGCTGTCTGTAATGGCAGTACACTACTAAACCATGCATACTCTATGTTACCCCACTCTACTCTACTCTGTACCCCAACACTCCACTCAACTGCACTCTACTATGCACCACTTTACACTATGCCACTCCATTCCACACTGCGTCACTGCACTCTTTTCTGCATCACTCCACTCTACGCCTCCCTACTCTACACCACTCCACATTACTCTATGTCAATGCACTCTATTCTACTATGTACCACTGCACTCTTCGCCACTGCACTCTACACCACTCCGCCCAACACCACTCCATACCACTCTACTCTGCAACACTGCACTCTGTGCCACTGCAGTCTACGCTAATGCACTCTACTCCACCATATGCCAGTGCACTCTATGCCAATCCCCTCTATTCCACTCCTCCAATGTACTCTGCACCACTGCACTCTACTCTGAAACAACCTACTCTACATCACTGCACTCTGCACCACTGCACTCTACACCACTATACTCATAACCAAGCGCTTTACGCCAGTCTACTCTGCACAACTGAACTCAATGCCACTGTACTCTATGCAACTGCACTCTACGCCAGTTTACTCAAAACCAAGTGCTTTATGCTAATCTACTCTGCACCATTGAACTCTACACCACTGTACTCTATGCAACTACACGTTATGCCATTGTACTGTCACTTCATTCTATGCCACTACATTCTACTCTGCACCACTTGTACTCTATGCCACTGCTATCTGTTTCACTCTATTTTGTGCCAATGCTCTCAACGCCACTCTACTCTGTGCCACTGCATTTCCTGCCACTCTACTCTGTGCCACTGCACTCTTTGCCAATGCACTTCTCGTCTCTTCACTATACACCTATGCATTCTCCAATAGTACTCTCTGCAACGCTGCACTCTCTGCCACTCTGCTTAATGCCACTCTCTGCGACTGCGCTCTACACCAATGCACTCTACACCACTTTTCTCAAAACAATACACTCTATGGCAATCTACTCTGCACCACTGCACTGCACGCCACTATAATCTACTGTATGCCACTGCACTTACACCACTCTACTCTACACCATTGCACTGTATGTCACTTTACTCTGCACCAGTGTACGGCACTGCACTCTATACCAATGCACTCTATGCCACTCTACTCTACCCCGCTGCACTCTGCAACACTATATTCTACAGCACTGCACTCTCTGCTATTGAACTCTACTCAATGCCACTCCACTCTGCAATGGTAGTCGAATTAGATGCAATGTACATGGGGCCCCTTTGGTAGACCACTGCACCAGACACGGCCACACTCCAGATACTCTACAATGGCTAGTCCTAGAGAAGATTATCCTAGGGCCTAGAGGTGGTGACGTTACGCACATTCTCACCCTTAGAGAATCCAAATGGATGACCATTCTAGATACCATCCGGAATGGGCTGAATGAAGCTGAGAGCAGCTATGCACAGTTGGCCAGGTTTGGTCGTTGAATCTGGAATAGAAGACCTTCACCCTCATGTTTGAGAGGTGCATCTCACTTAGTTTTGCATATTATCTGTATGTTATGTTGAGATATTGCATTGTGTTGCCTATATATGTCTCCGATCGCATGAATCTGAATTATATCCAAAATCATTTTTGACTCATGTTACATCTGAAGAGACAAACTCATGAATGCTATCGTCTCTCTATAATAGGTATTTTGCTGACTTTTGAGATTATGGATAATGAACACTGATGTGTGTACATCTCCTTCCAGTACCATACGCGAATTGTGTATCCATTGAAATGTCTCTAACGGTGCAATTGTGTAAGGTAGCTCATTGATTTGTCAACTGATGTTATCCATTAATAACTGCCCAGCACTGTCTCACTGAACTTATAGACTTACATTAATCCAATGATTTATTTATTTATCCATCGAGTGTGTGGATGCACGCCACTTCACCCTCCTGTGAGAGAGGTGCGTGGCGGTTTTCAGATTTTTTTTTTAAATGATTGCCCATTTGAAAAACATGCGTTTCATGTTTCTAAATGATATGGTATTAGCCCTTAGACCCGGGTCAGTCCGCTTTCTATGGGGATTGTTTCAGGATCGTCAATAGAGTTTCCCCAAGAGATGACCCGGAACGTCTTTAGTGGGAGTCCCTTTTCTATATCAATAGCGTAGTTTTCCGTCCGCACGACTGCAGAGTGTTGGTTCCCGTGATTGAGAGCGGATGCCGAGTGTGATTGAATACCTCACCAAGGTATGACAACGTTCAAAAACGTCTGTGGGCCAGGGGAGGATACTATACTATATTGCATTTAGCTAACAGTGATTTCCCCGATGTAGGAAATGACCCATTTTGAATACGACTGAGCACGACGCGGCAGCCCACCTTGACTAGGTATGTTTTTTGACACTGGGTGCGGAGTTACGGTGGTGATCGGTACTATCCCATATTTTTACTCCAAAAAGATTTATAACACCCCGCATCTTTGATTCTTAGGTCTTGGGTTTGCCCACAGTCGCGATAGACTGCTCCATAATTACCATATGAATAGACTGCACCTTAACTAACATATGAATAGACGCGCTTACGGTCTACCTATTTCAAGGTAGGAATTCTATAATAATATGATCTGACTTCAGGGTTTGGATGTTCCAAGACTCTTTCACTTCTAACATAGTGTATTATAGAGCTTTCTACAGGATGATACACTATACTGATTGCACGTGGAACTCGGGTCTTGTATCACAATATATATGAGACTCCAGAATTAGTTTTAAAATACTATGTTCAATTGTGAGATGTTGTTTACAGTCGAATTTCTGATATACTACTATGTCAGGGGTGACATGTGTTTACTAATATAGATCAATACGTGTTGGTAGAGGGTTGGTCCACCTTGGTCTGTTTGGTGGTGTCTTTTAAGAGCCTCTAAGGTATACATAAGCAGCCTCTTGTAATTTATTGGTATTAGTCGAATAGTAATTCATTTACCCTGTTTATAGCTAGGTTTTCTAATTTCATGGATGACGATTAAATGGCAAAGAGCATAGCCGGTCTGGAACTTTACTTTTTTATTTTTTCATAAATTGACGATTGCGATAAGAAAAGAAATCATTCCAGTAATTTACCACAGTGTGAAACTAATTTCTCCACGCACCATGGTAATATTCAAATTCTTCTGTGGTTTGGATGATGTCATCACAACTTCTCCCATTAGATGGAGAATATTGCACTAATGTATTATTTATTTGAATCTTTATAGAATTCATAGTGTACCCTTGGTTTCACATTTCTTGTCCTGATGAAGACCCCAATGTAAGGTTCTAAATACGCCTACATTTGTAGCGTGGGGTCGAAACGTCGACGGCTACTCCCTTTCATCTCAGTTGACGCCGCCCCTATTTTTGGATATAGAATACCAGCGTCAAATACATGATCTTTGATGAATGTTTGGAAATCTGTGATTCCATGTTTTGGCTCAGGGATCTGAAGCCAACTTAGTTTCAAATAATTAATGATTTTGAAATAATCCTTTGTCACAACTATTATCCTTTCTCACTTATTCCTCCCTTTCTCACAGCATCACGCTAATTCCCTCTTTCCCTTTCTTTTCTTGGGGCACTGCTAATGTATCTGTATTTTATGTATTGTAGACCTTGCCCATTGTGATTAATTTACAATGTGTCTTGCTTTAATGTCTTTACTTTTGCTGTAAATAAATGTCATAAATGTTTAAACGGTTCACTGGGACCCCTTCCTGTATATCATATAGCACCCAGGTCCCCAGTGACTTATTTTGGTAATCCCCCTCTCTATTTATCCACTCCACTCTGCAACATCGCACTCTATGGCAATTCACTCTATGTCACTACTCTATATCACTCCACTCTACCCTGCACCACTGTACTCTACCTTGCACCACTCAACTCCACTTCACTCTACACTGAAACAATCTACTCTATGCCACTGAACTCTTTGCCACTCTACTCCACTTTACACCACTCGACTTTATGCCACTGCACTTTACGCTATGCCACTCTCCTCTAAACCACTTCACTCTATGCCAATTCACTCTACATTTTACTCAAAACCAGTGCACCCTCACCATTACTTTGCACCACTGCACTTTACAAAACTATACTCTTCAAAATTCTACCCTATGCCACTGCATACTATGGCGCTGTACACCATTGTGCTCTATGTCATTGCAGCCTATGCCACTCTATTCTACTCTGCACCACTCTATTCTATGTCACTACTCTCTGCACCACTCTACAACACTACACTCTATATGCTGCACTCTGCGACCCTGCACTCTGACACCCTACTCTGCATGACTGCATGACGTAGACGTAACTCTTCTCTGCAACACTGCTTCCTCCACCACTATACTCTAAGCCACTCTACTTTGCATTGCACCACTCCACGCCTCTGTACTCTACGCCAACTTTAAGCCTCTCTAATATACTCTGCACAACAGCAGTCTTCGACACTTCACTCTAAACCACTGCAATTTATGCCATTGCACTCTACTCTGAAACAATTTACTCTATGTCAGTGCAGTCTACGCCACTCTATTCCACTCTGTGCCTTTTCACTCAGTGCCATTTCACACTACGCCATTCTATTCTTCACTGCTGCACTCTATGCCACGGCATTCTACGCCACTGCACCTCTACACCAATGCTCTCTACACTACATAAATCAAAAAGCAAACACTCTACACAAATATACTCTACGCCAAGCTACTCTGCACCACTGCACTATATGCCACTATACTCTACTCTTCGCCACCGTGCTCTATGGCACTCTACTCCATTGTACTCTGTCACTTTACTCTACTACGCTCTACACAAATCCTCTCTATGCCACTCTACTCTCACCACTGCACTCTACGACACTCTGACATTTTCTTCCACTGAACTATATGCCACTCTACTCTGCACCCCTTTATATTATGCTATTGAACTCTACTCTGCATCACTCTACTGCACTCAATGCCTCAAGGCTTTGTTAGGAAATAGCCAACTTTTTTTGTAGCAAGGTGGAAGCTATTTTTACCACATTTAAAGGGCCTGGGACAGATGGTTCACTGGGTGTCGGGGAGAAATATATAGCTTGGGCGGGTCTTCCGAGTTTTGATGAGTTCACACCTCTTTCAATCAAGGACATTCGTAATTCATTGATGTCAGCTAAATCGGGTTCTCCCTATGACCCTTGCCCGGTGGCAGTGTTAAAACTAGCCCCTGAACCCATTGTTATAACACTTACTGCTATGATGAACTCAATGTTTAGGGAAGGATATTTACCTAAAGCCTGGAAGACCGCTTCAATACTTCCTCTACTTAAGAAGTCGAATCTGGACCCGAAGGATCCTAATGACTTTCGGCTGATCTCACACATTCCCCTGCCAGCTAAATTGATGGAGAAAAGCATGAATGCACAACTAAGTACATTCTTACAAGAGGCACAAATTTTGGATCCAACGCAATACGGGTTCAGAGCGGTTCATAGTACTGAGTCCGCTCTTTAAATCTACAGAGGAAATCAAAAACGCGCTGGATCAGGGAGGCAAAGCCGCAATGATTATGTTGGACCTGTCGGCGGCTTTCGACACGGTCCACCATGACTTGCTGCTCGACCATTTGTGGGATTGTGGAATCCATAGTAAAGCTTGGGATCTCCTGAAGTCCTTCCTCTCGGACAGAGTATAAACAGTTTCGCTCGGCGCATTCTGTTCTAAACCCTTGTTGCTGCCCTGCGGAGTGCCGCAGGGGTCTTCGCTTAGCCTCACACTTTTTAACGTCTATGTCTCCCTGCTGGCCCTCCTGATCAGATCCTGTGGATTTGCACTGACATCGTATGCAGACGACACTCAGATTGTGGTGTCTCTGCGGCCTGGGCGAGAGACAGAGACTGCTACCCGATTCTGTGACTGCATGGAAGCAGTGGGTAAATAGATGACCCAAAATTGTTTGAAACTCAATTCTGGCAAGACAGAAGTCATTCTGTTTGGGAATGACCCACGTTCTGGACCCCAAGTTGGTGGCTAGACTCTTTGGGGGTACTTCCGATCCCTATGAGGAAAGTAAAGAACTTGGGTGTCCTGATTGATGACAAACTCAATCAAGAGGACCAGGTCAATGCAGTGGTCTCGGCGACCACATTTGCTCTTAGAACATGCAAGAAAATCTTGCAGTTTCTACCCAAGGAAAACCAACGTACAGTAGTGACGGCATTAACTTTATCGCGGTTGGACTATTGCAATAGCCTCTATTTAAATATTCAGGAACGACTAATGCATAGACTCTAACTTTAACAAAACTCGGCGGCCAGACTGCTCTCAGGAACAGCTAAATTTGCTGCGATCTCCGGAGAGATCAGAAGACTTCATTGGCTGCCCGTTAAGAAACAGGTGCAGTTCAAATCACTCTGTACAGTTTACAAAGCGATTCATGGTACCGGGCCAGAACACTTAAAGCAACAGTTTCTGTGGTATGTCCCCAACAGACCACTTCGGTCTCTGGGAGCAAAATTGGTAATGGTACCTATCTCTAAAAAAGCCAGCTGGGGAGGTAGGAGTTTCGAAAGTGGTGCAGCTAAGGCATGGAACACTCTACCACTTCATCTTAGGAACAGTCCTGATTTACTGGCACATTCAGGAAAGCCTTAAAAACCTGGCTTTTTGGCGCATAACTCCGAGCTCTTTACTTATATATTTTTGGGTTGCGTATAGAAAGCGCCAGGACACCTTCGGGAAGCAGTTTCCGCTTTTAGAAATATTTTTAACATTAACGTAACAAATGCACAATGTGCCATTTCACTCTATGCCTCTCAACTCTGTTCTGCATCACTCTGCACTATGCCAGTGCACTCTACCCCACTCCACTGCACTATTTGCCACTGCACTCTACCACACTCCAGTCTAGGCCACTCCACTATGCACCACTCAACTCTACGCCTCTCCACTATGCAGCATCGCATTCTATGGCAATGTACTCTACACCACTACTCTATTCCACTCCACTCTACACTGCACTACTGCACTCTACCCTGCAAAACTTCACTCTACAGCACTTCACTCTATTCTGAAACAATCTACTCTATGCCACTGCACTCTGTCACTCTACTCCACTCTGCAGTCTACGGTATGCCACTGTACTCTAAACCACTGCACTTTACACCAAGGCACTCAACTCCACTTTGCTCAAATGCACGCCATACCACTACACCTGCACCAGCTACTTTGCACCCCTGCACAATACACTACTTTATTGTGCAACATTCGACTCTATGCCACTACACTCTTTGCCACTGCACTCTCTGACACCCTACATCCATTTCACTCTATTTTACTGCACTCTACACCACTCTATTTTACTTTGCATCACTGTACTCTACGTCACTGCTCTCTGCCTCACGCTACTCTAACCCACTCAACGCCACTCTACTAAACTCTATGCCACTGCACTCTATGGCACTGCACTCTACGCTACTCTATTCTACTCTGCACCATTGTACTCTACGTCACTGCTCTCTGCACCACTCTACTCTACAACACTCAACTCAATGCCACTCTACACCACTGCACTCTACGCTACTGTACCCTATGCCACCCTACTCTATGACTCTGCACTCAACCCAACAGTACTCCACTCTACCCTGCAGCACTCCAATCTATGCCACTTTACTCTACAGAATTCTCATCCACTCTGCACCACCCCACTGTACACCATTGCACTCTACGCCACTGCAATCAACTTCGCACTGTTCTGATCTTGGCCACTGCACTTTACATTACTCTACATCACTACACTGTATGCCAATGCACTCTACACCACTTTATGAAAAACGAATGCACTCTACGTCACTGCACTTTATGCCAAACTACTCTGCACCACAGTACTGTAGGTCACTTCACTCTAGGCCACTCTCCTCCACTGTACAGCACTCTACTCCACTCTATGCCATTCTACAAAAGTAATTCACTCTACCTCGCTCTACGCCACTCCACTCTATGCCACTCCAGTATGACAGCCTACCCCGCTCTGCGCCACACTACTCTACAAGAGTCTCCTCCACTCTACACAACTGCCTCTGTGCCACTCCACTCTGCTCTACACCACTCCGCGAAACTCTATACCACTTCACTCTACTACACTCTGCTCAACTCTGACACTCTACTCCACTCTATGCCACTCAACTCTATGCCCTTCCACTCTTCGACACTCTGATCACTCTATGGCGCAACACTGTTCGCTACTCCTTGCAGTCCACTTCACTCCTCTCCACGCCACTCAACTCTACAGTACACCACTACACTCCATAACACTACACTATACTCCCCTTTACAACATTCCATACCAACCCACTAGCTTTTACCTTGGTTTTTTGTGCAAATTAAGCTCTGATGTAGAAAATAATACACATGAATATTAGTCTGAATATTTTAATAGACAGGAGAGGTAGATATGTTCAATAACTTCAATAAAGGACATTGTTGGACCCGGCCTCGTGGCGTGGTCCCCCTTCTCCCACCTGGCGGGTCCCGAACTACCTCGGCCACTGTTCCCCGGCCGAGAGCAGCACCATCCACCCTCCACGAGAGCCGCCCCTGCGGGCAGCCACCAGCTCTCCTCCGTTGGAACTCGACAACCTCCCCTCAACACTCCCGGCTGGTCCGAACCCTATCCCGGGCCACCACCTCAGACCCAGCCTCCATCTTGGGCCCTCCATGACCAGGCCTCGTGGCCTCGGCCCGACCCCAGCCGCAGATCCAGCGCAGCCCCGACATAGAGGCACCACCATCCGACCAGGGGGTAACGAGACCACTTGACGGATCAATGGGGGAAGAGTTTCGATGGACCTTGAACCGTCCCCCGACGCCTGGTTTCGATCGCCCCCGGCCTCCCGGGGCACTGGCTCCACCCTCTTGCTGGGTGTCTGGACCCGCACATCCCGGCCCCTCCGACCTCCAGGTGCGAGGGTCCGGACATCAAAGGACGCCAGACAGCCCCAGAGCAGGTCGGAAGTTGAATCCTGGAGTCGAGAGACATCGAGACGAACTCATCTGCGTGGAACCCGTAACCACCTTGGAGCCCTGCTGGCGCTGCCGCGGCTCATCTTCGCCGAACCATTCCTGGAGCCCTGCTGGCGCTGCCGCGGCCATCCTCGTAAAACCACCTCTGGAGCCCTGCTGGCGCTGCCGCGGCCCATCCTCGTGAAACCATCTCTGGAGCCCTGCTGGCGCTGCCGCGGCCCATCCTCGTGAAACCATCTCTGGAGCCCTGCTGGCGCTGCCGCAGCCCATACCGAAGAAACCCCCGGCTCGAGGTTTGAGAGCTGAGCGCAGGGTATCCCTGTACCAGGCTGGTACCAAGACTGTCCCGCTTCCCCCTTCTCTCAGAGACTAAACTGGAAAGGATCCCTGGATCCACGAATCCCTGTATCGTTACGATAACCTGCCTTAAAGTATTGATAAAAACGTTAAGAAACCTATCTTTGTGTGGTATTCATCTGTAGGGGGGTGATTGCTCGTCTGTACGATCGTAGGAAAGGAACCTCCCCCGGAGGCCTCTCGACCTCGCTCGGTCAGCCCTAGAATACCCTTTCCAACATTGGTGGCAGCGGTGGGATCCGAGCCAATGCAGATCGTACAGAGAGTAACTCGCCCCACTACGAACAGAAACACGACAACCATGACGACTAAAGAAACCGGACCAACCGCAGAGTTCCAGATGGAACGACTAGAAGATTATAGCCACAAAGAATTGAAGCAATTCTGCAAAGACTTGGGTATCGCTACCACAGGACTAAGCACCAAGGACGATCTCAAGCAGGCTCTGCAGACCTGGGTGGAGACAGGAGCGTCGCCACCCCAAAACGAAGGCATCACTGTCACCGATCTGCACCCCGAGAACACCGCAATCCCAGCGGAGGAGAGAAACACGGGCCTCTCCCTCGAGGATGCCCGAGAACGAGAAAGAAGCCGGCTCCACGAATTGGACCTTGCTAGACTCCGCTTAGATGGGGAACTGCAACTGGCTGAAAAGAAGATAGCCCTTGAGCAACTACGGCTACAGGGAGACCGTGAAGAGAAAAGAAGGCAGAGAGAGTTGGAGGAGAAGAAGCTCGCGTACGAGCACGAGCGCGGTTTAAAAGAACTGGAGATTAGGAAACAAAACGGGGACACCGTCGTCTCTGTGAGCCGGAGCCCCCCTCCCACTACAGACAACAAGGTCCACATCCCCAAAGATGTTGTCCGAGAGTAATATAAAAACGACGACATCCAGCAATGGTTTAAAGCCTACGAGGTAGCCATGACCTCGCACCGAGTACCACAAAAAGACTGGGGTGCCGGGTTGTGGGGGAGGTTCGTCAATGAGGGGAGGGACGCCCTGCTACAGCTCCCCGACGCCGAGATGACCTCATACGAACACATGAAAGCCGCCCTCCTCACTCGCTATTGGCTCACCCCTGAGGTGGACCGGCAGCGATTCCGAGACTGCAAGAGGATCCCCGGTACCACCTGTGTGGAATATGTGAACTTCTACAGTAGAGCCTTAGAGGGGTGGATCAAAGGCAGCCAAGTCACCACCTACGAACAGTTGTTCAACCTCATTGTATGGGAACACCTCTCCAGCAACAGTTTCGTCGAACTCAGGCAGCATCTCCTCGACAGCAAACTGACCGAGCCACGTAAACTCGCCATTGAAGCTGATCGGTGGGAAAGCACCCGGGTCCCCCGGAACGGGATAGGAGACCAAGGCCGAGCTCACCAGCGATCCCACCATCAGCGAGGAGGAGGAGGCCAGGGCCGGGGCAGGGACTTTACCACAGTGGCCCCCACCAACACTTCCCCTCCCCTGGCCAGAAGAGAAGCCCCCCGGCACGGCCGGGGCCGCGCTCGAACATCATCTGCCACAAATGCCAGCGACCCTGTCATTAGGCCAATGACCCCAACTGTCCCAGAAACCAGCCATCCAACCCCATGGGTTCGCAAAACCGCCAGATCGCCGCCACCTCCCTGGGGGAGGAGCAGGGCGAAGAAGAAGCAGAAGACTATGAACAAGACCAGCCCGAGTGGGAGCCCTCAGCCATGTCCCTGGTATGTCTGGGAGAAAGAGACATGGTCCCCCGGGCCCCAATCCCGGCCAACACCCAGAAGTACAGCCAGTGGGTCACCATTAATAGACACCGGGCCGAAGCCCTCCGCGACACAGGGGCCAGTGTGACGTCCGTCCGTTGCCACCTGGTGACCCCAGATCAAATTTTGTCCTATGTGCTGTGCCCAGTACGGTCCGCAGACAATTCCGAGAGCCTGTACCAGATGGCCCGCGTCCCCTTTGAATGGGGAGGAGTGTCAGGCATGCTGAAAGTGACTGTCCGAGACGATGCCCCTGTTGACTGCCTCCTCAGGAACGACCTCAAGAGTTCCCTCTGGGCTGACGTCGAGCGGAGGGAGCACCTGGGGATGCTTGGCCTTCCTGAATGGGTCTGTGCGACAACCCGATCCATGGCCGCCCGAGCCATCACCGCCACCGAAGAACCAGAGTGGACCGAGCCTCCACCACCCGTCGTCGCCGAAGACACCGCCCCTGAACCCGGTTCACCGGAGCCCAACTGTGAAGAAGATGCCCCGCTCAGCGACCTCCCGGAACTGGCCCAGTGGCGCCAAGAAGGTGGCCCCACTCGAGAACAGTTCCGTCAAGAACAAAAGACATGTCCCTCCTTCGAGGGGATCCGACAGCAAGCCGCAGCCCAGAGCACCGGGGCTGCCTCGAGGGCACACTGGGTCTATTGGGACAATGAGCTCCTCTACAGCGAGCAGAAGATTGCCGAGCTAGGGGCCAGCCGTGTGCTGGTAGTTCCCCTCCGATTCAGAGACTTCCTCTTGAACCTGGCACATGATGTGCCCCTCGCCGGGCACCTGGGGCAGGACAAAACTTACAGCTGCCTGGTGACCCACTTCTACTGGCCCAGAATGAGGAACAATGTGATCAACCACCGCCGGACTTGCCCCACCTGCCAAGCCAGCGGAAAGAGCGGCGGAAAACTAAAAGTCCCCCTGCAACCTTTCCCAGTCGTCAACACTTCCTTCGAGTGGGTGGGAATCGACATCTTGGGGCCCCTGGAGCCCCGGACATCACAAGGTCACCGGTTCATCCTTGTCCTGGTAGACCATGCCACCCGCTATCCCGAAGCCATCCCTCTCCGGACCGTGACAGCTCCCGTGGTGGGCTGGGCCTTGATGGGGATCTTCTCCCGGGTGGGCTTCCCCCGAGAAGTCGTCAGTGATTGGGGCACGAACTTCATCTCCCGATACATAAAGTCTCTATGGCAGCAATGCGGGGTCACGTACAAATTTACGACCCCGTACCACCCCCAAGGGAACGGACTGGTAGAGCGCTTCAATCGCACCCTCAAGGGGATGATCATGGGCCTAAAGGAGCCCTTACGACCCCAGTGGGACGTGTTGCTGCCCTGCCTCCTCTTCGCCTATCGGGAGGTCCCCCAGAAGTCCCTGGGGTTCGGCCCCTTCGACCTATTGTACGGACACCCCGTCTGGGGTCCCCTAAGCTTGGTCAAAGAAGGATGGGAGGTGACCGCCCAAGATGCTCCCCCCAATGTGTACCGGTACCTCCTGACCCTCCGGAACCAGACTAGGCGGTTCCGAGAACTTACCAAGACCAACCTCGAAGCCAGCCAAGAAGACATGAAACGTTGGTATGATCAAAACGCCTCGTCCATTGAGTTCGAGCCGGGACAGCAGGTCTGGGTCATGTCCCCGGTTGAACCATGTACCCTCCAGGACAAATGGACCGGGCCCTTCAAGGTGGTGGAGCGCAAGAGCTCCGTCACCTACCTAGGGGACATGGAGTCCCCTAGGGACCCCCTCCGGGTCCTCCACGCCAACCGACTCAAGCCTCACTTTGTCCGCTCAGAACTTAGCCTCCTGATGGCTACCGACAGTAGGGCTGAAGATGACTCCGAGCCCCTACCAGACCTCCTGAATACCCTTGAAAAAGACGGCTCCGTGGAAGGAGTCAACCTCTCTTCCACCCTGACCCCAGAACAACGCCAAGATTGCCAAGAACTATTGAGTCAATTTGCGGATCTATTCTCTGTCACCCCCGGGGTTACCCCGTGGTGCCTCCACGACGTCGACACCGGGGATAGCCAGCCTGTGCGGCACCGGGCCTACCGAGTTCCCGATCGAGTGCGAGCCTGCATCCAGTCAGAAGTGTCCAAAATGCTAGCTCTGGGGGTAGTCGAACCCTACAACAGTCCATGGGCCAGTCCTGTCGTCCTGGTCCCCAAGGCCGCCGCCCCTGGCGTTGCCCCCGAACTCAGGTTTTGTGTGGACTACCGGGGTCTGAACGCCGTCACCAGAACAGATGCTCACCCCATCCCCCGGGCTGATGAGCTAATCGACCGCCTGGGGGCGGCCCGTTACCTGAGCACCTTCGACCTGACCACGGGCTACTGGCAGATCGGACTCACTCCAGGCGCCCAAGAGCGATCCGCGTTCTCCACCCCCAATGGCCACTACCACTTCCGGGTAATGCCCTTCGGAATGAAAAACGCCCCCGCCACGTTCCAGAGACTGGTGAATAAGGTGCTGGCGGGCTCGAGGAGTTCAGCGCCGCCTACCTGGACGATATCGCGGTGTGTACAGCCTCCACTGGGCTGAACACCTCCAATACCTCCGGGAGGTCCAGGCCGCCCTCCGCCGGGCTGGATTAACAATAAAAGCCAGCAAGTGCCAGATCGGCCAAAGCTCCGTGACCTACCTGGGACACCAAGTGGGAAGTGGCCAGGTGGCCCCCCTCCAACCCAAGATCGACGCCATCATGGCCTGGGAGCCCCCGGTCACCCAGACGGAGGTCCGAGCCTTCCTGGGGCTCACTGGATATTACCGGCGCTTCATAAAAAACTATGGCAGTATTGTGGGCCCCCTCACGGAACTCACTTCCAAGAGACAACCACAGAAGGTGCACTGGAGACCCAAGTGTCAGACCGCCTTTGAGACCCTCAAGACAGCGATGTGCACCCCCCGTGCTCCAAGCCCCCGATTACAGCCGGGAATTCATAGTGCAAACAGATGCCTCCGATCACGGTGTTGGGGCAGTTCTCTCAAAAGTCAACCCAGAGGGAATTGATCAGCCGGTGGCCTTCATTAGCCGACGTCTGCTGGCACGAGAACAGCGCTGGAGCACCATTGAGCGGGAGGCCTTCGCCGTGGTATGGGCCCTCAAGAAACTCCGGCCCTATCTCTTTGGCACCCACTTTCGGGTACAAACCGACCACCGACCTCTGCGGTGGCTGATGCAGATGCGAGGGGAGAATCCGAAGTTGTTGCGTTGGTCCATCTCCCTACAAGGGATGGACTTCACGGTGGAGCATCGCCCCGGCAACGACCACGCCAACGCGGATGGCCTGTCCCGTTTCTTCCGCCTCGGCGAGGAGAATACCCAAGAAGATGGGAGACTCTCCCTGCCTTCAGCTGGGGGGGACGTGTGTTGGACCCGGCCTCGTGGCATGGTCCCCCTTCTCCCGCCTGGCGGGTCCCGAACTACCTCGACCACTGTTCCCCGGCCGAGAGCAGCACCATCCACCCTCCACGAGAGCCACCCCTCCGGGCAGCCACCAGCTCTCCTCCGTTGGAACTCAACAACCTCCCCTCAACACTCCTGGCTGGTCGGAACCCTATCCCGGGCCACCACCTCAGACCCAGCATCCATCTTGGGCCCTCCACGACCAGGCCTCGTGGCCTCGGCCCGACCCCAGCCGCAGATCCAGCGCAGCCCCAACATAGAGGCATCACCATCCGACCAGGGGGTAACAAGACCACTTGACGGATCAATGGGGGAAGAGTTTCGATGGCCCTCCAACCGTGGTTTCGATCGCCCCCGGCCTCCCGGGGCACTGGCTCCACCCTCCTGCTGGGTGTCTGGAACCGCACATCCCGGCCCCTCCGACCTCCAGGTGCAAAGGTCCGGACATCAAAGGACGCCAGACCTATAACTGGGGCAGCCCCAGAGCAGGTCGGCAGTTGTATCCTGGAGTCGAGAGACACCGAGACAAACTCATCTGCGTGGAACCCGTAACCACCTTGGAGCCCTGCTGGCGCTGCCGCGGCTCATCTTCGCCGAACCATTCCTGGAGCCCTGCTGGCGCTGCCGCGGCCCATCCTCGTAAAACCACCTCTGGAGCCCTGCTGGCGCTGCCGCGGCCCATCTTCGTGAAACCACCTCTGGAGCCCTGCTGGCGCTGCCGCGGCCCATCCTCGTGGAACCATCTCTGGAGCCCTGCTGGCGCTGCCGCGGCCCATCCTCGTGAAACCATCTCTGGAGCCCTGCTGGCGCTGCCGCGGCCCCTCGTCGTGAAACCATCTATGGAGCCCTGCTGGCGCTGCCGCGGCCCATATCGGAGAAACCCCCGGCTCGAGGATTGAGAGCTGAGCGCAGGGTATCCCTGTACCAGGCTGGTACCAAGACTGTCCCGCTTCCCCCTTCTCTCAGAGACTAAACTGGAAAGGATCCCTAGATCCACGAATCCCTGTATCGTTATGATAACCTGCCTTAGAGTATTGATAAAAACGTTAAGAAACCTATCTTTGTGTGGTATCTATCTGTAGGGGGGTGATTGCTCGTCTGTACGATCCTAGGAGAGGAACCTCCCCCGGAGGCCTCTCGACCTCGCTCGGTCAGCCCTAAGATACCCTTTCCAACAAACATGTTTCCTACTCCACTGAATTTCCCAAAAATTGTAAATGAGTGCTCAGAAAAGATGTGGCCAGGAATAGCAGTACTTGGCCTTTTGCAAGGCAGATAGCGAACACTAACCCTCAAAAACTCTGCCCCCCCCCCCCCCCCCCCCCCCCACCATTTGCGGGGCACCCTGAGCATTCTTGACCCAGCAGAAGAAGAAAATACATTAAATACAAAGTTTAGTTTGCAGGAGTCTTAATGTTAACAAGAACTACATCAATGGTAAGGCTCTCAATGCTAAAGTACGGCCAGACTGGCTAATCTGCTCGACCCTTCTCAGCTGCTGCTCCAGCTTTCTCAATTAGACCCATTCCTGATCTCAGTGTATTTCTAAAACTCTTAAACATCAAGTTAATGAGGTCACTGCTAAGTAACAATTATATCACCCTGACAGTTCAGGTTGATCCTTTACAGTCTCACGTTCTATACCACAACTCTGACTTTTCTTTACTAATTACTATGGGCAAAATTATTAGTTTGGCTGTCCCACAGCAGATGGTGCACTGCGCCGCCTGCTGTGGGACCGCCAAACCTGTGTTGAGACCGCCCACCAGATCAGGAGTTTTGTCATGGTCTGGCAGGCGGTCCTTCGATGGTCTGGGATCAGCGGTCTGTCAGGTTCGAAAAAAAAACTAACAGGCAGACCACTGCTCTCAGAGCACCATCTGCACCTTCTACTATACATACTGCACCGTGTAGGAAGGGGGGGGGGCAAATACATGGGAGCAGTACATGTGCCTCCCCACATGAACCTCCAGGCTCAAATCCAGCGTGGCTAATATAAGGGCCCCCTTTGTTGCCATTTTGCCACCCTTTTCATGGTGGGTTCATCAATGTGGAAAGGGTAGTGAAATGGCAAATCAGAATATGCTCAGCGGTGCCGGCTGCAGCACCACCATTATATTCCTGCCATTTAAAGACTGCTGGCCCAGTGGAAACCTTGATCCCGGCGTTGCCGGCGGTCTTGTGGCATTCTGACCACTGCAATCGTAATACTGTGGGCAGTCTTGCAGTGCGGCAGTCGTTGAACCTCTACCACAGGTAAGGCAGTCCTATAGACCGCTGTACTCGTAATTAGGGTCTATTTGTTTTGTTTTGTAATATTTTGTATTTATTTTGCTTACATTTCTTTTCAGACACTCACCCCCAGTCACAGATCTGGGTTTAATCCATCATTGTTCTTTAGCTACTTCACCACCTCAGTTCAGACCCAGCTATATGCAAATCAGTCTTGACCATGTCCCTCATGGGAACAGTCCAGCCCGAACTGCAAGCCAGGTCTTCCCTCGACCAGAACAAGAACTCTGGGACCAGTCCTCGGGTAACACCCCTTACAAGCCAGGCTAACTTGAATCCAGTGGCAAAGTGAGCAAGGGATCCACGTCTGGCCATACCCTGCCAACTTAGGGCGAATAAAGCAAACACAAGGAGATGATGGGCGGAGCGCTGAATCTCTTCAGACACTCACTCCCATTCACAGATCTGGGTTTAATCCATCATCGTTCTTTAGCTCACTTTGCCACTCCAGTTCAGACCCAGCTATATGCAAATCAGTCTTGACCCTGTCCGTCATGGGAACAGTCTAGCCCGAACTCCCAAGCCAGGTCTTCCTTGGGCCGGAAACAAGCATGCTTGGACCGGTTTCCGGATAACACCCCATATCAGCCAGGCTAGCTTGAATCCAGTGACAAACTGAGCAAGGGGCCCACGTCTGGGCACACCCTACCAACTTAGGGCGAACAAAGCTAACACAAGGAGATAATGGACGGAGCGCCAAAACTTTTCAGACACTCACCCCCAGTCACAGATTTGGGTGTAATCCATCATCAAAAAGTTTTTAACCCTGTCCCAAGCCATCCCCTATTGTATTGTAAAGCGCTCTAACCTTGAAGTTTAACGTCACCGTCAAATAAGAACCTACTTAGATTCTGGGTCAACCGACATTCTGAACAGGTGATAACTCTGTGATGCCGAGACATCCACTATCTGAGCACCGACAAACAGAGTTTGGCGTTTTGGATGTACCACTGACAGGAAGGTTGACTCCAGCTATCACCTGTTTAGAACATCGGTGGACCCCGAATCTAAATGGGCCACCAAACACCAGACTATCCTGACTGGCCAGTATAATTTTTTATTTGGATTTGAGAATGTATTACTCACATACAGACAGAGTGACTATACATTAATTACTAGATTGGTCCCGATGAATGCCAAGGATCCCACTTTTGGGACTATTGAAGGCAGAAACATGTTGACCGTTTGACCATTGCAAAGGGTTAATATATTTTTCTCATAACCCTGGTCCTCTTTTTAATTCTATCCCCAGTGGGCCACAGAATAAAGTTTATTTGGTACCCTGGAGGTAAATTTAACCATCACTATATGTTTTTTACTCTGTCCCTTACTCACCCTTATACCAACTACTCATCAAAAACACCTCATCTCCTCACAACTCGGAGAGTCGTAGCCCACACCATGGACCTTGCGGTCCGGGTGTGAGGTAGTGACCCAATGATGAAGCGTGTCATCTTCAGGTGAGTGAGGGTTCTCGTCCTAAAAAAGGATTTCTTTTTCCAGTAGCAGTGCCATGTTCACACGTTCTGATACACACTCCTTCTTCTTCTTTATTTTTTAACTAACCAGACGTACTTTTTGGTGATTTTTTTTTTAATTAAGAGACTAGTACGCTTCTGCTTAGGCCTATCCCTTCTGATTCTCAGTGTGAATTTTAATAATCCATCTAAGGCACATTTCATTCCTGTCCTAAATTACCCAGTCCTGTTTCATTTGAATGTCCCCGAACACGGCTTTGCCTGATCATGTCTTTCTTAAGCAATTGCTCTCTCAGCTATAAGTAGATTTCCTTATAGCTCTTGTTCTTGATCTTATTATTGATGAAAAATGACCTGCAACATCCACAATGAGATTCAACCAATGTAATCTTATTTCAATATTTAGAAAATTGCATATCCCACTCGATGAATCATAATGAGGATGTGGAGCACCCCCTGCACCTCCCTTACTGGGATGGCACAGTGCTTCAACATAGCCTGCTATAAAGAACTGAGATCTAGCACAGTGTTTTCAGTCTCCTGAACCGGTTGCAAAACTGCAAAACTTTCCAATGCTCTCCTCTCACTCACAAAGCTTTTCCATAGCACCTTGGTGTTTACATGATGTGCCCCTTGCTATTAACACTGGGACCACACTTGTCTTCTGATTTAAATTAGCATCAAACTTTAGCACTGTCTTCTACTCTTGTGTTTCAATTACACTGTACCAAGCTGAAAGTACCTCTGTCTTGACATGTTGCACAGAGTTTTCAAGTTTCCAAATTCAAGGCATGGAGGGCTCATCCAATTGGAGTCCTTTCCACGTATTGTGTTACCATTGCACCTCATTCCTAACATGCAGCACCCCCTAACCTCTAGTACTATGGGCAGAAAAATAGGAAAACAGGTGCAAAGAGAGAAAGCGTGGATGAATAAGCATTGGCAAATGCAACAGGTCTGGCACTTGCCAGCCAGTGTTTTGGCTTTGTCAACTCTTGATTAGTTTTGTCATGGTTTCTGCAAAACCCCAAAGTTGGGGAAGCAGCCAGGCTCTCAACAATTTTAAAAAGATACATTGCCTAAAAGAAAAAAATAACTTTGGTCTCAAAAAGCACAAATTACAATAGGAATCCCTGGCACTTAAAGAAACTACTTTGTGTGTGGATGTCCTCCTTGTGAAAGGTCATAATGATGTCACTCACAATGAAGTTAGCCAATTGCTGAAGTGGGGTGACCCAATACTCCACTTGTATGATATATAATTTTAGTAAAATCAAAAGGTTTTGGCTCACGGCGGACCTAAAAAGAGCGTGAGAAAATTAGACTAGAGTTTACAGTGGTGGAAGAATGAGCCATGGGGTGGAATGAGACAAGATGGTCTTAGTATCATTTTGTCATTCAACCTTACACTGTACTATTCTAAGGGATTTATAAAGTGCAACAGCTACTCAATGAGTGTTATGGTGCATTGACGCTGGTGGCCTCCTAAGAAAAACTTTGGCCTCCTGCAGGTATTTATTTATATTTTTTATTTACAATTTAAGGAACATTTTTTCCCTTGTATTCGGCTTCTGCTGTGCACCTCTGTCTTCACCTCTAGCACCACATCCATTATTGCTCTATGCGTGAATGTGCCTCAGTCTTGCTCCTGGCCTTCAGAACCGATTGCTCTTTGAGTTCTGGAACTAGATCGATCCCTACTACCTTCAACACACACATGCACATACTGCCACACACGCACACACAAAGAGCTTTGCAATTAACCTCGATCGTAAGGGATGAAGTTCCTGTTTGTTGAGTGCATACCAACACACCTCTGTGCCAATGCAAGTATATGCTGCTTTTTTCTTGTTATCCCTTGATATCGCAGTTAAACCGTTCACCTACCCTTATCCTGTCTGGTGTCTTCAAGGCTTTATGACTTAATTCCCCGAATGCATGACTAGATTGTCTATTGGGTCTGATGTACGTCCAAATCATTAACTCCCCCAGTGGCTGAATAGATTCTCCTCTTCCAAAAATTCACCTCAAGCGTCCACTAATTAAAGTAAAGCTCTTGGAATGTTTTGATAGACTCGACGGTCCGCGCGCCCTGCCTGGGCTGCCCTCTATCTTGTTATCATCTTTCCCGCCTCCGGCTCCCCCGCCATTTTGCTGGCAGCTCCGTTTCCCGACCCTAACACGGCCGGGCCTGGATCTTTTCAGAGAGCATTCATCGCCGCGGAGGCTTGGGAGGCCTCTCAAACATAACCTCGTGCACTCCGACACAGAGCTGCCGCGGCTCCTGGATACATCATTAGAGGGAGAAATCTTAAGAAGAAAAAGAACGAGGTTTGTGAGAATAAACAGCGATGAGGGGAGAGAAGGGGGATGCCTGGGGCCGCCGGAACACCTGCGTGTTTCAGAACGTCCGGCTCCAGAACACCACAGACACGATATTCATCATTAAAACTGGGAGGGGTTTGAGTCGCCTTGGAACGACTCTGACATCGGTGGGAATAGCCGGGGTCTCTTGAACCCTGGGAGTTTGTGTTGAAAGCACGCAGCAACATGTTTGTGTTTTTTTGTATGTCAAATTTTGCGTTTCACACACCTGTAATATACATGGTGGTCCTTATGAGCGAAGACAGCAGCAAATCTTTTGGTAACTGATCATGAGACCTTAGCCTAAAATACTAAGCAGCTGTGCTGATGCTCATTTAGAGCTGCTAGTTTGCTTGGACATCATAGAAACCGCCTCTCCTGGCCTATTATATTATGGGCCAGATGTATGACCATTTGCTTTTGCGACTCGCAAATTGAGAAAAAGTCCGAGTCGCAATTTGGGAGTCACAAAAGCAAATGTACAACTCTTAGCGATTCCCAATGGGGTCGCAAAATGCGAGGCTCAGGAATATTAATGAGCCACTCGTAATTTGCGACCCCATTAGGAATTGCTGGCCTTCCCAGGGATCGTGGCCTGCTGGACTCAGCAGACCTCCAAATCTGGGACTGCTGTTAAATAAAGCATATTTGTATGCAGCCTGTTATCATTAAAGGAAAATGGGACGCATTTTAAAAAGAATTAAACTTTTTCGTTTAATTTTTTAAGGGCAGGCAATGGTCCCTGGGACGACTGCCTGCCCTCAAAAAATATTTTACCATGCTTTCCCAAAGGGGAAGGGGTCCCCTGGGGACCCATTCCTTTTCGCGAATGGTATACCACCTACTTGAAATAGTTGGTAAATTGCGACTGTTTTGCGACCCCAACTGCGGTTGCAAAACAGTCATACAAAGGGCTCAGAGTTGCAACGAGAAAAGGACGCCCTTGAAACGCCTTCCTAATTGCGAGTCGCAAATAAATTGCGACTCGTTAATTAAGGTTTGTACATGGCATAAGGTATTATTTCCTTCGCAAACCCATTGGTGCATGCAAAAATACTTCGTACACCTGACCCTTAGAGAAGACTGAGGAGTTGTGGTCTTTTGCCAAATCTATTCCCTCATATATGGCGGCATTTGTTTTCAGAATACAAAAAAAAATGCAGCATATTTATTTCGGCTTATTGTCACAGGAACATCACTTTTTGTGACATTCCTGTGGCGATAATCCTTTCACCTTATTTACAAGGTGGCGTTAAGCCACCTGATGTGGCTTAACGCTGCCTTTTGAATAGGCTCCCTTTCAAGCTACACTTAGCGTGAAAGGGGAAGGCAATTGGTTATGCAGTGGGCGTTCTGCTGAAACACTTATTGATTTGGATGCTGCCCCCTATTTACAAGGATGGTGTAAATATTGGGCAGCTCCAAAATTAAGACCAGGGAAAACCTGGTCTTAACATGGCTAAAAGGGGAGAAAGGCTTAATTTCTCTTTGTTTTTGCTGTTTCAATGTGCTGCATTGTGCTGCACACATAGAAACAGCAAATCGCCATGAATGATTGTTTATGTGCATGAAGGTGTCCCTTCCTGCACAGAAACAATCATTAACCCCTTCGATGCTTGTGACGGAACCATTCCGTCATCATTCACGGTTGAGCTGTGCTGATGACGGAATGGTTTCGTCACAACCACACCCAGTTATGGAATGTCCAGCAACGGAGGGAAATCGGGGCCGCACGCAAGGTGTTAAAAAATGACGATTTGCAACTACTATGAGTGCTGCACCATGCAGCACACATAGGAGTTGCAAATCTCTAATATTGACACCATTAGGGACACCTTCCTGCACACAAATAATCATTCCCTCAACACAGGCTCCCTTGTACTATGGTGTAAGGGTGCCTGTGTTGGTGCTAGGCAGCTGAGTTTTGCACCAGCACTAGGGAAAATGCCCGGATGTGCTGTACCATTGTAAATATGGCACATCCCTGCGTTTTCGGAATGGCGGAAGGTGGCGTTAGCAATTTTTGCTTAACGTCACGGTTCACCATTCACTTGCAAATATGCCCCAGTGCCGCTAACACTTTCAAGAGTTTTGGTGGATAATGTTCTTTTTACTCAATTTGTAGTCTTCCAGACAAGAAGGAAAAAAAGCCTGCCACTGGAGTTTACTCTAACTCCAGTCCCCAAAAAATTGCCAAAAGTGCATAAATTAGGTTGGAAAAGTTAGATGTACTATTCCTACCCCAGCCCAAAAAATAATTGGAAAATTATATATATTTTTGGGCAGATGAGAAATAATATTTACTATTACAGCTCTAGTCCAACAGCCATTGGCTAAGTTGCATACTTTTGTGGCTGGGAGGTACGTAAATTTACTACTCTTACTCAAGTCCAACAAACACTGGGGAAAATGCATACATTCGGGGGAGTCATAATTGCTATTCTAACTCCAATCTAACAAATATTGGGAAGCAGTAAGTATGATTATATTTGTAGGGGACAGGTTCATATTTCCTATTGGACTCCAATACAACAAACTATGAGGAATGAGCATATTTGTCATATTTACAAAAGATGTGCAACATTTGTGTAGTTTACTTTTGCATAATTACATGACATTTCCTACAGAATTACATGAAGTTATGTAAAATGCAAATGTGTCACTCCACACTATATTTTAGCATGAAAAGCATCTTTGCATCAATTTTTGATACAATAATACATTTCGCACTAAGAAATCTGCAAATAAAACAAAGGCACTGCAAACAGCAGCCACTCTCGTTCTTTTATTCCTGTATGTTTGGATCACATTTTTACCATGAATGGCACACTGATAGTACATTTTTACAGCAAATGGTGCATATTTACGCAGTGTGCTGTAATAATAGGAATTTCACTTAACAAGCATAACACAAAACTCTCAAAATTAAGTGAATTACACCAGTGTAATTAAAATTTTGCCCAGGCCTAAAGTTTACTATTCTATCTCCAGTCAAACAAACATTGGTGAAAGTGCATACATTTGGGGAGGGTCATATTCAATATTCTAATTGCTGCCCAACAAACATAATTATAAGAAAGTATATATATTTAAAACAGTTTAATATTTTAATAATGGTTTTCAAATAAGCATCCTTAAACAATTTAAAATCTTAATTTAAGTTATACATAATTACATAAACAGCTAAACATGCTATTTAAAAAATCATAAATCAGTTACATTTAAACATCAATATTAAAACATCACAAAATATTACACCATTTAATATTAATTTGTAAAGGTTTAGGCTCATAAAAGATCAAAAAGAAATAAATATATATATATATTTTTTGAAAACTTAAATAACAACAAAAAAGCTATATTTCAATTACATGCAGTAAAATTATATTAAGTTAATTATGTTAATATTACCAGTTTGATATCATTTTAAAAGTTAATTTTAAATTCATAAACACATATTTGTTCTAAAAAAAAAGTATACCCTCAAATCCCCCAAAACACATATACATAAAAGGCAACTTGCACAATCCAAAAAAATATAATTTCAAACATTATTATTTTTGAATTAGTCATTAATATTTCAAGTGCACATTCCACCCACTCATCCAATAAAATTCTCAACCCAATTTGAAAAGTACAAACAAATGTATAAATAAATCAATAATTAAATATACGAAAATATAAAAAAACAATAAAACGTTATTGTCCTAAAAACAATAACTACTTAACCATCAAAAGCCCAATAGCTGCCAAGTCACCACAAATATTTAAATGATTTGAAAATGTAAACAAATATCTGAATAATTATCAATTTAAAAATTAAAATAATTAATGTAAAGATGCTATAAAATCAAGTAACCTATATTGTAATTCCAACGCTACATATGCTATCCCTCAATAACAACACACTCGGAAGTTAAATGTACTAAAATATTTTAAACCATTTACACTTAGAAATATATAATTACCAATACAAAAATACAGAGTTGACATATAAATCAATAAACATTAATTTTCATATATTTCGTAAGACCACCACTCTCCCTTTAGTTGAATAAATATAATAACCAAAAAATACATTAGCCATTACTATAATTTTATCAATAATTAAGTAAAATAATATTTACTTAAAAATAGTTAAAGAAACCAATCCCTAAATCAATACATTTAAACAATATAATGAAAAACAATATTATAGTAAAGACTATTTTAACCCCTTGGGTGCTGAGGACGGAACGGTTCCGCCCTCAAGCACGGTGCTCGTGTGCTGAGGCTAGAACCGTTCCACCATAGCCCTCACCCACGGGGGAAGTGCTGACCTTCCCCCGTGGGCCGCCCAACTACTGGCCCCCACCAGGGCTGGCAGCTGAAGTACTTCCACTGCCACTTCCACCTCCGCGATCTGATGACATCAGCTCATGTATGGCATGCCGACGCCATAAAGTGCTGCCAGGGACACGCGGGAAGCAATTTGCGTTCAGCGTATTCAGAGATAGGATGCATTTTAACAGAGCACTTCTCCTGGGAGGTTTGGTGGGGGAAAAATAAACACAGGGGGAAGGAAAGTGTTTTACCTTTCCCCCATGCCTGTTTAGAGTGGATTCCTACTCCACATGCCCCTCTTGCAAAACCAAGTTTTATTGTGATAGGTAATTTTGATGTCTCCACAATAAGTTTTGGATCCTTCCTTGTCGTGGGCACTTGGCCACCAACACAAGTGAGGTGGCATTCATATCGGGAAAACCTGGGGAACACTGGGTGGTAGGAAATTTGCGCCTGCCTGGTGATGCCACAAGTTTCCCACACAGAGATGTGAGGAAAATTAGATTTTTGTTTAGCTAAATTTGAGGTTTGCAGGGGATTCTGGGTAAGAAAATATTTGGCAATCCACGCAAGGCATGCCTCCCTGGACTGCCCCGGGTATCTAGTTTTCAGATATGTCTGAGTTTGGTAGGTTTCCCTACGTATTTGTTGAGCCCAGGACCAAAAACGCAGGTTACCCCTATGCAAAATCAACAGCTAGGCACGTTGCAAAAAAGGGCAGTTTTCAGTGGAGAAATGTAATTTGTCCACATTGCATTTTGGGCAGTTTCATGTTGCGGGCAGTAGGCCGACCCACACAAGTAAGGTACTGTTTGTATTGAGAGACTTAGGGGAACACAGAATAGTAGAACACGTGTTATTACCAATTATCTTTCTCTGCATTTGCACCTTTAAAGTGTAAGACAGTGTGTAAAAAAAGAAGTAATTTGACAAATTCCCTCTAATTCACATGCTAGTATGGGTCCCCTCAAATTCAGAGATGTGCAAATAAGCACTGCTTATTATGCATAGTTTTCCTTGATACCTATTTTTCACTCTTTATATTTTACCGAATGAATTACTGTATACCCGGTACACATTTAAAAGCCATTGCAAGGTGCAGCTCAGTTATTGGCTCCGGGTACCCCGGGTTCTTAATGAACCTAGAAGCTCTATATCTCACCACAATCATAAGGGTCCAGAAAATGTAACAGTGTATTTATTTTAAAAAGTTGCCATAGTTAGAAGTTACAGATGAAAATGCAAACACAAATGGAGGTTTTTTTCAACTCAATTTCAATATTTTGTGTATTTCAACTGTTACTTTCTATAGGAAAACCTTGAAGGATCTACACAAATGATTCCTTGCTGAATTCAGAATTATTTCTACTTTTCAGAAGTGTATAGCTTTCTGGGATCCACCATTGGTTTCTTACCTTTGTTAACACTAACTGGAAGGAGGTTGAAAGTACAAAAAAATAGGATAAATGCGCTATGTCCCAGTAAAATGTCAAAACTGTGTTTAAAAAATTGGTTTTCTGACTCAAGACTGCCTGTTTCTGAAAGCTGGGAAGATGGTGATTTTAGCACTGTAAAACCTTCATTGATGTCATTTACTGAGAAAAACAGATGCTTTCGTCTGCAGCATATTTTTTCCATTTTCCCCCAAAAATCCAAACTTAATTTTGGCTAATTTCTTAGTCCCCTCCAGGGGAATCTACAAATCCTGGGTACCTTTAGAATTCCCAGGATGTTGTAAAAAAGGACACAAATTTGGCATGGACAACTTATGTGGACAAAACGTTATGGGGGCCTAACCATGGTCAAATCCAAATAGCCAAAAAAAGGCCGAGCACAGGGGAAGAAAAGGCATACATCAAAGGGGTTGAACTTCAATATTACTGTAAAAGACTAACAAAATAATAGACTTACAATTAATAGTTTTGTCAACAATTTTTTGTAGTATCGATATTTTACCACACAATAATATGCTTAGATGACGTTTTGGGGTCCCTTTGCTGGTCCAGTACCCTCTCAAAAGCAACAAATGGCTACCACTGTTAAGTAAGGACAGATAGTAAATAGGAAGTCTTTCCCTGCTAAGCAACCTACAGCTGCTCCGTCAAAGTTAAGGTACACAACAATGGACCAATGAAACAGTGTCATTATGCTTGACGAAAGACACCAACATGGTAAATCTGTCAATAGGTGTCCTCTCTTCTTTGCTAATTCAAAGTCTGCAAAGTTGGCGTCAACTACCTGCACCCTTTTATCTGTGCAACTAAAGACCATGCCAGTTAGTCAAAACCAGCTTCCAATATGAAAGCACAAGCGTGACACCCATTGGTTAGCGACAGAAATATTTTCACTGTTCATGCAAATCCAGGGACTCTGTCAATGGTAACGATCACATGCTTCCCATTAGGGCATGAGGAAACCACCAATTGTCCAAACAGAACTTTCAGTATTCTATAGCTTCTTTTAACTTAAAAGGCATTTCATTTGTGTATTGTAAGTTTTTTTGAGACACTACATGACTCTTCCAAGCCACTTTAGAGCACCGTCGTGTTCAGAAATCAATCAATCAATCAATAATAGCATTTAAAAAGCATGCTACATACCAGTGAGGGTCTCAAGGTGCTAAAAAAGAGGGGGGAAGCTGCTACTGTTCGAAGAGCCAGGTCTTGAGGAGTCTACAGAAGGTCAGTAGGTCTTCGGCCTGCCGTAGGTGGATGGGCAGGGTGTTCCATGTCTTGGCGGCGAAGTGGGAGATTGATCGGCCGCCAGCGGTCACTCTTCGGATGCGTGGGACAGCGGCGAGGGCGCGGTCAGCGGAGCCGAGCTGGCAGGTGGGGGTGTAGAAGCTGAGTCGGCTGTTGAGGTATGCTGGTTCGGTGTTGTGGAGTGACTTGTGTGCCTGGGTGAGAAGCTTGAAAGTTATCCTCTTGTTGACAGGGAGCCAGTGCAGGTCTCTTAGGTGGGGAGTGATGTGGTTGCGGCGAGGGCTGTAGAGGATCAGGCGTGTGGAGGCGTTCTGGATGTGCTGGAGTCGCTTCAGGAGTTTGGCCGAGGCTCCTGTGTGGAGGGCATTTCCATAGTCCAGTCTGCTGCTGACCAGGGCCTGGGTGACCATCCTTCTCGTTTCGGTGGGGATCCATTTGTAGATCCTGCGGAGCATGTGGAGGGTGTTGTAGCAGGAGGAGGAGACAGCGTTGACTTGCTTCATCATGGAGAGGGTTGAGTCGAGGATGACCCCTAGGTCGGTGGAGCTGAGCTGGCGGGTGGTCGTGTAGAAGCTGAGTCGGCTGTTGAGGTATGCTGGTCCGGTGTTGTGGAGTGCCTTGTGTGTGTGGGTGAGGAGCTTGAAAGCACACACAGTTGCGTTGGACTGGAGAAAAATACCCTCCCTTGGTATATCAATCATAAGCTTTACCAAGTCCTTGTGTGTGAGCATCAAAAACATGAATGTTTCACAAATATGTGAATTACCTTTCTTTATCACTGAATTTCTAAGGCCGTATAGCCCACTGCAGAGGGTTACACTAGTTGTTAAAGGTCGGAAACCGAGTTATAGGCCCGAGCGGCAGGCAAGGCCCTATAACGAGGGAGAGGGCCTTTAACATCCAGTATGGCCAGAGGCAGAAGGTCTATAAGTCTATTAGAATATTCCACCCACTAGGGGCAGAATGTTCTAAATTAAAAAGAGTGAAACATGAAGACAATCATTGGACTATTGGAGCTCCAGGTTTATACCAACCATTATTAACCCGGAGCCCCATTTCCTACCCAATGGTCAGTGCCAAAAAGTTTCCAATTGAGGAATCTACAAGATTTGCTTTTGAAGCAAACGGCAGCTGTAAAGCCCCTCTGGGAGTGGCCTCTCTTCCTTACCAGTCAGTAGTGAATATTGACCATCTTAAGATGGCTGCCTGCTATAGCTGAAAGATTAACTCTAACGCATCTTTGGGCTGCTACATTTGTCGCTGCCTTCCTGCTGTACATTTATCTAACCCGATTTTGATTTGGAAACAATTACTACAACTGCACAACTCAAAAAGAGAAACAGTACATTCCCTAAAAGAATGACATCAACATTTCCTCTGTGCCTTTGTGCTTCGGTGATTCTGAAACAAACAACATCTCTGTAATAGTGAGACTGCGAGCGTTCTTCCTTGGATGACTAGATTCTAAATGCAGGTTTTCCTTCGTTTTCAATCTAAATAAAGGATTCCTCAGCCATATGGGGACAGAAGGCTACTTAGACGTTTTCCTGAAAAAGACTGAGAGTTCTTGTATTAATTATGGAAGGTTTTATTTCCGTGTGGTACTAAATTTCACGATGATTGGATAATTGCCACGTGAGGTCATCGTACGCAATGGGACCCAGATTTACCTGAATAATGTCTTAACCCAGGCCAGTAACACAAAAGAGGGAAAATTGTCAATTTAACAAGAGCAGAGAGATGACATTATCTTCGAATTTTGGGAGTTAGAGGCCTATTTGCAGCGTTCAGGCATCTCATTTTTACAAGGAAACTTTTAGCAGTGTACAGAGATCTTTCCCTGGATGAGAAAGATCTTATTTAAACTACAGAATAGCACAGTAGGGGATGTATATTCTTGTAAAAAGTTCATTTTTTGGCCAGACTTTAAAAAAGGTTGTGGTACTTTACTTCCAGGATGTAAAAAGAACAAGACATATTCGAAAATATACCTCCATTTTATTGATAGAATGTCGTAACTAGGGAATGAAAAATACTGCTTATGTCTTGTTGGACTAAACTTGTGGTAATTTAGCACCGCTGGAACAGTATTCTTGTATTGTTGTCGAAAGAGTGAAGTCTGTGGAAGAAAAGAATACAAAGCTTCACATTTAAGGTTTTTGTGGGTACTCTAATTGACATATTGTGGGTGTCCATTTACAAAGCAATGAAGCGCTGTACATGATGGCAGTGAGATGAGGAGGGAGTAGGCCCCCTACCACCCCTCTTGAGGTGTGAGAGTAGGACCCTACCACCCCTCTGCAAGGGTAGAAGCATCGGACTGGGATATAAAATAGGCCCTGCTACCAAAATAATAGTGGCCCCCACTAGCGAATCAGATAGCTATAAACAGTGGCCCACACTGGGCAAATCGGAGCAGTGCAAATTTTGTTATTTTCACGCTGCACAGATGGTTTGCAAGGTGTTTGAGATTGCATACATGCATGCTTGCTGCTGGCAATACCCATGGTAATATTAGAGAAATCAACAAGGCTGGCCCACTAGATAATAAAGCACCCCTCCCGCTGATCTGTCAGACGAGCCCTTCGAGCCCTGCCACATTCCACAACTGTTAACTATTTTGTGTTTTTAAGAACTCACTCTCTGCTCAAACTCTCCTCGCCGCCACTCCCGCAAGGCCGCAGGCCACGCCCCCTCCTCGGAGGCCACGCCCCCCGGCCGCCACTCCATCTACCATAAATCATGTGTATTTTCCGGAAGCGCAGCGGACGAGCGCAGCGGGCGTGACGTTTGTGCGCCGAAGGCGCGCCAAAGGTAAGCCCGTCTGCGCCCGTCCGCGCCCGTCCGCGCCTGACTTATACAATACTCCTCATCATGCCCAACTTATACAATACTCCTCCGTGCAGCTGGTCAACTTCCAAGGCCTGTGGCCTTTGGACGACATTGTGACCGCACAAATCGACAGGCTGGGACTGACTGCCCTGTTCCCCACCGCCTCCCCTCATCTTCTCCTCCAACCATCGGCCCCCGTCCTGATCTACTGCCTCCCCCTGCCCCCATCACCCTATCCGCCTATTACCTCAATACCAGGTCAGCAGTCAAGCACTGCCATGAACTCTTTATCTTACTGGACCTGCACAAACCTGATCTCCTATTCCTTACAGAGACATGGTTTGGTGACAACTCCCTTCCCTCTCTACTCGCAGCACTCCCTGCCTCATATTATGCTTTAAGAGCCGACCGACCCTCCGGCAAATTGGGCGGCGGTGTCGCCCTGATTGCCCGCAGAGAAATCTCCTTTCAACCTCTAGCCTTCTCCCCTATCGGCTCTTCAGACTTCCTAGTTGCTCGCTCACTTTCCTTTACTACTCCTCTCACCTGTCTTCTTATGTACCGCCCCCCCACCCTCTCAACTCTTTCTTCCTAGCTTCCAAGATTTGGTGGCCACTCTAGCAGTTAACAACTCCTCCATCTTGGTGTTAGGAGACTTTAACGTTTGGCCCTCAGATCCGGCTGAATGCTCCACATCGAAAGAATTCTCGGATACCCTTCGTTCCCTCAATTTCGTCTCCCACGTTCACTCCCCAACCCATAACCAGGGCCACACCCTTGATCAGATTTGGTCCCTTAATTGCCCAGTAACTTCCTTGTCTACCTCCCCTTGCCCTTGGTCTGATAACTTCCTGATCTCATTTTCCCTACTCCTCAGCTCAGTTCCCAAGCCCTCTCCTCCCAAAAACATCTGGGCACGCTCCTGGAACCATGCGGATGTAGCCTCTCTGTCCGCCATACTCTCCGCTTCCAGCCCGGACCTTTACAGGTTGTCGTCTTCCGCACAAGCCGACTCAATCAACTCTTGGCTTCGATCAGGCTGCGACTTAGTCGCCCCCCTAAGGCGGGTGTCTTCCAAGCGCACGAATGATGCGAACCGCTGGTTCAATGAGGAACTGAAGGCCCAAAAACTCAGTGTCCGCCGTGCGGAACGGACCTGGAGGCGAGATTATTGTCCGATTCTTAAAAATCAGTACATCACCCTCCTGGCATTGTATAAAAAATCAATCCTGGCGACCAGGAAAGCTTACTTCTCCTCTAAAATTCTAACTGCCGAAAATCAGCCCAGAGAAATTTTCTCCATCGTCCACGATCTTGCCTACTCTGACCGTGTTACTCTTAAACCCTCTCCTTCCCAGCTCTTATGTGATTCCCTTTGTTATACGGAGACCGGGAGGGTCGGCCGAGGACAGGGGCGAGGCCTCCAGTGAGGACCGTCTCCAGCGATCGTACAGACAAGTAACTTCCCCCCCACAGATGGACACCACACACGGATGAGGTCAACACTCTTTATATACGATTCTTGAAGGAAGGTTATCAGCGATACAGTGAGATCAGGACACGAGGGTCCTCTTAATTCTAGTCTCTGAAGGGGAAAGGGTAGCGGGACAGTCTTGGTACCGGTCGGGTACGGGTTGGCAAGATGGGTAGCTCACAATCCTCGAGCTCGGAGTTCTGGAAGGTCGGGCCGCGGCAGCGCCAGCTGGCTAGGATGATCAGTCTCACTTGAGGAGGGCCGCGGCAGCGCCGGCAGGCAAAGGCGATGGTTCACACAAAGATGGGCCGCTGCAGTGCCAGCAGGTCCCGACGAAGGTGTAGGTTGCAGAGGGCCGCGGCAGCGCCAGCAGGCAGGAACGATGCTTCACAAGGATGGGCCGCGGCAGCGCCAGCAGGTCCCGACGACGGTGTAGGTTACAGAGGGCCGCGGCAGCGCCAGCAGGCAAGAGCGATGGTTCACAAGGATGGGCCGCAGCAGCGCCAGCAGGTCCCGACGACGGTGTAGGTTGCAAAGGGCCGCGGCAGCGCCAGCAGGCAGGACGAAGGTTCACAAGGCAAGGCTGCGGCAGCGCCAGCAGTCCGTCAAGGATGAGTTCTTCAAGGTGTCTCTCGACTCCAGGATACAACTGCCTTCCTGCTCTGGAGCTGCCCCAGTTATAGGTCTGGTCTCCTTTGATGTCCGGACCCTCGCACTGGGAGGTCGGGAGGTCCGGGATGAGGGAGTCCAGACACCCAGCAGGGGGGTGGAGCCAGCGCTCGGGGAGGCTGGGGGCGATCGGCACCTGGCGGGGGAGAGCCATCGACCCTCCTTTCTCCCATTGACCTGCCAAGTGGTCTCTTCACCTCCCGGGTGGATGGTGGTGCCTCGATGTCGGGGCCTGGCCAGGCCCAGGGTTGGGGTCGAGCTGAGGCCACGCGGCCTCGTGGTGCAGTGCCCAAGATGGCGGCTGGGCCGGGGCAATGCTGCGGAAGGGGGCCCGGGCCGGCCGATGTCGTGGTGTTCGGGAGCAGGCGTCCCGTTGGGGACGGGTTGCGGGTTGCTTCTGTGGGTTGCCGGGGTGGTTCTTCGGGTGACACCGGGAGAGCCGGTGTTCGGGTTCTTATTATGCGGGGAGGGAGCGGCCCCTTCACGAGGCCTGTCCAACATGCGCCCCCTCCAGCTGAAGGCAGGGAGAGTCACCCATCTCCTTGGGTGCTCTCCTCGCCGAGGCGGAAAAAGCGTGACAGGCCGTCCGCGTTGGCGTGGTCTTGGCCAGGGCGATGCTCCACAGTGAAGTCCATCCCCTGCAAGGAGATGGACCATCGCAACAGTTTTGGGTTCTCCCCCCGCATCGGCATCAGCCATTGCAGGGGTCGGTGGTCTGTCTGTACCCTGAAATGGGTACCGAAGAGGTAGGGCCGGAGTTTCTTGAGGGCCCATACTACTGCGAAGGCCTCCCGCTCGATGGTGCTCCAGCGCTGCTCTCGGGCCAGTAGGCGTCGGCTGATGAAGGCCACTGGTTGATCGAATCCCTCGGCGTTGAGTTGAGAGAGGACTGCCCCAACGCCATGATCTGAGGCGTCCGTCTGGACGATGAATTCCCGGCTGTAGTCGGGGGCCTGGAGCACGGGGGCGGTGCACATGGCGGCCTTCAGCTTCTCGAAGGCCGCTTGACAGTCCGGAGTCCAGTTGATGGTTTTGGGGGTTTTCTTGGAGGTGAGTTCTGTGAGGGGCCCCACAATGCTGCCATAGTCCTTTACAAACCGCCGGTAGTATCCGGTGAGCCCTAGGAAGGCTCGGACCTCGGTTTGGGTGACAGGAGGTTGCCAGGACTGGATGGCAGCGATTTTGAGCTGAAGGGGGGCCACCAGACCGCTCTCCACTTGGTGTCCGAGATAGGTCACGGACCCCTGGCTAATCTGACATTTGCTGGCTTTGATGGTGAGGCCGGCAAACTGTAGCAGGAGAGCCCGGCAGTCTTGGCGTTGTTCCGGGGACAAGGCCTCGGAGAGTCTGACCCCTTCCACGGAGCCATCTTTTTCACGGGTCCTCAGTAGGTCAGGGAGGGGCTTGGAGTCTTCTTCCATCCCACTATCTGTTGCCATTAGTAGGCTGAGCTCCGAGCGCATGAAGTGGGGTTTGAGTCTGTTGGCGTGGAGGACTCGGAGGGGGTTCCGGGGGGACTCCATGTCTATTAGGTAGGTGACAGGGCCCTTGCGCTCTATCACCTTGAAGGGTCCTGTCCATTTGTCCTGCAGGGCACAAGGTTCGACTGGAGACATCTCCCATACTTGCTGGCCGGGTTCGAACTCGATGGAGGAGGCATGTTGATCGTACCATTTCTTCATGTCCTCCTGACTGGCCTCCAGGTTGGCTTTGGCGAGTTCCCTGAATCGCCGGGTCTGATTGCGGAGGGTCAGGAGATACTTATACACGTCCGGAGGGGTCTTCTGGGGGGCCATCTCCCATTCTTCCTTGACCAGGCTGAGGGGGCCCCGGACGGGGTGTCCGTACAGGAGTTCGAAGGGGCTGAAGCCGAGGGATTTCTGGGGAACTTCTCGGTAGGTAAAGAGGAGGCACGGGAGTAGTACGTCCCATTGGCGGCGTAGGGGCTCTTCCAGGCCCATGATCATTCCCTTGAGAGTACGGTTAAACCGCTCGACCAGTCCGTTTCCTTGTGGGTGATAAGGGGTCGTGAACCGGTAGGTGACCCCGCACTGCTGCCAGAGAGACCTCATGTATTTCGAGATAAAGTTTGTGCCCCTGTCGCTGACGAACTCCCGGGGGAAGCCCACTCGAGAGAAGATCCCCATCAGGGCTCGGCCCACCACGGGGGTTGTCACGGTCCGAAGAGGAATGGCCTCGGGTTACCGGGTGGCGTGGTCCACCAGGACTAGGATGAACCGGTGCCCCTGGGCCGTTCGGGGATCTAGGGGCCCACGATGTCTATTCCCACCCATTCGAACGGGGTGGTGACGACGGGAAAGGGTTGCAAGGGTGCTTTGGTCTTTCGGCCGCTCTTCCCGCTGGCCTGGCAGGTGGGGCAGGCCCGGAAGTGGTTGGAGACATCATTTCGCATTATGGGCCAGTAAAAGTGTGTCACCAGGCGGTTGTATGTTTTGTCTTGTCCCAAGTGTCCAGCAAGGGGGACATCGTGCGCTAAGTTCAAAAGGAAGTCTCTGAAGCGGAGGGGCACCACCAGCACCCGACTGGCCCCTAGCTCAGCAATTCTTTGCTCGCTGTAGAGTAGATCATTGTCCCAATAAATCCAGTGGGCCCCTGCGGTGTCTCCTGCGCTCTGGGCGAGGGCTTGCTGCCTGAGTCCCTCGAGGGAGGGACAGGTCTTCTGTTCTTGTCGGAATTGTTCCTGGGTGGGACCACCCTCTTGACGCCACTGGGCCAGTTCGGGGAGGTCGTGGAGTTGCACGGGCCCTCCTCCTTCTTGTTCTGGGGGATTGGCACTTAGGGCGTCTCCCTCCGAGACGATCGGGGGAGGAGGTTCTGGCCATTCGGGTTCCTCAGGACTGGAGATGGCGCGGGCGGCCATGGACCGGGTCGTTATGCAGGCCCATTCAGGGAGGCCCAACATCCCCAGGTGCTCCCTTCTTTCAACGGCTGCCCAGGGGGAACTTTCGAGGTCGTTCCCCAGGGGGCAGTCCACTGGGGCATCATCACGGACAGTCACCTTCAGCATTCCGGACATTCCTCCCCACTCGAAGGGAACGCAGGCCATCCGACACAGGCTTTCGGAATTGTCGGCTGACCGGACGGGGCAAAGGACGTTCGGCAAGATCTGCTCCGGGGTCACCAGATGACAGCGGACTGCTGTCACACTAGCCCCGGTGTCCCGTAGGGCTTCAGCCTTGCGCCCATTTATGTTCACCCACTGGCTGTATTTTCTCGTATTGGCGGGTAGGGGAGCCCGCGGAATCATGTCTCTTACCCCTAGGCAGGCCAGGGTCATGGCGGCTGGTTCCCACTCGGGCTGTTCCTGTTCGTATTCTTCATAATCCTCTGGGGCTTGCTCTTCTCCCAGGGCGGCGGCAGCGACCGGGCGAGGTATAGGATTCTGGTTCTTTGGGCAATTAGGGTCGTTGGCATAGTGGCCGGTCCGCTGGCACCGGTGGCAAGTAACGTTGGCTTGGAACCCCGGACGCATCGGGGGTGTCCCCTGCCGGCCGGGGGCGGGGTGTTGCTGGCGGGAGCCGCCGGGACGGCGTCTCTGCCCCGACCCTGGCCTCCTCCTCCTCGGGGGTGATGGGGACCTTGGTTGGTTCGGTTCGGCTCGCTGGGCCCGCTTCGGGAAACTCGAGTGCTTTCCCATCGGTCAGCTTCGGCGGCGAGCTGCCGAGGTTCAGTCTGTTTACTGTTGAGGAGGTGCTGCCTGAGCTCGACGAAGCAGTTGTTGGAGAGGTGCTCCCACACAATGAGGTTAAAGAGTTGTTCGTAGGTGGTTACCTGGCTGCCCTTGATCCACCCCTCGAATGCTCTGCTGAAAAAGTTCACGTACTCCACCCAAGTTGTACCCGGGATCCGTTTGCAGTCATGGAACCGCTGGCGGTACATCTCGGGCGTGAGCCCGTATCGAGTGAGGAGGGCTGCCTTCATGTGGTCATAGGACGTCATCTGATGGTCCGGGAGTTGCAGCAGGGCGTCGCGCCCTTCGTTGACGAACCTCCCCCATAACCCGGCTCCCCAGTCACTTCGGGAAATCCGGTGGGAGGTCATGGCTACCTCGTAGGCTTTGAACCACTGCTGGATATCGTCGTTCTGATAATATTCTCTGACGACATCCTTGGGGATGTGGACTTTAGGGTCTGTAGGGCCAGGAGTGTTTGGGCGCTCGGGCACCCCGAGGTCTTTATTCTGTTTCCGAAGCTCTATTTCGGCTAGATTGCGCTCATGTTCGTAGGCCAGTTTTTTCTCTTCTAACTCTCTCTGTTTTTGCTTCTCTTCCTGCTCCTCTCGTAGCCGCAAGTGTTCCAATGTTATCTTTTGTTCCGCCAATTTCAGTTCTCCGTCCAACCGAAGTCGTGCCAGCTCTAATTCATGGAGTCTGCTTTTTTCTCGTTCTCGGATCTCCTCCGGGGAGAGACCCGATCTCCTCCCTTCTGTCGGAGTGGTGTTTGTTTCTGGCGCCTCGAGGTTTTGGTCTGGGGGTACGGCCGTACCCGTCTCCGCCCAAGATTCTAGGGCTTTTTTGAAGTCGTCTTTCGTGCTCAGTCCGGTGGTAGCAATGCCTAGTTCTATGCAGAACTGTTTTAGTTCTCTGTGGTTATACCCTTCTAATTTCTCCATCTGGAATTTTTCTGTGGATCTGCTCTCTTTGGTTGTCATTGTGGTTGAGTCGTGGGGTGAGTTACTCTCTGTACGATTACGCGTTGGTTCGGATCGCGCCGCTGGCCACCAATGTTAGACGGAGACCGGGAGGGTCGGCGGAGGACAGGGGAGAGGCCTCCAGTGAGGACCGTCTCCAGCGATCGTACAGACAAGTAACTTCCCCCCCACAGATGGACACCACACACGGATGAGGTCAACACTCTTTATATACGATTCTTGAAGGAAGGTTATCAGCGATACAGTGAGATCAGGACACAAGGGTCCTCTTAATTCTAGTCTCTGAAGGGGAAAGGGTAGCGGGACAGTCTTGGTACCGGTCGGGTACGGGTTGGCAAGATGGGTAGCTCTCAATCCTCGAGCTCGGAGTTCTGGAAGGTCGGGCCGCGGCAGCGCCAGCTGGCTAGGATGATCAGTCTCACTTGAGGAGGGCCGCGGCAGCGCCGGCAGGCAAAGGCGATGGTTCACACAAAGATGGGCCGCGGCAGTGCCAGCAGGTCCCGACGAAGGTGTAGGTTGCAGAGGGCCGGGGCAGCGCCAGCAGGCAAGAGCGATGGTTCACAAGGATGGGCCGCGGCAGCGCCAGCAGGTCCCGACGACGGTGTAGGTTGCAGAGGGCCGCGGCAGCGCCAGCAGGCAGGACGAAGGTTCACAAGGCAAGGCTGCGGCAGCGCCAGCAGTCCGTCAAGGATGAGTTCTTCAAGGTGTCTCTCGACTCCAGGATACAACTGCCTTCCTGCTCTGGAGCTGCCCCAGTTATAGGTCTGGTCTCCTTTGATGTCCGGACCCTCGCACTGGGAGGTCGGGAGGTCCGGGATGAGGGAGTCCAGAAACCCAGCAGGGGGGTGGAGCCAGCGCTCGGGGAGGCTGGGGGCGATCGGCACCTGGCGGGGGAGAGCCATCGACCCTCCTTTCTCCCATTGACCTGCCAAGTGGTCTCTTCACCTCCCGGGTGAATGGTGGTGCCTCGATGTCGGGGCCTGGCCAGGCCCAGGGTTGGGGTCGAGCTGAGGCCACGCGGCCTCGTGGTGCAGTGCCCAAGATGGCGGCTGGGCCGGGGCAATGCTGCGGAAGGGGGCCCGGGCCGGCCGATGTCGTGGTGTTCGGGAGCAGGCGTCCCGTTGGGGACGGGTTGCGGGTTGCTTCTGTGGGTTGCCGGGGTGGTTCTTCGGGTGACACCGGGAGAGCCGGTGTTCGGGTTCTTATTATGCGGGGAGGGAGCGGCCCCTTCACGAGGCCTGTCCAACACCCTTAATTCCTTTTCCCTAGATAAAATTTCTAACATCAAAGCAAACATCCCTCCCCCCATCCCTCTTTGTCGACCCCCAGTGCCCGCCAGTCCTAGCACACCTCGACTCCATCCCCCTTCTTACTGAGGATTCCTTCCTCTCCCTCCTGTCCACGGTCAAATCAGGCTCCCCTCTGGACCCTTGTCCTGCTCACATACTGAAACAGATCTACTCAGCCTGTGTGCAGCCCCCTCTCAACTTCCTCAATAACTCTTTGTCACAAGGCATTGTTATTCCACCCCTCAAATCGGCCATCATCCTTCCTATTCTCAAAAAACCTGGTGCTGACCCTTCTGCGCTTGTTAACTACCGCCCATCTCTTTATTGCCCTTTCTGGGGAAGGTACTGAAGCGCCACCTGACCGAGCGCTTAGTACCTTTGTGGAGCAGAATAGGTTATTAGCCCCCAGCCAGGCCGGGTTTCGTCCCGCTCACTCCACGGAGTCCGTAGTGTTATCGGTCCTTGACAACCTCAGAGAGGGTATGGACATAAACCACCCCCAGGCCCTGGTCCTCCTCGATCTCTCCGCCACCTTTGACACGGTCGACCATTCCATCTTACTTTCCCGTGTCAGGGCGGCGGGGATTGGAGGTTTGGCCTTGGTCTGGTTGTCCTCCTTCCTGAGTGACCGCACCCAGGCTGTTCGCTTGGGTGCCTTCTCGGCGGACTTCCGCGCAGTTCAATGCGGGTTCCCCAGGGCTCCTCCCTTTCCCCTCTCTTATTTAATTTGTATATTGCCCCTCTCTTTTTTGCCCTTCAACAGCTGGAGGTCTCCGTCTACAATTATGCGGATGACCTCCAGCTTATTTTTTCTTTATCCACATCCCCTGAGTCCATGTCCAACTTCCAGTCTGTCATGGTATTCATCCGGGACTGGATGAACTACAACCACCTGAAGTTAAACCCCGACAAAACAGAGCTGGTGTTAACAGGTGGTTGCTCCAGTCCCTGGACTTCCCTCTTCTGGCCCCCCTCCTTAGGTCCTCCCCCTCCCCCTTCCTCATCTGTAAAAACCCTTGGGTTTAAACTTAATGACAAACTCACCCTTCACTCCCAAGTCAGTTCTGTTGTGCCTTCTTCTTTTCTCTTACTCCGCACTATTCGTAAAGTCTCTCGTTTTTTCTCTTTTCCCGCCCTTAACCTCTCGCCTGGACTATGGCAATGCACTTTACTGTGGCATGCCCGACTATAGCATGCGACGGCTACAGCTGGCCTAAAACCAGGCGGCTCGCCTGGTCTTCAAATTGGCCAAATCCCATCACGTCACTTCCCTCCTCAAGTCCCTACACTGGCTCCCAATCCGAGAACGAGCCCAGTTCAAGCTGGCCTGCATTACCTATCAGGCCAGGATCGGCGCAGCCCCTGCCTTTATCTCCTCAGAAATCAAACCCTACGTCCTGGTGAGGGAGCTGTGCTCATCCACCCAACAACTGCTCATAGTTCCTCGCTTTAAACGCAAAAAGTGGGGAGGCATGACATTTTCTACACTAGCCCCTGCTTTTTGGAACTCTCTCCCTGCTCACCTCAGATCCTGCGCCCAATACACTCTCTTCCGTAAGGCGCTAAAAACCTTTCTTTTTTCACAAGCCTTCTTTACTTAAATCTCTCTTCCTTCTTCCCCCTGTCTTCTAGCCCTCCTGGACTCAGTACTTCATAGCGACATGAAACCGCCAGGTGTACGCGCGCTTTATAAATATTATAAACTCAAACTCATTCAGGCGGTTAACTTCAACAATATATTGCTTGAAGAGATGGTATTCCAGTTATATGCACAAGCAGAGAGGAGAATGTAGAAGGTGGAGTATTATGTGGTATGGGGGCTTGACCTCACCATGTAATACTATCACGAAACCCCAAAGATAGTCCTTGAATTCACACAAATAATTCCTTAGCTCAGTCCTGGTAGTGTGGCAAAGAGCAGTCAGGCTTTACTTTAGGAAAATGTATTAAGCATTTTAGAGCATCAACATGGACGATAAGTAATTGACATGACTGCAGAGAAATTCGACACCAATTTATAAAAATAGAGTGCATTTTTATCTTAATTTAGACAACAAAACAAAAATGAATAGCATACATATTACCAGAGTTATAGATTTTTGGAACATTTGAAAATCAGTGCAAAATAAAGCAGTGTATAGCAAAAACCACCGGTGACAATCAGTCACTTGCAGGTCGAGTTGCGTTGGACTCTTGCAGGGTAAAGGTGATGCCGGTCCCAGGACCAAGCCACGACAGTCAGTTAAATTTTACTTGGCCCATGAAGCCTGGGTGCAGAGTTGTCCTGGCTCTCCCTGGTGCTGAACGGGATCCGTGGGAGAGTTGCTTTTACCATTGAAATGGTGCGGCTGGGGGAAAAGATGCAAAATTTCAACAACGGGCCACTGCTAATGCCGCATGGCGGTCGGGCGGAGTCCCCTCTAGGTGCAGGATTGAGTGCAGGGGGCGGTTGCCGGACTGGCAACCAACAAATCTTGACAGCGGTAAGTGAAGCAGAAAGTATCTTCGACGTCCTGTGGTACTAGGGAACGCAGAAGCTGTCTGAAACTTTGTGGACAGCAGGACTATAGTTCCCACAATGCACTAAACCATCTGAAGTTGGGCGATCCCACATAGGGTCCGATGGCAATGATTCTTTGCATACAGAGCATTGTTTTACCTTCAGTTTGTGGGGGACTAGTACCACTAGTCCAGGGGAGTCTGAGGGTGCTTCAGGCTTCCACAAGGGTCTCTTTGTCTGGGGGACCAAGAGATAGCCTAGGACGAGTCTCAATCAGGCAGTTCTAGGAGCACTGCCTCAGGTGCATGGTATCACTCTTTTGCTTGGTGCAAGTCTTGTTGTCACAAACACGGTTCTCTTCTTCTGTCGTTTTTGATGCAGGTTGTTCAGAACTGAGGTTCTGGTGTCAGGGGTGTCCCTTAAATCCTAGATTGTGGGGAATTAAAGTGTGGGAGCCAATGGGCTGCTAGTCCCTGCAGCAAATCCAACCCTCATGTGACCACTTCTGGGGGTGAGGTCACCTTTTCTGCCCAGAACCCTCAATTTTGCCACTTCTAAAGATGGCAGGAATCTAATTTTAGCATACAGACCAGGCTGCTCACCCTTGAGATGTGCCCAGTCTTCTCTGGGTGTAGGTCTCCTAGACTAACTAATTAGCCGCCTGTCGGGTGCAAATGTGCCTGAGGCAGGGCAAGGGATGTTTCCTCCTCTGAGAGTCAGCCCCAATGCATATAGGAAAGTGGTGCTGCCTTTGAAGCTCGCCGCCTTGATGTGCCACTTCATTAGCCTGCTTGGGAGGAGGAGGTGTGACCTCCTTCCTGTCCAAACCTTTATTCCTGACTCCTGGAAGTGCTCACACTGCCTGGCAGGAGGTCAGAATTCTGTCTTGGCTGCTGCAAATGCGTGAAATGCGGGCTTACCAGCCAGAGCAGAGAGGAGCTGGTGCAACCAGGTGGTCAACCTCTAAGGTAGCCACCTGGGTGTATGTCACATCACCCTTGACACGAGATTCATATCAAGGGTGAGAAGCCACATTGTTTGATACCTAACATAACATATTTAGGCAGCACCATAATGGAGCTGCCAACCTCGGATTTGCCCGGGTGCCAGCTCATGTTATCCTATGGACCGCCTAGCACTTATAGTGTCCTTTAATGATGAAAGACACTATAAAGTCATAGCTTGCACTTACATGTCCACACTTTGATATAAGACACCCTGCCTCCTGGACTTCGGAAGCCTTCCTTAGGGGTGACTGGCATATGTCAGAGATAGTGCATTGACTTTGGCATACATGGTGAGGACAAAGTCGAGTTCATGCAGTAGATTACTTGGGTCACTCAGGGTGGGGTAAACAGTGCTTCTTCCAACCCGTGCCACCTCTTTACCACTCATGCCCTGGGTACCACTGGTACCACATACTAGGGACTTATAAGGGAGGTAAAGTTGTTGTCAATTGGGATTGCCAATTTACACATAACAGTTTTAAGGAGAGAGCACTGGCATTGGGGCCTAGGCAGCAGCCTCTAGTGCTCCATCAGACTCATAACCATCAGCATTGGCACAACAAGTCAGGGTGACAATCCAAAAAGGGTACTTTCCTACAGAGCGCTAGTTGAGCAGATCAGGAATAGGGTGGCATTATACCTCTTGTAGGCTCGGCACACTAACTGAAATGTCTATACTTTCAGGCTAAACAAATCATTCTTATACAAGCATAGATGACCTTCCTGTAGGTGGTGCTGTTTAATAGGAGTGGTACTATGAGTATCATTGTCATTTATTTTTAGGTCTGCGTTTTTGACAGAGCAGCTGTCAAATGGGCCTATTGATAACAATATATAGTAAATAGCACCCCGTCCCGACGTTGTCCGGGTATGAATTGCTGCCGGCCAGTAGTATATTGTTTTGTAGGATTTCGTTTTGATAGCATTTCTTATCTGTGTCAGGCCTGTGAAATGCTCCAATTCACAGTGCACTGCTGATGCACTTAAGAATGCGCGTTCAGTAGTGTATAAACTCTAGTTTCCCTACAATATTTTTCCTTGCAATATTATATAGAGCAAACTCAACAACATGGCATGAGCACAATTTACATTACAGAAGAACACATTCATTTGTGGTAGGCACGGGGAGACAAAGCGATTTGCCTGGAATCACAGGATGTTGAGCTGATGCCGAGATTCGAACGTAGCTTCCCAGCTCTAAGGTTCGCAATTCTAGAACTTGTGGCGGGAGGTGTGTCTAAAAGTATATGTCGGTGCTGGCCATCAATGAGGAAGACCTGTGCATTTTTCAAATCGGTGGTGAAAAAATATGAGTATGTTGCTGGAGATGCGGGCCGCCGTGCCACCAACGTACTTACCGGGGGAGGGTAAACACCCATTATTCCGCAACTTTCTTTCCGCATACCATCACTCCGCAATGCCATTATAACGCATGACATTACATTTTATATGCTTTTACCACGGCATACATTTACAACGAAATTCATTGTAAATGCATGAATGGTAAAAGTATGTTTTTTTTTTAATGTTTGGATAAGGTAAGTATGGGTATAGGGGTATATGTTTTGGGGTACTGAGGTATATGTTTTCGGGTGTTTGGGTATTTTAAGGGTTCAGATATAGTTTTGGGTTATCGGGTACAGGGGTAGTTTTAGGGTTTAGGGATAGGAATGGGTTTTGGGGTACAGGGGTATTTTCAGGGTTCAGGGCTAGGTTTGGGTTTTGGGGTATAGGAGTATTTTTAGGGTTCAGGGGTAGGTTTACGTTTTGGGGTACAGGGGTATTTTAAGGGTTCAGGGCTAGGTTTGGGTTTTGGGGTACAGTGGTATTTTTAGGGGTCAGGGCTAGGTTTGGGTTTTGGGGTACAGGGGTATTTTAGGATTCAGGGGTAGGTTTGGGTTTTGGGGTACAGGGTTATTTTTATGGTTCAGGGCTAGGTTTGGGTTTTGGGGTACATGGGTATTTGTAGGGTTCAGGGGTAGGTTTGGGTTTTGGGGTACAGGTGTATTTTAGGGTTCAGGGGTAGGTTTGGGTTTTGGGGTACAGTGGTATTTTTAGGATTCAGGGCTAGGTTTGGGTTTTGGGGTACAGGGGTATTTTTAGGGTTCAGGGGTAGGCTTGGGTTTTGAGGTACGGGGTATTTATAGGGTTCAGGGCTAGGTTTGGGTTTTGGGGTACAAGGGTATTTTTAGGGCTAGGTTTGGGTTTTGGGGTACAGGGTATATTTATAGGGTTAAGATGGGTTAGTGTTGAAGGGTGTTTGGCTATTTTAAGGAGTAAGGGTGGGTTATGATTATGGTGTGCAGGGGTATTTAAAGGGAGCAGGGTGGACACCCGGAGCTGGAATGTACAGAACCTGGGAAGAAAAAACAATGAAGTATTGGGCACAACACTCGCTTTTTTTCCCCGTAATCCCGCGCCCCGCACACGCCCACAGCATACGATATGAGACATGGCATGAAGGGCGGAATGTACCACACGCCCCTAGCGTTTGTCACGCCCCCAGCACACGCCCACAGCACAACGCAGACACGCCCACAAGGGACTACTTTGCTGGCACGGTTCTTTTACCTTTTAAATGTATATGGTGGGCGTCTGCATAGCCTATGTCCTTCTGCTGCAACTGCCCTTTCCAACGCTGGATTGGGTGTTGTGATTGGTGCTGTGGTTCCTGAGATTACCCGCCTCAAAGGTTTGGGCTCTCTCTTTATTATATTAGTATAGATTAAGATTGAATTTTGGCTTCATCCCATTCAACCAAATGACTTCTCTACCTAATGCTATTGGATATTTGGGCTCATCCTTCTGCCTCGGCTTGAGAGATGAATTGAACAGCAACAGGTACTACTTTACAATTATAGCCATCTCTGTGCACTCCTGGTTCTGTCCTTTATATTTAGCTGTAATGTGGTAACAGTGCATGCATTTAACAGGGACTGACCTATAGCCTTTGACAATGCGTGTATGTGAGTGCATCAGCAATTCAAAACACAGAAATAAATCCATGGCTTTAAGCCAATGTTGGATCTGGCCATTTTTGCAGGTTTATCTGGCCTTCCTCTGACTATTTTTCTGACTTTTTTGTTGGCTTTAGAACTCTTGGCACTTTACCACTGCTAATCAGTGCTAAAGTGCATATACTCTCTCCTCTAAAAACATATTTGTGGTTTCTCCATGATTGGCATTTTGATTCACTGATAAGTCCCTAGTACAGTGCACTACATGTACCCAGGGCCTGAAAATCAAACGCTACTAGTGGGCCTGCAGCCCTGATTGTGCCACCCACATGAGTAGCCCTTCAAACCTGTCTCAGGCGTGCCACTGCAGAGCCTGTCTGTGCTGTGTAAACTGGCATGTTGACCTGGCAAGTTCACCAACTTGCCAGGCCCAAACCTTCCCTTTTATTACATGTAAGGCACCCCTAAGGTAGGCCCTAGGTAGCCCCATGGGCAGGGTGCAGTGCATTTAAAAGGTAAGACATGCACTGCACAGGTTTACATGTTCTGGTAGTAAAAAACGGCTAAATTCGTTTTTCACTACAGCAAGGCCTATCTCTCTCATAGGTTATCATTGGAGCTGACTTTTGTGGTGTTTTCATTACGCTACTGTGTGTGAGCAAATACTTTATGAATTGCCTCTTTATTTTAGCCTGACTGCTCAGTGCCAAGCTACCAGAGGGTGAGCACAGGTGAACTTCTAGTGTGTATTATACTTACACACTAAGATTGCGGGTCCCTACTTGGACAGGGTGCATACCTCTGCCAACTAGAGACCCTATTTTTAACAGCCAAGAATATATTTTTTTAAATTAATTAAAGCCATTAATTTTAATACTTAAAAGGAGAGGACAGAAACTTGACACCTGATACCAAAATGCAGTAACTGTAATAAATTGTTGTGATATTAGGTTTTTACAAATAGATGTTCATGACTCGCAAGCATATTAATGTAGTAGGAAGGTATCTTGGCTGCAAGAAACTACAGGAACGCTAGTCTGCTACCTTATGATAAATAGCTCACAAGGAATGCTCTGGAGAACGATTTAACTTTTGCAGGACAGTTGCTTTATTTAGGATCTTTTTTTATTTTTAAATTGTGCCTACTTCTGTGGCCTTTCAGATTATAGAAAGCACGTCCCAGATGGCAGAAGCAACGTCACAGTGTTGTAAAAGATGTATGTTTCTGTTCGAAGACTCTGATAACCTATTTGTAATCCTCACTATTCCTAGCATTATTTTTGGGGTGCACTCAACATTGATGTAGTAAAACTGGTGGAAATTAGGCCCTGTGCGTCCAATTGTGTGTCATCCCAACACTGGCATTAAAGACTGGGGGGCATATTACCAACGTTAAGCGATATTTATCGCTAACGATGCTTAGCAACACATTTTTTAACGCTAAGCATCGCCGGAAATTATCGCAGAGATAACTTGCTATTAGCAAGGTTCATCTCAGAAGTGATAAAAATCCTCACGCTAACTGCCAATTGAGAGATTAACGCTGGAAAACCAACGATAATCTCTCAAAGTTTGGCGTTAGCTTGATGATAGGGGCTCACAAACTTAGCCATGATATCCACCTTCCATAGGATATCATGGCTAAGTCAGGAAAATACCAGGTGTAAAAAAAGCAGTGCTAACCGCGGTTAGCGCTGCTTTTTTTTATCACTAACAGGGTTAGCGAAATCCTTGATAATAGGAGAAATGTCGCTTAACAACATTTCTCCTATTATTTTTCTCTGGAACGCCCCCTCTGCATCTCATTAGAGATGCAAGGGGAAGCGTAGAGAAAAAGGGTGCTAACATGCGAATTTGCGTGTTAGCACCCTGTTGCTGATAGGAAGATAATCTTATCTCCGCTTTCTTGGCTTTTAAAGCCAAAAAAGCGGATATAAATCCCTTTATAATATGCCCCTGGATTAGTCAGAAATGGAGAAAGATTAAGGGCCTGATTTAGATTTTGGCTGACGGGTTACTCCGTGACAACGGTCATTGATATCCCGTCCGTTGAAATATAAATCCCATGATATCCTATGGGATTTATATTTCAGCTGACCAAATATCCGTCACCGTAATGAGGGAGTATCCCGTCTGCCGAAATCTATTTCAGGCCGTTACTCTGACTAGGACAAGAAGAATAGGACGGGGAAAAATCAACAGTACCAGGAAGTAATGTGGGCATTACCTCTAAATCATTTTCCTTGACAAAGTCATTTTTGGTGAGCAATACGAAAGGCTCACTAGTGAACTTTGGAGAACCATTGAAAGAAACAAAACAGAAGCCAATAATGCTTCTGACTCAGGGGGCTTCATTGGGAACAAACAGACTTTACAAAAGAATTGAATTGAGAACCCCTACAACAAAGTTCATTCCTTGAATATCAATATCAAAATCAATTTCAAAATCCTAAAGCCAACACTGCTGCACAAAGAAATGGAAAGAGGACCATGTGGCCACCTCACAGATCTCAGAATTATGGATCCCCTGACCCACAGCGCTGGAAGCATCTAACCTTGAGTGGGCTATCACTGAATCGCACTGTGGAGGGCAATGTCCGCCTGAGAATATATTAGAGCAATGTTAGAAAAGGTCTACTAACTGAGGTACAAAGAAGGTGGCTTATAACACTGTTCCGCCAACTCACAGGTGACACACTAATGGTTGGACATCTGAAAAGGAATGGAATTGAGGCACAACTTCCTCAAACAACGAGCAGAAGTGATCATCACTGAAAGATCCACTTTAATCATCAAACACTTGCGGTCATCCAACAATGCTGGTTCAAACAGGTGAACATGAAGTGTCTACTAAACAATTGGCAAATCCCAGGGTTGAAGGCATCTCTAAAAGCTCAATTCGAGACAGAGACAAAGGCTTAAGGGGTTTCTTTACAAAAGCCTTTCCATCATCCCACCTGCAGGCACTACAGTTGTGCCTGACTAATCTAAGACTACCGCCTTTGCCGGAGATCATCTATTCACTCCACCAAGATTTGGTGGGGTTTTGACGGTCTCTAACTGTTAACGTAACCATCCAATTATGTTTTCTTTACTCCCCATGGGTCCTGCACCACTGCCCCTCTCCAATTATTTTTGTTGTATACTCCTGTACATATATGCCTTTTTGTTTGTTCTCTTCTGTAACCCTTGTAAAGCGCTCTGATACCTTCACGGGTCAAGTTTGCACTCTATAAAACACTTAAATAAATAAAATTCCACAAAGCCACAGAGCCCTAACAATAGAGACTAAAAGATCCACTCAGACCCATCCCAGAAGAACCAGAGGACCTTCTGAAACTCACGCTCCAAAGGGACAAAGAATGATCTACACACCACCTCTCAAATGCAAATCAGTTCTAGCATGAGATTTTCGTATGAGCGCGTGACAGGATAGTTGGATAGCTTCGGTAGTGTGGGACCTGCGGGAAACATTTCCTCAACAATTTACCTCTCAACTATTAGAGAGCTAAATAAAGACTCCCAAGCAAGGGCCATGCCTGAGAGCACAGAAGAGAAGGGATTGGTGACAGTCTTCAAGCTGGCTGCAAGGACAGATCCAGGAGCAGTAGAAAGCATGACCGTCTTGACCAAAAGTGAACCAACATGATCACATCATCCCTCTTCCCCTGCATCTAGGACAGCAACCCCTGGATCAGGTTAATAGCAGACAAGGCAAACAGGAGGTGCCAGTAGAAAAGCAACCACTACTTCTGTAGTTCACTACACCCACAAAACAGAGAAATGTCAGCAAAGGTGATGCAGAAGAGTGTGGAGAGGCACACATGCTCTGGAAAAAGCCCAGAACCACTGGCACATGGCCCAAACAAATCTAGGGCATAAAAGATCCTGGGAGACCAGGAGTATGAGATCAGATGATCCACCTCAACTCTGTCAAGGCCCTGACACATGTGACAGTCAAGAAGATTGTCCATAGCTGAGAACTCTACACAGGGGAAGCAGGATTTCCTTTTGAAAAAGACACTTTGTTTTCTCAGTGGGCAAAATACTTTTCCCCATGGAGAAAGCCTGTCCTCTAGAGCCTCACCAAACTGGCAGTGATACATTCCCCTTCACAGCCTGGCGAAGGATTTACACATTCCCTTCTAAAAATCCTACCATTTCCAGGTTGGGAAGGGGGAATGAGAGTTGCCTGTGAAAGCCTGTGGATGTTCACAAACTTCCAAGGCTAACCACGGCTTTGAAGGCTCATTTACCCACTCCTTGAGCAGGATTTATTGGCGCACAGAACACTGCACTCATGGCAGAGATCTCCCCTCATATAAGTGGGTTTATGCCTGCCAGGAATCCCTTTGTGAATTATTGGCAGGTGTAAAACAGGTAATTATGACTAAATTGACCATTGTGAAGAGGGCCCTGAATATTCTATGTGCTTGCTAATAATCTATGAGGTTTTCGCTTGTCCAAGTATGAAGGGATGTTGTAGGATATACAAAATGTATTCTGGATTTTTTCCCCCACGTTGCGGGTATACATTAAACTGCTTAAAGCTCCTACCTCATTAGCATTTCCACAGTTTTACCTGATTGCCCTTCATGGCCAAAGCGATGTTCAAATTATTAATCCTTATGAATACACCTCCATCTTCCTCTTTATTAAAATTCCAGTTGTTTGTATTTTTGCCAGTTTGGGTGGTTAATAATTTGTACTACTGTGCTATAATATTACTGCAATTAATTGAACTGGAATACCATTAAAAGCTTGGGGTAACTACACACACACAACCCCAGATCTGCCCGACCCCTATTCTGATTGACCTTCTGATCCAAGTCTCTAAAATATCGTACCGCATTCCACCAGGCTCTCCAAGTTGGTGCGAGGACCTGGCGCCAAAGCTTACAGAAGACCTGGCGCCAAAGCTTACAGATCTCCCTTCTTGCCAACAGGACGAGGTAAATACAGAAAACCTGTGGTAACATTGTTACTGCCTGTAATCTCTAATTTATGGGCCAAGAAAATAATTAAAGTAGTAAAAAAGCATGTCTCGAATAGAGGAATGTCATTGCAAATTGCAGTATTACCTGTAGATTACACATCACCTCCCTAATTAGGGCCTTTGAACGGTGAACACATTACCAGGTTTTATTATGAAGAAACTAGGTCCCCTGTCCTTGCAATCAATCTAAGGCGATATAGTTGTTTGCCACTGACATTTCCTATGCATTCATACACAGTTTATTTGATTCCTCTTGAGCGTTCATGGTCAGCAGGTTAAGCATCCCTGGTAACATTTACAAACCCAATACTTTTATCTGGTATTGTGTCTTTCTTCCTATTTGTGTATCATCAGACTTTGCGTACCTGTCACACCTAATTATGGCACCTGTGATGGTATTTCATGGTGGTCAAGAGGATTTTCATGCAAGATCTGTGTTGAAAGGCACTTTTCCTGCTCAAACATTTTTTTGCCTGAGATTTCTATTCCCCTTAACCTACTTTTAGGAAAACTTTTCAACAGCTGTTTTAAAAAAATGTATTTAACAACTACACACACCTTTAATCTCACAGTTCTGAAGAGCTGGGACCCCATTCCTTGGTCGGTCACCCTGTGCTCAAACTTTGTGTGATCTTCAACATTTGGTAACAATGGTTGTATGTCAGAACCACGCAGGCATTTACCACACTTGCCTTAACAATGCGGTCCGAATCACAAACGAGACTTTATAACGCATTCCTTTACCATGCAAGCCATTACAATGACTTGCCTTTACTATTCCAACTCCAGTCTGTGAAATAGTAGGGAAAGTGTTGGGCTTAAAGTCCAATATCAGTCCAACAACACTTTCCTTAAGGCAAGTCATTGAAACGACTTTCACAGTAAAGGAATGCGCTGGAAAGACGCTTTCGTGGTTCGGATAGCATTACCAAAGCAAATGTGGTGCAGCGCGGGCAACAAAATTCGTTTTATTTCTTTTTTTCGGTACTTACCTGTAATGGTCCATATCCTGCACTTTACAACCCTCCACCCTGACCCTCCCCTTCCTGACGTCACCGCCCCGGTATAAAGCCCTCCACGGGCGTGCCTGCAAAGCACAGCGTGGTTCGAGCCCTGATGTGAAGGCTAGTTCCCGGTTACACCACGGCCTGCACACTCGGCGCCAGATACTACTATAATTCTGAGAATATTTTCTATGGGATGCTGTTTTGAAATTTCTCTTTGAAACATGTTCGAGCCCACCCGGGATATGATCTTGGATCTCTTTCACGGTTATGACATCACTCCACTTCCGGTAGACATAGGCAGCATGCCTGATGGAGGCGCACCTGCAGCCTGGGCGGGAAGCCTGCTCGCAGCTCAATTAAATACTGGGGTGACGGTTATTGGTGAGGCATCGGGGAACTGTAAGTTCTAGAACAATGGGGTCTCCAGGCTCCCATCAAATGGCTAAACAGGCAGCTTTGGCGGTCGGAGCAGTACTTTCATCCACTAAATCTCACGACCTGATGTGAAGCGAAAATTTACTGATTGGGGTCGTTTGCTGCAGAAAGAGGGCATTGAGGTAGCTCCGGCCGGGTGACCACAGGTGGAGACGTAACCTCCGCCCCCACAAAAATGACATCATGTTTTCTGATATTTATTATGTGTATTCTTAACTATTTTGAGCAATGCCAAGCATTGTTGTGGAACATTTTCCCTAAAGAATACAGACAGAAACCAAAATACAGTAGTGTGTGACTACAAGTCTCCAATTGTCACTGATGTCCTGGGGGCTTTGCCTTACAGTTGGGCCCATAACTGAGCACCACCTACGACCCTTTAAAACTTGACCCTCAGTGCAACATATTATAGTATCAATAAATCAATGCTCAGCCGGTGCTTTTAAGAACACAAAAATGTACTTTCGACACACAAGACAATAACATGAGGTACTAAGTCACAGGGCAGAAACATGGTAAACAGTTGCAAGGGTATCTATCAATGTGTCAAATATAGCTTAGTCTGCTACATAGTAGTACTATATTGCATCAAAATAAACTCATGACAAGTAAGGACATATTGCCGCCCCCTCCCAAGGAGAAATAGTGGGTACGAATCTCCTGACACTCTTCCGGTTTCCCATCTACCCCTCTCAAAGTTCATTATTGGTGGGTTCTTTGTAGCATGTGAACCATCCCAAAGTTCACAGTCCTCACCTCAGAGCCACTCTTGCCCTTGTACCGTCATTGTTTAGTCTGTGATGGGTCGACCGCTCCTGGTGACCGCGCAGGTCCTTTTGGTGCGTTCTTCCATGGCCCACCAGGAACGGTCACCTTGATTCTTCCCCGGCCCAGCCAAAATAGTGGCATGACGCAAGATGATGGGGTCTCTCATATCTCACAGATAGTCATTGACCTTGAGCTGAACGGGGCCCTCCTTGAAGGGTTTGGGGCTTGCTAGAGAGATTATGTTCTCCCTGCACCGCAGTGGGCCTGGGTTAAACCCTGTAGATTGCTCTTACCACATAATACATGTCTATTCTGGCATGTCACATTCGATTATCTCCATTACATTAGTGTGCGGAAATATTCACGCATGTTATCATTTGTCAGTTTTTTCAAATAATCTTTCAAGAGAAAACGCCTTTAACTCACCCTTGTTTCACTTCTCTTGGCCATGCTCTTCCTTGTCAATGTTTTATCTGCCTCTCTCCCCTGCTCTGGTCCTTGTGTCTGTCTCCCTGTCGGGTCTGGTGGCTCAGTGGACTAATGCATCCACTGCAGGAGTCTGTGTTTGACCTCATGGTCACAGGTTCAAATCCTGCTGGGTCTTTCATCCATCTGAGGTCGATAAAATGAGTACCGTTGGGTAACAATAAACATCTGTTATTCAGAACCAAGAGACCCCAATGGGGTAAACACGCGCTTTACAAAAATACACTTATACTGTGTAAAATACACATGTACTGTCTCTCCTCTGCCTAGCACTTGCTCGATCTCGCATATCACTCATTTCCCCCACTCAGGCTTTCCTCATCTTCCCTATTTTATATATTCTCCTCTCTGCATGTCTCTTACGTCTGGGTTTCTTTCCTGTTCCCTATCACTTTCTTTCCCTTTTAATCTCTTTTTTAAGTCTTACTCTCCCTCCCTTTCCTTCTCGAAACCTCTCTGCTTTTTCTCTTTCACCTCTTACTCTGCTCGCCCTCAACCCTGTCTCTCGGTCTTGTCCTCTTCTTTCCCCCACTATTTTCTCCCTAGCCAGGCCCAATGGCCCTAATCCCCTGTCTACCATTCTCTCGCCTCTACCATACTTCTCTCTCTCTCTCAGCCTGGCTGGGCATAGGCACAATGACACCGAGGAGCCTCTTCATTGGGCCATACCTTAGCACTTTCAAAAATAAAACAGTTTTAACTTTTTACTTTCAGTTTGGGGAAGCCATAGAAGTAAGAGGCCATATGTACAAAGCATTTTGGTGGTCGGAAAGGGCCCTTTCTGACCGCAAAAGAGCTATTTCATATGTGCAAAGCACAAATTGTGTTTCGGTAACATGTGCCAAATTGCAATTTGTTTCGTGATTTGATATTTGGAAGGGGTGTGTTTAGTGTGTCCCTTCCAAATACAGAATTGCAATTCTATGTATGAATGTTTTGCGACTAAATTATGGTTGCAAAATATTTATTTTTTACCAACAGCTCAAAGATGATGGTACCATTTGCAATCTGTCCCCAGGGGACCCCTTCCCCTTTCTGAATGCTGAAATGAATATTTTTTAGGAGCAGCCAGTGGTCCAACTGACTACTGGCTGCTCCTAAAAAATGAAACGTAAACATTACATTTTTTTTAAACGCATCCTGAAGCACCAGGTCCTGCGAGCGGTCGAAGAGGGTGGCGGCAACCTTAGAAAAAGTTTGGGCATTGGCACTTATATTTTTACAAATTAAGCACTCATTTCAGATACCACTCAAGTGCAGGACTTAAAAATGGATTGGTAGGTGATTACAGCCACTTGTAGCATACTCACTCCATTCACATCTTTCCACACACCTAAGTTACACACACACGGCTCATCCATGTTCCACCGGTATGAAACGTAGGGCCTGGCTATATGACACCTGCAGATCAACCTAAAAAACAGAGGAGAAATCAATAGGCAACTCTCCCTGATAGGTAACAGGCAAAAGGCTTCTCCTACAGCTCTGTTGCTGCTGCCACTCTCAGCCTTCTACAGCCCAGTGAGCTGATGGTAGGCAAATTCGGTAAAGGAGAATGCACATGGTGTACCCATTTGCTCCACGGATCACAGCTCAAGGTTGCATTCCATGTCATGGGCAATCCTCAGTGCACATACATGATAGTCATATGTGCTGAGGCAAAAATCCAAAACTAAGAGAAACTCCCTCTGGAGAAGTTGTTGAAGGGGTACATGCTCCCCAAAGCCAAGCAATGATTCTTTTCACCCCAACAAGTAGCCATTTAAAATTGCAATTGAATACATGCCTGGCAAAGCACTGCAAGTGAGGCAAATATTTGAAGGAAGGATAGAGTGGGTCTATATAGTTTGAAAAACTAAGGGGCATATTAGCAACAACCTCGTTAAAATTATCGCCGAAAACTACGACAATGGGCTTGCTAATATGCGTTATAGAATTCCAATAGAAGCCCAGGTTAGATGTGCAGGACATCTAACCTGGGCTTCTATTGGAATTCTATACCGCATATAAGCAAGCCCAGTATCGCCGTTTTAGCTGCAGTTTCCTGCCGCTAAAATGGCAATAATTTTAACAAGGTTCTTGCTAATATGCCCCCTGGTTTTGTGTTGATTTTTACCATAATAAAAAACCGATACATGAAATGAAAAAAATAATAATAATTGAGGATACAGAATCATTATAGGAACGTTACTGAGCAGGAAGTTGATATAATCCAAGATAATTTGACCAAAAAAAACCGAAGACAATGTTCTCTGTTATTTTAGCACATTACCGTATTTAACGTTTCAAATACCATTTTGGGAAGAATTAGATACAGTGCCCTTAAGGCACAATAGGCACAATGGGCACTCCTGGCCACTGGGGTAGTACAGAATGGGCCGCAGATGCTTGTGCTCCCCTTTTATAATACAGACGCACATATAGCACAAATGCTATCAAGTGGCATTATTTCATTTACATGGGGGCGCAGCCACAAGCAAATGAGGGAAGCATTTTGCCTCTATGACATGCGGAATTATAGATGAGGGTGCAGAGACAAAGAAGCCTTCAGGAGGCGCGCTGACTGTACATCACAAACAGGTGATGCACTGTCAGTGTGCGTCAGGCCCGGACTGGCCATAGCGGGCACCGGGCAATCCCCCGGTGGACCGCAAGGGTGGGGGCCGGTTTTGAGCCCCTGGGGGCCGATTTTGTTACAGGGCCGTTTTTGAAGCATAGCCGTGCAACAAAATCGGCCGAAAACCGGCCCTAGCAAAGCGCTCGGCGGCACCTCCAGCCACCCAGACATTCCCCTGTGGGTGCAGTCACTCACTGCACTTGCCTGCAGGGGCATCTCGGTCTCCCCTTTTGAACCGATGGCATGTGATGGCTGCACAGTGAAAGCTAGAGCAGAAACTTCAAGCAGCTGTTCTGTCTTTCAATAATGCACTGTCCCCAGGCATGAGGCATGGGTTTGTGGCTGCCCTGGGAGCAGTTCATTAAATGTAGTAGGACTCACTGTCTCTGTTTGCGCCTTGAGCACCTGTTTAAAGGTGGCGGTGGCATCAATAGTGACAGTGCATCCGTTACATAGTATGGGCCTTGGTATTCATTTTAATGATCAAAGATCATTTTGTGAAGAACGTTAGCTATGTTTTTTGGAGACACTTTTATAAAGGCAGTTTACCTGAGGGACGGCGAGTTGCCCCTCTCTGCAGGGTAAACGCCCCACAGTTTGAAGAGCACTTGCCTAAGACTTTGTAAATTCTCAACTGGCACGTGATTTGACTTAGGATATTTTTCACTGGTTTGAATTTCTGATGCTTAGAATCCAAAAAGACTATCTTCAAGGGGAAATAACTAGCTGTGTCCCAGAACACTGGTATTGTAAAGAAACCAGTGTACTTCCACCTCCCAATTTCTCCATCTCTCAAATATGGTATGATTCACCATCTCTGCCTGCATTCATTCTATATACAATCCTGCTATATCCTATACCTTTCCCACACAAAGATGTATTTACCCAGCATATGGGTAGGGAGGGATGATACAAGGAGACAGTTATTGTCATTGAAATCCTTGGCTTCAGACTGAATAATATAAATGATCTCTAAGCCTCTAGAGTCTTCTTTCAAACTAAGAATGGATCAAGGATAAATGAGGAAGCTGCATATTGATATCTTTTGAATTTACCCTTTGCAGAAAAGCAACCAGCACACTTTTCTTGGAGTAAATGTTTATATTGTGAACTTCAATGCGTCAGAAAGAAACCAACATACACGGATATTGATATTTCTAAACATTTCTAAAGTGCAACGAATGCCCGCTGGCGTCTTGGCGCTGATGTCTGGAAGAAACTGTAAAGTGATGGAATGAAACTCAAGGAAACTAGAGAAGGGAGGAAAAGAGCCAGGATTGTAGATGTGTCCCAAAAATGCTCACATTTGGCTGACATCTTAGATGCCAAGGCAGTTGATTCCAAAGTAGGTAGGAGGAATGAACTAAACTCTTCCACCTCAGGAAACATATTAGTTTTTGGAGACACTCACTTTTTTGGTTGTTGTGAAACTCAGAAATCTACTTTGGGTATACCATAAAAAAAATTACCTTTAGATACTCTGGACCAGTGCGGTAGAGAGCTTGATGCACTGTGCATAGTGTTTTAAAGGCCACTCTCTTTTTTACTTGTAGCAATTGAAGCCTCTCCAATGTCTTGGAAACCAAATGGAATTTTGGTATTTTCTTTAGTAGCCATACCGCTGCATTTAGCAGCCTCTGCAGTTTATTTAAGTGGCCTGTTGAAGGCCCAAATAAAGGATGTTACAATAATCAAGCCTTGACATAATTGTAGCGATTATGACTGTCTTCTGTAGATTGATTGGGATGAAAGGTAACATTTTCTTTAGGTCTTTTAGCAGGAAGAAACAGGATGAGGTAAGTGTGTAGATCTGCTCTGCGTAGGAGAGTTGAGAATCAAAGGTTACCCCCAAATTCCTTACTTTGGGTACTGGTATGGGGAGAGGGTCCAATGGTTGTGGCCACCAAGCCGTGTTCCAAAAAGAGGTGTCCTTACCAAAAATGAGCATCTTCGTTTTCTCTGAATTCCGCTTCAAACAATGACTGCTCATCCAACTGACTATTGATCTTATGCAGTTGTTGAAGAAGTATGCCACCTCTTCCACATTAACTGTGATTGATACTATGATGTGTGTGTTGTCAGCATAAGAGATGGTCAAGAAACAGAAGGACCTAATCAGCTTAGCTAGGTGAGCCACATAAATATTAAAAAGCGTAGGGCTCAATGATGAACCGGAGAAAGAACCAGAGGTAAGCTCCCCAAACGTGACTGATTGTTCTCTGTCAGTGAGAAATGAACAGAGGAGATCGTAGGCTGAGCTGATGATCCCAATCTCCACAAGGCATTCCTTCAGGACCACATGGCTGACCATGTAGAAAGCTGCGGATAAGTCCAAAAGGACCACCCCAGCCTTTTCTCTGTTGTCCATGATATGTCGAATTTCTTCTGTGGCACTACCAGTGCTGACTCAGTGTTATGGCCTTTCCTAAACCCAAACTGAGCTCCATCTAAAATCTAATTTTGATCTAAATACTCTGAGAGTTCAATATTTAAATGCCTCTTGAAAATGTTTGCTGACATAGGGAGACGCGAGATATGAGAATAGTTATTTTCCTCGCCTGGATTGAGGGAGGTTTTTTAAGCAAGGGGAGAATGGAAGCTTTTTTCCATTCTGTGGGAAAGATCTCCCATTACTATTACTGTTCAGTAGAGTGGTGAGCGGAATGGCTACTGCACCTGCTACATCTTGGAGGACAGTAGGCAGGCATGGGTCAGACGGGGCTCCTGATTTAGTGCAACCTATCAGTTTTATCACTTGATTGATAGATAGGGGTGGAAACTTACAGGGCTCCAAGTTACATTGACCTAAGGTATGGTTCCCTAATGTTGGGAGGTTGGTGATCTGCCTGGCATCAAAGCAAAGCATGTACGTCAGAACTTCCCTTTTGGTCTCGAGACTTTAGGCAATTTTAGCTATTGGATGATACTTTTTATGGTGGACAGTGAACTTTGATATATCCCTGTGCTTGCTTTGATCATCTAATACTTGTTCTATATTGTCTACAATACATTTAATATTCACTCACACTGTTGATGTAAAATCGTTTCCTAGGTACTCATCATGATGTTGATCCACCATTGCCCTTCATAATAATTTGTGAACGCCTCACCTCTATCCATCATAATTCAAGCCTGCCGAAATGAGCACTCTCCATGATACTCCCTACTTAATGTTAAGAGAGCTCCTTATTTGTCACATCTTCACCTTATCACTCCTTATTTTGTATGCACTTTATTTCTGCTCAGTTCACTCACTGAAGTTTTGTATTGGCAGAGACAAACCTAGGTATGTCCTTCCTTCCAATTAAAATATATAACTCATGGCTGACACAGAATCTGCATTTCAGCTCAGCCTCAATTCAGCCATATCCTTTTCTGAATTTTCATGGGATGAGCAGTCTCACACTCATGTCATAACTCATTGTCTAATGAATAACAATCCAATGTTAACTCCTAGGGTGACTCTCAGGAACATCTCATATTTATGTAATAAGTAATAATTAGCTTCCATAAGATTTCAAAATTAAGGTCTAGAGCGACCAGATAACTGCGGCTGTGAGCTATCTTTAGTTCAATCTCTAAAACTTAATGGTTTCTGTTCTACTTATTGGAGTTTTGTTTTTTTGGTGCCATTTTATTTATTTAAATCCACTCTATTTTTAGGGCTCAGGCCTAGCGTACACTGCGCATGCAGTGTCGTGCAGCGAGAGTCCTTTTCTCGGGGATTTGAAAATGGACCTGGAAATTCCACGTAGCTTGTGCGTATTATTTCCATGGTCCATCTTCATTGGCCTTTGCGTGCCTGCTGTTTTTTAACATAACATGCAATAGGCCATAGGCGGTCGCGTAGCTCCGCCTATGGCCTATGGCCTATTTATATCTGTTACGCGCACCAGAGGCCATATATCTTCAATATATGATGACCGCGATAATTTAAGACATATGCTCGCAGTGGCGCGCGCACCACTCGTGAGCTTCTTTTTTTTTTTTGCATCCATTTCAGGGCGAAGCAAGTAAACGCTGACGTCTTGTTTAGAAAGATAATACTCCCTCTTTCCTCACGTTTTGCTTTTCCATTAAATGGAGAGTTTTACGGTTTCTTTTCCTAATGGGGTCTGCAGTGCTAACCCTTCTATATTTAACGTAAACACTTACAGCCATCATTAGCTGTCCGTGAAGGAGTAAGGTTTCTCTTTTCTGTGGGGGGTGTTCGGTGGGTGAGGGGTTGACATCTGCTTCCAGAGCACACCCACGCCCCCGGGGTCTCGACTTCTCACTGAAACGGATGTAGTTAGCCGGATCTCCCTGAAACTCACAGATGTCACCCCAAATGTCACTGAAATAGATAAGAGAAAAAAAACTCTCTGAAAATGCTAGAGAGACGCCAGCTATGCATGCATGTTTCGATGCGCTGTAGAAGGGGACATTCCCTAAACTCATTTTCCAGTTTCGATGAGATGTGAGTACACACCCCGACCCCCCTTCCCACGGCAACCCCCCACCCCCCTCCCCAATTCAGTGAGCTCCGGTTTCTAGTCTATAGGAGCAGACATGAACGTGTATTAAAATTAATATAAACATCCGTGCCTCGTAAAACTCGATGAGATTTTAAGAGCACAAAGCATCTCTTTGGGACCCCTCTGGAGAAGATGAGAGAAGAAACTTTGCAATCTTCACTTGTAGCTGGTCCTTTAAGAGGGCCGGGCAGGGTCCCTGGCGCTCCCAGCCCCGTTCACTGAGAGCTGGGGCTTGGGTAGGAGGTGTGAGGCGGGGTTGGGGATTGGGGGGTCAGGGTGGTTCGTGCATTTGTATTATTTACAGTACACTGCTAATGTTGAACAGCACAGCAGCATTCTCCCTACCTCCGTCTCCCTTCTGTGATATCTCCTCAGCAGATCCCTGCCTATGGCTCACTTTTGATGGCTCTCAGCTCAGCAGCACCCTGCCTCTCCCACAGAGATGCCATCAGCGCCACCCCTGTGCCCATACTGCTGCACAGCAGAACCTCGCCGCTGCTTATCGCCACGTTGGTGAATCTTAGCTCCACGCAGGCGCGCAGCACCCATTAGGCTCACCGGGCTTCAGTGAAATTGCTCACCTCATCTGCTGCTGCTGGTCCAGCGCACCCCCCCCCCCCCTCTGGCGGTTCATCACAGCCAAGAAAATGCCTCTGAACGGGGCTGGGAGCGCCAGGGACAGCAGAGTGAGAGTGACAGCAGAGTTAGTGGCAGCAGAGTGAGTGACAGCAGAGTGAGTGAGACAGCAGAGTGAGTGAGACAGCAGAGTGAGAGTGACAGTAGAGTGAGAGTGCCAGCAGAGTGAGTGACAGCAGAGAGACAGCAGAGTGTGAGTGACAGCAGAGTGAGTGACAGAGTGAGTGACAGCAGAGTGAGAGTGACAGCAGAGTGAGTGAAAGCATAGTGAGTGACAGCAGAGAGACAGCAGAGTGTGAGTGACAGCAGAGTGAGAGTGACAGCAGAGTGAGAGTGACATCAGAGTGAGAGTGCCAGCAGAGTGAGTGACAGCAGAGACACAGCAGAGTGTGAGTGACAGCAGAGTGAGTGACAGAGTGAGTGACAGCAGAGTGAGAGTGACAGCAGAGTGAGAGTGACAGCAGAGTGAGTGAAAGCAGAGTGAGTGACAGCAGAGAGACAGCAGAGTGTAAGTGACAGCAGAGTGAGTGACAGCAGAGTGAGTGACACAGCAGAGTGAGAGTGACAGCAGAGTGGAGGAGACAGCAGAGTGAGAATGACAGCAGAGTGAGAGTGACAGCAGAGTGAGAGACAGCAGAGTGAGAGAGACAGCAGAGTGTGAAAGACAGCAGAGTGAGAGAGACAGCAGAGTGAGAGGGACAGCAGAGTGAGAGAGACTCAGCAGTGTGAGTGTTCCAGAGAGAGCAGGGTATGCTTGTGTGCTTACACAGTGCACTGACACACAGGAGCTAAAACAAAGAACAGCTGAACATGTGTCATGGGAGCTTCATGGAGGCAGCCAACCCTCTGTGAGGGGAGCAGCAAGGTGGGGACACCCCAACAAATCAAGCGCAACTACTCACAACCTACTGTACGATTAAAACACAGGCCAAAGGGCAGAGCTAGGTCTTTTTTCATTACGTAGGGTGAGCAGTGTGTGAGTGTGTAGGGTGAGGAATGTGCAGGGTGAGCAGTGTGTGAGCATGCAGGGTGAGCAGTGTGTGAGTATGCAGGGTTAACAGTGTGTTAGTGTGCAGGGTGAACATTGTGTGAGTGTGCAGGGTGAGCAGTGTGTGAGTGTGCACGGTGAACATTGTGTGAGGTTGTAGGGTGAGCAGTGTGTGAGTGTGTAGGATGAGCAGTGTGTAGGGTGAGCAGTGGGTGAGTGTGCAGGGTGAGCAGGGTGAGAGTGTGTAGGGTGAGCAGTGTGTGTGTGTGTGTAGGGTGAGCAGTGTGTGTGTGTGCAGGGTGAACATTGTGTGAGTGTGCAGAGTGAACAGTGTGTGAGTGTGTAGGGTGAGCAGTGTGTGAGTGTGCAGGGTGAGCAGTGTGTGAGTGTGCAGGGTGAGCAGTGTGTGAGTGTGTAGGGGCAGTGTGTGAGTGTGCAGGGTACGAAAACTTGAACTAAGCCCACCACACACACATAACACCACACACATAACACCACACGAATAAGACCACACACACACCACACAACACCACACACACAACACCACACACACACAGCACCACACACACACACCACACACACAACACCACACCCTCACCACCACACACTCACCACCACACACTCACCACCACACACTTACCACCACACACTTACCACCACACACACAACCACACACACAACCACACACACACACAACCACATAGTCAGTGCATGCTTTCACCGGGCACAAACACCACCAGCCGCCAGTGCACGCTTTCACCGGGCACAAACACCACCAGCCGTCAGTGCAGGTTTCCACCAGGCACACACCACCAGACTTCAGTGCACGCTTTTACCAAACACACACACACCACCAGCCATCAGAGCACACTTTCACCAGGTACACACAACACCAGCCTTCAGTACGCACTTTCACCAGGCACACACCACCAGCCGTCAGTGCACGCTTTCACCAGGCACACACAACACCAGACATCTGTGCACGCTTTTACCAGGCACACGCACCTCCAGCCGGCAGTGCACGCTTCCACCAGGCACCCACACCACCAGCCATCAGTGCACAATTTCTACAATTTCTACAGGCACACACACCACCAGCCATCAGGGCACACATCAATTGTTAACGCATCCCCAATTAACTATTGTAGTAATCGCAGTATGGTGCACTTTACTTTTAAACATATTCATCTAAAGCGCAGCATGCCACCATTGCTACAATTCCAATCCAACCCACATGATGCCACTACACACCACATGCATACACTCCATAACACATGGCTAAAAGACATTGCCATTTACAATGCCATTAGCTCTAACTCAAATAAATCCGAGACCTATTGCATTTCCAATGCTTGTTAAAAATGGTTTGGGATTTTTCATGTGTTGTGTTTTCACGGTATTACTGTTTGGGTACTGCATAGCATTACACATTAACTCTAGGTTAAGCCTGACAATTTTGTGCCATGCTGCCAGTGGGTTAAGCACAGGTTCATTTAGTGACTTTTGTTGTTCACCCTGACAGTTAATACACACATTTATTACAAAGTGAATGTCTCTGACTTCCAAGTGGACATCATTAAGCAACATACTTATTGAGGGCCCGTACATCGTTCAACGGTTGATTTTCATTCAGCGTATCACATTTTGTAGACACTCTTAGTGAGAAAACCAATACCCCTACCAAGAAGTCACTCCAATCCTAGACAACCATAGTCCCTTGCCTTTACCAAACCTGCAGGGACCGCACCAACGGAGCAGGAGGAGGAATCGCTATCATCCACAGGAACACTCTCAGAGTCTCGAACAACGCCGATGACACCCTCAGCACCGCAGAACACCTGAACTTCCAGATCCACACTCACCCCAACACCACCCTCAGAGGAACCCTCATCTACAGACCCCCCGGACCTCAACCACAGTTCAGCGGCTCCATAGCTGACTTTGTCAGCACACACGCCCTTGCCTCCACAGACTTCATCCTTCTCGGGGACCTGAACTTCCACCTCGAGAACAACAATGACACCAACTCCACCACCCTGATCGACAACCTCGCCAACCTCGGTCTCAGACAACTCGTCACAATACCGACCCACTCGCCGGCCACACGCTTGACCCTATCTTCTCCGCAAGCCCCCACATCTCCTTCAACCACACCACCGCACTCACCTGTAATGACCTTTGCTGTATCCACTTCACCTTCCAGAAACCCACCCCGCACTACCACACCCAACAGATGCCTCGCCGCTGCTGGAGCAAAGTCACTGAAGACCAGCTAACCACCACCCTCGCCCAGAGCCCACCCGCCGACCCCACCGACTCCGACACCGCCGCCCGCAACCTCAGACAGCGGATTGAAGACAGCATCAACACCATCACCCCGCTTAAGAAACCCTCCAACAGTCACACCAGTAAGAAAGCCAGCTGGTTCACTAAAGACCTCCAGGCCTCCAAACAAACTTGCCGGAAGCTGGGGAAGAACTGGCTCCACGAACGAACACCGGACAGAGACGCAGCCCACAAGAACGCCACCATCACCTCATCAGATCCGCCAAAAGGGCCTCCGTCAAAGACCTTCTAGACAACAACGCACACAACAGCAAAGAGCTCTTCAACATCGTGAAGGAACTCTCCAACCCCAGCTCCAACACCAATGGCATCCAACCCTCACAAGACCTGTGTGACTCGCTGGCCACCTTCTTCCATCGCAGGATCGTAGACATCCACGACAGCTTCAACACCACAACCGCCCGACAACCACTGAGGCCTCCACCCTCACGACCACCACCCACACCAACTGCCGGCTCTCCTGGACCAACATCAACGACAACGACACCGTCAAGATCATGAACACCATCCACTTCAGATCTCTGTCTGACCCTTGCCCACACCACATCTTCAACAAAGACGGCACCGCCATCGCACCCCATCTTGTGAAAGCCATCAACATCTCCTTCGAGACAGCAACCTTCCTGGAGAGCTGGAAACACGCTGAGATCAACGCCTTACTTAAGAAACCCAAGTCGGACCCCAAGGACCTCAAGAACTTCGGCCCATCTCCCTACTCCCGTTCCCAGCGAAGGTCATCGAGAAGGCTGTCAACAAACAACTGACCCGCTACCTCGAGGAGCACAGCATCCTGGACCCGTCCCAGTCCGGGTTGTGCAGCAACCACAGCACCGAGACCGCCCTCATCGCCGCCACCGATGATATCAGGACGGTGCTAGACAACGGAGAAACGGCGGCCCTCATCCTCCTAGACCTGTCAGCTGCCTTTGACACGGTCTGCCACCGCACACTACGAACACGCCTCCACAACGCCGAGATCCAAGAGAAGGCCCTGGACTGGACCACCTACTTCCTCTCCGGCAGAACACAGAGCGTCCGCCTCCCCTACTTCTGCTCCGAAGCCACCGAGATCATCTGCGGCGTACCCCAGGGCTCATCCCTCAGCCCAACGCTGTTCAACATCTACATGGCACCGCTCGCCCACGTCGCCCGAAAGCACGACCTCAACATCATCTCTTACACCCAGCTGATCCTCTCCCTCAACAAGGACCACCACACCACCAAAATCAACCTCCACGAAGGAATGAAGGCCGTCGCCGAATGGATGAGGAACAGCCGACTAAAGCTGAACTTGGACAAGACAGAAGTCCTCATCCTTGGATCCACCCCCTCAGCCTGGGACGACACCTGGTGGCCGACTGCACTGAGAACAGCTCCAACACCCACTGACCACACACGCAACCTAGGGGTCATCCTCGACTCCACCCTCTCCATGACTAAGTAGGTCAACGCCGTCTCTTCCTCCTGCTTCAACACCCTCTGCATTCTCCGCAAGATCTACAAGTGAATCCCCACCGAAACAAGAAAAACAGTCACCCAGGCCCTCGTCAGCAGCTGACTGGACTACGGAAACGCCCTCTACGCAGGAGCCTCGGCCAAACTCCTGAAACGGCTTCAACGCATCCAGAACATCTCTGCACACCTGATTCTCGACATCCCCCACCGCAGCCACATCACACCCCACCTGAGAGACCTGCACTGGCTCCCCGTCAACAAAAGGATAGCCTTCAAGCTCCTGGCACTCCACAACACCGGACCAACATACCTCAACAGACAACTCAGCTTCTACACCCCCACCCGCCAGCGCAGCTCTGCCGACCTCGTCACAGTCCCCCACATCCGAATAACGACCTCCAGCGGCAGATCGCTCTCCCACCTCGCTGCCAAGACATGGAACACCATCCCCATCCACCTACGGCAGACCCAAGACCTGCTGACCATCAGAAGACTCCTCAAGACCTGGTTTTTCGAGCAGTGGCAGAATTCCCCCCCAAACCTCCCACCCCCCCAGAGCGTTGAGACACTCACGGGTAAGTAGTGCGCTTTACAAATGCTATGATTGATTGATTGATACTGTCTTCCATTGTGAAATGTGACCCTCCATTCTCCATAAAGCCACCCCATCCCTAACCTTGCATATCTCATTCTTAGTCTCACAATACTTGGAGTCCTAGGAGGTACTGTATGTTCAGTGGTGACCTCTTAAGCTCACCAATTTCAGCTGTCTGTTTACCTGACCAGCTGCTGAACAGTGACGATATTCTGCCACATGACATCCAATGGGAGGTACATGCTCTCTCAGGAAATCATGGTTCTAAACATTCCACTACTCACAAATAATCTGTGTTTTGGGAGGCTGTCAAGGATGTAGGGGCACTGGCTGTAAGAAGAGTGGGATCTATGGGGTGGGTGGCAAGTTCAGCATAAAATTTAAGATGTGAGAGTTGGAGGACTGCTTGCAAGGAACAATACAGAATTCAGATGTTTTTGATATTCGAGTAGGGGGGGAGGCCTGCAGCCCAGCGGCAGCAGCGTACCCATTGTCATGAGTGACCCTCAGCAAGAATAGTTTCCCACCACCACAACAACTGCTAAAGATGCCCCCTATTTTAAATTTATGATTTACACTTTCAAAACCTTGTGATTTAATTTGTTGGTTTAAATACCAGTGATTATTAGCAGATTAAGGATAGCAGACATGCTTTAACCCCACTTCGCACTCTTCCTTTTGACCCTCTAATGTGCAGATGATGGCACACACTATTGATGTTGGTTAGCCTCTGAAGTTCTATAACACTTTTCAAGTGGACGCTTGTGCGGAAAACAGAATATACCAAGGAATAAGTGAAGTTTGAACTGCTCCTTCTGCATATGCTTCTTTCAAGAATTGTTTACGATTTATTTAATGGAGTGAGATGCTATGGTCTCATATAGAGAAGCTAGCAAAGCCTGAAAAAAAGGGTTTAGAGCATGAAAGATAAAGAGGTGGTAAAGTAAAGTGAACAACCAGACTTAAGCACAACTAAAGAGTGCCTCAAAGGTAGGGGCATCCGACTAACTGAGGAAGGAGCATACCCCCGATCCGTGATCAGGTGGCTTAGAATAAGTTGAAGCTACATTCAAAAAGAGTCTCCTGGGGGTAAAGGAAGGCAGAGGCATAAATAATTTGGCTGGACAGCTCCTTCCTGAAAACACAAAGAAACAAGACAAATATGATTGAGTATATGATGTTACAGGGGTAAACAAACCCCATCCCAGATGTCATTCTCACTGTGGCTGTGAATTCACCAAGACCACAAACTATTTGTAAAAGAAAAAAACACAACCTGAAATACATGATTGGAATTTAGTTGTGTGGCTACAGCCATACTAGCTTAAAAATCAAACAGGGAGTTGCCTTCAAGCCCTATCTCAGGAAGAGAGGCCAACTTGCAAGAGTGTTACAACATCCACATATTACCTAGATCCTAATCCACATTTCCCACTGTCTACCACATTCTGCTGTCATGTTCTCATCATCTCTAGTAACAGATAGCTTTATTCACTTGGAACTGAGAGGACAATGGATCTCAATATAATTTTTTCAAATTGTATTGGAGTCTATCCCTAACACCGTTCCAATATCAAGCACTCCTTCCTACCTGTACAGCCTCTTACACAAACGCAAATCTGCTATTGAACATAAATTAGAGGTTGCTGATATGATAGTCTTTCACAACCTTGACCTATTAGTTGTGAATGAATCTTGTCCAATGAAGCCTCACATACTATTATTGGCCTTGTCCTCTGATAGACCCAGCAGTTTCGGGCTGGCTAAGACAAAACTAAGCCAGTCAGAATCCACCAGTCCAAATATTACAAGTACGATAACCTGTGATCACCGTCTGGTAGCTTCGCACTGAGCAGTGAGGCTTATCCTCAAGGCTCGAGTGTAAAGTATTGGTACAACACACCCAATCACAAAACACTGCGTATGCTACAAAAAGAACCACACCGTATGTATAAAAACATTTGTCTTACTATTACACACACTAAATTCAAAATGAGATTCATGTATATATACTTTACCGTTATACACAACTGTCAAACTTCTCTTATGAAATCAAAACAAAACACACATTGTATATACACTTTACAGTTATATGCAACTGTCAAACTTTCCCATTTGCAGATAGGTTAAACAGTCAAATTATTTTGACTATACTTCGTAACCCAGCCCTTCAGTCTTCCAGTACACCAGCTAATAATACACATTGCCCGGCTAGTGCCTTGTTGACCAGAAAGTTGGAACCACCTAACACAGAAAGGAACAGTTACTTAGTTTCCTCCATCCAGATTAGAACTCCAGGTGTCCGGCAGCACTTGCGCAAGTGCAGAATCGATATCCCCCACACCCGCAGACAAAAGGTTGCGACTCAGGAAGCTGGTGTGCTCCCAAATCTGGAGAAATACTTTCCTCTCAAGTTGAGGGGTGACCTGCCATAGACTTCCGACAGGTGGCTGCAGATGCCCACAAGGCACACAACACTCTTCGGGTCGCGTCATAGTGTTTTCCGAAACAAAGCACCCTGTGGCGTGCGTCTATGTATAGGGATCCAACGACCTCAGAGAGAGGCTGGGATGACAGGCCCTGTCATCCTCCTGATCTGGAGGCTGTAGACAGTCTCAGCTTCCGGCTAAGGTTCCCCCAACAGCCCGCGGACACCACACGCTCTGGAGCGCAAGTGAGCAGAAGTCTAATGGCTGGAAGCACAAGTCCTTTGGACTCTGCAAGCTTCCCCTTCACTCCTTGAACTCCACGTTCTGGCACCTCAGATGGCTGCTGATCTTGCTCACACACTCCTCTTGCGCAGCGAGATAATGGTGTATGTCGGGATGGTCCTTGTCCCTACCACAATCACTTCCACCTGTCTCTGCCGCACCCAGTGTAGTCCCTATGATATGATGGAGACAGTGAGATCCTTTGTGTCCCAGGTATCTCGTGAACAGGAGGCCAGCTCACTTGCCCTTGGAGAGTACTTCGAGACCTAAGCTACGACAGTTGGCACTTCGCTGCGGCCAGCAATGTACTAGTAAAATCCACCAAGTGACAGTCCCACTTTTGGAACACAACAAGCTCCAAGCCCCCACCTCACCTAGCTGTCACGGAAAGATCCCTTAGAGTCAGGGGGCCGCAGTTTCGAGTGAACCCCTCATTTAGGGCCCTCTATCAGGAAGGCACAGATGTGGCTACCCCCCTAGTGCCCAGTTGTGAATTAGGAGACAGCCCGCCAGGCACACATAGCCCAGAGCAACAAAATGATCACTTTCCCAAATTGGCATTTCTAGCACTGTAATGTCGATTCTCCTCCTACTACCAGAGAGCATTCGCCATTACAAGTTCATTGATACCAAACACTATACAGACAGAGGACTAATATTTCCCCCTCCCCTACATGCATGAAGGAAAAGGGGAAACTGCAACAAACAAAGGACTGATGTCTCTATCCCACCTATTTGGCGGACATGTTTGACTAGTCCCTCTCAGGGACGGACTTCCTGGATTAGTCACTCTCTGCCTTATCTGAACACTCGCTAAGAATTTTACATTCTAGAATAATCACAACTGCTGAGCACTTGGCTCAGTTACGTATCTACACCTTCTTGTGATAGAATGCCTGCCTATTTTCTGTATCATTCTACTTTTAACTATATTCTGCACATGTGTGATGCACAGAATACTACCTCATATATGAATGTCTCCCTACTATTGCAATTCACCCCTAGCTTTACTCTGAACATTCGTAATGCACAGGTATAATCCCCCCTCCCCACAAGTGGCCACTCCCAATCCCATTTCCCATCCTACTCTCAGCCCCCACTATCCTTCCGGCACCCCCATCTCTACTATCAGTTCCCAGCACACACCCTGACCCACCCCCACCATCTCCATCTACCCCACGATGGGCAACACCATGGACACCCTCGTTCTGATCATAGATGACTTACGCAACACCAAGGAACTACTCGCCGCACACCCCATTCACCCCTCACCCACCTCCCCTCCAAACCTATCCCCTACCCATCTGGTTGGCTCACTCTCTTAACACGTCACAAGCCTAGCGCCAATCCCCACTCTTAGACGCAGCATATGCCCCACTTGTCGCCCTTGCAACACCTTACTCAACTACACCTCCCCGCCCGAACTCTCTCACTCAACCTTTCATTACTGCTATTAATTGCCTGATTATTCACATGTTGGACATTGTAGCCTTACCTGCGCTATTTCATACACAGGTTGGCTTTGTAGCCACTTATTTGTACCATTTATACTATGTGACCTATTGTTCCACCTGTTCTGACTATGCTCCCCCATGTACTTCTCATGTAAAGCGCTCTGATATCCGCAAGGATCTTGTCCGCGCTATATAAAACTTTCAAAATAAATAAATAAATAAATAAATATACTGTTACTATTCTGCCCGTAGGAAATAATGCTCAACAGCCTTTCCCTACAACCCCTCATGCTCATCCAATGCAAGAAGCAGGCCCCATCGTACCAAACAACCTTCCGGTGCCGATCATTTTTTTTTTTTTTTAATTTAATTTTTATTGCATCACCAATATAAATGTACAGACAATATACTTAGCATTAACAACACATCATGTACAAGGCTTAGTTAGATCCAGTCGATCGCCGGCAGGGGGTTTCACCTCGAGCTTGGCGCGGGTGACCTCAACCCTGCCCATTTCTTGTGCCTCCTTACAGTGTCCGACCGCTTCATCAAGCAAATAACCCTGGGACGCTTTTGTGTTTTTCTCCCCTCCCCCTCCCCAAATTTCGGTACCCCAATTCCCCTCCAAAACAGCCTCCTACCCACCCACCCCCCGTGGTCGCTCTGCGCTGGGTTAACAGTGTAAAAGTGTCTGGTGTGTTGCAGGAGGAAGTAAACTTTCGCTAAGGTGTGTTCTCCTGTGTAGTGTTAGGGTCTGCCCCATCTGGTTCACTCTCGCCATCCTGCCCCTCATCGTCCACATCCCGGAGTGCCTGCACCATCACCTCCCATGCCGTCGCCCTCTCCAGCGTCTTCTCATCATTCAACCTCCAGGCCAACTGGTATCGTAGGGTACTTTCACACGCGGCCCATCTCAGACATTCTCCATACCATCTTTTATACGTGGGCCCCACTCTGGACTTCCAGTTTCTCGTGATCTCCCGCTTGGCCAGGATGAGCCCCAAATCTATAAATTTACTAGTCATCTTAGTCCTAGGTGTATGCGGGAACCAATGTAGGACGCCAACCGCTTTAGTAAACTGGATATCCCTGTCTGTCGCTGCGTTAAGGGCCCGCCCAACTTCCTGCCAATAATCTCCCAAGGAGGGGCAATCCCACAGCATATGGCACAAATCCGCCCCAGCTGTGTTACATCTGGGGCAAGCAGCGTCAGTCGCCCCAAAATACTGTTGGATTTTCCCAGGGGTGAGGTATGCCCTGTGAATTACATAAAAGTGAATCAATTGGAACCTAGCGTTCCTCGAGCTCTTCCTTGCCCGTCTTAGCAACTGGCCCCAGGTCGTGTCTGGTATCTCCACTTGGAGGTCCAGCTCCCACTTGGCCTTCAGGGCTGCCAAAGGTTGCAAGACCTCCCGCTGCATCCTGGAGTAGAGGCACGTGACAGCCTTAAAGGTTCCCGCCGCCATCATGGCGTACTGGCAGGCCATCGAGGTGCCCGGTTCCTGCAGCCCTTCCCCCCAGTGGGCTCGCATAGCGCCCGTGACTGCTGCGTGCAGCAAGTAATCGCCCCTCGGAAGGTCAAATCGCTCCTGCAGGTCCTGAAACGGCAGCAACACCCCATCTTCGTAGAGGTCACCCAGCATTAGTATTCCCGCCTCCTCCCATCCCAGCAAGCGCGACCAGTCACCCCCATGTGGGAGAGCGGTGACCATCCCCAGCGGAATTTCGGGGGCATACATAAGGCGGACACCCGCCCGCTTACGGGCCCGGTCCCAGGAAAGCCGGAACGTCTGCTCCTCGACCGTCAGATCTCCCACCCGGAGTTTCTGGTGCAGCGTAATATATGCCAGAACGTGTCGCGGGGTGCCTTCTACTCTCGCGTCCTCGGGGCCTCTATACACTCTCGCCACCTCCTGAGTAAAGGTCTGCAGCTGCACAGCTAGGTAATACCCTTCAAAATCTGGCACTGCCATACCTCCTTCATCTTTGGGGCGCAACAGCGTGTCGAGCGCTATGCGCCTCCTACCCGTGCCCCACAAGAACGCTATGACCAGTGACCTCAGGCGTTTGAAAACCGAGCTCGGTACCCACACCGGTAGTGTCCTAAAATAATACAAAAGCCTGGGCAGGGCTATCATTTTAAGCAGGGAAATTCTACCAGCCAGGGAGAGCGGCAGGGTTGCCCAGAAGTCCATGGACCCCCGCAGGGCGTTAATACAGCGAGTGATGTTACCATCCAGCAGGTCGGACGGGGCGTGGTAAACATAGACCCCCAAATAATGCAGACAGCGCGGCTCCCATCGGAGTCCCTGAGCAGTGAGTGGGCACGGTTCTCCCGGCCTCAGGGGAAACAGACAGGATTTAGGCCAGTTGACCCTCAGGCCCGACAACCTACCGAACTGTCCCAGTAGCTGCCGCGCCCCCTGAAGCTCGGGGCCCGCGTCGGCCAAAAACATCAGCAAGTCATCCGCGTACAGGGAGATGAAGTGCGGTCTCCCCCTAAATGACAAACCTGCGTAGTGGCGGCCCAGTCTGGCTTCCGCAGCGAAGGGTTCCATCGCCAACGCGAATAGGAGCGGGGATAGGGAACAGCCCTGTCTAGTGCCACGCCTAATCGGGTATTGACTCGAGATCAGTGTGCCCACTCGGACCCTCGCTACCGCCTCAGTGTAGAGGACCTTGGTCCATTTTATATATCCGTCCCCCAGCCCGAAGCGACGCATCACCTCATACAAGTATCCCCATTCAAGACTGTCAAATGCCTTCTCAATATCAATGGAAAGGACAAATGGGGAGACGGCGTCCGGCCAGTCCGCACCCATCAGTCTCGTGAGTCTACGAATGTTATGGGTGGTGTTGCGTGTCGGTATGAAACCGCACTGGTCACCGTGAACCAGGCCTGTCATGTGTACCAGCAGTCTGTTGGCCAGAATTTTACTGAGGATCTTGTAGTCCGTCGTCAACATAGACAACGGACGATACGAGGACAGCGCCGCACTCTCTCTGCCCGGCTTCAAGAGCGGGATCATGAGGGCCTCGCACATGGAGCCCGGGAGTCGGCCCCTCTCCTGCGCCTCGTTGTATACCTCGCGCAGCCGTGGTGCCAGGTACTCTAGGTATTTGCCATAAAATTCGATCGGCAGTCCGTCAAGGCCCGGGGTCTTATTTCTAGCCATCTGTTTTATAGCACAACCTATTTCTCCAAGAGAGATGGGCCGACCTAGCTCTTCTGCCTCCGAGTCCTCCACTCGCGTCAACTGTAATCCGTCCAAGAACTCCTCAAGCTCCTCTGCCCCTTCTGTTCCACCACTCTCGTAGAGCCCTTCATAATAAGCACGAAACTTGTTCAGGATCCCGGGTTGAGTGTGGCAGGGCTCCTCCCCTGGCTCCTGGATCCCCATGATCGGCACTCCCCCCCGGATTGGGTTAGCAAGCCAAGCCAACATTGACCCCGCCTTATCACCTTCCGCATGCGCCCTTGTCATGTACGCCTTGTGGTCGAAACTACGCAGCCGCTCCAGCTCTACCGCCAGCCCCTCCCGTGCCCCGCTAAGCCCCTCCTGCAGTTCAGGGTGATTCGGGCGCCTCTTCTCTAGTTCCCTCAGCCGTGTCTCAGCCTTATCTAAGTCATCCAACAGAGTCTTCCGAGCCCCTGCCGTGTGTCCAATACAGTGTCCCCGCACCACCACCTTGAACGCATCCCATTCAACCGCCCTCGTGGAGGCCGAGCCACTGTTCTCCTCAAAATACCTCTCAATGCGCTCACTCAGGGCCTCCCTGAACAACAAATCGTCCAGGGTATCAGGTTGCAGGCGCCATGTTGGCACGCAGTTAACAGTCACCATCCATTCCAGAGTCATCAACAAGGGGTTGTGGTCCGATATCGTCCTGGCCAAGTATTCCGCCCCTCCCACCGCGGGGAGCACACATGCCGAACAAAGAAACGCATCCAGCCGCACATGCAAATCATGCAGGTGTGAGTGAAAGGAATAATCCCTAGCGGTGGGGTGCAACGCCCTCCATGCATCCGTGAGGGCCCAGCTCTCCTGCCATTCCAACCTACGCTTAGCGACCCTATGTACTGGGGACGCGCGCAGCGGGGGATGGGACCTATCTAGTATCACATCCTCAACCGAGTTGAAGTCCCCCCCCAAGAGGACCGGCCCTGCCAGGTAACCCGCCAATTTGCCCGAGATGGTAGACAAGAAGGCGGGCAGGTCTACATTAGGAGCATACACATTACAGAGAGATATCACCCTGCCTCTTAGCTTCCCCTCCACCGCCACATATCTGCCCTCAGGGTCCACCAATGACTTTGAGACCTGGAAGGGGACCCCCGCCCGTATCCAAATTAGTGCCCCCCTTGCAAAAGCCGAAAATGTTGTGTAGAATAGCTGCCCCCTCCAGCGCCTTTGCAGAGCCGCCCCTTCCTGCTTATTAAGATGTGTCTCCTGCAGGAACGCTATATGAACCCCCCTACGCTTGAGGTACGCCTGGACTTTATGTCTGCGCGCCATGGACTGCATACCCCGCACATTCCAGGTCACACATTTCAAAGCCCCAGTGCTAGCCATCCCCCCCTACACAACCGGACCATACAGCAAAGAACAATGTCCGCACAAGTCCCGCGACCACGGGCCCACCCACCCACCCTCTCCAAACAGGAAGCTGAACCCCACCAACAACAACTGCCCCCCGAGCAACCCCAACTGCTCGCAACTCCCACCCCCCCAGGACAGGCCCCCCCGCAACTGGAAGTACCCCCATCCAAACCAACACTCCCGACCACCCCTCAAGGAGAGGTGGTAATGCTCGCAGTCCCCACTGCGATGACCTTAGGGGCCAGTAAGGCGCGGCTCAATGCGATAGAACCTCAAAACAAATCAGCCCCGCGAGCTCCACCCCGCAATCCCCTCATTACAGCTCCCCAAAACCTCAATCAATAATGTTCCACTGCTGCGGGCCCAGTGCCCCGGTGTCCAACCAACGAGCTCACCCCACCAGTTCAGTTCAACACGCCTCCAATATCTCCTCCGAAGTCTGCGGCGTCACAATAGGGCCCCGGGCTCCACCAAATTCCGATTGTCCTGTCTCCGAGCCCGTGCCCGGGTCCTCCGATTCCGTGCCCTTCCCGGACCGAGTCCTGGCGGTCCTAGATAAGTCCACTACCGCCTGTAGTGCCGCCTGCCTTTCCGCCTCCGTCTGCGACACCGATGGTTTCCCGGTTCTCTTGCGGTTCCTCCTGATCCGTTGGGACTGCCTGACCGGCTTCGCCACCTTGGCCTCCTCCTCCCTGGCCTTGGCACCGTCCGTTCCCGCTTTATAAGTGTCCCACCAGTCCCAAGCGTCCGCAGAGGTTGTGAAGAATAGTGTTTTCTCATCCACCACCACTCTTAGCTTGGCAGGGAACAACAGGGAGTACTTGATGCCTTCCTGGCGGAGCTCCCGCTTGAGGGACAGGAAGTTCGCCCGGAGCCGCTGCGTCTCAAACGTGTAGTCCGGGAACATGGTGACTCTATTGTTCTCCACTTGAAAGGGCCCTGCTTCTCTCGCCCTCTGTAAGAGCCAATCTCTGTCCCGATAATGGAGCAACTTGAACACCACCGGGCGAGGAGGAAGGCCCAAGGCTGGCGGGCGCGCTGGAACTCTATGTGCCCGTTCCAGGGAGAAGAAGGGGGACAGACCTTCCGGTGCCACCTCCGTCCGCAGCCAGTTATCAAGGTATCCCACCATGTCGTCGCCTTCAATTTTTTCCGGCAGGCCCACTAGGCGTACGTTGTTGCGCCTGTTTCTGTTTTCGGCATCCTCGGCCCTCCTTTCCAGCACCTTCAGGCGGTCCATCACGTCTACCATCTGGGCCTTCATCGTTTCTTGGCCCGGGGCTAATTCCTTAACCGTGATCTCCACGGATTTCACCCTGTCTTTAAGTTTGTCGTGGTCGGCCTTCAGGAGGCCCAAGCCCGTCGCCACCTGAGCGATATCTTGCTGCAGGGCATCCTTAGTGGTGGCGATGGCCTCCAGGATACGATCCTGCATCCGCTGCAATGCCGCTTGGTCTCGCTCCGCTCCCTCCGCAGCCTCAGTGTCGGTCGCGCCATCTCCCTTCCCCTTTGGCTTCCCCATCTGGGCCGGCTTGGGCGGTGGTCTCCGAGTATATTCCTGGTCACCCTCCGAGTGCCGTCGGGTTTCGTTCTTCGGCCGGGTTCCCGGGCCCAGTTTTGTCACCAAGTAGTAGGAAACACTGAGCGATCGCAGCCCGGCCTGCGCCAGACGTGCCAGGGGCCCGGGGCTCTCGTCACTGGGCCACTGCCGCACTGCCGTCGCCCCTACTAGGGGGGCGGTCCTCAGCCACCGCCCAAGAGTGCTCCCAAAGTCCACTCGGCACCCGGGGAGAGGCGCGATGTGGCCGCCAACACCCTTGATTCGTCAGGGAGCAGTCCTCAGTGGGTCTCCGGGCAGATGTCTCCGTCGTGTCTGCTCTCATGCCCTCGCCGCCATTTTGGGGTCCGCGACTTCTCGCCTGGGTTCAACTTTCAAAGTCGAAATACTGCTGTGGGATGGCTCGGTGTCGTCCTCCGTGGGCCTCGGACCCGCCGCAGTAACGTCCAGTACCGGATGGTATCGGTTACCTCGGGGTCCGATCAGATTTTCAGGATATTTTCCGGGATCGGGCACGGAGCTCCGAGCTCACGCTGCCTACCTCCTCGGCATCCAAGCCACGCCCCCTCCGGTGCCGATCATGACTCTTGTAGGTAACACATACACACACCTGCCCAACCTCTTCCCAATACTGCACCTTGCCACAGGGGAGAGCTCCAATAAAGCAGGAGACATGCAGAGCCTTGGCACAGAGCTTTATAAATGTCAATCCTAGTAATAGTAACCCATGCACACAGGCCTCACCAGGGCAAACCTGTGGCAGAATTGATGAGCTACCTCTGTGGATGAGACGTATCCGCACGCACACGTCTGTTTCATTGCAGCTGTCTTGTGATAGATGGAATGCGGATATAGGCCGCACACTAACCGATAAGGAATGGGAACTAGTGTTAGAACACCCATGTAAGATTTCTAGGAACCCGAAGTTTAAATGTATCCAGCTCATGATTGTGCACCGCGCGTATTTGACCCCTCACAAGCTCAGCAGAATGTTCCCGAAGACATCAGGTGACTGTCCCCATTGCCATTTCCCAAATGCCGGTTTATTACATATGTTGTGGACCTGCCCGAGATTACTACATTGTTGGTCAACTGTGCAGGAAATGGTGAATAGTGTGGCACCGACTGGGAATATTCGGTCACTGGACTGGTGTATATTAGGTCTACGTCCCAAGGGAAAAAAAGGAGATCCCACTCGCAGATTTGTTAATCTTGCACTGATCTTGGCAAAAAGGAATGTAACCATGAGATGGAAAGCTAACAGGCCGCCCAGATTGTTAGACTGGTATAATGAGGTGGTGCGATGGGGGAGGGCAGAGGGAGCAGAACCACAAAGAGAAGAACAGAAAGGGTTGCGGAAGATACCAATCATACTGGACTGCAATGCAATGATGGAAGAGTTTACAAACAAAGACTTAAAAGAATAATGACAGAATGTAAAATCCAGGACTGTAAGTGTTGTCGAATGGTGTAGGCACTGTACTAGGTAGGACAATATAATTCATGTATGTGTTGCTTATATACAAACTGTATCTGCATAGATAGGTATCACTGAGTTCGCATGAGTGATGAAGACAGATCATGTACACAAATGGTAGCTTGAGCCTGTGTCGAGGGGTGGGATGGGGGAAGATATTTTGATTTTTTGTTCAAATAAGAATGTAATGTCAATGATAAGCCTTGACGGATAAAATATTCGTTTTTTTGTGAAACAAAATAAAAATACGTTTTAAAAAAACCTCTGTGGATGAGACAACAAGTGTGGCAGACCCACGGAGTCCCATTCAAGATACATGCCCCTAGTATAGGTCCTACCTCATGATAAGGAACTTACAGCTAACTCAAATTAGCCAACCATAAATCTACACCGATCCAAAGCATGTAAATGACAAGCACAGTGCTGTAACACCTCAGGGCAGTGCCAAACTCACTCAAGTCCTATGGCTAGCCTCCAGAGCAGCGGAAAACTGAGAAGGAGAAAAGCCGATGGAAAGCACTCTAGAATGGGACATTTCCAACACTCTCAAATCAAGCTTTACGATTATCCACATCAACTGTGAAAGAATAACTGGGGGCTGTGTCTGTGATCCACAAAATGTTCCTCCAGTCTAAGCATACTCATACTGAATTTTAACCTCACATTTCAATATCTAAAAGTGGAATACCAATTTCAACACAACAATCTATCGAGAGTCACCTGAGCATCATTTACAGTCACTCAGGTGAGGTGGTAATTCTCCAGCATATGACTATCCATGTGATGCAAGAACCCCACCATGGCTAACATCATTTCCAATATTGGCAGCATCCTGTTTGAGGATCCCATAATGGAAAACCGGTTTGACAAATTACATATACTCCTATTCTTTATTTGCACAGAATTTTGAGTAACTGGCTGAGATAACAGATTGTTGATATTGGCCAGGGTGGCGGTCGCATCCTAATTAGCGGTGCGGGACCGCCACGTCTGGCAGCCGGTCCTAGCACCGCGAGGATGGCGGGCGGACCTAATGGTCTCCATAGTATGTAAAACAAATCACTTTATGTAATTTCATTTTGTTATAAAAAAATAGTTTAACTTGGGTCTGACATTTTTCGCACTATGATACCCAGGTCCCAGTATTCTCAATACATGCTCCCACAATTCATCATAAACCAATGGATAGGATGCATCCTATGGGGGTTGTCTGTAGTTTAAACTGGTGAGCAAGCACAGGAACGCCTTTTATATGTTGCTGGGGCCATTAATGTAGGTGTCTTTAGTCGCGGCCGCCACAATAAAGAGGTGGTGGGCCCGGTGGGGGGGCATGGGAGGGGGAGTGTGGGAGGGGTTACGATAAAAATAAATGTAAAAGAAAAAGTTACCTGGAGCTGCCTCCCGCGTTGCAATCAGCGTAGTCCTTTCTGGTCCAAGCAAGCACTGGGGCCACGTCACGTACTCCCTGCAACCCCCGCACTGCTCTCACGTGAGAGCAGAATGGGGTTTGGTCTGAGCGGGCAGGAAAGACGCCCTGCTCAAACCAGAGAGTCTGTGGGGTTTCTCCAGCCCGGTTGCTCAATGCCGCCCGGCTGGAGAAACCTAAGTGCGCATATTTGTTTTGGACGGCCGGCACGCCCTGCCAAACACATACGTGCTCTTACTCTCAGTGCCCCGCCCCTCCCTTCACAAGCTAGCTCAGAGCGAGAAAATGAAAAATAAAACAATGACATTGTTTTCTTTTTCATTCACTGGCTCTGAGCCAGGCAGTGGGGCGACGCTCCTGCGCCATTAAGGAGGAGCTGCCACTGGGTGTCATAGAAAACTCTGGGGAAGACAAGAATAGGGAAGGTCCTATTTTAATACCTACCTGTACCATGACCTCATAAAACAGAAACGACCCGTTCCCCCATACATGAATAGACAAAAAAATCGTAATCAAACCCCCCAAGTCTACACAGCTTACAGTGGGCACGACCCCAGAAAATCTGTGCAGTCCCAAACTTCCTTACTATTCCTACTTTTCAATTTTTTATGCAAGTTTAGCCACACAATATTGTAAAGATAACGTCTTCTTGAGCTAACATAAGAATAAAATGGAAGGCTGGTTGTCGCGTCACTTGTAGCAGTGTTTTATAGGAGGTGGTTTAATGGGATGTCGACTTTTGATTTATGAAACATTTTTTCTGCTGTGGTTTTGTGCTTTCTATGGATGTGCATTAGATGTTAACCAATATTCTCTGCCTTTCTATAAACGAATCAAGACTGAGCCACCCACAAGTCTGCAACATGGTTTTGAAATCCTATCACTTTTGGCTAATTTTACAGCACTAGTGTACTTTCCTCACTAAGGGCCAGATGTAGGTCGCCCAATACCGGTCGGTAACGGCCGAAATTACCGAATTTCGGCCGTTACCGACCGGTATTGGGCTTTTAAGATGTAGGTGGCATTTTTTAGGATTCAGTATTTTACCGAATCGGTAATTTAAGGATTCGGTAACATACCGAATTCTTAGCATACCGATTCGGTAAATTACCGAATACAGGATGTAGGGAGCACTCAAGTTGGTACATTCCTCAGTTAAGGATTCGTTATTTACCACCAACTACAAGTTGGTGGTAAATAATGAAAAACTTTGAAAAAGCATTTTTTTTGCTTTTCCAACAGTGCGATGTGGCAGACATACAAGCCCTTAGGGCATGTATGTGTGCCACATGTGCACCCATACACAATTGAGGGGTGCAACAGGGTGTCAAAGTGACACCCTTCAATGTTTTCCCCCTTTTACTGAATCGGTATTTACTGATTCAGTAATTACCAAAACTTACCGATTCTGTAATTTTTAATGAAAAATTACCTACATCCCATTCACCTATTCTTAAATACCAAATCGGTATGATTCGGTATTTAAGAATAGGTAAATTGAGATTACCTACATCTGGATCTTATCAATGGTAACAGGTATGCATTTTCTGTCTTGTAATGCATTATTACTGTAATCAATAATTCCATATTACCAAATTCTTTGCTGTTTTACCAACAATTGTTTGCTGTTGGTAACCTGTGTCAAAATTTCAAAATGGCAGAAATCTAGGCAATCTATACAGCACATTTTTGTCATTACAGCGAAACTCTAATTAATTGCAGGCAAAATGTGGAAACAAATCAAACCATGTTTAAACAGATGTCAATTCTTGTGAAAGCTTTCTTTTTCGACAAAGAATCCTATTTTCTTTTTTCCTTTACAAAGAGCAAAAATCAATGGCTGAAAAACAGGCGATTGCATAATAAATGATTTACGTTCTGAACAACAAGTAAGATGGGCAGCAGAAAGTCCAGATGATATGCTAATGAGACCCCAGGCCCTACCTGTTATGAGACACAGAGGGCATGGAGTCCGGAATCATGCAGGACAGATGGAGGTCAAGTGTCTTAAGGTACGCCTAATGAGCTAGTTTATGACACACATCATGAAGGGGAGCTACGTGCTTTGGAACAATAGAGTTCATATAAATTGTAACGAGATTGTCTAAGGTTCCTGTTGGTGTCCCTTGCTGAGGATAAATGTTGATAGGCGAAAAGATGTTGGCAAGGGGAACAAAGTTGAACTCCATGGATGTTGTGGAAAATTCTGCAACTGATTTGGTTTACAGTTGATCACCAGAAACAAGAACAGGAATTCAACCGTGCAGGTCAGAAACAAATTTGGAACCAAAGAACCCAGGTAAAAACAAGCACTGGCAAAGACAACTGATCCTTCCTTTCACAGGCTGTACCTGGCCTTTGGACTTTGTCGAAAACTTTGCAGATGTTGTGCCTCATTGACAAAAAGAAATTACATGTTCTCCATTGTAGTTCATCTGTTCCCAGCCACTGGCCACCTGTCACCACTTCTACTGAGGCTGCACTGTTTACTTCGCCATGTGGACTGGTCTCAGACATCAGTCTTGCAAAGCCTAGTAAATCAATGTCGATCTTAATTATAATCGTCTCTGCATCTCTTTTTCTGCATAAGTGTGAGGGTAATACAAAATTAGATTCTATAACACGATAAGGACTCCCTGATTAGCATGTCTCACCAACAGATCTAATGGGTGAAGTTACAGGTCTCAAGTCTGTGTCTGCATGTCACAAAATACATCCTTAACTTGTGCTACTTCATTATTTAGTACATGTCTCCTATTACCCCCGAAGTCCACCCACGTCCCAATTGCAGCTAATCTTAGATTTATATGTAATTTGTCACAATACCAAAAACTCACTCATGTCGCATCAATGTCTGCCTCTGATGCCATTCCCTTAGTGACTGTCTCCCAGGACAAGACTCTGTAGATGTTTAATCACGGTACAACAATAAAAACTTCCCATACCCTCATACTATGATCTGAAATATAAATATTCTATACGTGTCTCCACAGCTGCACTGATATGGCCTCTGGTGTCAATGCTACGCTTTACCTGTCAGATCACATCCGGGACATTCTGCATGCAGCCGTATGGCCCTCGGCCATCTGCTGGGATGGTAAGCATGTGAACCTAATACACATGATACTTGTATGGTAAGCATGTGCCCCTAATACATATGATACTATTTAATATATATAAAACCGCTTCTGTGGTCCCCAGAATGTTGGCCTCTAGATCTCGGGCCAGTGCCAAGCCCAAAACTTACCGCTAAAAATCTTGGAGTGCGTTTGGATCAGGCACTGGTGCTCAAAGAGCATGTCAATCAAGTTGCCGGTCTATGCTTCCACACCATCGGACTTCTGCGTCGTGTTTTTCCACTCTTGCCTGACCACCATCGTAAGACCTTGGTCCAGACGTTGGTGATCAGTAGATTGGACTACTGCAATGGCCTGCTCATCTCGGCCAACGAGGAACAACTTAATCATTTGCAAGTGGTCCAAAACACCGCAGCAAGACTGGTACTCAATGCCCAGCCCAGAACCTCTTCCCGTCCGCTTCTGGATAGCCTTCACTGGCTGCCGGTTCGGCAGCGGGTTAAACATAAAATCTGCCGCACCATCCATAAATGCCTCTTTGGTATAGGCCCCAAATATTTAATAGACAAGTTCATCCCATATAGTCCTGGACGCTCTCTCCGCTCTAGCAATCTGCAACTGCTTCAGGTCCCAAGGATTAAGAGAGTGAGACAGGGAGGACGTGCCCTTTCCTACAAAGGCCCCATTCTTTGGAATTCACTTCCACTTTCCCTAAAAACTAATTTAAATTTTCAATCCTTTAGGAAGGGCCTTAAAACCTACCTCTATTCGACCCAATAAGTTCACTGGCAGCTCTACATCTCTACTATCATTCTAGCCTTTGCACCCAGGCGCAAGCGCGGAGATATCCCCTTGGGGATCGAATCCGGCGCTATATAAGAAAATAAATAAAAATAAAAATAATATGCCCATCTTTATCTCATTCACCCCTTTCAAATTTCTAACAAATGTCTGTCTATCAACCAGTTTATCCTTCTGAAAGGGATATGCCATATCCCTCTTATCTTCAGCAGCATAAGTTGTCACACCTTTCACAGTTGTCCTCAGTCACAAAATTCTAGAGTTTTGGATCACTGTTTTATACAGCGGCTAAATGAAGGGCCATATGTCCACAGCCATCTTCAGTAATTACTGGGGATCAGCTGATATCAAGGAATGCCTCGAGACAGCAAACATCTGTAACATTGCCAGATAAGGCACTATCCAATCTTGAGTCGTATGGCACATGCCAAGCAACAGCTACCCATATATGCCAATGTTATATCTCACCTGTCTTTGCTGAATTGTCTACTGCACCTCATAGTTACAGTACAGCATATCTTGTTGTTGCCTTTACACCCTCTAAAATGTCAAAGTTTCAACAGTCATTCACTTTCCATTCATCGCCTGGGGACAAACAGCCTGAAGATGATGTATTTCCACCCACGAGCAGATGTCAATGTGAAAGACAAGGAGACATCCAGCTGCTCCTGAAAGCTGCCACCTATGTGGCATCCAACAATGGAGATGAAGAGGAGATTGTGAGTTCCACACTGAATGACACCTCAAAGACGGCCTCATTACAAGACAGCAGTCTCCCCCCTTAGGCTCTCTTCCAGAATTTAAGTTCAGTGGTACCTTTGAAAAAGCCATGTGTGCTCATCCAGGCTGAGCAGAACTCACCTCCAAACACCCCTCTCCTTGCTAGTACCTCATTTGCCTCTCCTACTCCACCTTCCAACACAGGTGCAACTATGGTCTTCTCTCCATCTTCAACCCTCGACATGCAGGACAACAAGCCGGCTATCTCAGATGTGGTGAAGGCTACCATGGGCGACTGTTGCCTAGTAGGAGGATAAGGTCTTTGAATAAAAGTATACTATGTGGAATGCCAGTCATTAAATGGGAGGGCTAGATATTTGTGACATCTCCACCCTCCTAGAAGGCCTCCAAAGATTGATGAACTGGTGGACCTGAGCCTGGGCAACAAATGCAAAAGCCTTTAGGGCTTTCTTAAGTTGCACAAAGAACATATCCGCTCATTGAAGGAGGAGAGTGCACATTGCCGTGCCATGGTCTGCAGCTCATACAGTCCCTCGTACCCTGGGCCCATCTCAAGCTGCAGGTGCCAATTTAGGGTCGGTCAAAAACCAAATGCAGGACCCACCAACGCAACTGCACCCAGTTTACGATCAGATCCTCAACCCAATGTGGACCCAGTAGTGCTTAGCTGAAATCATGGACAACCTTCGCCCCACGAATAACAACCACCACACCACTAAGACTTCACTCACCAGTCATTGTCCATCGTCACACAACCCGTTCTTTTGTGTTCACTATTCCACCACAGAATACGTATGATAAAAAGGAAAATGTATTTTGCTAACAATTGTGAATAAAAACCATTTGCACCTAACAAAATTCTTTCTTATATGTCATCTCATGTGTGCCTGGGCCTGAAGGTGAGTGAATGCAAGTAATGAGATGGAATGTATTAGAGAGTCTTAATTATGGTCCATTCACCTTTCACTCACAAAACACATATTCCTCTACAGGCAAGCCCACCTAGTCTTAACAAAGGCACAACTCACTAAAGTTTTTATTTTATTTTTATCAACTTAACTGAAATTTTTTTAGAAAATAAAATGATTATATAGTTTGTGTTCCAGGGATGGTCTGAAGACGTCAGCTATCTTTGGTGAGGGAGAACAAAACAAAATAAAGCTTGAGTCCAATGAGTGAGGGTCATCTTTGAGGAGGAATGGGCAGCAGAAACAAAAGACTTCAGGAATGTCTTGCAAAATGTTTATAGAGGGGACCGACCATCTCTTCACAAATCAGTTTACTGAATTTTTATAATGACTATCCATTACATTCACAAAATCCTTAGAGCTAGTTTATTCCAATCTTTGAGTAGAGTGCCCAACTCAAGAAGGCGCAAGCAACTTGCTGGATTACTATCTTTCACTCTAGCCTAATTCATTTTTACAGAACACACCCATATAAAGGGCAACACTCTTCATTTAATTTTTTCTACTTAGAGAAATATTCACCCATCTCAATATATTCCCCTATCGTTTAGTTATATTCTTCGGGGACGAGAAGACCACAGGATGTAGCCATGGACCAGATAAAACCACTGAGACATGAGTCTGGCATGAAATTAGGTCAGACACATTTCTAGCTACACAGAAAAAAGTAACCCCAATTTTTTAATTCAATGAGGCATATGTTGATGTATACAACAATTCTGTGAACGAATGGATCACTATGGCTCATGACAATATTGCACCTATAAAGAAAATCAGTTTACCGAATCACAAGGCCTCTTTGGTTTTTGGATGAGCTACTTCAAGTAAAGAAAGATTGCAAACAAGTGGGAAGAAAGTGGCACAGGGACTACAGTATTGAGAAATGAATGTGTATTTCAAGGTCCTTTGGGTGTACAGGAAATGGGTCAGATTTAGATCAAGGAGGAAGTGTTGCCCTTCTAGTGTTGGATCTATCGGCTACCTTCGATTCTATCTCGCATAAGATCTTACACTCTAGGGTTGCAGAGATCGTGATGAAGGGCATGCTTTAAGTTGGCTACCCTCTGACCTTCAGGATCATACTCAAAGAGTAAAGATCAACTCTGAATATTCCATGGCACAGGAATTGTCGCTTAGACCATGCTTTTTAACATCTACGTGACTCCTTTGGCCCAGCTAAGTCGATCCTTTGGATTCATCCTGAGGCTGGATGAGGACCAGAAGCAGAGTGATATCCTATTTAAAGAAAGCCTTTCACAAACAGCTGATGGATGCATAACAACACGTTAAAATTAAACTCAGATAAGACTAAGTTAACTGTCTTTAGCCAAAGTAAGCAAATTGGTCAATTATTTAGTCACCCAGTGAATTTGGCACCTCGCCTTTGTCCTGTAAAGCTGTGAAGAACCTGAGGCTGTGTATCTGAATAATAGGCTGCCCTTCAATATTCTCTTGTGAACAAGTCATTGTCAACTGTGTATTTTACCATAACATTTTGAGTTTAATGTGTTAATTTCTGATGAGGAAGGTCATACGCTGGTTGCTCAGGCATTAATTCTATTAGGAATTGACTACTTAGCCTGTATCTAGGCATTTCAAAAGCCTTTGTCAAATGTACAGGTATTGCAAAATTCTGCAGTAGGCTTGATTTTGGACTTAAGAGACAATCACAAGAATCCAGATACAGGAAGAAATTGCATTGTTTGCTTGTAGAGGAGAGGATTATGTTAAAATCCTTATGTGTTGTCTATCAGCCCTGAGCAAGAGAAGTCCTCTATATTTGTAGGAGAAATGTTGGTGGTACCATCCAAATTAGGCCTGGGCAGTAAATTCCGTTCCGCTCGCGGAATTTGTGGAATTTGAGTAATTGCGCGTTCCGCGGAGAATGTGGAATTGCCAAAAATTCCACGATCTGCGGCTTCGCAGAATTTTTTGCTTGTTCGCACGTTCAAAATGCGTGTTCGCAAGATATTTCCCCCCGAACAAGCAAACAACGTTCGCGAACAGGGAAAAAGCATTGCGGATGGGCAGAACAAGCAATTCCGCATGTTCGCGGAACTCTGCGTGCTCGCTGAGATTTTTTACTGTTTCGCGGAGCTTTGGGTAACGCAACTACACAAATTCCACCCACCCTAATCCAAATCATCCACTTTGGGTGGCCCATGAGTACAATGTTATGCTCCCTAGAATCAACAAAACTCACGGTGAAGGCAGGGTGTTTAGTTATTGGGTGGCTAAATACTGGAATGCGCTTCCCTGTGTCAAAAAATAGATTTCCCTTCACCTTCTATTTGAGAAAGCGCTGAGGATCTTGTTCTCTGAATAATTTTGGATAGAAGTGCTGAGTTGTCATGTTCATTAGCTATAACGTCAGAAAGAACTTTTTGAGAAGCAGCTGTGCTTTATAAGATTTTGTAACGTAACATAAAATTACATCATCCACACTTGGAAAAGGGAGCAAAGCAAGGACATGTCTAAAAGAAAAGTCCCCCCAAAAATTCAAAAGTTCCAGTACTAATAAAAATCCAACACGTCAAACTATCCAAAATAAATGAAGTGTCACTTCTTACAATCCAAACAATGCCTTGTTACTGCTATCTTCGGCTGGAAGATAGCAGTAACATGGCCATCCAACATTTGGACCCCTAGTAGCGCACCTGTAATGGAGGCATCGCAACGTGAAGGGCAAGACCAAAAACCCGCCTACGGTGTATTGCATATTGGGGTAGTGTTTTGGGTCAGAGGGGAAAGATACACAGAATCTACCAGTACCAAAGATAGCTGTTGGGATGGTTTTAAACTTGAGCAGAAACAGCTTATAGATGTCCGGGAAGTCAAAAGTCAACAGATGTTCTGATGCTGGTTAGCCTGTGCCTTTTGGCAGGCCCTGACTGCTGCCTCCACTTCTGAACTGCCCAATTAGACCTGCTGACCAGAAAACAACAGCCTCGTGTCTAAGGGTGTGCCAAAGTTGTGTTATTTGCTTTCATGTATTATGTAAAATTTCAGGGAAATGACACTAAATCACAAGTAATTAGTCAAAAAGATAAATCCATCATTTAGCACTATATTTTAGCTTGAAATGGATCAAGTTTTGACTCTAGGGCGCATTTTGCATTAAAAGAAAATAGTCTGAAAAATACAAGTGCTACAAGCAACAGCTGCTCACTTTCTGGCCATGTGTATAGTTCTCAAGCGCTAATTGTAAAATGTTGCTACGAACTGTGCATAATTACGCAACACGTATGCAACTGTGCATAATTGATTAATTTTGGGGATTTCGTGTAACAATCATACAGCCACATTAATAAAATTAGACAGATTACATCAGTATCATTTACATTTTGGTCAGGCCTATTTACGGCCGCCTGGTAATCAGTCATGGTGACGTACAGAAGAGGTGGAGTCAGACCAAATGACTCAGAGGAGTCCAGGGTGAGTCTCAGTGGGCGACACTGGTCTTACTGGTGGGCACTCTTAGGAGAAAGAGGGGTGACAGGAAATACAGCTGCAGGACCGGATGCTGTGGGAGTCTGGTCACGTGTTAAGGGGTGGCTTTAGGCCTCGCCTCAATGATTCCTTGGACACAACTCTTGATTGTTGAATCCGGGCAGCAGGAACCCATTCCAAGTCTCCTTTAGGCATGTGTTGCCAAAGTCTTCAACCCCCTTTGTTGTGTCTTCGGTTACTACAGCCAAAAAAGTACCAACAACAGTCATAAATGTGCACAAGAGTAGAGCTAAGCCTAGCTCCACACATGGCCTTGTAAAATCCACTCATAGAAAATAATTGAGGTAGCAATTTATGTAAGTTATTTAATAATATAAATAACTGTAATTTAATGTTAAAAAATCCATAAATAACAGACATTTATATTTTATTTTTAAATATTTTACTGGTGTTTTTAAAGTTAATGTAATATTAATTTACATTAAAGATAATTAAATGCATTTTAAATATTTTGATGCATCAGTTTTAGTATACATGATTCTTAACAAATACAGACAAATATCACAAAATAATTATGAATATGTACAAAATAATATAACACAAGATACTTAAGAAAACACCAACTGATATCATACACACAAACTCAAGATACTAACACTCTCACACCCATACTTCATTCAAACCACACCATCAAGGGAAAAAGGAAGAACTGAGTCTAAGTTGGCAAGATCTAAGCGCCAATTCTTGGGTCTCAAGATCCAATTTATGTTATATTATTGTGTTATATTATTTTGTACATATTCATAATTATTTTGTGATATTTGTCTGTATTTGTTAAGAATCATGTATTTTGAAAAAATATTCATAAAAAGTGTATTTGTGATGAAATGTTTTTTATAAATTTAACAATAAGGAATTATATAAAATGAAAATAAAATAAGTGATAAAATAAAACATGTCTAGAATATCTCTGTCGCCAAGTTTAAATTAATAGGATGTATACCAATATTTGAAGATTATGGCCATTGTTGGAACAATTCTTTCACAGTGACACTAGGGAGCAAAGGCCAGGCCGGTTAGAACCGGCCTGGCCAGCGAGCGTTTAAAAGGCCGGTAAGCGCGGGAGTCTCCCTCTTTGACCCCGCGCTCCATGGCCTGCCCCCTCCAGCCTCTAGGAGGCTGTAACTCTTTTTCTGTTTTGTTTCCCTGCAGGTTTTGTGGCCGGGAGGACGGGACTGTCCCCTCAGGAGACGATCATCGGCAGGGAGCTGTTAAACGATGGCAGGCGGATGAGTTGTAATGTGTGAACAGTACCTGTTTCTCGGTCATCAGAAGAGCGTCAGGGTTTTTTGCCGGCGGAGCGCGGGAAGAGGAGCGTCGGAGCAATGGAGAGGAGCAGCGTATGCAGAGTTGCCGTGGTCGAGTCGCCTGCTGTGGAGCTCACGCACATGGGTAAGGCTGCCTGGCTAAATCTATATTTGATTTATTTGAATCTGCCTTTAGAGGCTTTTGGATGCTGACACCTTCTGCGTGACTTCTACTCAACCTACTAGATTTCCCATGTTAAATAAATAGAGGAGGTGCCTTCATGGGAAGTTGAGCCTGCTTTGTTTTTCTTTATCATAACTAAATTCTTTATCTTTGCCTTTATTATTTTTAATTGTTTTGAATCATATTGACTAATGCATTACTATATTGACTACTGCATAAGACTAATTAGAATGATTTGAATTTGCAACTTTGCTAATCTGATAATAAACCATCATGGTTTGCAAATCTAACACTCTCCGCCATTTTTGTGGGGCCAAATATGCTTTCCGTTTATTGAATGTATTGATTTGTTGTGTCAAGCATCAGTCTGGAACTAAAGGTCCATCCACTTGAGTAAAGCCTGTAATTGAGTTTGCACCAGAGATTTGCACTGTGCAAAGCGCTATAACAATCTAGACCACAAAGTTGCAGCTGTGGCACATTGTACTTACCACCTTTGCAGAATTCTGTATCACAGATCTACATGAAGGAATGTCATCTTTACTTATGGGATGACTTAACTCACTCAAGCAATGTCAACCTCATGTTTTTGTGTTCCTACATTTATCCCCCTCCCCTTCTTGTAGTGTTATTCCCCTGTATTCTTACAATTAGAGAAAGGCGGGCCGGCATCGGCCCCGCCGCAAGTTTGGCGGGTGCCCCAGCCCCCACCCGCTCTCTGTGGTTGGGCGCGCCCGCCTCGTCACAATGACGTGGCTGGCGCGCCTCATCGTGGATTGGACCCTGGGCTCGTCGGTGGCCGGGAAGTGATTCAATCACTTCCGGGTCACTAGGGAGCAAAGGCCAGGCCGGTTAGAACCGGCCTGGCCAGCGAGGGTTTAAAAGGGCGGGGAGCGCGGGAGTCTCCCTCTTTCACCCCGCGCTCCACCGCCATGGTCCCGCCAAGCATATTGCAAGTTTCCTCTCCTTCAAGGTATTCAGGGCCCCTTGTGCCTCAACCGTAAGTGGATGCCCAGAACCGGCCCTGGCAAAGTGCTCGGCCGGCCCCCCTCCCCACCTCCGGGAGGAGAGGGGAGGGGGGAGAGGTGCGACCGCGCTCTGTGACAGGGCCGGTTTTCGGCCGTTTTTGTTACAGGGCCGTTTTTGCAGCATAACGGCCCTGTAACAAAAACAGCCCCAGGGGCCCAAAACCGGCCCCCAACCATGCGGCCCACCGGGGAATTGCCCGGTGCCCTCAACGGCCAGTCCGGGCCTGGGCATAACATGTGCCCCCCTGCGTGCATGCACAAAGGTTCCTGCACGGCATGGACTTTCAAGTTCATGCCGTGCAGTCCCCTTGCAGTACAGTCCTCTTGCAGTGCCTCTTTCAAAGGCACCGCGGCCTTTAAAGGAGGCATTGTGATGGGACTGCCACGTCGCCCGCCTGCCAGACGGCTTAAAAGTCATAATCTGGCGGCTGGGTGGCGGCGACCTTCTGCAGAGCGTTGGCACCGCGGTTTGCACTGCCACGCCACCCCTACGCCAAAAAAGTCATCATTGGGGCCTAAGTCCTCCGTCATGAAGAGTTCACAAGTTGCTTATGGTTTTATGTGGAAAACACAATAAATAGCAATCTAGGGCGTGAGCACTCTCCACAAATTGAGTTCCTACAGGTCTTGGGGTCAGGCCTATGTGCAGCTACACTCTATATTTCCACATGATGCTGGAGTCGCGTCAGCAGGGAGGCCGGCCGGCCACCTGGCTCCCAGCAAAGCCAGTTAAAGCAGGTGGATGACCCCCTTGTAAACCCCGCTCAGTCATATACACTCGGAACCTATATAAACACCTCTACTGGCACATGAAATATTAATTTCCAAGCTAATATGGAACCAAAGCGTTATTACAAAAATCATAAAAATGATAGGAACTGTTCCTCCGCCGGCTTACTTTCCCATAAAACAATAATAATATTTTTTACGACTGCTCTCAGCTGAATTGGAGGCGGGAGCAGGTGTTTCCTCTGACTTTTGGGAGGCTCGTTAATTGCTTCTCTCTAGCGCGCGCACGCGCGCGCCCGCTCTTGCTGTTTTTCTATCTCCCTCTCTTTGCCCGCTCCGTACATTCACCATCTCTCCCTCGGCGTTTGTATTTCACCCTCCTTCCGCCTCCATATTTCCTTTACCTCCTCTCAGATCCTTATTTAACGCTGTCTCACCCTCACGTCTGATTTTAAACTCGCCTTTACCGTCTAACCGGTGAATACGAGATACAGTGGCCAGATTATTATATGTAGTGCCAGAAATCCCAACAACTACTCACGCAGTCTCTATGTTGTGTTCATGGCCACTTCTATAATAAAAACGGGTAAATTCCAGGAACTGCCGACCTAAAAAAAATGGATTTACTTTCAGGGTCGGAGTGGCCGTTAGGGCGACCAGGCAGGGCTTGAAAGGCTACTCTGATAGGTCAGTGTTTGTGGCGTTGTTTGTGGGTCTGTTGGGCCCGTGTTTACTGCTAATGTCCCTGATATTAAAACAACCATTGCCTTTAGCACGTTCATATCCTTGCAATCTTACCTCGCAAAACACAAAAATCATAACTTCCTCGATTTGCAACAACACACCCCTTTTTTGGCTTTCTAGTCACTTTTATTTATTTTGCTACCCAGGCCTATTCTTTCCCAGTCCGACCCTGCATAACTTACCCTTCTATCCACCCTTTCCGAGACCCTCTTACAGTCTCACTCCCTGCTTTCTCTTCTCACAGCCCTTCCCCGCGCCCCTTCATGTTGGTAGAATCGCGGGTCAGTAGAAGAGAGAGGGTATATCCTGTCCTTTCATATCTTCCGTCCGCTCTTTAATATTTTCACTATTTCTGTCTGAGGCGCTGCAAAGCTGTCTTATGTAAGACCTCTAAGCGCTTGTTGGGCGTTGGACCACACAGCAGCCTAAGAAAATAATTCTTCTCTTCTTCCTCCCTACATCTCTCTGGGTTTATTTATTTATTTATTTTTTGCTATGCACCGTCTCTCTTTCTCGTTCCCCGCACTCCCCCTTCCCCTGGTTCTTCTAATATATTAATGCTTTTCCTTCCAAGAATTTCACATACGCCTCTGCCATTAGCACGTTCAAATTAACCATATGGAGAGGAAATGCTTATAAAAATGATTTGCTTTGCTAGACTCCCCTGAAAAACAGGTGCTGGCGGCCCCGGGTGCCCGAACGTGTCGTATATTCGCCTGTTCAGCTCTCCTTAATTCACAAACACCACCAAAATCCGAGGGTTTCTGTGAGGAGGTCTGGGGACTGGGGCATGTCCGCGCACAGTGCTATGGACGACGCGTTCTTCTTCTACCCTACTTACCATGCATCAGTAAAAAAAAAACGACTCAAAACCATGCTGCCATTGCAGTGTTTCTAGCGCGGGGTTGCCCCCAAATAGACAGGAAAATATGGTGCCACTGGGCTGCATACAGGGGCATGGAAGACCTTCCCCCTCTTCCCTCGCAATGCCCATGAGGGACTTTGGCCCACATGCATCAAGCACTCTTTCATTCGCAAACGGTGCGATTCCTTAAAATCGGCCGTTTGCGAATGCAAAAGTGCTTTTTGGGATGCATGAAGCAATTTTAGAATTTGCAACATTGTTGCGAGTTCTAAAATTGCGGGTGCTTTTAAGAAGTCGCAGATGTGCGACTTCTTAAAAGCAATGCATCATCACTTTAGACAAGTGAAAATTCGCACTTAGGGTTCCAAATTTACCGAGTGGTTGAACCACTCGGTAAATTTGGAAAAAGTGTTAAAAATGCTTAAAATGTTATTTTTTCAACATTCATGTTACGGACACACATGTCCTTAGGACATGTGTGTGTGCAACATGATGCGAAAAATACATTTCAGGGGTGCATGGGGGGGTCCTTTGGACCCCCCCCTGCACCCATGAAATTTTCTAAGTGCCACTCGCAATTTGCATTGACTCCTATGGGCCTTTTGGCCCATAGGAATCAATGGAAATTGCGAAAATTAACTTAAGAATTCGGTATTTCTTTGGGATTCGGTAAAAAATGCGATTTTTACCGAATCACAAAGAAATACCGAAAAAAATGATGCATAGCATTTTGCATTTCCTAAATAGCGATTCCTTAATTTTCGCTATTTAAGAAATGCAAAATCCTACATTGATGCATGTGGGCCATACAGCCTTATTCATGAAGGCTAAATCGGCTCGCAAAGGGCCGGATTCTGAGAATCCGGCCCTTTGCGAGTGCGATTTTTGCATTTGGGATTCAGCATCCCAAATGCAAAAATCGCTAATTGCGATGTCGCAAATGTGCGAGGAATTACATTTAAGGAATCTCTATTAGAGATTCCTTAAATGCAATTCAACATCCAATTTAAATTTGCGAATTCGCAATTTCTTGCCGCAATTTACCGCGAGGTCAGACCTCGCGGTAAATTGCGAAAACTCAGAAAAATGCATTTAAATGCATTTTTCTGAGTTGCATGTTACACACACACATGTCCTTTGGACATGTGTGTGTGCAACACCTGTGTGAAATGTCATTTGAGGGGTGCTACAGGGTGTCCTGTGGACACCCCTGGCACCCTTCAAATCGCAATCTTATTTGCGATTAGCTAATTGCTAATCGCAAATAAGGAATACTCCCCATTCATTCCTATGGGCCTTTTGGCCCATAGGAATGAATGGCGAGTTATTCCTTATTTGCGATTAGCAATTTGCTAATCGCAAATAAGGAATCAGTAGGAATCGCATTTTATTATGCGATTCCTACATGATTACCGTTTTGCGAGTCCTTAATAGCGAATCGCTATGATTCGCTATTAGGGGCTCGCAAAACGGCCCCTTCATGAATAAGGCTGAATATCCTTGGGCTTTCATGGGTCATAATGTATGATATATTGTGTTCTACTTTTGAATGGGCATCTGTATCCAAATGTGCTTGCCAATGCGGGTGGGGAAGTCTGCGCAAAGTTCTGGCTTACTTTTTTTATATATACAAACCGTACCAGATGTTATTACCATGTTTGGTAATTTATCAATATCTTGCCACGAATTGGAATATATTGGGCAGTTAGCCCAGTGGTACTGTACAAACTTAATGAAATATGTATTTTTTTAAAACTATGCTGCCAAGTGGCTCTGTGTGATATGTGGCATGGTTAGCCAGTGCTCGCTTTTTTGGGCAATCAAGACGTAAATGGGTAGGAGCGGACCCGCAAAAGTCAGGGGCAATGCGGGCGCTCGCTGATTTTGTTTTCCCATGGTCCACAAATAAGGGGATGGGCAAATTGGCCACGATTCCAAGATTGATACCTTGGAATGTAGAATAAAATGACGCATTTTGTCCATTTCAAGGTGTGAATATAGCTCTTGTGAACTGCTTGCTTGCATATCGCCAAAGAAAGCACCTACATCTTGCACTGCACCTAATCCTGTTTGGGTTGCGGAGTAGCGTGCTACCCGCCGAAAAGCGCTTCAACACTTTATCAGGGGTAGCAAGCGCTATATAAATGTAAACCGTTCCCTCATCTATCCTTCCACTATCCGTTTTCAATCCAAATAAGAAACTCACATGTCCACTGCTCAAATTAATTTCATATCTCTCTATACTAATTCACCAATAATCCTTTTTCGGGTTCCGGAGTAGTGTGCTACTCCCCCAAAAAGTGCTTTGATGCCTCGTCAGGGGTAGTAAGCACTATATAAATGTGATTACAATTACTTGTAATCCCGTTTTCGATGTACACAGACGTTTGAATCCAAAAGAGATTAGGAATTGTCGTGAACTGAGCCTAAATGTTTAATACATTAGACAGAGCCTCGGTGTAGTGCAGACATAGATTTTTTTTTTTACATAGTAACTATACTACCCTTGCGCCTTTTTCTAAGTGCTATAAATAATAGACTTGAACTTACCTTTATTCAGCTCTTTTCGAGATAGGTCAGGGCGACCAGATCTATGTCAGATTTTCAGGATAACCACCGACTATGTAAATATGTTCCTTCAATGTAAACAAATACATCTTGGATGGATATCCTGAACATCTTGCATGGATCCAGACATCATGGCCTGACGCTGGACACCCCACATTTAGTTTACTTGTTATCTACTACAGACGCTGGAAGGAGGAGCTGGTGAGACTCATGCAAATCTGTAAATCACAGCAGATGTCAGCGGCCAGTGTTAAGTCTCTGAGCCATCTTGTTAGTGCACTCTGCAAGACAGTTCCAGTTTTCAGTGCATCAGGTTATTTTATTGACTGCTGCCTGCTCATTTCACATTGAAGTCTCCCAGAGGCGCAATCTGCTGTAAGTGCGTGATTAGAAGCCTGGACTCGCGGTGCCCTAAGGACTCGGTTATCCGGGGATCCCAGCCTTGGGATCGGCAAAAGACCCCCGAAGAAGGGTCATCCTTGACCCGAAATGCATTGGGTAGGAGTTAAATGTTTGAGCAGCGAACTGTTGTAAATGAATGAATTAATTCAAACGGATTTTTTGAAACTGAAGAAAATAAACAAATAATGATAATCAAAATTGGAAGTAATCAAGAGTCTTTATGATTTAAATGGTGAAAGGATCAGCAATAGACCACAGAGGTCTTGTTAACTTTGTGCACACCTCCATTTGCGAATGGGACTCCCATTTACTCCATTGTTATACATTGAAGAAACAGTGCCCTTAGACAAAGCACTATAAGGAGGGAGTAGCACACAAATGAATGGTGAAATATTGGCGAACAGATTAAACAGAGTGCCAGACGTAACACAATTAAGAGTTACCCAACTCAAAACAGTCATATAAGGCAGCTCTCATACATTTTTAAAAATTCAAACGCAATACCGTTAGAGAGCACTTCTCGAGGCGAATCGAGATGGCCACCAATTCCTTGAGAGAAGTTTTTAATATCGTTAAGTCCTCCATCTCAACTGATTCAGCAAAAAGCATCTCAGTTCCCTCACCAGATCTCTGTACCAAACTCCCCGCTTTCTTCGACAAGAAAATTCAAAACCTCCACTGCACCTTCCCAGAAGATGTCAGTATAGGAGACCCTATCAAGCCCCTGGACAGTCTCCTACCTGGTCCTTCTGAGTTCTGTCGTTTATCAGAGTATAGCTCGCTTGAGGAACTTCTGAAATGTAAATCAGGCTCTCCGGCTGACCCTGTCCACCCAATATTCTTAGACTAGTTGTGCAGCCTGTAAATTCATTGGTTTTTATTTTTTCAACCTTAAAACATTTATTGCATCACAAAAGCTAAAAAATGGTTAGTCATCATCAGCACCATACCAAACATAAAATGGTCGCAATTAGAGACCAGAAACATATTTTGCTAACTGATCTAGGTATTAACCATTGGCTTGCAAAATAAGGATTTGGATTGACTTGCAGTTTTATCTATATACTTAAAAATGCATTAGGTATATCACAAATTGCGACTCAGTCTGCATGATCAGAATCCCAGGGATGGTGGCCGGTAAATTCATTGTTTAACAAGATTTGGAATACTTTCCTGAAATCCAGTTTTTTTCCCACTATCTATAAACAGACTTTCTTACTTCCACTCTTGAAGAAACCCTACACAGACCCCAGTGTGCTCAGCAATTTTAGGGCGATTTCACTTCTGCCTGCTCCAGCTAAAATCTTGCAGAAGTTAGTAAAGGGTCAACTTCATCGTTCGTGGAGGCAAATGGCTTGCTCCATCCTTCTGTTTGTATATGTAATGTCCTAGATTAATTGATTTGATCTGATGTGATTTAGCTGCTCTGTATGTACTTGTTACGTATGTTGTGAACATTTGCTATTGTAAAGCACTCTGATACCTTTGGGTCTAACTAGCGCTATATAAAACTCTCAAATAAATAAACAAATAAATAATAAATGACCCCCAATCTGACTTTTGGGCCAGTTACAGTATGGAAATGGGCTTATTGGAAGTGTCAGAGTCCATAAGAGAATCTCTGGATGGTGGGGCCTCTGCTATGGTTGCGTTGCTAGCAGGGCCGGACTAGGAGCAAAAACCGGCCCTGGCAAAGTGCTCGGCCGGCCCCCCCTCCCCACTTCCTGGGGGAAGGGGGGGGCGGCCGCGCTCTCTGCCAGGGCCGGTTTTCGGCCGATTTTGTTACAGGGCCGTTTTTCAGCTATGCTGCAAAAACGGCCCTGTAACAAAAACGGCCCCCAGGGGCCCCAAACCGGCCCCCACCCCTGCGGCCCACCGGGGGATTGCCCGGTGCCTGCAACGGCCAGTCCGGGCCTGGTTGCTAGACTTGTCAGCAGCGTTCAAAATGGTGACTCACAATATTTTTTGAGCAGATTAAGTCTCTTTGCGTTCCAAGGAACAGTTTTAACCTGGATAAGATCTTTCTTGGAAGGGCGCTCACAGCGGGTCCTCCTCCATCCTTTCTCTTCCAACCATAAACCACTAGTGTGCAGGGTACCTCAGGGCTCGGCACTCAGTCAGTTTCTTTTTAGCCTCTATCTGGCCCTATTGGCCACGCTTATTGAAACCTGGGAAGTGAAGGTAGTCTCTTATGTGGAAAGAATGCCTTAAAGGCATTACCAACTGGATGGAAGATAACTTTTGGAAAATAAATATGGAGAAAACTATAGTCCTCTTTCTTAGCTAGAAGTCCCTTTCACCCAATCTATGGTGGACGGATAAACGGAATTCTCCTCCAGTGCTGGCACTTACCACAAGGAACCTAAGCATTCTGTTCGATTCTGACCTTTCCGTCACATCCCAGATTAAGCAAATCTCTTCAGTCTGCTTTCTGAAGCTTAAATCAATCAGGAAACTATTACACCTGCTTCCGGAAGAGACCCGCAAAATGGTGATTCATGCTCCGGTGACATCCCACCTGGATTATGCCCACATCTTCTATCTGGCTCACCCTGCATACTTGATCCATAGACTACAGATCATACAGAATACAGCTGCTAGGCTAATCCGGCGGGTCCCTCCCTGTCAATGCATTTCGCCACATCTAAAGCAGCTTCATTGGCTCCCAGTGGAATAAACTATTGAATTTCAGGTCCTCATCTTGACTTTTACAGCCATGGAGGTCAAAGTTCCTACCTGAAAAACAAACTTATCAGATACCAGCAAGAGAGATCCTTGAGATCCAACCATCTCCGATTTATGCATGCCTTCGCGGAGGTAGGTCATTTTCAGTACCAACAGCAAAACTTTAAAATTCCCTTGCAATCAATCTTCACTTGGCTACGTCCAAGCAAGGATTCAGGAAAAAATTAAAAACATGTCTCTTTGTTCAAAACTCGATGTTTTGCCCTGGCTGTGCTTTCAGTCTCTGCTTTTGCACGCCCGGACACTTCTGTTGAAGCAGCCAAGTGCTTTACAAATGCTTTTGATTAATTGAATGGTGCAGGTGCAACCCTTGCCTGCTCTCCTTAGTTAACCCTCAGTGGCAGACCTAGCAAAACTTCGCCCCATCTACTTCTACACCAGTAACAGGGACATAGCTAGAAGTAGTGTAGAAGGTGCAGTGGCTCCAAGGCCCATGTTGGCCCACTTAACCCCAATTATGGTTGTAGATTAATACCCAAGCAGTGGGCTGGGGGGGTCAATTTTCACTCCTTGCGAGTGGGCCCAAAGCACCCTTGTGATGTCACAGACCACTATAGCAGTGGTTAAATTTGGTCCCATCTTTTATTAACCGTGAGGTGTCCTACCAAGGGTGTCTCATGAGTCAATTTTGGTCTGAAGTATGTGTGGATCTAGAGAACAATCAGTTTGAAGCTGACACCAAGTTCAGATTCAAAAGGCTTTCTATTTATCAGTATAACGTTTCATGCGACCATCAGGTGCCTAGAGGCTCCACGATTGTCCTAGATTTCCAACATCTTGTGTAATCCTCTTTTGAGGCACACTTCTGCTTGTGTCCAACAAAGTTCCTACTTATCAAGATCTCCAGTACCTAAAAACTCCAGCAGCTTTATTAGGTTTCCTGTCTCTAGCACAGTGTCCAATACAGGATGCTAAGACTCCTCTCCTGTGGAGTTAGGAGTGGTCAGCTCTGCACCATTGCATCTAGTATGTTCTCCTTGGAATTATTCTTTATCAATGCTCTTTTTATGAATTCCACGTTAGTTCTTGCTTTTCGCACTTCTGAAAGTTGCAAAGATTGCCGGTTTACTTTCAACAGTCCAAAGGTTTTCTCTGCATTGTGAGATAATTTTCACCACTCAGCGACTCACCTCTACACTCAAGCACTTCATCAATCTACACTTACTGACCCTACGCCTCACTTCATATACGGCAATGGGACAAAAAGATCTCCGATAAAGAGCCCCTTTACGGGTGCCCATCAGGCAATGCAGTGCGGCCCAAAGAGGAGCAGTGCCCTATGATGAAGCATGCCACCCATTTGGGTATGTGAGGGCTTCAGTTCCAAAAGGAATGGATCCTGTGTCCATCCATTTGGACATTGGCCGACCTTTCAGACTCATTTCTTTCTCTCCCTTCATATTACTCTAAAGGAACTGCATATTAGTTTTGATAAACTTCTTATCTGTTTAGTGATATGTATGATGGACCTACAAGCGCCTCTGGTCTACCTCTTTTCTGGCAAAAAAACATAGAACATCTAGATTATGCTTTCCTCGAATTAGAGGTCAGTTCTGATTGAGTAGACTGACGTTCTTGACGATTTTTAGACACACTTTGATAAAGCAAACCATCCTCTGGTCTCTAGCTTTCTAGAAATTTTTTATTGTTTAAGTTACTCTTGAGTACTCCATACCCATTACATGAGAAAGGGCATACTCCTGATGTTTTTGGCTCCAACTCCCCCTTTTAACCTTTTTCCTTGCCCAATGCGTTGCTCTGATTACTTTCTAATCCCTTTTTCATATGAGCTTTAAAAAAAGAGGTCAGAATTACCAGTCTCTGGCGATTACAGCCTAGAATTGGAAATTGGTGTCAAACTATTGCCCCTCATTTGGATGAAATACCTGTGGCCTCCAGTGAAGATCCTGAGGTGCATCTGATTAAAAAGCCTGAGCAGTTGGGTTCAATTTTGGACTCCGTCCTCAGGCTTTCAGCATGTAGAGGAGACCTTTCTCATAGACAATCAAACAGGTATGTTAAAGAATGAAGAGATTTTCATCAAAAAGTATGAAAAATACAAAACCAGTGATGTTTAAATTACGATCTAAAGTGATTTGGAAAAAAGAGAATTACATATATAAGCATACAGTTAAAAAACACGAACGCACATTTTTTTCAGTCCCAATATGGCAGCAGCTTTTTTTAAAACCAATGCAGACATTTGAGACACCCCTGCGAGTATTATGTCTAAAATGTCTTATGCTAAGTGTAAGAAAATTGTGTCTTATTTTATACACAAGATTAGCAACATCTCGGTTAGCATGCCTCAATATGTTCTGTTTTAGTACAGCCCAGAACAAACCCCCAAGCAAAGATAGCTGTCATTTGCAAACGTTTGCCCACCTAACCAGTGAAGATTTTCTTTAACTTGTGCAGCAAATGTCCCCTCTTATCTTATCCATTTACATGTTCCTCCCCTGCAGAATATTACTGCACTAATGGCTTTAGGTAATGTCTCTCTCATCTCAGGAACTGATCTTCAAAATTTTAATTTGCGTCTGTAACTCAGCTTTTATAGAAAAACATTCACTGGCCCCTGATGATTTTCCTAGATGTTGCCCAATATTGCACTTATCCTATCAGCCAAAATACTGGAACAAGCTATGTTTTTACAGAGCTGCATGATCATTGACTCCATGGCATCTGTGGGTCTTCAGGTGTTGCTCTCGGCTGGGCTCCCTTTCATGCTGTGGGTAGTCGTCCTGCTTAGCACCAGCAAAAAGCACATGTTAAATCCCTGGTGCCACAGCGGCTTATCAGCTGTTTTTCGTTCGCTTTGCAGATCTGGCAGTTCGTTGTGAAAGTGGTGTTCTGGTTTTTTCGTGTGTTTTTGCACGGGAACGCCTACTCTGCATCTCATTAGGGTTAGATGGTGGTGTCCACAGTGGAGATACATTTTGGGGCAGTTATCGCAGGAATACTGGCGTTGTCTGCAGTTTGCACCAGCTTGTGAATGAGGTGTTACATCTATCTCCACTTTTGATGCGTTAAGGTGGAGATAAATCAGAGATAAGTCCTTGTAAATATACCCCTTTGCCTTTTGTGGAGTCCCACAACTTACTGCATTATTTTCAAATAGGCTTCCACCCTGGATGCTGTACTGAAGTGGTGGTGGTTATTGTTTCAAATGGCCTTAGGAAGTGAACAGACTCTAACCTACCAACGGCTATGATACTACTGAATCTCTCAGCGGCATTGATACAGCAAACCACCTTATTTTCTTTAATCCTTTAAGAAATCTTGGTATTGAGGGCAGTATTTTGGAGTGGGTTCGCTATTTTCTGTTGGAACGATGCTTCCAGGTGAAAATAGATTCTTTCGCTTAATCCGCTGGTGCGGTCAGCTGTGGGGTCCCGCAGGGTTGAATACTGTCCCCTCTTTTGTTTAATCTTTATGACCCCATCAGGAGTACTTATAAAACAACAATATTTAAACCTTGTTCTGTATGCTGATGATAACTACATCCTAATAAAGATCTCAGAGAATCTGGATAACCCTTCATCCTAGTTTTTCTCCTGTTTGTCGCAGGTTGAATTATGGATGAAAAGTTACCATTTGAAGTTAAATGGTAGCAAAACAGAGATATTGGGTTCTCAAAGTAATTCTCTTTTCTAGAACCTTCCTTTCCTCGTTTGTGCATACACTGGCACTCATGTTTGAAACTTAGGAGTGATAAAAGAACCAGCCTTAACCCTAAAGGACCAGTTTTTTTTTATTTTTTAAATGTTACTATTAGTATTTGTCAAAACAGAAATACAACGACAGCATTGAAGAAGAGGGTAAAAAGTCAGGAGGGAGAGGAAATAAATCAGGATGGGGGGAACGTCAGGGAAAACAATCAGGGGCATACCACAGTTACACAAATCTAATTATTAAGAAATACACAAGAAGCTACACAAAGTGTCCAATACAGGCATCAATATGGGCACATGCCCGGAACGTCTGAGATCCGTCCAGATGGATGCCGCCTTTTGGGCACACCCAAACAAGGTGAGGAAAGGAAGCAGAGGTAAAAATGTCAGTGCAGGCAGCAAGGGTCTGGGGCCAGTCCCATTTTGAAGAGCTGCTTTGAGGTGCGATATAGGCGGGGTGAACATTTAAAGTGGATGAGGTGAAGTTTATAGTTGGGGAGAGAAGACCCACTGTGCATCCGAAAGGGTCCTAGAGATGTCCTCAACTCAAGCCCCACGTACCCTCAGAGATACAGCTGGAGAGGAACACTGCATAGTGTTATAAAGACGAGTAATCAGTCAGTGGGGAGATGGTGAAGTTAGGACTAGGAGGGATGGTGCGGGGAAGGGAAGGTGTCATGTAGTGTGCCGCAGGTGCTGCGTAGTTGATAATATAGCAGTATGTCAAGAAGAGTTGGGGCGGAGATGCCGCAGCATCAAACAGTGGGAGGAACTGATCATCAGGGTAGAGGTTGAAGAACAGTCTGATGTTGTGTTTCTGTGTGCAATCAATGGCTCCCTTGTCTGAGAGCGGTGGTATCACAGGATTATTTGCGAGCGGAATGGAGGGAGCGTATAGAATCGTCAGCCTTCGTCTCTTCTTCAAACCCTCCCAAGCCCAGCGTACACATTCAGCAGTATTCATTTCAGCCTTCGGGTTTATGTATAGTAGGTATAGCACAGTCAATAGTGGCCATGGAGCTGCACTGTCTGTCTCCACTGCCGTGTGTAGCAGGAACGGGGTGGGATAAGGCCAGTAATGGAGTAACTGAGCTTGGGCACATAGAACATAAAGGGACATGTCCAGTGCCCCCAAACTGTCCTGTCATAGCGGTAAAGTGAGGAGTTCCCAGGTAACCAGCGGTTGCCTACCCACCCACGTCAAAGTCACCAAGTTGGATTGTATGCACTTGATGAACTGTGCCATAAGGGGGAGTGGGCGATTAAGGAAGAGGTAGAGGAACTGAGGAAAGATAATCATCTATGCAATCACAATACTGCCAGCGAGAGAGAGCAGGAGTTTGGACCACGTGGGAATTCTGTCCTCCAGCCAGGCCGTAGCGCAGCCATAATAGACTTGCCATAGTTCTTCAGGGTTGCGGTACAATCATATACCCAGGTATCACACCGGTTCATCTGCCCACTTCAGAGGGTACTCGTAGGAAATGGATGTATGGCACCCATAAGGGGAAAGAGTATGGATTTGGCCCAGTTCACTTGTATACCGGAATAGCCTTCAAACTTCACCACTTCGCGTGTCAGCAGGGCTAGGTTGTTACAAGGGTTGGAAGCATATAAAGTGATGTCATCCGCAAACATTGAGACCACAGATCTCTAGTAGGTCAGTACCCCTATTTGAATGACATTGTCCGTCATTCGCTGCCAGAGGTTCCATCGCAACAGCGAAGAGTAACAGGGATAGCTGGCATCCCTGGCTTGTGCCCTGTGTTACAGTGAAGGAGTCAGCTATGAGTCCATTAAGGTGCACTCAGGCAGTGGGAAGCACATACAGGAGGTATATCTGTTTAATTAAACATGAGGTAAGGGATAGCCGCATCAAGAGAGGAAAGAGATATTCCCATTCCCGAGAGCCAAACGCTTTAGTAGCGACAAGTAGAGCCCCTACAGTGGGGACCTGGGAGTCAAGGTGGTCCATAACGGCGAAGGTGGTATGGAGGTAAGGACCAGTTAAATTCAATAACAAACGCAAGCTGGTTCCAGCTCCATACACTGACATTAATTCTTAATCTTTTTTCATTTCCACCCAAATTGATGATTTGAAATGCATTGATATCAGCCAGGTTAGATTATTGTAGCACCATTTGCCTGGAATTACCCAAAAGTACATTAAATAAGCTCCAACGTGTCCAGAAGTTCACGACTAGATTGGATTGGGTCTGAAAGCCAGCAATGATGTTTCCCATACACTGACTTTCCTCACTGACTAACCTTGAAGGAATGGCTTGGTTTTAACTCACTGTGTTTGCTGCACAATGTAATGTACTAGCATGGTAGTTTCTTCCAATCAGACCAATTTAATTGGTAGCATTCTCCTCACTTATTGAGATCTTAGGACTATGCTCTTTTGCAGGTACCACACTTCTTTCGCTCTTTCCATAGGGCTCAAGCATTTTTGATAGCTGCAGCACAAAGTTAGAAGCGACTCCTGCTGAAAATTAGTGAGGAATCAATCCTTTTAATATTCATGAAGAATCTGAAGACCAAGCTCTTTCCTCGACCATGAGCCACTTCAGTCTGTCTTAGTTTAGAGTTTTTTGTTGTTTACTGTTGGCGCGTTAGCAACACAATATCCACTGTTGTTGCTTGGCAGTTGTGTTTTACAAATGGCTAAACATAAACCCATGTCCCAAAGATCAGGGGATTACACTCGAGACTTGCCCCAGAACTCCAGGTGAGCAGGGTGAGCAGGGACTGTGGATCCAAACACTTACAAGGACTGTGCATTAACCTTCTATCATTTTCCATCGACCAAATGCATACTCTTCGGGGGTACTTTTCCTCTACCTGCAGGGAGGTACCTTCTCTCTGGACCTCCCAGAACCGCTACCACTTTTTCTCTTTTTCTGAGCATATCTTTATTACCTTGGATGAAATCGTAAAACCCCTAAAGTCTTCAAGAAATCTTCCTTGCCTAGGAACACCTTCAATACCAAAGATGTCTTCCTTCTCTAAGGGTCGCATTCCTCAAAAACTAAAGCATGCCATGGACATACACCCCCTGAAGTAACCGAATTTGTATCCTGCATAGTAAACAGGCACGTACCCTTGGCCAGAGTGCCTGACTGCTTGTGAAACTGATATTCTGACTTTTAATTTGGCCATGTAAACATGCTAATCGAATGTGTACATTGAGACCTGGGCCTCTCCCTGGTAACATTATGTCCAGAACCTGTTCGGTGAGCAGGTGAGGTGCATCAAGCTTGTCCTTATAGCTTATATAAGCCTACAAACCATGTCTTGGGGTAGTCGCATGAAGTGGTAGTGGAAACCTCACCAGGCTTTTGGGACTTTTTAGTCTGACCAGACCTTTTTTGCTATGTAAAGAAAGAGCACAGTCTGTGAACCCCTTGTGTGTAAAGTTCCTCTTTCATGGGAGACCCTTGCTCTGACATTCTGTGTGCTTGCATGTGTGTTAGGTGTGTAGCAAGTGTTTGGTACTAGGACTCTTTATGTAGTGAGCCTCTGAGTACTGGGACCAGTGTATGGATCCGTGAAATACAAGAAATATACTTTTAATGTAATTAAACTAAATTTCAGGAGAATTAGGTGAAATTAGGCATAATTATGTGAAATGGAAATCTGTAATTTAGCAATATTTTGTAGTAGAAAATGGAACCGCTCATCAATGTTTTACACAATGCCGCATTTTGTGCTAAAAATTAGTGAGACAGAATTCCCACAAACAGCACCTACTTGCACTCTGATTGTATGTGTTGTTCCTGTGCTCCAGTGCTGTAATTTTGCCTTGGAAGTTGATGTAATTATGCAACACAGTGTAAAGGCGTAATGGCATAATTTTGGGATATAAAAAAAATTCCCAAAGGTATGCAGATTACACTGGCGTCATTTACATTTTACCAGGCCTAGACCATGGGTATCTCTTTTTGGATGGTCCCTGATTTCGCCTGGCACTCAATATGTGTATAGAGCTTTCCCATGCGGTAGAAGTGTATTGCCTGTTCTTGTAACTTGAGGGTGGAGACCCAAATAAAGATATGATGTATGACTACCCATAGAAATTCAATGAGTTCCTTGTTAGCAGAAGGTAGATGATAAGTTCTTCTTGGGCAATGCATTTTGGTAGAGGGTAGAGTTGAGGGGTGCATTAAAAGTTTCTGTGAGGAAAACTCTAATCAGGGCCTGTCTTTCTGTCTGTTCCTGACTACTGCTTCAGGAACGCTTTTGACAGTCGCGTACAGATATCTCACGCTTGAATGTGCCCTTGTTTTGTATACTTCTGCTTAGAGTCAGCATCATTATTACCTACTGACAGAGACATCACCTTGCACAAAGGCTGTGTCTGAGAAACTGCCTGAAAATGACATTCTACAGAGAACCAACTCAAACCGTTTCTGGAACTTTAGACACTGGATCCACAATCCCGGTCTGGAAGTGGGTGGAAACATGGGTCCCAGTCCACCCATTTTATACCAGTTCCAAGTTCTTCTTAACCAAGGAAGGGAGTGCTCCACAGACGTGAGGAAATATCACCTGAAGTCTTCACTTTATGCTGGAGCGTCCCAGAGTCCAGGAGCCTGCTGCCTGCATAATGAGAGAGGGAGAGAGATTGCCTGGTTGTATAGTTATAGAGACTATCCAGGAAAAGAAGCATACTGAGCTGGAGAAACACCTTGAGATACCTGACTGCCAAAATAGAGTAAAGTCATAAGTGACCTATGTTCTGAAGGAGTCTCACAGTTTCACAGAGCAGTTCCTGATTTGAACTGTGCCAAGCTCTCTAAACTCCAAGCATCATCATCTTGTCTGGCATCCTGCTATGTGCCTAAGAGACTGATACAGCCGCTACCAATGTCTCAGCCGAAGATCCTCATTGCTGCTGATACGAAGCCTAGATCGGCCCAAGGGCACAGCTGCACAACAGCTGATGAATGCCCTTAAGGCGGCACAGGATATATTCTAATGTACATCTCCGCCCTGCCTGGAAGGCCAATACTGCGGAAAAAGAGTGGTGCCCAGTGAGTCTGCCATGCTGATTCTGACCAGCAGCTCGTAATGAGTGAGGTTGCTGCCATGCCCCCGAAGTTACAGAGCCACCGTTAAGGGAGCAACAGCTCTGTCAATGCCCACTTGCACTAAGCATGGGCGAATTTTGAGAATTTCGCGTTCGCGGATTTTGCGGATTTGCGAACTCGCAATCCGCAAAATCCGCGAATTCTCGCGAATTTGCGGAATTTGTTTTTTTTGTGTTCGCGCGGGTTTCTGCCAGTTCGCAAGGGTTTTGTACAATTTCGCAAACGCGAACTTACCTGTCGGGTCGCAAGTTTTGCGAACTGGTTGTTTCTACGTGTCCAGCCTGTTTGGGACACTCTTCTTCATCACTGCCACCCTCTGTCACCACTGCCACTCTCTGACTACTCATGCCACCCTCTGGCCCACCCATGCCACCCTCTGTTTCATCACAGCACCCTCTGGTTGTCCAGTGTACATTATTGTGGCAAAGCAAAGCACACCTTCCCTGCCTCAAGTGACCTGAATTAATTCGGGGCTGATTAATGTGTCACAGAATATTTTTTTAGCTGGCACCTGCTTCCTTAGTGCTTCCTGATTAGTGATCTTTTGCACTTGCTAAGTGCTTTCATTGTTGCAAAATTAGTTACAACACCTGCCCTGCCCCAACTGACAATAATGAATTATGGGCTGATTAATGTGTCACTGGATTTGAACTTCCAGCCTGGCTCCTGCTTGCCTCCCTTAGCTGTAATTCAGGGCCTTTGTGGCATATGTGTAACTATTCTGAGGGTCAGAGCAGGGTCACATAATAGTTGCAAGTAGGCAACTGAACTCTGGAGGGGCCCCTCAGGAAGCACTACAGGAAATGGCTACTAATGATGAGCTTGAACTTTTGAACCTGGTAAGTTGTTTCAGTTTTGCTAAGATCGTATTTCTGCAATTTAGCGCTTATTCGCGGGGCGCGAAGTTGAACTGGGAAGCCGCGAACTCACGTGAACAGTGCGAGCAAGCCATAAAATCCGCTGCGCGCGGAATTGCGGATTTTGCGGGAAATTCGCAAATCTCGCGGATTGCGAATTTACCGAAAATCCGCAAAATCCGCGAGCGGAACGGATTTTCCGCCCATACTTAACTTGCACTACCAGAACTGCCTCTTTAGAGGACAGATTAAAGTGACGACTCACTATGAGTGAAATGTAAGGCTGGAAGCACGGAAAAGCTCTGCCTTACGAAATGAAGACTTTTGTTGTAGTGAAGTCAATTTGGTGAAAACTATTTAAACTGAATTGAACATCTAGCCAGTATTGTGCTTTTTGATGAACTGGACCTCTGCCTAATCAATCCTTATGCCCATGCTATAGCTGTGCACCTTGAATATTATAGCCAGAATATCAAGGGATGCAAATATTGAGGAAAACATGTCTGATCAAAATTTGTGAAAGGTAAGTAAATATAGATTTTCTATTCCTAGCACAGCATATATGTACCTTGATGACATATACATATCTTCAAGGTACGTAGATGTTGAGTTAGGAACAGTAAATCTATGCATTTACCTTTCTATATTTTGGTCTTTGATATATTGTCCACGATATTCTTGTACCACGATATTCATAACCTCGATATTCAGTAGTTAAATCCATGGTATTCCCTGGGGACTGTAGACATGAGAAAAATTGTGACAGCGGGGATAGGGAACAAAAGGGCTGTAGCTCCGCAATGGATCTCATAAGTGAGAATCTAAGCCTGTAACTGAGAATTTTACTTAAATGTTAAGTATTTCATTTTTCTGGGAGATTGAATTCGTGCCCTTCACACTGCCTCCGTGAGAAGCCTTTGACTGCTCGCCCTTGTACTTTGAAAGTCAAGTGCAGAAAGGGCGTACTTAGGCCAGTTTTCAGAGCAGTAGAATGACAAAACCTAGGACAGCAGTGACAAATGACCTTAGACACCATGGTTGGGGCATAGTGGCCACTGATTGCCCTGTGGCACACCGATCATGATCCGACAGAGCTCTGATAATCTCTCCAACTACAAAGGGATCTCTGATCTACCCTTTATTGCCAAGGACCCCAAAACAATCGTCATGCACCATCCATTCTGTCATCTGGAAGCGCATGGCTTCCTCAGTGACATTCAATCAACTCCAGACCTTGGAGGGTCACAGATTCAACACTACTAAAAATCAGTGAACAACTCCTCAATTTGCTAGACTAAGGCATATCTTGTCCCTTAATACATCTGGACCCCTCTGAAGCATTTGCTACCATTGACTATCAGAGACCCCTCAATGGCTTGAAATTCTCAGCAGGCATCAATTGTACTGCTGAATTGTGCTTTGGGGATTGTATTGGGTGCCCAGTAAGATTGCTTTCTCCCCACAGTGTGCTCCCAAATGGGATATATTTTGTTAAAACAGCACCCGTACTTTAAAAAGCACATAAGCCGCTTTTGTAGAATAAAAATCCCACTTGGAAATGCGTCCAGGGGGTTGGTGGTGTGCTGATCCCTGCAGACCAAGGCCCCTGTGTTTGCAGCCAATCACTGGGAGCTGCAAACGGTGACTTGCCTAAATGATATTCACTAGACAGGTCGTTCTGCAAACTCATGTGACTGGAAATTTGGCAACTCGACCTAACAGTGCATGGGTCACATTGCAAAACCAAAGTGTGGTCGCAAACGTGAGTGTCCAATTTGGGACTACATTGTGTGACCAGTATTTTAGTATATCACACCCCAGGGGAAATGCAGCAGTGACGTATTTGGAAAGCTTAACTAAATAACTGCTTACGCTTACGCGTACCCCCCTTACGCGGTTTTGAGCAGTTTATGTTCTGTGACTTGCAAGGCGCTCAGCGCGAACCTCTCCCTCTCTGAACACAAGCACGCGGGATGCGGCCCAGCAGTTTCCAGCTATGAAGCAGTAACTGCTGCTGCCTGGATATCTCTCATCACCCCTTACTAAAGCTGCGTCACTAAAACAACCCTCGCCTGAGGGAAGACAGGCAGAGGGAAACGTCTTGGAAAGGTGCCAGGCAGAGAACAATTCGGCTCTGCAGGCACAACAATATCTCTGTTTGAAGGTAAAAGGTCAACGCTTTTTAACATCTCTGCTTTCCAGTCTGTCAGCCATTCTGCAAATGCATCGAAATAAGAGATTGCATGTCTAGAAAACAAAATGCTTTCAAGGATTTGTTGAATGAGGGCCATAACAACTCCAGTGAGACCCTTAGCAACTCCATGTAAAGTGTATTATAGATTGCAGTATAGATTGCAGGGTTCTGAATGCAGGGTCAGCAATCCTGTATTTTTTATTTGGCTTTAATAAGACGCCCCACAGTGAAAGTAGATTACTGATATTACATGGAAGGACATAGACCTCCCTCACTCATCTATGACTCCAAGGGACACCCAGACTATTATTGTCACACAGGGAACACTCAAACGTCTGGTACCTTAGATTCACTGATGGATCTGTAATACCACTTGAACCTGGATATTACTTACAAACCATCTTCCCAACAATGTCTCTTTTTGCAAGTGACTGGATATTAGGGCTCTGCAGCAGTACACAATGCTGTCAATTCACACACATCGAAAGGCGGCGGGCAATGCCCCAGCCAAATAACACGGAGCACAAGCTTCTTCTGGTTAAAGGGTGCTCCTAAGGGTTGTACCACTGACCCCGCCCCTTGTCAAGGATGGCTGTTTCTCACTGACACTAGCTTTTGTGGAGACTGGCAGATAGTGTCAGTCAGTAAATGCTTCTGTGAACATCTTGTGTTCCATTACTTCTGAAGGGAAGGATGCCTAGAGACCCTCTCCTGTTAAATGTGTTCAGCCCCTACATCTGTGGTTTTTACCTTTGTGTGGGTATGGTTTCTCTGTGTGTGTGTGTGTGTGTGTCTGGATGTGCGCATGAATGCACTTGTGTGGCGTGTTACATGTGTCTATTGACGCCACAGTACACTTACCATGGAATAGTGCTGTCCGTACAATATTTCATTGTCTTGTGGGTGTGACGATCTCATAATGGTAAGCGGATCGTAAAACCTTAAAGAAGAAAGTCAGTGGTTGACCCAATAAGATGAAAGGACTCGTTTTAGGTGTTTAACCAGTCTGAGACAGGAGCAGCAGAAGGCAACAGAGGAGCTTAACCAGTTGATTGAAGAGATGTGTTTTTAGCAGTTTTCTGAATCTACTGAAGTCTGATTCAAATCTTAGATTTGTAGACATTGAACAGCATAGGTGATAGAGATGAGCCTTACCCTCTTCTCGACGTCCAACCATCATACAACCCCTGCTGTGCACAGCTTTTAGGCGTGTGCAGTAGAGGTCTGGTGCAGGGTCTGGCATGCATCCAGGCCCTATGCACTGCCCCCTGCCATCAGTTATCCTTTGCTGCACATAAAGTCTGCGCGCAGTGGGGAATTGGCATAGGATGTGGTCTGCAAATAGTCTCTGCACCCTACCCACTGCTATCAGCCTGACCCTGCAGCACGTTTGACCTGCAACCAGACCCTCCATCCAACTCTCTGGCATCAGCCAGCCCCTGCTGCACACAGCCTTTGCAGGTAATGGAGGTTTGGCTCTAGGATTGGCCACAGGCCCTGTGGTTTTCCTCTTGCCATCAGTTAACCCCTGTGTCCATGGCTGTGGTCCTGTATGGTGGACGTTGGGTGCAGGGTTTGCCTGTGGCCAGGCCCTGCACTGTCCTCCCAGCCTAGTGTCTACTCCCACAGTGCACAGCCTTCAGGCGTTTGCAGGAGGAGTTTAAAACAAGGTCTAGCTAGTTGCTTATGGTAAGACACTTGCTAAAATATTAGCTTTTGCCTTCAAGTTTTTTTTAACTGCATAAAACCCTCGAATTAGAAGTGATTCGAGACTGAACCCCAAAATGGCTGTTAATTCTGGCACCTAAAATGGCTGCCCGCGTGACCCTTGAATCTTTTGTGAATAGAGGGTCACTTACCAATATTGGTGTATTTTCCTGCTATGGGACCTGAGTTTCCCATGCCTCTGGGTAACTGTTAGCACTCTCCTGGTGTCTGCCACCTACCAGCATGGCCTCTCACAGCTTTTTAAACTCTTGAGTCACTGCCAACTCGAGATTTTGAAGATGGGCAAAAAAAACCAATTCTAACCCATTACTCAGCCAACGAAATTTCTTAAATTATTTAAAATGTGACTGACAGAAATCACGAGTCATGACTCTTGAGTTAAGACAGTGTTATCCTTTTACAGCCCGCTCAGCACATTTTTAAAATCCTAACATGTCAACTGACTAAGGGCCTGATATAGATCTTGGCAGAATGGATACTCTGTCGCAACGGAGTATCTATACCGCCAAGACTGTGGGCCCTCAGTCCAATTTAAATGTGGGTGGACCTTTGGTTTAATCACAGCAGAGACTATATCGTCTCCGTTGTGAATAAATCCCTCTGACGGACCAGCAGAGTAAGGCCCTCAGTGGTTGACCTCTAGTTTTGTCCAACTAATTTAGATGGACAGAATTAAAAGAAGTCACATTTCACTGCCCCTTACCACCATGAACTCTGGCGGCAAGAGGCAATGAAAACTGCACAAAGCTTTCCTCACCATGGGAGAGGGCCCCCATGATTAGGGGGGCACTGTCTTTTTTATTCTCAAAGAGAAAATCCACGAGAAAATAAAACTGTTTGGCATACTACTCCATCATGCTTGACAGAGCCGTGCTTCAAACTGCAAAAAAAGCATTGACAGGAATCGCAGTGACAGTGTGTCATGACAATAAGAAATGACCGCCAGGTTGGCAGTCATTTCATAATTCGGCAGGCGAAGGTGCTTTCAAGGCGATGCAGTAAATTACTGTGTTGTCCTCACTGCCAAACCCCCATCCACCCATCCAATCAGCCCATACATATCAATCTGCTAAATATTGCTCAGGTTTATCCACTGGGCCATAAGCAACAGGCAAATCAAAATATGCATTTTAAAAGGAAATTTTAGCTAGATAGATAGATAGATAGATAGATAGATAGATAGATAGATAGATAGATAGGTAGGTAGGTAGGTAGGTAGGTAGATAGATAGATAGATAGATAGATAGATAGATAGATAGATAGATAGATAGATAGATAGATAGATAGATAGATAGATAGATAGATAGATAGATAGATAGATAGATAGATAGATAGATAGATAGATAGATAGATAGATGTAATTTTGGAAGACATGGAGGATCTTGAAAAGCAGGACCATTTTATAAAATGCCACCATATCGAGAATAGAAATCAAGAGTCTATTCCAACCTGCTGTGACTATGTTAAGCCAGTCCCAAAGAGGTGCAATGCTAAGGTCTCAGAGTTGTTTCTCCTCAAGGCCAATGTGAATCCAGAGTTTTACCTTTGCAGTAATGTTCTCCAATGTTTCCATCAAATGAGTGTAATTACCACCTTATGGCAGGGAACACCAATCACAACCCTGTAAAATATTGCTATAGGATCAATATCTCCCACAATATTTCACTCAATTACATGCTGTTCACAGGTTTTTCCCAAATGCAAGTCAGCGGTATCTTATTTATTTTGAAAGTTTTATATAGCGCGAACAAGATCTTTGCAGATATCAGAGCGCTTTACAAGGACAAGGGGGTGATAGGATAATAGTATGTAATAGTTGAGGTAGTTAGGTACAAGGTGCATAGTTACATAGGTAGGTCAAAATACAAGAGGTAGGTCAAAGTTGAGGTAGTGTAGGTACAAGGTGCATAGTCAAACAGATGCGCCAATAGTATAAAGATACAAGAAGAAGGAGCATATACTTGTTTGAGCGTGCTTAAAATGCTTTTGGAGATAGCATAAAGGTAGGCATAGTTGAGGTAGGTGAGTACAGGGTGCATAGTCACACAGGTGCATCAGTAGTACAAGATTAGGAATAGTTGAGGTGGTGTAGGGTACAGTATGCAAAGTCAAACAGGTGCGTCAACAATATAAAAATATACAAAGAGGGAACGTATACAATCAAATAAGTCGATAATACAAGTAATACAAATAGTCCAAGGGGTCAGGCAGGTAGTACAGAGCGGATTCTTGAGAAATACAGAATAATAGATTATGTGTATTTAGCCATGAGGATCGCTTTTACTTCTTTCTTAAAAAGTTTGTTGGAGGAGATGAGCCTGGTTTCAGGAGGGAGTGAGTTCCAGATCCTGGGCGCCATTCCTGAGAAGGAACGTTTATAGGTTTTTTCCTTCCGAAACCTTCGAGGCTTCAGCAGAAGATTGTTTGTGCTTCTAGTAGTTCTAGAGCCACCAGAAATTGTCAGCTTTTGAGTGAGGTAGGCGGGTGAGTTCATGTGTACAGCCTTGTGTGTCATGCAGGCGATTTTCAGATGTATTCTGGCTTCAAAAGGTAGCCAGTTCAGGGATTTAAAGTCAGGGGAGATATGCGAGTGTTTTTTTGAGCCAGTGATGAGTCTCGCTGCAGCGTTAAGGGACGCTCTTAGGGGTGCCGTTGTAGTTAGGGGAAGCCCGCAGAGGGCGGTGCTACCGTATTCTATGTGCGGGATGACTATAGATTGTACTGCAGTATGGAAGTCTTTGGCTGGAAGGAAGGGTTTAAGTTTTCTCAAGGTATTGATTTGGAAGTTCGCTCCTTTCGTTGCCTTGCTGATGTGCTGCTGCATGTTGAGATTGGCGTCAAGTGTTATGCCTAAAGATTTTGCTGAGTCTACGATGGTAGGTTGTACATTTAGAGCCGTTAGGTGCTTAAGTCATGTTTGAGCGGTAGAGATTTTTGCGGGAGGTGAGATCAGGAGGAACTCAGTCTTCAGCGTATTGAGTTTGAGGTGATTCTCGGCAAGCCAGGATTGGGTGTTTCTGATCGTGGTGTTCAGAAGCATGATGTCCTTGGGAGATTGGGTTTTGAGGTAAAGTTGGGTGTCGTCGGCATACATGTGAAAGTGAACATTGGATGCTTTTAGCAAAGTAGTGAGAGGTTCCATAACTAGGTTGAACAGTGTTGGGGAGAGGGAGGATCCTTGAGGGACGCCTAGCGATACAGGAACCGGAGAGGACATCAGGTTGTTGCTTTGGAATCTCTATCTTGTGCAGGGAATCCTCATCACATGGTAGTCAGTGCCACCTTGTACCCAGGTACCCAGTCAATGCAATGAGTTGCACCTGGTATACTCCATATGCCAGCTAATAGATTTCATGTCTGTCAGGTATTCCACATATGATGTCATACTGTGCTCCCAGGTTCTCCCAACTTACTGGTGAATGCTCTATGACTAATGCTCTATTGTCAGTCAATGTCATGATTTGCCCCAGCTATCACCAAATAACAATCAATGTCAGGATGTGCCCCCGATTTTCCCTGTGTGCTGTAAAATGTGGTGACATGCCCAACACATTCCCCTGTAGACCAGTGAATGACATGACGATTCAATGTTTATATGGAACCCTGGATGTATTCGTCACCGAGAAAAAAATTGTACTATGTCAGTAGATAAATGGCGTATAACTGTACCTCAACACGTTTCCATCCAAGGGCATGCATTCCAAAGTTACTATCTAGACATCATCCATTTATGGATGTTCAGCCCATCCTAAATTTCATTCAACCAGCATTTTCTTCAATGTTGACAAGCTCCAGCTTCACATGGAAGACCAGCTGAAGTTACGCAAGGCGCGTGCTCAATGTATTTTCATCACAGTTTGTAAAGGCGCACATTGAAAGCTGCCAGAGCAGGACATGCAGATAGGTACACCTGTAGCATTTTCTGCTCGAACCTGTCTCCTGTAGTCAAAAATTAGGCGAAAAACAAAAATAGGAAATACCAAATATTAAACAAAATAACCAAAACCCAATAATTGGGAATATGGAAGATTACACTTGCATAAAAAATCCCAGGATTAATAAAGATTTGCTCTCACACACAAAGAGACACACCTTACACACGCGGACACACGTACCACATGCTCCTAAATATAAAGATATAGTGTGAGAAAAACACTCAGAAGCAAACACACACAGATGAAGATTTGCTTCTCCACCCCAATCTGTAATTGTATTCATTGTCATTGTCTGTTCCAGGTGATCTGCCCTGTTCCAGCACCTCCGTCGGGGGACAAAGCCCCCTGGAAAGTGATGCAATGGAAACATAATCATTTCTGTATGTACTATGATATATTGCTAAGCAGCGGGTTAATAATTGTTGACATTGTAGCAAAGTGGGGTTTGAAACATTGCATTCCCATTAAGCATATATACTAACAAAACTTTCCTTAGTGTAATCAGTAGAGCGGTGCAGGGTCTTACAGACGAAATTCAAGCGCCCACTTTACTGCTGTGACTGCGTAGACTTTTAGTACATTCGCTGGAAAAAGGGCAATATCCTGGTATTTCATTAGAGTCAATAGCACGCGTTGCTCTGTATTTAATCAACCCGTGCTTTGACAGCGGTACCTGCTGTTGCCATGGTCGTGCTAAACTCTACAAAACTCACTGCTAATGGAGAGAGAAATCTGGCCCTCAGGGGAAGCTCATTAGAACCACTGGTGGTCCACAGAGCAGGAGTTCTAGAATAATAAATAGGGGGAGCACTAATCAGGATGGAAAGTATAAACTTAGAAGTGAATACATTAAAATAAAGCATTGCTTATGATTCAGCCTCACAACTGGCTGATTATACCAAAGCCCCGTTCTTCCTTGTACAGATGTTCCATGGTTTCCAGCTGCATGTCCCAGATGGTATGCATTGATAAGGTCAGTCGAGGCCCGTGCAGGTAAGAGTAGTGGGGTGGTGAAGCCAGGTTGTGTGTGGGGGGGGATTCAACAGACGACCACGAGGGCAAATTAAATAAATAATTCATTTTACCTCATTGTCGTCTGTCAGAATCTCCCCCTTCCGGCCCCACCGTTTTTACCTTCACCTGCATATAGTGACACCAGTTATTGTGCTAACCTGCTAGAGGGATATACCGAGTCACCACTTCCTCGCCAGTGCCGCACTCGACGCCCGCAAAATACAGAAAAGGAGAAAGAAAGAGAAGAAAGATTAAGGGCCAGATGTAGGTAAATAGTATTTACCGAATCAAAAATACCGAATTTTACCGATTCGGTATTTTCGAATCGATAAATGCTATGTAGCAAAATAATCGGTAAAAATTACTGAATCGTTAAGATTCGGTATTTACCAAATCGGTAATTACAGATTCGGTAATTGGCATTCATTCCTGAATGAATGTCAATTATCGAATCGGTAAATACCGATTCGGTAAAAGGGGGAAAACATTGAAGGGTGGCAGGGTGTCACTTTGACACCCTGTTGCACCCCTCAATTGTGTAAGGGCATGTGTGTATGCAACATGGTACTGAAATAATTTGCATGTAATTGCTTTTTTGGGGGGTTTCGTTATTTACCACCAACTTGTAGTTGGTGGTAAATAACAAATCCTAACATGGGATAAGCACTCATTTAAGTGCTCCCTACATTCAGAATTCGGTAATTTACAGAATCGGTATTTAAGAATTCAGTAATTTACTGAATCCTTAATTTAGGCCCTTACATATGAAAAGTCTATTACCAGTCGGTACCGGCCGAAATTCGTTAATTTCGATCGTTCCCGACCGGTAATAGGCTTCCTATATCTGGCCCTAGATGTTTTATCACTTGCCGAAAAGTGGTACAAAATTCCAGTTATCTCACTCATTGGGTGTGACTGATCCATTAGGCGGCGCTCAACCTGTGTCGGAGGGAAGAAGGGACAGTGGTGGCCAAAGGTATAGTACACCCTATCCTGAGGAAGGATGCCAGGGCTGGACTGGAACCAAAAGAAGCTGAGGCAAAAAGGATCATGCCAGCCCTGTCCCCTCTGTTCTCGTGCTATCTCTCTCCATACAACCATTCTCTCTTTCTCCTTCTCACCTTCTAGTTGCTGGTCCCTCTTTCCCTCTATCTTCCTCCTCCCACACCCTCTTTCTTTCTCTCTTAAAGCCTCCCAATGATTGTAGGAAGCTGGCTCTCTATATAGTATATTGAAATGAGGTGCACTGTGCAGAGAGTCCAGGTATCCCTTCTTAGTGTACTTTAACCAAACAGAGTGTCCTTCCAGTAGTTCCTTTAATATGCCCTACCAGAAATGGGGGGACCTCCAAAAAAGGGAACAGACAAAACGGTTGTGCGATTCCTATGTGTAGAATGGTGACTCTCTCTAGTAGAGAGTTACTGAGAGAATCAAAAATAATATATATATATATATATATCTATATATATGTAAAGCCAACCATCCTCTGCGGGTGGGAAGGGAAAAAAAACCCTTTTTCTTTTAATTACCCTCATTCACTCTAATAGTGACACGCTTCATCATAGGGCCATCCCAACTCCTACAGGTCGGGCTAGGCTCAACCATTTTTCAGGGAGCACTTGGAGATATTTTGTAAGAGGGTCTACCATTAAAGATAAAATTCCTCACCTACTCTTCAAGAAATCTTTAATAACGGAGTGGGAGGGAAGATTAAAATACAAATAAAGGGGTATAAAGGATGTGATGGTCCTATGACCCTAAAATAAGCACCAACATGTTTTAGCCCTTCGGAACCGGCCTAAATAAGTCCTGGGCTTTCGCCAGGGTGGGACGAAATGAGGTTACTTCCCCCAAAGATGTGAGTGGGAATCAGTGCTTTAAATGGGCCGGTACTCCCCGGTACTGAGTACCAGCACTTCTCCGTGCTCCCCCATTGAGTACCGGGACTTCTCCGTTGTGTTAAGAGAGTACCGGTACTCCCAGTCTCTGGGTTATGGGGGCGCGTGACAGTTAATGCCGAGTGTATTCCGGCGCTAGGTTGAGGTTGCAGCCCTGCACTCAGAGCCGGCATTTGTTAAGCTAGCGCCTTGGGCGGAGAGAAATTTGACGCCCTTGCTGATGCTAGAGACTGAAATGAGGCAGCAGGGTCAGGGGGTCCTTTTTGTTGAGTTGAATGGCCAGTCACTGGATGAGCAGGGACTGCCCCCTGAACCCAAACGCCTCGGGACCTCCCCCAGCTCACCTAAATCACCGATAGCTTAGCTGCCTCACGGTGATGGGTCTGTTGGTGTGTGTGTCAGCAGGGGTGGGACGGTGAAAGGAGCGAGAAGAAAGTGGCAATGAGGTGTTAAAGCATTGCCCAAAAGCCTGATTAAAAAAGGATTAACACTACTCTAATCTGGCAAGTCAGACAAAGGCAGGAACATGAACAAGGCGTTTGCAAGCTGATAGGGGTTCTGCTGCTGGAATTGCCTTAATGTGCACAGCTCCCTGTGCCCCTCGGAATACTGGCGGCCTGGGCCTGTGCCCAGCCCGCCCACGTTACAGGCCGGCCTTGCTCTCACCCTGACAGCGCAACAGGACAGGAAGATATGACAGCTAGAGCTCTCGACTTTAGAACTGTCTAGTTGTCAGTTATAGGGAAAGGTTGCAGCACTGGAAATTGGAATACACTTGCCATTGTCTGTCAGAGTTCCTAACACCCTTCAGCCAAGTTCGGCTCGTGTGTGCAGGGCACATTGGTTAATTTTTGGCAGGAGGGCATAACAGTGCTTTACATGAGAAGCACACGTTCCACATGAACGCATACTTTTTGTTTTAATGGCAGAGGTGAAATCCCAGCGTGGGCTCAACATCGTGTGATCATGGGCAAATTACTTAAATCTTCTTGTGCCATAAAAAAAGTCTGCTTTCGCCTAAAACTTCTGCTTCGTTAATGCCCTCGGGCTAAGTTCACGCTTATGTAATTACAACAAACACCAATTACACCATGCAGCTATGAGCAGAACATAACCAAGAACACTGGTTCACTTTACATTGAAGAAGAAAATAATGATAGTTACAAGGCTGCCTAGAAGCCACGCCCCCAGACACGCCCCTCCCATTAAATTTGGTGAGTACCGGCACTTCTCTTTTTCCATTTATAGCACTGCTGGGAATGTACCATTTGCCACGTGCACTATAAATTAAAAATTGAACAAGCCTAACAATTGCCACCGGTCTGGATGAGGAATTAACTATGCAGAATTGAGAGAAAACAAACTTTGTACTCATTATTATATTCAATGCGATTACCATTGGGTCATCATTTGCACACGGTACCCCCTGTACCCAAAAAGATGTGATGGTGTCGGGTGCCACCCATGTTTTTACAGTCCATATCAACATCATATTAATGTGGTTACATCACACAAAATGTTTGGAATTCCCACCACACCATGTACATTTCAGTGGCTATCACAAGTGCTATGGGTAGTGCATGCATGCATTATTTCATCCACAATATACTTCCATACATCCCTGTAGTGTGTCTCACCACATTCATTCCCATCTTTACAATTTTCAAAAAAACTCACCTCAACAACTCGGGGTTATTAATTCTCCAGGGAGCGCAGGAGGAAGGCCTTGTAGTCACACACTGTGGGTGACAAAGTAATGGTGGTGATAATAGTTAGAAAGATATATATAGCCAAAGTGCATTGCAACCTCTAGGTCATTATCTTGCAGCTCGTTTAGATAAATTATCAACACTTTCTTCATCAAAGGTCCTTCCCTGCTGGAACCTACGTTTGCTCATGCTCCCCGGTTTGTGAAGTTTGTTCTCTGCTAAGCTGATTGTTAAATACTCTTGTTTTCGCGCCTTCGTAGCCACTCGTTGCTCAACAGGTCACGCCTGCTTAGTGCAGGACTTACTGCCGATTGGCTGTCGCTACGGACTCTGCTCGTGTCGTAGCAACAGGACTGTGACTCCTGCAAATAATCCTCACGTGCGTGCATGGGAATTCTACGTTGTCCATAGTGCCATGCCTACTCTGTCTGATACTCTAATCTGATTGGTGGTTGCTACGGACTCTTTTTTACCCTGGTTACTGCTCAGCGATCTGTTCCGAGTTGTCCGTTTTCAAGTTAATGTCTGCGCCACTCCGTAAACATGAGAGAGGTACTCACGTATATGCTACGTAACCCGATGTTTTCCGGGTTACCATGCCTGTAGAATAATATACTTGCTATCTGGATCGCTCACCCAGTGCTGTAATACCGATTTTGCTGTAGGTAAATTACCTGTAGAGAGCCACTCGGGCTCTCCTAAACAATGTTACCACTTTTACATGCATCCATGCACACCCCGGGGCGGGCTCGCGCCGGGGTATAAATAAACAAGGCAGAAGACCGCTCGGGGTCTTTCCGGCTAACCCATACTTGCTGTGTCTGTGTCCCTTCTTCTGGTGTCCGGGAGACCACGTGCGAGGCCCTACCGCGGCCCACCACATTGGCGATGAGGCCGGTCTGTACACACGTGTGCCTGATCACCACCGATGCCTGCCGTGCAGCAGCGCGTCGCTGGACCCTGGGAGCCCGCCTGCATGGCTCCTGCAGTCAGCGGAGATTGTGTTCCTGCCCGCGCCCAGGCTCGAGGCCCGCCCACGTGCCTCCCCGTCGGGAGCGCCTTCGGCTGGCGGGACTCGCCGGGCGCAGTCCATCGGTGGGTGAGTTGTCGTCTCTGCCCCCTGCCCGCGCCGCACTCCGCGCCCTCCCTGACCAGGCGTGCGCCTCACAGTGGCGCGAAGACCCGTGCACGCCAACAACAAGAGCCGGCGGCACGCTCGAGGCCCCAGTGGGAGGGGTGAAGTGGAGCGTGGTGCGTCGGAGCCCTCAGCCGGCAGAAACGGTCCGTATCATCCCACAACCACACGTGCTCCAGCGTGACCCAGCAGGCGGGGAAGTCTACTCTGCTCACCCTCCCGAACAAAGAGCTGCAAAACAACAAGCACTGGCAAACCCAGGAGGTAGCACGGACACTTTCGGGCAGACACACGGCCCGGTTCCATCACTGTCCCGCAAGGCGAGGGGTCACTGCAGACTGCCTTTATGACCCCCATACCTCCAAGTCACAAACAAGGGGCAGGTAGCCACACACCGTTGGGTACTGGCTTGCATAGCTCACGGCATAGTCGAGCAGAGTGTTGCTCAGAGCCACGTGGAGAGGGGCAGGCCAAACGCAACCCAGCAATCGCTCAGGCAGCCCCGAGAGGCTCACCCGGGAAGAGAGCGGCAAACATGTCTGTTCCCGCGCCGGGACCTGGCCCAGCTGGAGGCAGCCAGAATAAAGCCGTGGCCGCCACGCCACCGCCACCAGCACAGAATCAAGCCGCGGCGGTTGCACCACCGCCACCCAGCCACCCGCACATGGGTGCGGCGCCAGTTCCCCCATTCAGAGAGGCAGCGGATCCAGCAACGGCAGCGTTGATGTGGAAGGCCTGGGTAGGAAGGCTTAACCTCCACTTCAAGGGCACACGAGAGACTGATGGGACGGTCAAAATGTCACTCCTCATCCTCTATGGAGGGCCTGAAATCTATGATCTTTTCAAAACACTCCCTAACATCGGGCGGGAGGACGACTACGACGCAGCGGTCGCTGCGCTTGACACCCACTTCGACCCCCAACTCAACCACGATTTTGAAAAGTTCAAATTCAAAAGGGCGTGGCAGACAGAATCGGAATCGGTGGACATGTTCTACGCGCGGCTGTGCCGGCTGGCCCGCTCCTGCCCTTTCACCAACCCGAGGGAAGAGATCAGAGACCAGATCATAGTGGGATGTCGATCCAAACTACTGAGAAAACTCATACTCCGTCAACCCAGTATCTCGTTGGATGAAATACTGGTTTTAGCCCGCTCACATGAACTCCCTGACGCAAGAGCAGAGGAAATGGAGGTCGCCCTGCGAACGCCGGTGGCGGTGCCCGCCCCAACCAGAACAGCGCCGATCAAAGAGGAAAAGATCGAGGCGATCCAGAGGAGACCCCGGTAAAACGCCAACGTACCGCGAACTCCCGAGGAAATCAGTGCGGTTACTGCGGTGAAGACCACCCGGCGACCCCGACCTGTGGGGCAAAAGGTAAAACGTGCTTGAAGTGTGGCCGGCTGAACCACTTCGCAGCCGTATGCCGAGGGGGACAATACCGGCCAGCAGGCCTGAGGCAAACAAATATAACGCAGCGCGTTCGGCAGTTGTTGATAGACCAAGAGCCATTTCCCCCCGATAACCAGGCCCAAGAGAGACGACCGCAGTACGAAGATGACGACGATGACGAGGTATACGTCGTCTCATATGTCAGTAGAATGTCAACAAAGAAAAGACCACCACCCATGTGCTCCGTCTCTATAGAAGGCACCGAAGTAAGCGCTCTCATTGACACAGGAGCGTCAGTGAACATGATGGACTCAGATCAGTATGACAAGATGTCACCCAAGCCCCCTCTCGCATCTTTCAACGCCAGGATATATACTTACGGTGGAACGGACCCGCTACCATTGAGAGGCGTCATTGAGACAACCATCGTGAATGGAGAGTACTCCACGGAGGCACGTTTTCACATCACAGAAGGGAAGAAGGGCACCCTGTTGAGCTGTTACACCGCCGAAGACCTAGGTCTCGTATTCTTTGCGTACCAGGTGCATCAGGCCCATGCAGACACTCTGCTGAGGGAGTTCCCCGAACTATTCCACGGCCTGGGGAAACTGAAAGGGAAGAAGTTCAAGCTCCATATCGACACATCGGTACGGCCCGTCGCCCTGAGACATAGGCGGGTGCCGTTCAATCTGAGACCCCTGAGGCTGAACTCCAGAAGCTGGAAGACCTCAGGGTGATAGAGAAGGTGTCGGGTCCGACCCCCTGGGTGTCCCCACTAGTAGTAGCGCCCAAGCCAAAACAGCCAGGGGCAATCAGACTATGTGTAGACATGAGGTTGCTCAACGTGGCTGTCAAAAGGGAGCAACACATCACCCCGACCATGGACGACATAGTGGCCGACCTAAACGGGGCCAAATGGTTCTCGAAGCTGGACCTCAACTCGGGATACCATCAACTTGAACTGGAACCAGCGAGCCGGTACATAACCACCGTCTCAACCCACGTAGGACTACGTCGGTACCGGCGGCTAAGCTCTGGCGTGTCCTCAGCCGCTGAGGTATTCCAAAATGCAATACGCAAAGTGCTGTCAGGGCTGAGTGGAGTAATCAACCTAAGCGATGATATCTTGGTGTACTCTGCGACCCTCGAAGAACACCAGGCACACCTGAGAGCAACGCTACAGAGACTGGTGGATAGTGGACTGACCCTACACAGGTCGAAATGCTCTTTCTACCAAGAGTCCATCGATTTCTTCGGATACACCTTCACATGAGAGGGTCTGAAAGTAGACCCCAAGAAAGCAGAAGCGATCAAGGCCGCCAGCACCAGTGCGGAGCTTCCTGGGCATGGTCACCTACTGCGGCCGCTTCATCCCCAACCTGGCAGCTCTGGCTGAACCACTAAGAGCAAATTTGTGACATTGATCCACATTCGGTCCATCACTTGTTGTTTTTGCATGAACCACTAAGAGCAGTCACGCGGCAAGACCACAAATGGGAGTGGACGGTAGCGGCCAACAAAGCTTTTCAGGACATAAAAGCAAATCTCCTGGACACGACAGTAATGGCGTACTTCCAACCCCGTCGTAAAACAGAGCTAATAGTCGACGCCAGCCCGGTGGGACTAGGAGCGGTGCTCCTGCAAGAGCATGGACCGGTGGTGTGGAAGCCAGTGGCGTACGCCAGCAAAGCCCTGACCGACACGGAAACCAGATACGCCAAAATCGAATGTGAAGCACTTGCAATAAAGTGAGCGTGCCACCACTTCCACCTGTACCTGTGTGGTCAAGAATTCAGCTTGGTGACGGACCACAAGCCCCTGTTACCTTTGTTTGCAGGATCTTCCAGGCTTGCACCCCCACGGATAGAACGCTGGGCTGTCCAGCTGCAAGGGTACAACTTCAAGATCGTCTTCAGGCCCCGGGCACACAACCCGGCTGATTACCTGTCCCGACATCCGGACAACATCCTTCCGATCCACCCACTGGAAGATGGAACGGGAGCCAAAGCGTTCGTCCATATGATCTCGCAAGCAGCTTGCCCAGAAACAATGACGCTGAAAGAGATAGGAGAAGCAACTGCGAAGGACGAAACGTTGTCCAGAGTCCGCCACGCTCTTGAAGGAAACCGATGGGCCCACTTCCTGGACGGAGCACAAAGCCTTCGATCTGAAGTCAGCCACACGCGCCAGCAATTGTGGCAGGTCAGGTGTGAGCTGAGTGTGGGTGACGAGGGGGTCATCCTAAGGGGACACCTAATCGTAATACCCGAAAACCTCTAGCCTTGGATACTAGCGCTAGCACACGTAGGTCATCAGGGGATGGCCAAAACAAAAGCACGCCTGAGAAGTAAAGTCTGGTTCCCAGCCATGGACAGCATGGTGGACGAGATGGTGCGTTCCTGCCATGCCTGCACCATCACCGGCAGTGAACCAGCACCAGCGCCGGTGATAACAGAAGAGGCCCCCCAGATGCCGTGGACCCACCTCAGCATTGACTTCGGGAGTTTCCCAGACGGCCGGCACACGCTTGTCCTGGTCGACTCGTTCTCCAAGTTCCCGGTAGTGGAAGTAATATCCTCCATAGATTTTCCTCAGGTCAAAAAGGCCCTGAATCGCATATTCGCCACCATGGGGCTCCCTGAGGAAATCAAGTCAGACAATGGACCACCCTTCCAAGGCAGAGAATTTCAGAACTACCTCCAGAACCTCCAGATCGCACACCGGAATATACCCCCTTTATGGCCCCAGGCAAATGGGGAGGTAGAAAGACTGATGAGGACCCTCAATCGAGCCCTGAGGATTGCCGTAGACAGTGGGGAGGATCCTGAAGCTGCACTCGATCAGTTCCTAGGGGCATATCGGCAGACGCCACATAGCACCACGAAATGTGCCCCAGCACACATACTATTCAAGAGAGCGCCCCGAGACAGCATCCCGACTGACCACACGTGGATGCCAGAAGATAGGAACGACAAAGCCATTCAAGCTCGGAGGCGAGACACAAATCGAAAAGCGAGTGAGGCAAGACACGCTAAAGAGCCTACGCTGCAAGTAGGTGACACCGTGGTGGTTCGGGATCGACACCCGGGGTGGAAGTTCTGAACTCCGTTCAAACCCGAATTGTGGATTGTAGACAAAGTTCAAGGGACCATGGTCACCACCCGGCGAGACGGACAGGTGGTTACCCGCAAATTGTCATGTTTCAAAAAGGCGAAAGGACCAGCGGCGGACCGAAGGACGGCTGAGGACCAGGAGGCTGTCGAGGAGTTTGGTCCGGACCTTGGGGCATCATTCTCCAGATCACCTCTGGCCAGGCAGGATGGAGAAAACTCACCCCGGTGGGTGAGTCAAAATACCAGGGTCGATTCCAGCAGCCCGGGCCTGATCTCCAGTAGTGAGAGTGTGGAAGCACACCTCTGCACGAAGCCAGAGGTACAGTCTGCGTCCTAACCCAGGGCCCAGCCAGAGGTTGAGAGACTTTGCATGGACATCACCTTAAGGAGGAGGCAGACTTGAAAGAACAGACTATATTGAAGGAGGGATGTAGAGAGCCAGTCGAGCTCTCCTAAACAATGTCGCCACTTTTACATGCATCCATGCACACCCCGGGGCAGGCTCGCGCCGGGTATAAATAAACAAGGCGGAAGACTGCTCGGCGTCTTTCCGGCTAACCCATACTTGCTGTGTCTGTGTCCCTTCTTCTGGTGTCCGGGAGATTACGTGCGAGGCCCTACAGCGGCCCACCACATTACCCTCGTACAGTATAAGATTAAAAAAAACACAAACAAAAGGTGAAGGATTGCAAACAGTGCACAGTTACAGTCTTACGCACTACCAATAATTTTTATGGCTAGATTCTTGTAAAACCTTCAAGTCGTCTATAGATAATTTCTATATACACACATGTACTTGTTATTAGTTATTGCTTCTGGCTCAGAAGGACCTGCCCAGTGGGCCAGGTTCAAGGTGTTATTTGGAAATATGGGGTTTCCCCCATATATAAAGCGTGGTTTTTTAAGAGAGAAAGTGTCCAGTCATCGAGGAAGACCTCTTATTGTCTACATTGGTATACAGCCGATGTGTTGTTGAAATTTCTTATGTGAGTGCCCACTCTGTTTCTAAAAACAAATATATATATAGTTTTTTTTCATGAGTATATTATCATTATGCCTGACTCATACAGTGGCTCCGAATTCTGTAATGTTCATGTGGACCGGGCCGGCTGATTGTCCCCGTACAGGAGGCCTCTCTCGTGCATTTTTATTTACTAAGGGCAATCAATTGGTTCCACAGTATGTCATCATTCAGGCCCCGGACATGGGTCTAGAGGCGGTGTAGCGATAATAGCAGTGTTTTGTGAGTGCTACTTGTAGGAATAACTTTCTCAATGATGCTCCATTGTAGGTCTGTGTCTGTATGTTTCTTTTCAAGGAAGTGTGCTGCATCTTATGGTACTCCTGTGTTCATTTATGTGGATCTTAACCTTGCGGGTTGTCATTCCAATGTATTTAAGCCTGCAGGGGCATATAATTACATAAACAACATTGGCACTGTAGCAGTTTGTGTGAGCTCGCTGCTCCCATGGAGTTCTCGTTCCAAGGTCCAGCGTATTTGTTTGGGAAGTAAATGGGCACACGGAACATTTACTACATGGGAAATGCCCCAGAACCGGGGGGAGGTTCCGCAGTGTGTTCTGTCCTGTAGTGATTTTATTCCTTGTGTCACTATGAACCACTCTGTCCCACATTCTCTGATTTGTTTTAAAAGAGAACATAGGTTTCTCAAAATCCAGTGTATTTGACGTAAGAATGTGCCAATGTTTGTTGATTGTTTGTGTCAAAAAGTTAGAGCCTTTTTGACAAAAATCTGAAACCGCCCCTGGAGCGTCTGTGCAGAGACGTGAAACATTGGGCATGACTGCCACTAACGCTCCTCGGAAGAGCAGCGCTCTACAAAATGATGGCGCTTCCACGCTTTTTATACGCATTAGAAAACACTCCCTACCCGGTATCGCAAAGGTACTTTCAACAAGTAACGGCGTTAGTCTCCAACCTATTATGGGACAACCGCCCAGCACGCATTGCGCACGTCAAGCTCAACAAAAGCTGGTACGAGGGTGGGATTGCACTGCCCAACCTGCAAACGTATTACTGGGCAGCGCATCTTAAAATTATTAACCAGTGGCTTCACGCGCCCCAGGACGACCCAGCCTACAGGGCTGACAGGGCACAATTAGGCACAGATAGCATGCTCGCAGCCCTCTATGACAGAAGCAAGGTGGCAAAATTGACGGGACCCACGAAACACACAGCCACCCTATGGCATATCGCCCAGGCGAAACTGGGTTGGAAGGACACGATCACTAAGCTTACCCCGCTCTGGGATACCAAGGCGTTGGGACGATTGAGGCGAAGCAAGGGGTTCGCGCAATGGGACAGCATTGGTATATCCACGATAGGGGATCTGTGGGACAGGGGGACTGTGATCCCGTTCTCCCTACTCCAGCAACAGTATGCCTTAGGACCGAACGAAACTTACCGATATGTGCAGATCAGACACGCATTGCTACAGGCCATACCACCAGACACTGAAATCCCGGAGTCCTCTCCACTGGAAGACAGACTACTTACTGACTTTATGCAGCATAGGGCGACTTCCCTCACCTACCATAAATTAATTAATAACCTACCAAACCCTACACTAAAATTAGGAGAGAAATGGATAGAGGAGGTGGGCGACATGGACGATAACGAGTGGAATGAGGCGCTAGCGTCCCCAAAAGAAGTGGGTATTTCGGCAAAGTTCAGACTGGTTCAACTCAAGATCCTACATGGGATATACTATACTCGAATCATGCTACACAAGCTACGAAGAGCACCACACCTCTACTGTCTTCGTGGCTGCGGAGAGGAGGAAACACTAATGCATACACCCTGGGAGTGCTCTCTGGTAACTGAATACTGGAGGCAGGTGATGCGTACTATTTCACAAACGCTTGAAGTCTCGCTAGTACCAGAGCCACGTAAATGCATTCTGAACTTATGGGACCCAAATGACTTATCCAGATATGGTCAACTGTGGGGCACATTAGGCATCATGGTGGCTAAGAGAGATATAGCAGTGGGGCGCTTCAGACCTGCCCACCACTGGGACAAACTTGTACGTTTTCACAGGGATATAAGGCTTTCTGTATCCAATTGCTTGTGTGATATAAGACAACGGTCAGAATGCTTTAAAGTTGTGTATATTTTCCTCAACAGTGAGAAAATGCCCCAGATGAAGGGCAAACTGCCCGAAATGCATTGGGCTATGCCAAAAGTAGTAGAATAACGATGTATAAAACAGATGTGATAACAACATCTAAAGAATACCAATAATCACGGAAAGAAACTTTCAATAAAACTTTATTGTAAAAACAACAATCGTCTAAGGAAACTTTTTCTGTGTGCATTTGGGGACGGTATTCCCATTCGGAATAACGCAACAACGATCTATTTCTACTTCCTCTGCTCAGAAGCGAGCTCCCAAATAGCACCAACATACCCTAGATACACATAATTACCCCAGGATTTACCACGGAGTGCAACCGTTCTTTTTCCCTTTTTCATTCAAGGTGTTATTCTCCCCAGCCCAAGAGAGGATTCTCTCCAGTAGGACCCTGCCAACCACCTTCTGACCAGCATCTATGAGGCTGATGGGACGATAGTTGGCAGGGTCCCCCCTGGAGCCCCTCTTATAGATTGGAATTACTTCCGCCCCCTTCCATGAAACAGGGACGGGGGCCCCTTCAAGAAGAGCATTGGTCAAAAGGGAAAAGTACGTAGTCTATTTTTTGGGATCCGCACGAAATAGATCGCCCAGTAGACCATCTTGACCAGGGGCCTTCGCCGGGACAATCTTATTTATAGCGGCCTCTACCTCATATTCCTCAATGGGGTCATAGGGTTCGAAGGATAAAGAAATCAGGAGGCAGCAAGAGAGCCCTCTTGAATCGGGATCCTCTTCTCCCGCATACATTTTTTCAAAATGGTCATGCCACTCCTGATTAGTAATATGGTTTGGAATCTGGTCGGGATCCCGTCCATTGGATTTCCTAACCAGATTCCAGAACAGGTCACCATTTTTAGACAGGCTAGCGGCCTTCAAATATATCCAATGGGATTCCTCCCCAGCCCTCTTAGCCTCGACTATGGCCCGTCTATAATCCTTTCTGGCCAATCAAACCTCAATAGTATTGTGACTTTTGATAGCAGATATCAAGGAGGTCTTTTTCTGTCTGCACTCCCTGTTATACCATAGTTCCGGTAATTTGCGAGCAGTGGGTCGCTTGTTAGGGGCGAAAGATTTTAGGAAGAGGGAGCCTATCTGGTCGACAGTGTCAACATAAATGTTCCCAACAGTAGGGAGCCCATCCTTTTCCATGCATGCTCCGGACAGTTTAATGGTCTGAACGCTCAGAATTTCCCTAAGGGCTTGCATTTTTTGTTCATTAACAACAGTTTTTGGCCATTTGACAATCCTCTTACAATTAGATGGTAACACCTCTTTTGTGGACATCTTAGGGCCAATATTGGAGCAGCATATCTTACTAGGCCATACATCCATCATGGAGAGGCATAACAGATTATGGTAACTGTCGATGGAAGAGACAATAACCGTATTGATTACGTATTGTTAAACACATTGTAGGTTTTCCACTTATCAATTGGTATGAAGGGCGTTTTGGCACATGTCAAGCAGTGCAAATGTCAGCACGAACTTTAACCAATACAGTTTTCATAAAAACACACTTGTGTGCCTTCACAGCTGCCCATCCTTCAGCTATAAGCAGGGCTACTGTAATTATGCGGCAGAGAATGAACAAATTAGGCAGGCAGGGTGGACTAAATTTTGCAGCAAGAAAACAGCAGTTTGGAAAGGGAAGACCACTCGGTCCCCCCGAACGTATGGATGGGTGCCCCGATCCCCCCGGGAAACCGTTGTGGGCGGGGGGCGTGTTTTCGGCTGGTATGCCCAAAGCGGCGTAGCCGGAGCACGCCCTTCCCGCCCAGATGGGGTTGTCCTAGACACCTGCCCAGAAGTCCGCGCACGGATGGGCGTACCTGAGGCGGGCCCCCGCCCTCCCGCAGAAGGATAAATAGAGCGGGAATCCAACAAGGCTTCCTCTTGTTCCAGTGCTCTGAAGGCTGCACCACTCGTCGCACGTGAGCCCTCGAAGGAACAAGCGGCAATTTTGAGAACTTGTAATCTTTGTTGTTTCTTTTTCAGTGCCAGGCGTGTTGAAGCTCTAGTACCTTACGGATCGAGTTGGGCGGAGTAACGAAGATATGTCTGGCAAGAAAGCGGGAAAGAGCTCCGAGATGGAGAAGATGCTACGCACCCTCGTGAACCAAGTAGCGGTGATGGACCGGAAAATGGGTAAAGTGGATGCGATCGGTCGGGGCTTAGCAGATGTTAAGAAGCAGATAGCAGCGCAGAACAGCCTCTCGGGGCGGCCTAAGAAAGTTATAGGGCCGGCCTTGCCGGGCGTCGCCCCAGAGGGTAAGGGGAAAAGGAATAAGAGGAGGGCGGGTTCCAGGGAGGGCCCAGCCCCAGAGGTGCCCCCAGCGAGCCCGGGGGCAATTGACCCAGTCGCATTGGTGGATAGCCCGGTACCAGGTCCGGACGTGGGTTTACCAATCCCCGTAGTGATAACGCCAGTCGAGGATGATCAGATGCCCCCAGAATTGGCCCTTCAGTTAGCGGCAGTGTTACCCTGGCTAAAGAAGAAAGCAGGGGGGGGCAGTGGCTGCGGGGGATCCGGCCGAGGAAGCCAGAATTATAATTGAGCAGTTACGGCAGTCAAGGGCAGCCGGGACGGCGAATGTTCCTTCTGTTCCCCCACAGGTAGCAACGGGGGTTACAACGGATGGCCGAGCGAAGACAGCGGACACAGCGGTTGAACCCGGTAAGAACCCATTGCCATTGGTTGGGGAGAGTTCAGTGCCTTCAAGGCGGGAAAGGTTGTCTCAGCACATCCCGGTGGCCACGAAGGAAATGATATGGGGGGACAAATATATTAACATGTTTTCACTGTTGACCGACCATCGTGAGATAGAATACGCAAAGACCCAGAAAGATTTATGGCATCCCAGCGTATGGCGGGCCAAGATGGCGGAATTTAGGGTCGATGAGACCATGGCGAACTGGGTCAAGGCCTTTTCTATATTTACAGCAGTAATGGGGGAACGTAAACCCGAAGTATTGCCCGAATTATCATGTTACCAGAACAGGATCATGGATTTTTATACAATGTATGGGGGGAATGAATGGAGGGGTTATGACGTTAATTTTCGAAAATCTAAAGAGTTTGACGAGGCTTTAACGTGGGATTGTCTTGACACTGTGTCATGGCATAAACAGCTCTTGCCTGGAGCGGCGGGTACGTCGGCGCCAAGCACGAGCGGGTCTGGGACATTCCAGCTGAGACCGGCACAGCCCTTTCGGGCGAGCGCCAGGGGGGAGTCACATCCCAAGACAGGCGGGAATGGGGGCAAGCGTGGGGTTTGTTGGGGTTTCAACAAAGGGAACTGTAACAGGCCTCAGGGAACATGTAGGTTCCGGCATGCTTGTTCGGGCTGTGGGAACTCCTCACACCCAGAAAGTAGCTGTAGATCCAAGTCCGGTAGTTCGGGAGGAAAGGGGGGATCCAAGCAGGATTGACGTGGTGCCTGGGAAGCAATCGTCTTCACCCATCGACATCTTGGCTTTGACTCCCTGGCTGAACAAATACCCTGATCATGTATCCGCCGGGATTTTGAGGAATGGCTTTCTGTATGGCTTCAACATCCCGGCGGGGAATTTTAGGGGGAGCCCCTTCTGTAAGACTCAACTATCTGTTCAACACAACCCGGCGGTGGCCGCTAAGAAAATTTACCAAAGAGGTCAGCTTGGGGCGGGTAGCAGGGCCTTTTGCCTGCCCGCCAGTAGCGGATTTTGTGTGTTCACCTCTAGGAGTGGTTCCGAAGAAGGACCCAGGGGAGTATAGACTCATCCACAATCTGTCGCCCGAGGTGAATGAAGCTATTGACCCGGAGGTATGTTCAGTTCGATACGCATCGTTCGACGATGCCGTCGAGCTACTGAATCGCCTGGGTCCCGGTGCTTTGATGGCGAAATCAGACATTGAATCAGCATTCAGGTTGCTCCCGGTACACCCTCGGGACCAGCGCTTGCTGGGATTCACGTTCCAAGGAAAGTATTACATGGATAAATGCATGCCCATGGGTTGCTCAATTTCATGCGCATATTTTGAAATGTTCAGCTCAGAGTTTCTGGGAATTGAGCTCGATTCCGTGGAGGGATGCTTCCGTCTGCCAATGGAGAAGGTGGCCAAGTTCAGGGCCTCCTTAATACTATGCCTTGGTAAGGAGAAGGTGACCCTGCACCAGTTACAACAAACAGTGGGCCAGCTTAACTTTGCCTTAAAAGTGATACCGATGGCTCGCCCCTTCTCACGTTCCATTGCACAAGCTATGGTGGGCCTCAAGGAGGGACACCACCGCACGAGACTGTCGGCAGAGGTTCGCCAGGACATGCGCATTTGGTTGGCATTCCTGTCAGACTTCAACGGTCGGGTGGCGTGGAACAAACCCCCAGCATCGTCTGACGAACTGGGTTTGTGGACCGACTCAGCTGGGAGTGTGGGGTTTGGCGCGATCTTTGGTAATCAATGGTCGGCGCAAGTATGGCCAACGTGGTGGCACTCCAGCGGCCTAACAGGTAACATTGGGTTCTTGGAGCTATTTCCCATTTGGGTGGCTCTGTTGGCATGGCCGGAAGACTTTAGGGACCGCTCAGTAGTATTTTGGTCAGACAACATGACGGTGGTCGAGTGCATTAATCACCAGGCAGCACGCTGCAAGTGGATCTTGAGGCTGTTGAAAGAAATTGTATTGCGATGCATGAGATTGAATGTACAATTCAGGGCAAAACATGTGCCGGGTGTACTGAATAATGCAGCTGATGCACTCTCTCGTTCACACATGCAGGCTTTCAGGGGTTATCTACCCACAGCGGATCTAGCGGCGGCACCGTTCCCCGAAGCACTATGGCAGATCGGTGCCACGGATTACAGGACCTCGTGGCAGCCAGCTTAGCGCCCAGGACGAGGAAAGCCTATGAGGGAGCGTTTCGTTCTTACTGTGCCTTTTTAGGGCCGGTAGGGAGAGATAGCTGGGGGCAGGAGGAATCCTTCCTGGGGTTCTTGGTGGCGCTTCATAAGGAAGGCCGATCAGCCGCAACTGCCAACAGACATAGGGCGGCCATATCATTCATGGCACAGCTCCACGGCATGCGGGACCCGACGGGTTCCTTCCTAGTCAGAAAGGCTCTCCGCGGTTGGCAGCGCATGGAAGGTCGCAGACAAGATACAAGGCACCCGATTGGTTTAGAAAGATTGTCTTTGCTACTAGCAAAACTTGATGAGACATGCTCATCCCCTTCCGAGGTAGTTCTGTTCCGAGCGGCTTTCGCATTGGCATTCCATGGGGCCATGCGGGTAAGTGAACTCGTAGCAAGAAACAAGAAGGATGTGGAGGGAGGTCTGTGCAGGGATCATGTCCAAATACGGGGTGATTCTGTGTTAATCTCGATAGCCAGGTCCAAGACAGACCAGGAAGGCTTGGGGAGTAGTGTGGTTTTGCTGCGCGCCCGAGGGAGCCCCAGTTGTCCCATAAGGTATTTAGAGGACTACCTGGCACAGAGGCCGGCGACTTGGGGGGGGGGGGGCCTGCTTAGACACGAGGATGGCATCCCGTTGACGAAATTTCAGTTTCAGAGGGTGCTGGCACTCACGATTGCTGCGGCGGGCTTGAACCCGTGCGATTTTGGGACCCACTCATTCAGAATAGGGGCCGCTACTGAGGCTACGGCTTGGGGTCTGGGTGCGGAAGAAGTGAAACAGCTAGGCCGTTGGTCCTCGAACTGTTTCAAGAGGTATGTGCGACTGCACATGTTGTAAAAAACTGTTGAAATGCACTCACGCTTGTTGTCTTTTGTTTGGATTACAGTTTCGCAAGCCTGTGACGCGGGGCGGAATTGGGGATCGACCCAACACCAGAGGACCAACGGTCAAGGATCACCGATTAGAGATCGAGTGGTATGGGTCGTGGGCCACTCATACGTGAGGCACGCCGGGGACGTATTCATGGCAGGTGACGCGACTCACGCATCTGGGGAATACGGGTTCAGAGTAACCTTCCATGGGAAGGGAGGCCTCTGTTTTGACCAATTTCAAACGTTTGTGGAGGGACTCTTAGGGCGGCAAAGGTCACCGCCATCTGTAATCATAGTGCACCTGGGGGGCAATGACTTGGTAAGACTGGGAAGACGGGTGTTAGTTGAACACATATTGTCGGCAGTCAGCTGGTTGGCTAGGAGGCTCCCGGGGTGCACGATCGCCTGGTCCCACATGATCCCCAGGAGAGTCTGGCGGGGGGGTTTCTCTGTAACGGCGTTGAACCACTCGGTAAAGAGGGTCAACAACAAAATTGGGAAATTGTTTCGCTCCGCGCATTTGCAAAGCATTCTCCATGGGTGTATTCAGGGCGATCACTGTTACTTGAATGCTGGGGTTCACCTGTCCAGGGCTGGGAATGATTTACTCATAGGAGACTTCATAGCATGGCTAGTGGGATTAAGGAGACATGACCTTTAGGAGGTGTGGGGGGGCCGGATAGTCGGTCAACTATCCGGCCTGTGGCGGTAAGGTCATGATCGGTGAGCAGTGATTTCAAGGTCCCTAGGGGGGCGCCACCCAGGATGGATGGGAGCGCCCAGGGGGAGGTGGCACCCACTACGAATGGGTCGCCTAGGGGGAGACGGCCATTGGCCCCTCCCACGGGGAGGCGGCACCCACTACGAATGGGTCGCCTAGGGGGAGACGGCCATAGGCCCCTCCCGGGGGGGAAATGGCTATATGCCCCTCCTACGAATTTCCCGGGGCCGGATATCCGCTCCGGCGGAAGAGAGTGTGGGGAAGGGGGGGAGTCCACGCTGTCCTTCTTACGGATACCTCGCACGAGAACTCGGACGACCTTAAGATGGCGTCGAGTGAAAGGGGGCCCCCACGACAAGGGAAGTTACAGTTGGCAACGAGGGTAAAGTCCTCTGCGCATGCGCCACTCACACTGTGAGGGCGGGAATTTGGTAGTAGGGATCTGACACCGGTTAAGACCTTGCCGTTGGCCCTTAATGCTAGGATGTACAATTTTATTTTAGATTGTTATGCATTTTCAGGATGTTAGACTCGGCTAGGAAACCTTTGTATTAGAGATCTGTTAAGGTTAGCCAAAGAACTTGTCTTCATCAAAATGTAATGGAAATAAAATTGTACATAATTCATGAAACGTTTATTTAAAGTTTTACATTTTGTTTCATATTTTTATAAATACGGCCGGGGTGGTAACTCCCCCCCGCCTTCCAAAAGCTCAAACTTGTGTCTGTCTCCTCCCATGGGGAATTGGTGTTGGGAGGGGGTGGCGGGCATCCCGGCCCATATGGGGGGAGGACTCAAAAGTCTCCTAAAAATGAGTGTACTTCCTGTCAGCATCCTAGCTTCTAGGCTCATTCAGGATCCCCTCAATGCGCATTGCCTCCCTGCGCAGATACTAAGATCAGTGAGTGCAGAACAGAACCACACTGTTTTCATAATGTCTGTGGTCACGCAACAGCACCACAAACAGAGCTTTTGCTTTCCTAATGAGGTGTAAAGCAGCAGCCTGGGCTGGATTATCGAAGACGCTCAATGGCTAAGTTTAAGCAGGTGTAAACAAGACCAAAACTGCCTACATTAATATTGCTGCTTCTTTTTTAATGCTGAATGCACCCTAGTAGAAGTAAATATAGCACAAACTTTTATGTCACATGTTGGAAAGCTATGTCAACAATAACAGGTTATAAAATAAAATCAGCATAACTCAGCTTTTGTTATTAGTATACCACAGCAATACTCTCACATGTCAAACTGTCACAGTGCGCGCTACATACGTCACAAAGCAGTTTTGGGTGAAGTAGCCTCAAAAGGATACCTAGGAGGTGTGAATGCTTTTGCTGCTGAATAATTGTGCTCTGTTACTGCCAGCACTGCGACCCCAAGGCATCCTATGCAATCCTTAGCGCTCTGGTTTTGACCCTTGTCTGCGGTTGACATTTTTCCGGGCACCACCAGTATTTGTATTGGGCTCATAATGCATGCTTCTTTGCCATAAATAAACTTGTTATGTTTATGTGAGATGGCCCTGGACTCCGAGTGTTAAATAATGTTGCACCACCATGTTTGCTTGAAGAAGTAAATATATTAAGGTGTCACGCGCTAGTGGCGAACATTTGTGAAAGGTTAAAGAGTTCCAGAAAACCTAATGCAGTAGTCTATAAAATAAAACTTACCGTCAGCCACCTCAGCTTCTGTATGGGTCCCGACTCCCGCTCCCGCCGTCCTCCATTATTCCAATACTGCAGCTCTCGTCATCAAGGAAAGGCCTCCCTCCCCTCCGCCAATCACAATGCTACAATGGCAGCGTTGTGATTAGTGAGGCGCAGCAGAGCGGGTCCCACCCAGGCCATTTTCTCTATGTAGGCTACATGCAGCCGAGCCTACACAGAGAAAAAGGGAGAGTGGGTGGTCCTGCTCGAGGGCAGGGGGAGTGGCTTGCCCACTGTTGTGCATACTGACTGGTTGGTCGGCCCCAGGGCCGACCAAACAGTCAGTAGGCACAACAGTGAGCAAGCCACTCCCCCTGCCCTCGAGCAGGACCGCCCACCCCCAACCAGGCAATTCTGCTTTCTCGCCTTGCGAGAAGGCATAAACATAAATGATAGTTATTACTATTTATGTTTCTGCTTCTCGCACGGTGAGAAAGCAGTGGGGCGATGCCCCCATGCCCCAATGGGCGAGCCGCCACTGTTTTTATGTATGGTGTAAAACCGCCGGACTCTTGGATCTTTGGCTGTCAGAAACTCCTTCGCTTTTTTATTTATCCACCCTCTTTCCATTGCTGTGTCTATTAAAGGGCCGATCTTCTCTGGATCTTGCCCGTTGGATCTGCTGCTCTGTAATCCTCTTTATCCTGGCTAACGATGGCGCCCCCCTTATCGGCAGGTTTCACCACTATGTTTTCTTTCATGGCAAGTGTTCTCAGGGCAGATGATTCTTGTCTTGTTAAGTTGTTGAACCCATTCTGTTTTGGTTGAAAGTTCTCGATGTATTTTATGACTGCTTCTTCAAATGCTACAATTTCCGTTGGTATAGCAGATAGGGGTGGGTTGAAAGTAGATATCTTCTTTAGGCTGGTATAGCCTTCTTCCTTAGGATGTTCTTCTTGATTTATAAAGAAGATTTTTATACTAATTTTTCTAAAAACTCAGCCAGTTCGCATCTCAAAAAGAATTTGTCCATAGCTGTAGTAGGGACAAAACCCAAACCCTTGTTGAGGACATCAAGTTTGCCTTTGGTTAGTTGTTCTTTCGATAAGTTGACCACCAGGTCTACTGGTGGCTCGGACCCGCTTGTCCCTGATCTCTGGTCCTACTTCTTGTATTGGTTCCATTCGGTGGCTCGTCTTGCCATTGTACTCTTTGCGACCTCCGTCCTCTTCTTCCCCGTCATCCACCAAACCCTAAAAAATGCTGGTTCAGGAGGTTTGGCTGGTAATACGGCATATTCAGTGGTATATTCTGTGGTATTGGAGGTCCCTGATATGGTGGGGGGATGTAGCCTCCTTCACAGGACATTATCTGATGGTTCTGGAACTGTGGGTTCACAAACTTACCCCTCTGGAATCGTCTGCGGCCTCTTTTTCCTCTGTTAGAGGCTGAATTATCGCTGGACCAGTCATCCGTATCTGAGTGAGTTGATCTGCTATTGCTTCTCTCCGATTGGTCAATATCTGACTCATCTTTCTTATTGTACCCTTATTTAGTGTATGGATATGAACGCTCATGGGAAAATATTTTCAAATCTTTCTGTAGCTTTGTTGATTTACTCTGGAGTATGAAGTTGAAGGCTCTCACTTTTGGGGTCGACCTGGAGCAGGGGACAAAACAGGACAGCAGGGCCTCTCTCAGGGATGGCCTCTTTGGTGCTGAAGTCCCATGTTGGTAGGTTGGTCTTGGTGGTGTTGGTGTCCGGAATGGACACGAAACAAGCTTTGGTTGCTGCAAGGGGTCTGGTACTCCAGGTTGAGGAGATGGATCTTACCTCCTGAAGCACAGTGACCTCCTCCTGGGCAGGAGCGACTTGTATTTGGTAAAACAGGCGGGCGGGAAAGGGCCTGGGGAGGGTTACAGACGGAGAACAACACAGATTTTGTTAAGCATTTACAAAAAAGGCTGGGAGGTGGGGGAAAGGGGGGACAAAGTAAATAAAACAAAATACAAAATTAAACTTCCCCTCTGGCACATCTCATTGTGCTCTTCCACTCGTTTCCGCCGCTGCAGGCAGGCAGAGGCTACCAGCCTGCTCTGCGCCCAATCCTGAAGCTGCTCTCACATGAGAGCAGCTTCAGGATTGGCCGGAGGGCTGTAAATGTGCACCTTAGGACAGATTGGGAGTCTGTGTCTTCTCTCTCCAGCCCCAGCAATGCAGCTTGGGTTAGTGAGGGGTCACTATGCATGTGATTTTTGGCCGGCTTGAGAAAGCCAGCCAAAAACCACATGTGCAGTGTAGGTAGAGCCCACCACTGCCCCTCTAACCTATCATAACACTGGTCCACCGCAAGCCCTGGCACAAGAAAAATAAAACGATATAAAAGCGGCTTTTAAACTCATTTTCTTTTTACATTTTTTTAAACTGCTGGCAGGGGGGGCGATACTCCTCCTGGGTGACTGATGTGTTGGTGGACCTGGTGGTCAGCAGATTGGTGGATGCTGTGGTCATGCCAGCAGGCTGCAGGGAAGTGGCTTCTCCACTTCAAGAGAGAGGCTGATGGGTTGGTGAAGTGCTGGCAGCGCTCAGAGGCTTTTGGAGGCTGCACAGCTGCAGGACGAGTTGAGTCCTTGCTATTGTCGAGACAGGAACAAACAGGCAGGCTTTGGCGTCAAGTCCACAGCTAGTCTTCAGTTCTTGAGTTCTTCGGCTCTTCTTTGTCCTTCTCCTTCTTGGGTCAGGTGAATCTGAGTTCATGGTGTCAGGGGGCCACCTAAATACTGAATGTAGGGGTGTTCAGGGTATTGAAGGGTAGTAGCCACTGGGCTACTTACTCGTGGGGTTACTACATCACATATATGACCACTTCCAGTGGAGAGTGGGCATAACCCTGTCCCAGACTTCTTAATTCTACCAAAAACAAAATGGTGGAACCCTTCCTCCGTGGAGAAATTCAGGCAGCCCACCTTAGGGGTGTGACTAGCCTGGTAGTGCAACACGTCTACTTGCATAGCTAATTTTCCACATGTCCTGTTGCCAAATGAGCCTCAGGGCAAGGGGTGGCATCTCCCAGGTCTGGGGAAGCCGGGGTCGCATATCAAAGACAGTAGGGGCTTTGAAGTCCCTGGCTTTGGTGGGCAGATTTACTAGCCATCCTGCTGGAGGAGGTTTAAACACCGTCCTCCAGAGCAGGCATTGTTTCTGGCCTCATAGAGCTTGGGCTCTCACCTCTAAGGCATCAGACACTTGCCTGTGGTGGCAGGCTGCCCGATACTAGTCAGCCAGCACACTGGAGGACTAGTAGGTTTTAAGGGGCACCTCCAAGATGCCCTTGGGGTGCATGTCATAATAAATTTTGTACTGGAATCAGTACCGATATATTAAGACAAGGTGTTTGATACCAAACACAATAGGTTTTAATGAAGCCATCATGTAGCTGGGGAACTCGTAATGACCTGTGCCTAGTACATGCACTGTTCACTTGTACTATCTAGCAATTGATCTAGACAGCACAGAGGCATGTCTGCTCGTGCAGATATGCCCTCACATGTAATATAATGCACCCTGCCTTAGGGCTAAAAGCCCTGCTGTAGGGGTGAATTACATATATTACATGCAGTGACTTTGGCATGGTACACAGTGAGATTGCCATGTCATGTTTTCACTCATGGTTTGCACCATGTCACGCAGTCTGCAATGGCAGGCTGCATCCCATTTGTATGTGGGATACCTTAGGGCGGGATAATACATTCTGCAGCCCTTAGGGACCCTCTTTCGTACCCATGCCCTAGGTACCAGGGGTACCACATACTAGAGACTTACAGGGGTGCCAAAGTGTGTACCATTTGGTTTACAATTAGTACATTCTAGCGTATTTTAGGGAAAAAGCACTGGCACCGGGGCCTGTTTTGCAGGTTCGAATAACACAAGAACAAAATTAACCCCTAATGAAGGAGGTGAGCCATAAATGAACAGCAGGATACAATAATACAAATTGTGAGTTTGACAATGTCAAGGGAAGTTGGCAACCTACCAAATTCCTCCACCGTGGAAAAGGAGGTAACGGGCCACTGGACCAGACTTCAAGAAGTCCAACACATTCATACATAGCATTCAACATCACACTCAGTCTAGATCACACATGGAGGGCTTAGAAGTTCTTCCCTCATGTACTGATATGAACAACTAGAATTAAACCAGACATCACACATAATGAAAGAAAGTTCCTCATGTACAACCACTAAATATTTATCAGCATACCACAAACAAGACATATCTCGTCATAAATGGAAAATGTTAGGACAGTGTTACATCATTCACATCTTAGATTGCATAAGAATATAAAGAATACCACAGAGTAGATTAAGGACCACATAGAAGACAGGTCTCCTTGGCTGATAATAGACTGACTGTGTTGCAGGCTCCCTGATCTGAAACGTCATCTCCGGATACCGTGGTTCCCTTCTGTTCGTGAACGGGCTACACACACCTACTGCTATGACCCTTTGTTGACTAATTCTCGCAATGGAACTACCAAGTTCTGAAAAAGCTCTAGACCTGTAAGTAAAGGAAGGGACGAAACATATGTTGGTTGTTCTCTTCTTAATTTCACCTAGAAATACGACATGCAAGCGTGTAAAGAACACTAAAAACTAAATAAATTAACCAAAAAAAGATAATTAAATGAGATTATGAACAGCCTGATTCATGGAAGGACCAGATCCAAGACAGGGCCACCTATCTATTCTTCTACAGTGGGTATTGAATCTGTGAGTTAACCTGTGGTGTTCGCATTCTTTTTATTCTTATGCACAATTGTCTGGGATAGGGTGTCCTATCCAAGGTTACCTGAATGCAATAATGCACCAGCCCAATAAATTGGATACTGCTAGCAACTAGCTATTATTGGAGATTCAAGGATCTGGGGCCCCTACCAAGGTTCTCCCATATTTAAGATTTATAATGGTAGGGTACCACAATATCTTACCTAACATATGGTCTGACAAAAATAATGTGCACTAAATATAATTTATAACAACGTGGCTCGTTAAGTTGAGTTAATGAAAGAAAATCTAAATCGAAAGGGATTGAATAATTGTAAGCAATATTTGGTATGTGATGCATCTTCTAAAAAATAGTTTTGCTAATGATATTCCAATATACACCAGTCACTGCACTTCACTTCAATAATATACAAATGAATGATACAGAAAACACTGTTGGCAGGGTGTCACTGTGCCAATGCTATACGTAACTGCAGATGTTTAGTAATCAAGCACTTTGTACAAAGGGTATGACTATCTATCCATCTATCTATCTATCTATCTATCTATCTATCTATCTATCTATCTATCTATCTATCTATCTATCTATCTATCTATCTATCTATCTATCTATCTATCTATCTATCTATCTATCTATCTATCTAACTATCTATCTATCTATCTATCTATCTATCTATCTATCTATCTGTTGGACTTGGCCCTTCTGGCAGGTTCACCCCTGAACTTTTTGCCTAGTGATTTCTGGTCTTTGCGCACTTTGACACTGTGGCGCAGTGTAAAGTGCGTGCTCTCCCTGAGTGCGTGTGTGAGATTGGCCTGCTCTCCCATAGGAATGCATGGCGAATGACTGTGTCCCTGGTAGTTCCTGATGCGTGAGGCGTGCATGGTCAAATTTGGTATGTGCGAACTCGTGAGAGTGAATGCTGCGCAATGGTATGTGCGGCGTGTATGTGTCTTGTGCGGAAGCGCCACTTCTAGACATGGCTGTGTATGTGCTGTGAAGGTGCTGGCGTGTGATTGGCTGGAGCTGGCTGGGATGCCAGGCTCCAGGAAGTCTGTGTGGGTCTGCCCCGGTGGTGAATGGAGAGATTAGCATGAGTGATGTGTGGGAGGAGTGTACCTGTGTCCTGGATGGGCTGGGTTTTCCCCACACAATGCTGGCTCCGCCCCCCCCTGTGGTGTGACTGATGACCCTAGCCTACCTGATGAATGAAAGGGGTGGTTGAGCCATCAACAGTGCTCACAGACCAGCTGCGACTGGTTCTGCCCCCACCCTGCACCTACAGACAAAGGAAAAGGTGTATAAAAGAGGGGCTGTGACCCCATGAAAATGTTCTTGTTCCCAACTTGAATCTGACCAGGGGCATGCTGCTGCTGGGGCCCGGGGGAAGGCTTGCCTCCCTGGGCCCTGCCCAGCCCCTGGACTTTTGCTGGACTGTGGAATGCCCTAAAGCGCCTGGGAGCGCTTGTTCTTTGCCCTAGCGCTGTGGAGCGCTGTGTCTTGCCCTTATAGCGCCTGGGAGCGCTGGATTGTCTACTAAGCGCTTGGGAGCGCTTCCTTTCTGCCACAGCGCGCTGAGAGCGCTTTGTTTGCCAAGCCGGTGCCCACCCGGCATTTGTGGAGTTCTGCTGCGCTCGGTATTTATTTTACGAGTGCCCACCTCGCTTTATTGTTATTTTAAAGCCGGTGCCCACCCGGCATTTGCCCGCTGTAATTGCCGATTTTGAAGCCCCTGGCGAGTGCCCACCTCGCCAGGGACCGTGCCGCTATTTTTGTGGCCATAGCGAGAGCCCACCTCGCCTTATTTAAATTATCGGGAGCTCACCCCGTGTGGAAATCACCGCCGCAGCCCAGGGTGTTTTGAAAACGTTGCCGGGCCGCTGCCAAGTGCGACCCGGAAGTCCTGCCTCCATACCCCCAGGGCCGCGCTGCCATTGGCGGCCCCAGAGGAAGTCAGGCGGATTGTGGTGTGACGGGGCCAGGCAAGAGAAGCAGGAAGCAGCCTGCACGTCCTGCCTGCCGAGGCTCCCGAGTGAGAGGGAGAGCCCCGGGGCAAAAGAGCAGAGGCGCGGCCACCAGCGAGGCCCGGAGGAGGGGAGCCCCACCCGCGGCACCTGAGCAGCAGCCGGAGCACCAGGGACGATCCCCGCCGCCGGACCGGGTGAGTGACGGCCCGCAGTGTTGTTCTGGTGAAGGGGGAGGCGTCGGGGCACATTTGCCGGTGCCCGCCCCCCCCGCCTCAGTGCTCTCCCCGAGTGAGGGGAAGGGTTGGTGAAGCCCTGAGAGGGCTCCGTGGGCCATAATCATTTTGAGTCCCCAGGTGGGGGACTCCACCGATTGCCCCACATTTGTTTCAGAGCCCGGAGAGGCTCCAGAGACGATCGCATTTTTGTGTTCAGAGCCTAGCGAGGCTCTAGGGGGCACTTCTTTGAGCCCCGTGAGGCTCCCCTGCCCACAGTTGTATTCAGAGCCCAGAGGGGCTGCATTGCTTCGTTTTGAGCCCTGAGAGGCTCAGGGGCCATTTGTTTATTCAGAGCCTGCGAGGCTCCCACGTTGGCCCATCCTTGCTTGCACCGGTTGCCCAGCACTTTGTGGGCAACTGCTTCGTTTAGGACCCTGACTTTGGACACAGGGCGTCCTAGCCCTAGAGAGGCCAGTTGGCCTAGGGACTGCCACAGGTGGTGGCTAATGTGATTTTTGCGCTATTGTGTTGTCCTGCACCGCTGAATGTGTTGTTGATGCATCATGTGCCTTGCTCCTTACACCGCTGAACGTGTGTTGATGCGTCATGTGTTCCCTGCACCTCTGAATGTATTGTTGATGCATCATGTGTTTTCCCTCCTTACACCGCTGAATGTATGTTATGCATCATGTGTTTTGTCCCCAGGTCTATACCCCTAAATGTATGGTGATATTTAGTTGGTTGTTCTTGCTAGTACAGGTGGTGCTAGTGAGGTCCTGGTTCCCTGCGTGACCTGTTCCTAAGGTGGTTAGGATTGCGTAGGGAGTACTTACCTGATTACCAGTAGTTACTTGTGTTATGCTACAGTGATTTTCTGTTATGTGCTAAGTGATATTTCAAGGGCTTGATACTGAGCTTGCCCCCTGACCAGAGTCCCAGGACCAGTGGACTCTATTGTGCCTGCCCTGACAAATTGCTGGGACTTGTCTGATCTCTCTTGGGCCCCTGGGGCCTCTCTAAAATGTGCCTCGCTCATTCCCCTCGGCAGCCCGTCCAAGCCTCGAGCAGCACCGCTCTCCCCTGAGCCGTGCCGCTTCGCTGGGCCGCCTGCATCCTGCCTTCCCCTCCTCTTCTGAGCCGCACACATTCGTCGCCCCAGAGAAACGCTTGTACCTTGCCGGTGGCCCGCTCAAGCCTCGAGCCGCACCACTCTCCCCTGAGTCGTGCCGCTTCGCTGGGCCGCCCGCTCAAGTTTACTAAGGAGGTCACTCGCATTATCCCTGCAACCAGGTCGGGAGATACTGTCCGTTAGGCTCTATGTTTAAGTTCTAGGCCTACAAGTATTGTATTCTAAGTTCTAAAAGTGCTGATTCCTGACAGTGGTCCAGGTGGCCCTGTCTTGTACATATCCCCTGTAAATTCTGCCCGTGCCCCTGGCACAATGTAAAGTGTGTGTTTTATCTAATGTGTTTTGGTGTAATACAAAGGCTATTTTTATATATAACCTTGTGTGGAGTTTCCTTTGTGGTGGGCCTTGGGTGTTGTTGCTGGGGTGCGTGCCCAAATACTTAACTCATATCGCCTCCAAGTTTAGCCTTGCTGCTCGCGCCACGTTACCTAGAGGGCGAGTAGGGGTTATCTTGGCGTGTAACTCCCTTGCCCTGACTTAGGAGTGGTGGTCTCTGACTGACTTTGGCGAAAGCCCTGGCCAGCCAGGGATCCCGTTTCTAACATTGGACGCAGCGGTGAGGATAAGGATTTGTGTTTGCGCTGTACCACAGTGGCGACAGGCCACACTACAAAATTCTGCATTTTAGATAAATCACATTTTGGGGATTATTGTATGGAGTTTGCTAAAAATGTAATTTCTGTGGAAATGTGTTTCTTGTGCACTTTGAGTTAGGTGTCCCTAGCTCGGGAGGGTAGATCATCCCCCTAAGTGCAGTGTGTTTTCTGGATTCACCAGAAGGGTGGGATCCAGTGGTGGCAGCATAAGTGTGTTCAGTGCATGTGTCCCCCGTCCCTGCCCTGGAGTTATGGTACCTGTGTCACGTGTGGTCAGGTTGAGAAATCAGGGGTGGTAGAAACTGCCTTACCAGTCTGGGGAGGGGTGTGTGTGGATGAATGGTGTGTGGCACTGGACATGTGTGTGAGTTCTCTGGATGGGGAGCTTGCTGAATGCTTGTGTACTCTTGTTTTGCTCAGATACCTAAAGTTCCGTGTGTTAAACTTTTCCCAAGAACGTCTGCAGACAGTGGAGCCTGCTTTTGATTTCTGTGGTCTATTTAGAGACAGATGTTGGAGTTGGTAATGTTCTGGGCGGAGAGAGGCATAGGGGATGGAGTGATTCCAAAAGGAGTGGCTGAGGTGTCTTCCAGCCCAGTGTGGTGGAAGAGGTTAAGTGTAGCCCAGCTAGGTCTCGGTGTAGGGGCTCACGTCCTGTCTCAAGAGGAGAAGGAGTGGGTGGGACTGCATGTCTCCAGGTGCCCGAAACCCAGTGTCAGGGCCTGGAATGTTTCTGCAGGGAACGTCAGGTCGGGGGCCTAGGCTGTACCAATAGGTCATTTGAGGAAGATCTCCCATAGTATTTGAAGAATGTAGAACAACAGTGAACATGATTTCATGGGTGGGCCTGAAGCTCATGGGAGTTTCCCCTGTCCCTGTGCTATTGTGTTAATTGTTGGGGAGTGACCCTAAGGAAGGTTCTGGTCTTCCAGCCCAGTGTGGTGGAAGTGGCTCAGAGGAGCACAAGCCTGGTCTTCGTAGTCTGAGTGGTTTTTTCTTAGGAACACCAGGTGAGGGAGCCTAGCATGTCCGTATGGAGCGTCCTTCTAGGGAGATCTCCCAGTGTGGAGAGAACGTGGAGCGCCTGTAAGCAGGGCTCTAGTAGTTCTGTTATCTGGCAGTACCGCTCCAGTTGGGAGGGTGCAGAAGTCCAGATGGAGGGGTGCGAGGGGGATAGGTTCCCCAGTGGAGTAACCAGTGGGTCAGGGGCCAACCAGAAGGGTTGTGTCGCCAAGGAGTGACCAGGGTGATGCCACTTCTGTCCTGAGTGTCAGGCAGACTTGTACACAACACATTAGTTCTGTGTCACCCTCAAGGAAGTCCTGGTGCGCCAGGCATCTGACCAAAGGGGTACGTCCCTCGGTTGGGGAGCCAGTAGCCGGTGTGTCCGGATCTGGACGTAAGGGCAGCTGTACGTAGTGTCCTGAAGTTACAAGAAGGAACTCCTGCCTGAAGAGAAGGAACCGGGTAAGCTGTATGGGGGATTGACCTGCAGTGGTTGCCTTGCTGCTGAAGGAGGAGTGAATTTGAATCCCAGGTGGTAGACCAGTTAGGGGAGCTGTGACTTTGTCATGACCAGCCTGGTGTCCTGTAGGCACCGCACTGAGCCGCGTCTGCCTTCGGCCGCGCAGCCTATGCCGCTCGCTGTCCCCGTCTCGACGCGGTCCGCGAGCCGCCGCCTGCGCCGCACCTGGCATCCCGCAAAGTGCAACGCCTCACTACACCGATCTTGTGCTGGTCTGACCGTGGTCACTGCTGCTGAGGAAGTAAGGTCCCGAACTGGTGGGAGAGTTGTGTTCTGGAGGGTGCTTCAGAAGTAGAGGTAGGGTGGGGCATTCTGGCCCGTGACCTCTGGTCAGCCTGAGGGTGCGGACCGTAGGTTGAAGGACCAGTGGTAGTTTGGAACTACACTGAGAAAGGGAGTGGAGAATGACTATGTAGGCCAGGGGTTACCACCCCCCACTCTGTGGATTGGTAGGGACCAGTGGTATCTGGGTGGCCTAGGGCCTGGTCCTAGCCGTGGACAACTAAGGAGTACCAGTGGGGTAGCCTAGTTGGGCCTGTTTTTTTTTTAAAGTGTGTGCTTGTCTTATGGATCAACGTGGCGTAGAACCGGAGGGTGTCCCTGCAGTGCGGGCCCGCGTCCGTGTTCTATCGCCCCAAGCAGGGAAGTCCATCACGGTGGTGATTGTTCTCCCCTGCGTTTTGGCTGGAAGGGGGTTGTGTTGGACTTGGCCCTTCTGGCAGGTTCACCCTGAACTTTTTGCCTAGTGATTTCTGGTCTTTGCGCACTTTGACACTGTGGCGCAGTGTAAAGTGCGTGCTCTCCCTGAGTGCGTGTGTGAGATTGGCCTGCTCTCCCATAGGAATGCATGGGGAATGTCTGTGTCCCTGGTAGTTCCTGATGCGTGAGGCGTGCATGGTCAAATTTGGTATGTGCGAACTCGTGAGAGTGAATGCTGCGCAATGGTATGTGCGGCGTGTATGTGTCTTGTGCGGAAGCGCCACTTCTAGACATGGCTGTGTGTGTGCTGTGAAGGTGCTGGCGTGTGATTGGCTGGAGATGGCTGGGATGCCAGGCTCCAGGAAGTCTGTGTGGGTCTGCCCCGGTGGTGAATGGAGAGATTAGCATGAGTGATGTGTGGGAGGAGTGTACCTGTGTCCTGGATGGGCTGGGTTTTCCCCACACAATGCTGGCTCCGCCCCCCTGTGGTGTGACTGATGACCCTAGCCTACCTGATGAATGAAAGGGGTGGTTGAGCCATCAACAGTGCTCACAGACCAGCTGCGACTGGTTCTGCCCCCACCCTGCACCTACAGACAAAGGAAAAGGTGTATAAAAGAGGGGCTGTGACCCCATGAAAATGTTCTTGTTCCCAACTTGAATCTGACCAGGGGCATGCTGCTGCTGGGGCCCGGGGGAAGGCTTGCCTCCCTGGGCCCTGCCCAGCCCCTGGACTTTTGCTGGACTGTGGAATGTCCTAAAGCGCCTGGGAGCGCTTGTTCTTTGCCCTAGCGCTGTGGAGCGCTGTGTCTTGCCCTTATAGCGCCTGGGAGCGCTGGATTGTCTACTAAGCGCTTGGGAGCGTTTCCTTTCTGCCACAGCGCGCTGAGAGCGCTTTGTTTGCCAAGCCGGTGCCCACCTGGCATTTGTGGAGTTCTGCTGCACTCGGTATTTATTTTACGAGTGCCCACCTCGCTTTATTGTTATTTTAAAGCCGGTGCCCACCCGGCATTTGCCCGCTGTAATTGCCGATTTTGAAGCCCCTGGCGAGTGCCCACCTCGCCAGGGACCGTGCCGCTATTTTTGTGGCCATAGCGAGAGCCCACCTCGCCTTATTTAAATTATCGGGAGCTCACCCCGTGTGGAAATCACTGCCGCAGCCCAGGGTGTTTTGAAAACGTTGTCGGGCCGCTGCCAAGTGCGACCCAGAAGTCCCGCCTCCATACCCCCAGGGCCGCGCTGCCATTGGCGGCCCCAGAGGAAGTCAGGCGGATTGTGGTGTGACGGGGCCAGGCAAGAGAAGCAGGAAGGAGCCTGCATGTCCTGCCTGCCGAGGCTCCCGAGTGAGAGGGAGAGCCCCGGGGCAAAAGAGCAGAGGCGCGGCCACCAGCGAGGCCCGGAGGAGGGGAGTCCCGCCCGCGGCACCTGAGCAGCAGCCGGAGCACCAGGGACGATCCCCGCCGCCGGACCGGGTGAGTGACGGCCCGCAGTATTGTTCTGGTGAAGGGGGAGGCGTCGGGGCACATTGCCGGTGCCCGCCCCCCCCCCCTCAGTGCTCTCCCCGAGTGAGGGGAAGGGTTGGTGAAGCCCTGAGAGGGCTCCGTGGGCCATAATCATTTTGAGTCCCCAGGAGGGGGACTCCGCCGATTGCCCCACATTTGTTTCAGAGCCCGGAGAGGCTCCAGAGACGATCGCATTTTTGTGTTCAGAGCCTAGCGAGGCTCTAGGGGGCACTTCTTTGAGCCCTGCGAGGCTCCCCTGCCCACAGTTGTATTCAGAGCCCAGAGGGGCTGCATTGCTTCGTTTTGAGCCCTGAGAGGCTCAGGGGCCATTTGTTTATTCAGAGCCTGCGAGGTTCCTACGTTGGCCCATCCTTGCTTGCACCGGTTGCCCAGCACTTTGTGGGCAACTGCTTCGTTTAGGACCCTGACTTTGGACACAGGGCGTCCTAGCCCTAGAGAGGCCAGTTGGCCTAGGGACTGCCACAGGTGGTGGCTAATGTGATTTTTGCGCTATTGTGTTGTCCTGCACCGCTGAATGTGTTGTTGATGCATCATGTGCCTTGCTCCTTACACCGCTGAACGTGTGTTGATGCGTCATGTGTTCCCTGCACCTCTGAATGTATTGTTGATGCATCATGTGTTTTCCCTCCTTACACCGCTGAATGTATGTTATGCATCATGTGTTTTGTCCCCAGGTCTATACCCCTAAATGTATGGTGATATTTAGTTGGTTGTTCTTGCTAGTACAGGTGGTGCTAGTGAGGTCCTGGTTCCCTGCGTGACCTGTTCCTAAGGTGGTTAGGATTGCGTAGGGAGTACTTACCTGATTACCAGTAGTTACTTGTGTTATGCTACAGTGATTTTCTGTTATGTGCTAAGTGATATTTCAAGGGCTTGATACTGAGCTTGCCCCCTGACCAGAGTCCCAGGACCAGTGGACTCTATTGTGCCTGCCCTGACAAATTGCTGGGACTTGTCTGATCTCTCTTGGGCCCCTGGGGCCTCGCTAAAATGTGCCTCGCTCATTCCCCTCGGCAGCCCGTCCAAGCCTCGAGCAGCACCGCTCTCCCCTGAGCCGCGCCGCTTCGCTGGGCCGCCTGCATCCTGCCTTCCCCTCCTCTTCTGAGCCGCACACATTGGTCGCCCCAGAGAAACGCTTGTACCTTGCCGGTGGCCCGCTCAAGCCTCGAGCCGCACCACTCTCCCCTGAGTCGTGCCGCTTCGCTGGGCCGCCCGCTCAAGTTTACTAAGGAGGTCACTCACATTATCCCTGCAACCAGGTCGGGAGATACTGTCCGTTAGGCTCTATGTTTAAGTTCTAGGCCTACAAGTATTGTATTCTAAGTTCTAAAAGTGCTGATTCCTGACAGTGGTCCAGGTGGCTCTGTCTTGTACATATCCCCTGTAAATTCTGCCCGTGCCCCTGGCACAATGTAAAGTGTGTGTTTTATCTAATGTGTTTTGGTGTAATACAAAGGCTATTTTTATATATAACCTTGTGTGGAGTTTCCTTTGTGGTGGGCCTTGGGTGTTGTTGCTGGGGTGCGTGCGCAAATACTTAACTCATATCGCCTCAAGTTTAGCCTTGCTGCTCGCGCCACGTTACCTAGAGGGCGAGTAGGGGTTATCTTGGCGTGTAACTCCCTTGCCCTGACTTAGGAGTGGTGGTCTCTGACTGACTTTGGCGAAAGCCCTGGCCAGCCAGGGATCCCGTTTCTAACACTATCTATCTATCTATCTATCTATCTATCTATCTATCTATCTATCTATCTATCTATCTATCTATCTATCTATCTATCTATCTATCTATCTATCTATCTATCTATTTATCTATCTATCTATCACAATGTTAGTAAATCATCCAACAGCTGTGAAGACATTTGTGCATGCACTTATTAAAACGCAATAAAATGATTTAATTGCTCGCAATTGTAACCTGTACAAGGGTTTCAACATATCCTATGCTGTAATGGCAATACAAGGAAGTACATACTATTCCTAGGGCCGGTCTGTGACAGCCAGACACTGGCAGAACATCATACTTGTATTTCCAGACAGTCACAACATTTTTTCTGACTATCTGACCCTTGATTATGTGAGAATCAAGTACACTGGCACTTTCCCAGGCACATGCGTCAGTGCGCATGGGCCTGCCAAAGTTTATAACTTGAATAGGGCTTAAGGGCTTACTTTACGCTAGCTCTAGCCTTCTTTTCTCGATGGTTTTGCAGGACTACCTCCATATGCCATGCAGCAGCATCATTTTTTTAATGCAGCCCCAGGTACGTAGGTCATCAGCCTTGTACTCCATGAGGCTGCATGTCATTTATCTGATCCCAGCCTCACTACCCCACCTTTTCTCAAGTCATCTAAGGGTGGCAAGGGATCAGCAAACATCAGTAAATCCCACCCCACCCTGTGATGAGTTGTTAAAAGGTAGGGTTACAGTGCAATAGTGGCAACATATCACATGAAGATACCTTATGTATGGAACTATGAACCTGTCTGTCTGGGGCCTGGAGGAAAGAGTAGGCAGCACTGAGCACAGGAGGGTGGTGAAGGAGCTGGCTGGGGCCTGCCAATGGCATGAGAAAGGCAACCACCATGAGAAAAAAAGCATTGGCAAAGCCAATAGGTTTTGCCTATGCAAGAGCTATTGGCTTGGGCCATAGTGTTTTTGCCATATTGCACACTAGAGTGGATGCTGTTCAACTTGGCTAAACGTTAGTGGGATAGAGGAGAGCCGGTGGTGTCTTAGAGTGGAATGGCAAAGAGTGGAGTAGAGTGTCATAGAGTGGAGTGGCATAGAGTGTTGTGTATTGGAGTGGTACAGAGTGGAGTGGCATAGAGTAGAGTGGACTAGTGTATAGTACATTGGCATTAAGTGTTGCATGTAAGAGTTCATGGGTGCAAAGTACAGTAAAGTGGCGTAGAGTGCAGTGGTGCAGAGTGGAGTGGCAAGAGTGCAGTGGCAATATAGTGGTGCAGAGTAGAGTGTATGTATAATTCTGTAGAGTGCAGTGGCCTAGTGTATAATTCTTTAGAGTGCTGTGGCATACAGTGGAATGCTGCAGAGCGCAGTGGCATGAAGTGATGTAGAGCAGAGAGGCATAGATTGCAGAGACGTAGAGTGTATTGTCATAGAATGCATAACTGCAGAGTAGAGCGGCATAGAGTTCAGTAGCGTAGGGTACAGTGTTGCAGAGTAGAGTTGCTTAGAGTGCAGTGGCATTTAGTACATTGGTGCAGAGTATAGTGCAGTGGCCCAGAGTGCAGTGGCATACAGTGTAGTGGCGTAGAGTGCAGTGGTGTAGAGCAGAGTAGAGTGTAGTGGAGTAAAGTGGCATGGAGTGGCGTAGAGTAGAGTGGAATGGTGTACAGTGCATTGGCATGGAGTGTTGCTGACTATGGTGGCATAGAGTGCAGCAGCATAGAACTCAGCAGCATACAATGCAGCATCGTAGAATGCAGTGTTGTACATGTAGTGATGAATAGTAAAGAGCAGTGGCGTGGAGTGCAGTGGTTCAGCGTGGAGTGGAACAGAGTAGAGTGTCGTAGAGTGCAGTGGCTTAGGGTACAGTGGCATAGAGTACAGTGTGCAGAGTAGAGTATAGTGGCCTAGAGTCGAGTGGCATAGACTGCAGTGGTGTAGAGTACTGCAGAGATGCAGAGCAGAGTGACATAGAGTGTATTAGCTTAGAGTACAGTAATGCAGACTAGAGTGACAGAGAGTTTTGTGGTGGAGAGTACAGTGTTGCAGAGTAGAGTGTCATACAGTGCAGTGGTGTAGAATGGCGTAAAGTGCATTGGTGTAGAATGCATTGGCATAAAGTGGCATAGAAAGAGGTGAGCAAAGTACAGTGCATTGGCATAGAGTAGAGTGGCAAAGAGTGGAGCGGTGCAGAGTTGAATAGAGTGCAGTGGTATACAGTACATTGTTTCAGAGTTCAGTGAAGAGGAGTGGTGCAGGGTAGAGTGCAGTGGCATAGAATAGAGTGGCATAGAGTGTAATGGTGTAGAGTACAGTGGCATGGAGTACAGTGGTACAGAGTAGATTAGAGTGATGTACAGTGGATTGCCGTAGAGTGCAGGGGCATAGAGTTGAGTGGTGCAGAGTAGAGTGCATGGGCATAGAGTGCAGTGGGGTAATGTGAAGTGGTGTAACGTGCAGTGGCATAGAGTGCAGTGTTGGAGAGTGGAATTGTGTAGCATAGAGTTGAGTGGCCTAGACTGGAGTGGTGTAGAGTGCAGTGGCAAAGACTGCACTGGTGTAGAGTAGAGTGGCGTAGAGTGCATTGGCATGGAGTGCAGTTGTGCAGCGTAGAGTAGAGACGAATAGAGTGATGTGGCGTAGAGTGAAGTGGTGTAGAGTGGAGTGGTGCAGAGTGGAGTGCAGTGCAGTGGCACAGAGTGCATTGGCGTTGAGTGGTGCAGAGTAGAGTGCAGTGGCGTGGAGTGGAGTGGTGGAGAGTAGAGTGGAGTGACATAGAGTGGCGTATGCTTGGTGTAGTGGCACATTGCCATTACAGTCAACACATTTTCAGTTGAAATGACCATTACATTTGCACATGCATACAGTTTTAATAATAAAACTCTGTAGCGCACAAACAATAATGTGTGGAAATGGCATCACCTAGCGTACTGATTTGTTTTTTTATCATATTAAGTTTTGTTTGGAAAACACTCCAGAATTAACAAAATATTTGCTTCATTTGTGCATTTCAAATTCTGATATTTTAAGAAATACTTGTGCAGTTCATTTAGATGTTGTGTGCTAGAAAAAAACTCTCTCCTGCCCCCAGTATCCACCAAGATTGTCACTTAAATCCTTTCACTTTAATGACATGGACTGGTGCATGTTGGCAGAAAAATCGACATACCTGGGCAGAGGTTGCCCACGCAAATTGGAAAAAATGTGGTCCCCATAATGTTCATTTCGAGGGATGGGAGAGTAGCCCCTGTGTGAACACAGGGCAGCCCACATCCAATGTGTTTTTCAACGTGTTATTTCTGCATAAACCATTGCATTGTTGACTTCCAATTTACATTTGCCTCATATACGACTTAAATGATATCCAATACCTTCGTGCCCCATGAGTATGCTGGACTGCTTATTTGTATTTAATTGCCTCCTAAAATGTAATAAAAAGATTTATATTAAAAAAATCTTTCACTTTGAAGTCAGAGAAAGAAAAGTAAACACCCACATCTCTCCTAAGACAGAGTCTGACATTTGGCCTCCTTTGAATTCACAGCAAATTGTGACAAGATAAGAATAAGATTTACAGACCTGTTAACAGAAAGGAGCACTCCTGGAAGAATACAAGGCAAGGTAGTGTGAGGAGGCTTTACACAATGGGAGGGACAAACACACACTGGAGAGCCTAAAAAATATAAAGCCAGCAAACAGAAAGCCAGAAAATGGGAGTTACAAACCACAAAGCCAGTGGTAAGCAGTGGGAAGAATGCATTATTATTTGTATCATTTATTTAGAAACTTATAGAGTGCACAGCTACCTCCCATACCTCCCACGGAGGTGTCCCGGTGCTAAGGCAGTCGAACCACACAGGGCACACACAAGGATTAGGAACGCTTGAAGAGCCAGGGTTTTAGAGCTAGCCTGAAGGCTGATTCTCGTTCCGTCAATCGGAGAGGGAGCGGCATGGCATTCCAGAGTTTTGCGGTCCTTACCGCAAATGCTCTGCCGCCTCACCTCGACTTACGAAAGCAGGGAATGGTGAGGAACTTCAAGTGGTTCGATCTCAAGGCCCGGTCATGTTGGTAGTGTTGGAGTCTGACTCTCAGGTATGCCGGGCCTCGGACCCTTGTGGCTCTGTAAGCCAGGATGAGCGTCTAAAATTATTTTCTCCTGATGACGGGCAGCCAGTAAAGGCTTCTCAGGTGGGTAGTGATGGAGTGAAGGTAAGGCACCTTACAGATCAGTCTGGCTGCAGCATTCTGAATCATTTGCAGTCTGCGGATCAGATATGCAGGAAGTCCTAAGTAGAGACCATTGGCGTAGTCCAGATGAGATGTAATTAAGGCATGAACTACCATCCTCCTGCAGTCCAACTGGAGGAAGTGGAGGAACTTCCTCAGGTTTCGCAGTTTCCAGAAGCAAGAGGAGGAGACCTGCCGAATCTGGGACTTACAAGAAAGGTCATTATCAAATCTAAACGTCAAATTTCTCACCGAGTCGACTGGCTCAGGTGGGGGATTCAGTTCTTGTGGCCACCAGAGCTTAGAGGGTGTAGAGGTCCGTTGGTTGAAGAAGAGCACCTTGGTTTTTTCTGAGTTCAGCTTTAGGCAATTTTGGGTCATCCAAGCCGAGGTGTTACTTAGACACCTTCTGAAGTTGACAAAAGCAGCCTCCTCACCTTCACCCCGAAGGATTCGAACAAGGCTGCAAGAAGAGAAAGGTATACATTGAAAAGAAGAGGACTCAATGCTGATCCTTGGGAAACCCACAAACAAGGGGCTTCTGGGAAGAGGCGAAGGGGGGTAGAAAAACTTGTTGTGACCGGTTCTCAAGAAAGGACCAGATCCAAGACAGGGCTGTGCTCCCAGCCGTCATCAGCATCGAACGGGTTAAGGATTGGCAGTAGGAATGCCTGTTTCCATGCTGCTGGAAAAATGCCTAAACTCAAAGAAGAGTTCCAGATCTGGTTCGGGGGGCATTAAAACAGGGGACCGGAAGTTTAAAGAACTGGACTGGGCAGGGATCCCCCAGCGAGCCAGATTACCTTCCAATAGTTTTTTTAAGAAAGCATCAAGAGAAAGTGGACAGAATTTGGTCTGTTATATTCCATATAGGTACCTTATATAGGGGCAGGTAACACTGCAACCTTTCACCTATATCCTTCCCTACATTTCATACGTAATGGTTCATAGGGTCTGACCTTTTACCTAGATACGACACTACATTCAGAACACAGGTTTTTCCCTGGTTCAATATATTATGCATGAGGCATCTTGTCAGCATAGTAGTACCCACAGCAGGATGAACATCTCCTGTATAATATCTATGTTAAAGTTCAAGCCCGACGTCATCCTTTAGGCCGACACAGAAACACAGCCAGGTTGGACCTCTAGGGAGACCTGTGGGTATATATACATCATGTCTTTCATAGACAGACAGAGGAGACCGTGACTTCCCGCTGACACACTGACGTGAGACACTGAGGTTCCTGCATGCAGATGCTCCAGCTAGCAGTGGTCTAACATCCCTTGCGGGATGTCCAACTCGAGAACAGGACGGGGTACCATATTCTTTCCTTTCTCCGGTAATGCGGCTGACTAGACCTTAGAGGGATTCTTGGCATAATGCATAACACCTACACCGATGCTAGATACATTTAGGTATATCTAGGTAGGGAGACATCGTAGGAGTACGCACTTTCTTATCATGTATTTTATGTACTTGTATATATTCATGATTACTGCAAGATGGTAGAACTGTATCATCCCTTTATTTTCGTAGTACTGCTGATCATATATCTCTGCCACTGTCTAATAGTTTTTTATGTACTTGTATATATTCATGATTATGTACTTGTATATATTCATGATTACTGCAAGATGGTAGAACCGTATCATCCATTTACTTTCGTAGTACTGCTGATCATCATATATCTCTGCTACTGTCTAATGGTTGTTACAGCAAATCTATTCTACGTAAGAATAACAACTGTTCAATAAATTCTTATTGAAACGCCCAGACTGTTTAGTCTGTGTATCTCTGAGACAAACTAAGTAAGCACAAGTGACTGAGCGAAAAGTAGTATATTGTTTCCACGATCCTGAGGGATCAGGGTTGTCATGTTCTGAGGTTGCCAGAAACTATTCTCTTCCCGATAAGAGGAGACTCCAGTGGCACTGTGTACTAGCTTAGGCAAAACAGGCTAACATATCCGGTGGTGGTGATCGGAACCTGTCTGCCACAAACCCACAGTTTATGTTATACGAATGTTCAGAACCTGTGTAGGATATATAGGAACTACACGACAGGTCCATGACTCAATACTGTACGGAATAGCATAATGCGCGAGCAGAGACAAGTTGGACGGGAAAATGACGTGGATAAATTGAATTTTGTCCTGGAAAAAGTTCGACAATCCAGCACAGAGGGAGGGGGAGGGAATGACGGTACTATCAAGAGCTGCCGATTTGGTAAAGCATTGAACAATTATGAATAATGCTTTTGCTGAGTTTTCAGCTAATTTAATCCTGTGTATGAACTAGTCCTGCATAGTAATATGCTTAAATTTGCGAAGGTTTTTTAGGGCCTTTCGGTAGGAGAGCTTGGCTGCAGGGTCGTATGATTGTCTCCAGGTGCACTACAATTTTTTACATAGACTTTTCTCAGCTCAGTGCTCTGAGGAAAATCAGGAGTCTGATGGTCTCTTCCTGGAGGAGGTGACTAATCTAGGGGGGGCAACTTTGTTAAGGGCATTGACAACCCAGCTATTTAAGCTTGCTGTCTCTTCATCAGGGTTCCCTGACAACTTAAGGGGGACCGTTTGGAGTGCATTTCCAGGGAAGCTCTCTGAATGTCCCCAAGATGTCTGCAGCAAACCAGACAGCTGTGCTGTCTGGTAGACTTAGACCTAAAAAGGGAGTTGCGGCCGGACTGTTCAAGTTTCCTGCCTGCAGTGCTTAGATGCTTTATAAACAAATAATGCAAAACAAACGGTATTAAAGTATACCCAGTCAGGCCACACTTGTTTCAAAACCATTTATTTTTACATGTGATGGGTTGCTGCCTCCTGCAGTGACATCCACGAACAATACTGACCTTCGCGATTTAAGGGCAAAGTGGCGAGGCGTAGGCTGTTGCTTGGCGCAGGGAGACCAGTACAAATATGATAAAGACTATTCAAAACTCTAAACAGAGTATTTCTTTATAATGCGACTGTCCCAACACATTTCAGTTTAGTAGATTTAAATTATACCAGATCATTAAATAGCGTTGTTATAATTGTTTCTAATGATGAACTTAAGAACATTCATGCCCCACCACTACTGCTCTGACAGCAAAACTGAAGGTCCGTTTTCTTTTGCCCCTTAAACATGGCATAGTGTGTTACTCTCAACTGAGAAACATTATACTCTTTAGTTGTTATGCAGTGCGTGCCCCGAATGGTGGATTTGAGGGCGCTCTCATCTGGCAATAAATGAAAAGCTGGCACTGTGAATAAAAAATAGTTGGCTAAGATCACATATTATGTTCAAGCGGAAGCCAAAGTCAAGGCATTGGTTTCCTGGTTCCACATTGTGCAATTAACCTGCTTCATGGTTCTCTCTTTTTCTCTTCCATTTTAGATCAAAACTTAATGCTTCGTGTTTAACTATTTGTGGCACTAAATCAGTGCACAGTGTTACAAACTCCCGGGCTATGCATGTTTCACAAGGATTGATGGTCGTAGTGTTTGGGGAGGGTGATTTTACACACCCTTGAGCAGCGCATTGAGAATGTTTTCTCCTTAAAGCTGAAAGTCTTTATTCATTGTCATCTATTCTTGTTTTAATCCATTCACCTACTCCTCCCACATCACATAATTCGTTCATTCATGGACAATGCAGCCATGTCACCAATCTCCTCCATCCACACAGTATCCCTGAAGGCAAAGCTGGCTGTGGCCACACCATCATAAACACAGTGCTTACTCCACCTATAGATGAGGTGGGTGAGTCGAAATAGTTCCCTAACAATCGCAGGACTTCCATGCCCTGGAAGCCAATGATGCTGGTAAGGTTATAGCTGACAGCAAAGCTGGCCGGTGCTCCACCTTTGAAACACCTTGAAATGCGACCCGTGAACCAGGAGCTGGGTAGAAGGGTACTCACCATCCACACCTTTAAATAAGGCTCAAAGTCAATAAAAAAACTGGGTCACATCAACCCATAGAAAATAATTGTAGAGGTTCAGGTTTTTGGAAAGCGTAAAGGTATTTCTCATTGCTCTGCCACACGGCCAAATTACTCTTGGAAGATCTGCAATATCGTGATTTATTTTCATTGGCCGACGTTACAATTTTTCACAATCTCACGTGCGCCAACGAGCCAAGCTGTTGAACTGTAAGATGGTACGTCACGCGGTTAAATCGTGAGTGACAGGCGTGGTCACGAGGTCTGCGCGGTTAGCGCGCGATGTCTCGACTGTACATTACGCCAAGGCCCATAAAGCGATACACAAGACTGAGAAGGGGGTTTATCATAATTTGCTGAGTGAAATGGCTCCCCTTTTGAATTCCCACTCGCGCTGATTGCTGGTAATTGTACAGCGTTTACCTGTAATTTCGGCTGTCAGCGTTTCCCGGGCTGCCGGCTCGTGGCGTGCCAGGAGGAGCGTTGCCTTTCAGAGTCCTCTCCTCTCTGAGGAGAATCCTCCTCTCTCACGGCAGACGAGACGAGGCTGGGACTTGCCACTTCTTAAAGTGCGTGTCCCTTGGGATTGAAAAGAGGAAGGAGAAAGGAAGGAGGAGGAGGGTTAAAAACAGTCTGTCTGGGAAACGGTGCAATAATAAATTGCTTAATGTTTGTCTCAGAGCTGGAGTCTTTCTCTTCCAGCGAAAATATCAAATAGTCTGCCTGCAAGTTATTAGCATCAGGAAACCTTTCCTCACCCGGTGTGTGGGTTGTAAACCCACATTGGATGTATGTCTAGTTGGCTACGCTTCCTCATGCCAGTTGGCACCAACGAGTAGAACCAAGGAGGCCAGAGAGCAGCTAAACATGCAAACGCCCCAGACAATCCCTGGGTTGAGTTGAAACTCCCACCAAACTCTTTAAGACCGTAGTGGCCATCTGTCAGAGAGTGGGGTGGGGCCAATACAAAAAATATGGCTACAAAGAAATTACATGATGTAATCCTCAGTGGTTTGTCACAATATTCTGATTTTAATATTAACCTGCTAAAATATTGTATCCATGATTTTCGCTAGAAAAATACCATCAAGGTAAGTATACAGAGGACAATATAGATTTACTATAATTAACTCCTCATCTAAGGCCAGATGTACAAGGAATTTCAATAGTGCCAAATAGGGGTTGGCGAGCCAACAAATTAACATGGAGAGTTAAACCAGAACCGAGCCACGGGAATGGCTTGGCTCTTAGAGCCTGTCAACGAGCCGAGTCCTGATGTTTACTATGTAAATCATACAACAAACATCACGTAAAATATGATCAGTCTCTTCAAAAACCATTACAAGCGGGAACCACCCATTGTGAGCCTGAAATGAGTACAGACCTGTGGCGCTGGTGAGCATGAGCAGCAGTGTGAGCGGCGGCGAGAGGCGAGTCTGATCCTAAGCTTGATTAGGAGTCCGCAGCCCCACCTGCCCCGTCTCGTTAGTGTCTCATGCCTCATTAGTGCGGCGGAGGCACTTAGCGGCTCTCAGCTGCGGCATTTATCAGTTTTTCATCTGCTTCATTCATCGCCTGCCAGCCCGACCACCGCCCCAAGGTCGAGGGAGACCAGTGCGGTAGGCGCCCTTTAGTGGGCGGCGGTGAGAGAGGTCCCTCTTGCTCTTTCCCCTGTATAGGGCCCACGTGTTTTTCAGTGAGCAAATGAGCAGAGGTACTTGCCTGCTCAAGAACATCGGTTAGACCTCGCCAGCTTACAGTTTTGAGCAGCACGGAGGGTTGCAGAGGACGCATTGGACTAGGGACAAGACGCAGAGGTCAGGCGAGACCTGCTCTTGTCCTACAACCCGCCCTCCCCCCTTTACAGAGGCTTCAGCAGCAGGACTGCAGGACCTGAGTCGCAAGCCTGAGTCACGGTGCAAGAACTTGAATCATCAATGGTGACGGAGTTGAGGCGAGGCAAGGGGGGAGTGGAAGTGAGAGCGGGGCTACCCATTCAGTTTGGTCGTGGCCCCCAGTTCAGCTCCCGCTTGTCTCCCTTCTGGTCACTCGGAGAACCGATTGCAAGGACCTGGTCATCTACTGGCCAACCACCGTAACTGCCCCACGGTTTGAACTTTGTTCAACCCTCTGGGTCGGGAATGTCCCGACTCAGCTACAACAGACCCAAGACCTGCTCACCTTCAGAAAACTCCTCAAGACCTGGCTCTTCGAGCAGTAGCAGCACCCCCCCCCCCCTTCAGCGCCTTGAGACCCTCACGGGTAAGTAGTGCGCTTTACAAGTGTCCTGATTGATTGATTGATTGATTGATACACTGCCAAAAAGCTGTTGAGTGGAATTTTGGGTCAAGAGCGGGCCCGGAGTGGTGAAACAGCGAGGCAGCGAGGGAAAAGGCTGGTGGGTGGTGAGCCTAGAACACTGATATACTGAAGACAAGCGATCTATAGGCACTGTTGCCAGAAATGTGTACTCTTCCTTCCTTCCTCCCTGATTAAGTTATCAAGTGCTCAACTGTTCAACTGTTTAACTGTGTGGTGGCAGTAATAAACCAGGCAAACTTGAAACACAGAGCATGATGGCTTCTAGGAAGTTGCGCTCAGGGCGTGTGCTCACATCCTCACCAAGTCACAAACTAAAAAGATCGTTTAGCAACACTAGACAACTACAGCATCTCTGCTATAAATCCTACCCTGTTATAACTGACTTCTTCCGTAAATTGCCCCAGATTCACCCTGACGTGCAGCTGTAGTCCAAGAAGGACAGACTTTTAATTTTCATTCTGTAAAGCCTTCAACTTCTTCAACCTCCTCTTCATTGCCTCTCGCGGACTCGCTAGAACTCCAAGGGAGCTATGTGTGGTGTCAGTTGCAGTCTAGCGGAAGGCCCTGGCCTCTGGACCAGATTACCGAGAGAGTGGAGGATGGCTCCAGTGAGCAACCGTTTGTCGTACCCCCAGTGCTCTTTCGGACTCTGACCTTCTTGCTAGTCAGCAGAATCAGCTAATTACTAGCCAGCAGAGTCAGTCAGTCATTTTATCAAACAGGACAAAGCAGTCAAGGAATGACAGCATGATCGAGATTATACTGGTTGTTTCTCTATCCCAAGCAAAGCTCCATAAGGGATCAGGTGGGGTCGGCGAATCGGATGCTTGCCTTGGCGCTCCTATGGTGGAGAAGGCAAATCTATGTGAAAAGTCACTGCAAGGGGAAGATTTTACACTCCCGGACATTGACATTGAAGCTCAAAAAAGGGGCTGGGGTGACCATTTTGACAGTAGGCATAAGGACAATCAGTTAATGAATGGTTACAGGGGAGAAAACACTCCAATCGTAAGCTCCTCTGCTAGGCGTCTCTGTTTGCCTCTCTTATACTGTAGTACAAGTCACTTGATTGGTACCTCTATGGAGTCTGCACATGGTGTATTTTTGCTCAACCGAAATGGAGAAATGAGAGAGAGGGTGCTATCATACAATCCCTAAAACTTTTAACTGGCAGCAAGGTATTTTTACAGATAGACAGGACAATTTGAGAATCATCCGTGTAAGATCTTAGTGCCACTGCAACTAAGGCCCTCATTACGATGTTGGCAGAAACTTTCCGCCCGACTCCGTATGAGAATCAGAACCGACCAACTTGTGGTCTGCAGTCCTGCCTGACCGATTACGATGCGAGCGAACACAGTTTGGTCGGATTCCCATTGATTTCTATGGGAGCCCGTGTTTGGCTCAACAAAACATGCTCCTATGGGGAACTGGGGTGCGTGTGAAAAACCCTGCACCCTGTCGCAGGCACCCCATTGTGCCTGCCACACAGTTCAGGGATTTATAGTGGGGTCCCTCAGGTACCTCCTGAGCCCCTAACCGGAGGCCGCAGGATGAAGGGGGCTCTGCCAGGGGCCCCAAAAGTCATTTTACGACAGCCTTTTCGACAGGCTGACTCGGAAAGGCTGTAGGTAACCGGCATCGTAATCACTCGATCGGAAATGCAGTCCATAGAGCTGTAAGATGCGGTTCCGACCGACACAAATTCTTCGAGAGCAGGTCGGAACTGATTCGGAAAGATCATAATACTGGATTTTTAATAATAATTCTGGATTTTATACAGCGCGAACAGCTACCTCACGAGGAGGTGTCCCGGCGCTAGTAGAACACAGATAACCTGGGCCAAAGATAGGGAATCTAGCGTGGCTGGGTGAAGAGCCAGGTCTTTAGCATCTTCTTAAAGCAGGGCTCGGAGGGGGCCTGTTGGATTGCTTGTGGCAGGGAGTTCCACAGAGCGGAGACGTTTGCTGAAAAGGTTCGACCGCCAAGTCGAGCCTTTTTTGCGCGCGGGACGACCAGATAAACACGGTCATTGGACCGTAGTGCGCGGCTTTGGGAGTATCTTGGAAGGCGTTTTTTTAGGTAATGTGGGCAGGAGCCATGCAAAGATCTGAACGCAAGCGTCAGAGCTTTGAATTTTATTCGGTTGGCAACTGGCAGCCAATGCAGGGTTCGAAGATGCGGAGAGACTGACTGCTTGAAAGGGATTCGCAGTAGCAGTCTCGCAGCCGCATTTTGAACTACCTGAAGTTTGTGAGTCAGGTATTTTGGGAGGCCAAGGTATAAACCATTGGCATAGTCCAGCCGTGAGGTGACAGTTGCATGGACGACCGTTTTCCTGCAGCTCTCCGGTAGAAGTCTAAGGATTTTTCGGAGGTTTCTTAGCTTGCTCAGGCAGCATCCGGCCACTTGTTGGATATGGGATGTAAAGGACATGTTATCATCCCATCTCACTCCGAGGTTTTTTGCCGAGTGACTGGGTGAAGGGGGGGGGCCCATCTCCGAAGGCCACCAGAGATCTGGGGCGGGGGTGGGACCCTTGCCGAAGAAAATGACTTCGGTTTTATTGGCATTTAGTTTTAATTTATTAGTGTTCATCCAGTGTGCAATGTCCTGGAGACAGCCTTTGAAATTTGAGAAAGAATCCTGCGTCATCTCGGAGTATGGAAATACCAACTGGGTGTCGTCGGCATATGAGATTGCCTTGACACCCCAGTTGGCAATTAGCGTAAAGAGAGGAGCCAGGTAGATGTTGAACAAGAGGGGGCTGAGGGCCGATCCCTGCGGGACTCCACAGCTGAGGGTTTTGGGTGTGGAAGAAATCGTCCCAAGTGCCACCTTCTGCGTTCTCCGAGATAGGTAGGAGTTTATCCACCCCAGCGCTCTGTCTTGAATGCCTATCTCTGCCAGCCGGCTGAGTAGTCTGGCGTGGTCCACCGTATCGAAGGCGGCCGACAGATCCAGGAGTACCAGCATTGCTGAATTTCCTGCATCCATCGACCACCTCACTGACTCGGCTACCTCTATGAGCGCTGTTTCTGTGCTAAAGCCGGGCCGAAAGCCAGATTGAGTTTCATGTAGAATGTTGTTGGTTTCCACAAATTTACTCAGTTGGCGTTGTATAGCTTTTTCCAGCATTTTTCCCGGGGCAGCTAGGAGGGATATTGGGCGGAGATTCGTGAGGTCATCTGGGTCCCCATTAGGTTTTTTCTTTAGGGGAAGGAGAGTAGCGTGCTTCCAGACGTCTGGGAAAGTGCCCGACGTGATGGAAGAGTTCCAAATACATTGAAGTGTGGGAGCTACTGAGTCCGCTATGGCACTCCATAGTTTAGCTGGACAGGGGTCGTCAGGGGAGCCGGATTTGCAGCGGCTGAGTTCATGCCTTACCTCATTCAGGGGGATATGCATGAACTGGGTGAGGGTCTCTCCTAGCTCGCCATTGTTCGCTATGTCCTGCTTCACTGTTTTTATTACTGGACCAAAAGAGTCGTACACTTTTTAATTTTGTAATCAAAGTACTCTGAAATTTGCTCGCATAGCGTAGCTGTGGGTACAACCTCTCTTTCAATGCATTTTGGTTTGAAGAATGACTGTACCACTTTGAAGACTTGTTTGCTAGACTGTTCTGCCTGGAGAATCGAGTCCGCGTAGAAACGCTTTTTATTTTTTCTAATGGCTTTCCGGAATTTTTTGGAGGCTTCCTTATATCTAGTTTTTTCTTCTAAACCGTAGTTTACTCTCCAGAGTCTCTCCAATTTTTTACAGGCCGCTTTCTCATCCCTAAGTTCCTGCGAGAACCAGGGAGCTGAAGGGGAGTCTCTTTTTGATAGAGCCCGAGAGGCTGGAGCAATGGAGGAAACCATCTTTCCTATCCATTCATTGAGGAGTATAGCATCCGTATTGGTATTGCGGGTTATAATCTGACCACCAACATCTTAATCGGTTGGGGGAAATGTAACCCAACCGAATAGGTTGAAAGGATTCTGACATGGTCTATGGGAATCCGACTGTCAGGAGGAGGCCTTCCGCCCGACATTGTAATGAGGCCCATACTGTGCAACCCACAGCTGGGCTCTGCAGCCTGGGTGGGCACACCACATGCAGCCCCATTTTTCTGAGTGTGTCTATCGTCAGCTCACTTGGACTTACAGTGGTAGCAGTGAAAGAGTTATCTGCAGGGTAGGCCTCTTGGCTTATTTCCAGCACTGGGCAAGTTGATTGATGGCCTCCCCTGTTTAAAGTGTCTGTCAGATCCCTTTTACTATGTCCTTTTCTTTATCCATGTGGGACATATTTTCCATGTGTATGTTTACCCCATGTATGTGTAGTGAGATAAGCATGACGCATGGCTCTAAACACGCCTACGTTTCCGCTTGCGCCATTGTGGTAGGTGCCATGGTGAACGATGAGTTCAAGTCCAGGGTCGTGCACACGCAGACTCTAGGGGACTGCACCGCACAATTGGCAGAGCTTTGTGCTCTGATGCTTGCATTGGAGTACGCTGATCCTAGTGTGACAACACTTATCGTAAGTGATTCTTACTACTGTGTCCAGTCTTACAATGAGAACTTGTTCTTTTGGATTCAGAATGATTTTCGTGATTCCAAGGGTAGCACAATAAAACATAAAATGATCTGGGTCCGAGTGGCTGAGCTTAAAAAGCAGTTGCCACTCGTGTTTGTAATTCATACTCTCGGTCACCAGCGCGTTGGAGTCCACGCTGTCGGCAACTCGCTTGCTGATGAAGCAGCGAAATCAGTGGTATCGACATATTTAGTTGCAGCAGTCACACGGTCCAAAAGTAAGATTGATAATGATATCTTGGCGGCTGTTGCTGCCACTGAGAAGGGAGATAAATATCATACGGGGTTCCCTTCGAAGTACACATACCACTTAAGTCCCGATAAGGTTCCTTATGTGAAAATACCTGAAGTTGGGGAGAGGTTGATTCCCAACTCAGATCGCAGACATTCACTGATCACAGCGGCCCATGAAGGAGTTGCGTCTGCGCATGCGGGCATTTCAGTTACTGTGTCTCGTTTTTGGTGGCGGGGACTGTACAAACAGACGCGTGACTATGTCCTTCAATGTGACATTTGCCAGCAGATTAAGCCTTCACCTGCTACGCGTCCGCCCCAAACACAGTTGTTCATTTCTAATAAATCATTTGGTTGTGTTTATTTAGATCACTGCGGTCCTTTTTCTTCTGATACTGCGTATAAGTACATCTTAGTAGCAGTTGATTCATGCACACGCTTTGTATGGTTCTGGCCTCATCGAAGCGCTGATTCACGGACTGTCATCAGGGATTTGCGTGCCTTTGTAGGGATTTTTGCCTGTGGTACCTTCCATTCGGATCAGGGTCCTGCTTTCACCTCCAAGGCGTATAGGGATGACATGACTTCGATGGGGGGCCAAGTCAAGTTTTCGTCTCCAAACTGACCTGAGGGTAATAGTGTTGTGGAACGAATGAACCGTGACTTAACACTATGGCTGCTAAGGCAATTCCCTTCCTGTGCTGGAAATTGCAATGTGGCTTTATTCATGACGAGCTCAGCTCGTCATGAGCACAGCTCCAGGCTACCTCATGATGAGCTGAGCTCGTCATGAGCATGGAAGGGGTTAAAGCAATCACTGACAGCTCGAGTTATAGGCACTGGCAGAAACTGGCTGGCCCATCTTAATGGCGTGCAGCGTGCTCTTAATAATCTCCCTAGAAGGTCTCTGGGTGGACGGACCCCATACGAAATGCTCTTTGGTATCAAGATGTATGTCCCGGACCTTGACCGTCTAGACACGGTCGGTTTGGCTGCCTCCTTTGACGTAGATGAACATTGCAATGTTTTACAGACTCTACAAGAGACCAGAGACAGTCTTGAAAAAGGAACATTTGCCCTCCACCTCGGATGATGCGTTGCAGATCCCGGTAGTTGGCTAGCTACCCCAAGTTGGAGAACTGGTTTGGGAGAAGATCGATAACAAAAAGGAATTTGGTCCCTCATACCGTGCTCCAGTTCCCGTGCTTGGAGTGAAGGGCACAAGAACAGTAATTTTACCACCACTTCCAGGTCGTAAAGAGAACAGGTATATCTCCATTGACAATGTCAAAATACACAGAGTGGCTGATTCTTCTTTGCATGACACCGGCAGTCTCATGTCCTTCGATAGTGAGAAATTCTGTTTTGGCCACTGCTTCGGAACGTGCACCGGAGGTGGCCCTCGAGATGCCTGCAGTTTCAAGTCCTTTATTTTGAGCTTTGCCTGGTACTTGCATTGATGATACAGACTACACCTACCCAACTGACTTATCGATGCCTGATTTGTAAACTCGTTTAGCCACAGAATCCAGATTTTCATTTGACACTGTTTCACACACGTCGGGGAAGCCCACAAGGCTGAGAGCCTTCACGACATTGTTTAAAAAACATTTTTTGATTCCCCCTTGGACTTACATTTGGCTGGGGCTTTTTGCTCTCTATCTTTTTATGTCAATTGGTTTTGTGTTTTATTTTTTCGATTTATAAATGGACATTATGTCGAGGAGAGAACATGCATTAGACATCTGAATGGAACATTGGCTCCCCACTCCTCGTCACATTCGGCCCACAGATTGAAAAGAGACTTGGCCTTTGTTAACATCACCTTGTGGCCTGTCCTGGATGGAATAGTATGGGATGCAGTTAAATTTCAAATCCATGGCCCGACTGAAGTTATTAATGTTCCTAATGTGCTTAGAGTTAACATGGGGGATGTGGTTCAACAAAACATACGTTCTGATGATTGGGATGTTCAGGCCGTAGAGGCTTTGTTTGCTGATTTAAAGTATTATGCTGCCTTTGATGCTGAAGATTTAAATTTAGAATCTGCTAATTATGGTGATTTGTTTTGCTTTCAACATTTTGGCAATCACTTCCTTCATAAAACTAATTTTAGGAGAGGTAATGTGAATTATACCCAGTGGGAACATTTTAAAATGACATAAATCCATGTCCAAAGTTAGACTTACCAATACTAAGTTATTGTATTCGAAGTCCTTTCTAGACCAGCTGGCTGTTGGTGGCTACGAGTTGTGGAAGGAAAGTATTGACCTTAAATCAATTTGGGGTTCTAAAAGTTGGCAGGTACAAGGCACTGAGGCTTTGCACCGTGCATGTCTCATCCCAAATCATATGTTGTTTTTGAATTCTACTATCTCACAGACAACATGCTTTGGAGTGGCTACTTCTAAAAAATTAAATTCTCCTTCCTTCCCAGATTTGGAAGAATATTTGGGTTAGGAAAATTCTACTAAATTTTCAATTAGAAAGTTGCAGACCCTTTTGCTAAATGCATCCTTTAACATATCCAGTTTGGATCCTAAGGGTTGGTTGATGTGGCACAGAAGTGCAGATTCGTGCCAGCATTGTTTTTTGGGCCTGGCTGAGGGTTTTACACAGGTCAGAGTAGATCCCCGTTTTGAGAGTGACCATTCTGTAACCACTTATTCAGTAGGCAAATTGTGTCAGAATTGGCTCAAACACTCTACATTAGCGTCAGTAAAATTGCATTTGTCTAAACTGACTGATGAGGTTGACTTAAATGATTTCATAAAGGGCCCGGCTAAGGGTAGATCTAAAAGATGGATCTATGCCGTTTATAATGAACTCTGGAAGACATCACAGATTGAAGCGGCTACTCGCCTTAGGGCTATTGATCAAGCTAATTTTGAAAAAGTACTTGCAGTTGTAGATAACAGCATTAACACCCTTTCCTCCCGAATTTACACATTGGATAATATTGTGTCATCTGTTGTTGAAATTGTACAGAATGAAGTATCTGTTTTGTACCATGGTCAAAATCAATTGCATTCTATTATGCAGTTTGCATGGACCCTGCAGACACTGAAAAACGGAAAGTGGCTTGGAATTACATTAATGTTACATCTCTGTTTGCTCCTTTTAATTTAACTGAAAAACAATGTTTGCTTTCAATGAGAGATGCTTCTTTTTCCATGTTACACATTGAATGCTTAGAGTCTTTACCCTTTTCAGTGGCAGAGGCCACAGCTGCAACGTGGCTTATCCAATGGTTAATAACTTTACCTTTTGCGCTTTTCCAGTTTACAAATTGCATGAAATATTTTGTCAATGGTAGGTACGAGCCGCTTGGTACCTCCTATTTACATGAAGCCTGGTCTCTCCTTTTCACTTACAGATGCCTTAGGGACGGGAAAGAGGTTTATCCGAAAGGGGAAGAGTGTACAGAAACACCAGATCACTCATTGATGTGTAGACACATCCAATTGCATGGCTCCTGTAACCAGGACCGCCCTAAATTTAGTGTGTGTTTTGAAAGGTACACCGGTGCCTGCTAATTTGGCGTGTGTTTTGAAAGGTACACCGGTGCCTGCTATTGTCCCGACTTTTACTTTATTAGCAAACTGGAGTTATTTACTTTTAAATAATGAGGATTGTTGTTTGGTTATTGAAAGGCATAGCTTATTTTGTAACAGTCAGTGAGCGTGTGGTTTGCTGTAAAATGTGCTGTATCCATCCCCACATGGGAACCTGGATGTTTCCATCTGGCTGAGAATTCCGACCTTGAAGTTAGAGTTCAATAAGATGAGCAGAATAAGAGCCTTATTCTCACAAAAAGAAGTTGCCCTGACATCTGCTCGTGAAACATTTGTCCTTCACGTAGCTAACACCCGCACAGAAGTGCATGCCTTATTAAATACTGACCTTCCTTTACATTTTGGTGAGCTGATTCATACAACCTTTAACGCGTCCTCCACTTCGGGGCTGGCTCATTTTTTTAAAGTAGTGAGCAGTGGTCTAGTGACTTCTTTCCAAAAGATATTTGGAATCATTCCTGCTTTCTTCCATTCGATCTTTTCCAGCCTATTTGGTGGATTTCCGGTTTTACTGGTGCTGGCTGCTGGCTTTTTGTTGCTATTTTGTTTAATTCAAAATGGATGCCCGTCCTGTGTTCGCAAACGAGCGGGAGCAGTTAGCGCTGTTTCGCAGCAGGATGCTTGAATACTATGGTGTGCTGCCACTTGCCACCTTAAGTGCATCATATGGATTATCGTTTCAATTTTCCTATTTCACCTGTGTCCAGCCTGTGTTTCATTGCCTGAGCTGTGATTTCGATTGGACCCTGGATTTGTGTCTCTGCAATTTGGTGTCTCCTGAAGTGGATTATGATCATCTCATGAGTCCCTTAGTTACTCATGAATTGCTTTGTTTTGACGGAGGGATTATGGCCTTTGCAGCGATGCATGGAGTTCTGGGTCGTTGGAATATATTCACAGCGGCGCAAGATTTCTTGGCACACAGCTTCATTGAGAACCCACCGAGTTGTCCTCTGATGGTACTAGAGGCTCCGGTAATTGATGAGCATGTATGTTCTTTCTCACTATTAAATTGGATGGCTGAGTTATTTTCGGATCATAACAGTGATTTCCTTTTGGAAGCTGTTGCTGCTTATTTCGCATACTCAGTTTTAGGCTGACTCCTATTGAGGCCTTTGATGTCGTGATTTTTCCTTTCTCTCCAAAAAATGTTTTTTTCGAATTATGATGGATATTATTTTTTGATCAGACCTATTGGCTTTACTAACAGTGGAGATTACGATGTCATGCTGGTGAGATTTTGGATTTTTGGGCGGACTAAATTATTTTTTTCCTCACCTACTCGATTTTGAACTGAACGTTTTATTGAACTCTGCTTTCAACAATTGAGTCCCTTTTCTTATCTTATCTTATCTTATCTGATACGTGCTCGGATCAAGGGAGGGTGATATCTATACTAATATAATAAAGAGAGAGCCCAAACCTTTGAGGCGGGTAATCTCAGGAACCACAGCACCAATCACAACACCCAATACAGCGTTGGAAAGGGCAGTTGCAGCAGAAGGACATAGGCTATGCAGACGCCCACCATATACATTTAAAAGGTAAAAGAACCGTGCCAGCAAAGTAGTCCCTTGTGGGCGTGTCTGCGTTGTGCTGTGGGCGTGTGCTGGGGGGCGTGACAAACGCTGGGGGCATGTGGTACGTTCCGCCCTTTATGCCATGTCTCATATCATGTGCTGTGGGCGTGTGCTGGGGGCGTGGGCGTGTGCGGGCGCGGGATTACGGGAAAAGTGAGCGTTGTGCCCAATATTTCATTGTTTTTTCTTTCCAGGTTCTGTACATTCCAGCTCCGGGTGTCCACCCTGCTCCCTTTAGATACCCCTGCACCCCATAATCATAACCCACCCTTACTCCTTAAAATACCCCAACACCCTTAAACACTAACCCATCTTAACCCTATAAATATACCCTGTACCTCAAAACCCAAACCTATCCCTAAACCCTAAAAATACCCCTGTACCCCAAAACCCAAACCTAGCCCTGAATCCTATAAATACCCCTGTACCTCAAAACCCAAACCTACCCCTGAACCCTAAAAATACCCCTGTACCCCAAAACCCAAACCTAGCCCTGAACCCTAAAAATACCCCTGTACCCCAAAACCCAAACCTACCCCTGAACCCTAAAATACCCCTGTACCCCAAAACCCAAACCTAGCCCTGAACCCTTAAAATTCCCCTGTACCCCAAAACCCAAACCTACCCCTGAACCCTAAAAATAACCCTGTACCCCAAAACCCAAACCTAGCCCTGAACCATAAAAATAACCCTGTACCCCAAAGCCCAAACCTACCCATGAACCCTAAAATACCCCTGTACCCCAAACCCCAAACCTACCCCTGAACCCTAAAAATACCCCTATACCCCAAAACTCAAACCTAGCCCTGAACCCTAAAAATACCCCTGAACCCCAAAACCCATACCTATCCCTAAACCCTAAAACTACCCCTGTACCCCATAACCCAAAACTATATCTGAACCCTTAAAATACCCAAACACCCCAAAACATATACCTCACTACCCCAAAACATATACCCCTATACCCATACTTACCTTATCCAAACATAAAAAAACATGCCTTTACCATTCATGCATTTACAACGAATTTCGTTGTAAATGTATGCGTGGTAAAAGCATATAAAATGTAATGCCATGCGTTGTAATGGCAATGCGGAGTCATGGTACTTTCGTAATGAAAGTATGCGGAGTGATGGTATGCGGAAAGAAAGTTGCGGAATAATGGGTGTTTACCCTCCCCCGGTAAGTACATTGGTGTCACGGCGGCCCACATTTCCAGCAACATACTCATATTTTTTCACCACCGATTTGAAAAATGCACAGGTCTCTCTCATTGATGGCCAGCACCGACATACACTTTTAGACACACCTCCCGCCATAAGTTCTAGAATTGCGAACTTTAGAGCTGGGGAGCTACGTTCGAATCTGGGCATCAGCTCAACATCCTGTGATTCCAGCCAATCGCTTTGTCTCCCTGTTCCTACCACAAATGAATGTGTTCTTCTGTAATGTAAATTGTGCTCATGCCATGTTGTCGAGTTCGCGCTATATAATATTGCAAGGAAAATTAAAGTAAAGAAACTCGAGTTCACACACTACTGAACGCGCACTCTTAAGTGCATCAGCAGTGCACTGTGAATCGGAGCGTTTCAAAGGCCTGTCACAGATAAGAAATGCTATCAAAACGAAATCCTACAAAACAATATACTACTGGCCGGCAGCAATTCATACCCGGACAACGTCGGGACGGGCTGCTAGTATAGATATAAATAGCCTGTATGCTGTGTTAAGTTAGCATGAGCTTTTTAGGAGTTTAAACGCCATTTTCCCTTTCTGCTGCTTTTGCACACGACACATAGTTGTTGCTTTAGCTTTGAGCCTAGTGGAATGATTTTGATTCATATAAGAATAATATGTTGTTACACTGATATCAGCCTTGCTTGGCGAGCTGTGTCTGTACAGTGAATGCTGAAACCTTCAAGGATATCTCAACACAGTGGTTGTTGTGAGCACTGATCTTCGCACGTTCCTAGACATAACATACATGCAGCTGCTGCCAAGTTCTGGCTTTAGGCGCGTTTTATATTGCTTTGCACAAGAGCATACAAACACACTTGATGGTGCTTCGCATGCAGAAGAGCTGGTTGCTGATGATGTGATTCCTTACCACTAGGATCTTGAGGTATGGGGCCGCTCTGCTAAAACCCAAAAGAGACCTTCTTAGATATAATATAATATACTAGCTAGGGAGGGTGAGAATTAAGTTTTGTTAAACCCTATTCATTTTAGCATAATACTATGCTTTCACCGTTTGTGTTCATTGGACTAGTGTCTATGCTGATTACTTTGTTTCTTATGATATGTTTGCTTGTATTAGCTAAGATACTGCGTTTGAGAACACTGCATTAGTGAATAAACATTTCAAATATGCACGTGTCCTCTTTTACTCCTTGTTCTGGATTGAAATGATTGTATAACGAAAGAGTGTTCATGTGTTCCACGTTACCTGATGTGTACTAAGTCCATGTTCTGGTTTGTCTAAGCATTGGGAGTTTATGATGACTAATGAGACACTGATTGCTAGTCTGGTAGGGGATTTTTGGTTACTGAGGTGAGTTTTGGTACACCCTTATTCACTGAGGTTCCAAGCCTCTATGCACAGTTCTGTCTGAGCACGCAATCCCTGCGACACCACCAGCAACTTACACCATGCTAATATAAGCATCACCAATTCTGTATTTCTCACAAAAAAACAGAGGCAGCATTCACATACATTGTTAACATAACACTGTGTATTCTGCAACGACCAGCTGTGCTTTTACCTTGTTGAAAATGCATTGTCTATTTTTCTCTACATGCAGGTCATGCTACTCTCTTTCAGTACACTATTAAATCTTAAAACAGAACAGCCCTATCATTTGTGACCCTTCCTTCTCTCGGATATCTTACTAGCTGGCAAAGGAACAACCACGTCAGCTGTTTGTGCAAGCTCAGCTTCTGGCAAGCTTTTTTTCTTTCTTTAAAGAAACAGCAGCATAAATCAGCCACACAGCAACATATTCCAATGACCCACAGAGAGTATTGTTTTAACGTAGCAAAGACATTGAACTATATTCCAGTTTTAACCTTTTCGATGTTACTGTCTGATTCAACGCTAACAGATGGCATGCAAATGTGTGGTATGGAAAAGATAACATATCACAGATTAAACAAGCATTGGCATTGCCAATAGGTCTCGCTTTTGGGACCTTATAAGTATTTAGTTATGCAGCACAATATCCTTGGTGCAACAACATCAACTGTTGCATGGCTAAACACTTATAAGGTACAAGGGTTAGCCATGCAACAGCTGATGTTGTTGCACCAAGGATATTGTGCTGCATAACTAAATATTTATAAGGTCCCAAAAGCGAGACCTATTGGCTATGCCAATGCTTGTTTAGTGTGATTACAGCAATTTGAGCCTTTCTGGTTCCATCTTTGGGCCACCCTATCCCTTGAAAGAGGAAGAAAGGCTCCATTGTTTCAACCACAAAAGAGCTTTGAACTTTTGCATTGTGGTTAATAGGCTCATAGAAGGGTAAGACATTGTAGAAGACAACAATTGCAAGGTGGATAGTTGTCCGCATCAAGATCTGGTATACATTCACCTAGAGACTGCTCCCAGAGGTCTCCAGAAGGCCTTCTACCAGGACCAAAGCCACCACCACCACACATTGGAATGTAGCATGCCCATTTTAGAAATCTATCATGCTGCAAAGTAGGCACAATTTTTTTTTTTTTTTGTCCTCATATTGCGATATCTGTATGATTACGGAGTATCAGGTATCTGCCTCTAGTTTCTTTCCGACACTGCCCCTCGATCTCTCTTGTCTGGGGAGATTTTATCATCCTCTTGATGATTTTAGAGGAGTGTCCTTTGCCCGTTACATACCATTACCTCTGATATCGGAGCGAGGGGAGCTAGTCAACTTGACTACTCAACAAGTACCATACTTGTCCACCAGAAGATATATCGCGTTAATCATAGGACTTGTATTTAGATCTTATTTGGGGTTTAAGAAACTTTCTAAACTTTCCCAGAACTTATATCTCTTACTTGCATTTCCTTTCCTGTCAAGTTTGTTAATTCTTATGGCCGAGTTCAACCAGTCTGCATGGGTTGGGCTAGAAGACCCTATCCATTTAATACAAATTTCTCTTCTTGCAAGGACTATCAATACAAAAAGGAATTTTTTTTGCCCTTTAGTGAGCCCCCCTTCGTTTCCTGAGTTTTCGATCCCAAAAAGGGTAAGGGTTGTACTTACAGTTAGTTGCTTGGTCAGGATAATGCTCAGGGTCTTACCAACTTCGTCCCAAAATTCTTTCAACTGGGGCAGTTTTTGAACATATGGATGTCGTCTGCTCTTTCTTCTCCACATTTTGGGCATTTCTTTATTCCTGCGTTTTTAAATTTGGAGAGCTTTCTTGGTGTCCAATATGCACGGTGAATGGTGTACAGATGGTTCCTTTTCAGGGCCGCAGATTTCAGAGTAGACCAGCATTTCCCCACGGATTTTTCCCAAATTAGGTCTAGGTCCGCTGTTAGTATGTCTTTTCCCCAAATTTGTGTTTCTATTTTGAGGTTCGTGTCGTTGGCCTTTATCAGGGCCCAATACCATTTAGCTACTTCTTTGGGATTGGTGTTGTTTTAACCATTTCTTTTTCCACTTTTTCGTTTCCGTTGTTTGTACTGGGTAAAGTCTTAGACCAGTTTAGGATTTGGTAGTATTTAAATTTAGATAATGTATTGTTTGTCAACTCTTGAAGCTCTGACCATGCTTTCAGGTTCGATCCGTTTAGTATTTGCCCCCAATACTTTACATTAGCTCTTTTTAACGGGAGAGCAAGTATGTCTTTGAAACATTCTGGGGTTCCTGGCTAGTCCCAAATGGGAGCCCATTTGCTGTAATATGATATTTTCAGGATTCCTCTGATTTGTGCCCACATCCTTGCTGCGTCCCTTAGTATCTTAAGTTTTATTTTTTTGAAGTATTTGGGATGTCCAAACTTAAACAATACATGGTCATCAGATTTTGTGATTGCTTGTAAGTAGTTTGGGTAATTTTCGTGACTTTTTAGCAGCACTCTAATGTTCTTAAGTTGGAAAGCTCTGTAGTATTCCACCAGGTCCGGGCTAGCTAGTCCTCCGTCTTTCTTCCCCCTCCTTATTTTTTTCCAGGCAATCCTCGTGCTTTTTGCTGTCCATATGAAACTTGTGATATCTCTCTGTACCTGTGTTAGCACCGTTTTTCCAAACTCCAATGGTATTGCGTTAAATAGGAAAGTGAACTTTGGTATGATTGTCATTTTGACTATGTTTGATCTCCCAATCAAACTGAGTGGTAAGGAGGCCCACGCCTTGAACAGTTTCCTTACTTCTCCGGCTACCTTGGTCAGGTTGCGTTGTGGAATCTTTCCTATGTCGTGATTCACTAGGATTCCTAGGTATCTGATTTCATTTTTTATATTGTGACTTTGAAAGCAAGTATTCCACGTCATGATCTCTGTTTTCGTTTGATTTACCAGGTACCCTGAAACTTTCCAAAATGCTCCTATAGTTTCTTCGATTGTATCCTTGGCTCTTAGGTAGTCGTCCGTGAAGATCATTAAGTCGTCTGCATATAGTGCGATTTTCTTCTCCCATGTATGGTGTTTGAATGGAGTAATTTCTTTGCTGTTTCTTAACTTGTTCGCTAGCGGTTCAATATATAAGTTGAAAAGCAAAGGTGAAAGGGGACAACCTGTTTGTGCAAGCTCAGCTTCTGGCAAGCTTTTTTTCTTTCTTTAAAGAAACAGCAGCATAAATCAGCCACACAGCAACATATTCCAAAGACCCACAGAGAGTATTGTTTTAACGTAGCAAAGACATTGAACTATATTCCAGTTTTAACCTTTTCGATGTTACTGTCTGATTCAACGCTAACAGATGGCATGCAAATGTGTGGTATGGAAAAGATAACATATCACAGGTTAAACAAGCATTGGCATTGCCAATAGGTCTCGCTTTTGGGACCTTATAAGTATTTAGTTGTGCAGCACAATATCCTTGGTGCAACAACATCAACTGTTGCATGGCTAAACACTTATAAGGTACAAGGGTTAGCCATGCAACAGCTGATGTTGTTGCACCAAGGATATTGTGCTGCATAACTAAATACTTATAAGGTCCCAAAAGCGAGACCTATTGGCTATGCCAATGCTTGTTTAGTGTGATTACAGCAATTTGAGCCTTTCTGGTTCCATCTTTGGGCCACCCTATCCCTTGAAAGAGGAAGAAAGGCTCCATTGTTTCAACCACAAAAGAGCTTTGAACTTTTGCATTGTGGTTAATAGGCTCATAGAAGGGTAAGACATTGTAGAAGATAACAATTGCAAGGTGGATAGTTGTCTGCATCAAGATCTGGTATACATTCACCTAGAGACTGCTCCCAGAGGTCTCCAGAAGGCATTCTACCAGGACCAAAGCCACCACCACCACACATTGGAATGTAGCATGCCCATTTTAGAAATCTATCATGCTGCAAAGTAGGCACAATTTTACACATTCTCAAAAACACTTCTGCCTTGATATTCAGGTTTGTCAGAGAAACACCTTTCCTCTTCGATCCTCCCAGATTTTCTAGTCTGAGTTTTTCCATGGATATTACTTTGGTATCTAATCACAAGGTGAGAAATCTGCAGTTAGAAATATTCAACAGAAGAACATGTTATTTACCTTTGATAATGTGTTTTTTTCTGGTGGACACTCTATCTAACTGCAGATTCCTCACTGACCCTTCCACAGAACAATAGACTCTTTCTAACATCTTAACAAGGTACCAACTTAGGAATGTGCATGCTGTCAAATCGAATTATCCAGTGGCTCTGCGTCTTACGGCGTGGACAGAGTTCCGAAAGAAACTGATTTCATTGTGCAGGGGTGGTGAGTGTATGTGGATTCAGATTCACTTCCGGCACCGGAAGGAGTATACATAAATCCGCATAATACCACTTACCTTGGCAGGAGGGAATTGCTGAAACATCTCTGGATCCAGCCTGGCACCCGAGTGTATACACAAGGTGAGGAAGCTGCAGTTAGATAAAGTATCCACCAGAAAGAGTGTTACTGAAGGTAAGTAACTTGTTCATTTTACATTATTTTTATTTGTATTTGAAAAGTTTTATATAGCGCTGGCTAGACCCGGAGGTATCAGAGCGCTTTACATGAGGATCAGCGAGTTACAGGTTACATAGTAACATCAATTAAATCAAAAAATCACAAAGGGAGGGGAGGGGGAGGGAAGGAAACACAACGGGGAAATGAGGAAAACAGTGTCAGATGACCGGCTGGGTAGGTGACGGCCGAGGGGGTGAGACCAAGGACAGACTCCTCTATAGCTGCATACAACAGCTCCACCGGGCATCGGCCAAGGTTGCTCGTGCACTGAGGTAAGTACAAATAGTCTTGGTATCCGCCCAGAGTTTCAGGTTACATAGTTGCATCAATTAAATCAAAGAATCATGGAGGGAGGGGGAGGGAGGGAGGGAAACACCAAGGGGAAACGAGGAAAACAGTGTCAGATGACCGGCTGGGTAGGTGACGGCCGAGGGGGTGAGACCAAGGACAGACTCCTCTATAGCTGCATAAGACAGCTCCACCGGGCATCGCCCAAGTTTGTTCGTGCATCGAGGTCAGTACAAACAGTGTTGGTATTCGCCCATAGTTACAGGTTACATAGTTGCATCAATTAAATCAAAGAATCACGGAGGGAGGGGGAGGGAGGGAAACACAAAGGGGAAATGAGGAAAACAATGTCAGATGACCGGCTGGGTAGGTGATGGCAGAGGGGGTGAAACCAGGGCTAGACTCCTCTACAGCTGCAAATGACAGCTCCACCGGGAATCGGCCAAGGTTGCTCGTGCACCGAGGTAAGTACAAACAGCAAACAGTTTTTGTATCCGCCCAGGGGGCATCGTTAAAGGTCCATCGAAAGTTCCATCAAAGTTCCACCGGGCATGGGCCATGGGATCCGGCTTCATGCTATGCATAATGTTCATGGTTTTAGTCCGGGGGCATCGTCACAGATCAATTGGCAGCACCCATCCTGGAGTTACTGGGGAACTAAGACTTACTCTAGGGTTGATATTCGCTCCGCCTGTCGTCTCCTCAGCTTCCCTGTGCTTGCTATACACACCCAGGGGAGGATTCAGGGCCGCGGCACAGGCAGCGGGATTGCCTCCACTTTTCCACGCTCTCTGGACCAGCCCTCTGCTTAATGAAATATCTCTGTGTTCCCACCCGCGATTTCCTGCAGCAGTGGGGCTCAGGGGTGTAATGATATGTCCCTACTAGCCAGTGACAGGGTTCCCCAGTACAGCCATGTGTCTGCGCCGTGCTCCTCATCTGCCGTGGTCCTCCTATCCAGACCTCAGTGTAATTCAACAGGCACTCCCAGTCTGGCAGCCACTTTTCACCCCGCAGAGTTGCTGCTCAATTCTCCCTACGCTGTGGGGTTGGCCCAGTGCTTTCTCACATCTCAGCACTGTAATTCAGGCTGCAGAGCGCACGCTCTAGCGCTCCTCACATGGTCCACACATACTAGGTTCCCGATCGTCTGGTGTCCATTCACCACACCTCCCTGGTCTGCCACGCACCTCCGCTGCTCTCAGGGCTCGTCACCGCGGCCCACATATGCCATTTTCTTGGTGCAACACAGCGCCGCAATGTTCAGGATATCTCGCCTGTTAACCTCGTCCCCAGAACCGCAGCTCCGACTGCATTCCACCACGGGTCTGTACGCCTCACCCCCTCCGGGCAGCTCGCGCACTCATCTCAAGTCCGCCGCCTCCGATCTCGGCGTAGGGCTACAATTGCTATAATTATGTAGTTTTCCCCATAAGGAAAATTCTGTTTCAAGAAGATACTAGTCTACTAAACACATTATACAGTAGAACACCAACTCTACTATCTAACTTGTAACTGAACAATACTTATACTAAAAATCCTGGCTCACACCAATTACAGTAGTCAGTTGTAGCCAAAAACTGTTAGATGTCTGCTTGAGTTAGTTACACTGGTTATATGCATATCTATTCATGCTGTGCTCTTAACCTTGAGAGGTCCCTTCCTTTCCTCAGCATCCTGCCTCCATGTTTCTTCTACGACATGTGGCAGCAAGTTGTGGCTGTTTTCGTTCCTGTAGCCCACAGTCTTATTCTTGGCTGCTGTTCCATGATGGCCATCCTCTTTGCTGATTCTTCTTTGGCAAAACCTCTGGTGGATCCTGAGCGGAAAATGTGGTGCTGCTTTCCTGAAGGCCACTTGGCAGCGCCGAGGGGTTGCATTTTGGCATTTCGACTGTTGGTGGTGCTAGAGACATTGCCACTGCATCCGTGCCATGAGTGGTAACATCAGCAGCAGTTCATGCAGCCACTCGAGCATTGTAAGCTCAAGCTACCTGATGATCACAAACTGTGATAAGTATTCTTAAACAAAATCTTGGTATTTTAAGGATGTGTTTATCCTACATTCATCATCATTTCTGTGCTTATGCGTAGTATAATCACCATTAAGATTCCAGACAATCAAGAAGTCATGCGGTGTCTACGGGTAGTTAAGAATACAGAAGTTATGTTAAGTTGCTTAGCTCAATGCAATTCTTTCCTTATTGTATTTAAATGGCTCTCTCCTTCCTTTCCATTTTATGCAAGCCAGTTCCTTCTGAGAACAACCTTCCCTAAATCAGATTAATGTTTGCTTTAACCTCTATTATTGTATTTCTGCAAATTGCCCAAAACTAATTTCAAAGATCACAACCTCTCCTTTTTAGGACTCGCCCCTTTCCTGTTCTGCAGGAATAGGAAAAAGAGCCCTAATGCAGCTAAACCACTACTTAAGGCCAAGGGCTCTCCCCAGCCAAGGGCTCTCCCCAAAAGCGGATTTTGGGAAGTGCACGCCTCGTGCACGAGCTTGCCTGAGCCTTCTGCCTATCAGCCTGCCAGTTCTCCACCCCTAATTATTCACTTCACTTATTCACGGCCGCAGGCCGTGACTCTGGCTCTTCAAAGGTTCTGCTCCCCGCCCCCGCCTGCACTTCACGGCCGCCAGGCCGTGCCCCTGTCGCCGTAATCTCCCCGTGACTCCCCCCTCACCTCTCCCACTCCACTGCTTCAGGCCCCCACCATTTGCTCAGGACATTGCTTCTTTGGTGATCGTGATCACTTGTTATCTTCATAATTTCCTCTGTCGCTTTTTATATCTCTTCCTCATGGTTCTCTCGCTCTTTCGTTTCCTCCCTATTCACTTCTCCCCTCTCTCGTCTCCTTCTCGCGGCCTCCCTTGTCTTTCTCTTGCTGTCCTTCTTTGCTCTATCCATTTGATTCTTTCATTCCTCTTGTTTTTTCTCTACCGCCACTATTTCCATCTATTTCTACTTCCTCTCCTCCCCCCGCCTGTTATTTTCATTATTGTTTTGAGCTCCGTGAAGTCGCACCTATGAACGAGCGATTTTAAACACTCCTCATCTCCAGTGAAACCCAAGGGCGCGCAACGGTATGCTTACTCGCTCCTCTCGTTCAGTCGTGTCATTGTTTTTCACTACAAACACCCCTAATAAGCCTTTATTTATTTATTTTCTATTTCTTTACTTTGTGCCACGTTTCTTTTCACTTTAGCGGCGCCGTAAAGGCGTGTGCCGCGATCATAGCAAAATAACATAAATAGTTGTATTTTCTATTTCTTTACTTTTGAGTCAAGTTAAAAAGACCAGAACACAGACATCGAAATTAAGGAGTTCGCATAAAATGTCATTCTTCTCTGTTCACGCCACAACAGGACGCTAGGAAAGCACTTTGTGGTTAGTAAAGATGACTTAGCGGGAAAAACACAGAAACTAACTGTTGTAATGAGTTTGTTACATTTTTTATTTGTGTTTTTTCAAGACGTAGATTCATCGAGAAATTCTCTCTCTCTTCCCTCTATCTTCCTTACCCCCCTTTCTTCATCTCTGCTCCAAGCTTCCTGCGTCGTGCGGCCAATGCTCGTTTTACTTCATTTGGGTCCTAATCCAGCATTCTCTGCACCACATCAGAACATTTTTTGCCTCTCTTTAAGGCTTCAACAGGCCAATCCAAAGTTAATTGCGAGCAGGTTTCTGTGCAGACAATTTGATTTCAGAAGACACCGCACTCCTGTGCCATTCTAAGGCATGGATTCGGCAGGCAGGAGAGTTACAAAGCACAGCACCCCTGCAAGCTAGGGTCAATTTGCATGTGAGAGCACCGAGGAGCAGCGAGGAAGGGGTCTTAATTGCTTCAATCAAATGAAATGGGGATGCCATCGCTCCCCTACCTCCTCCCAGGCCTCAGGCTAAAGAGAACTTCCTCACCTCTGACAGTTAGGAGATCCCTTAACCACTTTTCCTCTCTCAAATGCTGCCCTGTGTCGGAAGTTAACAAATCACATCATTATTTGAAGCTTTTACAGGTCAGGTCAGAAATTATTTCACTGTCGAATTATAGGAAGGTTCAATGTTGTGCCCTGGCAAAAACAACTCCTAAGTTCATTCGTCTCTTTAGAACAATTTATAAGCTTTCGGGACAACTGCAGTTTCCCTAGGCTGGGGTGAATTACGGTTTATGTGTCTGATGATCAGTCTGTTGCTTTGTACTTTAAAACCACAGTTATGATTTTTTTCTAAACTGCAGTCATTTGTAATTGCTATAAATATTAGGCTTAGTGCTACCTAACTTACTGGTACTCACTTTATCAACCTTGAAAGCGCGGAAGGCTGAGTTGGCCTCGGCAAGATTCAGACTTGAGAACTGCATGTCCCCAGAGATTCCGTCAGCTTTTAACTCAAGACATTTTGTCCTCTACGAACTCGGGTTGCACACATATAGAATGTTTAAAATTACGTGTAAGCGAAATTTGTGTAATTTGCTTTTGCGCAATTAAGTGAAATTGCAGCAAATGATTGCAAAAATAAGAGTAATTAAGCAAATCTATAATTGTATACCAAGTTGTAGCACAAAATGCGTACTTGAGTACATTTTTATATTTTAGGATGAAGTGCAAAAAAACACCCGAGCAACAGCTGATCGCATTCTGTTGATCCTTGGCTACCACAATAAACATTTACCACGAAGGGCGCATTTGCAGCAAATTTTTACCATGAATGATGCGGAATTAAGCACAGTGTAATTTCAGACATAATGTGAAATTCACAAAATTGCCTGAATTACACCTCTGTGATTTTAAATTTCATGGAGTCCTACTTAAAGTCAGCAAGTTCAGCAGCTTTTTTAAATAGTGTGTCTGATATGTCCACATGGAACGCACTTCCTCGTCTGCTGCGTCTGGAACCCAGCCACACACTTTTCCGCAAAAAACTCAAAACCCTCCTCTTCCCCAAATAGTTCCTGGTTTTCGCCTGTCCTGGATTTTACAGTATTATAGCGCGGGGATGCCTTCGGGTCACCAGGCGCTTTACAAATCTCAAATAAATAAATAAAATAAAAATATGATTGTGATAGTGGACACTGATTCTCCAGGGATCCTGGTTTAAACTTCTCCAATTTTTTAACTTTTCAAACATTTCAAACAGGATCGCCACCTTTTTCTTCCGTCCCTCCAGATAAGGATTGAGTACAAGCTGATAACATGTTAATAGACAGTACTAATCTTTTTCTAAAATCAGCTTCATCTCGACTGTAGCCTGAATCAAAATTATCCTGTGTATCTGCCAACATAACTTTCTGTAAGTTTTGACACACACATGCAAACTTGCCAACTCTTCTGCACTTACGCAGGCCTTACCAACTGCCGGACAATTATTGGAACTGGCAACGTGAGATTTAGATCCTCATTGGAAACATGTAAAATTTTTGTCCTATTTTTTAAACTCTACCTTAGTATTTGAAGAAGGTTTGGTTTTATGAGATTGCATTCACACTTTCTGCTAAATACACTTTGGATTTACCAAACTCCTTGGATGCTAGAACAGATCTCTCTATGCCTCTAGCTATTTCCAATGTTTCACACCACTGTGTCTAACACCACCACGTCCAACACCACCACGTCCAACACCACCACGTCCAACACCACCACGTCCACAATCACCACCTCCAACACCACAACATCCACCACATCCACCTCCACTACATCCCCCACCACTACATCCACCACCACCATGTCCACCACCACACCCACCTCCACCACCACCACCACCACCACCACGTCCACCATCACCACCCTCATGTCCACTACCACCACCAACACATCTACTACCACCACCACATCCACCACCACCACCATGTTCACCACCACTACGTCCACCACCACCATGTCCACCACCACCACCACCACCACACCCACCTCTTCCACCACCACGTCCACCACCACCACACCCACCACCACCACCACTTCCACCACCACCACATCCACCACTTCCAACACCACCAATACTACCACCACCACCACCATGTCCATCACATCCACCACCACGTCCACCACATCCACCACATCCACCACCACCAGGTCCACCACATCCACCACCACCACCACGGCCACCACCACATCCACCACGAGGCCACTACCACGTCCACCACCACCACCACATCCATTACCACCACCAAGTCCACCACCAAGTCCACCACCACCACGTCCACTACCACCACGTTCACCACCACCATCACGTCCACCACCACCACGTCCACTACCACCACGTCCACCACCACCACGTCCACTACCACCACGTCCATCACCACCACCACATCCACCACGTCCACCACCACCACATCCACCACCACACCCATCACCACCTCCACCACCACATCCATAACCACCACCTCCACCACCACGTCCACCACATCCACCACCACCATGTCCACCACCACCACGTCCTCCACCACCACCACGTCCACCACCAGCTCCACCACCACCATGTCCACGTCCACCATCACCTCCACCACCACCACCACATCCACCACCACACCCATCACCACCTCCACCACCACCTCCACCACCACCACCTCCACCACCACGTCCACCACATCCACTACCACTACGTCCACCACCACCATGTCCACCACCACCACATCCTCCACCACCACCACGTCCACCACCACACCTACCTCCACCACCACCACATCCACCACCACCACATCCACCACCACCACGTCCACCACCACCACGTCCACCACCACGTCCACATGAGGCCACCTCACTCTATCTATCTATCACCCTCATTATCTATCTGTTGCCCTCACTCTATCTGTCACCCTCAATCTATCTGTCACCCTCAATCTATCTGTCACCATCACTCTATCTGTCACCCTCACTCTATCTATCTACCTATCTATCTATCTATCTATCTATCTATCTATCTATCTATCTATCTATCTATCTATCTATCTATCTATCTATCTATCTATCGCCCTCACTCTATCTATCTATCGCCCCTAACTCTATCTATCGCCCTCATTCTATCTATCTATCTATCTATTTGTCGCCCTCACTCTATCTATCTGTCCCCCTCACTCTATCTATCTATCGCCCTCACTCTATCTATCGCCCTCACTCTATCTATCTATCTATCTATCTATCTATCTATCTATCTATCTATCTATCTATCTATCTATCTATCTATCTATCTATCTATCTATCTATCTATCTATCTATCTATCTATCTATCTATCTATCGCCCTCACTCTATCTATCGCCCTCCCTCTATCTATCGTCCTCCCTCTATCTATCGCCCTCCCTCTATCTATCTATCTATCTATCGCACTCACTCTATCTATCGCATCACCACTGCATCACTCAGCACCACCACAGCATCACTAAGGGGCACCACAACATCACTATGCGTTACCACAGCATCACTGAACGCCACAGCATCACTCGTCGCCACCACATCACTCAGTGCCACCACAGCATCAATCTGTGCAACCATTCAACAACTGGTTCAAATATGTTCTCTCAATGTTTCAAGCTTTATTACAAATGTCACAAAAAGTTGTTAATATTTCACTTCTGTTCTTGGATTTTTGTCACAATAAAATACACTGAACATAATCTTCGCAAAAGTTATTTTTTCCTTAGGAGATCAGGCAGTTGATTCTGTTAGCGCTTAATATCTTCATGTTATGTATTATGTTTCCATTATTTAGTTAAATATTCTTTTCTCCTTTTACATTTCAAACAATCTTCTTAAAATTCAAGGTGATTTAAAGACCAATTACATTTTAAATCAAGCATTGGCAACGCCAATCGGTCTAGCCCTGGAAACTCGTGTGATTTTTTTTGTAATCGTTTATTTTTATTGCAAGCATACATAACTTAAAAAGAACAACAAACAAGCATTTGCTATGCAATAGGTCTCGCATTTACGCAAGTTTAAGCTATTGGCATTGTAAATGACAATGCCTTTTATTTATGTTTTAAAAATGAAAACATAAATAAAAGGCGTTGTTATTTGCAATGTCTCGCATTTGCGAGAGTTTAGCCTATTGGCATTGTAATTGACAATGCCTTTTATTTACTTTTAAAAACCAAAAAATACATAAAAGGCAGTGCCATTTACAATGCCAATGGCTCAAACTCTAATAATTGCGAGACCTATTGCATTGCAAATGCTTGTTTGGTAAGTAATGCCCCTGCAACCTAATGTGGTGTTGTGCTCGTGGTGAATTCTCTGGTTGTCATAGTATCAGATGATGCACCACATCCACACTCCAGAATGTAAGGGAAACATCTGTTGGTGCTCGGTACCTGACTGGGAAGGACGTACCTGCTTGCCTTCTAATAAACTCGTTATTAGACACGATTACCAGATTCCTCCTTCTTTACAAATTGGCGACTGAAGATGGGATTCACTTTCTATTAGCAAGCAGGAAGATCAAGAACCTACGCAGAAATTTTAAAATATCATCTTTTACTCCTTCCCTGAATTTAAACACCGAAATACCGGAAAAAAAGAGGAACTTTGTCTTCTATGAACATTTGCGTACCGTGAGTACCTTTGTTATGACTCCTCTATGCTGAATGACATTTAAACTTGTCTTGAAGAAATTACGCTGATTGCTTTATTTGAGTCAAAATTTCGCAAGCGCACAAGTTGAATGGATGGTACCTTCAACTACTTTAATGGGAATATTTATATTTTAAATTCTCTAAGTCAAATTGATACTTTGTTTTTATCAAAAACAACGGCACTTCATCATTAGAGTAACGGTGTACCTGTGCGCATTCTTTGAATTGACGGAACGTTCTGGAGCGTGAGACATGTTCCTGCTGTGATGTGCTCCGTTCTTCCTCTGCGAGTGTTATGACGTTATCTACAGAAGCTGTGCTGTTTTTTCACAGTCTGGCAGGGATGAATTCAAAGCCACAATTGCTTTTGCATCCAGGTCATTAACCATTCTTGAGGAGAAGTTCTCAGTTATTGAGAGAGAGATGCTGGCTGTTGTATGGGGCATTGGGAAATTTAGACAGTTTGTCTGGGGTACTAGATTCACCTTGCAGACAGATCACAAGCCCCTACTAAAAATTCTTACCTCAGAAGGTATGTTGAAGGCTACTCCGAGACTTGCACGAATGAGTCTTAAGTTAATGGGCTATACATATGATGTCGAATATCTTCCTGGCAGAAAGAACGTAGTTGCAGATTATTTAAGTCATTCTCCTTTACCTGGTTGTGATGATTCTTATGATTCTTTTGAGTCTAATGAGGTGGCTGTTATCCATGAGGACAATGATCAGAGACTAGTAGCTATTTCTAAGAAAGACTGGGAAGTGTGCTGTAATAATGATGAGGTCTTAAACTCTGTCCGTGACTTTGTCATTAGTGGATGGCCACATAAATCAAATTTGAAGGAGGAGCTGAAACCATTTTGGGAAATCAGGGATGAGCTTTGTATAGATGATGCCGACCACCTATGTAGAGGTGAGAGAGTTGTTGTTCCTGGTTCTTTGAGAGGTAACATTCTATCCATCAATCATGAAGGTCACCTGGGTGTCATGAAATTGAAATCAAGAGTAAAATTATCATATTGGTGGCCTGGATTGGATAAGGAGGTTGAAAGATTTATCCAAGAGTGTGATACTTGTGCCAATGCTGATAAGTCCTTGCGTGTTTTTAAACCTACTCTTGGATTCAGACATATTCCTATTTATCCGTGGGAAGACTTAAGTATGGATTGGTTGGGTCCAGTTGAGAATTGTGAAGGCAGTATTAAACATATCCTAGTTGTGATCGACAATTATTCCAGGTGGCCTGAGGTTGAGACAACTGAGAAGTTAGAGATTGAGATAACTGAGAAGTTTGATGTTAAAGTTGTTGTTAATTTTCTTCGTAAGTTGTTTCTTCAAGAAGGTGTTCCTAGGAACATTTTAACTGATAATGGTCCACAATTCAGATCTGAGTTTTTTTTTTAAAGTTCTTGGATAGGAACGGTATTAACCCTAAAAAAAATACCTGTCTACCATCCTGCCGGCAACGGCATTGTTGAGAGATTCAACAGGGTAATCATGGGGAGCATCCAAGCCTCTATTCTTGCTGATAAGGATTGGGAAAAGGAGTTACTAGAGACCATTTGGGCTTATAGAATCACCCCCAGTAGTACCAATTACAGCACTTTCAGGATCCTTAGAGGTAGGGAACCATTTACTAAGGATAATGTTGCTTGGGATTCAAAGAAAATGTGTGGGAAATGGTCTCCCGCTTTAGTCCGTTCTAGATTAAGGAAGATTCAAGATTCACACATTAGTGATTTTGGAAGGAAGAATGCCACTAAAGAGGCTGAGCTCAAAGTTGGGGATTGGGTCAGAATTAAACTTGACACCAAAGTTAAGAAAGGTCAAAGTAAATTTTCTAATCCTTTGCAGGGTATGGAGTTATACTCTAAGTCTGCTAAGTTGAGTGATAACCAAGTTTGGCATCATAATAGGTTGGCTAAATGTAAAGGGAACTTCTCTTGTCCCAAGGCTAACACCGATCCTGACCCCTCTTTTGAATGGATGTGGGATGAAGTTATGCAGGGTGGTATTGCGGAGAAGGATGTGGTTAGAGCTTCTACTAATGGTATTTCGGAGTCGTCTCCGTAGTTGTCTGGTTCGTCCCCTTCTCAGTTGCCTTCTCCTAATTTGCCCACACTGATGCATTCTTCATCTGCTAGCATCCAGAATACCACACGTACTGGTAGGCAAATTAAGGTTCCTGCTCGTTTTAGGAGCTACGTGATATAACTCATTTTTAGCCTTGTAGTGTTTGATCTTCCTTCTGATTTTATTTTGGAGGAAGGGGGGGTGTGGGTTATGTTGGTTATTCTCACTTCATTGCTATGTTATTTTGCATGATCCATCGCTATGTTATTTTGCTATGTCATTTTGCATGGTTATTCTGCAATGTTATATTGCAATTCGTTTGCAATTAGGTTGCCTATTGCAATGTTAATTTGTATAGTTATTTATTATTAAGTTTATGTTCTTGTGTTTTTCTATCAATGCAAAGGGGGAAGATGTGGTGTTGTGCTCGTGGTGCATTCTCTGGTTGTCATAGTATCAGATGATGCACCACATCCACACTCCAGAATGTAAGGGAAACATCTGTTGGTGCTCAGTACCCGACTGGGAAGGACGTACCTGCTTGCCTTCTAATAAACTCGTTATTAGACACGATTACCAGATTCCTCCTTCTTTACACCTAACAACACCTAATCTCCTCTAGTTTATCATCCAGTAATCCCACCAAACATCTGCAGGAACTCCTGTATCCCCAGTTCCCCCTCTAAAGATCGCACCTAATTCCTATTACTTTAATCTACTACAAATATACTGGACTGAATGCATGGAATGGTTTGTATGAGCACACAAGACTAATCCCAATAACCAACAATAACCTGCTTCACCACTTATCTTGGGTTCCAAGCATAAATGCAAATACAATTACAAAACAAATGCCCCAACTACTCCTTACAGATTAAACATGTAAAGCTGCCTGAGAAAAGTCTTGTCTTGCTTGTTTGCCTGGTGTTGGTTTGTATGTAGTGTGTTCATGGTATTCATAATGGTATGAACAACCTTTTTTGTGTGGACTCTAAGCATACGGTGTGATTCTAGTGTTTAACCGGAAGGAACTAATGCTAAATAAAATGTGATAGACCAAAGAACATGGCAGGGGTTACACTGGCTTTGAGCATAATATGATTCTACCAGAGTTAAGTATGCTCCTTTATACCTGCCCATCTTTCAACTTATTTGCTTTGCTTTTGCACTTGTGGTTATTGTACATGTCATTGACAAATCATCTCGCTTTTGCACAGTTTTGTGTTATGTCCCTAGTCTTGTCTTGGTGCACACATATTATATCGCCCTGTGTCTCTGTACAAATAGTGTGCCCTGTTAGTTTGCTATACTCTTACCTCACTTCCCATCTAATGTCATTCATCTTTTTTCTCCGTATTTTGGGCATGGCACCTAGAACTCCTTTCTCTTCCACATTTTTGCTTGGTTTTCCACATCTTTACTGTATCAAGATGTATCATGTTCCTCTTTCACTCTTGTTCCGCTCTCAGTTGTTTTTCTTTCTCTTCTTTGTGCCGTTTATGTTTGCTATCTCGCCAAGTATTTACCATGCTTGTTTCCTCTTACCAAGAGTACCTAAATTCCACTCTACTTTTTGCCAGGATTTATAATGTTCACCTCTTCCTTTCTTTCATATCATTCTGCCAAGACTCCATCGTGGATGTATCATAACTTCTGTCTCTAGATGTGTTTTTTTTATTTATCCTATAGTTTCCCCTTCTCCTCGATGTTATGCATTTCTCCATTTCCTTTTTTGCCATTCCTTTCTCCCATAGTGTGCCCTGTTACTGCTTGCTATTCTTTTCTACCGTACTGTGGCTTGTTGCTGTCCATATCCCTATCTTCCCAGAGTTTAGCTTGCTAGGAGGTATAAGTCACCATCATCCTTTGTTGTCTCACTGTTCTCTTTCAGGGCTTGGCAGACCACAGACCCCATGAACAAGTGTCAGCATTGTATGATTTGCACGATGAGACCAAAATTAAGAGGAAAGGAAAGAGGACGAGCACATTTCTGAGCTAGCACAAGATAGAGCTGGTGACACCTCTTGTTGATATGACATGGAACTATTTTTCCTCCTCATTTTATTTTATGAAGCATAGTACCAATATAGTTAAGATTCGTTGTACAGTCTCGTTTTATATAAACAAAGATCAAGTACATGTAATTTTAATTTCACAACTTCTTGTCCCTCAATGAAATGTATCCTCCCTAGTTGCAGTGACAAAAGAAGGAGAAGTAAAAGAATTCCATTTCTGAAAGCAGGACTGGTACCACAATTAGGTGAGGCTATGTAGATGCCTTTGAGTACCACTAGAAGGGGCTGCCGGGTTGCAGGTGGTCGCTAAAATGGCCCTATTGCTTGGGGAATGGGAGCCCACAAAAGCAAAATGTAATCATGCCTTACACTATGAAAATCATCTTGCTCTTGATGGTTCCAGGGTCCTAAACATGTAATTTGTATTCCACAATGAAGCTTGCATGCTAATCAGAAGCAGCAAGAGGTTGCTGCTGCTACTCCTGAATTGGCCCTTTGGTACCCATGGCAATGCATCTGCTACCCCTGGTCGCAGGGTTGATGGAGATGTGAGACAGGAGTTACAGAAGGGAAAGGAAACAGACTCTGAAAATCTTTTCTTGCTGTTCCTTACGCCTCTCTGTGGTGAATAGGAGGCTGATGAGGGTCTACAATTTTGATGTCATCTTGATTTGAAATGTGTAATGTTGCTTTTGCTACTGTTTGCATTTTGGTAAATCAATATCCAAGCACCGCTGGACACATTTAGATGTTAGACAGTCTGCCCTAGAGCTTTTGGTGTCCTGGGTAACATTCCCAAGTAAGTACACCACATCACATCACATCTGTGCTATGAACAGAAAGCACCGAGATGCAAACCGACCAACAGCTACAAACACTGTCAGAGATTCCTATCCAGCCTCTGACACTTGTATAGAGCCACACAATCAAACACCCTGAGCCAGATACACTGCCCCTCACAAACATACACACACTCCAAATTTGACATTCATATTTCTATAGAAACTGATGCACAGTGCTTATTCTGAGGATTTGTTTCTAATTGCAGATTCCTTACCTTGTGAATACCACCAGGTGCCATCTGGTTCCAGACTGGATCCAGAGATTTTTCATAGCAATTCCCTCACACGTTGGTAGGTGGCATTGTGCAGCTCCATGTCGAGTCTGTCCTGCAGCGACAAAGACACCTGAGTCACATATAGCCACAAATCCTCCACACTAACATCAGTTCCTTTCCTTCCATGCCTTCCCACACTGATCTGGAGCTCTCTGTCACCTTTTTCTGTTAGGCAGAAGGTTATTTTCCAAAATATTTTCACAGTGTGGTACGGACAAGCCTCCCCAAAACTGACAGTCTTAAATCTCTATAAAGACTGCCATGTGTAGATATCGGTGGCAGACCTAAACAAGGTCTGTCTCTGGTGTCTAGGCTCATCACATGGCTCAAAGTTGTGCGACAGCTGTGCACGGATGAACCTGAAGGCCACCCAGGACTGTGGGGGCTAGCTTTACATCGCCAAAACCACCAGAAAGAGAGACAAGGCCTGTCTCTCTCAAAGTCGTGAAGGCATTATCGAGGTTGCTTCTGAGAGATGTAGTCTTCCTACTCCAAGTTGTCAGGTAAGTCAGTCAAAGAAGCAAAAGAAGTCAAAACGTGATTCCCCTTTTTCCCACCACTCTCATCAAGGAAAGTCGAAGAGAGATCGGGGTGTTTTTCCGAGCTCAGTCCCCCACATTGGAAAATGTTACTCAACTCATGCCGATTCAGCCCGAATTCTTGGATCCATCAGTGACTGCGCAACAGTCGAGTCCTTCAAAAAGGCTATGCCTTTGGGCCCCAAGAATCTGAAGAGGGCTCCTGTTGGGCTACCACCAGTGCATCCATCACGGATACCTCTTGATCCTGTTCCTGGGTCTGCCCCGAATCTGGGGTCGAAACCTGTTCTGACTAGTCGCCCCTCCCAGAGATTCTTGCCGGATCCCCATACTTCAATGCCACTGACCCCCTGAAGAACCACCCACCTCAGTCTCAAACACAACCCTTCCAGCCTCATTCAAACTCAGAAGAGATAGTTCCACAGTGGTTCTCTAACCCTGAACACCATGATGATGATGATGATGATGATGGGGATGATCAGTCTCAATTTTATGTAGAGGAGAATTTATTTTTGGATCTTAACACTTGTGGCCTCAGTATGTCCTCTGACACCAGCTTGAACTCTCTGCCTCGTTTATTCACAGAAGAGTTGGCATAATTTGCCATGGTTATTAGGAGGACTGCGGAATTCATCAACCTCCATCTGTCCTCAGTGGAGTTGAAAACAAATGTACTAAGAGAAATTTTGCTGCTGGGACAGACTTCTTCAGAGTCTCTGTTACCATTCAATGAAGCCCTCAGGATACCTTACTGAGCACGTGAGCAAAATGTGGCTTTTTCCCAGCAGGTTGAACTTTAAGTCTTTCCCCACCACGTCTCTGGACAGATGCCTAAAGGGCAGGAAGTCTTTTAGAAAATGGTTGTTCTGATCAACTAGTTTAGCCCTCCGGTCAATCAACTATAGTTGCCTTTTGGGATGCTTCTCATATATGTTATGGGACATGATGAGCGAAATTTTGCCAGGGATCCCAGATGACCTTCATGCCAAATTGGCATAAATTAGTCAAGACACGGTACAGCACATCATCAGGTTAGAGCTGGACATCACAGATACAATACTCTGGGTAGGTAGTTGGTACCAGTGTGGGGCTTTAACATCCACAGGCTTCTCTAGTGGCATACAAGTGTCACTGATGGACATGCCTATCGACAGCACCTGTCTGTTTGGGGACAAGGTACACTCGCCCTGGAGTTCTTCAAGAAAAACAGAGCCACACTGTTCTCCCTTGGCCTCTCACACACTGTGCAGCAGGGTCCCTAATATTACCACCCCTTTCAAGGCTTCAGAAGGGGCATCCAGCAGAGGAAACACTGAGGCTTGCAGCAGCAGACCTCTGAGACCTTTTAAGATAGAAGGCATGAATCTAGCCAACAGTTTCCATGCTCACAGAGTCAACCCACTTCCCAGTCCCCAGCCTCCCTGCAGCCACTTAAAAATTCCTTAGTTTGCCCTCTACAACACACTGTCACCCTGTCGGAAGGCAGGATAAGTTACTACTTCCAATGTTGGCAAAGCATTACATCAGTCAGATCCGTGCTGCAAATTGTTCGGGAAGGTTGCACCCTATCCTTCCTCTCAGCTCCTCCGCACATGTCACCTACACCACAGCGACTCTCAGAGGACCACTTGTCCATCTTCAAAAGAGAAGATCAGCCTCTCTTGGACAAGAGAGCCATCAAGCAGGTGCCAGCATCAGAACAAAGGTAGGACTTCCTGCAATTTTTCCTATTCTAAACCTTTGCTGTCTGAACTTCTCCCTCAAAAAGGATAAGTTCAAGATACTCACACTGGCTCAAGGTCTGTCTGCATAGATCCAGGAGACTGGATGGTACCGTTGGATTAGCAGGATACCTATTTCTACATCTCCCTGCAATCCCACAAAACTACCTGCGGTTTAAAGTGGTCCAAGTGCATTTTCAGTTCTCTGTGCTCCCAGTCGGCCTCACCAGTGCCCCTTGGGTGTTCAAGAATATGATGGTTGTACTTGCAGCACATCTTTGGAAGTTGGAAATATCAGTCTTCCCATTCCTCTACAACTGGTGATCAAGGTGAGCTTGCCTCAGTAAGTCGTGGACCACCTCCAGATGACGTCTAACCTCATTACATCTTTGGGGGTTTTAATTACCATGCCAAAGTCATACCTGAATCATTCTCAAAGATTCCCCTTCATCAAAGCCATTCTGGATATTGTGCAGTTTTGAGCCTTCCCTACACCTCTACGAGTCCAGGACATTTTAACTTTGATCCTGATATCCTAGCCTTTGACCTGGGTTTAAGTGAGAGCAACTCTGAGACTTCTTGGCTTCTTTGCTTACTGCATCCTGCTGGTGGTCCTTGCCAAGTGGCAGCAACAAGCTCTTCAGTGGGATCTCAAGTCCTAAATGGCTCAGCACCAAGGAAATGTATCAGATTCCATTCAGATGTCTGAGGAGACTGCAAAAGATCTTCAATGGTGGTTGCTAGATTGCAAATGGAACAGTGGCAGATCCCTCTCCCCACCTCAACCAGAGCTGACGGTCATGACAGCTGTAACGTTGCTGGGTTGGGGAGTCCACCTGGGAGAGGTGGAGATCAAAGGACCCTGGTTTCTGGAAGAGACATAGCTCCACATCCTGTTGTTGGAGTTACAGGGATTTGCTTGGCACCAAAAGTCTTCCTTCCGCCTATCAAGGGGGAACGAATCCAGGACTCACAAACAACATTACTACTATGTGGAATTGCAACAAGCAGGGTGGCATGATATTTTGGGTCCTATGCCAGGTGGCACTATACCTCAGGAGCTGTCTGAGTCGCACCATCTGGCTGAATCTTTGAACATCAGGGTGGACAAACTCATTTGGCATTGCCTCGAGGATTATGAATGGCGATTCTACTCAGAGGTGGCGCAAGACTACTTCCAACAGTGGAGAGAACTCTGTCTCAATCTTTTTGCCACCACTGAGGATGTTCAGTGTCCAAGTTGTTTGCACATTGGAGTCTCCCAGGCAGTTTTTTCTTGGAGAAACCTTTATTCTGGAATAGAGCTTAGACTCCTGGACAGTTTCCAACCTCCACCTCTCCTGCTCAAAGTTCTGACAAAGATCAGGAACACCTGGGCCTAAGTCTTCCTAGTGGCCCAAGATTTGGCCAGGAGAGTGTGATACGCAAAACGTTTGGCCTTGAGCACCTGTCCTCTGATTTGGCTGCCCTTGGGGGGATCTTCTGTTGCAGCATAAGGCAGAGTTATTCATCTGGCACCACGCAACCTAAACCACCATGCATGGAGATTGAACTTTGATAGTTAGATGTTTTCTGGTTTGAACTCGCATATCACTGGAGCCAAGGCTGCTACCATTTCACTGCCATGCAGAGTGCCTGTCTAGCACATTTGTCAGACTGCAACATGGGCATGAGTTCACACATTCATGAGGCACTACTGCCTTGAAAGCCAAGTCTGGCTTGTGAAACGTTTTGCCTATTCGATCCTGCAGGAGTTTTTGGTATGAGTCCACACCACAGACCTTCTACCTCTGGGAGGTACCACTTTGGTAGCTATTCCAAAGGTGAAGAATCAGTATTAGGAGTGTCAATCAGAAGAACAATTTCTTACTTTCAATAATGCTCTTTCTGGTGGATACTCTTGCTAACCAGAGATTCCTCACTTTCCCCCACCTATCTGTTCTATGAGTGTTTTCCTTTTGCATCTAAAAAGGTCTCAAATTAGAGATCTGCTCACTGGCATCTCTGATTGTTTTTTAGTGCTCGATGTCCTAAAGTGCAGAATGAATCAAGCAGAAAAATTATGTTGGCGCGCAGGGGTAACGCTTTTATGTGGCTCCACTCCATAACTGCTGAAGCAGACCAAGGCCAACACAGAGCCGCACAAAGCCACCTAGCGTCACATGGGAGCATGGGCATGAAAATTTCGAGATCCAGTCTGACACCTGTGAAATATTCTAAATTGGAGGAATCTGCACTTACATACAGTATCCACCAAAAAGAGTGTTACGAAAGGTAAGTAACTCGTTCAGCCAAGCACTTACACCAGAGGTCTTCAAACTTTTTGATACTGAGACCCCCTTGGAAAACCTTTTTAGGGGTTAGGCCTCATCACATCCATCCATCATTCATCCACCCACACTTTCACACATCCATCCATCCTATCATCCTTCCATCCATCCTTCATCATCCACTCTTTCATCTTTTCATCCATACATCCATCCTTTACCCATCCACCCATCATTCATCCACCCACCTTTTCACACATCCATCCATCATTCATCCATGCAACCTTTTATCCATCCATAACTCCATCCACCCTTTCATCCTCCCATCCATACATCCATCCTTCATCCATCCACCCTTTCATCCATACATCCATCCACCCACCCTTTCATCCATCCATCCATCCACCCATCATTCATCCCCCCACCTTTTCACACATCCATCCATGCATCATTCATACATGCAACCTTTTATCCATCCATACATCCTTCATCCGTCCACCCTTTCATCCTTCCATCCATCCACCCTTTCATCCATCCATCCTTCAATTGTCCACCCTTTCATCCTTACATCCATACATCTATCCTTCATCCATCTATCCTTCACCCATCCACCCTTTCATCCTTACATCCATACATCCATCCTTCACCCATCCACCCTTTCATCCTTCCATCCATACATCCATCCTTCATCCATCCACCCTTTCATCCATCCATTCACCCATCATTCATCCACCCATCTTTTCACACATCCATCCATCATTCATCCATGCAACCTTTTATCCATCCATACATCCTTCATCCATCTACCCTTTCATCCTTCCATCCATCCACCCTTTCATCCATCCATCCATCCTTTCATCCATCCATCCACCCTTTCATCCATCCATTCATCATTCATCCGCCCACCTTTTCACACATCCACCCATCCTTCATCCTTACACCATCCATCCACCCATCATTCATCCACCCACCTTTTCTGTGCCTCTCTCATGGGGGGGTTGGGGGGGGGGGTCAGTATCTCTCTGCGTCTTCTTCCTTCTTTTCCGATCATGGGAAGGCATATCTGTGCCTCCCTGATGGGGGCGGGAGACGTGTCACGGGACCCACAGCTCCAGGCGCGCAATATCCATTGACCTCAAAGGGCTACACTACAGCCTGCTCCCCCAGCCCCCCTCTGCCCCCCCCTCCTCCCCCAGCTCGAAACGGCTTCAGGTACACACACACACACACAGCCACACTCGAGTATTTGACAGGACTTTAAAAGACCTTTTACTTGTTAATGAGGCACTGATGTTGTTCACACCTCGGTGTGAATTAGGCCTCCACCGTGATCAGCCCAAGCCAGAAACTGCACTCTGACAGAATCTGTGACCCCCTTCCAAGGACTCCACGACCCCCCTGGGGGTCGCACCCCACAGATTGAAGACCTCTGACTTACACTATCGGTAACTGTGAAGTATTTTCCTGAGGGTTCCGGGACAGATGATAACAGTTTTAACAAATGAGGTTGTTGATCACTGGTGCCCCGAGGCCACAATACCAATGCACTGCAACTGGATGACCAAACAATCTACCTTAGCACTTGGCACCCGTAAGGTAGAAAGTTCAAGCAGCCAAAGCTTAATCAAGGAGGTGGAAAAGAGATGTTGCTAAACACAGCAATTTCATCCAGGTAGACCACATGGACTTTAACCTGGTTGGGCAACATATGATTGTCCAACATCTGGAAACTGGCCAAAGTGTACACCATTAAATTGATAGAGCTCTTTGGGGTGAAGAATGTGGTCATCTTCTTGGCTCCAGTGGTCAAGGCAATCTGCCAGTAGCTACTGGTCATATCAAATGTACTAAGGTACATGGCTATGCTGAACGTTTCGGCCAATTCATCAGCATGGGGGGATAGAATTGGTGTCAGTCTGGTAATGGTGTTGAGACCCAGGCTGTCCACACAGAACTGGAGGTGCTTGGACCCTTGCTTGAGCACCAGTACAGAGAACCTGGCCCAAAGACTGTAAGAGGGATCAATATATTCTAGGACCAGCATTTTGCAGCTTAGTATATATTTGGATAAATCGCACATTTGCTGAAATAATTTCTCTCCCTCTGCTTTAAAGAGATACCTCTAGGCAAGAATATCTTTGTTAATACCGTTTTGCACACATACAATGATTTAGAGCCTACATAGAAAACAATTATCACACAATGCATTTTCTCAAATGTTGGCCTAGAGCAAATTAATTTCTTTAAAATGAAATGGTTCTGAATTTGTTAGCTCTAGTTTGTATTACTCAAGTGCAAACCAGTGCAAACTTGTGCAAAGTTTCCATAATATGACCCCTGGATGGGACCCATAGATATTATAAGGTGTGGCATTTTCCCAGGACCCCCGCATTCCACAGCACCCTGAGAAAGTGGAGGAGAGGATGTAGCCTTACGGCTAGAGCAGTCGACCTCGGACCTGGGGAATTGGGTTTGAGCCACGGCAACGACGCTCAACATCCTGTGATTCTGCGCAAATCACTTAATCAACCTGTGCCTAACAAAAATGAATGTATTCATCTGTAACGAAACTGGTGCTCATGTAAAGTGCTCTGATACCCGATGTCTCGGGTCTAGTTTGTGCTATATGAAACTCTAATAAAAGTGAACTTTAATCTTTATCTGTTCTAATTGACCTTTATCTGTCTATCTAAACTTGTCTCCCTCTCTCTTCCTACCTTTACCTCTGACACTCAATCAATCTATTTACCCAGTATAAGGATGTTTTGGGTCCCTGGGCAAGGTTTCTTTCAACTGCTTTTGACTCACCCGTACTAATCGACATCATGGGGGCTTAAATTATCGGGAAATTGGAAATAATATTGAAAATTGTTCTGAACTGGTGCCCAAGGTCTCTAAAATCCTTAAGATTATATTGCTGGTACAATATAACTATCCACAGACATGATTTTAATTCATTACTTTAGCAAGGAGTACTCAGTGAACCGGTGGAGGACAGCAAAGAACGCTGGGCCAGATGTACTAAACACTGGTTGCAAAATACTGGTCTCAATTTGCAACCAGTAATTTTGCGATTAGTGTGCTAATTTGTGAACTAATCTGTGTACTAATAGATCAGCGGGCAAAATATTGAATCATAGTGGGTAGCAATTTGACCTACCTCATGAATAATAATGAGGTAGGTAGTAAATTGCAACCCACTACTTTTCACAGCCATCATAGGGATGGGGGCCTAATGGAGTCAGCAGACCACCATATCTGTGCGTGTTTTTAAATAAAGTAATCTTTTTTTTAATGTAGTCCATTTTCCTTAGAGGAAAATAGGATGTATTTTAAAGAAAAAGAATACAAGTTTCGAATTTTTTAAGAGTGGGCAGTAAACCATGGGAGCACAGCTTACTCTTCAAAAATGTTTTTGTCAACATTCATAATGAAAAAGGTTCACTTAGAGATCCCTTACCATTTGCTAATGGGTTACCACTACTGTTGTGTAGTCAGTAATATATTAATGTGTAAGTAACATACAGTTAATTTTCATTACACCTAGTTCTGTTTGTTCCTGTCCCATTCATTACAAATGAGGTGAATCCACCTCATGAGACAGAAAAAAGAACAGGAAATGCTTGTAAAAGTGACCCTCCCTGATAGGAAATATCCTAAAAGGGTACACGTTACCCAGCATTCCTCCTGGTATACCAACCACCCTCCAAAACTACTGAAGGTTTTGCATTCCGGTAGGAAGGAAGGTCCGTAATGAATGGGAAGGGGACAAACACGACTAGGAATAATGAAGATTACTGGTAGGGAATTGAGCATTACCTCTATGTCCCTGTCCCATTCATTACTAATGAGGAATACCAGAGCGGCCCATGAAAGACCTTTAGATCATAACTATAAAGGAAACACAAACCCGAAATGCTGCCAACATCCACAAAGGTTTTAATGAAAATGAAGTAACTTAAATCTAGGGCAAAGCTGAATCCAAAACACCACGCCAAAAATTCTTATGCGCAAATAAAACATTCTGACATTGATAATGCTATACAAATGTACTCAGACCTGAACATGTAACGCACAGCATATCTCAGCAATGGAACCCTCCCTTGCCTCAGCCCAAGAGGTGGAAAGACTTCTATAATAGTGCCACCCTGAATCCCAATGAGAGGGTGTACCAGTGTAGTGTGGTGGCATGCTTGATCAGTAATGAAGTAAACAATGTGTGCCTGTCACGGAAACAAGCAGAGAAATGTAATATCCGATGCGACAATGCGATGAAGAAGCAATAGTATGTAATACGGGATATCCCAAAGCTTAAAGATGGCCGCCGAAACGTGCTCCATGTAATGACTTTTTTGAAACTTGAATATCAAACGTTTGGCGAGATGACACGGCAACTCGAAACAGCATCAGCAGTAGAGAACGGAGAACGAATGATGCTGGAGCCACGGAATGAAGATACAGTTCATATGAAAATAGTGCAGAGTCTGTTGGCAGGTAAGATGGAATGTGGGGAGTTGTTGAAGATAAACAAGACCCCAATACACCGCCCGACATCCGTACAATCCGAATAAATCTTGAAAATGACTCACAAGTGTAGCAAATAGCAAATCCGTATTTCCAGCGATCCAAATTTCAGGAAGTCCGACAGCAAATAGATCACAGTAAGGCAGGAGGAGGATTAAAAACAAAAGTCACAATAGTCGCCAAAATATGTAGTGTGGTGGCATAAAATATTCTTTGCAAAAACAACAATTGATGGACGGAATGTTGCACAATGGCAAAAAATTCACCTCCAGTCACAGATCTGGATTTAATCCATCATTATTTTGCTCACCACACCACCCCAGTTCAGACATGGCCATATGCAAATCAGTCTAGACCCTGTGTCTCATGGGAACAGTCCAGCCCGAACTGCCAAGTCATGTCTTCCCTGGACCAGAATCAAGCATCCTAGGACCGGTTTCTGGCTATCAGCCGTCATCAGCCAGGATAGCTTGATTCCAGTGGCATGGAGAGCACGGGACTCACGCCTGAGCATACCCGTCCCACTCAGGGTGACAAATGCAAAAACAACAATTGACCATACCATTTTGAATGGTATGGTGTGAACAAACTTGTTCAGATATTCGAGGTTGGGAACCATTTGAAAACCTCCTGTGACCTCCTGAACCAGAAAAATTATGGAGTAGCAGCCTTGACACCTGGAATCCATTGGGACCTCCAAGATTGCCTACTTCTGCAAAAGAGACTATCCCTGCTGGATTTCAAGCCTTTTGTCCTTGTGATATGAGTAGCTGTGTAATCCCAGTGCACTCGGGGGTTCACGGATAGATTATAATTATGCTTGTATTTTGATCAGGTTGGCGCTGCATTCGTCGCACGTAGTCTAGCACATTCTGTTGGTTAGATTCTTCTACCCACAACATGGACTCGGTCCTTGTGATATGGCCATAATGTCGACCTCACTGATGAATCTGCAGGCAGAGACACAAACTCTATCTTGTATCCTTATTGAATCACCTGAAGAATCCGAGAATCAGAAGTGGATTTGAGCCAGGCTCACAGAAAAAAGCACTCAGCCTGCCTTAGTCCAGGCAGGGCTGGCCAACCCCTTGATAGTCAGGACTGCTGCTTCTTGGGGGACTTAGATGTTCTTCTCCGGCTCACTCAGAGGTTGAAACTTCCTGTGCTGACCTTGATGTTGGTGACGAGCAGGCTGCCGAACACCTAAAAATCTTTGGCAGGTGTAGGAAAAGATGAATGCGTAAGAGAAGAGTTGTGCTATTTCTCCTTAAATAACTTATGCAGCTTGTCTTTCAGCTCTACTCCAAACTAGTGAGTACCCTCAAATGGCAGGCGGAGTGCAGAGTATTTCTGGGTCAAATCTGTTCGTCAGTCCTTGAGAACTAAGTTGCAACAAGCCACTTTTGAAGCCCCACCAGACAGGGCAGTAACACAAACTACATCAAAATAAATGTTCAACATATACTTGATCTGCCGCTCGATACCCTCTAGCAAAGTGGAAAATTATGTCCCCTCCTCCACTGCTTTAAAGAGCTGCTTGAGTTTAGAAATCAAGGATTGTGGCATATAAGTACCATAAATGCTAGCCCTAAAAGCCAAATGGGCCCCTGAATACAGCTTCTTCAGGGCGGAATCAATCTTTTTATCTGCCTGTCAACGAATAGTAGAATCCATTGTCAGTGAAGTACGATCCACCAAACAGACAACAAAAGAGTCAATGGGGATGGAATCAGGCAAGACATGCTTCATATCAGTAATGGCATAGAGCTTGGCCATAAAGCTAGGCAGAAGAATCTTGTCAGGCTCTCGAATGCGCATGCGAGCTAACCCCCAAAGCCCCGCACAAGCGTAATGACTCCAGACAGCAACCCGGAAGAAACACTGCTCCTCCCAAGTCACCAGAAAATTCCTTTGGGGGAAAACATAGCAATAGCCCTGAAGGGCTGGAAGAGAGGTCTTAAACATGCCTCTTCCAAATACTATTCAGATGTAGTCGAAAAATGTAATTGTGATTCAATAGCATGTTATTAAATCGCAATTTCAGTTTAATACATACCAAAAGGTCATTTTATGGTCACAAACAGTCAGATTTTGTGATTCTGACCCTTACTAATGCAAAAATGCCTTTGTACATATGACCTCAAGTGTAGCAATATTATTGTGATCAAAAGGTGAAATAACCATGACAGTGGTGAACTGGATATATCTGACACCCAAAACTGCAGTTTCAAATGATAGATATAAGAGTGGGATCATTATGCCAAAAAGATTATAAGACGGTTTGTATTATGCATTGATTAGTTATATTGAAAGTGCACTGAATACACTCAAAATGGTTAGGAGTACAGTTAAAAGAATAAACCTTCCGAACTGGATTAAACAAAGGGCAAGTTAATAGCAGAGGGCAAAGTTATGGTTAAGCTAAGTCGGTCTAGACTTTGCAAATTCTTTTGCCAATCATATGCAGATTTATGTGTCAAGATGCATGCACACTAATGGCCATCAATCTTGCTCGTGTCAGAAACAAATCCTTGTCTGTACCAGGCTGCAGTACCTTAGGTAGTTACTAGAGGCCTCTGTGTCAGAAACAAAGTTTAGCTCTAATCAGGCTGTTCCTTGGTGGAGGCCCCAAAGGAGACCAGAGAATTATGAAATTTCCACCAGACGTCTGTAACCTTCTCTCAGTATAGAAGCAGTATGCCATCAAGCTGTAGGAACATTAGTACATCAATAACTGTCTGCATTTTATTAATTACATCCGTGGAATATGCCACTATAGAAACTGAATATGAATATTTGGCAATATATTTCTCTGGATTTACCTTGGAGATGACTGAACATGACTTGCTGCTATCAATTATGGTTTAGCTTTATAAAGCGCATGACTACCCGGAGGCATCCCAGCGCTGTCATTCAAGTAAGAATTATCTGTCTTTGAGTAGCACTTGACAGCTGAATTTTAAGTAAATGCGCCCCTTATTATCAAATCTAGAACTTCAAATAGCACTCTGTAAATCCGGAAAATAAAAAATGCAAGAACTTACTTATGCCCATTAAGTTACAAATACAGTAACTGCTGGTTGAAAATATCAATGTTTATTAATCCTGTCATTATAGACTAGTGATTCTTAAATATTTTACTTCTGTGGCCTCGCAAGTGAATCAGTACTGAAAGCAGAGTACTCCTGCCTAAGCAATTTCTATGAATTGATCCTCAAAACAGTATACAAAAATACAGAAAATTATTCATCAAATATGCACATTTTGAAATATTTTATTTTCTTCACAAACAAAACAAATATGCAAAAAATTGACATTTTAATGGGAAAGTTTGAGCTTTACAAAATTTAGATCTATTTCTAAAACACAAACTAATAGGCTAGAGTATAGCATATTGCTTTGTTTTTTAGGTCGAGCCTAGACAGTGCTTACGCTGTCTGGAAATTCTGTTGTATGTACTTTGTGGGATCTGGAGATCAGCCCTAGGACTTGTCTGCTTTCACCTTTGCTTAGGGACTTTTTTTTCTGTTCAACTGCCTCTATTTAACTGTCTTGATAGAAAACGACCAGAAGAGGTCAGTAAAATACCAGAATTGCTTTCAGCTTGTTCATCTGCCTCAAACTGTCTTGATAGAAAACAACATGTAGGGGTCAGTAAATACCAGAATTGCTTTTTGCTTAGGGACTTAAAAAAATTATTCTGGCAACTGCCTCTATTTAACTTTCTTGATAGAAAACGACCAGCAGAGGTCAGTAAAATACATGAATCACTTTAGCATTCCCTAGATTCCAGGCCATAGAAACTTGTATTCACAGAACACCCGTATACAATAATATTTGTTTTAAATCTTGTACTTTCAATGATATGACCACAGAATGGGCTGATTTTATATTAACCCCTTCCATGCTGATGACGAACCCCAGCCGTCATGCACTACGGTGCTCGTGTGCTGATGACGGCTGGGGTTCGTCACGGCCCGCCCCTGTTTGTGCTGTTTACAGCACACCAGGGGAATCGTGGCCGCATGGAAGGGGTTAAAAACAGAGCTTTGGACAATACAATTTCTCGCTGATAGACAGTATTTCTCTCCATGTGTTCCCATACCTGGGGTGTGCCGCAGTTTGATGCTTACTTTACCTGCATGTTTTTTTTTTGGTTTTTTTTTTATCCTCATTTGCGTGCATGGCTCCAATCTATCAAACCAGGAATATGCCACAGAGCTAAGAAAACCGGCTGTGCTTCTGTACCGTCTCAGCGTTAGCTGGGAGGGAGATCTTAATTGGAGGGGGAAGAAGCCAAATCCCAGCAGCACATTCACACAAGCCTGAAAGTTCTTGCTTAGGGCTGTTCATTGGAAGATAGTGCCCGTGACACCGTCGCCCCATTTGTTCCATGACTCTACGCCATTAAAAACAATGGTTGGCAATGCTCGCATTAATCATAGGACCCTGGGGAAAAAAAAAACAAAAAAAAAACCCCAGGCTCAATGTGACTGTGCCAACTGTGTCCAAAAAGCTCTCCTACTTGGACTTCCACCTCTATCTAGATCAAGTTTGGAAATCTGGAGGACAGAGGTCCGCCATTCGTGAATAGAAGGAGGCTGGGCGTCCTTCCAGTGTCTACAGATCTCTCTGCGAGCTGGCAAAATGGAGTAGAATATGAGGTTAGAAGCTGCATTACGAACTTTGTTCTTCAGGCCGAAAATAACGAGGGCAAGATCAATGGAAATGTGAGAGCCCAATGCCAAAGATAGATCGTTTCCTATAGAATCCCAGTATGTTGTTAATTCTGGACATTCATAAAACATATGGATGTCAGATGCGGCAACAAGTCGGCATCTTGGGCACGAGACCGGACCTGTCGAAGAGAATTTTGACAGTCTCAGCGGGGAGTAGTAAGCCCTGTGAATTGTGAAGAGATGGTTCCGACGTAGCCAAGCTGGCTTAACCAAGTCCCACAGTGCCACACAGGAAGCTGACCAAAGCTCCTCCAGATCTATTCTGGCAATACGTTGGCCCATAATGTTGCAGGGAGGCAAAATTTGCCATCTATTTCCTTCATGATCTTCTTATACCAAAGAGATATTTCCTTCTTTGCAGGGGGACTATCTAACAGACACGTAACTAATTAGCTAGTGGCGCCTATAGGTAGATTGCTACTCCGGGATGTCTGTGTATTATATGCCTGGGACCAACTTGAGATTTGTATAAATTTGAATCTGGACAAACTTGGCCCGACCTTATTTGTTAAGTAGTCCCAAGGAAGTAGTGTTCCGTCCATAAACAGGTCACCCCAGGTATTAATGCCGGCCGCTCTTAATGGTTGGGTTAATGTGTCTTCTGCCCAAACTGGGGGAGAGGGTAGGTCCCATACTGGAGCTCTCTCTAAATAATACCCCAGTTTAATTGCGTGCCTCATTCTGTACCATGTGGAAGCTATCCCCTTTAAAGTCTTTAGTTTTATTTATTTTTTTTAATTTTGGGTCTCCGAATTTAAACAAGAAGCTGCCCTGTCCGACTCCCTCCCAGTTCAATAACATGGAGAACATATGGCCTACCCCTGTTGCTGCTGGTATTTTTAGCAACATGCGTGCGTGCGAAAGCTGAAAAGCCCACGCATAAATCTGAAGATCTGGTCCCGCTAACCCTCCCTTGTCTCTGCGGCGTCTTATTTTCTTCCAAGAAATTCTTGGACTTTTACTATTCCAAATGAAAGTTGAAATCGCGCTTTGTAGTTTAGAAATTAATTTGGGATCAAAAAAAAGTGGGATTGAATTAAATAAAAAGGAAATCTTAGGCAGAAGACACATTTTTACCAAATTAACCTTACCTAGGATAGTGAGTGGAAGATGTGACCAATCCCTCATATTTTTACGACACTGTGTTGCTATTATAGAAAAATTTAAGGAAGCGATCAGGTCAATGTCTTTAACTATATTTACCCCCAAGTATCGTAATTGAGGTCTTGATGTCTCATTAAAGGTAGTTAAGTCGGTGTTCCAAGTCATTGACTCTGTTTTGGAAGCGTTAACTTCATATCCGGAAACTTCGCCAAATTTAAGAGCTAGGTCTATCACCTCTGGATATGCTGCATTGATATCTGACGTGAAAATCATTATATCGTCCGCATAAAGTGCCACATTTTTTTCCCAATCACCAAAAATAAAGGGTTTAATAAGTGCGCTATCTCTTAATGTTTGTGCAAAGGGTTCTATATACAAATCGAAGAGGAGGGGAGACAAGGGGCAACCCTGTCGGGTTCCTCTGGTTACACTAAACGACGCTGTAAGGCCCCCATTAATCAGAATTGAAGCTGAAGGGCTGCGATATAACAAATCTATTGCCCTGCGAAATCTATCTCCAACGTTAAACTTTTTCAAGGCCTCCGACAGGTACAGCCAATTTACCCTGTTGAAGGCCTTGGTAGCATCCAACGTCAGAATAGATAAGGGGAGAACCTCTTTTATGGCCACATCAATAGATCCTATTAGTTCGTAAGTGAGCTCATATAATTGTCTCCCTCTTATGAATCCTTTTTGATTGGAGTGAAGTATATCAGGGGCTACCTGGCCAAGCCGTTTGGCTAATATGGTAGCAAAAATTTTATAATCAGCATTCAAGATTGAAATAGGCCGATATGAGCCACAATCAGAAGGGGGCTTCCCTGGTTTTAAGATAAGCGTTATTGAGGCGTTATCCCATGAGGCAGGCGGTACTACTCCTTCCCTCAATATTTGATTAAACAGAACCGTTAAGATTGGAGATATCTCTGAAATCAAATGTTTATATACCTCACTCGGAAGACCGTCGGTTCCTGCCGCCTTACCCCCTTTGGATCCCCTGCTATACTTCGGCAACGCTTATTTCCTCTTCCAAAAGCTTGCTCTGCTCGGGTGACAGAGAAGGAAGGGAGATGCCCTCTAACCAGTTACCAACATCATTAGTATTGATATTGAGATCTTCCTGATAAATTGACTGGAAGAATGTTTTAAAGGTCTCTCTAATTTCTGCGTCACTGGTGAGGGTACCCTTATACGATGTAATTGAGGCGATATTATTACGAACCCGGTCTGATTTAATTTTCCAGGCCAGCAGCCTACCTGCACCCTCCCCGTACTGGAAATGAGAGAGTTTGCTTGCCTCCCATTTCTGCAAGACTCGCTTCTCTATTATCGAGGATAGGTTATTTTTAAGCTCATTTAGCTCTGCAAGTTTCAGGGATAAGTTGTGACTATCTAAGGCTCTGTCAGTGTCTATACAGGACTGAATGACAGACATACTATTCTCAATAGAATATATTTCTTCCCTGTACTGCCTTCTTCTGTGAACTACCCTATTCTTGACTGTTCCTCTTAGTGTACACTTAAAGGCATCCCATACTATACTAGCAGGGGCTGTATCCGTATTAAAAATAAAAAAATTGTGAGTCTCAGACTGGAGGAATTCTATATCCTCTGTTGATGTAAGAAATGACCTGTCAAAGGACCAAAGTTTAGAGGAAGAAGACTTAGTGCCCCACTCCATTTCCAGCTTCATCGCTGAGTGGTCAGATAAATGAGATGGAATATAGTCTACTGAGATAATAGAATCAACCAAAGATCTACTAATTAGGATGAAGTCTATTCTTGAGCTATGTCTATATTTGAGATTTCTGAAGGAGAAACTCTGTCTTTGGCCTTCTCTCAGCCTCCAAATATCGACATATCCATATTGTTTCATTAAACCCAGTAGGCAATTTCTAGATTTGGAGGGAACTTGTTGCCTGCTATTTGTAGATTTGTCCAGTGAAGGGTTGATAGTGATATTAAAATCGCCAGTTATAATCACCGGCTCAGGATAACTCAAGAGGTGTTGGAATAAGGATTCTAATGCAGAAGGATCATCGCATTTTGGCCCATAATAACCAGCCAATGTTATAGATGCCCCACCCATCTCTACAGCTGTGATAGCCCATCTCCCTTCAGGATCTACTTTTTGTTGAAAAATTTTCAGATTTAAGTTCGAAGATTTTTTAAATAAAATTGTGACCCCCGCGTGTTTAGTGATTGAGATGTGGAGATAGAGGAATGTATCCACCTATTTCTCTTCACTAACCCAAGTATCTCGCTTTCAGTTAAGTGCGTCTCCTGGAGTATAATGATCTCGGCATCCACGTCTCGAAGGTACTGCATGATTTTATTAGCCCGAGGTCTGGTGCGGAGACCATTAACATTCCAGGACAAAATCCTAGGCCTACTCATGTTTCTTGGAGTAAGAACTATATATCAAGCATACCTGCCTATAGATTCTCATGCTTATTTTTAACTGCCAACAATAAAAGAGAACAATTGGAAGAAAATAACTACAAAGTGTGATGATTGGAGCTTTATCGATAGTGGATGTTTTCCCATTTTTGCTACCACCCCTCACCCCCCCGTGACTCCCCCTCCCATGGGAAACCCCTGAACTCACTACCCGGAAAATTCCGGAAGTAAGTGCTCCTAGCTCTTCCCCGTCCCCACCTCATGTGTCTCTCTATTTAATATGATGTGATAGCTCGCCTTATATATGTTACGAGCGTAGATTAAGTGGTACTAATCTTTATTTTCCTTTTTCTTCCTTTTTTTCCATCATATCCCTTCATCTTCATACCTTTTTTTTTTTTTCTTCCATCATTTTATCTGAAAACGACTTCTGGTAGAGGGAGTGTTTTATCAATTAATGAGTAGCGTTTTTTTTTTTTTTTTTAATTTGTATATATTTTTTTTTCCCGTTGACCCACTGCTAGCACCCTTTATTACTCCTTCCTGCTACCTAAAGACATTAGAAGTTCGTCAGCTGCCTGTACCGAGCGAATATTGTGCATTTTATTATCCATCATAATCTTGAGAGATGCAGGGAAGCCCATCTGCACTGTTGCACCCAATTTACGAAAGGCATCCATTCTTCTTCCTAGCTCCCACTGTTAATCTAGCGTGTATCTTGACAAGTCAGAGCGTATTTGAAAGTTAAAACCTTTGCCTGCTAGCGATTTTTGTTTTAGGGCTAGGTTCAGAATGTGCTCCTTAACAGAATAAGTATGAAAGTTAACAAGGATTTTTCTCGGCTTGGCCCTTTGTGGATTACGCCTAAAAGGATCCCTATGGATTCGTTGAATATCCAAAGCTAATTCCTCGGGAGTCTGGGGGAGGCTTCGAGAATCTTTTAATAACGAAATTATGTAGCTCTTGATATCTGTTCCTTCGCTACCTTCAGGAACATTCAAAATACGTAAGTTGCTGCGCCTGGCATTATTTTCCAAAATCTCCATTCTTTCTGAGATGGCCAGATCTTCCCTCTTTAACTTTAGTATGTCTTCCTGAGTGCCTTCAGCCCGCATGGATATTTGACCCACAGTTTCTTCCAGGGCTTGTGTTCTTACCGACAAGTTACCAATCTTTTCGTCAAGTGTTTCACAAAAATTCCTTATGTCCCTTTGGTTTGATGCTGACTCTGCAAAGCCTTCCTTAATCTCGGCAGATAGTGGCGCAAACATCTGTTGCAACGAGGCAATTGAAATAGGTACTAAAGTAGAGACTAGGACTCCCTCTTCTCTCTGACAGGGTAGAAGATTGCCATCCAAAAGATTGGGGGGTGGATCTGAAGCGGAAAGAGGCTGAGAAATTTCTCTAGCTTCAAAGGCTTCTGAGGTTAAGTTGTTAGGAGGGTCTTCCCGTCTACTCGCCAGAGATGAGGGAACCCCAATATGGGACTCACCAGGCCTCCCAGCCTGCCTTAATGATCAACTGTCACTACCTTTGAAGCAGGCAGGGCTGGAGAGGTGGGGAGATCTGCAGGGAGATGGCCAACTCTTAAGCTGGGACACATTGTCCAATCTAACTAGGGGGGCCCTGACGCGGTTTAAATACTACCAATTGTCAGGCTGGTGGACAACGAGATCTGGGATACCCAATGATAATAACCCCCCTAACACTAAATTTGATGCGGTAGCTAGAAGGGGTAAGTGGAAAAGCCAAATATCGTTTTGGTATTCGGCAATGTTAGAAGGGGAGGATGTGACGGAGGCTGAAATCAGTAAATTGTGGTGTAACGCTCTTACCCCGACTAACGGGCCTTTTTTGGATTTCTGGCGCGACTCCTTTAGGGTGTTAAATGCTGTAATCAAGCCGGCTGCGCTGAAAAGGAACCCCAATAGAATCTCCTGGCCCAGACTGATCGCTGTGTGCATCTTCGCTCTCTCCCAAGCAGTGGTGTACTGCTGTTTGCAATGCGAAGTAAGAATCAAGTTCTTCCTGTAGTTCTTCCTGTAATGCAATGGCATCTATAGGATTAGTAGGGTTAATAGGAGCTAAGACTGAGACTGAGGCTGAGGCTGAGGCAAGGTCCTGCTCACATGACGCCATAGCCCTAGAGCCCGAGTTGTTGTCCTTAGGGGTGCTGTCCCTCTGTAGATGATCTTGTCCTATTTCCAAAACTTGTGGAATGACCTTGAAATAGGATCACAGAGAAAGGGTGATTTTGGTGATTGGGTCTGCGAGGGGCTTAATCTTATTTCGCTTTCTTCCTCTCTTTGCTTTGACTTCTGTCGAGAGGTATGAAGACGTTCTTAAAGTTTTCAGATTGGAAAATTTAGCAGTGCTTAGAACGTTATCAGGTTCCTCTGTCAGCTCCCTAACCAGCCCCCCTTCTGATTTCAGTAGCCCCCCTTTGTCCTTTCTTTTACGAGAGGCGCCAGCCCTCTCCGAGCCCCTCGCTATGCTATTACTTTGGGGATTCTTGTTAACCTTAATAGTCTTATCAGCTACTGTATCACACATACATTCGGAAGGTAAACTTGCCTCATTCAGTTCACACCCCCCTTTTATCTCACGTTTGTTTTCTTCACAAACTACAACCCCTGCTTTCTCCTCCTCATGTGTAATACTTGCGTGGGACCAGGTGCAGGTATCAACCGTGGAGAAACACTGTGGAGTATTGGAGGCTGGGGCGTCTTTACGGCTTTGTTTCGCAAGGCTTGTTAATGAGCTGCCTCGAAGGCTCCGCACCCGCCTGTTCCTAGGCAGCTCCAGGGCGGCCTGCCTCCAACGAAGTAGCCCAGGTGAGTGCTGCTCTTCGGCCGGAGCCAAAGGGTGTTGGCCGCTGCCATAGCTGAGAACGCCGGTCTCGGAGCTCCTCTCACCGGACCCACGGTGCACGCCTTCTCCGCCTTCGCTGAAGCACATCGGGGCGTGTGCTATCCGTTAGCGAAATAACTGCGGGAAAACGCTGATGTGGCCAAGAAATACTTCTTTCTAAACTGCCATCCTTAAACTGCTCGCAACAAATCCAATGTTTTACTTAGCGAGCCGATCGAGTTACAAAATCAGAGGTAGGAGCGGAGCGGAGCACCGCTGCAGTCAGCCGACTGCCGCCATGTTTCCCCTTCAAATAGGCTAGAGTATAGCATATTGCTTTGTTTTTTAGGTCGAGCCTAGACAGTGCTTACGCTGTCTGGAAATTCTGTTGTATGTACTTTGTGGGATCTGGAGATCAGCCCTAGGACTTGTCTGCTTTCGCCTTTGCTTAGGGACTTTTTTTTCTGTTCAACTGCCTCTATTTAACTGTCTTGATAGAAAACGACCAGAAGAGGTCAGTAAAATACCAGAATTGCTTTCAGCTTGTTCATCTGCCTCTAACTGTCTTGATAGAAAACGACATGCAGGGGTCAGTAAATACCAGAATTGCTTTTTGCTTAGGGACTTAAAAAAATTATTCTGGCAACTGCCTCTATTTAACTTTCTTGATAGAAAACGACCAGCAGAGGTCAGTAAAATACATGAATCACTTTAGCATTCCCTAGATTCCAGGCCATAGAAACTTGTATTCACAGAACACCCGTATACAATAATATTTGTTTTAAATCTTGTACTTTCAATGATATGACCACAGAATGGGCTGATTTTATATTAACCCCTTCCATGCTGATGACGAACCCCAGCCGTCATGCACTACGGTGCTCGTGTGCTGATGACGGCTGGGGTTCGTCACGGCCCGCCCCTGTTCGTGCTGTTTACAGCACACCAGGGGAATCGTGGCCGCATGGAAGGGGTTAAAAACAGAGCTTTGGACAATACAATTTCTCGCTGATAGACAGTATTTCTCTCCATGTGTTCCCATACCTGGGGTGTGCCGCAGTTTGATGCTTACTTTACCTGCATGTTAAAGAACAGTAGATGTTTCAGCTCCCAGGCTAATGTGCTGCATAGCTAAATACATATAAAGTCCCAAAGGCGAGACCGATTGCATTGTAAATGCTTGTTGCTTCAATGCGTGCCCTCTTTCTGTTGGTGCTTTCCAGTGCTGCCTCCGTTGAGGCCAAGAATCATCTACATTAGATTCATGTTTTCTGAACTTACCTTGCTACCACAAATCAAGATAAAGAAAGCAACTTTATTTTTTGAATTCAATTTCAAATTCCTTCACATTTGCAGATAATTTTTAAACTTTCAATTTCAAATTTAGCTTTTTCTCTGTACATATACTTTTTTGCTCTATTAATATTTTATTTATTAAACAACCGCAGACTCCTTGAGTAGGTATTGTTGCAAACTGCTGTAGACCATCACCTTGTATGGAAGTAGTAAATTGAAACAAGGTGAAACATTAAAATGAGACAGGAAACAGGAAAATTCAAACTGATGTGAATTCAGCGATCATCTGCTATAGCACTGCTTAGATATCAAATCCTTTGGGTCCAGACTCTGTTTTTTAGTAGAACCATCACCAGCACATGGTATAGAAGTTTAGGTACTTTTTTGCACTGTTACAGAAAGCAGTTGAGGGCTGGGCCTATGAAAGGTGTAAACATGTCAGAGTGTGACCATGATATCCTTCAGTAGCATTGGGTGAGAATTGCCATGAAATAACTGGACACACACTATTTGAGATTAGTCTCTGAAAGGCATCTCAAAATGAGGAGTAGGGGCTTCTGGAAATTAAAAGATATCAGTTGATGGCAAAGTTAATGTTATTCCTGCCACAGCTGTGTTAGTCTGGGTAGTGCTAATCCTTTTCTTAAGAAGACTCATTGTAAACCATTTGTAATGTGTTTTGGAAATAGGTGGCCATTGGATAAGTTGTCACAGAACAACTGGGCCAAAGATGTAGAGAACCTGGTGAGAGGATAGAAATTGTTCTGATGAATACCATGTTGTGTGAGATGTGAAGGAGAGGAAAACAAAGGGTCAGAAGATGTGTCATGTTAAAATTAGATCCCACAAATTTTGCATTACATGTCATAATGTTGCAAATTTTGCATTGTGCTTGTTATGAAAAGTTCCCGAAATTACACCATTATGCCTCATGGCATTATTATGCCACGTCTGTGGCACCATTGTAACTTGGAGGCACTGGAAAAATACAAACAACTAGAACACGAGCAGCTGTTGTTCGCAGTACTTGAGTGTTTGCAGTACTTTCTGAGCACAAAATATGTCCTTAGGTTTAAAATGGATGCAAAGACGCAATTCACACTAAAATATAGATGTAATTTAGTTTTGTATTTCGCATCATTTCACATAAGCAATTTATGTGAATTTTGGTCATCCCTAGATAAAGTACAAGTGAAAGAAGTTCTCATTGACAATGTGATAGCCCCTCATCAGTACAACATCCTACCTCCATGACCCATGACCATGCTGCACTGTCAAAAATTCTCATAGTTGCACTCTGAGGTGGTCAACTTCTCCCTAAGAAAGATGATTTGTACATGGCTCATAGGAAACTGAAACAATAGAGCGTGTGATGGATGTGATAGTGCATGAGAAAGGTGCATGGGAGGTAGAGTTACAGTTTGAGGGCTTGGCTTGCTTACGGGACCACAGTTCCAGAGGAGTGCGAGCCAGAGCGGGATATCTGGATCAGGCTGGGCTTCAGCCTTCAGTGGCTTTTCCACCTCTATTAATATGTTAGGGTGGGCAGAACTTGAGTAATTTGTATGTATAATCATGTGGAATAACCTAAATATTTGTGAGATTACACTGAATCATGCGAGAAAAGTAATTCTGCATTTAAAGCTATTATCTTAGTTCAAAAATGCGCCCTTGCGCCCATAATGGTCTTGAGAATGCATTTTGTGTTATGAAATAGTATTGTATGCAATAGAACATAGATAGGGAGTGCTTGTGTTGGCTAAATGTGCACTTGGGGTAGGATTTCCCCCAGACGTACTCCCTGTATGTAGCGTTAGCTTCTTAGCGCAAAATACACCCTTGCTTTCAAAATGGATGCAAGGATGCATGTCGCACTAAGAAAATAGAACTAAACGCAACACTTCATAAACAGTGTAGCAAGCAGCCGCTCAAGCTCTCAAAATGTGCTCTAGTAGTACGATTTCCCCCCAAATGACTCTTAATTACACGAGCAGGTGTAATCACATTACATCAGTAATTCCGCATCAAAGAATAATGCAATACTCCGGCGTAATTGAAATTCTACGCAGGCCTAGTAATATGTAAAGCGTGTTGCACTCCCAGCATCGGGCGTCTTTAATACCCAAACTCCACGTTCAACCCACATTCAGCACGCACTAGTGCAGGTATGTGTTAAGTGATGCTGGGGCATATTATCAAGACAGGCGATAAAATTATCGCCGCTTTAGTCACAGAAAACTGCCGCTAAAACGGCGATAATGGCCTTGATAATATGCTCTATGGCATTCCAATTGAAGCCCATGTAAGATGTGAAGGACATCTAACATGGGCTTCAATTGGAATTCCATAGAGCATATTATCAAGCCCATTATCGCCGTTTTAGCTGCAGTTTTCTGCCGCTAAAGCGGCGATAATTGCCTATCTTGATAATATGCCCCCCAGCACCTTCCCTCTTGAACCAGTGTCGTGCTAATTGTGACTCTGTGAATGGCAGGTCTCACTTCCTCTTTTGCTTCTGTTAATGTTAAAGGGGGATCTAAATGATGGTGTCTAGCTAGCCATCTGTCTCCTTCTTGAATACTCTCATTGCTCCACTTCCTAGTGGCCTAAATTTGCTTATATTCCTCGAGGGAGGTTGGAGCCCACATGGGATAATTGAGGACAGTGGCAGTTACTCGTGCATCACAATGGCGGCTGCTGCAGCACCCTTGATCAATGAGTGCGAATTGGAAAGGTGCTCACAAATGAACTGGTGAAGTGTCAGTTAAGGTCAGCATCTTACTCTGCTTCAATCCGCTTTGCTTTCTTGAGTGCGCGAAGGAACATTTCCACTTCAGCATTGTCTACGAGCCACGGTGGAGTCATTCTGCCAGGCAACATAGCACTACAGTTGAGGTGCATCGAATAATCTCCTTCATAAAACGAGGGACAGATGTCTGTCTTGATCTCCTTTGGGTTTCAGGCATTGTCTGAGTGGTCTCTATCTGGGTGTCACATCTCTGGAGAGGTTGTGACCAGCAGTTAGACTTCTAGAACTGCTGGTCGCAACTTGCATGGACCAGTGCACTGGTCCATGATGAGGCAGGCTTTTAGGCCATATGGAGTCCGGCAGTATTCAAAACTAAAGTTCCTCAAATGACTGTGTACATCTTTTCTGCCAGTACAGGTAGACATCCCTTTGCATGCCGAGATGCTTGTCATAAGAGATTATCTGTCACCTTTCACTCCACCAGGTCGTCCATAGCAGGGACCTGTACTGTCTGCAAGCATGACCATCCCAATGCGAGACATTCATCAACTACAGCTAGGCCATGCAGATATTTCTGATAGCAACTAACCAGAGATGTTTTAAGGCATGGACAAAGTGGGCACTTGCCCAGGGCCTCCTTCTTCCCGGGGCCGCTGGGAAAGTGAATTGTCTCTCTATCCTCAGTCTATTTCTCTGATTCTGCATCTCTTTGGCCAGTGTTATTGTTAGAATGGTTGCCCCCCCCCCCCCCACCACCCCCAAAAATACATTCTTCAACTGTATTTGTCTGACCCAGTTTCTGAAAATTCTTTTAGCAGGCATCAACAGCTTGAATTAGCAGAAGATTGGTAATATTATTCAGAGTTGTTCGAACAGGGGCCCCCAAAAATTTCTTGCCCGGTGCCCCCAAAATCATCGAGATAACACTGTTAGTGCCTAACAAGTCCTCTGTAGTATGATTACTTTAATATTCTTTTACCTTCCATTGGTGTGTATCGGAATTACGGCACAAGTGCTCTCATCTTTGCTGTAGCAGTGGTAATGGTCTGTATGTGTGCCTGAGTGTAGTCCACTTCCACCTGCTTCGTGGGTGTGGCAAGGCAATGAAGAAGAGAGGGAGAAATGTCAAGGTTGTCTTCTCCAGGGTTCTGCACCACAGTGAATTAGTGTTCTTGAAGGTGCAGGATGGATTTTTCGATGAGTGGAGGTGGATGTTGAGGAAAATTCGTAAATAAAGGCTTCTGTGATTGGTGGCCCATGTTTCCAGTAATTGGGTGACATAGAAGTTGATGTGAAAATGGGGACAGTCCTGGGAATGGCAAATGTGTTTTTCCTGCCTCTGGCACAGCACCGCACCCAATCCACAGGAGTTGGTGTCTCTAAGTGGTTTCTCTCCTTGCAGGGATTGAAATAGGTTATGTTAGTTTCAAAGAGAAGGTGTCCTGAAAGTGTTGTCAATCAACTTAAATCCCCTTGTTCTGTGGCCTTGCCAGTTCTCGCAGTGAATGTCTGTCTGGCTTTCCAGATTGGGTATGAAGCAGTCCCAGCATATGGCCACCCCAAGGAAGCAAGAGAGCTCCATCCAACATGACCGAGGCTCCTCGGCTTTTGGAATCAGCTCATCCCAACCACAGAGAATATGCAGCCCTAGAATTCAAAGTAATACTTCAGAACTGTACATCTCTCTCAATGCAAAATCAAGTCACTGAAGGTTGGCCCAAAGTCATGTATAAAGTTAATTTTCGAAGTCATGCTCTAAGCATATCTGGGTGTACCAATGGCAGGCTACCGCAACAGGTGCTGACTTCGGGTTAGAGTATTTTATGGTTTTAAAAGCACCTGCTGCCTCCTTCCTTACCTTCCGCAATTTCAGGCAAAAATAAAAATGCCAAGATAGCTCCAATGATTAATGTTCTTCCTAGAGAGATCGGAGGTTTGTCTAGTGGAAGTTTTTACACATTATAAGGTAACCCAGATGGTTAGTATGCCTGCTGCAAAGAACGTGTCCCATGCAGATCACAAAGTGCATATACTATAAATAGGTCAGTGGGTTACTGCTTTTGTTTGAGAGATCCTATTGTTACTTTCAGTTTATAAATCATAATCCTAACAACTAACAGTGAGCTATTAACTGTCATCAAAGAGCTGCATGCAAACTGCAAAGTATAGATTAGACTGCTATGATTTTTTTCCCCAATCTTTCCTTATCCTAATGTTGGAACAAGCATTTACAATGCAACGCTCTCGCCTTTGCAAAAGTTAGAGCTATTGGCTTTGTAAATGACAACATTTTTATTTACGTGTTGATTTTGAACACAGATAAATAAATGGCATTGTCATTTACAATGCCAATAGCTTAATCTCTCGCAAATGCCACACACAAACACACAGACCCACACACACACACAGAGCCCCACACACACAGACCCGCACACACAGACACAGAGAGCTCTACATGTGGAAAATTAATACGGTTTGGTAAACATTATCTGCGCCATCTTGCCTTTTCCCCCGATGCCACACTTTTTGTCGTGCACATCCGCCATTTTAGGTGCCTTGGTCAGAACCACCCTCTGCACGCCGCTGACCCTCAGCATGGCTCCTCGCCCTCACAAGCACCCCCCACGCACTGGTCACCCCCGCTCTCTCATGCATAGACCATAAAACCTCTCCATCTGCGCTGCTCTCCCATGAGAATCACACCCCTCTGCCGCGCAGCTCTGCCTCGGAACCCCATCCTGTTCCCAGCGCAACACCTCCCTCCATTCCTTTCATGGTCCCGGATCCTTTGATAAAAAACCCCCTTCCCTTTGTGCCCGTTTGTCTTACTCGTTCCCAGGCCGCCACCTGACCCTGCGGATACTGTTATCCCCCCCCCCTGTACAGTAGGAAGCTTCCCTCATCAAAGGATCCACGAGTTGATCAAAGCCCCCACCCCATGAGTTCCGATCAACCTCACACATTCCGTGAATCGGCGGAATGTCCAGCTGTGCGATAATCATCACCTGTTGTGACCAGGGTGGGGACTTCAACTGTAAATGTGTGTGGGAACGGGCCTGAAGCGGGGATTCCGAGGATGTCTTTCCGTACATCAAAGGGTTGACAGAGATGTGTTTTATGCAATAAAGTAATAAACTCGTATATAAGAGGCCAGGCCTCAGAGATGCGGTTAGAGCACCTCGTGACGATACTTGCTGTCCGAACTGATGTGTTCTCCTCCGGAGAGAATAAACCCTTGTTTCCCGCCTTCCAGTCTCCAGCGCCTGCCTCTTCATTGATTAATATTTTGTGGGTTAAAGAGGCGACACCGCCGGGCAATACTTGAGGATCTTTGTTCATTGGTTGCTTCCTACCTTTTTACAATTGGCGTCCCAAACGTGGGGCCCATCAGCGACACGTGGATCCAGTGGGAGAGGTCCTGACGACAGAGTGAACGACTGCAACGATCGGGAAAGCTCCTGCCCAATAGACCCTCGTCTGGCAGCCGATCATCCGAACTTCACTGGTTCTGAATCGACCTCTCTCGAGTGATCTACGGTCCTGACTGGGAACCATCAGGAGTGCCGTGGCAATATCGGAGATTGGAGGACGATCGGGCTCTGGACACGGAAGACGAGAAACAGCCCATGTGGTCCGGGTAAGGTCGTGTAAACACGACGAATTGCGAAATGATTGTTGATTGTTTGGAAAATACTAGTATTACTCTTTGTTGATTCGTTTGGAGATTCGCTGTCTGTAAACGGAGAAACAACAAGCTCTCCCTTTGCAAGCAGTGAAGGATAGGTAACGCAGACTTTCGTCCCCATTGTAATCCATCGTGCCTATCTTTCTCCCCCACTGATTGATTGATTGAACCCGAACTACGGTTCGTGGATTGTTCTCTGGAGATTTCCTTCTCCCCCACTGATTAATTGATTGAACCCGAACTACCGTTCGCGGATTATTTTCTGGAGATTCTCTGTCTACAAACAGGAAAGAACAGATTTCCTCTTTGCAGATGGTGAAAGGGTAGGTGACGCAGACCTTTGCGGGCCTACTTATTCTCCCCACTGATTGATTGACTGATCGACTGGTTGATTGATTGTAAGGGTAGCTCCCTGTTTTATTGTCAGAATAGATTTTGCTTTTTAGATATTCACTATTTGCAAACAACGTAGAAAATCAATATTCTGTCTAGTCTTTGCAGGTAGTGAAGGATAGGTAACACTGTCATGCCTATCTTCTCCTCACTGATTGGTAGCTGGTTCAACCCGGACCGTTTATTGGAGGTGGACCATCTAGCTCCGCAGGAAGGCACCCCTAATAAAGACATGTTCACAAAGTATGGATTAGTTACCATAGCCTATAGTAAGCTGTGGCATAAGTATACCAAAGAAAACCAAGAGAAACAGTGGCCACTGATAGGATCCTTCGACCTTGATAAAATAGAAACGTTGGAAATAGCCCTTTGTAATAGTAAGACAACGCCTATTATGCTCGACAGTCTCGGTATGTGGCGCAAAGAAGCAATGCAACAAAAGAAAAGAGACGAAGTCAGAGTAGGTAAAGAAACGCGACAGACAACCTTCCAAGCATCTGGTAGGCCAAAGGAAGGGATAGCGGCGACACGGTTCCAAGGAGTGAACACAGGAAGGGAACAGTGTAAAGGGATATACCGACAGGACAACCCCAAGACACAATGACCCGAAAGTAATCCCCCGACACTACGCAAAGGACGAACAGACTTAGGGAAAAACCAATGTGCTTTTTGTAAATATTCCGGGCACTGGAAAGCCCAATGCCCGACTCTACTGAACACGGGTAAGAGCAGAGGGCCGACAGAAATAACAGGCCGGCAGAAAGGGAAAAGGCGCGAGATAAAGACGAATCAGACTGACACGGACAGGCCGGATAGAACCACCTCATTTGATTACGCCCGATGGCACAGATTTCGCCAGACAGATTTCAACGATATGTTTGAGTTCTCATAGGTTGAACAACGCTAAGACGGGAAACCCAGTCAAGCTCTAGGTTACCCGGTGACGAACCCCGTACTACCGCTACTGTCCCCGAACACAAAAGCCACCCTTTCGGATGACATACAGGAACAACACACAGAGTAGTTTTGGACAGATTAGTATACATTCCATTAATGAACTCAAACTTCGAGTGCAATGGGACTGATTACTCTCTGTTGCCCCCCCCCACTCTGTGGACAAAAGCAATTACAGGCCTGCATAGACAACACTCCCGTTCAGGAAAACTGTTCTTGTGGACACCCCACCCCCCATTACCCAGGCATGCCTGTCCCGCCTCCTACCACGCCCAATAGACAAAAAGAAAACATGAACAAAAAAAAATAATAAAATACCTACCCCCCACTCCGGAAGTTCCCGAAATGCAGCAGGTCACCGGTCACGCCCATCCGGAAGGTGGAACACGCAGCACGTGTGGGGCGGGGTCCTGCTGACAGCCGTCGATCGAAGAGGTTGCCGGTGGGAAGTCCAGGAGGCACCACGGGCCCGGCATGTCCCATCCTCTTCTTCCTGGGGCAGCGACCCACGGACCACGAGTAGGGAGGGGGCGGATGCAGATGACCTCCTCCCTCGTATCTCCTGGTCCGGCCATCACAAATACCTCCGCTGAAGAAATGGTGCAGGGGGGCTGGGAGAGGGAGGAGGCGCGAACGAGCCTCCCTCGCCTCCCCAGGTGGAGGTTTCCCAGCCCCGGCCCGGCGCCGAAATCCTCCAGCCGGGCGATGCACATACTTGCGCAGCACAGGACATACAACGGCGACGCACATACTTGCGCAGCACAGGACATGGAATGGCCAGCCACCATACTTGCGCAGCACGAGACATATGATGGCCCTCAAGAGTACTTATGGAGCACGGGATATGGGGTGGCCATCACGTATACCCGTGCAAAGGGACGGCGTGGGGTGCACTGGGAGAGGGAGGCGGCGCGAACGAGCCTCCCTCATCTCCCCAGGTGGAGGCTCCACAGCTGCACCCTAGCGCCCTGAACCGAATGTCCTGCTCCTACGGCACGGTGTTCCATTTTTCGCCCCAAGAAGTCTCATCCACTCTTGCAGACACGACGAAGGGCGGCTGCTGCAGGATCTCAAAATGGCGTCTGGGCCCCCTGGAAGCCGGATCTAGACCGCTGGAGTAACTTTGACCAGTAACGTAACTAGGACGCTTGCCCACCTGGGCACGAGTTCCCACCTCCGACAGCATCCCCACGACCTTGAAGATTCTACAAAAGTCCCAGGAGCCCTCGGCCTCTACAGACTTCCGGTAGGGAACAACTGCCTTGATCACTAACGAAATGACCATGACGTAGCCACAAAATGGTGGTGCTCTCGTGTCAGCGCCAGCTACAGTCTGAACCATCCAGAAACCTTGTGGGCTAACGAACTCGAACAAGTTCCGGCTGAACCTCAACGTGACCCGGTAGGGGAGATTTTGCCTCCCTCCCCTTTTGATTGACAACCCACATTGCCTGCCCCTTCTGTTAGCACAAGTCTTTTTGAACTGCCGAAAGGGACTCTGGTCCAACCGCCGGTTGTTGGAAACATTTTTTCCCTGATGCTACTTCCGGACTAACCCGGCCTCGCCCAAAATGGCGCCGGTATCAATAGGAACTCACGAACACCTCGTGGTGTTTTTTAGCTAATAAGACTTGATGTTCTGAGATATGTATATGATCCTTTGTACACTTGACGAAAAAGGGGGAGGGCTCGCTTGGCGAACACGTAAAAGGATCCCGTTAAAATGTTGGTTTCAATGTACGATTTATTATGATATTATTGTAACTGATACATAACGTCGTCTATGACACACGCCCACGGTATACATCTAGGAAATTCGATTGCAACTAGTCTGACTATACTTCCAATTATGAAATGAATGCCCCCTGATCCCTCAACTATTGATAGACGTTTTTAGTTTCCTGCACATAATTAAATAAACCCTTTTTTTAAATGTTTTTAATACTGCAAAATAGCCCCCCGCCCCCTACTGTACGCACTTTAGCCAACGCCGTGTCCGGCCAAATACGATTGCACTCTCATATTTACGTGCTGAACAATTGTGCAAATAAAGGTTTTCCAAACTATGAACAGGTGCCGCATACTTTTGTAAATGTGGGATCAGCGGGAGGGTTTTTCTGTGCGCTCTGTTTTGTTCTCTCTCTCTCTCTTTTTTTAAGATTATTAGAAAATGGTTGCTCAGCCCCGGATTGATGATCGAATCTAAGGCACGATATGCTGCCTCCAAATGTGCGGCTGGCTCAGGAACAAACGCATGAAGTAGGACCTCGACTTCTGAGAACGGGTAAAGTGAAGCGGTATGAATGATAAAATGTTATAAGGGTATGGTACTCAAAGGTACTAGGGAACAGGGTTGGCCGAAGAGCTGGTATGCCTTGGGACATCACAGCATTGGAAATGATTTAAGGATCCCGATAGCTAGATACATTTCCAAACTAGATACCTCGCACTAAGCGCCTCTAATCTCTAAACGTTTCCCTACACACGGCCTATAATGCCACACTCGGACCGTCTCCCTCATGAACAACCTATCGCTCGCCATCCTTACCATACTGCCCGCCCCCCTGGCTTCAGAAACCAAGACCCCAGGGATTACATCCCAAGGAGATAAGACAAGTATGTGGTAAGTAAAGGACTTTCGTGCCCGTACATTCGATATGCTCGAATGCTGTCCCCCCCTTCCCCTCTTTTTCTCCCCCTACAGGTTACATTGGAATCACGACTGGGGTATAGTGAAGATCTGAAGCCACGCCATGTCTGATACATGAAGCGGACTAACGCTGCAAGGTGGCACTTAAGGACACCCACGAACTACTCTTGTAACGAAAGAGCCAATAGTTGTATGATATGATGGGACGCGATCACCCCTAACCCGTGTTGCGTGAATGAGCACATGTCACGTATGTCTGAAACTATGAGAAAATGCTTTCTATGCGACTGATGCATTGACTTAACTAGGCAAAGGACCGAGAGTGCGAGAAGTGCGACACAATGGCGCCTTTTACTCTATGCATGTCCCTTTGTACCCGGCCTAATGCTCGTCCGTCCCAAACTGCATGCTTTCTAAATTCTAACACAGATGTCTCATGTTGTGTAATGCACTGAATAGCCTATCCTAGTACACAGCCACTCTCCATGTCTCACGTGTACTGTTTAGCCTATTGTTGCACATCTCTCTCTCTCTCTCTCTCTCTCTCTCTCTCTCTCACTCTCTCTCCTCCACACTCTCACTCTTCCTAACGACTTGCACCTAATTGGCGAACAACCATCCCTGGTGCACCACCCAATTGGCTCCAAATACCGCAAGTATTTGCACAAATTTGTCTTAAATAAAATCACATTGATGCCATGTTACTACCTCTCCTTTCTGCTAAATATTGATGAAACCTAGATTGGCCAAAAAGGAAAGGACAGGTAAGACGACTGAGGTTCCCTAATCTGACCCGTAATAAGGGAACTACATGTCAGTGGCTTCTATGATAAGAATGCCTCAGGTAACGCGACCTTCCCCGTCCCGAATTGTCTCAATGCCCAAACAGTAAAAGTGATCGAAGCCTCCCCGTCTTCCCAGAACGCCCCCAGTTTTGTATCAGCTGTCCCGGACGAGAGTTTGAAAAATGTGGCTCACCCCCGGTTGTAAGAGATGGGTCAACCTACAACTGACACGGACCAGCCATTGTTCCTAGAAATGATTTGTTGATGAACAAGCTACAAAGTTTAGAAATTCGAGAAATGTCCCTGAACGCATACCAACTGAACTGTAGCCCTCCGTTAGATAACGCCCTTATGATACAAAGCAAGACGATAGTCCCTCACCCCAGTCTGCTATGTTCCTAGTTGTTTTCCATAAGACCCCGGTCACCCCGAGGATGAGTTCTATAGTTATCGCAAGCACCCCCCCCCCCCCGTTTTTAATGAAGTAGCTAGGTTGTAAGAGACTATGTAGAAGTTAGAATGATGTTTGCGAAGTTAAGATTAGATCAGAATGAAGAAATTGTTGCAGTAAACCCTGTTGAAAGTAAAATGTTTAGCTGAAAGATAGGATGCATTGATATAATGGAAAATTGTTTAGCCTATGTTCATTCCTCAGAAAGATACCTATTGGGCCATGATGATAGCACGTTGCACTTTTTCGTAAAATACAAAGCCCTGAAGAACGGTATAGCTTTGTAAGACTCGTACTAGAAAAGTGGGTCTCTGCCAGAAGAACTGACGTGACTGTAATAAACAAATGCAATGAATAGGTATCAGACCTTGTACCACGACAATGAATGTAATACCAACAAACGCCAAAGAAATAGTTACGATGGAAAGTTGTAGGGAATCCAGCAAACCTATCATCAATTATTTATACGTTGGTTGTGAACCCCAATGTAACGGTTGTTTCCCCAGTTGCTTGGAGTTGGGAGAGAAATAGACTTATGTGATTATCTTCCTCTGCCAGTTCTCTAAAGACTGTCTTTTCAAACTCATTTAAGGGTACCACTGTCGGAGGAGAGAGAGACCGGATGTGGGAGCACGCGGCCTGACTGCAGATCGTGGAACATCTGCGACATTGACCAAGGCGGGACCGCAACAGTAAGGAGTCGCAGGACGAGGCACTGTTTCCGACAAAATGAAAGGAAAGGGCTGACCTGATGCCCCTGCTCGATGATCAACATGTGCCGAAAGGTCCCCGCCATCTGAGCCCGGTCATGGGCCCACCTACCTGAAATTTTCCGTCCCCCTGGTCTGTTCCCGATCTGGCCCTGCTCCATCCCCTCTTCCCCCGACCTACCATAAGGACTACTCACACACCCCTTCTTCCACCTGAACTCTTTGACAATTGACTCGAAAAAGAAAAACTGCAGTCAGATTGAATAGGGTTTCGTTGCAAATTAAACTGAAACTTGGGTGCCCTGTCTAAGGTACCCACGAAAGAATAGTTTGAACAAAGGGCGAAAAAGGACCTTTTTGACCAGAAAAACGAGGAAAAGGTCATGCCCTGCAACGCAGGACCTGGAATAGAGCTGAACGCATAGCTCCACCGCCGGTGCTCAACAGTGCCAACAGAAAACAACAAAGAATGTTGAGAACTCACTAATAATGGTCCACGACAATTAGACACTGGAAAAGGCAACACCCCTCCTCTTCGAACAGTGACACCCCTGATTATCGTTTTTACTACGTCTCATTTCTCTCCCAGCCACCATTGTATTGATTATGCTCCAACCGAGAACGAAATGAACTTACATATGTAATAACCTATCAGTTCATATTCCGAATGACTATAAGCATCTATGAAATGTACCCAACGCTCTCGCTACAGAATCATTTTTGTCCGACATTGCTTTACTATGACTTTCCTGCAACGAGCTTAACGATGGGTCCGCTTCCTAAGATGAAAGATTTTAAATGTAATGTTTATGCACAGCTCCTTCGACTGGGTTCCTACTTCTTTACTTATGATTGCCACAGTAGACATGGATAGGAAATAGGCCAGCAAGATGTCTTGGGAATGTTAAAGGGAGGACTGTGGAAAATTAATACGGTTTGGTAAACATTATCTGCGCCATCTTGCCTTTTCCCCCGATGCCACACTTTTTGTCGTGCACATCTGCCATTTTAGGTGCCTTGGTCAGAACCACCCTCTGCACGCCGCTGACCTTCAGCATGGCTCCTCGCCCTCACAAGCACCCCCCACGCACTGGTCACCCCCGCTCTCTCATGCATAGACCATAAAACCTCTCCATCTGCGCTGCTCTCCCATGAGAATCACACCCCTCTGCCGCGCAGCTCTGCCTCGGAACCCCATCCTGTTCCCAGCGCGACACCTCCCTTCATTCCTTTCATGGTCCCGGATCCTTTGATAAAAAACCCCCTTCCCTTTGTGCCCGTTTGTCTTACTCGTTCCCAGGCTGCCACCTGACCCTGCGGATACTGTTATCCCCCCCCCTGTACAGTAGGAAGCTTCCCTCATCAAAGGATCCACAAGTTGATCAAAGCCCCCACCCCATGAGTTCCGATCAACCTCACACATTCCGTGAATCGGCGGAATGTCCAGCTGTGCGATAATCATCACCTGTTGTGACCAGGGTGGGGACTTCAACTGTAAATGTGTGTGGGAACGGGCCTGAAGCGGGGATTCCGAGGATGTCTTTCCGTACATCAAAGGGTTGACAGAGATGTGTTTTATGCAATAAAGTAATAAACTCGTATATAAGAGGCCAGGCCTCAGAGATGCGGTTAGAGCACCTCGTGACGATACTTGCTGTCCGAACTGATGTGTTCTCCTCCGGAGAGAATAAACCCTTGTTTCCTGCCTTCCAGTCTCCAGCGCCTGCCTCTTCATTGATTAATATTTTGTGGGTTAAAGAGGCGACACCGCCGGGCAATACTTGAGGATCTTTGTTCATTGGTTGCTTCCTACCTTTTTACATACATACACACAGAGCCACACACACAGAGTCCCACACACACACAGACCCCCCCAGACACAGAGCCCCACACACACAAAAAGCCCCACACACACCAAGAGCCCCCCACACACAGAGAGCCCCACACACAGAGCCACACACAGAGAGCCACACAGAGCCACACAGAGCCACACACACACAGAGACAGAGAGCCACACACACAGCCACACACACACACACAGAGCCTCGCACACACAGAGCCACACACACACTCAGAGCCACACACACACACCGAGCTACACACGCACCGAGCCACACACACACACACAGAGCCACACACACACACACAGAGCTACACACACACAGCCACACACACAGAGCGTGAGGAATGCTGCTTGCAGCTGGCACACGTGGAGGACTGATGTCATGTGGTTGGATTGCTGGCACTCTGCTATGGGCGCGAGGGGTAAATCCATCGCCGAGTTTGCAAGAAATGATGGTAACCTGTTGCTGGAATAGGTGGGAGTGAATGATGCTTTGCTACTTGGAAGCACCAGAAAGCTGGAATAACCTGTTGCTGGAATAAGTGGACGAGCAATGCTTCAGGCAGATAGGGGGTGATTGCTTGTTTCCTGGGTACAGGTGAAGCAGTGATGCTTAGTTGGTGGGGTGGTCTTAGCAAGCTGAGGTAAGGGAGGATCGATGACTGGTGGATTGGTTTTGGAAAGTGAAGTTCTGTTGTTAAAGCAGGTGGGTAGTAAAGGCTCTGTTACTGCCATAGTGATGGCCGACCGCTGCGAGGGAGAAGAAAAGCTGCTCTTTTGTTCCGGTGGCCTCAGAGTGTGAGAGGGGGTGCCCTGTACCCCAAAACCCCATGCCCTTACCTTGCTTCTGATCTGGCTAGAGGTCTCTCCGGGAGTTGTCACTGCCGCAGGCCACCTTTGTCTGTCATGCTGTTTTTCTTTTGATTTCTATTCCCCGCATCCTTTGCTGGGACACGACACTTCAGATCACGGCCACCCACCAGCCTCTGTTTTGTTGTCCCAATTCTTTGCTTTCACAGCATCGAGGGACCTCAAGCCTTGCACCTCACGAAGGTCAAATGCAGTTAGGGACTTCATCAAAGGCCAACATTTATACATTACCTGAGTGAGGCTTAAGACTTCCGATTTCTAAAGCCTAAAAATTGCGTTATTTTAGCCACGGAGAAGGGCCATTAATAGGGTGGTGTGACGATTTAAAATTAAACAAACGGGGACATTATCCAATCGCGGAACCCGCTCATTACTGCACCTGGCAGTGACGTCATAGGCGTGAGTCATATTATTTTTAGTCAGGATGTAATAAGGCGAACCTTTGACGAATATGTCTGCTGATGTCTGAATATGTCTCCCCTCATCCACCAACACCATACAGAGACCTGACACCAACCACCTAAATTGCATCCTGCTCAACACCCGCTCGGTCCACAGACACGCCATCGACCTCTGGAATCTACTAGACACCATCTCACCGGACGTCGCCTTCCTAACAGAAACATGGATGAATGCCTCTTCAGCCCCAGACATCACCATTGCCATCCCGGAAGGATACAAGATCATCCGTAAGGACCGAATCAAGCAGACAGGAGGAGGCATCGCTATCGTCCATAAGAATTCCATCCGCATCTCAACCAGCTCTGACGCCAACCTTGCCAGCGCCGAACACCTCCACTTCCAGATCCACACCGACCCCAAGACCACACTCAGAGGCACCCTCCTCTACCGGCCTCCAGGACCCCGTGCACAATTCAGGGAAGACATCACTGACTTTATCACCCCACACGCCCTCCCCTCCGAGGACTACATTCTATTGGGAGACCTCAATTTTCACCTGGAAAAGAGCAATGACAGCAGCACCACCACCCTTCTGGACAATCTCGCCAACCTCGGACTCAAACAACTTGTCACCACCCCCACCCACAATGCAGGTCACACACTCGACCCTATCTTCACCTCCAGCAAACATGTCTCCTTCTGTCACACCACAGCTCTCCATTGGACGGACCACAGCTGCGTTCACTTTATCTACAAGAAGACCACAACCCACAACCATCCTCAACCTACTATGCGAAGAAACTGGAACAAAATCACCATCGATCAGATCTCCTCATCGCTTCTTCAAAACCCCCCTGCCCACTCCTCAAACCCCGACCAAGCAGCCATTAACCTCACCCAATGGCTATCCAACAGCGCCGACATCCTAGCACCGTTGAAAAAACGTCAAATCAAACTAGGCAGCAAAAACGCCTCCTGGTTCAACGACGATCTTAAGAAATCCAAGAAACTCTGTCGCTCCCTTGAGAAGGCCTGGAAAAAAGATCCAAACACCAGCACCAGGGACGCCTTCAAAAACGCCACCCGCATACACCACCAACTAATCCGGTCTGCCAAGAACGCCGCATTCAAAGACCGACTAGATAACAACGCCCACAACAGCAAGGAATTATTCAACATCGTCAAAGAATTTACCAACCCATCAGCCAACTCCAACGACATCACCCCCTCCCAAGCCCTCTGCGACTCCCTAGCTTCCTTCTTCCACAACAAAATCGCAGACATCCACAACAGCTTCGACAACCGACCCGGAGACCAACCCACCCAACCTTCTGCAGGACCTTCACCCCCCTTGAACATCCTTAACGACTGGAACCCAATCTCCACTGAGGACACCATCCGCCTGATGAACTCCATCCACTCAGGATCCCCAACTGACCCATGCCCTCACCACATCTTCAACAAAGCAGACTCCATCATAGCACCACACCTCCGAGATGTCATCAACTGCTCCCTCAACTCCGCCACCTTCCCGGAAAGCTGGAAACACGCAGAACTCAGCGCCCTTCTGAAAAAACCCACAGCTGACCCCACCGAACTCAAAAACTACCGCCCCATCTCGCTTCTTCCATTCCCGGCCAAAGTCATCGAGAAAACTGTCAACAACCAGCTCGCCACCTTCCTCGAAGCCAACACATCCCTCGACTCCTCACAGTCCGGCTTCCGAGCCAAACACAGCACCGAGACCGCACTCATCGCAGCAACAGACGACATTCGAACTCTACTGGACAATGGAGACACAGTCGCCCTCATCCTCCTTGACCTCTCCGCTGCCTTCGACACAGTCTGTCATAGCACCATTCTACAGCGCCTCAGAAACGTCGGAATCCAAGGAAAAGCACTGGAATGGATCACCTCGTTCCTCACCGGAAGAACCCAGAGAGTCCGCCTCCCACCATTCAAGTCAGAGGCCTCTGAAGTCATCTGCGGCGTGCCACAAGGATCGTCACTCAGCCCCACCCTCTTCAACGTATACATGAGCCCCCTTGCGGCCATCGCTCGCCAACACAATCTCAACATCATCTCCTACGCTGACGACACTCAACTGATCCTCTCACTCACCAAAGACCCTAACACCGCCAAAACCAACTTACACGAAGGAATGAAAGAAGTAGCAGAGTGGATGATGCACAGCCGTCTGAAACTGAACTCAGACAAAACAGAAGTCCTCATCTTAGGCACCTCCCCCTCCGCCTGGGATGACTCTTGGTGGCCAGAGGCCCTTGGAAAAGCACCCATCCCGACGGACCACGCACGGAACCTGGGCGTCATCCTGGACTCCTCACTCTCGATGACCAGACAAGTCAACGCCGTTTCATCATCTTGCTTCAACATTCTTCGCATGCTCAAAAAAACATTTCGCTGGATCCCCACCGAAACTAGAAAAACGGTCACCCACGCACTGGTCACGAGCCGCCTGGACTACGGAAACACCCTATACGCCGGTACCACCGCTAAACTCCGGAAAAAACTCCAACGCATCCAGAACGCTTCAGCCAGGCTCATACTAGACATCCCGCGTAAAGAACACATCTCTGGTCACCTGAAAAACCTCCACTGGCTCCCCGTAAATAAGAGGATTACTTTCCGCCTCCTAACCCACGCACACAAAGCACTTTACGAACTTGGACCCGAATGCCTCAACACACGATTGTCCTTCTACACCCCCTCCCGTCAGCTACGATCCTCCAACCAAGCCCTGGCCACTGTACCTCGCATCAACAAAACCACCATGGGAGGTAGATCCTTCTCCTACCTGGCAGCTAAAACCTGGAACTCACTTCCCACTCACCTTCGCCTTACTCAGAACCACCTAGCATTCAGAAAGCAACTTAAAACTTGGATATTCAACAAGTAATTCCCCACCCTTCCTCAAGCGCCTTGAGACCCTATGGGTATGTAGCGCGCTATATAAATCTCCTGACTTGACTTGACTGACTATCCTTGCCCACGTCTGCCCCACTGGTGCGCAGGTGAATGGCCGCGCCACACCCCAGGCTGGGCACATTCCCTGGGAACATGGCAAAAACAAGGCCACTTTCAATACAGATAAAAGTATATTGGGCTTAGAAATGGTGTGCCAGTCACCCCGGGGCACTTTTTTACTGCCCCCCACCACTCACACAGCAGGAACAGGGAGCCCCGTCCGAGTGCTCTCTGCGCGCAGTGCTATAGCCGGGCCCTTATCTCCATGAACGGGGCCATCGGTGCAGGGCGGGTTGTGCTTCATGGCAGACGCGAGGAGAGGTGGCAGGGTTGGTCTCCGCTGCGGCTGCAGCACCGGGCTCCGGCCTCATCCAGCACCGCTGCCGTCCGCAGTGCAGCCGCCTCCGGGGAGCAGTGGGCGGGGCATGGGGTAGGCTCAGGGTCCGGCGGCTCTGCCCGTCGCTGCCTCCTTCTGGCGATGCAGCATCGCGGGACCGAGGGAGGACGAGATCTGCGCTCCGGGAGGGAGACATCCACTGGGAGGTGGGCTCCACCGGGGAAGAAGGGATTTCGTTAAAGAGATCCTCCAAGAAAGGACACAGCTAAAATATCAAGCAGTGTGAGAGCGAGTCTTTAACCGGAGAGACGAAGATTCCTCCGGGAAGGGAGAGCCACCCGGGGAAGGGAGATATAGCAGCGAAAAATAGATCAGTACAGGATCTGGGGAACTGGATCTACCGGGGAAGGAAGGGTAAAGGAGAGAGAAATTTATTGGATGCATAACCTCTTGGGGGCAGGAATCACCAAGTCCGAGTAGCGAGGAAGTGGACTGTACTTCCGCCGCCTCTCCTGCCACCGGGTGCGAGGCGTCATCTCTCTCAGGTCGAAGCAAGCACCGGGTAATGACACACAACTTTCTCTCGGCAGCATCTGTGTAGTAAACTTACCGCCCTCGGTATTCCCGCGACCTTCCCCAACAAGCGCTGGCCGTGACGTGTCATTTTCTATTTTAGCCCCGTCCCACTTGGACGGCCTCAGGTTGACTTGCTGCTGGCGTAAAAGTTTTCTTATCTTCTTTATGGGGCCATCTGTTGCCCCATAAAGAAGCCAAGGAGCCCAGTCTGAAAAGGACAGGGCTCAAAGAGAAAGAAGAACGTCACTAGAACCTCTTCTCCAATGGCTGGCCATATTTTAGGAGGCCAGCCAATGGAGAAGAGGGGCGGGGCTTAACCTTCGCTTGTGAAGTACACTCTAAAACATAAAATCTTGCGAGCTGGACTGCGCATGTTCGCAGTACGCGACGCGAGACCTAAAAAGGGTCATTTTGGTAGAAATCAATTCTCACTATTAAAATAGAACCCCCAACCATGGTGTAACATTTTAAATTCTTATTTTGTGCTTCTCCAGACCAAGCACTCTTAAACTATCCTGCCTACCAGTATGGATAACGTGACTTCTACACCTTATAGTCATCCGTCTTATGTAACATTTCCTATACACCAATTTACACACCTATGATTGATTGTCTCTGTGCAATTGTGTGTGATTTAAAGATCCCTGACATCCTACTCTAATACAAGTGGCACTATAAAACTAATTAAATGCATCTGAGAGAGAGTGGTTATGGAGACTTGAGGGGCAATATTAAAGGGTGGTAGTGAGGGAATACGTGGCAGAGGTGGTCATGGGAGTGCCAACAAACATTGTCACAATGGGTGCCACCAGCACTAAAGCCAGCCCTGTGTACCAAAGAAGGGATTGACCAACAAGGCCCGCTACTTTCATTTTCACATTCTAAGCGCAAAAGCAGTGGCATTGGCCAGCCGCTCCTCTACTGCACAGCAGGGAGCTTGCAGGATGATTTAAGCACCGGTGTTGGCAGAGGGCCCTTGATGGAGGATTTCCCAGTTAAGTGGAAGCGCAGTGTAGGGGGAATACAACTGGCATGTGTGGCACACTCTGGACGTGGCATGTTCATTGGACCAGAAAGTGCACAGGCCGAAAGAGGCTCTGGAAGTGCTGGGCTGGTGTTGGTTGAAGATTGTTTTGGTGTGAACATTGAACACAGATCCTGGTGGCATTTAGAGAAACCAGACACATATCTGGATGGGAACAGTAGGGAAGAGCATTGTGTGAGCCTACTTTGGTGTGGACAGAGTCAACAGAAGTGCTTCATGGACTCCGCACAATCAATTCATACATCCAGTTACTGTGTGCAAGAGGCTGATTGTCAATTTTGTGAAAAGGATGGAGAAAGTGAGAGCAAGAAAGACTGAAGGAGAAACAAAGTGAGGAGGAGGGAAAGGCAGTAGAATAACCAGTGTGTCATGGGACCTAGTGCAAGGATGGAAATGGGCCCTCTGCTGCTGTTTGAATTATAAAATAAAGCAATAATCAGGGCCCCCCAGGCCTCTGGGTTCTGGTGACAGTGCACCCACCGCAGCAATGGAAGCTACGCCCCGAGGGAAAGGGAGAGGTTGAGACTGACATAGTGGGAGTAGGGAGGAAAGGTAAGAGAGGCAGAAAGGAAAGAGAGATAAAGGAAGAGACGAGAAGGAATATGCAGGAGAGTGAAGAGAGAGAGAAACGGGAGCCAGAAAAGAACAGGGCGGAGTGAGAGAAAAGGAGAAAGATAGGCAGAGGGAGAAACAGAGAGAGAGAGAGAGAGAGAGAGACGGAAAAGGGGAAAAACGAGGCAGATAACGAGAAGAAAAGGAGAGAACGAGATCATTTTTGTCTGGGCACGTGTTTTGGTTCTTAAAACCAACCCACACCGCTGGCTCGGCTGTGGCTCAGCTATTCCCACGAATCATCTAGCTTGCCCACCTCTACCTACTACACAGCACAAAAGATTCATTTTTTTGTAGAATACCACAGTGATGACACTTAAAAAAAGAGAAATAACAAGAAATAACAAACACAGGTCCCCTTACAGAGTTCACATGAAGTGGCACAGTCATCGTCTATCCGAATTACCCACTCACACCTCGGAGTAACTGTTTGGTTATTTAACTTCCCTGTCATTCAAAGCAAAAGAAAGAAAAACAGTGCTCTCTCTCCGAGGCTTGACCTCACACCGTCTAGTCTGCCATTTGGCTGCGTGGGCATGTCATGGAAAAGGGCTGGCTGTTAATCAAGGCAGCAGACAGACTGACCCCCTTCATGGCATCCTGGTTGAAGATAAGTGGGCGGATGGTTCTGACAGGGATTCCGGCAGGAAGAAGAGAAAATCCTTCTTAAAAGGATTCAAGTTCAAATGCAAGTCTCACAAAAGGGAAAGGGAAAAATCGATAATATTGTTGAAGACAGACTTTTTTTTAGCATGTCCCCAAGTTCTTTTCAACAGGCCGCTTTCTGCTGTGGGGGGATGGTGGAATATTATGTAAAGAGAAAACAGTCATGCTTCATGGCGCTTATGCTTCCAGGTAAACTATTTTATGCTAGTCAACGAACATGTCAGGAGTTGTATCTGTCTGCCTCATCCTACACATTTGTTCCATGGCCGTATAAATGCTGCTTGTCCCCCTACCCTCGGATTGTAAAGATGGGGTGGGGGGTCCTCTCACATTTCTGTTTAACATAATGTAATTGATGTTTTACCCTTTCAAGGCTGTGCACAATGTGGCTTGAATTACGAATATTTTAATGCTTAGCACTATGAGGCTGTAGCATGGTTCTATGCCCTGCTTTATTTAAAAATAAAATGCAATAACCTTAAATAAAATATGACGCTAGGGTCAACAGCATTTCAGGAGTAGGCATCGCCATGCTACGTATGTCCACAATAGACCAAGAATAACCACTGTTATGGCAGGGACAGTATTATACAAGGGGTGGGCGTCATGCTATGGAATCCCCCCATATGACAAGAATCACCACTGCTATAGCAAGACTAGCATTTTGCCAAAGGAGGCATCATCTCATTGATGGCCTCCACATGGCAGTATGACTGCCACATACTACAGATGGAAAGAAATACACACATGTATAACAACTTTAGAAATTATCAGTCTATTAACCTGGATTGTGTTTGCAGGGTCACTCCTGAGGTATCTCCCTACAGTACCACCTGGAGCCAGAAATGACTTCAATGTTGAGCTCTTGAGGTCCATCTGCTATTACCCTCACATGCCCCATTAGCTGATTCTATGCCGATATAAGCAGGAGCAGGAAGCATATCATAGAACTGCGGTCTTCCATCCTCAAATTTCCACTTAGTGGCTCCTAAGGCAGGTTTTGGCGCAGGAGGTGTTATAGGAACTGCTTCTTTCAGCCCTCCTAAGCCTCTTCCTTCGAGTGAAGACTACTGTCCAGGTAAATTCTTGAGCTTGTTAATTTAGCGAGCGTCTTCTGCTTCATCCCTCACAAGCTCCCTGAGTGCTCCCATTCTATATTGTGGATACACAGCGTTGGGAGGGGCCACCTAATGCTACCTCACAATGCCACTTGAAGTGAACCCAAGTTAAATTGCAAAGCAGGAGATGCCTTCTTCAAGCTCTTATAAGGCCCCATAAGTACTCCTACTTAAGCAAATTAAGAATCATGGTGCTAGGTAGAGACAGCTGCACCAGCCCCCACAGACTGCCTGAGTGGTCCCACCACCATTCCATTACATGCTCAACACTCGGTGCCACGTTTCCTGCTCCTATATTTAGCATAATGTATCCAAAAATGTACCATTTTGTGCAGCTCATCTTTTCACGATGGAAGCAGCTGCTGAAGTAGGAGAGGTATGCACTGTCTTGGAAAGACTCTGGACACAATGGGGAGTCAGTGTGTACATGCAACCTACTGGAAACACACGTCACCTCTAAGGGCTACCAACTCCTTGATTAGTGAGCATCAGTGGAAATGACATTGCTTATAGGATTCTACCAACCAACATTGGCCCACAGTCACTACTGCATAACTGTGCATTTCCCATCTAGGTGTCAGTGGCACATCCTATCGCTTAGATGCAGCCGGGAGAGATATTTGGAGAATCATCCCCACAACTGTCTGCATGAAAAGTTGTGACTCACAATTCACAGCACAGAACAGAACACATGCAGTGAAGAGTATCACCAGTCATGGAGAGTTCAGGGGACCCCGAAAAGGATGGAGAGGATGGGAGATATTATCTTATTAGTGAGAGAAAACCACTTAATTCTGCAAGAGAGAGGAGCAGCATGATTTTGTAAATGCACCTGAGTGTATGCTTTTACTTGGCTTTCTGGAGAACCTTTGTTGTTTTGCTTTATCTGTTGCCCTACTGCATCAGGGATGGGTCGTAAATATTACATCCGACGCAATCTGGCTGCAAATATATATTTCATCTTGTGACATCCAGCCAGACTGTGAGTATGTTTCATTTGGGAGAAGTACAATGTGGTCAGCTAAACCCCATGCCAGAATGGAAGCACGGTGGGGTCAGGTAAACCACATGCCGGAATGGAGGCACTTAAAGTATGTCGTTTCCATGCAGCATATTTGAACACAAAGACCAAGTGGTGCTCCCATCCCTGTAGAGGTAGCACCCGCTCCACCCCCATAGACAAGTCTCCACTGAGTGTATTCATAGCGGATTTAGCGGGAAACTTTGCAGTTACAAGTGAGAAGAGAGCAGAGAAGGTACATTTTTACATGGGCTGTGTCTATGGCATTGATGTCTAGGCATCCCCGACCTGCCTATGCAAAACCCAGAATGGTGAGTCAGTGTTTCGACGAGGCTTAACCCTTTCTAGCATGCGATATAGGGAATTACTCTTATTTGTATGCAAAAGCACTTCATTCTAAGCTTGTGACTGTGATATGGGAATAAAAAAATAAAAAATGAAAGGAATCATGCCCTTAAAAAATAATTGTACATGCATTCCCAAAGGGGAAGGGGTCCTCTCGAGACCCCTTCCTGTTTGCGAGTGCCTTACGACCCTTCTGAGAAGGGTGGTAAACTGCGAGTGTATGTCGACTGCAATTGCGGTCGCAAAACATTCATACATTGGTTTTAAAGTCGCTATTAGGAAGGGACGCCCTTGGAACGCCTCTTCCTAATAGCGAGTCGCTAACCCTATTTGGCAAGTCTGATAGAGCATCATGTTATTCTGAAATTTGGAGGGGTGCATCATAATCACCGTTAGTTCGCACCCATATGTAATCAGGATTGAATTTAACACTTAATCATTAGAAAATGTAACTGTAATAATGAATTGTGTACTCGTATTGCTAGGAAAATTAGCTCGTGTTAATTGGAAACGTAATTGACATTTAAAATGTGACTGTTTATTGTTAGTGCTTCATGAATTAATTTGTGTAAGTAGTTAGTAGATTTAAAAGTGCAAAATAAACGTCTGCACGTGTAGGAATGACCATAGTGCCTTAAATATGCGAAATGTAATGCTTAGAAATGTAATATTATTAACATCATGTAGGCTCGAATGTGTAAAGCCCTGTATTAAGTGAAGATTCACGTTTTACTATGAAAGGCCTGTTCGTGTTTTTTTTATCTTAGCAGAGTCGAGAAGACCTGAAATGTATATTTCCTTGGGAAGGCTCTCAATATAGTCAGCAAATATTTTACGTGCAATGTTGTTCTGTTCACATGCTTTCTGTTGCAGGTGCAAGGACATTTTCCTCGTTAGCTAGACTGATGCTCTTTGTTTTAGGTATGGAGGAGACCTGATAAATAGTTGCATTGGAATCTGATAATGAAGCTTCCATGCTGGAGACGCCTGAGACCCAAGTACAACTCAACCGTTCTTGGATAAAGCACAAGTTGTGGAAAATCACCTGCCGAAGATTTGCGTCCAGAGGAGGTGTGTTGGGCGTGTTTTAGGAGTTGTGCATTTTGTATTAGGGACAGTGCCCCGAGTGAAGAGAGGCAGATGAGGGTAGTAGAGGCAGACGAGGCAGAGTGGTCTGATGAGAGTCATTAGAGGGGTAAGAGAAGGGATTGATTCTAGGAATTAAGACTTAGACAAGTTGCCTCAGATCCAATGTGAATACACTTCTTAGGAAGTCTTCACGAGCTGAAACCTTTTTCAAATTTTGCTAGAAGTATGTTATGTAGGGATGTCACCTTAGTGTTAGAGTAGGGACAGAATTAACCAAATCATTTTCTCTTCTGTAATCTGATGAAGACCATTATTGATAAAGGATCAATTATCGCTTGTTTGATCTTTTTAGAATTGCTTATTCTTTTTACTTTGCACCGAATTAGGTTAATCAGGAGAATGAACTTTGTATTAGTGCCTATGCATTTTTTCAACCTCGTAATGAGGTGCTTGTATGTTCAGTTATTTTTGGCGTTGTAATAAAACCTTTAAACTTTAAATAGAGTTGGGGGGCGTGGCTTGCGCGCCGCACTGAGATGGCGGATCGCGCTTGAGCTCCGGGACGCCAGCGCTGTCGGGACGAGTTTAAGATCCCTTTTGAAGACGCGGCAGCCTCCGCTCCTGACATCTTGCTTCGGAAGATGCTGTGACTGTTCTGAGGGGCACTACTTCTCCTGAAGTGGGCAGTAACTTGCTATTTTCAAGTGAGAAGCTCCGTCACTCTAATTTTGCGAGCGGCCGCCATTTTCTTTCAGTGGTGGCCTCGCTCGTATCTTTTTCCCTCAAGTGTTGTGGCGATTTGTGGACATTTCAACTGCCAAAATGAGGTGACTTTCTCTTACCATTTAGCCCATGGTGCTCCCACTGTGATATTACTTTGCTTGCAGCTATTTACATGATTTACTATGTAAACAGAGGTGTTTTTTTTTCTTTGCCCCTCAGCTGAGGCTTTTTGCACTTTTCTGACCACTTTCACATGCTGTGTTTCCCAACCTGATTTAGAGGTTTGCCGTCAGCTTAAAGGCTCTGCTTTTTTACCCTGTGGTGGAGACTGTTCTGTCATTTCTAGTTACTCCTGTTCGCCATTTACTGCGGTGATTCTGTGCTCATATTCTCTGCATGCTCTCCTCACGCTTTCTCCTGTCAACGGATCTTGGGGTGTTGCCACTCTTTGGTCCTTTGTTGCGGGCTAGTCTCATGGCCGACAATATGGTTCCTCCTTCCACCACTAAAGATTCAAAGGGAGCTCTAAAAAGATCTAAGCATACTTCTCCCAGTCCAGAATCTTCTCAGAAAGACTCCAGTGCCACTCTGGATACTATCTTATTGCGTCTAAATGCAGTACATGATATCGCGCAATCTACAAAGACTAATACTGATTTATTGCAGGTTGAGGTAGCAGCTATCAGAAATGACTTTAAAGCGTTATCTGTCAGGGTTGATGCCACAGAGTCCCGCATTAGTAGTGTGGAAGATTTGACATATCAACATTCAAGGAATCTTCAACAATTGGAACGCTCAATGGCGGCTTTGAGGAGAGACCTCACGGAGCAGGAGGATCGCAATCGAAGAAGCAACCTACAAATTTTTGGTTTGCCGGAGGAGACAGAGAAGTCTGCCTCATCCATGATTGACTTTCTATCTCAATGGCTTCCTTCGACTCTACAAATTTCATTTTTGTAAGACTTTGAGATTGAGAGAGCTCACCGTGTTCCTTCGTTCAGGTCTAAGTCCTCAACAACTCCTAGGGCTGTCATCCTCAAACCACTGCGTCATCAGCATTCTGAGCAGATCTTGGCCCACATGAGAAAGGTCAAGTTTGTGACTTGGGAGGGTCATCGAATTTCTATCTCACAAGATTTTGCCAGAGACACTGTCATTCGTAGAAAGGGGTTTCTTAATCTAGGGAAACGTCTTATAGACATGCACATCCCCTTTTCTTTTGCTGGTCCTTCCAAAGTTCGTATCACACTCCATGGTCGTTCTAGAGTTTTTGATGAACCCTCAGAGCTTTCTTCTTTTCTAGATAACCAATCTGAATCACAGATGGATTCTTCTTCAGCTCCTGGTTCTTCTGGAACATGATTCCTTTATGTTTCTCTTCTTCTGTGGTTTCTTACATGTTCTTGTCTACAAGATGTCACTGTTTCAGTGTTCATGTTGTTTGGGACTTGTCCCTCTCTTTCAGTTGTCGTGCAGCTGTTGTGCTTTTTGTAGCTCTAACATAATAGATGGTGTCTTCTCTTGATTTTTGTCTTTCTGGGACGTGTTTCTTCTTTTTGCTGTAATCGGTCACTGTTTTTCGGTGTCATAGATTGTTTGTGTCTCATTCCACCTGATTAGGGCCTAGTTTCTTGTATTTCCATCTTTTTTGTTCCATGTAGTTTTTAAGATCCCTATTAATTCCTTTGTTCTCTTTTTCGTTCCGCTTCATTCTGCTTTTTGTACCTCTCCGTTTACGTGGCTTGTTCTTTCGTGACTTTAATTATTTTCCTGGCACAATTGTCTTCTCATAGTCTTGACAAGACTTACTTAGTGTTTCCTCCTTCCCCCTGCGTAGTTTTACCCCGCTTTGTGTTATCGTGTTGGTTTTTGCCTCTTCTTGTATTGTTTTTTCTTGTTATTGTAGTTCCATGCCAGATCTGCATTCTTTTCGTTTTTACCGGTGATCTTTTGTTTATTTGTATGCCTACGCATTTTCATCACATTTTATTTTCTTCTGTCTCATCATTTTAGGGCTATTTTATACACCATATTATCTTTATTGTTATGTTGATTGTATAATTATAGGTATAGTATATTGGCTTTTTAATATTACAACGCTTACTCAATTTCCTTAAACCCATTTCTTGTGTTTCATTGCGGTATGCCTTAACTATGCATTTTATTCACATGTTTCATTGTATATTTCTTCATGATGTTTTCGGTAATAGCAATATTGGATGCCTACTAAGTTTGCATATTTGCTATGTTTAATTAATTTTTGAGTGCTTATATCTTATGTATATAGTTCGTTATTTTCCTTCTATTGTCATGCATTACCCTGTTAGTTTATAGCTTATAGCTCTTAGATATTTATGATGCTGTTCTTATCGTACTTTCTGCACTCTGCCTTTCATATTTACTAAGTATGCTCCATATATAGTATATTCGCTTATTCTTCACAATTAATTGTTTGTTTTTATTTAGTTTCCATTACTTCTATTATTATTGCTTGTTCATATATATTCGCGATGTCTTCATTTTGTTATTTATTGCGCCTTCATGTTCCCGTCTTCCTTTCGCTTAGAGGCCTTTTTCTATTTTTCTCTCTTTACTATGCTCTATACTGACATTACTCTACCTCTACTATTGTTTCTTCTGCCTATCATATACTTCTTCTTGTCTTCAATAGGTTTGTTATTTATAATTTTGTTCACTCCCCGACAGTTCTCTTGCTTCCCGCGTCCATGTCTTCTCGAGTATGAGCTTGGTCCTTTATAGACCTCCCCTGGTGGGTTTTCTATCTCTACTATTTCTACTTTTTTCTGTAGCTTCTCTTTCTGTTTTTCTTTTCCTCTTCTCCTCCTTCCCTGTCTTTTTCTCTTTCCTCTTGGATCCTCGAGTTGTGCTTTCTTTTTGCGTAGAGAGTGGTTGGTCTTATGTGTGGGTGTTCTTTGTGAGTATGTTATTAGGAAGTTTATTTCTCTTATCATGTTTCTTGTCCGATTTTTATTTCCATAATAGCATATGTCTGGTTTGAATGTCGTATCCCTTAATGTTAAAGGATTAAACCACCCGGTTAAGAGGGCTAAGGTTCTTGATTATTGTAAGTCCCTGTCCTCTGACTTAGTGTTCTTATAGGAAACGAAAATCTCCTATAAAGAAGCGTTGTCATTACGGAAAGAATGGGTTCTTGATTTGATGTGTTCGGATGCCCATGGTAAAAAGAATGGGGTCATAACACTCATTTCTAAAAAATCTGGTTTGTTAGTCATTTCTGCTGAACATGATTCTGAGGGACGTTGGTTGCTGTCTAGATTGTCTAATGGTTCTACTGATCTTTATGTCTTAAATATCTATGCTCCAAATGCTGATGATCCTTGTTTCTGGAAACAGATTATAAGAAAATTAACTCTTACTCCGCATAATGGTAATTTAATTGTTGGCGGGGATTTTAACCTACCACTTGATCCAGTGCTGGATAGAAGTTCGGCTTCTTCTTTCCGCCCTCCTAGAGCTTATAAACAACTGCTAAACATGTGTTCCTCAGTTAATCTTCAAGATATTTGGCGTCTCCATAACCCTACCGGCAGTGACTTTTCCTTCTTCTCCTCTCCTCACTCTAGCTTCTCTCGTATTGATTATCTCCTCGTTCATTCATCTCTAGTGCAACATTCTTCCTCTCCGTACATTCACCCTATCCTTATCTCGGATCACGCGCTGTTTCTTTTACTCTCCTAAGTTTAGCTCCCAAGAGAAAGCCTTCCTCTTGGAGATTAAATACTGAAGTTCTTCATGATGATGCTCAAGTTCAGGATATACATGATGAAATTGCACATTTCTTTTCTGATAATGAGGGATCAGTTAGTTCTCCGGTGGTTTTGTGGGATGCTTTTAAAGCTACACTCCGGGGTCACATTATTAAAGTCATGGCCAAAAAGAATGCTGCTATCAAAAGGGAACTTGCGGAGTTAGCAGAAAGTGTTAAACACCAGGAGTCTTCTTTCCGAAGTACGAATGATAAACATTTGTTGCAATCCATTAAAACTTTGAAATATTCCTACAACACTATTGTCACCAAACCAGCGCATATTGGAGTTCAAGCCCAGAAATCTAAACGATTACTCTTGAAGAATCGGGCTGGTAAGATTCTAGCTACGACTTTCAAATTTCAGGAGTCGAGTTTTAAATCCTCTCAAATTTCTTCTATTACTGATAGATCTGATATCAAAAAAATTCAGACTGCGGAGATTCTTGATGTGTTTCGGGATTTTTATAGTTCCCTTTATACCCCCACGAACCAGTCGTCCTTTGAAGCTTGCCAAGAGTTTCTAAAAACTATTCCTCTTCAAACTGTATCTAATGCAGATGGTGAGAAATTAGGAGGTCCAATTACTTCTGATGAAATCATCCAGGCTATCAAATCTACTCGGTCTGGTAAAGCTCCTGGACCGGATGATTTTCCCATTATGTTTTACAAAACTTTTCTCTCGTCTATGGTTCCTCGTCTTAAAGCTGTTTTTGATGTATTTATACACAACGGCGTGGTTTCGGGCACTGCGGCAGATGCTACTATTGTAGTCATTCCAAAAGAAGGGAAAGATGCCTCAGATCCCAAAAACTTTCGCCCTATTTCCCTTCTTAATATGGAGGCCAAAATCTTTGCCAAGATTTTTGCTAAACGGCTAGAATCCCATATTCCTTCTTTGGTTCATCCATCCCAAATGGGTTTCGTGAAGGGTAGACTTGCTAGGGACAATATCCGTACTTTCTGTCATATTCTAGGTACAGCTAAGCGTTCTACGCTTCCAGCTGCTGCGCTTGCCTTAGATGCCGAGAAGGCATTTGACAAGGTTTCTTGGCCTTTTCTCCATGCTGTTCTTTGTGCACATAATTTTGGTGATGCTTTTGTTAATATGATTATGTCCTTATATGCTCAGCCAAGAGCGAACATCCGTGTTAATGGGGCTACCTCTGATTTTTTCAATCTTAGTCAAGGTACCCGCCAAGGATGTCCCTTATCCCCACTTTTATTTTTATTAGCTATTGATCCCCTTCTTAGACTCATTAATCTATATCCGGACATCAAAGGTTTTGCGTTTGGTCAGCACTGCATAAAAACGGCTGCTTATGCGGATGATGTTCTTATTTTTTCTGATGATATTGTCTCAGCGATTCCCGCACTTCAGAATATTATTGCTAGTTTCTCTAAGGTTTCTGGTTATACTCCTAACAAAGATAAAACCGAGATGTTCCCCCTAAATGCTTATTGTTTCCCAGCACATATGGGCTCCGCTGGCTTTAAATGGCAATCTAAACGTCTCAAGTATCTTGGGATATGGTTTTGTAGTACTCTCTATGACACGGTTGCGTATAATGAGGTGCAAACTCTGCCCAAAGTTCGTCAATTTCTAGATACCTGGTCCCCTAAATATATTTCTTGGTGGGGTCGTATCCAAACTTTAAAAATGATGATTACTCCTATTATTAATTTTGTTTCTTCTATGCTTCCGGTGAAATTGTCCCCTTCCTTTTTTTGTGAGATTAACTCTGTTACTTCTACGTTTCTCTGGAGTGACAAGAGGGCTTGAATTACATATAAGTCCTTGAGGAACCCTTATGAGATGGGTGGCTGTAATTTTCCTGATTGGGAGAAATACCAGGTAGCTTTTTTGGCTTCTCAAGGTGCTTTATGGTTTTCCTCTATCCCGGATCACACGCCTTCCTGGGTGTTCATTGAGCAGTATCTTTCATCTCCCCTACCAACTTCTTCCTTCTTATCAACGTCTACTTTATCTATCCCTTTCTCCCGCTCGATTTTCTTGGATACTATTGCAGCAGTTAGGGCGGTAGATAGAAAAGTTACAACTCCCATTCATAAATCAAGGTGGTTTTCTTTGTGGTGTAATCCTAGAATAAAATTTGTGATTGATCCTGCGTTGATCCCTTACTGGACTTCTAAAGGAGTGTCATTAGTTCGTCATTTATATGATTCCAACAATGACCCTTTACCCTTCTCCTCCTTAGCCCAACAGTTCTCGGTCTCCATTTTAGATTTCTACACTTTTCTAAAACTTAAAGTAGCTCTTTCTAAAGTGCGTCTGGAGCCCGATTCTCCCACTATTAGGCTATTTTCCTTGTGGTTAAGATCTGGTCATGTGGCTTCCAAAATTTATACATTTTTGTCTTCTACTTCGTTTACCTTACCCACTGTTACTCAACAAAAGTGGTTACATCATTTTGATAAAGATCTTACTGAGCATATTTCGCCAGAAACATGGCAGTTGATTGGGAAACTCTCTCTACGAAATAAGATCGCTCCTTCTCTAGCCCAATCTAAATTTTTCTCTATTAATCTTCTTCACTGGACGCCGGTGCGTCTCCATTCATTAAAGTTGAAGGATGATGATCTCTGTTGGAGCTGTGGTCTGGCTACTGGCGATTATTTACACATGTTTTTTACATGTTCTCTCTTACAGCCCTTCTGGGATCTTATAAATAAACATCTTATTTTAATCTTTAATACCGACTTTCAGCTCTCCTTTCCTATAGTCCTTTTGGGCCCCTTGGCTTCTCGATTGACTTTGCCTTTAGATACCTTAGATTTGCAACTATTAGATCTGTTGTTGACAGTTGCTGTTAAGGTTATACTTATGGAATGGAAGTCTTTTTCTTCTGTGTCATATCATACCTGGTGGGCATGGGTTTCGTTTCTACGAAGTGCACACATTTCAGTTGATGTGGCTCGTCTTACTCCTACTATCTCTAGTAATGTCTGGAGAGCTCTTGACACTTACATGGACTTAGCCTCGAAGGGCTTGGTTGCCCAGTATCCTTTTGGATCATCAAATTGACTGTTGTTTGTTATTTGTGTGGTGTGTTTTTTTGGGGGTTTTTTTGTAGTACGATAGTGGATCCTTCTCTCCCCTTTTTTCTCTCCTGCCTTTTTCTTTTCTTTCCCCCTCTGTATCCTCTCTCTTTTTTCTTTCTCTTTTCTTGTTTTTGCTATCCTCTTGCATACTCTTTCATTCTTAATAGTGATACCGTATACGAAGATAGATTGTGTTTCACTGACATTCCCCTCATGGTTTTCTTCTCTTTTTTTTTCACAATTATATTGCTTGCGGGATTTATTTGTTCTTCATTCGAATATGCCTAATGCACCAATGGATTTTGTTTGTATCACTCTATATTCTATTTAATTATTTCTTTTCTTTCTTAAAATGTAATAAATTTATTGAACAAAAAAAAACTTTAAATAGAGTTAATGATTTTTACATTGGTTAGTCTTATTGATGAAGGTGACTTTATTGGATTACTCCCTTTTACACTTCTTAGCAGATAAAAAGATCCAGTCGACCGGAGATCCTTATAAATGGTAAGATCTGATAAAATAGAGATGAGGATCAGGCATAATGAAGTCGCTAATTGATTAGCGACTCACAAAATAGGGTTGGTACATCGACCACATGTTTTTTGCAGTCGCAAACGGGCCTAAAACCTCTTTGGGACCGCAACAAACTTCGTACATCTGGCCCTTGATACCATGCCCATGCATCTCAACAACACCCCATCCTAGTTACACCTGTTCTTTTTCTGCGAGCTATATTAAGACTCAAGAACACATATTTTAAGACCCTTATTGAGGAATCTTAATATTGGAGAGTGTAAGGCAGCACTTGAGTATTTTCAGTTGCTTCAAACTGGCGTGGTCTGTCACACAATTTATATATTTATTGCCTCAGCAGAAAAACAGCGCAAACTAGTCGGGAAATGAATGGGGACATGGCCTTAGCACTTTGTGTACTTGGTTTCTAGAAGGAGAGTTGATTGGTGGCCTACTTATTATCTCTGCTCTGGGACAGTTTTCTTATATACTGTATGTTTAACCATTATCAATTGTATGCTCATGACATTTTATGCACTTAGTCCCTTTATGTATAGTAAGGTATGCTAAGGACCCAGGCAGTAGCCGCTGCTACTTAACGGCAGCTTGGTCCTCTTCCCCCACTTCTAGGACTCCATGGGCAGGAAGCAGGAACAGGAATTATCCAGGCTTCCAGACTCCCCTCGCCAATCACGATGCTGCTGATAGCATAGTTGTGATTGGTCTGAGGCTGAGCAACATGGTTCGGCACTCAGAGAGGGACTGGGAGCCTGGGCATGTTCTCCACCAGGCTGTGCAACGCAGCCGGATGGAGAACAAGCTAAGTGCGCATAACTGTTTGGCCGGCGCAAGGCGGACGGGCAAACTGTCATGCACACTTAGAGCTTGATTGGTTCTGTCCACTTTAGATACACTTTTAGATGGGTTAAATTGGGAACACTTTGGGTTTTGATCACTTGGTTGTTTTTAAAGTGAGGAGACGATGTCTCTGTATGCAGGGAATTCAAGGTTGTTCCTTCTTCTTGATTATATTTATTTATAGATATCGATGTGCAACGTGTCCGTCCTGATGATGGTCCCAAGGATTGTATAGACCAACGGGGACCAAAACGTCGACAGTTTAACACTGTTTCGCAAATATAAAGATCATTTTTATGACCTTGAACTAATGTATTGATGTTCAAAACTGAATGAGATCTATGGTCTTTTGTTTGGTCCAAATGAAAAGCGAAAAGTGTTGTTATACTACCGGGAATGAAATGTGAACATTGGAGTAGTATATATGTTGCCATATCTTCAGTTTTTAAATTGATGAATTTTGGAATAAATAACCTGACAAATTGTATTTTCCTGCATTTTTGTTGATTGAAGATCACTGTTTGGTGACTGAATTACATCAACCGAAATAATATAAAACAAATCCTGTGAAGGCATCTTTTGTTTTTGTAACTGATAAATACCGAGCCTTGACGGGAATATTGGGTGGCTCTGTCTTTTTTTTTGCCATTAGAGGGGTGGCGAGTCTGGCAGAGGTGTTCTGGAATGTCCAGCATTTTTGGGGGGAGATTCTGGGTGGTGCTGACATAGAGTGCGTTGCCGGAGTTGAGTCTGCTGTTGACGAGTGCATGGGTGACTGTTTTCCTGGACTTGGTGGGGATCCACTTGAATTTCTTCCGAAGGAGGATGAGACGGTGTTGATTTATTGGTTCATTGACAGCGAGGAGTCCAGGATAACGCCATGATTTCATGCATGGTCCATGGGTGTGAGGGGGGGTTCAGAGTGCTGCAGGTCCTTCCATATTGAGGGGGAGGAGCCCAGAATGAGGACTTTGGTCTTGTCTGAATTAAGCTTGAGGAAGGTGTCCTTCATCCAGGTGGCGACTGCCTTCATCCCGTCATGGAAGTTCCTCTTGGCAGCTGTGGGATTGTCTGTGAGGTAGAGAATCAGCTGCGTGTCGTCGGCGTAGAAAACGATGTTGAGTCTGTGGCTTCTGACGATGGCTGCAAGCGGGCCCATGTAGATGTTGAAGAGGGTGGGGCTCAGGGAGGAACCCTGAGGCACTCCGCAGCTAATCTCTGTGGATTCTGATTTGAACTGTGGAAGTTTGACTCTCAGGCACTGTTGTACTCTCTTTGCTTTACCAAGTCATGTGATTTCCTATAGTAGTTCATAATTTAAATCCTATTATTTTGTGCTTCACCTTTGTTTATAGAGTCCTCTTCTATACGGTTTGCTGATGGTCCATTGGTTGGCCAAATCAGTGATTCACAAAAACTTCATATTTCTTTTATTAATAAACACTTTCAGTCTTTTATTGGTGTGTGCTCAGATTTTCTTTAACAGTCTGAGTACCTCATTGACAACCTGAGAAGGAAAGGAACCACAAATGTGAAGTAGTTATAGACCAAACACAAGGAGATAATGGACGGAGCACTGTAACTTTTTAGATACTCACCCCCAGTCACAGATCTGGGTTGAATCCATCATTGTTCTTTATCTCCCTTCGCCACCTCAGTTCAGACCCAGCTAAATACAAATCAGTCTTGACCCTGTGCCTCATGGGAACATTCCAGCCCGAACTGCCAAGCCAGGTCTTCCCTGGACCGGAAACAATCATCCTAAATGGAGTCCCTTGGTGCTCTTCCCATAGATAAAATTCAAAATTCACCAATATGCAGATGATATACAACTCAACTCAAAAGTCTCCTCTGCTTTGGATATTCAACACCTCAAAAACTGCCCGCACACCATCCATATTAGAATGTCCAACCCTTATCTGGAGCTCACACCAACTAAGACAGAATTCCTGTAATTTGCCAAGAAAAACAAGCATGATACAGGACAAGCCTGGCTTCATGAAATTAATCTTGATTGCTTTGAACCCCAACTTTCAACAAATGCCAAGTCACTTAGAGGGAACCAACTTCACCCTCAAATAACACTGTCAAAAAAAACAAAAATGGCCAGGTACCAACTTCCTCTACTAAAGAAAGTCACCCCTTAGCAGCATCCTACTGACTGCAGCACGTCTCATTTAGGGCCTGAAGAAATATGATCACATCACCCCATCCTAATGGAACTCTATTGGTTCCCATTGTCTGTGCACACCATCTTCAAAACCAGCTACATCATTTGCAAAGCCATCAAGATCAGCACCCCCACCATTGCTGGTGGCTCTCAGCACACCGGCAGCCAGGACTTCATCATAGTGCAAACTAAGAAGTGTAAAAAAGAAAAAAAACGCAGGCCTTTTCCATCTACGCACCTAGGATCTGGGACAACAGCTCCACTTTCATCAGGACAATCCCAGCGCTGCTCCAATTAAGGAAAGAGTTTAAGTCTCACCACTTTAAACAACATTCCATCACAATCCATTAGCCGTCCACAACTCAGCTTCCTTTTCTAATAATCTATGAATCTATGCTTGTCTTTGACCATGAACACCACTACTCTGCCTTTTGGCTATGTTTATCCTATAGAATACCATACACATAGATACAGTGAAATATTTACTTAGATTTGTTTCCCATTCTTCATTAGTAGCTCAACCAGATGTGTGCAAAATACATCACAAATGGTAAGGAAAAGATACCGCCATATATTATTTTATTCTTAATTTGCTCTTTTAAAGACTTTTGTATGCGCCATATTTTTCAATGTTCAAAATGGTTTTGTCACAGTGCACATGTTTTTATCATCATCCGATCTTCACATATGTAAACACAAATACATATTCAAAATCCAAATACAAACCCACTTCCTCTCAAGCTTTCATTACTTTTTTCATATACAAACTGCACTCATACTGTTTATGCTCATCACTCAATACCCCATCCTTTTTCTTATAAGATCTTTAATCTGGGAGTACAATGATCTCATTCTAAAACTAGGCAAAGAAAAAAAACTTGATGTCAGTACCATGAGAGTGAAGCTATGGATGGTGATTAAGAGCAGGCCTACTTTGCAAACTAATGACATCGCTCCCAAAATATTTATAAATATTTTATGTCAGCTCACTTTTCACCTATGAGCAGTTCAAAATCCTTGTGATAGCTTTTCAGGGAGGGGGGAGTTCTCCCCAAAATATATATTTTTTTTAATTCTGAAAATGTTCATACATATTTATTTTAATGTGTTTTATATTCAGTTCTTAAGATGAACTAATGGATTTTCTAGCACTTCCGAGTCTGCCATAGCATCCAGTGCTACGATTTCGCTATAGCGGCAAATAATGGGTGCATATATGACAAAATATTAATCAATTCAATTTAAAAAACTTTTTTTCGATCACTGTAGATCAAAAAGTACTACACAGAACAAAGCACTTCCAAACACAAATGATACAACATAAAACTTTTGAATACTCTTTTGTCGGTCCATTACAGTAGTATAGTAGCAGAATAGAAAATATATTTTCATTTTAAAAGACAACAGAGATTCACCATAAAAAATGCTTTTGTTTTAAAAACAAGATGTAAAATACAAAAAATAGCTTCTGTAAATGCTAAAAGACATAAGTCAGCTAAAGTGTGTCCAAGTGGCACAATACAGTGTGAAGGGACCCTACAGAGGGTGGCAACTTACGGACTACCAAGAGAACACTTGGCCCACATGATCCACATGATCCACATTGTCATTAGGAACTTGGCCATACAGAATACAATAATACGAGATGTGTCTGACTGCAGTATTCTGAATGCCTCCTGGTGCTTCCTAACTCCCAGGTTTCTGCAAAGTGGAACTATTCACATAGCTCAACACTGTCTATACGGAGGGCAAAAAAATAAAACATGTACAGTTCTCATCCATCATATCCATTTTTTGTGCCACTTTCTTTTAACCCCTTCCATGCTGATGACGGCCTCTGTCCGTCATGCATCACGGTGGGCGTGTGCTGATGACGGCTGGGGGCCGTCATGAACCCGCCTACTCATTAAAACAGCTGCACAGGCGCAGAATCGCGGCCGCGCCCTAGGTGTTAAAATATTAAATCAAAATACTAATCAAGCAGTCGAATATATTTATGACACTGACAGAGCAGTGCCTATCTGACTTACTCTGTGGTGATAGTTTGGATATTGCTCTCTATGTAAAACATATTTATGCAATGCCTGTTTCCACTTCTCCCTTATATACAGCACATTTCTCCATAACCGTTTCCACTATCCCACTGCCCAGTGTATTTACCCCAGCACCTCCACAAACACCACTCTCACCACGACTAAGCACTTCTACAGTATGCATAGGGGTGTTACAAGTTAAGCCTCTGATTGGCTGGTTCTGAGTCTGGGAGGTGGAAGACACAATAGTCGAGATTTGGTAAGGTTGACACTTATGTGATTCCAAGTGATGCTATGTACTGTTCAGCTACGCAAACAATAGCGTTCATTAGCTTTGGTGCATCCCAACTAGCACTGCGTCAAGTAGTGTAAAACCGTTGATAATGTATACAAAGTGGACATAATGGGATAGAAACACTGCAGGCACACTTGTGATTTTATACAAACTGGATTCGCGTTAACACATGTACGAAATGAAAATAAGTGTAAACAATTGGCAGTAGGCAAATGCATGCTATTGCCACATGTAATATGTGCACTTTATACTATAACTGCACGTGTTACGCAATTCACCCTTGGGTGGTCATCTGTGTTAACCAATTTGTCCTAGAGGAAGTACCTGAGGTACTCATCTCACATAAGACAGCGCTTGCTTGCCTTTGCACCGCAACAATAAATCATGTTTAGTGTCATTCAAACAGGGCATTAATAGCATATATGTGGATTATGGCATTATCTGTGACTGGCATGTTGCGAATACAATGCTGCTGATTTTTTTTGCTACTTGTACAATGCAATGCTACAGATTTCTGCATAGTACTTTATTTCGTTATTCTTGGTGAATCTGCCCTAATGGCTACATTAGACCTATGAGAATTTTACATTACGCTGGCATCATCTCACTTAATTTACATCATTTGGTACTACCCTTAATATGCAAAATGCTAAAAATGATGTAACGTTGCGTAATTTCCTGGACATTCGCAGAAAAATCCTGCCACGGTTTTAGGAGAACATGTAAACAAACAGAACGCTTGCCATTGCTATTAACATCACATGCTATTTTTAATGCAAAATGCATAATTCCATCCAAATTGGACAGGTAAATTCCGTAAAGAGAGATCATCCAAATTTCGCACACCTCTAGTTACATCGTTCTGCCTTCCCAGACAAATGCATAGTGGTCTGACAGACTTGATCAGGTTCCGATGTTATTTAATATCAATTCACATTCAATCTGAACACAGGTGTGTTAGCAGTGGAAGAGAAACTGCTTCTACTTTGCATGTGGACACATGAGCGTAAAAGCAGCTAAGTCATAACAAGCCAGTTAAATGGTGGCAGAGCTGAATATGTATAGCTGTGGTGCAATTATTGAGGTATCGGTATTATTTAATGGTGTTATTTATAACATTTTGTAAAGCACATATATAATGCAAGATTTATACACAAACGATTAGCACCATTCACATACTACATCATTTTTGAGAGACACCAGGACGATCAACAAAAAATTCAATCACATAAAAATGCGTTAGCAGTAAATGTGATTTGAATTTTGAATTGGTTTTATTACCTATAAAGTGCTGTGGGCACCACATCGTGGCTTCATGGCGTTGGAAACAAGAACATAAAACAAGAATATAAACTGCTGGACCTCAACTCGGGGAGGGGCTAATAACACTCGTGTTAATATTTCTAAAGACCGAATAATTCTGTCCATGATCTCAAGAGCTCTTTATACAAGAGACACTCAACAACAAGTGTCTCTTAGTGCATGGAACGCGGGGGAGTGGAAGGAGGACACAAAGTGCTGAAAATGGCTGAGTACATTATAGAGATCCCAGAACAGAGGAAGGCCCCCTTCCCTATAAACATTTTTCCTTGGTCAGACATTCTTTCCCTGTAATGGAGGCCCTGTTTTCACCCTAAATCCCCTTTGCATAGTTTGAGACTGACTGTGATAACTTTCCTGCTGCTCGTTGCACATCTCCACATCCTTTGTAAGTGGAAGGGATGTGCCTCATGTACCTGAGAGTGTAGCGTAAGGGAGAATCCACCCAAGGAGACACGGAGACCGTAGTTGTGGGATGATTTGTACTTTGTTTCAGAGAGGGAGAGACGTGCCTGCATTCCTCTTCATCCCCCGTAATTAACCTCACCCTCGCGCTTCCATCAGGCCCTGCGGCCCGTCACGTGGTTGTCCTGCAGCTAGACCGTGACACCCCACATCTTCCCCCTTAACAATAACAATGAGAAATAACTAGAACATTGCATTAGCTTTACCCAACGGTATGGTACATGAACTGTAGTTCTGCACCAGGCTGAAGTGGGTACAATTCCCAGGGCCTTGGCAGATAGCACGTGCTGCTGCTCCAGATGGCCTTCATGCCGTATGGTGAGAATGTGGTCTAGTAAATCCTTCGGGAATGATCTTGTCTCCTCTGAGTAAGAATGTGGCGTCATCGCTGCGAGATAACTCATCGCGCATCTTTCAATACTTCCTGGCCTCCTCTTTCAAGTGCTTCTTCTCGGGCCACCCCTGAGTGACGAAGGTCTTCACATCGGACAGTGCAGGATCATTGTCGTAGGCCATCTTCCAGTCCTACGCACTGATGAGGGCCTTGTGGTCCGGTGTGAGTGCCACCTGGTACACATCCCATTCATTGAGGTGTGTTGCTTCTTCCATGGCAGCGGAGCGGCTGAGATAATCCGCCACTTTGTTTTGTATTCCACATCATAGATGAAATCCAGTAAGCGAAGCGTCATCTTGGCGATGTGCAGGGTAGCTTTTGCATGACCGCTGGACGTGAGGACCTAGATCAGTGGTTTGTGGTCTGTCCTGTGGGTAAACCGGGAGCCCAAAAGGTACTGTTGAAATGTTTCCATTGCCCATATGGAGGCCAGCATTTCTTTTTCAATCACACTGAATTTCTCCTAGTTGGGAGCGAGGGATCGGGATGTGAATCCTATGGTGAGTTCTGTTCCATCTGTGGATTGTTGTGTCAGGACAGCCCCTAATCCGTTCTCACTGGCATCTGTTGTCAAAATGCTGGGGGCAGAGATGTCGAACCCTTTCAGGGGCACGGCCTCACAAATGTCCTTTTTAATAGTCTCAAATTCGAGGTCTGCGTCCAGCGTCCAGCGTCCAGCTGAACGCGGTCTTTTCCTTTAGTAGCTGATGCAGCGTGTGTGTCTTGGTTGCAAAGTTCTTGACAAATTTTCTGTCGAATACCGCTAACCCCAGGAACTAGCGAACTTTGCCTTTAGTTTGTGGCCTGGGCGCTGACTTGATGGCCTCCACATTGGCCCTCTTGGGAGAGATCCCGTTATCGCTGATCTCGTGCCCCATGTAGGCAACGGAGCGTAGCCCGAACTTGCATTTCTCCATTTCTGCTGTGAGGCCGTGCGCCGAGAGTATCTGTAAGACTGTCCTGAGTTTGGCATAATGCTCAGTCTTTGTTTTACCCATGACGAGTATGTCGTCCTGGAAATATATGATGTTGTGGCTGTCTTTGAAGAGCTTGTGCATCAGTTTCTGAAATACTGATGCAGCTTACGTCAGACCAAATGGCAGTCACTGAAACCTGTAGCAGCCGAATGGGGTAAGGAAGGAGGTCAGCTTCCTGGCTGTGGGGTGAAGCAGGATTTGATGGTATGCGGCTGTGAAGTCTATTGTGGAAAACCACTTGATTCCTGTGGTTTGGGCCAACAATTTGTTGATTCTTGGCAGGGGGAACTTGTCCACAAATATGTTTTTGTTCAGATCTCTAAGGTTGATGCAAAAGCGCACTTTCCCAGTTGGTTTCCATGCCACGACCAAGGGCGCCAACCATTCAGCGCTTTAGATTGGTTTGATGATATTGTTGTCTTCCAGACTCTGCAATTTGAGCTGCACGGCTTCCCTGCAATTGAACGGGATGTTCCGTACTTTGTGGCTAATTAGCGTGGCGCCATCTTTCAACTGGATTTTGTGTGTGAACTTCAACAGTTGACCAATAGTGCCACCAAAGAAGAATTATTTTGGCAAGTTGGCTACGTCCGTGTCGGGGTTCATTTGTCATGATCACTTGTATGTCTCCGCTGGGGTTGAGTTGGATGCCTAACGCACCTTGGTCGGCCCATCCAAGGGTCCTTTATCTGCCACGTACAGTTTACCCCTGGTCTCCCTCCCCTTGAATTCGAAATTTAGAGGTCTGAGCCCAACCACATGAATCCTTTCCCCTGTAAAGGTATGTCTGTAGGGTGTAGATGATACCCTATGATGTTGGCAAATTTACTGTCCCAGACCTCCCTTTGTATTATTGTGAATGGGGACCCTGACTCAGCCACCATGGAAATCTGGATTCCCCCAATTCTCAAGATACATGAAGTTTTTTAGTGCAATGCCATCTACGCCCAATACTTGTTCATCAATACATAAAATACAATCGTCATCACCATCCCCCTCCCCCACATCAGGTTCAGAGTCGTACATGATGCATTTTACAGAGAGACTGCTGGGTTTCCTTCTGCAGACTTTACCAAAATGTTCCACAACCCCTCAAAAGGAGCACTTTACATGGAAGGCAGGACATTGTTTGTCATTGGCCATGTGCGTCTGGCTCCCGCACCTGTAGCAAGAACCTTTTCTCTCAGGGGGGGGGTTGCTGGGTCCAGCAGCAGGCCTAGTTGGTCGTCGGCCATACTTGTCTCCTTCATTGGGGGCTGGCATATCAGTGGAAGCTGTTTTGTCACTCACTCTGCACACAGCAGGTTTACATTCATCATCTTTCTTGGCCGCAGCAGCACATCTTTAGGACAGTTCGGCCTTTTTAACGATCGCTATTATTTCATGAAGGGGCGCTTCCCCGCTCACCCATAGCTTTTCTTGTACATTGGTGTTGACAGTGTGCATTATGATCTGATCGCGCACTAGCTCATCGTAAAGGTGGCCAAATTTACAGTTTACGGCTAGTTTCTTGAGTGCAGAGACATATTCCTCTACAGTCTCAGTGTCACTTTGTGCCTTTGGAAGAAATGTTATCTGTCTATGGCTATGCAAATGACAGGTTGATAATGACAGTCTAAATCATCTAATGCGTGTTGTGCTGGAGAATGCTTCTTTCCCTTCATCTATGTAGTAATTGACTCCAGACTGGTTGAGGTATTTCAGGTAGATTTATTGTAAGATGTTAAGTAGCCTGGAACAAGTCCCACCAGGAGCAGCCAGCAGGCAGCTCAGCCCCATCATATCTGTGGCTTACCTTCAACCAACACCCAACATTCCATGGTGCATCACAGTGCAGAGGCATTCCACTAGAAGGCATAAAGTGGGTAAAGGCATACATAGGAATATGCAATGAGTAGAATACAACATACCTCCTTTTCTTCCACAACAAAACAACGAACAAAGGAGCATAGAAACTAAAAGAAGGAGAAAGCGATCAATACCCGCTGACACATCCACTGGCCAGACAGATGTGACAGAAGGCACCGCACAGCATGAGACGTAGAAAATACAGAAAAGGAAAGAACAAATAAAGATTAGACACATTCCTTTTCTATAAATACCTCAATTCAATTCAATAAGACTTTATTTCGGATATATTTCAATCCATAAAAGCACAAAAATTCATTAAACAATTCATAGTTAAAGTCACAATTTCTAAAAGACATACAGATAACATTAATGAGTAAGTAGGCAAGATCATGACTAAAGTGCGAATAGTACAGAATTTACAACAAGATGGATAAATACATCATCCTACAGAAGTATATGATCACTCGTCTAGGCACTTTCTTATTTTCACAGTCAGTTTTAAAAATTCTATCACCTGAAGAACACTATCACGGTACAAAAGCTGTAAGTACATAAGAGCAGGTCTTATTTAAAATACCTAAAATGAAGAATACATAAAGTAAAACAATAAGACTAGAAGAGTAATACCGAAAGGTACAAACACATAAATAGGTACTCTTCTTCCCTTCTCCATACACCACGAAAAAGAAAATGGAAAGACCCAAGAACTACTCCAGACACACCCCTTAGGAGGTATTTCAGGTAGATTTATTGTAAGATGTTAAGTAGTCTGGAACAAGCCCCACCAGGAGCAGCCAGCAGGCAGCTCAGCCCCAAAACATTGAATAGACCACAGACATCTGCACCTTGGTACAATGACGATTTGCGCCTGGCTAGGACAGAGTGTAAACGTCTAGAGAGACAATGGAGGTTAGCCTTTCTTAGTCAGGCCAAGTTAGAATACCATAAAAAGCGGAGAAATTACCATGGGCTTATTAGACGGGCCAAGGCCGCTTACTATGCAGAGAGAATTGGGGCAGCAGGAAACTCCACTAAGGAATTATTCAAGATCTATAAGGAGATTTCCTCACTTACATCATCTGCTATTCCCACGGAAGTTTCTGGGGAATCCTGCGACCGTATCGCGGGTTTCTTTTCAGAGAAGGTGGAAAAAATATACTCTTCCTTTCTGGGAGCCAAAAAACCGGGTGCAGAGTTTGTGGAGCCAATCAGAGGCATTGGGGAAAACCAGAGGCTGGATAGTTTTATCACCCCTCCCCCCGAGTCACTCTGCAGAATCTGCAGTTTGATAAAGTATGGCTCACCCAGGGATCCTGCCTCACCAAAATTGCTTGGGGAGAGTATTGCCATTCTGGAGCCTTATATCAGGCATCTTTTAGATGTATCATTTAGTATGCACACAGTGCCTGATAACTGGAAGAAGGCTGTGGTTCTTCCACTTCAGAAGAAGCCTAACATCAGCATTGAGAAATTGGACAACCTCCGCCCTATCTCGCTGCTACCTTACTTGGCAAAAGTGGCTGAGAAGGCTGTAAACTTACAGCTCATGGCCCATGTGGAAGTAGCCAATCTTCTCCACCCCACGCAATTTGGATTTCGGTCACTTCACTCCACGGAGTCAGCTCTACTAATGGCCACGGAGGCCATTAGGCAGGGAGTAGATGAGGGGCAGACAATGGCTCTCATCCTTTTGGACCTGAGCGCCGCCTTTGACACTGTAGCACATTACACCTTGCTGCAGTCTCTGAACAAGGGCGGTGTCTCAGGCGCGGTGCTAAAATGGATACAACCATTTCTGACGGAACAGAGTTTTCAGGTCAGACAGGGCGCCCATTACTCTAGAGCTGTGAAACTGGATCAGGGTGTGCCTCAGTGCTCTGCCCTGAGCCCCACCCTATTTAATCTATATGTATCTCCAGTGGCGAGTATAGTGGAGGGTTTTGGAATCAGGATTGTGTCATATGCCGATGACATGCAGCTGGTTGTCTCGCTATCGCGGGCACCGGATCTGACTGCATCCAACTTCAGAGCATGCATGCAGGAGCTTGCCTCCTGGATGGCCAACAGCTGCCTGAAGTTGAACGGTAGCAAGACAGAGGTGCTCGTGGTGGGGGAGGGGGCCCGTCTGTGTGGTCACCGGCATGGTGGCCATCCTGCTTAGGTCCAGCCCCTATGCCGTGCTCCCAAGCTAAGAACATGGGTGTATGGGTAGATTCTGATCTTACATTCAAACCTCAGGTCAGACGTGTGGTGGGGACTTGTTTTGGTGTCCTGAAAGGTCTACGCAAAACTATGGACCTTCTCCCAATGGAAGCCAGGAAGACGCTGGTGCATTCACTTGTCACCTCATGTTTAGATTATGGCAATATACTGTATCTGGGTGCCACGGTCAAGAGTCTTGACCGGCTTGAGGTGATGCAAAATGCGACGGCTCGGCTGTTCCTTAGGTTACCAAGAAGGGCTGCCTCCAAAAGGGACTTGGACGCTCTTCACTGGCTTCCTGTCAGGAAGAGAATTGTGTTTAAGGCCCTTTGTACGTGCCACCGCATCACCCAAGGCATTGGTCCTAGGTACCTGCAAAATCTCATCACTATCTACAGGCCCGTACGGTCCCTTAGATCCACTGGGACTGGCCTGATGGTGGTCCCTAAAGTCAAGAAGGCCCCGATGGGTGGCAGATCATTCCGGCTCTTGGCGGCCAGGAGCTGGAATAAACTCCCTCTCGAGCTTTGTTTGGAACCTTCTGAGACCAGGTTTAGAAGAAAGCTTAAAACATACTTGTTCCTTCATTAATGGGCCTCGGCGCCTCGGACTGGGAAGGGGCACTAGAATCTCTCACTTACTACAGCGCGGGGACACGCCGGTGGGCGTAACCAGGCGCTTTACAAGCTTCCTTATTATTATTATTATTATTATTATTATTATTATTATTAATATTATTATTTTTTCTTCAACCAACATCCAACATTCCATGGTGCATCACAGTGCAGAGGCATTCCATTCGAAGACAGGATGTGGGTAAAGGCATACATAGGAATATGCAATGTGTAGAATACAACAATCTTCTAGGGCAGACAAGTAGTTGAGGAAGTACCCCTTCCAGTCTGCCCATTTCATGGCTGGCTCCCCAGGCTTTGGGAGGAAAGGTACTGGATTTGTTAAGGAGAAGGTTTGGGCACGCATCGTACTGGGTTGGGGTGTGCTCACACAGTCTGGCCTTCAACATAGGAGCGTATGTGGCAGGCGGCAGTATGCATGCGTAGAAGGATGCGCCTGGTAATGAGGCTGGTACGCACTGGCATGTACACGACAGAGGCAGTGGACCATGGAGATGCACTCGGATGTCTTGAACTTTGTCCAGTTACATCGGGCTGTGCGTAGAGGTTGGCAGCCTGGACTGATGCAAGTGTGGGTGTCACTGTGATGCTTTGCGCAGGACATGCTGGAGGCAAGGGGGCATTGGGGTTGAAGAGTGGCCCACCCTTGTAGGCAAAGTTGATGCAGGGGCCCTGGACTGTATGCATTGGCTGAAGGATATGCCTGGAGCATGTGACTTGTGCACAGCCAGTCGGGCAGGGTTGATGGCAGCAGAAAACACCCCAGGCCATCGTGGCGCTGTAGCCTCGAGGGGTGTGGGCAGTGGAGCACACCGTCGCAAATGCGCTGGGGTTGTACCTCTCGGCCCGGATGCTGGAAGGCCACTGGAAGTGCTGCAGGAGGTCCAAATTGTCGCTCCGATGTCCCCGTGCTAAGCGGATTTCAAACTAGAATCTACCGTTAAGCACTTTCCTTTAAATTGCCGACTAATGCCATCTTAGGGTGTTCCTATAGTTTAGTATGCGGAGAAGACTAGCCAGGTTTTTAGCTTCTTCTTTTAGCATTAGTCCAGAAGAAACCATTCTCAAAGCCTGGAAGCCTAGGGAGGCTCAGTGATGTAGCTAGTGGGCTTTGCTTTGGTTCTCATGCAAGAAAGAAAAATGGCCCCCAGCTTGGTAGTGAAAGGAAAACACAATCCACTGAACCAACTGCACTACTAGTAGCCATGGATGTAATTTAAGGGTTGCCATTGGTCTCTGATGAGACCACTACAAGACCAATTGGGAACCCTGGCACTGCCTCCAAGACCCCTAGCGTCAGCAGTGGCAAAATCATTGCCAGGAACAGAAGCAGCTCATCCTTATGGACGTCGGTGGTGGCTTCACTCGCCTTGCTTTTTGTCAATATTTTATTATACTAATAGTGAGTAATTTTACATTATTCGCTATTAGTTTAATTAAACATGGAGTACAAATTGCTGGAATATGACTTTCCCTGCAGTTAAAGTGAGTTAAAAAAAAATGCTTTTGCTTTTAAATGTATATATGTTGTGTGCGTGCTTGCAGATTTAAGTTTGTTTATGTAAGAGAAAGCGTGTATGTGTGAATGTGAGTGTATTTGTAAGCCGAGTGTGTGTGTATGTGTGAGTGTGTGTGTATGTCAGAATGTGTGTTTATGTGTAAGCATGTGTATGTATGGGTGAAAGTGAATGTCAAGGGGCATGTAAAGTCACTTCCGCTACCCCTGGTATTTTGGTGAATTCACGTCCATGCTGTAGCTTGGCCCCTGGGAGAGTGCCCATTGTCATTCTGGAAATCCAGTGCGGGACATGTACTTAAGAGGCATCCATGGAAATCTTTCAATTCATTCTCTACAGAGCCTTAAGGAGCCACGGGGGAACTATGGGGCATATTATCAAGGGATTTATCTCCGCTTTTTTGGCTTTAAAAGCCAAGAAAGCGGAGATAAAATTATCTCCCTATCAGCAACAGGGTGCTAACACGCAAATTCACATGTTAGCACCCTTTTTCCCTACGCTTCCCCTTGCATCTCTAATGAGATGCAAAGGGGGCGTTCCAGAGAAAAATAATAGGAGAAATGTTGTTAAGCGACATTTCTCCTATTATCAAGGATTTCGCTAACACTGTTAGTGATAAAAAAAGCAGCACTAACCGCGGTTAGCACTGCTTTTTTTACACCTGGTATTTTCCTGACTTAGCCATGATATCCTATGGAAGGTGGATATCATGGCTAAGTTTGTGAGCACCTATCATCAAGCTAACGCCAAACTTTGAGAGATTATCGTTGGTTTTCCAGCGATAATCTCTCAATCGGCAGTTAGCGCGAGGATTTTTATCACTTCTAAGATAAACCTTGCTAATAGCAAGTTATCTCTGCGATAATTTCCGGCGATGCTTAGCGTTAAAAAATTCGTTGCTAAGCATCGTTATCGATAAATATCGCTATACGTTGGTAATATGCCCCTATATCCTTCAAGGAATTAGGACTCTCATTGCAAACAGTTAAAAAATACCAAAGTATTAATTGTATAGCCTCTGGGGCCTATTTATCGATAAGTCACGCGACTCAGCAATTCACCTTGTTGCGCTGCGCTGCTTGACAGGGAAAGGCCAGGAATGCGCCATATATGACACAATATGCTGCATTCCTGCCTTTTCACAGCGCTGGGGCACAATGTGCTGCCTAGCGCCAATACAGGCATTCTTGCACCATGGTGCAAGACTGCTTGCCTTGTAAGCAGGATTGTTATTGTGCAGGAATGGGCACCTTTCTGCACAAAATCAATCCCCTGATGCATTTTCCCTTTCTATGAGTGCTACAGAATGCAGCAAACATAGAAAGAACAAAAAAGGAGGCGAAAAAAAATATTTCTCCTCGCTGTGCCTCACCTAGGAAAGGGTAACAGTTTTTGCGCCTTTCCGGGTCAACCACTTGTGGTAAGTCTGGGAATGCCTCAAAATCCATGGATGTTGAGTGGGAACACCCACACACCACTCATGTAAGCAAGTAAATATTCATTGTTTTTGATTAATTAAAACCATTACAGAAAATACATTCAAGTGAAATGTTTTGATTAAATTACTTTTTAATCAATGCACTGTTAAAAAAAGTTTTAAAATATTGCTAGTTGAAAGTACAAAATGTTTAAAGTCTTTTTGCTGAGAGCATATGAATTTATACGCTAGTTGTGGTAGCAGGTAATCAAAGTACCTAAACCTGAGATTAATCAGTGGCTGTTCTATATTTATAATTTTTAGAAAAAGTCCAACAAAGTCAGAATAAAAAGTGTTACCACACTAACACAATATATACAATAAATGATAAATAAAATGCGAAAAAACAGGATTTTGTGTTGTCTGAAAGTTATTATTTGTTTTCAAGACAGAAAAATATATTTATATACAAAAAAGATGGGCATTCATGTAAAATAGGGTACAAACATGGATATTATTTAGATATTCAAGGTATTAGTTGTTTCCTCCTTTGACATATCCAAATATTAAGTCCAGACTGCTTAAACACAATAGTTCATTGATTTCAACTCAAAATCAGAAGAAAATCAAAAGATGACATAAGATCAAAAGTGCAGAGTTGGACTAAAGTAGTCGACGTTTCGGTCTTTTTTGAAGTTTTCATAAGACCATCATCAGGACAAAAATAGTTCTATATACAATTGATGACCCTTTTTACTTAGTTAGAAAACACGTCAATTTAAATTCAAGACGGCAGTAGCACTTTCAATTGTGGCGTAGATGTGAGGCAAAAGAAGTAAATCTTTTGTGCCAAGATTTCACTCGTATATACAAGCCTTAACCGGATTCGTTTGACGTTTTTGGTGCGGTCACGACCGAGATTGAAAAAATATACAAGTGCTTTGAGATTGATCGAATTTGGATATTCCGTCAGAAATTGTAGACAGCACTCCTATATTTAATACGAGTGAAATCTTGGCACAAAAGATTTACTTCTTCCAACACCAATCTAAAATGGTTTTGGATATTCGTGCCGAAGAGGAGAGAAATAGTTGCTCTGCTGCAGAAGACGCAGGGCCTGCGCCATTAAAATATTTTAGTAATGCAGTGCGCCAACCTCAAGAGCGGGCAGTGGGGAGGGCAAAAGTTTAAGCATTATCCAAATTTCACAGCCACTTTTGTAAAATGCGAGGCATTTTTACAAAAGTGCTGCTATTGTGATTTTTTTTTTAAATCATGACATCCTGAAGGGTTTGATTTACACCTTAAACAATAAGCCTGCTAAATCTATTCATCGGCTTCTGTGAAATGGTAAATGTATTTCATCCTGAAAGTTTCTAACAGTCAGTTTATGCGGCATTTAACCGTTTTTCTATGAAATCACATACAACCCTGTGGAGTAGGTAGGCACAGACTATGTCTGGTGCTTTGAAGAGACAGCCATTGTCCCTTGGTGCTTTGTATCTGTGGAGGCATGCAGAACTTTCACAGATCGGACCCAATGATGGCTCTCTGTGATCTCACTTCCAAGCAATCACCTGCTCGCACACAATCACCTGCTCACTCCCACGCAATCACTAGGCCTTGGGTCATCTACTGCATGCATTAGCTAGGCTGTGAAACAGTGGAGGTCTGTAGCCAATCAGTTCATGGACTGTCCAGTGCAGCGCACGTGAAAAACTATTTCAAGATGGTATGCACCTACCACATGTTTATTGCAGAATGTGTAACGTCATGCTGTATTGGTTGCAAAATATCACAGCTCAACACTGACACACAGGTTCACCTTAAACCCATGGCAAGTTTAATTCAAGAAACTAAAGAAGCTATAAACATGCCACAAACACACCCTCCTTCACCCCCACTCAGTGGAGTGAGAATACGGAAGCACATTGGAACAACTGTGCCTATAGCAGAACTCAAAAGACTTTTGTACTTTGTAATCTCTTTTTTTTTTTTGCAGAGTTTTAAACAGCACGAACTTGCCTCGCAAGCGAATCGGGTATCAGAGCGCTTTACATAGCACCAGTTACGTTACATGAGGACACACATTCATTTTTGTTAGGTGTGGGGAGATGAAGTGATTTTCCCAGAATCACAGGATGTTCAGCGTCGTTACCGAGACTTGAACCCAGTTCCCCAGGTCCGAGGTCGAACGCCCTAGCCGTTAGGCCGACTCCTCTCCCCAAACTCGATACATTCATTTTTCTACATTTGTTCTCTGCAAAATCCTAATATTCCAAGGAACTAATTCACAAACCTGTGTAAATGACTAAGGGCTAGATGTAGGTAAATCAGATTTACCGATTCATAAATACCGAATTTTACCGATTCGGTATTCATGAATCGGTAAATCTGATGTAGGTAATTATTCGGTAACAAATACCGAATCTGTAGGATTCGGTATTTACCGATTCAGTAATTACCGAATCGGTATTTGGCATTGATTCCTATGGGCCTTGAAGCCCATAGGAATCAATGGCAAATACAGATTCGGTAATTACCGAATCGGTAAAAATACCGAATTGCCAAGGGGGACAGGGTGTCACTTTGACACCCTGTTACACCCCTCTTTCTGGCTTGTGTGCCATGTGACACACATACATGCCCTAAGGGCATGTATGTGTGCCACGTGGCACAGGTGTACATGCACAGATGTGCATGTACACAGGAATTCGTTATTTACCATGCAATAGTATTACATGGTAAATAACGAATTCTTAGGGGCCTGTGGCACTGTTTGCAGTGCCACCTACATCTGGATTTACAGAATCTGTAAATTTACCGATACTGTATTTTAACGAATCAGTAAATTTACCGATTCTGTAAAATAAAGGCCCCCTACATTTCAATACCCAAATACTGGTCGGTAACGGCCGAAATCAGCAGTTACCGACCGGTATTTGGTCTCCTACATCTGGCCCCATGTCTGGATTGCAGATGAAATTCGCGCTTTTATGAATGCAAAATCACTTTTTATAATTCCCATAAAGTGGCCTTGCTCTTTTAAAAGGATTTAGTTACTTTGAGGTTTCCATTAGATTAAATCTACTCTTTCAGGTTAAAGAGTGGATGTTGCAGGGTGAGAATACACTGAAGGTTTGTGCGCACCCAAAAACATTTTTTTTTGGGCATTCAAATATAATTTTTAATCACTTACCATACTAGAAATAGTTGTTGTTTACCTCATGTCAAGGGCAAAATGACATCCATTTCCAGCATTGAACGTAAACTCACTCGCAAAACTGATGGGACTATATAGGACAATGGAGAAAATATATTTCTCACGTGGGGGGGTAAAGAGTTGGACAATGCATTTGCACTCGCATTGTAGATGGTCGTGCAAATATTTACGCATAAATTCTCACATGAGAAAATGGAATTCACAAACTATTTTCAGAAGTACTCCTACAAGCCTCTGACTGTGCCAGGTTTTCTGGTGTAGCTCTGGGAAGCGTAGTCATTTACCAAAACTTGTACATCTGCACCTTTGCTAAACTCTCACGTGACTGACCTTTCAGAATGTGGCCTAGAGCCTTTAGTCTCAATGAAGTGTTTGACCAAACTTTTGCTTCAGTATTTTGAAATAGCTTCATTTTCAAGGACATTTTCTTTATAAGACTTGATATTACTAAAACAATGTTTACATTACGTTCTCGGAATGCTGTGGACCCTTCCTCTGGGCTCTGCCCTGCCCTGCTCTGACCTGCCTGTAGTCCACGTCCCCGATCAATTAACTGCTTCTAGGCTAGGGCAGCTGCGGTACATCGCTCCCTGACCTCTCTCAGATTTGTATTGCGTCTCTCTGCCTGCAGCTCCGTCAGCCTGCCACCACCGGACGCCCTTGGCTGGCAAGCAGAAGCTCGTGTGACATCACAGGCCTATGCTAAGTGGTGGTGGCGTGTGTGCGCTGCATGCTGCAGGCAGCAGTTACAAGCTGCAGGTGGTGGTGCGCATGTGCTTGCACCTCGAACAGGATCGTGGGTGCGGCACTGGTGGCCCATTGCGGCGGCCTTTATCATTTATTTGGGACACTGACACTAGTGTCCCAAATAAACGATAAAAGCCGCCGTGACGGGCCACCAGAGCCGCGCGGCCGCCGCCCCAAAAACAGTGCTGCCTGGGGCGGACCGCCCCACCGCCCTCCCCCTAGCTACGCCCCTGAACATGAGGTGTGGCTGGCAGGATTCCAAGCCTGTGCTTTAAGAAGGCTTCTTTAGACTTCCTTGAGTACCCTAATTCAAAGTATGCCTGTGAACCAAATGATTTATAATTGGATAGCGTCATCCATGCATGGCTCCTTTGTGCAAATGCAGCTTTGTCTTCTACAAAGGAAAGTCTCTTGACAACCTTATTAGTGATGCGTTTAAAGTGCAAATGCGTTGTTGGGATTTCCCATAGGTCGACTAATCCCGTTATGGCGAGCGATTCCTCCAGATAGACTTTGGCTGGCGAGGTAGGTATGCTGCACAATTCCTGCCAGAGCTGGTGATTCAGTATGTTTGTGGCAGAGTTCTTAATTTTGTGCCAGCACTTGATGTACGAACCCCTCCTTGCATAGCATTGCTTCGCGAGACCAAGTTCGAGCCGAATCTGTCCTGGCGACGTATATGGCAGTAAGTTTAGTATTACTCTGTATGCTTTTGTCATAATGCTGTCCAGTAGTCGAGCGTCCCTGCCTCTAAAAACCTCGCTGCCATATGTAATTGATGATGGAATTTTTGCTTCCGCAACGCTGAGAAGTGGAGCAAATGTTGGTCCTGTCAGTTTTGTTTTAAGATGTCTTAATGTGGTCGCAATCGCCATTCCTTTCCTCTTAAGGAAAACCTCCCTGGGGCAGAGAAACACAGCACAGCAATTTGGGCTGCATTGTGTTACTCTGAATTTTTCAAGTCACCCAGGGCCACGTAAAGTGGCATTGCATAGCTTGATAATTTGCATTTAGTAGTTGCGTTGCATTTGCAAACTGTTGCGTCGTGCAAAAGCAACGCAATTACATGATAAATATGGCCCTCATTTTTTTAACAGATTCTCTGAAACCCATTTGCTTTAACACCTGTTCAAAAGAGCCCTGTTGACAAAGCCCAATTCTTTGAAGCCTGGCACAGAGAGGATGTGGCATAAGGGCTAAGGCGGTTGACCTAAAATCTGGGAAGCCGAGTTGGGTTCGAGTCTGGGCAACTACGCTCAACATCTTGGGATTCTGGGTGAATAACTAAATCTCATGATCCTAACAAAAAAAAAAAATCTGTCTGCATTCGGCCCTCCAGCTGCCATTTTAAGGGGGCCCTGAAACTAACAAAAGTGGGTGGAGTAACACTCATTAATCTATAAGAAACAGACCAGGAGCATGAAAAGCCAGTCCCGGATTGGCTTGTTTAAATTGCAGCTGTAATTAAGCTCCATGGCCTGTGTTTTGCATTTCTAGCTGGTTCACGCAGCTGCCATTATGACGTCAAAACGCAACTGTCAGAACTCAACTGTAATATTTTATTACAGTTAAGTCACTAATCATGCCTTTATTACAGGCGATTAGAGACGTCGCAGGTCGCTTATAATAGTGAAATCTAGAGAAGGGCTTTTTTTTACACGGCTTTACAGTGTTATAAAGGATTATCTAAACTACATGTACAAACCTAATTGGCATATTCGCTTCTGGCGTAGCCCATCCGCCTGTCTCAAATAACCCCCGTGCCTCGGGGGCGAGGCACACCTGGATGTGCAATGGGGATCTTCGAGACTAGTCAACCTTGCACTGCCATCGGCCTTCCGGGGCGCATGCCTTTTCACGTGGACAGGGAAAGGGTTGACAGCAGATGTGGGCGAGTGGTCACACCTGGGCAAAAACCTACTGAGAGAGTCTTGCCAGCTCTGAGAAATGAACACCTTTTGTCTTTTGTTCCAGTCGCGTGCAACTTAGCTGTGTGTTGGGGCAACATCCCTTTAGTAACTCTGAGTAGCTATTGAAAGACGAGGACGAATAGACTTAGATTTTTGTTGTGCCGGGTAGGGTGGGCTGCTGAAGAGGATGCTGTTTTGATTTTTTGGACTCATGAATTTACGAGCTGTCACACTGCAGCAGTCAGATGTTCAACAAACCCCCATGAAGCATCACGTGCAGGTATTGTATCCTCCAGGTAAAGATAGAATGACTTTGGCAGAAATATCTGTGTGGTAATGCAAATGGAACGGGCGGAACTACACTTGGCAGGCTGCACGAGAGGTCTAGTAGCCACGCTAACATCTATCGGCTAGAGGTCATAATGGCGAGCATGTTTTTGTGGGTCCTAATTTGGGGTGTGCGAAATTCACATTTGCATAATTAGGTGGAATTTCCCGAAAATTAGATGACATTCCACATAATTAATTACTCGAAACACAAAAACAATATTTGGCAGTATATTTTGGCGTCCTCGCCTCCATTTTGTGTGTTGTGTCAGTAAATCCTGGCTGGAATAGATGGTGCTGAGGCAATGTCACTTCGAACAGTATAGTTTGCCATCTGGCCCACTCAATTATTGCTGATGCAACTGGGGGATCTGGCTAGTCTCACGTGCAATTTTAATTACACTTCTGGCATGTACAAAATTCACAATTTTCGTGTTACTTAAAATGAAAATGATTCACATAAATTTAGATTATGCAATTTTGGGTAACATTTTTGCTCACGGGAAACTGACAGGAGTAGAAACTATATCCCTCGTGTATTTTGTGGGACTGATTTCCACATGGTATGTGCCCCCCGGAAATTTTCGCAAAATACTGCCGAACCAAGGGGCATGTTATGTTATGTTATGTTATGTTATAACCTATTTGTAAAGCGCACTTCGACCAAGGTTTCATGGCGCTGTTCCGAGCTGTTCTGAGTTGACTGCAATGGGGCTGGTTTACTCATGTGCCTGTATGAACAGCCATGTCTTGAGCTGCTTTCTGAATTGAAGCAGATCGGGACAGGAACGGATCTCCCATGGGAGTGAGTTCCAGAGTTGGGGCGCCAGATATCCGAAGCGACACCCGCCATGTCGCTTCCACTTGAACTTTGCGCTCACCAACAAATGTAGGTGTTTGGAACGGAGATCACGAGTCGGGATGTATCTCAAGATCAAGTTTTTGATGAAGATAGGGCTGTAACAATTTAGGGACTTAAATGTGAGACAAGCAGTTTTGAAGGTGGCCCGTTGAAGCAGTGGTAGCCAGTGTAGCTGTTTTATCAGGGGTCTGACCGATTGTCACTTGGGCTGCTGGTAAATCAGTCGTGCTGCTTGGTTCCCCGGAAGCTTGTTTCCTTTCCAGTATAGGAATTGGCTTGGTAGTTTGGTCTGCCCTGTTCCCATGATGCACTGGGCCAGGGACAGACTAATTTGCATGTAGCCAGGTTCTGAGCTGGGATGGTGCAGTGAGCTAAAAAACGGTGATGGATCAAGCCCTGATCTTTGGACTGGGTATGAGTGGTCTGCTTAATTCAGATACTCTGTCCATCACCACCCCCTTTTCTGAATCGCTTGGTTCTGTACAAGCTGGAGCCTCTTGATCTGATAAGAGGGAAGGCCTAGATAGATTGAATTTGCATAATCTAGATGGGACAAAACTAGGCCAATCACAACTTGTATCAGTGCTGCCTGGGTGAGCAAATGATGAATCTTCTGGATCTTTCGCAATTGAAAGAAACATTTAGAAACCACTGTGCCCAATTGGGTGTTTAGAGAAAGATCTCTATCAATAGTCACCCCAGACTTTTTACGGAAGCGGAGGGTTTGGGGAAGGGACCTAATTCTGCCGGCCAGTAGTGAGGGCCCCAGGAGATACGGCTATCTCCTATCAGCAGTACCTCCGTCTTTCCGGGGTTCAGCTTCAGATGGTTATAACCATCCAATGGCGGATGAACACCATAGTATCCTGAAAGTTGGTGACAGAATCAATGGAATTATCTATGGTGAAGGAAAGCTGCAGATCATCTGCATAGTTAAATATTGTTACTTTCCTCTGTTTTAAAGCTTTGATCAAGGGGAGCAGATAGAGATTGAACAGATGTGGGGACAAAGAGGAACCCTGGGGAACCCCAAATGTGGTGTTCATCCCCGACGCTGTAAAGTTAGCCAGGCGAACGGCCTGTGTGCGCTCTTCCAAAAAGGAGGTGACCCAACTCAGGGCTTTGCCCTGAAAGCCTGCAGGTCCGACACGGTCCACCAAGATCTTATGGTCCACTGTGTCGAATGCGGCTGACAGATCTAAAAGAACCAAAGCTTGAGGGGTTCCGGTGTCAGCCTCCCTAGGGAGCTCGTCCAAAACTGCCAAGATGACCACCTCAGTTGAATGGCCTGGACGGAAGCCGGCTTGATGGGAATCCAAGTATCCAGACTGTTCTATAAAGGAGGACATACATTTTGCGACATGTGCCTCCAAGACCTTAGCTAAATATGAAAGCAAGGAGATGGGGCGGTAATTAGATGGTTCTGACATGTCGGCGCCGACCTATTTTATGAAAGGAACCACTGTGGCGTCCTTAAATGATTTTTGGACGCAACCTTGAGTAAGTGATGAGTTTAATAGAGATAGGGCAGGTTGAGGAATAATGGAGAAGACTTCCCTCATTATGTGTGGGGGGCAACAGTCCCGAGGAGATCCAGATTTAACTTTAGACAGCAAGGAGATGAACGATTCAGCATCAATCGTAGGGAAACTGTCCATGGTACAGATATTTCTAAAAGAGTCAGGCGGAATCTCAGCTGATGGAGAGCATACAATGCTAGCTTTAATTGCTACGATCTTTTCAAGGAAGAATGTATTCAACTTATCACATAATTCCTGCGTAGGAATTGGTTTGAGTAACACTCTATCAGGGTTGGATAGTTCATCCACAATCGAAAAGATCTCTCTCGATTTATTAGTAGACGTTAAGATCTTAGAGGAGAAATATTCGACCTTGGCTGCCTTGATAGCTTTATTATATTTCACCTGCTCTTGTTTATAGAGGAGCTTGTCTCCTGGGTCATAGCGAGCTCTCATTTCCTCTCCTTCTGGCGGAGTAATAATTTCATCTCCTTTAGTTCGGTAGAGAACCATTTATGAGCTTCTGCCTTTCGGTTTATCTTAATTTTTTTGGGAGGGGCAAAGTGATCGCTTGCTGTTTTTAACCAGCAAGAGATCTGAGTGTCAGAAAGATCCACATTCTGAGCCAGGTTAGGTATTGAGCTGGCCAAGAAGTTCGTAAATTCTAGTGTATCACCAACAGTTAGCGATATTTATTGCTAACTGAGCTTAGCGTTAGTTTTTTTAAGGCCTCGCTTCGCCCAATATTATCGCTGAGATACCGTCCTCTTACCAACGTTTATCTCAAAAGCGATAATATTGCAGGCGTTAGCGCGAATATCGCTGGAAAACCAGCGGTGTTCACGCATTAGCGTGCAAATGCTGTTAGCCATCTTATCCACCTCCCATTGGATAACATGGCTAAGAACTGGTATTTGCAGGCGTTAGCTTTTGGCGATATTCACGCTTAGCCCGAATATTTCCATAGCTTCGCCTTTCTTGGTAATAGGCGATAGCGATGTTAACGACTGCTGTCAGTCGCTAACGGGTGTGGTACGCCCACTTTGCATGTCATTAGCGATAAATATCGCTGACATGCAAAGCTGGCCCCAAAACCGCTCGCTATCGCCTACAAGCTGTCGCTAACTGGTGTTAGCGACAGCTTGGTAATAGGGCGATGGAATTATCGTCGCTTAGCTGCCGAAGGCGGCCGCTAATGCGGCGATAATTCAATGTCGCCACCCTTGGTAATATGGCCCCCATATTTTAAGCCGGTTATGTAATTTTTACGTAATTTTAAGGTAATTTCACAATATTTTGTAAAGAAATATACGCACTTTCCCACCCCCCTAGTTATGACCTTCTGATCCCTCCCAGAGTACCTTGCTTCCCCCTAAGATTGTTTAACATCTGCTGTAATTCCTTAGACCAGTCATTAATCCCATAGCCTCGTTATGAGGAAACTTGGGGTCCACTGAATAAACTGTACTTAGCTAATCAACATAACATTTTGGAATCATAAATCGTTCTTGCAACCCGTCTTCTCCCACACCTCGGAGATTCAACAACCGTGACATTTTTTACCACTCATTAAATTATTCTAATTTAACATCAATCAACGGGATCACAGCAAAGAGCAGTGAAGTTATTTACCAATACCAAGCACTAAATAACACACTGTGGAGAAGCCAGGATATCAACCAGTTAAATAAGACACCCCTAAGCTAAACAAGCATTTGCAATGCAATAGGTCTCGCATTAGGAACGTTTGCGCTATTGGTATTGTAAATGACATTTTTTTTCTTTATGTGTTGGTTTTGAAAATAGCGAAATTAATAGCTTTGTCATTTACAATGCCAATAGTTTTAACTTTCGCAAATGTGACACCTATAGCATTTGTAATGTAATATGGGTTGTATTTACTTAACTTAGATGTATTGATATTACAAATAAAAATGGCTTTTATTTTTTTTAATAATTATTAGTTAAAAAAAGGTATTCTAATTTATAATGGTAATAGCTTTTGTAAATAACTTTTGTGAAGATTATGTTCATTGTATTTTCTTGTGACCAAAATCCAAGAACAGAAGGGAAATATTAACATCTTTATGTGACATTTGTAATAAAGTTTGAAACATTACGAGAACATATTTGAACCAGTTGTTGAATGGTTGCACAGATTGATGCTGTGGTGGCACTGAGTGATGTTGTGGTGGAGACGAGTGATGCTGTGGCGTTCAGTGATGCTGTGGTAGCGAATAGTGATGTTGTGGTGCCCCTGAGTGATGCAGTGGTGGTGCTGAGTGATGCTGTGGTGGTGCTGAGTGATGCTATGGTGATGCAATAGATAGACAGAATGAGTGCGATAGATAGAGTGAGGGCGATAGATAGACAGATAGACAGAGTGAGGGCGATCGATAGATAGAGTGATGGCGATAGATAGAGTGAGTGCGATAGACAGACAGATAGAGTGAGGGCGAGATAGATAGATAGACCGATAGATAAAGTGTATTTATGTTGCATTGAGTAAAGTGTAAGTATGAGGTGTGTAATTATATGGCACTGAGTGGTATTATGTGTAGTGTATTTACGTTGCATTGAGAAGAGTGTAATTATGTAGCGTGTAATTATGTGACACTGAGTGGTAATATGGGAAGTGTATGTTGTATTCAGTAGAGTGTAATTATATGGCGTGTAATTATGTGGCACTGAGTGGGATTTGGAGTGTATGTTGCATTGAGTGCAGTGTAATTATGTGGCGTGTAATTATGTGGCACTGAGTGGTATTTGGAATGTATGTTGCATTGAGTGCACTGTAAATATGTGGCGTTTATTTATGTGACACTGAGTGGTATTTGGAATGTATGTTGCATTGCTTGCAGTTTAATTATGTGGCGTGTAATTATGTGGCACTGAGTGGTATTCGGAGTGTATGTGGTATTGAGTGCAGTGTAATTGTGTGGCGTGTAATTATGTGGCTATGAGTGGCATTTGGTGTGAATGTTGCATTGAGTGCTGTGTCATTATGTGGCGTGTAATTATGTGGCACTCAGTGGGATTTGGAGTGTATGTTGCATTGAGTGCAGTGTAATTATGTGATGGTAAATTATGTGGCACTAAGTGGTATTTGGAGTGTATGTTGCATTGAGTGCAGTGTAATTATGTGGCGTGAAATTATGTGGCACTGAGTGGTATTTGGAGTGTATGTTCCATTGAGTGCAGTGTAATTATGTGGCATGTAATTATGTTGCACTAAGTGGTATATGGAGTGTATGTTGCATTGAGTGCTGTGTAATTATGTGGCACTGAGTGGGATTTGGAGTGTATGTTGCATTGAGTGCAGTGTAATTTTGTGGCGTGTAATTATGTGGCACCGAGTGGTATTTGGAGTGTATGTTGCATTGAGTGCAGTGTAATTATGTGGCATGTAATAATTTGGCACTGAGTGGTATTTGGAATGTATGTTGCATTGAGTGCAGTGTAATTGTGTGGAGTGTAATTATGTGGCACTGAGTGGTATTTGGAGTGTATGTTGCATTGAGTGCAGTGTAATTATGTGGCATGTAATTATGTGGCACTGAGTGATATTTGGAGTGTATGTTGCGTTGAGTGCAGTGTAATTATGTAGCATATAATTATGTGGCACTGAGTGGTATTGTGTGGAGTATATGTTGTATTCAGTAGGGTGTAATTATGTGCCGTGTAATTATGTGGCTCTGAGTGGTATTTGGAGTGTATGTTGCATTGAGTGCAGTGTAATTATGTGGCACTGAGTGGTATTTGGAGGGTATGTTGTGTTGTGCGCAGTGTAATTATGTAGCATATAATTATGTGGCACTTAGTGGTATTGTGTGGAGTGTATGTTGTATTCCGTAGAGTGTAATTGTGTGGCATGTAATTATGTGGCACTGAGTGGTATTGTTTGGAGTGTATATTACATTGAGTGCAGTGTAATTATGCAGCATATAATTATGTGGCACTGAGTGTTATTGTGTGGAGTGTCTGTTGCATTCAGTAGAGTGTAATTATGTGGTGTGTATTTATGTGGCACTGAGTGGTATTTGGAGTGTATGTTGCATTGAGTGCAGTGTAATTATGTTGCATATAACTATGTGGCACTGAGTGGTATTTGGAGTGTATGTTGCATTGAGTGCAGTGTAATTATGTGACGTGTAATTATGTGGCACTAAGTGGTATTTGGAATGTATGTTGCATTGAGTGCAGTGTAATTATGTGGCGTGTAATTATGTGGCACTGATTGGTATTTGGAGTGTATGTTCCATTGAGTGCAGTTTAATTATGTGGCCTGTAATTATGTTGCACTAAGTGGTATTTGGAGAGTATGTTGCATTGAGTGGAAACTGTCCGAACTCCTTGCTACTTTTACCTGTTGCCGGATACCAAGTTCAAACCTCTGCTGCATTATCAGCGCCCTCCCGCCGGCGCACACTTGCTAAATCTAAGTGCGGCCGCTGTGTGGAGGACGGGGCCGGAGCAGGGAACTTCAACTCCGACCAGTCTGTGCGGCCGGAAGCCGCAACCAGGGCAAGCGCACCAGGAGGCGCTCAAATTGCGGCATCACACCCAGTGAAGCGGGGAAACTGTCCGAACTCCTTGCTACTTTTACCTGTTGCTGGATACCAAGTTCAAACCTCTGCTGCATTATCGGCGCCCTCCCGCCGCCGCACACTTGCTAAATCTAAGTGCGGCCGCTGAGTGGGGGACGGGGCCGGACCAGGGAACTACAACTCCCACCAGTCTGTGAGGCCGGAAGCCGCGACCCGGGCAAGCGCACCAGGAGGTGCTCAAAGTGCGGCGTCACACCCGGTGGAGCGGGGAAACTGTCCGCACTCCTTGCTACTTTTACCTGTTGCAGGATACCAAGTTCAAACCTCTGCTGCATTATCGGCGCCCTCCCGCCGCCGCACACTTGCTAAATCTAAGTGCGGCCGCTGTGTGGAGGACGTGGCCGGAGCAGGGAAGTACAACTCCCACCAGTCTGTGCGGCCGGAAGCCGCGACCCGGGCAAGCACGCCAGGAGGCGCTCCAATTGCGGCGTCAAACCCCGCGTCGCGGGAGGGCACGGGAGCGTCCCGGGAAAAGCCTGGGACAAGGGCGGGACCATTTGTGACCATTTGTGACTGTTCGAGGCTGGGCTGGGCCACATCATTAATATCTCCAGGGACGTATGTACATTTGATTATATACTTAATATAACAGTATACACCAGAAGCTATGAGTACACGCAAAGACATATTGAGGAGGGGAGGGGGGGGTGGCAGCATAACAGGAACTCTAGACAATTTCATAATTAGAGCCGCTAGCGTCCTAGAAAAAGAAATTGCCCTAACCGAGAGACGCATGTCATTGGATCCATTATTTAACAGGCGTTCTTCCATGGGAAACATCGCAAATTCAAGTACACCACATCAAGCGAGACCACTAGAAGGTGGGAATATCGTGCTAACAAATAATGAGGGCTCACTTACATCTACCCCAAACCTAGAACTAATACAAAGCATCTGTTCCACTGAAGATTTGGCCGAGTCGAGCGACTCAGATAGCGTAGTTAGTAATAACACTACACCCCCCAGGACAAGATCAAAAACAAAAAACGCTAATAAATAAGGGGGGGAAACTAACATACGCAAGAATGACGCTATTAACAAATCTAAAGGTAACAGAAAGCATAGGGCTGTTATGACTAAATGTACATCTAGAAAGGGAGTAAATAAAACCCAAGCTCCAAGGTACATTAGTAGTGCGACGCAAACCAAAACAACTATAGATCATACTCCAGTAATAGACACACAGGCAACTACAGGCCCAGCGACAATTACGCACAAAACTATAGGTCCTGACATTAATATAACAGAGCAGATAAGCATGGCTTTAGAGAACACTAATTGCGCAGATGGGTTCATGTTGAAGATGGGACATCTGCTGAAATCACTTATGTTACCTATGTATGAAAGGGTAAAAGGGATAAGTGAGAAACTTGCCAATATAGAGATAATTTCGCGGCAGAACAATGAGATGCTGCTGAAACATACAAATTTAATACAGCCACATATACATACTTTAACCGTAACAAAGCCAGCAAACCATCCCAAAGTTAACAACACCCCTGTAGCAGCATTAGACACACATAAGCCCGCCAAAGGCATGCAATCGCCTGTAATAACTAACAATGGGCTCAAGGATGCAACAAATAACCCCCCAGTAGTTCTAGGGGTAGTGAGAACAGAGATACCTACCGTTGCCCAGACAAGGGAGACAGGAACTGTTGAAACCAACGTAAAAAATAGGGATAGAAGGGTAGCCGAGGGCATGGGCAAGAACAATTCGAGCGAACCTGACCAACAAAATAGGGTAAGATTAGCGAATAAACATACACGCATTGACCTGCCCCCGGAGTCATTCCCATTTACTGTGGTTTTAATAGGCTTCCCAGTTTTAGGCGAGGGGAAACAAGAAACCTACTTTGAGCTAAAGAACAAAGTTAGTTATTGGTTAAACAGGCACAGGCTGATCCCCCCATTCCTACACGGCAAAATACTTCACGTCCGCAGACTGAGCTGGGTGGGGCAAAGGAGGAAAGACCAGGAAGGTGATTGCATTATAATACATTTTAAAGACAGGCGTGTGGTAAATCACATCACGGGTTGGAGGGCAGGCGAACTTGAGTGCAGGATACAAGCAGTTGACTTAAGCTACTTTTATCCTGCACCTCCTATGGCCCAACACAACATGCATATCCATAGCACACAGGGAAGGTGGTACACTGACCTCTATGACAATCAGTTCCAGGTTCCTACCCACAACCGTTATGATGTCTTATATGCACAAGAGGGTCTTGAAGGAGTTGACTGACGGTGTGAGGAAACTCTGATTCCCGTAACTCCCAATCCTTCCATTACAGGCAGTGGGGAAGTAGTTGATGGAAATTATGGAGCTGATCTAACTTTAATAACTGTCCCACACAACAGACCGGTCTTACCATTACCACATATCTCAGGGGTAAGGCAGGGGGTTAAGAGGCATCCAGGGCAATTGGTGGTAGAGGTTGGCCCACCCAACCAAAAAGATGCAGCCAAAGACTTGGACATTCAAATTTGTGTGCCTACAAAAGCCACATTAACGGAGCGGAACTCTGAACATGCGCTGAAAATACTCAGTTGGAATGTTCCTGGCCTGGAACCCAGACTAACGGACAGTGATTGGACTCATTTAAATTCCATGTACGATATTATAATGTTCCAAGAAACCTGGGCAGTATCTGACATGCATATAGACGGGTTTCACTGTTTTAATATAGTGGCCCGTAAGTCGCATTTTGGTCGACCAGTAGGGGGTTTGTTTGTTGGGTTTAGCATATTGGCAGGGGGGAGCCATAGGATCATAAATACCAATAACCCTAACCTACAAGTGATTGAATTTAAGGGGAAAGTCCTCTTTTTTGTAATTAACTTTTACAATGATGATTTTATTTCTTTTCCAAATAGGAATTTCATAGCACTTTTTCAATTTATCTCAAAACTAGAGGATAGCTATGGTGAGAGTGAAGGCTTGGAGATTGTTCTGGGAGGGGATTTTAATGCCAAACTGCCTAAAAATACACGGGACGTGGAAATGAGATATGAGGACTCAGCCAAGCGGAGGGGACATGAACTGTGGGCCCGATTCACAGCACTAACTTAAGACAAAATCCTAAACTTACTACTTTTGGTATTCACAGAAGTTAAGATTTTGTCTTAAATTTGTCTTAAGACAGACTTAAGACAAAATCCTAACTTAAGTCTGTCTTAAGACAAACTTAAGACAAAATCCTAACTTCTGTGAATACCAAAAGTAGTACATTTAGGATTTTGACTTAAGTTAGTTCTGTGAATCGGGCCCTGAGAGCCCTGCTAAATGAGCATATTATGAGCGATGTCATGGACCATGGTCAGCAGTCTGTAATGCAGCGGGTTCCTACGCATAGAGGCAGAGTCAGCACGTCAACTATTAATTTTATCTTTGTTTCACCAGGCTAGGCGGATCGCATACTAACAGCAGATATTGTGGCAACAGCTTTTGGGGACCACAACCCAGTAACAGTAACTTTAAGATTAGCTCCTCGGCCTATTTACAGCACCATGCAGGGGGCAAAGGATATAAACGTAAGCACAGACAGACTTAGGCTGAAATGGAAAGGCATAGACAAAGCCGAAATCACTAAGTCCCTGTTAAGGGAAGAGCAGATTTATGTGTAAACACAGTAACATTAACAAGTGGCCACGAAATTATTACACATTTTATCAAAATTTGCTCTACAGTTAGAATTTTGTTATCAGTGCCAGTGCCTAGGGGCCCAAAAGATCCGAAATGGTTCGACCATCAGTGTACAGTGGCAAATAGGAACCTGCGTAAGGCCCTCACAGAGACCCCCCGAGTTAGGGCGAATGTTAGCAGGGCAAGGAAAACCTACAAACTAGCATTAGATAATCGGAGAGGTATGCTCCTCGGCGAACGCTGAGACATCCTCGCTGAAACCGCAGGAGGCAAATGCAGCAACTTATTTTGGCCCGCGGTAAAAGAACTCAGGAATATAGGCCAGCAATTGACATCTATTAGCTGCACCATTGCTAGTAGCGCCTGGGAATCACATTTTGCAACAATGTATGCCCCACTATCAAATAATATTATTTATGCCACACCCGAACAGGCTAATAATTTAGGGATAACCCTAGGGGAAGTAAAAGAGGCAATTGCCCAGAGTCTGGGCAACAAGCCACCCGAACCCGACGGGTTACCCATAGATCTTATTAAATGGAAACCCGACCTCTGGGCCCCAATTCTCGTGAATGTTTTTAATAGTTTACCTCAAGCAGCCATGCCTGAAACCTGGGGTACTAGTATAATAGTCCCCAAATACAAGAAGGGAGATAGGTCAGAACTGGTAAATTACAGACCTTTCTCGTTGTTAGATAACACTTTAAAGATTTTGGGTCGCGTTATCTACAACAGGATAACCATGTGGACAGCAGAAAGCGAAATCTTATCTCCTTGTCAACTGGGATTCAGAAGTAGGGTCGGCACAGTTGAACAATGTCTCAACCCTAAATTGATTATTGACAACTATAACATTGCTCGCTCCGCCCGATCTATTTAGCATTTATGGAACTGTCATCCGCTTTTGACTTAGTAAACAGGTCCAAGCTTTGGTCTATTTTATTGGGTTATGGGTTAGATGCCACTTTGGTCCACTTTTTAGCTTTTTTACACACTGATTTAAAGTCAAGAGTGAGAATAGGAATGGGCGGAGAATCATCTGGATCAATTGAAATAGGTAGGGGAGTCCGGCAGGGGTGCGTTTTAGCACCCCTGCTTTTTATCATCTATATCAATGGCCTTAGTGACCATTTCATAAACTCCACCCCAGGCGTATCTATAATAAATGGTAAACCCCTACCCGCCCTTCTTTACGCAGACAATGCGGTATTAATGGGACGTACACCGAATTCGCTGCGTATTTTAGTACAAAGTTTTACAAGATGTATGGATGAGTTGGACTTGCGGGTCAATTTTAATAAATCTTTTATAATGTCATGCGGCCCAGGGAAGAGACAGCTGAATTCTATACAGGTTGGGGAATAAAGGCTTACTGCAACTCATATCTTTCCATATTTGGGGGTGGCCTTTTCTGCGAATGGCTCGTGGTCCGGGCATTTGGCCCGGGCCACGGGCAAATTCTCAAAGCCCATTAACTCGATTTTAAGCGTCCCCAGACCTAAAAGATCAGGTGTCACTAAAGCAATTGTTAAGATCTTTAAGCTGCAATGCGTGCGTGTAGCAACCTACTGGGCTGAAATATGGGGAATTGGAAACAGTAGCCATATACAGCAGGAGTACGCCTAGTTCTACTTCCAACTATATCATGCACACCAAACTAAATTTACATTTTGTGTCAGATTTCATTAGCGCATGACCGGTGCTATTTTGGCACTCTGTATGGAGCAATAATTTGGCCACTTTGACACAAGATATAATAACTGATTGCCTAAGTTGTGATAGGGGGATGGAGATTCCATGGCTTTCCTATGTTCAGAATAGTTTGTGTAAAGTAGGGAAAGACACTATATTCTCCAATCCTAGTAATGTTATGCGGTGAAGACATCTGAATTAAAGGAGGCACTATATGCACTTTACTCAACAAATAGACTTAGGGCGGAATCTGGAAAAAATCACAGTCGCCAGGTATTTGAATATGGAACTACCTAGATATCCCTTAGCTCTGTATTTAACCCTATCTATGACTCAATGGGAAAGAAGCCTGCTGTTTCTACTAAGGGCTGGCTCTGTCAGATATCTGTTAAACTTTCCCCTGGGTCAACATTTTAGCTTACATAAAATAAGCTGCCCATGCAATGGGCTAAGCACTCAAAGTGACTTGCACTTTTTCTTTTCCTGTAATTTGTATTTGAAATTTATCAAATGGCTTTTAATTCCCTTTTTCAAAAAACTTAGACCAATTACTCTGGATCAATCGTACCAGCTCTTACTTGCACTAGACAATGAGGAGATAATTTGTCGCACTTGCACTTTTCTAAAAACTGCAGTCCGTGCTCGCAATATGATGGAAAATGGCTAAATTTGTACCATCGTTGACTGATTTAATATTATCAATTGTTATTTATTTTTTATGGATAGTATAACTATATATGTGCTTTTATGAATTCCTGAATTGCGAATAAAGATTCTGAATTGATTGAGTGCTGTTTAATTATGTGGCACTGAGTGGGATTTGAAGTGTATGTTGCATTGAGTGCAGTGTAATTTTGTGGTGTGTAATTATGTGGCACTGAGTGGTATTTTGAGTGTATGTTACATTGAGTGCAGTGTAATTATGTGGAGTGTAATTATGTGGCACTGAGTGGTATTTGGAATGTATGTTGCACTGAGTGCAGTGTAATTATGTGGAGTGTAATTATGTGGAACTGAGTGGTATTTGGAGTGTATGTTGCATTGAGTGCAGTGTAATTATGTGGTGTGTAATTATGTGGCACTGAGTGGTATTGTGTGGGGTATATGTTGTATTCATTAGAGTGTAATTGTGTGGCGTGTAATTATGTGGAATTGAGTGGTATTGTTTGTCCAATGAGAAGGCAGCCAATGTAACGCAAATAGAGTGAGACAGGCCATCTCACCTTCTGATGTAGGTAGAGAGTGCAGGCAGACCCTCCAGAGAGAACATGCACTTCATAGTTGATTAAGTAGTGTGTATACCCGAACTCCCCTAAGCCAATGCAAGAAAGGGCTGTTTGGGGGGACCTCCGTGAAGCCGGACAGGCCAGTTAAAAGTTCTTAGAAGGGCCAGGGTAAACACACAGCCTGGAATTAAAATGGCTGAGCTAGTGACACATTTCCCCACGGTTTTATTAATCGAATTGCTGCGTGATTTCTAATAAAACGTTACTCTAGTACAGCCTGTAGCTGGTTGCGAGAATGGAAATGGATACTCGAGAGCAAACTGTGTTTTGGCAACGAAAAGCTGAGGCAGGCAGTGACAGTGGGGAGTGAGGCATAAAACGAACGAGGGGGTTGGCAGTCTGGAGAGAGGCACCGAGATTGAGACCATGAAACGTAGAAAAGCCAAGGAGAAAATAAATTGATAGAGGCGGGCAGAGAAGCAATGCAGGGTTGAAACGGGGAGAAAGGCAGATGAAAAGACAGTGAGAGATTAGGCGAAAGAGGAGATCAGGAAAAGAAAGTGGCCACATTATGGGAGCAGGGGTGGTGGAGAAACAGAGGTGGACAGGCAAGAGCGTGATAGAGAAAAGAAAATGGTAGAGAAGTGGGGATAGCGTCAGGGAGATATATATATTTATAATGTGATCAAGGCTGTGGCGACGCAAATAATCATAAAAGAAAAACAACATAAATGGGGTAAACAAGCAGCAAAACTTTTTTTAAAGATCAAGAACTAAAAATCAAAGGAATAAAATGTGAGTGAAGTAATGAAAATATATGAACGACAGACAACTGCCGGAAAAATAACTCAAAGAGCAAACGAGCATGAAGGTAGTGAAACGAAACTAGAAAACAAACAGAAGCAGATGGCATAAAGCAAAACAGGACCTCTGGCGATGAAACAGGCAGAAAAGGAGAGAATGTGGGATGAACACTAGCTTTGGGGAAGAGATTTAAAAAAGTGGATCCTAGCAAAACTGACTCCGAGATGGGGGGCTTGGGGGAGGGAGCTGACCGAAGGGAGGTCTCCTCCCCCGGGCAGTTTGGGAGGGCTGCGAGGGGTTTTTCTCTGGAAGTTGCCGGAATGTTCTGGCATTGGGCTGGCCTAGTAGGACTGGCCAGCCCAATTATAAATTTCCGTGTCCCCGCCTCCTAGCCACCATTTTAGGTTTGGTGACCTGGTGGCTAGGAGGGCTGTTAGCGTTTTTTGTGCTTGTGCTTTATTAGGTGCTTTTGAGTATTCTCATTAGTGTTCCTGTGCTTGTTTATATTGTATGATGGAGGACTATCGTGTTTTGGAGGCCATGAGACTGCTATCGGAAGCAGGTCGCTTGGACTTGTTGGTGGGAGGGGGGCCGGCGCGCCCCCAGCGCCAGGCCTCCGCCGGTGTGTCCGCTGCTGTGCTGGCGTGTTACTCGCCCAAGAAAAGGCGTTCAGGACAGGTAAGCGAAAGGGGCCGGTCCCGTACGAGGAAACCGGCCCCTTCCTTGCAGGCGCGTGTGGCGGCGGGGGAGGGGGGAGCTCCGGTGGCATCCGGCGCTCCTGTGGTTTGCGCTATTGACGCGCGACCGGCCCCTGTTGTGCGTCCTCAGTTGCAGCTGACAAGGTTCCCAGGCAGTCGGGTGAGGCGGCTGGTGCGCTTTTGGTTCCCTCGGCGGTGCGGGCGGGAAAGGGTTTGACTGTTGAAGCGTTTGCTTCAGATTTTGTTTCAGCGGGCAGGCGGGGGAGAGGGGGGCGGAGAGGGAGTAAGAAACGCTCCGCATCTGACCCTCTCTGTGAGCGTCGCGTGGAGCCTGAGCTCGTTGTGGCTGCGCGAGGGGCGCGCAGGGGCTCTGTGCAATTTCAGGTTAGTCATGGGGCAGCCCAGTAGCACGATGGGCCTGATTTACATGTTTCAGAGCATTTTGTGGCAGAGACACAGCTTAACATCGACACAGGCGCCAGGATGTTGTTAACTCCTTCTAATCTTTCTGTACCAGGGTTAAATGTTGCAGATAGTATGGTTTTCAGCCGGTCTGTATCAGGTGGGGTGGAAAGTCATGGGGGTTTGGAGCCTCATGCTGGCCAGGTTTTTTCTTCACATGATGTTGGTACTGATCAGGGGGAGATGGAAGGTAATGTGGGCAGCCCTTTATTGTTTTCTACCCCTGGTTCTTCTGTGGGTGGTGCTTTGTCTGTTGGGGGGGGTTCCAGGGGAGAGGGAGAGTGGGCCCAGATGGGCGAAAGTGGTTCTATGTCTGGTGTTGCTTTGGGGCAGGAGGTTTCACGGTCAGGGGGTTTTGTGTTCTCTGGTTTTCAGGAGGTGGATGACCGTTTGCAGAGGGAAGGCAGGAGGGTGTCACAGGTGGGTCATGGAGCCTTTTCTTGTGATATACATGTGGCAGGACCTGCGCCTGGCCCAGGGTTGGCGGGGCTTGGAGGGGCAGTTGTGGATAATTTTGTAGGAATTTCCCAACCTGGTGTGAGGAGTGCAGGGGGTGTGGGTTTCCCGGGCACGATTTTGGAGCGTGAGGGGTTTTTCAAGCAAGTGAGTGATGGGCCTGTACAGGGGGCTAGGGATGTGGTCCCAAGTTGGACTGGGGATGCAAGAGGCCCACATTTTATGTTTGGTTCTCCTGGGTGGGAGCATTTTGGTACTGCAGGTTTGGCGCAGCGTGGTTTACAGAAGGATGGTGAGGGCCAAGTTTGGGGTGCGGGGGCCCCTCTCCAGGCTTCTTTTTCAGCGGTGGCGGGGGATAACTTGGATGAGAGTGATGATGAAGAGGTGATAGGCGACTCTCCGGTCAGGGGGGTGCCTTTGAGGGGCTGTATTAGAGGGCGTTCTTTGGATAGGTTTCAAGGAATGGTTGTTGGTTCTAATTTGCAGAGGACAGGGTCTGTTTCAGGTGTTGTATTCAGGGACCCTAGCACACCAGTCCAAACTTTTTCTTTTCAGGATAGGGATAGGTGCGGCGGTCCAGACTTGGCAGGGCGCGGTCCAGTCCGATTTCGCCAAGGTGAAGCGAGGAGAATGCCTAGCGCGGCCCTCTCTGTTCCACTGAGGGACCCCGCCGAGGTCAGCACACGAGGGTCCGGCGTGACCCCGCTGGCCCCAACGAGTAGCAGGTATAGGTTGCCTACCTTGCCGGCGGCTATGGAGCCACAGAGTCAACGCAAGGGGAGTTACAGGTGGGTACAGTCTGCTCCCCCCCCTGGAGGTTCTTCAAAAACATTAAAATGTACTATTGTTGATACCGGGTTGGGTAAGACCCGTGGTGATGTGTTGCCTACTGGTTTTGATTCGGTTGTCCTGGATTATGACGAAGATAGTCCCGAGGAAGGAGAATTGCGGGACGTGGAGGGGGGGGGTACCCTCTCATGTGTCTGGTAGTGTTTTTCAGGCTCCAGCGGTGCAAAGTCAAGTGCAAGTGAGAAGAGAGCACGGCCCGTCTGTCAGGGCACCTCGCAGACAGGACACATTGGCTTCAGCACCACGGGCGGAGCCTTCCAGTGTGGTCTCTTTGTTACCAGGTGAGCAATTAGCTACACAGGTCAAACCTACTATGGTGTCTGTGGGCTCAGGGGGGGGAAGTAATGTTGGTGTTGGTGAAGGGAGATTGCTGAAAGGACGTTATGTTAAAGACACCGCTGTGGGCACTGATGATGTTTTGGAAGTCACAGGTAAAGTGGAGAGTGGTACTAGCACTGATGCTCCTAGTGCAGTTAAAGAGCCAGTGGCCAGCAAAGAATTGAAAATTAAAAAGTTGCCTTATATGGGGGTCACAAAGCCGTTGGGTGCCCATTTGATGTTGGCTACAAAAGAACGTATTTGGAACGGTGAGTATGTTGAACTCCTGAAGCTGCTACACCGGGAAGTCTGGTCCAAGGAAGGGTCTAAAGAAGAGGAGTTTGAGTTGGCAAAACGTCCTAGAGTTCCGTTAAACATTGAAAATTGGACGGCTGCATTTCTTATTTATGCGAGTGTATACTGTGAAAAGTTTCCAGAGCGCAGCGTGTCTCTTTTTAAGTACATGGATGTTATACGCAAAGCGCAGATTACTGGAGGTGGGTTTGCTTGGTCCCAGTATGATGAGGAGTTCAGGGCAAGGATGGCTTGGGATCCGGAGGCCAAGTGGGGGGAGCTGGACATTGACTTATGGCAGCATACCATGGGATCTGCATCAGGGGGGAAGACTATTTTTACGGCGAGTGGTTTCCCTTTAGTTTACCGGCCCTTTCAGGGCAAGCCCACCCGGGGAGGGGTGGGAGCTACTTCAACCACACAGTCTGGAATGGGCACATGCTGGGAGTTCAACAAGGGATCCTGTAGCAGAGAATATTGTAAGTTTAAACACAAATGCTCTGGCTGTGGTAGGCGACACCCATTTTACAGATGCTGGGATAACAAGCCAGCAGGAAGCCAACAGGGGAAACAGGCCAGTGCAGGTGGCTCGGGGACGCCCCCACAGTTTTCAGGGGGAAGGGGATCCAGAGGTACTCAGGGTGTTGGGCCCAAAGGCTCATACACCGGTTAAGTTGGAGAGGTTGCGTCTTGCACTTCAGGATTATGAGAATGAAGCTGTAAAGAAAAAATTGTTGGATGGTTTTGAATTTGGTTTCCGTTTGGGTTACATGGGCTCAAGAGTCAGGAGATGGTCTGCTAATTTGAAATCAGCATCTGAGCATGGCGTAGTGGTGCAAGACAAGCTAAATAAAGAAGTACATGAAGGAAGGATGGCTGGCCCTTTTCATGATTGGCCGATCCTTAATTTGATAATATCACCTATTGGAGTGGTCCCGAAGAAAGATCCGGGACAATTCAGACTTATTCAGCACTTATCATGGCCGGAAGGGTCATCTGTCAATGATTTTATTGACCCAGACGCTGTTTCAGTCTCTTATTCCTCAGTTGACGTAGCCATGTCACTTGTTGTGACCGCGGGCGCAGCTGCTGAGATGGCCAAGTGTGATATAAAGTCTGCTTTCCGGCTGTTGCCTGTCCATCCGGATGATTGGTGTCTCCTAGGTATACATTTTTCAGGGAAATGGTATGTGGACAAGGCTCTGCCGATGGGTTGCTCCATTTCATGTGCTCTTTTTGAGTGTTTCAGTACTTTTTTACAATGGTACTTTACTCATCAGTCCTGTCACTCACTGGTAACGCACTACCTAGATGACTTTTTCTTTGTCGGGTCCCCGGGCTCCACGGAGTGCCAGTCTGCTCTGGACACCTTCCAAGGGCTCATGGAGGATCTGGGAGTTCCTTTGGCTCCCGAGAAAACTATGGGTGCTGCCACTGTTTTGTCCTTTTTGGGAATTGAAATTGATTCTGTGGCAATGTGTGCTCGCCTGCCCGAGGATAAAAAAGTAAAAATGCTGGAGTTGCTTGAAACCATGTTATCGAAAAGGAAAGTGTTGGTGAAAGATGTTCAGGTGTTACTAGGCCATCTCAATTTTGCCTGTAGGGTCGTGAGAGCAGGAAGGACGTTTTGTCGCAGATTGGGCAGGGCTCTTGCAGGTCAACATTTGCCTCATCATCGTGTTCGCTTGTCTGCTGGTGTCAAGGAGGATTTGAGAATGTGAAATGTTTTCTCTCTTCTTTTAATGGTGTTCCTTTGGTACGGGACGTTGACTTCCAGTGGGATGTGCAAATGTTTTCAGATGCAGCTGGAAGTGATGGTTTTGGTCTGTATTGGAATGGAAGATGGTGTGCAGAACGTTGGCCGGATGAGTGGTTGAATGGTGGTCGCAGCATTACCTTTTTGGAGCTTTTCCCTTTGCTGGTGGGTTTGACCCTATGGGGGGAGGTCTTGGCACACAAGAGGGTGCTTTTTCGTGTGGACAACATGGCTGTGGTGGAGATTGTTAATCAACAATCTGCCAGGGATGAACAGGTATTGAAGCTCATGAGAGTCTTTGTGCTGGGTTGTTTTGAGGTAATATGAATTTTTATGGTCAATTGTGTCCCCTAACGTGAACCCCACCATCTCCATGTACGAGCTTAAAGTGCATGTAACTTCCCTCCTCGACCAGTTATGAAGACGCAAATACATTTGCGTCCAACGTTAACATGTCCTCTTTCAGATCCACCATGAATGGATCGATAATTCAGTTCCTAAGTATGCCTTGCCAACGTCTTTTCATGGTGCACTCTCACGTTTTCCTAGCCCTGCAGAGCTAGGCCCTGATTTCTGCCATCGAGCCCTTTCTGCTCTCTGCCTCCTGAAAGCTGCAACGTGGGATACATCCCTGACCTCTGTCCTACTCCCTGCGTGGCGAGCGGTGCCCGGCTCGGCCTGCTTGCCTGCCAAAGACAGTATTTTGCCTTCAAGTTATCAGTATAGCCGAGCTCAGCTCCTCGAAAACACATTCCAGTCTAGCAGAATAGATAAACAATTCCCCGGCTGCAGAGCAAAGGGCCCGGCCTCTCTGTCTCCATGCAAGTAATTCATTGCTCCCGTTACCATGGTAGGCCCATGGCCCCTCGCATTACACGCAGACACATAGTCACATATGCACGCATTAATAGTCAGTATAGAGTAGCCTCTGCCCAAGAGACCTTTCCTTCTAGATAATATAGTTCCCTAAACACAAGATATCAGATATGATTTGGGAACGAGTCGATCTGACATGCCAGACTTCTGTCTCTTCCTCTAGTGCTAAATGTCAAGTCCCCTGCACCCTCCAGCCTCACGTCAGTCACACGTCATGCTGCTGCGCGCGCATCCTTGCTACAGATTTCTGCTGACATTGCAAGATTCCACTATGTATCCACCCACTTGTGACACTTTCATGTGACGTTTCTAGCACACACCTCTGTGTACGCCCTCGTGCACGCCTTTCTGTTACGCACATGTGTTCTTATCTCGTTTCTCTCAGCTGTTACGCCTTCTGTATCCATCACCATTATATGCATTGACTATATATATTATACTCTGTTAATAAAGTATTGTCTATCCCTTCCTGATCCTTAATGGTGAAAGGAACATGATACCATGGTTCGAACCATTCCATTTTATGGAATAAAACCCTTATTACTCAGATACCACGGATTCTGCCTCTCATTTCCGATTGAGTTATTTTATTGAACTTTACTGCATAGAAATTCCGACGGTAAATATTTATTTACCACATTAATTTGGTGCCCGAACAGGGACCCCTCCCCCACCCCACGCGCCGGTAGGTGCGTCGCAGGCTTCGGCCCCTGCCACAGCCGTGACGGACAATTACGCGTACCCGCAGGATTTCCTGTATCTCCCTCAGGCCTACGGAGGTGACGGAGACTGCGATCAGCATCCAGACGAGGCGGTGAGGAGTGCGGAGGATCCCGACCAGAGCCCAGCCGAGAGAGCAAGATCCGAGGTGTCTAGAGGCCCACCAGTTCCGACGTGCCTGTGACGTCACGAGTCGAGTCCAGTCCAGTCCGGTCCAGTCCAGACGAGTTTCCGAGGCCTTCCGTTCCGTGCTTCCCGGTGAGTACCGTTGCTGGGGACGCATCTAGACGGGTGCATTACTATGTATCCGGTCAAGACGGGTTTGGGTACACAGACCCGGTCTGCACTGTTTTAGCAATGTATCTGTACTGTTTAGCAGTATATCAAGTAATTCGTGTCTTCAACGGTTCGATTTTGTTTTCGTTATAGAATTCAAGCATAGTCAATATGTGTTCAAAATGTTTCTATGTGATTAATGTCGTGGTATGAGTGACTGTTTGATATACATTACTGTGTTTCTGTGTAAAAAGTGTGTTCAAGTTCGAGTAAGTGTCAAGTGCCAGATATCAAGATGCCATTGTTCTCAAAGTTAAGACAGTTAGGAACTAGGAAAGGGATACTAGAGGAAGCGATTCCTGTCCCACCTAGGGACACTCCCAGAAATTTCATGTACCATAAGCACGGCTTAGATGCCATATTATATCTAGATTTATGGGTCGATTATACTAAGTACCTAGACGACAAATATAGATGGCCCGTTACAGGGACATGGGATGCAGACTGCATCATGAGAGTAGAAGAAGCGCTATGGAAAAAGAAAGCCAGACAATCTCAGAAAGACGCCATAGAATTGTGGCGTAAAGAATCGCATAGACGTACAGAGAAAGAATTCAGAAAAACAGAAAAACATAGAGAAGATTCAGATAAAGCCCGAGAAAACGTACTAGTTGAAGAAGGAATACGAGTTAAAGCAGAACAAGTAGACCGACAACGAAACACTCTTGTGAATGGTATGTATCCTCTTTTGGCCGAGGGTTTACCTAAGGCCACTCCGGAAATACCAAAAGATCTGCCCCCTCCATTGGTCCCGACTAAATTACGTCACAAGACCGCAGCAGACATTTTTATTTCTTCCTATTTAGACGATGTAGCTCCTACATATACTACTGCACCTGCCCATGTACCCGCACCACCTGTACCCGCTGACGGCCTCCTACCCCATGATCATCAGCCTCCAGGTCCGCAACAGCAGATCCCTCCAGGTCCGCTACCCGCACCCGTTCCCGTTGTCCCCCCTGGTATTCAACAACTGCATCCATTAAATCCTTTTGGGACTGGCGTGGTCCAGGACCCAACCCAGCTACAGCAGGTACCGACCTTACAGCCAGGTTATGCTCAAGCCTCCGCTTCAGGAGGTGCTACAGGAGGTTATCAAACACCCCCACAGTTACACCGAGTGACAATGAGAGATCTAGCAAAGGCTCGGACACCGAAAGGCGCACCGGCCGAACAACTTAGAAGAGAACTTACAGATTGCAGATATGACCCAGTGCCTGGTACGTCAGGACCCATGTTGTTAGCGTCCATACGTTTGAGACGCGTTACAGATTATTTGATATTACTACCAGAAATGCCAGAACATCTAGACAAATTGTATTATTTTATTAGAACAGGAGAAGGACCGGAGTCTGTTGCTGAAGCCATGTCACGTCAGAAAGTTGAGACTAAAGGTTTAATAATGCGATTTTTGGTTAATTGTTTAATAAGAGAACAAGATCAGGCAGGTTTTCCGCAAAGTGAGATGAATAGACTGATTAGATGGAGCCAGAATATGTCGGAGGGTAAACATGATAAGGAGAACAGTGTACATCATATGGTTAGAAAGATCCGTAAAGAAATAATAGAAATACATGCCCAGCGAGCACCTGAAGAAGAACTTGAACTAGACGATCCAACTTCCTCGCAAGAGGAGGATGATATAGAGGATCTAGCAGAAACCTCACAACAGTCAGACAAAGAGATGATAGCATATGTAGGTAAGGGAAGATACCTTAAGAAAACAATACGTCCAGAAAGCAAAAGACTTTTTCTCTCTGCTATATCAAATCCGAGTTCTCCTGAACATATGTTTCAGGCTACCGATAAAATACTTCAAGATCGAATGGGGTACCATGTACTCAATTCCATGGATGAACAAGAACTAGCCCGGTCCGCAGTACAATGGGCTAACAATTCTAGTACATATAGTGATGATACAGTAGCACAGACGTTTTTGAACCTTTCCCCTGATGAACAAAAATTAGCTGGTATATACATGATTCAGCATCTCATTACGTTGTTCAAAAGCCAACATTCTGATCCAGGTCCCTTACCGGATATATTAGTAGAACTGCTCTCGAATAGATGGAGAGGCCTAGGTACTGATTTAATTAAAGAAATTCTAGAACATCGACACAAATATAGTGCTTTCCTGAAACCACAGTTTATTTCAGCTCCACCACCCTCAGAAAGAAAAATGTTTTATTTTGACAGACAGAATCCCTTACGGGAAGTACATCCGGTCAGAAAAGACGATAACACACTAGAACGTGTATTCGTATACACACCCATCACTAAAATGGAATTATTGGAAATGAAGAAAATAGTTCCCAGTCATGATAAAGACCCTGCAGGTTTTCACAGAGAGATTAAAGATATGTTACTCATGGGCGATTACACATATTCAGATATTATGAAAATGTTAAAAGTATTGTTGCCTGTTGGAATTTACGAGAAACTAAAGGAGAAAGAATGGGAGGTGGGAGACACAAAGATCGATTGGGCTGCATTAGAAGTCGAAGAAAATGGTCGTACCGCAGGTTTAGGCCTAGGGGATAAAGCTAAAGCATTACCAGGTTTATTAGTACAGGTTTTGCCTAGACTGTTAACAACTAAAAAGGAAGACTGGGACGCAATCTCAGCCTGTAAGCAGAAACACGATGAAGACACTAGTGATTTTTATTCTAGATTCGAGAAATGTTTTATTATTAACAGTGGCCTGAAAACAAGTAGCGAGTCATACCCACACCTCTTTGTATCAAAATTAGTCGAGAATTCCCTGCCTCAAGTTAAGAACCGTGTTTTGAAAGTAGAAAGTACATGGCAAGCAAATACGCCGTCCCAAATGTTACAAATGTTACAGTACCACCAGAATAGAATTAGGGAAGAACAAGATCACGAACAGAGACGTATGAAAGATACGAAAATGAAAATGTTAGTTGCTCAGTCAGTTCCAGCTGACGGTCAGAAAAGGGGTACGACACAGTCAAATAATACGGCGGCTCCCGTTAAAGGGACATGCAACTATTGTAAACAGCCAGGTCACTATGTGAATGAATGTACAGTTCTGAAATACAATATAGCAACAGGAAAGACTAAAGAGAGACCACGTCAGCCTAGACAGGACCAGGTCCAACATCAGGTTCAGCAACATATTCCACAGAACGTACAGCCTATGCCTGCTCCACAACAGACAGTACAGACAGTAGCGGTACCACATCCACAGCCCATTGCCGCGACACAGCAAGTTTCACAGCAGATGTACCAGTACGCACAATCCGATTACCCCGACTATCAGCGATACTCATGAAAGAGCCTAGAGAGGGAGGTTGGCTTGCCTCTCATTGAAGTTCCTGTAGATCAAGAGGGTCCTTATGTACATAGTCAAGTATTAGGAAAAGATAGAAAGTTTTTGATTGACACAGGGGCAAGTCGAACAACAATAAGTCACGACGAGGTTCCAGGGGCACCCCTCTCAGGCTCGCAGAATGTTTCCCTTGGATTTTCAGGACAGCCTATTGTTAATGAAGTATCGAAACCTGTTCCCCTAGCAGTTGGTCCATTGTCACGTACTACAGACCTATTGCTCACGAAGTCATGTCCAGAAAACTTGTTAGGTATCAAGACACTGAAAGCCCTAGGAGCTGTAATATGTTGTTCTCCGGAAGGAGTTAGACTGTTTTTGCGTGACTTTAAGGGTCACTATGTATTACGAGATTTTGATGCCAGATTGAAAAATGTACCAGAACATTTGTGGGCGCAAGGCCCAACTGATGTAGGTTGTATGCACATTACACCATACCGAGTTACACTCAAGGCAGGAGTTGTACTACCCCGAATCCGACAATACAAGTTACCACCCGATGCTGTAGTGGCTTTACTGGAAATCATTGAAGAGCTCATTGCACGGGGAGTGGTTCTAGAAACCGACTCCAATCTATGTAATTCCCCTATCATTCCGATTCTTAAATGTACTGACCCGAATGCACCTCCAGTTTGTTGGTTGGTGATTGATTTACGAGAATTAAATAAATGCATTGTACCACAGTATCCTGTGGTCCCAGACATCTCATCATTATTGACTGCTATTGATTCAGAGGCGACGTTCTTTACTGTAATTGATCTCAAGAACGCCTTCTTCAGTGTCCCCATTGATCCGGAGAGCCAATATCTTTTCGGATTCTGTTTAAATGGCCGTAGCTTCAAATTTGCACGCGCACCTCAAGGATTGACAGAAAGCCCCAGCATCTACAGCCAAGCATTGAAAAGACAACTTGACAGTATTCACATGCCAGTTAACACTGCCCTACTCCAGTACGTCGATGATCTGTTGATCACCGCCCGTAGCGAACCTGAATGTGAACAAGCATCACTGACGGTTTTGCATTTCTTGGCTGACAAGGGACACAAGGTGTCCCCTTCAAAGTTACAATTCTGTGTTCAGCAAGTGGTGTACCTTGGGCACTTGCTGTCCAAGAGGGGGAGACAGCTAACACCTGACCGCATTCAGTTAATTGCACACTTACCGCAACCCAAAACACAAAAGGAAGTGCGGGCCTTCATTGGCCTCACCTCTTACTGCAGACAATGGATTCCCCAGTACGCATTTCTAGCCAAGCCACTCATACAGTTGACAACACAGGAGGCAGCGACTTCGACTGACCTCCCTTGGACTCAGGAACACACACAGGCTTTTGATGAATTAAAGAAAGCATTATGTCAAGCACCAGTTTTAGCAACACCATGTTACAGCAAACCTTTTACACTTTTCGTTACAGAACGTGATGGCACAGCATTATCTGTCCTCACACAAGACCAAGCAGGTTCACATAAGCCGTGTGCTTATTTTTCGAGTACATTAGACCCAGTAGCCCAGGCCCTGCCTGCGTGCTTAAAATCAGTTGCAGCTACAGCCCTAGCAATCAGACAAAGTGATTTCATAGTATTAGGACACCCATTGACAGTACAAGTTCCACACTCTGTGGAAGTTCTTTTAAACAGAACACAGACTCAACACTTGACTATAGCACGACTGACAGGTTATGAATTGACATTGTTTCAGCCACACATAGAAATCAGACGCTGCAATATGCTCAATCCTGCCACATTGTTACCTTCGAACACAACAGATCCAGCTCCACATGACTGTATAGAGATCATTAATGCAGTAACAAAGCCCCGACGAGACTTGACAGATGTTGCACTGACTAACCCAGACCTGACACTTTACGTGGATGGTTCATGTATGAGAACAAGCACAGGAGAATTAGTGGCCGCATATGCAGTGACCACTGAAACTGAAGTCAAAGAAACACACCGTATTGATACACTGTCCGCTCAAGCTGCAGAGCTCATTGCTCTGACTCGAGCCTGTATAGTAGCCAAGAATAGGAATGTTAACATATACACAGATTCACGTTATGCATTTGGAGTCGTACACGACTTCGGTGTACTCTGGCAGGAAAGAGGTTTCTTGACCTCTCACGGAGCCAAGATCCAGCATGGTCCCCTCATTCAAGCATTGTTAGAAGCAATACATTTGCCATCAGCTATAGCTATCATGAAGTGCAAAGCACATACTAAAGTTACAGATACTATTTCCCAGGGTAACGACCTGGCCGATCGAACCGCGAAACACACAGCTCTGACTCACACACGTGCAACTGATATGACAAAGACAATAGTTCCGACACCGACACATTGCATGACAGTTAAGGATCCCGCACTAGATGTAATTGACATACAGACACATGCTACTCCAGACGAAATAAAGAAATGGACTGAACTAGGAGGGATCCAGACAGAACAGGGATGGATGACGAAGGGAAAAGCCACATGGTTTCTCCCCGACTCTATGGTTCAAGTTATGATTAACACCGCACACAGTCCAGCACACTTAGGAGAAAAAGCCATGTTAGACAGTTTACAGAATCTCTGGTACAATAAACATTTACGAGCAGCAGCAAAACAGAAAGTGCGTACTTGCATGATCTGTTGTCAGTTCAACCCAGGTAAAAGCATTCCTGTAGAGCAAGGTGGATTCAATCCTCCCGATCACCCTTTTGAAGTCCTCCAGATGGATTATATCCAGATGGAACGATGTCGAGGATTCAAATATGTCCTCGTAGTTGTATGTGCACTTTCCCGTTGGACAGAAGCATATCCAGTCCCAGATTACACTGCTCCGACCACTGCCAAACAGTTGGTTCGTGAATTCTTCCCACGGTACGGTTTGCCTCGTGTCGTGTACTCAGATAATGGTCAGCCATTCTCGTCCGAGCTAATGAAGCAGGTATCACTCCTGCTAGGATATCAGTGGAAATTCCACTGCGTCCGACATCCCGAGGCAGCAGGCCTCGTGGAACGCCACAATCAGACACTGAAAACACGTCTTGCTAAGATTTGTGCCGAGAAAGGGGTAGACTGGATAGTCGCCTTGCCGGTTGCATTGTTTTACATGAGAATGGTTGCACACTCTAGAACAGGGCTATCCCCGTACGAGGTGGTCTTTGGTAGGCCACCAAATATGTGGGGGACGCCTCTGCCTCGTAAGATCACCGATGTTGATAGTAACATGTTGACAGATTACCTTGCCTCCTTGATGTCTGCACTACAATCTTGTCGTTCACAGGTGGCTGCAGCCTTTCCCGACAACACCGAGGTGAAGCCACACGAGATCGTCCCTGGTGATCACGTCTTTATTCGGAACTTCGACAGGAGGAGTCCGCTGGAGCCCCGCTGGCAGGAGCCGAAGCTTGTTTTATTAACTACAAGGACAGCAGTGAAGGTGGAGGGCCGCAAGGGCTGGCTCCACTCGAGTCATATCAAGAAATACTATGGACTGCCGCCAAAGACAGACTCTCAGCCCTGCCCCGTTTCAGAGACTGATACTAAACTCCCCCTGGTAGAGAAAACTCCCCAGCAGGAGTATCGCATGAAATTGAGGTCTAGCAAGTCAGACAGTTTAATTGTTTAAGTCCTCCCCTAGGTGAAGCGGTTAGACAGGTTCCTGACATGTACAAGTTAGACCCCAATAGAGAGAGAGATAGACAGAAACAGCTCAAGAAACGAGAATATTGTAAATCTCTTCGTAGTCACTGCATCATGACATTATTGATTATGTTTTTTCTGAGTCTTACGATTATTGCTGCAAGTTTATTATTACACATGTACTTTCCTATTTCCATACATGCACATTTTTTTCCAAATAGCACTGTCGAGCATACTTTCAGTGAATTGCCCCCGCACGAGTTATCTTACCGGCTTGCGCTGCGCAACAATACTTTTATCAGTATGTTACATCATTCCCATCAGACCAGCAATGCTACCAATTGTTGGATATGTGGCCGACTCCCTCCCTATCAGAAATACAAGGGAGTCCTGCCCCTCTTCCCGTATCCGTTCACACATAATGGTTCCTGTGGTGCCTGGTTTAGTTTAATAAATTCTTTAGATTCTGATTCCATAGTCTACCAAGGCGATTGGGTATGGGGAAATCTGAACACAGTTATGCATAAAGCATGTTACCCTAACAAGGAGGGTCTTCCACAAAGGACAGGGACCGATCTAGAAAATGAAGTATAAGGATTAGGTAATTATACACTTAACCTCATGATTCTGAATGTCCAGTCCAATACAGGACCAGACTTACCCTCTATGTCAGTGTTACCAGTCAAAGGCGAATTATGTGTCAGAAAGAATGGTTCAGTACACCTAGGTCATAGTAAATGTACTACTGTGATCGAATTCAGTGATAAAGGCAAGTCTACATTCAAAGCTACCCGCCATTCCTATTTCATTTGTGGTCATACAGCCTATATTCTGGGCTAAGAACCTGGGAGTTAAAATTGACAACGAGCTCTCGCTCAAATCCCAGGTTTCTACTCTTACGGGAACATGCTTTGGGATCCTCAGAATGTTACGCAAGTTCTTTCCCCTTCTCTCGGAGGAACATCGGAGGATCACTGTTCAGGCACTCATAGGGTCCAGATTGGACTATGCAAATGTCCTATATCTGGGTCTGCCTGAATACCTCCTCCAGCGTTTGCAGGTTACCCAGAACGCTGCTGCTCGTGCAATTTTTGGCCTGCACCGCCGCACCAGTGCCTCCAATCTCCTTGTATCCCTTCACTGGCTTCCGGTGCGGAAGAGGATACTGTTCAAGGCCATGACTCTCGCCCATAAGGCCTTGCATGGCAATGGTGCCAAATATCTTCAGAGGAGGCTGGATTTCTATCGACCTGCACGATCCCTCAGGTCAGAAGCTTTGGCTTTGGCTCGGGTGCCACGCATCAAAAGGGCTCGGCTAGGCGGCCGGTCCTTTGGATTCCTTGCTCCTCAGCTATGGAATTCCTTACCGGTGTCCTTGCGAAACACCGCAAACCTGCTTGTCTTCAGAAAAGACTTAAAAACCTGGCTGTTCGCTGGATAACCTGTCCCCTCTTTTAGGCCCCTGCTCTTCTACTGTTATGTTTTCCAGTTCTTTCTTTGGTCTGGAGCACAAAGCGCCGGGACACTCCTTTGGAGTAGCCGTTGCGCTATAAAAGTCCCATTTTAACATAACATAACATAACATATATACGTCTGCCACTAGATTGGGATGGGACATGTTACATTGCATTCCTTCTGCCACCTGTTTTTTTAGCTCCACCTGATTATCATAAGAACTCCCGTCTAGTACCTAATAGACCCAAGAGAGAACTCCCGATTGTCGACTATACTGAAACGGCATGGGAACGATATATAGATTTCAATAAAGGTTTCTTTCCCTATTTAGGACTATCTTTAATAGCAAATCAATACGTCACTTGACCAGAACCCTTGAAGCAGTGGTAAATGAAACTACTTCCGCCCTAGGCAACTTAACAGAGGAACAGTCTGCTATGAGACTTGTTGTTATTCAAAATCGTCTTGTTCTTGACGTCATCCTGGCCGATAGGGGCGGAGCCTGTAGAGTCATCGGATCGAGTTGCTGTGTTTTCATTCCAGAAAACGCACCGTCAGTATATAGAGCCATAACCCGTCTCCATAAGATTGCAAGTCAGATACACCAGAATCCAGGCACCTGGACTTGGTCCGGTTGGTTCTGGAGCGTGTTATCAGCCTGGGGATGGAAAGTCCTATCCTTCCTCGGAATAGCCCTTTTCATAGTATTCAGTTGTTGCCTATGTATACAGTGTGGGCCAGCGATTTGCGGCTTGTGCGCCACATCATGTTTTCCTCATCCAAGTCCACGTTCTAAACCCCGCCTGAAAAAGGAAGAGCAAATGATGTTATATGAACAAATAGATGGACTAATGAAGATTGATATATCATGAAGGGTCCGTAGGGGACAAGGAGGGAATGAGGTAATATGAATTTTTATGGTCAATTGTGTCCCCTAATGTGAACCCCACCGTCTCCATGTACGAGCTTAAAGTGCATGTAACTTCCCTCCTCGACCAGTTATGAAGACGCAAATACATTTGCGTCCAACGTTAACATGTCCTCTTTCAGATCCACCATGAATGGGTCGATAATTCAGTTCCTAAGTATGCCTTGCCAACGTCTTTTCATGGTGCACTCTCACGTTTTCCTAGCCCTGCAGAGCTAGGCCCTGATTTCTGCCATCGAGCCCTTTCTGCTCTCTGCCTCCTGAAAGCTGCAACGTGGGATACATCCCTGACCTCTGTCCTACTCCCTGCGTGGCGAGCGGTGCCCGGCTCGGCCTGCTTGCCTGCCAAAGACAGTATTTTGCCTTCAAGTTATCAGTATAGCCGAGCTCAGCTCCTCGAAAACACATTCCAGTCTAGCAGAATAGATAAACAATTCCCCGGCTGCAGAGCAAAGGGCCCGGCCTCTCTGTCTCCATGCAAGTAATTCATTGCTCCCGTTACCATGGTAGGCTCATGGCCCCTCGCATTACACGCAGACACGTAGTCACATATGCACGCATTAATAGTCAGTATAGAGTAGCCTCTGCCCAAGAGACCTTTCCTTCTAGATAATATAGTTCCCTAAACACAAGATATCAGATATGATTTGGGAACGAGTCGATCTGACATGCCAGACTTCTGTCTCTTCCTCTAGTGCTAAATGTCAAGTCCCCTGCACCCTCCAGCCTCACGTCAGTCACACGTCATGCTGCTGCGCGCGCATCCTTGCTACAGATTTCTGCTGACATTGCAAGATTCCACTATGTATCCACCCACTTGTGACACTTTCATGTGACGTTTCTAGCACACACCTCTGTGTACGCCCTCGTGCACGCCTTTCTGTTACGCACATGTGTTCTTATCTCGTTTCTCTCAGCTGTTACGCCTTCTGTATCCATCACCATTATATGCATTGACTATATATATTGTACTCTGTTAATAAAGTATTGTCTATCCCTTCCTGATCCTTAATGGTGAAAGGAACATGATACCATGGTTCGAACCATTCCATTTTATGGAATAAAACCCTTATTAGTCAGATACCACGGATTCTGCCTCTCATTTCCGATTGCGTTATTTTATTGAACTTTACTGCATAGAAATTCCGACGGTAAATATTTATTTACCACAGTTTGAAACACGACATTCACTTTCGTGCTTTGCACATCCCTGGTGTGGACAATGACATTGCGGATGCTCTGTCTCGTTCACAGTGGGGGAGATTCCGTGGACTGGCGAGGGAGGCAGACAGAGCACCGACCCCGATGCCGATTCATCTGTGGCACGTAGGCAACGTCGGGTCTTACAACTGGTGGTAGGTTCTTTATCTGTGTCTACGCGTTCTGCTTATTCTCTGGCCTGGAGGGAGTTTCTGGAGTCCGGCGCTTCTAGGCGTGAGGAGGTTTGGCGTCGTTCTGAGGATGTGGTGAACTTCATTTTAGATCTCATGGATAAAGGGCTGACCGAGGTAACCATTGCAGGTAAATTGGCAGGGATAGCTTTTATGGGTAAGTTGTTATGGGGTTATTCTCCGTCAGCGGGGGAGATTGGCAGGAGAATGCTCGAGGGTTGGGCCAGAGAGCAAGGGCACACCAGTAGACTCAGGGCTCCTTTATCTTGGCAGATTCTAGCTCGATTGTTAACTATTCCACCTTCCGTTTGTTCAGATGACTTTGAGTCATGCTTATTTTCCATGTTAATGGCATTCATGTTTTTTGGAGCTTTCAGGGTTTCGGAATTGTTGGGTTCGAAATGTAAGTGTGGCCTATTTTGGCGTGATGTTTTTTGTTCTGATGAGGGGGTGCATATATGGTTAGCCAGCTCCAAAACTGATCAGACGAAGAAAGGGAAGGGTGTGTGGTTGCAAGCGCGTGCTCCAAGGATTACTTGCCCTTTACTGTTGGCGCGGCGCTGGCGTTCTTTGTGTGGGGGTGGTGATGATGCACTTGTTTTTCAGCATATTGATGGCACCCCTGTTACAGCATACCAATTCCGCATGGTTTTGCGCAAGGCTTTGCAGCACTTGGGTCTGGATGGGAACTTATATGGGACACATTCTTTCCGGATTGGTGCTGCAACTGAAGCCTTTAACAGAGGTTGGACTCAAAGGGATATCATGAGATTGGGGCGTTGGTCTTCAAACTGCTTTCAGCGCTACGTGAGGAGTCAAGCGGAGGAGGCGCATGCGTCATCTTCCTTCCCATGAGCTTTAACTCTGTTTTCTTTTGTAGGATCGGTTGCTGGGCCTCGTTCTCCTGTGGTGACAGTCTGGATAGTTGGGCATTCCTTCGTGAAATGGGCCCGAGACCAGGCGGTGCAGAGTTACTTCGGAGAACTTCTGGGTTTTAACGCTCGCATGTTCAGTGTGGTTTGGAAGGGGAAAGGTGGTATGCTCTGGAAAGAGTTGATCCCATGTCTTAACAACAATATGGTGGGCGGGCTATGTCCTGATATTCTGGTCATCCATCTGGGGGAGAACGATCTTTGTGCTACTAAAGGTGTGGTGTTGCTGCGAGCTATTAAAAAGGATCTGAGCCTTATCAATGAGCTTTGGGCTGGGTGCCATGTCTTCTGGACTGAATTGATCCCGCGTAGGATCTGGAGAGGAGCGGTCAATCCCAGGGCTGTTGACAGAGCCAGGAAGAAAGTAAATTCTGAGGTTTCCCGATGTTGCCGTGGTCTTGGTTTTAGCAGGATTTCCCATAGGGAGATTAAATTTGAGACAGTGGAATTTTTCAGAGATGATGGTGTTCACCTGTCCAGAGTGGGGATGGACCTATACTTGTTAGAGTTACGTGAGGTTTTGGCGCGTTCGCTAGCTATGCAACGCTGATATTGGTTCGGTTCTGTTTCTACTTTACTGGTTGGGGGGGCAGAAAGGGAGGTGGTGTAGTTTCTCTCCCCCTCCTACCTTTCTGGGTGGCGGGGTTTTTGGTTGTCTCGGTGCGGTTTATTGTAGATTGTTTGATGAGTATTGGGTTGATTCATTGATTGACAGGTTCAGGGGAAGTTGGTCATTGTTTGACCGTTCAGGTTTTGGGGGGTATTGGCAGGAGTGAAGGGTCAGGCAGGGTTTATGGTTATAGAGGGCCTGGCTTTCAATATGTGATTGGGGTTTGATGAATAATGGGTTAAATGATGACGTAATGATTTGATTAATGACGTAATGTTTTATTGATGATGTCATGTTTATAATGTTATTGTAATGTTTTAATGCTGTATTGTTGGGTGGGGGAGGGGCCAAAGAATTTTAGGGGAGGGGGTGGGGGGCGGGGTTTATAGTTAATTATTTATTTAGTGAGGTATAGTTTTGTAAGGCGTTGCCAGGGTTTTTATATTTGTAATGTGCACCTGTTTCCTAATAAAGCGGCCTTTTTCACACTCAAAACATTTTGGTCTACTTTTCTCCCACCCCTCGCCCTCCCTCCCATGTAAGGCTCGTTCCGCAGCCTACTGTGAATGAGAGCAGCGATCACTTGAGGTAGAGAGAGACACAGGCTTGAGCTACTCGGGCTGCCTGTGACCCTCCATCATCCAGTGAGCAGAGGAGAGTGCAGGCGGAGCCCGTGGCAGAGAAGGGAGCCGCAAAGAGGAACAGAGTATGATTGTACAGAAACAAATATCCAGGCTTCAAAGTGACAAATGACTCTGAGCGGGAGGTGAACTGAAAATGAGCCGCCTGAAAGCATTAGTGCTCCGGGAGAGCCTGAGCCCAGCCCAAGCTCAGGAAGGATGCAGCAGGAACGAGGGCTGGCGGGAGAAAAAGATAGCCCAGATCAGAACAAAACTCAGCACAGTTTGGCTCCTGCATCCTCCGTAACGGCGCTGCTACTCATGTTTTACACAGCGCAGCCGAGGTCCATAAAATAACAATGAAAAAATACAGTTTCTACAAATGCGAGGCGGACATAAACTATGTGTGGCGCTGAAGCCAGTTTTTGTAAAGGACACCAACTTAAACAAATAAAAATTGACAAAACAAGCTCTTGGCATTGCTGTGGGGAGGCCGTGGGCAGCAACAGCAGGGGTTCAAGTTCAAGTTCAAGTTCAGGAATTTGTATAGCGCACTACTCACCCAGAGGGTCTCAAGGCGCTTGAGGGAGGGTGGGTGCATTACTTATCGAATAGCCAGGTTTTTAGTTGCTTTCTGAAGGAGAGGTGGCTCTGTGTAAGTCGGAGGTGAGTGGGGAGAGAATTCCAGGTTTTGGCCGCTAAGTAGGAGAAGGATCTTCCTCCCATGGTGGATCTGTGGATGCGCGGAATTGCGGTGAGGGCTTGATTGGATGATTGTAGTTGGCGGGTGGGTGTGTAGAAGGACAGTCGTGTGTTGAGGCATTCGGGTCCTAGGTCGTAGAGGGCCTTGTGTGCGTGGGTGAGGAGACGGAACGTTATTCTCTTGTTGACGGGGAGCCAGTGGAGATCCTTCAGGTAACCGGAAATGTGAGCATGACGGGGAATGTCCAGTATGAGTCTGGCTGAGGCGTTTTGGATGCGTTGGAGTTTTTTCTGTAGTTTGGCTGTGGTCCCGGCGTAAAGGGTATTTCCATAATCCAGTCGGCTGGTGACCAGTGCGTGGGTGACTGTCTTTCTTGTTTCGGTGGGGATCCAGCGGAAGATTTTTTTGAGCATGCGTAGGATGTTGAAGCATGAAGATGAGACGGCGTTGACTTGTCTGGTCATCGAGAGGGAGGAGTCTAGGATGAAGCCCAGGTTACGTGCGTGATCTGTAGGTATGGGTGCTGTACCCAGGGCCGGTGGCCACCATGAGTCGTCCCAGGCTGAGGGGGATGATCCTAAGATGAGGACTTCCGTTTTGTCCGAGTTAAGTTTTAAACGGCTGTTCTTCATCCATTCGGCTACTTCTTTCATTCCTTCGTGTAGATTGGTTTTGGCGGTGTTTGGGTCTTTGGTGAGGGAGAGGATCAGCTGGGTGTCGTCTGCGTAGGAGATGATGTTGAGATTGTGTTGGCGCGCGATGGATGCGAGGGGACTCATGTATACGTTGAAGAGGGTTGGGCTGAGTGAAGATACTTGTGGTACACCACAGATGACTTCGGTGGCCTCTGATTTGAATGGGGGGAGGCGGACTCTCTGGGTTCTTCCGGCGAGGAACGAGATGATCCAATCCAAAGCTTTTCCTTGTATTCCGACGTTGTTGAGGCGTTGTATGAGTGTGCTATGACATACTGTGTCGAAGGCGGCGGAGAGGTCGAGTAGGATGAGGGCAACTGTTTCTCCGTTGTCCAGGAGCGTTCGGATGTCGTCTGTAGCTGCGATGAGGGCGGTTTCGGTGCTGTGTTTGGCTCGGAAGCCGGACTGTGAAGGGTCGAGGGAATTGTTGGATTCAAGGAAGGCAGCGAGCTGACTATTGACGGCTTTCTCAATGACTTTGACAGGGAATGGGAGGAGTGAGATGGGGCGGTAGTTCTTAAGTTCAGAGGGGTTTGCTGTGGGTTTCTTCAGAAGGGCGCTGAGTTTGGCATGTTTCCAGCTTTCCGGGAAGGTAGCGGAGTTGAAGGAACAGTTGATGACATCGCGGAGATGGGGTGCGATGATGGAGTCTGCTTTGTTGAAGATGTGGTGGGGACATGGGTCGGTTGGCGATCCTGAGTGAATGGAGTTCATCAGGCAGATGGTGTCTTCAGTGGTGATTGGGTTCCAGGCGAAAAGGTTGTGAGAGTGCTGTTTTGGTTCGGAGGTGGGTGGAGTGGGCTGTTCATCGGACTGGTTTTAAAAGCTGTTATGTATGTCGGCGATTTTGTTGTGGAAGAAAGAGGATAAAGAGTCGCAGAGGTCTTGGGAGGTAGTGATGTCGTTGGTGCCGGCGGTGGGGTTGGTAAATTCTTTGACGATGTTGAATAGTTCCTTGCTGTTGTGGGCGTTGTTGTCAAGTCGATCCTTGAATGCTGATTTCTTGGTGGATCGGATCAATTGGTGGTGTTTGCGGGTGGCGTCCTTGAAGGTGGTCAGGTTGTCAGAGGTTGGGTTTTTTCTCCAGGTTTTCTCGAGGGTACAACATAACTTCTTGGATTTCTTAAGGTCATCGTTGAACTAGGGGGCCTTTTTGCTACCTTGTTTGATCTGATGGTTTTTCAAGGGTGCTAATACGTCAGCGCTGTGGGTGATCCATTGTGTGAGTTTAGTGGCAGCTTGGTTTGGGTCCGATGATATGGCAGGAGGGTTTTGGTTTAGCGATGTGAAGAGTTGGTCAATCGTGATTTTGTTCCAGTTTCTTTGAGGAATAGGTTGTGGGGGGTTGTGGGTCGTGGTTTTTTTGTAGCTGAAGTGAACGCAGTTGTGGTCTGTCCAATGGAGAGCTGTGGTGTGATCGAAGGAGATGTGTTTGCTGGAGGTGAAGATAGGGTCGAGCGTGTGTCCGGCAAGGTGGGTGGGGGTTTCAACAAGTTGTTTGAGTCCGAGATTGGCCAAGTTGTCCAGAAGGGTGGTGGTGTTGCTGTCGTTTTTCTTTTCCAGGTGGAAGTTGAGGTCTCCCAGTAGAATGTAGTTCTCAGAGGTGAGGGCTTGTGGGCTGATGAAGTCGGTGATGTCTTCGTTGAATTGTGTGGGGGCTCCTGGTGGTCTGTAGATGAGGGTGCCTCTAAGTGTGGTCCTGGGGTCGGCGTGGATCTGGAAATGAAGGTGTTCGGCGGTCGCGAGGTTATCGTCGGAGCTGGTCGTGATTCGGATGGTGTTCTTATGGACGATGGCGATGCCTCCTCCTGTTTGGTTGGTGCGGTCTTTTCGGATGATCTTGTAAGCGTCCGGGATGGCTATGGCGATGTCGGGCGCTGATGAAGCGTTCATCCAGGTTTCTGTAAGGAAGGCGACGTCCGGCGATGCAGTGTCGAGTAGGTCCCAGAGTTCAGTGGCGTGTCTGTGGACCGAGCGGGTGTTCAGCAGGATGCACTTCAGGTGGTTGGAGTTGGAGCTGTGTTTGGAGGTAGTGGATTTGGTGTGGGTCCTGGTGCAGGCGAACTTGCAGGAGTGGCAAGTGAATGGACCATGGGTGTGTCCTGGGGCAGCTTCGCAGCATTGTGGTGTGCGTCCGGGGTTAAGGGCAAAGAGGGTAGCGGCGTCATACGTTATGCGGGAGGAGTGGGTTTTGCGAGGACCAGGGGGTCTGGCGCTGGGCGCGGTCCAGGCGCGGACGGGCGTAGACGGGCTTACCTTTGGCGCACCTTCGGCGCGCATGGGGCGCGACCGCTGCGCATGAACGCTGCGCGCAAAAGCATCTGTCATAAGTGGATGGTGGAGGGGGGTGGGGCGTGGGAGGAGCAGCTGGGAGGCGGTAGCGGGGTGGAGAGACGGGCTGTGAGGCAACAACAACAACGAAATGGCAGCAACAAAAAGAAAGCGAAACAGGGCGAGACTGGGGCACAAACTGTATGGGCAGATGCACAATCGGGCAAAGATTACTTCAAAAATTAAATTAATGCGAGCAGAGCAATGTGAGCGCTACAGTTACAAAGCAGGCAATGGCGCACAATCACACTGAGATTGCGCTACAGGTACAGACAATGGCAGCAGAGCGAGCAGTGCTTTAAATTATCCTGAGAGCGCTACGATACCACTGAGCCTCGTCAGCAGATTGGGGCGCTACGATGTCACAGTGCCTTGGGAGCAGCTTCAAGCGCTACGATGCCACGGAGCCTTGGGAGCGTGGGGAGCGACCTCTTCCGAGCGGGGAGGGGGGGAGGAGAAATACGAAACACGGCCTAGCGGTCGTGAAAAGTGTGAAGCAGGGGGCGGGGGAGCGGATCCCTATGAAGTGAAACTAAGCTCTCTGTGGCATGGGGCTCGGGCAAGCGCGTGCACGAGCACCACATGCACTTGATGAAATCCGCAATGGTTTCAGAGCTTGGTTTAGCCTCTATATCTCTCGCCAGCAATGCGCAAGCGCATTGGCAGGCGAGACCTAAAAAGCATGCACAAGCTAGCTGTAAAAATAGCCCACATCAACAAACCTAGCATACCTCCAGGAACTCAACCTGCTTGAAAAAAACACTCAAAAAGGCATGTACGGCATGCCATATTTCACCTTGTGATGTTTGATTAATGATGTAACTCAATTTGGGCTTCCAAAATGACAGTCTGAGGAAGTCCCAAAGGACTCACCAAGCGGCAGTGGGCAGGCATTCAGGGAACTAACTCACCTCATACTTCAGAAGTGGAAGATGGAGTAGTGTGAAAGTCTGCAGAGCTGAAAAAAATAGAACATAAAGTTCTTGAGGTTCTTAGGAGTAGTGCATAGAATAAAGAAGCTGCAGCTATCCCATTATAAGGATTGAAAGCCTGTTGTGCTGATCCTACCCTTGATAGGAAGGCCACTAAATCACCGTTCACAAAAACAAAATCTCTGGGTAAGTGCGCAGGTCCGGTAGCAAAAGTGCCCTATGTCTTGAAGTCCTCAAAATCCAGAAATCTGAGACACAAATCATTGAAACATCATTTCTGGAGGAGTAGAAATCCATGGAACTTCTTCCTGTCTCCTTAAGGAAAGCTCCCTTTCTTAACACTTTCAAATGCAAACACAAACATTTCTTTACTACTAGTAGTATCACCAAGCCTGAAACAATAGAGCTTTTTTCTTCTGTAGCGGATGTTGGTACAACTCTGACAGATCTCCAAGAATGACCAAGGTCGGGGTGTGTATGGTGATGAGGGAGCAAAGGCCACACCCTCTGGGATGAGCTGAGTGTATGCCAGTACAGATTCATCAGAGTGGAGGTGCCCCATTGCATGTCCAGTATGTGTAGTATTGGTCCGCAGTTTTCATTTGTGTAGAGTGGAATCTTTCCTTCGCCTCTGAAACACAAGGAATACAATGTAAGCAGCGGTGGCTCCTCCACTAAGGCAGAGGAGTGTTGCCCCACAGGAAAAATAATGTTATTATCATTTTATTTTTCCCATACTGGCCCAGTTTTGTTAAAGGGGCGGTGCAGGGCTGGGCTCTCAGCCAGCAGGGTGAGGAGTGGTATGTGCACTTAAGTGCGCTTGACGGTTTGGCCAGCTGTCTTGGGCTGGCCCAGCAGTCATGCACAACTTGCATATTCTCCACCCAGGCTGTATTTCAGGCTGGGTGGAAAACATGTACAGGTTCATACACCGCATCTGAGCTTCGGTGCTCGGACCAATCACAGCGCTGCTATTGGCTGCCTTGTGATTGGCTAGAAGAGTCTGGAGGCCTGTGCGCTTCCTGTTCCTGCGTCATCCACGGAAGAAGAACGGAGGAAAGTCGGCAGCGGGCAGGTAAGTGACATTTTCTTTTTTTTAAACACCTCACCACCTGCCCTCACCCCCGCCTGCCGCACCACCACTGCCCCATAGCAACAGACACTGAGTATAAGTTTCCTTACAATTAGAGGCTGCCCTTTCCCCTCTAACCACATGTACCTATGTATCTCAGCGTTCCATACTTCCTGACAGGGGTTATCTATGCTGGAATTTAAAACTCCCCTCTGTGACTCATTTGCCTCCGTATCATCGAGGTGGATGGTCCTACACTGGAACTCCATGTCTGGCGTCCATTTATTATTGATGAAGACAGACACACCAAAGGCCACCCTGGGACTACAGAGGAAAGCTGGAGCGGATGTGTTTGTGTACTGGTGCGGTGGATTTGCTACCTCTAAGAATCTCTTTTCGGGAAAGTCTTGGGGCAAAAAGTATTCTCCCCGATGGTGCCCCGCCTGCGTATCCTATCTAGTTCTGTTTGAATCTCGCTAGGCTCGGTGTAAAGGTATAGTGAGATGTGATAGGTCTCGTATCGAGCTTTGTTTACTACTACTCTATGGGATTCTACTCTGTTGGGTGTATCTTTGCCCTAATCCTACCTAGGTACAAGTGGAGGAGGCATTTTGCTCTTTTGGGGGCTGTCTCTTGAAATAAATAAAGCCTGTCTGCGCCTACTTCATGTGGTTTCAGAGAACATAGATAGCATGACTTGGCTGATGTCTGGGCACTCAGGGTGGTCATGTGCTGATACCAAGTGCTTTGTAAGAGTGCACTGCGTAGTGCGTGTGGAATACTAGTGTTGGGTCAAGTGTAGTTGAAAGTGGTGTGGGAGAGGCCTCTGCATAAGTGTTGTAGAAATGTCGGGATAGGCTCCATTTGACTAAGCAGATTTCTGGCTACAGATGGATGCCGCAAACTCATACTAAACAGAGGGTATACAAAGGTACAGTAATACGTAACTTTTTAAAAATTGTAGGTGTTGGGTAATTTCTGGAGGAGCCACTGTAGTCTTTTGGTGATGGGGGATTTCTTTTGCTTTGGCTAAAGTGCTAAAAAGAGTTTGTTTGCAAATGTCTGTAAAAATACACAGTCCGTGGTCTTTGACTTCCACACTTGGTAACGGATGGGGTTCTGAAAGTAGTCTCTGCAGAGGTGGTGGGCCGCTGCAAAGGTGGTGCACTTGTGGCTCGACTTAAGACCTGTTGGATAAGAAATGTTGTTTGTAGGTTAATTTAGAAAAACATGTATCCTTGTAAATCATCCTAAATCAACCTATGGGTTTCCTCAGCTATTACTTTTTGGGGTTTTGCTCGCTTTTTTATTGTTATTCGTGCAATTTTAGTGGAGTACCTGAAGGTGGCCCCAATTTTCTTAATTATTTAAAAATTCAGTGGTGAATGGTTATTCATGGGTCACCTGGATCTTTTACTCATAATTCATCGTTTCTCCCTCCTCACCACAGAGGGAAGGGACGGCTCAGATGGCGCGAGATCTTGTCTACTTAGCTTCTTGTAATGGGTGTCGTCAGTTTTGTAGCCTCCTACCTTCATTAATATGCACTGAGGTAAATTTATTGATGCAGGTGGTGTCTTTTGACCTATGCTTGCGCGTGGCGATGTAGAAGAGGGGGTGGATCACAATTGGATGTTTGTTAATGCTTTCACCGTGCTTTGAGGTCATGTGTCTGCCCCGCTAGCTCTTGTGCGAGGCGTTCAGTGTGATTCTCCCCTAGTGGTTCCAGGTGTCCTGGTCACACCCTTTACTCTAGAGACTTCTTTTCGGCTAGTTTTGGTCTACTTTTTTGCAGGTTTTTTGGGCGCTTCCCTAGGTTCTTATGTAATTTGGTTATTTCCTTTGTCGTTTACCGGGGGTGGGTCAGAGAAGTGTCCCGCGGCCCCATGTGTTTCTGCTGTGGTGGTGTCTGAGAATGGACTTACTTGTTCCTCTAGGCAGGGTGTATAAGGCCTTGTGTGCTGTCAGCTTGGTTGCTAGGCTTGGTACAGTGATGAACCTATTTCTGAGTACCTCACATGGAGCTGTGAAGCAGACCTTTCCCTTTCCAACACCCCCTCTCCCTTTGACTAAGCCCCACCCGTGATTTTTGGGCCTGCTGTCTCCAGCTGTGGCCAGAGAATTCCAATCTTGGGACACACTATCTTCAATGTTTTGGAGGGACATGACCCAACTAGCAGGCTTTGGGTGTTTTGGAGAACTTTGAGAGACAGGAGGAGACAGGATGTTGCTCAGTGGAGAGTTCAGTGCAAGGCCTGAACTTCGTCAGATTTCGCTCAATGCGGGTAATGGACTGGGATGATCGATTGCTCTGATAAGCTCCCTACTGACTAGGCACCATGCACTGGTTTGTGAATTGTCGGATTTTAATGGGGGGCACAATTATCCAAAGCACATATGAAATCTGTCTCCCGATACTGGAACATCGCCTTGTTTGAAACCAAAAAGTGTCCTCCATTGGCCTGGTCGGGATTCCATGCCATGAGGGAATTTTGGTCTTGGGCTTGAGGCCCAAGAATGGGGACCCTTTGATCGCGTAATAGGAACCCATACCAACTGGACTTGGATGATGGGACCTGGGTGTCTGTTTTTATGCACTGGTCGGAGGAGCTGCCCTGGCACCTCCTCAGACTGCCCTCCTCCCGGGGAGTGGCCAGCCAGCCCCGCCCTGGGGGATCAGCCGTAGAGTGCGGCCTAGGCTCCTCGGGCACCTGAATGGTGGACTCTAGAGCGAATTCATGATCAACAAAACATACTGCGCCCTGAGTTTCCCGAACGCAAGTAAAGACTTGACATTTCTAAAAGTGTATTGAGGTGTGCGTGAAGTGTATGTTCTGTATTGGGAATTTAAATCTACTGCGTATTTGAGTTTTGTGTTGGTGTAAAGGTATTGCCGCCCCAGACAGTTACCCCTCCCTGCTGTGGTTGCCACCCCTGTCCCTGTTGGGCTGGGCTCCATGTCTGCTGCTGCTTTGGCAACATGTTCGGTCAACCACCTGGTCCTTGTTTCAGTGGTGTGGTCGCTAACTGATTTGCTGTGAGTGAATGTAAGGTGCATTCGGGTTGGCCGGGGTTTGATTTTGTGTATGGGGATTTTGCGGGGACTAGCCTAGGCTTATCGATCGTTGCTCATGATACGCTTTAACTGGCATCGGTCAGCCATTGCCAGCATCCCGGACCTCTGCCGTTTGTACTAGTTTTTCATGTCCTTTCCTGTTTCTTTTAGTAGTAGTGTAAAATGTGGACCTGTATTTGTAGCGAGGATGTGGTGTCTAATCCTACTACGCTGTCTAGTCCACTTTGAATTTCCGTGGGCAGCACCCTTTTTGAGCATGTTATAGAAGAATGAGGTCTAGGGTCCTGTGTCAGTCCATGGCTGTCCTATCTCCTGCCCCCATCATTCCCTCATTCTGTCCAAAAAGTCTGTTGAAGTCTCCCCAGGTTTCATGCTTTCTGCTGTCAATTCTCCTACATCTGGGCAGTCAGGGATAATTTCCATCAGGGCTGTCCATATCTTGTGCCTTAACGAAGTGAATGCGGCCCGTCATGCTCGGTGTTGGTCAGCGTGACAGCTGGGATGCGGGCTCTGGTGAACAACATGTTGGTCTGCTCCCTGATGAGGCTGCTGAGCTGACTTTTGGCATCGCCTACAGATTTATTCCTGTGATGTTTTTCTCAAGACACAAGATCCATTTTCCTGCCACGTCCATCAATGAGGGCAGTTTAGCCCTTAGCCCTTCCCATGGCACATAGATGGTCCCTGTTGTGCCCTTTTGCAGTAACAGGCATATTTTGGCTTGAGGCAGCTCTGCTGGTTTATCCTCAACGTATTGCTCCCATCGTCTCAAGCAATTCTGCATGTAATGGAGATTCCATTTGGGATCTCCCCCTCCGTGCTGGAGGCAGTCTTATGCGACAGCCATATCCTCTGGTTATAAGGATCCCTCCTCCAGCCAGGGTCTATCAAATCGACCCTTCCTTTTAGTCCAACGGGCTAGCAGGTGGCAAAAGGGTCATGCAAAGACATCACTTTCTTCTCTAGTCACTATATCTCTGTGGGTCAGTTTGTCTGACTGGCACGTTAGCTCGGAGTTGGAAACACCTTCATCACTGCTCTCCTCAAGTGTGCGTAAAGGGGCAATGTTACTTGGGGGGCGTGGCTTGGACACCACCGGGCATGGACGCTTGAGCTGAGAGCTCCGCGCTTGCCTTGATATTTATCCTGTAATCACCGTTACCCTGGTGATGTCCGTGGCTTGAGGGGGCTCCCTAGGGCTGAGGAGTGCCCCGCGAGCTATCCGGAGGTCGGGAGGTAGCTTGATGACACCACCGGCCCGACGATTCGTACCGGCCCTCGAGGGAGGGTTCGGCCATCTAGGCGGGACCTACACCGTGACCCTCAGCCTCGAGTGGATTGGAAGCCGCCGCGGAAGAAGAGCGGGCCGGCCGCGATGGAGCTCGGAGCTGGGGGTTGTGTCACTGGCCGCTGGTCGGAGGGCGGAGCCGCGACGGACCATATGCCGGTTGGTGTTGCTGGCGCTGGGGAGAGTGAGGACCCTAGCTGCTGGGCTACGGTGCATCAATGGACCTGCAGAGCGGTGCGGAGGCTGCCACGGAGGACCGTTAGGCTGCGGGAGCGGCTGCAGCCTCGGTGAGGGCGGACTGGCTGGCTTAGGTGCGGAGTCACCAACCCCCGAAAGGGGGTTCATACCTGCTGTGTCGGCCGCTCTGGTGCAGGGACTCTGCCTCACTGGGGGTCTGTGGCTGGAGGTGGCCTCTAACTGGGGCGACCTGAGGGGAAGCGACGGCAAATGAACTCGCACCGTGGCGCATTGCTGGAGCCTTCCCCCCCATCCGGCCGGGGAACCATCTGCGCCACGGAGTGCTCATTGAGTGGTGGCACCGTGAGAGGTGGAGGTGCCAGTACCCCGGAACTGGTTGCGGGGAGTGTGAGGCTGTGCCCTCCATTGGGCCGCCGTGGCCAGGATCTACCATCGTTGATGGGACAGCCTTGAGGGGAACGGCGGTGTACGGGACCTGGTAGGGGCGCACTGGAGGAACAGCGAGCCGGAGGGCGGGCTTGAGCGGCCAGAACTGAAGAAGACCGCGACGCTGGGTGGCCGAGGCACACCTCCCACGAAAGCCATTTGCCCCGCATCAGAGGGGGAGCTTAGAACGCAGACCGGCAGCGCCTGTGACTGATTTGGCCGGGTTACTGCGAGGACATGCCATACCACGGGGGAGGCAGCCTGGCCGGAGAGACCTCACCTCTGGAGGTGTTGGGGGCCTCATCTGTGGTGCAGGTTCTTGGGGTTGTGGCACCTGGCGTCTTGGGGTGCCTGCTCACGACCGAAGGACAGTGGGGTGCCTAGGGCTGACAGGGTCCGGTCAGCGTTGAGTGGCAGCGGCAGGCAACCTGTACCTACCCCTGGGCCCCTGGGGACACTCGCCACTGAATCTTGGTTGCCGATCATCTTTGCCGGGAACTAGGATTTCGAATATGTGGAAACTGCGGCCGAAGCCTGGGGCTCCGCCCCTTGACGCTGAGGAGGCCGCCACAGAGAGCCACGACCAGGGTTCAACTGGAACTCCAGCGATGGGGTTACAACAGCAACAGATGGACCAAATATTGGAGGCCATTTTGGACACAAAAGAGGCGTTGCGCCATGACATAGCGCAAGTGTCGACAAGTCTGGGTTTACTGTGGGCAGACCATGGGAAATTGGTGGACCGCGTCAAACACACTGAGCTTTCCCTGGAAGTGCTGGAGCCGGCTCAAAAGGCGGCAGACGTGGTGATTGGAGATTTATTACGGAGGGTGCAGCAGCTGGAGAAAAAGGCCGAGGATGCTGAAGGGCGCAATCGGCGCAACAACATACGAGTGGTGGGGCTGCCTGAAAAGGTTGAGGGAGACTGCATGGTTTCGTATTTGGAGGCCTGGCTGCGTGATGTGGTTGTCCCAAAGGCTTGTCGCAGTTCTACACGTTGGAAAGGGCTCATTGTGTGCCGGCCGGCCCGCCGGTTCTTGGCCGGCCCCCTCGACCTGTGGTGGCACGCCTGCTGAACTTTAAGGACCGTGACGCTATCCTTCAGAAGGCCCGGGTGTCGGGCCCTTACCGGGTGGACAATGCATCCGTTTCCATTCACCCTGACTACTCCTATGAGGTTCAACGCAGCCAATTTTCCTTTCTGGCGGTCAAGAAGGCCCTTTGTGAGGAGGGCAGACAGTACTCTCTTCTATTCCCGGCTCGTCTGAAAGTGATGGTTGATGGGAAGACGTCCTTTTTTGATACGCTGGATGCTGCATGGCACTGGCTAGAAGAGTACCGGGCTGGAGCTGATGGCTTTCAGGGGAAGGAGATGACAGCGGAGACCTGACCGAAACCCCGCAGGAGCCGACGAACTAGAAAACATGCAGCGAGAAGCCAGACGCCGTCGACATCGCAGACGGATTTGGAAAGACAGGCGGCCCTTCAAGCGGTCTCCGCTATATCCGGAGCGGCGGCTGCTGCCCCACGGACGGACTCGGGCTCTCTGCAAGGATCTGAGGAGGAGGAATCGGAGGGCTTCGGTGACGGCTTCTAGACCGGGCCTCATGTCAACCCGCGGACTGCTGATGGTTTATTGGACGAATGACTTTTCCCAGCTTCAGTCTGTGTACAGTAAGAGGGTGGACTCATGATGGTGCATCGGGGTGGTGGGGGGTGCGGCTGTAGCCCGAGGACAAATGCCGGGGGGCCTACTCTACTGTCTCCGGGATCCGGAGGGGGAGCAGCGATTGCTTGGAAGGGGACTCCTTCGGGGTGGGGCACTGCTAGGGGGATTCCATTTTGGAGGTTGAGCGTAGTTGGAAATGCAGTGGGATCGCTGTTCTGCTTGATTTGGTGTAGAGCCACCCCCTCTACCTCACGTTAGTTGTGAGACTCTGGTAGCTACCAGAGTACTCCCTTTAATTGGGAGTGGGTTTGGATGGGTAACTATGGTTTAGCACCTGTTCTGGGGAGAGGAGGGATGAGGGTTTGTTGGAGATGTTCTGGATTCAAGGGGTTTGTCAGTGTGCCCTTTAGGCTGAAAGGGATTTTGCTCTGTTGCTTGCTCCGATATGGCGACCCAACTTGAGTTGAAGTGTATTACCTGGAATGTGCGAGGGCTGAACTCCATGAGGAAGCGCTATAAGGTGCATGCGTATTTAGTCCGCAGGGGGATTCAGGTGGCCCTTCTACAGGAAACACACATTGATCAGGCTGAGGGGCGGGCACTGCAGCGAAGATGGAGGGGCCAACTGTTTTACACCACTTATTCAGCATTTACCAGGGGGACTCTGGTTTGGGTGCGGTCTGATGTTCCCTTCCAGCCTTTGACCACGGTGGTAGATCCAGAGGGGAGATTTACTGCAGTTCTGGGGTGATTGGACGGTAGAGATGTTACATTTTGCAGTGTGTATGCTCCGAATGTAGACCAGGCTGCGTTCTTCCCACGTTTATCTGGGAAGCTAGCGTCATTCTTAGCAGGCACGGTGTTCCTGGGAGGTGATTTTAATTCCATCACGGATGTGAACTTGGACCGATCCCATCCCCCGTTGGCCCAGTCTGCGGTACATAGGTTATCGAAGGTGAGGTGGGAGTGGCAAAGCACCTGGGGGCTAGTTGATGCCTGGCGGACACACCATCCCATGGATAGGGATTACTCGTTCTATTCGGTACCACATGACTTGCACGTACGACTTGACAGTATTCTGTGCTCCCCGGGAGCTCAACAACTGATCCGGCATAGTGAGTACTTAGTGAGGACAATCTCTGATCACAACCCTTGCATGATAATGGTACAGTGGTTTAGGCAGCGTCAGGCGATTCCCACGTGGCGCTTCAACCCGATGAGACTAGAGGACCCTGTTTGCAGCACAGATGTCGGAGAGGGTATTGAACATTACTTTTCAGAGAACTCGGGGACGGCGTCGAGTAGGGCCCAGGAGTGGGACGCTTTCAAAGCTGTGGTAAGAGTAGTGTGTATCTCATCCACTACGGGAACTCGCAAAACGATAGAGCGGGAGGAAGACCACCTACGGAAGGCAGAGAAGGATAGCCATACGAGCGCAGCAGGGCAGGAGGCAGTTATAGCGGCGCGCGAACAAGTGGCCACTCAGGTTGAACGGCTACGTTGTTTTTACTATAAAGAATATATGGTGCGGGCCCACGCGGAAAGGGATAGGGTTGGGAAACTATTGGCCTGGCTGGCTAACCCGGCAGCCAGGGGCTCCCCGATTGTGTCGCTCACAGCGGTGACGGGGGAACTAGTGTATTCCCAGAAAGAGATTAATGATCAGTTTCTGGCCTATTACACGTAGCTTTATCGGAGTACGATGCGGGAACTGCCTGATGGCATCGAGTACTTCCTAACTGTAGCGCAACTCCCGCGGTTAGACCCTGAGCAGGGGAACAAGCTGGGCAAGGACATCTCACTAGGAGAGATCCGTACAGCGATAAAGCATATGGCCAGGCGTAAGACGCCTGGCGCGGATGGCCTCCCGGTGGAATTTTACGCAAGGTATGTAGATCTCCTTGCGCTGCGTTTACAGTCAGTGTACAGAGAGGCATGGGATCTGGGTAGACTACCACCCACTACCAGGGAGGCGATCATAGTGCCGCTGCTGAAGCGAGGCGGGGACCCCACTTCTGGGACGGCTTATCGGCCGCTTTCCATGCTAATGGTGGATTACAAAATCCTAAGCAAGATCCTTGCCACGCGCCTTTTGGACCACATGGGTTTGTTGGTGCACCCGGACCAGGCAGGTTTCATCCTGCCAGGAAAACAGCGACGTGTATACTCCGGCTGATTCGGATCATGGGTGATGGCCGCGATGGGACACCGAATGCAGTGGTGTTGTCGGTTGATATTGAGAAGGCCTTTGACAGCGTGGAATGGCCATACTTGTTCCGCGTCCTGAAGGAATTTGGTCTTGGGGACCCCTTTGTACGATGGACTGAACTGTTATATAGCTCCGCCACAGCTAGGGTTCACATGGGGCAAACTGTATCGACAGCATATCAGGTGGGGAGGGGCACCCAGCAGGGTTGTTCCTTATCACCATTATTGTTCGCTTTAGCGATCAAACCATTGGCCGTACATGCTAGACAGGGACGGGCTTATGAGGGTGTTTGGTTGCGGGGAGCGCTCCACTACATATCCCTATATGCGGATGATTTACTGCTGAACCTGGCAGATGCAGATGAATCCCTACAAGGAGCCAGAGCCCTGCTTCGGGAATTTGGCCACATCTCGGGGCTACAGGTGAACTGGAGTAAGACCTGTCTGTTCCCCTTGGCCCCGGGGGGCCGGAGACCCCTGACGGTAGGGGAATTGCGATGGGAGCCTCAATGTTTTCCTTACTTAGGGATCCGCATATATCACACTCAGCCCGACCTTTTGGAAGGCAATGTGGTCGGAGCAGTGAGGGGGCTCCGGGGCAGCATGGAGTTTTGGCGAACCTTTCCCCTGTCGGTGGCCGGGAGGGTAGCATTGTTAAAGATGGCCTGGATCTACCATTGTTGGTGGGACAGCCTTGAGGGGAACGGCGGTGTACGGGACCTGGTAGGGGCGCACCGGAGGAACAGCGAGCCGGAGGGCGAATTGAGCGGCCAGAACTGAAGAAGACCGCGACGCTGGGTGGCCGAGGCACACCTCCCACGGAAGCCATTTGCCGCGCATCAGAGGGGGAGCTTAGAACGCAGACCGGCGGCGCCTGTGAATGATTTGGCCGGGTTACTGCGAGGACATGCCATACCACGGGGGAGGCAGCCTGGCCGGAGAGACCCCACCTCTGGAGGTGTTGGGGGCCTCATCTGTGGTGCAGGTTCTCGGGGTGGTGGCACCTGGCGTCTTGGGGTGCCTGCTCACGACCGAAGGACAGTGGGGTGCCTAGGGCTGACAGGGTCCGGTCAGCGTTGAGTGGCGGCGGCAGGCAACCTGTACCTACTCCTGGGCCCCTGGGGACACTCGCCACTGAATCTTGGTTGCCGATCATCTTTGCCGGGAACTAGGATTTAGAATATGTGGAAACTGCGGCCGAAGCCTGGGGCTCCGCCCCTTGATGCTGAGGAGGCCCCAACAGCGAGCCACGACCAGGGTTCAACTGGAACTCCAGCGATGGGGTTACAACAGCAACAGATGGACCAAATATTGGAGGCCATTTCGGACACGAAAGAGGCGTTGCGCCATGACATAGCGCAAGTGTCGAGAAGTCTGGGTTTACTGTGGGCAGACCATGGGAAATTGGTGGACCGCGTCAAACACACTGAGCTTTCCCTGGAAGTGCTGGAGCGGCTCAAAAGGCGGCAGACGTGGTGATTGGAGATTTATTACGGAGGGTGCAGCAGCTGGAGAAAAAGGCCGAGGATGCTGAAGGGCGCAATCGGCGCAACAACATACGAGTGGTGGGGCTGCCTGAAAAGGTTGAGGGAGACTGCATGGTTTCGTATTTGGAGGCCTGGCTGCGTGATGTGGTCACCCCGAGGGCTTGTCGCATTTCTACACGTTGGAAAGGGCTCATTGTGTGCTGGCCGGCCCGCCGGTTCTTGGCCGGCCCCTTCGACCTGTGGTGGCACGCCTGCTGCACTTTAAGGACTGTGACGCTATCCTTTAGAGGGCCCGGGTGTCGGGCCCTTACCGGGTGGACAATGCATCTGTTTCCATTCACCCTGACTACTCCTATGAGGTTCAGCGCAGCCGATTTTCCTTTCTGGCGGTCAAGAAGGCCCTTCATGAGGAGGGCAGACAGTACTCTCTTCTATTTCCGGCTCGTCTGAAAGTGATGGTTGATGGGAAGACGTCCTTTTTTGATACGCCGGATGCTGCATGGCACTGGCTAGAAGAGTACCGGACTGGAGCTGATGGCTTTCAGGGGAAGGAGATGACAGCGGAGACCCGACCGAAACCCAGCAGGATCCGACGAACTAGAAAACATGCAGCGAGGAGCCAGATGCCGTCGACATCGCAGACGGATTTGGAAAGACAGGCGGCCCTTCAAGTGGTCTCCGCTATATCCGGAGCGGCGGCTGCTGCCCCACGGATGGACTCGGGCTCTCAGCAAGGATCTGAGGTGGAGGAATCGGAGGGCTCCGGTGAGGGCTCCCAGACTGGGCCTCATGTCACCCCGCGGACTGCTGATGGTTTATTGGACGAATGACTTTTCCCAGCTTCAGTCTGTGTATAGTAAGAGGGTGGACTCATGATGGTGCATCAGGGTGGTGGGGGGTGCGGCTGTAGCCCGAGGACAAATGCCGGGGGGCCAACTCTACTGTCTCCGGGATCCGGAGGGGGGGGGGGGAGCAGCGATTGCTTGGAAGGGGACTCCTTCGGGGTGGGGCACTGCTAGGGGGGATTCCATTTTGGAGGTTGAGCGTAGTTGGAAATGCAGTGGGATCGCTGTTCTGCTTGATTTGGTGTAGAGCCACCCCCTCTACCTCACGTTAGTTGTGAGACTCTGGTAGCTACCAGAGTACTCCCTTTAGTTGGGAGTGGGTTTGGATGGGTAACTATGGTTTAGCACCTGTTCTGGGGAGGGGAGGGATGAGGGTTTGTTGGAGATGTTCTGGATTTGAGGGGTTTGTCAGTGTGCCCTTTAGGCTGAAAGGGATTTTGCTCTGTTGCTTGCTCTGATATGGCGACCCAACTTGAGATGAAGTGTATTACCTGGAATGTGCGAGGGTGGCGCTACCACATTTGCTTTATTTTTTTCGTACACTGCCTGTGTGGATCCCAACGTCTTTTTTCCGGATGCTTCGGGCCCTGACTATAGGGTTAATTTGGGGCTCGGGCAGACGGCGGGTCGCACTGTCTACCCTGATCGACCAAGGGCGGAAGGGGGATTAGCGGTCCCCGACTTTGAATGGTATTATCTGGCGGCTCAACTGCAGTGGCTCACGCAGGCAGTGGCTCGTGAATTTAGAGGCCCGGATGGGCCACAGGGCAGGGTAATTCCCCGCCATGTGTTATCGTTCATAGTCCTCCAGCAGAAAACCAGTCTCAACCAGCTTACCCTCGAGGAGTGCACTCTCCGATCATGTTGGATCCGATGCCAGAAACGAGCATGGTTTTCTTGCCCTTATGCCCCGGAGATCCTGCTGGGCATGTGCACAACCCTCCCACATGGAGGGGATTGGTCGGCGCTGGCTGGCTGGGAGGAGCTTGGTGTCCAAATGTTGGGGGACCTGTATAGAGATGGAGCTCTCTTATCTTTCCACGAATTGCAGAGTGCTTTTGACCTGCCGCGGGGACACTATCTGTTGCATGCTGCTCTGGTGGCAGGAATTCAGAGGCAATGGAAGATGGGACTATTGGAACCCCCGACTTCACTGGGCTGCCAGTATATCACCATGGTGGCGGGTACGTTCAAAGCGATTACGTGTCTGTATAGGCGACTATCGACCAAGCAGCTCCAACCCCTGGATGCCCTAAAAGGCAAGTGGAAGACGGATATTGGCAAGCCCATACCTGAGACGCCGGCCTCAGTTGTTGAGAAGGGCCTGGAAGGGCACACGCAACGCCAAGTTCCAATTGGTTCAATTCTTTACATTACACAGGGCCTATTTAACCCTGGTTAAAATTTTACAGTTTTTTGGGGTATCTCAGTCACTGTGTCCCCGATGTAACACTGACGGGGCAGACTTTGGTCATATGTTTTGGTCTTGCATAGGGTTGGGATCCTACTGGGAAGAGGTGGTGGCGTGCTTGAATCAGGCGACGGGCGCACAATAGAGGCGGAGATGGGACTTGTCTCTTGCTTTGGTTCCCGCACACCCCCAGCACTAAAGTTTCCAACAAGTTTTGTGATTTGGTGTTAATACTGGCGAAGAGGGAGCTTACCATGCATTGGAAATCGAGAGCAGGACCTAATTTTCAGAGGTGGAGAGCAAGCTTCCTAAATTGGGCGGGTAGTGAAGGGACACTTCATCTGCAACTAGCTAGGCGTACTGCTAACAAAAAGACATTGGAGGCAGCAAGGGCATGGGGGGCTTTGGTGGCAGAACTCCAAATCTCCACCAGGGAGGAGGAGGAGGGTGAATAGGATGCAGAGCCAGGTCAAGGTGAGGGAACAAGAATGGAAGAATAATGAGGAAGAGGAAGGGGATAGAACACCTGATAACATCACGGAAGGGGGCAATCTTGCACATTCTAGGTTGGTAATACTAGTGAGCCAGGGCGGAGACACCAGAAACGTAGACTTAGTCGACGGAACTTCCTGTTTCTCCCTTCCCTTTTGTCCTTGTTCCTGTTGTATAGGCCGGAGATGGGACAGTTTAGTATAGATTGGGGGGGGGGGGGGGGGTAGGCCAGGGCACACTGACAGGGGGGGTGGGGGTAGAGAGGGAGGGGGGTTGATTTAGTAGGTAGAAGCTGATGTTCATGGATGTCACATAGTATACACCAGGATTGGTGGACCATCTGCGTAATGGTCATACAAGAGATAACTGAATGGTGGGTGTTTGAGGTTTTGGAAACAATAAAAATTCTTTAAAAAAAAAAAAGGGGGCCATGTTACTTCTCCTATGCCTTATTTGGGTTTCAACCAGGCTACCTTGATCCCTTATTTCTAGGTCGGCCCTCCTTCTAAACTGATGATCTGGTGAGGCTCCGGTTGACTTTGTGGACCTGCAGATACCGGACTTGCGTGTTCTGAGATGGGATTTATTTATTTGAAAAGTTTTATAAAGCACGATCATGATCCAAACAGGTATTGGAGCACCGTATAAAGGAAGGTATGTGGCAAGCGGTAAAAACATGAGTACAGAACAAAATAGAACACAAGAAGTAACTAAGAAAAGTTCCAGCAAGCAGTACATCAAAAAGAACATGTTAGTGGGATCTGATCTGATGGAAGAGCATTCCAAATTCTTGGAGCAAGACCATAGAAAGCACGGTTGTATGTTTGTTTCCTATTGAAATTAGGGGGTTTCAAAAGGAGAGTATTAGAGCTTCTTAAGTTCCGACTCAAGCCAGATAGCTCAAGTTATTTTGCCAGGTAGACGGGGGTGTTGTAATGAATAGCTTTGTGTGTCAGGCAAGCTATCTTGAAACAGATCCTTGCTTCAATGGATAGCCAGATAAGCTGAATTAATTTAGTAGTGATATGGTCATGTTTTCTGGATCCTGTGATAAGTCTGGCAGAAGCGTTAAGAGTGCCTCTTAGCGGAGCCAATCTAGCTTTAGGTAGGCCAGCTAGGGTCGCCAAACCATATTCCAAGCATGAGATAACTAGGGATTGGACTGCTGACTGGATGTCCACAGGAGGTAAGAATGGCTTGATTTTCCTTAGCGTGTTGAGCTGATGATTGGCTCTCCTTGCATATTTAGGTATTTGTCCAGGGTGATACCTAAAGATCTAGCAGAGTCAACAACATGAGGGGTGATGTTGAGTGCAGAGAGTTGTTTGATCCAGTCTTGGGTAGGAGCCAAGTGGTTGCGGGGGGCAATCAGAAGGAATTCTGTTTTGAGGGTTTTTACCAGCAGATGATTATGGGTTAGCCAATGTTGAGTTTTCAGAAGCGCATCATTTAGATTTTTTGTGTCATCTGTAGAGGTGATCTTCAAATACATATGAGTGTCATCAGCATACACATGGTATTGAATGTTAGAGCAGTTCAGAATATCGGAGAGAGGTTCCATGAAAAGGTTGAAGAGCGTGGGCCAAAGTGCAGAACCTTGAGGTACTCCAATAGTGACCAGGGTACCAACGGCAAGTAATTGGTTAACTTTGATTCTTTGGTAAGGTTGCGGTAGTGCAAGAAAGAAGCAAATCAATTTAAGACAGGGCCCAATAACCCCATCCTATGTTGAAGAAGAGCAATCAAGTTTTCATGTTTGATAGCATCAAATGATGGGGACAAGTCAAGAAGGATCAGAAAACAAGGTACATTTTGGTCAAGGGATCTCAAGGCATCATCAAAATGTGAGTTAGAGCTGTTTCTATACTGTGCCCTGCCCTGAAACCTGACTGGTAAAGGTGAAGGAGCTGAAATTTCTTGATGTGGTTGCAGAGCTGTGTGTGGACGCATTTCTGGAGCAATTTAGCTAAAGTCATGATGCTGGCGATCTGATGAAATTGTTGGGATCCGCTAAGTTGGCATTAGGCTTCTCAGGGATGGGAGTGACTTACCCCCTTTTGAGGCCATCAAGGATCCTCCCCTATAAGAGTATTGAATGTTAGAGCATTTCAGAATATCGGAGAGAGGTTCCATGAAAAGGTTGAAGAGCGTGGGCCAAAGTGCAGAACCTTGAGGTACTCCAATAGTGACCAGGGTACCAACGGCAAGTAATTGGTTAACTTTGATTCTTTGGTAAGGTTGCGATGGTGCAAGAAAGAAGCAAATCAATTTAAGACAGGGCCCAATAACCCCATCTTATGTTGAAGAAGAGCAATCAAGTTTTCATGTTTGATAGCATCAAATGATGGGGACAAGTCAAGAAGGATCAGAAAACAAGGTACATTTTGGTCAAGGGATCTCAAGGCATCATCAAAATGTGAGTTAGAGCTGTTTCTATACTGTGCCCTGCCCTGAAACCTGACTGGTAAAGGTCAAGGAGCTGAAATTTCTTGATGTGGTTGCAGAGCTGTGTGTGGACGCATTTCTGGAGCAATTTAGCTAAAGTCATGATGCTGGCGATCTGATGAAATTGTTAGGATCCGCTAAGTTGGCATTAGGCTTCTCAGGGATGGGAGTGACTTACCCCCTTTTGAGGCCATCAAGGATCCTCCCCTATAAGAGAGATTCTTGAATTATCCGGGCCCAAAGTGGAAAAATGGCCAAATGAAGATCTTTGAGAAGCTTAGCGTGTAGAGGATCGCTGAAGTGGTTGGAGGATTTTAGAGACGCCAGAGAATGTGCCAGCTCCGCATCATCTGGGAGCAGGAAAGAATTCCAAGAAGTGCTGTTTTTAGGAGTTTAGACTGTGGGGTAGGAATGTGCACTCTCTGTCTTAGGTACCTCAATGCAAGGGAGCTCAAAGACCACCGGTTTGATGCAGCACATTACAGTTCAAGTTCAATTTTTCTTGCCTTTTCACAAGAAGTGAGCTGAGAAGTCCTCCTCACTGGGGCAGGAGGCCCTGAGTGCCGATATATGATTTGTAGAGTGAGTAGCTTGTTGTTTGATGATCTCAAAATGTTTCTTGAGTCTGTTTTTAGCGGTGCCAAGCTGGGCCCTGAACTGATCTGATTTTACACTTGCGAAAATGTTTGTTGTATGCGCCTCTCATCCTCCTTAACTGATTGATGCTTGTAGTGGGGGGAGAATTTCTCCATAGTTGCTCAGAAAGCCTACGTTTGCAATGTTCCTTATTTAGGGATCCATTAAACAAGGGTTTGGATTGTTTGATCTGAATCCTTTTGAGTTGCTTGGGAGCTATAGAGTTGAAAATACTTGACATGGAGTTGATGTAGTGATCCGTAAGGTCGACCAAGTTAGTCATGTTAGGGGGAGGCTGAAGCAGATCCTTGCTAATGGTAGTTAGATTAATGATGTTGTTGTCTCTCAGATTGCGAACCAGCTGTTTGGTTTTAAGCGGTTTTCTTCGTCTGAGCAGGACCTTTTCCAAGATGTGAAATATTTGGTGATGATCCGACCAATCACAGGGTATAATGTCATTGAGATGTATGGTGTTGTCTCTAGCTATGATAAGGTCAAGGGTAGCGCCCTTATTGTTGGTGGGTTCATTACAGGCCTGAATAAAGTTGAGGTCGGAGAGGAAAGCCTTAAAAGAGCATACTAAGGCATTAAAGGTTAAAATTCCAGAGGAAGATATAGCTAGTGTGAGGGTCCGCACAGGAGGAAACGGACTCCATAATTTACTCTATGAAGAGCAGATTGTCACCTGGTGGATGATATATTGTCTGGAGCACACAGACAATCTTGCCATTGTTCCAGATTTCGGTGACTAGGTGCTAATAGAAGGCCACCAGCACCCTTGGAGCCTGGTTCAATATGAGGCTAGAGCGATGGATGGAAGCAATGCCCCCCCAGTTTGGTGAACAGTCAAAATATTGAGTTTTAAATGTCGAGGAACACTAATATCGAGTCTAAAATATCGGGTTACAAAAATATCAACAGTCAGAATATCATTGACAAGAATAATGAGTTGAAGATAAGTAATATGGTTTTAGAAAATATCGAAGTAAGTAATATTGTTTGCAAAAAGTATTGTTGTTAAAAATATTGTTGTTTTATTTAGTGTTATTTATTTTTGGGTGTATTTTAAATATATGTGTTCTATGTTTTTGTGTTAGTATTGCATTTGTTTTTGAATATACGTGTTTAATTTTTAGAAGTTACAAATTTTTTTAAAGTAAATTTTGTGTTTTAGTTCTGTAGCGGGTTGTGGGTTTATAGGGGAATAGGGTGGGAAGTAATTTAATTATAATAAATGTCATAATAATTTTGAGAAGTTATAAAAAAAATTTATTACATTTTGTGTTTTTGTTCTGTAGCGGGTTATAAGTTCATGGAGGAATAGCATGGGAAGTAATTTATAATAATTAATTCATAAATAATTATTATTAATGAATATTTAGGTAATTAATATTTTATATTATTATTGTGTTAATTTATTTATTATTAATTGGTTGTTAATTAATATTTAATATTTGGTAATTCTCTTTATTGTGGTATTTTTTTAAGGAGCTGTTGTGGGTTTATAGGGGAATAGGGTGGGAAGTAATTTAATTATAATTAATTAAATACTATTTTTTTGTTAATTAAAATTTAAGTATTTATTATTTTATATTGTTAATTATGGTACCTAATTTGTTATTAATTAGTTACAAACTGGTTGTTAATTATCAATAATTAATCAGTGTATATGTGAATTGTTCAATTTCTTTAGGAGAGGGTTATGTTATGTTATGTTATGTTATCACAATTTATAAAGCGCGACAAATACCTGTAGGTGTCCTGGTGCTGAACCACTATTTCTCTGATAATAGATCAAGAGACCGCTATTAGCGAGTAAAAAGCCATGTTTTCAGTCCTCTCCGAAAGGTGAATAGATTCGGGGGTTGTGGGTTCATAGGAGAGTAGGGTGGGAAGTATTTTAATAATAATTATTTAATTTATATTTTTAATTTTTTAATATTTATGTATTTAACATTTTATATTGTTAATTGTGGTAAATAATGTATTCTTATTTATTTATTCATTTGCTATAATAGGTAATTAATTATTAATTATGTTATTTGTGTTATTTATTTAAGAGCAGGTTGTGGGTTGATAGGGAAATAGGGTGGAACGTAACTTGATTTTAATATATTTAAAAAATATATATTTATAGAAAATTATTTCCAGTTGTTTTTTAGTGTTATTTGTGTTAATTACTTTAATATTGATTGTTTTTAAAGTGCTTGTTAATTATTATTAATTAATTGTTAATTGGTTATGTTAATTGTGTTATGATTTACAACATTGGTGGTGTCATTTATAGGGGAAAATAGTGGGAGGTAAATTATTTTTAATTAATTAGTTGTTTGTTAATTAATGTTTATTATTTTGCTGGAGTGGGATAGTAAATTATTCCCATCTGCTATCCAACACATTCCTTACAGTTGCACTCCCTGGAGTGGGAATAGTAAATTATTCCCCTCCGCTATCCAACACTTTCCCTATTGTTGCACTCTCTGGAGTGGGAATAATAAATGTTACCCCTACGCTATCCAACACTTTCCCTACTGTTGCTCAACCTGGAGTAGGAATAGTAAATTATTACCCTCCGCTATCCAAAACTTTCCCTACTGTTGCACTCCCTGGAGTGGGAATAGTAAATGTTTCCCCTCCGCTATCCTACACTTTCCCTACTGTTGCACTCCCTGGAGTGGGAATAGTAATTTTTACCCCTACGCTATCCAAAACTTTCCTTACTGTTGCACTCACTGGAGTGGGAATAGTAAATTATTCCCCTCCGCTATCCAACACTTTCCCTACTGTTGCACTCTCTGGAGTGGGAATAGTAAATATTACCTCTACGCTATCCAACACTTACCCTACTGTTGCACTCCCTGGAGTGGGAATAGTAATTTTATCCCCTTCGCTATCCAACATTTTCACTACTGTTGCTGTTAATGTAGTGTCAAATATAATTTTAAAAACATAAAAATATTTTAATATTTTAATTTATTTTATATATATTTAATTTTTCATTTTATTTTACCGGTGTATGTATATATATATATATATATATATATATATATATATATATATATATATATATATATATGAATTTTGAATTTTTAATATGTTTCTAACATTTTATAATGTATTCAAATTATTTATTAGTTATTTTAAGTTAATATATATATATTATATTTTATATATATATCTGTTTTTCATTTATTTTTATATTATATTTATTATTCATAGTTATAAACATTTTCTAATAATTTAAACTCTTTTTTTATTATATCTATTATTTGCATTATTTCACACTATTTTTCAAACATTTAAAAAAAATGATATTTTTACCAACAATATTTTTTTCCCGATATTTTTGTACTTACTATTATGAAGATAGGACTTCGATATTTTTGAATAACAATATTTTTTTGATGATATTTTTGTAGCTCGACATTTTTGCTGTTGAGATTCTGTCAATGATCCCTCCAGTTTTAACCAGTCTATCACATCTGATAATGTCATAATCAGGAGGGATTAAGATGACAAGCATTGGGGAGGAGGAGTCATTGAGCCAAGTTTCAGTAGGATCAGGATGTTCAATTGTTGAGTGATGATGAGTTCAGACATATCCGCTGCGTGTTTCACTGCTGATCTGCAGTTGAGAAGCATCAATTTGATGTGAGAGTAGGTAGTGACCGCTTCTATGCGAGACATGGTGATCTGTAGAAGGTCATCACTGCCCGCCACCCTAGCAGTAACGGGACTGACCGCATGCCATGCGGCGGTCCTGCCACCCTAATTATGATGCGACCGCCACCGCGCCGGTTGCATCTGGCGATTTAACCTTGCGGCAGTTGCTGCTAGCTGCAGCACCCGCTTCAATGTGAAATGGCCATGTTGTGCATTTCCCTGCACAACGTGGCAGGCACCGCGCGGTGCGAGTGACAGTGTGGGATAGTGAGAGAGGGCCTATCCTCCCAGCAGTGTTTAACATTAGATGGAAGAGTAGATAGATCAAACCCGCAGGAGGAATAGAGTTCGCAAAAATACTCCATCTTCAGAGAGAAATGTAAGAGGATCTGCAGGTTATCTTTGACAGTAAGGAGATCATGCTTGAGGTCAACCATCTTCTCCTCAAAGAAAGGGAGGCTAATATAACCAGCGTCCAGCCTAGAGTAAGATAATGTATGGAGCCACTTAGGTAGAGGGGAGTTGGAAGATATAAAATCACCATCACCCAAATTGCAGGGGGAGACTAATCTGCGTGAGTTCAGTCATATTATCCACTGGGTGGAGGATTAGCATAAATGACGTCCGGACTCGGTGAAAGAGGTTGAAGAGAAAACCCTTAGAGTAGATAGGTGGAGGGCAAGGTGAGTTTAACCTGGGAGATGGGGGAAGAAATAGGAGAGGAGATAGGAAGGTGAGGGTTAACAGGTGAGGTACTGGGATAAAAAAGTGGTTGCAGAGTAGGAGAAGCACTAGTGTTACGGGTGCTTTGAGTTAGAAAATCCGGGATAACAGGGTAGGGTTTGTAAGTTTAACACTCATTCACAGTGTCGGGGTATGTAACAGTGACTTCGTCAAAAAACCTTAGCCCGCACCTAGTGCATGCTGCCCAATGGCGAGGGGAAAACCCTGTGTGGTACAAGGGACTAAGTAAGCCAGAAAATCTGTCAATATCAGCTCTGGCACAAAGATAGCAATAAATTACGTGGAGAAGAAGGAAAAACTAGACAATCATAGGCCCCTCTTGGCCAAACACAAGCTACACCTTGGGCCCCATTAGGATCACGGGCGGACATTGTCCGCCCGCCACCCTATCGGAGAACGGGACCGCCCGCCATAAGGGCGGTGGTCCCGTGGGGGCAATTGGGATGTGCCCGCCACAGTGGCGGGCACATCCTGTAGATTTAGCATTGTGGCGGGCGGTGCACTCTGCACCGCCCGCCACAATGCTAAAAATGCTTTTTCACATTTGCATATGCAAAGTGGCTGGCACCGCGCGGTGCCTGCCACTTTGCATATGCAAATGTGGGGGGGTACCATATGTACCCCCCCTGTCCTCCCCCACCTCTGCCTACACCAGGAGGGCCCGCAGGGGGCCCCTGCATCAAACACCGCCTGCCTTTCCGTGGCGGCATTGCCGCCGCGGAAAGGCACCTATAGCTGTGCATCGTAATATGGCAGGCGGTGTCCATTGGACACCGCCACCATATTATTGCCTTTCCGCCGCGGTCACAAGGCGACCGGGGCAGAAAACAGGCGGGCGGTGTTTTTCACCGCCGCCATCCCCCCCGCCATCCTAATATGGCGGGGGGCATTTGTGCTTGCGATGTCGGGAGGATTGCCTCCGCCAGCCTGGCGGAGGCAATCCGCCCAACATACCTCTCACTTCTTTCAGATACTACGGGCCCGATTCACAGAACTAACTTAAGACAAAATCCTAAACTTACTACTTTTGGTATTCACAGAAGTTAGGATTTTGTCTTAAGTTTGTCTTAAGACAGACTTAAGACAGACTTAAGACAAAATCCTAACTTAAGTCTGTCTTAAGTCTGTCTTAAGACAAACTTAATACAAAATCCTAACTTCTGTGAATACCAAAAGTAGTAAGTTTAGGATTTTGTCTTAAGTTAGTTCTGTGAATCGGGCCCAACCAGTGTTAGGAAACTGTCAGCACTGAGAAAACACTTTAGACGATTGTGGTGTTAGCCCTATATAACACCCAGGGCCTATGCGTACCTTTTGCGTTACGTCCAGCAGTACAAGCGATGAGGCCTCAACACTGTATCATACCCAGGGGACAAGCGTGCCATCTGTGTCATGCCCAGCGGTGCGAGCTACTAAACAACCATCACATTTCCTAGCGTGTTGGCTATCAAAGACAGGTGACCTCCTCTAGATCGCCTCCAAGGCTGCCTTGCGACTACTCGGTTCGGACGCATGAAGTGGGCAATATGTCAGATTTCTGTCAGTGACAGGGCGCTCTGGTCAAAATATTGCGCTTCTTCCTAGTTTGCCATTCACCAAATGCCGGGTCTCTTACCCACTGACGGCGGCTTCAGAACAGACCTCTGCCTCTGGGATTCAGCAGAACCTTCAATCAATTGCAGCATCTGCTCACCTTGCTTGCTGCACAGATGTGACTCCATTTGGGAGTTGGGTCCTTTTCCTTCAGCTGCAGTCTGGCTCAAAGAACCAATCTCTACTATCTGGCTTGTGAAAATTTTGCTGGAATATGAGTTCACCTTGAAAAACGAAAGCAAAGAGGGTGTGAGGACTGTCTCAACATACCTTCATTTTCAGTGCCAATTTAGATTTTTTTTAGAGAAAGGAGTGCGCGCCTAGTCAGGGAGTGTAAATCAGAACACCTGATAGTGAATGTAGGTGGGTCTTGACCTTGCATGAACACAACAAGGGCCAGTTGGTGAGGTGTCCAGATGTACAGTAATGGGATCGCGTGATCGCTACGTGTACTGTGCACTGATTGACTAAATATTCCTATCTTCATGTGGCATCTAACTTTATGGTGTTTTGGAAATGCGCGCACCCCTCCGGCCATATGTGCTCTATTGGGGCCAGACTCCTGGGACTATTGTGGTGTTCCTGCATATCTGTGGGATCAATCTGTGTTTTTCCTGTTCACATGTTTGTTTGGCTGGATACGTGCCACCCCACCTGTGATCTGTCAATTAGTAGCCTCGGGCCTAGGCCAAGTTATTTCTTACTCAAGGTTGATGGGAAGGTCATCTGAGGAGATTTTCACAACAATGACTTGATCTAATTTTTTTAATATACATGTATTTTTGCGTAGACTAACATCAATTTTAACAGTTCTCTTCTACATACAACTTCCATTTTCTTTTCCGCCCCTTCAACAGGAACATAACCCATATGATACCTGAAATGTTTATCTCTCCTCCCTAACCTTTTGGGCGTATGTATTTTGATAGTAATACCTCCAGTGGCAATAATGATTCAAACAGTGTCTCAGGTACAATGATGTATATTGACCCAGAGTCAACCATTAATTGCACTTTCTTGCCATTAACTATGAAGTCTATGAATCCTATAGGATGGCGGGCGGACTAAGTCCGCCCGCCATCCTATAGGATAATGGGACCGCCTGCCATAAGGGCGGGGGTCCCGTGGGGGGTATTAGGATGCGCCCGCCACAGTGGCGGGCGCATCCTGCATTTTTAACATTGTGGCGGGCGTGCTCTCAGCACCCCCGCCACAATGCTAAAAATGCATGTATGCATTTGCATACACAAAGCAGCAGGCACCGTGCGGTGCCTGCTGCATTGCGTATGCAAATGCAGGGGGGTACCACAGGTACCCCCCATGTGCACCCCCACCTCGCCTTCAACATGGGGGCCCGTAGGGGGCCCCCGGAGTGAAGACCGCCTGCCTTTCCATGGCGGCATTACCGCCATCGAAAAGTTTTAGCCCATACTAATACGGCTGGTGGTGTCTGATAGACACCGCCACCATATTAAACCTTTTCCGCCCCGGTCGCAAGGTGACCGGGGCGGAATAGCGGCAGACGGTCTTTCCGTCTGCCGCGGTTTCCCCCCGTCATAGTAATATGGCGGGGGGGGGAAATGGGTGGCAGGCGGGCAAGGATGCCGGGCGGATCGCCACCGCCCGCATGGCGGTGGCGATCCGCCCGACATCCTAATGGGTCCCTAAGTTTGTCTTTTTGCTCTTGATCCCTTGTTTTTTTCTCTCTCAACACAAAATACTTTTCGTCTATACATACTATTCTTGTTTTTCAGAAATTCCGCCATATTATGGTTAAATTACTTTTTTTGCCATATAATTACAGTAATCTTTATTTGCAGAAAAAACCCTTTAAAATCTTTTTGCATCCCTTATCCTTACTTTCCTTCCATTATACATTTTAATTCACACATCTTTCTTCTCAGCCACGTTTTCATTATCATTTCTTTCATGCAATTGTCCATCTCTTCGACACTCTTTTATAGCAATAACCTCTTGTGCTGCCTATTTTTTAAGCACATAACTTCTCCCGTATATTCTTGTAGTTGCACTGGATACTGATTTGCCCTCTTATCATCTGCTCAGTCATGCCTCCAAAGTTACATTTTACAACCGATACTCTCAATCTTAGTAGAAAGTGATCTACAGTTTCTTAACTTTTCAGTGATTGGGTGTAGAATTTGTAAAACTGCTTCACATTGTTTACTGGTTTCTCATAGTAGGTTTCTAGATGTTTCTTTTCTTCCTTCTAAACATCTGTGATTGAAATTTAGGACTTCCTGTAATTGCTATCCCTGAATTTGTTCCCTCTTACTTTCCCTGGACGACTCCACGAGAAGTAAAATCTTACTGCTTTTAATTCTGATGACATTACAGGGAGTGTATAAAAATCCTACCACAAGTAGAAATAATGCATTCAACACATCATTTGTTGCTGCACCCCAAAATGCCTGTCCATCACATGCTCTCCAAATCATATAATATATGGAGATCAGAACGTGTAAAGAAGGTCCTGATAGTTTCAGAGACTCCTGATCACCTGATAGCTAAGAACTAACATCAGTGCAATTAATTTCGGCGCTTCAGGAAAATTTGCATTTTGCCTGCTGGAAAGCTCAATGTACACAAAAAACATTTATTTTTTGCTGTCATTTGATGCCACCTATTGATGGCACTCTAAGATTGCTGGCTTACTTTGACTTTCGGGAGCAATTACTCTTCAGAACCCCAGCAGCATTAAGTTGGTCTTTGTTGACACTCATAATCACTAGAAAATATATAAATGTGATAAGCAGGTGATAGGTGGAAGGGTTTTATTGCGACAAATGAAATCCGTTAGGCTACCATCTCGGGGAAATCTGATTGTCATTATCTGAATACATTTGAAATAATGCTTTTTGAGTCCTGATGACGCTAGATGGTGTAGATGTATAAATATAAAAAAGGACATTGAGAGGGTGTTTTATCCATTCCCATTTTTTAAAATATAATTTAGGATATTCATGCGCCACAGTGGAGAGTAACATTACTTCTGTTATCCTTCCTCACTATTTATGGCCTGATTACGAGTGGTTCGTTAATTTCCGACCCCTGCGTAAACTTCTATTTGCACAAGAGTCGGAATTAAAGAGTTGAGTGTTATTTAACACATTCGATAAGTATTGGATGCGTTCAATACCTCAACCTTCTCTAAACTTCAGTCAAACCTGCCCAAATTTAACAGGGGAACACCATACTGTATTTACCATATCATGAAGATTTTGGTGCGTTAAACAGCAAAATCTGTATATTATAGGTGCAAATTATTGCACCCGATAAATAAGTACACCAGAGTATCGTTAGTAATCAGGTGCAATACATTGCACATATACTCGTAATCAGGCCCTAAATCTCATAAATCAGTGAAACAGTCTTGACTTTTATGAAGTGACATCATTTCGCCAGTTTAGATGTGGAAACGCATGGCATCACAAATCTTGGATCTCATATGACATCAAAAGAAGTAACCTTTCAGGAGCCATGACGCAGAAGATTCTCAATTGTGTATTTTTTTTAAATACCAACTTTTAAACTAGTGAAAGCTGTTCACCTTTAAAAGACCAGTAGCCAGATTTCTTAAATCGCAGAAATTGGAAAGGAAGTCACGTGATTCGCTAGCAGCAGCCTAGGTGCAGTGACTGCTACCTTTAGCTACCCCTCGAGCGCGTCACAGGTCGTTGCGAAGGATAGATGCATCACGCTGCTTGCCTTTCTGCTGGTATTTTATATCCTTTCTGAGCACATTCTTGGAGCTTTGCACTGAATGGGCTCCAGGCACTGTTCTCAGCTGCCTGGAGCAGATGAGCTGACTGAAATATGTCAAACAGGGAAGAAAGAATGGCCTGCGTCCGCGTGCCTCGTTCTGCCCGCGTCATCACCCGCATGCTGTTAGCAGTGCGGTTAACCCTAGTCCCTGACTATAATGCCTCGCGGTGCACGGCCGCAGGGGAGGAAGCGAGGCGGAACCCAGTATGAGAGAGTAACTGAGGTGTGTGGGCCTGAGTGCTAACCAAAATGTTTTGCTCCGTTTGCATTGGGCCGGATAATCTCTTTCTAAGCGCCTTTTTGCGGCCTCCATGCTGGCTCTCAGCAAAGGGGGCACGGCGAACCGCGAGAGCTGGGTGGGGGAGGGGAAAATATGTGTGGCTGCGGCTTAGCTGGGACTGGGGCGGTGTCAGGTAGTTCCCTGGGCCTTAGTGCAAGCCAGGAAAGTGGGACTAGAAAACCCCCCGTTGGGTAGTAAAACATCATTAAATGGAGTTCAGAGTACCCCTCATCGTCCTGGTGCCACTGCACATGCTGCACTATTGATAGCTATGCCTTTGATGTCAGGCGGGTTGCGTGCTGGAACTAGTTCATCTAAAGGAGGTACTGCGTGATGTCATAGACAGGAGTCCATCGTTTTTTTCTCTCTCTAGTGGTATCGGTGTTTGTGTAACTCGTGAGAGGTAGTGTAGAGATTGGTTACCAGATACAGTGCAACTCACAGCAATCACGATGAACAACGGCAAACGTCCAGCCATATGTGTTCCTTTTAAAAAGAGCAATGCGCAGTCAGTATCACCCTCATTTTGAATCCCACTTCAAACAAAGCCCTGATCGCCTATTCCCATTCGCAAATGCAGGAGGTGTGAAGTGCACACCGACTGGTTTGCACATTGGAATGATATTTGCAATGCAACCCTTGTGTGATTAGGGGCATCAACATTTTCACAATAGCAGAGGGTCGCATAAGGACCTTATGTAATGAATATGAATCAGGCAAGTCACAATTTGTTACCCCTCTGTGAGTGGCTGCAAATAATGAGCTCAAGGCCTGCAAATGGCTGCAGACCTCCATCACTACATTTCCAAATGAGAAAACCAACCTGTGTCCTATAAAGGGATAGGTGCTGCTTTTCAATTTTTTTTTTACTCTTTCGGAATGCATCCAGAAGAGGAGGCAGTAGTCCGGGGGCCACCAGCATGGTTCCCAAAAAAATAAAACATGTAATCTGTCCCAAATGGACAGTCACCTATTTGCAAGTAAAGTATCTCCCCAACTCGTGGGCCACTGTCTGATTAATGGTTTGCAAGTCTACTTTTGGTCGCGAACCAATGATACATTGCATTGTGAATCCGAAATATGAGGGAAACAATTCTTTCATACACCCCTCCTGTTTGTGATTCAGAATGGATCGCAAAAGCTTTTTTTTTTATAAAAGAGCTTTAATACATTCTAAAAAGGCGTTTTGCTGTCTTAAACCCTTCGTTTTTGCGGATCAAAAGCTTTGAAACTACAAAACACCTTTGTACATGAGATGCACAAGCCGATAGATGCCATGTCATCTGCAAATTGTAGACAAGGTTTTTTCCTCACACTAATCGCTCGCCCAGATGTTACCTGAAGACATTGGAGTGAGAAAAAAAGGACTCAAAGTGAAACTAATGTGCAGTTTTACCAGTATGTGAAAAGTAGACCATGTTATAACTCATGAATATATACATTTACTATGCATGCTTTACATCGCATGCTATTACAACGCGGTCATTACAACGACTGCATTGTTACAACGCAAACCCTTACATCGAAAATCATTTCAACGACTTGCTGTATGTAGGGGGCACGCTGGATTTAGGAATAGTATAATTTACTATTCCTACTTCAGTTTGTGCAACAGCAAAGAAGGTGTTGCATTGTAAATCCAACACCTTCTGCCCCCTACAACAGGTCGTTTGCAATGTAATAATTTGCATTGTAACATCGCAGTCGTTGTAACGACCGCCTTGTAATAGCATGCAATGTAAAGGCTGTTTTCCATTCAGAATGAGGGGCATAAACTGAAAGAGAAAAGGTTACATCTCTTGTGAAAACTAGATGTGTATACACATATGACTGAAAAGTTGCCACAACCCTATTCAGAAGCCCATGGGGCAGGCAGGGGTTACTAGCCCCAACCACTGGCGTGGCTTTTTACTCAAGGTGTCCAGGGCCCGAAATTCTATGGGCAGTCCTAGGCCTTTCTGGGGTGGGGAGTAGGTGCAAGGCATACACATATGCAAGACTCAATGTGTAAGCAGTAACCCTAATAATCTGATTGTACAGCCAAATACTCACTTTTGTGATAAAAGTAGTATTTAATACAAGCACACTGGGAGGACTGGGCTTCATCTTCTCGGGCTCCGGCCTTGCGATGTAGGAGTGTCACTCCATCTCACAGTCGACTCTGGATGACAGGCCGGGCAGCCACAGTCTCTGGACAGCCCGCTATGGTGTTGGACGTCTCCTCCGCAGCTTCCTTCACTTTAAGCTAGTGTTACCATGGGGCAGTGGCCTCTAGGTCAGGTCTCTCTTGGTTGGTCCTTCGTCAGTGATCCTCTTGGAACGATGTTCCGGGTCAACAGCCCTAAACTTCATAGTGGACCCCATCTGACATATGGGGGTCACTGTCTTGCTCCACCACAAGGCGAACAACCCAAATCTTCACAGTCCCCCCACCTGGCATACAGACTGACCAACAAGGGCAATAGCCCTAAACTTCACAGCAGCTTCTACCTGGTATACATGGGACACCAACTTACCCTAGCAAGAGTGACAGCTCTAAACTTCATGGTGGCCCCCACCTGCCATACAGAGGTCAGCAACTTTCTATGAGTGGTAGATGGCCCACACTCTCGCAATGGTCCTTACCGAACTGGACGTTTCACACTTCACTTACCAGGATCCAGTCAACAGGTTCCCGCTGAGCTTTGCTCCCTTGTGGTGCTTTCCACCTCCTCCTCACAGGGTCTGCTGGTTTTGGCCGGCCTCCTGAAGGCTTGTTCTGCAGGCTCAAGGCAACTGATCTTGATCTCTTGGGTGAAGGCCTCTCACCCAGCAGTGAGACTAGCAGGTGGTCCAGGTTGCATTAATGCAAAGTCTTGGTGATCACGTTTCCATGCTGAAGAACAGCTTGTAGAACTCATCCATTTTTATAGTCCATATCCAGACACAGATATGATTTAGTATCTAATCCTTTGAAATTTGTGTTGTGGGTGCCGACTCCTTTGAAGTGCCCTCTTCGCTGTCCTTTCCAAAGGGACAGTCTACCACAACAGGGGCCTCTTCAATTCTGATTGACCCAGAATGAAGTCAGAGGGAGTAAACTGGAATCACACCTGGCTGTCAGTCTCCTGTAAAACATGCTGCCCAAAGATTCAAACGCTTAAACATTTGCCTATGATGTTGTTTGCTGGTCCTACAGTGCCAACCTTATCAGACCGACAATCAGCTTATATAGGCACCACTGAGCACTAACTCTTCTCTAAACGAAAGACCTTTGATGTGCAAGAAGGATGCTCTCCTCCTCTTCCTTCAGTATTAGTGCTGTCACACTAGTCCTCAGTAAGGTCACCAATCCACAACTTCTGTCTAGGGTTGCAGTCCTCTTTTCTATTTAGCCTATCCAACCCCTGCACTTCCAAAAAGGAATCCCCAGGCCTCCATATTATGTACCCTGCTCAGGCACATATACAGCACAGCACTTACACACAAGTACCACCTGCTGCCCGACGCTACATACAGACATCATTCAGGCCAAGAGTGAGGTAAGTACACAGCAGGAGAAGTATACATGAGTAGACCTGTAGGTGCTACTCAAGTGACAGAGGTAAAAATGCCCGTTCACACTTCTGACTCTTATGAAACACAAAACAGGTATGCTGCCGCCACCGTGCTCGTGTACAGGTCTAGGTCACGATGCACACACATCTGTATTTGAAGGGGACTAAAAATCAGTACCGGGGTCCAGATATCCATGAAGTTGGGGTGCTCATGGTAGGAGAGCGCATCTGTCCCCATGCAGAGGACTTTTCTATCCCAACACAAGTTATGACCCCCAAAAAACCTAACACTATATAGTGTAGCTTAAGAGAGCGGGTTGTTCAGCCTACTGAATAAATGGGGGTAGGGGTAGGGGGTGCTCACCGAGACGTGGCTCGGCGAGGCGTCCAACCCAGATATTGCCACTGCTATTCCGCCCGAGTATAACATCTTCAGGCAGGACAGGCCGAAGGGGCGTGGAGGTGGGGTTGCACTGATAGTACATAAAAGTGCCACCTGTGCCATCATTCCCTCTGCCGTGATTAAGGATTGCGAATCCCTTGCCTTTGCTATTGTCCTTTCACCTCACCATTCGGTGAAAGGTCTTCTTGTTTATCGCCCGCCAGGGCCCACAGGCTCTTTTTTTTAAGAGTTTCAGTCGGTGACCTCATCCCTGCTGCTCACGTCAGAGCATTGTATCGTTGCCGGGGACTTTAATGTCCATATGGACGTTGAAATGGATGCCGACGCGATTAAAATGAGGGATGTCACAGCCCCTCTGGGCCTGGTACCCTATCACGTTGGACCGACCCATGAGAAGGGACACACCCTAGATCTTACTTTCTCTACCATCCCCATAGAGATGCTGGCCCCTATCCAGGTGCTTTGGTCGGATCACAGGCTGGTGAAATTCTATCTCTCTGAAGTCAGGAAGCCCTCCGGTGCCCCCCGGCAAGCTTCCGTGGGATTCAGAGCACTCCACCGGGTCACTCCGGAACTGCTGGCACAGTCTTGGGCGGACCATCCCTGTGCTCTGACTGGGGACTTGGAGAAGGATGTCGAGCGATTGCAGGCTTGGCTCCTAGAGAGGCTAAATGATCTTGCTCCTCTGAGACCCCCCCGCAAACTTGACAAAGGTGCATCCGCCCCTTGGTTCACGGAAGCATTGGCGGCTTCACGTCGGCAATGCAAGGTAGCGGAAAGAGCATGGCGCGTTAAATACGACTCGACAGCGAAACTCGCCTACAGGTCCTTGGCGAAAGCTTATCATCGGGATATCCTCTCGGAGAAGAAGGCTTATTTTGCGAGAAAAATTGAAGCTGCCTCCAACTCCGGTAAGGAGCTTTTCGCCATTGTGCGGGAGTTTACAACTTCACGCGCGGCACCAACTCAGACCTCCCCCCCTGAGCCTTGGGTCAGGGCGATCGCGGATTTTTTCACCTCTAAGATCCAACGGATCCAGGACTCTTTCCCTGTACAGGAGCCTGAGACTCCCGGTCGGGCGGAGAATGCCGCGGTTACCCTGCTCAGGGACGGTGTGGACTTGGCAGTTTTTCCTCCTCTCTCCATGATCGCCTCATTTGAGTTGATGGCCGGCCTTAAATCAGGTTCCCCCCGGGATGCCTGTCCCGCAAAATTTCTGGCAAAAATGGCAGCTATCATTAATCCATATGTGAACCCCCTGCTGAATTGTTCTCTCGCACAGGGTGTGGTTCCCCAGTCCTGGAAGCAGGCGATGATTATCCCCTTGCTCAAAAAGCCTGGTTTGGATGCGGAGGTGCTGGCGAATTATAGGCCTATCTCGCTCCTGCCTGCTTTTGCGAAGGTCATAGAAAAGCATGTGCATAAGGTGCTCGCCGATTACCTGGAGTCCCACGACCTACTGCACCCTACCCAATCGGGTTTCCGTACCAATCTTAGCACCGAAACAGCTCTCCTGGAAGTCTCGGAGGCGACTAAGGAGGTGCTGGATTCGGGTGGCAGGGCGATGTTGGTGATGCTAGATCTGTCGGCAGCCTTCGACACCGTCCCCCATGAGGGTCTTCTTGCAAGACTCTCAGAGATTGGTCTCCGGGGGACGGTGCTCCAGTGGTTTCGTTCGTTCCTGGCAGGCCGTCGACAAACGGTCTGGGCTTCTGCTTGCTCCGCCGAGATGTTGCCATTGGGTGTCGGAGTTCCTCAGGGCTCAGTATTGAGCCCAACTCTTTTTAACATCTTCATGACCCCTCTGGCGGCTCTGGCGGAGTCTTTCGGGGCTCAGATCGTTTCCTACGCCGACGACACCCAGCTCCTCTTCACCTGTGGGAGGGGTGCGGATTTCGATGGAGGTAGGATCCAGGGTTGCCTTGAGGCTATGTTTCAGTGGTTCCAACACAACAGCCTCAAGTGCAACTCGGATAAATCCGAGGTCCTCTTTTTCGGGTGTAGTTCTGTAAAAAAAGGGTTCCAAAGACAACCAGTAACCAAAGACCCTTTTTATGTTGCCCGGCTGTATCGCCTCTATGACCCACCAATGTTAACCAATGAAGAAGCAGGCGCTGGAGACGGGAAGGCAGGAAACGAGGATTTTATTCTCTCCGGAGGAGAACACATCAATTCAGACAGCAAGTATCGTCACGAGGTGCTCTAACCACATCTCTGAGGCCTGGCCTCTTATACTAGGGTTTTATGACCTTTATTGCACATAACACATTCTCGCAACACTTTAGTATTTGAAAGAACATCTTCGGAATCTCCCCTTCAGGCCCGTTCCCACATACATTTACAGTTGGATTCCCCACCCCGGTCACAACAGGTGATGGTTGTCGCACAGCAGGGCATTCCGCCGATTCACGGAATGCATGGGGTTTATCGGATCTCATAGGGTGGGGGCTTTGATCGGCTCGAGGGTCTTTTGATGGGGAGGGGAAGCTTCCTACTGTACGGGGTAATAAACAGTATCCGCAAGGCCAGGTGGCGGCCTGGGAACAAGGAAGACAAACGGGGATACAGGAAAAGGGGGCTTGTATCAAAAGGATCTGAGGCCATGAAAGGAATGAGGGGAGGTGTCGCGCTGGGAACAGGATGGGATTCTGTGGTGAAGCTGCGCTGAAGTGGGGTTTATGACCCAGGGCATGAGAGAGCGGGGGTTGCCAGTGTGCGGGGGGGGATGCTTGCGAGGTTAAGAGAGAGAGAGACGCGCTGGTTATCAGCGAGGGGCAGGGAGGCCATGGTGCTCAAAATGGCTGCCGCTTACGCGCACGAATGGGCTCGAAAAGGGGGCAAGATGGCGCAGATAATGTTCACCAAGCTTGTACTAATTTTTCACAGTCCTCCCTTTAACATTTCCAAGACATCTTGCTGGCCTATTTCCTATCTATACCTATTGCAGCGGTCATAAGTAAGGGAGAGGGGACTTAGGCAAAGGAACTGTGCATATACATCATATTATAAACATCACATTGAAAAATCTCATCATCTAGTAAACGGGTTCATTGTTAAGTTGGTTGTAGGAAAAATCATCGTAATGCAATATCAGACTAGAATTACCTAGCGAGGGCGTTGGGTACAGATCATAGGTACTTATAGTCATTCGAAATAGGAGCTGGTAAGTTATCATATAAGTAAGTCCTTTTTTTCTTTTTTTTTTTTGTACTCGGCGGGAGCATAGTCAGTCCAATGATGATTGGGAGAGAAATGAGATATAATAAAAATAAAAATCAGAGTTCTCAGTGTCTAGGCCGTCTTCTGTTGGCACTGTTGAGCACCTGGATTACCTATCAGCAGAAATGTTCATGTGGATTGAGTCTTTGGAGGTCTGCGGGCAGGGGTACATTTTGTTTTGTTTCGCCAGACCCCATAGGAGAAATGCGCTACGGTTTTGGAGCAGGTGCACTTTCTTTTGTAACGCAGAGCATAGATTTGTAATTAAAAATGCGATTGTTCCTGAATTGTGAGATCTGTTTGTTTCTTGAATCTGTGTGGTGAGCATTTCCAGTCGCTTTCATCATCTTCAAGGCGTTCAGCAGCGGGTAGAACCGCATACTTCGTTCATCTATTCTTTAGAGGCGACCCTTGGTGGAGTTCTAGGTCACCGTTCTAAGATTAACATAGTTCGTGGTCTACTTAGTCGGAGCTCCCTCCCTTCTGACGCAGGGAGTACTCTTCTCTGGGTAGCTCAGTAGGATCTGGAGGAACTTGGGAGTTCCGGTGGAAAGGTGCGGGTGTGAACGGTCCTTATGGTAGGTCGGAGGAGGGGGGATGGAGCAAGGCCAGGTCGGGAACAGATCAGGGGGACGGAGAGTTTGCGACAGGCGGGTCCGTAACCATGTTCAGAGAGCGGGGACTTTTTGGCACACGTTGATCATAGAGCAGGGGCTTCAGGTCAGCCCTTTCCTTAGCTTTGTCTGAAACAGTGCCCCGTCCTGCGTCTCCTTACTGCTGTGGTCTCGCCTCGGCCTCCGTCGCTGATGTTCCACAATCCGCAGTCAGGCCGCGTGCTCCCACATCCGGTCTCTTTCTCCTCCGACAGTGATACCCTTAAATGAGTTTTGAAAAGACAGTCTTTAGAGATATTGCAGAAGAAGGTAATTACATAAATCTATTTCTCTCCCAACACCAAGCAACTGGGGTAAGCACTCGCTACATTGGAGATTCTTGCGGTTAACGTATAAACAATTGATGATGGGTTTGCTGGATTCCTTACAACTTCCTTTTGCTGGCTAATTCTTTGGCGCTTTGATGGTTATTACGTTTATTTGTAATAGGTACGAGGTCTGGTACTCATTTATTGCATACGTCTATTATAGTAGATGTCAGTTCTTCCGGTAGAGACCCATTTCCCTAGTACGAGTTTTGCAAGGCTAGGCTGGCCTTCAGGGCCTTGTATTTTACAAAAAGTGCAACGTGCTATTCACCACAGTCTGATGTGCATCCTTCTGAGGGGTGAACATAGGCTAAACAAGTCTGCATTACATAAAAACATCTTATTTACAACAAGGCTTACTGCAACAAGTTCTTTCGATTTTCGATCTAAATTTCAACTTTGCACACATCTTTCTAACTTTCTATATAAATCCTCGCAACCTGGTTACTACAAAAACTCGGGGGGTGGTTTGCGATAATTATTAAACTTATCCTCGGGGAAGGAGGGATCTTGTGGAAAACAATTGGGCACACAGTGAATTAGAGTAGGGGGCGTTTTTCAGGCTCTCGTTCAGGGCAGCTGACCCCAAACTGGGGGCATCTTGGGAAGACGGGGGTGTCTCGACTATTTCTTACTGTTTGGGGTGTAGAGACAATTTGGAATGGGGATGGTCGCATTACCACAGACGTATTTTTTCATAGAAGCCACTGACAAATAGTTCCCTGACTGTGGGTCAAATTTAGGGAACCTCAGTCGTCTTACCTGTCCCTTTCCTTTTGGCCAATTTAAATTTCATCCATGTTTTAGCAGAAAAGGAGAGGTAGTAACGTGGTACCGATACAATTTTATTTAGGACAAATTTGTGCAAATACTTGTGGTATTTGGGGCCAATCAGGAGGTGCACCAGGTTCGTCAATTATGTGCCAGTCGCTAGGAAGAGGGAAAGTGTGGAGAGGTGAAAGAGAGAGAGAGAGAGAGAGAGAGAGAGAGAGAGAGAGAGAGAGAAGAGAGAGAGAGAGAGAGAGAGAGAGAGAGAGAGAGGGAGAGACAATAGGCCAAACAGTACACATGGGACATGGAGAATGACCGTGTATTGTTTGGGCTATTCAGTGCGTTACCCAACGTTAGACGTTTCGGGTCTGTGTTAGGATGTAGAGAGCATGCAGTTTTGGGACAGAAGAGCATTAGATCTGGTATAAAAAGGTCGTGCATTGGGTAGGGCGTCCTTTTTGTGTCGTCTTGCAGCGGTAGTCCGTTTTCATGCATCGGGCGTGACGTGGCTCCAGATCCCTTACGGTACCCTAATCGGGACCCCAATGTAATCTGCAGAGGGGAAAAGGAGGGAAAAAGGGGGAGGTGGGGGAACAACATTCGAACACATCAAATGTACGGGCACGAAAAGTCCTTTACTTACTGCATACTCGTACTTATCTCTTCGGGATATAATCCTTAGGGTCTTTGTCTCTGCAGTCAAAGGGGGGCGGGCAATGTGATAGGTGGTTCATGGGGGTGTTCGAGGATGGCATGAAGGATCGTGTGTAGGGGGACGCTAAAAAGGAATCAGAGGTGCCTAGCGTGAGGTACGCGGTTTTGTAGATGTATCCGGCCATCGGGAGCCTTAAATCATTCCCAAAGCTGTGAGGTCCTAAGGCATATCAGTTCTTCATTCAACCCGGTACTTCAGTACCTTCGACCACCATATCTTTATAACATTTCATCAATCACGCCGCTTTACTTTACCCATTCTCAGGCGTCGAGGTCCTTCTTCATATGTCAGTCCCTGAGCTTAGTCGCATATTTTGGAGGCAAAGTATCATACCTGGGACCCGATCATCAATCCGGGGCCGGACAATCATTTCTCGGATAACCTTAAAAAAAGAGCAGAACGGTTGCGCGCAGAAAAACCCTCCCGCCGATACCCACATTTACAAAAGTATGCGATGCTTATTCATAGTTTTTAAGACTTTTATTTGTATAATCATTCAGTACGTAAAATGTGAGAGCACAATCATAATTTGGCCTGATATGTCGTTGATGGAGGCACATACAGTAGGGGGTTATTTTATAACACAAGAACATGTAAAAAAGGCCTAATTTATTATTTGCAAGTAACTAAAAATATTTCATTGCGTGACGAGGGAACCAGGGGCAATTTAGTTCATAAATGGAAACACAGTCAAGCTCATAGGAATCGTATTTCCTAGATGTAAACCGTGGGTGTGCATCATAGGCGACGTCATGTACCAGTTACAATAAATATCAAAAATAAATCGTTCATTGAAATCAACATTTTTACGGAACCCCTCTCAAACGTTCGCCAAGTGAACCCTCCTCCCTTTCCCCTCGAGTGCACAATGGTTCGTATATATATCTTAGTACATCAAGTTTCATTAGTTAAGGAACACCACGAGGCGTCCGTTAGTTTCCATTGATACCGGCGCCATCTTGGGCGAGGCCGGCTTAGTCCGGAAGTAGCACCAGAGGAAAAATATCCTCGACGATTGGCGGTTGGACCAGGGTCCCTTTCGGCAGTTCAAAAGAAAATTGTGCTAACAGAGGGGCTGGTGGTGTGGACCGTCAATCAAGAGAGGGAGGGGGTAGAGTCTTTCTTACCGGGTCACGTTGATGCTCAGCCGGAACTTACTCAAGTTCGTTAGCCCATAATGTTCCTGGGTGGTTCAGACGGAAGCTGATGCAGACACGAGAGCACCGCCATCTTGTTGCTGTGCCGTGGTTATTTCATTAGTGATCAATGCAGCTGTTCCCCTCCGGAAGCCTGAAGGGGCTGAGGGCTCTTGGGACTTTGGTAGAATCTTCAAAGTCGAGGGGATGTTTGTCGATGGTGGGGGGCTTGCGCCCAGGTGGGCAAGTGCCCGAGTTGCAATTTCGGAAAAAGTTACTCCAGCGGCCTAGACCCGCCTTTCGAGGGCCCAGACGCCATTTTGAGACCCTGTGGCAGCCACCTTTGTCGCATCCATCGGGAGTGGAAGAAACTTCTTGTGATGGCGAAGGACAGAGCATCATGCTGCTGGAGCAGGACATTTTGGTTCGGGGCGCCAGGGTGCAGCAATGGAGCCTTCGTCTGGGGAGGTGAGAGAGGCTCGTCCGTGCCGCCTTCCTCTCCCGGCGCATCCTACGCTGCCCCTTGGAATCAGGGGCGCACATGATGACCACCCTACACCCCTGATTCCGACTCTTGGGGGACCACTGTACATCCGGTGCTCCGCAATATGCCCGTCGGACATTGTGTGTCCTGTGCTATGGAAGTATACCAGACGGGTCTTGCATGTCCTGTTCTGCGGAAATATACCAGGCCGTCGCCCGGCTGGAGGACATCGGCGCCGGACCAGGGCAGGGAAGCCTCCTATCTGTGGAGGTGGAAGAGGCTCGTCCGCGTCGCCTCTTCCTCCCTGCCCACCCTGCATCCGTTCGCTGGAGGAATTCGTGATGGCCGGACCAGGAGATACGAGGGAGGGGGTCATTTGCAGCCGCCCCCTCCCTACTCGCGGCCCGGGGGACGCCATCCCTGGAAGGGCAGTATGGGAAGACCATTTCATTGCCTGCTTGGTGGAGCCTCCAAGACCTTCTCGCCAGCAATCTCCTTTTTGGCCCATGGTTGCTGGCAGGCCCCGCCCCACACGTGCTATGTGTTTCGGATGGGCGGGACCATCGAACTGTTACATTTCGAGGACTTCCGGAGTGAGCATAACATGTTTTGTATTTTTCCTATTAGTCAAGTTTGCTTTTTAGAGAGTTCTACTAGTTATTCTATTTACTGTTGGTTGTGTGTTTTTCTTTACCGTAATTAAATCCTAAGTTATATAATAGACGCTTGGTTTCCTTGAGTCCTTTCTCTAATGGGGGTTGTTTACACTGATCTGCAATTGTGTTTGGTTTTCAGAGTGGGGGAGCAACAGAGAGCAATCAGTCCCAAAACTCTAACATGTCGTTAAAATTGGTCTGACGAAATCTGTGCCATCGAGCATAATCAAACGGTGTGGTTCTATCTGTCCTGTCCGCACTAGTCTGATTGGTTTTTATTTCGCGTCTTTTCCCTTTCTGTCGGTCTGTCCTTTCTGTCGACCCTCCGTTCTTACCTATGCTCTGCAAAGTCGGGCATTGGGCTTTCCAGTGCCCGAGACGTTTACAGAAAGCACATTGGTTCTGTTTTAAATCTATTCGTCCTGTGCGTAGTGTCGGGGGATTACCTTCGGGTCGTTGTGTTCCGGGGTTGATTTGTCGGCACACCCCTTTACACCGTTCTCCTTTCATATCTACTCCTCGGGACTGCGCCATCGCTGTCCCTTCACCTTTCCTAAATTCGTCGTCTTCCCTTCGTCGGGTGGCTTCTTTGCGCCACATACCGAGACTATCGAGCATAATAGGTGTTGTTTCATTCCTACGAAGGGCTATTTCTACCGTCTCTATTTTGTCAAGATCAAAGGATCCTCTCAGTGGCCACTGACTTTCTCGATCCCTTTTCGTATATTTATGCCACAGCTCACTATAGGCTATAGCGACTAATCCATGCTTCGTGAACATGTCCTTATTAGGGGTGCCTTCCAGCGGAGCCGGATGGTTCATCTCTAATAAGCGGTCCGGGTTAAACAGGCTACTAACCAGTGGGGAGAAGACAGGCATGACGGATCACAATGGGATAATAGTCAGCACTACCTATCTTATCACTGCGTGCAAAGACTAGACAGAATATTTCTATTCTACGTTGTTTGCACGTAGTGAATACCTCATGAATCAATTTCGATCAATCAATGTTAGGTCAAAAATAAAAAAATCAATATGGTCAATGGGGAGAATAAGTAAGCTCGCTAAGGTTCGCGTCACCTACCCTTTCACTATCTGTAAAGAGGGGACCTAATCTTCCCTGTTTTCAGACAGAGAATCTCCAGAAAACAATCTATAACAGTTAATCAATGGGGGGGGGGGCAATTGTTCAGTAGGGGAGAAAAATAGGTCCGACGGGTGCGTACCTATCCTTCGCTGTTTATAAAGGGAGAGCCTGTTGTTTCTCCGTTTGTAGACAGTGAATCTCCAATAAATTAACAAAAAGTAATACTAGTATTTTCTCAACAATTATCGATCACTTTCAATTATCTATCACTTTCGCAATTCGTCGTGTTTACACGACCTTACCCGGACCGCATGGACAGTTTCTTGTCTTCCGAATCCAGCGCCCGATCGTCCTCTTCTCTCCGTACTTCTCGTGGCACTCCTGATGGTTCCCAGTCAGGACCGCAGATCACTCGAGAGAGGTCTGTTCGGAACCAGTGAAGTTCGGATGATCGGCTGTCAGACGAGGGTCTATCGGACAGGGTACATTCCGATCGTTGCAGTCGTTCACTCTGTCGTCAGGACCTCTCCCACTGGATCCACGAGTCGCTGATGGGCCCCACGTTTGGGACGCCAATTGTAAAAAAAGGGTTCCAAAGACAACCAGTAACCAAAGACCCTTTTTATGTTGCCCGGCTGTATCGCCTCTATGACCCACCAATGTTAACCAATGAAGAAGCAGGCGCTGGAGACGGGAAGGCAGGAAACGAGGATTTTATTCTCTCCGGAGGAGAACACATCAATTCAGACAGCAAGTATCGTCACGAGGTGCTCTAACCACATCTCTGAGGCCTGGCCTCTTATACTAGGGTTTTATGACCTTTATTGCACATAACACATTCTCGCAACACTTTAGTATTTGAAAGAACATCCTCGGAATCTCCCCTTCAGGCCCGTTCCCACATACATTTACAGTTGGATTCCCCACCCCGGTCACAACAGGTGATGGTTGTCGCACAGCAGGGCATTCCGCCGATTCACGGAATGCATGGGGTTTATCGGATCTCATAGGGTGGGGGCTTTGATCGGCTCGAGGGTCTTTTGATGGGGAGGGGAAGCTTCCTACTGTACGGGGTAATAAACAGTATCCGCAAGGCCAGGTGGCGGCCTGGGAACAAGGAAGACAAACGGGGATACAGGAAAAGGGGGCTTGTATCAAAAGGATCTGAGGCCATGAAAGGAATGAGGGGAGGTGTCGCGCTGGGAACAGGATGGGATTCTGTGGTGAAGCTGCGCTGAAGTGGGGTTTATGACCCAGGGCATGAGAGAGCGGGGGTTGCCAGTGTGCGGGGGGGGATGCTTGCGAGGTTAAGAGAGAGAGAGACGCGCTGGTTATCAGCGAGGGGCAGGGAGGCCATGGTGCTCAAAATGGCTGCCGCTTACGCGCACGAATGGGCTCGAAAAGGGGGCAAGATGGCGCAGATAATGTTCACCAAGCTTGTACTAATTTTTCACAGTTCGGATCCGGACTGGAAAGTGTGGTGGCCTGAGAACATGTTTCCACCAGCAAGTTCGTCCCAGATGGCAAAAAACCTTGGGATTAAGATCGACAATGGCCTCACACTGCGCTCACAGGTAATCGGTCTCACTGGCACCTGCTTTGGCTTGCTCCGGATGCTGCGTAAGTTTCTCCCCTTGTTATCGGAGGAACACAGGAAGATCACGGTGCAGGCGATTATAGGCTCGAGAATTGACTATTCTAACATCCTTTATCTCGGCCTGCCAGAATACCTGCTTCAACGGTTACAGGTGGTCCAGAATTCGGCAGCACGGGCCATCTTTGGGCTATCTCGCCGTGCCAGAGCCTCGGGCCTCCTGGAGGCACTGCACTGGCTTCCTGTCCGAAAGCGGATAATTTTCAAGACCCTTACGCTGGCACACAAAGCCTTGCACGCCTCCGGAGCGAAATACCTCCAAAAAAGGCTGACCTTCTACCATCCAGCCAGGTCGCTGAGGTCAGAATCCTTGTTTCTTGCTGCGGTGCCTCGTGTGAAGAGAGCACGTATTGGAGGCCGCTCTTTTAAATTATTGGCGCCCCAGTTGTGGAATAAGCTGCCTGTGGCTCTGCGCAGCACTCCAAACCTGTTGGCTTTTAGGAAAGGGCTCAAAACCTGGCTTTTTACTTCTTAGTTTTTTTGGCCTTGTCTGATTTCCTTTCTCCGCCTCTTTATTTGCTTTTCCTGTTATGTTATGAGTTTAGTGTGCAATTCAAAGTGTCGGGACACTCTTTCGAGTAGCCGTACGCTATATAAAACCCTGGTATAACATAACATAACATAACATAACATAGGGGCATTCTTCATGAGCGTCAGAGACCTGTGTTGTTACAGATATCAGTGCTCCATCTGATGTTTCAAACTCAAATACAAAGCTGCTGTCGCAGTAGCAGTCAGTGAAACTCAGTACCTTAAAATGAAACACTGGGTCCAGCAATGTTTCTCTTAAAAAGTAGAAACAAAAATTAACACTTTTATTACCATGTCAGTTGTGGAAATTGTGGTTTAGGTTTCTAGTGTATCCAGGCTACCAGTGGACTCTGATCTTTTATGGGCGAGGATTGATTCATAAGGCAACCAAAACGGGTCCACCGTATGTCTGTTTCTAGATATCGCTATAGGTTTTGTGGTGTCACAGGCACTGCTCAAGACCTGAAACCATACTAAGGTTCAATGGGCATAAGAAGTACCTTTATCTTGGCATCTACCAATTGTTTTCAAGCTGATCAAACTACAGTCGGATCCCTAAGAAGTGGTCCCACATAGTAACAAAGTGCCTTAGATGGCTGTATTGACGCAGTGACGGCTTGCCGACGAAGGTGATGGTCACAGCCCTACAGGGAGCCCCACAAGGTTGAGTCCTGTGAGTAAAGCTGATGAGTTTCCCTCCGAAAACTGAAGGCGGTGATACCACATGAATCCAGTTACCTTGACACCGGACCCCCCCCCCCCAAGTAAACTGCCAGGGGGGCACAACAGCACTCAGAAATCTATCAGGGTGTTGCACCCTTCTCCCAGCTAATCATACTGCACCTTGAAGGTAGGGCAAGAGTGTGTACTTGTTGTGTTTGTGTGGGCATATCTGGGATTGTGTGTCTATAGGTGCTTGTGTTTGTGCATGTGAGCTTTCATGTGTCAGTTTCATTGCATATGTGGATGCATGTGTTGTGACTATTCCCTGACATCTGATGAGAGCAACTCCATGACATTTAGGAGATATGCCACTCCAGAGCGCCCATATGTGAGCAGTAGAAGGATGCAAGGCATCCCATCAAAAGGGTGGTAAAGAAGATATGCTCCAAGAGAAGGAAAACACAGTAAGAGGAAGGAAAGTCATTGAATAAGAAGTACACAATTGAGAGTGGCAAGATAGTCAACCAATGGTAAGCAACTGGCGAGCTCTATGGTTTATTTATACAGTCCTCAAAGGTGAGACTAAATGATAGAAGGCCATGTCAAATACATTTTAACTGTGACTTAAAACTATGTTTTATTTGGCTGAGGATTGAACCCCCACCAGACTGTGAGTTTGGTTGCAACACTTCATGAATGCCCTTTCAAAACTGTACGCAACACCAAGGGATTTCCCTCTAATGTAGTATGCACGAAATTGTGCTTCAAAGGTACTCTTACTGCAGTTTGGTCTGTCTAATCTGGTCTCTCACATTCAAGATTTTTTTCCACCCAGGGTCCCTTCATTCCACTGCAGTGTTCAAGCCCTTGACCAAGGGGCAACATAGATACACGGGACATAGCTGTCTATAACCTGAAATAACCACTGTGGTAAACAGACATAATATCGATTCCAAAATATCGTTTGGACAAAATATCGAGTAAAAAATATAGAATAGCAAAAATATCGACCAGACATAATATAGACTACAAAAATATCAAGTAATATCGATATTAATAGCCAAAATATCGAAACAAAAATATAGACTAGACATAATATCGACTAGATAGAATATAGACCAAAAAAAATCGAAAATAAGGTAGTTATTAATAATTTGTAATAATTGTGTAATATAAATCTGTAGCGGGTTGTGGGTTTATAGGGGAATAGGGTGGGAAGTAATTCAATTATAATTAATTATTTATGTAAATTATTATTAATTGTTAATTAATTATTAATTGGTAAATAATTAAAATATAATTGGTAAAAAATTATAAATAATTAATAATTAATTTTTAGTACATTATTTTCTGTAGCGGGTTGTGGGTTTATAGGGGAATAGGGTGGGAAGTAATTTTATTATAATTAATTAATTATGTAAATTAATAATAATTGTTAAATAATTATTAATTGGTAATTAAAAAAATATGATTGGTATTTAATTATAAATATTTAATTGATAAATAATTAATATTTAGTAATTTATTTTATGTAGTGGGTTGTGAGTTTATAGGGGGATAGGGTGGGAAGTTAATTAATAATAATTAATTAATTATGTAAATTAATTAAAATTGTTAATTGTTAATTAATTATTAGTCATTTTAACCCCTACGCTATCCAGCGCTTTCCCTACTGTTGCACCCACTGGAGTGGGAATAGTAGTTTTAACCTCTACGCTATCCAACGCTTTCCCTACTGTTGCACCCACTGGAGTGGGAATAGTAATTTTAACCCCTACGCTATCCAACGCTTTCCCTACTGTTGCACCCACTGGAGTGGGAATAGTAATTATAACCCCTACGCTATCCAACGCTTTCCCTACTGTTGCACCCACTGGAGTGGGAATAGTAATTTTAACCCTTACGCTATCCAATGTTTTCCCTACTGTTGCACCCACTGGAGTGGGAATAGTAATTTTACCCCTTACGCTATCCAATGTTTTCCCTACTGTTGCACCCACTGGAGTGGGAATAGTAATTTTAACCCCTACGCTATCCAACGCTTTCCCTACTGTTGCACCCACTGGAGTGGAAATAGTAATTTTTACCCCTACGCTATCCAACGCTTTCTCTACTGTTGCACCCACTGGAGTGAGAATAGTAATTTTAACCCCTACGCTATCCAATGTTTTCCCTACTGTTGCACCCACTGGAGTGGGAATAGTAATTTTTACCCCTACGCTATCCTGCGTTTTTCTACTGTTGAATTCACTATAGTTGTTACAATAAATTTTAACCAATTTGCTATGCTACGGTAAAAATATTATATATGTTTAGTTAATAATATGTATATATATATATATATATATATATATATATATATATATATATATATATATATATATATATATTTTGTAATTTACATTAATTATTTATTAATATTACATTTATTTAATCATTTTAACTAAGTTTATATTAAATATATTTATTTTTATATTAGTTTTAACTTAATTTAAAGACATAAAAAAAACGATATTTTGACAGTCTATATTATTTACAGTCGATATTTTTGTACTTACCTGTATAAAGATAGAAACTCGATATTTTGTCCCTCGATATTTTGTCATCGATATTTTTGCAAGTCGATATTAATGGGCTCGATATTATTTCAGTGATCCAACCACTGTTAATTAATATCTAAATCTGTTACAGTGAGGCCTGTTGGTAGACTATCAGTCTAACCAGTGGAGATAAAGAGGGCACCTGTGTCCCTTCACACTCCTGCAGCACACAGATGGGCTTTATGGGTACCAGCTTGAAGCCACACCTGTCAGGGATATGCACTAAGCAAAGAAGGAAAAGGAGATGTTACAGGGTCCTAAGTACCAGATGAGCTAGTGCCGTAACGCAAAATGACGGGTCCAATGCGGAATATGAAGAGGTGCCTCTGAGTCTCCCATAGCTCACATATAGTCTCTGGTTTGGGGCTGAATGGGGCTCCTGAAGGGCTGATCTCCACACTGCGCTGCAGGGGCTTGCATTACCCCTTTTCGATGACCGCACACTTCACAGAAAACATAACTCGATCAGTCTTCCATCTTGTTCCAGCTTTTCCTTGTAGGCAAGTCCTCGTTCTCGGAAGGGCTTGCAGGTCCTGTTTTGATCACTGGTCCTGCAGTAAGTGTGGTTTCCATCTTTCACTGGTGAACGCTTGCAGTCAACTCAATATCACTTCAGGAACTCAGGCACTCAAGTTCGCTCTATGAGGTCTAGACAAAACAAACAATGTTTGCAAAATCATTTTTGTGAAAGTTTTCAGTGAAGCCGTTTCCAAGGTGAATGACATTCACTAAGTTGTCGAAGGATTTCACAAGTTTAACTTCAATATGATTTTCCTCTTACATCTTCCCGTTGTTTTATCATGGGAACCCACATTTTCTGTTATCATTTTCAGACCTCATGTTCCCCTCATTTCCATCATCTGTTACCCCATAATTTCCCCCTTGGGCCCCCTTCTCAATGTTCCAATTATTGGACCATTTTTATAGAATTTTCCCCATTTTATTTTTTTCCTCTTCTCCCCTTTTTTCTATGCACCTGTTCTCAAGCCTTTATTTCCTCCCTCCTTCCCCGCCTCTCTGTTCTTCTCATTTTTTCCTCTATTCCACAGACTTGCGTTTCTTTTCCTTTTGCAGAGCGTAGCCCCAACCGCCTGCATATTTTGTCCTGTATCTCACTAAAGTCTTCTTTTCTCATATTTTACTCTTTACCTTTCTTTCGTTAATCGTTCCTGATTTCTTCTGTCCATTCTCCATGTATTAATTCAGTCTCAGTCATGCTTTAAGTAATATTATTCAAATCACTGTTCCGGTTTATTTGTTATTTTAAATATACTTGGGCTTTGTTCCTTTTTTAGAATTTGTAAGATCATTTGAATGTTTTTTTTTAAATCAGGCATGAAAGGCTATTCTAGATCCAGCACACCTTTTGTTTTGTGTCTTTTAGATAATGTTGGAGGCAGGGTGTCCGATGCAGAGGTATTTTATAGGATATGTGAAAGTAGGATGCCAAGTGTAGTGTGTTTTGGGGCTGTGGTAGTAGTAGTAGTAGTAGAATAGCATGTAGGGTATCTTATGGCGAGTTACTTCTTGTGATAATGAAGAAAGACTGGATTTGTTAACTAAGTAATGCTGTGAAACCTTTCTTCCAAAGTACTTGCTAATGTAATATAGAATTAAGTCTGACCATCAGTATAGGGCCTGCCTACAGTATCAGTCAATGGTATTGAGCAAAGCAGTCCAAAGTAGCTGGATAAGGGTATATCGCAGTGGGGATGTTTGTCGATTTGTAGATTTATGTGACACTAACACCAACCAACCAGTGAAATCCTAAATTCCCCGTGCAATAGCTTTTTCAGGCTGCATCAGTCAGTATAAGTTTACAACAAAAGCTGGCATTCCAATTATTGCTGTATAGTTTAATACCCTGTCACAGACAGTAAATTGTTTCTTTTGGAACACTATTTTCATGCCACAGATTACCCGTTTCTTGAAAAAAGTATTAGGGTTAGTGCTTTATATTTCAGCTCTGCTTCATCGTCTTCTTTGTATACATCAACTTTACATTTAGACCCTATTAAGATCCAATGCACACCAGTCTCCAGTAAAAAAATGAATTTACAGTATAGCACAAATAATTTTATCTCAAGCAGCATGAGGATTACAACAGAATTGAGGTAAAAAAACTATTATATTCGTTGAACGTGTAGAAAGAAATCTGATGGTAGGGGGGGGGGGTAGGTAAACTGCCCGGGCCATCAACAACGACGTTGATTTGTTATAAGAAATCTTCTTTGAAAATTATGTTTTTTTATTTATTTCATTTATTACATTCAAACAGAGAAACTAATAAACATCCATGCACACTTTTTATACATAAATTGAAGACATCAACGTTTAACATCATCAACATGACAAAAATATAATAAACTCCGTACATTCTACAAATCAGCGTTCTCAATCAAGTTCTCCATACCACTCAAGGGTTTGACACCCGTCCCCCGTCCCCCCACATCCCCCAAGTTATTACTATGTGTTCCAAAAAAGCAATACATCGCAATCATTTCTATTATCAACCCTGGACCAGATATTATCAACACACTGCCAATCAACGTCATCTCGACAGCACAGATGAACAATCAGCAGATATATCATTCTTCCCTTCCTCACGGAGGGCACCGCAGTCCAAAACAATATGTTGCACAGTTTTCATCCCCAGTGCACACAAGTGACGCATGGAGACCCTCTTCCCAATATTAAAACAGGACCCACTCGCCTATCCAACCTATCTGGTAGATAGGTCCATTTTGCATCTATTTTCAGACTTTACTCTAAATAAGGTTCTCCTTCTTTATATTTATAGTCTCCTTTTTTTTTGCCGTTTGGCAATAGCGTGAACTCGGCACAAGGCTTTCCAGTGCTTTATATGAGAACCAGATTGCATTACAAAAGGACAGTTTTCTTTTTAACCCTATCCATGCTGATGACGGAACCGCTCCGTCATCAGCCGCGGTGGCGCTGTGCTGATGACGGAGCGGTTCCGTCATGGCCCGGGCCGCCGCGCCTGCGCGGCGCGTTCTATTGAGCGGGCGGGGCCATGACGGAACCGCTCCGTCATGAGCACAGCTCAACCGCGGCTGGTGACGGAGCGGTTCCGTCACCAGCATGCGCCCGCCGCAGGCCCCCCCGCCCCCTTAGCGCTGCGGCGGAATAGCCGCCACAGCGATGTGGTTAAGGGCTTGATTTAGAGTTTGGCGGATGGGACACTCACTTACAAACATTACGGACATCACATTCTCCGTATTACAAGCATAATTGGACATAATGCACTTGTAATCTGGCGGACGGAATATCCATCAAATTTGTGACGGAGTAACCCTAGAGTAACCGTTGGCCAAACTCTCATTCAATCTAGAATCATAGGTTGTACAGTCAACACCGGGACGCAACCTAGTTCCCCAGTTCTACAGCCAAAAGCTCAGACCAATAGGCCACGCCGCACTGGCGTACACATGAGGTACCTTATTAAGATTAAGGATACATTCTACCTTCCAAGTTTTAATGAACCTTTGCACGTTTGTTTATGATCCATTAAATGACACCTATCATTGTACTTATTCCACATCGCTGCAATATCCATTGAGCAAACATAGGCCAAAACATGGAATCAGTCACAGCGAGAATTTGCTAAACCAATGCATCACTCCTTTTTTCGTAGCTAATTCCTTTTACGAGTTCAAAAACGTTATTGCTGGTGATGAAAAGCTGGGGTGGCAGAGTGGGCTAAAGAACGGTGATGGATTAAACCCAGATCTTTTGACTGGGTGTGAGTGTTTGATTGATTCAGATGCTCCGTCCATCACCACCCCCTTTTGTACCGCTTTTGGCCACCATAAGTGTGGCAGGGTATGCTCAGACGTGAGTCCCTTGCTCACTTTGCCACTGGATTCAAGCAAGCCGGCTGAAAACGGCTGGAATGCCAGAAACCGGTCCTCGGAAGCTTGTTTCCGGTCCAGGGAAGACCTGGCTTGGCAGTTCGGGCTGGACTGTTCCCATGAGGCACAGGGTCAGACTGATTTGCATATAGCCATGTCTGAACTGGGGTGGCAGAGTGGGCTAAAGAACGGTGATGGATTAAACCCAGATCTTTTGACTGGGTGTGAGTGTTTGATTGATTCAGATGCAGCGTCCATCACCACCCCATTTTGCACCGCTTTTGGCCACCATAAGTGTGGCAGGGTATGCTCAGACGTGAGTCCCTTGCTCACTTTGCCACTGGATTCAAGCAAGCCGGCTGAAGACGACTGGAATGCCAGAAACCGGTCCTCCGAAGCTTGTTTCCGGTCCAGGGAAGACATGGCTTGGCAGTTCGGGCTGGACTGTTCCCATGAGGCACAGGGTCAGACTAATTTGCATATAGCCATGTCTGAACTGGGGTGGCAGAGTGGGCTAAAGAACGGTGATGGATTAAACCCAGATCTTTTGACTGGGTGTGAGTGTTTGATTGATTCAGATGCTCCGTCCATCACCACCCCCTTTTGTACCGCTTTTGGCTGCCATAAGTGTGGCAGGGTATGCTCAGACTTGAGTCCCTTGCTCACTTTGCCACTGGATTCAAGCAAGCCGGGCTGAAGACGGTTGGAATGCAGAAACCGGTCCTCGGAAGCTTGTTTCCGGTCCAGGGAAGACATGGCTTGGCAGTTCGGGCTGGACTGTTCCCATGAGGCACAGGGTCAGACTGATTTGCATATAGCCATGTCTGAACTGGGGTGGCAGAGTGGGCTAAAGAACGGTGATGGATTAAACCCAGATCTTTTGACTGGGTGTGAGTGTTTGATTGATTCAGATGCTCCGTCCATCACCACACCCCTTTTGTACCGGTGATGAAAAGCATCATTAAAAAATAAACTGGAGCATTGATGGATACACTTGCTCCCATATGCATCATACTGCAGCAGTGGCCATTTTCTGTTTTAATTTACCATTACAAAATGGAAGACACCCATCTTGGAACAGTAAATTAAAAAAATCTAAAAAAGTGAGTACAATTACATTACTTGTAATTGGGAGGCCCAGCATCGAATTGCAGCTGTTTGGCCCCACCAAACAAGAAAAAAAGAACCATAAAAAATGGGACAAGGAGGGGCGGGAGGCAATGGACAAGTACATGGTGTAGAGAGTAAGAAAAAATATGTACCCCCATTGAGTGCTGTAAGAAAAAGAAAAAAGCATTGGCAAAGTCAATAGGTCTCTCCCATGCGAGATCTATTGGTTTTGCAAATAATTTGTAGCCATGTTGCAAATGGCTGAAAGTAAAGAAAAAAACCTACTAACAAACCAGTGTTGACTGCGTTATAGCATTTATTTTACTTGCAGCTATGCTGCACTGAACCCAGTGCTGCTGTATAATCTATACTATAACTTTCCTTTAGATCTATAGTCTGGGGGCCCCAAGCGCACTCCTGACCTTTGCATACAGCCCCACTGTTCAAAATGGGCAAGCATTTATTTGCAAGTTTATCAACGTGAAAGAAAACAAGTAACTATGGTGTCCTGCACGCTTAACCTTTGGGTCACCTTTATTTTTAAAGACATTCTGCAACAATGTGTACGCTATGAAAAAGTCTCTTCAAAAATGTATTTTATTCACATGCAGAACTCTTTCATCTTAGTAGTAGTAATACATCAGACTAAATCAGTACACGTATTTTTGTTGTTGTTACAGGAATACTTTTCAAACATGAATTTTGAAATGTTCATGCTTCCGCCCACCCTGACAATACCAACAGTGAACTAAGAGAAAAGTCAGTTATGTACACCTTTTGGATGGTCTGGGTTGCTATTCTACATAGACAACATTTTAGTAAAATCAGATGTTGGAGAAGTTTTCATACAGCATATATCCAGAAGGTATGTATGTATTTCAAGATCATATTACATGCAAAAATAAAGAACAAGCATAGGCAAAGCCAATAGGTTTCACCTATACGAAATGAATTGTCTTTGTCAGTGTTTTTGTACATGTTGCAGATAACTATAATAAACATGCAAAATAACGTAAAGAACTGCTGACTTGGGGAGCCAGGTTCGAGTCTCTGCATCAACTCAACATCCTATGATTCTGACCAAATCATGTAATCGCCCCAGTGCCGTAAACAAGTGTCTTTGTGCAATATAACTTGTGCTCATATAAAGCGCTGAAATACTTTGTAGAACTTTTGAGTGTTTTTTCATAAAAGCTGCCCTTACTGTGAAAAAGGTGATCAGTACACTTTTAAGGTGTACCAGTGTCCTAGGTGAGGAGAAGAGGATGCCTGAGAGGGAAAAAGCCTGTGAGGGGGGTAGAAGAAGGAGCAGGAAGCGCGGCGGCAGTGGAGGAGGCAGCGCTCGCACTGCGCCACAGGGAGCACTGGGACGGCAGACAGTCAGTAGGGAGGGGGAGATTTTGGCCAGAGCTGGTTCTGAGTTGGGGGTAGGTAAGCATATGCATTTACTTTTCTTAATTTCACTCAAAACTACCTCCTAATGTAAGTATGGATGGAGTTACGGTTAGCAAATATATATTTACTTTATAATTTGTAATTGTACATCTATGTAGGGAAAACAATATTATTAGTGGTCGATATTAACAACCTCAGAATAGTGTCATACAACCCGGTGGACAATGGAACCTTCTCTGCATGTTCTACACCCACGTGAAACAAGCACTGCCAAATCCAAAGTGTCTAGCCACGGCAAGTTGACCCAATTATTATTTTTATATGCTGTATAAGCCAAAAATAGAAGGGAAAAAAGCATGCTCCCCACATTAAAAAAATTGAAATGTTAATTTTGAAAACATTCATTGAAACATTCACAGATGAGGATGTTTGACTATAAGTGATTTTAAATAAGCCTTTCGGCTCTGTCATGCCTTTAAATTATTATTATTTGTCGAGGAGACAAGAATAAATAAAGACTAAACCAAGCACTACAAATACAGGCAGCTAATATTTTACAACCCTACTTACACACTTTATAATAGCAACTTTAAAAAGGACACATCAATTAAATCACCTGAAGTGTAGGCAAAATAAATAAGAGCAACTTAAGGATAATAAATTATGTGTGGTGGGAATATAGAAGCCAGAATATTGACATTTCACAATACCGTGACCAGAATATAGAGGTACAAAATATCGAAAGGTTAGTCTGTATCCATTTTCTCTAAATCCACATATACATACATTGGTGGTATATATATATCTTAAAGATACATAGATCTGGTATTAGGAATCGTAAATCCATAACTCCCTCAGCGCACTTACCTCTTCCATATTTAGTCCCTCAATATTCTAGTCATAATATTGTGACTCTTCAATATTTTGGTTTGATATTCAATACCAAAATCATAACCGCTAAATAAATTTCTATTTTATTCTATTCTATTTGTGCGATTTTTAGAGCGCGCAAATACCCAAGGGTGTCTCGGCGCTAGCGTTGCAGAGCTCTCAATTGTGGAGGGGGAGGTTTAAGTTCAGAACAACCGAGTTTTGAGTTTTTTCCTGAAATTGAGTAGTGTCGGGGCAGTTTTGATGGGGAGGGGAAGCGTGTTCCACAGTTTGGCTGTCGCGACGGAGAAACGTTTGTCGCCCCAATTAGCTCTTCTTGTGCGTGGGACTCTTAGCAAGTGGGCTGATGATGAGCGTAATGTTCTTGAATGCTCAAGCGGGCAGAAGGCTTGTCTTAGGAATAGTGGGCCTTGGTTATGGCTAGCTTTATATGCTATGCATAGAGCCTTGAATTTGATCCGACTCCTTACTGGCAGCCAGTGTAGCTGTCGGATGTAAGGAGAGATAGATGCGAATTTAGGGATAGTTAACAGGGTCCTGGCTGCCGCATTTTGCACTGTCTGCAATTTGTTGAGGACCTTTTGTTGTGCGTTTAGTAGCAAGGCATTGCAATAGTCTGTTTTTGAGAAGACTAAAGTGCTAACTAAGGTTTTGCCTGCAGACGGAGGTAGATATGGGGTTAGCTTTTTAATCCTTTTTAAAATGTGGAAGAATGAGGAAACCACCGAATTAGCATGCTGTTGGAAGGACATTTTGTTATCAAAAATGACTCCTAGGTTGCGTACTTTGGTCACTGGTTCGGGAGGTTGTCCCATCTGAGGTGGCCACCATTGGGGGGACCATGTAGGTTGCAACCTCCCGAATGTCATCACTTCTTTCTTATCAGAATTTAATTTAAGACAGTTGGATGACATCCAGGAGCTTATTGCCCTCATTCCGTCTTGGAAGTTGGCTGCCACCGAGATGCCATCATTGGATCACTGAAATAATATAGACTGCCAAAATATCGACCTGCAAAAATATCGTTGACAAAATATCGACAGACAAAATATCGACTTTCTATCTACAAACAGGTAAGTACAAAAATATCGAGTACAAAATATCGTTAACAATAATATAGATGTAAAAAATATCGACTTTATTAAAAACAGTGTTAAATTAAATTAATATTAAATTTTAATGACTAAAATATACTTAAAAATACTTAAATTAAATTATAATAATTAAATAATAAATGAAAATAATAAAAAAAAAATACAATCTTATTTGTTGACCCTGAACCCTAAAATATACCCCTTTACCCAAAAACCCAAAACTGACCCTGAACCCTAAAAATACCCCTTTACCCAAAAACTAAAAACTGACCCTGAACCCTAAAAATGCCCCTTTACCCAAAAACTGAAAACTGACCCTGAACCCTAAAAATGCCCCTTTACCCAAAAACTGAAAACTGACCCTGAACCCTAAAAATGCCCCTTTACCCAAAAACTGAAAACTGACCTTGAACCCTAAAAATGCCCCTTTACCCAAAAAACTGAAAACTGACCCTGAACCCTAAAAATGCCCCTTTACCCAAAAACTGAAAACTGACCCTGAACCCTAAAAATGCCCCTTTACCCAAAAACTAAAAACTGACCCTGAACCCCAAAAATACTCCTTTACCCAAAAACTGAAAACTGACCGTGAACCCTAAAAATGCCCCTTTACCCAAAAACTGAAAACTGACCCTGAACCCTAAAAATGCCCCTTTACCCAAAAACTAAAAACTGACCCTGAACCCTAAAAATACTCCTTTACCCAAAATGTATCAATATTATTTAATTACCAATTAATTATTAATTAACAATAACAATAAAGTAAATATATTAGCACATTAGCTGTAATTATTTAATTAATTAATATTATTTTTCCCAATTAATTACTTAAGAATAACACAAAATTATATATATTAAAATGTACTCTAATTAATGTAATTAACTAATTACAATTAATCAATTACCAATTAATTACTAATTCAAAATATGTACACAATTATATTAATTAATTAACTAATTATTATTAATTATCAATTAATTATTAATTATAAATATTTACAAACATATATTAATTAATTAATTATTATTAAATTACTTCCCACCCTATTCCCCTATAAACCCACAACCTGCTACAGAATTACATAACGCAATTATTAAAAAAACAAATTCCATTTAATAAAATATTTTATTACATTAATACACACTTTTCACACATATTATTACATATAAATACACTATAAAATATTATATATTATTAAAAATTCGATATTTTTGCTATCTATATTTTAAACAGTCGATATTACTTCACTTACCTGAAAAACGATATTTTTGTAGTCGATATTATGTCCAGTCGATATTTTGTCCAGTCTATATTTAAAACTCGATATTATGTCCAGTCGATATTTTGGAGTCGATATTTTGTCTGTTCACCGCCATCATTGTATACAGATAGCACCAATTGGGTGTCGTCTGCGTAAGTTGTGAGGGCAATTCCATAAGATTTTATGACCCTCGCTAAGTCCGAAACATAAATGTTAAAAAGTGTCGGACTTAGCGAGGAGCTCTGTGGTACTCCGCAAGGCAGAGAGAAGGTCTGAGAGATGTATTTGCCCATCTTCACTGTTTGAGGGCGGTTGGACAAAAATGAGGCAAGGAGTTTTTTGGCTTTGTTTTTTATTCCTAAGGCCGCGACACGGTCGATCAAAGTGACGTAATCGACCGTGTCGAAGGCTGCGGAGAGATCCAAAAGTATTAGTATCGCAGAACCTCCGTTATCCATTGTGGTCCTTATTTCGTCTGCTATTTTTAAGAGCGCTGTCTCTGTTCCATGACCTTGTCTAAACCCAAATTGGGTGTCGTCCAGTAGGTTGTTGTCATGTATGTAGGTCGAAAGTTGTGTGTTCATGATTTTTTCAAAAATCTTAGCAGGGAACGGGAGACATGCGATAGGTCTGTAACTGGCAGGAAGAAGAGGGTCTAGGGTAGGCTTTTTTAGAGGTGGCTTAATAATAGCCTCCTTCCAGACAGATAGGTAGATGCCAGTTGCGAACATTGCATTACAGATGGTGGTTAGGGGAGGGGCAATGGCTTCGGGGATGAGATTGAGGATGCCAGGAGGGCAAGGATCAAGGGGTGAACCCGATTTAGTTCGAGCGATCAGGGGTTGGATAAGTTCCTGAGTAGTGGCTTCAAAGGCTAGGAAAGCTGGAGCGTTATCGGAGGTGGGAGTCAGAGTGGATGTAGGAGAAGGAGTAGGGGAAAAAGTGGTGAAGATGGCTCTGACTTTGTCTTCGAAGAATTTGGCCAAAGAGTCCGATAGGGTTTGTGATCCTTCTGAGCACGGGGCGAGGGGATTAGATAGGTAAGTGACCACCTGAAATAATTTACCTGTCGAATTTTTGGCCTGATTAATTTGATTGGTGTAGTAGATGGCTTTCTCCGTTGTTATGAGTTTTTTATAGTTCGATAGAGCGTTCTTATATGTGATTTTATCAGGGGGACTGAAGTGGCGGCGCCACTGCCTTTCTAGGTTCCTACAGTATTGTCTCTGCAGTCGAAGTGGTTCAGTGAACCAAGGGGCTGAAGGGAGTTTTCTACTCCGGTGTGAAATTTTGATGGGCGCTAACTTGTTGCAAGCTATGTTTAAGTTGTTCAGGTAGTTAGCAGATGCTACTGTGGGATCCTGCTCATTTGGAGTTAAACTATCTCGCATTATCTGCGTGAGATGGTCAAGATTAATGTTTTTCCAATCTCGAAAGTTGATAGGAGAAGGAGGTGTAGAGGGGGAAGTGCTCGAGTTAGTTATGATGGAAAAGCATACGGCGGCATGATCCGTCCAAACTAGGGGGGGTCACCCTAGAGATGGATATCTTTGGGTTGTTGGTGAAGAGTCCGCCTAAGGTGTGTCCCGCCTTATGGGTGGGTTCTTTAACGATTTGCAGGAGACCAGCTGCTGCTAGGTCGTTGACTAGCATTGAAGTATCGGGGTCATCAGTGGCTTCTAGATGAAAGTTGAAGTCACCCAAAACGGTGAAGTGTGGGGATCCTACTGAAGCCTCGATTAGGTTATCCACGTTCGAGTGGAAGGTGGATCTGGACCCAGGGGGGCGGTAGATTAACATGCCTTTGAATGACGTTCTATCGGAAAGGCCTATAGTGAAGAGCAAAGCCTCGCACTCGGAGTAGTTTGACTCAGTTGTTGTTATTTTGAAGTGATCTTTATAAATATTAGCTATTCCTCCACCCTTTCTTTTAGGTTTATCTAGCTTACATACACACTAGTGGCTGGGGGTAGCAGCTCTGAAATCTGGACCGGAGGAATCGTCCCCCCATGTCTTGGTGACAAATAGTAGGTCTAATTTATGTGAGTCAATGAATTCAGCAATTTCAATTTTGTGTTTAGGAAGGGACCGTACGTTTATAAGTGCTGCTGTCACTTGACGGAGAGAGGTTATGTGGGGGGTAGAAATGTCCTCGGTGCATGTGGGACATTTAAGTGGTCCTATGCAGGGATTTGTGTAGTTGAAATGTGGTAAGGCGTGAGCTGCCTCTGCTGCAGGTCTAATGCTTAGGAGTTGGGCGGGGGTGTAGGTCTGTACCAACGAGTTTTGTGTAGGCCAGGAGAGTGGTGAGACAGGGGGAGAGGCCCTGGGCCCGTACTCGGCATGGACGAGCGCAGACGAGCTTGCCTTATGCGCGCCTTCGGCGCGCATTCGTTGCGCCCGCTGCGCTTCCAGAACTGGAGCATAATTTATAATGGAGAGGAGGTGTCGTGGCGGGAGACGTGGTCAGCGTGGGTGGGCGTGACCGCTTCACAGAGGGCGGCGTCGTTATGGCAACACTCGACCGCGTCAGCGTTTAGTCGGCTGAGCGGGGTGTTTGATATGCGAGAAGTTAGCAGGGGGAAACAACGAGTTTTAAAAACACAGATTTTCACAATTTAAAAAGTACAGCGTTACATCTCCCGGCTTCCGCCTCAGGAGAGAGTTCTACAACACAGCGCTAGTGATCAGCGCGTGTTTAAGTATGCTGGTGGGGGGGCGTGGTCAGCGTGGGTGGGCGTGACCGCTTCACAGAGGGCGGCGTCGTTATGGCAACACTCGACCGCGTCAGCGTTTAGTCGGCTGAGCGGGGTGTTTGATCTGCGAGCAAACACATTTAGTGCCCGATTTCTCACTGAAAGAGAAAGGGACAGTAGTTGCGCTCTTTAAGAAACCTGATTGATTTATTGATTATATTTAGGTGGATGTCAACATTGTGCAAACAGCTTGTGAGAGAAGTCGATGGCTAAAGTGGGCTGACCCATTGCATCATTGCTGTATGCTGTGGAGGGTGGAAGCTTTATGTGAATGGCAATTTAAAAGATGAATTCCACTGGCCAAAAGCCCCCCTCTATATATGTATATTATCTATGAACGTTCTAGAAAAAGCAAAAGGCTGCCGAGACAGGTACTCTTCAAGGCAGACCTAAAAGGGTAGTGGAAACCTTCATAACCTCTGTACCAAGGTGACATGAATATATCCTTGAGGGCAAAAAAATAAAACCATTTGTATCCAATGTTTCCTATTGTACAGAATGTTGTGCTTTGTAAAACCAAATGTAGAAAGAAGAGTTTGACACATGAAGACTGATAAGGTCGGGTTCCACTATCAAAATTTACTGTGAACTCTGGTCCGATGGGTCTTTATTACCTGCTGAGAAGTGTAAAGGGGAGAGACAACTAATTTTAGTCAATCCAACAGTCAATAATAACTGTGACTCAAAATATCACAAACTCCGAACTTCAGTTTAGGGGTTTATTACAAAGCCAAAAACAACTGAATATACAAGCACCTCAAGACGAGGTAGTACAAATACATGGGAACTAATACAGAACCATATCTACGAATGAGCCTAATCCGATGAATCATGAGAATAAAAAGTTCTAAGAATAAGACGCAAGCAAGAACTGCTCCAAAATTCAAGTCAGACTTCATCTGTGGCTGAAAAATAAGAAGCATTAAGCTATCCCTACTCTAACTCTAAGGTGATATCCCTACTTAGCATTTCCCAGGCAAAGTCAGTTAAAGGTGTCAGCTCAAGAAGACTTCCTAAGAAGTACATTCACAAGGTAAATCAGGTAGCCAAAGCTACAGAGCTTGTTCTAAGATGCTCTTTCCAGATCGATCTCTTCACCCCCGGGGCACTGTCCCTAATCCAAAATGCAAAGATGTAAAGCACGCCCACAGATCACCTCATGCTAACAAACACCTCTCCTAGGTAGTTTTCCACCGTCTTCCTCACATTCTCCAAGTGTAGTCCCATGACCCTGCATCCCAGGCCTCCTCAGCGAGAAAGAACAACGGCTCCCAATTATCGACCTTCTGTTTACAAAGTAACTCTTCTCCTCCATGCCTAACTCCTAAAACAAAAGGCATTAATCCTATCTAACAAAGGCAGCTTCTTCCACCTGCAAATGAAACGTGAGAGCAGAACATCCTTGCATACACATGAAATTAGTTGACTACCTCTAAATGCGACAGCCTACCAGGGAAATTACATTTTCAGGCCTACACAATTTGGCCAACATAAGAATAAACAAATAGGTCTTTCATATACACAACTTGAACATTTAGGCTCTTGCACATCAACTTTTACACACATGTTAAAAAGGCTTTGCTTTACAAACATCTACAATTATTACACATTAAGCGCAACTTGTCATTTCCACATGCAATCTTCATCATGGTGCACAATTAAATCAAAATTCATTACATTACATTACACATAGGCTTTTCGTTAGGCAATTGCAATGTACTAAAGGTTGCAGTTTCAAATATAAATGCCATTTCATTTATTTTCTGCATGGCACGAAATACGTTTCTATTCCTTCACTTGCATATTTTTGTTATTACAACACAATTCTAATGATCAAAATTAATACAACACAGAAATATATGCAGATGTGGACTGTCCATGATTATGATGCACCCGTTGCAATTTTAGAGCATCATCGCACTCCATCAAGACTGTCTCTCATCACTAGATGCTGAACTGAAAAAAAGAAGACATCAGATATAAACAAGCATTTACAATGCAACGGTTTCGCCTTTGGAAAAGTTAAAGCTATTGGCTTTGTAAATGACAACATTTTTATTTATGTGTTTGCCATTTATTTAGGATATCAAAGCCATGTCATTTACAAAGCCAATAGCCTAATCTCTCGCAAATGCGACACCTATTGCATTTGCACCCACACCCACACAAAAAACTGGATCACAAGAAGGGAACAGAGGCACACACAAAACCAGGTCACAAGCAGGCAACAGAGGCACACACAAAACCGGGTCGCAAGCAGGCAACAGAGGAACACACAAAACCGAGGGGGCAGGGAAGCAGCTCTACTTGATAAGAATAAATCAGAGATCTGGCAACGATGGGCGTGATCATGGAGGGAATACTCAATCCACAAACAGGAGAGTAAGAAGCACTGCAACCAAATTTGCAAAGTAAGGAAAACATCAGAAAGAGGTAGAAAGAATTCCATGTTAGACAGAGGAAATGACATATTGTAAAAATCGTAAGGTAGGAAGAAGATGGAAGGAGCTAGAGCCACAGTTACAAGGGAGGACAAGAAAGAGAGGGTAAGAGAAAGAGAAAAATTTAGCAGATATGAGATATTGTTTTGATAAAAAAAAGAGTCATTGAGCAAGAAAGAAATAATAAAACAGTTAATGATGACAAACAAAGACTCTCCAGAGAGAAGTTGGACTGCGTGTTATAGTGAGGGAAAGGTAACTAGACGTACAAAGAGGAGCAAAGCCAGAGGGGAATTAAGATGAGAAGCTAGAGAGAAAACAAGAGATTAGACACCTCCGAGAAGAATGATAGAGAAAGGGGGAATGAAAGTGGCACTAGTGAGAACTGGGAAGTAATTCAAAAAGAGCGAAAAGTTTGAGAGGCAACTAAGGAGTTTTGGGAGACACGTAGAGCAAAGGAAATACCTGATACAACTGGTAAAATGAGCAACAAGTGACAGAATGCAGCCTGAGAGATAGAGCAGAAGAACAGTGGGAGGAAGACAGAACATTACAAGAACAGTTTGCTTGAAATATAGATCAGAGATTATTTTGCCTGCTGGTGAGCCGATGACCAATAGACATGTCACCTCAAAGGTCACTGTATTCCTCAAGGGAGAGAAGAAATGACCCAGTCAAGATATGCACCTGACTGCATGCCTCCACCTCTCCTCTTGAGCCACAGTCATTTCTGTGCATCTCCCCAAGGATTTCTAAGAATCTGTTTCCCCTGCAGTGCAGGTGCAGTCAGGCAATCAGCATGGCTCTGGTGATAAGAGACCAGTCACATGCTGCCCTTGTGAGTGACCTCTCCCTGGAGAAGTGGTGTGATCTCGGACTTTTCCACCAATTTTATTTTGCTGCATTAAATCTTTTCAATACTCATTTAGATTCCATCTTCTTCCACTTCGGAAAGTGATTGAAATGCTCCAATTGTAACACATACATCCTCCCCAAGGCTACCATGGACTGCAGTGAGCAAAAACACGGGTGTTGATCGGTTTATAGAGTGCGCTCGACAAAAGCACCCTAGGTACCTCACCTCTGCCATACCTCCCACGATTAAACATCTGCTTTCTCCCAGAGGACCTTCAAATGTGCCTCAAAAGCCATCTCCTTCACTTCGAATGTTCAACTATCACCTTGGCCTCCCATGGCCACCACTTGAACAAGCACACATTGATTACTCCAGGCACACATTGTTTACTCTAAGCACGCATTGATTACTCCAGGCACAATTTGATTACTCTAAGCACACATTGATTACTACAGGCGCAATTTGATTACTCTAGGTACGCACTGATTACTCCAGGCACACATTGATTACTCTAGGCACACATTGATTACTCCAGGCACACATTGATTAATCCAGGCACACATTAATTACTCTAGACACACATTGATTACACTAGGCACGCACTGATTAATCCAGGCGCCCATTGATTACTTCAGGAGCGATTTGATTACTCTAGGTACGCACTGATTACTCCAGGCACACATTGATTACTCTAGGCACACATTGATTACTCAAGGCACACATTGATTACTCCAGGCACACATTGATTACTCCAGGCACACATTAATTACTCTAGACACACATTGATTACACTAGGCACGCACTGGTTAATCCAGGCGCCCATTGATTACTTCAGGAGCGATTTGATTACTCTAAGTACACACTGATTACTCCAGGCGCACATTGATTACTCTAGGCACGCATTGATTACTCCAGGTGCACATTGATTACTCCAGGCACACATTGATTACTCTAGGCACACATTGATTACTCTAGGCACGCATTGATTACTCCAGGCACGCATTGATTACTCCAGGCACGCATTGATTACTCCAGGCACGCATTGGTTACTCCAGGCACGCATTGAATTACCAGGCCTCGTTGTGCTGTATAGCAGATGCACTGCTTTGCTTCGTTGCACTGTTCGCCTTCTGCCTGTCCTTGTTTCCGTTCACTGAAACAAGCCCCATGCCCAGATCGTTAAGCAGTCTCAGGGCTGCTCCACATAAATAAATCCGAACACAAACAGTTCATTCATGCGTGGAGCTACCGCCTCTCCTGTGCACAACACACGCCCTTATACATTGAACTTTGGAAGTTCTCTGACATATAGAAACAGCAAAGCATAAAACTTGTGAGCCGCACATCGTCTCAAAAATGAACTATTTTCGTTTTTTCTGGGTAAATGACCTGCACACGTTCGGCGCTGCTATCAACAATGCCACCCCCGCCCTCCCCCTCCCCCCACCCTATATAATCCACCTGCCGCCACCTCCATACCATGCCCCCGGGCTCGTCCAAGACGAAGAGGAGGTGGTCCGCAAGAGTTAAGCATTAACAGCGGGTCTCTCACCTGGAGAGGGCAGACCAGTTCCTGCGGCTCAGAGACATTGCGGCGGCGGTCGGGAGCTCTGGAAGCGCTGCCAAGCAAACGAGTTCACCTGCGTGCGTGTGGTTTCTGTTTTTGCTGCTTCATCCCTCAGAGCGGCTGGTGCCGGGATCGCCCCATCCGACAAGTGCAAAGCCAACTAGAACGAAACACAAAGGCAACACCCCTGCGGAGGATTTGCGGTATCCTGTGAAGAGGGATGGGCTAACTTTTGAATCCTCCTGAGGCACAGCCGGGAGTAGCAAGGAAAACTGAGCATAACTTTGTTTTAAAACTGAAAATGTTACTTTGCTTTTAAAATCACTCACCTTCCCTGTCACATCACTGCAGTGTGCAGGCACCCTTTCCTGCTGAAAAACGAGCACTGGTAAGGGCAAAATCGCCGTTTTCCCGCCAACTTCATTCCCCTCTCCCTGACTGGGACACGCCCACTTTGAGGCCACACCCCCCCTCTTCAAAGTTATAAAAGAAGCACTGACTACAAGCGCCTTAGATAACTTTTGAATCCTCCTGAGGCACAGCCGGGAGTAGCAAGGAAAACTGAGCATAACTTTGTTTTAAAACTGAAAAATTTCACTTTGCTTTTAAAATCACTCACCTTCCCTGTCACATCACTGCAGTGTGCAGGCACCCTTTCCTGCTGAAAAACGAGCACTGGTAAGGGCAAAATCGCCGTTTTCCCGCCAACTTCATTCCCCTCTCCCTGACTGGGACACGCCCACTTTGAGGCCACACCCCCCCTCTTCAAAGTTACCAACTGCTTCGAACCTTTCTCCCTCCTGAGGCGGAAGCCGGGAGGTCTCCCTTCTTTTCTTTGCCACTTTTAGCCTGTGTATGCTTTATTTTGTGTCAGTGATTTTAATACTGTGTGCAACATTAGAAGCGCGTCTGACTTACTAGCGTGCTGCCGCTTTTGAGCGAGACTTCATAGCGCTTGTAAGCGCTTCGCCTGCTCCCTTCTTCTTGCCTGGGATACAGACCGCCCTCGGCCGAGTATTGACGCCGAGGGCTGGGATCTGTTAGGGGCCGCCATCTTGGGGGTAGGACTCTCCGCCCTCGCGCTCTAGTAGCGCTACATAAGGGATTCTTGCCATTGTCTCGGGGATTACCAACTGCTTCGAACCTTTCTCCCTCCTGAGGCGGAAGCCGGGAGGTCTCCCTTCTTTTCTTTGCCACTTTTAGCCTGTGTATGCTTTATTTTGTGTCAGTGATTTTAATACTGTGTGCAACATTAGAAGCGCGTCTGACTTACTAGCGTGCTGCCGCTTTTTGAGCGAGACTTCCTAGCGCTTGTAAGCGCTTCGCCTGCTCCCTTCTTCTTGCCTGGGATACAGACCGCCCTCGGCCGAGTATTGACGCCGAGGGCTGGGATCTGTTAGGGGCCGCCATCTTGGGGGTAGGACTCTCCGCCCTCCCGCTCTAGTAGCGCTACATTAAGCTCCTCCTTTCCTCTGCGCAGCGGACGCGTACTGCGGACGCGCCGGACCAGCGCCGGAGTCACGCCAGAGTCCAGCCCGTCTGCGCCCGTCCGCGCTGAGGACGGGCTGGACGGCTGGGCCCTGGACTCGGATAAAATGTCATCTCCTTCTTGTAGCTATTCTCTTCGCGATATGCTGGCCCTTAAACCTTGTAAAAAACGCTGTTCTCATACCTATGAACCGAATGATCTCTTGCTCCCACTCTCTTGCGGCTGCTATCTCTCGCCAGGACCTCCCAACCCCGTTTCCATCTACCCCACCTCTGAACACCCTATCACATCTACTTCTAACACAGTAGAAGTAGAGGGCATCTTGGTTAACGCCCGCTCCCTTATCAAGAACAAGGTTATGTTTAAGGAGATGGTACTGGACAGAACGCCCACCCTAGTGTTTGTGACCGAAACCTGGGCTAAGGACTCCTCCGACCCTGATCTGATAGAGGCTGTCCCGGAAGGCTACTGCCTGGCCAGACTTGATAGACAGGGACGAGTTGGAGGGGGGTTAGCGATCCTTTACAAAGATCACCTTCAATGCCACACTGTACCCCTGATTGATTTTCCTGATAGTTTCCAAGCTCTTTATTTTACAATAAAGGAAGAGCAACGCCCCTTTTTTAACGGTATCTTAATTTATCGTCCCCCCGGCTCGAGAACCCACTTTACGCACCACCTTCTTCAATCTCTTGAACCTCATTTTGGCCAAGATAATTTCTCCATCATGGGTGATTTTAATTACCACCTAGAGCGGCACGACCTCTCTGACACCTCCTGTCTCACTGAGGCCCTAGAATCTTGTGGGCTTACGCAACGTGTCACCGGAGCCACTCACCGTGCAGGACACACTCTGGATGGCATCTTTTCCAATGACCCCCGCTTGATTATCAAGGATACGATCCATCTCTCCTGGTCTGACCATCTGGCGGTCCATTTCCTTCTGAATCACCAACGGGTGAACTCCCGTAAATTAGGGAACCATACTACAGAGACCACTAGAAACTTCAGGAATATCAATAGCAACTCCTTCGTGCCCTGGGCTGCAAGCCTTGCTAGCACTGGCCTACATAGCGTACAGACCGCAGTCGCTCACTTTGAACAGGTCACTACCGAGGCCCTGAATCAACTAGCCCCAGAACAATCCCGACGCCGCGCTAGAAAGAGACCGTCCGCCCCCTGGTTCTCCGAATCTCTTAGGCTTCTTAGGCAAGAAGTGAGGAGAAAGGAGAGGTTATGGCACGCTAGTTGGGATTTCAAAAATAAGGAAGCTCATCGACTTCTTGTTAAAAAATACAAGGCTGAAATTCTGCAGGCCAAACAAGAATACTTTGTGACCGCGACTTCCTCGCTCTCCTCTCCGAAGGAACTTTTTAAAACTGTAGACTCCCTGGTCAGATTGCAAGTCCCTGACCCTGTCACCCCTTCGCAGGATCTCTGTAATAAGATCGCCTCCTTTTTCCACTCTAAAATTCAGAACATTCACCTAGCCCTTCAGGAACAAAGAGCTGTCCTTAGTGCATCTATACCCAGTGTAGAGACGAGTTTGACCACCACTGAACTCTCCCCTTCTTGCACTCTGGACACCTTTCCCCCGCTGGCCTTGCAAGACCTTGAGCTTTTGTTAGCCAAGACTAAGTCTGGCTCACCTTTGGATACCTGCCCACTGAAGGTCATCAAACAGTGTAGGGAGACCCTCTTACCACCGCTGCTAGAGATAACGAATCTAGCCATTAGAGATGGCGTTTTCCCTGCAGAGTGGAAGAAGGCGGTAGTGAAACCCCTGCTGAAAAAGGCCTCTTTGGATCCCGGGGTCCTAAAAAACTTCCGGCCCATTTCCCTGCTCCCTGCTCCTGCTAAGATGCTTGAAACTCATCTTAACAAGCATCTTGCTGCCTTTGTCGAAAGCTCGGGATGCTTAGACTCCTCCCAGCATGGATTCAGGAAAGAATTTAGCACCGAGTCAGCCCTCACCATCGTGCTTGACAAGATCCGCACTTCAGTAGATGAGGGCCAGACCTCTCTCCTGGTCCTGCTAGATCTAACTGCGGCTTTCGACACCCTCTCCCCCTCAGTACTTACATCTCGGCTGAGGGAGGTGGGGGTGAAGAACGCAGCTCTGGATCTCTTGACCTCCTTCCTCACGGGGAGGGAACAAATAGTCAAGCTTGGGGAGTTTCTATCTCCATCCCATCCTTTGCTATGTGGGGTTCCTCAAGGGTCGGCACTTAGCCCGACCCTCTTTAATATCTATGTTACCCCACTAGCTAAATTAATAAGATCATTCGGGATGGAGGTAGTCTCGTACGCAGACGACACTCAAATCCTCGTCTCTCTTCCCCATTCAGATGACCTAATCGCCTCCAAGTTTAGATCTTGCATGGAGGCGGTTGGTCAATGGATGATCCGTAACTCTCTGAAACTGAATGGGGAGAAGACAGAGGTGATGGTGTTTGGGGGGAAAGAAAACATCTGGTCAGCCAATTGGTGGCCTGACTCTCTTGGAACTTGCCCTTCCCCCACATCTTCTGCTAAAAATCTCGGGGTGTTAATAGATCCTGCCCTTGACCTAGGCAACCAGGTGAGCAGAACTGTTTCCACCTGTTGGGGCTTGATCCACACTCTGCGCAGGGTCAGGAAATATCTCTCTCTCCAGGCAAGAAAACAAATAGCTGTTGCTCTTATCGGCTTGCGTCTGGACTATTGTAATGCGCTGTATGCTGGACTTAATAAAGGACAGCTGCAGCGCTTACAGGTAGTCCAAAACGCCATAGCTAGATTTGTCCTGGACTTACCCAGACGCTCTTCGGCCACTGCAGCCAGGAAAACACTGCACTGGCTGCCGGTGGAATATCGAATCCGGTTCAAGGTCCTTTGTATGACCTATAGAGCCATTGCCAAAAAGAGTGACACTGGAATAGGATCCATCATCTCCCACTATGTCCCCCGAAGGAACTTGCGCTCCTCTGGTAAACTGCTTTTGACAGCCCCCCGTGTACGAAGAGCCAAGTGGGGAGGCAGAGCCTTCTCTACCCTTGCTCCTAAGTGGTGGAACGAACTCCCTTTGGACTTGAGATCTCTCCCGTCCCTTCAGATCTTCCGCACTGCCTTAAAAACCCTTCTCTTCAAGCAAGCCTATGTCTAGGGTCTTAAGTTTTCTAGATCATTCTCTGATCTTCTGTTAGGCGCCTTGATACCTGCGGGTTATTGTTCTGCGCAATATAAATTATTTTTCAATTCAATGTTGTTCCCTTGACCCCCTGCCTTGGTGGCTGTTGCTGCACCTTCACCCTGGTGGCTGCTGCTCTTTCCTGCTGCTTGCAGGTCACGTGACAGCTTTTTTTTCTTATCTCCAACCCTGTCACTGCTTAACTGTAACTTGTCTTTTAGCAGCAACTTGCAAAGTATTAAAAAATGAAAATAAAAAGAGCGCGCTAGGTAGGGCGAGAAGGGCGGGGCCGGCTTCGTACAAAGTGCACCTCGCTGCCGGTTTTACAACCTGTCTGTGCAGGCGAAGGTTTCCAGAGGGGTTCCGATGTGGCCTTTCTGGGACATCATGCGAGTGTGTCTCGGGTGCCCCAGGTTCCTTTTAGGTGTGTGAGGGGAGAGCCTCCTCCCTGTGGCGGAGCCCTGACTCAGATCTCGCTCGACCGGCCCGTTTTGGAAAGAAGGGTGCTGCCAGGTTCCCAGAACACACCTGCAGAGGCGGGACATTGGGCGATACAGATTTATCAGGAAAGAATCTGTGACGTATTGCATCCCAGATATGGGCCATCTGATTTCACGATGATCCTTTTGGCATTTAGCTATGGACTTCAAATGCAAGAGGCACCCGGACTGTGGCTAACAAACATTCTTCTCATGCCATTTAACCTGTGTGCCCAATATGGCGTCGTCAAGGGGGTCTACGTACAGGGTAAATTAAGCTCTCTGCGTCAACTGATAACTGGACTACAAATCTATCAGTCATGGCACTTTCTCTGACCATATGGCAGTGGAAATGGCGTCCACAACAAGCCCATCACAGAAATGGTTCAAGTCCTAACTGTTCTATCTCCTGGGAGCCACGAGTCACGCCACTGGCCTTTTCTGATTGTTTCTGACTGTTTACAAAGGCGAAATTCATCCGAGGTCGGGAAGGGTGGCAACCTAAACAATAACAAGTCAGGTCCCGGGCCGGCAGCCAATCACAGCGCGGCCCGGGAATGACGTCACGGGGGTGTCCCGGGCCGGCAGCCAATCACAGCGCGGCCCGGGACACGCGGCAACAAGGGGCGGGGCTTAAAAAAAGCCCGAGAAACACCCCCGAATCGCGTTTTCTCTGAGAAAGCGTGATAGACAGCCTCTGTCTCCCAATGGCTAGCCTCCATTAATGGAGCTAGCCAATGAGAGACAGAGGCGGGTCATCAAGCCGATATTGAACTCAAGAGGTTTTTTAGCGCTTGCGCACTACGTGCGCAAACCGCAGGCAAAACCTAAAAAAGGTATAAGATGGAATGCCCAAGCATGACCTGCACATTTCTGTGGGTGTGCACAAACACACACAAACACACACAATGGCATTTCCTAACCTAAATGTGTACCCAGCATTACTCCAAAAAGAAAGTTGACACACCTCAGCTCTTACTATCTGTGCAAGGGCCAATTTACCAGCATATTTTCATCGGTAAAAATGTTCTCCTGAAAGGAAAATTGTTTCTACAGGGAGGAAAAAAGAGGGAAATGTCTGTGTCTCTCAAATTCGTGAAATTTGTTTCTGCATAATGACATGAAATTTCGCAAAAATTATGAAAGACGAAATGAAATGTGGAATGCATTCTCGTGTCACTTTTTGATGAGAAGCTGCATTACACGGTAAAAGAAATAGCAAGAAAATCAAAAGTGGCATGAGCATATATCGCAGCAAACAACGTGTAATTACACAACTTAGCATAAGGCATAACGTTGGTAATTCTGTGTATCAAGTGTAGAGCAGAATTCCTGATCTTATGCAAAATAAAGTAGCATAATTTAAATTCCGCCCGCCCTAGAAAATGTGCACATGCACCTTTCCATTGTGTTTCAGCCTGACAACTAAATATATGCAGTAAATGCTGTCTATTTAAGAGGAAGCCTTTCTAAACAGATATGTGGGTTTGCAGCATCATTCAGAGTTGAAATTTTTGACTCCCAACTACAATTTAGTACCAAAAAGTGAGGACATTTTCTTCTTCTAAAATGGTGTGATAACTCTCTACCAACTGTATTCTCCTACAAAATGAATGCTGCAACAAATCGCTTTTGTATCTGGTGCCAGATCTACCATCCATATTTTTTTACCACAAAAAACCCAAAGCAGAATTTGCAATTGCAAAAATTGTTTTTACATTGTATGAATCCAATTTTCGGAGTTGATAGAGTTCTACCAGCTCTTAAAATGGGATTGCCACCGGATATTTATTTGGTATTTGGAACAGCAGTATTGTGGACGTCCCATACCATTACTGAGTCATTCTCCACTATTTCAATGGTATATGACCGTAAATCTGGGTGCAAACCAATGAAAGGTTACTGGCTCTCAAACTGGGGTGGTAAGACATAAGCAAAGGGGAACAGGTCCCCTTTGGACCTCTTCCACTTTGTGAATTTTTGTAAACACTTCAGGGGGAGTAGGCCTGCCTATTCTCAATGAAACTTTACAAAAATAGAAGTTTTTTTTAAAGCAGCTTTGTTTCTTTTAAATAAAACAGGCTGCATTTAAAGGGAAAAAAGGCTTTCCTTAGTGAAGCAGAGTCAGAGATGTGGTTCTGCTGACTTTTGCAGGCCAACATCCCAGGGATTATGTTCAATCAGGGTGAGTCACAATTTGCCACCTACCTCAGGAATATTAATGAGGTAGGTAAGATTGCGACCCACTCGGATTCTGAATTTTACGAACCGATCTATTAATATATTGGCTATTTTGCATAATTTCACACAAGTTGGAAAAATACTGGTCATTAATTGCCACCTGTTTTTGTGACTAGTGAAATAGTACATGTGGCCCAGGTTCCTTTACTGTCAGTGTGTGCGTGTGCTTTAATAACTCACCCCTTCAACAGAAGCTGTTAAGTGGGGCCATCATCATAATTGGTGACTTCTCTTCGCCATATATATTTAACCAGGCTTTTATATGTGGAGGTGGAGATTCTTTTCAAAATCTAATTAAGGAGGGAGTAATCCGGCACGCCTAACTCTTTTCGGCATCGGCTAACTTAGTAAGTAGGTGCAAATCGCTTTTAACAGTAGGGGATGTGCAGGTGGTGTTCCATTCTACATAATGTGACAGCTTAAGTTATCACCCACATGAAGCTTTGTGGTCTGGAATTTCAACAACACTTCTTCAGAACCCTAAGTGTTTCCAGATACTCTTTACAAATCAGCAGCTGAGGCAAGTAAGTGGTTTGCCCAGAGGGGCTGCATCAGTTTGGCGGTCAGACTCACATCCAGGCTTTTTCATATAATACATTCTGACACCATGAGCATGCCCAGTCTTGTCCTATCAGTACAAAGAGCTCTAACCAAAGTTTGTTTTGTTATTCTTAAAAAGAGGTTGTGGCTGCTGCAGTACTGAGTGGTGCTTGGACTGGCCTTTAGACGTAAGTTGTAATGCTTGCCCTGAGTATATGCTATATTTCCAGTTAATTCATTTATCACATTCTATTTGATGACATGGTCTGCAGTTATGTGTGTTTTGCAAGCTCTTCCTTTGAGATTTTACAAACATTTCAAATGGGTTTCACAAACATTTGAAACTGAGCAGGGTATGCCACAGGAATACCGGGACAGGAATATTGATGGCATCAAATATCGTGGACAAAATATAAAACAAGCATTTACAATGCAACGGTTTCGCCTTTGAAAAAGTTAGAGCTATTGGCATTGTACATGACAACATTTGTATTTATGTGTTGGTTTTCAAAACAGATAAATAAATGGCACTGTCATTTACAATACCAATAGCTTAATCTCTCGCAAATGCCACACACAAACACACAGACCCACAGAGTCCCACACACATCCATACCTGCAGAGCCACACGCAGAGCCACACACACAGAGCCACACACACACACATACACAGAGCCACAAACACACAGCCCCCCCCCCCCACCCCTTTGGGACGCACCCTCCAGGGCCAGCATGGACGGGAAGTCCTTGCAGTTTGCATAAAATGGAAAAACTGTGATGTTTCAATTTTGCTAAAAGCAGTGCAATTACCACTCTTTCACCCACACACTGTGTTCCTCTGGCTGGAATTATGCCCGAAAAGCATATTATCGATCAGTTATCTTACAATCACTTTTCATTTGTAGGGATCGTTTTAAGCATGTTCTTATGTGAGGGTGTTGGTTATTGTGAACATCATACTTTGAAGCCTTTAATTTGCATCACAAATATTGCAGAGACCCCAGTTTCATTTGTACAAATAAAAGTCCTAGGGCCAGAGGTCTGCCACTGCAGCTGGCATTAACCACAGCTCCTCCAAATGCCAGTGTCTGTATTACTGTGGCAGCATTACTTACAGAAGCTGACATTTTGCACAATTCCAGGTCGCCCGAGCTTTAGGAAAGGCCCCAAAGTGCTATTTCTATTTATGTTTTTATAGTACATAGCATTGGTTTGCTAAAAAATAGAGAGACAGCATCACCTTGTGGTTTACTGTTCTAAATAATTGTCGGTGTTAGGAAACAAGCAACGGTGCCGATCATTGGCAAACACAGCTGTAAGATGCAACGCAGAGGGTGCAAGGGAAAGCGAACAACACCGAGTGAGAGCAACGCGTAGTGACTTGCGCAGAAAAGCAAATGGGGGAGAAAGAAAGAGATGTGGAGCTGGGTAGGGACAAAAACAGGCGCGAAAGTTACACAGGGGTGGAAAGCAGACAAGGGTGATCACATCACAGAGTGGCTGGAAGAAGCACGCAGGTAAGAGAGTTCAACACAGAGCGCAGCGGGTGGAGAGAAGTACAAAAGGGAGACAGCTAGAAAACACATGCACTCTAATGGCGTGCTTAACCAAAAATGAAAAAAGTAGCAATTTAAAAGTGAGCAGTGGAAGGACACAAGTAATGCGTCTGTGCTCCAGGGGAGGGACAAACACAAGAAGAGGAAGGAAATGCCACACAAGGTAACGAATAAGAAAGCCGAAAATGAGTGATAATAAAGCCAACCAAAGGTAAGCAATGGGCGGGCTCTAATTATACTATATGCTGCGTGAGCGTAACTACCATTAGCGCACCAAGTGCAGTGGGATTGGGCCCACTAAACCCTGATAATTGCTTGATGCGTTACCCCAAGAACAGTCAAAGGGCCATTTTCCTTGCTTGCACTAGGGCATGTGCGTTTTAGTCGAAATAGAGAGCATCCAGACGGTACGCCATCTTGGAGGTGTGAGAATGTCACAGCAACCAAGAACATGTTTATTTAGTCGATAATAATCAATAAACATGTTCTTTGTTGCTGTGACATTCTGCAACATTTGACGTATGGTCCAGATAGAAATCACGTTTAACTATCTAACTCACAAGAGGCCATGGCTCACACTTGCAATCTTGTGAATTCTAGCGGAGTGTCGCCAATAATCTCGTCTATATGCTATGATTCATTTATGTCCCTGGATGACTGAGTCCACATCGTTATAGTGAACCAAACCACTTACTCTTATAGAGTCTTTTCTGTGTTTCCTTGCGAACACAAGAACTATCCAGGGGAGAAGTGGTCTAATCCTCGAGCAATATTGAAACTGTGCAGGTCATTTTTTAAGATATAAAATTCTTTCAGACAAGTTGTTTTTAAACAATGCACGATAGTGGGAAGAATTTTATTTTCCAATATCTTGTTTCCCACACATATAATTTGCTACGAATCAAATTTATGAGACTGTCTTTATCAGCCGACTCCAAACCTGGACAAGTAAGTTTGATTTCGAAATAGTAACAAAATGAAGGTTGTAGCAACAGTAATAGATCTCGCCTACAAGTTAACAGTGTATGCTTTACAGGATGTTCTATATGATCTCGCCCACAAGTAAACATTGTATGTTCTATGGATTGTTCTATATGATGCTAGACTGCACATAGCATTGACATTGAATTGTCTGCCTAATTACCAGCTGAACAGTTGTTATTGTTGAATTGAAGTGTTCTCTATGTAGTAAAATGTTTAATATGAAATGAAATGTTCTTAATTAAATGATTTTGTTTAAACAGCACAGTCGCCACACCGATTGTGCCAATACTGAGTGACAAAACAACAGACAAGTATTCCTTTTAGTATCTTGTTTTAACTTGAATTATGGTGTAGGCAGTGACTGATATATCTGCTTAACCAGTTAACTATGCTGCAGCACAGAATGTATATCATTTTTGACTGATCCATTATGTTATCTTTTAGGGGTCATCGGCTCATACCTATAAAATCTGTCCTGATGATGGTCTTTTAATTAACTCAAACAAGACCGAAACGTCGACCTTCACGTCCACTCCTGCTATCATTGACACGTTGCATCCAGTTTCTCACTGCCAATTCAGCAGTAGTCACTGTATTATATGTAATAGCTGGGACGTTATTATTTTGTACTATTGGATCAATTGATGTTTTCCCTGTACATTGGAATCTTTTATGTTTTATTCTGTAAACTGATGAACCAACCCTGACAATTTTCTATAAATAATTATAATTTGGATATTTAAGCATCTTTGTGTTGCATCTCTTTCTTTTTGCTGTTTGGCTAGTGTGGTAGCTTCACAGAGTTGACTTTTGCATGGTCCAAAATAGTGTGACCGTAGAATATATTACAGCCACTGATGAATACAGTCAGGATCTACAACTCTATTTACTAGAGATCCGTTTTGCTGCAAACAATATCGTGAAACAAATCCCTTGCTGGCATCTTTTTATGATATACTTCGTAAATATAGCACAACATGGCGCATTATTTATGCCGCTGCTGCATCACTAAAAGTGACACAACGGCAGCACAAAAGTGAAGCAGGCATTCATAAATAAGGCCCACAGTCAATGCCCAGGAAAGCTGTCCAGTAGAGCAACAGGTGGTATGTCAAGAATTCCGGTCAACAACATTGCTCAGCAATAATATTGGTCCACATACTTTGTGAGTTTCTTGTTTCAGCTACAAATAATGTGGTCATCTCTTTGAATGTCTTGTCCTGACCTCAGCTGCATCGAACATTGCTTGGTGTGCTAACTGGTGCCTGTGAGTCACTTTGGTTCATCAACCTGTTTCCGGGCTGTCACTGTTATCCCAATTCTGCCTTTCTCTAAGCCTTGGCCATACCAGCTCCAAAGTCCCATCTAACGATAAACCTGAATGAACGCCGTTAGCCTTTAAAAATGTATCTACTTTTTCGTTCTGGTCATCACAATCTATGCTGAGCCAACCTACCCAAGCTACGCCCTTTCTTAAAAAAAATGTTTAGGAATTTATGACGTTGAAAACTCTAGGCTTATTCTGATTTCAATACCGTTCTTGGAGCAAATCATTAGACATGGAGAGCCTCACTAGGCTAGCATTTCAACATGATAGGTGTCATGTATACATGTACAGTCACACTGTGATGTTGTTAGTTGCAACACACTTGGTCATATTCAGTTTTTTCGCAGTACTGATTTCAGAAGCTTGGTAATCAACATTTTAAGAGAAAATTGAACGGCTCTCACTCAGCTGATATTCCCTCACCCTTGTAGCCTGATCTCTCCCTCATGGCATGGTTGGTCCTCACCCACCTCCTTCAGTCAATCACAGTCCAGTATTCTCCACTCTGTGCTGTCTTTGCATTATCTGCTTATGGGGAAATTGACACAGGTGACTGGGATTCAGGTCTTTCTCTCTTGCTCTGTGAGAGTGGTAATTAGAGCCGCCTAGTCGTGTGCAATTTGTGTTTGCCTCTGACCCCTTTGTTATTCCGCTCTCAATCCGGAGTCTTCTGCTGTTGACCATTTTATGAGTTCTACTGTCCATCTCTTATGTAGGGGGCCATCTGGTATTCTCTCGTGCATGGTGATTGCCTGTTTGGCCAAGATCAATCGCAAGTCAATAAGTTTAGAGTCTAAGCTATGGACTGGTGATCTGGGATACAGTCCCAACATGCAGATTTCCATCTGCCCGAATCATGGATAGTGTGATATCCATTCTAGTTACTGTGTCACCTGGATCCCAAAGGTGGAAACAGTTGGGATGTCCCATACCAGATGTATGAATCCTGCGCATATCAAGGAGCACCTTGGGCATGACTTGTCTGTGGTGCCCGGTATAACCTTTAATCTATGAGGTATATAGATGAGTAGTGTGGAGGAAGTTGAGCCGGGTATATTTAAATCTGGTGTTCCTGGACACTTGGCGTGTGTTCTCCACCACCGTTGTCCACTCCGTCAGTCCTCTGCCAAGTGTTTCTTTCCAGTTCACTTTGTCATGGAGAGGATGATTTTATATAGCCAAGATACCAGTTTTCCGTGGCTTCTGAATGTGAGAAGTGTTTGTAAGGTAACGTGATGGGGCTCATATTGTTCCAGCGAGAGCCCCGTATGATAGGAACTGGGCCCCGGTAGGGCTTCCTCACCCATCAGGTCTGCGAAGCTCCACAGCTCACCATTCAAGTAACAGTCCCCTACAGTGAGCAGCCCGCCTCCTCTCCATGGTGCCAGCCTCCGAGCAGAAAGATATCTCTCCCCATAACCTTGGGCATCCCCATCGGCTTGAGTGTTGGAGCATTCAGGTGCTGGTCCCTAGTTTTCCGCATTATCTTCCTCCAGCACCGCAGAACGACAGCAAGCATCTTCGTGATGCCTGCTGCAGTGGCTTTCCTGCCCATTATGAGAGGTATGGAAGCCCCCTCATTAGTGTTGTCCCCCAGCAAACTCAGCCCCTCCCACATCCAAGCCAGCAGGCTATCATCTGCAGTTTTGCCACTGCGGAAATAAAGGTCCAGGTTAAGTACAGCCAGCCCGCCCCCCCTCCTCGGTAAGACAAGGTAAGAGACAGAGTGAAATCCTCTGCCATCCTTCATCCCATATTTGTTGCCTCAGCAGTATATTCATGTCCCTGAACAAGGAATGAGGTATGCAGACGAGCAGCCCTGCAAAGGGGTAGAGCACCCGACGGAGCATCACTATTTTCGTAAATTCCAACCTGGCCATAAGAGGGAGGTGCAGCTTATGCCAAAATGTCACTGCGCCTCTCAGTTATCGCATGGCCTTTCCCAGGTTGAAGTCTCTAATGTCCTTGTGGTAGATCTTAACACCCAAATACTTGAATGTTGTCGGTTCCCATTTAATGCCCAGGCCGAGTATCGTCTGCAGGGCCTCTGTAATGTGCGAACACACATGTTTTATCTTAGTTAGCGCATAGACCAGATACCTCTCTAAAGGCGTTCTGCATCTGGACCTCCCAGGACACTCCTGTATCTGCATCCTCAAGGAACAGCAGCATGCCATCCAATTACAGTTAGATGCTCTTTTCCCCCTACCTTAGGCATATGCCCCTTCCCCGTCCCTCCTTCTGGGTCAGTGCCGCAAAGGGCTTTATGGCCAAGGTAGAGAGCAGAGGAGAAATGGGACAGCCCTGTCGGGTGTTCCAGCCTACCTCTAAGGAGTCTGATATTTGGTGCCCGGTGTGTACCCAGGCTTTCTCCCCAGCATATAGAAGCAATACCCATTTATGAACTTCTCTACTAATCACATCCGATGCATGACTGTCCTTAGGTAAGTTGAAGTCCTTGTGAAGATCCATGGAGAGGACCACTGCATTTGGCTAGGCTGATATTCCGCATTAGGCGTATATTGGTGAAGGCGGTGAGGTATGATTCTATTTTGATCGTCATGGATCAGGGTACCGATATATGGATAGAGCCGTTCCACCAGAATTTTGCTAAGAATCTTATCATCTATATTCAGCATAGATAGCGGTCTGTATGAGGCCACATTAGTTGGATCTTTATGGGGCTTAGGTATCGAGACTAAGAGCGTCTCCCTCGCTGTGTTGGGGAGAATTCCTCTGTCATAGCCTTTCGCGTACATCGCAGCCAGCCACGGTGCCATGACTGAATTGAATTATTGGTAAAATTTCACCAGGAAACCATTGGTTCCTGGTATTTTCCCCCTGGCCTGGTCTTTCAGGTCCCCCTGATCTCTGCCTCCATAATATGCCAGCCCAGGGTTTCACTTGCCTCTCCTGGTAGACATGGCAGTGTTGATCGCACCAAGAAGGGCTTGATCACTGTTGCCGCAATATTGATACGGAGATGGTACAATTATAAGTAGTGTCAGGTGAAGACCCATGTATGTCCAACTGAGTTTGTGCAATGCCACCCCCTTCGGTTTTTAGCTGTGTAATTGCACCACTCCTGTCCACTGAGCGAACCAGCCAAGTTAGTAGCCTGCTTGCCCTGCCTCCCTTCGTGTGTGAGGTGACTAGGCATTTCCTACTTGTATGTGCTTGCAGCCATGCCTGTAGCTTGCAGTATTGTTCTTGTTTTGTGCCAGTGAAGGGTCCCTACACTAGCGATTGACAGAACATCCTACTCTAAGTGACATTGTTTTCCTTCTTTTTTGAGGAGTTCCTGCTCAAGTGACCTGCGCACCCCGAACAGACTGTTGCATTCATCACCCCCTTATGACGACCTTAAAGACGTCCCACTCTATGTGTAGATAGGGCTGGATTATTGGTCACAAACGTAGTAGTCCTGTATGGCCTCTGCTAGTGTGTCACATGTCAAAGTGTCCTTTAGGAGCTTGGGGCGGAGCCTCAAGGTCCATATCAGTGTCTGGCACCACCCCAACAGTTTGTTGCATGCACCACCCTTTTATGAAGACTTTAAAGGCCTCCCATTCAAGGTATAGGTTGGCCGTGGACTGTTAGTTATGAAGGAAGAAGTCATGTATGGTATCTGCTAGTGTCACTTTGTCCCAGAATAGCTGGGGGCACAGCCTCAAAAGTGGAACCAGTGTCTGGAACCAGCCCCACTGTAGGAACAAGAGAGGTGGGTTTTGGTCAATGATGGTGCGAGACAAGTAATCAGTGGCTGCATTGGCTTCCCCCAGAGTGTGAGTAGTACCCAGGAGTGCATCCATTCTCACATGGAGGCCGTGCACTGGTGAGTAAAAGGAATATTCCCCGCGGCTGAGATATCAGGCACAGCATATATCGTGCAGTTCCCAGTCTGCTCTACTGCCCATTGTTCGAAGTCCAGTGTGACTTTAATGAAGGGGGAGTTGTGAAGTGGGAGTGTCGTTCTGTTTAGGTGTATGTCCCAAGAACAGTTCTAACCCTCTCCCAGAAGACTGGATATTAACCTCCTGTGTCAGCATCTTGGATAATTTATCAAGGAATTGTGATTGGCCAACATTCAGGGCCTATATGCCTTCCAATACCACCTGTGTGCTGTACGGCATTCCCCAGACCACCATGTACCTGCCCTCCCTATCAATATGGTTGGTGGTGACCTCAGAGGGCACTCCTGGTTTAATCCAAATCAAAGTGCAAATGCAGGGTATCCCATGGCATATACCTGTCCCCTCCACCCCCTCCTCAGCCTCTGGACTTCTGTGTGTGCTAAGTGTGGTATGTTTCCAGGAGTTATGCTATGACAATTCTTCTTCGCCAGAGGTACGCCTGCACGTTATACCTTTTTCTCATAGACCTCTATGTTCCTCGCATTCCATGTCAGGATGGTGTCGTTACCTGGTAGGGCTGTCATCTACGCTGTGTATCAGAGTGGGTGAGTGTAATCTCACTGGGTTTGCAAGAGAGAGCAGTGTTATCGGCTGGTGAGCCACAAAAACAACCAAAACATTCCAAAACTCCCGCATCCCATGGCAAATTGATTGTGGTCATTCATCCATCAAAATTCAATTGTGGAACCGTTCCGAAATTCATACTCCTTAGCACTAGAGCACAGGACTAGGGAGAGGGTGGGGGGGTAAGTCCATTCCAATTTGTTTAGTGTCGCTCGGCACACCAATGCATTATTGTTGATACGATTAAGATGTGTTCTGATACGCCCACTGTTCAGGCAGAGCGATTTTAGAATGAACAGTCCGTGGGGGCCTGAGGCTCATCACTCAAGTCCAGCATGCATTGCAATACAAGGGGTTGCTGTCAGCTTTACCCTACGTGTAGGAAGGGCCTTGCTTCTCCATGGGACTCAGCCACTGTCTTTGCTTGTCTCCCCTGATTCTCAGCCCGGGGCCTTCTAGCAGTGCCAAGACTGTGGTGTGGGTTTGGCTTTTTTTCTTTTCAAACTTGTTTGGTCCTCACTACCTGTAGCTTACTTTGGTGTGTGAGAAAGCAGTTTGAGTGTTTAAGAGTGTACTGAGGTGTTGATAAGGGTTAACCCATAAGTGTGTAATCAGCATGTTTAATTTAGAAATTTGCTGTGCTTTTATGGGTTAAACAACTTTAAGTTGTGGTTGCATTGGGATGTTTGCCTGGGGGTGTGTACTTCATTTAGTTTGAGTGTGTCCAGGCAGGCAAAACTTGTGGTTTTTCCTGCTGGACTTGGTTCGCAATTTAGATGGTGCAGGCCGTTGGGTGAAGGTAGAAGGTGTCTTTTGGGAGGCACCTCAGGAATAATATAAGAGAAAATATACTGAGGTTCATAAAGGGAGTCAAGGGTCTGGGCATATGGCTCCTGAGTTGGATTTGGCTATAAAGGCTCATGGCATAAGTCATACTGTGGTGGCATTTGCTAGTGGCCGCACCATTATTGGCGATGTGCAGTTGACCTGCTCTTCAGAGTTTCATGAAACTCAAGAGAAGGTGAGAGGGATAGCAGGATGAGGAAAGGGAAAACAGTGATTCATTTAGAAGAGAGTGACTTTGTAGACCAATTAGGGGAGGTGATATTTGATCCCCTATTAATACAGCATCCGCTATCATCTCAGTGGTCACCAGCAGAGCATGTGGCTCAGTACATTTCATATTGGATTCGAAGAGAAATACCCAAAGAAGTGCATACATGTTTGCTCTCAGAATGTCTTAGACCCATGCGTGAGTCAAAAGTGACTTACATCCCGGAGTTTCCTCAATAAGTTCAGTCATGATCCTCACAAGGGCGGGCGGCGTGGCTAGCAAGCCATGATGGCAGACGGAGTCTGCTAGAGCTCCGGAGCCGCCGGGGAATTGAAATCCTGCTGAATGCTTCTGGTGGGCCCAACGTCAGCTGAAACGAGCGGAACCCGAACTGCTGGGTCCCCCGGAGGCTCCGAGTCGTTTTTGGCGACTCGGCGGGCATTGGCTGACGGCGGACGGGCCTGGTGCTGATGCGGCCTTCCCCCTAGGTGGCAGCCGGGGACTAAAGTTGGGGGGGTGTCCGGAAGGCCCCGGGCGCCTAACGCCGGAAGTGCCGGAGCCTGACTTCAGAGCGCAGTCGTGGCACCCTGATTCCTAGCTTGCCATCCGGGGGCAGAGTGACGACGGGACTGACCTGCGGACTGGCTGACCCAAACGCAGAGGGGGCCCAGGGGAAGCGAGACCCATAGCCGGCGAGAGACACAGCCTACAGGCCCTGGAGCGCAGATCCTGTGACGTAGACCAGAAGGTAGGGGGGCGAGGCTGGTGACACCCGGGGGGAAATCCAGTGGCCTTATCCCTCGCCCTCCCCCTCCCCCCTCCTTCCTCCTCTGCCTGGAAGACCGTCACGGGCGAGGAACACCGATACCAGCTGCCACCGCTGAAATTGGATGGCCACATAGCAGAGCCCCAGGGCACTGCAGAGACATTGCCGACACCCGAAGCGAACTGGGGTCCCCTGGCACTCCCATGTGCCACACCCTGAAGAGACACGCCCGACTGACCTGGCGCCCTGAATGTTAATCCTCCCTGGCCCACAGTTGATGATCCGGAGATACCAGTGGGCGAGGAGGTGTAGGACCCTCGACCACACAGCCACGCGGTGGAGGTGCCCGGACGACCCCTGCATGGCTTAGTGGGGCTCACCCTACAGTGGTTGGCACCGCAGTGTAGAGAACGGGCCAGCGCGGGTTGTCCTGGGCCACTGGACATACATATAGAAAGTGCTGCCTCATGGAGTGTTGGACACACCCAGTCTGCGATAGCCATGGTCCGGAAAGGGGCCAAACTACTAGATGGCCGGAATGGCCCTGCTGCGATGGCGCCCGCCCAAGAGAATGCACCAGGGGAGACCCTACCAGTGTTCAATCGAACTGAATCCTACCGGGGGCCAGCACATGGACAAATTGGACCTGATCTTAAAAGAGATCAGAGACTCCAGATCAGCAATGGAATCGCAGTTGGGGGCCCTCACTACCAACCTCTCCTTACTTAAAGCAGACCACAATAAACTGGCCGACAAGGTCAAAGACCAGGGCATTGTGTTAACGGATTTGACCCCGACGGTGACGGACCATACTACCTCCGTCCAACAACTACAGCAGCAGGTGGCATCTCTGATGGACCGCATGGAGGATGCGGAAGGCCGCAATTGGCGCAATAACATCCGCGTTATTGACCTTCCGGAGCGCAGTGAGCGGACCCACGGGACGGACTTCATGGAACAGAGGTTCCGAGACCATGTGACCACAGAGGGCCTGCCACCACTCTTTTGTGTGGAAAGGGCACACCGCATCCCCCACTGGACGGCCTAGACCTGGCCAACCGCCGCACCCATTGATCCCTCATAGAATACGAAAACTGGCGCATCTCTCTGTACCCGGACTATACCAATGTGGTACAAAAACAACAATCCTCTTATTTTGAGGTCACGAAGAGACTCCAGAAGGCCAAGCTATGTTACGCTTTACTATTCCCAGTCCGCCTCAAGATAGTGTACAACAAAAAAACACACTACTTTGAAAGCCCTACTGTCGTGGAGGAGTGGCTGGAGGTGATGGAAATCGAAGGTAGCCAAGTAACGACCCAGGGTACGTCGGCTAGTAGTTCCCGGAAGGGTTCGGAACGTACTGATGGACCAGCTCTCACCTCGGCGACAGGGCCGGGACGGCGAAGACCCTCCCGGGAACAACAGAAGGACGATCAGCTAGGAGCCGTCGCCTTGGTGGGCAACTTTAGAGACGACCGGGAAACGATCAACACGGACACGGACGACAGCACAATGCACTCGGACTCGGAAAACAGCATGGTTTTATTCCCGACCGTAACGCCCAGAGCAGCAGATGAAATACTGGACAATGGACAGGAGTAACCTCCCAATGAGATATGAACTGCATATCCTAAGGACTACTGATATCCTTTTTCTGTTACATGTTTGCTGCCAATACCTACACAGTATGGAAGGGCAATAGGGTGGTCGGGAGGCTATCTTTACACTGTATTGTATGTGATGGGCCCAAGAACAGATTACACGCACTTCCCTAAAGAGTAACTACAGAGGGTAGACCTACTGTGAATACAGGATCCCGCTGGATCCTGACATCCCTCGATTGGGATTCCCCAGAAGCTATATGGAATTAATCTCCTGATAATGACATCCCTGGCGGCACCGTTGAGCCGGCAGAGCAGAAACGAATGGTTACGTTGACTAGAACAGTGCTTGGCCACCTCCCCAATGGCGCATGCACCAGTACTTGGTATGTTATGTTTAAGGTCTTCTTGTTCGGCAGAGCAATGTTCTTAAGCTGCGCCAAAATAGTTTTGATTTTGGGTGGGAAGAAGTATGTCTCCTGGCTGTTATTGACACTACGACGCTGCGAAGAGCATGGCACTGTTTTGTTGCTTCTCCTGGGTCCGATTACGGCTGACACTATGGGAAAGTACAGGCTGGCTACCTGGAATGTACGGGGGCTTGGGGCCATACAGAAGAGGCACAGGATCCACGCATTCTTACTACGCCACCATGCCCAAATAACGTTCATACAGGAATCCCACTTAACAGTGTCCGAAGTACACACATTAAGGAAGAGATGGAGGGGAACCATATTCTCTACTTCTTACTCCGCCTTCTCCAGAGGGGCTACCATTTGGGTACGGCATGGCACTCCCTTTGTAGAACTTGAGAGGAGGGTTGACGACCAGGGGAGATATGTCCTGGTGAAAGGTACACTAGATGGTACACTGCTTGTTCTTGGCAGTATTTATGCCCCGAATTTTGAACAAGATGCATTCCTTGCCAAAGTAGGACGGGCCTTGGCTGACTGGGTAGATATCCCCTGGATCCTGGGGAGGGACTGGAATATGGTATTAGATGTAGACCTAGACAGGTCGCACCCTCCCCTTCAGATGACCGGAGTGCATGGACTGGCGGAATCATTCCGGACTTGGCTCGCGGGTTTGGGGCTGGTGGATGTGTGGCCTGCATTAAACCCGACTCACAAAGAATACTCTTATTACTCCCCGGTACACAACCTCCATACACGACTGGACAGGTTTTTGTGCACTGGTTCTCTATTGCCCAAGTGCAATTTATCAGAATACTTAGCTAAAACTTTATCCGACCATAGGCCACTAACACTCGACCTGCAATGGGGCAGGGTGTTGTCCCCGGTGCCCACTTGGAGACTTAACCCACAGCTGTTACAGAATGTTCCCTTTCGCGCGTGACTATCGGATGCCCTAGACAACTACTTTCAGGAGAACTGGGACACGGCAACGTCCAATCTGATGGTGTGGGCCGCCATGAAGGTTGTGATCCGGGGGGTTGCCATAGGACAGGTAGTGGGGGCCCGGCAGGAAATTCGCAAGAAACTTTGCGAGGTTGAAGATCGTCTGAAGACCTTGGAGAGGGAGACGAGCGTGGACCCCCGAGCGGAAGGGGGAGCTGCAAAAAGAAATAAAAGAAAAATGAGCCTCACAAGGGCTTGGACAAAGGATTGAAAGGATGCCAGGAAAGGTTGCTAGATATCCTTGGACCACTTACGAAGGTGTTTGATTTGTGCAAGTAGGAACATTCTAATAATACTGGTGTGGATGTGGCAAAGTTACGCCAATGGGCCCAGATAGCGATTTGCCTTTTGGGAAATGCAAATGCTACTTTGTTCATGGAAAGGTGTAAGAGTACATTACTGAAAATTGATCCCAAACTGGCAGTGTTGGCAAGCAAAGAGTTTGGGGTGGAAAGCAATGGGATGCTGTTCGGTGAATAATTTTTCAGAGATATGTCTACACAAGTAGGCTCTTTTAATTCCCTTCAAAAGGTCCAAAAGGATATACAAAAGGTTTTTGGTGGGGCCGGTAGAATGCAAGGTCAATGTGTCGCGTTCTAATCTTGGACCCTGATCAATATTGTGACCTTATGCCCCTTTACGGCTATAATCCCTTTGTACCCCTATATTGGCATAAACGATCAAGAGTAATATTTCAGAAACTCGTCTCTGGCCTAATACGAACAGAGCCACATTTCAGAATCACTTCCTCTGCAGCTCATTAGAGCAAATGACACAGCAGAAGCCACTATCTAAGATTCCTAGATTACACTCCGAGTTCTTCAACAGGATAAAACTCATCAACCTGGGAAAGCCCCGCTTGCTATGTTTTGATTAGTAATAGAACTCTAATGAGCACTGAGAGACGATCACTTCCTAGTGACATCTTTATTGACGTCTTATGTCCAAAAACTTACGTCAAACCAGGCACCTTTCAGGTATAAATATTACCAACGTTGCCTTAAGCAAACGCTGCCTCGCTGATACTGATGCTATTGCTGCCTCAACGACATCAGCAAACTATGGTGAGGTGCACATAGGAGCAGAACAGCTGTCCCCTTCAGAGACCAGCAGATGCAAGCTGCCCACGGACGCTGCCCCTCCTCCTCCTCGACGCGCTGAGAGAGACGCTTTCTTTTCTCCTGCCGAGAAATTCCAGCTCCGGCGTTTCCAGCCTACTCTTGCGAGTGACTGGGATATCGAGTACCTGGAAGGAGATACAAGACCTCCAACATTCTATTTCAGAGGTATGGTGTTGACTAAACCCTTAGAGAGAATTCTTGAAGCAAACCTTGGCAAAACCAACTTAACTAAAACTGCTACTTACTTACTCCCTCCGAAGTATTAGGCTTAGGTCAGGTACACTGGGGTAGGCGTAGTTAGAAGCACCAGTGGAGTACGTTAGCCAAATGTATATATGAATGTATATATGTTTTATTCCTTTTAAACCATTGTATGGCTAAGAAACCATATCAATGCTTTTACAGTATTATTTCGCAATACTAATTTTACTGTACGCACTTGGCAAATCATTTCTCTTGCACGAGAAGAAAGACTGTTCAATAAATAATACCTTTTTATTGAAAACGCCCGTCTCTCTCTTCTCTGCACTTTGGTGAAAGTAATCTGCACAAAACTGACTGAGTAAAATAACTGTCTATTGTTTCACACGACTCTAGAGATTGACTCTTATTCTAAGGAGCAAAGTTGTCATGTTTATGCGGTTGTTGGAAAACTGAATCCCTTCTTGTCTGTACCAGGGAAGCTGATCACTTCCTATTCAGTCAAAAAAGTTTCCAGTGAACTCTGAGCTAGTTGGTAACAAACCCAATTAAGTTTAGCATTGTCAGTGGAGACCTGGAAGATCCGCACTTCTACGTCTGTACTACTGTTTATGTTATTCCAATGCGCAGGGTCTATTGGGAAAATAGGAACTACACTACATGGCGCCCAACGTTTGGTAAGGCGATAAAACTAACGCAAGACGTTAGAGTAACTCAGTCGTGCATTTTTCACACAGACTCCTTTCTCCCGTAAATACTCCAATAGACTTCTGGAGTGGGTGAAAGGTTAAAATCCGCCCGACCTTAGTAGGAAGAGATTCCTATGTAAAGCTCTGGTTTATTCAACGTTGAAGGATACAGTGTTCCAAAATATTGTGCACCTAATCTTTGTCTCCTTGGAGACCTGCTCTGCAAAACCTGTATTTCTAAAATGTCAGTAGAAAACAACGGAACTGATGCTGCAGTAAATGCGACTCAGCAGGGTCCCGACGGGACTACTGAACCGGGTGCAATAATCATCTCGGCACATTTAAGAAAATCTATAACGTCAAAACTTATAGAAAATGGACTGACCACACAAGGTGGCACAGTCGTCTTCGTGATAGAGGCACACGAATATCGGCAGACAGAGGTATTCTATTCTTGGATAAAATTTCCAGCGGCAAACGCCGCAACACACGAGTTCCACTATTATAAAATAGGGGACCCACCGGAAGAGTACGCTCCTTTCGAGGAGATTGAAATCCCATTAAAATACTAAGAGCATTTGCTCTGGTTTAAAGGCGCCCTAAAACATAATGATCATATTACCAGGCTTGGTCCGCTAGGTAGACCAGGAGCAACGTGGCCGGTTCTAGCCAGCTACACACCACATCCAGACATTGATAAAATGTCAAGTGAAGAACTCTTAGTTAAAATAAGAGAATTAACAAAGGCATATAGAGAATTAGTAAAAAATTTTTTATTACAAATAATTCAAACACTCCTAAAAAGAGCTGGGATGGAAATAAACAATCCACTCCCAAAGAAAAAGTTTTCCAGTCCAGAGGAAGGTCTCCTCGACGGAGGGAAAGAATTCCGACTCGAGAACACCAGTCTCCTCAGAGGGAGCCCTCTGAGAAAAGATACAACCTTAGAAATAGGGATAATTTGAAGAAGCCTGATAGATATCAAAGTATTGATACACGTCCCTCTCGATCTTTTTCGCAGAAATCGGAAAGAAGAGGACGGTCAGACCCAGGAGAGCACACCAAGTCCAAAGACAAGGAACCTGCTCAAAGTAAAAAACCTCAATTTCCAAGAAAGAAGGTATCCAGTATTAGAGTAATCGAACATGCCGAGAATACTGAGGACACAGTTGAAAAACGGGGAGTGGGCACAGACAATGCTAGACAGTGCAGCAGAAATCAGTATAGCTCGCAAGATCCTGATGAGTCATCTGGAGACAGTGGACACGAATGAATACATTCAGGTTGAAACTGCCGACACCAGAGTTAGCGAGCCCCATAAGATATACGAAATAACATTGCGTATAGAGGGTGATAAGACTAGGAAAATAAGGGGTCTATTTTGGGATAAACTCTCAAAAGGCTATGACATTCTGTTAGCTGAAAAAGATTGGCCCCCAGAGTTTGTCAGGGTGTGCCCTGGTGGCGAAGAAATGATTATGCCTGCCTTCTCGAATCACATTCCGATTCACAAAAAATATACTTATGCAAGGAAATGGGCAGTGGTCCAGGCACCGGCATTATATAAAAATCATGTAGGATGGGATGAGGACTCTCCTCCTCACAAAATCCAGTTAAAAAGTGAACCAACTGCACAAAGGCAGTATCCCATTAAGCAAGAAGCTAAAAAACAAGTCAGGGAGATTTTAGATCAACTTGAATACCAGGGGGTGATTGAAACATGCACCTCTCAAATGAACAATCCTTTGTTTCCTGTCTCCAAACCAGACAATTCATATCGTCTAGTTTTGGACTACAGACACCTTAATGCATGTTGCAAAACATTTGCAGTACAAAATTCGCATAGTGCTGCACTAATGAATAACACAGTTAGGAAAAAATATAAAACGGCATTAGATATATCTAATGGTTTCTTTTGTCAAAACATTGCACCAGAAAGCAGATATCTGACCGCTTTCTCAGTAATGGGGTCACAGAAAAATTTCTGTAGGCTCCCACAGGGAATCAAGAATAGCCCAGGACTATTTTCAGGCAGAGTAACAGAGTTACTACAAATATATGATGATGAGGCATTATCTTATGTAGATGATATCTATCTCACAGACGACGACTTGGAGACTCACTTGAAAAGAGTGAACACCATTATACTTGGGTTCGCAGCAGAGGGTTACAAATTCAACTTTAAAAAGTCCCGAATTGCTAATCTGACAGTATTATTTTTAGGATACAAATTATCAAGTGAAGGAAAAAGCCTAGCGGACAACTTCTTAGAGAAGTGCGCTGTACTCCAAGCTCCAAAAACGCTGAAGAACTTACAATCGATTCTAGGCTTCCTGAATTTCGGTAGAACTTACATTCTAAATTATGCGGAGAGGGTTGAACCTCTCTACGAACTAATTAAACGTGATTTTAAACAAATCACTTGGACTCAAAAACACACAGAAATTTTAAGATCACTGCAAACAGACATGTTAGCAAAAATAAAATTAGATACATGTGACAACACACGCGATCTTGTAATCCGAGTCATCCCAGGAAGATGCGGATTCACGTACCTGACCTCTAATGAGGGAGAAAAGGTACCAATTTCAATTAAATCTCACTTGTACACACAAGCAGAAAAAACATTCAGTCCCACAGAAAATACTGTGAAAGCAGTAGAAACTGCATTAGTGAATGAACGAGAACTAGCACATGGCAAAAGGATTAATATCCTCACAGCGGAATCCGCCTTCGAGGCGCTATTCAGCCCAGTAAACCTGCCTACAGTGTCACTGGATCCGAAATGGATACAGTGTGTAGATTCTCTTGGAGCGGAAGATGTGAAATACTATTTCGCCCCGCATTTCGAAAAACTGAATGAATTGACTTATGAAGAAGAATATCCTCTGCCAATCGAACTTCTGCCTCTCCCACAATACGCCTGTATAATCTATACAGATAGATTTGTACAGCATTTCAACGTAGAGAACAAATCTTACGATGCAGCCTGTGCGATTGTTAAAGGTTGCAGGCTGTGCGGTAAATTCAGACCGAAAATAACAAAAACTGAATCAGTTAGAAACTGTTCGGCTCAGCGAGCTGAAATCAGATGTTTAAAGATGGCGCTTGAAAAGGCAGAACGTGAATTCCCGACACTAATCGTGTGCGATTCGCATTTATGCGTCAACTCTTACAATAATAAGTTGCAGAGCTGGATTGAAAATGATTACAAAGATGACACAGGTGCTACAATCAAGCATAAATTGCTTTGGAAACAGGTAGCTCTTTTACAGAAAGAACTACAAAAGACTCACGTGATATACACTCTGAGTCATCAACGTGATGGCGTTCACGTTGCAGGGAATTCATTGGCTAATACAGCCACAGCGGAAGCAACTAAACCTGCTTCCGTAGCCACAAAAAAGTGTTCAGTAAAACACAGACGGGGAAACCATGCTGGCAGTCAAAACGTCCGTAAAAGGCGACTGTGCAGCACTACCCGTGAACTATCCACTCAATTATGCATACGTGATTGATGCAAACTCAGTTCCTTTTGCTCGAATCCCTGGAGTGGGGGATAGGGTAATTCCAAACACGAACAGGAGAATATTTTTAATAGCAGACGCACACATGGGATTGGGTCCTAGGCACAAAAAGATCAAGGAATCTCTGACTGAATTACAATCAGTATACTGGTGGCCAGGAATGAGCGTGCAACATCAAATATATGTAAAGAACTGTCCCGACTGTGACAGGGATCGCAGTAGTGAACTGGTCCAGTCTGTTGCCCGGCTACCAATTAGAAACAGCGTAATGCTGTCTACTTGCCATCCAGCGTCCTATATATCATTAAGGCTAAACACACTTAAAGAATGTGGCCCCAGCGCTCGGCTGACGCCAGAACGGTTATAAAAGATCTGCGAGTCTTTATCGGCACATACGCAATTTCCATGTTCCATTCTGACCAGGGTCCTGCTGTCAGCTCTCGAGCTTATAAGGAGGCCATGGCCAGCATGGGCGTTGGCTTGCGGTATTCTTGTCCGTCACACCCCGAAGGGAACAGTGTGGTAGAAAGAAAAAAACGGGACATAAAGCAATCTATAACAGCGAAGGTATTAGGTTCGGGTGCTGGGTGGGTCAAACATTTAATAAGTGTCCAGTTAAGCCTAAACAACTTGCCAAGAAATTCTCTAAAAGGTTTCAGCCCATACGAACTATTGTTCGGAACTAGAATGCAAATTCAGGACTTAGATAGTCAGATATCAGTGGTAGAAGATAAGAAAACAGACTTTGACATCAAAGATCGTTTGGCTGTTTTACAGGACTTGAATGAAACAAGAAAATCCTTAAGCAACATAAAGTTAAAGCAACAGCCTACTACCACTGACGAGGCACCACCAGCCCCAGCAAGGCCTGTCTGGATTCCAAAGATTGGGGATCTAGGGCCAGATGTAGGTAACACATTTTTACCGACTGAAAATTACCGATTTTTACCGAATCGGTATTTTCTAAAAGTGAAACGAGATGTAGGTCAAAAATCGGTAAATTATACCAATTCGGTAAAAATCAGTAACCCCTTTACGGTATTTACCGAATCGGTATATTCCGAAACGGCAAATACCGATTCGGTAACTCACATGCAATCCTATGGGCCCGGAGGCCCATAGGAATGCATTGAAACTACCGACTCGGTATTTACCGAACCGGTAAATACCGAGTCGGTAAATACCGAGTCGGGGATACAAAATATCAGGCAGTTGAGGATACAACCAATCATGTGTCACCATCCCGCCCCTCAGCCAACCAGCAGAGCAATAGACCAATCCTGTGCATGGACCCCACCCCACATCCAGGAAGTGGCCACACCCATGCAGGTGCAGTGTAACTGATCACACAGGAGAGCAGACACACAGAGACAGGCAGTTGTGAAGCAGAGCCCTGCAGGAGAAAGACATGGAGCCCCAAGACACTCAAAAAGAAGGTGCAGAGAGGAAGAGGAAGCTGAAGTTCAGCACTGGAGAACTGCAGGTGTTGGTAAAGGAGGTAGTCAAGCACTATCCAAAAATATTTGGAAAACAGTCCCTGCATGTACCAGAGGCTATCAAGAGGAGCACCTGGCTGGGGATCCAGACTAAAATCAATGCCATTGGAGTCACCAACAGGGAAGTGGAGGACCTAAAAAAACGATGGTATGATCTAAGGATCACCACTAAGAGGAAACTGGCTGCAAGAAGCAAGGAGTCAAATTTAACAGGTGGAGGGAAGAACAAGGCACCTCCACTCACAGACCTGGAAGAGCTAGTGGAGTCCACACTGGAACCAGACTGTGTCCTGGGGATTGGTGATGCAGACACCTCAGCCCGAGCTGCAGCTAAGAAAGGTAAGGGACATGTCCATCATCCCACGCCCCCTGCCTGTGTTCCTCCCCCAATGTGGCTATGTATTTAGGAAATCCAGTTCAGACTTTAGTACTCACCTGCAAAGCATTATGGGAGTGGTAGTCATAAGAATACCCATATGAGCAGTCAACATGAAAAGTCGTCAGGCATGCCACACAATACAATCAGACACATGGGAGGAGCAGAAAATAGTGATGGCAAAATGTAATTTAATCATGATGTACACGGTGAAAGCACCACTAAGATACTGTCCATGTCTGTCCACAGGAGAGACATCACGCAAGTCACAACAGGTGAGGGAGAAGACACATCCCCAAAGGGATAGCAGTGAACAAGAAGGCAGGGATGCTGGGCCCAGCAGTGCAAGACCTACAGACACACCAGAGGCAGATGACACCATGCAACTGGAAGCATCTCCTGTGCTCATAGGCTCACCACTACCTGCGTCAGAAGAAACACACACACCAGCAGACTCTGAGGTGTCCGAAATCCTCAGGCCAGTGAGGCATGAGGGTCCCCCGCATAGGATCCTGCAAACATCCTCGGATGAGGAAGGGGATTGTGAGGAGTCAAGGCAGTCCATGTCAGGGAATGCACCAGCTCACACATCCACTCCTGACAGGCCATCTGAAGGTAGAAGACGTCGTAGGGCCCGGGAGTCAGGCGGCAGTGGCCGTGATGAGAGTGTTTTCCAAGGCCTTGAGACCACAATGGTGAAGGTTCAGCATCTGCAAGCAAAAGGGATCAATGCAGTACACAGGCAGATGCTAATTCTTAACACCAACTTCACAGACATGAACAAAGGAATAGGATCAATGGCAGACAGCATGAGGGACATGGCAGAGGGAGTCAGGGACATGTCTCAGTCTGTCATGACACTCTGTGAAGAACTTCGGGAGGACCGTGTACAAAGGCGCAGGGAGAGCCATCGTACGCAGCAGCAGACAAGCGGCATACGGCAACTAGCAAATGCAACTTCACTTATGTGTCGCCAGTCAGTTGCAATGCAGGAGGGGCTGGTGCACTGCTGTACTGACCTCACACGGGGGATGGGGAGAGTCACTTCAGCGATGGAAGTGTTGCTGACAAACCAGTCAGCCACCACAGGGGCAGAAGGTGTCGGTGACACAGACACTACTAGTAGCAGGGCCAGCACCCCTGTCCCTGAAGTGAGGAGGAGTAGCAGACGCCAGAGTGCTGGCGCTGCCACAGCAGACTTCGAACCCAGCCCAGCTCCTGCAGCACGCGGGGCTGTACATGGGCGCAAGCAGTGAGTCCAGCAAGTTCAGTTGGACATGTGAGGGTGAGGTAACCCCTGTACACACAGTAGTGCCAGGCACACTAGTATGTGACGTTTTTGGATCATTTATTTTCTACGTAGTGCTAAATAAACTACATGCATTGAGGTACAACACATGCTTTGTCTCCATACTTACTCAGAAGTAGTTGTGTGTGATTTCTGTCCGTCTCTATCTTCCATCTGTGGGAGTTGGTACTCCGACTGTGTTGGCTGCTGGTAGTGCCTGGTCATCATCATGGTCTTCATACTCCTCCAATTCCACCTCTGTGCCCCTCTTAGTTGCGAGGTTGTGCAACATTGCACAGGTTGCAATAATCTTACAACACGTTACAGGTGCGTACTGCCGTGCCCCCCCCTTTTGTGGAGGCAGCGGAACCGGCTCTTCAGGAGGCCAAAGGTGCGCTCAATGATGTTCCGGGTGGATTTATGTGCCACATTGTAACGTCTCTGGCTGGGGGTTGAGGTAGGGTGTCAGGACAAAGGAACGGAGTGCATATGCACTATCCCCTAAAGTGGAAGACAAAATTATACATTACTCAGATGCACACATTGACATACATCTGCTTCATCTCTCAAGGGAGTGTCACCCATTTCTTTACCTAGAAGGTATCCTTCCCCAAATTCGCCCGCTGTCAGGCGGGTATAGATCCCACTGTTTTGGAAGATATATGAGTCGTGGGTGCTTCCTGGGTATCTGGCCACTATATCGGTGATGATGAACTTGGCATCACAGATTGCTTGTACATTGATTGTGTGTGTTGACTTCCTGTTCCTGTATATGTGCTCTGTGGCAGCGAGGTGGCGATAGAGTGCTTTACGAGAGAGAGAGCTTCGCAGAGGAGTAGAGGTGCGGCGTGGAGCTGCGGCGGCGTTTTTACCGGGAGCTGAAGCTGATTCTGAAAGCCGTTCCCAAGCCGCCACCAAGCTGCCATCAAGCCTAAAGGTGAGCCGCAGACACAGTGCGAGGCAGAGCCAGGCAGCCGCAGCGGTGTATCGCGGAGTATCGCGGAGCAGTGGGGGATCACAGCATCGTAGCACCACTGACACCGGAGCCAAAAGCAAAGCAAAGGGGGAAGCCTGTTATTTGCAAAAGCCGTCGGCTGAAGAGATCTGAGAGCCTCCGGCTGAAGAGATCTGAGAGCCGGTCCTGCAAGTGTAGCAGCGCGGTGCTTGGGCTGCAAGGGGGTGCAAGGGGGTGGGAGTGGAAGTAAGAAGCGGACAACTAAGAGCATGTACTGATACCGAGGGCATTGGACACCGGGAGCCCACTGTACCCTTTGACCTTTTTGACCCTCTGAGACCAAGAGGGGCATAGGGGGTTTTGAAGGAGCTGGAGACACGGTTCGGGGTAATAAAAAGCAATAATAAGCTAAACAGCAATGCAGCTCAAGGCGTCTCAATAAGAAGACGAACGTCCAGCATAAGCAGAACAAAGCCTATATAAAAGTGTTCCCCAAGAGGCTTAGGGAGCTTAGGGCACAGGAGAAGCACTAAGCTGGGGGGCACTGTGAGGAGACTTCTAAAGGAACATCGCAAAAAATTACTAAGACGCCACGGGAGGAGGCGGACCCCAGGAAGGGCGCCATGCAGTCCGCTAAATAATCAACTCGTTTGAAGCCCGAAGCTCAAGGAAAGAAGGTGGAGCAGCAAATGATAATCTAGGGCTGCGAGCTGGGCTTTGTGAGCATCAAGGAGCCAAGGGGCTGAAGGAGTTGGAGGAGACACGAGGGGTCTTGAGACATAAGAGTACCTACCAGGAGAAACCTTGAGAAACCCTGAGAAACTTGGAGAGCTGAGGCAAGCCAGAGCCAGCTTAATAGGCAGAGGCAAAGTCTCAGAAGGCAAGCGACTAACCAAGCAGAAAACAAGCAAGGAGTAGACTAGGATCAGGGGTCAAGGGTCTAAGGGGACAATAGGAAAAGAGGGGAAAATAGAAATTCCCGGTACAGGCCCGGTACTAGGTACACCCGACCTAACTGCCAAGTGCACTCCCTCAACGGCAGCTGTCGCTGAAGCGGCAGACGGGCTTAGGGAGTTTTGGCCAAAGAAAAGCGGTATATGAGCCGGAAGGAAAAACATTCGGAAAAATTCCAGTTGGAAGATGAGGTCAGGAAAAATCCGACAGTCTCGAATACAGAAAGCAAAAAGAAGATTGGCAGTAAAGGGGAAAAAAGAACAAGGGAATAAAAGCAACTTAGAAGAGCCAACCGGGAACGAACAATCTGATCAGGCACATATCCCCATGGCAGAACCTTTCAAGTTTGGGGGAGATAAATTGAAGTTCAATTTTCAGTTCACAAAAGAGCAAGGGGTGGCAACACCAAGCAACTGTAAGGGTGCAAAACCTCAAAATAGTCCAAAAAAAACAACCTGTTTGACCTCATCACATAAAAAACGCAAGAGGTGAAATGACTCGGAAAAAAGTATGAGTCCTAATCTCAAAGAAAAATCAACAATAAAGAACTGGCTGATCAAAACCACGTCACAAGTTCATGCAACCTGCAACCAAACAAAGCTAACCTCAAACTTAACACCAAATGAGATTAACGAAAATAGCACAGTAATCATTAACCAGAGCAATTTAGGATCTCAAATAAATCTGCAGAAAAGCGCACAAAAGATTGAGTGGTCCAAATCATTCTCGATCTTCGAAGAATCAGAACTGCGGAGAATGCTCGAAGAAAATACACATAAGGAGGCCGACCCAATGCAACTGAGTCTCGAAAATTTGAGAAAACTGGAAGAACTCAAAAACATTGGTAAAAGGAAGGCAAATGGACAAAAAAGGAAGCCAACATCCTCTCCAATAATCCTAACATCAAGCCCAATTAGACAACCGGCCAATAAGAGCCAGGTCTCTTACACAGCAAAGAATATAACAAAAGAAGAACACCCTATAACGATCTCTTCCTCAGAAAGTCCAAATAGGTCAACAGGGGCACAGCCGCTACAAACCGAAGAAAAATCTACACTCTGGGGGGACGTGCTCCTAAAAAGCTTACAACAAGCAATTAATGAGCTGAATTTCCAATCGAGCAAACTCGATGTGCAGGTAGACCTGATGAACCTAATGGCATCACATATATCGGGAATAAATCTGAAACTGGAAAAAATTTCGTTATACCTCACAAAAGAAAAGGAAGAAGAAAAACAATAGAAAGAGAAACTAACAGAACAAAACTGCGTCTGCAAGGACATAATAGATAAATTAGCTTCACTACCAGACATTTTGAAAGAAATATTAGCAGTAACTTGCGGGAAAACCAATAAAGGTGATAATCCCAACACAGAGGCCAATAAAATTGGAAATCAAAATAGAACTATTCACAACATAGAAGTAGAAAAAACTTTAACTGATTCAGATGATAACAAACCATTAAAGCGATGTCTGGAAGAAAACAAAACAATGGGTTCATCGGGTATGTCAGAACCCCTAACCAAAAGACAGTGGAAACGGGCAAGGAAGGCAAGAAAAAATGCTATAAAAAATAAGCAGGCAAAACAACTCTTTACCATCTTCGAACAAAAGACAAAAGAGGCCCCAATAATTCAAATTATAGACACCTCTATCAAAGAAGACAGAAACAAAGGAAATAATAAAGGAAATACCACAGACGAAGCAGAAGACCAAACACAATCTCCAGATCAGATCAAAATAATAGCAAGTAAACAAGGAAAATCAGAAGACGAGGAAAAGTCAAATATAAACAAAGTCAATGATAAAAGTGAAGCACTAAAATCAAATCAAAGAGAGGCCACAGAACAACAAAAAACACAGGAAAACAAGTCACAGAGGGAATGTGAAACTTTGACTTATAAAGGATTAAATTGGCAGACCGGAGGAAATCTACCATTTATCAAGGTAAGAATGGCAAAAGAGCAAAGCCACAAAATTCAGGCAGACCAAGTGAGGGAACCAAATATTGGTATGATAATCACAGCAGGAAATAAAGGAAGAATTTGCAGAGACTATCACGAAACTGAGTCAAACGATAAGATAAGACAAAACGCAAGTAATATACAAATAAGTCAAGGAGAAATGCACCCCCTAAAAGAAGCATCCATGGTAGATTATACTCGACCAGATTCGACAACCACGGTCTACCAGATTGATAAAATACCTCACATTCGACTTGATCCAACTGAGGGAAAAAGGAAAGTTTATCAAACACGACATCTTGAAACAGCAAGCATGGTAACAGAATGTAAATTACTATTTAAGCCGGAATTTCAAACAAAAGGAAATTCAGATACGCTGAACAGGGGAAATATCCTGCGACTAATAGAAGAGATACCAAAACTAAGGGGAATTACAACAAGCGACCTGAAGGCTGTAGAATTCATTCAAGGAAACAAAAATATGAATTCAGAAATAAGCAGTACCACCTGGGCATCTAAAGAAATAGCAGAACTTATTTTCTCAACTAGGACACACTTTTCAGAATGTGGAATAACTTTAGAGCGTCACACCCCAACAAAATATCCATTCCCCTTATTAAAGAACAAGATTCCTCAACCCAACAACGTAAAGGAAACAACCCAAACAATCTTGAGGGGAGCAAGAAGCAAATCAATTTCCGAACAAGATCTGAGTAGCACTAAAACAAAGCAGCAATACCAGGGTTTGAAGGAAAATAAAGACTGGTCTTAGTTGGCACAGGCACTAAACACCCATCGATCCTGATGTAGGCAAAGCAGCAGAAAGAACCCAAAGACAAAACACTAATCTAACCTTAAAATCAGAAACAAAAATAAGGATTTGCTCATGGAACGTACACGGTTTTAAAGAAATGTCCCAAGACCAAGAGACAATAGAATACCTGAGCAAATTTGAAATAATACTACTCCAAGAAACATGAAATGTAACCCCGAGACAAATATTGGGATATGAGGAACATCACATAATGGCAGAACAATTTGCAAAATACGACACCCAAGGGGTGGTCTGTCCATCTTTATCACGAATAATTTAGACTGGAAAACCGAACTGCTCGAATCAGGGGAGAACTGGTTACAAGTGATCAAAGTAGAATCCAAAGTAAGCAAAAAAAGCCCCGGGTGGAATTTACTAATTATAAATCTATATATCCACCCAGACAAGGCCACAAAAGGGAAAAAAGCTCAAACTGTAATGAATTTGATAAAAACTTTACACAGAACTTACCAATCCCATGAGATATTTATCTCTGGTGACTTCAACTGTAACCTAATAAAAACTAACCGGACCAAGGATAAAGTTCACAAAATTTGGAGCGATCTGGAACCCCTAGGTTTAACAATTCTAAATGGAAACACGGAGGGAGACATACCCGCCAAGACCACTTTCACCAGCTGTAAAAGGAACTCCACAATTGATTTCACCCTAACAAGCAAGGAACTAAGAAAGAACATAGATCACTTTGGAATACAAATCCGACCAGAGAGTGATCACTCCCCACAAGAGACAATAATGAGGAAAAACATCGAGGAGAAAACACAATTAGAATTTCTTACAGCAATTCCGGAAATATATAAACTGAAGAAAATTAAAAGCAAGGGCCCAGTAAAAAAGGAGATAATGAACGCAGTATTGGAACACGGAAAATCCACGAAGGCCTTTGAAAATCAATCACCCATAACAAAATGGGAGAATTTACACAAATTTGTGCTGGGAAAATTTGCGGTAAACACACCAGTAATTCATGGCCACAACGCAAATACTGAGCCATGGTATAACACTAAACTAAGAGACATGAAAAGGGAAATTGCGAAAAAACTAAGAAAAAAGGCCGCAGAAAAAAGGTTAGGAAAAAAAGTAGACAACAACGACATACAAAAAATGAGGAAAGAATACAAAGAGGAGTGCAGAAAAGCCAAAAAATCCCACACAGAGGAAATCTGGGAAGAGCTGTTAAGGACTAGTAAATTACCAAATAGTGGAGAATTCTGGAATGTAATAAATAAACTTTCGAAAGGAGCAGGTGGTCAACTCAATATAGGAATAAGTGAAACAACATGGGCCGCCTATATTGACAATCTGTATAACATCCAGAGTTACCCAATCAACAGAGAAGCATTCAAAAATCTAAAAAATGGTCAAGAACAAAAAGAAACAGTTCTTGGACAAAGAAAAAATGACCCGCAGGACGGCACAGACAAAGATGAACAAATGCCACTGACAACTATCAAACAGCTAACCGTCCAAATAAGAAAAATGAAAGCGGAAGGAGCAGCTGGGCCAAACGGAATGCCAAATGCCTTATTCAAATATGACACTGACTTCTGGGCAACATACCTAACACCATTATTTAATTACATTCATAAAGAAAAAAAGATCCCACTGTCCTGGCAAGGAAACATCTTCCACCCAATATACAAAAGTGGATGCAGAATGGAACCCGGGAACTATAGATTAATAGCTTTAATCGACGTGGAGGCAAAGCTCTTTTCATCTTGTATATTGTCTCTTCTACGACAATGGATAAAGGATAACAAAATAATACCCAAATTCCAAACCGGTTTCAGAGAAGGCATGGGCTGTTTAACCAATCTGTCTGCTCTGTCATTACTAATCGAAGGTGCAGGGAAAAGGAAGACCGGATTAATAGCCTGCTATATAGACCTGAAATCCGCTTTCGACCGAGTGCCCAGAAGACTCCTATGGAAAAAACTGGACCTGTGGGGTCTTCCGAAAGCATTAATGGAAAGAATAATGGCACTATATAGCGGAACATGGGCAAAAGTAAAACTGGGAGACGGAAGAAGAATATCTGCAGAACAAAAAATAACCAACGGCCTCAAACAGGGCTGCGTGCTTTCCCCAAGCCTTTTCAACATATATCTGGCCGATTTGAAAGACCAACTCAAGAACGTGAACGGACACCCGCCTAAATTGGCTAATGAAAGCATCCAATTCCTCCAATACGCGGATGATATTGCAATCTTAAGTCAAACACCAATAGGCCTACAAAGAACAATAGCCGAATTAACAGATTATTTTGAGAGAGAAGGCCTGGAACTAAACATCAAAAAAACAAAAGTGGTGAGATTGGCGGGCACCAGTAAAAGATCTTTTAAGTGGTTCACAAATGGCAGACACATCGAGGAAGTAACGGCCTACAAATACCTAGGGGTCACAATAAGCAAAAACATGTCCCTTTCAACTCAAAAAAGAATAATTGCTGCAAAAGCACAATCACTGAGCTTTGCGTACAAAGTTCTCCAAAAGAAACTGCAATGTCCATCACACGACCATCTACTAAAAGTAATGGCAGCCCAAGTCCTACCCTCCCTCTCATATGGAATGGAAATATGGCATGGGAAAGAAGCAGCCATTCTAAATACCCTCCAGACAAAAATATACAAATCCGTGTTTCACCTACACAAAGGATCGGCCCCGGCCCAAATAAGGCTGGAATTTGGTTTGCAAAATCAAATATACCAAAGGAAAACAGCCCTAGCGAAATGGTGCTGGAAACTGAGAACGGCGGAAACAGGATCCTTAAACAATTTATGTTGGCAAGAAATTAAAAAACAATACGACCGCCAGGAATCTAACTCATGGGGCAATGATCTGCGAGCATCATTAGAAACCCTCAAAATAGAGGAGATCTGGAAGAATCCACCAGAAGAAGCTGCCTTTAAAAAGATTTGCAAGCTAAATGCAAAAGCCCTATCTTTGGTTGAAGATAAAAAGACTCTGGCCAAACGGCGACATGCATGGACCATTCTAAACTCGTACAAATGTTTAAAACCTCAATCCTACCTCATGGCGCACTTCAGGCTATCCTTAAAAAGAAAATTCATGGCCCTCAGAATGGGTGACCATTTCTCCAAAGACTTGATTCCATCATGGAAAGACACATCAGGGACCAAGATGTAGACTATGCGATTATCACAGTGAGACCTTGTGCCATCTCCTGTGTACATGTGTGTCCTTAAAAGAAAAGAGGAATACCTCATTGAAACCAATTTTTAACATGCTACAGATTCGTACCTGCAGGCAAGCTGTGACCAGCTGGATGGGAGGAGGTTCAAACATCCTATCAAGCTGCAGGGTAAAATTTATGAATTTTGTAGAGTCTCAGCTTCAAAAAGTAGAAATCGATCACAGATAAGGCCTGAGACAAAGTGTTTAATTAATGAACGAGAAAATACATTTTAACTAGATGAACTTTTAACTTGCTGCTATTTTATTTGGAATTCTTTTTGGTACATGTATGCGTTATGGTTATGACAATCCAAATAAAGTAAACTTTTGACTGACTGACTGTGGCAGCTGGGGGGCAAATGGGGATGTGGGTCCCATCAATGCAGCCAATCACGTGTGGGAAGTTAGCCATGAGGTAAAAGTCTGTCTTGGTCCTGAGCAAGTCCGCATCTGTGTCTGGGAAGTGGATGTAGTGATCCATTCTTTGTATCATGGCGTCCAGGAACCTTCTGAAAAAACGCGACAGGCAGCTCTGGGACACCCCACCTACCGCTGCCACTATACTCTGGTAGCTCCCAGATGCTAGGAGGTGTATGCTACAGAGCACCTGGACATGGGGTGGGATGGCATGGGCCCTTGGTCTTAGGTGGTCCAGGAGTGGATGCAGGTCCCTGATCAGGTCCATGATGGTTTCAGGGTGCAGTCTGTATCTCTGCAGTATCTCTGCCTCTGTCAATTGGAAGAGTGTATTCCTTTGCCTATATACCTGTTCCTCCCTTCTCCATTCCCACTCACCTGCTGCCTGTAGCCTTAGCCGTCTTGCTATGACGTAAAAAGCAGCCATTCTAGTTCCAGTGTTGCATTTTGGGGCCCTTTTTTATAGGCTGTACCTGATTACCACCTGCTTGCAGTCCATGGTAAATACCGACTTCAAATTACCGAATTTTGGAGCAATTCGGTAATTTAAGGCTCACCTACATCTCGATGGCGTGGTATTTTTCAGTTCGTAATTTCCGATTCGGTATTTTTACCGATTCTGAACTTTTTCCGACTCGGTATTTGTTCCGAATCGGTAATTTTACCGATTCGGAGATTTCACCGACTCGGTATTTGTTCCGATTCGGTAATTTTACCGATTCGGAAATGTTAACGATTCGCTATCTTTACCGAGCCGTTAATCTACCGATTCGGTATTTTTACCGGTTTTCGGCGACCTACATCTCTTTTTCCTAATACCGGTTGGTAACAGCCGAAAACACCGATTTTCGGAAGTTACCGCCCGGTATTAGGCTACCTACATCTGGCCCCAAGTCAGAGTAAAAAAATAGCGGTGAAGAAGGAATTTGGGCCTTCTTACAGAAAAGCAGTACCTGTCTTAGCTATCATCGGAACAAGATCAGTAGTACTACCGCCCCTTGCTGGTAAAAAGGAGAACAGAGTTGTATCAATCGACCTGGTAAAACCACAAGCATGTGGCCTATAATCAACAGTAGGCCCAGTGGACTCCAGAGAAACAACAGAATACCCAAACTTGCAACAATCCAAGAGGTTCAAACTGAAAGACTAATCACATTCGATAAGCCTGCAGTGCACAGAGGGGGACTATGCAATAATGCCATGGAACTCGTGCCTCTTGAGACACAGATTGAAACAGTTCGTCAAGAAACACCAGTTTACAATGATGTGGCATCAAAATGTGCTACCGAAAGACAAATTGAAAGAACAATTCCAACAATTGACAGAACTGCCTCTGGCTACTTCATCAACTTCGACAACTTTTCTGAGGATCAAAGCAACCCCGAAGTGATGCCAGAAACAAAAAAGACTTTTAAAGAAAAAGCAACAGAACTCTTTCATCAACTCAAGGAAATTTACCTTATTTCTCCATGGTTAGAGTTCTGGTTTGGTCTAGGTATATTTTTCCTCCTGCTTTGGCTCATCATGGTACTTTGTTTCGGAAAATCCATTGAGGGAACATATAGTACAATGGACACAGCAAGTCAGAACATCAACTTAGTCCTCAAACCACACAGATCATCCCACGTGAAGAAAAGAGAACTGTCAACAGTAAATGTCACAGCCATTCCAATACCCGGTGGGGTAGTATGGGAGAAAATTGACTATGAAATATATGGTCCGGTCGAAATCCTGAAGTATCCTCATCAATTCAAGGTTTCCTTTAGTGACTTTGTAAAACCTAGTACATTCTCTGATGATTGGGACTTTGAAAGTATTAATAATATGATGTCTGATTTGGTAATGTCAGCTAGATTCACAGATCATGATTATTTACAAGGTTCGTCTAGTTATGAACAGATGTTCTGCTACACACACTATGGTGATCATTACTTGCATAAATCTGCACAACCTAGAAATGTTTTTAAGTATAACCAATGGGAACATTGTGCTACTCCACCTAAAAGCTGTTCTAAAACATTCTATGAGAAATTTCAGTACTTCTCAGGGTTTTACACCAGTGATGCAGAAACATTTTATTACAAACTATTAGATAAAGCAGGATTGAAAACAATGCTGACAAATACTAAATTGATATATTCAGAAGCATTTTATGAAAAAATGATGACATTTGGTTTTGATTATTGGAAAAATAACATTGAAACAAAAACAATCTGGGGTACAAAAGAGTGGCAGGTACAAGGCCTAGAAGCACTATTTCGCGCCTGCATGATCCCAGAGCAAATAATGTTTTTAAATGAAACAATTCAACAAACAACCTGTCTTGGCCTAGATAAGATTAAAGACCTTAACAAACCGTCTATTCCAAAGCCAATACCTGATAATGCAACAACAGATATTGAGATAGACGTATCTAAAATTTTACATTTAAACAGAACACATCCTGATTGGAAAAAGTGGTTAATCTGGCCTACTGACACAAACAACTGTCAAGATAGATTCCTGTACAAAACACAGGGGTTAACAATGTCCATACAAGACCCTAGATACTCCCAGAGACAACATCCAGGGATAGTAACAACATACAGTGTAGGGAAGCTGTGCCTTGAATGGCTAGAATCATCCACACTGGCTGAAATTAAGCAACACTTCTCTTTACTTAAAGATGGTGCTGATTTGCGCGATTTTATTATGGGACCACGCAAACACCGTCAAAAACGCTTCATAGCGGCCAGCATCTATGCTGCATACAACGAGGCTTGGAAAGTCACACAAATTGAAACAGCTGAAAAAATATGAGAAATTGATCGTATTAATTTGGAAAAATCACTTTCTGTAGTGGACAATGGGTAATGACTCTGTCTTCCAGAATATATTCACTGGAAAGTATTTTATCATCTGCCATAGATATAATAGACAAAGACTTGCTAATGTTACAGCATGGCCAGTCACAATTGCGTTCTATTGTACAGTTAGGCTGGACGCTGCAAAATCTTCGTTCAGGCTATGTGCCTTGGCGTTTAATCAACACAACGTCATTGTTTTCCATCTTAAACCTTACTGATAAACAAATCAGCTTGGCACAGAAAGGAGCAGACTATACAATCCTGAGCATCGAAAAACTTTAGAGATTACCTTTGACAATGTCAGAAAGTCCTGTCATTGAATGGATAATACACGGGATTATCACAATTCTGATAACAACGTTCCAATTTAAAAATTGCCTTGAATACATACCTACTGGCCAGTATGAACGATTAGGTAAAGGATACATTAAGTCAACATGGAAATTACCACACACACACACATGCTATAGTGACAGCAACAAAAATGTATTTCTTAGTGGTGAAAACTGTAAACATTCACTAAGCGGTATACTTTTGTGCCAGGTTATTAATTTACACGGAGCCTGTGAAGGTAATACAAACAACCTTTCATGCCACCAACTTGTCACACCTGCAACGCAGATAGAGCCTTTCTTTATGCAACTAGCAAATGGGAGTTACATTATAATACGGATCACAGCTGTTGTGGCCTTTTGCCAGGAAAAGCCTATCTCGTAAGCGTAACATCCATGGTCAAATGCTGTATGCAAGCATTGTTTCAAAACGGCCCTGGAGACACTGAGACTCCCTTATGGCCTCGTCTGAATTTCTCTTCTATACGAATTGATACTTTAAGCAGAATGAAGTCTGTGCTTTTACAGACAACAGTGCCCATCACGTCATCAAAAGAGACGTATAAACTCCAAGTTGCAAGGACAACATCTGAGATTCATGACCTTTTATCAACAAATTGCCCCGTGCATTTCACAGCAATGCTTAGCCAACTCCTTAACATGTCTAGTGCCACAGGCATCCCAGGCATATTTAAGACGATTTTTACGGGACTGCTAACACCATTTCAAGCAATTCTGGGAATCATTCCTAATTTTGTCCATTCAGTCTTTGGCGGCATACCCCTATTTTTGGGACTTGTAGCAGGCATTTTATTTTTGACCCTCCTGCTCCGATATGGCAAGCCAAAGCTCAGACATGACTCCTACAAGGATGGAAGAAACGATCCTAGCAATCCGCTACCGGGACAGAATAACTAGAGTCCTTGGATTGGCCAGGCTGAGAGATCTAAACATGACCTGGTTTCTTTCATTCAGACCGATATGGCAGACCTGCATCTTACCTGTGCTTCGATGTATGCTATGCGGAGATGAGTGCGTGTTGGACATCTGTCTTGCACTTCCATCAGCAGTACCAATGGATATCGATACTTTGCTAAGTCCAATAACGGCTCACGCATTGAGTTGTCCCCAGCGACTACCAATCCTGATGACGGCATTCGTTGAGACTCCTGTGCTACGACTAGGTGGTAACAGTGGAGCGAGAAATAAAAGCAACATCACCCAGGTACGACATTCTGTGAGCATTGCTGATCCAGACTTTGATGACAGCAATCATTCTCACACCTGCCAAGTTGCAGCGTTATCGAACTTGGTCGAACTGTCACCTGATTTTGTAGACCAATTTTTTGAGAGCCTGTCTGATATGATGTTCTCACCCGAACAGAAACAATAATTTAGAAAAGCATTCCGACACACAGCGTTCCCATGAACTCTGAATTCGGCCTTCAATTTTGATCAACAAAAACTGCTGAAAAGCGTTGGAACTCTATTCCCCCGTTCAACAAGAATTTTTTGAATTGAACATTTTTCAAAATATTTACCTTTTTCTGGCACGAAAATCCTTTGCTTAAAGTAGACCTATTCATAAAGAACAGAAGCTTCTATTTTTAGGTAAATCTAGAGACATAATAACTTTACACCAGCCTCTAGCACATTTTTTAACAAATGCATTTATATGGGATGAAATTATCTCGCTCTTCTTTTCTGTATTAAGAGATATTTCATGTGTAAATTTTTTTCGCAAAATCGTTCACTGATTGCATATGCTATAATTTTGAATGATTTCTATGCTTAAAGACGTACAGTACATTCCATGTATTTCAAATACGCCATTTCAAATGCAAATATGTATTTTGGGGTGGGTAATGTTACACATGCATCTTTTGCTATAGTTTTAGTAAATTGATGGACATAAATTCGTGGAGTGGGTGTTGCGTTCTAATCTAGGACCCTGATCAATATTGTGACCTTATGCCCCTATACGGCTATAATCCCTTTGTACCCCTATATTGGCATAAACGATCAAGAGTAATATTTCAGAAACTCGTCTCTGGCCTAACACGAACAGAGCCAAATTTCAGAATCACTTCTTCTGCAGCTTCCTCTGCAGCTCATTAGAGCAAATGACACAGCAGAAGCCACTATCTAAGATTCCTAGATTACACTCCGAGTTCTTCAACAGGATAAAACTCATCAACCTGGGAAAGCCCCGCTTGCTATGTTTTGATTAGTAATAGAACTCTAATGAGCACTGAGAGACGATCACTTCCTAGTGACATCTTTATTGACGTCTTATGTCCAAAAACTTACGTCAAACCAGGCACCTTTCAGGTATAAATATTACCAACGTTGCCTTAAGCAAACGCTGCCTCGCTGATACTGATGCTATTGCTGCCTCAACGACATCAGCGAACGATGGTGTGGTGCACATAGGAGCAGAACAGCTGTCCCCTTCAGAGCCCAGCAGATGCAAGCTGCCCACGGACGCTGCCCCTCCTCCTCCTTGACGTGCTGAGAGAGACGCTGTCTTTTCTCCTGCCGAGAAAATCCAGCTCCGGCGTTTCCAGCCTACTCTTGCGAGTGACTGGGATATCGAGTCCCTGGAAGGAGATACAAGACCTCCAACATTCTATTTCAGAGGTATGGTGTTGACTAAACCCTTAGAGAGAATTCTTGAAGCAAACCTTGGCAAAACCAACTTAACTAAAACTGCTACTTACTTACTCCCTTCCAAGTATTAGGCTTAGGTCAGGTACACTGGGGTAGGCGTAGTTAGAAGCACCAGTTGAGTATGTTAGCCAAATGTATATATGAATGTGTATATGTTTTATTCCTTTTAAACCATTGTATGGCTAAGAAACCATATCAATGCTTTTACAGTATTATTTCGCAATACTACTGTTACTGTACGCACTTTTTATAATAACAAGTCTTGCAATTGTGGCAATTCATTTCTCTTGCACGAGAAGAAAGACTGTTCAATAAATAATACCTTTTTATTGAAAACGCCCGTCTCTCTCTTCTCTGCACTTTGGTGAAAGTAATCTGCACAAAACTGACTGAGTAAAATAACTGTCTATTGTTTCACACGACTCTAGAGATTGACTCTTATTCTAAGGAGCAAAGTTGTCATGTTTATGCGGTTGTTGGAAAACTGAATCCCTTCTTGTCTGTTCCAGGGAAGCTGATCACTTCCTATTCAGTCAAGAAAGCTTCCAGTGACCTCTGAGCTAGTTGGTAACAAACCCAATTAAGTTTAGCATAGTCAGTGGAGACCTGGAAGATCCGCACTTCTACATCTATACTACTGTTTATGTTATTCCAATGCGCAGGGCCTATTGGGAAAATAGGAACTACACTACAAATGCTCTGGTCATGGACAAGGGATAACTCGTGCGCCATTCTCACGGGGAAACAGACCCTATGGATATGGGTATTGATTTGGTTATATGTCAGAGCAGGATGGATTTTATCCACAAAGACAAAGGGCAAGATCACACAGATCCCAGAATGAGAGAAGAGAAATAGGAGCAGCAGATGAGTTTAGGAAAATAACTTTCATGTACCCTTGCAAAGCTGGGCGGCAGACTAGCTCAGTTTGTGACAAGGTGGAAAGAAATTACACAATTTCCGTGGGTCTTGAGGATGGTGCAAAGGTATCATATTGATTTTGTGGAAATCCCAAGGCAAGAGGGATGTCTAAGAATTCCAAGGTTTCCAAAACATCAGGAAGAGTTGGTTACTCAGGAGGTAAAAGCGCTTTTGGAAAACGGTGCAATAGAAAGCGAAGTGTAGTGCCCAGGATGTTTTGTGAGGAACATTTTTCAAGTCATGAAGAATGACAAGGGGATGAGACCCGTAATCAATCGTGAATGATTTGGTATGTTACAATCACTTCAAAATGGAGGGGATACACATGTTAAGAGATTTGTTAAGGAAGGGAGACTGGTTTATGAGATTGGAATTGAAGGATGTTTATTTGACGATTCCTACGTCTGGAGCAAAGGATTGTCTTCAATTCAAACGGAATGGGTACGGTTGGAGGTTCCTTTTGGTCTAACATCACTCCCATTGGTGTTTTCGAAAAGTCATGAGACCAGTGATGTCATGGTTCCAATCAAGGGGGATCTGATTGATAGTTTATCTGGATGATGTGCTGATTATGTGATTATGGCAGAGGAGAAGAAGCAGGCTTTAAAACAGACTGAATTGGCTGCACAAATGTCGAAAGATTTAAATTTTGTAGTAAACAAGTACATGTCTTGCTTAGTACTGGCACAGGAGATGAACATTTTAGGTTTCAAGATTCAGACCTTTGAGGTTGTGTTGAGATTACCTAAGGAGAAGGGGAAGAGGATTTGCAAAAAGTTGAGAAGAGTGAAAGATTTGGAATGGATTTCATTGCGCTAGTTAGCAAGGCTTTTAGGTCTGCTGTCAGCATCAACACAGGCAATATTTTCAGCTCCACTGCATTACAGAGCGCTGCAAATATTGAAGCGTTATCATTTGCTATTATGGGCAAAGTATTCCCAAAAAGGGAGAATGAATCGAGACATGTTGGAGGAGTTGGATTGGTGGCTGATAAACATGGATGCATGGAATGGAAGGGATATTTTCAATGAGGTTCCAGAGGTGAGAATGGAATAGAATGCAAGCATGTACGGATGGGGAGCGGGATGTGGGTCAGTGATGACAGGCGGTCAGTGGTCAAATTCAAAGAGGGAGATGCATAACAATTGGAGCTCCAGGCGGGTTTGTTTCCAGTGAGAAGTTTTTGAAGTGACAAGTGAAATGTTGTGTTCTGTTGAAGATGGACGATGTGTTAACAGTACAGTATGTCAACAAGTTGGGGTGTGTATGTTCGAGAGGATTGGCAGAAATGGCGAAAGAGTTTTGGAGGTTTTGCTTAGGCAGGGAGATCATGATGCAAGCATAATATATTCCAGAGAAGAGCAAGTTGGAGGTGGATTGAAATTCAAATAATCTAACAGATTCAAGCAATTGGAGATTAGACAGAGACGTAAACAGGAGTTTGGAGATAAGATGGTGGCCTTTGGAGGCGGATCTGTTTGCTGACAGATTGAATGCTCAGTTGACAAAATTTTACAGTTGGGGACTGGATCCAGAGGCATTCGGAGTGGATGCTTTTCTGTAAGATTGGAGGAAAGGAAGGATGTATATTTTTCCTCCATTCTCAATTATACAGAGAGTACTCATGAAGGTCAGGAGGGAAGAAAAAAAGTTGGTGATGATCACACCAATTTCCGGTGTGGTTTCCTGATGTAATGAGCTTGTTGTGCGATGACCCAGTGATGGTACCATGTTTTCCTCAAATACTGACGGATGCTGGAGGCAATTGTCTTGAGATGGTTGTAGCAGGGCAGTTGAAGTTGATAGGTTGTTGATTTCAAGAAAGTGTGGCAAGTGTCTGGGTTAGCAAAGGAGGTTATGGAGCTTTTTAAGAAGTCCTGTGAGCTAGGGACAACTAAGATGTACAGGTCAGTATGAGGGAGATGGTGTAATTGGTGTGTGGCAAGGGCTTTGGATCCCGTTTCAGCTCTGGTAGTAGAGGTGGTAAATCATTTGACAGAGTTATTCAAGAAGGGACTAACATAGAACTCTGTGAATTTAAGTACATCTGCAATTTCAGCAGGGCATGAGTTGGTGGACGGAATACCGGTAGAACAGAAAGCTGAGTATGCTAATTTATGTTGCTCAGGTGTTGAGGGAAGTTGAAAGTTGGGGAGAAAATGGATCTTTGACGTTAAAGATGTTGTCTTGGAAGATGGCAATTTTACTATGCTTGGTGTCTTTTAGAAGAGTTTCTGATAAGGGTTTGGAGGTGAACTCTAGGCGTTTTCAACCAGAGGATGTGTGTTTGGGTTGCAAAAAAGGACTAATAGTATGTCTAGAATAATTTTTTATCCAAAGATGTAAAGACATGAGGATTTGTGTGTGGTACGTTGTTTGAAGGAATATGAGAAAAGGACGGCAATACTGAGAGAGCAAGGATGTTTGCAGTTGTTGATTTCTTTTAGACAACCTCTTAAACCGGTGTGGGCACCTACACTGGCTAGGTGGGTCAAGGAGGTGATGACAATGTCAGATATTGATGTAGGTGTTTTTGGAGCACATTCAGCCAGAGTGGCGATCGCTAGCAAGGTTTTTTTTATCAGTTTCCGGTCTTAGTAGTATTATGAAAGCTACAGATTGGTCTAGTGATTCAGTGTTTAAACATATCTGTTTTAAACCTTGGAAAATGCTGTACAAAGAGTATTGCATGAGATTTGAACATGTATAATATTGGCCTCCACGCCTTGCCATAAAATGCAGATTATTCACAGTTGTAATGGGAACAAAATCATGATTTTTTTTTTTTTAAAAGGCACCGGGCTGATATTATCCCTCCCTGAATTGTGCCCAGCCTGTCTGATGTGTTCGATTTTGTGTTTCAGGACAAAGCTGAGAACTGTTTCAGCAACAATTCAGAAGGATTTCGAGGAAATCAGCAAGTTGTTTTTGGTGGATTTATGGTCATTTTGGGATGGAGTTACAATTTATTCGCAGCAAGAACAAAAAAAGAGGATGTCTGCGCATTCAGTGGTTATATGTTCTGTAGTTCTGGAATGTTGATTATTGTTCAAATCCTATATTCTTGTTGCTGCTGTGTATGAGGCAATACAAAAGATGATGCATAATATTAGCCTTCATGCCTTTAATAAAATCATGATTTTCTTTTCATTAAAACTGTGAAAAATCTGCATTAACTTGGCCTTTTGTCACAACACCTGCAGCATGCATTGAACAGGCCAGTTTGGCAGCTGGTTCAGTGCAGTTGTTTGTTTATAGATGCAAACTATGGCAATAACTACAGGAATGGAGCGATGTTGGGGGTTATTGCGCAAGATATGCTTCCTAGTCTCCCATCTCTCATCTCCCATCAGTACTGGTTCTGGCCTCCATGTTGTGTTTTTCTTTTTCAGATATTTGGCAGGGCCCATCTGTTGCTGTGTTAATTTGAAAGAAAATGATTGTTACCCATATTAAAAAAGATAGGGGCCAGATGTAGGTCGGTCGGTAACGGCCGAAAATCGGTATTTTCGGCCGTTACCGATCGGTAAATAGGTGATAGGTATGTAGGGGGCATTATTTTACCGAATCAGTAAAATTACTGATTCGGTAATTTTACCGATTCGGTAAAATAAAAAATCGGTAAATTTACCGAATCTGAGCCACCCAGATGTAGGTGGGACTCTTCAGAGTCCCAGAGGCCTTACCAAATCAGTATTTTACCATCAAATCCAATTTGATGGTAAAATACCGATTCCGGTGTGCATGCACATGTGTGCATGCACACCTATGCCATGTGACAGGCAGACCTGCCCTTAGGGCATGTATGCCTGCCACATGGCACCCAAGCCAGTTTTGGGGGTGCCAGAGGGTGTCAAAGTGACACCCCCTGTACCCTTGTGAAAATCGGTATTTACCGATTCGGTAAATACCGATTTGGTAATGCCCATTCATTCCTATGGGCTTCAAAGCCCGTAGGAATGAATGGGCATTACCGATTGGGTATTTCCCGAATCGGTAAATACCGAAATCATCCGAATCGGTATTTTAGCACATCTGGAATACCTACATGTCCACCCCATAGATTTACTGATTTTTAATTACCGAATCGGTAAAATTCGGTAATTAAAAATCGGTAAATCTATTTCACCTACATCTGGCCCTTGGTTATTCTTCTGCATGCTAATTATCAGCATTGAGGCAGAGAGGACAGTCCAAAGGAAGCAAGGTGAGGCTGTACGTGACTTGATATGGAGGAGCAGAGCTTGGCCTATTGTGTGAATCATCCTGCCACTGTCCCAACTGTCTTTCCCTTAGCGGAGGGGTAAAGGACAAAATATAACAACATCTGGTGGATGATGCTTTAGCCTAGGTGGTGGCAGCAGCCAAAGCAAAGTGGAAGGAGCGTGGCCAGAGGCGAAGACAACATGGCCATGATCTGATTTGTCTTCTTCCAGTTCCCTATCCTCTTACACAGCTTGTACTTCTAACATGAACAAAAATATCTGCAGAGAAGAAGTGAGAAGCATCCTAGACTTCATGTGGGAGAATTTGGGGGCATATTATCAAGACAGGCAATACAATTATCACAGTTTTAGCGGCAGAAAACCGCCGCTAAAACAGTGATAATGGACTTGATACTATGCTCTATGGAATTCCAATTGAAGCCCATGTTAAATGTGAAGGACATCTAACATGGGCTTCAATTGGAATTCCATAGAACATATTATCAAGCCCATTATCGCCGTTTTAGCGGCAGTTTTCTGCCACTAAAATTGCAATAATTTAATCGCCTGTCTTGATAATATGCCCCTAGGTGTTTCAGGCTAAGGAGCTTAAAGGGGGAGTCCAACACTCTTTACTCAAATTTGATTAAAAACAAATGGGGTTTCTCTACTAATATGTGCATGATAATGGCATTTAACCTTTAGGCTTGGTGAGATATGGATTGTCTTTCTATGTCCAGCTTTAAGACAATTATGCATGCTTTAGTAGGTGCTGAGCCAGTGCTACTCCCACTCACAAAAATGTATTTAGTGGGAGCTAATCCTGTGGATGTGACAGTTAAAAGGATTGAGAGTACCATGAAAAAGGTATATAATCAAACTAATGTTTTCATAATTGGCGTTTATGCATCTTACATCAATCCAGTCAAAGACTAATGTAGGAGCTATTCAATTAGGTAAAAATTGTTCAGGGTTTCTAGACTAGATGGAACATTTGGCCTAATTTCTGCTCAATAGACCATTGGGTAACGTGGCAGTGACAGCTTTATAAGAAGAGTCTGTAGTAGCCCTCGGGTACGTTTGGGTGCACAACTGGAAGGCAGATGGTGTTGAATAGATAGATTTTTTTAAGGTTCCATTCTTGGGCATCATTTTGTTTGGGAGCCAAGATGAGCATATCTGCCTAAACCTGTCAAGGATTGGAGGAATTCCATTCCTTACAAAGGCATGTAGTTGTCTTCCTATACGTCCATGTACCAGGAGTCCGGCAGAAGTTCATTATTCAGGATCTTTTTGAGGGAGTATTTTCATCCACAGCAATAAAGGAAGAACGTAGCTCCCGCACCAATTCCACAAGCCAGAAGAAACAGTGGTCCTGACTTCTGGGGTGCTGAGGAGTTTAGGACCAGCCTACATTATTGATTTTGAAGGCTTGGCACCTATAATTACCTATTTGATGCATGCAAACTTTCCAAATGTATCTTTTATAGATGTGTCATTACAAGAACTCGGTATGACACATTCATTGATGCTATCAAGTCAGTTTTATTTACCCTTTTGAACCTAACGCATAAACAATGGCAAATAAAAAAATATTAGGTTGTTGGCAGATATTATAAAAGTACTAATACAAGTGTGTAAATAATGGAACATCTTTTATAAATAATGTAAAAGTACCTAGCCATTTTCATTAGCATAGTAAGCCAAGAAAAAGGCAGCATGTCAGTTGAAGTGGGATAGATATAATGCAATTTCAAATCTAATTAGAATAGTGAAAATTTCAATTTGCAAGATGTGGTGCGTTTGTTTCTGGTACTGGAATCTAAGGTGGCAAAACGTTTGGGTCTCTCAAAAGATAAATTTTTTGAAAGCCTGAGATCCACTAATTAGTTCATATCCATTGTTTTCACACATGATCCATAGACTCTCTATAGAAATAAATACCTTATTAAAAAGAAACAAAGTTGAAATGGGACAAAATAAAAACACAATGATAATGCATATTTCTGCAGGTGATACATCTTGAGAAAGTACTGAACATGAAGCAAAGACTGGAGCTAACGTTGAGCCTTTTAGAACCATTTATCGGCCTTTACAGACCCATTTTTATTAGAACTCAACACAGAACACGGTACCAAAATCACTTGGAATCATTGCTAATGGCACACCTAGGAGAGATGAGATGAAGTTATCAATTACAGTCAAGAATAATAATGTAACAGATAATTTCTCAGAAGAAGGATGCTCCTTATATAGAATAGCAACACAATTACATGTTGCCTAGCTTTTTGTGTACTTATAACATATGAATAGATCAAGGGTCATGGAAATTCTGATATCCAGACTTCCTTTATGAGCTTTAATATCGTTTTCATAAAATTTGCTGAAACTGGGAAGTGTGATGTTGATAAACATATGTATATGTTAACTATCACAAAAATTATTGTTCCATGTTTTGCTTGGTAATTTTCATGTTTAATCAGATCAGCAGTCAGCAATTTCTTATTGAAAATGCATAATTTAGAGGCGGTCACTACCCTCATCTCAAACGGACATTGAGAAGAGGTAATCCTCTTTAGAGATGAAATAAGTGAAAACTATTTAGGGGCATATTATCAAGAAACGGCGTTAAAATTATCACTGCTTTAGCTGCAGAAAACTGCTGCTAAAGGGGCGATAATGGGCTTGATAATATGCCCTTGTGAATTCCCATAGAAAGCCATGTTCTGGTGTGAACATGGGCTTCTACAGGACTTGGTAATACGATTTCTAAATGTCATTTTCTTTTTTTACATATACTAAACAGAATGCTTTATTCTTACTTATCTAAATAAATTAAAGTTCAGTTTCTTTAAAATGAAATAGATAAATTCAAAATTTTAAATTTAAACTTGAGTTGTGATTTTTTTTATTAAAATGTCATGATAAATTAAAATGCTAATGTTATAGGATTGCTATGATTAAGCTGGTCTTAGTCTCCATCAACTAACGTCTACTAGATGATCTATCGACCAAATAGTGGAGTACCTTGATGTAGGGTTATCCAGGTTACGGATTAGCATGTGTAAAGAATTTCGATGAATGTATATAATGTATATATTATGTGCCTAGGTACCCCACTAACCAGCAGCTAGTTGATTCAGGAGTATAATGTGTGAGTGTGAAAGAGTATAGGACTTGCAGCGTTATGGGCCCCACTGATGAGTAAAGTGATTGCTCCTGGGTTAGTGAGATAAGTATTGAGGGTTGTTGGAGAGCCGCTCTGGCTCAGATTTCTTGGTAGCAGAGGTATGGTTTCTATAGGTTAGTTTTGAGATTTATTGATTATTGATGTTCTATGTTTTAACACTATATGTTGAGTTTGTATTACGTTATATGTAGTCGGAATTTGAAGGCTTCTGGGATGTAGGAAGTTGGTCACTCTGTCTGCAGGCAGAGGAAGTGTGGCAAGTGAAGTCACACATTACATAGTCTGGTTTCAAAGTAGTAACATTGTCGTGTGTTACAAGTTAGGGATCTTTCCATGTGAAAGTGGTGAATGTATAGCGAAGGCAAACTATTAAATCTTGGACTTAAGCACATGAATAAATGGAGTATTCCGACTAAAATGTATCCCTGGGAGAGTAATAGGTTTTCCCCTAAGCTTGAAAGAAGGGTAAGGTAGAGGGAAGTGCGACTTTATCAGCGAAACTAAATTCTGTGGTGGAGAAAAGGTAAGCGCTGTCTACTGGAAATACTGAATACTTTGGTTTTAGTGAAACAGACGAATGGAAATGTTTTACGTCGTTACTAACTGATTTTAGTTGTATAAAGTATAAATACAGTGTGGCAATATAATTTGTAAAGGAGGAGTCAGCAGGAGTAGAAGCTGACGTAACAAGAGTCGTGCTGGGATTGGTCCACGTGACTGTGACATTTGAAATTTTAATTGGTGCGTTAGTGTGAAGTTGGCGGGGATTGGTCAGAATTTGTGTGACGAAGATTCGGCCGATTGGTGCGTTAGTGTGAGACGAGCTGGGATTGGACAGAGAATAGCGATATAGGTCGGAAGAAAATAAACAATTGTATTTTGAGATAGAAGACGTAAAAATGGATTACTATTATGAAGAGGACAGGAAAACGTCTTCATGGTTTAAGAAAATAATGAATTTCTTTAAAAAGGATAAGAAAATAGAGACAAGAGTGGGAAAATTGCTTCCTCCACCGAAAACGCCTGCATCTTATATGATGACGAAATATGGCTATCATACTTGCATATGGTTGGAAAATTGGGCAAAGAACACTAAAAATGATGGAATATTGGCATTTCCAGAAACAGGTTCATTTAGCTCACCTGTTTTGAGAAACTTGAGAGAGAAAATGATGAGACTTGAACAGAGACCTAGGCCGACTCACTTTGAGGCTTTAATGGAATGAGAAGATGAAATGCATGCTAAGGAGGAAGAAAGATTTAGAAATATGGATGGTAGACGTGGAAATGTTAAAGGATATTGGGGAACTACGCATGCGAGTAGAATGAAAAGATGGAGAATGGCTGATATGTGGGATGGAATGTATCCGGTACGGACAGTGGATGAGACTGTTGGAAGAAAATTTACGGAGAAAAGGAAAAATCAGGTTTCAGAAAATAGTATGTATGTAATGAGTGACACAGAGGACGAGGTGTTGGAAAGCATTTTGAGTAAAAGACCTCCACTGTATCAATCAACTTCTGCTACGGTGACTCTAATTCCATCGCCAGTACAGAATGATATAGTAGAAACCCCAAAAAGGCATTTAGAAGAAAAACATATTTTTGAAAGGCCAGAATGTCCACCAATTGAAAAAACAAGTACGTCAGAATTAGAGAAGTCCACAAAAGAATTTGCAGAGACAATTAAGGAATTAACTAAACATGTAGCAGCTGTGACAGTACCTTTAACAATAGGTCCTGTAATACCAGTATTTGAAAATCAGAAAATAAATGAGAACTCGTTGGTTGTTCCTTTAAATTCAAGTATGCCACAAGTAAGGGAAAAGATTTATCCAGATCTGAATGAAACTAGGAATACTGTTAGAACATCACCACCTAATTTGACAATAAATCAGAGTCCAATATATAATATTCCCATGGGAGTAGAATGAGCAACTGTAACTCCAGAGAAAAGCTTGATTGATTTAGACATAACTAAAACTCCAGTAAGCCCATCAGTTGAAGAATAAAATGATTAGTTTAAGACGCTACAGCCAAAAGATACAAAACCTAAAGCTTTAGATGTGGCTAAGTTAAAAATAGATATGGAAGAATTAATAATAGGAACAGAACAAATTAAAAAGATACCAAGGTGAAGAGTTGATTTTCATCAGTTCAAGCATAACATGGAGAGCTAATAATCTTCATGAAAGATTGAAGGAACTTGCAAACGAATTAGGTATAGAGGTTGCAAAGATAAAAATGTTGCAGAAACCGTATAGAGTAGATTTCACCAAAAAAGATATTGACAATATGAATATTGCAGGGAGATTGACCCAAATAAAGGAATTAATTGTAGTGCTGAGGAAATGGGGTGATGTAGATCGATGAAGAGTTAAATGGTTGAAAAAGAAGGAAGAATCTAACAATAAAGCCTTGTTAACATTTCTTGTTAGAGAAAAAGAACCGATTGTAGCAAAAGAATACCCTATGAGAGAAATAGAAGGAGGAGGATATGTTCATGTACCTTGGAGTAGACAGGATATATTGTCATTTACGTATGATTTTCCAAAACTAAGAGAAAAACCAGTAGAGTGGTACAGACAAGTAGACAGGTTTGTGAAGGTATCAAAAGTGTTATGGGAAGATTTAGATGGATTGTTTGACATAGTTGTACCGCAGATTTATGGACAGAATGTGAAATTACAATTGATTGGCCGAAGCAAGAGTATCCGAGAGATGCAAAAACACGTGCTCCAGCTCCAGAAGTGATGAGAAAATATGATCAAGTTATTACATTTTTGAAAAAATAAAATTCCACCCAAAAAAAATGATTGGTTAAAAATTGATAGAACAATTCAGGAATCAAAAGAATCTGTACATGAATATTATGAGAGATTGCTGCTAGTTTTCTAACAGTATAGTGGATATGAAAGCCTAAGTGAAAAGGATATGAGTCATTTTGTATATAGATGTGTGTTTGGAGACCTGAAATAGGTGACATGATAAGGCATCATATGATGTGCTGGCAATCCAGCTCAGTAGATGAGGTCCTGAGATAGGCAAAATACTGTAGTGATGATATTGAAGCTAGGCAGCGTAAGTTAAAAGAAAAAGCGATGTGGGCACAAATGAAAGTTGCAGAACAAGAGGCACAAATTGCTAATAATGGAAGCTAAACAAAATTTAAAAATAATGTGAATAAAGGAAAGGGACAAATGAGTATTGATGAGGCTAAAAAGAAATGGCCATGTCATAATTGCTGGAAATGGGGCATTGGAGGAATGAGTGTAAATTACCACCAAGGGTTGACCTGGAAAATAAATCATTAAATCTGCAGGTGCAGAATGAGGTAAATCAACAATCTGCACCACAGCAGCAGGTAGTCACTCAACAGAATCAGGTGCTATTGCCATCTCTACCCCAGAGTGTTAATCTTCAGAAATACAGTGCAGAGACAGGATTCTACGAAAGAGAACAGGTAAAAAGATCACCACGTGTGACTGCTGTTCCGCAGTTCTGGTTAAGATCAGATGGAACTGAATCTGATTAAAGTTTCTGACGGTGCTTAGGAGAGGAAGTGGAGTGCGGCTTGGTGCAACTCTGGAGGTAGATCAATCTGGTCCTTTTGTGACTGGAAAGGTGAATGGTGTAAATGTTACTTTCCTAGTGGACACAGGTGCTACCTATTCTACAGTCAGGTCAGTAGAAATTCAAAACCTTCCTCTCTCTGGTGAAGTAATCCAAGTTGTAGGTGTGACAAATAGACAAATTAAAGCTCCTTTGACACAACCTGTAGAAGTAGAAATTGGAAATTTCAAAGAAATACATCGTTTTGTAGTATGTGACTGTAGTCCTGTAAATCTACTTGGAAGAGATATACTGTGTAAAATGAACTGTGCCGTTTACTGTTTGCCAGATGGCATAGCTTTCAAAACAGCAGATGACAACAGTATGTATAAAATGACCATGTCAACAATTGATTCTGAAAGGAGTGAAATATTTCCACTATTTGACAGAGAAAATATTTCAAATGAATTAAAAGAAACAGGGAAGAAGTATGGGATTTCAGAGGTGAAGAAATAGGGCTAATGAAAGGAGTAAGTCCAGTAAAAGTCACTATAAAAGAGGATGCTGTATATCCAAATATTCCACAATATAAATTGACACCAGAAATAGTTGAAAGGGTAACTCCAGTGATTAACAAAATGATTGAACAGGGAATTCTAAGAGAAATTATGAGCAGTCCATGTAATTCACCAATTATGGGACTGAAAAAGCCAAATGGAGGATTTAGAATTGTGCAAGATTTGAGAAAGGTAAATAAAATATGTGTTCCATGTTGTCCAATTGTGCCAAATCCAGCACTGATATTATATCAGATTCCACATGATGCAGAATGGTATATTGTTTTATTGATTTATGCAATGCATTCTTTACAGTTCCATTACATCCAGATAGCCAGCCTATTTTCGCATTTCGATTTGGAGAGCGTATTTTGGCATGGTGCCGAATCCCTCAAGGGTATACGGAAAGTCCTTCGATTTGTAATCAAATGCTAAAAAAGTCATTAGAGATTTTGAACATGCCATGAAAATCAGTATTGGTTCAGTACATTGATGATCTGTTGGTGGCATCAAAGACAAAAGAAAATTGCATTTCAGATACCATTGAGTTCCTGAACGATTTAGCAGAATGATGGCATAAGGTGTCTCCATCAAAATTGCAGCTTTACATACAGGAAGTACAATACCTAGGTCATAAGATTGGAAAGGGAGTGAGAAAAGTGACCTCAGAAAGAATCAAAATTATCAGAAGGATGAGTCCACCAAAGACACAAAAACAAGTAAGAATGTTTTTGGGTATTGTTGGTTATTGTCGCTATTTCACTATTTGCAAAACCATTACAGAGATTGACAAAAGGTGAGGTAAAAGATCCTATTGTACTGAATGCAAAAGAAATGGAAGCGTTTGAACAATTGAAAAACAGTTTATGTGAAGCACTAGGCATGCCTGATTATGAAAAATAATTTGAACGGTATTGCAGTGAAAGAGAGGTATGTGCATTGTCAGTTTTGATACAAAGACATGGGAGAATGAGAAAACCCATTGCATATTTTTCAGCAGTATTAGATCCAGTAGCAAGAGCATAACCTGGGTGACTGAAAGCTGTTGCAGCCACAAGTATGAGTCTTGAACAAAGTGAAGGAATTGTGATGGGGTATCCGGTTAATGTTTATATACCACATTCAGTGGAGATACTCCTTACACGTACCAAATACCTATTTTCATATCTGGTCGCCTTACCAGTTATGAAAATGTGATTTTGGGTGCAGACAATGTGACTGTTGCAAAGTGTGTCAATGTGAATCCTTCAACCTTGTTACCTGATACTTTGGATGTGGAAGTGAAGGATGATATTGATCACAAATGTTTGGATGTGCTTGAATACTGTACCAAGCCAAGACCTGATATTAAAGATGAACCTTTGGAGGAATCAGATTATGTGATGTTTGTTGATGGTTCTTGTTTAAGAACAGATGAAGGAAATTTGAGGGCTGCATATGATGTTTGGACAGTGGCAGACGTCATGGAAGCATCTTGTTTGAAAGGAATATGTTCTGCTCAAGTAGCCAAATTGATTGCTTTGATTCGAGCATGCAAGTTGGGAAAGCATGTCCGAATTACCATAGTGACTGATAGTCAATATGAATTCGGAGTAGTTCATGATTATGGGCAACTGTGGACTCAGAGAGGATATATGACCTTTGCTGGATCACCAATATGGAATGGTGAGTTTGTGAAAATGTTACTTGAGGCGATACAGCTGCCTAAAAGCATTGCAGTGGTGAAGTGTGCTGCACATAAGAATGGAGATGATTATATTACCCAGGGTAATAGATTTGCAGATGCCATTGCTCAATATTGTGCCAGAAGTAATGCTTCGATCAATCGAACAGAGAAAAGGATCATGTTTCAAGTCCTTTAAAGCTTACTAACATTGTTGAGACTTGGCAGGAAGTGAAACAAATTCAGAATGAGGCAGATGATGAGGAAAAGATAGATGGATAAAATCAGGTTGCAGACAAGGAGAGGAAGATGACATTTGGGTTTACACAGATGAAAGACCAAAATGCCTGATAGCATGATCTCGAATATGGCCCGAATGTACCATGGTCAAGCACACGTAGGGAGATATGCAATGTTGAGAGTGTTTAAACCAATTTGGTACAATCATAAGTTCAGAATATTAGCTGAGAGTTTGTGCCAACGTTGTTTGGTTTGCCAACAATTGAATCCAGGAAGAAAAACTGTTGTGAGTTTGGGAACTATAGGACGGGTGGGTGGTCATTTCACATGAATGCAATTGGATTTTATAGAGATGCCTCCTTGCAACAAGCTGAGGTATGTCCTGATGATCATCTGTTTATTTTCAAGATGGGTTGAGGCCTTCCATACAAGGAGAAATGATGGAGTGGCTGTTGCAGAGCTTTTACTGAGAGAAATTATTGCGAGATTTGGATTTCCAGTAACAATTGAATCAGACACAGAGAGCCATTTTCAGAATGAATTGATACAAATGATTTGGGAAGCACTGGATATTCAACAGAAATTACATTGTGCCTACAGACCAGAGGCTTCTGGGGTAGTTGAGCAGGTTAATGGAACAAATAAAAACAGACTTGGAAAAATGTGTTTGGCAACTGGACTGAAATGACTTGATGCTTTGCCACTTGTTCTAATGACCGTAAGGAGTATTCCAGACAGAAAGACTGTTTTAAGTCCACATGAGATTCTGATGGGATGAGTAATGAGACAAGCATTTGTACTAACCCTGGGCGAAGCACTACGCTATGCTCGCGTAGTTTGCGAAGTTTGTGCAACTTCGCACTACGCGAGCTGCACGTAGCACAGTGCGAACAAGCGTAGTGCAGCGTAGCGTACTGCAGCGGTCATTTTTTGCTTGTTCGCGGTCCTCAACGTCATGTTCGCGACCGCGAGCAAGCAAAATGACATCCCGGTGAGATTCTCAACGCGGGGAGGTCAGGTTTGTCATTGCGAGTGGTTGCGCATGCCCGCGACCGCTCGCAATGAGAAACTACTAGTTTGCGTTGAGAAAGCTGCTGCTCGAGTAAAAATCTACTCGAGCAGCAGAAAACTACAGCTCGCACTGTGCAAGATGCCATTTTCAATGATTGCACAGTGCCGGATGCTTGTCCTCACTGTGCAATCATTGAAAACGCATCTTGCACAGTGCGAACATGCTACTGCGCAGCTCGTGTAGTGCTACGTGAAGTTCGCGTAGTGCGAAGTGCACTTCTCGTAGCTTCGCGTAGCGCTACTTCACGAACTACGCCCACCCTTAATTTGTACCTGTCAACAAACTGCTAAATATAAATGATGATATACTGGATTACTGCAAAGGCCTATCTGATACAATCAATTCTGTGTTTCACCAGGTTGGAAATGATGCATGTACAAAAGAAAAGCATCCAACACATGATTCAAATCCTGGAGACTGGGTTCGAATAAAAGTACACAGAAGGAGAAATTCTCTAGTCCCTCGATGGGATAGACCGAGACAGGTGATTCTGGTCAGTACAACAGCAGTGAAATGTGCTGGTGTGTGTTAAAAGGTGGGTGCCTGCAAGCCATACAATCCGAGTGCCAGAACCTGGGAATCAACAATTGCAAGAAGAAGAGACTAGTTCAGACTCTGATGCGGAGGAAACAGTTGACAAAGTTCCAGATAAGAAAGATTGACCTGTGAGGCGACATCTGGAAATATCCGATACAAGTTCAGCTTCAGAAGCAGAAACTGAAATAATTGAAATTCCAGATCTTGAAGATCGACTTGTAAGTCAACATCTGGAAAAAGGAGAAACCAGTTTGAACACTGAAAAAGAACAGAATAAAACTTGTAAAAGAGGAGATTCCAAAAAGTCAAACAGAAAGTTCTGAGAAAAGGAATATTGATCTTGAAACTGGAGAAAAGGAAGTAACTCACGATGAGGATGAGATTCCAAGTACCAGTTATAAAGAGATTCCTTGCAAAAGAACTGAATTGACTAAAAAAAAGACAAGACTCAGAAGCTGAATTCGAGACAATAAAGTTCAAAATTCGAGGAAGTAAAAACAAATCTGAAACTGAGTCTGATGAAAGCGATGGGGAAAGTACTTTGAGAAAGAGTTCCAGAAAAAAGGCTTGGAAAGTTGAACGTGAAGCAATTGAACCAGTGATTTAAAAGCCCAAAAAGGTAGATAATTGGCCTGCAGAAATTAAAGGACTAAAATTCAAATTGATAAATATAAATGAAGTACCACAAGAGCAAGTAAATGAGATTTCTAGCGAAGAAGGTCAAAAGGAAAAGAATAAAGACATTTTGTTAAGACCCAAGAGAGTAAGGAGACTAAATCAAAAGTATAAGTCACCTGAGTGGGTATATATTTCTTTACCTGACATACCGGAAGTTGAAAGTAATCAAGAAGATCAAAGTGACTCTGGTGAGTGAGGAAAACAAGGACACAGAAAAATTTTGATTACAAAAATTAAGAAAGTAAAAGTGGCAAATGCAAAGTATAGATCAAACTGAATAAAAGGAAAAGACATAATTGAATTTACAGATTTTTAAATGACGCATATTTTTGTGTTGGAAAGTGACAAAGAGACATTGTAAGTGCTAAAGAGACGGAAAAAAAATGCCTGCAATAAATTCATACAAATGTGAAATAATACACAGATGTTGTAGAATGTGCCTAATATGTACTGTTTTATTAATGCTTATATGGATTATTTTAGCAATATTAATTCCATTTCATTCAAGTTTTGAGCATTCATATAAAAATAGAGGTGATAATAGAAGTGAAATAATACATGACGCAAATAATAATGTAGAATTGGTAGATAAAACAGAATTGCACAAAGATAGATCTATTAATGATTTTTCAAAGAATGTTTTTCTAGACTATTGAAAGAATATGTAGAAACTATGGATGTACAAGGCTGCAACATTTGCATGCAGTTGCCTGAATCTGTATCAGAGGGTGTGACCTATCATCACCTCCCTTTGACGTATGGAATGACTTGTAGTGTTTTATAGCTAATTTATTTTATCAAACTGGTAAATTAGAGTATTACTGTTCTGATGTTGATGAGATTTTTGCTAAAGTTCCTGTAGTAAATAGAATGAACAAAGTGAAACCTGCAAAGGTTTTGGGGGAATTTTTCTTAGACATTGATGAATTGACAATAGAATATGCATACAAGAACATCCTAACATGTAAATTGAAAAAGTATTTTTATAACTGGCAGAAGATAGAAGATTAACCTATCAGAGAAAGGCTACAGCAAGTAAATCAAAACCATCCACATTGAATTTTGATGAAGAAAATGTTGTAAAAGGGAATACAAATGTTGTATTGGGAATAGATCTTCCTCAACAGGGAAAATTTTGTATTAGAAGGGACAACACAGCGTATGATAACTATTTTGTGGGAGCAAGTAATTGCAAAGACACTTTCCGAATTATTGGGGGATGGGGTTTAAAGAGGGAAAAGATCCTGTTTTTCCTGGGTTATATTTTATCTGTGGTAACAAAGCTTATTATAGATTGCCAGACCATTGGTATGGTACCTGCGATGTAGGTTTGGTCTTTCTAAAAATGTTCACATAGATAGATGTACTAATGGAGTTCACGAAATAGGTAAACCAATAACGCGTAGGAGAAGGGAAACTTTTCTAGAAATTGTAGGTGATATTTTTGGGGCACTGATACCAGCAGTGGGTATATCTTTCAATGCAAATAAAATTCGAAAATTGTCAACGATAGTAGATCGTTTATCAACAAGCACAGCTGGAGGATTTTTAATGCTAAATACAGAAATAGTAATGCAAAATAGACTTGCTCCTGATATTCTATTGGCAAAAGAAGGAGGAGTCTGTGGAATATTGAAAGTGCAACATTGTTGTACTTATATTCCTGTCAAAAGTCAGAATATACAAAGGTATATTAAGAATATTACTGAATTACATAAAGAAATTATCCCACTGGAGGTTGATGGTGTCTTAGAGAAACTTGGTAAGAGTTTTTCTAATGTAAAGAATGAAAAACTTCCTAGCTAACGTAACGGAAAATTTCAATTCTATCAGGACTCGTAGGCGAGGATTATGCCTTCTTTCTCCACTTTATTCACAGCAGCGAAGAAGCAAATAAATTACGCTTCCCATGGAACAGTGGGAAAGCAGTAGAAAAAACAACATGGTAACAACCAATCAGCAAAGGGTCTCAGTGTGCAATCAGGTGCAAAGGAGCACAACAAAGTCCTCTGTCAACATCCCCTATTCCTCTTTCTCAGCACGAAGGTAGTCCATCATGGCACATTAGACATCTTGTTTCTGGGAATCAGAACCTGAATCAATAGGGAACATATTACTACAGAGAAGTCATTGTTGGCACCTGTAATAAGCAATCGATAATAGTTATTGCATACAGCAAAAATATAACTTGCAACCCAAGACAATTATTTCAACAGTATAACGTGTAACTCAAAGTGAATTACTTACTGCAATACGGGGCGGGGTTTCCTCCAGGAACGCTGGGTGGGATAATCCGCGCAGCCGAGTCCTTAATAGAATTGAAACTTTCTGTTACGTTAGCTAGAAAATTTTTCATTCTATGTCAGGACTGGAGGCGAGGATTATGCTTGTTCAAAGCTTGTCCACCACCAGCTGACCCATATTAAGCACTGGCTTAAAATAGAACCTTTTGAAGGTAGAATCCGAGGACCAGTCGGCCGCGTTGAGGATATCCTCCAGTCTGGCTCCCAGGCCAAAAGCTTTAGAAGCCATCACCCCCGTGCCGAATGCGTCCCGAAGTGACAAAGGCTCTTGCCAGCCTCGTGCATTACCCACCTGACCCATCTTGTGATGGTGGGAGAGGAAACCGCATTAAAGGGTTTCCGGAGCGCAATAAGAAGTTGGCGTTCCCCCGGTAGGTGAAAATCTTCTGTCATTTCCTCATAGGCCTTGAGGCATCTCACAACACGAGCATTGGGGAATCCGGGAACTCCGGGTAGGAGATAACCTTAGTATGGCATTTGGTACGCCTGAGAAGAGTGAACGTTACACCTTCTGGCGTGAAAATCCTCCCGGATAAGTCCAATGCTCTGACATCTGAAACACGCCTGCAAGAAACCACACAGGGAAGCATGGCCAATTTCACTGAGAGTTCTTTCCTGGAAAGAAATCTGTTAGGCTGCCAGGACAAAAACAGATTGAGAACCAGATTAACATCCCAAAGGGCCAAATAACGCGGCTCCGGAGGCAATGACAAGCGGATACCCCTCAGGAGCCTGCAAACCAAGGAATGCTCCCCAATGGGGGACCCTTGAACTGGGACATGGCCAGAAGAAATTGCCAACGTGAATGTGTTGATGGTGCGGTATGCAAGCCCGTCAGAAGCGAGCTGCGCTAAGAAATTTACAACGTGAACAACGTCTGCGCCCAGGGGATCGACACCCCGTCGCAAACACCAACGGGTCCACTTTCTCCATGTTGATCTGTACCGTTTGATGGTACTGTCTGCCCAAGCCTTGGAGATGAGGCTCTCAGCCGCTTCCGAAAGGCCTGGGGCCTCCCAACGGCCCTGGAAATCCGCCACGCCGTGAGAAATAGCGATCCCGTCTCCCCCAGAGGATGAGGAATCCCGTCTGGGTTCGTGAGGAGAGTCGGAAAGTGGGGGAGTAGGATTGGAAAATCCCAAGAAAGTTCCAGAAGAACTGGAAACCAGACTTGAGACTTCCACAGAGGAGTGATCAACACCAGATTCGCCTCCTGCCTGCGGACTTGCGCCGAAGTCCGCGTGATCATCGCGAAAGGAGGAAACGCAAATCCCTGCTCTAGACAGTCTTGAAGAAAGGCGTCAGTGGCAATCGCCAAGGGATCCGGTCTCCAGCTGAAGAATCGAGGGGTCTGGTGATCGAGCCTGGAGGCAAACAGGTCCACCAAAAAAGGACCCCAATGATCGCTCAGCCGTGCAAAGACGGATTGGTCCAGTTTCCAAAGACTGGAATCCCGGAAATGACGAGATTGGAAGTCCGCTTCTGAGCTGTCTCTGCCCGGTAGATACTCTGCTGTGACTGAGATTTGACTGTTCAGGCAATGCTGCCAAAAGCTCGCCTCCAGGTCCGATAGGGCCTTCGACCGTGCACCTCCGAGGTGATTCACATAGCAGACGGCGGAGACATTGTCCATCTTCAGAAGGACGCAGGACTGTACAAAGTCTCTCATCCAGCAACGCACTGCAAAGGAGCCAGCCAGAAGCTCCAGACAATTGATATGCAATTTTTGTTCCTCGGGAGACCACAAGCCTCCTGTAGCCATATCCCCGCACCTGGCACCCCAGCCTTGTCTGCTGGCGTCCGATTCGATCACCAGATCCGGAGCTGAACCGAAGATCGCTAGGCCATTCCAGGCCTCCATGTGGTCCAACCACCATTGGATCTCGGGTCTCACCTCCGAAGACAAAGGGACCTTGTGGGAGTACGCAAACCCTTTCCGAAGAAAGGACGCCTTGAGTTGTTGAAGGGCCCTGTAATGCAGAGGGCTCAGAAAAATGGCTTGAATCGAAGCTGACAAAAGTCCCACTTCCCAGGCCAATTGGCGTAGAGCACCTGGTGCTTGGACAGGACACGCCTGAGCTTGTGTCAAATCTTTGCAATTTTTCTGGAGGGAAGACTGAGAGTAGAGGCTGTGGAGTCAATTACGAACCCCAAGAAGGTAAGCGATAGGGCAGGTTGTAGTGAAGATTTTTTCTCGTTTATCACGAAACTCAAGCCCTGAAGTAGAGAAACGGTCATCTGAATCTGGGTCATCAGCTGACGCGGGCAGGACACCATCAAAAGCATGTCGTCCAAGTAAAAGATCATTCTGACTCCTCGAGCTCCTAGGAACTCCACCGCTGGCTTGAGGACCTTGGTGAAGCACCAAGGGGCCGAGCAAAGGCCGAACGGGAGGGCTGTGAACTCTTCGATGCGGTGTCGCCAAGCAAACTGAAGAAACCGCCTGTGTGGAGGAAAAATCGGAATCACGAGATATGCGTCCTTGAGGTCCAAACAGACCATCCAGTCGTGTGGATGCAAAATATCCCGAAGTAGGTGAATCCCCTCCATTTTGAAATGGCGGTAAACCAGCCATTCGTTGAATTCGCTGAGGTTTATAACCGGGCACTTGCCTCCATCCGTCTTGTCCACCAAGAAAAGGTTGCTTAAAAACCCTCTGGGGTGCAAGGAAGAAAGGGAAACCGCGCACTTGCAGAGGTGGGAGGCCACTTTCTCATCCACCAATGCTGCGTCCTGTTCCGAAAACTCGATGGGCAGGGGTCTGGTTTTTTGAATTGGCTGTCCTATGAACTCCATATGAAACCCCTGTATGGTTTGGAGCACCCATGAATATCGCGTTAAAGATAACCAAACCTGGTAACAACTTGCCAGTCGCCCCACTATGCTTAACAAGGAAGAAGGTTGACCGCTCCCCTGAGTTAGAGCTGAGGAACCTCCACGGAATCCTCTTCCTTTCCCATGTCGTCCTCGAGTGGGATAGAAGTTCCAGAAATGGGACTGGTCCTGGTGTTGAGCGGAGCCTTTCTGGTTTGCCTGGTTGCCCTGGGGGTACTGGCGACTGGTCGAGTGGCCCCTGCCTCTGCACTGTCCAAAGATGTGAAGGTGTTGACGAATTTGCCAAGTTCCTTTACAAAAGGTTCTCCAAATAACCCACCTTATGCTACTGCCCCTGCCTCAGAATCCTCAAGGTCCCCCAACTTGGGATCTATCTTTATGAGAAGGTACCTACGGCGCTCGGTGGAGAGGGCACAATTCGCGTTGCCCAAAAAAACGACTCTCTGCGCCCAGTTGGAAAGGGCCTCCGGGGGGATAATAGAGCCAGATTCTTTGGCCTACTCTGCCATATCCAGAATTTTGGTGACCGGGCCCAAGACATCCAGGAGCTTATCCTGGCAGGCCCTCCAGGATCTGTCAATGCCCTTTTTTGGTTCACAAATTAATTTTTGTAGAAAGGTGGACATGCGGGCATCAATCTCTGGGGACATGGCTACCTTTCCCTCTAATAAAGGGCGGGGCCACTCTGCCAGTAAGCAGTTGCAAGCCTCCTTTTCTAGTGGACGGTGAATATGCTCCGCCACATAAGCGGCAACCTTTTTTGCCGGGACCCACTCCGAAGAGCGTGGATGAACAATACCATTTGGATTTAACATATCCGCAGTAAGCTGAGGCGAGGTAGAAGGGCGCGAAGGAAGCCAGGGTTTTGAAGGGCCTTGGGAGTCAGGGTCGCCAGCCGCATCCTGGTCGGTAGACTGGGGGGCTGGAGCAGGTGGAGGAGTAGTCCCCGCAGGGGGCGCCTTCTGACTAGCAATAAATGCCTGACGCAGGCGCTCAAAAGCATTGGTATCTACCCCGGGCTCCCGGGAATGCTTTGCCGGTGGAGGGCCAGTAGGATCGGGGCCCGAAGGGGCCGAGCTGGAGGGGCCTGCCGCAATGTGCTGCTCAAGGCGCCAAAACGCCTGGTTAATCTGCTGAGATAGTCTATTCTCCAAGGGCAATATAGCTTGGTCTACCCCCTGGTAGATACACGAATCCACCACCTTGTAAAAGGCATCACCCCAGGGCAAATCTGAGAGAGTATCTGCCTCCTCAGAGTACTCTTCATAATATTCCATACTGGTAGGTAGTGTGGCTGGGTCTGGATAGAAAATTAGAGGGCCCACAATGGCGCAATAAATCAAGGCTAGGTGTCAGCCCACACTTTGGGCGGTAGAGACCGCAATTAATTATGGGGTTGCAGCCCCGGGGACAAATGCTGGCCACAAGAAGATACAGGAAAACCTAGCAACCCCCACACTCAAGGGTCTGACTGGTCTGGAGTGTGTCCCCAATTCAGGCCTTGACAGGCAACTACTTGACCTCTGTAGCAGTGGCGTAACGAAACTTGAGGGGGCCCCCCTGCAAAGCACACTGAGGGCCCCCCCCCCAGCGGCCCGGCCCACCACTTACCACTTTGTCCCACCTACAAAAATAAGCAGTCACCTAAAGCCATATAATCAGCACTTATCTGTGCATACTTCGAACAGGACATATAAATGGAATCCACTTTAATTGTGTTCTAGGGCTGCCTCAATGATGAAATCCATGGCTGATAATTAAAGGGAACAAAGACAGAATAGTCATATTACAAATGAAAATATACTTTTTTTTATTTATAACCCTATTTAGTGCCAAGGCGAGGGCTTTCCAGGCTCTTTAAACAGATGTCTGGCATTTTTCTTTTGGCAACTCTACTTTACCTTTCTTTTCATGTAATGCATTTTCACACTACAACAGTAAATGTACATTTCAAATGCAAGGAATAGGCAGAGTGGGGGCCCAGGGGTTACTGGAACCAGAAAAAAACTAAGCCTCTGTAACCAGTTTACAAAGGTATGTAAATATACAAATGGTCTCTGGCCTCGAGGCAGTTGCCTTCAATAACCCTTGTTACTGGGCCTGGAAGCAGAGGTCACCTGCACCCACAGCATGCGGCACGCACCATTTAATTTATGAGGTAGGACTGTTATGAGGCAACTCACTTGTACAACCAACGCCAGCAAGAGAGTGTAGTGCTGCCTGTGTGTGATACAGCGCTGATGGGGCCCTTGGAGGCTGGAAAACGGGGGCTGCTGGGGGCATGGCGGCCAAGGATTTAGATTGCCATGTGTGACATTTTCATATTTCCAGTGTAATTATGAGTTACATTCAATGATTATGTGTGACATTTTTTGCGAGCAAAATAAAGCAACAAAGTGTTTGGAAAGAAATATTAGAAATGACACTTGAGCAATGAGAAGCTTTAAAGAGATTTTGAAACTGCTACAAAACACCTGGAATGGATTGTCACTAATAGACTCTCCTCAAAATTCCTCTATACACTTGCACAATCTCTACACATCCTAAATTTTACACCTGCTCCACTGCACCTGCTTGCACTACTATGGATAAATCACAATGACTTACCATGTTTGACTGTATATACTTTACCATAAGGCTGATACTTAAATCCAAACTCTTCCTTTTCAGAGGTAAATACCAAATTACACCTCTGCAAAGAGACATCATTATAACCAGTGGATGCCCCTTTTGGCCTGGCTACTTACCCACTGATGGGAAATGTTGGATGCCACACTGCATGCGTCTCAATGCTGCGCAGTGCTGGACTCTTTGGCCCTGCTGGCATCGCACAGGTAGGCAGGTTCCAAGCCTCTTTCTCTGGGCTGGGGGGGGCTCAGATGGTGCTGCAGTCAACGGTGAGTTGAGTCTGTTATACTTGTCAGCTATGTCTTTTAAAGACAGGGGCAGTGCAGCGCTCATCGCCAGACACAAGCCTGTGCCCACGCTCCAAACACAGGTGGAGGGCAGATGAGTTGTTAAACGTGGGCCTGCCCGAGCGGCAGAGATTTCTGCGTGGGGGCCATGGCTGCTGATGCAGGGGGCCAGAGGTGCCAAATCACAGAATATCTGGCAGAGAACTTGATTATTCTCTTCTGCTTTTCAGTCTCAGGTAGCTCCTGCATTGACATTTAGGGTCACCTTTCCCTTAATGGTCGTGTGCCTAAGACCATTCAGAATCCTGGAATCAGGCCTGGTGTCAACTATTGTGCTTGCCGCCCGTGCACCCTGATGCTGAAGTTGCATTTCAACATGAACAACTTCGTGCCCTCTCTCTCTCACTCTCCTTGTCTGGAAAGAGTACCTCCTATCACTGTGCTGTTTATTCCAAGATTGAGTCCGTCACACACAACTCTTCCATTGCCCATCAGTTCTGAGTATTTCACACAACTTTTACAAAGCACAATAACTTTTACCTGCAGGACCTGCTGCAATTACAATACCAGGGTCACGTCATGTATCTGCAAAGTAATCTCCGATGGGATGAGGGGGTACTGCTTTACACCGGAGGGAGATTGGAAGCAGAGGCTGCAGACCCTGCGCCCCCTCCCAAAGATCTCCTACCACTGACGAACTACTCTTTCTTCTGGGCTCACCCCGAGGTGTCTGCAGTTTATTGTGCTTACATCAGGGAACCATATCCAAAAGAACACTGTGGCTTTACTGCTGCATGCCTGCCTTTGGTTCAGGGCTGAGTGCGTGGGTAGAGAATACTGGGTTTTATTTGCGCTGGGATGGTTCTCCTTCTGTGAATAGCACATGGTAGCTAGTTAGCTCAGATATTCAATGTTTTATGTCCACCTCTAACCGAAACGCTACCTTTCAAGTTCTCTGTTGCCAGGGTACACGACTCATCAATTTAGCTCGAGCAATTTTTAGAGAAGCCTCCTTAATGTTATTGGAGTTTTTGACAATTCATAATTGAGCAGGTGTGAAAACAGCACAATCACTTCTATGTCAGAGATGACTGCCTTGTCACCTCCCCCATTGCTAACAGGTTTATAAAACTGGGACATACAACCTCTTTTAGAGACATTTACTCGAATACATGGGTACAACATGCTCCTGCATGACTTTAATGCTCAGAAACCAGGTCAAACCACCACTGAAAAGCCAAATCAAAGGCTTACGGAATGAAGGTTAATTTCTTTCAGTATGATTTAAAGGTGGATCAGATAAGGACCCATCTAAATATGGTTCACCCAGATACATCCTGGGTGCACAAGACATGTTCTCTCAGAGCTCTGCTATGGACACCAACACTGCTCGGAGCATACCTGGGGGCAAGGCTGCAGTGCCCTGGCACCAGACTACCACTGCTGCCTTAATGAGCCAATATACTTGAAAGTAGCTGACTAACAGCCACCACGGCATAGAGCACCGGTGCAGGCCTTCATTCGGGAGAAGAGGCTGCGACGTGCGCACGCACACACAGTGCAGCAGCTGAGTGAGCCAGGGCTCTGTATCATTTAAAGTGTAAAGTGCCTTGCAGCAAGCCACGCTATTTAAAGCACATTTTAACCTCACAATTAAAGCGCTCCATAGGCACACTGTGATGGGAACTCACTGTTGAATAAACGTCCTTACATTGCGATGTGAGCACTTACTTTTTGTTGGGCCTGCTGAGCGGTGACATCTCCAGGCAGCTCTGCCGCGGTCCAGAAGATGACTTGACTCGAGGAGCATATTAATCACCAGCCCCACTCCGTACACCACCCCGAAGACCGCGCGCACGTGTCCTGAAACAACGGAGAGCGGCCGTGCAGTCGTGCACCATTTAAATATGAAGAGCCTCAGAGGCCCGGCCGGGGCCCAGGCCTGCGCACCAAGAGGCAGCCGGGCGGTGGCGTGCACGCACACCATTTACTTTAAGGGGACGCTGGGCATGCGCAACTGGCACCATTTAATTCTAGAAGCCTTGAATAGGCTTGCTGGCTCTCGTGAGTGAGGGGGGCCCCTGGAGAGCGGGCCCCAATGGGGGGCCCTGCGTGGGCCTGTGTTACGCCCCTGCTCTGTAGCGAGGCGTTCAGAAAAAAAATCCAATACAGACTCCGAATCCCTCTCCAGCTACGGAGAATGGGAAGCGGAGCGTAAATCTTAAATGACGGCAAGATGCGGTAATTATTTATGCTGTTTACGGACCCCGACCGGGCGTTCGGTCTCAGACCAGGGCTTCCGACAATTACCGTTGCACGTGCGGTGTTTAAATTCCTGAGGAAAACTTCAAACACCGTGTCGCGTCAGCACCAGCCTCCCGCACCACTTCCTGGCGGGAGGACCACGGAGCCAGCCAGCAGGAGCCACGTAGGGAAGAAGGAAACGGCCCCCGTACCCGCGGCCTCAAACGAAAGGCAAACAAATGCTAACACTGGCCAACGGCCGAGAAAGAAAGAAACCTGCTGCAACGTCCGCCGAAAATGCCAAAATAGTAGTAACCAGAAGCGAAGGGCGCACAAAGAGCACTAGCACAAACAAAATAAAATTACATTTGGAAGCCACAATGAAAGTATGAATAACACGTGAATACAATCCTAAATAAGCTCTAGACAGAAAAACTGAGGAGCACTTATCTGAAAGAGGAAGAGGGGATATTGACAGAGGACTTTGTTGTTCTCCTCGACTGATTGGACATTGAGACCCTTTGCTGATTGGTTGTTACCATGTAGTTTTTTTTACTGCTTTCCCACTGTTCTTCTCTGAATAAAGTGGAGAAAGAAGTCATAATCCTCGTCTCCAGTCCTGACATAGAATTGGCTTGCTGAAGTAGGTAGCTCATTAATTGGAAAAATATTAATACCAGCAACAATAATAGTAATGATAAGATTAGGGTGTATCTGTATTAGATGAAAAAGAGCTGGAAGAAAGTTGAGAAAGAATATAGAAAAAAGAAAACAAAGAGAATGTGAAATGGGTGAAATTGAGCTTGAAGAATTAAGAGATAAAATGATTGAGAATTCTAGAGGACAAATTATGAAAGATACTAAGGTCTAAAACTGAAGAGCCTGAAACATGTTCTTGAAGAAAATTTAGTGGGATGATTGTGTGGTGATAAAATCACAAAAGGGGGGAATTGATGGAGCAGGGGAGAGACACAAATGTTTGTGTACCCCCTGTGAAGTTGATTTCGCATAACAATAACTATATTAATGGTATGATGCATGAAAACTAATCAACAAAACGCATTTAGACATTTATATTACACGTGGGAAACTAATTGCCATTTGCAAAATTAATTTACTAACAATTGTGAACGAGTCATATTAATATAATGCTAAAATACAGAAACAGCATGTATGTTTTTGCTTGAGTAGAAAGTATGTATTTATCGTGGCAAAAGAAAAATAAATACACTTGGTAAGTAAAATAAAGCTACATGTCACGCTTTTGCTAGGTAATTACTAATAAGGGCTATTAGAATGGTGGGAGGTAAACAGGAAAAATTACAATTCTAAGTCTGTTGTGTTTGTTTTCGCACTAGTTCCCATTGAGCCCTACGCGGCCTGGTTGTTGAAAATGGCTGCTGACTGCAGTGTTGGCATCGGCTAATAGAAAGAGCCTCTACGCATGCGCGTGAATGAGAAGCCGAGTAAGCAGCATGACTGGTACACTGAGCGAAGTGATGTCAAGGCCAACTTGACATAAAGCACAAAAGGGTGCCAAAGGGGGTTTGCTTCTAAGACTCTGGGAACGGATGATCATGTATCAAAAAAATGAATGACAAGCATAAACGGAGATGACATCTATGGGAATATGTTGAGAATGACTGCGCACTTAGCAAAACTGGTTCAGGCAAGGATGAGATGAGGTGATCATAGCCACCCCTCTAATGGACCAATCAGAATGAACTGTGGACCCTAAAAGTTTCAATTTTAAGTTAGATAGTTAGAGTAAAAGGGTACAAAAGAGCTTGTTCGAAAGGGTGAAAAAAGCTTGCACCTTGGATTTTTATTTGCACCACAACACGCTGTCGGTATGAACTCTTTTATAGTGCTAGAGACTTTGAAATATTTTTGTACTTTAACTTTTGGAGCAATGAAAAAGATCGAATGCAGAGATTTTCATTTTTGGAAAGAGGCGTTGAGGAGAATAGAGAGGCAGATTGAGACTTGTACAACCCTGTTATTTTCTAACAGGACTTGGTAATATGATTTCTAAATTAAATTTTCTTTTTTTACATGTACTAAACAGAATGCTTAATTCTTGCTTGTCTAAATAAACTAAAGTTCAATTTCTTTAAAATGAAATAGATAAATTCAAAATTTTAAATTTAAACTCGAGTTGTGATTTGTTTGATTAAAATATTATGATAAATTAAAATGCTAAGGTTATAGGATTACTATGATTAAGCTGGTCTTAGTCTCCATCAACTAACTTCTACTAGATGATCCATTGACCAAATAGTGGAGTACTTTGATGTAGGGTTATCCAGGTAACAGATTAGCATGTGTAAAGAATTTCTATGAATGTATATAATGTATATAATATGAACCTAGGTATTCAGGAGTAAAGTGTGTGAGTGCGAAAGAGTATATGACTCGCAGTGTTATGGGCCCCACTGATGAGTAAAGTGATTGTTCCTGGGTTTAGTGAGATAAGTATTGAGGGTTGTTGGAGAGCCGCGCTGGATCAGCTGTGCAGTCCTAAAAAGAATAATGCACTACCAAGGCAAGGCGTCACAAAGGCCAGAAAAGTATCATTCTAATATTTAATATTTACCTTTGGCTCTACAGTGAAAACAATAATAATAATAATAATGATAATTACACATTTGGAAGTGTATTCAAGTGTATTTCAAATAATTTATAGATTCAAATATGTATCACTGTAAAATTTGAAAATTGCCTGTTGATGAATTGTTTTTTTTAATTTGGAAGTAGGGAAGCGAATTTGTCCTGTATATGAAAAACTATAAAGAGTGCCTGAAGAAATAGATGTGATTCTGGCTAAAAAGAGAATTTGAGAACCTTATAAAATGAGAATTACAGAATCTGAAGTACAACAAGAAAGTATTGTACAATTTCTGAGAATTATAAATTTAATTAGAGAATGGTAGAATGTGAAAAAGCACAAAGATGACTGGACTAACAAGCTAAAGAAAAGAAAAATGAAAAAAGTCAGGAATGGTTGTGCATGTGAAATTGCTGAAACAGAGTTCCCATTGAGATAAGTGCCTAGAGGCGCATATGTGCACATCCCTTGGAGTTGACAGGAAATTTGGACTTTTACAAAATTGCCAAAACTTAGCACGTAAGCAAGCTTTAACGTTCATGAAAAACTAGAAAGAATGGCTGAATAAATGGGTGTGAGTCTGGCTAAAAGGCGAATTTGAGGGTGTTATAAAATGAGAATTAGAGAATCTGAAGTACAACAAGAAAGTATTGTACAATTAATAGCAAATACCAGAAAATTATAGATTTAATTAGAGAATGGTAGAAAGTGAAAAAGCACAAAGATGACTGGACTGACGAGCTACAGATAAGAATTTTTTTTTAAGTCAGTCGTAGTTCTGAATATGAAGTTGTTGAAAGAGAATTCCCATTGAGAGAAGTGCCCAGAGAAACATATGTGCACCTCCCGTGAAGCAGACAGGATATTTTGCTTTTGCAAACAGTTTTCCAAAACTTAGAGAGGAGCCTGTATATTTCGTACACTGAAGTGGGTAGGACTGTGACTGTTTCACAAGTTCTTTGGGGAAAATTGCATGCATTATTTTAAATTTTGCGCTTAAGGATTTATGGAATTAATGTAAAACTATGGTAAAGTAGCCAGAGGATGAATCATGGAGAGATGCTCCTAGTTAAAAGTCTTTGCCAATTGACATACAAAATACACTCAAGTAACTGGGCATTTGAAAGGAAATGTTCCAGCAAAAATGAACAATTAGTCAACAATTATAAGCTCTATTCAAAATACAGATGAGTCATTCCTGAATATTACGATAGATTAATGCAGATACTCAGTGGAATGGGTGCTCCATGAAAGGAAGGAGCGCCAGGATTTGTTTCAGCTTTTGTGTTGGGTTTTCATCCGGAATTGAGTTCACAGAGTGTGATGTGTTGGCAAACAAATTCATTGGACAAAATACTTGTGTAAATAAAATATTGTAGTGATTATTGTCATTTGAAAAAGAAGTCAACTAAAGAGAAGTTGATGATGGCACATCTTTCAGAAAGGTGGTCCAGGAGTTCGTCCAGCTCCTTTTGTGAAATTTCTGGGTCCTCCAGGTGGTGGAGGATATTGTTCTCGAGGTAGAGGCAGAGGTTTTAGTAACAATGCTAAAATGGCCACGTGAAATCTGGAGATTTTTGGTAAAGAAAGCCATTGGAAAATTATTTTTATATTTAATGTAAAAAAGTTTTAAATGGAACACAAACGATGCCTCTAATGAATTCTATGCAGAAGAACATGACTCCAAAGTAACAGAGCGGGATGACACAGTCATTGCTCCCAGCCAGTGTAAAATATGCAGAATACATAGTAGTTCAATGAGATTATGTCTTCGGCTCCAGTTATACAACCTCAATTGCAGAATAATGCAATGGGATTTCCACAGAAATTCTACATTTTAGTAAATTCTAACTCAGCAAGCTAACAGTTCTTGTGATAGACCAGAATGGCACATATGTTAAAGGATACGTTAATGGCCATTCTGTATCATTTGTGTTTGATAAAGGTGCTACCCATTCCACAGTTAGAACATTGGAAGTTCCAAACCTTCCCCTCTCAAGAGAAGAAGTACATGAATATGTATTTCAAATAACAAAATGACTAATAAGTTGTAAGCAAAGGTTTCTGTAAAATATCCTTAGATGTAAATAAGCATGAACTTATAATAAGTGAAACAAGTCCAATAAATCTAGGTAAGTTAAATTGTGTAAATTATTGCACACCAGATTGCATTTGAAATCACATAAATTACCTGAATGTTGATTTCAAAATGATATAAACAAACACTGCTATGTCTCAGATCTCACAGATGAGGACTTTCTGCTAACTTTAAGATACACTGTGAAAAGAGAGGCATGTCATTTTACAGCTAAAGGGATTGGGATGATTAAAAGTGCATAACTAGTGTAAATGATCGTGAAACCTGATGCGGTGGCTCCACCATTCACAATTATAGATTTTCTCATGCATCTGAGGAAGGGACTACACCTGTGATTGAAATGATGGTACATCAAGGCATTTTAAAAGAGGTTTTGGGAAGTTTATGTAATGCACCTACAATAGGCTTGCAAAAACATTTAAAAATCATGACATATTAAAACACTGGTACAAAATCAAGAAGTATTATTCCTCTCCAGCAGCAACATATGCTGGTCTCTGTCAGTTATGTGTACTGCTCCATTGGCTGATTTAAAAGCATGGTTGGGTTGATTTTCCTGTTGTTAGAAATGGAGACTCTAGTAGGCAGATGTATGTGCCCTGTCCAAGTAGGGACCCCCACTATAGTCAGGGTAAGTCAGATACACAGCCAAAATGAACCTGAGCTCACCCTCTGGTAGCTTGGCAAAGAGCAGCCAGCCTTTATTTAAGAGGTAATTATTGTAAAGATCAATACTCAGGAAGCTGGTAAAAACGGGTTTATTAGCCCAACAGGGAGGCAAGTCGTCCACATCAGAGATCAACCAACAACTGACACAGATCAAGAATTCCAGAGTGACATGGCTAGTGACATGGCTGCATTCTCTCTTGAGAATGCACATATTTAAAGACATAGATACAACACATCTCCCTTATAATGATAATGAAAAACACAACAAAGAAAATAAAAAAACAAGAAACAGAAAACCTGGAAAAGAAGAAATCATGAGATACAGTAATCCTGGAGATACAAAGGTGCCCTCCTGACTCTAGGGTTCATTCCACGAGGCGAGACACACGCATCCTGAGAAAATGACGGGCAACCAACACAATCACGAGGAGTTGAACCAACAGGAGCAGCAGCGGGTTGCATAACAGCATTATCCCCCTCCACACACCTTGACAAACGTGACATGCTCCACACATCACCCCCCTCTAGCATAACTACGTTCTTCATGACTTTTGTAATTCGCCTTGGCCCAAAGAACTTGGACACACCCTTTGGAGACCAGGAGCCTTTTTTGACAAAGACTAAATCACCCACTTTCCAAAAAGGAACTTTCACACCCTTCAAAACATCATATCTGCGCTTGTAACTATCCTGGTAATCACTTAATCTTGGATTGTTGAGAACTACACCTCTATCCTTAGTAGACAACCACAAAGGGTTGAGCTTAGAACCAGCCACACGTCCCCTAAGTTTCACAAAAGGTGAAATGCCTGTCACACTATTTGGGGTGTTCCTGTGCGCCCAGAGTTTCTCCCTAAGGATAGGTTTCAGGGGAAGTCCTCTCTCCAAAGCAGTTTGAGCACACGCTCTAATCAGCCTATTCATACTCTCCACCAAACCATTCGCCTGTGGAGCATAGAGGGCAGTCCTATGATGGGTGATGGAAAGGTCTTTAAGGAAAACAAGCATTTCCTGGGAGGTGAATTGAACACCATTATCGGAAACCAAAGTCTCCGGAATCCCTTCACAGGTAAAGGCATCTTTAAGAAATTCAATGATATTTCTACTCAAAACAGTACCCATGCAGGCAGCAGACAACCACTTTGAAGTGTAGTCTACAAGGACAACAACAAATCTTTCGGAAGCTCCCAAATTCAAGAAAGGTCCAACTACATCGATGGCGACCTTGGTCCAAGGTCGCTCAGGAATGGCAATGGGAGAAAGCGGAGCGGTGCTCACCTTCCTTGATTTATCATTACTGGCACAAATGTGGCAGTCTTTAACGACAGCTTCAACTTCATGGTCCAACTCGGGCCACCAGTAAGATTCTCTCACCCTTGCTTTGGTGAGACTACGACCTAAATGTCCCTCATGGGCAAGGTTGATAATCTTCTCTCTCATACCACAGGGAGGAATTAGTCTGTTACCCCTAAATAATTCACCCTGAACTATGTTCAATTCATCCCTAACGTTCCAAAAACCTCTGGCAGAATCAGGAACATCTCTCAAGGCAGGCCAACCATTGACCGTGGCCTCCAAGATAAAATCCCTAGCGGGATCATCAGGAAAACACCCTTTCCATTCCGCTTCATTCAAAGCAGATTCTCTCACCCAAGAAACAGTGGGAACCTCCGGGTCACACGTGACCCACTTATCAATAGGCAACCTAGAAAGAAAATCAGCGGGAACGTTCTTGGGACCAGGTAAATATTCAACACAAAAATTATATTCCATGAGACCCTCAACCCATCTTTTAATTCTGGGGGTGGTACACTCGACATTCCTACACGAGAACAACTGCACTAGGGGTTTGTGGTCAGATCTTACTACAAAAGGTAGGCCCCACAGGTAGAATCTGAAGTGTTTGATGGCCCAAAAGCAGGCCAAAGCCTCTCGCTCAATGACCGAGTAGCGCTCCTCCGCACCCTTCAAGGAACGTGACGCAAAACCAATAACTTTCTCAGAACCATCCACGAGCTGTGCCAAAACAGCCCCCAAACCACGTAAGCTAGCATCAGTGGACAGAATGGTCTTTTTGCGCACATCAAAATGTCCTAAGGTAGGCATCTTAGCAATCACTGACTTGACTGTGTCAAAAGCATTCGAACAATCTTGATTCCAATCAAAAACCGCACCTTTCTTAAGGAGAAGTCTAATGGGTTGCATAACGCTGGCAAAATTGGGAATAAACTTGGAGTAGTACTCCGATAATCCATTAAAAGACTTAACCTGATCTTTATTAGAAGGAGGTTGAGCTTTGAGAATGGCCTCAGCAAGATCAAGCTTAGGACTGATGCTCTCCCCAGATATGTTGTGTCCCAAATAGGATACAGACCTAACCCTGAATTTGCATTTCTCTTGTTTAAGAGTCAGACCTGCATCTCTAAGCCTAGACAAAACAGCAAAAAGAGTAACATCATGTCTATTTGCGTCAACACCATGGACTAAAATGTCATCCTGGAAAAAGAGGACACAATCAATACCAGAAAGGACATTTTTCATGATTCTCTGAAAACAAGCAGCAGCGCTGGCTAACCCAAAAGGCATCCTAATGAACCTAAAAGCACCGATGGGAGTGACGAAAGAAGTCAGGTGTCTTGACTCTTCATGCAAGAGAACCTGGTGGTAGGCAGCTGATAGATCCATAACGCTAAACAGAGTGGCACCACCTAACTTAGTCAAAATCTCATTGATATTTGGCAAAGGCTGCCTGTCCACCCAAATAGAACTGTTCAAACTTCTGAGGTCCACACACATCCTAATTTTGGTACCCTTGTCCTTAGGTGCCAAAACAATCGGCGCAAGCCATTCTGAGGACTCTATCTCCTCAACAACACCAAGTTTCAATAACCTCTCAATCTCGACTTGTAATGGTTGTAACATGAGATTGGGCACCTTCCTGACCTTATGCACCACAGGCTTGGCACTACTTTTCAAGATTATCTTGTGTTTAAAACCTTTGAGTAACCCCAGATCTTCAGTAAAAACTTCAGGGAATTTCCCAAGAACATCAGAAAAATCACCCCCTTCAGATACTAGCATAACCTGCTCGGGTGCATTGGGATTCAAGGTGATCCCCAGATTCCGTTGGTGACGCCAACCAAGGAGGTTATCTCCCCTCTTAGCAATATAAACCTTGCCAACAGTTTCCCTCCCTTTGAAAGAAATGGTTTGGATGGAATATCCCAGTACCTCAATTTTCTGTCTGGCATACCCCACAGGATTGATGTCAGAGACTGTAAGTTTAATTTTATCCCCATCAAAATTGGCAAACCAAAACTTATCACTGATGAGGGTGAACAGTGAACCAGAGTCCGCTAACACGGGAACAACTTTGTTTGCAATTAAGATGTCACAAGAGGGCATAACTACTATGTCATCATCCACTTGATTCACACCATTGATAACATCATCAGTAATGCAATGGATCGAATCTTGGTAGAAAGCTTCATCCTCATCAATACAATTGACTTTGTTGCTTTTACACATTCTTGCGTAATGACCCTTCCTCCCACAATTTCTACAAACAGTACTTCTAGCAAAACAATTTGGATAATTCGGACCATGCTTCTCACTTCCACATCTGGGACACTTAAATTTGTTGTCCTTATTAGGATTACTACTGCTAAAGTTCTGTTTGGGTTTCTCAGATTTAACAAAGGTTTTCTCTTGTTTGGGAGAAATTTTGCCAACAACAGCAACATTACATTCAGCTTGGGGAGTTTGTCGGTGCTCAAGACCAACACTGGAAACCGGATCATTCTGAGCGGGGCCCTTCCTAATCTCCTTGACCCAAGTAGAGGTATGTTCAACACTCTCAACAATCAGTATAGCCTCTTTTAAATTGGGATTCTTGGACAACAGTTTCTCTTGGATTTTGAGATCATTTGTGCAACGAACCAGTTGATCACGAATGAGGGAATCCGTTAAAAGTTCAAATTCGCAGGTCTGCGCAAGGGATTTAAGTGCTGCAACGTAATTTCCAACTCTCTCACTCTTGGCTTGAACACGCATGAAAAATTTGTGTCTTTCCATAACAACGTTAATGCGTGCACCAAAGTGATTTTTAAGGAGCAGAACACTCATCTCAAAAACATCAGATGGTTCACCAGCACCCCTGCCAATCGGTATCGGATCTAAACTGTCATAAATGTTTCTACCCTCAATTCCAAGGTTGTTAAGTAAAACAGCCTGTTTCCTGACAGCAGAAAACTTCTCTCCGCCAATTGCAAGAAGGTAAGAGTCAAAGATAGGTTTCCATTTCTTCCAAGGTAAAATGGGTTCACCCTGTTCGCTTAAAAACTGGGGAGGTTGGTTCATACCACTTGCAGAAGATGACATGCTGAAAGAAAACAACTAAATAAACTAAAATAACAAGTTAACTAAATAAGCTAACACAACAATTTAAAATAACAACCTAAAATAAGGAATTAAAATAACAAAGGATGCACAACTTCAAGTGCACTGTCCCGCTTGACAAAAACTTCTTTGCTCACTGCATACAGTGTACTGCGGTGACAATATAAACTGGTGATCTACTGCTTCAGATAGTTCAAAAAAAATAATAATGAGCAGAAATTCTAAGGCTTCAGTCAGATGAACACTTCAAAAGTACAACCAAAAAAAAACAGTCTTGAGAGTAAAGGGTTTCAGTCCAACTGTATCAAACAAATGTGACTTGCCTCAGATAAAAATGCCATTGGGAAAGAAATACCGTGTTCAGGAGAAAATCTTCAGCGCGTTTGAGGAAATGGCCGAGAAATAAACAAGACGCGCTGGCAAATGCTCGGTTGCTAGGTGATAGGACTGCGCGTAAGGAACAGGAACGCGTTTGTTTGTTTGACACCTAGCAACACGAAGCGTGTGACGTGAGGTTTGAGGAACGCCAGGCACGTTGCGTGTGACGTTACGCCAGTCAGGATCGTGCAGGAGAACGCGCCGAGACAAAGGACACTCCAGGCAGTCACGCTCCAGTTGCGAAGCTCGCGAAGATCGCGTTCCAAGCAGGCACGCTCCCACAGCTCGAGCAAGATTTAAAAAATGCCGAGCAACGAAGGTAGGGATACTTCGTAACTTCGATGATAAATCCAATTAAGACAAACAATAAAATAGTACCTTCTGCTTGGTGTTGGCGCCGGCAACGAAATACACAATGTTCACTCACAGGGAGTACACGGTAGAGCAGGAACAACAGTTTACTTTCCCAAAAAAAAAAACGAAAGTCGGATTTAGAAGAAAATCTTCGTAATCAAGGCGTTGGGTTCATTTTCACCTGCTGGGCTCATCGTCGCCAGTATTGTAAAGATCAATACTCAGGAAGCTGGTAAAAACGGGTTTATTAGCCCAACAGGGAGGCAAGTCGTCCACATCAGAGATCAACCAACAACTGACACAGATCAAGAATTCCAGAGTGACATGGCTAGTGACATGGCTGCATTCTCTCTTGAGAATGCACATATTTAAAGACATAGATACAACAGTAATGTGTAAAGTATTTGTGGAACACGTATTACAATAAAACAGTGACAATACCACACAAGAATAATCCTCACCAGGTTAGAAAAATGGAGCTTGATTTAATGATCAAAACAACCAAAATCCAAAAAGCAGAGTTATGAATGTTAAAGATTATCTTGAAATTTAGAGCTTAGGTTCATAAAGCCCCAACCGAGGCTATCTGGTCTCACGAGACCTTGTCAAATCTGAAAGGTCAAGCAAACTGCGATGAACCGTTGGCCAGACACAGAAGCCACACAGGGTCCATTGAAACAGTATCTTTACGGAGAATAAGCTTTGGCGTCGAGGAGCAGCTACAATGAGCGGAGGAGGTGATCCGTCATCGTAGTTCCGAAGGATTGTAGATGATGCGTAAGTTCCGAGTCAGGCAGTTGTTGAGCTCCGAATGATGAAGGCAATGTCGCGCCGCACTGTTGACACTGTGGAGTTCTCAAAACAGTGATGTGTTGAAGGCAAATGCATCAATTCCAACTGGCACAAAGCTGCGACTGTATGAATTTGATGCTGCAGCACAGACATCCCACTTCCAAGGGCCAGGACTGGATATGCATCTCTTTGCAGTGCAGGACTCACAGATGGCAGAGTTCAGGTGCTGGTTGAAGAATTGCAGGCAGCCTTTGATGTCCCTGAGACTGCAGAACAGGAGGCAAGCAGACAATCCCTTGGGGTCCCTCTGGGTTCAAGTGGTGTAGGTCCAGTCCTTCTCACTCAGGTAGAGAGGGCAGCAGACATGGCAGCACAGCACAACAGAAAAGCAGTTCTTCCAGAGCAGCAGTTCTACATAGTAGCCGTCCATTAGCAGCACAGCAGTCCTTCTTCCTGGCAGATTATCCACAGGTCCAGAAGTGTACTGATTTTGTGGGGTCAGAAGTCCAGTTCTTACACCCAGTTGTGCCTTTTATAAGAATAAGAATAATATTAAAAGCATTTGTAAAGCGCATGGTTACACTATAATCAGTGTGTTCCCACGCTATGGTCACAGTCCAAAGGAAGGCAGAAATTCAGGCAATCAGCAGCAGGTGAGGTCAGATGGCACAACTCCAAATAATTAATTGTTCGGGAAAAGATGAGTTTTAAGTTTCAGGCGGAACCTTGATTCCGAGGGCTCCATCCATAGTTCAATAGGCAGTGTGTTCCACTGTTTACAGGCTAAGTATCTAAAAGAATGGCCTCCCATCCGCACTTTATGAATGCGAGGGACATGGAATTGCATACTGCCACGAGATCTCAGGATGCGTTTAGATGGTCAGCAAATTTTGGAGATATACAGGGGCTTTGCCATGTGCAATGCGGTGGGCCATACACATAGTTTTAAACAGGATGCGTTCCCTTATAGGGAGCCAGTGGAGAGTAGCTAAAGCTTGTTTCCCTGCTGTCTTTCTGGGCAGACTAAGAACGAGTCTGGCAGCCTCATTTTGAACACATTGGAGTTGGTGGATCCCTTTTTTGTTAAGACCAATAAGCAAAGAATTCCCATAGTCCAGGTATGGAGTGACTAAGGCGTGCATCAAGGTTTTCCTTGCTTTAATGGAAAGAAGATCTAAGACTTTTCGAAGGGCTTTCAGAATGCCATAGCATTTGCCTGACATACTTCCAATGTGTTGTTCAAACGAGAGATGAGTATCCAATCGAATACCTAAGTTCTTCACAAGGTCTGAAGGGGTGGGTGTGTGACCTAGTTCCGGGGGCCTATATGGAAGACTGGGGCCCCTACCTAACAGGATAAACCCTGGTAAGGTAACTAAGCTTTTTAGAAATTTACGAAGTCGCACCGGGTTACGTGCAAGTAATTAAACCACACAGGTTAGACGCTGAACAAAAATTCAGATGCTAATAGATCTATGTAAATTTTGTTTACTATTTTATTTTATTTTAAATTGTTGTATCAAAATAGATTTTATTCACATTTTTTATATATATCCTTTTTTCTAAAGAGATTTCATATGTTTTTTATCTTTACAAAGTGCATATTGTTACATGTGACCATATAAAATTGGCTATAATACACAATCATAAATACATCATATAAAATATACAATCATTTTACAGAATACAGAACCAATTCCTCTTCAATGCGTTTCGGCGGTTAGCCTTCCTCGGGAATTCTGTATTTTCTATGTAGTCAAGTGATACTGGGTAGTAGATGGAATTACTCTTTAGTTGATTGGAGTGTGTGTGTCTAGTATCCCTCTATTGGCTGCTCAAATGACGGAATTTCTCAAATGGTAAATACAGAGACTGGATTCCTGAGGAAGGCTAACCACCGAAACGCGTTGAAGAGGAATTGGTTCTGTATTCTGTAAAATGATTGTATATTTTATATGATGTATTTATGATTGTGTATTATAGCTGATTGTATATGGTCACATGTAACAATATGTACTTTGGAAAGATAAAAAACATATGAAATCTCTTTAGAAAAAAGGATATATATAAAAAATGCGAATAAAATCTATTTTGATACAACAATTTAAAATAAAATAAAATAGTAAACAAAATTTACATAGATCTATTAGCATCTGAATTTTGTTCAGCATCTAACCTGTGTGGTTTAATTACTTGCACGTAACCCGGTGCGACTTCGTAAATTTCTAAAAAGCCTAGTTCTGGGGGCCACCAGGCCGATGACCAGATAGATGGCCTCTTACCGATCACTAACAACTCGGTTTTATTCCCGTTAAGGCGGAGGCAGTTATTATTCATCCAACCAGCTAAAGCAGTTAGACAGGCGGAGAAATTGGCTGCCGCCTCAGCGGGACTTTGAGATAAAGTGCTCACTAATTGTGTATAGTCGGCATAGGATACAATTTCCACACCGTATGATTCCACAATCCTCGCAAAGGGCTCCATATAGAGGTTGAACAATGTAGGGCTCAAAATAGAGCCTTGTGGAACCCCCTGCTTTAGACACCGCGGTGTTGATTTGAACGGAGGGCAATGGACTTGGAAGCTCCTGTCTGCAAGGTATGAGCATAGCCAATTGTAAGCCTGCCCCTCCCCTCTGACCTCACTGAGACGGGCTAGTAGCAAGGAGTGCGCAAGAGTATCGAAAGCCGCGCTCAGGTCTAATAATACTAAAGCAGCTGTCTCTCCCTCATCCACTTTTTGCCGGAGGGTCTCCGTGGAAAGAGAAGAGCGGTTTCCATTGAATGGCTTGCCCTAAATCCGGATTGGGAAGGGTGGAAAAGTCGGCCTTCTTCCATGAATTTCATTAGCCGGATATTGACTATTTTTCCACTACTTTCATACAGAAAGGAAGGAGCGAAATAGGCCGGAGATTCTCCAATTGAGATATATTTAAATTTGCTTTCTTTTTTATAGGGATAACCTGAGCTCTTTTCCAGTCAGCAGGCACGTGGCCTTCCTAAAAGGAGAGAGTGGCCATATGATCTATATGGTTAATCAGGAATTCCAGCTGGTTTCTAAAAATCTTAGGCGGAGCAGCATCAGTGGGAGATCCTGATTGAATGCTGAGCACAATTCTCAGTAATTCCAATCTCAGAGGGACCTCGAAACAATTCAAGTGTTTGTCCACTATATGCCTCATACTACCTTCAGGGTCAGATATATCCTTACCAGCCCCTGTCGGCAAGGAGGCGTATATCTTCTCCACCTTCTTCACGAAGTGGTCCGCAATAGACTCACAGACCTCTTCGGAGAAAGTGTCTTGGGCCACTGTCCTATTGGGCACCGTCAGCTCCTTGTATATTGAGAATAATTCCTTAGTAGAATTCTCGGCTGACTCAATTCTCTCCCTTAAGAATTCTCTTTTCACTTTCCTTATCAGTTTGTGATACTTCCTCATACTGTTTTTATATTGCATCTTATGGGTGGTACTACAGTCTTTACACCAAGTGCGTTCTAGATCTTTACAAGCAGATTTGGCTGCTTGTAATGCCTCATTAAACCATGGGGCAGATTTAGTGCGCCGTGCTGGGGCCCTATTCTTCCATGGTGCCACTTTGTCCAGTGCTGTGGTCAACCAGTCTTCATACACTTTCCAAGCCTCATTAAGGGTCCCTCTAAGCGGAGGATAGGCATGCTTCAAGGCAAGCTCAAATGTTTCTTGGCTAAATTTCTTCCATTTCCTACGTTTGGGAAATGAGGATTTCCTCGATTTTATACCTATAGATCTACTTAAAACGGAAAACGGTACAAGGCAGTGATCCGACCAGGGAACCCTGATGGGGCACTGTGCCTTCACTTCGTCCCAGTTGGCAAATATCGGATCAAGGAGATGGCCCATTTGATGTGTGGGTGTCAGTGATAGAAGGTTAAACATCAAAGACTTCATGGAGGCAATAACCTTTTGAGCCTCTTTGCAACCTACGTCCTCGAAATGTAGGTTCAGGTCGCCCAAGATTAGGACTCTGCTATATCGTAGTGCTGGTTGGGTCATCAACTCTAACAAGCTGTCTATGAATTGAGTGGACGTCCCTGGAGGGCGGTAGATAAGATAGCCGTTTATGGTGTAATTAGGGGACACTTTAATAGAGAAGAAACCTGCTTCACTATTAGTGATATTCACTGATTCTAGGGTGCAAGTTAGTTTTAAGTAGGGGAGACCTTAAAGAGAGGCTTTGACGTGCACACAGGTCCTCCCTTTCCTGGCCTGGCTCCAGACATACTACAGGGGGGTATGCAGGCCATTGTGTGGGGACAGGCATAGCTCTAATCAGGTGCAAGTGGCAGCTCCTCCCTCACATCCTGCCCAGGATGACCCATCAAGATGTTAATGGCCCATCAGAATGTAAATGTACCCTAAGGCACACTTCATCTCCCTTTGTGTGTAGAATGTCTAGTTGGACTGCACAAAGCCCAGCTGTCACCTAACCCAGACATGCATTGGAGACAGGCAGCAGCAGACACACAGGGCTTAAGAGCTAAAAAGTGCCTACTTTCTAAAAGTGGCCTTTTTAAAGTTGTAATCATAAATCCAACTTTGCCATTAAAGAGGATTTATCATTACAAGTCATAGGTACCAAATATGACTATTCTACTCCTTCTTAATTAGGAATTACACTTGATAAATGTGTTAAAAAATCCCCAAAGCTGCCATAGATGTGCGCTTTGACTCCCTCACCTCCTACCTGGATCGCATGGGGGAGCTTCTATACAGACAAAGCACCCAACAATATTCTCATCATTGGCATGGCCGAGACCACCAACATGGGATGCCCAGGAAATTTGTGTAAACCCTACTGACTGAGCTATTTAGCGCCCAGCTCTTCTCCTCTACATTCATCATGGAGAGGGCACACAGGTCCCTGGGCCCTCAACTGCCTTGTGGGGCAGCACCTCGGCCAATAATTGCATGCCTTCTAAATTTTAGGGACCGGTATGCCGTGCTCCGTCAGTTCTAGGAGCGCTCCCTGCTACTCTACCAGGGAGCCACCATATCCACTTATCTAGACTTCACCTTGGCTCTGCAGGAGGAGTGTCAAAAGTTTGTTGAGGCAAAGGGGCAGCTCAGGAAACATGGAATCAAATAGGACATACTCTACCCTGCCCGGCTCTGATTGGTATCAAACGGCAATCAGCAATTCTACGACAATCCAGCTGAAGTACTCACATTCTGCAAGCGACTGAGAGCAAGCGGTCCCTTCTTGAACCATGCTAACCCGGAGCGCTCATTAGGCCTGGGCAGTGAACTTCGCTCCGTTCGTGGAGTTTGCAGAGTTTTCTGCACTCTGCACTCTGCGGAGCTTGCGGAGTGCAGAAAACTCTGCTTTGCGATGTGCAGCAGAGTTTTTTCCCTGCTCATGATCGTGAGCGGTAAGTTTGCGTTTGCGAACAATAAGTTTGCGATTGGGAAAGGTACGTTTGCGCACGCGAGCTGTCGCTCGGGAAGAATTTGTACCTGAGCAGCAGAAATACCAGCACAAACTGCAGTTCACACTGCACTCTGCCACTAGTGGAGCTTCGCAGAGTTTTTTTGTAACTTCGCAGAGTTCCGCATAGCAAAACTCTGCGAACTATGCCCAGGCCTAGAGCTCATGACAGGATGACAATGTTTCAGCCAGTCCTGAACTCTTTAATCCTGGTTGAAGGGCCATGCCCTAACTGTACTGCATGTTTTTTAGAGCCACCAGAATGCTAAAATATTCATACATTTATATGCTCTGTTTGGTTGGTCCCTCCTCGCTCTACGCAATGACTGCCTCGACCCTTATGGAATACTCACAAGTACTTCTCGTCAAACCGTGCTCATGGCTCCAATGCGTTGCCCACTCCCTTAGAATTATTCCATGTTCTACAGTGTTGTGGGCTTTATCTGGATTCAATAGGACTTCTACTCCTAGTGTGGGTGGAAGGATGTTATTAGGGGATTGTTTTTTGAACATTCATGCTCTTTATGGACTTTTTTTCTTCTTCTCCTTTCTTCTTTCTTTCTTTCTTTCATGATGAGACAGACCTTTGCAATAGCCTCCTGACAGACCTGACCAGGCAGACTCTTCCCATCCCATTCCTTTCTCAATGGGAGCCTCTAGGCGGACAGTGGATATGACTCTCCTTACCTGAAATGTCTGAGTCTTGAATAACCCTTGTAAAAGTAAGCTGGTCTTATCGTATTTCAATCGGCATGGCATCAAGATCGCATTCCTACAGGAAACACACCTGCCCCCCAGACGTCTTTGGTCTTTGCTACATAATGGGGCCCGCACCGATTTTTGGCTAACTATAGCTCCTTCTGCATACTTATTCATAAATCCCTTCCCTTTATACACCAGTCCACTTTTGCAAAAATATCGGGCCGCTACATTTTGGTGACAGGAACTATATTGGGGAGACAAATTTTTTCTGAAACCTGTATGCACCGAACTCCAACAACCCCTCCCCCCCTTTTACCAGACCGTTGCCACCCTCCTAGATGGCATTGACTTAGACACTATTTTGGTGGTTGGGGAATTCAATATCCTTCTAGATCCCGCCATAGATTCTTTCAGCACCATCCCTTGTACTAAACCCGCCTACTTCGCTCTTGTCAGGATATGATATATAAGCACACCCACCGGGTCATCTGGCGCACACACCATCCTGCTACTCCGGGCTACACTTTCTACTCAGCTCCACACTCGGTGTGGACCCGACTGGATTATTGGCTCTTCTCAGCAGCCACCTTCACATAGCTTCGAGACATACAGGTGCTGCCACACAAATTGCCTGACCATGCCCCAGTGCGACTGATGCTTACTCTTCCTTATAGCTGCGGCAGGGAGTGCCGTTGATCGATCCTCTCGACAGCGCTGTTGGACCTGGTTTTCTACACCGAGCTCCAGGCCGCTGTATTAAGAGTCGGATTGGTAACACGGGCACTTTGGAAATGGCCGAGGGGCCAGTGGCCGAGTTCTAGCTCTGGGCTGCTTTTTTGGGCAGCCTGGGGGCTGTCTCTGCTGTTCGGATGATGCCAGTGGGCAAGTGGGTGCCTGAGTGGCCTTCCTAGAAGCAGATGGGTGGAGGTATCGCTCCCTTTCTCTCACTGAACCGGCCCATTAATGTATGCTGATTGAGAGGGGGTAGGGGTCCTGAATAGAAGTGTTCTCACTTGCATTCATGTGTGGCTCAGGAATCTGAACTAATCTATGCTTTTTTTTTATCTAAGTGAAGTAAAACCTGCCCTCCACCCCCATTCTTTTCATAGATTTTCACTGAAGCATTGTTTTGCGGAAAGGCAATATGCACATGTGGGCCACATTTTCTTTGGTGTGCCCGGGCCTATTTTTGATCCCAATGCAACCTTGGCTGTAGTAAAATATCTCCAGTTGAATGTATGGTCCGTTCAGCAATATAGCACTCTTTGGGATGCATTCAAAGCTTATATTTGAGGGATATGCATCTCCAAACAGGCGGGTGTTCTCTGTGATATCTGTAATACTCTCACATGGGTGGAGAATGCGCTCAAACACATAGACAAGAGGACTGCCCCTTCACCTATCCCTTCTGCTATCCATGAGCACTCATTCTTGCTGGAGAAGTTTTATGACCTGGCCGACAGGGAGGTTACGCTTTTGGGTAAACATACTGTGGCACAGAAATATATGGTGAGGACGAGCGCCTGGCTGGACGCTTGCTCACCTCCTACACCCTCCTCCAGGACCCAGAGGAATAACAGCTCCGGAGCTGGGCGATGGTACACTTCTAAAGTCTACCACGGACATCCTCACCGAAGTAACTACCTACTATAAATCACTTAACACATCTTTCCTTACTCCTAAGTCAGCAGCACGTCAGAATTACCTAGAGGAAATAGCCGTGGTCTGGCTGTCTGACGGCCAATCCCAATTCCTGAATGAACCCTTCACGCCTGAGGAATTAGCCCAGGCAATTGACTCCCTTGGGCGGTTCGAAGGTCCTCGGGCTGGACGGCTTGAAGGGAGCCTTTTATAAAACCTATAAATCTACTCTGACCCCCAATTGCTTGAAGCATATGCTGAAGCCCTTACTACTGGTACCCTTCCCCCTTCCTTGTAAGAGGCAGTAATCTCCCTCCTACTGAAACCAGTAAAGGACCCAAGTGCTTTTGCTTCGTACAGACCACTTTCTTTTCTTAATTTCAATAATAATATTTTGGCCAAAGCTTTGGCTAATCGGTTATCATTATTGTTAGATATAATACTGTCACCCGTGCAGACAGGATTCATACCTCATCATTCCACCTCTTTAAATATATGTGCTATCTTCTCAGTTTTAAATAGGATATCTCCTCATACTCTGCAGTTGTTGCCCTGCAAGAAGTGGAGAAGGCTTTTGACTCCCCGGATTGCCTTTTCTCCACAACACTCTGCAGAAACTCGGAATTCCCGGGAAGTTCACAGATCTCACCTCCTTACTAAACTCAAACCCAACGGCACGCATCCATATTAATGGTTCCCTTATGGACCCCTTCAACATCTCCCGTGGCACTAGGCAGGGGTGCCCGTTCTCTCCTTTATTATTTATTGTAGCAATGGACCCACTGGCACGCCACCTCCAGGAACTCCATATGCATCGTGGACTACGATTTTCCACTGGACTTCTCCTTATGTCCATGTATGCCGATGACATCCTTTTTTCATTTGTCATCCTTCTGTTAATTTAACTGCAGTGGTCCAGGAGGTGATTCAATTTGGTGGACTATATACAGCCTTTGCATTAACTGTGCAAAATCAGAGCTGTTTCCCGTTACTGACGCCACCACACCTCCTACCTGTGAATATCCTTTTAAATGGTCCGCCGACACCACCAAGTATCTGAGTGTGGTTTTACACAGCAATAGGGTCAAGTTATCCGGTTGAATTTTATCCCTGCAATGGACAAGCTCTCTACCCTAATTGATCGCTGGATACAACTCCCCCTATCAATGGCCGGCTGCATAACCATTATAAAAATGACAGTTCTCCCTCCATTTCTTTATCTCTTTATAAACATACCCTTACCCTTAAATAAGGCCTTTTTTCTACACTCAGAAGCAAACTTTTGAAATTGGTTTGAGCTGGCCATCGACCTCAGGTCACCTGGAACACCCTAACTCTCCCAAGTGATCGTGGCAGCTTTGCAGTCCCCGATCTCCTGCTGTACTTCTTGGTGGCTCAGGCCCATTTTGCATATTACTGGTTTCACCTGGACGCCATGCTGCCCTATGCCTGGCCAGAACTTGACGTAGTAAATCCCACACCCTTGAATGTACCATTGCCGCAGGGCATTAGACAGGATCCCAATGAAATTTGGACCTTATCCACCACTTGCTGGGCCTGGATGAAACGGTGGGGCTCATTGGGCTTAAATTTCTTATATTCACAGAGTCTTCCCCTTCTCCTGTTCACATGGCTCCCACTCAAAACCGAAAAATGAGTACAACGCACTCTACTTAAATATGACCTGCATTCTTTAGGGGATGCGTTCCCAGATGGACATGTCCTATCCCACAACCCCAAACTTACACACATCGACACCCCCTTCATGAATAGATTCATTCTCAATAGACTCCACGGTGTGCTGCGCTACCGTGTACCGTCCTACCCACTCGCCCCCGATAAATTGACTCCACTCACTCTTTTGATATCAGACCCAGATGGTTTGCATCTCATTGCTAAGCTTTATTGTGCATGCATAGCCCTTAAACATGCCAATGTAGATGGGTTTTGGAGGCAGTGGGAGAGGGACCTGGGACACCCACTTACTGATAAGGATTTGGCTTTCTGCTGTGCACAGACTAAACTGGTTTCCCATAATCACAGACACAAGCTTCTGCATCTCCACTTTCTACACATAGAGTAGAAATCTACTCGAGTGGCAGAAAACGACCGCTTGCACTGTGCAAGATGCGGTTAGCACTGTTTGCACAGTGTGATCAAGCACCCGGCACTGTGCAATCATGGCAAACATCATTTTGCACAGTGCACTACGCAGTTCACGTAGCTACGCCTAGCTCGCATAGTGCGAAGTGCACTTCGGAAGCTACGCGTAGAGCTACTACACGAACTATGCCCAGGTTTACTGTTAATATTCGCCATGTTTGCACTGCTGAAATTGAATGAAGGTTGAGTTATTTAGCGCATCCGATATGTGTCAGATGTGTTAAATACCTTCAAACTCTTAATTGTGTATGACACACAGAGCCTTACATAGCAAGGGCCCCAGTAAAATCAGAAACCTGTTGACCCCCTATGTCCCAAACAGAAGCCTCAGATCCGGCTTCGAGTGGCTGATAAAAACTACCAGAATCAGGAGAGGCAGATGGGGAGGCAGATCCTTCACTCATCTAGCACCCAAGATAAGGAATTCACTGCCACGAGAACCTAGACTCCTGGGAACGGAAGCAGCCTGCCGGATGTTGATCAAAACCTGGCTGTTCATCAGTACTATTAATCCACTTCTATCTCTCCTACGGTATTGGTCTCTTAGTGCTAGGAAGCCTTCGGGCAGCTATGCGCTCTACAAATCACTTAAATAAATTAATAAAAAATAAAAAATTGCGACCCATGCATAAAGACAATCTTGTAATCAGGCCCTAAGTGTTGGGGCCCAACGCTTTGTTCAGAAACATGCTGTCCGTGCTATCAAAGATCAAGATGCTGAATACCAAGGCTGTGTAGTCTTGATTCCACCTCAGGCCTCCTTAATCCACTACCTGACACTCCCTGCCCGTTTATCTCACTTTTGCCAGTTCTTTTCCATCCGTGCGTTCTCTCTTGGTAATTTTTAAATTTCTCTCTTCATCCTTATTTTCCCCTTTTATGTTTTTCGCTCACTTACTTTGGTTCGAGGTCTGTGAGAAAAAAATCCGTGCAATTCCACACAAAAATAAGTCTTGTTGGACTCCATCTGCTTACCACCAGCTCAAATTAAGCTGTGCCCATCCTGGATCTGATAACTCCTGTCCTGATAGCTCTCGCCTCTCCTTTCAGTTACAAAGAAACATGGAATGAGGGCCTTTAGAGAATGGAATACAATTACTGCACGTTTCCCATATTTGATTCTTTTTTTTGTTTTTGCAAGAACAAAATGGCTACGGACCGGAGGGCCTGAATCGAGAAAGAGGGCAGCCAGAGGTTTCTAATGCCTTATTGTTTGCACATTAGTGCTCAGTAACTGTGAAATATAAGCCTCGCCGCTGTTAAGCTCTGTGCCATTCACGGGGCAGCTTGCCTAGTGGAAAGAGCACGCCTTTCATCCGGCCATTAGTGTCTGCTCAGGTGTGTGCCCCGGTGGCCTGGCAGAGGCTGTGACGCAAGAGCCGAGGAGAGCCTGGGCCAAGAATTAAGAGGTAGCGCGGCTTTATTCGGCTCTCCTGCTGAGATGTCTGATGCCTACCACATGTTCGTAAGTGTGCCCTTCCTTCCCTCCATCGAGCCTTCCCATCTGGGAGATGAGGAAATGGTAGCCTGGAGCGGTGACGCTGGAGCGTGGCTATAGAGAGAATAAAGGTGGAAGTGGAGGGGGCCGTCACGAGGAGTTAATAGAGTGTACGCAGAATAGTCGTAAATGGAGGTTCTGGCACAGTTTCAGGACTCCTTGTGTTTCCTGGCACAATTCCTCAGTGGGCTTCAGACCGCCGAGCCAGCCACGCTGCCCTTGACTGAGCACAGCTCAGATTTTCTAGTATGATGGCGGACAGACAGACTTACTGACAAAGGTTGGGAGCCCAGGTAAGTCTCGGTGGAGGCTGAAAAACCCAGACACAAAAAGGCCCATTGACTCGGTTCTTTCCTCCGCTCCTGGGTGGTGATTGCTCGAAACTGATATTGCGTGCGCCTTCGGCTTCTGGGGTTGTTAAGTGGTTCTTTGTGTCCTGACTACAACGTTGGTGCGAAGGACGGAACAGATCTGCCTCCGAGGCCCAAGGTAGGGAATGGGATATTGCCAGTCTTTGATTGGCAGGTGAAATGGCCGCTTTAGAGGTGGGCCTGTCGGTGAGGGAGCCAATAATAAGTGAATGAATGAGTGAGTGAGAAATTGACGAAATCGGTAGGTTTGTTAGCTTTTATTGAGGACCGCTTCTCCTACATCAGCTTGGTAGAGTTTACAGTGTGATTTCAGTGAGTAAAAGAACTTCCAAGACCACTCAAAATAGGGAGCTTCACTTTTACCTTGAGATTTATGCGCTAGCATGAATTAAAACCTGATCTGATAAAGTACCCTTGGGAACTTTGTTTCATATAGAAGTAAAAGCAGGGCTATTCAGAAGGCACCCATGGCTTCCTTGTAGTCTGTCTTGCTTTTGTTTTTTTCACATAGAACGAACTGCAGGATAAAAATCTCCTTTTCTGATGGTGGCTCAAGCCACGTTCTATACCATGTGTTTGTTCCAGTTCTCTGGGTAAAACACTTGGCCCAGTGCAAAAATCAAGAAACCAGTGTCATTTTTTGACTCTCATTCACTCAACCATTAAATACTTTATAGAAAGAAGAACTGTATAACTAGTTTATAAACTACACACAATCAATGCATACAGAAGATATAAATCTTCTTAAATTTAAACTAAACTATTGCTGTCAAAAAATTGTGCAGCGCTTACAGCAAAATTCAGGGCCACAGGCCTTCTATTCCATCGCGCGTGGAATTGGGGTGAAGATCATTGGGGTTTGTTTTTGAAAGCCTATGGCCGGTCCTGGTGCCTTTGTCACTTTCCCCGGCTCACAGAGGTAGGATGCCTGGGGATGCTTCAAAAGAGACGGAGAAAGGGAGTAAGTGAAGGAGGGGGATGGTAGAGAGAAAACCATCAGAGATAGAGAGAAAGAGAGAATGGATGGATGGGTGGGTAGGTGGAAAGACAGGGACTGTGCAAGAAGTCCAAGGGAGCGTGGCTGGTTTTAGCAATTTTACGATGGCTGCTTTTGGTTTCCAAGTCGGGCCCTGGCCCTATCGCCAAACCTCCAGTGCTTTTAAGACGTCAAGAATGCAAAAATATAAAAATTCTTTTCTGTTGCTCCATACCTAATTGAGACAGAGCAAACAAAGACAGAGAGCCAAAGGATAGGGTTAGTCCATCACTAAGATCCCCAACAGAACCAACAAACCTTCAGGAGGGCCTGATGCTGGTACAGACCAAGCAAGGCCTCAAAGCCCAAGCACACACAAAGAGTCTGAATGAAGGAAGCTATCCTTAACCCTGAAAGGCAACCCACACTCTCTGGTCGTCTTGCCTACATAACTAATACTTGGAAGGCACTGTACCATAGTTTCATCCTCAATTCTACTATCCTTTGTCCCACCAGTATACCTGCCCGATACACACGTCTACGCTAGCACATCACCCATGTGAAATGCTAATAAAACCACTCTACTACAACTGAGCAACTGTTTGTAATAGTGCTCTAAAGCGGCCACAAGTATCCTGCTATTGCAAAAATGATAAAAAGCGGATTCTGAAGCTATTAGAATAACTCAATGCCTCAGTTACATTATACAACTAACCCCATTTATCTGTGGATAAATGTAGTGTGAATCATCTTGGGATCTGTATTAAGGTAATGCAGGTCTTTTGCCACTAAACTGTGGTTGAAATCTTGAGTCAAAAATAGTGCATCCACTACAGTGGATACCACTATTTCACCATGGCTAGTGAATGCAGGGCTAAGAATAGTAAATGTATATTTTGCCCATGATATTGTGTCAAGCAACCCTTGGAAGGCACTAGAAGGGGGGTTGAGTGATACACAAACCACAAGGGTTAAATATGATAGCTTAAATCTGTATAGGATTTCTGTCTCACTCTAAATTTGTTCCCTTTCCCCTTGAAAGTCCCTGAACTGCTACTACCGAGGGGAACAAGATAAGTGTTGTTGCTATATCTATGAAAAAGTAATTCTCCTCTATCAAGTTATGCGTTGAACACCTGCCTGGTGACAGTCTGTCGAGTATTGGGGTTTAATCTTTTTGGCTGTACTAGCAGGGAGAGGTTTTCAGACCCAATGGTAAACCCAAAGAGTCTCCATTGACTTGTCCTTTCAAACGCCCGATAGAGTGTGCTGACACGGCTGCTGTGTAAAATTGGAATCCTTATCTGGAAGATGCATGCAAAATTGTATTTCCCACTAGAAAGCCCACCTTGTTATATGACTGTTCCCCCACCTGGAACTGCTATGCCCAGTGATTTAAATGGGGAAAAAATAAGTGCAGGTACTCATCAAATCGAGCTAGGGGCGAGGATAGTGGGCAGGGCTATGTGCCGGGTATGATACAAAGATAATTCTACCATCGGTCAGGTATCCATTATGCACTTGCATTGCCCTTGTTAGTAGTCTGAAATGTACTATTTGTTCAGATCCCCACTGCCCATGTGGCGCAACACATAAATGGTGATTAAAAGCCACGCTGCGTCTATGACCCACTGAAATATGTCTGCAGCCAAAGGCATTTATAGTGATCTTAACCTATGCTGTGTGGTCTTTGGCCAGCAATGGGTGAACTCGGCTTAACACTGTTATTTTAAGCCCTCCATGTATGATTTTGAGCCTTGGCTGTGATTTAGACCAGCACTGAGTGATACTGGACCACCGATGTACTATCTTGTGCCAGTGATGTGGGGTCTTGGCTCAGCCCTCTCCGATCTTGACTCAGCCTTTTCAGATCTTTGCTTGTTTCTTTGTTCACCACAGAACACATAGACTATGGAAAGTTCAACATGAGCTCACTAAGAGTGGTCCTTACTTCCTAATGGCATGCATGCAAAAACTTGTGAAGAGGGTGCGGGAGAATTTTAACCTAAAATTGTGTTTGAACTTTCTCACGCTTTTTCCTTCATTCTCATAAAAGTGCACTGGAAAATAAAATTATTAAAATGTATGTCTCTAAAAGTAACTCTTAGCTATTCTCAACATGTTGCCATGGATATAATGTGGGAGACGACATTTACTACGCGGGCGTTTCACCGCGGAAGGTTTACAACGCGGGCTTTACAGCGCAAGTCGTTTCAATGACTTGCGCTTGAGGGCGCTGTAAGCTAAGGAACAGTACGGTTTACTATTCCAACACCTTCCCTACTGTATGTAGACTGGTGTTGGAATAGCAAATTGTACCAACCCTAAGTCCAGCGCCCTCCAGCGCAAGTTGTTGAAACAACTTGAGTTGTAAAGCCCATGTTGTAAAATATCGCGATCAACATGATCGCGTAGTATCGTCATACATTCATATAATGTGATGTTTAATATGAAGGGTCACCGTCCTTCCACCTATCTTTACTGCCATGGAGGGAGATAAGGGGGAGCTCTGACACAGCAGCTTCAACATGTACACTCACACATTACTGCTTTGCTATTTGTGTCTTTTTAACCAGGTAACACAAATCCTTAGCTGTGCAGTCATGGGCACAGAACCCCACCCCCTTCATTACCATTGTTTTTGAATGATCCTCGCTATGAGGCCCCATCCTCAGTTTCTTTTATATTCAATGAACATATTCACACAGTCTATTCAAATTATATGGTTGGTCCACATCAGACCATGCCAAAGGATCCTCAGAACACATTTGACAGGTTTAAACTCTGCTCACTGGCCGTCACTGGACGTGGTGTTATGCATGCATAGTGTTGTCAGCCAGCATTATGCGATCCCAGCTCTGTGGGATAGTGCACCTTGGAAGGATAGTATGTTCATTGGGGCCATTCTTGAATAATCGGTAATCATAGTGAGTCTGTGCATTGTGATACTAGGTCTGATACTGACAAAATGCTGAGTGACCTTGGCCTCCCATTGTGTCTTTAGATGGACTGGGTCAGAGCAGTATATTGAGATGGCCACTTCTAATGCCCGAATGTTTGTTTACATTTATTAACTGAAAGTGCATCCTTAGTTTTCTAATTTTTGCTGATTTTCAGAGCACCAATCAGTGTTGGATCAAAACCCCTTACAGCCGCGGCGGGTCCATTGGGGCTGAAGGCCCACGTCCCTCCACCTTTTGCCCCTCACGAACAGTGTCTGTCAGTCTGAACAAATGTCAGCCTGACAGACACTGTTAGTTTTCATGTCAGGTAGTCAGGAGCTAGATAGGAGCTAGAACTTTGCTGGGCTGAGGAAGTCACAGCTCCTGTGGGTGTGACCTCCTCAGCTCATCAAAGGTTCCTGAGGCCCTCCCCTCAGTGACGAGGGGTAGCGTTACTGATTGCCTCGCACCTGGGCGCTTTAGTTTTAAGCCCTGAAGCGCCCAGGGTCGAGTGTCAATCAGTGACCCTTTACCACAGAGTGGGGTGAGGTCGGCAGTCTCACTGACCCCATCCCACTCTGTGGTGACGTTGGGACTGCAGCCTTCCCTCATTGCCTGACGTTAGGTCAGTCAATGAGGGAAGGCAGCAGTCCCAAGCCTCATTGGCCCTCCGAGGCAGAGCTTCAGGTAAGTGTGTGTGTGTTTTTTTTTAATTAATGTCTTGGTACGTGCATGTATGAATGTTTAGTAATGAGTGTTGTGAATGGATGTGTTTGTGTGTGTGTGCGTGCGTGTGTGAATGCATGGCTGTGATTGTGGATGTGTGTGTGTGTGCGCGTGTGTCCTGTCTGCCCCCCTCCCTCCTAAACTCACTGGCCGCCACTGACCCCTCAGAGACTCAGACTGGATGGAACCCACACAGTGAACTAGGTGCGAAGGGATATATTTTTTTTTTACAAGGTGACATGGGTGAGATTTCTATTTTTACATATGCTAATAACGAGGGGTGTGAAGACTTGCTAGGAAGTGGCCCTACTGCAGAAGGGAAAAAGCCACTAAGCCATGGATGCAGTCAAGCCAGCAACAACACTATTGGCACTATCAGGTTAATGGCCTGTGTACCCCTGGCATCTGCTGAAAGAGACTTCAGAATGGAAGCAATAATAATGACTTCAGGCGCAGCACATACCGAAACAGGTGTTAAATGTATTAAAATGAACAAAATAGGGTGAGTTTTTACAAAATAAATGATGGCCATGTATCAAACTATAAAAACGTTTCCTGGTTGTGTGGTATGTGCAGCTTCTTGATGGCAAACGGTTATTGTTTGTTTGCACTGGGCACAATACTCACAAAGTCTAGTGTGCACACTCTCAAAGAGGCACAAGCAGGCATGCACACGGATGTATGACGTTACATCGCGCACATTTACATCGCGCGCTTTTTCCCCGCATGTTTTTGATCGCCGAGTCCATCACATCGCGTGTTTTCACCTCGCATGCTATTGCAACGCGATCCCGTTGATTTCTATTGGGCCGTACTTTACCCCGCAGTCCATCTTGTCGCATGTCAAAACAACGCGGTGTTTTGAGTCTGCTGCGAGAACCCGCCTCTATGCCCTGGCCCCCACCCCCCCCCCCCAGCCCCCTCACCTGAACGCCAAATCTTCGCTTTCTATGGTATGTTTGCACATGTTGCATATTTTTGGGGGTTGTGTTAATTACATTTGTAATAATCTCTGAATAAATTGCAGGCTTTTTAAAGTGCTTCGCCTTACATGTCGATAACACATATTGGGGTGGTATAAAAGGACTCGCCCCCCATGCCTCCATCCATTTTGCAGTTCTTCGTCCAGCTAGCCAGACGTGAGTGCAGCGTCCCAGCGGCCCGTCCTCCGCCATTGCAAGTAAGTGACCAGAAAATATTGTTGAGCGTTAAACCAGCTCTTTGCGCTCTGATGTGTCTATATGACGTACCTTTTCCCCCAAATCTAATTACATTTTGTCATGATGTGTAACCTTTGTCCGGATTCTTAACACTCACCGTCCCGCATTTGCATTCATGGCAGTCGGCCCCCCTAGCCAGGATCCTTGTCTCGTGCACCGGAATTGCCCTTTACTATTTACTAACCACGCAATTGCTACACATATTGTGTGTTAAGACACGAACCTGGGTCCTGTTTTTTTTGGGTGTGAGTCATGAAAGGCATTCAGGATACGATGCGCTCGAATGTGTTTTTGAGCGATATTCCTCGCACATTTCGAAATAGATGCGAAGTACTAAGGTTCGGTAGTTGTCAGTAGGTTCGAACATTAGTCCCCGGCAGCAAATTGTTTTTATTCTTTGACGTGACAGCAGGTTCGAACATGAGTCCCCGGCACCAAAGTTGTGCGCGGTGCCCCCAGACCACATCGTTGTCCATTATGTGGCCGTAATTCATTCAAAAGTAAGTTATTCTTAGAATGTTTGCGCACATAAAACATGTACATTGTTTATATTTAGGCAAAATAAATAATATAGCATGGAGTCAGGGGTATATGCATTATGTCACATGTGAACTTATTGCCCGATTTTAAAATAACAATAAATAAGTACATATACATTCATAAGACGACAGCACACTGTACTGTTGTATCTGCAACCCCTCTATGAACTGGCAGACATATGTTCAATACATTTCATAAAGACAGTAATGAAGGTGTGTCAGAAGATGAGTTGGCACGTGAGACCCAGTCCACACGTGACAATTATTGACTCATAAATCACCTTAGTATAAGAAACAATGGGGCAAATACCAATGTTGGGGGTTACTGAGTATAGGAGGCTTTCATTTCCTTTATTTCTTTAATTTGAACTGAAAATTCGGTATGTGCGAAAGTGTAACTATGTAGGAGTAATCTGAGTAATTTTGACAATTTCATGTAACTCTTTCGACGTGAAATTACCAAAACATATGCAATTACTTCCATTTGCCTGATTATGAGGAATTTGTCACCATAATCCTACAGCAGGAGCACAGGAACATCAAAATGGATCCTTTGGCCCATTATGTACATGAGTGTCTCATTCCGTTTCGTGTTATTTCCGATGTCATGTCTGTGTGCTTTCAATATTTGTGCCATAAATCATTCTGTTCGTAAATTCACATAACTTTGCTGTAATTCAGCGTAATTATGCTACCAAAAATTACGTGAATAATATGACACCTTACGCATCCATCCACCCACACACTCATCCACACAGACTCACCCACGCACCCACCCACCCACCTACCCACTCATCCATGCATCCATCCACCCACCCACCCACGCATCCATCCACCCACACACTCATCCATGCATCCACCCACCCACCCACCCACGCATCCATCCACCCACACACTCATCCATACATCCACCCACCCACGCATCCATCCACCCACCCACCCACACCACCCACCCACGCATCCATCCACCCACCCACGCATCCACACAGACTCACCCACGCACCCACCCACCCACCCACCCACTCATCCATGCATCCATCCACCCACCCACGCATCCATCCACCCACACACTCATCCATACATCCACCCACCCACGCATCCATCCACCCACCCACCCACACCACCCACCCACGCATCCATCCACCCACCCACGCATCCACACAGACTCACCCACGCACCCACCCACCCACCCACCCACTCATCCATGCATCCATCCACCCACCCACCCACCCACGCATCCATCCACCCACACACTCATCCATACATCCACCCACCCACGCATCCATCCACCCACCCACACAGTCCATCCACCCACACAGTCCATCAGCCACCCAGCAAGTGACCCATTGACCCACCCAGCAACCGATCCACCCCACCCATGGAGGCATAAAAATGAAATATACGCATTGTATAAAAAGAAAGTTCTTATAAATATACGGAGTGTACAAACATTGTTTATGTTTGTTTTTTATTGTTGCCGTGACAGCAGGTACTTGAAGCATGCTTTAAATGTGCTCGCATTCCGTTTCGCGCATCCATCCACCCACCCACCCACACCACCCACCCACGCATCCATCCACCCACCCACGCATCCACACAGACTCACCCACGCACCCACCCACCCACCCACCCACTCATCCATGCATCCATCCACCCACCCACGCATCCATCCACCCACACACTCATCCATACATCCACCCACCCACGCATCCATCCACCCACCCACCCACACCACCCACCCACGCATCCATCCACCCACCCACGCATCCACACAGACTCACGCACCCACCCACCCACCCACCCACTCATCCATGCATCCATCCACCCACCCACCCACCCACGCATCCATCCACCCACACACTCATCCATACATCCACCCACCCACGCATCCATCCACCCACCCACACAGTCCATCCACCCACACAGTCCATCAGCCACCCAGCAAGTGACCCATTGACCCACCCAGCAACCGATCCACCCCACCCATGGAGGCATAAAAATGAAATATACGCATTGTATAAAAAGAAAGTTCTTATAAATATACGGAGTGTACAAACATTGTTTATGTTTGTTTTTTATTGTTGCCGTGACAGCAGGTACTTGAAGCATGCTTTAAATGTGCTCGCATTCCGTTTCGTGTCATTTCATGCTTTAAATGTGCTCGCATTCCGTTTCGTGTCATTTCCGATGTCATGTCTGTGTGCTTTCAATATTTGTGCCATAAATCATTCTGTTCATAAATCATCGTTTTCCGATGTATTGTCTTCCGATGTCGTGTTATTTCCGATGTCTCATTCCGTTTCGTGTTATTTCCGATGTCATGTCTGTGCGCTTTCAATATTTGTGCCATAAATCATTCTGTTCATAAATCATCGTCATGTCTGTGTGCTTTGAATATTTGTGCCATAAATCCTTCTGTTCATAAATCATCGTTTTCCGATGTATTGTCTTCCGCTGTCGTGTTATTTCCGATGTCTCATTCCGTTTCGTGTTATTTCCGATGTCATGTCTGTGTGCTTTCAATATTTGTGCCATAAATCATTCTGTTCAGAAATCATCGTTTTCCGATGTATTGTCTTCCGATGTAAAAGCGTTTCGTGTCATTTCCGATGTAATGTCTGCCGATGTAAAAGTCATTGCGGCGTGTTAGCATGCGGTGTGAAGCCATCTGCGATGTAATGGTGGCGATGCGATAGTAACGCGATGTAGTGCTTCCGATGTAATGGGTGTTTCCCATGCACACACAAAGCAATTCACACATTTTTTAAAAATAGCTTATGAGAGTGTCCAGATTCTCACTCTTCCTCACACACAAACAGACACACAAGTAGTGATACTCATCAAAAGGCTCCTGGAGGATAAAATACCTTTAACTCCTTACCTCCGGTGGCTTTCTTGAGTCCCATCTGAGTGGGTAGTGTGAATTTGATTGACAATGTGGGGCCAGAATGGACCCTGCACTACAAAACACAGCATGCAGTTACATTTGCAACACCCAGACCAGGGGCCACCTTAGGTATGTGCAAGCTGTGCGCCTGCCCAGGGCCACCAAACCCCAGGGGCCACCACGCCAATATATATCCTTAATATAATAATCCTCTCAGGATGGATACATATTTGCGTGGTGGCCCCTGGCAGGAATTTCCACTTCCAAACACCCTGACCCCCCCCTCCTCTTCACTGGCCTCTGCGCTCCGCCCCGCCCGGACTCCCTATTCCGGGTCCCCCTACCTACTCTCCCTGCCGAGGGCCGCCCTGAGCCTAGAGGCGCCAGCCCAGACATCTCTGATAATAATGCAAATGAGCCGCAGCTGCGCTGAAGTCAGAGCATTGGACAGACCGGCTGCATTCCGACATCCTCTTCCTCACTAGCATTAATGAGCCTACCTGTTATGAGTACCGGTACTCTCCTTGGCAGTGGAGAAGTGCCGGTACTAAGTGGAAAAAAATAAGAAGTGCTGGTACTTAATACCTGTGAATACTGGCCCATTTAAAGCACTGGCTATGCCATTGTAAGGAGTTGTGTCGCAGTTCTCTGTTCTGAAATACATGTCACATCTTCACGTCAGATTGCTCGAGTTTACCAGGGAAAACGTATTTCTTTCCCACATAGCTGTCCCCTACAAATACAAAGACAGCTCCTCAGACTTTGGAAGCTGGACCCTTGTTCTGGGCTCCTTCAGCTGTTACTCTGAAGAATTCCATCCTGCAGACCTGTGAACACCTGGCAAGGGCCACCTTCTAGGCTATGGAGCTGCAAACTGTCCACTGTGCACTTACCTCTTCGATATGGTGTCCCTCCATATTCTGATCATGATATTGTGGCCATTCAACGTTGTGTCTTCAATATTCTCTACCGCAATCTAATATGCTGTAACACATCTCTTCTCTTGTTTGTAGACCCATTTAACCAGAGGTGTTCATGCAAACACTGATGAGGCTGTGAGAAAATTGTTTCATAGACTATATAAAGGACTGAGTGTAAAGCTGAGGTTTTAGTTTATTTTTGAAGTTGAGATCTCCCTGAGCATCTCATGGGCACAATAGAAAGTCTTCACAGAAAGCCACCCGAAAAGCGGTTTCAACTAGCAGGAAGGGCATCTTCTTATAGTTGGTAGTAGACTGCGGGTGTCGGTGCTAATCCTTCTTATGTCATTGCACAAGCTCCTGAAAAAGTTCATAAGTTCCTTGTGTCAATTAGTGCATTCATCCCAATGTTACTTAGTGTATAGCCTTTTGTTGACAATGTATTACTCAGACTTGCTAATAAGTACATAGTGCCTAATTATGATGTCAGACGGGAAGCAATCCTCGTCCTAGGCTTTCTACCCAAGATCATAGGTTTCCGTCCGACCAACGTATTACAATATTTGCGGTCAGAGGGAAACCCGTGGGGGAATTCGTCTCTGCTTTGGTGCGGCGGGTGGAATAGTAATCCCATAATGACGGCAGAGCCAGCCTCGGCTCCGCCATAGTGATTACAATCTCGGTTTCCGCCTGCCCCTTCATGAAGGTCCGCCCGCCATGATAATGCAGGTGAAAAGTGACTTCGGGGGGCCTCTAGCAGGGCCCACTTTCCCCCTGGCAAGGCCTCTGCTATGGGGACAGAGGGGGCACCTATTGTTCCCCCTAAACATTCCTGCCCCGGGCCAATTTAACATACATTTTTCAATTGCAGCGTATTGTTAATTCAGTGGGTAGAACCACTGTCTTATGGTTGGCCGGTTCCATTCCGCTACGGTGTCGGTCAGACGCTCGTCGACCAACATTGTAATTAGGTCCATAGTCTTCTAGTAACAGAGTAAATCTTTTCAGTGTCTGTTTATAACCTCTCTTTGCCAGTTAGATTATTTTGCCAGTATGATTTAGCCCATATCATCCTTGTGTTGGCTATGGTTGATCTTCCAGATGCTTATTACTTTATATATCCTTGTGGTGTATGTTCATTCATAAACTTGTGCGCAGTCTCTTGGTGTGAATGTGAGTATAGCTACCTGAAAGATATTTGTTTTTTGCCTCTATATTGTCAGTTTGTCTAAAGTCTCCTTGTGGCCAGTAGTGTAAACCAAGGAAAATATGTATTTACTATTCTTCATCCTACATCTTCATACTTTGTAGATGTATATATCACCAAGATACGTATATGTGGAGTTAGGTTTGGGAAATCCATACATACAAACATACCTTTCAAAATTGTGTCCCTCGATATTCTGTGACCACTTAATATTTTGCCCTTGATATGCCTGACCTGTTCCACATATTCTTGATCTTTTATATGCATATTCCACCGTTACTCAAGCTTCTCAGAAGACACTGCAGTTTCCTCTCTCTGCTCTCCACAGAGAAGTGTTCCAGAGACTGGAGGTGTGGACATTGGTTAGGAAGATAGATGGAGGGCTGTGAGACTCTCCAGTGGCTAGTACCGCACACAGGCAGCTGAGACACTGAACAATAATGAGCAGCTGGCTTCCACTGGGAAAGCCAGCTCCTCCGCTCCCACGGAAGTGCTATTCACGGAAAAACATGGCGGAATCCGCCACTCATGGGATAAGGGGAACAATCCGTCTAAGAAACACCTTGGCTTTTCCTGCAAACGTTGGATACGAAATGAAGGGTTACAGCAGCACTGAGAAGAAAATGTTGACCATTGTCAGAAACTTCTCCTGGAAGCACATACAGTGACAATTTACTGAGTGCGAATTTTCAAATAGTTGCGCCAAAATGTGCCTCAGCTGTGAGCTGGAAAGAGATCCATAAATCTATGGCTTGCTTTTTTCATAGGCCCTTCTCTAGAAGTGGAGCATACATCCACCCTTATGATCTCTGAGGGACCCCGTTTCCACAGAAAACAGGAATTCCATGAGGTCATAGCCTTGCACAAATGATTTGCATAGTTTTCCTCATTAAGTTGAATCCTCTAAGCAACTAGGCATTTTTCACCAGAAACCTACAAGAAGCGTCTATCTCATGGCAATGGGGCCAATCTGTGGGGGTTTCATTATGGCACATTTGCATATGCACACTTCCACTATTGTTTTTTCCAAATGGAAACTTGTTATCCATGTCGAGAAATATCTTCCTCTGTAATCTCTGAAAGCATGAAAATGAGTCAGGTACTATCCAGCTCTAAACGGACTGTTTACATATATTTTAGGTCAAAGTTTGGACATTTTCTTTGGGTGGGAAAAGCATTGAAAATGTTTGAGAATACCTTTACATATTTGACTTTGTTGGTATTGCCAACAATTACAATGGCATTCTCTAGTAAGTACCCATGTGCCCACCCAATTAAAAACATGACACATTGATTTAAAAAAACGATTCAGCATATAACATTTAAAATATTACATAAAAATGTTCGAAAATTGTCCTGATTGCACAGAAGATAATCCACAAGGGCAAACCATAGGCAAACATTTACAAGGTCCTCCATGCCTAAAGGTAAGGCATATCATAATGTAAGTAGCTTAAGCTAAGTGCAGTCACAGATCAAGTAAACGATAGACAATAAAAGGAGTACATCAATAAGTTCAATAGTAGACATATTAACTAGCGAGGATAACGTTTGTGGACCATTTGGATAAGATACAACTACATACACATAACTTAAACTCGTAGAAGACAACAATGGCTTTCTCACTGCAGAACTAGTGCATGTGCAAACCATGCACTGTCCTGGACCAAAACCATAATAGATAAAGTACTCTATTTCTCAGACTGAGGGCCTAGTTACACCCTGATCCCACCTACTACCGGACTAACTAAAATGCAGATCTCTAATGTTAAAGGGGAAGGCTGATTCTCTTCCTAATCGTAGCCACTGCCAATAAGATTTTGCTAATGCAAAAAAACAGTCAGTCTGCTTGTGTCAGAGCTCAAGATTCAGAAACCAAGCTGAAAGTGACGAAACTCCAAACTCTCACAGTAGGGTTTCAGACATTTTGCCCGTTCTACAGAATACAGTGGGCAGCAAATTAAGATATGTTCTATAGTCTCTACCCTGCCCAGACAAATGAAAAATGATCGCTTGTCACTTGCCTCAAGGCTCGTCATGTTCCATCTATGAGTGTAGCTATTCACCGCTAGAGTGTGGACCCTACATTTGAAAAAAAGTGTCTTCACCCACTGTGGAATGGCCTCATAAAAATAGGGTTCATACTTAGGAACACATTTATGGACAGAAACCTCCCAGTAGGTGGGGGCGTAGCTTTGACTCCGCTGTAGATGGCTGCCTGACGAAGCTGCTCCGCCGTGCCGGGACCTGTTCTTGGCCGGTAGGCGCGCTCTACGTCTCTGCTAATGGCAGTTTTGGCAGCATTCTTCACCGGAGCATGTCCGGATTATAATGAAGCAATATTCCGGCTGAGGCGCGCTGTGCTTCAGTCTCTTTCCATTGCGGTCTCATTTACTTCACTGAGGCCGCCATCTTGGAGAAACGCCCTTGAAAGTGTTTTATTTCACACACTCGAGAGTCCCCTTTCAAACCTCACAGTGCGGTGACAGAGCGGTGACACTGAAAATGTTGTGCATTTTGAAATTGGTACTTATGGGGGCATTATTTTGCTATAACAAGAAGCTTTGGACTTCATTCACCATGGTATGCTGAACACCTTTTTTCCTGCATTTTTAGGTTTCGCCTCGTCAAAAGCTGCGCACTGCGCAGCTTTTCGGCGCAGGCGAAATCTAATGTTAGAAACAGTGTGGCCTCAGTCCCGCCTCTGTCTTCCATTGGCTAGCTCCATAAATGGAGGCTAGCCATTGGAAGAGAGAGGCGTCCGTCATTCTGCGAGGCGACTCGTGGGCGTTCCGTAGAATTTTTCCCTTTTGCCTACGTTAGTGCGGCGGTGGGCGGGGTTTATTTTTTCGCTCGTCGAGGTTTCATTTGGTCATTCCACGGCCGACCGCCGCCGGAGGAAGTCCAGGTGAGTGCCTTTCTTGCCGTTTGCCGTTCCCTCCCCCCTCCCGCTGTCCGTGCCTTTACCGCCCCCCTCCCGCTGTCCGTTCCTTTCCCGCCCCCTCCCGCTGTCTGTTCCTTTCCCGCCCCCCCTCCTGCTGTCCGTGCCTTTCCCGCCCCCCCTCCCGCTGTCCGTGCCTTTCCCGCCCCCTCCCGCTGTCCGTGCCTAACTCCGTACTCCAAACCCGGCTCCACGATCCTCAAAATCGTTGCATGTCCGTATGCTCCCTCTAAACCTTTGATTGTTTTATGGGTCATCTACCAACCTCATGGCATAGTTAAAGGTCTGTGTGTTTTCTGGTACCCCATCCCTTGACTTTGATGCTTTTGATGCATGCCCCAAGTAGTATATTTCTGCTGCATGTTCACATTGATCACCTATCTGTTGCATTCTGTATATCTCGGTTTGTAACATGCACGTTGACTTCTCTCTGCTATCTTCTCTTGGGTCGACACTCCACTTTTTGTTATCTCTTCATGTTTACCTCATTTGCTTTCTATCATGTAGCTAGCCCCATTTAATTTCTTCGTGTGACTTCAATTCACTATTGTGTTCCTTGTGTTTCACAGAGACATATTATTTGTCAGTTGATTTCCTTTCAAAACCAGCTTTTACCCTGAAAAAATGCGTATTTTGGCTATTATGGTAAATTCAAACGGGCTCTGAAGGATAAGTGCCAGGTTATGTTATAGCCATTAAGTAGCCAGCCCTTTATTTTGTCAGAATATCTATCTATCGATCTTTCTTTAGGTCTGACCTTAAGACATCTTTGTGTTTTGCCACCCTCATGTTTCCCCCCCAAAATATTACAATTCTACATACTTGCTTGGGTCTTATATTATCCCTCTTCACCAATTAGTCTGTTAAAGCTTCGTTTGTATGTTTCTTTCACCCACCACAACACACACAGCACGGGGCAGTGGGTCCGCCAACTTTATTAATTTGCTGTCTGACATTGTGATAGAAGGCATTTTATTTGGTCATTTGCACAGCCGGCTGAAAAAGTGCTCTGAGGTTTTGTGCATGGCTTCCAAGTCTACATTGTTAATTTTGTGTATATATATTTTTTGTTTTTGTATATTGCTTATGTTTACACAAAAATTTAATTGTAAAAACATCTGATGGCAGACATATTGGCCTTGGCAGTAGTTAGTATAGCTAGGGAATCCCACAGCAGAGCACTTTAAATTTGAAAGGTTATGTCGCCCCAGTTGGTTCATCTGTATTTTCATATAGAAACAAGCATTTAGAAAGAAATAGGTCTTGCAACTGCTGTGCTTGCTTCCCTGCCCCCTCGCTGTGCTTGCTTCCCTGCCCCCTCGCTGTGCTTGCTTCCCTGCCCCCTTGCTGTGCTTGCTTCCCTGCCCCTCACTGTGCTTGCTCTCCTGAGTGTGTGTGTCGCTTTGGGTGGGTGTGTGTGGCTTTGGGTGGGTGTGTGTGGCTTTGGGTGGGTGTGTGTGGCTCTGGGTGGGTGTGTGTGGCTCTGAGTGGGTGTGTGTGGCTCTGGTGTGTGTGTGTGGCTCTGGGTGGGTGTGTGTGGCTCTGGGTAGGTGGGTGTGGCTCTGGGTGTGTGTGTGTGGCTCGCTCTGTGTGTGTGGGTCTGTGTGTGTGTGTGGGTCTGTGTTTGTGTGTGTGGGTCTGTGTGTGTGTGTGTGGGTCTGTGTGTTTTTATGTGGCATTTGCCAGAGATTAAACTATTGGCATTGTAAATGACAATGCCATTTATTTATCTGTTTTCAAAACCAACACATAAATACAAATTTTGTCATTTACAATGCCAATAGCTCAAACTTTTCAAAAGGCGAAACCATTGCATTGTAAATGCTTGTTTCTTCTGCCTGCAGGGCCGGTCGCTCCACGCACTGCGCAGCTCCCTCCGTGACTGCCGGGACCCTTGACCCCCCCCGCTGCTGCCTCGCACAGCCGTGTGCCTGCATTGCCGTTCTGCCTGCCCTCTGCCGGTTTGTGCCCCGTTTTTGTATTCTGTTGTGCCTTCTGTGCCTGTGCCCCTGTAATTGCATATTGTTGTGCCTCACTGTGCCTGTGCCCCTGATACTGTATTTTGTTGTGCCACTGTGCCCTGTATTTTCGCCGCCCCAGTGTCCTTCTCCGCCACTTTTTCCCCGTCCCCGCCGCTGCTCCCCTGCGGCCCGCCCCCTTTTTTTCCTTGTAACCCGCCCATTGGCCACCCCGCTCCCGGCTCCCAGCTGCTCCTCCCTCCCACTTGGCCATTTATGGAGGTCGCCGCGCGGTGGTGAGCTGTGACCTTTGCCCCTGCTGCAGGGCCGGTCGCTCCACGCACCGCGCAGCTCCCTCCGTGACTGCCGGGACCCTTGACCCCCCCGCTGCTGCCTCGCACAGCCGTGTGCCTGCATTGCCGTTCTGCCTGCCCTCTGCCGGTTTGTGCCCCGATTTTGTATTCTGTTGTGCCTTCTCTGCCTGTGCCCCTGTTATTGTATATTGTTGTGCCTCACTGTGCCTGTGCCCCTGATACTGTATTTTGTTGTGCCACTGTGCCCTGTATTTTCGCCGCCCCAGTGTCCTTCTCTGCTGCTTTTTCCCCGTCCCCGCTCCACGCCGCTGCTCCCCTGCGGCCCGCACCCTTTTTTTCTTGTAACCCGCCCATTGGCCACCCCGCTCCCGCCTCCCAGCTGCTCCTCCCTCCCACTTGGCCATTTATGGAGGTCGCCGCGCGGTGGTGAGCTGTGACCTTTGCCCCTGCCTGCAGGGCCGGTCGCTCCACGCACCGCGCAGCTCCCTCCGTGACTGCCGGGACTCTTGACCCCCCCGCTGCTGCCTCGCACAGCCGTGTGCCTGCATTGCCGTTCTGCCTGCCCTCTGCCGGTTTGTGCCCCGATTTTGTATTTTGTTGTGCCTTCTGTGCCTGTGCCCCTGTTAAAGTATATTGTTGTCATCAATGTTTTATCACTCCTATGCAATCTTCAATATATAATGGTGTATAAAAAACCAAACCTTTAGTCAGACAACATTTTTATACATTTTCTAAATGCAATGACAACCAATAATAAAAAATGAAGAGTAAAAAATCAGAATGAATTGTTTTTATTCCTATAAAAAGTTAATTAAAAAATCCTCACATAAGGATTAAAGACAAAACATACATTAACTAATTGTATACATCAGAAAAACATTGCAGTAAAAAACAATACAATACTGTGAATCATAAAATCAAAATGTGGCAGAAATGTATTCTTTTCGACGCGCGTTTTGGCGTAGAGGAGACTCCTTCTTCAGGAAGCCACGTTTAAAATCTTTATTTTTGAGCAACTTGTTTTCAGATAATACGTAAAAATAGCGTTCAAGACCAATTCAGGGATAGTTGAAGTGGATGAAGCGTTATTTAGCTTATATTTGAAATAATGGTGTTCAACTTTTAATGAGAACACTATGTTCCTGATAGAATTTTCGAATGAATCTTGATGGATGAATGCTTAATACCTTTCGCAATTAACCTTTCGTTAGAATATTGTAATCCTCCTCATCGTCTGACTCTGTTCAATTAGGATGTAAAACTCAGGGCTAGAGTTGTTCTTTACTTCAAGAGGTGGCGCAAAGATGAATACGGCTTCTGAAAGTCGCCGTAGATAACCTTCTTTATTATGCCTAACTTCGGTCTGTTATCTTCATCAATCAGAGAGGCCCTTTGTTTTACATGAAATTAAAATGAAAGCGGCGGCGGAAAGTAGAACCTGCATCTGATATGAGCCGATATATAGTGTTCTTTTCCGCCCCAAACCCTTGCCGTCCAGCATGTCCGGAGGTAGTTTTCGTTTTCAAATAAAAACGTGCAGACGGGAGTAATTACTTTTTGTCTATTTACAAAGATGTTTCTCCTTGCGTCTGGTATCTAATTTTTCGTTTGAGGTGCCTCACTGTGCCTGTGCCCCTGATACTGTATTTTGTTGTGCCACTGTGCCCTATATTTTTGCCGCCCCAGTGTCCCCGCTCCCTGCCGCTGCTCCCCTGCGGCCCTGCCCCCTTTTTTTCCTTGTAACCCGCCCATTGGCCACTCCGCTCCCGCCTCCCAGCTGCTCCTCCCTCCCACTTTGCCATTTATGGAGGTCGCCGAGCGGGAGCACAGCGGGCGCGCCGATTGTGCGCCGAAGGCGCGCCAAAGGCAAGCCCGTCTGCGCCCGTCCGCGCCCAGCGCCAGGACCCATGGCCCCGTCGATCCCAGCCCACCCGCCGGACCTACGACGCAGCTGCCATCTACGCACTCAACACCAGCCGAACCCCCAGCTGCCACGGAGCCACCCCAGGACGCACCCACGGACCCTTCACCTGCCAATCGTGCAAGTTCTCCTGTGTACGGACCTGCACCGCATCCGCCAAGCCGAGCACCAGCAGCAACCACCTGAAATGCATCCTGCTCAACACCCGCTCCGACCACAGACACGCCGTGGAACTCTGGAACCTCCTCGACACCACATCACCAGACGTCGCCTTCCTCACGGAAACCTGGATGAACGCTGCCTCAGCGCCCGACATCGCCATCGCCATCCCGGATAGATACAAGATCACCCGGAGGGACCGCGTCAACCAGACAGGAGGAGGCATCGCCATTGTTCACAAGAACACCATCCGCATCACGACCAGCTCCGACGACACCCTTACAGCCGCCGAACACCTGCACTTCCAGATACACACCGACCCCAAGACCACCCTCAGAGGCACCCTCATCTACAGACCCCCAGGACCACGCACACAATTCAGCGAAGACATCGCCGATTTCATCAGCCCGCACGCCCTCCCCTCCGCTGACTACATCCTCCTCGGGGACCTTAACTTCCACCTGGAGAACAACAACAACCGCAACACCACCACCCTGCTGGACAACCTCGCCAACCTCGGACTCAAGCAACTGGTGACCACCCCCACCCACTACGCCAGCCACACACTCGACCCCATCTCCTCCTCCAGCAAGGACATCACCTTCAGCCACGCCACCGGACTCCATTGGACGGACCACAGCTCCATCCACTTCAGCTTCAGAAGGACCACGATCCACCACCGCCCACAACAGGTCCCCCGCAGATGCTGGAACAAGATCACAGCCGACCAGCTCGCCACATCCCTGAGCCATAACCCTCCCGCCAGCTCAACGAACCCCATCCAAGCCGCCAACAACCTCACGAAGTGGATCAGCAACAGCGCCGACGACCTCACCACAATGAAGACCCCCCCGCCAGACCCGGCACAAAAAAAGCATCATGGTTTACCGACGAACTCAAGAGCTCCAAGAAGAACTGCCGAGCCCTCGAGAAAGCCTGGCGCAGAGACCCAACTACAGACAACATGACCACCCTCAAGCTCGCCACGCAAAAACACCACCAGCTGATCCACACCACCAAGAAAACCGCATTCAAGGAACGACTTTACAACAACGCCCACAACAGCAAGGAACTCTTCAACATCGTCAAAGAGCTCTCGAACCCTAGCGCCAGAGACAACGACATCACCCCATCGCAAGAACTCTGCAACTCGCTCGCCTCGTTCTTCCACAACAAGATCGCAGACATATACAACAGTTTCAGCACACAGCCGATGCACCCTACGACCGCACCAACGCCCCCCACCACCACCATCCGCGCCTGGACCCCGATCAACACCGAAGACACCATCCGCACGATGAACTCCATCCACTCCGGATCTCCAACCGACCCCTGCCCTCACCACGTCTTCACAAGGCCGACTCCGTCATCGCACCACACCTGCGGGACATCATCAACGCCTCCTTTGACACCGCCACCTTCTCAGAGAGCTGGAAGCACGCCGAACTCAGCGCCCTACTGAAGAAACCATCAGCGGACCCCACCAAACTCAAAAACTACCGACCCATCTCGCTCCTTCCTTTTCCTGCCAAAGTCATTGAGAAGACCGTCAACAGACAGCTGGCCGCCTTCCTCAAGGCGAATGAATCCCTCGACCACTCACAGTCTGGCTTTCAGGCCAACCACAGCACCGAGACCGCCCTCATTGCAGCCGCCGACGACATCAGAGCCCTGCTCGACAACGGAGAAACAGCGGCCCTCATCCTCCTGGACCTCTCCGCGGCGTTCGACAGAGTCTGCCACCGCACCCTAGTACAACGCCTCAGCAACATCGGGATCCAAGAGAAGGCACTGGAGTGGATCATCTCCTTCCTCGCCGGAAGAACCCAGAGAGTCCGCCTCCCCCCGTTCAGATCCGAGGCCACCGAAGTCATCTGCGGCGTACCCCAAGGATCATCACTCAGCCCCACACTGTTCAACATCTACATGAGCCCCCTTGCGGCCATCGCACGCCAACACAACCTCAACATCATCTCCTACGCCGGCGACACCCCGCTGATCCTCTCCCTCACCAACGACCCGCCACCGCCAGAACCAACCTACACGAAGGGATGAAAGACGTAGCCGAGTGGATGATGAACAGCCGCCTGAAACTGAACTCAGATAAGATGGAAGTCCGCATCCTGGGATCTTCGCCCTCCGCCTGGGACGACTCCTGGTGGCCCCCTGCCCTGGGCAGCGCACCCAAACCGACAGACCACGCACGCAACCTGGGCTTCATCCTGTACTCCTCCCTCTCCATGACCAGACAAGTCAACGCCGCCTCCTCGTCATGCTTCAACATCCTCCGCATGCTACGTAGGATCTTCCGGTGGATCCCCACCGAAACCAGGAAGGTGGTCACCCAGGCCCTCATCACCAGCCGTCTGGACTACGGCAACTCCCTCTATGCCGGAACCACAGCCAAACTTCAGAAGAGACTCCAACGCATCCAGAACGCCTCGGCACACCTCATCCTGGACATCCCCTGACACAGCCACATCTCCGAACACCTGAGAAACCTGCACTTGCTCCCCGTCAGCAAGAGAATCACGTTCCGACTCCTCACCCACGCACACAAAGCTCTCCAGAACTAAGGCCCAAGAAACCTCAACGACCGCCTGACCTTCTACACTCCCACCCGCCAGCTACGATCGACCAGCCACGCCCTCGCCGCCGTCCCCCGCATCCGAAGAGTCACAACGGGAGGAAGATCCTTCTCCTACCTGGCTGCCAAGACGTGGAACTCCCTCCCCATCCACCTCCGCCTGACCCAAGACCACCTCTCCTTCATGAATCAACTCAAGACCTGGCTGTTCGAGCGGTAGGGACCCCCTTCCCCCAGCACCTTGAGACCCTACGGGTGAGTAGCGCACTATACAAATGCTTGATTGATTGATTGATTGAATTCCCGCCATTTTCTTTTGTTTGGAACTTCCCTTCATATTTTTCCAGATTTTTCACTTATGGTCACTAATTTTCTCATGAACTCTGGCATTAAGCGCATGAGCCTTATCTACTGCCCATATACCTTTGTGGAATAAAGCGCGTTCTGCAATTTATACTGTTTCCTACCAAGACTGTTAACTGAATATCTGGCTTCATGTGGCCTTTTTCTTCATCACTGAGGCTGCACACTTGTTCTTTCTTATGAAATCTGGCATTAAACGCATGAGCCTTATTTTCTGCCCATATACCTTTGTGGAATAAAGCATGCATTGTGGCTTATACTGTTTCCTACCAAGTCACTAACTGTTACTGAATACCTTGCAATGCTATCTGGCTTTATGTGACAGGATTGATATTCTTCGACTTTTTCTTCATCACTGAGGCTGCGTCCTTGTTCTTTCTCAGGAAATCTGGCATTAAACACATGAGCCTTTTCTTCTGCTCATATACCTTTGTGGAATAAAATGCGCACCGTGGTTTATACTGCTTCCTACCATGTTACTGACTGTTAACTGAATACCTCGCAACACTATCTGACTCTATGTGACAGGATTGATATTCTTCGCCTTTTTCTCCATCACTGAGGCTGCACTTCTGATTTTTCAGTAAGTGATATTTCACTGAGTGGTCAGCATTTCCCATTTCTGTTCCTATATTATGTGCTGAGGAGATTCACACAACTCATGATACCCTATTTTTTGTGAGACAGTTACTTATGGGAAATCTGTGCAAACCAAAGTTTGTTTTTGTCTCATCACAACATAGCCCGTTTGTGACTCCTCCATCTTTATCTACACCAGTCTCCTCCTTTACTGTGTTGCAGATGGCTGGAGTTCAGTCTAACCGCAGTACCTCATCATCACAGTCTACTTCGTATAAATCCTCTCCGTCTACTTCCACACCAAAATGTTTGAAACATGATCCTCCATCTCCTGACAAGTCTCCATCTCCCATTTCTTTGGAGTTACTTTTGGACGAGATACGCGCTTTGCGCCCATTTGTGGAAGAAACCAATAACAAGATTCAATTTCTCGAAGATAAATGGTCTTCAATGGAAAATAGAGTGTCTTCAATGGATGTAATACATGAGCCACTCTTGTGATTTTGGCACCCTATGATGACCCTCATCACCACCATTTTAATTGACTTGAGTGTGTTCCTTAATGTAGGATGGCCCTGCATTTGCCTGCTTCTCTTCTGTTCTGTAATCTTGCTGTCTTTCAGTGGGAGCTGTTACGGAGTAGAACAGTCTTGCCAAGAGCAGAGCGTGTGGGATATGCATTTAAAGGTGTGCAGTTGTGCAGGAATGTGTATTGTATTGTGCATTGGTGAGAATTATGAGTTCTTACTATTGGCTTTGACCATTCTGCTTTCTGACTTTACCTTGCTTTATGGCAGTGCTGACTATTGCCTTTTCACATGCTCTCATGTCATCTTGCTTTTCAATTCCATCTTGCTTTGGGCCTTTCTGTGTGCATGGCTTAACTAACTCCATATTCATGACTGAAGCCATTTTCTGTGCCTGCACAAAGTTGCAGAGCTGAAGAGGGCATGTTTTGCTCTCCTCCTGTTTTTCCACTTTTCTGACTGGAGAAAACCGGTTCTTATCAGAGGAATGTACATGGTCCGTCTCGAAGCCAGAGCAATGGTCTGATCAACCGATGGCGTGGCCTTGGAGCAGACTGGTACGGGCTCTCATGAGAACGAGGGGGCGAGGCTTGCTAGAAGCTTCGTTATGTTTGGATTTGTATTAAAAGGGGGAGCCTCCATTGGTCTGGTGGAAGTTTCGGAATTTGGATTCCGAGTGAGGGCAGACATGTCTATCTCAGATTGAACTCTGTTTGCTGAGCTCTGATCCCCGGCTGTGTGAAGACTTCCCCCGGCCAGAAGTGGGCAGTGTATGCATCAGGTGATGTATTGAGTTTTGTGGTTATTGCCATTGTGATGTGAGCCAGTGGCTGTGATCATTTGAGGTATTTACTTTGTGGTGTGGGAGGTGCACTTCCAGAGTGATCCTCTACTGTGTGTATATATATATATATATCTTTCTGATCTCTTGTAGGACGTCCAGTGTATCTTACCTTATATCAGTTATTGCTTGTTTATTAATCAGTATTATAGTTTGCTCAGTTATTGATTCATGCCTTTAGATTATAGGTTTGCTAAATATATTTGAATCTAATGCATTTGGTATCTGAAACAGACTTTGATTAGAGAGTATTATGTAATAACCCCAAGCCTTATTCTCAAAGTGATAGAGTCTTTGCATTTTCTTAAATAAAACTCCTTTTCAAAAGGTGCTGTTTGTTTTGTGTTGAAGTCTTGCTTAGCCAGGGGTGGTAAGACATGCTCAAAAGTGTATATTATTCAAAGGTGCAGTGGAATATTTGCCTCCCAGGTGGAGTGCAGTGATTGGGTGTGGCATATTGGTGAGAAGCCACATTCAAAACAATGGAGCAGCAAGTTTCAGTGATACACGACAACTCTCAGCGAATCTCTTCTTTAGAAAAAACTGTTCATAGCCTACAACAGCATACAGAGGATTTAGAAAATAGAAATAGGAGGAACAATTTACGTATTTATGGCCTGCCTGAGTCTCTGGAAGGTGACAACCCTGTCGCTCTCTTCTCCTACTTTCTTCCGAAACTCCTTGATATGCCTTCTACTACTTCACTCAGTATTCAAAGAGCTCATAGGCTAGGCCCTCGTCCACCTCTTTGAACGACTCAGTGAAACTGCGTGGTGTCATCATTCCTTTCTGAAGTTCACTGACTTACTCTCAGTTCTCTCTGCAGCTAGGTCTAAAAAGCATCTGTCCTGACTTGGTCAGAGGGTGTCTTTATCTCAAGACGTTTCCAATGCTACAGCCTCCAGAAGGAAAGAATTCCTGAATCTTCGATCTCCTCTGCGCGTTGTTGGAGCTAGATATGGTTTGTTTCACCCATGTATCTTCAAAGTCACATATCAGAACCAAACGTGGACTTTCAGGATCCTGCAGAACTTAAGAATTGTATTCATATTCATACTACTACTGTTATGGAAACCTCTACCTCTTCTAATGACTAACATTCTAATCCTTTCTCTTTGAAAATGTTCCTGTTGATATTTTCTTATTGGCTCTGTTTTCTTACGTAATATTTTTTCTCTCTGATGTTTTTCGATGTTTCTTATGCACATTATATTTTTCATGTTTATCATATTTTGATTTGTTGTCATATACTAGTTGTTGTTATATACTAGTGGGTTATTCATGTCTCTAAATTTTATTTTAATGTTAATTGTCTCTCCCATTTTATTCATGCAGATTTGTTTTGTCTCCTCAATTCGTATGGTCCCTCTTCTTTCTCCCTCGTCCCGGTGCAGTTGGACTCCCCAGGTTCGGGTGGTTCATCTTGTAGTGCGTTGTCTTGACCCCACTCTCTGTTTTTTGTCTCCCTCAGGTATGGTATTTTCAGTCATCCTTTTTGGATATGTACTGTCTCTTCTTGCATTTTCTCTCTGTTTCCCTTTCCCTCCTCTCCTGTCCTTTATCTCTTTTCTACTGGTCATACTTTTCTTTTTTCTTCTCATGTTCATTCACGTTTTTTTTCTCCACCTACGAATACAAAAAATGGTGTTGTCATTCTATGTCATAAAAAATTGAAGTGTAAAGTTTTATCGCAAGAAAATGACTCAGAAGCTAGATGGGTATTAGCTAAACTGTTAATTAATTCTTTCTCTTTCCCTGTTTTTAATATTTATGGTCCTACACAGCCTGATTGTTCTTTCTAGCCTTTGATTACGAAAAAATGTATTACATTTTAAGATGATTTATTTATTCTAGGTGGTGACTGCAACCAAATTTTAGACCCTTTTCTGTACCGCAAGTCTACAGTCCGTTTTATTCCCAATAAGTCTCACAAACACTTTCTTGACACTATTTCTCAAACACATCTCATTGACTCTTGGCGACTTTCTCATCCTGATACTCTTGACTATTCTTTTTTCTCTCCTCCTCATGCTTCCCTCTCTCGTCTAGACTACATTTTTCTTTCTCAATCTCTATCTCAAAATGTACTCTCCTCCTCTATTGAACCTATAGTTATCTCTGATCACGCTACAATTGTAACTGATCTTGATTTACTTCCTCCACATCCAAAATCCTCCCAATGGCGCTTCAACAATTCTCTTCTAACAGACCCTTTATTCTCCTCCTCTTTTCGTTCCTTTGATAATGAATTCTTTCTTCTTAACTGCGACTCTAACATCTCCCCTCATATTATTTGGGATTCTTGTAAAGCTACTGTGCAAGGTTTTATTACTTACTTTGTTTCTAAGAAAAAAAACGGTTTCTTCAGACACGGAAAACTGTATTAGCTCAAATTAAACTTTTGGAACATGAATTTTATACATCCTCACAAAATTCCATTTCACCAGAATTGATAGAGCCAAACTTGAATTTAACAAAACTTCTACTGACAATGCTTCTTCAATTCTCCTCCGGAGTAGCGCTCATTTTTATGGAGGTCGTAATAGAGCAGGAAAGCTTTTAGCAGATTACCTTAAAATTCGTAAGGAGTGTACGCTTATTTATTCGATTTATTCCTCCGGCAATTCTCTTCTATATAAAGATCAGGTAATATTCGATGAATTGAAACTTTTCTATCAAACCCTCTGTTGCAAGGATCCTGCTCATACACAGAACTGTGCACAGAGACCTAGGACATCAGTGAATTGTGGTGTACCAGAAACTCACCTCAGTACCTAGAAAAAAAAAACAACCAGCTAGCATCAGTGTCACATTAGCTCTTCGTCCTACAGCAAAGTAACCAATGATTAGACAACCTAGAACATGCGACTTAGGACCATCTCAGGAATGGTGGGAAGTGAGAACACTCTTTTGTTATACTCTCATACCAGTCCACAACAGGAGTAAATAAGAGACACAGTAAGGTTATAATATTTATTTAAACAACATGATCTCATGTGCAGTATTTTAGCCAACATAAGCAAACATATGATTAAAAATAATATGGCCAGCATGGTTACAATTCCATAGAATACAAAAGGAGAAATCATATTACAATGATGGTAAAAACAGGTCCAATAGCGCCTAGTTTTAACACCCTCCCTATATAGGAACTATGTATTATAAACTATTGAAGGTCTCTTAGGCTTGTGTCGGGGACCCCATTACCTTTCCGCTCAGTAAGAGTAAATTACATCTGGATCAGCATAGGCTGTCTGCATCCCTGGAAACGGAAATCTTCCAAGTGTGTGAAATCATGGCAAGTGTGGAATAATAAAGGCGCCAGAATCTTACTTGGCTCACAGCTGCCAAAAGGTTGTGTCTAGGAAGCATTACTCGAACATGTCGAAAAACAGCTAACATGTTTTGATAACCTTGACGGCTTCAGCACTCACTGTGCAGACTAGGGGCACGTGGTAAGTCTAGAGATGTCGAAAACAAACCTTTTCTCATGGATAGACCTTCGTGAAGGCTAACTTACAAAAACAGCTATGCAGTGTCGTGTGCAAAAGTATCAAAAGGTAAAATATCGTTTAAACTTCTAATAAGCCATGCTAACATAACATGCGCACAAAGCAGGCCTTAGGCCATACTACACCCTCCCTTGTTCGGGGAACGCACAATAAAGGGGGCAAGATTCATAGAACGCAGAGTTCAAGTTCGAATGAGACAGAACCAAGTTCAGGAATTTTGCCAAACTTGAGCATTGGGAGGAAATCCGAATGAAAAAGTAACCAAGTCAGTGGAAACAATCATGGGTGACCATGGTGTGAAAAAAGACCTCAAAATTTAAGAAAAACATTAAGGCATTAGAGGAAAAAACGTTTTTTTATGAGTTCTGTATCTGTCTTTGAAGCAGAAAAAATTCACACTTCAATCCAACAGCGTATAGACACCATATGTTGCAACTGCCTCCAATAGGAAGTCGTTGTCATCATCCATGAACATTTCGGCCATCCAATTAAGTAATGGAAATGAACATACATGTTCTTAAATAGCTGGAGCCTCTAGCACCATCAGAGGACAACTCAGACTTACTTCAAGATAACTGTGCGCCAGAAAGTCATTGGCCGCAGTGCAAATGTTCCAATTGCCTAGAACCCCATGAGCCGCTGCGCAGGTCTAATCCCGAAACTAGAACAATCTATTTCATGAGTAACTAAGGGACCATTAGTAGATTAAAATCCAGGTCAGGAGACACCGTGTTGCAAAGACACAAATCCAGGGCCCATTCAAATCCCCAATCCAGGCAATGGAAAACAGGCTGCACGCAAGTGAAGAATGAGAACCGGAAAGATAAACCATACGCCACACTCAGAGTCGCCAGAGGCAGCGATCCATAGTATTCTAGCATCCGTTTACGAAGCTGGAGCAGCCTGGGCAGATTGTCGTCATTTTGGAGTAAACAAATTAACAGCAGTATGCCCGCTCCCAAAGCGAGAATTAACAGGAAACCGTCGAAGACACTCGAAACAATCGAATGAAAAAATGCAAGGATCACACCAAATATAGAGGCCTATTAGGATGGCTTATTAGGATGGCGGACGGACCTGCGTCCGTCCGCCACCCCCGAGGTGGAGGGACTGTCCGCAGGGGCAGCGGCGGTCCCTCCATACCAATTAGGATGTGACCGCCACCCTGGCGGTCACATCCCGTATCTTTAACCTTGCGACGGGTGCTGCTTGAAGCAGCACCCGCCGCAAGGTTAAAAATGCATGCTTTGCATTTACATGCACAAAGCGGCAGGCACCACACAGTGCCTGCCGCTTTGTGCATGTAAATGCAGGGGGGTACCATAGGTACCCCCATGTGCACCCCCCACCCCTGACACCCTGGGGGCCCGCAACGGGCCCCCAAACACAAAAGACCACATGCTTTTCTACTGCGGAAAAGCCGCCGTGGAAAAGCATGTTTCAGCCTGCATCCAAATATGACTGGCGGTGTCTTGCAGACACCGCCACCATATTTGTCTGCATACACCGCGGATCAGCGGCGGACGGACTTGCCGTCCTCCGCTGATCCCACCTCCATCCTAATGTGGCGGTGGGTGTTTCCAATGTCCGCGGCCGTGAATCTGCATCCTCCAGGCCAGCGGTGGCTTCCGCCGGCCCGGAGGATGCGGATTCACTGCCATCCTAATCGGCCCCTTAATTTGGAATGAGGTCACAAGAACTGAACGTACTACTTTAAAAAAGTGTGCCAGGCTCGTGGTCGACGAGGTATTAAAGATTGTGTGAATCAAAGCACCAAAATGCAGGGGCAGATCTGTATTTAATAAAGCATTCACCTCAGTATGAGTATTTGCAACGTGAAGGATGAATGTCTCACGGGCAGATGTAAGGGGGACTTCCTTCTGGGACAAAAGAGCTCCTATTCAAATCATCTTGTTGAACTCTGCTTTCAAGGTCGGGATAGAAGGCCAGATGGAAACATCGAGCCTCCCATGTGGAGGAGGAAACAAGACATTCTTACAGCAAACTACACGCTGGGAAACTGTAACAATATAAGGAATACCGGCAAGCATACCACAGCAATCTTCATTATTTACCAACAAATAACTACTGTTTGCAAGTAACATGAAAGTCGGTGTAATAGCCGGGGTGGGAGTGCCTTTCAAAACACACGCAAGATTTGGTGCCTGTACATTGCAAGAACTGTGCAAGTGCAGATTTCTCCAGACTAATGAATGATCTGGTGTGGCTCATGCAATCTTCACCTTTCAAATAAACTTCCTTTCCTTCCCTCAGGCACCGATATGTGAATGGGAGATTCCAAACTTCATGAAGATAAGCATGACCTAAAGGTTCAAATCTACCTATAGCATAGTGTTTCATGCATGTTTCAAATTTAAACAGGGGGAAAGGTAGAATTATCAACCCATGGATGAGCCAAACTGCAGAATGCGACTCGGCCACTGAAAATGGTAACTGTTCCAGTGGCATCCTTCATTTCCATAAATTGTTGTTTAACAGTCAAATTAAAAGGCAAAAATACCAAAGTTGTGTTCGTGTAATCCCAAGGCACCTTTCCATTTTTCAACATTTGAAGAGTCCAAGCAAACTGCATAACAGAACGCAATTGATTCTGCCCCTGGTACAGTACTGCAACGTCTTCTTGTACAATATCAACCACAGATGAAACAATATTATCTAATGGGTACTACGAGAAGAAAGGGTGTTAATGCTTTTATCTACAATGGCAAGCACTTTTTCTAAGTTGGCTTGATCTATAGCTTTATCTTCCCTTCGGAAGTCAAGATCTAATGGTGGTATGAACTTCCCGGATGTTTTCCTCTATCATAGATCCTTCTCCTTGCGTCATGCCTCAAGATGGCTTATTTCAGACACCTCCCCCTTTACTCCTCTTTGGCTCGATATTGAATGAATCTTATTACTACCCTTTTACTTCAAATAAGGTGTAGGCTTTTCTGCTGAAAATTCTCATACTTCCCTACCTTCATTTAGACATACATGTTCCCTCTTGAAACCTTAGGTACACCCCACTACCATTTCCCGTGAATCCTTCCTAGACTCTCCTATTTGGCACAATTCACTTATCCTCCTCAACTATATGCCCATATTTTGGAAAGCGTGGAGAGTAAGGGGTATTTTATGGGTTAAGCAACTTTTTGATGGTATCTCACCTTGCTCCTGCCCCTACTTTCAATCCTTATTTCATTGTCCTTGCTCCTTTTTACAGAAGTGTACAACTCTTATGGCACTTATTCTTGATGTCTATTATTCCCTTCCCTCTTTATCTTCATATGATATCCAAACTCCTCTTCTCAAAATACTTCTTACTCTCCCCAAAGGCTCCCTTATATACAATCTATGTTTTTCTTTTATCACAGACTTTATCTTACCCCTGCTTCTCTAGCTCTCTTTTCGTCCTCTACTGACTCTAACTATTGGACTTGTGGTTTCTCTAATGCTGACTTCCTTCACCTTTTCTTTCTTTGTCCTTCAGTCTCCGTATTTTGGGAAAAGGTTTGGTCTTACATTTCTCGGCTGTTTACAATTTCCATTCCTTATTCTATACCTCTCCTCTTTGCTGGAAGCCTTTTTGACTCTTTAGCTCTCTCTCCACATGAAAATGGCCTCTTTGACCTAATGCTTGCTTTAACCTTTCAACATCTTTCCTTTAACTTGAAAACTCTCACAAAACTTTCAATACAACATTGGTGGAATACCCTCAGTCATTTTCATAGGCTTGGTGTTGTGTTTTCCTCCTCTTGCAAGCCAAACATGAATAGAGATCTCTTTTGGTTGCCCTTAACTACATATCTAGACCGAGTTGTTTTATATAATACTTCTCATATATCTTCGGAAAACTTCCAACCACCTTGAATGTTTTTTTTCTCTGTTCTTCATTATTTACCATGTTAAACTTAGCTATATATTTACTTATTGGACAATTTATTGTTACTCATTTACAGTATTTAATCTAAGCTGTTTGCTCTCTGTTTTATCTTTTGTACTATAGTATCATCACCCTCTCTCCTCTCCCTTCTTTCTCCCTTTCTGTCCTCCCCTCCCCTTTTCCCCTTGCTTTTACCTTATATAAATCCCACAAACTGCTTTTACTCTTTTCTTCCAGATATCAGACAATTTTGTTGCTATGCTGTTAACTTTGAATTCTCTTCATGTATTGCTGATGTCTTTATGGGGCATATTACCAAGCAATAGCGATAATTATCGCTATTGCTTGGTTAGAGATAAAAAATTATCGCATTGCTGCGGCGATTTTTATCGCAATTAAACCTTGGTATTACCAAGGTTTATCGCAAATGCGATAAAAATCGGAAATAATGCATGAATATCGCTGAAAAGTCTGCGATATTCATGCATTACCGAGCTAATGCTCTTAGTCATGTTATCCACCTACCATTGGATAACATGGCTAAGAACTGCTATGGGGCAGGTGTTAGCTTTTGGAGATATTCGCGCCTAGCACGAATATCTCCAAAATTGGTAATAGGAGATAGCGATGTTAGCGACTGTTTCCAGTCGCTAACATCTTGGCACGCCCACTTTGCATGTCGTTAGTGATAAATATCACTGACATGCAAAGCGGGGCCCAAGATGGTCGCTATCTCCTACTAGCTGTCGCTAACTGGTATTAGCGACAGCTAGGTAATAGGGAGATCATTTTATCTCCGCTTTCTTGGCTTTTAAAGCCAAAAAAGCAGAGATAAACCCCCTTGATAATATGCCCCTATGTTCTTTAACTAATTTGCTGATAAAGCTTTAAAAAAAGAAAAAGAAACCTCCCAGTAAGTCTGTTGCTGTTAGTTTTCCATATATACTCACTTTTTAAGTGCCCCCAGACTATTTATTCACAACGCCCTTTTTTGAAGGGGGCATGGCAGAGGGATTGTTCTACAGAGCTCCCAGACCTAGCCTGAGGAGCCTTTTTCAATGCGGCCTAGCCAAGGAACAATCATGTCCCCATCCAAATGAATGAGTTCATGAAGGCCTTGCCTATACGACTCAAGCTAAAGCCGTGACCATAGCCTAACCCAGTATACCAAAGGTCCCAGAAAGCAGCTAAATTGCCAATCCACTTTAAAACCAAGTTGAAATACAAGAGGACTAGTGCATTGGGGGAGGGATAATATGGACCTTATCAAATGTTTTTCTCTGACAGAGAGACTGTCCATAAAACTTTTGGTGCAAACCTCAACCCCATAAAGTGCAGCCTACTGGATCACAACTGTATAAACCTCCACTACTGGAGAGATTGCCCTCAGAGTAGAATCCATGTGCATCCTTACAATAGCCGCAGATTTGTGTAATAAAATAGCCCTGGACATCTTGATATGGGATGACCATGTCATGAAACTGCTGAACCTTATACAAGGTAATCAAAGTGCTTGTCTTCCTCGAGTACCCCAGACCCCAGTGTTAAATTCCTCCAAATGGTCCTGTGCAGCGTTAGAGTAATTAATTTAGTTTTCTTTGTATTAATCTCGAGCCCCAAATTACTGAAGAACCCCTGAAATCTGTTTAACAAGTTCTGAATCCCCATGAGTGTTCTGGAGATAAGGAGTATATCGTTGGCGAACAGCAGGCCAGTAACGGGGACGGGGTCTCCACCAAATTGAGGAGCATCATTGATGCAATCATAGAGGTAATTAAACGTATTGTTGATATAGACGGAAGACATCATTGGTGCCAATATGTAGCCCTGGTGCATACCCCATGTGACTCTAATTCCCTCCGTTAGTTCTCCGTCCCTACCCCAACGCACATGGGAAAAGTTGTTCTGATGTAACATCTCCAAGATCCCTACCAGGGTTGGAGGAGCCCCCATTGACCTGAGGGTAGCCCAGAAATTGGCTCTATGGAACAGATTGAATGTTGCTCTCAGATCAATGACGGCAACATATAGATGGCCGTTTAAGATCTTAATATACTTCCAGAGCATCAAGGAAAATCGAAATATTTGATCCACAGTTCCTACCTTGGATCTAAACCGGGCCTGGATTGGTGAGAGGACATCAAAGTTGGTGGCCTACACCTCAAGGTTGGCCAAGACGTGGTGGCAAAACACCTTCTGCAAGATGCCAATAAGGCTAATAGGCCTAATATTGCTTGGATCTGATCTGACACCCTTTTAAAATTGGAATAATCACTGCTTCTCACCATGAATCAAGGAGAAGAGCACCTGACATGATGGAATTGGAAAGAATGTTGATGTAAGGGGCCCGATCTTAATCTTAGAATGGCCAGGTCACAAAGAACAAGGTCTAGCCCTGTGCTTTCGCACGTTTTAGAGATATAATTGCTTCCTTGGTAAACTCTAGAACAAACGTAATAGTATCAAGCATCACTGGATGTGCATTAACCTGCGAGTGTCAGACAGGGCTACAAGGGAACTGGGCTAAGGAGGGCGTAGAATAAAGATGACTAAAATGTTTGAACCAAATCTGTGGCTGAATATGATGGGCAGTAGGAATTTGAACTTCCAAACTGCCATTTGCAATTATATGTCAAAAGGAGGAAACATCTTTCCTTTTGGAAGCTTCTAACAGACCCTGTCGAACTTTCTCATCCCACCTCTTCTTACAGGCCTCTAGCACCTTTTTTTACAGGTTCCTTGCCTCTCAAATCTGCTGGGGGATTAGATATCTTAATAACAGTTAGATTTTATTTGGCCTGTCTGCAGTCTTTAGAGAACCAGGGGACAGATGCCAAGGTGGCCTTCTTATGATTGCCGGCATCCACCTCCATCTCAAAAATACAGCTTAAGGAGGAGAAGAAGTGGCCATGAATAACAGTAATGGGAATGTCATCTATATCCTCATATAGAGAGAGCGAGAGCTAAATCGTAGAGGTTGTAGATAGAAGCAAGCTATGAAGGGAAATAATTAATTTTAGGGCACTGAAGGGTCCTCCTGAAATTCCCAATGATTACATCTCCAGGTTAATCTGGGATGATCCAGAATCTCATACAGCCCTTCTTCCAGTGATAGGTGTAGAGGATTGTGATAACTTTTCGGCCTAACAATACCACAAAAGTCCACCAACCATTTGTATAGGTGGAGAAAAAACAATATGTGGTTAATCCTGCTTTTGGTTAGGCCTCTGATGAATGTATAAGCCCTAATCTGGTCAGAATCTGTCCTGCCATTACATGGCTGAACCCAATGGGCAATAGTTAACATGGCATATTTTTAAAGGGGGGGCGTTAAAACCCCAAAATTTACAAACATCTTTTTCCAAACTGTTATGTCAAGAATTGTAAACAGTGAAGCATAATCTGCTTCAGTTTCAGCCCTCATTGGCCGGCCAAACCATCATGCACACTTAGTATGTTCTCCACCTGGCTGTGTTGCGGGTGGAGAATATGCCCTGGCTCCCAGGCACTGCTTGAGCGGCCAAACAGGCTGCTCAGACCAATGACGAAGCAGCTGTCATGCAGCATCATGATTGGATGGGAGAGCCTGGGAGCCTGGGCGCTTCCGTTCCTGCTGCTAGTGTCGATACTGAGGACGGAGGAAAGGCGACGGCGTTCACAGATTTCACAGGTAAGTTTTTTTTTCAATCCCCCCCCCCACCACTCCAGTCCCATTCCGAAGCAGCCGCCACTGATCATAACTGATGCTGAGGACACTACTGTTACTCTTGAAAAATGTCCAACAATGTGATAATACCATGGCTGAAATATTACAAGCTGGTTCTAACTGTAGAAGGGGAAACCCTAGATCTGTCTCATGGTAGGTCAGAATCAGGCCCTTAGTGACTATCGTCCTAGCTTCTATCTGAGGGTAGGATTGTAGGGGATTTGACTATGTACTTGCACATCGATAATGTTGATGTGATTGAGTGTTTCTTATTGAAAAGCCTGCTGCAATATTAACTGCCCATTGATATACCTCCATGCCTGCAATTGATCACACTTCTTGTATTAGCGGCTTCTTTTCCCATCTATATGTTTTGCTTTTTAGTGGAAAAAATAAAAAAATTAAGTTTAAAAAAACAAACAATGTGATTATAAGATTTCATTGTGCTTTAGAGCAGGACATTTCTCATAGGCTAAATGATAGCATCTATGGCAAAGGTAACATAACAAGGTGATATCCATGGATGCAGCTGCTCCAGACTCAATGCTATGGAATCTATATAGGAATGTCCTTATTCTTCACAAAGACATTCTTTCCTTGAGAAATTTTATACACAGTTTCATTTTTCGCAGTATTGTTAAAGGGTGAGATATTCCTCTCTTTTTTTGGGGGGAGGGGCCATTCACCAGCTTAATTTGCAGGGGTGCTGTATCTTGAACAAGAAAATACATGTGTGAAAGACATTAACCGAATCAGGATTGTTTGTACTTTATTATAATGAAACCACTTCAACAAGAAGTGTAAATACACACTTTGATCAATGGTCATGCAGTCTCAGCAAAGACTTGGCATCAAAATCACTTTTTAAAGTAAAGAACAAACTCATGCAATGCAAATATATTTCTAAATCAATGGTAATGCAGAGGAGAGAGAGAAGAAAACATTTCCGAAATACAATAAGCGTTATAGCCTCAGCCAAAGATGCTAGAGACGATGGCTGAGGGAAACTACACATGCGTTGTGACCCAAGGGGTCATTTGTGGGAGGCAGTTCGACAAATGGACTGTGGGCAGCTCTTTTATACTCTTTAAATGAGGAACTATTGACCGTAGACCTTTGGCCACGTCTCAGAAATATTAGGAACACAGAAGTGACACATACACTACAAAACTTTACCAAAAGGCTATATACTCACATCACGCTGCATGTCTTAGTTACATTAAAGCTAGCAAAAAATACAATAATATGTGAGATTGAAAGGTGACAAGTGGCCCCCACCACACCGTACCCCACTGAGTTCCTCTTAGTTTGAGATGGTCCATGTTCTTGTGGTATTGTGGTTGTGAGAAGAGCAATTCAGGACTGCGAAGGAGTGGGGGCTTTGGGCTGTTGCTTATCAGAAGGGACAGAGCTGAAGCTTCGTGTGTGTTGCAGAAGAAATATCTTATAATGCTATTTGAGAGGCACTGGGCCTACTAAGTTAAAACAACCATTGAGACAGTATGGTCAACTTAACAGATTCCTGCCTGATGGCTGGTAGGGCCTATGTGAAGGTCTCATGCTTCAGGTGTGGGGCAGGATGGACCTGGGTCACTATATGGTAAAAACTAGACCCTGCTTCAGTATTGGACAAAACTGATTTGGCACATCTAGTTAACAACTCTACTTTCTTGACCATATCTATAATTTCCTTTAATGATGAGTTTCCATTTACCAATATTTGTTCCTCAACACGTGCTATTAGAGTGTATAACAATTGGGTCACAGATAAATTCACCATGTAACGTTCCAAATCTGCAAGGTATGGCAAGTTTTTTTAAATGCAGCTATATAGTCATTAATGGAAATATAATTTATTAAAACATGCAAAGTCCCAGCGCTCAGGCCAATCCTGACACTGCTTTCTAATATGAAAGCAGCGTCAGGATTAGCCAAAGGGGAGGCTGGGAGCCTCTGCTGCAGCGAGGAGAGGACACAGAGAAGAGTGGCAGGCGGAAGGTAAGCTATTTTTATTTCTAAATGTTTAATATCCTTTTACCGTCCTTCCCCCACCTCCCCTTCGTCTGCTCCCCTCCCCCCAGCCTCCACCCGCCACTCTGTCTGCACAGCAGCCGCTTCAGGTTGAGGGCTTTTTCTCTCAATGTCTCCAGGGCAACCTACTATGGGCACTGAGTAACTGGGGCAAGTACTACCCCTTCGGCACTTGACTCTTAGTGGTAGTGAGAGTTGAGCAGGCTAATAATCTTCAGGGGGAGGTAGGTGCAAAGTACACAAGGTGTCACAGCTCAAAATACCCGTAGCGATCCCAATAATGTAAGTGTCCAGTCAATACTGGTCTTTAGTATAAAAAGCAGCATTTATTATACTTGTATATTCAGACATATGGAATAAATGTACAACCCCCTTTTACGGCTAGTGCCGTCGCTCTATCCCAGGACTTTTACCCAGTTGTATAACGGAACCACACATCCCTAAACCACGCATGGTTTAACAAAGCAGTCACTACCACAACTGTCTCGTTACTATGCGTTCCTTTAGCTCGCAAGCCATTACTATGTCTTGAATTAGGGGAGCTCTGGACGCTGGAATAGTATAATTTACTATTCTAACTCTAGTCAGTGTATCAGTAGGGAAGGTGTTGGACTTTGAATCCAACACTAGTCCAACACTGCGTTCCCTAAAGCATGTCTTTGTAAGGACTTGAGTGCTAAAGGAGCACATGGTAATGCCCGCATTGTAAAGGCACCACGAGGTTTAGACTGCATTGTAAAGAGATGTTTCCTTTTTATCCCCCTGTGGGTTCCTTCTCCCCCCCATTCATCCACTCCAAATTCTGAATCCTTGGGTTGAAAAGAAGGTGAACCCAGATGCAGCCCAAAGTAGCGTGTGCATCAAAGTCTGGCTTTAGCCTTAAAAGGTCTGCCTTTAACAGAACACCACCAAGATCCAACAAGTCTCGCACAGGCCTACAATAATGCTTCCACCTTACATCATCTGCGGCCATAAGAAAAGTCTGGGAGCTAGGATGCTTCTTTTCGCCTTGTTATCCACCGAGCACCTTGCACTTTTCCCTTCCTGCAGTCAGCGGGAATAGCATGCTGGGGTGGTCACAGTGACCAACAACTTCCTGGTGCAGCAGCTCCTGCTTCTTTGCGTTTTCTGCTGTTAAGTCTGTGAAGCTTCTGCACTCCTGAAGGAGGCTTCTAGACTTGCTCCCAGTCCTACCACTGATTGAGAGGACTCTTATGACACAGTACCAGTCCCACTGTCCTCGTTGGCCCCATCCTGGTATCTGGGGTTCACAGACATGAGCAAATATCCTGATCTGGTTGGATCCTCTGGGTGACATCACCAGCCATTCTCACAGACACAGGCATCAGTCCACAGTTTCTGTTGCACAGGCAACAGCCCTCAGTCTCAGTTGCAAAGGTGATAGCCTGCATTGTTGATTGTATGGGTGGCTCCAACAGTCCCAGTGGCTCTCTCCTGGCACATAGAGGGCCACGGACACAGGGGTTCGTCCCAACAAGGATAACTATAGTGGGCGACGGTATTCAACTTTACAGCAGCCCTGACTAGGGATACTGAGTTCTGCAAGGGAGATGACAGCTCTCTTGCTATAACAGTCCCAAATGGACCGTGCACCTCACACTCTGCTCACCGGGATTTACTCGTTGGAGCTATGCTGGGCATTGCTCCCTCTGGGATCTCTCCTCCTCATAAGAATCACTATTCTTGGCAGGAAGGGAGGCGCTATGTGCTCTCCTCCACCTCCACACAAAGGCCAATTGTCTTGGCAGGAAGGCAGTAGGCTGGTCTCCAGGCTTAGGACAAATGTTCTTGGCTCCTGGTTAATGGCCCCTCCCCCCGATGGGAAAGTAGCAGACTATGGTTCCCAGTCATGGTTCCAACAGCATCTGTTGGAGGAAAAGTCATGCATTGCTGGAGTCATGTCGCAAGCACAAGGCAACCTCAGCAATGTGTGTTGCATCCTATTTCCAACACACTGCATCACTCCTTAAGCCTGCTTCAAGCAGGCGTAAGGTTTTGACGCAGTGGCATCCTAAAAGTCACGCAGTGAAATCTTGGACTAGGACTTTGAGTCTCTTTCTGTTGCCATCCAGGAGAATGTAGACTGCTCTGATTTGCTGCTGCAAATGGAACGGGAGGCATAGATGTTAACTGATGTTTCTTCAGATATTATTAGATCCTCAGCAGTGGCTTCTGTTAATTCCATCCTGGCACGCCGCCATTTGTGGATGCAGGACTGGAAGACGGATTATGTAGAAAAAGCTTCCCTCCTGAAAATTCCTTTTGAAGGGAATTAGTTGTTTGAAGACCAGCTGGATGCTACCATAACGAAGTCTTTCAAAGATAGAAAGCACACTTTGCCCTATAAGGGGCTGCTTCCAGATCCTATAGATCTTGGAACAGGAACCTTAATGATTTTTCTAGGAAGGATGCAAAGGGTTATTCTTCCAGAAGTCAGCAATTTCAGCCTAGAAAATCCTCCAAGTCTTAGTACTTTAGTAAACAGGCAGGATCAAGCGATAATCGTTCCTGACTTGTCCCCTTGTCTGGTGGGAGATGGCCCAGTTGGAGGGAGATTGTTGGACTTAGGCAGCGTTTGGCAGGATTCCATCGGGAGATCAATGGGTGCTCTGTCTGCTCCGGAGAAGCTATATGATCGATTTCATTTAAACACCTCCGGATTCAGGAACTCTCCCTACTTCTATTCTAATTCTATTCAGAATAGAGAGACTCTTTGTGGTCCGGAGTTCTTGCCCTTTTTGAAAAAAGGGGCAAAGGAGCTTACTCTATTCTGTTCCTGGTGCAGAAGGTAAACGGAGAGTACAGGCCAGTTATGGACTTAAGAGGAGTGATCCGATGGGTAAAGACAATCCATTTTAAAATGCTATCCTTGCAGCAAGTTATTCCTTTGGTGTTAAATGGCGACTTTCTGGCCACCATCGATCTTCAGGATGCCTACCTTCACGTCCCAGTTTACAGACGTCACCAGAGATTTTTGAGGTTCACCATGGGTCCTTTGCACTTTCAATTTCTTGCTGCTGCCATTCGGCCTAAAATCAGTGCCAAGGGTCTTCACCAAAGTCCTAGCTTCTCTGGTTGGATTTCTGCGTCAGGAGGACTTCGCACTCCTTCCATATCTCGACGACTGCCTGGTATTCTCATCCTCCCATGAAACTTCTGTGGCTCATGTCACGAGAACTCTCTCAGTTCTGGAACATCTGGGTTTCTGGTGAATCAGAAGAAGTCCTATTTGACGCCTGTTCAGGACCAGAATTTCATTGGCGCAGGGTTTCTAGCAAGCAAAGGAGAGGTTTCGCTGACAGAGACGAGGATTAACAAGATTTACTCTCATTAGTCAGAATTGATAGGGCAGGCCAAACCCACTGCAGCAGACTGGATGCCAGTGCAGAGAGACTTTGCAGCAACCATTTTTCTGGTGCTTTGGGCCAGACTCCATCTAAACAAGGTGGTGAGAAACATTCTTGGTCATTGGTCCCTGGAATCTCAGGATTTGTCAGCGAGGATTCCGATGACAACAGTGATGAGAGAGGAGCTTTCTTAGTGGATAGAGTCTGCATACATCAGGAAAGGCATCAGCCTAATGCCCCAGACACCGATCATCTTGACAATCGATGCAAGCTCTACAGGTTGGGGGGCGTGGATTGGTGCACAGCAGGTGCAGGGTGTTTGGTCAAGGGTGCAGTAGTTGAGGTCCTCCAACTGGAGGTAGCTGGAAGCGATTCATTGGCTTTGATGGCATTTTCTCCCATGTTGATGGACAAAAGTGTCCTGGTACAGATGGATAACAACACAGCCAAGTCCTATCTGAACAAAGAGGGAGGCACAAGATCTCCAGACAGATCTCTGATTAGATAATTCTTTGGGCAAAGGACAACTTACTGGAGCTGAGAGCAATTTACATTCAGGGGACACTGAATGTCAGAGCGGACAAATTGAGCAGGGAAATTCCTTCCTCCCAGGACCTTTGTATGACCAAACAGGCCTTTCACAAAATTTGTCAGGAGTGGGGGACCCCAGTAGCAGATTTGTTTGCATCCGCTCAGAATAACCTTCTTTCCCTGTTCTGTTCAGGGTGAGGAGGAGGGGGCTTGGGCACTGGATGCCCTGTCTATTCCTTGACCGAAGAGGATCCTTTATGCTTTTCCGCCTTTTCCTCTTCTTCTCCGGTTACTAATCAGGTTGAAGCAAGAGGATTCGGTGGTGATACTGGTAGTTCAGCATGGCCCCGCTTTGCTTGGTACAATCTGATAATGTCTATGAGGATCAGCGAGGTGTTTCTTCTTCCAGTAAACCCGTCCCTCTAGCATTTCCCTGCCTTCAGGCCAACCATTGAGAACCCCCAGGCAGACAGCTTGGAGGTTTAAAGGACTGGGTTACAGTTAAAGGGTTCTCTGAGAAGGTAGCTTCCTCCATTCAGGCTTCTAGAGCAGCTTCCACTCTTTCTTCATATTCTAGACACTGGGCCACTTTTCGCAAATGGTTTACAACATGCAGCATGCAGTTCCACAGTCAGTTGAACTGGTGAAGGTGCTTGATTTTCTGCAGGATGGTTTTGCTCTAGGGTTAAAGGTTTCCACTCTTAAGATTCAATGGGCAGCCATTAGGGCTTTCCGGACATCTTGGGGTAATTTAAAAGATGCAGATGGGCTTGTCCAGAGGCTTTTTAAGGGGTTTCTTAATCTCAAGCCTCCAGCTAGGCCGGTATGCCAATCTTGGAGTCTTTCTTTAGTCCTGGAGGTGTTGCAAAAGTCTCCTTTTGAACCTCTTGTGAAGGTGGATTTGGGATGGCTTACCTTGAAAACGTTCTTCCTGGTTGCAATTACTTCAGGGAGGAGGTTGGGGCAAGTGGGTTCCTTATCAGTAAGACATCCTTTCTTCAGGGTATTCGAGGGCAGGGTAATTTTACGTCCTAGTCCTTCTTTCATCCCTAAGGTAAATTCAGTATTTCAGAGGGAGCAGGAGGTTATTTTACCAGTGTTTCATTCTAATCCTTCCTCCCCGGAAGAGGTGAAGCTACATTCCTTAGATGTCAAACAGGCTATTCTGCTTTATTTGGACAGTTTCTGATCTCAGGATTTATTCTTCTTTGTTTTGGACCTGCTAGGAAGGGTAGTAAATCTTACACCCAGACTCTGAGTTGGTGGATCATGTCTCTGATTGCATTGGCGTATAGCGAGGTTGGAATTCTTGTCCAGTTGCGGTGGAAGGTAGATCCACTAGAGCCATGTCTACTTCCTTTGCAGAGGCTCAGGGAGCATCTTTGGTTGAGATTTGTAGGGCTGCAACATGGGCTACGCCTTCTACATTTATATGACATTACAGAGTTATGCAAGATATTGACCTGTAGGTTTTGGAGTCAAAAGTGCTGTCTTCCACGAAGTAATAGGAGGTTTGATTCCAGGATTAAATAAACTAAGTGGTTGATGTTATTGCTTGCTATGTCTCAAATAATTCATTATGGGGGAAAACGTAAGGAGGAAGTAATGCTTCAATTACTTACCGATAATTGCATTACTCTGAGTATGTTTTCACCCTAAGTAACTAACCCCTCCCTCCCGCCCTGTTGGGACCCGGCCAACTGTACTAGGTGGGGACTTGCATCAAATAAAACAGGAGGTTGCGAGAGGGGGGAGGGGCTTTTCAACTTTTTGGGAAGGGAACAGGGTGTGTCTGTGAGGCGGCCCCATTAATTAATTAGGGTCAAAACGTACTCGGAGCAGTGCAAATACCTGTAAGTAATTGAAGCATTTACAAACTTTGATGGTAAACTGCACTCATGGCCCACTTTCTTTAATGTATCAACTAATTCATAAATGATTATTTTTATTTCTTTTGTAATCTTGTGTTTTGTCTGAAACGTTCAGTGCTTTTAGGGAGAAACCTGCATGTAAATCGACAAGAAAATGGGGTTTACATATATTTGCATAAATGTACACACCTAATTACATGCAAGCATTCAGAGTTTCTGTAAAGCAGATGCCTTTATCTCTTTTATGCCCATCCAAGTTCCACAATCCTTATGACTTCGGGACATCTCACTTACTCCAGATGGACTCTGCGCATGTGTCTCTGAAAAGGCCTCCCTCCTTCTCCTCCTTCTCGCTCAGCTCCTCTCATCAACCAGTCAGGATAATCTCCTCGGCTATGTGAACAAAAGGACAACAGTGCAACCCTTAGTAGCACATCCCTCATTAAGTTGGAGCCCTGTAATGAGTGTCCACCAATGGTGCTCTAACACTACAGCTCACCTGTTGCCATGATGTGCAAATCTGGACCCCTGAAAATACTTTTGCGGGCCAGATGTTTAACCGAAAATACAATATAGTGGATCAACCCTTACTTGTAAACAGCTACTATTATGATCATGCAAATCAGTTGGGCATGTCCATTAGTATATCAAAGTATTCATTACATTTATATTGCTTAAATAGTATGAAGTTACTATTACATGAATAAACTTCAGTCATTTAGGTATATGGGGCCTTATTTATGAAAGTGTTTCAACACTTTTCCGCTGCCATTGCGTCACTTTTCGTGATGCAGCAGCGGAGCAAACAATGCGACACGTTGTATCATATTTACAAGGTGATGCATCCAGGCAGATGTGTCGCATAGTACTGCGCCGCATTATACCCGCATCAGGGATACTGTATGCAAGGTGGGTGTTCCCACATAAACAAAGTTCGTAGAAGTGTTGCAGTGAAATCTTTGAGATTTCACTGCGACACTTCTAGGACGCCACTGCATCAAAAGCTTACGCTGCCTCATGGAAGGCATAGGGTGATGCACTGCCATAGGCACAGGCCTACTCCTTGCATTGCTGGAGTTGCGTGATGCTTGCAACGCAATTCAAGCAATGCGTGACTTTTGCGCTGACAGATATGTCAGGATTCCTGAAGTATCTGTAATTCTTTGCGACATGGAGCACCGTACATTAAAAACGGCGCATCCATCGTGTCGCAAGGAGGGTGCAGGGAAAACTGTTGCATCGCTGTTTTATCGCAGCGATGCAACAGTTTTCATAAATGAGACCCGTGGTGTTTTATTTTTTACTTGAAATCCATGTCACAAAAATGTTGTATATCATATCATCACTCTACATTCATTGATAAGTTAGTCACTGGATTATACCTATGTTGATCCAACATGTATGTGATTTGCTGTTCGATTCCTTGTTCAGTACAGTTGTTGTAGTGACCCTTTGTAGATGTATTGCTGTTGGCTCCTCATGGATGATCGGAGCCGACAGGTGTGTCATCCTTATAGGACTTTTCGATGTAATTGTTTCCAGCTCATATGTACTGGTCACTTTCAATTGTACCATAAGGGATTTGAGGAAAAGCCCAGTGAATGAACATAGTCGTCTTCAACCACAAAAGAAGTATATGTAAGCGGGTCCTGGAAATAAGATCCACAAAGCGCAGTGGGTAATAAGTAGCAGCTGTCAGCTGTGTAGAACACATAACCAGAGACAATGTAAACCTGCTTCTTGTGAACATGGTAAGTCCAGATCGTAAGCGTTGTGATAAACCCTGTGCTGCATCATCCGTTCTGTAATCGAAATCTCCTTGGCTACCATGACAGGTCACAGTTGGAGTGCTACCTCCAGAGCCCGAGACCTGTTCCCACCCTTGGAGAAACTAGCAACGTTCAAGGTCTTGCTCCTCATGTTCCCGATCCTGACGTCCAAAGACTTCTTAGTGAATTGAGGCGTGCACACAGAGCACTGTTGGGAAGCCTTGAGCAATGGATCTGGCGTGCCATGTACAATGATCATAGACCCACCTATCGTTAAGTGGCGAACACCGTCTCAAGCTTTCATCCCAAGCTTATGTAACACACGCAAGGGTTATGCAAGTGAGCAGGGAAATGAGGGTTCCCATGAAGGTATTTCAGGCTCCCAGAAGAAGGCATCTGAGATTTGCAGAGTCCAGTGGTGGCCACATAACATGGACTAAGCTATCAACTTATGTCTGGTCCGATCCACAGAAAGAGCTGCAGAGCAAGCCATGCCTTCCCTAGACGGGAATCAAGCATCCCAGGACCAGTTTCTGGCTATCAGCCGTCATCAGCCAGGATAGATTGACTCCAGTGGCGTAGTGAGCAAGGGACCCAGAAGAAGGCTTCTAAGATTTACAGACCATCCTTGAATAAGCATAAATTGAGAGTCCAGTGGTGGCCACATAACATGGACTAAGCTATCAACGTATGTCTGGTCCGATCCGTAGAAAGAGCTGCACAGCAAGCCATGCCTTCCCTGGACCGGAAACAAGCATCCTAGGACCAGTTTCTGGCTATCAGCCGTCTTCAGCCAGGATAGCTTGACTCCAGTGGCGTAGTGAGCACGGGACCCAGAAGAAGGCTTCTGAGATTTGCAGACCATCCTTGAGATAGCATAAATTGAGAGTCCAGTGGTGGCCACATAACATGGACTAAGGCTAAGCTATCAATTTATGTCTGGTCCGATCCAGAGAAAGAGCTGCACAGCAGCAGAAGTGGTTTTTGGTCAGGGTTTCTCTGTTCTAGGCCTCACAAGAATATCAACAGTCATCAAATATCACTCTCCTCATAGCGTGGTGGAGAGCAGGAACTGCAGCCATATGTCATTGTGGCAAGCAGTGCTCGCCTTTTCGATTTTTCATCCATGAGGAGCCTCAGACACCTTTATTTGTCCCTGTGGGTCCCTCGAAAATTTGGCATGTCCTTGGTCTTGCACATGCATGGACACCTAACCAATTCTCCTGAATCGTGCGCATTAAAACTAGCCATAATACATCTCGGTTGCTCCAGGCTCCCAGGAGTTACTGGTTACCATTGCCATGGGATGGTCCACTGAAAGTATACACCTGGGATGGACCAAATTAAGCAGCTGGGTTGATTACAATTACGTAGCATGAAAGGGCAAATTATGGGACCTCAGCACTATTTGTGATAGCATTACTTCGTGAATTAGTCGGGTTTTTGTTAACACTTTCGTTAGTAGCAGTTTAGCATCTATAACCAGTAATAGCAACTGAAATAGTACCAGTGAACCATTGCATAGCACCTTCCACTACACGAAAACAGGGGGGTCCACTACTCGGAAACAAGGGTCCACTCCTCGGATACAGGGGTCCACCATACAAAAACAGGGGTTCACTCCTCAGATACAGGGGTCCACTATATAACAACAGGGGTCACCTACTCAGATACAGGGGTCCACTATACAAAAACAGTGGTCCACTACCAGTATACAGGGGTACACTCCTCGGATACAGGGGTCCACAATACAAAAACAGGGGTCCACTCCTCGGATATAGGTGTCCACTATACAACAACAGGGGTCCACTACTCGGATACAGGGGTCCACTCCTCAGATACAGGGGTCCACCATACAAAAACAGGGGTCCACTCCTCGGATATAGGGGTCCACTATACAACAACAGGGGTCCACTACTCAGATACAGGGGTCCACTCCTCGGATACAAGGGTCCACCCAGGGCTCGAGTCGGGGTACCACGCGGGTGGACGGCGTCCCCCCACTTAACGCCGTCCCCCCTGCCAAACAGCTGGACTTCACTCTTTGGCCTCTGTGGGATGAGGAGCTCGGCAACTTTCATGACGTCACTTCCTGTCGTGACGTCACTTCCGGTGACAGCGTCCCCCCACTTCTTTTTTTACGACTTATACCATACAAAAACAGGGATACACTCCTCGGATATAGGGGTCCACTATACAACAACAGGGGTCCACTACTCGGATACAGGGGCCCACTATACAACAACAGGGGTCCACTACTCGGATACACGAGTCCACTCCTCAGAAACAGGGGTCCACTCCTCAGATACAGGGGTCCACTATACAAAAACAGGGGTCCACTCCTCGTATACAGGGGTCCACTATACAACAACAGGGGGCCACTACTCGGAAACCGACGTCCACTACACGAAAACAGTGGTCTACAGTCCACTACTCGGAAACAGGGATCCACTAGGGGTTGTCGTGATTTAACAATTTTCGATCCATTTAAGTCAGAAACAATATGAATGTTGTTAAAATCTGCTGATTGTGCAGTTGATGATGGATGTATCGTGTGGCAAATCCATAAATATGCGGGAAACGCCTCGGAGCTACAAAATTCCAGTTGCCCTGCCTATGGGTAAACCAGGGGGTTGGACAAATTAACAATACATTGCGTTTAGAAGGAATAGAAGCACTAAGAAATGGCGAATGGCGAATTACGAAGCAAACAAGGAATACTCGACGAGGTCCATGCAGCGATTCCTCGGTTCTCTCCAAAATTGTATCTGGATGTTTCAACTGCTCTTAACAAGTAAAGTGTTGGGGTGACACATTCCCCACCCGCGGGATTTGTAACCCAAGTCGGGATAACTGACCACTCTTAACGAGAACCTAGGAACAATAGGGCGTTAAACAGAAACTCAATACCGAATAAACTGGGTTGGGGGGTTCTAAATCCTATAATTGTTAAGGTACATTTTACAGATGTGTGTGAGTCTCCGTATGAAAATGTGTGTGAAGCGCAGCGCCGTTACGTTGTTCACTTTCCCCACACACGCTTCATATTTTAATAAAAATGCTAAATTAAATATCAACCCTCAAGCTGCGCTAGAATTCGGAAACCACTTCCCACGGGAACCTGCGGAACACGTTTTCCGAGCAGAGCAGGCAGCGCGCGAATCCAAGGGAAGCAGGGCCGCCAGCATGTGCGCAAATTAAACGGTAATAAACATATCCCTGGGAGGGTCTTATTAATGCGTAGGAAATGAGCGAATTGCCAAATGCGGGTAGGGTAACTTGGAGAGGAAAAGCACATGAAGTAAAAATTCGTGTGTGTGCTTGTTGATTTCTTTTTCATCCTACGAGGAGCACCCCAACGTTTTTTTCCCCTGAACGTGACTGGAAGGGGGTCAAATTCGTATAAAATTTCACCCTTGTGTCTTCATGAGAAAACTGTAAGGTAGAATCAGGGCTTTAAGTGGGATGAAAAAACGGGGGTGGGGGAGGTCTCTCAAGGGGGCGTGACAATGTAATTAAGGGCGTGGCTTCAAACACGCAAGCTAAAAATATGTGCTTAGCATAATGTGCTGCCCGACTGGTATTTTGCTGTTTCTGTCATTGCATCCAGATATATGATACAACAAGTAACATCATATACCCACAAGAAGTCAGGACTTTTGGCTTTGTCAATGTTTGTTAGTTACAGAAGATAAATAAGCTGCTACTGTGGCTTGTATATAATGTTGAAAAAGCTTCCACTTAAAGCCCCGGGGACGCCAGGACGACGTTGCTGCTCCTGAGTTCCGAAAAGAGAAGAGAAATCCAGAGAGAAAATTACTCTCTTTAAAGGATTTCCCTTCCCCTATAAAACTCGAAAAAAACAGATGCCTGTGGGCCAGGGCACAAAAAACAGAGCCCGATAGAGACCCGTTTCGAGGCCTCCTTAAAAAACTACCGGTGCTCAGACCCGGCGAGACCCAGCCCACTTAAACCCTGGGTAGAATGCAAGCAAATGAAAAAAAGGGGGAAAAGTGTGTTTCTGGTATGATTATGTTTTAATTGTTCGATTCTTTCTTATTTGCCTTTTATTGGTCGTGTTTATCATTTCGTATATACCCTGCCTCTCTAGGGCTGTAACCATGAGTTAAGGCATACCTTACCTGTCAGGAAGGGAGGCTGAGCCGGTGAAGTCAGGCCATAAATACTACACACCTGTGTTACTAATGGGACTGGCCCTATTTATCCCCCCTGCCGCGCCCAGCCGAATGGGTGCGTGCTTTGACTATCCCGCAGAGAGGTAGTGCCCAAGTAGCTCACTTTTACATACAGAACTGTTTAAATATATCTTTTTTTTGCAGTTTAATATAGCGGGAACTCGACCCGAAGATATCAGAGCGCATTACAGGAGCACCGGTCGCGTTACAGATGGGCACATTCATTTTTAGGGACAGGGAGATTAACTGCTGTTTGAGCCTCCAGCCAGACTCGAACCCGGTTCCCCAGCGTCAAGGTAGGCTGCCCTAGCCGTTAAGCCACACCCTCTACCCAACCATTTTGCCGTAAGCAAAGAGTTCTTACAACTAGCAACGTGTAATGTGTAGAATGAGAATGGGAGAATCTCAATATATGGATGTAGTATGCAAGAAAGGCAAAGTGTCATAGTTAAACCGAGCTTATTGACAATAGGGAGAAACACATCACAAATTGCACAACATACTTCTACAAATGCCAATAATACTTATCCCTTATTAGAACCTTGGAATGTTAGGAGTTCCTTTGAGGACAGGAGAGTGGTGCGCAGCCAATGGGGGGGCTGGTATTTAGGCCTTCTGCACCAACATTCCAAAGCAAGTCATTGTGTTTCTCCCTGCTTAATTTACAGCATTCCACACTTTAATGGCGGGATTTTCTAACAGCATTATAGGGCTAAGCATTTGGTTAACATCCCTCTCTCATTATGGACTCTCTATCCTGCAGCATGGGCCTACAATTTAGGGGGGAGGTTATTTAACACACCCGTGTAGTTCTCGACAATGAACTATAATGCTATAATAGGGGATACAGAAACAAACTCGAATGCAAGTTACAGTTGAAATGAAGTGAAATGCAAACCTTCATTTAGAGTGATTGACAGAGATGAATCTCGAATAATTTTTTATGATTCATCAACGTGTGCTTGTTGGAAATATATAGATGAAACAAGCAATTGGGGTGATGTAAATGGTTTTGAAGGGATTACATAGGATTGGTTGATCCGGACGGGTTGTCCAAATTTGATTTTCTGAAATTTTAGAATTTGGTTTTCAAACGCCTTGAGACAGTCTTCACTTTTCCACCATGGTTTGAGCCGACTGATATGCATCTTTTATTTGAAGCCAGTAAGTGCACTCTTAAGAAGAGGATATCAAGAAAAGAGGGATATCTCTGACACCATCGATACGATTTTTCTTATACCACAGCTGTCTTCTTAATTAACCCTGGGTTATATTTATTTGTAATTTCATACTTCATACTTTGTTTATCAAAAAGGAGGTTCCTACCACTTAACACATTAAAACATACTTTTTTGTACAGCACAAACTCTTGGCACAGCAAATGATAAAAACAAGTGACATAAAGACTATTTACATGACAATACAGTCAAAAGGATAAGTTTTTTAAACTTGAAGCAGTCCTACTTATTTGCATACAATAATGGGACTATGTTTTCTTGGCAAGTTCCAAATTAACATCTCACTCACCTCAACTCCGCAACTATTCAATCCACAACTCTGGCAAAGCACACGTCACAAAATCACAACCAACATGCACAACAACAAGCCCACCCACCAGACACGACAGAACAACTTACAATGGTAACCTGGGCAAGCCGTGAACATGAGCCATCAACGGCATGGCACCTCAGCCACCCAATAGCCGAATGTGGGGAGAGGTGGCACCCAGGCATGTGTGAAGGATGCATTAGAACCATGATTGGGAAAGTACACAAAGCCAAGAATGGAGGCGATGTGCTGGACAAACCACAGTATGCAGAACACAGCCATATCCACGGCGATATACACATCTGGAGTGTAGTGTACAGTGGACGCAATCATTCCTCCCAGCCAGTGAGGGTCCTCTCGAAAATGTTGCCTGTTATGCTCCCCCCGTAAGCTTGAGCAGACTGGGATGGCCTGGCGTACGCCAGGCCAGCGTAGGGGTGTGAATATAAGCACATAGCCCTGGGTGTGGTCTTCTTCCGGAAAGCCCAACGTCTCTGCCAGGGCAGCGCCTCCCACCCCCCCATGAGGCTGATGCTGTCCTCGTTAGAGGAGTTGCCTGCGATCCTGTGCGCCTGCCGTACCCCGGCCCGCTGGACCACGAACCCGTCCGGCCTGACCCTGCGCAGTCAGGCCACACTGCTCACCTGCTGACACCAGTGTGTGTCAAGGAGGCCCCACCACATGCCAGTGTAAGCTCTACCCTGCCAGCTTCTCAGACCATCGCTGGCCCCCGACACTGGCCCACATGACTCCTTCTTCATTCACATACTCCACTGACGTCCTCTGCGGCCCAGTAGGTCCCATATGTGAAATTGTGTCCCGGGTCCTGAATGGCAATGACCCCAAATCTGGGCCAGCGGCCACAGCACCAGACCCCCCCGGTCAGTGAGGCATAGTTCCATATGGGCATCTTGCGGCACGTGCTGCCACTAACCCTGTTTAACGCCAGTCGGCGACACATGCTGCCACAAACCCTGTTCAACACCAGCCGGCGACACGTGCTGCCACAAACCCTGTTCAACGCTAGCCGGCAACACGTGGATGAGGGACCAGGACTACCCTGCGGACTAGTAGGTCTCACATCCAGCACCTAGTCGTGAATCACGAATGGCAGAGTCCACACCAGTGGTCGCATGGAGAGGAGTAAGAGGAAGATGTGGCTCAGTTCGGACGAAAGCCGGGTCACAGTCATGGAGGTGACTGAACACGTGGTGCCACTGACCCTGAACTACGCAGGCCGATAGGGCCATCAACCTATGCCGGCGACACTCGGTGAATGGCCTGCGCTGACAGCTGCTTCCGGCCTACACTGCTCTCAGCCTAGGCTGCACTCAAGTAGGTCACAGATTTGGAACTGAACATCGAGTATGCAAAGGCAGATTACATATCATTGCAAGCAAGGATAGGCGTAAGAGGATTAAGAGTTGCATCTTAGCAGAGAAGAAAGGAGCATCGTTACGGAGGTGATCGTATACTACCAACAACTGCCCTGGTGTCACTAACTCTGTGCTGCGTGAGCCAACGACACATGTCTGTGAGCCACTGCTGACCGCTGCCTCCGGCCTACACTGCAGTCCAGTTGGTCACAGAGTCATGATTTAGCAATGGCGTAGTTCATATCAGTGTACCGGCAGATCATCGCAGACTGCATCCCCTCTCAGCACTGGTGCCACTAAGTCTGTTGCCCAACATTCATGGACATACACTGGTCGTACATTGGTGGCGTCTGTGTCTATGGACTAGGGGCTAGTTTTCATCCTCATGTAGCTGATACCGAATTGGTGGTGAAAATGAGGCTGGCGCTTTCCAACCCACATTTTGCTGATTCCGGATAAAATCAAACCTTCTGCATCATGCCCTGGAGGACACCTTCCACTGTCCATCGCAACCCTCCACAACATACACCTCGGACATTGATGGGGACCCGCTCAGGTCGAATGGCCCATCTGACTGCAAGTCACCATCCCGTGGTTGGGTGCCTGTGCCGGCCGCAGTGCATCCAGGGCCACTAACTCTGTGCTGGTCCGGGACTCCTTCTTCTGAGATATTGAATGGCCCCTGAAGCGTTGGCCTTGGTGCCATCAATGCCATTTCTCTGCGGCCTTGCGCTGTACACAGCCTCCAGGCTCAAATGCATCCCACCAGGGCTCACAAACCAAAGCGAGTCCAGACCGGCCCGGACGTCACATCACAGCAGGAGGCACACCCACCACCGCTAGGACCACCTCCAACCGCCATATGCCAGAGTCGAAACGGTGGTCCTGACAGTCTTACATAGTTGCTCAGATCTGTCCTGGATGCCATCATAGTCCTGATATTTTGGTCAGCACTCCAGGTGCCAGTGTCTGTTGCTGATTGTGTTTTGTGTTGTGGAGCGGTTGCGCAGCTATGTCACCTCAAACAGTGTGGGGGCCCTGAGACGTTGATGGGGAAGATGATGCAGGTCTAACACACCCAACTGTATCTGCATCAGGAATATATCAAAGGGACACAAGCCGAGACTTTTTCTTCACATGAGCGCGCTCATCTCTAGTGTCCCAACCCCAGTGCACTGCGACTCACGGACCTTCTGTTTGTATGTTGGCTGTCCTCTGGACTTTCTCCGGCTCACTCCATGTTGCTCAGTAGTTGACTCTGTTATGTATGTGTTTTCTGTTTCCGTTGCACTGGTGTCCAATGTTTAAGTGGTTGCCAGCACCAGACATTCTGTGCGGAATGGCTCACACTCACCCCTCACACATCCAGCACAGGCGTTACTGTACATGTGGCCCTGCCAATAAAGAGGCCGGACGCATGTGGCCATAGCCAGTTCAACATGACATATACATGTGTCCCTGTGGTCTTGTTGTATGCGTGAGGGCCCTGGGCCTACGACATTACATTGTGCTGTGTACATCGGATGCAGACATGTCACGGCAGGCAGCGGGTTGGAGCTTGGACATGTAGCTTTGTTGTCACCCATTCAATTTGTAAGAGGAGTGGCCAGGGCTGTCGTACGCAGAGCCAACATGGATGTGTGACTGCTATTTGAGCGCCCCATGGCGTGGTTCTGTACTGTGAATGTGCATCTGCATGTGTCTTTATGGCAGTGTGGATCTCCATAGTGGGGTGTGGGTGGGCCCTGAAGGGTGATAAACACCTACATATGTGTCCTAGTTCGCATTCCATGGGTTCGGCCCCCACCAACACCTGTGGAGCCACCTCATTTTGGCGTGCTGACACATGGCATTTGGGGTGCCATGTGTGGGTGGGTGAAGTGTCGTGAGCCAGCTGTGCTTGCGGGTGCTTCCGGCTGTGTGGTCTGTTGCAGGCTCGGTGTTCTCCTCTGAGTATCTTGACTGGCCGGGTCCTGGTGGGGGGTTGCGTGGGATATCCATGGGCTGTTGTAGGGCATCAGTGTCGACGTTGTGGTGGTCCTCTCCGCCATCACAGATGTACTGTATTCTGTGCTCTGCTGAGGGTGTTGTGTGCCCCTATGCGATGTGAAGGGGAGTTGCATGTTGACTTTGTGTTGACATGTATGTTGGTGCATTGTGCTGGTTTGCATGCAGACTGTATGGCAATGTACATTGTGACTGTTTGGGGGGGCTGGATTCTTCTGCGGGATAGTGTACATTTGGACTACATGACAGATGTGAGGTCGTATGCATACATTTCCTTTTCACAGTTTCCAGCTCTGTCAGATGTAGTGGGCATGTTTCTGTGCATGTGCAGAGCCAGTTGTGTCTTCTGCTCTGCAGTGTCAGCTATGCGCATTGTACCACATTGTCGTCAATGTGGGTGTGCTGTTCCTGCTATGTGTGTGTGCCGCAGTGTGCCAAGTGGATCTGGGAAATGATCCTGGGTGCTTGTGGGTGTGCAGTGTGCTACACCTCATTGTGCATGTATGACATTGTGCCCATCTCCCCCCGTCCCCCCAGTCCCTGTTCGTTGCACTCCCTGTTAATGTTGTGTCAGGTTCTCTGAGCTGTGTCCGTACTCCCTACTCCTTGAACCGTCTCCACACTGATGACTGTGGCCTGGGGTTCCTCCAGCTCCTCCTGTGGCGCTGGACTGCCACCTCCTGTTGCTGCCTTCCTGTTGGCAGCGGGTTTGTGCCGAATTTAGGTTGTCACGTCATGCCGGCGCCGTTTGGCCTCCTCCATTGGCCTCCTCGGCACTCCGGCTGCATTCCATGTGGTCTGCTAGTGGGTCACTTGCTGGTAGTGTTCTGTCACCTCCATGACGCTGGTCTTGTTTTCCTGCGGTCTGCACCCTGTCTTCCTCTCCCTCTTCTCCTTGGCCTTCCCCGACCCTGTTGCTCCTTGCTGGCAGCCTGTGAGGGTTGGGGGGGTCAAGTTGGCCTCTGCGCTGGGTCAGGGTGCATCCATGTTGCTACGTGTTTTGGCTTGTATCTGGTGTGCTTTTTCTGTGTTTTTTCTGGTGCATTGTCCTGCCAGACGCGTGGGATTTGCAGGCCTGTGGCTGTTTTTTGCTACTTTTTGTACCGCGGTTGGCCTCATCGCATGTTTTTGGGTGTTTGCGTATCACATTTTTGCGGTGTGGCGTTGATTTTCACGTGGACATTTGACGCGTTATCTGGTTTCTATCGCTGTGTTGTGAATTCCACATTGACACAGGGTTATTTTCTTGCGATGGGCAGCGATGTTGAAAGTTGCGTTATGCTACTCTTGCGGTAGTTATCACACGTTCTTGTGAATATACCCCTTGGATTTTAACATGGATTTTAACTCTGTCTCCGCAATGCATTTTATATGCTATGTATACATTTTTATTATAGATGTTTTTATTTAGCATACTTTATATGCATTGGAAACTCTGCGAAATAAAGAAGCTTGATGATGATAAGTGGTTGAACACTTCACTGAAATATCAATTGAACTACCACATTTTCTAACAGAGGCGGGACAGAAAAGTCCTACCAGCAAAACTCCAGGCACATCAGAGGACTCCACGGTGGACATCATAGTGAGGAATGCCGGCCTCTTGACGAAATGCAGTGGCACATAATTCAAATAATACTTGCCACAGCTCTGCAGAATAAGGAGTCCGGTACATGATCTACTGGGTGTGAAAAATAGGTTCAGGTGGTCAAATATAGGCACTGGAATATGCTGATTTTAACTTTAAGTTGCAGCATCACAAGTCACCAATTCTCATGGATGCAGGGGTGTCACTGTGCCAGGCAACTCTTGAAAGCCACCGAGTACATACTTCTGAAGAGCCCTTTGGTTTAGAGTTGCACTTCGTTCTAATAATTAATGAAATCATGCTCATATTCAGCAAACAAGGTGTTGGAACTGGGTTGTAGGCCAAAGGACAATGAGGGGCTACTGAGCTCCAAGTTTGACAGTTGGAGCACTTCCTGGAGTCACTCGACTGTTGGATCCAAAACTGAACACCAAGCTCAACACAAATAGTCCATCTGGAAATTAGTAAAGCAGGCAGTACATTCACAATGTTGCAGTGGTGAGGGGTAGAAAAGTATCTCCATTGGCAGTGCATGGCTCTCTGCCTGCCATACCCTTCTCCGCTTAGTGGATGTCCTGGTCCCTCTTCCTGATCCCACGATTCAACCCTCCTATTGCACAGGTCAGATGGTCTTGGGGGTATACAAGTAAGAGTCGAAGCCCTTGTTGGGTCACTACAGATTATACAGGTGCATGTGCATCAGTAGCCCTGTGACCAGTGATGAGTGGTCAGTGGGCATAAAAGTTCTTTGAGGGCAAGATGAAGATTGCATGTTAATTCGGGAATAGGTCACAGCAACACACTGATCTGTGTTTTCCAGTACCACAGTCACACAAGGAAGACTCCTCGAAGAAGGTCTTGCTATCGCAAAGCTCTACAAGCGATGGGCAACTTTTAAGGGTGGTGTGCAGGGAGTACAAGCTTATCATGACCTGGGAACACCTCTGTCTACCCCAGATCTGGAAGCAGGACCAAGCACTGCTCTAGACCCAAAGTGGGAATAATGGCCAGAGACACCCAAAATTTGGTTTTTGGGTAGAGAAGCTACCTGCAGTTTCCTCCCTAAGCTTCTTAGAGAATATGTCACAGCCTTCAATGACACTCTGTGAAAAACATTCTGCCAAATTCTGGTTGCTGAGCTCTGGTTGTCTTTCTCTGGACAGCTCTCCTCCTAGAAGGTGACGTCCTAGCAACTTCTTCTTACAGTTGTTCTCTTCCACCCTCAATGACAAGCTCTAACAGCATTTCTAGCATAGCTCACAATTGTACAAAGAATGACACTCTGAACTTAATGCAATTCCCTGCCAAACTGCAAATATTGGAGGAAGGGAAATCATGGTTTGCTCCTCGCTGGAAAAGGCTTGGGACTGGCTGGAGGGATGGAGGCCGCTAACTTGTTTTGTACCTGTACTTTTTTGCATTGAAAAAGTGCAAAATAAAGTAAATTGGTTGATTGATTAATACTGTGTAGGAAATGGGACCCCCGGCCGGCCAGGGCTTGCGCAACAGCCAGTCAGAGACCGCCACTCCTATGTAAAGTCGACCCCTGCTCGCCCTCTAGGTAACGCGGCGCGGGCAGTCAGGCCTATCTCGGAGGATATGTGTGAAGCATTTGCGCACGCACCCACCAACAGCAACATCCCAGGCCTCCCACAAAAGGAACTCCACACCAAGTATATATATGAAAATAGTCTTTGTATTACGAAGGACACATAGGAACATACACTTTACAATGGGCTCGAGGCACGGCAGGGATTACAAGGGAAAAGGTACAGGGCAGGGCCAAGGGGCCCCTGCCAGGGGTATGCACATGATGGATCTAGCATTAGAACACATATCCACTGGGAGCTTCCTCGGACTAGGACTAGAACACATAATCACCAGGAGCTTAGCATTAGAATACGTCACGCCCCGGGGTCTCATAGAACTAGCAATAGAACTCACTCTAACCAGTATAGACATACATGAGGCAAGGTTATACAGGAGGGAAGGAATGGCAAGGTACATAACACAACAGAGGCCCCCATCAGCAGGGCAACACATAACAATTCTTAGTATTACTTTGATAATAGTCAGTAGCGCCCCCTAGGCCAGATGGCCTTCCTGTGGCAAGGGCGCTCTAGAGTCTCGATGTCCGGAGTGGGCTGCAAGGGGCCCGGGGCAAACCTAAACGTGGCAGCGGCCCACGAAGTGCTGGGCCGCTGGGGGACTTGGACGTAGCCTTGCAGGCTCAGGGGGACAGGGGGGCAATGGTGGAGCCTCTCGCAGGCTCGGCAGGGTCAGGGACACGTGGTGGAGCCTCTCGGGCTCAGGGGTTATAGCTGGAGCCACTCTGGCTCAGGAACACTGGGCGGAGCCTCGCGGGCTCGGAGGGCCAGAGACACATGGTGGAGCCTCCTTGGGGCTCAGGGCAATTGGGTCCGGGGTGGAGCCTCCTCGGGGCCCAGGGAATTTAGATGGAGCCTCTCGGGGCTCAGGGGGCCAGGACACGTTGGAGCCTCCTCGGGGCTCGGGAAACATGAGGTGGACTGGGAGCCTCGCAGGCTCGGTGGGGCAAAGTCCAAAAGGTGGAGCCGGGAGCTCCGGGCTCAGGAAAAATTGGTGTGGGCAGGCGGGGCCCCCCTCGGGGGACCCGGCATCACTGGGAGCCCCCACGGGACCACGGAGCACACCGGGGAATCACTGATGGGAAGGGGCGGGCACCGGCAATGTGCCCCGACGCCCCTCCTCCTTGCTGCACTCACCGGTCGGTGGACGCGCCGGTCTCTCCCTCGCTTTCCGGGGCTCCCTCTCGCTCCTGGGAGCCCCGGGGGGGGAAGCGGCAGTTGACCTGGTGGGACGCAGGGGCGCGGAGTAGGCTCCCGCCGACCCCTGCCTTCTCGGCTCTCTCTCTTCCGTCACGCAAACTCCTCGGGCCGCCGTCCAATCCCAGCGCGGCCCGGGGAGACGTCAGCAGCCCAGCCTGGGCCAACAGCCAATCCCAGACCGGCCCGGGAGAGGGTATTACGAAGGTCCCGGGCCGGCGGTGGTGAACTCGGGGGTTTTGTGAGGAGTAGGCTCCCTCGAAAGTATGCCAGATAAGGGGGTAGGCGAGGTAGGCTCTCGCTGGGCGTCGGGCCCTCGTAGAACAGGGCGAATGCCGGGTGGACACCGTCTGGTTGAACACAGCGCTAGTTACAGGGATGAGGCGCTCCCAGGCGCTAGGGCAGGAGTTTAGCGTTCCCGGCGCTATAAGGGGAAATAGAGCGCTCCCAAGGGCTGGAGGTTAGAAGGCAGCGCTCCCAAGCGCTGGATGAGGAAAGTATAGTCCATAGAGAGTCCAGGACCTCAGGTGGAGCATAGCAGCTCCTGGAAGAGGAAAGGCCATCCGAAGTCCAGGAGTAGGGCAGGGCCCAGGGAGGCAAGCCAACCCTGAGCCCAAGCAGCAGCAGCCCCTGGCAGTTTCAAGTTAAGAACAAGAACAAGTCCAGAGTGTCACAGCACCCTTTTTATACACACATTCTTGGTCTGAAGGGGCAGGCAGGGGGAGAACCAGCTGGAACTGGTTGTGGGGGGATTCTTTACACTGGCCAGGCTAGGAACATCAGCCGCACCCCAGGGGGTGGAGCCAGCTTTGTCTGGGGAAAACCCAGCCTCATTCATGACACCCAAACCAGACAGTCAATCCACAAGCAGACCCAGGCTCACTCCTCCCCTCACATCAGCATGCTAAACACTCCATTCACCACTGGGGCAGACCCTCCCAGATCCTGGGAGCCAGGCTCACCAGCCAGCCTCGGCCAATCATACGCCAGGCACACATTCCACAAATATGCCAACTTCCAAAAGGGGGACTTCTACACTAGACACACTCATACCACATATACCGTTGCGCAGCATTCAATCTTACGAGTTCATACATACCAGACTTGACCCTGCACACCCTACACATCGGGAACTACCGAGGACACATCCATTCCCCATGTATTCCTATGGAAGGGTAGGTCGCTCTCTCTTCACACGCACTCAGAGGGGGAATCACCATCCCCAGGTTACATATTCCATAAAAACCTCAGGGGCGCACCTGCCAGACGGGCCACGTCCAACACATGCCCCTCCCAGCCCAAACGCAGGGTAGACCAATCACTACCGTGATGGACTTCCCTGCTGCAGGGCGATAGAACATGGACGTGGCCCGCGCTACCGAGCCACCCTCCAGTTCGACGCCACATGGACCGATAGACACACACAGACTAAAAATAAAAAGAAAATAAAAAATAATAAAGACATAGGCCCAACCAGGCTACCCCACTGGCACGCCTTAGTTGGCCGTGACTAGGACCAGGCCCTAGGCCACCCAGATACCACTGGTCCCTGCTAATCCGAAGTGGGGGGTGGTAACCCCGGGCCCACAATAGCCCTTCTCCACTCCCTTTCTCAGGGTAGCCACGACTACCACTGTTCCTTCCACCTAGGGTCCGCACCCTCAGGCTTGCCAGAGGTCATGGGCAAGAATGCCCCACCCTACCTCTACTTCTGAGGTTCCGCGTTCTCCCAGGAAAAACACCCTCAGAACACACTTTCCTACCAGTCTTGGAACTTCCTCCCTCCACTGGTCTTCCACCTGGGAACTAAGCGTTCAGCTCTCCCCAAGGCAAGCCGCGGCCGCGCCAGCGTGTCTTCCTTGTCTGGGATACAACTAACATAAATTCAACAAAACGAGCCGCGGCAGCGCCAGCAGGTCTCAAGGTTCAGCTCTCCCCAAGGCAAGCCGCGGCCGAGCCAGCAGGTCTTCCTTGTCCGGGATACAACTACCATAACTTCAACAAAACGAGCCGCGGCAGCGCCAGCAGGTCTCAAGGTTCAGCTCTCCCCAAGGCAAGCCGCGGCCGAGCCAGCAGGTCTTCCTTGTCCGGGATACAACTACCATAAATTCAACAAAACGAGCCGCGGCAGCGCCAGCAGGTCTCAGTGTTCAGCTCTCCCCAAGGCAAGCCGCGGCAGCGCCAGCAGGTCTTCCGTGTCCGGGATACAACTTAACATAAATTCAGCCAGGGCGACACCTGACGCCTAAAACACATTCAGCGGGATACGGAACACATGATGCGTCAAATACATTTAGCGGGGAAAAGGGGGGACACCTGACGCATCAAACACATTCAGCGGTGTACGGAACACATGATGCATCCAACACATTCAGCGGGGTAAGGAAGGACAGGATTATCGTTGATTCAGCAAGCTCCCCATCCCAGAGAACTTACACTCCATTACTCAGCGCACCTCAACATTCATCCACACACCGTCCCCTAGACTGATAAGACAGTTTTCCACCGCCCCTGATTCCTCAACCCGACCCTCGGGGCACAGGTACCCTTACTCTAGGGACAAGGACCATACACATTTGAACACAATTACACAACCACCACTGGATCCCGCCCTCCTGGTGAATCCAGAAAACCAAATTACACTAGGGAGATGATTTACCCTCCCAAGCTAGGGACACCTAACTCACAGTGTATACGCACACATTTTTCCACAGAACGGACATTTCTATTAATCATTAAACATTTCCACAGAACAGACATTTTTAGCAACCTGACCTGACCCATGTGGCGCAGGTATCATTACTCCAGGGAAGGGACATGGACCATACACATTGAACACAATTATGCTGCCACCACTGGATCCCACCCTTCTGGTGAATCCAGAAAACACATTGCACTAGGGAGTTGATCTACCCTCCCGAGCTAGGGCCACCTAACTCATAGCGTACCAGAATACATTTTTCACAGAACGGACATTTAGGTAACCTCTTAAAAGCAATAGTGTCCTTTCTTTGCGATCATTTTCAATACAGAGTTTTGTAGGGAGGCCAGTTATCGTTGTGGTACTGCGCAAACACAAGTCCGGATCCCACCGCTAGCCACCAGTGTAGGAAATGGGACCCCCGGCCGGCCAGGGCTTGCGCCACAGCCAGTCAGAGACCGCCACTCCTATGTAAAGTCGACCCCTGCTCGCCCTCTAGGTAATGCGGCGCGGGCAGTCAGGCCTATCTCGGAGGACATGTGTGAAGCATTTGCGCACGCACCCACCAACAGCAACATCCCAGGCCTCCCACAAAAGGAACTCCACACCAAGTATATATATGAAAATAGTCTTTGTATTACGAAGGACACATAGGAACATACACTTTACAATGGGCTCGAGGCACGGCAGGGATTACAAGGGAAAAGGTACAGGGCAGGGCCAAGGGGCCCCTGCCAGGGGTATGCACATGATGGATCTAGCATTAGAACACATGTCCACTGGGAGCTTCCTCGGACTAGGACTAGAACACATAATCACCAGGAGCTTAGCATTAGAATACGTCACGCCCCGGGGTCTCATAGAACTAGCAATAGAACTCACTCTAACCAGTATAGACATACATGAGGCAAGGTTATACAGGAGGGAAGGAATGGCAAGGTACATAACACAACAGAGGCCCCCATCAGCAGGGCAACACATAAGAATTCTTAGTATTACTTTGATAATAGTCAGTAGCGCCCCCTAGGCCAGATGGCCTTCCTGGGGCAAGGGCGCTCTAGAGTCTCGATGTCCGGAGTGGGCTGCAAGGGGCCCGGGGCAAACCTAAACGTGGCAGCGGCCCACGAAGTGCTGGGCCGCTGGGGGACTTGGACGTAGCCTTGCAGGCTCAGGGGGACAGGGGGGCAATGGTGGAGCCTCTCGCAGGCTCGGCAGGGTCAGGGACACGTGGTGGAGCCTCTCGGGGCTCAGGGGTTATAGCTGGAGCCACTCGGGCTCAGGAACACTGGGCGGAGCCTCGCGGGCTCGGAGGGCCAGAGACACATGGTGGAGCCTCCTCGGGGCTCAGGGCAATTGGGCCACGGGGTTGTGGCTTCTTCGGGGCCCAGGTAATTTAGATGGAGCCTCTCGGGGCTCAGGGGGCCAGGACACGTTGGAGCCTCCTCGGGGCTCGGGAAACATGAGGTGGACTGGGAGCCTCGCAGGCTCGGTGGGGCAAAGTCCAAAAGGTGGAGCCTCCCCGGGCTCAGGAAGAATTGGTGTGGGCAGGCGGGGCCCCCCTCGGGGGACCCGGCATCACTGGGAGCCCCCACGGGACCACAGAGCACACCGGGGAATCACTGATGGGAAGGGGCGGGCACCAGCAATGTGCCCCGACGCCCCTCCTCCTTGCTGCACTCACCGGTCGGTGGACGCGCCGGTCTCTCCCTCGCTCTCCGGGGCTCCCTCTCGCTCCTGGGGGCCCCGGGGGGGGAAGCGGCAGTTGACCTGGTGGGACGCAGGGGCGCGGAGTAGGCTCCCGCCGACCCCTGCCTTCTCGGCTCTCTCTCTTCCGTCACGCAAACTCCTCGGGCCGCCATCCAATCCCAGCGCGGCCCGGGGAGACGTCAGCAGCCCAGCCTGGGCCAACAGCCAATCCCAGCGCGGCCCGGGAGAGGGTATTACGAAGGTCCCGGGCCGGCGGTGGTGAACTCGGGGGTTTTGTGAGGAGTAGGCTCCCTCGAAAGTATGCCAGATAAGGGGGTAGGCGAGGTAGGCTCTCGCTGGGCGTCGGGCCCTCGTAGAACAGGGCGAATGCCGGGTGGACACCGGCTGGTTGAACACAGCGCTAGTTACAGGGATGAGGCGCTCCCAGGCGCTAGGGCAGGAGTATAGCGTTCCCGGCGCTATAAGGGGAAATAGAGCGCTCCCAAGGGCTGGAGGTTAGAAGGCAGCGCTCCCAAGCACTGGATGAGGAAAGTATAGTCCATAGAGAGTCCAGGACCTCAGGTGGAGCATAGCAGCTCCTGGAAGAGGAAAGGCCATCCGAAGTCCAGGAGTAGGGCAGGGCCCAGGGAGGCAAGCCAACCCTGAGCCCAAGCAGCAGCAGCCCCTGGCAGATTCAAGTTAAGAACAAGAACAAGAACAAGTCCAGAGTGTCACAGCACCCTTTTTATACACACATTCTTGGTCTGAAGGGGCAGGCAGGGGGAGAACCAGCTGGAACTGGTTATGGGGGGATTCTTTACACTGGCCAGGCTAGGAACATCAGCCGCACCCCAGGGGGTGGAGCCAGCTTTGTCTGGGGAAAACCCAGCCTCATTCATGACACCCAAACCAGACAGTCAATCCACAAGCAGACCCAGGCTCACTCCTCCCCTCACATCAGCATGCTAAACACTCCATTCACCACCGGGGCAGACCCTCCCAGATCCTGGGAGCCAGGCTCACCAGCCAGCCTCGGCCAATCATACGCCAGGCACACATTCCACAAATATGCCAACTTCCAAAAGGGGGACTTCTGCACTAGACACACTCATACCACATATACCGTTGCGCAGCATTCAATCTCACGAGTTCATACATACCAGACCTGACCCTGCACACCCTACGCATCGGGAACTACCGAGGACACATCCATTCCCCATGTATTCCTATGGAAGGGTAGGTCGCTCTCTCTTCACATGCACTCAGAGGGGGAATCACCATCCCCAGGTTACATATTCCATAAAAACCTCAGGGGCGGACCTGCCAGATGGGCCACGTCCAACATACTGCAATCTTTTTCACAGTTTCTTTACATATTTGTAAACAACCAGCATAGCACTGTCCAAATAATACAGTTCCCGACGTTAAAGACATGGGCCCTAAACCTTCTCAAATTTCTTTTGGCAGACCCTGGCCTTATACACCATAGGCTCCGCATTCATACACCAGTCCCGACCAAATTTCCATTGTGTCCAAGGGTACCCCCCAGTTTCCCCACCATCTCACAATGTCATGCCGTGCCACGGATAGTGCCACATTACAGAAGAGTGTAGTGTATTTGGGCAGCGATAGGTCCTCCCATATCCTGATTGATTGATTGACCCCGGCACGCAGAGGACAACACTCCATTTCAGCTGCTGCGGACCAACAACCAGCTACATCGCCTGGAGGAGGCGAAGCCCAATGGGGGAGAACAGTAGCCGAGGCGATGGACTGGAAGGACAAGACCGAACACAGAGCACAGAGGACTACTACACCTTCTTTTGAGTAGACTGAGTAACCAAAGCAAGTTTGGAGGTTGGGTATGGGGGGGCAAAAGACACCCTAGGCATTAGAGTGACAGGTCGTTTTAAACCTGCAGCCTGTGGGGGGTGGCGAGAAAAGTTGGGGGGGTGGGGAGTTACGACAGTACAATGAACACACAGTGGGGAGGTTAGAACAGCATTTGACCCAAAAGAATACCAAGGTCAGATAAACACACATGGGTACAGACCTTGACACACAATAACAGGAACTAATCATCGTATCCTGGAAGGTGAATCGGCTGCGTAGTAAACTGATGTGTGGGGTGGTATTAAGATTTTTTAACTGGCACAATCCAGACATAATTGTACTTCAGGAGACTCACCTGGTGGGGAATAATTGCTCCTTTCTGGGTAGTTAGCCACCCAATAGGTAAGCACTACTTGACAGCCCGAATGTTTGGCAATACCTTAACGTCGCACATTTTTTGCTTAGCAATGACGATTTTTAATCTTTTTACAGTGAATCCTATGGGGATCGCGTTGAAGGTTCGTACTGATCGCAAGCTTCTCACCTTCTAAACTAAGGAATTTTGGCAGCTGCTTCTTCAGGTGAGCTGCCCTAGTGATTTGTCCTTTTTAAGTGACTTTAATACCACTTCCTTTATTTGTAATTATCACATCATTCATTCATTTAATTTCTTAACAGGGGATCCCTTCGCAATCCTTTTACTGGAACATTGCCTCAATTGGCAAACTCCCTTTCTAGAAGTCCAGGATAGGTAAGAGAGCTTATCCTTAGCGCATTTTCTTTCCGAGGAATGCAACTTGCTTCACTTGCAACATACCGAATTAAAGATTTTTTATTCAGGATTTTGGATATGTGTGATCTCCTTTTTTCTACTTCATCCTGACCAGGAAGACCATTGTTAGGCCGTTCAATATCCAGGTTAGTTACCAGCGAGCTCTCCTGAGATATTGAGACATATTGAACACAACACATAGTCTGATGCTGTTTATGTAATTTCTATTACACAGGCTGTTCACACTTCTATAGTCCTGAGGAAGACCCTTTGTTGTGTGCTTTTACAGAAATACATACCTACAGGATTGAAACATTGACGATATTAACACTAAGGATCCGTACTCTTGGAAGAACATACTACCTGTACAATAGGCTTTGTAATATTGAGCTGATTAAGTTGAAAAACAGAATCTTCTTAATACGTGTTTATTCTGTACTACAATTGTGTCATTTGTTAATTTTTGTTGTTGAATCTATTTGTTCACGCCATATCACTTTGTCGCAAAGACACTTGTCAACTTTTGTATAATAGCCATATATGAAACTGTGTTAGACCTGGTATCATTAGCGTGAGTCTCCCTTCCATTTTTTACTGGTGGCCTCCTCTGTTTTTGATCTGTTTTTCTGGTTAGATGCTTTGGGCAAGGTACCACTGCTATTCAGTGCCACAGTGCAAGTGCTCCCTATGTTAAATTGATGTATTGATTAGTGACTCCATGATTGGGTTATTTGATTTACTTGTCAGACCCTAGTACAGTGCACCAGGTGTGCCCAGGGCTGTAAATCAAATGCTGCTAGTGGGCTTGCAGCACTGGTTGTGTCACCCACAGAAGCAGCTTGTAAAGTGTGTCTCAGGCTTGCCACTGCAGAGCCTGTGTGCAGTCTAGTACTGCCATGTCGACTTGGTAAGTGCACCCACTTGCCAGTCTCTAAACCTTCCCTTTTCTTCATATCAGACACCCTTAAGATAGGCCCAAGGGCAGGGTGCATTGTAAGTATAAGGTAGGACATGCCCTGGTGTGTGTGGTATGTCCTAATCGTGAATTACCGACATTTTCGTTTTTCACTATTGCAAGGCTACCAGTCCCCATAGGCCAGAATGGGTTGATTGATTATAACATCCTATACATCTAGTTGACTAAGGGAACATGGTAGAAATTCGAATTTAGTATGCCTGAACTCAGAGTGATAAAATACATCTTTTAGTGAAGTTGGTTTTAACATTTTGTGTTTGAAAATACCACTTTTAGAAAGTAGGTATTTTCTTGCCTAACCATCCAGCCTGCCTCTGCTAGCTTGTGTATTGTGTGCCTGGTTTTGTGAGTGACAGGGGCTGGGGGATTCCAGGAGACAGGATGAGTCAGCACAAGGCTGAATAGGCCTATCTGCATGCAGATGATGGGAGGAGTAGCGTCTGGGTCTGAATAGGACTGTCTTCCACAATGCTGGCTCCACCTCATGTGGTGTGTCTGATGATGACCCTGGCCCACCCTGCCAAAGGAAAGCAGGAGTCATGTAAACAAAGTGCTCCAGGACTGCACAGAACTGGTTTGCACTGGGTACAGGACCCTCTGCCTTCAGAGGACAAAGGATTTGCTAGTATAAATATGGGGACCCAGACCCAAAGACTTTAGAACACTTCTGGAACAACAAGATAAACATCTGCCGAGGAGAAGAACCAGGGAAGCTGTAGGAGCTGTACTGCCCCCCCTGCCAGTGTGCTGTGTTGCTGGGTTGGCCTACAGTGGTGTCTTCAGTGCCAAGGAGAGGAGAAGGAATTTTTAAAGAACTTTCATCATCTTGCAGAATATTACTCCAAGGGCTTGAACTTGTGCTTGCCTCCTGCTGAAGTCTCAAGGACAAAAGACTTCACCACCAGCTCCCCTCTGAATTTCCTTGCTGGGAATTCTGTCTGCAGAAGCCTGCGTGTCGCTAGGAGCTGGAAGTGCAATGCATCGAGAAGAAGTGTGTCGCAGTCACAGCTATTGCTGTCGCATCACCGGAGAACCGTGACACCACCGCAGATTTCGCTGCCGCATCACTAGAGAAGCGTGCCTTCGTCAAAGCTGTTACCCAACGCATCATCAGAGAAGCGTGTCGCCGCCGCAGAGGTCACATCACAAGAAAAGCGTGTTGCAGGGCCTGTTGCAGCTCCAAAGGTACAGAGTTCGCCCCACAGCCACCGGGGAGCGTGCATGCATCGTCTTCGCGTCGTTGCTAGAAGGGCGCCATCTTATCGCATCGCACCGGATTCTCGCATTGCAGCGCCACCCTGCCGCATCGTAACTGGGCCGCAGTACGAGAATCTACGCATCACCTCCTCTCTGGTAAAGACCAAGACGCATCCCCTACTCTGCGCAAGCATTGAGGCGTGACGCATCGTCTCCCAGACAGATCTCCAACTGTGCAAGCCTTTTGTTTGTTTTTCGTTACGCATCCAGGTACTTTTGTGAGAACTGTGTCGCATTTATCATCAACTTGAACTAAGTGACTTTCTACCATCTTTAAGTCTATTTTAAGTACAGTATTGTGGATTTTTGTCAGTTGTGGTCTTGTGTTAAGTTTATATAAAGAATACTTATTTTTGTAAAATCTGTGTTGTGTCCATCTGTAGTGTTTTCACTGTATTACTGTGTGTGTTCACAAATGCTTAACACACTGCCTCTGAGATAAGCCTGTCTGCTCGTGTCAAGCTACCAAGGGGGTGAGCAGGGGTTATCCAGTAGTGTAATCACCTTTCCCTAACTTAGAAGCAAGGGTCCCTATTTGGTCAAAGGTGTATACCATTGCCAACTAGAGACCCCCAGTGCTATCATTGGTGGTCAGTGGTGAGGATTGGACTTGCATTTGTGACTCATATACAGTGATTGGTGTACACCACTAGTGAGTGCAGACCAAACGCGACCACATACTATTTCGGTAGAATTTTTTTACTTTGGACTGTTATTTTCCCTGAGAACTAATTCATACTGTCTTGAGTAAACCAGCACCTGTTGCATCTATGGAACTAGATTTTGAGGAAGAGAGATTGGAAAGCTACCATTTGAAACAGCTCAAGCAACTCTGCAGAAAATGTAAAGTTGCTACCTCAGGCTTTTCCAAAAAGGATGACTATCAGAAGGTGCTAATGGCCTGGGTAGAAGCAAGAAATGCCCCAGAGCTGGTGGTGGAGACAGCTGGGGATGCAGATGGGCAATTGGATAGGCCAGTATTTCCAGCTAGAGATGGTGTACCGTCCCCACCTGGCACTAGTGTCTCTCCAAAGGCCTGTCTCACAGAGAGCTGGAAGGCAGGGACAGAAACAGGGTGCACAAGCTGGAGATGGCTAAGCTTAAGATGGAGAGTCAGAGGGAATAAGAGAATAACAGGTTGTCCTTGGAGAGAGAGGTAAATAGAGAATAACAGGTTGTCCTTGGAGAGAGAAAGAATGAGATTGGGGCATGAGAGGATGTTGGGGGAGTTAGAGATCAAGGCAAAGGGCTTAGAGATCAATCCCTCTGGTGGCAGCGTACCACCTGTGCCTTCAGAAGGCAGGGTATATATCTCCAAAGTTGTCATCAAAGATTTCCATAAACATGAGGATATTGGGCAGTGACTTGCAGCCTATGAGATAGCAATGTTGGCCCACCGGGTCCCTGAGAAGGATTGGGGAGCTGGGTTGTGGGGCCGCTTTGTGAGTGAGGGGAGGGATACCTTGTTAGACCTACCCAGTGAAAATAGGATGTCTTATGCCCACATGAAGGAAGCTCTGATGACAAGGTATGGTTTGACCCCAGAACTCTATAGACAGAGATTCAAGAATTGTAAGAAGTTGGAGGGAACCACTTGGGTAGAATATGTATCCTTGTTTTGCAGAGCTATGGATGGTTGGGTGATGGGTAGCAAAGTGGACACTTTTGAAGCGCTCTATAATTTGTTTGCATGGGAGCACTTGTCTGCTAATTGTTTTCCAGAGCTACACCAGCACCTTATTGATAGCAAGCTGACCAACCCTAGGAAGCTTGCTGAGGAGGGGGACCACTAGGTCAGTACCAGGTTCCACAAGGGTCATGTGGCAGACTCCACCAAAGGTGGGCAGGGTCCCAAGCAGAAGAGTGGGGGGACAGGGGCAAACAGAGGGAGTTTCAGAAAGGGCCCCAAAGTAATTCCCAAGGGAACCAAGGGAAGGGTTCTCAGCCTCCCCTGAGAAGAAGCAAGAAGCCCGACTGGTAAACCTGTTCATAGGGGCCCCTACATGTGCTTTAAGTGTGGTCAAGTGGGCCACCATTGGTATGATGCACAGTGTCCCCTGAAGGATTCCAAAGCACCACCACGTGCACCACTCGTCAGATGGCGAGTGTAGCCCTGGGGGGGGGGGTGGAAATGGGTGCCCAAGGTGGGTGGGGTCCTGCAGAAATGTCCCTTGTCTCTCTAGGAGACTTTGAGATGGTCCCTAAAGCTCAGCTGCCTGATAACACTAAGAAATACAGGTAGTGAGTGACCATCAATGGCCAAAGAGTGGAGGCTCTTAGAGACACAGAGCCAGTGTGACAGCTGTCAGGTGTCACTTGGTGACTGAAGATCAGGTGGTTCCTAATGCATTCTTCCCAGTTGTTGCCACTGACAACACAGAGAGCCGCTGAAAGGTGGCTCAGGTTCTCTTTGAGTGGAGGGCGGCAGGTCTCAGCTACTCTCCAAGTAGCTGTGAGACCAGCCATGCCTGCTGATTGTCTGTTGGGCAACGATTTAGAAAGCTCCCATTGGGATAAGGTGGAGAAGAAGGCTCATTTGGAGATGGTGGGTCTGCCTGAGTGGGTGCGTGTGACCACTAGGTCTATGGCAGCCAGTAATGGTGTGCAAGAGATCCTGGAGCCTGAAAGTATGGCCCAGGTACCTGATGTAAAGAGAAGAGGTAGGGGGCACAGGAAAACAGCCCCCATTGTTCCCACGGTCCAGGAGGAGGCAGACCTTGAGGGGATGCCCTGGAACCTACAGGGGATCAAGTTGCTGAACTGGGGCACCTACCTGAGCTGACACATTGGCAGCAAGAAGGAGGCTCCTCCAGGGAGGAATTTTGTGCAGAGCAGAGGAAGTGCCCTTCTCTTGAGGGTTTGCGGCGAGAGGCCACAAACTAGGCAGCAGGTGATCAGTCTGGATCACATTGGATCTACTGGGAGAATTACCTCCTGTATAGCAAGCCTAAGGTTGCTGAACCTGGGTCACCCGAAGCAAGGAACCGACTCAACTCCAACTCTGCGAGCCTTTTGTTTGTTTTGCGTTACGCATCCAGGTACTTTTGTGAAAACTGTGCTGCACTTATCCTCAACTTGAACTAAGTGATATTCTACCATCTTTAAGTCTATTTTAAGTACAGTATTGGGGATTTTTTTTTATCATTTGTAGTCTTGTGTTAAGTCTATATAAAGAATACTTATTTTTTATAAAACCTGTGTTGTGTCTATCTGTGTTTTCACTGTATTACTGTGTGTGTTCACAAATGCTTAACACACTGCCTCTGAGATAAGCCTGTCTGCTGTGCCAAGCTACCAAGGGGGTGAGCAGGGGTTATCCAGAAGTGTCATCTCTTTTCCCTGACTTAGAAGCAAGGGTCCCTATTTGGTCAAAGGTGTATACCATTGCCAACTAGAGACCCCTAGTTCTAACAGACTGCATGACTCAACTTTGTTTATAACTTGGATAGATGAACATGAATATATTGAGTAGTTACAGACTTGTGTTTTGTGTCAAATCATTGTTTGATCTCGCTTGAAGTTGAACTCACCACAAATCTTAAAATACATAAGTGGTATTGATCATTTATTGGTCTGTATGCAGGCGTATGATATGAACACCATGCACACAAGGTAGTTGCACTTCCCAACAGAACTCATTGTAGTTTTGTAAGACTTGCTGGGGAGAGGCAGATACTTAGTCACCATACACTCTCGATTTACCTCCTGTCAAGGGGAGTGGGGATACTGGTTAAACGGTTCCCCCTGCTCACAATAATGCAGATCTGGTGTGACCTGGCAGAATGCTCTGCAGCAATCCCGGGGGAGTACAACAGAGATATGCTGGCAGTCGCCTCCTGGTATGTTTCAGGTGTCCAGACCCAGCAACTTCAACAGATTGGAGACTTGTTGGTGCAGATCCACTGGCCATTACATTGGTGGGGGAGATTTTAATCTAATCATGGAGGGGGCACTGGATAGACTCATCCAGTGCGGAACCTGGAAAAGGGATGACTCGCAGCTATATTCTTTTACAATGACCTTGGAACTGCTGGACCTGTGGAGGAACTCACACCCGAAGGAGCAGCAGTATTGATGAAGGGTTAAAAGCACGCTCTACCATCTAAGCACCAAAAAGAGCCAACCTTATATCTGTCTGAATAGTGAAAGTGCCACACATGGCTCTACCAGAGCAAACCTGAAAAAAGCTTAGAAAACCCTCTATTTTTGCTATACATGAACAGCAGAGTAAGTCCCACCAATCCCCTGAATCCTGGGGTTATAGACCCTAGGCAAAGGCCAAAAAGACATATCTTCAGGTAATGAAATGCACCAGGCCCACACTAATGTTAAACATGCATTTCTGGTGCATTGAAAAACAACGAAGTACAGTAATTTTCCACCGTCTCAAGGCCAACGCCCTTTCACACGTACACAAGACCCAGCTAGGGCAGGTTGACACATTTTAGGAGGTTGAGACATTGGGACTTTCCACTGAAACATTATTTTGAAACATTGCTTGCACGAAGTGAAACCCGCAGCCTCTCGCAATAGCAGTACCTATCGCAAGTTCCGCTCTCACATATAATTTTAGAAACACTCGAGCATCCTGCGCTGGAAAAGGCGCGGTTTTCTCAAATCAGATGGGACACCTGTATGCCACAAACAATTGCTGGAGGACTTCATTGAGGCCCTTACACTTCCAACTGAGGTAGCAGTTGTCAAATGTGCAGCGCACACCAATGGACAAGATTTTGTCTCCAGAGGTAACGCTCTGGCAGACTGGGCAGCCAAAGCCGCAGCTAGACCCCTCGTACCTTTTTCTGAGCCTGATCCACACAACGCCCCAATTTTACTTGCCCAAGCTGTAGCACCAGCACCACAGACAAAGACACATGAAGGTAGTGTAGCTCCAACACAGCACACAGACAACAACAATGACACTTCTGACCCAAATGCCTCCTGCCCGATCGACAACACACAACAATACAATTTCATTGCCCAACTGCACCTCAGAGAGATACAAGAAAGTGCACCACCACAAGAGAAAGAGCTATAGAAGAAGAGGGGAGTACAGCAGGACACTGCAGATTTTATCTACAGACAGACCATATCAGGGAAACCCGTCATGCCACAAGCCTTACTGCAGGTGGCACTGGACCAACTCCACCTTCCCGCACACGTCTCCCGAGATAACATGTCCACAACACTACAAACTGATTGGTTCATTCCCAATGCCCACGATCTAATACAACTCTTTGTCAATAATTGCCTCATCTGCCAACAGTACTCACCAAATCCAACGCTCAAAACAGTTGCTTCCACAATTCCCAAACCCTCTGGCCCCTTCAAAGAACTCCATCTTGACTATGTCGACATGATCGATAGGTGCCAGAATTACCGATATCTCATTTTGGTGGTATGCCCATTTACGCGATGGATCGAAGCTGGACAATGCGTCCACTGCGATGCCAAAGCAGCAGCCACATTCCTTCTGCGTGACGTCATTTCACGCTTTGGAATTCCTGCGGCCATCAGAACTGACAACGGGAGCCATTTTTCAAACGCCATCTTCTCCTCCCTGACCACAATGTTAGGCATCAGACATAAACTTACATCTGCCTATCACCCCCAAAGCAATGGCATTTGTGAACACCTCAATGGCCTGCTCAAAAATAAAATAAGTAAAATCAGCGGCACCATCGGTAAGAAATGGCTCTACTGCCTTCCACTCGCCTTCTACTCACTAAGAAACTCCCCAAGCTCGGATCACCACCTCACGCCCCGCCAACTTGTCATCGGACGATCCATAAATGTAACTATCCCCTCCACCAGGCCCAAAACTGACTGCGAGTCATCGTCAGAAATAGTTAAAGCTGAGCTGTACGAATTTGTGTCCACACTAACCCGCGCTACGCAGTTCCTTTCTGCCCAGGTATCCAAAAGGAAGGAGAAGAGCTCCACCGATCCAGAGCTGCCACCTATCCATCCTGGAACGCTGATCTTCGTCCGAAGGCACGTCAGGAAGTGGAAAGACCCCAAGTTCGACGGCCCCTTTGCAGTGACTGATTCATCTCCAACTGCCGTCCGGATAGCTGAGCGCAAGGCATGGATCCACAGGCGAGACGTTCGACTCGATCCTGCACCTCCGCAGCAACAAACAATGGACTAAGAGAGGAAAGCGGAATGCCCATGGTCCCCCTGAACGAGGACAACGGTTTCCCATCCACTGTCGAGGAAGAAGAAGACGAAGGAGATGAGACCCCCGTGCTGTTCCAGGATTGCAGCAGCCAAGATGCAAAGTTATGTACTCTTCTCACATTTATGTGCTGTATCATTGTCGGAGTGGCACTAATCACGCTTAATTGGTGTATCTATTTTCTTGCTGTGAAAAGTTATAATGATAGAAATAGCCAAGATGCCTCACTGTCCACTGTTCCATCCACTGTACCAGCGGTCACACTCAAACAGCAGGAAGCACAACACAGCACACTAGGTCCTGAACGCCCAGAAAATAGCACTACTAGCAACACACCCATTAGTGTGGACCTTGAACTCTCACCCTTTACCCCAGAGAAAAGAAATAGTTCATGGAATACAGCTACCAGCATCACAGAACAAGTGTCCCACCAACACCCTTCCCGCCAGCATAGAAAACGCAGATTCGCTGTTGCCCCTTACAGAACAAAACCCCTTGTCCCCCGCAAGAATATAAATAACCAGAAGGCAGGGCATAAAACATTTGATCATCTTGTGAAGATACAAGAAGGCCTAGGGCCCATGTTAGGCCTACAACTATCAGTGAGAGGTCACTCAGTCCACTCCTCTCTAGAAGAGAACTCGTGGTACAGGGACATGACAGCAGTAGGAAAAAAATTGACGAATGAGTCCTGCTATGTGTGCTCCTACATCCCTCATGCGGTGGGAGCAGATAGACTAATTTTCCCTAAAGAAGTCCCACCGCCAACAGCTATGTGCCTTCTGAATCTATACCTTTGCCGCATACAAGGACAGACCCAAATAAGTAGAGTTGAATTAGACACAGTATTTGCGAATTCCACCACATGGGACTATACACCCATTTTACACAAGGTCATCACAGAGGTAGCCGCATTGACAGAAGCGATAAAAGTACTGCGGAAAAGGGGATATAGAAGAATGGACATTTATGGACCAGTCATCCTGAAACAAGGATGGTTTACCGTATCAGTGCCCGTAGCAACTTGCGATGAGTCACTACCACATGATCCCCGCACATGTCCATGCCGCAATAGGACGGTACTGAACTTATCCGCTCAGGTGTATACAAAGGGCAAATGGATCCCTGTGGATGGCCTAGTATGTAGAGCAGCCTCCTTAGGTCCCCCGTGGGCGGGTGAAACAAAATGGGAAGAAGACATTGACTGGGATGTTGAGGATAACTGTGAACAAATTTAGAATGAAGCAGGAAGCAGATACACCTGGGGTGGGGAAGGAATGTCTGAAAATAAAAAAGGATTCAAACTAAAAAACCCTTCTCTTTGTTTCATAGGTAATGGCTCTGTCGCTGTTGGGCGTAACACAGACTGTAATTCCACTATTTTTAACTTTGATATGCAGTACAGCACCTCTACTCTGATGGACTACTACTGGGCTTGCGGAGAACACCTCTATCTCCAACTACCTCCTCAGTGGCTCGGACTGTGTTCTTTGGTGACTCTGCATGAAGTACATCTGGTTGTACCAGCATCAAATGTTTCCCACATACTGTCACATCCAATGACAGGTGACGTGACATTCCTCCACCGACACCGGCGAACAGCAGAGTATTTCGCAGCAGGAGCCTATGGTAAGGTCCCAGAAGAATTCCGCCTCTTCAACGATGCCGAAATTTTCTTCGGAGGGGCATTCCCAATGTTCCAAACTCAGGCTAATGCCCGGTGGCTGGAAGTAACACGCTATGAGGTCATGAAAGCCATCAACAGCACCAGAGATGGCCTAAATGCAATAAGGGAAGAACTGCGCCCATTACGACTAATGGTTCTGGAACATCGCTACTCCCTCGACATGCTGACGGCCAAAAATGGTGGTTTGTGTCATCAAATCGGAAAATCCTGCTGCACATTCATACCGGGAAACAATGAAGATAACAGGTCCATATCAAGGGCCATTGAGGAGTTGACTAACTTGGGAAAAGAAATGACTGACGAAGGAGGTGCCCCTGCGGACATTTTTCCAACAGACTGGTTCAATCTTGACTGGATGCCTTCATGGCTCACAGCTATTTTGAAAATAATGTTACCCATTGTTGGCATTCTTATAGTTCTGTGTTGCGCCTTTCAGTTGGGGAGTCATTGCATTAAAAAATTAAGTACCAAGGCAGTAGGGATGAATTATGCTAGCACAGGGATCTACCAGATAGCTAAGTATGAAGACATGGATTGATTTCCCGGGGATGGGATTGGAGTACAATTAGAAATGAGCGAAGTGGCAGCACCAGGCACACACTATGACATACCCACAGCTCCTCCACTTCCCCCAGGTAGGGACATCACCATGAGCACCAGCCCTACAGCAGCCCAATACGAGCGTCTGCTTAAAGAATCAGGTGCCGAATATGCAGACATAATTGCTAGGCCAGATGGGACTACAGCAAAAATAAAAGAGAAGTTCCAAAACAGCTTTAAGTGTTCTGTTAACGACATGCCCTGGATACCGCCCCTGGATGAAGGGTCAGCTAAATACTCAGTTAGAAGCATGTTCATAAATGAACAAGACGGGGGAGATGATGAAGGGTTAAAAGCACGCTCTACCATCTAAGCACCGAAAAGAGCCAACCTTGTATCTGTCTGAATAGTGAAAGTGCCACACATGGCCCTACCAGAGCAAACCTGAAAAAAGCTTAGAAAACCCTCTATTTTTGCTATACATGAACAGCAGAGTAAGTCCCACCAATCCCCTGAATCCTGGGGTTATAGACCCTAGGCAAAGGCCAAAAAGACATATCTTCAGGTAACGAAATGCACCAGGCCCACACTAATGTTAAACATGCATTGCTGGTGCATTGAAAAACAACGAAGTACAGTAATTTTCCACCGTCTCAAGGCCAACGCCCTTTCACACGTACACAAGACCCAGCTAGGGCAGGTTGACACATTTTAGGAGGTTGAGACATTGGGACTTTCCACTGAAACATTATTTTGAAACATTGCTTGCACGAAGTGAAACCCGCAGCCTCTCGCAATAGCAGTACCTATCGCAAGTTCCGCTCTCACATATAATTTTAGAAATATGTACAGGACAAAAAGTCTTTGTTTATGTTCTGCGGTCAAGCATGGCCAACCAACCATTGGGACACCTGACCGCCCCCACTGTTCCATGACAATGCGGTCAAGCTACCTGCGTCAGAAAATACATCAGGACAGTGTTAGTTCTGTGATTTTAGGTATAAAGGATCCACCATCACAATTACAAGGCAGAACTTTCCAAGCTGACTTTTTGGGCGGTTCTCCAGTCGACTGCAACTATCTGATTTGGGACTGCCTGAGCCTAATCTACAAGGTGATGCCTTCCTGAATGAGATAGCTTCCCAATCTTCTTATTAATCTTAGCTAGCCATATGCTTTTTCATCCATACCCAACTCCTTGCATTATAGATATCATTTTAGCATAAGATCCTAGAGGGCCCTTCCTCCCTAAATAGATGCTTCAAGGCACTGGGCCTGATAGAAATATTCTCTATTTTAAATCAGCTGAGAATGCAATTGTGCCTTCTGATGCCTTTTTTAATTTTAGCCTCTATTATTTCACTCTTGCTAGAATACTTAGACCTGTGAGAAGCTACTCCTCAGAAATTTGTGTGCAGACATAGTATTCTCTTGAGCTGGATTTAATGCCTCCTTATAGCCTCCAGCCTACACCAGAAGCTGTATTTTACTAAATTGTTATTTCTGTTCACTTAGCAGTTTTCTTTACATGCATTTGATATCGTGCTTAGATTCTGGCAGAGTGAAGCCAGGCTTTATTGAAGAGTGTTCTTTTAGCAGATGCGCCTCATGAATATACATGTGTGTTAAACAATAAACGTGCCACTCCAACTTGGCAAGTCGTCTTTTCATATTATTGTCTCTTCTTCCTCAGTGTGTTAATGAAACGATTCTCGCAACCACGTTGAGTGTGGCCACACCCTAGCAGGCTCGAAGGGGCCTGGTACCTTTCCCGTATCAGTATTCATATGCCGCAGACTTGGGAAGCTCCATGTCCTGGCAGAATTTGGTGAGAATGTAGTAAAAGAAAGAGAAGATGTCACTTACAGAAGTTTTCATTTGTTGAACTCTGAATTATTTGATGATGCATGTAGTTGTGCTGCCGAAGTTCTTAAGGGAGTGTGAAATGGGAAAAAATACTATTATATGTTAACTACTTCACTATAGTTATTTGCAACTGCCATGTTTCCATGACCATGCTAAATGTTCACAGGAAGTGATCCAGTAGATTTGATCTCACGTTACTGGACCCACACTATGCGGTCTGGAAAGGGAGTGTCCTTCCCCTATCGCCGCTACTACTGGATCATAATCTCTTACTTACTTTCTAACTTGGTCTTCTGATGGATCTTGTTCGTATGCACCGAGGGGAGAGAGAGTTAGTGGTGTACATTACATCTTCCAAGCACAAACTAAGGCACAAGAATGCACAAACGTCGATTTACTGAAATGCCAAGGGTAGCAGAAGTGACATCACATGACCTTTGCCATCCACTTTCACTCACATATTTACACCCAGACAAATTTACACATATACACTCTCACACATTCTGATCCGCAAGCACGCACACAACATACATTTAAAAAAGTCTTTTTTACTTAACTCAGCTGTCATGGAAGGGCATATTCCAGCTTATTGTACTACATTTTTATTACACAATTAGGGCAAAATATATTTAATTTATTCACTATCAGTGAAATAAAAAAGTGACAGAAAATAAAGAGAGTGGAGCCCAAGCTCCCCTTTTGTTCCTGGCACAGAATTTGCCACCTGTAATGTAATGTAATGTAATGTAATAGACTCTTGTATAGCGCGGGCTTCACTCCAAGGAGCATCTTGGCGCTTTAGAGAGGAAAAAGGCAGGGGGCAGCGGGCTTTGTTGATGTTAAAATAGAGGTCAGCATGTTCAGATTAGGCTTTTGCAATGGGTATTGGATAGGTTGTATGTCCAAGTTTTAAGGGTCTTTCTGAAAGCTGTTTCTGTAGTAATTTGCCGGAGGGGTGGCAGGAGTATGTTCCAAGCTTTGGAGCCCAAAACTGCCAAGGCCTTTCCTCCATTTTGGGAGCTTGGTCAAAAGACTGTATTGGATCGCAAATAAAGGTCAGTTTAAACACTCCTTAGGGAAAGTAGGATAGGGGAAATTCCCCCAGATGCATCAAGCATCCATTTTGCGATTCCTTCTTAGCGAAAAATAAGGAATCGCTAATAAGGAATAGCAAAATGCTATGCAAGAAGAACTTGCTCAAAAAATAGCGAATTTTTATAATTCGCCAATTGCAAGTCGCAAATTGCGAGTCGCAATTACGGAATACCTCCCCATTCATTCCTATGGGCCTAGAGGCCCATAGGAATGAATGAGAAGACATTCTCAATTTGCGAATGCGATTTCAAGGGTGCAGGGGTTTCCAAAGGACACCCTGTTGCACCCCTGAAGTTGATCTGTGCACATGTGTTGCGCACACAGATGCAGTGTGCACATGTGTGTGCGCAACATGAAACTTTGAAAAATGCACAAAAGTGCATTTTTCAAGTTTTTGCAAATTACCATGAAGTTGAACTTCATGGTAATTTGCCACTCCTATTAGCGAAATCGCTAATTTTTTTACTTTGATGCATTGCATTTAAGGAATCTCAATTTGAGATTCCTTAAATGCAAGTAATCGCAATTTAGCGAATTCTTAATTTGTGATTTTTGCATTTGGGATGATGCATCTCAAATGAAAAAATACTGGTCGCAAAGGGGCAGATTCGGAGAATCTGCCCCTTTGCGAGCTAATTTTACCTTGATGCATCTGGGCCATTGTCTCTAAGAGTCCATGCAAGGGGCAATTGGGTCTAAGGAATGGCTGGGGTCAGAGACCAAGGAAGGTTCTACCTAGGGTCTGCAGAAAGGAGTTTCAGCAAAAGGAGTTCAGCATGCAGTCTGCAAGAAAGTCCGAAGTTCTCTCCTCCTTCTCAGCCAGGGCATTGATAAGTTATAATCGATAGAGTCCATCAGCAACTCCCCTTTGGTTGTATCATCAATAGGAGTCCATTGTATTTGTTTCAATCTCTGTGTGGATTGACATGGTACACACTGCAACAGTATAGGAAAATCTCACACTGGACATGATTACATTGTCTTAGTCATGCACGAAGACCGGAGCATAACAGTTCATTGTTGATCCACAGGTTTCCTATGTGCTCGTAGAAAAATTCCTTTCTCAGACATGTATCTATTGCTGTTACAGGTGTATCTACTCTAAACTAGAAACGTGCAAGAACACCTGCAAAGAAAGCACATCAGCAGAAATAACAATTCAACAGCTCCATGAAATGCAATAATGAAGTTGCAGACCTATAGAGTAAATGCTAACTTAAGACATTCAATTCAATGTTACACATTTATTATACGTGTGCATTTTTATACATAAACGAGTATAATATTCAATACTCCTTTTAGTTCATGTTTCATTAGTATACAATGATTAATCAAATTGCACATTAATAAGTATAACCTAGAAATACATTTTGAAAGTATATACGTGTAACATCATTGCATACATTTGACATTTTCTATTGTTTGACTTATTTTAAAAGGATCACTGACAGAATATCGACAGTCAAAATTTCGACTTACCAAAATATCGAGGTAAAAATATAGAATGCCAGAATATCGACTTCCTCTCTACAAACAGGTAAGTACAAAAATATCGACTCCAAAATATCGATAGGAAAAAATATAGACAGTCAAAATATCGAATTTTTTAAATATCTTAAAAGTATTTTAAAACGAATATAATAATAAATATAATTAATTTAAACATACTTAAAATACTTAAATAAACTTAAAATTAATAAATAATTAATGTAACTTTAAAAAAAAAAAATTTAAAACATATATATATATACATATTATTAACAAAACATATACAATATTTTTTCCATAGGATAGTGAGAGGGTTAAATTTACTATTCACACTCCAGAGAGCGCAACAGTAGGGAAGCGTTGGATAGCGTAGGGGTAAAAATTACTATTCCCACTCCAGAGAGCGCAACAGTAGGGAAAGCATTGGATAGCGTAAGGTTAAAAATTACTATTCCCACTCCAGTGAGCGCAACAGTAGGGAAAGTGTTGGATAGTGTAGGGGTAAAAATTACTATTCCCACTCCAGTGAGTGCAACAGTAGGGAAAGCGTTGGATAGAGTAGGGGTAAAAATTACTATTCCAACTCCAGAGAGTGTAACAGTAGGGCAAGCGTTGGATAGTGAGAGGGTAAAAATTACTATTCCCACTCCAGAGAGAGCAACAGTAGGGAAAGCGTTGGATAGCGTAGGGGTAAAAATTACTATTCCCACTCCAGAGAGCGCAACAGTAGGGAAAGCGTTGGATAGCGTAGGAGTAAAAATTACTATTCCCACTCCAGTGAGTGCAACAGTAGGGAAAGCGTTGGATAGCGTAGGGATAAAAATTACTATTCCTACTCCAGAGAGTGCAACAGTAGGGAAAGCGTTGGATAGCGTAGGAGTAAAAATTACTATTCCCACTCCAGTGAGTGCAACAGTAGGGATAGCGTTGGATAGCGTAGGGGTAAAAATTACTATTCCAACTCCAGAGAGTGCATCAGTAGGGAAAGCGTTGGATATCGTAGGGGTAAAAATTACTATTCCCACTCCAGTGAGTGCAACAGTAGGGAAAGTGTTGGATAGCGTAGGAGTAAAAATTACTATTCCCACTCCAGTGAGTGCAACAGTAAGGAAAGCGTTGGATAGCGTAGGGATAAAAATTACTATTCCTACTCCAGAGAGTGCAACAATAGGGAAAGCGTTGGATAGCGTAGAGATAAAAACTACTATTCCCACTCCAGTGAGTGCAACAGTAGGGAAAGCGTTGGATAGCGTAGGGGTAAAAATTACTTTTCCAACTCCAGAGAGTGCAACAGTAGAGAAAACGTTGGATAGCGTTGGGGTAAAAATTACTATTCCCACTCCAGTGAGTGCAACAGTAGGGAAAGCCTTGGATAGCGTAGGGGTAAAAATTACTATTCCTAGTCCAGAGAGTGCAACAGTAGGGAAAGCGTTGGATAGCGTAGGGGTAAAAATTACTATTCCAACTCCAGAGAGTGCAACAGTAGGGAAAGCATTGGATAGGGTAGGGGTAAAAATTACTATTCCCACTCCAGTGAGTGCAATAGTAGGGAAGGTAAATAGTTGATATATAAATATAAATCATATAAATATTAATACCAATTACGAAATAATTAAAATATTTTACAATTGTATAAAATATATTAATTAATCAATTAAAATTACAAATAAAAATTAACTAATAATAAAAATTACCTACTAATACTAAATATTTACTAATTACCAATAAATTAATGTACAATATAAAAATAAATAAAAATTAGACACAAACAAATATTTATAAAATGTAATTACTTACAATTAAATTACTTCCCAAGCTATTCCCCTATAAACACACAACCCACTACAGAAAATAATGTAACAAAAGTAACATATTTATCAATTAATCAATTAAAATTAATTCCCAATTATATTTTAATTACTTCCCAATTAATAATTAATTAACAATTAATTCTAAATAAATACCAATAAATAAAATAACATATTTAATCAATTATAATTAAATTACTTCCCACTCTATTCCCCTATAAACCCACCACCCGCTACAGAAAATAAATTACTAAAATTAACATATTTATCAATTAATCAATTAAAATTAATTACCAATCATATTTTAAATAATTACCAATTAATAATTAATTAACAATTAATTCTAAATAAATACCAATAAATAAAATAACATATATTTTTAATTATAATTAAATTACTTCCCACCCTATTCCCCTATAAACCCACAACCCGCTAAAGAAAATAAATTACTAAAATTAACATATTTATCAATTAATCAATTAAAATGAATTACCAATTATATTTGTATTAATTACCAATTAATAATTAATTAACAATGAATTCTAAATGAATAACAATAAATAAAATAACATATTTAATTAATTATAATTAAATTACTTCCCACCCTATTCCAATATAAACCCACAACCCGCTACAGAATTATATTACACAAAAATTAAAAATTAATATTAACTTACCTTAAATTCGATATTTTTGTTGTCTATATTCTGTCTAGTCGATATTATGTCCATTCTATATTTTTGATTCGATATTATGTCCATTCTATTCGATATTAAAATGTTCAAGTTGATATTTTGGTAGTCTATATTATGTCTAGTCGATATTATGTCTATTCTATATTTTTAACTCGATATTATGTCTAGTCGATAATAAAAACTCGATATTTTGACTCTATACCATTTTAAAATGCTAGAAACATGAGGATTGTTGGTAACAAATAATATTTCTATGAGTTTCACAAAGTATCACACATTTAGGATTCATGAATCAAGTTTCAGAAATGACGAGATTTGGATGAGTTTGTTTTAATAAACTACCCATTACTAATGCTCATTCTTGTAACATAACATGGTATGAAAAAACTTCCTGTTGAGATGAAGCAAATACATTTATTATTGCACATTAGTCACTTTAATAATCAGCATCAATTCCATTATTTCTAAAGTATTCCCTTTTTTCAATTCTCTTCGATTTAGTGCAAACAGTCCCGAAGTTAAACGTTTAAAGGGAATTCTATTCCACATTAGTGGACATTCTATGTGAGAAACTAAAATTCAACAGTAAAGACTTTCCTGAATGGTGTTGTTAGGCATAACACCTGTACACATAATGGTGTCACGTAAGAATTATGTGCAAGGCGAACGTTCACTTCTATGTTTCAAATCGTTCTTGTCAGGTTTTTGTCTGATTATCTTTGATGTGTAAAAAGTGGGCAACACCAGAAGTGTGTCTCTATGGCAAGATGTGATGCATACTGGTACCCAGGGTGAAATGTTACATTTTAGCTTTTTCGCCCAAAAATTGTGATTTCGGGCCCGATTCACAGAACTAACTTAAGACAAAATCCTAAACTTACAACTTTTGGTATTCACAGAAGTTAGGATTTTGTCTTAAGTTTGTCTTAGACAGCTCGGCACCTGCACCTAAATGTGAGGACCAGGATCTGGGACAGTTTGCCTCAAGGTTGCGCTGTTTGGTTAATTTAGAGATGACCACAACAACAGTTAAATATTATAGCCTTATAGCCCGCCGTAGCGGGCTATACCGGCCATTAAAGGCCCGCTGAATCATTAAAGGCCCGAGCCGAAGGCGAGGGACTTTAACGAGACTGCAGGACTTTAATTGCCGGTATAGCCCTGCTACAAAGGGCTATAAGGCTATTAAAACATTCTGCCACTAGAGGGCAGAATGTTCAAACAAATTAAACAAAGGGTTCTCAAAGCTCGAGGGGATATAAATTCCCTCGAGCTTCGAGAAGCCTTTGTAGAACATTGGAATGTTGCTCTGCGGGCCTTTACCGGCCCGCAGAAGCAGGAAGCACTCCATTGTCTGCAATGGAGCTCCCAACATTCCAATGTTCTAATAACTCAATATACATAAAAAATGTATATTACCTGCCACCCAAGCCATTCTTATAGCTTTGGGGCCTGAAATAGTCTTAATTGTCACACTTGTAGGAGCATGAATGTTAGTACTTGTGTTGTTACTATCACTGGGGGCGCTGGCAGGGACTCCAGATGAGACACTGGCACTTATTCTTTTGCGAACTAAGCACTGGTGATGTTGTATCACCTGGAAACGGTATACGTTGTAGTGTAGTTAGCGCATGTGCAGAAGGGCGCCGTACCCTCGCCCGTGCAAGCGACACAGTGGCAGTGTAGGCATATTCATGTGAAAGGGCTATTTTGGCTAACCTGGTACACGGCACCCGTATGTACACTGAGAAGGTGCTGTCTGCATCTACTAGTACATAAACAGCGATCCTTGCATCCTTGTACGAAATACAGCCCTTTTACTAATCCCATCTTCCTCACTTGACTAAATGTGTGACCTTTGCAAATCTCATCTTTCTGTTCTCATGGTCTAATATCTCCCACATCTTGGCAACAGATGCAGTCTCATCTCTGTATTGAGAGCTATGTGACACTCGACGTTTACATTCTTACTATAAAGGACATTTCTGACAATTGTTGCCATAGGTACACTTTGAAACACTCACTTGATGGTTGTGCTTGAGCAGGTAAACAGGTTTTGAATTGCTCTGTTTGTCTCTCTACTTTCTTGGGTCCAGTGAACCCCCCCCCGCCCCCCCCCCTCGGACTGACCTGTGATTCAACAGCCCACCACTTGCCACTGTATCCCTGTGAAATGCTTCTCACACATCTCAGGTACAATCCCTTCCGCCAGCCGCCGCGTGCTTCACAGAGCCCCATTCATGCACACGTGAAGGGACGCCTTTGTTCCCTGTGTCAGGCCGGGTGGTTGTGGGCAGGTGGAAGGGCGCCACTGCCACGCGGAGTTAAGTGTCCCCTGCAGGTGCTTAAACCTGATATGTCACTGCTAGGCGTAGGTCCCCTCTGCTGCCCTCAAGCTGCTATCCAGGTGAGGTTTACCTTGGAGTTGGAAATATTCACATTTCGCATATTTTGTGCAGGGCCAGCAGTGAAAGGTTTTCAGTGTTAGTTATCCTGTGTAAGGGCGTGCGCACTTGTAATAGTGAGAGCGTCGGTATATGGGCTGCCCTGTGTGACAGCGGGTGTGCAGTCGGGACGTTGTAGGGATTTTGGGGCCCTGCCCCAAATGTATTTTGGGGGACCCTGTTCGAAACAGCTTTGATTTTATGACCCAGTTTCAGCTCTTTCATGTCCTCTTTGCTCAAACTTTAAATGTGTGTGCGCATCTGATATTCAGAGATAGTGATGTGTGTTTTTGGTATTGTAACACAGCAGCAGCTCAGTAATATTACTGCAAATAATCTCTGCACACTCATTTCTCATATGTGAGGTCCTGAATTGATCTAAAAGAACATTTTCCTATGGATGTTGCATGGAACATAAACACATTTTGTCTGCAAAATGTCTGTAATAGACTCTCACACATTAAAAATAAATGATAGATAAACGCTATTCACAACAATCTGTTCAAACATTATTTAAAGTCACCAAGGTAAGACTCTGCAGAACAAAGCTGGCTGTATCAGGCCCCCCTGCAAGGCTGGGGCCCTGTGCAAGAGCCCACTTTGCCCTGCCTTATAACGTCTCTCTGTGCAGTAGTGTACAGTAACCTGTCTCCTTAAGAGCAGTGCTTGAAATTAAAAAATAGAAGTGCAGATACTCTGTACCAGAATACCTGCTTGTTTCGGAGAAGTGCTGGTACTCTCCAATTAAAGGTATTGCATTTCTTTTGAGGAGTGCCGGTACTCTCCCTCTCAAAATAAAAAAGTGCTGGTATTGCGTATTGGACAGTACCGGCCCATTTAAAGCACTGCCAGGGTACAAGTCCTATAAAAAAGTAGTGGGGGGACTGACAGTATGCAAATGACCTCGTGACGTCACGTGCTAAACGTGTCCCGGTGTCTGAAATTTACACCGGGACACGTTCAGCATATTTCTGTGGGGCCCAGCTTCTTGGCAGGGGTGACGGCGTCCACCCTGTGAAAAGAGTGGGGGGACGCCGTCCACCCGCGTGGACCCCCGACTCGAGCCATGAGCACTGCTTAAGAGTGAGTGTAGGACATGTAGCAAAAAATAGGGGGTCACAGCGAGAACAGCACCATGGTATACATTCTCCCTTTGTAATTTAGAAATTAGTGTGACATAAGCAGTGACTGCGATACTTGTGACTGCGTTACTTACTATTTATTTAACCGTGAGGGTACTCAATTATTATACAGGGTAACCAGGACGAGTTGGGTTTAGGGAGTCTAGGCCTGATTCACAAAGTCAAATAAACACTTTTGTTTGAGTTTATACTTGCTTTAGTAACTTTACTACTTTTTGGCATTTACAAACTACAAGTATAATTTTACTTTAAAAAAAACTACACTTATAGTTAGTAAATACTAAACATTAGTAAAGTTACTACAGCAAGTGTAAACTTACACAAAGGTATAAGTCTACCTTTGGAAATCAGGCCCATTGTTTAACACTGAGGGTGAGGCAGTTTAGGGATATGAAGGGGCTGATTCACAAAGGTGTATTGCACTTTTGAGTAAGTAAGTAAGTTTATTGTTCATGATTAATAAAAAACATTTGAGTAAGTTTACTACTTTACAGTATTCACAAACTGCTCTTTTGTAGTAACCTACACTTTTGTAGTAACTTATACTTTTCGCATTTTGAGCCTAACTTTGGTCCGTGCACCTACCTGCTGCCTCGCTGACCTGGCCTGTTGTTTCTGGGGGGTCGACGCTGTAAGTATCCCTGTCGCTGATTCCTACCACCTCGCGGCCGGAGACTACAGCTCCCAGCGAGCTTTGCGGCCACTTCCGGTTTCCCGGCAACATCGCGCCTGGAGGCGCTACTAAAGTCGAGACGCTCCCTCGGTGGAGCGGGGGGCATTTTGAGCCTAACTTTGGTCCGTGCACCTACCTGCTGCCTCGCTGACCTGGCCTGTTGCTTCTGGGGGGTCGACGCTGTAAGTCTCCCTGCTCGCTGATTCCTACCACCTCGCGGCCGGAGACTATAGCTCCCAGCAAGCTTTGCGGCCACTTCCGGTTTCCCGGCAACATCGCGCCCGGAGGCGCTACTAAAGTGGAGACGCTCCCTCGGTGGAGCGGGGGGCATTTTAGCCTAACTTTGGTCTGTGCACCTACCTGCTGCCCCGCTGACCTGGCCTGTTGCTTCTGGGGGGTCAACGCTGTAAGTCTCCCTGCCGCTGATTCCTACCACCTCGCGGCCGGAGACTACAGCTCCCAGCGAGCTTTGCGGCCACTTCCGGTTTCCCGGCAACATCGCGCCTGGAGGCGCTACTAAAGTCGAGACGCTCCCTCGGTGGAGCGGGGGGCATTTTGAGCCTAACTTTGGTCCGTGCACCTACCTGCTGCCTCGCTGACCTGGCCTGTTGCTTCTGGGGGGTCGACGCTGTAAGTCTCCCTGCTCGCTGATTCCTACCACCTCGCGGCCGGAGACTATAGCTCCCAGCAAGCTTTGCGGCCACTTCCGGTTTCCCGGCAACATCGCGCCCGGAGGCGCTACTAAAGTGGAGACGCTCCCTCGGTGGAGCGGGGGGCATTTTAGCCTAACTTTGGTCTGTGCACCTACCTGCTGCCTCGCTGACCTGGCCTGTTGCTTCTGGGGGGTCAACGCTGTAAGTCTCCCTGCCGCTGATTCCTACCACCTCGCGGCCGGAGACTACAGCTCCCAGCGAGCTTTGTGGTCACTTCCGGTTTCCCGGCAACATCGTGCCCGGAGGCGCTACTAAAGTGGAGACGATCTCTCCACGTCGCGGGACGCGCGCAGACGAGCGCCGGGCTAAGCCCGGGCCAAGGGCGAGCCCTCTGAGGCCTGAAGAGACTGGGCTGGGCCATAGATTTTGGTCCTGTAGTGAAGGACTATTTTTATCTAAGTGAGACTTTATATTTTGATTCTTGCTATCTGTGTAAAGTGCATTGAATGCTTGTAGATTGTTCCATTACACTAGTTTTTACTTTGAGTGTAACAATAAGTTTATGTGATGTCTAGAGGTAAAACAGATAAATCTGCTTCTGGGTTGGGTACCATGGACAACTACTTGGTTAAAAAGGTAAATCAAATTAACAATGACCGAAAGGCCTCTCTAGGTCGGGGGAGCCCTCCATTGTTACAGGAAGAGGTACCTCTCCCAGTGGTGGACACAGCTATGCCCAATAACTTTGATACTAGTGATAGGGATGTTATAACGGCTGTAGCTCAGGTGCACGCAGAGACACATGAAGACCTGCCAGATACCTCTATTGAGGAAATAGAGCAGGCACCGCCAGCACCGAGACCGGTGAGAACCTGTAGAAAATCACAACTGAAACGTGGGGGGAGGCATAACAAAAAAAGAGCTGATACAGCCGAATTAGTCAGTAATGGCTCTGCTACGGGATCCTGTCCATCTGAGGGAAATAATGAGGGTGGTATTAAAATACATCTTGAGCAACTTGCCCTATTGATTAGCACCATAGAAGGAAAAATTGAGGCAAAAATGGTAGAGTTGATAAGACCTCTGACTTTTAAGCTGGATACCTTGGCCTTAGAGGTGGATAGACTATGTGGACTGTTATCAGCACACCTGGCATCAGCCTCGCCTGCCAGACCTAAGGCAGTGGAAATGGGGCAGGGAATCAGGAGAGAGAAGGTACAGTAGACTTGCTGGCAAGTTTCTGCAGCGGAAAACGCTCCACCTGAACCCCCATTAAAAACTGATCTGACTATACAGCCCACAGCAGATTTTGATGGTAGACCAGATCTTAGACAAATAAGGAAAAGTCGCTATATTAATCTTCCACCTGATTGCGCACCCTATGTGGCTGTTTTTACAAATGTCCCAACTATTGATGACCATTCTGCCCAGTCCCATGGGGAATCCCATGAATCATTAAAAAATAAAACAGTTAATAAACTGTGGATTTCCAATCGCATACTCTGACCAAATACTATCAGTCAGAAGGGTGAATTGGATTGGCCCGTCTAGAAAGACAAATAGTGGGGATTGTATTGTTGTTAACTTTAAACATCCCCAACATGTGGCAACAGTTTTATTAAGAGCATCCTCATTAGTGTACAATGTGAACAGTATATGTGTTCGTCCACTTGGATATTTCTACACCCATTTGATTAAAGCCCCGCCTAATCACAGGAAATTTAGGCCACTGATCCAAACTCAGGCTCCGGCTCCGATAGCACCATATCTGCACAATGTTGTTAACCAAAGTAGGAATGGGTTTATTGTGGAAACACAGAATAGATATGATTTGCTCTCAGGCCTTGAGGTGTGTGATTGACGTGAGGAGTTTGAGGGCCAGCGAAATGTAAGATCAGCTGAAGTGGGCCATACAGAGATCACACAGGTGAAAGCGAGTGGCAATAATGTAATCTCTTGGAACATTGCGGGACTGGGTACAAAGATGGCGGATTGTAACTGGATTAGGTACATTAAGCAGTTTCAGATCATTTGTCTGCAGGAGACCTGGTCAGTGGAATGTGACCTCTTTCTCAAAGGGTATAAGGCCTTCTATGTTCCTGCGATAGCATCTAGCAGGGGTAGACCTAAGGGGGGCCTGGTCACGTTCTTTCCAGTCGCACTGTCTTGTAAAATACGTAGAGTTTTAACAGGCAATTCCGGAATTATTGGTTTAGTGTTGATTGGAGATAACTGTTCGGCTGGTTTGGTGAATTTTTATAACGCTGTCAATTCATGTTCAGTATCCAGTCCAATATCAGTACTAAATGCATTTATTAGTACTTCAATGAAGGAATGTCTCCATAACCTTATGATTATGGGCGATTTTAATGTCCATGCTTGCGGCGACCCCCTGCTGAAAAGCATTTCGGATTTGCATTGTGATCGCTCCGAGGGCTTGCATTTGGAATATATGGCGGAGGGGGAAGTTTTTAACGATTTATTGAATGACTTGGATTTATCGCTGATTTTGGCACTGAGGGATCCTTCAAAGTGTTTTGAGATCCCAACTTTTAAGGGTCATGGGAGGGGTACCTTCATTGATAATGTGTTAATTTCTTTGTCAATGCAGTCTTTTGTGGACTCTTTCATTATTGAACATAGTGAATTCAGTGATTATAACCCACTGACTGTACACTTGAAGGGCCCCTGGGTGGCTAAGAAAGGTTGGAATTGTATCACAAGCAGGTTGAGCACAACTGATGGGAGACGGCGCCTTAAATGGTCTATGATTACTCCAGACTTGTTATACAAAAACATCAAGGATAATTGCATAGAGGAAATTGCGAATTGTATTCAAGAAGGGTCAGACCCGTGCCAGGTCCTTAGTGCTTTTCAAAGCCTATCGGACAAGGTGTCTCAGATGATGTTGGTTCCAGTAAAGAACACAGAGATCGGGGGACCAAGATGGTTTAATCATGACTGTTCTAAGGCGGCACGTAATCTAAGGTAAGCTCTGGCAGCTAATCCCAGAAAAAAAGGAGAATGTTCAAAAGTGCCGGAAAGAATACAAATCCGTTATCGCCATGCGCAAGGAATTTTTAAGAGAAGAGGTATGGGGTGAGATTCTTGACCCCTCTATCCTGAAGTGTAGCTCTAGATTCTGGGCAGTAGCAAAGAGACCTTTCCTGGTTCAGGACCCGGGGGATGGTCTGGAATGCTGCATAATAAAAGGAGGAGTGGGAAACACATTTCAAGCAATTGTATTGCTGCACGACGAATGATAATTTTAATCTTTCTCCTTGCAATAGTGGTGATACTATTAGGTTTGATAGAGGCAAGGTTACTGAGGGTATAGTGGGGCTTACAGCCGGGAAAGCTCCTGGTCCTGATGGGATCCCTCCAGACTTATATACTTTTTTAGTAAGTCCAGCAGTTCACATGGCCAACCACTGGTACTGCAACACCCTCCCAAAGAAAATCATGGAGATAGGGAATTGCTACAAAAGTGTAAGTTACTACAAAACGGTAGTTTGTGAGTACCAAAAAGTAGTAAACTTACTAAAAAGTTTAAGTTACATATAAAATGCAGTTTGTAAATAGCACTTTGTAGTACATTTTGTAGTAGTACTGTAGTACTACACAACTTACTACAAAGTGCAGTTTGTGAATCAGGCCCTGCTTGTGTACCTGTGAGGGTGCGCCAATCGTATGTCCGCAGATTATGTAACAGTTGCTTGTTTCGAAAGAGACTATTTGTTATATATTCCTTACCTTAAAATTACCCCCAGGCGTCTGGTTGGACCCGGAGAATTTTTTTCTTAGCAGTACCCCTGCGCGTCGGGAGGTGGTGTTGGTCGACTCGGCGTCCGTCGTTGGCTTCGTGGTCACTGGGATGACGTTGCGGTGTCTACTTAGAAGCCGCCCCTGCGCGCTGACATCAGTTCTTTCTTTTTCTGCGCAAGCCAGCGTAGTTCCGTAGAGAGCTTGCCCCTAGTCACTTTTTGACTAACTCTTTTTCGACTTTTGTTGACATCTTTTTGAGTTTTCGACTCCTGGTGCACAAGGGATGTCCAGCTATCAGCCCGGTTTCAAGCCCTGTACCTACTGGCACATGTTGTTGTCGGTCACTGATCCGCACCTCGTGTGTCTCTGGTGCCTGGAGCGTGACCAGGACTCAAAGTAGTGCTCCGACTGCTGGGCCCCGAACCCAAAGTTTTTGCGGTAGCAGTCCCGAAATCTTTTGAAGGCCCTTTTGAAGGCAGTCCTCTCTGCACCGTTCGAGGTCCTGGTTGAGGGGAAAGTCGCGGGACCGGTCGCGGAGTCACCACCATTCGTCCTCTACGGCTCCTTCTTTGGAGCCCACTGAGATGGCTCTGCGCTTCCCTCCTTTTCCCGGAGCCGGAGCGTCCCCTGCCCAGCTTCGTGCATTTTACGAAGCACTGCACAGCATCTTTGGGCAGCCTGACTCCGCAGATGCACCTTCGGGCCCCATGGACTCGGCTGGGGTTCGGGCCTTCGATGCCGGCATTCTACTACACAGATTTTTGCCGTTGGCCGCATTGAATGCCACGAGATTGAGTCTGGCGTGTCCTGACCCCGGTTTGAGGCAGGAGACACAAGTGGATTTTCCCTGTGGAATATTGTCTAAGACCAAACGACTGAACGTCATTTATGGGCGCTTTCAGTCTCTTTAGAGACACTTATAGTCCTTAGTGGACGAAGCTCACACCCAGACCCTTATGGGTTTGGATTCTCCCAAGCTTTCCGCCGGTTTTGCTGTGCGTGAGAGTACCCATGTCCTGATGAAGCCATAAAGACATCTGGCTGAAACGCGACCGCGACTGCGTCGACACCTTGTCCTTAAGGAGTCCCCATATACCTATAACCTAGTCTAAGTTTCGTTTTTTGCGCCTTGATAAACATATATTTTTTGTGTAGAGAAGTGATAGCTCTGGCGTACATTTTGGGACTTCCCCTTTGAGATGTATATCACTCGAAGTTAGGAGCGGATACTGTGATATGTTTTGTACATTTTCTTATGGTACACTGATGTATAGTAAGATTGTAGTATTTGTAATGTATAGTTTGTATATGTGATTTGTATATATTGTGTATGCTGTATTTTTTCATATGTGTTTGTTCTTGTGCGCCACTCTCTGTTTTCTCGTTTATATGTCTATATGAAATTTTGACGATGAATGTCATGAAATATTTGTAATCAACAGGATAATTAATTATTAACTTTCTGACTGAGGTGCTTCAGCCGGCAGCAGCCTCTTTGGAGCCAGTGAACACTGAATAGGATGTAGATCTTTCCGGTTCTTGGCAGCTCAGAATTGGAACAAACTCCCTTTAAATCTCCGGATGGAGACTTCTGAAGCTAGGTTCAGGAAGATGCTTAAAACCCAGTTGTTCTCAGGCTAAGCATGATGGGCACCTGGAACTGGGCCGCTGCCACTCTCTCTCACCCCAGCGCGGGGACACGCCGAGATGGCGTAACCATGCGCTCTATAGATTCCCTTATTATTATTATGTCTCTTGGGCCATTATACACACCCGGTGTGGGATACAGTCGCGCAAGTGCCTCCACAGTGCACGGAGGGGGCCCGGGCCGTGCTCACCCGCATGGTCGCTGAGGGTCGAGACGCAGATAAGTTCACCATTCGGTGTGGGCTGGATACCGCCAACTCGCTGGGTAGGATGGTTTTCAAGTCGGTACCCTTGTGGCGCTATGCCTGGCTGAGATCATCTGGATTCTCAGGGGATGTCCAATCCATACTTTTGGACATGCCCTTTGATGGCCATCACCTGTTTGGTGACAAGGTGGACAACACGCTCGAGCACTTCAAGGACTCTAGGGCCATGGCCAGATCCTTGGGCCTCGCAGCAACTTGTCGCCCCTTTTGCCTTATCGTGGCTACAGAAGGGGTGCCCCACTACGTTCCACTCAGAGTCACAGGGCCGCACAAGCTACGCAGCCTTTGCGTAGCTGGGGAAGTGAGACCCAGCATCGCGGTTCTTGGGGCCAGCGAGTGAGCCAGTCCACCAATGCCTCCTCTGCAGCAGCCTCCAAACCTTCCTAGTCCAACCTTTCAGGGCCACCAGTTGCCAGTGGGAGGCAGGATCCGCCATCACCCCACCCCACTGGCACATTATCTCATCAGACAGGTGGGTTTTGCAGATAGTCCTTCTAGACTCCTCCTCCCTCCATGCCACCAACACTCCATCGCATGTCGGAGGATCATTTGGCCCTTCTCCGCCAGCAATTTACGGCTCTCTTGGCGCCAAGGGTGCTATTGAACGAGTCTCTGTGCCAGAAGGAGGTCGTGATTGCTACCCCACTATTTCCTGGTACCCAAGAAGGACAAAGGCCTGCATCTTATCTTAGACCTCAGGGATGTCAACTGATTCCTCCGGAAGGATAAGTTCAAAATGTTAACCTTGGCTCAGGTCGTGTCTGCCCTTGACCCTGGTGACTGGATGGTAGCATTGGACTTGCAAGATGCTTATTTTCACATCCCCGCCTTGACTGCCCACCTGAGTTACCTACAGTAGGCCACAAGCTTTTTTAGTTTACTGTGCTCCCTTTTGGCCTTAACAGCGCCCCTCGGGTGTTTACGAAAGTGGTGATGGTAGTCGCAGATCATCTGTGCAGATCAGGGTTTCCAGTCTTCCCCTATCTCGACAACTGGCTGTTGAAGGCGGGCTCGCCCCAGGCTGTCGTCTCCCACCTCCAGACTATGGCGGACCTCTTGCATTCTCTGGGATTTACTATCAACATGCCAAAGTCGCACCTGATTCCCTCTCAGAAGCTTCTTTTCATAAGAGAAGTTCTGGATACAGTGCAGTTTCGGGCTTATCCTCCTGAGCAGCGAGTCCAGGATATTTGGACTATGATACAAATGTTTTAGCTTCTTACCTGCTGGTGGATCATGCCGGATGGCGTACGTAGGTGTGGGCGGAAAATCCGTTCCGCTCGCGGATTTTGCGGATTTTCGGGAAATCCGCAATCCGCGAGATTTGCGAATTTCCCGCAAAATCCGCAAATCCGCGAGCAGCGGATTTTGCTCGCGCTGCTCGCACTGTTAGCGTGAGTTCGCGCCCCGCGAATAAGTGCGAAATTGCAGAAATACGATCTTGGCAAAACTGAAAGTAACTACTTACCAGGTTCAAAAGTTCAGGCACATCATTAGTAGCCATTTCCTGTAGGGCTTCCTGAGGGGCCCCTCCAGAGTTCAGTTGCCAGTTGAAACTATTATGTGACCCTGCTCTGAACCTCAGAATAGTTACACATATGCCACAAAGGTCCTGAATTACAGCTAAGGGAGACAAGCAGGAGCCAGGCTGGAAGTTAAAATCCATTAATCAGCCCCTAATTCATTATTGTCAGTTGGGGCAGGGCAGGTGTTGTAACTAATTTTGCAACAATGAAAGCACTTAGCAAGTGCAAAAGATCACTAATCAGGGCGCACTAAGGAAGCAGGTGCCAGCTAAAAAAATATTCTGTGACACATTAATCAGCCCCAAATTAATTCAGGTCACTTGAGGCAGGGAAGGTGTGCTTTGCTTTGCCGAAAATAATGTACACTGGACAACCAGAGGGTGTAGTGATGAAACAGAGGGTGGCATGGGTGGGCCAGAGGGTGGCATGAGTAGTCAGAGAGTGGCAGTGGTGACAGAGAGTGGCAGTGATGAAGAAGAGTGTCCCAAACAGGCTGGACACGTAGAAACAACAAGTTCGCAAAACTTGCGACCCGACAGGTAAGTTCGCAAATTGCGAAATTGTAAAAACCCTCGCGAACTGGCAGAAACACGGGCGAACACAAAAAAAAAAAAAATCCGCAAATTCGCGGGAATTCGCGGATTTTGCGGATTGCGAATCCGCAAATCCGCAAAATTCGCGGATTGCCAATCCGCAAAATCCGCTCATGCTTAGGCGTACGCAGACTCTGCTGTGGGACCTGAAGTACCAGTGGGCGCAGCATCAGGGAAATCTTTCCAATATTGCCAGATCTCAGAGGGGACTGCAATTCCGTTGCAGTGGGGGCTCACAAACCGGGTTGGGTCAACAGCAGATCCCTCTCCCTTCCCCAAACAGAGTTCTCAGTGTTGATGGATGTGTCCCTCCTGTGATGGGCGCCCACATGGGAGAGGCGGAGTTCAGGCTCCACATCAACCCTCTTGAGATCCGTGCGATTTGTCTTGCACTGAATGCATTCCTTCCTTCTATCAAAGGAATAGTAGTGCAGGTGTTCACGGACATCACCACCGCCATGTGGTACTGCAACAAACAGGGAGGGGTGGGGTTGTGGATCCTATGGGCACGATTCACAGAACTAACTTAAGACAAAATCCTAAACTTATTACCATTTTGGTATTCACAGAAGGCACTTACTCATTTTGGTATTCACAGAAGGCATTTACTCATTTCGTAGTAGTAAAGTTAGGAATCCTAACTTTAGGACTCCTAAATGCCTTCTGTGAATACCAGAAGTCTTAAAATTAGGATTTTTCTAACTTTACTACCACTAAAATGAGAAAAATCCCAATTTTAAGACTTTTGGTATTCACAGAAGGCATTTAGGAGTCCTGAAGTTAGGATTCCTAACTTTACTACTACTAAACTGAGAAAAATCCTAATTTTAAGACTAAAGTTAGGACTCCTAACTTCTGTGAATACCGAAATGAGTAAGTGCCTTCTGTGAATACCAACATGAGTAAGGGCCTTCTGTGAATACTAAAATGGTAGTAAGTTTAGGATTTTGTCTTAAGTTAGTTCTGTGAATCAGGCCCTCTGTCAAGAGACTCTTCGCCTTTGGACATGGCTGGAATATCAGGACATGACCCTTAGTTTTTTAACACCTGGCAGGTTCCCTGAACGCCAGGGCAAATGACTCAGCTGCTGGTGCATGATGGATCACGAATGGCGTCTTCACTCGGAGATGGTACAAGGTCTCTTTCGACAGTGGAGAGAGCCTTGGTTAGATCTATTTACCACCGAAGAGAACGAACAATGTCAGCAGTTCTGTGCGTTGGAGTTTCCATGGCGGCACTCGCTCAGCAACGCTTTTCGTCATGAGTGGAACTGCGGCCTCCTGTACGCCTTTCCACCTGTACCACTTCTACCCAGAGTGCTGAAGAAGATCAAGCATGACCGGGCCCAAGTCGTTCTTATGGCTCCGGACTGGGCATGAAGAGGCTGGTACCCTGAGCTCTTGAGCATGGCCATCGATCCTCTGATCAGAGTCCCTCTTCGGGAGGCTCTTCTGTCACAGCAGTGGGGGACAGTTCTCCACCCGAACCTGTCCAGCCTCCACCTCCTTGCGTGGAGATTGGGCGGCAGCAGTTGACAGCTTTCAACCTTCCTCCCGAAGTCTGTCACGTCATCTTGGCAGCCAGACGTCCCTCCACTAACACAGTATACGCCTGTAGATGGAACACATTTGTAGCATGGTGCACAGCAAAGGCTTTGGATCCCCTTTCTGCCCCTCTTTCAGAGGTACTCCTCTTCATTCTTTCCTTGTGCTTAATAGAGGTTAAAAACTGGATGAGTCTAAACCATTTACAACTAAACGGCGCAAAGTCTGAAATAATGACTTTCGGTCAAGCCAGTGTACACTGGTCTCAGGACTGGTGGCCCCCGGAAATGGGGGAATGTCCGGTCCCAAAAGAATCTGTCCGCAACCTTGGAATCCACATGGATAATAAATTATCCATGAAGGACCATGTGAACCACACTGTTGGAACCTGTTTTGGAATCATGCGAAGTCTCCGCAGAGCTTTTAAATGGATACCAAAAGAAGCATGCAAAGTTCTAGTTCAGGGCCTTATTATAAATAGGCTAGATTACTGCAACTCCATTCTGCTTGCCATAAATGAATGCCACATAAAGAGACTGCAAGTTGTTCAGAACACTGCTGCTCGTCTGATTTTAGGACTCCCAAAACGATCCCCCTCCCTTCCTAGCCTGAAAAATCTACACTGGCTGCCCATAAAGAAGAGAGTCATTTTTAAAACCATGTGTCTGGTCCACAAACATATGCATGGCACTGGACCCAAATACTGGAACCAAAAATTGACTTGGTACCAGCCCGGACGAGAACTGAGATCTAGCTATAAGTTCCAACTTACGCCATCTAGAATACAAACAGTCAGGAATGGGGGACGTGCTTTCTCACATATGGCACCTCTCCTATGGAACAAACTTCCTCTGAATATTCGTGCAACGACCGAGCACATGAGTTTCCGAAGATTGTTGAAAACATGGCTCTTCAGCTAGGTCTCTGCCTTTTCGTAAGATCTCTCTCCTTTCTACTCCGGGGCTGTCCGCATGCGCCATGAGACTCCCTCACAGGACGTGATATGTTTTGCGCAATACAAATTTCCAGACTAGACTAGACTAGACTTGGCCCAGCAGGGCTCTGATCTGGGAACTCTTAAGGGCTATCTTTCGGTCATTTCAAACTTTCTTCACCTTCCTGATCAGCCTTCTATTTTCAAGTCCCCGATTGTTAACAGATTTCTGAAGGGCATTACTCATCTCTTTCCTCCTTCTCCTTTGGTAATGCCCCAGTGGGACTTGAATCTTGTCCTCACTTATCTCATGTGTGCTCTCCTTGAGCCATTACATAATTGTCCTCTTTGTCTCCTTATGTTGAAAACTGCTATCTTGCTTGCCATCACCTCTGCTCGCAGGGTGAGTGAGCTTCAGGTTTTATATTCCAAACCTCCCTTTCTTGCTGTCCATACAGACAAAGTGGTTCTTCATACTAGGCCCACTTTTCTGCCCAAAGCTGTTACTTCCCTCCACATAGGACAGACCATCACATTGCCCAACTTCTTCCTGCCTCCGCACCCTTCCAAAGAGGAGGAGAGGCTCCACCGTCTGGACCCAAAACGTGTGCTGTCCTTCTACCTTGACCGCACTAGAGTCTTTCAGATGCACAATCAACTCTTTGTGGGTTATATGGGTGCCAAGAAAGGTTGGGCAGTGCACAAATGTACCATCTCTCAAATGGGTTGTTCTATGCATTAAGATTTGCTATTCTTTGGCTAAAAAGGAACCTCCGGTAGGACTATGTGCCCATTCTACCAGGGTAATGGCAGCCACTACTGCTTTGGGATGTGGAGTTCTGCTGGTTGACATCTGCCAGGCGGCCACGTGGGCATCTTTGCACATGTTTACCAAGCATTACTGCCTGGACATCCAAGTCAGATGAGACGTCTTTTTCAGCCCTTGTGTTCTCCAGGACTTCCAGGTGTGAACTTAGCTTGCAGACCCACCTCCGGGATTGGTATTGCTGTGGTATCTATTCTGAGGTAAGAAATCTATAACTAATAGTCTCTTTAAGATGAACAAGTTACTTACCTTTGGTAATGATGTATCTGTAAGAGACATAGAGTAGTTATAGCTTCCTTACCGCCCCACCCGTCCTCCGCGTTCTGTGAACTGACTTCTAGGGATAGGGACTCCCTTTCAGGGCCCTAGTTTTGTGCACCAGTGGTCAGTGTCTTGCATGGCTCTGTGCTTCTGATGTGGAAAGTCATATCAGAACTGATGTCAGCAATCAGGGGCGGCGTCAAAGTAGACACTGCAACAACATCCCGGCGACCACGACTCAGACGACGGACGCAAAATCGACCAACGCCACCTACCGACGCGCAGGGGTACAGCTGAGAAAGAATTTCTCTGGATCCAGTCTGACGTCTGGGGTAATTCTAAGGTAAGGAATCTATAACTAATATATGTCTCTTACAGATACTTCGTTACCGAAGGTAAGTAACTTGTTCGTTAGATGCATTGATCGTGTAGCACTGAATTACTTCTCTGTTAGGATTACTGATTGTGTGAACTAAATGTGTAATAATGATGATGTTATATTTTGTGAATGTTCAGATGTCTCATTGCTAGGTGTAATACGAATACATTGTTTATTGTACAGTGCTTGACACCATCGTATTTACCAGCTTTAAGTGTTGCAAATAACAGGTGTTTTATTGTTATTCAACATAATTGCATTCAGTATGGACAGGATGAAGTCCTTGGTGGTCCTGCTGGTTTTTGACAAAGTGAAATCCATGTCATATTCCACATGGACCACTGAGCTGTCTTTCGTGGCCCATTGCTAGGTGTAGTGAATATATAACATTGGGGTGTTTCTTGGAAGGCAAACTGGTTACGGAAAAATGAGGGTGTGCCACTTATCATAAGTCAAGACCATGGACCTCTTCTACACTCTATAGTTGCAGGACCTTGTTTAATACCCTCAGTCTAGGTTATATCGTGTTCTTTGGTGTTTAGGCGATGTCCACTGGGCCTTAAATTTCTACTCCTCAACAACTACTTCAACATGCGCACAAGCTGTTCTACGTTCCCCTCTTTGACTAGTTGCTTCAAGACGGACACATAACTCTTTCAGTCTCCTAATCTGTCCCCAATGCCCTTCCTTAATATGTCACTGTGTTATACTTGTGTGACTTTATAACCACTTCATGCTGTGTTGTTCAACTATGACTCTTATGAATCTCCTCATGTACCTCTTGTAAACGTTATCACATAAAATGTAAAGCGCTCTGATACCTTTGGGTCTGGCTAGTGCTATATAAAACTGAAAATAATAACAATTTAACTGTACAACATTGCATTAGCTTTTTTCTACTTAGATGGTAGAGTACTGTCCGTTATGAGGTTCTGGGAACTGGAAGGATTAGTTGAACGTGTGCAGTGTAGGGATGGTTCACAGGATTAATGAAGAAGATGCACCTGGCCTGGCTACCCTTTACCGTGGCCCGTCTGACTTATCTATCTAGGATACATTCAACACTGAGGAGCATGCTAACTACTACAAAGGTATCCGGGGACAACTGTGGCACACCCAATATGATATATTTAGGGCTCTGTATTTTAATAACAAGTTCGTTTAGATACTATTATTCTGTGTAAGGCGTACTGCACCATACTCACACCCTCCTACCAAGGAGTGCAAATAGAGTGGTCAGTGACCTCCACAATCCGATTCATGAAAACAAAGTTGAAAGCACAACAAATGTTATGAACTGGTTGGTACATACATAATATACCCCCCAAAAAAGAAGTAAGAAAATAGAGATTTGTATCTTTAAATACAAATAAATAGTTGTACACCGTATAGTATTCATTTTTAACTGTCATGAATGCATGGTTATCTTCAGCATTGTTTCCTAAATTTCAGTTGTCAGATCATCAAGGTTGAGATAAAGTAAAGCGCACTCTCTGGTGGGAAATGTTGAAGGCAAATAGAGATTTATTGCTCCATAAATCAATATGTGACGCATTTCGACCAGGCATAAAAATAATGGTAGGACTGTACAAGTAAAGTCAACAAGTATAGTATAAACAGTAGTTGCCATCTTGGATTGTAGCAGATGTAATTCATTGTAATACAGCCATATACCCTCCAAATTGTAGCATGTTTGCATACCAAATAATAATGCCCGAATAACTCTAGTTTGTGCATGTTGACGTTACCATGGTAAAAATGTGAGCTTGCAACGGTCATGGTGTTGTAGAGGTACTGCATGGATTGAAGCTGGTAGACAGGAATGTGTTCAAATGTGTGTACAAGCTCACTCCCAGGCGGTGCCCGGTTCCAGATGTACAGCATGGTGCTTGTGAATGAGCACGGGTCATGGTATTGCAGGGGGACTGCGACGGAAGGTACCTGGTGCGCAAAAATAGTTCTAGATGGTGAAGTCAGTCCTTGAGGAATGTAAAACGTGTATTCTGGGTAGACATAGTCGGGCATATTACCAACAACTAGCGATAATTATCGCTATGTTGGTTTAGCGGCGATATTTTTATCGCCGAGCTGCGGAACCTTGCTATTATCAAGGTATATCTCCTAAGCGATAAAAATCGGCCGAAATGCATGAATATCGCTGAAAAGTCAGCGATATTCATGCATTACCGAGATAATGCTCTTAGCCATGTTATCCACCTACTATTGGATAACATGGCTAAGAACTTCTCAAGGGCAGGTGTTAGCTTTTGGAGATATTCGCGCTTAGCGCGAATATCTCCAAAAGTTGGCAATAGGAGATAGCGATGTTAGCGACTGTTTCCAGTTGCTAACATCTTGGCACGCCCACTTTGCATGTCATTAGTGATAAATATCACTGACATGCAAAGCGGGGCCCAAGATGGTCGCTATCTCCTACTAGCTGTCGCTAACTGGTGTTAGCGACAGCTAGGTAATAGGGAGATAATTTTATCTCCGCTTTCTTGGCTTTTAAAGCCAAAAAAGCGGAGATAAACCCCCTTGATAATATGCCCCAGTGTCCTTTGTACCAGTATTTCCACCAGTGACGGGTGCTCCATCTTGCAACTCAGCAAGTGCATCTCAGTCCCTGCTGGGTTAGCACATGCCGTGGGACCCAATGTTCATATATATATGCTTTAATCTAACATCAAATGTTTTTAGCAGGGGGACATTTTTTGTCCTCCCTAATATCATTATTCTCTTTCTTCTTCTTGAACAAAGAATCATGGGCCGATACACGGCATCATAATATAGAACATAGGGATCATGCCTGTAACCGGATTGATAGGTTGCGAGTGCCGATCCGCGGCAAGATCTATACACATTATTCTCGGCTTACCGACTTGTATAATGCAATAATTTGAAATGTTTAAGGTCAGGTGTTATTTAATTTCCTTGACGCATAAATCATTACAAGTGTTTGTTTGATTCGAATAATGAGAGATTTTACTCATCTAAGATGGCGCGCGCTACATAGCAAATTCGCACTAGCGCTTGTTTATTTCCATGAATGTATATGCCATGCTTTAAAACATTGTGTAAACAACACTGACGAAGTAAGCTTTTCCGAATCGCGTCTGTTCATAAGAGAATAAAACTGCTGCTGTAACTGAAGCCCCCCGAGTGCCGTTTTTCTTTTTCTTGGACGTGAAATGATTTGTAATGCGAATATATATATATATATATATATATATATATATATATATATATATATATATATATATATAATACGATTGCCAATGGGGGAGGAGCGGTACCCACGTGACACACTCTTAAGGCAGCAGTAAAGAACTTGGCGATGTTGCACGAGTCTGGTGTTGGGCGCTGAAGAAGGGAATGCCCGAAATGCATTCGCCGCCATTGGACTGTGAGCTTTGAACAATAAAGTCCCTCCAACCTTTCCCCTATGGGTTCCTGCTCTTTTCTTTGAAGGGAGAAGCCTACCATATATATATATATATATATCACGCTCTTGGGGTGTCCAAAGATCCAAAGATCGAGCCGCACTCAAACGTGCGTGTGCCTTCCCCAAAGCATATATATATACACACACATACAGCGGTGTCCAGCGCCTCACCTTACAGGGCAGTATGGAGCCTGGCTGGAACCCTCTTGCCTCCGGGATTACGAACATTGTGCCACAACTTCAGAACTTACAAATACCTACCAAGGTGAATGAACTGTTTTACTGTGGAGCAAGCAGCCGTGTGATGCAAGGATTATACCATTATTAGAACTCCAACTACCAGCATGCAAACGGCAACCACGCCCCAGGGCGGGGTACATAACTGTTAGCTGGAAAAACGGCATTCTGCCCTCCACTTTCGCCAAAGTCCTGTGATCAAGGGCGCAGGGACGCCCGAAACGCGTAAGGATAAACTCATTGGCATGATGAACATTTGTGCTCTTGCAGTGGTCGTGCTATGTTGCCTGATTGGAGTAAAGAGCCCAACCAAGTGCGTGGCCTCCCAAGTCTGGTGTTTTCTTTGCAATATTGAATTGCGGCCTTCCAGGGTCACGGGAGGCCCCCCGCGCATACAGCGGTGTCCCGCGCCTCACCTTACAGCGCAGTATGGAGCCTGGCTGGAACCCTCTTACCTCCGGGATTACGAACATTGTGCCACAACTTCAGAACTTACAAATACCTACCAAGGTGAATGAACTGTTTTACTGTGGAGCAAGCAGCCGTGTGATGCAAGGATTATATCATTATTAGAACTCCAACTACCAGCATGCAAACGGCAACCACGCCCCAGGGCGGGGTACATAACTGTTAGCTGGAAAAACAGCATTCTGCCCTCCACTTTTGCCAGAGTCCTGTGATCAAGGGCGCAGGGACGCCCGAAACGCGTAAGGATAAACTCTTTGGCATGATGAACATTTGTGCTCTTGCAGTGGTCGTGCTATGTTGCCTGATTGGAGTAAAGAGCCCAACCAAGTGCGTGGCCTCCCAAGTCTGGTGTTTTCTTTGATATATATATATATATATATATATATATATATATATATATATATATATATATATATATATATATATATATATATATATATATATATATATATATCACGCTCTTGGGGTGTCCAAAGATCGAGCCGCACTCAAACGTGCGTGTGCCTTCCCCAAAGCATATATATATACACACACACAAAAGAATGGAGATTCCATATTAATTGCATCAATATGGATAGAGATTAGGGGTTACATGCATCAAAATTGTAATTTGCGAATACCTAATTGCAAATTTCTGTGAATTGCAATTAGGTAAGCGCAATTTACAATGTATGAAACTCAAAGAGTTTCGGATAGCGGTTCCTAGGGGTTCGCAAATCGCTCTAGCTCATTAATGTTAATTAGGTATATCGCAAGTTGCAACCCCTTAGGAATCAAAAAACTCACAGGGCTGGTGGCCTGATGAGGTCAGCAGACCACCATGTCCGTGATTTGCTTTTGGAAGACCGGTTCAGCAATTAACAACAGCCTGGTCACCCCCTACCACCCTAACAGGAATCTGCGGTCCACGGGTGCCTTTCTGGCAGTTGTTCCTAGAGTGAAGAGAGCTAGGTCGGGGGGCAGGCTGTTCTCGCTGAACGCCGCCAAGCTCTGGAATGCCCTCCCCCTCACTCTTCGATCTACACCCGACCTGCTCTCATTCCGTAAGAAGCTGAAAACAGCCTTATTTGCCAAATCCCTCTAAGTTCCTGCACCCTCGGCCCTGTCAGATCTCTGTTTAATCTCAGCGCTTGGACGCCTCTGGGCAGCAATCGCGCTCAACAAATTGATAATAATAATAATAATAAATAAAGCAACCTTTTTTTTGGAAAGCAGCCTGTTTTCCATAAAGGAAAACGAGATGCTTTACAAAAAAAGTCAAATGAAAAGTTTTCTTTTCATTTTTTAAGAGTAAGCAGTGGTCCATGGGACCGCTGCCTGCTCTTAAAAAAACGCTGTAAGAAATGGGAAGGGGGTCCCTTGGGGACCCCCTTCCCATTTGCGAATGGGTTACCACCTACTTAAAGTAGGTGGTAAGATACGAATGTTTCACGACAGAATTTCGGTCACAAAACATTCCTACATACCGATGCAATTCGGTATTAGAAAGGGACGCTGTAAAGTCACTCCACAAGGAAAGGTATTTAAGATGATTTATTGAAAGAAGGCAGGAGCAAGGTAGGACACAGCCTACACAAGTCTTCTTCCACGTGAACTGTCCTCCCAGCAAGGAATCTAGTACCTTGCTTAGGAAGCTCGAGGAAGAAGAAGATTAAGAATAAGCAATTCCAAATGTAATAAAGAACATGACACATCTTCCCTCTTTAAGGAAAAAAAAACCAAAATAAAATAAAATCAAAACAAAAAAAACAACAAAATCAGCAAATAAAATCCTCCAACCATTTGGGTTTGGAGACTACACGTTTCTATGAAACAATATCAACTGGTGTTCTCAATAGGTCCACACTGACTATTACTAGTAATGACAACATTTCTGTTGACAGGTGTAGAAGATAAGCTATCCCCAGAATTCACAACAGAACTACTAAACTAGGTATTGTTTCATTATTAGTAGCTATACCAGATGATTCAGTACCAATAGTTGTTTCAGATGTAACAACATCACCTCGCCCTTCTCAACAATTTCATCAAAATTCCCCAAATTCTTGCGAGAAGATGAAGAAGAGGGACCAGCCAAATCATTTTTCCCTTTGTAAATGGCAATCCTAATATTCCAGACCTTGCCGTCACTTAAAAGAACAGCATTTCGTAAAACTTTTTTAACCATCAGGGGTTTAGAAAAGTGAGATTCACCCTTGAGTCTCTTCCAAGGTTTTTTAATTATGACCCACATCCCTGCCTTAAAACTACAGAACTTCCCCCAAATTTATTATCAAAAGTACATTTATATTGTAAATGTTTTTCCAGCACGTTATTCTTAACAGAGTTCATGCAAATATCAAGACAAGAACTCTTATGCAGCCAATCCGGATTACACTTTATCCTAGCAGTACGGCCTCTCATGATTTCAAAAGGGGACATTTTCAATGCATCATGCATATTAGTTCCATAAGTCCAAACCGCTTTGTACATTTGAAGTTCCCAATCTTCCCCCTTCATTCCTGCAATTTGAATAGCATTTTTGAGAACTTTATTGAATCTCTCACACATGCCATTACCACTAGGGTTATATAACGAAGTGGTCCTATGTGTCAAACCTACTCTCTCAAAATAAGATTTAGATAATTTAGATACAAATTGTACACCATTATCGCTGATTACTTGAACTGGAAGACCTTCTTCAATGAAGACATTATCCGTAAATTGTAACACAGCAACTAGTCAATCTTTTCAACAGTGGTAATACTTGGCCATCTAGAGAAGACATCAATCATGGATATTATATATTTAGAATTGACCCCAATAGGACCCATGATGTCTATAGCAGCCGTGTGCCAAGGACCATCAGGAATGATAGGTTCACAAATGTCCAGTCTTAATGTCTTAAGAGCTTTATCTGAATTGGCACAAACCACACATTCACGCACAATTCTTTCAGCACTTATATCAATGCCCGGCCACCAGTACCATTTTTTGACATTTTGTTTGTTTTTCACTATACCACAATGATCTTCATGACACAATTTTAAAATGGAATTCCTTAGAGATGTAGGAGGAATAGCTTTGTCTCCCTGAAAAATAGTGTCATCCACAACTGAAAGCTCATCTCTCACCTCCCAAAATGATTTAAAATCAGGGGTTACGTTAGATTTTTCTGGCCAGCCTTTGCAAATGAAAGATTTGAGCGACATTAAAATACTCTCCTTTAAATACTCCTCACTCCACTTTTCCTTCTCAATACAAAAATCATGAATCAAAGCAACTTGTAAAGAGCCCCGTTCATTCACATTGCATTCTTGTAACTCAGAAGGCATACGGGACAAGAAATCTGCTAAAACATTACTCTTGCCCGTAACATATTCAATTTTATAAATGAACTCTTGTAGACGCATGGAAATTCTGGCTATCCTAGCTGAAGCTTTAAATAGTCCTTCAGTAGTCAGAAGTTTTACTAGGGGTTTATAATCGGATCTGACTGTGCACTCCTTGCCTCAGACAAAACTTCTGAAATGTTCCAAAGCCCAAACTACCGCTAAAGTTTCATTCTCTTTAACTGGAAATTTACATTCTGGAGCAGAAAGTGCCCTAGAAGCGTAGGCGATTATACACTCCTTGCCGCACTCATCAATTTGAGACAGGACACCGCCTAAACCCTTATTGCTCGCATCAACTGTAATTATAGATTTCCAACCCACATCAAAAGGACACAAAACAGGAGCATGAATAATGGCCTGCTTCATTTCATTGAATTCATTTTCACACTCTTCAGACCAGGAAAATCTAATGTTGCTTTTGAAAAGTTGTCTGATATCGTACACTTTGCTGGAAAAACCCTTGAGTAAAATTCTACCATCCCAAGGAATGATCTTGATGAGGAGCATCTTTTATAGCCTCCAATAACTTAGGTTTGGTTGCAACACCATCTGCACATAAAACATGACCAAGATGTGTTACGGATTTTACGGCAAATTTACATTTTGTATGCTCAACCGTCAAACCCTTCTCCTCTAAAACACTTAACACCTCATTCAAAACAGTATCATGCTCTGTGCTATCTTTCCCAAAAATGAGGATGTCATCTTGGAAAAATCTCACTTTGGGATGCTTGCCAAAGAATTGATGCATTATCCGCTGAAAAATGGCAGCGGCAGATGTCAACCCGAATGAATAAAATAATTTGTTTGAATAAAAATCTTTACTGTATAGTTAGTTAAAATCGTTACAATATTCCAAAACATAAAATACATTTCCTTCACATGCTATAATACATTAGATGTAAGTTATTGATACCACATTTTAAAAACATGTTTTATTTCTTTCTTATAAAACCATGTCCAACTTACTGAGTTATAACTGTAGTCTTATTGTCCTTTCAGTAAATTCTCAAAATGTATTACAAATTTAATTATTTGACAAGTGAATTGTGGATCAGAACCAAGAGTAAATTGCTGAATTATAAGTGTAACCTATATTATCCTTTCAATAAATTCTCAAAATTGGTTACAAACTTAATTTTTCGACAAATGAATTGTAGATCAGCTGAGTCCAAAGCTTTTAGTATTGCTGAGCGGCAGGTACGAATGCCTTTTTCATTAAACTTCCTCCTGAGTAAACTCCGGCGATCGCACTCTAACACCGGGCAGATACATATCAGATGTATAAAATCTTGAACTGCTGCTCCACATAGGTTACAATCCTTAGGACCCGGGGTCCTCCAATCAGGTTGGTCGGCATTTGTGGGCAATTTCCCCATGCGTAGCTTCAAGTACTTTGATTTTAGGCGGGGAGAGAAAGCAAGGCCTAGGTAAGCTGCTGGCTCCAGCCTTGTATACAATTGTAAAACCATCCATCCGTGTGCATGTCATCTTAAGGTTGTTTTATCTTCAATCAACAAGTGCAAGTTGGCTGATTTTTTCACAATCTACTTGAATGATAATACTGGTAGTTTCCTTAGCCAAACATCGGTCATCTTGGTGATTTTCAGAGAGGCATTTAGGTACTTCGCATAGTGCGATTTGGGATTGTTTTGCAAGGCCGCCCAGAGTGCTGAGTTAATTTCTAAGTCGCGATTAAGCCAGATATTATACCAGAATTTGATTGACTCGTACCTTTTATGGAGTATTTGGTGCTGTAACCCATACTCGAGACGTACCTGTGCTGGTGAGGCATCACACGGTAAGCAAAATACTCGCTTATACACTCGCGTTTGAATTTTATCTAATATTGGTGCACTTGTTCCATGATGAACCACATTTCCATAGGCTATCGTTGGAAGTAATGTAGCTTTGATGACTGCCAGAAGAGGGGTAAACAAGGGGCCTTTTAGCTGTTTAGATATACTGCAGAATACATGCAGTAAAGCAGTTCCCTTCTTTTCAGTTGTTTCAAAATGCGTGGTGAATGTAAACCTTCAATCCAGATGTGCCCCCAAATATTTGTAGCTAACAACTACTTCCAGGTTTATTTAGTTGATTGTGAATTTTGACTGTTTGGGGCCACGGTGTGTTATGATCATGACCTTTTTTTTTTTACTGTTTATTTCTATCAGGTTCACTTTGGAGAAATCAGCTAGCTCATGGATTAGGCATTGCAATACTATTCTTGTCTGACTGAGAAGAACAGCGTCATCTACATAGGATAGGTGTGTTAAGGGCAATGTGCCTAGCCGTGGCGGATGTGCATTGACCCTGTCTAGCCTTGGTGTCAAATCAGCCATGAATAGATTGAACAGGTGCAGGGCCAGGACACAGCCTTGCTTTAACCCTTCGTTGGTTGGAATCTTCCTTGTGAGCCTTTGGCCATTGTCGATCTTAACCTGCATCCAGGTATTAGTGTAAAGGTCCATGATTGGATTTAAAACCGTGTCAGGCAAGCCCTGTTCTTTTAATTCAGCCCATAGTGTATGTCGGCTGACACGGTCAAAGGCCGCCTTAAAGTCAACAAAACATAGATGAAGTGCTTGTCGCTGTAGTAGACTTGTTTCTGCAATTAGGCTTATTGTTAAGACATTTGAGATTGTGCCTGTGCCGCGCCGAAATCCTGACTGATTTGTGGGGATTTTGTTATTCTCATCGGACCAATTTACAAGGTCGGTTTGAATCAACGAAGCGTAATATTTGGCCTCCGCATCTATCAGCGTGATCAGGCGATAGTTTGCTGGATCCGTACGATCCCCGCCCTTGTATATAGGATTGATAATTGCGCCTCTCCACCTTTCCGGAATGCGATGGTAATGTTGATTGTCTGTAACAGACTGCTAAGCTTGCGGGCCCAATAGTGAGGGTCTTGCTTGTAAATAGCCTGTTGGACGCTGTTCGGTCCTGGTGCACTATCAAGCCGACTTTTCCTTATGATTTGCAAGACTTCTACTTCAGTGCGGGCAGGGGTAATTTGAAGCTAATCTTCATTTTTCTTTTCATGCACGGTAGTTGTGGCTGATGGAGACTGTTCCAAGTTGTTTGTGGAATGTGAGGCGGTTAAAAGCTGTAACTCTTCGTTTTTACTTTCATACGCGGAGGTTGCACCTAGTGGCAGCTGTTCCATGTTGTTTATAGAGAATGTGACAATTAGATGCTGTACCCATGCGTTCTCCGGGATGCACGTCGTGCTTATGATGTTTGCGGTTCTGTTCATTGAGTTCACCTGAGCCTAGAATGCTCTGGGGTCAGATTTTTTTGCATTATGAACTATTTTCATCCAGAAGTTGTTCTCCTCGTTGTTTTTGTCAATCCAAATTTGTTTCTTGTATTGTTTCTTTAAGGAACGTACTTCTTCCCATACTTTCGACTGTGGGTTATGATTTTGAGCTTTCCTGAGGGTCTTTCTCAGGCGCCTTCTTAAGCTTCGGGATACCGGATTAAGATGGCTGTTGTTATCTCCGTTATATGTCATTTTAGTGGACACCCCTGCTTTGGGTAGCTTTGTCAAGAAGGTTATCCATGTTTCTATGGTCATTTGGTTTTCTGACTCAAGCGTTAACATTAAGGGCCAGATGTAGGAGACCAAATACCGGTCGGTAACGGCCGATTTCGGCCGTTACCGACCGGTATTTGGGTTTTGTAATGTAGGGGGCCTTTGATTTACAGAATCGGTAAATATACCGATTCGGTAAATTTACAGAATCGGTCAAACACCGAATCGGTAAATTTACCGATTCTGTAAATCAATATGTAGGTGGCACAGTAAACAGTGCCACAGGCCCTTAAGAATTCGTTATTTACCACCCAATACTATTGGGTGGTAAATAACGAATTCCTGTGTACATGCAGAAGTGTGGCTCACTGGTTAGAGCAGGCAGACCCTGAAGCAGAGGTCAGACCTGGGACCAGGGTTCGATTCCCGACGCGGCAGGGTGTTGAGCTCAAATGTCCACGGACTCGATAATTCTCGCTTCGGTGCCTGACCTAATCATGGGTTAACACTATGCAACTCTGAGCATTAAGCTTGCTTAATCTCCACAACGGCCCCCCGGCGGCGGGATGCCTGGCTTTCACCTTGGGGATGCCCTATAGGGGCTATCTCACAGGGAAAAACCAGGATGGGTTCCCAAGGCAAGCGCGGAGATACCCCTTTGGGGGTCGATTCTGGCGCTATATAAGAAATGCAATAATAATAATAATGCACATCTGTGCATGTACACCTGTGCCATGTGGCACACATACCTGCCCTAAACGCATGTATGTGTGTCACACGGCACACAAGCCAGAAACAGGGGTGCAACAGGGTGTCAATGTGACACCCTGTCCCCCTTGGCAATTCGGTATTTTTACCGAATTGGTAATTACCGAATCGGTATTTGCCATTGATTCCTATGGGCTTCAAGGCCCATAGGAATCAATGGCAAATACCGATTCGGTAATTACTGATTCGGTAAATACCGAATCCTACCGAATCGGTATTTGTTACCGAATAATTACCTACATCAGAGTTACTGATTCATGAATACCGAATCGGTAAAATTCGGTATTTATGAATCGGTAAATCTGATTTACCTACATCTAGCCCCAAGTTTTTAGCATTTTGAGATATCTGTGGTAATGTGGTACATGTCCACCTTAAACGTTTCAAATTCATTGTTAATGTTGCCCCTTCTATTATTGGCGCTTCTTGATGTTTTAATGGTGTTATTTTTAGTTCAATATGCTGGGCCGAATGATCACTATCATTTGATTTGAAACCTCTTGATTAGCCCTAGAAGGGGGAGAGTGACTATTGTATAGTCCAGGATTGAGCTTGAACTGGGACCAATATACGTGCAGTTAGCGGGTCTATCCTGTTTTATTCTCCCGTTTAGTGCACGCATACCTAGCTGTTCGAGGTCCCGTATACGTTGCCGGACCACTTTGTCATTGCGAGGTTCTACCGGAAACAGCTGCGTTTCTACCGCCCAGATTTCGTTTTCTGTGATGATGTTTTCTTCCTCTTCTTGGGGGTGTAATAGATTTGCATTGAAATCTCCTGTAAGGATTATTTCCCAAGTTGGCTGTTCGAATCGAAATTCGGCAATAACGTCAGTAACTTTTTTGAAGAGCTCTTTTTTTATCTTAGATTTTGGGTGTGCGTAGATATTAATAAGTTAGATGGTGCATACCCCTGAGGATGGTCCCATTTCCATTTTTATTATTTGCATAGCTGGGGTCATTGACATCAACTGTGAAGACTTTTTAGTGCTGTAGAGATGTAAACTGCAAGGCCCCCCTTAGCTCGTCCATATTGCTGAGTTTGTGTTGCATTTACATGATGGCCTATCCTACCTGGGACTTCGACTGGGGCTGTTAGCCACGTTTCTTGGAGTATGATTATTTCGTGTCTGTCCCAGGACTCTGTCTTTCCTTTATCTTGTAGGATACCGTTTGCTCCATTGATGTTCCAGGATAGAATTTTTATGGAGGCAGGGTCTGTTTTGCCAACTATACTATAATTTCATTCCTCCCTCCTGATTCCTGATCCAGTATTTGTTCTGCACTGATGCTCTGTTTTTGTGCTTTCTACCCCTTTTGGCACCTCGCAACACCGAGTGAACAGTACATTTTTTTGTTAAGGTTTTTCCTTGGGAGACACTCAACATTAGGAATGGAGAGGGGTAACGTTGTATTACCTCTTTGGTGACTGAGATTCACCAATCCTCGAATTTGATGGTTTCTTGTAGAATGGCTTTGACTATTTCATGGTTCCTCCATGTTACTAGGGTGCCTTCATTTCCTGTATTGTTCCAAGGTTAACAAATTCTATTGCTATTAGATCGGCAGACGTTAAATGTTGTAGTGTTGAAATTTCTGCCATTAATCGTAAGTGCACCTTGTGACTGATAATTTGGGGTGAACAGAATCCTTCTTGTTATGTTCAATGTGTTCTCTTTTTTTTGCATGCGAGAAGGTGATGCCTGCTCGTTAGTCTGGTTTCTCCTTAACTCTTTGTAGTCCTTGTCATTTATATTGTTACACTGACTTTTTGCACTATTCATATTATGGTCCTTCCTGGTATTTTCTAGAGGCTGGTTTACTTTCGTAAAACTTTCTGATTGCCTCTCTTTGTATTTCTAGTACTACTGTTTCAGCCTTGTTCGTATGAGGTTATCAAATGACCTGGCCTTAGGGTTTTTTCCTTTTCAGCTTTTCTGTTGGTATGTACATCATCACACTCCATGTTTATGTTGACCAATAGCAAATCTTGCGTGCTCTTGTCTACCTTCACAATAACTTGCCTGGCTTGTTTGGTATGGGCTTTGCTAGAGTTAGGTCTGGGATTTATCTGTGAGAGGTCATTTTCTTCAGGGCTGATGGTCTTTTGCTGAGCAGGACTTACTATTCTTTTTGGGTTATTGATTCTATTTATCATTTCCCTTGAGGATCCTTGTCTGCACACCCCTGGTTTTAGGTCTTTATTAGTATTTCTATCTGTGGGAACGCCATTATCTTGTGCAATCAGAATCTGTCCATGTTGGAACTGTGTTGACTTGGTGGATTGATTTGTTTTATTTCCAATGCCCTTTAATTGTCCCATTAGGCTCCCCTCTGGTCTGTTTACTATAGATGATTCAGGGTCGCTATTCTCAAAGCTCAAGTTTATACTACTCCCCTTAAATGTATGTATTGTAGATTGATCATAGTTGCTATCCTCGGTGCTCCGAGGTGCCACAACTGGACTATTTACTCGGCACGGCTACCTTCGGTCTGGGCGACACTTCCATGGGAGTGGACTGGTTTTCTACCACTTCACCTGGTTGTTTTTGATGTTTCCTTATGCCATTGGAGAGGTTAAAAATTGGATAATTATATGGGACCTGTTTATTGAATGTTTTGCTGATGTGTAGTCGATTTCTAGCTTTTCTAGCTCGTTTTTTTCTCTTTGTTAAAGCGGGTTGTTGATTGTTTGTTATGCTCGTCTGCTTATGCGTTTGTGGATTTACTTCGATGGTCAGAACGTGACTATATTTAGTCAATTCTAACGATTGGTTGTCTGGTGCTCAGTTCCTCAGTTAATTCTCCTTATTTTGTCTTTTTTACTTTTCGTTGTGGGATGCTCAGTTCTTTTTTTCTTTGGGGCATTTTTTGAAGGGTTTTTCCGGTCATCTTTTCCACTTTGTCTTTTTCATCATTATTTATATGTTTTTGCAGGGTGATGTTATTGATGTTTTTTTCCTCCCATGAGCAGTGTTTACTGTGTGGTACCTTATTTTCAAATTCGCACGTTTGCATTCATAAAGGATGCTTTTGAGTATAGTTGGTAGATCCCTTCGTTTTTCGAGTATAGGGCTACAAGGGCAGATGGAAGGTTGAGCCTGCATTTCATTTAGATCCTGGGGGTTTGCAAGTATATTCGTCATGGTATCAAGTTTATTATTTATATCTGAGATATGTTCAGCGATTAAACTCATAACATTTATTTGAATGTCAAGTTTGTCTGACTGCATATTCAGAGTCTTGATTGATGTTTCTAGTGTTTTCACTAGAACACCATATAGATTTATTAGAGATTCCAGATTGTAATTTGGATCCTGTTTTCCATCTGATGGATATTGAATAAGATTGTTATCTGCCTGGTGGCCCCAGTTGGTGTTACGATTAAGCGGATTTGCTGTACTTTTTTTGTTTTCCACCACGTTCTCCCTATCCATATAAGCCCTTTGTTCCAGGTTTAGTTCATTTTCATGGCGTGTTTTGTTATAGGGCTTCTGTGGATACTTGGTTTGCCTGTTCCGACAAACTTGATATCTCAATTATTGTTTCCTGTCTTACTTTTGGTTCTGACGTCAATTGTTTACTTTGTAGGCCCCCTGCTGGATTTTTTCCCAGTGCGTCATTAGCTAGCGTTGTGATCTTGTTGGATAATTTAGTTTGCTGGGATTTTGTTTCTCATTTTTTCGTAATTTGTATGTTGGATTTAGATGTTGTACTCAATGCTTGTAATATCTCTTTATTATTCAAAATTGATTGAGACTCTATCCATGAGTCACAGAATTCATTCATTTTACTAAATTCTACCTTTTTATGGTGTAGTCTTGACTCTTGTCTTGGTGTGGAATGGTTATTGGGTTTTTCTTTACAGACGACGTCCAATTTGCTTTTAACCTTTCCACCTGGCTCACATCCTGGCTTGCATCCTGAAACCTGGGTATTAGAAGTATGAAAATGGTATACTTCCCCTGGTTGGTCCATGTTAGTGTCACTAATTGATAGTGATGGCAGTGTGGATGTCAATGTTACTCTAGTTTGACTCATGTTCGTAGTGTGGTTCTCCAAAATATTATCGGAAGTACTGACCGAGATATGGTATGGGCTTTTACACTGTGCTCGTTCTTGCTCCTGGCCGCTATCTCCTGGTTTTGCGTGTACTTGCACTTGTATTTGAATTGTGTACTTGTTGTTCCCCCAACTAGGCGACTTATCAACCTCTTGCGGCGTTGGCTTGCTCATGTTTGGCCCTTCTAATCCAATGGTGTGTAGTGTTCCATTCACAGGTTGCGCCGGTATTATAGATGTCAAATTAATTGTTTTATCATCCAACTGGTTGGTTACCTTGCACGGCGTCAGTGGTTTTTGAAGTCCGTTAATCTTTGCTGGCATTGAGTAGATGGCTGCAAATGGGTCTTTTAAAAATGTAAATTTACCAGTTGGGTTAATTGAGCCGAAAATTGAATAGATGGGTGGTATTAATTGGGTTGCGTGGTTTCTTGGTGAATTAGTTGCACTGCTCTGGGGGGAGGCTGTCCCTTTGTTATCATTTTGGCTTTGATTTTCCGTTTCGTGGGTTGTGGTGGGTTCTTTCTTGTCCTACCTGACCTCATTATTCCAATCAATGTTGTCCTCATCTATAATGGTATATGTTGGTGTGTAAATCGTGATGACACGTATAGGAGGATCTTTTTGTGGTGCTATGTTGAAACTTAGCCCAGGATCCTCCTGCACCCAAACCACTGTATGTTCTTGCACCGCACCAAGTTGCACCAATTACACTGATTGGCACCAATTGACCTCGTGTAACCCCTGTATCTTGCGTGCCTGAGCGATAATTAAAAAGTCCATGTTCACGGGTGAGGCACTGAGGGAATTCAGGTGCAGGCGCAGGCAGGCGCGAATAGTGCTAGGGCAGAATCCAAGAGCCGCCACCCACTGCCCGAGGAGCCACTCCACGCTGCTCCACGCATCCCCACCACACCCCCACCAGGTGCCACAGGCAGGGGCAGGTGAAGCCAAAGGGGTGAGTGTCCTCAGGCTAAGATCCAGCTGGCAGCTGCTACACCTGTGCATCTTCACCACGGGACTTTTAGCACCACTTTTTGGCACTTTTGGCACCACGCCCACCACCGCTGCCACCACAGCTGGAGGAGGCGGTTGCTGCTACACCCCTGTGGTGGCAGCCAAAGCATGGCCGCAGCACCCCAGCCGCCGCTTAACTCCGCTCAGCTCGGCCCGCCCGGGTCAAACCGTGGCACAGCACACAACCCACAGTCCCACAACCACCGCCTCACAGCTCCGCAGGTCCTCCGTCAATCCCAGAAGAAGAGATCTCCGTGCAGCCCCTGAGGACTCCGAGCTGATGCTGACGCTGTAGTTGTAAGGACAGAGCGCCGGAACCCTCTGCTCTATGGGTTCCGACGATTAACCGTGCCTGGCATCCCCCTGGCACCCACGGCTCTGTGGGGGCTGCGTGGAAACCGGCGGGGGCCGTGGCTCAGTGGGGCCCCGTCCGCGCGGAAAATCAGCGGTTGCTTCTGGCGTCCTTTTCGCTTGCTTGCTCGCTCGCATGGCATTCTTTTGAATTGAACGCACCCCATAGGTGTAATGAAAGCAGTAAGGTGTCTGCTCTCCTCATCCAGTAAAATCTGATGATATGCTGATGACAAATCAATAGTAGAGAAGAACTTGGCGTCTTTCACTAAAGTCAGCATTTCAATAATTTTAGGCAAAGGAAACTTATCTATGACAATGTTTTCATTAAGATGACGAAGGTCAATACACAAGCGAATTTTACCATTAGACTGTCTGGCAACCACCACTGGTGAAATCCATTCAGAGGATTCAATTGGTTCTATGATATCCTCTTTAACTAGTTTCTCTAATTCTTTTTCTACTTCACCACGTAGCAAAATAGGAATATTTCTAACCTTGTGAATTTTGGGATTAGCATTACTCTTTAAAACTATGCTGTGTATAAAACCTTTGAAACTGCCAATTTTCCCACTGAAAACTTTTTCAAATTTAGTTAACATAGAATTCCCAATTCCACTCGCATCCTCAAACACCATAACAGGGTCAGGACTATTGGGATTCAAAATAATGTCAAGATCTCCTTGATCCTTCCATCCAAGGACAGAGGGTCCTTTTTTAGAAACATATAACTTTCCTAAAGATTCCCTGCCTTTGAACCTAAAGTTCAACGGTCTGAAACCAATCAAATCTATTTTCTCCCCTGAATAACTTTCTGGAGTGTAAATTTTGTTACCTAAATAATTCAAAAACTTCAAATTCCATACATCTTCGCTAATTATAGTATATGGGGACCCAGAGTCTGCATATATGTCAATAGCGATACCACCTATTGACATATTACAAATTGTTTTTTTCCTTACGATTTTGTTCATAGGTTCACTAATATTGAATATAAATAGTTTTTCCTCTTGACTATTATTACAATCATCTTTAACAGAGCAATGCAAAGCTTTCTTAACAACACATTTGTCTTCACTTGAAGTAGAATCATAAATAACTTTAACTTTCTTATTTTTTTTTCTGTTACAAGCTTTGGAATAATGCCCTATCAAACCACAATTTAAAAATGTTTCCTTAATGACAGGGCACAATTTGCTGTTAGCTAAATGGGATTCACTACCACAATGAAAGCATTTAAGGACAACAGCATCTTCTTTAGCCACAACAGATTTGTTTTTAACTTGTGACTTCAGTTTAAAATTCTGTTTGTTTTGAACCTTAGAAACTACTTGATCCGAGGCTTCTTTACTCGAATTTTTAATAGCTTTGGCGCTGCGACCAGAAAGTTCAGCCTTTCTAACAATGGTTAAAACATCCTTAAGGTCTGCATCACCATTGATCCAAAGTCTATCTTGAATCGCTGGGTCATGAGCATGCATAACAACCTGGGGCCAGATGTAGGTCACCAAAGACCGATCGGTAACGGCCGATTTCGGCCGTTACCGACCGGTATTTGGTGATTGAGATGTAGGGGGTCTAAATTTTACAGATTCAGTACATTTACCGATTCGGTAAATTTACCGATTCTGTAAAATACAGATTCGGCAACTTTACCGAATCGGTAAATCTATATGTAGGTGGCACTGCAAACAGTGCCACAGGCCCCTAAGAATTCGTTATTTACCATGTAATACTATTGCATGGTAAATAACAAATTCCTGTGTACATGCACATCTGTGCATGTACACCTGTGCCATGTGGCACACATACCTGCCCTAAGGGCATGTATGTGTGTCAGATGGCACACAAGCCAGAAACAGGGGTGCAACAGGGTGTCAAAGTGACACCCTGTCCCCCTTGGCAATTCGGTATTTTTACCGAATCCGTAATTACCGATTTGGTATTTGCCATTGATTCCTATGGGCTTCAAGGCCCATAGGAATCAATGGCAAATACCGATTCGGTAATTACCGATTCGGTAAATACCGAATCCTACCGAATCGGTATTTGTTACTGAATAATTACCTAAATCAGATTTACCGATTCATGAATACCGAATCGGTAAAATTCGGTATTTATGAATCGGTAAATCTGATTTACATACATCTAGCCCCTGGTCCCTAATAAATTGCTCCTGAAGATGATCAAATTTACAATCTTCAGCAATGTTCTTCAATTCAGCAACGTAAACATCAATAGTCTCACCTGGTTGTTGTTTCCTATGGAAAAAATTATATCTCGTAATGCCTATACAAACTTTAGGAGAAAAATGGTTATCTAAATCTTTTAAAACATCAGAAAATACATTAGCATCACCCCCACCACTAGTTTTGGTAATTTCATCATAGATATTTAACCCGCCAGCACCAATAGAGTGTAGAAAAAGTTTTTTCTTCCTTTCTGGTTTCATTTTACCATCTTCGTCAATAGTCTCAATAAAGTTTAAGAAATAGGCTTTCTATTGAGGCCACTTCATACAAGGTTCTGAGCCTGTTGGCCAAAAAGCTTGTGGGGACTGAATAGAAAAATTCTGTGTACCCATAATGTCAAAATAGAAGAAAAAAAAATACTTTAAGGGTGATCTCAAATTGAGAATAGTAAATAAGTGGTGAAAATATCAGAGACCAATGTGGAGTAGGATTAAATTTGAAGACACCTTCCAGAAAAAGAAAATAAAAAAACGCTGTAAAAATAAAATATAATGTCAACAAAGCAATACGATTGCGGCTTACTTGAGATCTTCTCAAAATATAAGAGAAAATACAAAAGCGGAATAAATCCTCAGCGTGAAGAAACAGTGTTAAATCATTGTCATGGAAACACTTAAAATGGCCGCCGATGGTCTTACATCATTACGTTACGAGACGCGCTTACATCATGTCCTCCAAGCATCATAGGGAGAACGTCGGGACTTGGAATACTGCTGGTTGTCATTGCGCTCCGTTGCTTCGTCGGCAATGACAAGGTAAACTTCAAATGATGTGTTTGCGGTAGGCGAAAGCAATCGAGCCTAAATTCAAACCGCTTTGTAAAAAATATTAAAGTCAAAAAATGAAGTTGAGCTCTCAGTCACAAGACAGGTTTAAAAAGATAAATCCGTTCCTCCCTTCAAGAAACAATTGTTCCGTTCTTCCCTTCAAGAAGTTTTAGAGGTGTTCCCAATATTTTTAAAAAGCAGTACTTACTCCGAGGATGCTTTAATTAGAGTCGGATGATTCTTCACATTAAAAACTGCACATGGCGATGGTATAAACACCAGTAAGCCTTTGCAGTCGAAAGTATTCCAAGGAAGACATTTTTAAACAATCCATAGAAGCAAAAGGGTCTCGAAGTTGTCATTAAAAAGAGAAATTTCCATCAGAAATAAGAATGGGTCCGGTGGTTTTATAGTGTTCATGCAGTTCCCTCATCACCAATTGTAAAGTCACTCCACAAGGAAAGGTATTTAAGACGATTTATTGCAAGAACACAGGAGCAAGGTAGGACGCAGCCTACACAGGTCTTTTTCCACAAGAACTGTCCTCCCAACAAGGAATCTAGAACCTTGCTTAGGAAGCTAGAGGAAGAAGAAGATTAAGAATAAACAAGTCCAAATGTAATAAAGAACATGACAGACGCCTTAAACACCCCCCTTCCTAATAGCGAATCGCAAACCCATTTTGCGATTCAGTAACAGGTTGTTGGCCTGTTTGCAAAGGCAACAATGCTTGATGCATGTGCCCCTAAGACTCTTTTGAATCAATTTGTTTGAACACCATACTAGATGGCATTGGAACCCTTTAGTTTTTTCCAGGAGGGCTAAACAAATATGCCCCTCTGGCTATCAAATATAGGACTGGTTGAGCAATTTATTGTTATTATTAATGCATTTCTACATGTTTTGTGAATGCACTTATTTATGTTAAGTTATGTTTTGCATTTATGTTTACGAATCATGCATAAGATGAGAGGTGATATTCTTTTCAATGCATAACAAATTCGAATAATTTGTGCAATAATGGAAAATGTTTACGAAGGCCATGTTTATTGATTAACATGTCCTTTTTTCAAAGTAAAGTGAATTTAAATCACGCAGCCACCTAATGTTTCGTTGTTATTAGCCACTGATAAGGCATGTTTGTAAAAATATCTTACACATATTCTTCAAATGAGCAGAATAACGGACACCATTACAACAATGTTTACAATTATTTTGCGGCTTGAACCATTAGTGAGTCACCCATAGATTATACATTCTTCACAATGTACACTGTCTCAGAATTTTCATTAAACTTCTGGCCATAAAAATATGTTTCTTATATATCTCCAATTTGTATACAAATTGTCAAAAGCGCTACAAGACACCTCATTAATGTTAGCATGTGCACAGAAAACAACAGGTGAATAATATATTGTAAACACAAACATTAGTTTTTTCACATGTTTTGGCAAAAGGATTGGATTTAAGGTACAACCTATTTCTAACCTATGTCTGCAACTCACACTAGTTGCGCATAGTATCTGTCTTGTTTGAATGAAGTACTGTTTGCACTTTAATTTTGATAGCTGTTAAACTGCACACAATCTAAACATTGCCATTCTGAATCAAACTTGTGTCCAGTACTACAATATTGATATTGTGTAGGTGCTTCCATGTACATACTGTCAATGTATGCTGTAAACTTTTCTGGGCCCTTTCCTTCTCACTTTCTTTTCTAAAATGATTGAGCATTGTATAAGTTAAGTTAAGAAACTTATAAAGAGCGACCGCTAACCATTTGGGGTTTCCCGGCACTTTGTCAACAGGCAAAAGTGCTCCTGGCCCAGCTAACTCAAAACAACCATGTCTTTAATTGTCTGCGAAATGTAGTCAATGAGGTGCAGAATCTCATATGTTTCTGTAAAGCATTCCAGGGATTTGGGCTGAGGTACTAAAAAGAGTAACCACCCATGCAAGTTTGTTTGATCCTGCATAGGGAGATGTTGCTAGAGCACAGGTGACGAGCAGGTGGATGCAGTTTTATCAGGCCAATGATGCTGTGGGAACAACCTCTACCCTTGCTTCGAAAACATAGCAAAGAGCCTTAAATTTGATAAGCTTCTCCACCCTTAGCCAGTGAAGCTCATGGAGAAGAGGAGTAGCAAAGCATGTGTTGGCAGTCTGTAAATCAGTCTGGCAGCCGCATTCTGCACCACTGCATATGTTTTATTGAGACTTTGTCGACCCCTAAATAAAGGATGTTGCCATAATCCAGGCAAAACATAATAAGTGCGTGGAGGACCATTTTTTGAGCAGATATGGGAAGAATCCAGATTAATTTCCAAAGGCATTTCAATGTATCAAAGCCATCTGCAGACACCTTTGCCACCTGAGGCTTCATAGAAAGCTTGGAGTCCACTAAAAAGGCAGGATTCTTAACTTTGGTGGCGGCAACGGGAATATCGCCCAAAGCGTTCGGCCAGTGCTGAGGTTCACACAGGGACTGGTTCTTTCTAAGCACCAGTAGTTCAATTTTTTCTCAGTTCAATTTTGACGAGTTGTTCATCCAAGATTCTACAAGAGTCAAACATGAGTTCAATGACGCTGAGTTGTGGTCCTGATCGGATGATAAAGAAAAGATGATTCGAGTATCAACTGCATAGGAGAATAACATGAGACTACAGCATTCCACCAGGTCGGCCAAGGGGCGAACATAGATGGTGAAAAGTGTTGAGCTTAGGGCCGATCCCCGCAGGACTCTGGAGGTCAATCCATGACACTTGGAAGAGGCGCTGCCCCAGGAGACCTGGAAGGTTCAGTCCTTTAAGATAGAGGATAGTCAAGCAAGTGCCGTACCATGGAGCCCCAGTTGGGCCAGTCTCAGAATGAGTGTATCATGGAGCACAGTATCAAAGCCAGGGCTGAGATCAAGGAGCCACTTCAGGTGTTCTGTGACCCTGAGGAGGGTATACTTGATACTCTACCCAGCTCTGAACCCTGACAGAGAGTGATGTAAAAAACTTTGTGACTCCATAAAAGTGGAAAGTTGTTTACATGCATGCTTTTCTAAGATTTTGGAAAGAATGGGAAGCAGCAAAATAGTGTATAGAGAAATTTAAGAAGCATTAGCTTGGATGATGCCATCAGTGATGTCATCAATCATGCAATTTAACATTTTATGAATCCATACTAATATAATAAAGAGAGAGCCCAAACCTTTGAGGCGGGTAATCTCAGGAACCACAGCACCAATCACAACACCCAATACTGCGTTGGAAAGGGCAGTTGCAGCAGAAGGACATAGGCTATGCAGACGCCCACCATATACATTTAAAAGGTAAAAGAACCGTGCCAGCAAAGTAGTCCCTTGTGGGCGTGTCTGCGTTGTGCTGTGGGCGTGTGGTGGCGGCGTGACAAATGCTGGGGGCGTGTGGTACGTTCCGCCCTTCATGCCATGTCTCATATTGTGTGCTAATCCCACCCTGCTCCCTTTAAATACCCCTGCACCCCATAATCATAACCCACCCTTACTCCTTAAAGTAGCCCTGTACCCCAAAACCCAAGCCTAGCCCTGAACTCTATAAATACCCCTGAACTTCAAACCCCAAACCTACCCCTGAACCCTAAAAATACCCCTGTAACCCAAAAAACCCAAACCTAGCTCTGAACCCTAAAAATACCACTGTAGCCCAAAACTCAAACCTACCCTGAACCCTAAAATACCCCTGTACCCCAAAACCCAAACCTAGCCCTGAACCCTTAAAATACCCCTGTACCCCAAAACCCAAACCTACCCCTGAACCCTAAAAATACTCCTGTACCCCAAAACTCAAACCTAGCCCTGAACCCTAAAAATAACCCTGTACCCCAAAACCCAAACCTAGCCCTGAACCCTAAAAATAACCCTGTACCCCAAAACCCAAACCTACCCCTGAACCCTAAAATATCCCTGTACCCCAAAACCCAAACCTAGCCCTGAACCCTAAAAATACCCCTGTACCCCAAAACCCAAACCTAGCCCTGAACCCTTAAAATACCCCTGTACCCCAAAACCCAAACCTACCCCTGAACCCTAAAAATACCCCTATACCCCAAAACCCAAACCTAGCCCTGAACCCTAAAAATACCCCTGTACCCCAAAACCCATACCTATCCCTAAACCCTAAAACTACCCCTGTACCAATAACCCAAAACTATATCTGAACCCTTAAAATACCCAAACACCCCAAAACATATACCTCAGTACCCCCAAAACATATACCCCTATACCCATACCTACCTTATCCAAACATTTTAAAAAACATGCTTTTAGCATTCATGCATTTACAACGAATTTCGTTGTAAATGTATGCTTGGTAAAAGCATATGAAATGTAATGCCATGCGTTATAATGGCATTTCGGAGTCATGGTACTTTCGTAATGAAAGTATGCGGAGTGATGGTATGCGGAAAGAAAGTTGCAGAATAATGGGTGTTTACCCTCCTACGGTAAGTACATTGGTGGCACGGCGGCCCACATCTCCAGCAACATACTCATATTTTTTCACCACCCATTTGAAAAATGCACAGGTCTCTCTCATTGATGGCCAGCACGACATACACTCTTAGACACACCTCCCGCCACAAGTTCTAGAATTGCGAACTATAGAGCTGGGGAGCTACGTTCGAATCTTGGCATCAGCTCAACATCCTGTGATTCCAGGTAAATTGCCTTGTCTCCCCGTGCCTACCACAAATTAATGTGTTCTTCTGTAATATAAATTGTGCTAATGCCTTGTTGTCGAGTTCGGGCTATATAATATAGCAAGGAAAAATAAAGTAGGGAAACTTGAGTTCACACACTACTGAACGCGCACTCTTAAGTGCATCAGCAGTGCACTGTAAATCGAGCGTTTCACAGGCCTGTCACAGATAAGAAATGCTATCAAAACGAAATCCTACAAAATAATATACTACTGGCCGGCAGCAATTCATACCCGGACAACGTCGGGACGGGCTGCTAGTGGTGTAATATATGAGGTCATAAGCAGAGCATTGTGGGAGGCAAGTTATAGTTAGCTCACTGAAATATAACTGGAAAAGTTTTGTGTTTTTTTGGTTTCTAAATGTTAATTGTTAACTCATTTCAATTCCTCAATATTACATTACTCTAACCTTTGTTTTTTGGGAGAATGCCTATGGCGTTTTAACACAAGCCAAGATCTTATTTCCATACTTCACTATAACAACACTGTAACCTTTGTTTTTGTCTGTCAGTTTGTGGGGATTTTCAATGTTAGGGTAGATGATATTACCATAAATGAATATATTGTGGATGTATGTCGTTACTACGCATGCTTTTACAACGCATGCCTTTACCACGCAGGTTTTACAATGACTTGCGTTGGGGGGCGCTGGATAGTGAATAGTTTAATTTACTATTCCAACTCCAGTCCCCGTGGATAGTAGGGAAGGTTTGGGATAGTAAATTAAACTATTCCCTATCCTACAGCGCCCCCCAGCGCAAGTCGTTGTAACGACTTGCGTTTTAAAAGTTGCGTGGTAAAGGTACTGCGTGGTAAAAGTTGCGTTGTAAACGCTATTCCCCATATATTGTCTATTTAGCCTCTGCTTTTTCCAGTTACTATCAATGGTTTTTGATCATATTTAGCCAACACCTCCCCTGCGGTCAGCCTTTGGCCATTAAAAACACAGAAAAATAAAGATGTGTTATACTAAGCTCCGTGTGTGGTGCCGTCATTGGTGAGTACCCAGGCTGAAGAGGACGCTACACAAGACTGTGCCCCTATCCCTTCCCTCCTGACTTCCATAGTCTGTTGGCGTGCCCCTGCCCCCTCTCTCATGTATTCCATGGTCTGTTTTGCCACCACAGCCATTCCTACCTGTCCTGTACTTAAACATTCTTGTCCGTACCTTCTGCTGCCCTCCTTTGTTCATGTGCATGCCTATACCCCCTCACTCTTCATGGTCTGTTATGCTGCCATTGCCCCTCCTACCTGCCCTGTGTGCTCAGTTTGTAGTCCCTGACCCCTTCCACTGTCCTTCATTGTTGGTGTACATACTCCTTCCCCTTCCTTTTGCCCTCCTTGGTCTATTCAGCTTCTGCTACCCCTGCCCTGTGTGGTTAGCTTGCCGCTTTTGTCACCTCCTTCCTGCCCTCCATTGTCCGAGTCTGTGCCCCTACTTCATCCCTCCTGCCCTCCTCGTTCATTTGTTTTGCCACTGCCCCTTCCTTCTACCCTTCACAATTTATTGTGCTGCCACAGCCTCCTTTGCCTGTCCCGCATAGTTGGCTTGCTGCCCTTGGCCCCCTCTCATCTGCCCTCCATGGTCCTTTGTTCTGCCACTGCTGCTCCTCCAGCACGCCCTGCATTGTCCATTATGTTGTCACTGCCCTTCCTGCCTGCCCTGCGTGGTCAGCTTGCTGCCTGTGCTCCTCTCCCTCCCCCTGCACTCTTTTGTCTGAGTCTGTGCCCCTATCCTCTCTCATCCCCACAGTGTTTTAATGAGCAACTACAGTGTTACAATTCTGTATTTATGACAAAAGTGTGGCACTCCGAAGTGATCTTGATGGAATCAAAACTGTAAAACCTAAAGCATTTCCTTTACAAATAAACAAAATGAGTTCGTTTTTTGTCATAGAAATTATGGTTAGTGTTCTAGAAATCTAAAAGAGGACCTGTTTTCTGAGTTTTCAAATAGCTACAAAGAGCTTTCAAACTAGGTTATAGTCCTATATTCTTTTATCCAATTGATCACTTGATTATTTGTTGCATGAGTCACTTAAGCATTTTCTTAACTGCCATCATTGGGCTATATTTGACCTATATTTGGGAGATATTTGGTCTACGTTTGGGCTCATTGTTCTTGGGTGGCCACACTGGCAGACTTTTTGTCATCAAGCTAGCTCTTTTCTTCATTTACTGCAGTATCCTCTGTAGGAAATGCTTTCAGATTTACAGTGATGATTCAATCATAATGGCTTCCGGTGTGCCACACTCTTTTCATAAAAAAGAATATTAGCACTCTAGTTGTTCACTAGAACAATGAAGGAGGCTGCAGTAGAACACTGGGGAATCAACGGGCAGGCTGCTGCTGTTGGAAGTACGTTTTACTCAATATGCCAGACTTTATTATCACATGGCTGAGGAAGCTAGTAGGAATTTACAGAAACAAAATGCTCTCATGTTAGCTTCTGGGGACCTTCCACAACTTCCATGAGAAAATCGTGTGAGAAATCAGTTTTCTCTCAAACGTGGTTCATCAAATTCCAGCAGGGGATCAGCATTTTACACAGGGTAAAATCAGCGCTGAATACAGTACTATTCCTGAAATTAATATGGTACCCCAACAAATGATTTATATTGTGACTAAACTTTGATGTCACTATATAGGTGTTCCTTTTTATGACCCACAAAAGCAGGCTATCTTTACAATGCAGTTCAGAAGGGACCATGTCCCAGAGTCCTGTAATGGCTGCCACAACATGTTTTCATTTTTATGGCCAGCTAATCAAGGGGAGATCTGGTTGGCACCCCCAACGTTCAATTTGGGGTCAGGGTTTGCTCACCCTGTCCCCTTATATATTTTTAATTTCTTTTAAGGACACAGGACCATATACCTGAGTCCTGCAATGGCTGCCACAACAAATTGTCCAGGCTGTAGCCAATCACTAAGGATTGACCAGTCCATACATGCCAACATTTTGAAACAAGAAACAGGGAGATTTTGAAAAAACAAAATCAGGAGATTTCATTTTTCCTATTGATCTACATTGAAGCAAAGGCAATTTCAGGTGGGAGGCAGCTAAAATGAAGCCCCATTTGTCTTAAACAATTGGGAATCTCCAACTTGAATACACCCACCAAAAATCTGATCTATTGGGTGCCTCACTGATACTCCAAAAATGGCAGCTGGCATTATTTGCCATCATTTTCTTCCCTCTGCTTCAGTTACAGCAAGGAGGAAGATAGTGCTCCCAGTGGCATAGCTGCCACTAGTCGTACGGATAAGACTATTATGGTGGCAGTGACTAAAGTGACAATGGTGTCAGTCCAGTGACCAGGGCCGGACTGGGAACCAAAATTGGCCCTGGCAAAGTGCTCGGCCGCCCCCCACCCTGCCCCCCCGGGGGTTGGGGGTGCTGCCGAGCTCTTTGCCAGGGCCGGTTTTCGGCCGATTTTGTTACAGGGTCGTTTTTGCATCTATGCCGCAAAAACAGACCTGTAACAAAATCGGCCCCCAGGGGCCCAAAACCGGCCCCCACCCATGTGACGCACCGGGGGATTGCCCGGTGCCCGCTACGGCCAGTCCAGGCCTGCCAGTGACCTATTAAGGGAGGCTTTTGTGCCACCATTTTCCAGTTGCTGTACTTCTGTGCAAAACTGGCATCGTTGATGTGGAGGTTGCAGACAGGAAGTCCGGAAAATGCCCCCTTCGTAGTGACTTTTTTATTGTTCGGCCTTAAAAAGTACCCTCAATTATCAGAAATTTTGAGGATTCATATTTTGTTCCTGATGGCAGCAGCACAAACTGACATTCCAATGGACGAAAGGAGCAAGAAAGCTGAGACATAGGTACTGTATCACAACCAATAAGATCCTTATCTTATTGGTGTGTTGTGGAGGTGGTCTTTCTGCTACAGAACTGGGACATTAGTCCATACTCCAGAGTCTATAGCAGGCCCATGAACATGGTCACTTGGTCATCTTAAGAACTTTACCTGTATGTTTAAATAAAGATGCCATGTAATTAAGGTACAAATATTAAAAGTGTAATCTGCTCTGCATAGGGAATATTTTCACCCGAATCTTTCATACCTGCTGGAAAGAAAAGAATAATACAATTAATTGTTAAATTAACAATGTGTGGAAAAGATGCATGAGATCTCTATCAAAAGATTTTGAAGTCAATCATGAGACAATTTAAGAATGGATTTTGAGAACACAAGAGGAATAGAAAATCCTAACTCCTCCTGCGAAGCTCAGGGGGCGGAGTTAAAGAGGCGGGGTAGGAAAGGGGAATGCAGTAAAATTTGACTTTTTGTGCAAAGAGTTGAATTCTGAAGGTGTTAAATGACTTTGTTTACCCAGGGGCTTACAAAAAGGGCCAGAGGTGCCATCCACATGTCTGGGAATAGGTCTGACCAGGTGTTCACTTCTCATGACCAGATAAGGTTGGTCCGTTTAGTCCTGCTATGGAGAGACTATTTCTAAATACCATTCAATATAAAGTGGCTTGAAATTAGAGCTACCATGTGTGTGTCCAGTAGTGTCTGATATAGACCTAACAAATTGTTTCCCTGTCATCATTTCTGATTGACCCCTTGGCCCCACCCATCGAATGAAGTGTAGAAGCCAGGCAGATAGGTCATTTCAGAATATTTAGTTTTTAATGGTCTTCTAAATTATAAAAAGCTATATAACAACCCTTGTCTCTACAGTAAGGGTTGAAGGACCCTTGTCTCTTCAGTAAGGGTTGAAAGAATTTAGAAATACAGATCACCTAAAAGGTTTCAGTTTTTCTAGTCTCAAAACATCTTTAACTTGATTATTAAATGCCCTTATGTACTAACACATTTTCACATAGACACAGAGTAGGTAAACCCCTTTGATACATTAGGCCATACGTTACTATTGCCCCACCATCAGATAATGATGTACACCAATAATGTATGATAGCACTCTCAAGCATATGATCCACTGCTAATACAACATATTCATTTAAACTAGAATGAAATGCTTTGAAGCAAAATCCCACTACAGTGGGGCGTGTATTATTAATGCCCTGCCACATTGTAATTCAACATGAAAGCGCACAGAACAGGTTTTAAAAAGATGTTGTAAATTCACATGGGTAAAGATTGTCAGTTTCAATCGCAGCAAAAGAATAGTTACATTCCCTGTGTCCCCCCAACGAGATGTTCACATTAGAGGCATACACAATAACTTGACCTTGTTTTCTAGCTGACTTAGCTCAGGAAGGACATCGCTTGCATATTGTTCAGCAACAATGAGGCAGGCTACTTGCTGTCAAACCAATGGTTTTCACTCTCAGCCCCAGAGGTGTCGGATCCATGTCAAAAGGTACACGTTGCAACTGCTTTGAAATGCTTGGTTTTAAAATCCAGACCGTAGAATATCGACCTTCAACAATATTGACTTCCAAATATCACCTTACACAATATCAACCAGGTAAGTAATTATGGAGTTAGTAATCTATACTCCCATATGTTTGCTTAATTCAGCTGTATTATGCAAATCGATATTTTGAGTCTATATTGTTGCAGGTCAATATTTTTGTGTTCGATGATTGACATAATGAGTTCTGTTTAGATTCATTGGGATATATTATCAAGCCCCAGCGATAATTATCGCTAAGCGCACTTAGCGCTCGGATAATTATCGCCGGGTAGCGTGGATTTTCATCACTGGGATAGAGTGCTATGAGCAACGCTTATCTCAGAAGTGATAAAAATCCTTGCACTAACTGACAAATGAGAGATTATCGCTGAAAAACCAACGATAATCTCTCGAAGTTTGGCGTTAGCTTGATGATAGGGGCTCACAAACTTAGCCATGATATCCACCTTCCATAGGATATCATGGCTAAGTCAGGAAAATACCAGGTGTAAAAAAAGCAGCGCTAAACGCGGTTAGCGCTGCTTTTTTTTATCACTAACAGGGTTAGCGATATCCTTGATAATAGGAGAAATGTCGCTTAACAACATTTCTTCTATTATTTTTCTCTGGCACGCCCCCTTTGCATCCCATTAGAGATGCAAGGGGAAGCGTAGAGAAAAAGGGTGCTAACATGCAAATTTGCATGTTAGCACCCTGTTGCTGATAAGGAGATAATTTTATCTCCGCTTGCTTGGCTTTTAAAGCCAAAAAAGCAGAGATAAATCCCTTGATAACATGCCCCATTGTTTGTAAATGTAATATGGCAAGGAAGTGGCTATTCTCGACATCACTGACCTAGAGGAAGACATGCTACTCATGAAATTTAACAAACAAGCTTAAAATTACAATTCCTTGCCTGAAAACAAAGGATATCTGGCTAGTTCCCCTTCCATCAATTTTGGAATAATTTTAAGGATCTTCTTATTTGGAAGATGTTTCCCCACACTAAGATATACACAGTTTGCATTTCTACGGTTCACCGCGAGTGGTGAAGGGGTGGCACCGAAGGTTTGGTTCCACAATTTTTAATTTTATATATTTAATGCCAACAATACTTATAGCAAGATGTCAACTTGCATAATATAATGCGTGCAGGAGGAATTGTAAGTCTACTTTCCGCTAAAAGTGCTTACCATGATGATATCGAGGCAATATCTTGCAGTCAACACATGTGCAGTTTTGTTACATTACATTGTACTGTGTTTTCAAGATTGAGAATAACAAAAAAATGCAAGTCAGATAATGCAAAAAATAGGCGTGAGTGATTTTGGGAATGTATCACTAGGCTTGTTATGTGAAAATTCAAGAATTTATACCATTATACCACATCTCCTACCTACATGCCATTCATGGAAAATGTTACTATGAGTGCTCCCGAACAAAGCAAATAGCCAGATCACAAGTAGCAGTTGTTCATGGCACTTGTTATTTTCATTCTAAAATGTAGCACTAAATGACGGATTCAAATAAAAAGCAACAACAACTTTACTGTGCGATTAATTAAAATCCTTTACAAAAGCGGAACAAGAAAATGCAAATAAGAAAAGGTTAAGATAAAATAGATACAATCTAAAAGGGGGGTTAAAATGCAGAGATACTATAATGTAACTGTACATAACTAACTTTGTACAAAAAAACGGTCCGTTTTGAATGAACACATGAAGGATTTGACATGCAGGGGGTATACAAAACTACAGTGGGCATCCTGTTACTAGTATAAGTTAGTGTAGACAACAATGGTATTAAAAGAGCAATGCTGAGCAGTTGCAAGTGCCAGTGGTCCTTGAAACATAATTTATTTAACTGTCAATTCTCGAGCCGATTGTAAGGACATTGCAGCAGCCGCATAAAAGGGACTATGGAGGAGTAAATGTGCCTTAAGGCCTCCCTACATGTTCTTACGCCGAAATGAATGAACATGGGGCCTCATTTATGAGAAATGACGCATCACTGCGTGCAAGCAGCTATGAGTCACTTCTCAGTGCGCACTCCTTGTGACACTCCTGATGCGTCATATTTAATGTATGACGCATCATGTCGCAAGGAGTTACAGATACGTCAGTATTTCTGACGCATCTGTGAGCGCAAAAGTGACGCATTGCTGGAGTGTGTCACAACAGTGACGCAACTCCAGCAATGCGTCCTTTCACACGGGGCAAGCCCCACGTGAAAGGGCCTGCGTCAGTCTTACGCCTGCTGTGAGGCAGGCGCAGGATTTTGACGCAACAGCGTCCTAAAAGTGACGCAGTGAAATCTCATAGATTTCCCTGCGTCACTTCTACGACCCTTCCTTGCGTCAATACGCCCCCCTTGCATACATTATACCTGGCACAGATCTAATGTGGCGCAGGGGTTTACAAAGTGACGCATCTACCTAGATGCTTCACTTTGTAAATATGGCACAACAAGGTGCATTTTACGCCACTGGTGCGTTACAAAAAGTGACGCACCGGCGGCGTAAAAGTGACGCACAGCCTCATAAATGAGGCCCATGGTTCTTAAATACAAATGATGGATTAGCATTTCTCATCATTTTGCTGAAAATTCACATGATTATAGGCAGGTAAATTCCGTGAAATCATATGCCACTAGAAAATCAGGTCAAATATCTAGCCAAAAAAACAAAGTATGAGGGAGTCCCGACACATAATCTATACCCCATTATAATGTGTCCTGTCTGGATCGTCAGTAGGCTAGACAAAGGGAACATCCTAATCCCAGCGAGGGTCCATAGGAGTCCATCTCTGCAGTTCCAGGCTGATTTACTGGCAACCAATGTGATGGGTTGAGCTTTCTGGCTTCCTGAATGCTTTAAGGTAGGTTACCCTTGAAAATACAGAGCCCGGTGTGGGAACTGTCATTTTTTAATCCAGTTTGGCCGCGTCCAAGACAATTAATATGTGGTGCTCATGAGGAATACAAGCTGCAGATGTTACCTGGTTGCCTGTAGAACAACGTGTTAGTCTTCAGCAGAAACACGATGCAGTCAGCCAGGTAAGAGGCAATATCTCAGCACTCCCCAACTGAACGACCACCCTCACTTCATTGTGTCACCAGCTGCTCCACAACTCAACTCTCCTTCTCTTTCAAGGCTCCTTATCCTCTTGGAGATGAGGGAATTCCAGAAATGATGACGTTATGCAACCTCTTAATTACATGCCATGCCATTAGGGGCAACATTTTTTTCTGAGTGCTCAGGAAAAACACAAATAGCCCAAATGTTTGCATATCTTGTGTTTTTATGCTAAAATATAGCTCTAAAAGATACAGAAGTAGATTCAGTGGGACGGCTTTCTCGTACATTGCTCCAAAAGCTTGGAGAGACCTCTCAATACACATTAGATCCTCATCCTCTGTTCTAGAGTTCCTCATAAAGCTAAAGAACTGGGGCCTCATTTATGAGAAATGACGCATCGCTGCGTGAAAGCAGCGATGCGTCACTTCTCAGTGCGCACTCCTTGCGACATTCCTGATGCGTCATATTTAATGTATGACGCATCATGTCGCAAGGAGTTACAGATACGTCAGTATTTCTGACGTATCTGTAAGCGCAAAAGTGACGCATTGCTGGAGTGTGTCACAAAAGTGACGCACCTCCAGCAATGCGTCCTTTCACATGGGGCTTGAGGGCCTGTGTCAGTCTTACGCCTGCTGTGAGGCAGGCGCAAGATTTTGACGCAACAGCGTCCTAAATGTGATGCAGTGAAATCTCATAGATTTCACTGCGTCACTTCTACGACCCTTCCTTGCGTCAATACGCCCCTCTTGCATACATTATACCTGGCGCAGGTATAATGTGGCGCAGGGGTTTACAAAGTGACGCATCTACCTAGATGCGTCATTTTGTAAATATGGCGCAACAAGGCGCATTTTTTACGCCACTGGTGCGTCACAAAAAGTGACGCACAGACGGCGTAAAAGTGACGCACAGCCTCATAAATGAGGCCACCGGCTTTTCGACTTACCCCCACCCTAGGCAAGACACACACACACACACCTGCTGAGTGCCAGGATATACTGGTGGGTGATAGTGAGCTCTACAAATACACATAACATAACAGGAAACCACCTCTAATTGCCACTGATATGTGCCCGTAGATGACTCCAATCACAGGAGAATGTAATTCAAAGGTTGACCTGGGATAGACCCCTGCTTTTTCATCTTGAGTCAAGGTAGGGGCTCAGAGTTTTTCAAAATGCTACACTCAAGAAAATCCCTTTGGAATGATTTTCAGAACTCAAGCCCTTGGTCAGGAAATTGTCTGCTCCCATAGGCCTTCTTCTTTGGATGCTTTCAATCAGGTAGAGTGATAAGAGTTGTTCTTTTGGATAAGCTACAAGCTGCAGGGAAAGTAAGAATAGGACAAGGGATTGAGTATGCCTTGAAAACAAGTTCCAAAAGAGCTGCTGTTTGTCCATGCAAACAGGGAAGTGATATTGAGCACAAGCTGGCACAAAACTCCAGCATCACAAATGTGCATGGCTAGCACCTACACAAGAATAGGTGAGACAGCAGTCTTAGGGCGTGACATAGGGGTGGCACACAATTATTAAAACAATCTTGAAAATTGTCACTTATTTTTAGATATGGTGAAAGTTATATGTCCCCTCGTTCCATTCGCCTGCACCATTAGATATGTGGGCAGCCATCTTTGAATGAAACAATGAATCCAAGGGGATTGCGAGATGCGAAAAGGAGGCCGCACCTTTTCACATTTCGCAACACTGCACTGGAACGAGCTTCCAGTCGAACTCAGGCTGACCAAAGATTACAACATTTTTAGGAAAAAACTTAAAACACACCTATTCCCCAAAGACTGATATTTTACCCATCAATCTCGCAGACCCTACTCATCAATAGTCCGCCCTTAGCGCTGTGATATCTCAAGGGATGAATGTTGCGCTTTATAAATATAAATATAAATAAATATAAAGATGGCTGCCTGTGTGTAAATGCCCATGCATGCATACACTTACCGCAGTAATAATGGAATCAGCTTTTTTCTGATTTTAAGAAAAAACATTCCAAGAATGGCCACCATGTGTGCACATATGGCAGCTATCTTGGAAGAATAAGCATTGGCAAATCTAATAGCTCTGCACGTAGGTGTCATGGGTCCAATTAGTTTTGCTTAGGGTTGCTAAGTGTATTGGGCACAAAGCAAACACAAGGAGATCATGAATGGAGCGCTGAAACTTTTCAGACATTCACCCCCAGTCACAGATCTGGGTTGAATCCATCACAGTTCTTTAGCTCACTTCGCCCCCCCCAGTTCAGACCCAGCCATAGAAACCAGTCATGTCCCTGTTCCTCATGGGAACAGTCCAGCCTGAACTCCCGAACCAGGTCTTCCCTGGACCGGTAACAATCATCTTGGGACCGGTTTCGGGGTGACACCCTCATCAGCGAGGCTAGCTTGAATCCAGTGGCAAAGTGAGCAAGGGACCCATGTCTGGGCATCCCCTGCCAACTTAGGGCGAACAAAGCAAACACATCTCCTTGTGTTTGCCAAGTGTATAGGGCACACCAGTGAAATCCAATATCTATTTTGTCTTGAGTACTGAAGATCATAGCCTGTAGGTATACAGAGGACTACAGGATAAACGAAACAGCCCACCACATATTCCACTGCATTATCTAGAACCATTATCATACATAGATCTGCTATCCCTCACTCATCTTTGCTCCACTGCTTGCTTAAGCGCAGCGACTTATGTCAAGAAAAGATCGCCATGCATAACCCTAAAACAATTCCCACATACACCAAACTCCAATTCAACGCTCTTCCAGCTAACCGCACTCAGGGGCAGATTTACAAGCCCAAAGCGCCAATTTTGCTTCACTTTTCCCATGTTAAAAGTGACGCAAAAGTGGCGCAAGTGGCTTGTAAATCTTCCCCTCAGTGTAGTGTGCAGTCTGCTTTGTCCTTCGACGCCATGTCAGGGGTGTATAGTATTCAGGCAGCATTGAAACACAGCAGCACAAGGTGAGATGATTTACTATGATAGTGTAGACCTAATAAAGCAATGAGAGTGGATCCTCAGTGCTTATTAAAAATGTCACTCCAATCTCATAAATCAGATAAAAATATGAAAACATTGCAGGCTGCAAGGGGATTTTTTTGCACAAATGAGATGCTTTCCTTGGTTGGTTAGTATACTCCAACAAGCTCATCACATGTATTGCAACAATTCACCTGTAGACTATTCTGTAAATATAATATACTTCCTCTACTACTTTTGATCACACCAGTGTTACATTTTTAATGCAGAATTACCACAATATCTGGCTTGGTGTCTTTGGTTTCTTCGGCACTCTCATGCATGATTACTGTTGCTTGCTTGGGCTGTTAATACTTGTAAATAATTTGGGGTTGCTGGTCATTTTTGTCGTCCTTCTTTAAACACAGAAGCATTCCTTTGAAATATAGGATTCTTTTAGAACACGGGATTACACCATGCATACCTTATTTATTAAATGTTTACATTTTTCTGACGCCTACGTTGTACTGTTTCTGCTGTTTCATTATTATTTCTAGCAATGAGTCGTGTCTAATTGGTGGAGGGTTCTGACGTCATCCGTAAGATTAAAAGACTTCAAAAGCTATATTTTGGGAAAGTCTAGAATTAGCTATGACACATTTTCCTGACATTTATTTCAACAAACATGTAAGCCTTACGGTAGTCTTTCATTTATAACAGAGTCTGCCACAGATTTGGAAGTATTGGAAGCCTGGTAGGTGGCATATGTGTTTTTGTTGTCCTCATACATAATATTGGGCATTCTTGAAGGGATTCCTCCGCTCTTCTCATCTGGCTTACTCGTTCCGGACCATGTATTAGGCCAGTAATGATAATGAGATGAGGTTCCCTCAAGTCAGAACTGTTTCCTTAGTCCACTCCTGCTCCCAAGCCATATGTTACTTAGGAGAAAAAAGAACCAACAGTACCCAGGTAAAATCACGGGACCACTTTACTTATTGTGCCAGACCACAAGGGCCAACCATATCTTATACAAGCTTGTAGTGTCACAGGCAATATCTGATTCACTGGTGAAAATTATATGTGACAGGCACTCTGCAAAGGTCGGAGGCTTTGAAGATTTCCATGCTCCGCAAATCTCTCTTCTACCTAAAATGACCACATAAAAAATGAATTTGGATGTTAGATCTTTCAAGCAATAGTCTGTGGTCAGGCCGAAAAAGATTGTCCTAGGGTTAATCTCCACCTGTTGTTGAAGAACATCTTCAACAAACCTTTTTACCTCAGGCCAATAGCTGATAACCTTTGGACAGTCTACAAACATATGGAAGTCATCGGCCGCCAAGTACTTGCATCTATGGCAATGATATACTGACCCTAACGCCTTGGCTAACTTCCCTGAGGTCCAATAAACCCTATAGAGAGTGTAGAGATGATTTCTCTTGAGGGCAGCTGGTTTTACTACTGTCTGCAACAAAGTGAAAGAGTCCCTCCAGAGGTCGTCTGGGTTATGCGTATCGGGGCCAAGACTATTGCCCCAAAGACGCTGAATTTCAGATGCCACCAGACTTTCATCTTCCAACAGGGCCCAATACCAGAAAGAGATTTCTCGCTTCCATCCTCCCTTTCTAGAAATCAAATTAAACCTGACACTCGAATCTTCATGATTCCATGACTGTGATGCCCACCACCCCGACAGTTGGTAATATTTAAATCTGTTGAGCGTGCCACCTGTTATGTTGGAGAGAGATTCCCAACTCATCACCTGTGAATACTTCTGGAGATCACCCCAAAATTGAATGCCTGCAGTTTTAAGGGGCTGAGAGAGATGATCCCTGAGACAAGCAGGAGTGCCAGGAGAGTCCCAGATAGGAGCCTGGTATGTGAAGTACGGTATTTTGAGACTCTTCCTGACATAAATCCAATTTTTTAATGCAGCCCCCAGGACCTTCAGCCTGACTTTTTTGTAAAACTTAGGGTCTCCAAATTTAAAAAGAAAGAACTCCTGTCCTTGAGGAATATCATGGAGTAGAGCCTGAAACAGAAGGCCCAATGAGGACAGAACGTGTTTATTGGCCAATATTCTGAAGTTCTTAAAATGGAACGCGTGGCAATAATTAAGTAAATCTGGTAGGGCTAAACCCCCCCTTTGTAAGTTCCTCCTGAGCTTTTTCCAAGCAATTCTGGGGGATTAGGTGTTCCAGATAAAGGAGCCGATTTTCCCCTGCAATTTTGAGATATCCGAAGCACAAAAAGATAATGGAATACAATTGAATAAAAAAATTAACTTAGGCAAAACAATCATTTTTATTAGGTTTACTCTACCGAATATATTCAGCGGAAGACTTGACCACCGAAGAAGGAGACTGCAAATCTCTTTGGAGACCCTGCTCCAATTGATCTTAGGGATATCCTCTATTTTCTGAGCTAAATGAATGCCCAGATACCTCATACGAGATTTAGCCCCTTGTGTCCCATTGGCCTGATTCCACTCCATGATCTCGGTCTTATCCCTATTTATTCTGTAACCGGAGATTCCCCCGAATACTTCGGCCTGCTCTACCAATCTAGGTATAGACTCTGCTAGATTGGTTATAAACATAAGCAGGTCATCTGCGTAAAGGGCAAATTTTAGCACCAGGTCCGAAATTTTGAAAGGTATAATTAACAGGTCAGTCCTAAGCCAACAAACAAAAGGTTCTATAAAATAAATTAAACAGAAGGGGTGATAGGGGACACCCCTGCCTGGTGCATCAAGAGATATTAACCCAGTCCGAAAGAGCACCGTTAACCAGAATTTTGGCTCGGGGAACAGAATAAAGAGATCTAACACTGGAAACAAAATTGCTAGGGAATCCAAAACCATTTAACGCTTCCCAAAGATATGACCAGCTCACCTGATCAAAAGCCTTGGCGGCATCAATGGCAACTAAAGTTAGCGGGAGTTGTTTATCTGCCGCCACATCGATGGCGCCAATGGCCTGAAAAGTGAGTTTGTTCAGCTGTCTTCCGGGAATGAAGCCCCTTTGGTCTTGATGTATTACAGTTTTAATGGTCTTAGCGGTCCTAGATGCCAATACCCCAGCAAAGATTTTATAATCTATGTTTAAAAGAGAAATGGGTCTGTAAGACTCAGTTTTTAGTGGATCTTTATTGGCTTTGAGAATGAGGGTGACAGTTGCTTCAGACCAAGAACTTGGTATGGGCTCTCCAGCATATATATTTTATTGAAAAGATTTTTTAGGACATGCACAATTATGTCAATTAAAGCAAGGTATACCTCTTTGGGAGGCCATCAGGACCGGGAGCCTTACCTCGGGCCATTTTCTTGAGCTGGGCCTCTACCTCGCCATCTGTAATACTGGAATGTAGAAAAGCTTGATCTGCTTGGGACAACTGAGGAAGATCAATCTGGTTTAGCCAATCCTTTACTTCCTGAACAGTAATATTTAGATCGTCCTTATATAGGTCCTGCATAAATAGTCTAGCTTCCTCCTGAATCTCATCATCATCATGTAAGATGTTTCCTGTGGTCTTTTGAGACAGACTATTTATCTGATTCCTTGCTCTATCCACCCTGGCCTTCCAAGCCAGGAGGGACCCACATCTTTCCCCATACGCAAAGTTTTGGAGTTTGCTGGCGTCCCACCTATCCTTTAAAATCTTATCCAAATTTGCCTGGAATTCTGCCGGAAGGCCCTCAAGCACAGTTTGTAGACTTAGGACTTGGTTCTGAGCATTAGCCGAGGCCCACTGCAGCTCCTGTTCTTTGCTTTTAATCTTCCGGAGCCAATCCTCCTCCTCCTTTCTCTTGGATTTATTTTGTCTGATCATTAGCGAGGTTAACACGCCTCTTAAAAAAGCCTTAAAGGCCTCCCATGCTATCTGATCTTTTTAGTGCCAAGATTGTAGCTAAAGTATTGTTCTGCTTGAGCTATTACTTCAGCTTTTACCGCCTCTTTTAATAGTAGGGATCGATCTAAGGTCCACCTCAACTGGCGTTTTTTTTTTTTTTTAGATTCACTACCAAAGCCACAGCGGAGTGGTCTGAGAGAATAGCAAGAACATAGGAGATTGAAACTACATCTGAAAAAATTATCTGATGAAACAAAAAATAATCTATTCAGGAATGGTGTCTGTATTTTTTACTATAAAAGGAAAAGTCTTTTTTAGAACCATTCTTCACTCTCCATATGTCTATGAGACAAAATTCTTTCATAAGAATGTGATCTGCGAGGAACAGTGTATTTAGCTTTAGAAGTGCGATCCAAAAACTCATCGAAAGCAATATTGAAATCTCCCCCCAAAACAACAGGAGCAAAGGTGGCGAATAAACTTGTCTTTAGCTTAATCATAGCCCCTGGGTTGTCATGATTCGGCCAATAATACACTGCACATACTAGGACTGTGCCATGTATCTAGAGACTGGCCACCAGCCACCTTCCGGATTGGTCTGTTTCAAACTTTTCAACCTTTATCCCGCTATGGCCTCTAATAATAATTGCCACACCCCGGGAACTACCTCTTTGTTGCGAGTACAGGCCTTCCTGGATCCATCTAAACTTACTGAACCCCGTCCTACACTCTTGAGCCTCTAGGTGAGTTTCTTCCAGGAGACAAATATGGGCCTTGCAGTTATAAAGAAATTCGGCCACTCTAGATTTCCTCCTATCTCTCAGGCCATTCACGTTCCAACTTATTATTTTAATACTTGTAGTACTGTCCAATTCATAGAGTATCCAGAAAAGAGAGAAAGAGAGAATAGAAACATACTGCGTACCCAAGCTAGTGATGCAATTTTGTTTACTTTAGTTGTGTCAGGACTAATTTTTTAATTTTGCTTCCCTCCCCCAACCCCCCCCCACCCAACACCCTCCGCCCCCTGAGGAACCCCCTCATATTTCCCTTCGGCGATCATTGTCGCCTACTTTTTACTGTTTCTGCTGTTTCATTATTATTTCTAGCAATGAGTCGTGTCTAATTGGTGTAGGGTTCTGACGTCATCCGTACGATTAAAAGACTTCAAAAGCTATATTTTGGGAAAATCTAGAATTAGCTATGACACATTTTCCTGACGGTTATTTCAACAAACATGTAAGTCCTACGGTAGTCTTTCATTTATCACAGAGTCTGCCACAGATTTAGAAGTAATGGAAGCCTGGCAGGTCGCATATGTGTTTTGTGAAATTTTATCATTTGGCTAGCTGTCGTTTTTTCAATATTAGTTTATCGTGGGTAAAATTAATCTATTTTCTCAATGAAATTGCATTTTTTTATTTGCTTTTGTAAACATATATTTTTTTAATTAATCTATTTTTTTCATGGAATTCTCCATTTGTTTTTTAAGCTTTTGTAAACATAGTGCGTGCCTGGCAGACCCAGCACATCTTTTAGAATTCAGTGTGTCGACCATTGCAAGGCGCTTCCTCCCCCTCCACCCTAGAGCAAGATAGACTGTTAAATTTAGAGACTGCCACCTGGCTGGCAAATATTTCACCCCCTGGAGTGGCTCTGGTGTCCATGGCAGGAGCTGTTTGGAATGTTTGGAAGAGGAAAACAACCAGTCACGGCTCGGGGGAGCGAGTACGGGTGATGGGGTCGTGCTCGGGAGGGTGGGGGGGGGCTCAAAAAATAAAAATAAAAAACTTACCTTGCTGGGTCCCGCGCTGCCTCTGCTCCTGGCCGGGTTCCCCACCCGCGTTTTCCTGCTCTCCTGGCTCCGGCAGGAACAGGAAGCAGGCATCCTCCCTCCCCTCCCCCAAGCCAATCACAATGCTGCAATGGCAGCGTTGTGATTGGTGCGGATGGCGGCTAGCTGGGCGCCTCTGGAGGGCAGAGTGCGCATGACTGGTCTGGTCGGCCCCAGAGAGCCGAACAAAGAGTCAGGGCCCACAGCATTGGGCACGCCACTCCTCCCCGACCCGTCCTCAACCAGGCATACCATTCTGCTTTCTCACAGCACGAGAAGTAGAAACATAAAATGGTATTTAAAATACTATTTTGCGTTTCTGCTTCTATCACTGCGAGAAAGCAGTGGGGCGACGCTCCCCCGCCCTTGAAAAGAACGATGACCGTAGATTCACCGTCCGCCAGAGCAACATGGTGGACCCACCATCGTTTATATTTGTTTCTTAAGCTAGAATCCCAAACAGGGTTCATTTTGGATACATTTTAACCAATATTCCACACAGACTAGTTGACATGGTGAACTATTGGGAATGGTTCTAGAAGGGCTGCCCTGCCATTCCCAGAAGCATTATGCTGACGTAATGGACGTTCCAATAAATCGACTCCATGGTCAAGAAATCTATATTCGGCCTCCCTCTGAATGAGGCGGGGAGCCAAGTGGGCAGCATTCGGGGCATCCACCTGTTTTTATCGCACTTCTCTAAATCAGGCCGTAAGCTGCACAAACCAATGCTCTTGATTACCACTACCCACTCTCCCCCAATGTAAATTGTGAACTTTATCACTGCTGGTATTTTATCCTACAGAAATACTGTGGTAGAGCTTTATAAAGTACAGTTTAAAGACCCTCATCCTGTTTGGGCTTCAATGGCTTGATACAAAGCTATTTGAGCAAGAAATGTAACTATTACTGGAAAAGCCAATAGGTGTGACATTTACTGCCACCATTTTGGCTTTGCCAGTTATCCTATTTTCTCATAGTTTTTGTAAAACGTTATTGTTGTGGGAGCGGCTGGTCCGTCACCAACATAAAAATCTTTTTTTTTGTCTCAAACATCACACATTGCCAATGTAGTTGCTTACGCTTAAGGACACTATTTTTTTAAAGGATGTGCTCCTTGTCAAAGGGCAGAATGCTGTCGCTCATAATAAAGTTATCCAATGGATGAAGTGGGCTGACCCACTGCCCTATGCTGTGTGCTTTACCGGGTAGAAGAAAAATGTTAACAACACAAAAATAGACCAATGCTATTGCAATAGCTAATGCAATAGCTATTGGACTCCTGAGGCGGAAGCCGGGAGAATGCATAACCTTGCTTTTTAAAATTTTAAAACTGTGATAACGTGTTTCTATCACCTCCCCTCCTACCTGCACTTCTTGGCTTCACTTTAAACAGCGCTCCACGCTGCAACGACCCCTCACCTCCAGACGCCATTCTCGAGCGCGAGGCGCGCCACAGACACGCCCACTCTGTTGGCCACGCCCCCTCGACCTCTTGTATAAATAGCGAGCGCTGGAACGAGGCGCTTCATTAGCTATTGGACTCCTGAGGCGGAAGCCGGGAGAATGCATAACCTTGTTTTTTAAAATTTTAAAACTGTGATAACGTGTTTCTATCACCTCCCCTCCTACCTGCACTTCTTGGCTTCACTTTAAACAGCGCTCCACGCTGCAACGACCCCTCACCTCCAGACGCCATTCTCGAGCGTGAGGCGCGCCACAGACACGCCCACTCTGTTGGCCACGCCCCCTCGACCTCTTGTATAAATAGCGAGCGCTGGAACGAGGCGCTTCATTAGCTATTGGACTCCTGAGGCGGAAGCCGGGAGAATGCATAACCTTGTTTTTTAAAATTTTAAAACTGTGATAACGTGTTTCTATCACCTCCCCTCCTACCTGCACTTCTTGGCTTCACTTTAAACAGCGCTCCACGCTGCAACGACCCCTCACCTCCAGACGCCATTCTCGAGCGCGAGGCGCGCCACAGACACGCCCACTCTGTTGGCCACGCCCCCTCGACCTCTTGTATAAATAGCGAGCGCTGGAACGAGGCGCTTCATCAGCTATTGGACTCCTGAGGCGGAAGCCGGGAGAATGCATAAACTTGTTTTTAAAAATTTTAAAACTGTGATAACGTGTTTCTATCACCTCCCCTCCTACCTGCACTTCTTGGCTTCACTTTAAACAGCGCTCCACGCTGCAACGACCCCTCACCTGTAAAAAAGGGTTCCAAAGACAACCAGTAACCAAAGACCCTTTTTATGTTGCCCGGCGGTATCGCCTCTATGACCCACCAATGTTAATCAATGAAGAAGCAGGCGCTGGAGACTGGAAGGCAGGAAACGAGGATTTTATTCTCTCCGGAGGAGAACACATCAATTCAGACAGCAAGTATCGTCACGAGGTGCTCTAACCACATCTCTGAGGCCTGGCCTCTTATACTAGGGTTTATGACCTTTATTGCACATAACACATTCTCGCAACACATTGATAGTTGAAAGAACATCCTCGGAATCTCCCCATCAGGCCCGTTCCCACATACATTTACAGTTGGATTCCCCACCCCGGTCACAACAGGTGATGGTTGCCGCACAGCAGGGCATTCCGCCGATTCACGGAATGCATGGGTTTGATCGGATCTCATAGGGTGGGGGCTTTGATCGGTTCGAGGGTCTTTTGATGGGGAGGGGAAGCTTCCTACTGTACGGGGTAATAAACAGTATCCGCAGGGCCAGGTGGCGGCCTGGGAACAAGGAAGACAAACGGGGACACAGGAAAAGGGGTTTGCATCAAAAGGATCTGACGCCATGAAAGGAATGAGGGGAGGTGTCGCGCTGGGAACAGGATGGGATTCAGTGGTGAAGCTGCGCTGAAGAGGGGTTTATGACCCAAGGCATGAGAGAGCGGGGGATGTCAGTGCGCGGGGGATGCTTGCGAGGTTGAGAGAGAGAGAGAGACGCGCTGGCTATCAGCGAGGGGCAGGGAGGCCATGGTGTTCAAAATGGCTGCCGCTTACGCGCACGAATGGGCTTGAGAAGGGGCAAGATGACGCCGATAATGTTCACCAAGTTTGTGTTAATTTTCCACAGTCCTCCCTTTAACATTTCCAAGACATCTTGCTGGCCTATTTCCTATCTATACCTATATGCAGTGATCATAAGTAAGGGAGAGGGGACTTAGGCAAAAGAACTGTACATAAACATCACATTATAAACATCATATTGAAAAATCTCATCATCTAGTAGGCGGGTTCATCGTTAAGTTGGTTGCAGAAAAAGTCATCGAAATGCAATATCAGACTAGAATTACGTAGCGAGGGCGTTGGGTACAGATCATAGGTACTTATAGTCATTTGAAATAGGAGCTGGTAAGTTATTATATAAGTAAGTCCTTTTTTTTTGCATTCGGCGGGTGCATAGTTAGTCCAATGGTGATTGGGAGAGAAAGGAGATATAGTAAAAATATCATAGTTCTCGTTGTCTTTTGTCGTCTTCTGTTGGCACTGTTAAGCACCTGGATTACAATTCGGTCTGTCAACAGGAATATTCATGTGGATTGAGTCGTTGGAGGTCTGCGGGCAGGGGTACATTTTGTTTTGTTTCGCCAGACCCCATAGGAGAAATGCGTTACGGTCTTGGAGCAGGTGCACTTTCTTTTGTAACGCAGAGCATAGATTTGCGAATAAAAATGCGATTGTTCCTGAATTGTGAGATCTGTTTGTTTCTCGAGTCTCTGTGGTGGGCATTTCCAGTTGCTTCCATCATCTTCGAGGCGTTCAGCAGCGGGTAGAACCACATACTTCGTTCATCTTTTCTTTAGAGGCGACCCTTGGTGGAGTTCTAGGTCATCGTTCTAAGATTAACATAGTTCGTGGTCTACTTAGTCGGAGCTCCCTCCCTTCTGACGTAGGGAGTAATCTTCTCTGGGTAGCTCAGTAGGATTTGGAGGAACTTGGGAGTTCGGGTGGAAAGGTGCGGGTGTGAACAGTCCTTATGGTAGGTCGGAGGAGGAGGGGATGGAGCAAGGTCAAGTCGGGAACAGATCAGGGGGACGGAGAGTTTGCGACAGGCGGGTCCGTAACCATGTTCAGAGAGCGGGGACTTTTTGGCACACGTTGATCATAGAGCAGGGGCTTCAGGTCAGCCCTTTCCTTAGCTTTGTCTGAAACAGTGCCCCGTCCTGCGTCTCCTTACTGCTGTGGTCTCGCCTCGGCCTCCGTCGCTGATGTTCCACAATCCGCAGTCAGGCCGCGTGCTCCCACATCCGGTCTCTTTTCTCCTCCGACAGTGATACCCTTAAATGAGTTTTGAAAAGACAGTCTTTAGAGATATTGCAGAAGAAGGTAATTACATAAATCTATTTCTCTCCCAACACCAAGCAACTGGGGTAAGCACTCGCTACATTGCAGATTCTTGCGGCTAACGTATAAACAATTGATGATGGGTTTGCTGGATTCCTTACAACTTCCTTTTGTTGGCTAATTCTTTGGCGCTTTGATGGTTATTACGTTCATTTGTAATAGGTACGAGGTCTGGTACTCATTTATTGCATACGTCTATTATGGTAGATGTCAGTTCTTCTGGTAGAGACCCATTTCCCTAGTACGAGTCTTGCAAGGCTAGGCTGGTCTTCAGGGCCTTGTATTTTACAAAAAAAGTGCAACGTGCTATTCACCATAGTCTGATAGGCATCCTTCTGAGGGGTGAACATAGGCTAAACAAGTCTGCATTACATAAAAACATCTTATTTACAACAAGGCTTACTGCAACAAGTTCTTTCGATTTTCGATCTAAATTTCAACTTTGCACACATCTTTCTAACTTTCTATATAAATCCTCGCAACCTGGTTACTACAAAAACTCGGGGGGTGGTTTGCGATAATTATTAAACTTATCCTCGGGGAAGGAGGGATCTTGTGGAAAACAATTGGGCACACAGTGAATTAGAGTAGGGGGCGTTTTTCAGGCTCTCGTTCAGGGCAGCTGACCCCAAACTGGGGGCATCTTGGGAAGACGGGGGTGTCTCGACTATTTCTTACTGTTTGGGGTGTAGAGACAATTTGGAATGGGGGCGGTCGCATTACCACAGACGTATTTTATCATAGAAGCCACTGACAAATAGTTCCCTGACTGTGGGTCAAATTTAGGGAACCTCAGTCGTCTTACCTGTCCCTTTCCTTTTGGCCAATTTAAATTTCATCCATATTTAGCAGAAAAGGAGAGGTAGTAACGTGGTACCGATACAATTTTATTTAGGACAAATTTGTGCAAATACTTGTGGTATTTGGGGCCAATCAGGAGGTGCACCAGGTTCGTCAATTAGGTGCCAGTCGCTAGGAAGAGGGAAAGTGTGGAGGGGTGAAAGTGTAAGAGTGAGAGAGAGAGAGAGAGAGAGAGAGAGACAATAGGCCAAACAGTACACACGGGACATGGAGAATGACCGTGTATTGTTTGGGCTATTCAGTGCGTTACCCAACGTTAGACGTTTCGGGTCTGTGTTAGGATGTAGAAAGCATGCAGTTTTGGGACAGAAGAGCATTAGATCTGGTACAAAAAGGTCGTGCATTGGGTAGGGCGTCCTTTTTGTGTCGTCTTGCAGCGGTAGTCCGTTTTCATGCATCAGGTGTGACGTGGTTCCAGATCCCTTACGATACTCTAATCGGGATTCTAATGTAACCTGCAGAGGGAAAAAGGAGGGAAAGGGGAAGGTGGGGGACAACATTCGAACACATCAAATGTACGGGCACGAAAGTCCTTTACTTACCGCATACTCGTACTCATCTCTTCGGGATATAATCCCTTAGGGTTTTGGTTTCCGAAAGTCAAGGGAGCGGGTAATGTGATAGGTGGTTCATGGGGAGGTTCGAGGATGGCATTAAGGATCGTGTGTAGAGAAACGCTTAAAAAGGAATCAGAGGTGCCTAGTGTGAGGTACCCGGTTTTGTAGATGTATCCGGCCTTCGGGATCCTTAAATCGTTCCCAAAGCTGTGAGGTTCTAAGGCATACCAGTTCTTCGTTTAACCCGGTACCTTAGTACCTTCGACCACCATATCTTAATAACATTTTATCAATCACCCCGCTTTACTTTACCCATTCTCAGAGGTCGAGGTCCTTCTTCATATGTTAGTCTCTGAGCTTAGTCGCATATTTTGGAGGCAACGTATCATACCTGGGATCCGATCATCAATCCGGGGCCGGACAACCTTTTCTCGGATAACCTTAAAAAAAGAGCAGAACGGTTGCGCACAGAAAAACCCTCCCACCGATACCCACATTTACAAAAGTATGCGATGCCTATTCATAGTTTTTAAGACCTTTATTTGTATAATCATTCAGTACGTAAAATGTGAGAGCGCAATCATATTTTGGCCGGACATGTCGGTGATGGAAGCACATACAGTAGGGGGTTATTTTGTAGCACAAGAACATGTAAAAAGGCCTAATTTATTATTTGCAAGTAACTAAAAACATTTCATTGCGTGTTGAGGGAATCAGGGGCATTTTAGTTCATAAATGGAAACACAGTCAAGCTCATCGGAATCGCATTTCCTAGATGTAAACCGTGGGTGTGCATCATAAGCGACGTTATGTACCAGTTACAATAAATATCAAAAAATAAATCGTTCATTGAAATCAACATTTTCACGGAACCCCTCTCAAACGTTCGCCAAGTGAACCCTCCTCCCTTTCCCCTCGAGTGCACAATGGTTCGTATATATATATCTTAGTACATCAAGTTTCATTAGTTAAGGAACACCACGAGGCGTCCGTTAGTTTCCATTGATACCGGCGCCATTTTGGGCGAGGCCGGTTTAGTCCGGAAGTAGCACCAGAGGAAAAAAAATATCCTCGACGATTGGCGGTTGGACCAGGGTCCCTTTCGGCAGTTCAAAAGAAACTGTGCTAACAGAGGGGCTGGTGGCGTGGACCGTCAATCAAGAGAGGGAGGGGGTAGAGTCTTTCTTACCGGGTCATGTTGATGTTCAGCCGGAACTTGCTCGAGTTCGTTAGCCCATAATGTTCCTGGGTGGTTCAGACGGAAGCTGATGCAGACACGAGAGCACCGCCATCTTGTTGCTGTGCCGTGGTTATTTCATTAGTGATCAATGCAGCTGTGCCCCTCCGGAAGCCTGAAGGGGCTGAGGGCTCTTGGGACTTTGGTAGAATCTTCAAAGTCGAGGGGATGTTTGTCGATGGTGGGGGCTGGCGCCCAGGTGGGCAAGTGCCCGAGTTGCAATTTCGGACAAAGTTACTCCAGCGGCCTAGACCCGCCTTTCGAGGGCCCAGACGCCATTTTGAGACCCTGTGGCAGCCACCTTTGTCGTATCCATCGGGAGTGGAAGAAACTTCTTGTGATGACGAAGGACAGAGCATCATGCTGCTGGAGCAGGACATTTTGGTTCGGGGCGCCAGAGTGTAGCGGTGGAGCCTTCATCTGGGGAGGTGAGGGAGGCTCGTCCGTGCCGCCTTCCTCTCCCGGCGCATCCTACGCCGTCCCTTTGAATCAGGGGCGCACATGATGACCACCCTACACCCCTGATTCCGACTCTTGGGGGACCACTGTACGTCCGGTGCTCCGTAAATATGCCCGTCGGACATTGTGTGTCCTGTGTTATGCAAGTATACCAGTTGGGTCTTGTATGTCCCGTGCTAAGGAAATATACCAGTCGGGCATTATGTGTCCTGTGCAGCGCAGGTATATGGCCGTCGCCCGGCTGGAGGACATCGGCGCCGGACCAGGGCAGGGAAGCCTCCTACCTGTGGAGGTGGAAGAGGCTCGTCCGCGTCGCCTCTTCCTCCCTGCCCACCCTGCATCCGTTCGATGGAGGAATTCGTGATGGCCGGACCAGGAGATACGAGGGAGGGGGTCATTTGCAGCCGCCCCCTCCCTACTCGCGGCCCGGGGGACGCCATCCCTGGAAGGGTAGTATGGGAAGACCATTTCATTGTCTTCTTGGCGGAGCCTCCAGGACCTTCTCGCCGGCGATCCCTTTTGGCTCATGGCTGCTGGCAGGCCCCGCCCCACACGTGCTATGTGTTTCGGATGGGCGGGACCATCGAACTGTTACATTTCGAGGACTTCCGGAGTGAGCATAACATGTTTTGTATTTTTCCTATTAGTCAAGTTTGCCTTTTTTAGAGAGTTCTACTAGTTATTCTATTTACTGTTGGTTGTGTGTTTTTCTTTACCGTAATTAAATCCTAAGTTATATAATAGACGCTTGGTTTCCTTGAGTCTTTTCTCTAACGGGGGGTTGTTTACACTGGCCTGCAGTTGTGTTTGTTTTTTATGGTGGGGGAGCAACAGAGAGCAATCAGTCCCAGAACTCTAACATGTCGTTAAAATTGGTCTGACGAAATCTGTGCCATCGAGCATAATCAAACGGGGTGATTCTATCTGTCCTGTCCGCACTAGTCTGATTGGTTTTTATTTTGTGTCTTTTCCCTATCTGTCGGCCTGTCCTTTCTGTCGACCCTCCGTTCTTACCTATGCTCTGCAAAGTCGGGCATTGGGTTTTCCAGTGTCCGAGGCATTTACAGAAAGCACATTGGTTCTGTTTTAAATCTATTCGTCCTGTGCGCAGTGTCGGGGGATTACCTTCGGGTCGTTGTGTTCCGGGGTTGACTTGTCGGCACACCCCTTTACACCGTTCTCTTTTCATATCTACTCCTCGGGACTGCGCCATCGCTGACCCTTCCCTTTGCCTACTAGACGTTTGGAGGGTTGTCCGTCGTGTCCCTTCACCTTTTCTAAATTCGTCGCCTTCCCTTCGTCGTGTGGCTTCTTTGCGCCACATACCGAGACTATCGAGCATAATAGGTGTTGTTTCATTCCTACGGAGGGCTATTTCTACCGTTTCTATTTTGTCAAGATCAAAGGATCCTCTCAGTGGCCACTGACTTTCTCGATCCCTTTTCGTATATTTATGCCACAGCTCACTATAGGCTATAGCGATCAATCCATGCTTCATGAACATGTCCTTATTAGGGGTGCCTTCCAGCGGAGCCGGATGGTTCATCTCTAATAAGCGGTCCGGGTTAAACAGGCTACTAACCAGTGGGGAGAAGACAGGCATGACGGATCACAATGGGATAATAGTCAGCACTACCTATCTTATCACTGCGCGCAAAGACTAGACAGAATATTTCTATTCTACGTTGTTTGCACGTAGTGAATACCTCATGAATCAATCTTGAGCAATCAATGTTAGGTCAAAAAATAAAAAATCAATATGGTCAATGGGGAGAATAAGTAGGCTCGCAAAGGTTCGCGTCACCTACCCTTTCACTATCTGTAAAGAGGGGACCTAATCTTCCCTGTTTTCAGACAGAGAATCTCCAGAAAACAATCTATAACAGTTAATCAATGTTTAGGTCAAAAATAAAAAATCAATATGGTCAATGGGGAGAATAAGTAGGCTCGCAAAAGTTCGCGTCACCTACCCTTTCACTATCTGCAAAGAGGGGACCTAACCTTCCCTGTTTGTAGACAGAGAATCTCCAGAAAACAATCTATAACAGTTAATCAATGGGGGGGGGGGGCAATTGTTCAATGGGGAGGGGGAAAAATAGGTCCGACGGGTGCGTACCTATCCTTCGCTGTTTATAAAGGGAGAGCCTGTTGTTTCTCCGTTCGTAGACAGTGAATCTCCAATAAATTAACAAAAAGTAATACTAGTATTTTCTCAACAATTATCAATCACTTTCAATTATCAATCACTTTCGCAATTTGTCGTGTTTACACGACCTTACCCGGACCGCATGGACAGTTTCTTGTCTTCCGAATCCAGCGCCCGATCGTCCTCTTCTCTTCGTACTTCTCGTGGCACTCCTGATGGTTCCCAGTCAGGACCGCAGATCACTCGAGAGAGGTCTGTTCGGAACCAGTGAAGTTCGGATGATCGGCTGTCAGACGAGGGTCTATCGGACAGGGTACCTTCCGATCGTTGCAGTCGTTCACTCTGTCGTCAGGACCTCTCCCACTGGATCCACGAGTCGCTGATGGGCCCCACGTTTGGGCCGCCAATTGTAAAAAAGGGTTCCAAAGACAACCAGTAACCAAAGACCCTTTTTATGTTGCCTGGCGGTATCGCCTCTATGACCCACCAATGTTAATCAATGAAGAAGCAGGCGCTGGAGACTGGAAGGCAGGAAACGAGGATTTTATTCTCTCCGGAGGAGAACACATCAATTCAGACAGCAAGTATCGTCACGAGGTGCTCTAACCACATCTCTGAGGCCTGGCCTCTTATACTAGGGTTTATGACCTTTATTGCACATAACACATTCTCGCAACACATTGATAGTTGAAAGAACATCCTCGGAATCTCCCCATCAGGCCCGTTCCCACATACATTTACAGTTGGATTCCCCACCCCGGTCACAACAGGTGATGGTTGCCGCACAGCAGGGCATTCCGCCGATTCACGGAATGCATGGGTTTGATCGGATCTCATAGGGTGGGGGCTTTGATCGGTTCGAGGGTCTTTTGATGGGGAGGGGAAGCTTCCTACTGTACGGGGTAATAAACAGTATCCGCAGGGCCAGGTGGCGGCCTGGGAACAAGGAAGACAAACGGGGACACAGGAAAAGGGGTTTGCATCAAAAGGATCTGAGGCCATGAAAGGAATGAGGGGAGGTGTCGCGCTGGGAACAGGATGGGATTCAGTGGTGAAGCTGCGCTGAAGAGGGGTTTATGACCCAAGGCATGAGAGAGCGGGGGATGTCAGTGCGCGGGGGATGCTTGCGAGGTTGAGAGAGAGAGAGAGACGCGCTGGCTATCAACGAGGGGCAGGGAGGCCATGGTGTTCAAAATGGCTGCCGCTTACGCGCACGAATCGGCTTGAGAAGGGGCAAGATGACGCCGATAATGTTCACCAAGTTTGTGTTAATTTTCCACACACCACCAGATGCCATTCTCGAGCGCGAGGCGCGCCACAGACACGCCCACTCTGTTGGCCACGCCCCCTCGACCTCTTGTATAAATAGCGAGCGCTGGAACGAGGCGCTTCATTAGCTATTGGACTCCTGAGGCGGAAGCCGGGAGAATGCATAACCTTGTTTTTTAAAATTTTAAAACTGTGATAACGTGTTTCTATCACCTCCCCTCCTACCTGCACTTCTTGGCTTCACTTTAAACAGCGCTCCACGCTGCAACGACCCCTCACCTCCAGACGCCATCCTCGAGCGCGAGGCGCGCCACAGACACGCCCACTCTGTTGGCCACGCCCCCTCGACCTCTTGTATAAATAGCGAGCGCTGGAACGAGGCGCTTCATTAGCTATTGGACTCCTGAGGCGGAAGCCGGGAGAATGCATAACCTTGCTTTTTAAAATTTTAAAACTGTGATAACGTGTTTCTATCACCTCCCCTCCTACCTGCACTTCTTGGCTTCACTTTAAACAGCGCTCCACGCTGCAACGACCCCTCACCTCCAGACGCCATTCTCGAGCGCGAGGCGCGCCACAGACACGCCCACTCTGTTGGCCACGCCCCCTCGACCTCTTGTATAAATAGCGAGCGCTGGAACGAGGCGCTTCATTAGCTATTGGACTCCTGAGGCGGAAGCCGGGAGAATGCATAACCTTGTTTTTTAAAATTTTAAAACTGTGATAACGTGTTTCTATCACCTCCCCTCCTACCTGCACTTCTTGGCTTCACTTTAAACAGCGCTCCACGCTGCAACGACCCCTCACCTCCAGACGCCATTCTCGAGCGCGAGGCGCGCCACAGACACGCCCACTCTGTTGGCCACGCCCCTTTCAACTCCCCGCCTCACGACCATAAATATGTGTCTTGGTAGGAAGCGCAGCGGACGAGCGCAGCGGGCGCGACGATTGCGCGCCGAAGGCGCGCCTAAGGCAAGCCCGTCTGCGCCCATCCGCGACCGGCCGGAACTAGGGGCCTTACACTCTGCCCCACTCATCACCTATAGCCCGGACCTACTTCGCAGCTACCAGGGCCCCTGGCCTATCACGACCAGTACCAGCTCTCGCATCTCTGCTCTCGGCATAGCCTCCCTCTCTCCCCTCCCTCACCCTCCTCCCATTCTGGATACCCCGCCTACGGCCTGTAGGCCTGCTCATCCGCCAAACCCTAAACCCATCACAGCTCTCTACCTCAACACCCGTTCTGCTGTTGCCCACTCGCACGAACTCTCGGTCTTGCTGGATTCACAGGCCCCAGATCTCCTCTTCTTAACCGAGACCTGGTTTTGCGATGACTCCCTCCCTGCACTCCTATCCACCCTTCCAGCCTCCTACTACGCCCTCAGGGCTGACCGCCCTTCAGACAGAACCGGGGGCGGCGTGGCAGTCATCGCACGTACCGACTTCCCTTTTCAAATTCTCCCTTTACCTAACATTGCTACCACCGAATTCCTGGTGATTCGCACAGTATCCACCTCCCCTCCTCTTACCTGTTTCCTTACTTATCGTCCTCCTCAGTCCCCCCTGCAGTTTCTTCCAGATTTTTTGGAGGTCTTGGCTACCATTACAATCAACAACTCCTCCATCCTGCTCCTCGGCGATTTTAATTTCTGGCCTTCCGATCCTGCCGAATGTCTGTCATCTAAGGATTTTTCCGAAACCCTCCACTCCCTTAACTTCACACCCCATGTTCACTCCCCCACTCACATCAAGGGTCACCAGCTTGACCAAATCTGGTCCCTGAACTGCCCTGTGGAATCCTTATCTATCTCCCCTTGCACCTGGTCCGACCATCATTTGATTTCATTTCTCCTTCCTATTCTTCCCCCAGCTATGCCCCCCCGACCCAAAAACACCTGGGTCCGATCATGGGGCCGGGTCAATCTTGAGAATCTCTCCTCTCTTCTCGCTGGTTCTCTCCCGCCTCTTCAGGGCCTCACCACCGTCTCCCAGGCTGACTCTATAGACCAGTGGCTCTCCCGCAGCTGCGACTCCGTCGCCCCGCTCAAGCGCATTACCTCTAAACGCGACAAAGACGCCAACCGGTGGTTTAACCAAGAGCTTAAAGCCACCAAACTAACAGTTCGCCGCGCAGAGCGGGCCTGGAGGAGAAACTACTGCCCCACTTTGAAACTGGAATATATCAATATCCTTAACCAGTACAAAAAAAGCATCCTGGAGGCCAAAACAGCTTATTTCTCCTCCAAAATCTTAGCAGCGGAGAACCAGTCTAAAGAGATCTTCTCCATCATTCACAACCTGGCATTTTCGGACAGAACTACGCTTAAACCTGCCCCGTCAAATGACCTCTGTCTTTCTCTTAACAATTATTTTATCCAGAAAATTATCACCATCAAGGCCAACATCCCCCCACCTCCTCCTTCTTTTGTGGATCCCCAATGTCCCCCTCCCAAAGGCAAACTAACCACCTTTCCCCCTATCACTCGGGAAAATCTGACTTCACTGGTGCCTTTGATCAAATCTGGCTCCCCTCTTGACCCCTGTCCTGCCCATATCCTCCGCCACATCTTTGTCTCCTGCCCAGATCCCCCCCTTCACCTCCTCAACAGCTCCCTCGCGCAAGGCATAGTTCCTAGCTCCTCGAAGTCTGCGGTAATTGTGCCCATCTTGAAAAAACCTGGGGCAGATCCTTCTGTCCCTGCCAATTTCCGCCCCATCTCCCTCCTGCCATTTCTAGCTAAGGTGCTCGAGCGCCACGTCACCTGCGCTCTGAGCTCCTTTGTGGAGAAACATGGAGCCCTTGCCCCCCGCCAAGCTGGTTTCCGCCCCGCACACTCCACGGAGTCCGTGGTCATGGCGGTCCTTGACACCCTCAGGGAGGGTATGGACACCAATCATCACCAGGCCCTTGTGCTCCTCGACCTCTCAGCCGCCTTTGATACGGTGGACCACAACATCTTACTCTCCCGTGTCAGGGCGGCGGGGATCGAGGGGACTGCCCTGGTCTGGTTGTCCTCCTTCCTGAGCGACCGCACCCAGGCTGTTCGCCTGGGTGACTTCACAGCGGACTTCCGGAAAGTCCAGTGCGGGGTCCCTCAAGGTTCATCTCTCTCCCCTCTTTTGTTTAATCTATATATCGCCCCTCTTATCTTTTCTCTCCAACAGATGGAGGTCGCCGTATTTAATTATGCGGATGACCTCCAGCTGGTCTTTGATCTTTCCTCTCCTTCTGCTGTCCTCAACTTTCAAACTGTCATGTTTCACATTAGGGACTGGATGAGCCACAATCACCTCAAACTTAACCCGGACAAAACCGAGTTGGTATTGACGGGCGGTTCATCCAGCCCCTGGTCCCCCCTTTTCTGGCCTCCCTCTCTTGGTTCTCCTCCTGTCCCCTCCTCCTCAGTTAAAACACTAGGCATTAAGCTCAATTCCCAACTCACCCTCCACTCCCAGGTTAGCTCTGTGGTCTCTTCTTCTTTCCTCTCTCTGCGTACTATTCGCAAGGTGTCCCGCTTCTTTACTTTTTCCGCTCTCAAACTTATCATTCTGGCCATGGTGGTGTCCCGCCTGGACTACGGGAACGCTCTGTATGCCGGTATTCCTGCATACAGTTTGCGCCGCCTACAACAGATCCAAAACCAGGCGGCCCGCCTAGCCTTCAACCTTCCCAAATTCCACCACTCCTGAAATCTCTCCACTGGCTCCCAGTGCGGGCTAGAATCCAATTCAAGCTCGCGTCCATCACTTTCCTGGCTCGATTGGACATTGCACCGGCCTTCATCTCCTCTGAGATTGTTCCCTATGTCCCCTCCAGGGACCTACGCTCTTCTTCTCAGTCTCTCCTCACCATCTTTCGCTTCCGGAGAAAGAAGTGGGGCGGCTCCAAATTTGCCATCCTAGCACCAACCCTTTGGAATTCCCTTCCCCTTCATCTCCGTGCCATCACCCTCTATCCCCAATTCCGCAAAAGTCTCAAAACCTACCTATTCACAAAATCCTTTGAATAAATGCCCATTCCTCTCTCCCTGCTCCTAACCCTCAGTCCCCACTAGCTACAGCGCCAAGAAACCGCCGGTATACGTGCGCTTTAAAAGTGCTTTTAAACTCAAACTCAAACTAGAGAGTTGACTGAAAGTCCTTATAAGTACATTATGCATGTTATTTTATAAAAATCAAAAGGTCTTGGCTACCACCAGACTTAAACATGGGGGACTGTGAAACCTTGTAATGATGGCCTTTATGCAAAATGTGTGTAATTTCCTAAATTTCATATTACATGGGTTCATGTTACATTCCGCCATGGAAGACTGGCTCACGAAGAAAATATCTTGCTCTAGAAACACCATGGAGTTATTTTTATGCATAAGGTGTGTTCTCACAAAATTTTCACTCGATATAGTGGCAAACCACATTTCACATAACTGCATAATTTTCTCGAATTTTCTGGGAATTTAACAAACAATCATTCGATTTCCTAAACCCGAATGCCTACTTGGATCTATGCCTTGCTTAACCATGCCTGCAATACAAAACCCCATACATTTGATATAATGTTTCTGCCCATACTACTTCTTTTCCTCTAAATGAGAGCTGACAACACCTTGACCATCTTCAAAATCCAAAGGTCAAAAACAGGAATAAGAACTCCAGCCACCCCATCGTCACCACTCAATGGTCAATTAGGACATCAACTTTACAAAGCTTTGTTCTTTTTTTTTTTGGAAATACTAAATGTGTTTCTGCAGCCATAACTGTACACACCTCTGCAGAACTGGGCAGCAAGCTCCCTGGGGTGACAGGCTTCAGAGTTTTCTGCTGCAGCAGCCTCTGCAAAAGCAGGGTACACAGTTTATTCAATGCAAGGGGTCATAGAGGGGTATTAGAGGAGGGATCACTATGGTGCCATTAACTCTCAATGGTGGACCATATTGCAGTTCCCAATGTCACTGGGTAAGCAATTTTGTTTTATGCTACTATCTGTCATATTTTTCGATCCATCTACTATGACTGCGAATGACCCCAAAAAATAATTATCCTGCTGTTAAACACGATTTGGAGTGGTAGGATCAGGGCTTTAAGTGGGCCGGGTTCTGCCGGTGATCAGCACCGACAGTTCTAATAAGCAGGTGCTGAGACAGGTCCCTATCGGGCGCTCCATGTTGGTCATCAGTCTCGGGGTTCTTCATATAAAAAGCTGACAGTACCCGTCTAAAGGTTTGCCCGCTGCCTCCCAGGAATAAACATGAAGAAAGAGAACAGGCAGTGCCCCAAAATACTTGTTGATACAGTGACGAGAGGTTTATTTCAGTTGCAAAAACCGTGAACTCATTTGTGTAAACCGTGAAATGACTGGGGAATAAATATAAATGTAGAATTATACACATTTTAATGACATCAAAAAATGATGTTTTTACAAAGACGCAAGATGATTACTTCAACTAGAAAGAAAATTCCCTACCAAATGGTTTTTTGCTCGTGGAAATACTGAAAGGAACATTGTAGCGGTTAGAGAAGGGAAGGGAGCAAGGCTCTGCCTGTGTGGTACAATACAAAAGATAATGACTAATAATAGACAGAAATATATGTGAATATTTGTGACTATCGACACGGAAGAATAGAATTGACTCTAAAAGAAAATGTCCATTTTATTTAGGTAAGAACACATACATCGTGTTCTTGATGATTTAAAAAGAAGAGGCATATAGATAATAATATTGCATCACAAGCAACTTTTCATGGCGCATCTCCATGCTGTATTTCGGGTACAATCTCCTGATGCCCTATGGCACGGTATTAATTTATTTTGGCATTTAAAAGACACAGATATTTTATTTTGGGCATTTAAAAGACTCATAGCTTGTTGCCACGTGGCCACTTTGGAGAATGAGCATTTCAGTGTTACTTGTATTATATATCAATCTGATGCAATGACAGAAGCAGCAAAATACCAGTCGGGCACACACTATGCTAAGCACAGATTTTTAGCGTATGTGTTTATAAGCCACGCCCTTAATTACATCGGCCACGCCCCTTTGAGAGACACCCCCCTCCCCCAGTTTTTTCACCCCACTTAAAGCCCTGGGTAGGATATTAAGATTGCTTTATTGTACAGCCACCCGCTGTGCGTTTGACTCACCTTCATGTAGAGGTGACCCTGTGCCCTGTGATGCTATTCATTCAGTGAGGACCAGGGACATTATAATCTCACCCTCAGGCGACTGGGAAATTTCACGCGGATAACACTGTTAAGCCAGTTTTTCATGAATAACTAGATTGTTGAGAAAGGCAGCCTGTACTTTGTCCAAACCAGGGCATTTTCCAAGTTGGGCTAACAGAATTAGACACCGGTAAAACTGGCTAAGATTTTGTGGCTTTGTTTTTTTAGGTGGATGCTTTATTCAATTCATTGTTGAAAAGGCCTACAGACATTGCCGCTGCATGTTGGAGACAGCTGCTATTTTTGGTAAGTAAACGGTGGGGATATTATTCCTGCTGGTCATTTCTGCGTCCCCAGTATAATAGTCATTAGCTGCCAGAACTATTTCTAGACATCATTAGCAGCTGTGACTGGCACTTTCTTGTAATTTACCCAATTGGTGTAATGGGAGAGAGCACTAAGAATGTCACGTGTCACACTTCTTTGTAATGTTTCTATGATAATGCTGTTCATTTTCCCAACGAGTTAACTGAGTTTCCATGGTAAAGAGTTGTGTTAGACACACAAGATTCCAGTATTTCGCCTAAAATGCAAAAATGTTGCAAAATTATGATGTTGAATGTTCACAGCAATGGTCTTTACATGGAAAACTATATTGTAGTATGTCAGTGATAAAAATATGGGTTTCCTATTCCGTTCGGTGGCATTGCCTCAATAATGCTGGCGATTTGACACAACATAGTACAGCGTAGTGCTTAATTTGTGCTGGTGGTTTCTGGTGCTCAGCACCGGCACCTAATTGGCACTTATGGCTGTCTGCCACATGGTGGGGCTGTTTGTGTGCTTTAGAAATGAGCACATCAACAGTTGTTTATTAATTCAAAAGGCATTACAAGTGACTAATACCTTGTTTTCCAGCTATTCTTGTAGCTTTGGGGCCTGGAAGACTCTGAATTGTCACACTTGTAGGAGTGTGATTGCTAGAAGTTGTGTTGCTACTGTCGTTGGCAGCACTGGCGGGGCAATGGCTTGTGTGAGCTGCAGTAGCCTCCCGATAAGGGCCCTGGCACTTATTGTTTCACAAATTAAGCACTGGGGTACAATTCCCGAAGTAATGCTTTATTTTTGTACACTGTAGAATTTTTCTGATAATGCTGTGAAATTAGCGTAGCGTGCTGTTTTATCTCCACGGTAATGCTACCAGCATACTGCAGTATTTTCAGGGTAATGTGGGATGTTATAGCGTAGTATTTCCCTGGTAACATTGTGTACTTGGCAGACTAGACTGCAGTATTTTTAAAGTAAAGCTATGTTGCACTATGCCTATTATAATGTTGTGAATTCGGCACACAATGTTGTCGTAAATCCCAAATTATGCTTGCGTTTTCACATATTATAGTGCAATGTTTCAAGGGTAATACTTTGCATGTATTAAACAATACTGAAATAGGTTTCTGCTATCTGTATTTGCCATTTGTTTTAGCATTTTCATAGGACTGTTCCTGGACTGGCTCATTGTATAGAAGTACACCTCTTTAAATGTTGAAAGTGTGCATTAACCAATGCTTAGTGTTTACCAACTACCTATACTTATGACTCCACTGTGCCCAGGCCCTCACTGTGGACTAAGGCAGTGCATAGAAATCGTACAAGAACACAAATTTATTTTTTGCTAAAACATAATGATCTTTTGTTTCTTCACCTTTGTTGGAGTGTAGTCTAAAGTTTCGGACAAATGGCGGCTGGGGATGACTAGGTTCCATGGTAATGAATTCCAGAGAATTAGCTAGTGCGGCATCGGTGAAGCGACTGATGAATAATACCGTCTACGTGGCTGGAATCTGGATTTTCCATTTCATCCCTCAATAATCCTACCTGGCATCCCAGGAATCCTTTGTCTCAGATACTACATCACAGAGACGGGCTCTAACAAGTCTGACTAGTATTACTTTTTCGTCTAGATCAGTCTACTCTGAATTTCACCGCCTTCAGATGTATTTATTGAATTAGTAGAGATATATATGAACATTGGGCGCATGTCTAAGACCCCGGTGCTGATATAAGGAAATCTAATGCATTTTGTGGGTAGCTCCTAGCATTCCAGGTAGAAATACACTAGGCCACCAGTTACAAGATGTTTTACCCCCTAAAAATATTTTAAGGATATGAATAAATATAGTACCATAAATGCTGAGCCAGAACATGACATAAGTATTCAGCATACTACTCAGATAAGCGTTAATGAAAGCGAAACACGTGTCATTGGATTCTTTGTTTTTCAAGTATAGAGGGACTGGTATTTTACTAATCCAAAAGCTATTATCAAATCCTTGTGATGAAAAGTTGTGCCAGAACACAGACATTTGAGCATCAATATGGTGTCACCGCTGAATTAACCGGTTTGAGATTCACCCCCAACACAAAAAAACACTCTCATTGGCTAAGCTATTTACGCCCTTGAGGCCAGACCGAAGAAGATGGGTTGGGATGCTGGAGTATTTATTGATCGATTGCCAATGTGCGTGCCTGTGTGTAATTAAAAACCTTTCATTAGGAATCAAACTCGTCTTGTTCCAGTGGGTTTGTCAAAGACACTTTTGAAATTTGGCAGAAACGTAGGAAACTAATTGAGACAACATTGCATAAACAAAGTTACTGTTTATAAATTACTCTACGTGAATCATAGCTAACTATTAAAACGTGTTCCTTGAGTAGTATATCTTTCTTAAAACGTGTGAAACTACACAAGCCAATTTTCTCTGAAAATGATGTGCATAGCTTAAATCCAATTTCTCACTATGCAAACACCGCAAAAATATTATGAAATCAGTTTGCGAAAACTTTTCTTTTAAACAAATCTTGGAGCATATTACCAAGGGTGGCGATAATGAATTATCGCCGCTTTAGCAGCCGTTTTCAGACGCTAAGCGACGATAATTCCATCGCCCTATTACCAAGCTGTCGCTAACACCAGTTTGCGACAGCTTGTAGACGATAGCGAGCAGTTTGGGGCCCGCTTTGCATGTCAGCGATATTTATCGCTAATGACATGCAAAGTGGGCGTACCCAACCCGTTAGCGACTGACAGCAGTCGCTAACATTGCTATTGCCTATTACCAAGAAAGGCGAAGCGATGGAAATATTCGCGCTAAGCGCGAATATCGCCAAACGCTAACGCCTGCAAATACCAGTTCTTAGCCATGTTATCCAATGGGAGGTGGATAACATGGCTAACAGCATTTGCAATCTAATGCGTGAACACCGCTGGTTTTCCAAGCGGTATTCACGCTAACGCCTGCAATATTATCGCTTTTGAGATAAACGTTGGTAATAGGACGTTATCTCAGCGATAATATTGGGCGAAGCGCGGCGTTAAAAAAACGAACGCTAAACTCAGTTAGCGATAAATATCGCTAACTGTTGGTAATATGCCCCCTTGTTTTCTTCACTCCCTATTAAAAAAGCTGTGAAAATGCTCCAGCACAAGAATTACATAATGTGTTATGTTATGTTACATTAGGTCATGGTATATGCCATTTATTTACTGTATTTTCACCAATTGAATGGCCATGAAGTGCTTTTGGAATGAGGAAGCCCTCTAGGTTCCAGGGATTATAATTGACCAGAGTCAAAGTAGCATTGTAATATTGCCTTGTAGGCTATAAATTAAAAAAATTGTGAGCCTGATTCTAAAATATTTGTAACTGGCAACGCATGGAGCAAATCCAAGACATCTCAAAGATGCCCTAGTTTTATGGTGGCCAGATGGTTTAATGTCTCTAAGACATCAATATTTTCAGCCCTTGACTTTTCTCTTAAAAGGAATTGAGATTCTATGCTTTCAATTAAATGACATAAGTATTTAACATACGCCTCAGATAAGCATTAATGGAAGCGAAACATGTGTCACATACTTAGATTTTTTAAGTATATATTAACGGATATTTTACTAATCCAAAAGCTGTAATAGTCTACCTGGCATGGTGAATACAAATTACTTATGTAAATGCGATCACAGACATTGTGGTTTGCTGATCACAGATGGCCATTATTGCTGTGATGGCATCCAATTGGAGTGAATCACAGTGTTGATCTAACTCATGCATATTCATGAGGTAGGTCGAATTGCGCTTTACAATGAATGGTGATTTTGCATTCTAATCTGTTTATACATACGTCCTGTCACAAAATCTGCTTTCATTTGCAAAACCACAATGGACAATATGCACCGGCTTTTTGCAAATGAAATCCTAGTACATCAGGCCCAGAAATTTTGATTATAGGAGACACTGAAGATAGTTTGCAGCCATTTAAAAGTCCCCCCCAGATTAGGAGCACCTCCATCCGCCACACTAAAAGTGAAGATCTTGGAAGTCATATTCAACTCAAAACTCTCATCCACTGCCCTAGTTCAATAATTGGTCATGGGAAAGGGTTGCTCCGGAGTCTACAGGGTCAGACTGGGACTGAAAATAGGCCCATGCCCAAAATAAAAGTGGCTCCCATTAGTGAATTAGATGCCTACAAATGTGGCCCATATTTGCATAGTGGGGCAGCTTTAAATTTGTAAAGACACACTCTATAAGTGTTTTGCAAGGTATGGTAAACAGCCAAAAAAGTGGTCCACTCCCAGTCTTGTCAGACCAGCTCATCAGGTGCTGCCGGATTGCCCTATAAGCCAATCCAACCAAGCCAGGAGATCCTCCAACCCCACCGAACTGACCTCTAGGTGGAGCTACTGAAAGTCATTGTGAATGGCTTGCTAGGCTATTATTTATTCCATTATTTATTCCAAACCCCCTTATGTTATTCAGCGGAATCTTTGCTTGCAATCAGAGCACTTGAACAAGCCAAGATGACCACTAATGCTAGCTGCATTCAGAAGTTCCCTAATATGTTAGAACATGCATTTACTGTCAATTCCAAATGGAATTACCAGCAGGGGTTCTCCAACCCCCCAGAAAAGCCCCAGATCCTGCTACTATGGGCCAAAAAAACATATTGTTCAATGTGAGATCTCTTGCTAAACATCCGTTCGAAATATGGAACTTGATTGCAGCACATTCCCCTGCATTATGTTTCTTTACTGAAACATGGTTGAACCCCTAAAACCACCCCATGATAAACCTGGCCATTCCAGAGAATTACAAATGTATTCATCTGGACAGAGAGGGGAAAATAGGAGGGGGCATAGCCACCGCCTTTAAAAATCATCTGGCCGTGAATTGGGTTTTTACTGTCAGTAATGACTGTCTAGAACTAGGAATTTTCAAGGTCTCTCTATCCCCTTCTGACAGTTGGCATGGCGCCTTAATCTATCAGCCCCCAGGATCTAGAGCCAATTTTACAGATCTCCTGGTGGAACACTTAGCACTACACGTGCTTGCGTCAAATACATTTCTTCTGCTTGGGGACTTTAATTTTCATGGGGAAAATCTTACCAACCCTGAGGTAAACAAACTTAATTCTTCCCTTGAATCAATGGGACTTACTCAAAGAGTTGAAGGCTCTACCCATCGAGCTGGCCACCTTCTAGACCTGGTTTTTTCCAACAAAGACCAGCTGAGATGTGACCCCCCCAGATCCCCTTACATGGACGGATCATTCCATGATCACGATCTATATCCAGCAGTCTTGTCAGAGCAACATAGGCCATGGCGCAATCTCTCCCTAGAAGCATTCAATGAGGTATACCCCTTGGAATCAGTAACGAACACCATGGAAGTATCTAAAAAACTGGAGGTTTTTAATACTGCCTTAGAAACAGCTTTTGATGCTGTTATACCAAAAAAACAGGGCTTAGCTCAAAGGCGTCCCACTACCCCCTGGTATACGGAGGAGCTAAAAATGGAAAAAGCCAATTGTAGTCGTTTTGAAAGAACTTAGCGAGCCAGTAAGATCCATCAAAATAGACTTATTTTTGGACAGTCTCTGTCCAAATAACATCTGAACCTAAAAGCAGCCAGACATCTGTTCATCATCAACCAAATAGAACATGCTAGCAACTCCCCAAAAACCCTGTCTGGTATAGTAAGGGACTTTGTATCTCCAAAAGTCTGTTGACAGTCGCCAATGGAATCTCAGGAGTTTTGTAACTCCCTGGCGACTTACTTTCGTGATAAGATATCTAAAATCTACGAGAACTTTTCTCCACTAGTCCCTCCTGTCTTTGAATCTCCTACCAAATTGGAGGAGCAGGAGAAGATAGCAACTAGCTCCCTAAATAGCTTTGAACCTCCCTCAACTGAGGAGGTCGCTAAAGGCCTTGCTGCTGTCAAACCCGGGTCGCCATTAGACCTTTGTCCACCAAAAATGATGGTGCTTCTAGCCACAAGCTGTACCCCTGTAATTCGAGACATATTTAACCATTCTATACTAACTGGCACCATCCCTACCATATGGAAGGAGGCGCCTGTACGCCCAATATTTAAAAAAACCACAACAGACCCTTCAATCCTCAGTAATTATCGTCCCATCTCCTTACTACCGCTTATGGGTAAACCACTGGAAAGTATTATTAACCGTCAACTTAGTTCTTACCTGGAATGTAATCAAACCCTAGATCCATTGCAGTCGGGTTTCCGGACAGGTTTCAGCACGCAGACCGCCATCTTGGCCGTGACCGACTCCCTCAGGCAGACAATAGACGCAGGAGGCTCAGTAATACTGATTCTCCTAGATCTCTCCGCAGCTTTTGATACCATCTCACATTCAAAGCTGGTGGAGAGACTTTTCTCTTGTGGTATCCAAGGGACAGCCTTGAAGTGGCTGCAAAACTTCTTGTCTGAGAGAACTCAAACTATCATGTTAGGACCTTACACCTCGGCAAAAATGCATCTCGACAAGGGCATCTCGCAGGGCTCTTGTCTAAGCCCGACTCTCTTTAATATATATATGGCTTCCCTGGCAAGGATAGCCAAGCAGCTGGGTTTTGAGATCATCTCATATGCTGATGATACGCAGCTTATGTTTACCATCGGATCAAACCCAGAGCTTGAGAAAATCTGTTTTGCCATCGGCATGCTCAACATCTCTAACTGGATGATAGAAAACGGTCTCCAACTAAACCCAGAAAAAATGGAGGTTATGTTAATGGGAAAAGCCGCGGACAACTGGTCGGATTATTGGTGGCCTTCTCAGTTGGGCTCAGCTCCCAACCCCAAACAATCAGTAAAAAATGTAGGTCTAAAATTGGACCGGTATCTGACCATGAATGATCATATGGCGGCTACCAGGGGTTCGTGCTACTACAGCCTATGTCTACTTCGAAAAATCCTTCCCTACATACCCACCTCCCAACGCAGGACCCTAGTCCAAGCAATGGTAATCAGTCATCTAGACTACTGTAATGCTTTGTTGGCGGAAGTGGGAGAGACCCTACTGCCAAACTACAAGTAGTACAGAACATTGCAGCTAGAATGATCCTAAACCGTCCTGCAGGTTCCCCCTCAATTCCATTGCTTAGGGAACTGCACTGGCTATCAGTGAAGAAAAGATGCTTTTTTTAAAATCTGCTGTCTCACATACAATGCGTTGAATGAAAGAGGCCCCATCTACTTGCAAAAAAAACTTTTACAATATTCTCCCTGTAGGAAACTAAGATCTAGCACCCTGGATCTCTCCTTCAGGTCCTCCGAATTCGTCTGACCTGCTCTGAGGGTAGAGCCTTCTCATATCTTGCACCAAAATAGTGGAACGAGCTCCCCCCCTGCCCTGCGCAAAATCTCAAGCTAGAGCATCTTTAGAAACAGCTGAAAGCCTTTTTGTTCTAACTGATATACCCATCCTAATCCTGGTTCTCTAATCCTCAGAATACTACATTCTAGGCAGCGCCGAGATGCCCCTGGGTGATATGAGGGCTTTATAAAAACAGCTAACATAACATAACATGCTCCTAAAGACACTAATCAATGGGCTTTAAAAGTTTTGGACCAAGCAGCCAGTATATGTCTTAACCATGGCCACCGTGACCACCTAAAACAAGCCTTTTAAGCAATCCACTGGCCTACAGTGGACATGAGAATAAAGTTTAAAGTTCTTTGTGCCATTTGCAAAGCTTAGCACAGCAGAGAACCAGAATACCTTGTGGGACATGCCTCGATCAGCGATGGCAAACCATATCTACCAATGAAGCCATTGACCCAGACTTTGAAAACCGATGCACCCACGCCTCAGAGTGGAATTACACTGCATCTGTTTCAGAAAAGTCTTAAAAACTGAATAGTGCAGTCTGGCCTCAGGGGAGTAGCTTAGTCAGTGAGATTTGGGTTGTGGTGGATGCAGGGGTGTTAGGGAGGTGTGAATCTCAAATATCCCAACTAAAAGCACAGTGGCCTGCAGGGTAGAGGTGTGAGATGACCAAGGTGCGGGATCGACTGTTTCTATGAGGAACAGGGTCAATACTAATTTGCAGTATGTGGGCCTCCTCTGTCTAGAGTGGCACAGTGGATGAAACATGTGGTGTTGGAATGCTACCCCGTGTGATTGCCTCTGTTTAGACTATTTGCTAGCATTCATCCCATCACCATTTGGATGTTTGATTGTCTTTAGTGTGCCTGGAAAGTTGAGGCTGGTGCAGATTTAAAAGCCTACTAGTGCCAATGTTTGTGAATTCCATAAAGTAGTAAATTTGCACTCATTCAAGGAGTACTTCTATAGGCTCTGATTTACTACTTTTGTGGTAAACCTGTCACTATATATATATTTGAGATTTAAGATGAACAAGTTAAACCTCTTAACGGTCGCCCTTTTTACAGGATACCCCACCCCCATAATTTGCATAGATTCTGAAGTCATACTCATCACTATTATTGTGCCACCTTTCTCCACCCACCTGTATTATTTTATACTTGGACTTTGCCTAACCGGTTAATCTACCCTCTTTTGTAGTTCTATCTTTTCCTCCCTTCTTCTCTATCTCTCCTTTTTCCTTTCCTTTCCTTTCCTTCATTTCATTCTTTTATAGTTTATTCTCTCTCACGTCTTTCTCCCTTTTTCCATCATTCTCCTAAAGATTGTATATAAATATTGTTTGTTATTGGTGTATGTATCATTATTACCATGTGTAACTCAATATGAGAGTAAGCTTGACTCTTATGTCACTGTATTTGTTGTTATTACTCAGTTCTTAATTTTTACGAATAAAATAATTGCAACATACCAAAAAAACATCTTAGAGAAATAGGAGCAACAAGAACAACCAACACAGAAATAGAAGACCAACTCGGGCCCCCAGACACAGCCACCAAACCATGAAAGAACTTGAGGAGTGTCACACCTCAAACACCCCTGCTGAACCTACACAACTGCCTGTCCCACTTGGACCTGATAGTTCTCTCTAGAACTCATGATTATGGTCACGTACAACACAACAACTTGGAGTCCTACCCTGGTTCCATTTATTTTAAAATGTATTTTCACAACATGCAGTCTTTTTTGTCTCTGCTACAAGAAGCCTTGTTAGTAGAGGTTATCAAATCAGTGCATGTCGCAGGGGTCTATTTTTCCAGACCTTGCCCTTTACAAATATTTTATCAAAAGCCTGATGGCCCCATGAACTAAGCCTGGATTGCAAATAGAGAGGGCGCACAGGTAAATTAATAGTGTAGGCTGAGTTGAGTCATGGTGTTTTGTGCCCTGGTTAGGCCCAGGTAGCAATGCTGCACATTTTTTTTTACATTGTCTTCTTTTTGGAACATTAACAATTTACTGTGACCTTTTGCACATATTTGCTTGTGTGACAATGTTGGATTTGTTTCTCTGAAACTGCTTTGCTTACGCATCTGGCTTCGCACAACATTATCATGATGCCTCGAACACTGAGTACAAGGCCTTTACACAAGCTGTAGAAATGTTGTCTATCTTCATCCACAGGGCAATAGGGCTATCTGCATACCCATAAAAACACCAATCTGCATATACATCGCAAGGATGCTTTTTATTATAAATAAAGACGCATTTCTGGGGGTTAGCAGAGGCAATTGAGGGGTCCCTGCATGCTGAGGCTTCACCAAACAGCTGCCTTACATCTCCGTAAGGGGTGTTCAGTTTGTGACCAAGACGGGGTCCTACATTCTGTCCCACCAGGTTATGGGGTCGTATCATATTGTGGGGGGATTCTTGGCTATACCCCTACACACACTCTCGACAAACATAGAGTAGGGATTCCATAGTAGGAGTACGCCTGATTACTACCTTGTTTTATATGCCTGCAAATATACACTGCTTTAGCACCAAGGTGCAACAATACCTGCTAGTAACTAATTTGGTGCTTGTAATCACTTTCCTATGCTTGTGTCTACTGATTATCGCAGCCCATGTATTCTATACAACAATAAAGTTGGTTCAGTAAATATATTGAAAATGTCCCATTGTGCATTCTCTGTATATTTCTCTGAGAAAACGAGAGCACGAGTGACTGGGAGAATAGGTTCTAGATCTGTTACCACGATCCCTGAGGGGTCAGGGTTGTCATGTTCAGTGGTTGCCTGAAAGCAGTACTCTAGACCAACATATACTACGGGGTGCATAGAATCAATCTAGGCACCTCACCCAAAGTTTATGTTGTTCACAAACACGCAGATCCTATGGATTAGTGGGAGCTAAATAACCATGGGTCTGGCTTGGCTCCAAGAGTGTGTGCACAGGCCCAGTCATGAAAGGTTTAGGCATGTATCGTGCAACAAACATAATGTAAAAATATGATGCAATCTCTTCAAAATTCAAAAAAGTGGATTTCTTTTCACCTTAGGACATCAAGTTATATCACTGCATTTGATTTGATTTTTGAATTGTGCAGCACTGCTAATGCTCAAGAAAGAGTTTCAAGGTGCTATATTTTCAAAAAATCAGAACTGAAGGGTGAGAACAGCCAAATGGTGAGAACAAAAGCACTGAGGAAATGATTAGCAAAAAGCCAGGTTTTAAGATTTTTTTTAAATCACATGATCAGTTGTTGTGTGAAGCATGCAAGGAAAAGTGTTCCATAATTTTGCTTCTGTAGCTCTCTCTCTCTCTCTCCCGTTAACATAAAAGATAACTGTTTTGTCTTTCATTCTTGGCTCAGGATGAGAAAAAACCAGCACAGAAATAGCAGCCCCGGCCCCCCGGCCCAACTACCAAGCAAAGAATGCATTAAACTCAAAGGCAACAGGAGTAGTGGGAAGTCAGGGATTCAGTCCAAATACACAGTACACCATATTCCTTGTGTTAGAATTTTTTGGGCATATCAAACATGTACCTAGTATAGCTGCACTTATTACAATATTGTGTTAAAACAGACTTAACAAAATAAGCAATGAAGTTGCCAACACGTGTTTCGCGGAATACAAATCCACTTCTTCAGGGCAAAACGGACTTCTAAGAAAAACTTAAAGCAGTATAAACATATGTACTCAAACCAAGGCAACGGTAAGTAAACAGTCTAATGAAACATGTAATCCCTCGAGGACCTACTGATAAAAAAAAAACATAAACTCAAGGTTCATGTTAAAATGGCACAAGACTCAATGTCACGGATAATTTGTAGAAAACATTACAGCACGCAATGTTCAGAAAGTCAATCAACAAAATATCCCAATCTGTTTAAAGAACATCCAAATACAAATATTCTTGAAAGTACACCAATTAATTTAAAAAATGTCAAACAATGTTTCTGTTATCTGAAAGCATTCCCACATTGAACCCCTCACCGAACAAACATAGGGGCCGATTATGATGTTGGACAGACCTGAGTCCGTCCGCCACCATAGAATAGGAGGGACCATCCGCAGGGGCTGCGGAGGTCCCTCCGTGCAGATTAGGATGTGACCGCCAGGGTGGCGGTCACATCCTCTATTTTTAACATTGCGGCGGGTGCAACTTCAAGCTGCACCCGCCGCAATGTTAAAAATGCATGCACGGCATTTGCGTGCACAAAGCGGCAGGCACCGCGCAGTGCCTGCCGCTTTTTTCACGCAAATACAGAGGGGTACCATAGGTACCCCCCATGTGCACCCGCAACCCCCCCCTTCACCCAGGGGGCCCGCAATGGGCCCCCGAAGTGAAGGTCCGTATGCTTTTCCACGGCGGAAAAGCCGCCGTGGAAAAGCATACTTTGTACTCCATCATAATATGGCTGGCGGTGTCTGATAGACACCGCCAGCCATGTTAATGCTTTTCCGCCGCGGTCGGAAGGCGACTGCGGCAGAAAAGCGGCGGACAGATTCAAAGACCCACCAGCCATCCTAATTTGGCGGTGGGTCTTTCCAGCATCCGCAGAGGTTTTCCCGCATCCTCCGGGCCGGCGGTGGATTCCGCCGGCCCGGAGGATGCGGGAAATCCGCAATCCTAATCTGCCCTTTAGTTCAGATGTACTGAATCACTGACTCTCCACTACTTCTGTTGCCTTTGGGTTTAATTGATATGTGAGTAGGATAACTGACATCAATGGGTGAGCTGCAGGGTCACAAACTCGGTTTATTCAGTCTGTTTTCTAAGAATGCATTAATTTGGGGGGTGTTACACCCCAAACAACCACCCTAAAGGTACGCCCTGTCTGGTCTGTAACCAAACTCCACATCCCTGTGTGTAATGACTGAAGTCTGATAAACTGGGACCTACCATGCAGTGACGGCGTATGAACTCACCTACTTTCACCTTGCGTAGACTCTGCTCACAAGGCACTCTGGGCCTCATTTGCTTATTTTTTCACAGGGCAGTGCCGCAAGCCTTCCTGCTGCATTGCCCTACGTCAAAAGAAAAGGGCAGCAATGAGCCGTATCTATGAGATACGATTCTCTGGATAACTTTTCCAATGTTTGCCATTTTTTCGTTTACACTGTATATTTTGTGTTTGTTTTGTATGTGTAACAATGTGAGCACAATTTGTTTGTACATGTATATATGGTTGTATGTTTCTGCAAATATCTTTTTTAATATAGAAAAAATCTTTTTTGAACCTTAAAGTCGTTTATTGTGGGTACGTTTTTCCTTATGTTTTTTCTTTTATTTAATTTTTCTCCTAATTGTTTATGCTGTTGTGATTGCATTGGGTCCCGAACCATTGTTGCTGTATTATAGAATCTATGAGATATGATGAATTCCTGTACTCTTTTACTTTATTCAAAATCTTCATACAAAGCGTAGCCAACGTGTTTCGTCCGAAGGACTTTTTCAGGGCGAAAGATATTTAAGAATGTGTCAGTAGTTTTTTTCTCTCTCCAGAATTTTTTTGTTCAGAGCTTTGAGCATACGTGGCAATAATAGCCTTGTTCTAAAATAAACTAGTCAATTCTTCACATTGGGTGTACATCATGGTAGGTAAGCCATCAGAATGGTGCCATTATTCGCAACCAGTTCATATGGTGTCTGTAATCACTTAGATGTTCACGGCGTGTTCGTTCTCCCTCGGTCACAGTATCGAGTTTGTAGTTCCTGGTTTACAGCATGTTGTAAATCTGGGAATGTGTCAAATGCCATGAGTGTTACGTGGGAACACCCACCATAACGTCCATGGCATGCCTTCCTATCGCAGTGTGAGGCAAGGCAGTGATTTGGGCTGCGTTGACTCACACCATATATTTGAGGCCATAAAAAAGCCATGCCTTGTGACCTCATAGATATGTCTCTACTGTGTGCGCCCCGTTGGAGCATCATTAAAAGTGACGATCCGGTGGCGCACAGGTCTTGTAAATGAGCCTCTATGAGTACAAGAAAAGAGCTATTCAATACTCTATAAAAACTCTCATTACACACATAAATAAACAAGCATTTACAATGCAACGGTTTCGCCTTTAGAAAAGTTAGAGCTATTGGCAATGTAAATGACAATGCCATTTATTTATCTGTTTTCAAAACCAACACATAAATAAAAATTTTGTCATTTACAATGCCAATAGCTCAAACTTTTCCAAAGGCGAAACCGTTGCATTGTAAATGCTTGTTTAATTTAGGTGCTCACAAGTTTCAGGTGGCAAGCATCTAATGCCTTCACCAAACAATATACTTTGCCATCAACAAGGGTGCTAGGAGACACCTCTTACTTCCTCTTAACGGCATCGATGTATTTTAGAAGTTCTGTACACTTTACTTTTTCAGGTCATAATCTTCTCACTGCGGATGTTTTCCCGAGTAGGAGTACTCGCCGGAAATAAAACAAATGCATTCTAAGTGTGCCCGCTAGAGGGCAGTGCCTCCCTTCATTGAAGGTACAATCAAACAACGCCGCGGTAAGGGCAATGTATATTTTTTCTTCTAAAATGCTTAATTATAAATTAAGGATGAGCAAACATATTCTTCTTTTTCTTTGACGCCTGTGAATTAATCGGTACGCGAGGTCTGCCAGCACACCTCGGCATTAAAATACTTGGAAATTCACACACACACACACTCACAGCTTTGACAAACCCATTTACATTCGCATGCAGATTTTGTAATTTGCCTTTTTCCTGACTTGCACTTGGACATTAAATTTGAAAAACGCGCACATTCGTCATGTCCGAAAATAGCCGCACGAAGCAGGAAATATTTACCGCGCGCGCCTCTCGCAATAATACGCTTAATGCGCCCTGTGTCAGGTTTTATCAGTCAACATTATTTTAAAACAAACCTTCATTTGTGCTAAATAGCTGTCGTCCGGTTTCAACACCCAGTGGATTGGAAAGTACGTTCAAGGTGGGTTTTAGAACAAGTGCCGTACACGCTAAACAAACAAAATGTGCATTCCACTGAGAGAAGCAAGGGCAACTTGTCTTTGCCAATTTCTTCCAAGGTAAAATATTCGCTTTCCCCATCAATTCTCCTTCCAGTATGACAGGTAACACACCTCACGTATTTCTTATTATTTCACCGAGGAGTATTTAAATTAAACTTAGGGTGGGTATAACAACGTTTAACACAGGACAGTGGGCGGGCGGGAGGGAGGTGGCACGGACAGTGGGCGGGCGGGCGGGAGGGAGAAGGCAGGACAACGGGATCGAGGGCTGGGGATCACAGCATCGAACACAGACAGTGGGCGGGCAGGAGGGAGGAGGCACGGACAGTGGGCGGGCGGGCGGGAGGGAGAAGGCAGGACAACGGGAGGGAGGGGGATAAACAAAGAGAGAAACCAGGTTGGGCAGCATCGAACATGGACAGTGGGCGGGCGGGAGGGAGGAGGCACGAGAGGGCGAGGACAGGGGAATGAATGGACGGGGGTGGGATGGGAATGCGTGTAGGGATTCGGGGCGTGTTTTTCGTGCTCTCCCCTTCCCATTGGCTGGAAGGTAAAATTCCAGCCAATGGGAAGAGGAGAGGGCGGTACTTAAAAAAAGACAAGGAAACGCCCCCGAATCGCGTCAATGCGGGCCCTGAACTGAGTGACGCTCCTCTCCTCCAATGGCTGGCCAGCATTTACGAGGCCAGCCAATGGAGAAGAGGGGCGTGTTCAGGCCCCCATACTACTAACAAAAGATTTCGGCTCCACCCACTGCTTACGCAGTGGGACGGTAGCCGAAACCTAAAAAACTCTTCATGAGCGCTTACTTATCAATGTATTTCCATTTAGACGCAGAGGAGCTTATTTACAAGAAACTGGCCAGGGCAGAGCTGCATGTCTTTTTGCAACACTGCCCTATGCCAATTCAAAAGGGCAGGAATGCACCATATTTACAGGATACAGTGCATTTCTGTCCTTTCAGCCGGCGCACAATTTGCAGCTATGTGACAACGCAGTCACCCTTGCACCGTGCAAGGATGTCTGTGTTGTTGGCATGATTGTTTTTGTGGAGGAAAGGGAGCCTCCTTGCACAAAAACAATTAACCTTTTCCATGCTGATGACGGAACCGCTCTGTCATCAGCCGCGGTGGCGCTGTGCTGATGACGGAGCGGTTCCGTCATGGCCCGCCCGACGGGCCTGCGGGGCGCGTTCTATTGAGCGGGCGGGGCCATGACGGAACCGCTCCGTCATGAGCACAGCTCAACCGAGGCTGGTGACGGAGCAGTTCCGTCACCTGCATGGGTGCGCCACGCGCCCCCGCCCCCTTAGCGCTGCAGCGGAATAGACGCCGCAGCGAAGGTGTTAATAGAGGTGCTTTCCTCTTTCTATGTGTGCTGCAGAATGCTGCACACATAGAAAGGGGAAAAAGTGGGAAAAACTAGGAGAAATGCAAACATTCTCCTTGTTAAACCTGTGCAATGTTGTCTTATATGTGACACAAGGGTCCTAGGACCCATATTGTGTTAGTTTTGTTCTGTGTCCTACGGGACTGGCATCCACAGCAATTTCAGTCTTTCTGCATGGATTGAAGTAGGGTATATTGTTGGCAGACTCAACTGTGGTCTTGATCTTGTTGAATGCCTGATCACACTTCTCAGACCATTTGAATTGTTGGATTTGTTTTGCCAGTTCACAAGGAAGGTCAAGATGAAGGAACATGCAGAGAGTTGTCGGAAAACCAAGCCATCAACTGTACAGGAAGGGAACTGGGTACTTGTCTGGGAAGAGCAGACGAGAAAGACACTTGGTATTATAAAAATCAACTTCAAGTAACGAGTCTTAGAGATACCATGGTCATGGCTGCCGCTGATGGCAAGAGGATAACCTGAAACATTTCTCACTTCAGAAAATGCACGTCACCCACAAAGGAGTAAGTGGTTTGGAAAACGATAACGCTCTTGAGATCATTCAAGCATCCACCCGCTGTGATGATCATCACTCTTCCCCTGAGGAGAAAGGGCTACGAAAATATCCAATTGCACAGGATTGGGAGCGATTGTTGTTGGAGATAGAGAAACTAGACCTAGCGCCCTCACAGGAGGAAGCCTCATAACTACGAATGCTAGGCAGGTGGTGTGAATGGGGTGATTGAGAGTGGAGGAATGGTCCAAGGTGCGCATTGGTTAGCCAGAAGACTGCGAGTACACTACTCTAGGTGTGATTGATTCCCGGGATGACAAACCAATGGTTCTGGTGCCCATTAGACGGAGAATCCAGGCGACGTACGAAATGGGGTGGGAGTCGGGCGCGATGGGGACTGGTTATGACGTTCATTTATAGTACTAATGTTACGTAAACGCTGAAGCAATAAATGAGAATACATAGGAAATTTATACCAAGAAAGTCTTAGTAAGATATATTGACCGGGCTGCAGAACCCTTGACAATATAGATGTGTAAAAATTGAAATAAGGCGATGTCGTTTAGATTATAAGGGGAGGAAAACGGAAAAGACTGGAAAAGAATAATAACGTATGTTTGTACAATATGATATCTGCTGCAGTCACGAATAAAGAGTTAAAAAAAAAATCACTCTTCCCCTGCTGAAAGAGAAATAACAGAACCAAGTCAGGCACGTCCGTCACAGCGTACATGTCGAAGACCTGCATGTCTCATTGAAGAAGTCTAAAGACTCACACCTCCACAAGGCTTTTCTTTTTTGTTTAGGTGAGGGGGAGATGTAATGCTGTCCCATAAATGACAGGAGGGCACTAGGACCCTGGGGGACTGAATGGTGAGATGGCAAAGCAAAGGAAGTATTTAGAGAACAGGAAAGGGAGGAGCAAGATAGGAAGTAGGAGCGATCAGGGATGGTTGATACGTATTGAGCTCCTGTAACAATTGCAATAAAGAAACGTTCCTCAGCCTAGAAAGGCGTTGCTTGTTGCTGTTTGTTGTTACGACATTACAACCTTTACTAGGGAGGCGCAAGGTTTTGGCAGTGCCCCAGGTTTACTTGATGTTGTAAATCTGGTGCAGCATCAAATTATTCCACAGTTATTGAGTGGAAACACCCACCACAACACCCAGGGAAAGCCTCTCTCACACAGAGTAAGGCAAAGCAGCAACTTGCGCTGTTTTGCCTCACTCCGGGGCAGATTTATGTTGGACTTGCTCCACGTTTAAGTCGCCGATGCGTCACACAACGGTGGCGTAAACGTGGCGCATCCCTGCGACCCATTTACAACGTGACGCATCTAGGCAGATGCGTCATGTTGTAAAGCCCTGCGCCACATGTGGGCGTTCCGGCGCAGGGTGGGCGTCCCGGGGCAGGTGCGCCTCGCAAAAGTGCCTGGTGAAATCTACAAGATTTCACGCAGGCACTTTTAGGCCAATGCTGCGTCAAAACCCTGCGCCTGCTTGAAGCAGGCGTAAGGCTTGACGCAGCATTGGACAGATATGGCCCCCCAGAGCATTGCTTGAGCTGCGTCGCGCTTGCGACGCAACTCCAGCAATGCGCCGCCTTTATTGCACAGATGCATCACGCATCTGTGCCGTTTTTGCCCCATGGTGCGCCGCATTGTAAATGTGGCGCACCATGAGTGGCGGAGCTGTGGCGCACAATAACTGGCGCATCCCTGGGGATGCGCCAGTTATTGTAAATCTGCCCCTCCATATCTACAAGGCCATGGAAAGCCATGCAGGGTGGCTTTACATGGCCTTGTAGATATAGTTAAGTCCTGCGCACCACCAGAAGGTCACAAAAAGTGGTGTTCCATGCGGCGCACAGAGTTTGTAAAAAAGTCTAAAAGAATTTGAGGCATCAGGCCCCTAATCCACTGCAAAGCTTAGCAACCAACAGCCGAATAGGACCTCGGCAGATGATGCTTTTATAATGTTTTTTCCCCCTCAGCTACATCATTTCTTGGCCCTTGTGTATATAATACTAAAATATGCTGCAGGGGCGACCGAGCATCATCTAGCAACCAATTGTACAAACGGTGCGCAAATATTACGTGTGCTCCCATGTTTTCATGCTCTCTGGACGCAGAAACAACTAAATCCACCAATCCGTCGTTAATCGGCAAATTATGTGACCAGGTTCGATGCTAGCTATTTGTTTTGTGCGGTGGGTGTAATGGTTGAGCGAAAAATGGCGCTTCATTGCTATATGTCTTTCGCCAGTAGATGGCGATCTCGTCACCGCAATTACTCTAGTTCGTGAATTACTTAACAAGTCACAAAAATGCATGATCGCACAACATTTTTTGGTCGGAGTTCTTTGTGCTGCCCAAGGAACACTGGCTCGTGGTGCAGTCTTGCTGTGGAAATTAATAAATGTAATATTTGTATTAGTATTTTACAAAGACAAATCTAAATAAAGGTATAGCTCAATTGGAGATTAGTTTCTGTAATCCTCTCTTTTCTGTGCCTTGGGCCCACGTGCTTTCGAGCTGTTCACCTTTATCCGGTCAATCTTCATTCAGTCCTGACCTTTCCACTGGTAAAACTTGGCTTGGTGGTACTTTGTAATTTTGGCTTTGTCTATGCTAACTATGGGCCTACAAGCCCAAGCATGTGAGAGAGGGCAGGAATGCAAAACTGTGTTGATGACATGAAGCCAGTTTACAGATTTGGTTTCTAAATATCGTTTAAGTGCCCCAGTTTCCAAACAAGTATTCAAGACACGTGCCCCACTTGTTTCTAAATATTAAAGTGGCATGACTATTGGGTTTGTCCAGAATGCTACAGGTCACCTAGCCCATGCCAGTCTAAACAAAGCAGACACTGAGTGTTAGCAACATTCATTGGATCGAAGTGGTCATCATGATGTGGTGTTACAGCCAGACCTGCCAACCAGGGAACCAGCTTTGAATGTCGGCGTGGGCTCAACATCCTGTGATTATGGGAAAATCATGTAATCTCCTGTGCCTTAAAAAACATAGGGCCATATTACCAAGATGTGCGTTAAAAAACGCACATCGCACATTTCACTATCGCCGGCTATTGCCAGGTTTTATCGCCAGGTTAGCGCGTCATTATCAACGCGCAACACATAGGCGATATTAAATCCGGCGATAGGGAACATTAGCGCGTGAAAACAAGTGTTGTTGTCACGCGCTAATGTGTGCCTTGATAATATGGGGGGGTGGATTCAGCTTTATGATCCACACCCCCATGTTATCAATGCCTAACACCTGATCAGAGCGTTGGGAGACCTGCGGTAAACGAGTTTAGCGCAGGTCTCCTTCTCCCAACGCCTGCCTTGGTAATAGGGTGTTACCGAGAGATTCGTGCATCGGACGATTTCCAGTTTCATCGAAGGAAACGACCTGTTGCACGCAACGCAATCTGGTTTCCGTGCTAATTTTAGCACGGAGTCGGCTCTACTCGAGGTCACTGATGCCATCGGGGAAGTACTCGACTCTGGGGGAAGAGCCATGTTGGTAATGCTTGATTTGTCGGCGGCTTTCGACACCGTTCCCACAATCGCCTCCTTGCAAGACTCTGGGAGTGCGGCCTTCGAGGAACGGTGTGGAATTGGCTTAAATCATTTCTGGCCGACCGCCGGCAAACGATCTGGGCGCCCCCTTTCTCCGCTGATATGGCTCCGCTAGAGGTGGGGGTCCCTCAGGGTTCCATTCTCAGCCCCATGCTGTTTAACATCTTTATGGCCCCTCTGGCGGTAGTCGCGGAGTCCTTTGGCGCCCAGATCGTATCCTACGCCGATGACACCCAGCTCCTATTCACATGTGATAGGGGCGGGTCATTCGACAGCATACAGATCAGGGATTGCCTTGGTGCGGTCTTTGAGTGGTTCAGGTGCAATGGCTTAAAGTGCAACTCCGATAAGTCGGAACTGCTCTTTTTTGAATGCACCCTTGAACCGCACTGGAAATCTTGGTGGCCACAAGATTTGTTTCCCCCTGACAATGTGTCTTTCAAGGCCAAGAACTTGGGAGTGATTGTGGACAGTGAACTGTCCTTTGGGCCGCATATTTCGTGCCTTTCTGGTAAATGCTTCGGCATTCTACGGATGCTGAGGAAATTTCTTCCTTTAGTGTCTTTTCAGCATAGGAAGATAATTGTCCAGGCCTTGATCGGATCTCGACTGGATTACGCAAACTTTCTTTTCTTGGGTCTACCAAAATATCTTCTGACCCGTTTGCAAGTAGTCCAGAACTCGGCAGCCCGTGCCATCTATGGACTCCCGAGAAGAGCAGGTGCCACTGTCCTACTGAACACCCTACACTGGTTACTGATTGCAAAGAGAATACTTTTCAAAAGCCTGACATTTGCTTTCAAAGCTTTACATGGCACAGGCCCCAAGTACATAGGGAAACGTATTTCCCGATATGTACCTAGCAGGACCTTGAGGTCATCCTGCTTGTCTAAGATGACAGTCCCAGCCATTAGGCGTGCAAGAATGGGAGGTCGGTCGTTCCGTTACCTAGCCCCGAAGGCTTGGAACGAACTTCCACTTTTCTTAAGACAGGCTCCCAGTCTTCTTGCTTTTAGGAAAGACCTTAAAACGTGGCTTTTTACCAAATAATTATTTTTCCTTTTTTCTGTCTGCACTTTAGTTGTTATGTTGCTGTTTCACTTGCTGATATTCTTTGTCAAAGCTCCTTCTATAGCGCACGGCTCCTCGGAGTAGCCGTGCGCTATAGAAGAAATAAATTAACATAACATAACATAACACCTCCAACCACATTTTACATGTGGATGGACGTGGGAATGCCCACTTTGCATGTCATTAGCGATGTTTCTCGCTGACATGCAAAGTGGGCTTGAGGCAGGCGTTAGCATGCCCTTGTTAAATAGGGCGCTAGAAGTATTGCCGCTTTCTCGGCACAATTCGCCGAAAAAGCGGCAATACTTCACCTTGGTAATATGGCCCATAAATCTGACCTTCTGTAATTTAACTGGTGCTCATTTAAAGTGCTTATATACTTTCGGGTCGAGTTCTCCCCATATAGAAGTCCCTCCATCCATCCATCCATCCATCCATCCATCCATCCATCCATCCATCCACCCACCCATCCACCCACCCACCTTTTGGCTTGGGGAACAAAATTAAAATGGTCCAAATTTGCAAAGAAATGCAGTTTTGATCTTGTGAAGCCACGCTCTATAAGATTTTGCAAGGTACAGGGAACAGCATGAAGGTGTGCTTACTGCAAGCAATGTTTGTGGTAATATGAAATCAATGGTAAGAGGCAGCTATCCAACTAGACTCTAAAACAGACTCACAAACAGCCAAAAAAACTGGTTTACAGACTGACCTTTCAGACCAGACTTGCTGGCACTGTCAGATTGCCCTTTAGGCCAGTCCAACGCTGGATGGAAATAAGCTTCCTGAAAGTGAATTCAAGCCAAACTGGGAAGCTCTACGATTTGTGTTTGAAAGTCTCCTGGCAAGAGAAACCGTACGAACACAGACAAAAATCAAAAACGCACGGGAACTTCAGGTGAGAAAAATGAACAAGCATTGGAAAAGCAGTTGGTCTGGAAATGAAATTAAAGCCAGCCCTTTGACTTTTTCAATGCTTGATTTGTCACGGTTTTTATAAAAACTTTATTTTTGAGGCGCTGCTTGGCACTCACCAGTAAAAAAAACATAATAAAATTGAAAAAAAGCAAAAAAAAACATTTTGGGCTTCACAAAGCACATTGCGCTATACAAGCCTTTGGTGGTAAAGAGTACTACTGTGTGTGGAAGAGCTGTTAGTGAAAGACTAGAATACCGTCACTCACAGTGAAGTTGGCCTATAGGTGAAGTGGTCTGACCCATGGCTGAATCCTGTATGCTGCAGTGGGCGGAAGAAAAAAGTGAATGACACATCAACAGACCAATGGATGAAAAGAGCTGGCTGCCCAGTTCTGATTTCTGGACAAGAACCCACAGAGGATGAAAGCCACAGGATGCTCTTGGCCCTTTGCACTGCACCACCTGATTGCTGCTCCTTATGAGAGAGAAGGAGTGAGGATAGACCTCCAGGCAATAGTGCTGTGCACACATATGTATTTTGTCGTAGGCTGCAGGAATGCGGACTATAGGCTTTAGGAGAAGGTAGCTGTGAAAGTCACTGCATGGCGACACTTAGAATGAAAAATTATATTTTAGGTATTATCTTATGCTGTACAATGCCCTTACTTTTAAATATGCATTTTCACCGCTCAAGCCAGGACAACCATTTTAGCACTGTACTGTATTGCAATGCTCGGTCTTCAACTATTGTGCCATCAACCATCTACTTATAAGGGCAAGGTTCTGAAATCTCTCCTTGTTGTTGTTCATAAATTCTAACGCTAAAGGGGTAAGGTTCCAATCTCTTCATTTTATCCTTGGTATAGTGCCAAATTATCATAGTCAGAAGATTGCCTGACATAATAAATATTGTGTCCTAAATCTAATTTTGAAAAAATGTCCTATTGCTGTTAAAAATAAATACAATGCCCATTGCTGTTAAAAATATTTTTGGACGTGTTATTTAGAACACAATATTTATGTCAGATGATATTTCTGTATACGAGACGCTGAGATATAGCCCCTCCCCATATCATGGTCTCAAGCCCTTACCTGCTCTACAGCCCATCGGACAACTACGTTTAGCTACCCTCCAAGTAGCAATGCTCATTTTGGTTTGACAGACATTTTGGGGATCATCTTTCCATTCACAAGGCTTCTGCCCACCTCATTTTAGCTTTATCCATCATTTCTCCTCTCTGCTGGTCCCTGCTACCTCTCCCCCTATCCCTGTGTGTGTCATAAGGTGCAATGCAAGAAACCCCAGGACTAGAATTAGTAGGATCTTGTGTGAAGGTGGGTGGCGTTGTCGAGTTGTGGTTGTTGGTGAAATTTAGGACCCATCGCATATAACTCTTAGGACATAATGGTTGGGGTATACAACGGTTACCACGCATATATTACAACGCTGTACCGTTACCACGCTACTTTTAGCACGCAGGTCGTTACAACGAAATGCGCTGGGGGGCGCTCCAGGATAGTAAATACTTTAATTGACTATCCAACTCCTTTCCCTAGAGTCCACGGGGACTGGAGTTGGAATAGTAAATTAAATAATTTACTATCCAGCGCCCCTCTACGCAAGTCGTTGTAACGACTTGCGTGGTAAAAGTAGCGTGGTAACGGTACGCGTTGTAAAAGTACGCATGGTACCGTCATACATCCAATGGTTGGCTCTCACTTCTACTTACCAGACATTTAATTCATAGAATGAACTGACATTAGTATAAAGGGGGTGTAGGGTGTCAGGTTTTAAATAAGACTATAGCAGCATTAAATCGGTGTTTCAGTTTGATCAAATTCTTGTCCGCCAACGCCTTATTCATCCTTTTAGTGCACAGGAGATATACGCAGCTAAATCTGTTTTTTTTCAATCTGACAAAATCTAAGTAAAAACCAATGTAGAATATTTATATCTGTGTAGCAACTGCTGTAGTGGTTTTGCAGCTTTGGAATGCTGAAAATTATATATCTTGCCGAAATGAATGGTTATTATGTCATAGACCTTGTTAGGATCAAGTGCTGAGTTAGCTTTGCTTTTATTCATTTATTTGCTCGTTTTTTATAGCTCAAACTTGACTCTTGCGGGCATCAGAGCGCTTTACAAATTTACAGACAGAGCAATATAGTGACAACAATAAAATCATACACGAAGTAGAAAGATACAGGATATAGGTAGCACTCAGAGAAGGGAGGGTACGATTTACAATGCTCAATGGTAGAAGAGATAACTCAATAAAAGCCAACATATTATAGGCAATAAAACTGTTGGATCAGGAGTGACAAGAAACTGGAGGGTAGATTCAGGATTTAAACATGCTGTGTTGTAGGCCGAAATTCCCTGCATATATGTATGAGTGTGCGTGACAAGCCATGTGTTTGGAACTCTTGAAGGAAGATGAGTTTGTTACTCTCTAGGAAGAAAGAATGATGCTTGTAGGGATAATGTAACCAAAGTTAGGATGAGTGACAGGCAGGGCTGCTGTCTGATTGGCTGCCTATTTATTCACATAAAAGTATAAGAGAGTAGAACTTTCCTGCAGGTTCAGTGGATAAGTGCTGGTCCCATTCCTAGTTCATGGAAGGTGGGGATAGAACTCCGATGCAGGTCAACATCCTGCCAACCCTGGCAAGGATGGCATGAAGACACCATCCCTTTCAGAATTGACCCTGACAACTTCAGGGCCTGCAACCCAGAGTGGGAACTGGGCCCAATTGGTTCAAGGAGTGAAGCAGTCTAAGGTTGGAAAGGGGATTCCATGGACCACCTCCCAGGCAACCCCAACAATTGCTCACTCCACCTACCTTCAGGACAACATTGCACCCTTTTCAGTAGTAGGCCTGCTCAGTGGAAGACAGACCACTGTCAAAGAGGCCGTTCTTCTACCACTAAGGGGCTGACCACATGACAGACAACAAGTTTGTGGCTCCACTAGGGGATTTAACCCAGATCTATTGACTTGGGGTGAATGTTTGATTTGCTCTGAATTCCGTCTATCATCTGTATGTCTTTTACTTTCTTGCCCTAAGTGCGCCGGGTATGCCCAGACGTGAGTTTGGGCTCACTGTGTCTCTGAATTCAAGCTAGCCTTGCTGATGAGAGGTGAGGCCCTGAAACCGGTCCCAAGATGCTTGTTTCCGGTTCTAGGGAGGACCTGGCTTGGCATTTCGGGCTGGACTGTTCCCATGAGGCACAGGGTAAAGACTGATTTGCATATGGCTGGGTCCAAACTGAGGTGGCATGGTTAGCAAAAGAACAATGGATTTAACCCAGATCTATTGACTGGGATGGAATGTTTGATTTGCTCTGCATTCCGTCCATCATTTGCGTATCTTTTGCTTTCTTGCCCTAAGTGCGGCAGATATGCCCAGACGGGAGTCCCGGGCTCACTGTGCCACTGTATTGAAGCTAGCCCTGCTGATGAGGGGTGAGGCCCCAAAATTGGTCCCAGGATGCCTGTTTCCGGTTCTAGGGAGGACCTCGCTTGGCAGTTCGGGCTGGACTGTTCCCATGAGGCACAGGGTCAAGACTGATTTGTATGTGGCTGGGTCTAAACTGGGGTGACATGGTTAGCAAAAGAACAATGGATTTAACCCAGATCTATTGACTGGGAGTGAATGTTTGATTTGCTCTGCATTCCGTCAATCATCTGTGTTTCTTTTGCGTTCCACTAGGGACAGATGATTCATTGTGATTGTGTGCACTGAGCAGGTCTGTACCCAGTGCACCGAAGCGCAGTCCAGGCACAACACCCCATCTATATTATTGGCCCGGGTGACTTTGTTAACTTACTGGCCTACTGTGCCAGTTTTACAAATTATAGGAAATTAGGAATTACCAGGGAATCGGTAATTCTGGGCCCAATTTCGCCAGTAATTCTTCATTTGTCCTATACTTTCACTCCCAGAACTAGGCTGTTTGTAGCCACCAAAATCTCTGACTGAAAATAAAGCGACACGCGGCGTTCCTGTGTATCTCATAATCCTGATGGGGCCGGGAACCGCTGCTACTAGCCCCATTTAAAAAGTGGAGGCCACTAGAAATGGTGGCCCGAAAGTCCTTTCTTTACCTCGCCCCCGTTTCCCACGCTACCGCCTCTCCTACGCTCTCTTTGAGCCCCTGAGAGAGGAAATATTGTCAAGCGGTTAATCTATTGACTCTGGAAACAGGAGGAGAACCATGTTCTAATCTCGGCTTCACCACTTGACCGCGCGCTGTGTGATCCTAGCAAATCACTTTATCTCAATATGGCCCCCGCAATCCGCTGTCTTGTCTGCCATGAGGGTGCTGCTTAGAAATACGCTACATCTCAGTCTGGAAGCACTAGACAAAAAAGTGAACTCTCACAATTAACTACACAAACACCTGCCAGTGCCATCATAAACGAACTCTTTAGATTGCCCGGCTCTGGCCGGGCCCGTGAGACCCCCTCTCCTCCACACGCCCCCGGGCAGTTCCTGCTGCTTTGGCCCTTTCAGGCTTTGGCCTGTTTGCACAGAATTAGACGCACATGGCCGCTCACCCGGAGACACAACAAAGCTAAATGTTTGACTGTCCCAGCTTTGGAAACCTAATCAGGGGTGAAAAGGGAGAAAAAGAGAAAGGAAGAGTGTGTTTACCCCTCAAGTGAGGCAAACAAATAGGGCTTTAGGAGGAAATTAGTGAGGAATGTGGGGCGTAATGAACGAAATCCCATCCCTACCACACGTTTCGTTTCAAGGCTTCCTCTTGTTGCCTGTCAGAATGTCTCTCTTTCTCGTTCCTTCGGCCGTCTCTTTGTCTCCCCTTACTAGTTTATCACTATTCTCCGCGATCCATTACTCGTGCATTCCCGCTCTCTCACATTCCTTATTGCACCTGTTTGGCTATCTTTTCCTTCTCTCTCCTTCCTTCATACTGCCTCTCCTTCATTCTTTCCTGGCATCCCGTTGCTTTCGATGCTACTACTTACTTTTTCGTGGAAATGCCAGAGAGTCTCTCTCTCTCCCTTAATACATTTTTCACTAGTTTCTTTCTTGGATCTCTGTTTCACCTGGTTCTCCAATCTCTTGTTCATTCCTCTTCTCTGTCTCTCCCATGCCATGTTCCATCCTTGTTTCATTTTCCCCCATAATTATTTTTCTTTCCTGTCTCCAGCATCCCCTTTTCCTTCCTCTTTCCTTTCATCCTTTCTTCCTTCTTCTTCCCCAGCCTTTTCCATCCCTTCTTCCTTCTTCTTCCGGGTTCCCCCATGCCTTGACCCTTTTTCTCCCATTTCCCACCCACTGTCCCTTTCGCCCCTTGTGTCTTCCAACATTTGCACATAGATTCATCATCGGCATGTTTTGCGAGTCTGTAATAGTGATTATTAAGGAATCGCTATTACAGACTCGAAAAACGGGATTCATGTAGAAATCGCAATATTTATTGCGATTTCTTCAGCTTCCTTATTTGCGATTAGCTAATTGCTAATCGCAAATAAGGAATAACTCCCCATTCATTCCTATGGGCATGGGAAGACATATCAATGTGCGAATCGCTATTAGCAATTCGCATGTTGAGTTTGCGATTTCAAGGGTGCAGGGGTGTCCAAAGGACACCCTGTTGCACCCCTGAAATGATATTGGATGCTGGTGTTACGCACACACTTGTCCCAAGGACATGTGTGTGTAACATACAACTTAGAAAAATGCACTTAAGTGCATTTTTCTAAGTTTCTGCTATTTACCACGAGGTTTGACTTTGCGGTAAATAGCGGCCCAAAATAGCGAATTCGCAATTTTTAAATGTTTCATGAATTGCATTTAAGGAATCTCAAATAGAGATTCCTTAAATGCAATTCCTCGCAAATTTGCGAATTCTATAATAGCGATTTTTGCATTTGGGATGATGAATCCCAAATGCAAAAATTGCGCTCTGTAAAGGGCCAGATTCTCAGAATCTGGCCCTTTGCAAGCCGAATTTCCGTTGATGAATCTGGCTGTTGATCCTTTATCTTACTCATCTCACAATCTCTTGTAACTCCCGGTTCCCTGTGTCTTTCAACCTCAGATGTTTCTTCTTCCCTCTCTTGTTCCTTCATCTTCCTTATGTCTTGCATCCTTTGATCCTTCATCTTCCTCCTCTCTTCCATTCCTTCCTGTTCCCTGTGTCTTTCATCCTTTGGTCCTTTTACCCTGTCTCTTCTTCTCTTGATCCCTTTTCTCCAATTTCTCCTCTTTTCCTTCCCGTTTCCTCCTCCACCTCTCTCTCATGCCTTGTTCCTTCTTGTTACCTGTCGTCCATACCTTGCTGCTTCTTACTCCCTTTTGCTCATCCGTTGTTCATTCCTCTTCCCCGTCTCCCATCCCTAGTGCCTTCATCTTCTCTGTTTCTCAGACCTTGTTGATTCTTCTTCCCTAACATTCCACCCTTGGTTCCTTCTTCTTCCTTGTCTAGTCCATCCATTTCCCTTCTCCAGGTTGGCTTTCTCCATCTTTCCACCCCTTCCCTTTATATTTTCTCTTACACTAGTTTCTCCTGTCACTCACCTCCTTTCCCCTGCTGTATTCCTGGTTCTTTTAATCTCTACAACCCCTACCCCTTCTTTTCTCGCAAATCTCGCCAATCCCTTTCTCTATCCATTACCCCTGTTTCACTACGTCTCCATTTGGTTATAATTTTCTTCCTCCCTTTTGGTCTTATCTCATCATCCCTCTTAGGCATTTCTCAGTTGATCTTCCTTGAATCACTTATCTTGCGTTCACTTTTTTGGGTGATTTTCTCCTAATAGCCCTATCATTATTTTGTCTTTATATGTAGGTTCATTAGGTTTTGCACTCTTTTCTTTCTTCTGTTTATTCTCTACTTCTGGCATTTCAAGTCTTTATTGACACACTGTTCCTATACTTCTCTCCCTCTCCACCACTGTCTTTTGTCATAATAATTTTCTACTCAGTGTCTCCCTCCTTTTTGTCTCACCCCAAAACGTGACCCTGCTCGCAGGCAGGTTGCTCCCCACGCCACCACACGGCCGCCAGCTGCCTCGTACCTGCTTCCTGCCACCCGCCTGTTTTCCCGCCGTTTCCCGCTCCTTCCCGTCGCTGCGGCCCTGCGGCCCGCCCCCCTGCTCCCCATTGGACAACCCGCTCCCGCCTCCCACCTGCTCCTCCCTCCCTCTTAAGGAGGCCGAGCAGTGGCGTAGGAGCGACCTCTGACCCTGCTCGCAGGCAGGTCGCTCCCCACGCCACCACACGGCCGCCAGCTGCCTCGTACCTGCTCCCTGCCACCCGCCTGTTTTCCCGCCCCTTCCTGCCGCTGTGTCCCTGCGGCCCGCCCCCCTGCTCCCTTTTGGACACCCCATCTCCCAGCTGCTCCTCCCTATCTATCCCCCTCTTAAGGAGGCCGCACAGTGGCGTAGGACCGACCTCTGGCCATGCTCGCAGGCAGGTCGCTCCCCAAGCCACCACACGGCCGATAGCTGCCTCGTACCTGCTCCCTGCCGCCCGCCTGTTTTCCCGCCGTTTCCTGCTCCTTCCCGCTGCTGCATCTCTGCGGCCCCGCCCCCCTGCTCCCCATTGGACACCCTGCTCCTGCCTCCCAGGTGCTCCTCTCTCCCTATCCCCCTCTTATGGAGGCCGTGCTGCGGGCGCGCCAAAGGCAAGCCCGTCTGCGCCCGTCCACGCCTGGACCGCGCCCAGTGCCAGAACCCCTGGACCCCGCGAACGCCACAACACCAGACTCCGCTACAACGCCAGCACCCTCTATGCACTCAATGCCGGCCGAAACCACACCTGCCTCCAAGCCGCCCCGAAACGGACTCACGAACCTTTCTCCTGCCACACCTGCACCTTCACCTGCGACAGAGCCACCAAACCTCCAAGGACTCGACCCAACCACCTCCGCTGCATACTCTTCAACACCCGCTCCGCACGCAAACACGCCGTCGAGCTCTGGGATCTGCTCGACACCTCCGCCCCAGACGTGGCCTTCTTGACCGAGACCTGGTAGAATGACTCCTTGGCACCCGACATCGCCATAGCCATCCCGGACGGCTACAAGATCACCAGCAGGGATCGCGCCAACTGAATCAGAGGAGGAATAGCCATCATCCACAAGTCCACCCTCAAGGTCGCCACCCACGCAGACGACACCCTCAACACCGCCGAACACTTTCACTTCATGATCCACACCGGCCCCAACACCACCCTCAGAGGAACACTCATCTACAGACCCCCCGGACCCCGAGCTCAATTCAGCGACTCCATCGCCGACCTCGCCAACACCAGCACCCACGCACTCGCCTCCACGGACAACATTCTCCTCGGGGACCTGAATTTCCACCTCAAGAACAACAACGACGCCAACTCCGCCACCCTGATTGACAACCTCGCCAATCTCGGCCTCAGACAACTCATCACCGCACCCACACACGCCGCTGGCCACACGCTGGACCCCGTCTTCTCCACAGGCACCCAAGTCACCTTCGACCACACCACCGAACTCCACTGGACCGACCACCGCTGCATGCATTTCACCTTCAATAAACCAACCACGCACCACCGCACCCAACAGCTACCTCGCCGCTGCTGGAGCAAAGTCACCGAAGACCAGCTGATCACCACCCTCGCCCAAAACCCACCCACCGACCCCACCAACCCAGACACCGCAGCCCGCAACCTCAGACAGTGGATGGACGACTGCGCCAACACCCTCGCCCCACTCAAGAAACCCTCCAACAACCACGCCAGCAAGAGAGCCACCTGGTTCACCGACGAGCTGCAGACCTCCAAATGCGCAAGCCGGAAACTGGAGAAGATATGGCTCCACAAACGCACTCCAGACAACCACGCAGCCCACAAGGACACCACCCGCAGACATCACCACCTCATCAGATTAGCCAAGAGATCCTCCTTCAAAGACCGCCTGGATAACAATGCACACGACAGCAAAGAGCTTTTCAGCATCGTAAAGGAACTCTCCAACCCCAGCGCCAACGCCAACACCATACCGCCCTCACAAGAACTGTGCAACTCACTGGCCATCTTCTTCCACCACAAGATCGCTGACATCCATGACGGCTTCAACACCATGACCGCCCCGACTACACCAGACCCCACCTCTCCTGTGAACACCACCAGCGCCGACCGCCTGACCTCCTGGTCCAACGTCAACGACGACGAGACACGCAAGGTCATAAACTCCATCCACTCAGGATCTCCGTCAGACCCGTGCCCACACCACGTATTCAACAAAGCAGAATCTGCCATCGCACCCTAACTACGGAAGGTCATCAACATCTCCTTCGAAACAGCAACATTCCCGGAAAGTTGGAAACACGCCAAAGTCAACGCCCTCCTCAAGAAGCCCAAGGCGGACCCCAAGGACCTCAAGAACTTCCGGACCATCTCCCTGCTCCCGTTCCCGGCGAAGGTCATCAAGAAAATCGTCAACATGCAAGTGGCCCACCACCTGGTAGACAACAACATCTTGGACTCATTCCAGTCCGGGTTCAGACGAAACCACAGCACCAAGACAGCCCTCATCGCCGCCACAGATGACATCAGGTGCCAACTAGACAACGGCGAAACATCAGACCTCATCCTCCTGGACCTGTCAGCCGCCTTCGACATGGTCTGCCATCGCACTCTAAAGATACGCCTCCTAGAAGCCGGAATTCAAGAGAAGTTCCTTGACTGGACCACGTCCTTCCTCTCCGGCAGAACCCAGAGCGTCCGCCTCCCGCCCTTCCGATCCGAGGCCACCGACATCATCTGCGGCGTCCCCCAGGGCTCATCCCTCAGCCCGACTCTGTTCAATGTCTACATGGCCCCCCTCGCACAAGTGGCCCGCCAATACGACTTCAATATCATCTCCTACGCTGATGACACCCAGCTCATCCTCTCCCTCACCAAGGACCCGCACACCGCCAAAACCAACCTCCACGAGGGTATGAAGGCCGTCGCCAACTGGATGAGGAACAGCCGTCTGAAGCTGAACTTGGACAAGACAGAGGCACTCATCCTCGGACCCACCCCCTCAGCCTGGGACGACTCCTGGTGGCCGACCACACTGGAAACAGCACTGACACCCACCGACCATGCAGCGCAACCTAGGATTCATCCTCTACTCCTCCCTCTCCATGTCTAAACAGGTCAACGCCGTCTCCTCCTCCTGCTACAACACCCTCCGCATGCTCCGCAGGATCTACAAGTGGATCCCGACCGAAACAAAAAGAACGGTGAAACAGGCCCTCGTCAGCAGCAGACTGGACTACGGCAACGTACTCTAAGCAGAAATCCCAGCCAAACACCTACGACGACTACAACGCATCCAAAACACCTCCGCCTGACTGATCGTCAACATCCCCCGCCGCGTTTCCGTAACTACGTCACTGAATTGCGAACATAGCAGGGTACAACATGCAGATCCCTCCCAGACCAGGTAACCACCCTGACGGAATACTATAGGAAACTGTATACTACACAGAGGCAGCATGCGTTGACCCTGGGGGAGTACTTTGAAGACGTGGCACTTGCGTGGCTGGGAGACGGGCAACAAAAATTCTTAGCACTACATTTTGAAGTAGATGAGATTATGGAAGCCATAATGAGCATGAAGTCGGGAAAATCCCCCGGCTCAGATGGGATTCCTATAGAGTTTTATAAAAACATATGTACACATTTTGGCTCCCATTCTTAAGGCTGTTTTTTACGAGGCGCTGGAGGAGGGCACCCTACCTGACACCATGAGGGAGGCACATATTTTATCATTACTCAAACTTGGCAAATCGCCTGACCTGTGTGACTCCTATCGACCACTGTCGCTCCTCAATAGCGACACTAAAATCCTCGCCAAGGTATTGGCCACTAGGCTAAATCTTCTCCTAGAAAAGATTGTGCTACCTGACCAGGCGGGCTTTGTACCCAACCGTGCCACCGCCCATAATTTCCGGACCCTGCTGGCAGTCATGCAGGACATAGATCCCAAATGCGCGGCGGTGGCGGTCTTTTTAGATGCCACCAAAGCGTTCGATTCAGTAGAATGGGATTATGTAGTTGGGACCCTAGTATACATGGGGATGCCGGACAAGTTTGTCCAATGGGTCAAACTTCTCTATACCGCGCCATTTGCCAGAGTACTCTTTAATGGGGCTAGGTCGGAACCTTTTCCCATATCTAGAGGGACGAGACAGGGATGCCCCCTGTCTCCTGTCCTGTTTGCAATCGCCATTGAGCCCCTGGCAGCCAAATTGCGTCAACACCAGAACCACAGAGGCCTCATTTACCCCTCCAGACAGGTGCTGGTTTCCCTCTACGCCGACGATATCACCCTATATATTCGCAACCCCCACGAGAACTTAAATCCAGTTTTGAGGGAAATCACTAAATTTGGGGCGATCGTGGGTGTGCAGATGAACTGGGGTAAATCGGCGGTCTTCCCACTAACCGAAGGTACATCTTCTCACCCCCTGGACTACCCACTGCAATGGGAAACGGAGGACTTTAAATATCTGGGGATATATGTATCCCGGGACAAAGAAGCATTAATGAGGACGAACTACGGCCGGGCCATGACTAAGGTGATGGATAATATAACGAGCTGGCTTAAACTTCCCTTATCGATGGCCGGACGGATCTCCTTAATTAAGATGGTGATAGTTCCCAAATTTCTGTATTTGTTCATCAACATACCCTACCATCCTGGGGCGCACTTTTTCGCAACTTTAAAAACACAGCTCGTCCGATTAATATGGGGAGGGAAGCAGGCACGACTGAAATTAGATACCCTCACACTCCCGTATAGGCATGGCGGATTTGATGTGCCTGATTTCGAACAGTATTACCATAGTGCGCAGGCGCAGTTTGCGGTGTACTGGTTCCACCCCCCCCTACATGCCCCACCTGGCAGTGGAGGATGGCCACATGGAGCCAGTCCCACCGTCCGGGTATCTGTTTACACCACACAAAGAGCGAGACAAAGACCCTACTACTGTGGACTGTACAGTCAAAGCATGGCATTGGCTGGCAAAGGCGAAGGGAAGTCCCCAGTTATACTACCTTAGAATACCGCTGAGTAACTGCCCGTACCTGCAGGTGACGACTGAGAAAATTTGCCAAAATCTATTGTTCGCAAAAAAAGAACAGTTTTTTGGGGAGAATCCCTACACCTTTATGGATACATTCATATACATCAGACTCAAACAGAGTGTGCGCGCCAAGTCCCCTGAATTCCCAAGGGAGCCGGAGGTTTACACTTCCCTCCACCTGCTACTGCAGGCAGAGGCACCATGACATGTCACTTCTATGCTGTACGCAAGGGTCTGCTCACAGCTTCCTCGTTCGCAGGCCAGAGCCCGGCCGGCATGGGATAGAGATCTGACTGAACCACTCACTGATGAGCAATGGGAACTAGCATGTCAGCAGACTGAGCTGGTCTCAGGGAGCAGTAGGCTGCGCATGCTACATTTCAAATTTTTACATAGGCTGTACCACACGCCGGCACGCTTACACAGGTTAGGCCTTCGGGAAGATGATACATGCCTTAGATGCCGACAGGGCCTGGCAGACTTTATACACCTGGCATGGACCTGCCCTAAAGTTGCGGAATATTGGGGGGAAGTGTTTGCAGGGCTCTCTGATATGCTGCAACTCACCATCGAACCACATCCTGTCATTGCCCTTCTAGGACTGGTAGCGGATATCAACACCCTGCATCGCAAATTCCTACTCATGGGCATATTACTAGCGCGTAGACAAGTGGCGTGCAGATGGGGCAGGGGCAGGGCGCCCAAATTTAAGGAATGGATTCACGACATGACTACCTGGCAGGAACACTTGCAGGCATATGCAGAACAACTGCCGATGAAATTCGGCCAAAAGACATCTTGGGCCCATTGCTTTCTTACCTTAGAGGGCAACAGGAGGAGGAAGACACGAGCAGCATAGGTGAGGGAGGGGACACAGCTGTTGCTGAGGGGTGAGGAGAAGGTGAGCTAACCAGGAGCAGGAGGGTGGAGGCTGGGAAGATCGGGAGGTGTGTCACTGAGGGGAGGCTGGAATTCTGAATAGTGGGTGGAACTCTTAGGGCTGCCTTTACTCCAGGACTTTTGTACAATGGACCCCAGGATGTGACGATGTTGGGGTCGGACTCTATAATGGACATGTAATTAAGAAACACTCAGCTCATGAAGGTGATTTGTCATGTGGATATCGGGGGGGGGGGGGAGTTTGGGGGAGGGGGAGTGTGAGGGGAAGGGTTAGGTTTCGGAACGTTCCATATTGCAAGAAGTAAATGTAATATGGCTACGATCCAATGCTTACACTGTACTGTGATATGTTGTGATAAACGGATATAAATATATAATTAAAGAAAAAAAGGGAAGAAAAAAAAAGTCCCCCACTGCACCCACATCACCCCCCCTGAGAGACCTACACTGACTCCCCATCGACAAGAGGATCACCTTGAAGCTCCTCACCCACGCACACAAAGCACTCCACAAGCCAGACCAGCCTACCTGAACAGCAGACTCAGTTTCTACACCCACCAGCTCCGCTCCACCAGCCTCGCCCTCGCCGCTATTCCCCGCATCCAACGAACAACCTCCGGTGGCAGATCCTTCTCCTACCTCGCCGCCAAGACCTGGAACACACTCCCTACCCACCTACGGCAGACCCACGACCTAATCGCCTTCAGAAGACTCCTCAAGACCTGGCTCTTCGAGCAGGTGCGCACCCCCTCCCCTCAGCGCCTTGAGACCCTCACGGGTAAGTAGCGCGCTTTACAAGTACTCTGATTGATTGATTGATTGAATAAACTCTCCTCAGCTCTCTCACTTTCATTCTTCTTCTTTCCCTTTCTCTCTCGTTTTCCCTCTCTTTTTGTCTCTATCTCCCGTTCTCTTGGTCTCCTTTATTCTTTCTCCTCTCTCCACACCAACTCTTGGTTTCCCCCCCCAAATATTCAATCTCTTACCACTATTCTCCTCTCTCAGCTCCATGTATAGACGTTATGCTATTGCTTGAAAGGGAGGGGGGTGAAGTGGAGTTGGTTTGCCAATGCTGCCCTCTGTCCCAGAACATTTTTTAGAGGTGGGCTGCGGGCAATAGCATACATGTCAACATTTTGAACACGAAAGTGGGAGATTTTGAAAATAAAATCGGGGGAATGTATTTTCCCCACTGACTTCTGTTGAAGCTTAGGCAATTTTAGGCATGATACTGTTAAAAGTTATACATTTTTTGCTTTAAAAATAGGGAGTTTTCTGCCTGAATCTGGCTTGTTGGAATATATTCAATAGACCAGGGTCGGACTGGTAACACAGGCATTTGGCAATGCCCGAGGGGCCGGTGTCCAGTTCCAGCTGTGGGCTGCTTTTTTGAGCATTCTGCGGAGCCGATTTGGGTGGTTTCTGCGTTGTTCGGATACCGCCAGCGGCCCAGTGGGGGCCTGAGTGGCCTTTCTGGAGGCAAATGGGTGCCCATTACCTCCCGTTTATCAACGGACAGAGGTGTCACTTCCCTTTCTCTCGCTGGGCCGGCCCATTAGTGTATGTATATTGAGCGGGGGCAGGGGGACTGAGCAAAAGTGACCTCACTTGTTTTCAGGTGTGTTTTACTACTGTAAACTAATCCGTAAAAATTTTTTTACCACTCCTTTTTTTTAATAACATTTCGCCGAAGCAGTGTTTTGCGGAAAGGCAATATGCAAATGTGGGCCACTTTTTTAGCGTGACTGGGCCGATTTTTAATCCCAATCCAACACGGCAACAGACACATGCTATCGTATCAGGGGACTGCATGTATACAAAATGAGCGTGAAAAGGATTTTTTTTAGTATAATTCTACAAAGTTTTTCTTCACCATTGCCGTACAAAGTTTTGTCTAGGTATAGCAAGATCATTTTCACACTAAACAAACTCAGCAAATAGGATACGCTGAGCGTGATTTACATTACTTGCATGTTTGTGTCATGATACCATCCAGAACAATGTCTGCTAGAGTCCTTCAAACTGTAGGATTCACCTCTGTGGGGGAGGGAGGTAGGAACTCATGTGATGGGGTGTGCTTCCACATCAAAGAAATTGAATAAAGACTCACCTTATCTCAAAACTAGCATCGACCTGCAAACGAGCAAAATTGAAGCCAAAGGGAGGAGAGGGGGCTGCAGGAACTTCAGGGGATAGCTCACTGCAGGAAACTTAATCAAGTGGGAGCTCTGCCAGAGCCAGTGGAGATGGGTGATAGTAAATACTGTTGTGAAAGGGCATTGGGGGATTAAGAGGTGCAAGGAGAGTTCCAAAATCTTGGAGGAAGGGGGTTCTGCAGGAACGTAGCCAAGCAAGCACTAGGGGACCATGGGGGCTAAGAAAGCCGAGGAGCATGGAGGTTTGAAGGGTGATCCCATTGAAATGGTGATAAAACACATTTTTTTCCAGTTGAGGAACATTTTTAAGGGTGGTGATTCCATTCAGGTAAATGCAGACCTGCCAACTCACACGGTGCCACCGTGTTTCACATGATTTCGGCTAGCTTTACACGGTCCCCCAGTGAGTAGGTGAAATCACACAGTGGCAGGAAAAACAAGCTGAAAACCACTTTAAACTGTTGATTTTCAGATCGTTTTCGGAGGCTGTAAGCAGCGTATCTACATAAAAGGTGTGAAAACACCCCAGGACATTGGCGATACCCTCGATGACCCTTTGGGGCATATTATCAAGGGGGTTTATCTCCGCTTTTTTGGCTTTAAAAGCCAAGAAAGCGGAGATAAAATTATCTCCCTATTACCTAGCTGTCGCTAACACCAGTTAGCGACAGCTAGTAGGAGATAGCGACCATCTTGGGCCCCACTTTGCATGTCAGTGATATTTATCACTAATGACATGCAAAGTGGGCGTGCCAAGATGTTAGCGACTGGAAACAGTCGCTAACATCGCTATCTCCTATTACCAACTTTTGGAGATATTCGCGCTAACCGCGAATATCTCCAAAAGCTAACACCTGCCCTGAGCAGTTCTTAGCCATGTTATCCATTGGTAGGTGGATAACATGGCTAGGAGCATTAGCTCGGTAATGCATGAATATCGCGTACTTTTCAGCGATATTCATGCATTGCGGCCGATTTTTATCGCATTTGCGATAAACCTTGGTAATACCAAGGTTTATCTGCGATAAAAATCGCCGCAGCTCAGCGGTAAATTTTTGTCTCTAACCAAGCAATAGCGATTATCGCTATTGCTTGGTAATATGCCCCTTTGTTTTTTTTTGGTTGTTTCGGAGGGGATGTGGGGTCCTGGTGAGGGGCATAGTGCCTCTTAGTTAACTCCGGCACTAGGCACTGTCCCCTCAAAGGCCCCGCTCCCTCCTCACACCATGAAAATATTTTGAAGGTTGGCAGGTATGCTAATAGGAGAGATGTTGCTTGTTCGAAGTGTGAAAATGAGCCTTCACAAGGTGGCACTCCCACGATGAGGGTGAGCTGAGCATTTTTAATGATGGAGGGTGTGCTGCAAAAGTACGGAGGGTTAGAAAAACATACATGCCAACATATGCAAAGCATAAAGATGGAGCATTAAAAGAAATAATTAGGGTATATATTTTCCCAATTGACTTGTGGCGACAATTTTAGGTAGAAGATCGTGAGTGAGGTGGAAAGAGGTAAGGACCATTCCTTTACCCTAGTGCACCAGCCTAATCTTCATTGTACAATACAGTTGAATAAGCCGACCCAGTATATATCCTTTTGGGCTCCCAAAAGTGAAATCTCTCCATGCACGTCAGCTTGAAGGAGGCAAATTCAAAATATTATGCTCATTGGGGCATGACATTATGAAGTTTGAAGACCACTGATGTATGCTGATATTTTCTCTGCAAGATTCCACTTTGCCGGGCTGTTATATGCACAATGACATTGCAGAAGACAAGAACTCTAAGGACCCTATTACGAGTTTGACAGTGCGGCGGTGGACCACTAAACCCACGTGGAGGCCGCCCACCCAAATATGTCTTTTTAAGTCATTGTCAGGCTTTTCCTTTGGCGTTTGCACAGCGGCAAAAATAGGCACCGCAATGGGAATGTGGGAAGTTCAAGCACCACATGGACTGAAAAGTCCATGCCTTGCTGGAACTTCTGGGCATGCACACAGGGGGGCACTTGTTGTGCCCCCCAGTGTACATCCACAAGGAAGCCAGTGTTTTCATGGAAGAAAGACGTCCATGAAAAAGAGGCGGTGGTGAAAGTCGTAATATCCTTTCGATATATTGATCCTCAGTATTTGTCTGCGATATTCTTATATCACAATTTCTTTATGTTCGATATTCTTTTTTTTTAAAACTTTTTTTATTCAGATTTTTACAGCATTTTATTTGTAGCCCTTGGTTCTCACCCCCCCACCCCACACGAGGACAGGTAATTCTATTATTATTTACATAGAGATTTATATTACACATATACAAATTCATAAGCAGGGGATAAAGGAGAACAGGAAAAAAAACAACAACAAAAAACAACACTAAAATCAGAACTCAATGCATTCTTGGTCATACATTTCATTCTATAGTGATCTAGTGAGACATAAATTGGTATTCTGTATGAGGTTGAGTTGCGCTGTTTGTAGGATAAATAGTTTTAGCATTTGTCCCAGGCATTTTCACTTCATATATTCAGTGCACCTGTATCCAATCTAGCAAAGGTGCCCAGATTTTCATGCCTCTCTGCCGAATATTACGCCCTTTTTATTTATAAATGGCTAACTCGAGGCTACATGTAGCAAGTAGTCTAGCCTTCCATTGGGAGAAGGATGGTGGAATGGGATCGAGCCAAGCTGATGAGACACATAGTCGAAAGATTGCCATTGCCACGAAGATCACCCCTTGCACCTGTCTAGGGCGTTCTTTATTAGTGATGCCCAGCATAATCTCTTCAGTTGATATGTTAATCCCAGCACCAGTAATGTCCGAGAGAAACCCTGATATTTCGTTTATAATGTTTGATAGGGTATTACATGTGGCAAACACATGCACACTATCCGCAGCAGGATGTGCACATCGCGGGCAAGTGGTGCCCTTACCTGTCCCCCATTTAGAGATTTTATACGGTGTATAATACAGCGAAAAATATGTTTTATAGAATTGTGTCTGTAGTTTTAAGGACATTAAGTAGGTTAAAGATAAATCATATGCCAAAAGTGGAATACTAGGTGGAACTTCTAGTTTAATTTGACATGCCGCCCCATGTTTGTCCATATCATCTGGGAGTAAGATGTTAAAGCTTTCATAGATCTCACCAATTCTTGGCGGCGTGTTGTTGCGCATATTTTCTATGATTTCACAAATTTGAAATTTAATACGTCCTCCCCCTTTTTTTAGCAGGAAATCTCTCACTTGAAGATATTTGAAGAAGTCCCTGTTTGGGATGTTATAATCTTTTTTTAATTCATCAAATGATTTCATGCCCTGAGTAGAGAAAAAGCATCCAAGTTGCTCTATCCCTAATGTACACCAACTCCGTATATAGGAGTCATGAAAAATTTCTGGGAGATCTGAGTTCTGAAGAAAAGGTGTATAGTGTGAAAATCGCCCTATACCAAGTAGTTTTTTAACCTGTCCCCACACTTTCACAACATTTTTGATGGTTTTGAATTTCACCTTTTTAAGGTGATCATCGTTAACGTGCCGCCAGAGACAGCCTGTGCTCCCGTTCCCTAGGATGAGTTCTTGTGGTGTAGGAATACTCAGATTATCTGGGTTAGGTTTTAGCAATCTTGTGCTATAATTCATGACTGAAGCCCAATAATAAAGCATCAAATTAGGTAGCGCCCACCCCCCACGCTCTCTAGGTAATGTGATCCATTTAAGTGCTCTCCGAGGTTTACTATAACCCCATAAAAATTGTGAGAACATTGAATCTATTTTCTTAAACACATGCGGTGGGAATTCCAAGCAGATTGCCCTGAAAAAATATAAAAATTTTGGGAAAAAAAACATCTTCAACACATTTGTTCTACCTCCGATAGATAGATGTAGGTTATCTAACCGCAACAGTTCTCTCTTGGTGTGTAGCATTAGTGGCGTTTATGTTCGATATTCATTAGTACAATCCAGTAGCATGAAATGCAGTGAGATATGTAGGATGCACAAAAATTCACCCATTCTGTATTATTCAGAGAGTCATTTTGCATGATTTGCTTTTTGTGGCATATTTTATTTCAGCCTCCGAGGGGTTCCCTGTGTCTGCAATGGCTGTCAAATGCTGTACCACTGAGCTTTATCTCCACCTGTATCGGCAATGGCTGTCAATCAGTTCAGAAAGGGTCAGCAGCCTGAGTCCAATCCCACGACTACAGGAATGCTAGCAAGTGCCAGAGTGTGCCTTAAACTCTCCTAATAGATGGGTCTGAGCAAGGGGTGGTTTCAAGGATTGTTCTATGCAGGATGGTCGAGAGGCCTCTGCAAATGCTTACCAACAGCATTTATGTCTACTGACCTAAAATAAAAGAAGGCGGAGAACCAGTAAATCAACATATGTACATATTCTCTGAATGAATGCCCCAGTTTAATAAAGTGTAGGCCTAGGGAAATAGTTCCCAAATTAGTATGACCAACCTCCATTTGTGCAGTCCTTGCTTAATCCTAAACATAAACCTAAACTTATCCCCAATCAGAGATCTTTACATCACTTTAAACATAACTCTAAATATAATTCTAGAAGTAGCTGTCACTTTTGAACTAATCCTAATTGTAACCAACACCAAAATCCTAAAACGAACACCAACCCCTAATCTTACTCCAACCCTTTACCTCAATTCAAACCAATTGCAAGCCTATATACTATTCCAAATATAATTTAGAAATATAAAATAGATACAACTGAAATTGATCACTGACCTTAATGCTTTAAAAAATATAGTTTTTTTACCTGAACGTTTCTTTGTAATGACTCTGATATGGGGGATTTTCCGCAGTGGGACTGTCTGTGATGGAGTCGTTCTCAGGATACAATCCCCACTACGTGTCTGATAGGGGAGGGTGAGAGTGGCTCTGGAGAGGCCTTGGAGTGGCTCTTGTTTTTAACCCTAACCTTGTTGATTGGTTCGTGCGTGGCTGATCGGCACAGTACGGTTGGCTCTCTCACAATTTCCCCTTTTAAGCCATTGGCGGCGAATTGCCAATCTCACTCGAAAGCTCCCTTGTGTTGAACTACCCCCGAACTACTCATGAAATGAAAACCAGAGAAGAACCTTGAGGGAAAACTTAACCAGGATAATGTCACATCACTCAAATCAGTGAACGTCTCGGAGGATACAATTATAACTCTGTTAATTCGTGATCTTTCATCTGCTTTGCATCCAAGTCCTCGTAAGTGGGAGCTAAGCACAAAGAAGCAGGTTTTGATCACACACTGCATTCTGAGGGGTTTAACTCATCCACAAGTGTTGGTTCAGCCAACTCACCCACGATTGATTATTCAGCAATTGCACCCATAGGGGCTTATTCAGAAGCCAATTGCATTGCCGGAGCTTCAATTTTTCCCATTTTAAATGTGACGTACCGGCGGCGCAAGGGGCGTTTAAATAAGCCCCATAGTCCCTAACTCATCTATTTCTGGCATTCTGGATGCATGACCTCCTTCTACCCTTCATTCACAATATGAATTCACTACAACAGTGTTAACACTGTACCTGACAATGTGCATTAATTTGTGTTAGATTTTGACTCAGACATAGACTACATTTTTGGCCTCGATCCACAGTTGGAAATACCTGGCGAGTCTGAGAGCTTAGTCAACAATATTCAAAGGGATTTTCCAGGAAATCGCACTTCTTTCAATTTACTAAGTGACACAAGCTTGATATCAGAACTAGTAAATCTGGATGAAATATCGCCTAAGGAAATGATATCTAATCAACTAATATATCACAGCACAAAACAAACAATCGAAAAAGTGATTCTGCTCTACTAAAGGATCCACTTGAATCCTCTACTCTTTCCGTTTGCCCAGTGTTGCAGGCAATGGGGGTAATTACAACAAAGTTGCCCAGAATGGCTGACGCAGTAGAAAATCAATCAACCAGTTGTACTGAACAAATCACTTTACTAAAGGGTATAAAAATGAGGTTTACATTGTATGTAACCTGCAGGTGAATTATTTTTTTTAAACTCAAACAACTTTGGAAAAGCTGGAATCTAGCTCTTTAATTTGATGAGCTTGGAAGACATAGTCAGTCAATTGCAAATGTTACGAGAAAGACTTCAGTTAGTCAAATCTGTTGTCCCACGGTCAGAATCTCCTAAATCACATAACGAGCAAACAATAGAGGATGAGGAATATACAGCAAAGAGGAGAACGATGAGGCTAACAGTCAATTCAATTCATTGTGTGTTGTGAATGATCAGCCAACCTTAACCCCACATCTCACTGGGGGAGTTGATACATCAGTAACTGGTCCTAAGTTAATAACTGTTGAATCCTCAACTATTCCCTTCACTGTAGTGACCGAGGATGATTTTGAGCGGTGAGCAGTCAAAATATATACATTTTAATATCGACATACACTAATATTGAGTTTTTAATGTCGCAGGGACAGAATATCGAAGTCAAGAATATCTTTGACCAGAATATCGACTGCAAGGTAAGTAATATCAATTTTTTTAATATCGAAGTAAGTTATATCAAAGTAAATAATATTGTTAGCAAAAATATTGTTGTAAATATTATTGATTTGTTTTGTGTTATGTATTTTAGTATGTATTTTATGAGTATGTTTAACATTTTTTTTTTAAATTGTTAATTTTAAATATATGTATTAAATGTTTAGAAAATAGTAAGTTTATAAAAAATAAATTTTGCTTATTAGTATCAGAGTGGGTTGTGGATTCATAGGGGAATAGGGTGGGAAGTATTTTAATTATGATTCATTAATTAATATGTTTTTATTTATTGTTGTTGATCGTTAATGTATTATTAATTGGTAATTCGTTTTTATTAATTGGATAATGTATAATTATATTAATTACCATTAATTTAGATACATTTTTATTTATTGTTGTTTGTTGCACTCACTGGAGTGGGAATAGTATTTTTAACCCCTACTCTATCCAACACTTTCCCTACCGTTGCACTCACTGGAGTGGGAATAGTAATTTTTACCCCTACGCTATCCAACACTTTCCCTACTGTTGCACTTACTGGAGTGGGAATAGTAATTTTTACCCCTACGCTATCCAACAGTTTCCCTACTGTTGCACTCACTGCAGTGGGAATTGTAATTTTCACCCCTACTCTATCCAACACTTTCCCCACTGTTGCAGTCACTGTCGTTGGAATAGTAATTTTATTTCCTCCGCTGTCAAATATTTTTGGTATTATTTTAGGTAATGTAGCGTATAATTAATTTTGAAAAGATTAAAAATAATTGTAATTTTTTTAATTTGTTACATGTATTTATAAAAAATTTATTTATATTATTGTTTGATGTGCTTAACTGTATTAATAATGTATAAAAAATGTAAACAATGTATAAATTAATAAAATAAATATGTAAACATTAATAAGTAGGCACATATATTATATATTATATGTATACGTTTAATGTATTTTTAATTATATATATTACTTATAATTTTTAGGCATTTTTTTAATCTATGTTCATTTTAATTATATATATTATTTACTTTATATTACAATATTATTTTAACTGAAATAAAAAACAATATTTTTAACAACGATATTTTGACATCGATATTTTTTTCCCGATATTTTTGTACTTACCATAATGTTGATGGGATGTCGATATTCTTGACTTCGATATTTTTGCTGCGATATTTTTGCAGGTCGAAATTGTGACCTTTGATATTTTGTCTGTGATTCTTTTGAGCCATACATCAGCAAGCGCCATTGAAAAAATTAAGAAAATTAAACACAAACTCTAATACTATAGTCAGGGCCACCGGAAAAATGCGCCAGGAGATGGCCAAATTATGCATCAAGAAAAGGCAAATTATGCGGCATAATGTGGCACATTTCATAACAGGTTTTGGAAACGGGTATCTTACCACCTTCATGGTGCTATTATAGTATTAACATGGTGCTATTTTACCTCCCTTCACTAAAAAGGTTAAAGTAGGGCCCAGAATTACTGTCTCATTTCCCTTTTAGATGCTGAAGGAAAACTTTTTGCAACATTCATATGTGATAACTTGTTATGGTGGGCATGTGATATAACTCTAAATCCTATGGAGCAATCTGGATCAAACCTTGAAAAGGAATCTTAGCTTGTATGTATGTTATGTTGACTATTCATCAGCAGTTGACAAGCTCAATCGGAAAAACTTTGGGAGGAATAGTCCAAACGTGGACTCAATCATACTAATCTAGATTTTTTAAATATCTTTTCATGACGATACCTGGTTTCAGCTTAAGCTGACAAAAAATGCCCTATCAGCAAAAAAAAAGTAAAAACATTAACTGGACTTAAACAGTGCTGTATTTTAGCGGTACTTCTTTTTTTACTATGCATTGCGAATCTGTCAAAATATTTAAATCCCCGGAGATACTGTTTCCAAAGCTTGGTGGTAAACTAATAAACTATCTGGCATATGCGGATGATCTTATCCTTTTCACATTGACCCCGTCAGGACTTTAATTACAGCGGTCTAATTTACAAAAATTCAACATGGATTATGATTTTAAGATTAATTTGTGTAAAACAAAAGTTATGTTTTTTGGTAAATCCTAGAATCACATTAATCTAAAAATTAATTTGCACGTTCTGGAAGAAGTTATAAAGTACAATTATTTAGGCATAATGATGGACAATAAGCTTAAATGGTCAACTAATCTCTTGAATTTGAAAACCAAGGCTCACACAGTGCGGCAATCTGTTAGAAAATTCATGAACGTTCATGGAGGTCATGCAATTTGTCAATCTCTAAAGGCAATCAAATACTAATTAGTCCCTGAGCTGTTATATGGAGCAATAGTGCTTCCTGGAAAATGTATTATTAACTTGGATAAAACATGCAAAAAAGGACTTACATTTTTACTACAGCTTTGTCCGTCAATGCCACATTGTCAATTGAGATCGGACTTATCTCTGATATCATTAAATGCAATATATCTTTCAGCAAGTTAAAATTATTATTGTGATTGTGCAATCACAAATAAGGATTTTTTTAGATCTCTAATTTATAATGAGATGACAAGCAAGTGTGAATTGTCCCCTAAATTGATTTCAGCAGCAATTAATAGAATAATTATGGAAAATAATATACTGCTATTATTAGAACTAATTAAATTGTCACACCAGGAGTCTAAGAGGCTAATAAGGCCAATAAGGCAAAATCTGTGGAGGAATGCCCAGGTTGCATACTTGTTAGCACTACAGAAATATATATATGTTCATTATGTAACAGAATCATATTTTAGTGTAAAACAAGAATATTCAGATCATAATTTGGATCCAAAATATACATTTAAATATCTAAGATTTCGGCTTATGTTGATGCTGAATTTGAAGGGTTAAGGAATACTAATTGTCTACCTTCAAAGACATGTCATCTATGTATATATAAGGAGGAGTCAATTGAGCATTTAGTTTGTTTGTGTCCCAGCTTATTTCACTTGAGCAAGAAATATTAGAAAAATGCATTTGTTTCCAATAATTGCAGATGTATTAGAGATGCTGTTTCATATTGTTTTTCAACAAAAGCCTTTGAATTCATTGGAAAAATTGACCACATTTTAAAATCTTACTTACTGGTGACTCAAGGAAATGTAAATGAGATGTGGATTTTATTGAAGTTTTATATTGCTTGTGGTTTTAATTTCTGTTTTTACTTTATCTGATCATTGTAAAGAAAAGTTTAACATTTTCATACAATAAAGACGTATTCATTCATTCATACAATCCCCCCTACAAAGTAAAGGACCTAAAGCTTTTTCCTATAGTCCTCTAGATCTTGTGGCATCTACAAGAAACTGGGCAAGAAACTGGGCTGGAGACTGTAGGTTCTCTGTAGGCTATTTATTAGATAAACAGCTGACATTTCAAGTAGTAGATATTCAAGTAGAAGGTAATACAAAGCCCGACCAGAAACATGGCACACACAATGGCCTGCCCAGCACAGATCTTCACCAGCTCTGCCAACTGCCTGACTAGTTACACCATATCAATGGAACACTCCAGATGACACAATTTTCACACAATGATGAATGCGAGAGGATAAACTAAGAACCCACAGCCACAATAACACAGATACCATAAAGTGCTTACAGATGGTGGTGCTGTCAAAGATCCTTGGGTGATCTAGATAAGGGTAAGATATGAGGGGTAGAGGCAAACACCAGCAAAGATGGAAGATGGTAGGCAGGGATAAGCTTGGTAGTGCACAAGGGATCAATTTGAATCACACCAACTCCCAAAACATTGATCTTTAGATCTCATAGATTTAGCCTTCTTTGGATCAAAGTTAAAATGGTGAACATAACATGAACTGCTTCCTATTGTTGATGAAGTGATCTAGGGTTAGGCAAAGTAATATTTCTGTACTTCGAACTAGAAATAGTCGCTACTCCACAAATGTGTACTTCCTGAAGTTGATATCAGATATTAGAGCATAGGTTTGTCCTGTATAGTACATAAAGATATCTTGTGGATCAGTGCAGTTGGGAGTTAATGTATTAAAGTTCACCGAAGAGGAGTGGGGCGTGAAGTTTAGATATTTGTAGGACCGATTATCCTAAGATTTTCAAACTTTGGAGCGCCATTTTTTCAAGTTGTCCTGCTAGATTAACCTGATTTTAAACATTTCACTTTGAGGGCTGTTATCACCCCGCCAAGACTGGATGCAAATTGTTGCTGTGCATCAGAAAACCCTAAGCGCTATAGCCAGAGGTAGACCTGCTGCTTTATTATTGTGCCGGGTAACCCGGCCTTACTAACTGTAGCTTATCTAGTTGGCTGCAGGCCTACTTTATGCTTATGGCAGGGCCATTGGAATAATGTGTCAGAGGAGGACCAAGTTAGGCGGCAGAGGGGGACCAAATTATGTGTCAAAAAAAGACAACTTATGCGGCAAAATGCACCACATTTTGTGATAGCATTACATCATTAGTTTGTAATTTTTAAACATTGTAACCCTGGATAAAGATCTCACCTCATTAGTACCAGTTTAACAGCCAAATACTGCAATAAGCAACTGAAAGATGACCAGTCAACATTTGTAAAGTCCTTCCACTGTGCAGGAACCCGTCACCATGGTTTTAGTAACATTTTACCAGTTTGAGCTAGAAACATTTGTTTGCTAAAATCTGCTCATTATCAGCAGGTGTTGCATTACGTGGCACAAGTAGACAATAAATAATCATGAAGAAATCGCTGCAGCCACAGAATTGTATAATTCCAGTGGCCTTGGTTATGGGCTACAGTAGTGATGACTGTAACCAGGGTGTGATGCCATCTGGACTCACCATTAAAATAATCTAAATTCGGAGTACCCGTTTGCTCCTGAGACATGCCAGTACTTTCGCAACAAACTTATTGCAGCAGTGCTGAAAAGTGTCAGTACTGTTCTTTTCAAGTTAAAGAAGTGCATCTGTTCAGTACTGGACAGTACCTACCCATTTAGGTTTAAAGTATTTTATTGAAGCAGGGTAAGGAAGGAAACAACAGGGCAAGAAAAAGAAAAACCCACAGGTGCCCCACAATCAATGTGTACAATACAGTAGATACATCAAAGCAGTTCTGTCCCTTCAATAGGCACCATCCGGCTTGGGAACACAGCTTGTGCGCCTGTGGTTAAAGATAAAAAAGAAGGGGGGGGAGTGGGGGAGGGGGAAGAGGGAAGGGGGAAGGGAGGGAAAAAAAAAGAAAAAAAGGGGGGGGGGGAAGGGGTGAGGAAACAACCCTGCTCCACAACCTACCTAACCAACAAAACCCCCAAACTACCGCACCCCAACCCACCCCCTGTACTGTGCCAATGACCATCTGCTCTCCCCTCGTATCGACCCTCCGGTTGACTCCGCTACTCAATGCCAACTCCGACCAATCAGACAGGCGGATCCGGTGGCGGTGTCAGCCGTAACAACCTGAGATATCTAGGGCAGGTGATCTCCCTGAACTCAGAACACAGCAGGCTATGGAAAGGCGCCCACAGCTCCTCAAAAGCATCCGTATCCCCCAGGGCCACTAAGGACATTTTTTCCATACCAAGGACATGCCACAATCTGTGCAGCCAGCTGACAACAGTGGGGAGTGTGGTGGAGCGCCAGTGTATGAGAATGTTTTGCACCGCTGACCCTAGAGCTATCGCAATCTGTCTACCCCTTCTAGACCTGAGGGGGTACATCAACCCGTTCGGCAAACCCAGTAGAACATAGGCGGGGAACCGCGGCAGCTCTATCTCAAAACATTTGTCCACTTCACCCAGAACCTCCTCCCAATAAGAAGCCAAAAGGGGACAGTCCCACAGTATGTGTGTAAGCGTGCCAGTTTGGCCACAGTTACGCCAGCACGTCCCCGGTATTGACCCATCCATCTCATGTAATTTCTCAGGAGTGCGGTACCAGTAGGTCGAAATTTTGGTGAAGGTCTCCGTGAGTCCCGTGTGATAGGCCGAGTGGCGTGAGCGGTAGGAGATGTGGTCCCATTCTGTGTGGCTCAACACTCGTCCGAGCTCCCGTTCCCAACGCTCCCGACCGGGGTTGTGAATGTGAAAGGGGGGGGGGCTGCAGCATCTTATACAAGTCGGAGATTAGCTTAGCGTCCGACGTGCGAGTGATTAACCAGCGCTCGTACACCGTGATCCCTCGGTCCGCCGTTTCGCGCACTTGGGGTTGTAGTGCCCAGTGGCGCGCCTGCATGTACCTCATGCGCTCCGTCTCTGGGAAGCCGTAGTCCCGCTGCAAGTCCTGGAAGGGGATGACACCCTCAGGGCCGTATAGGTGATACAAAGTGCAACAGCGGGCTGCCCGCCAGTGCTCATAAGCACCAGGCTCCGTTCCCGGACCAAAGTCCGGATTGCCAATTAACGGCGTGAAGGGAGAGGGAAAAGTAGTAAGTTCATGCCTAGTGGCTACTGAGTCCCACGCCCGAAGCGGGACACGCGTCACAAGAGATGCGTAAAGGTTAGGGGGTCGATGAGCCCGCTTCAAGAATGGGACCTCCTGCAGCGTCCTGCCAGCTACCGCCTGGTCCTAGAACAGCCAGTGTTTGTCTGATTCCCACCGGCTCCATTCCACCAGATAGCGGAGTTGGGCGGCCTGGAAGTATTTCCGCAAATCTGGTATCCCTAGCCCCCCAGATTCAGGCGCCAGCGTAGCGATGTTTCTCTTAATCCGCGGTCTACGGCCCTGCCACACACACCGCGCAATGGCCGATTGAGTCTCCGCGAGCCACCCTGTGGGGGGCTGGAGCGGCAACGCCCTAAACAGGTATAGTACCTGAGGCAGGAGGGTCATCTTCACTGTGGCCACCCTACCTAGCAGCGACAACGTGCCCTTATCCCACCGACCCAGTTCCTCTCTGATTTTCGTGCTCAAAGCCGCATAATTGGCCGTGACCATCGCCGGGAGGGAGGGCGCCAACAGGATCCCTAAATACGGAATCCGGTCCCCGGACCAGCTCAGAGGGTAAAGCCTCTGCAGTTCCGCCCTGGTGGCGCTGGTGAGCGAAATGTCGAGGGCAGCTGACTTTCCGAGATTCACCTTAAAGCCCACCACCGCGGCGAAGAGGTCCAATTCCGCCACGCAAGGCGGCAGCGACCTCCGTGGGTCATCGAGCGTCAAAATGACGTCATCTGCATACAGGCTAATCGCGTGATGAAATTCGCCCATCTTGACTCCGACGATATCGGGGTTCTGCCGAACCCTTTGAGCAAACGGCTCCATATACAGAGCAAAGAGCAAAGGGGACAGTGGGCATCCTTGTCGCGTACCTCGTTCTATGGGAAAGGGCCGGGAACTGCCTCCGTTCACTCGGACCACCGCGGTCGGGAACCGGTAGCAATTGAAAATCAGATGCCGAAACTTCTCGCCTATCCCGAACTTGCCCAAGACCCTCTCTAGGTAGGGCCAGTGCACCCTGTCAAACGCCTTCTCCGCGTCTATGGAAAGGAGCATCCTTTCCCGGGGATCCTGGAGGCCTTCTCAAGAATATGAGTCACCCTCTTCGTGTTGTCCACTGTCTGCCTGCCAGGCACAAAGCCCGCTTGATCCGAATCGACCATGCCCGGGAAATGAAGTGCCAAGTGTGCTGCCAATATGCTGGTGAACACTTTCAAGTCCGTGTTCAGCAGCGAGATAGGATGATAGGACCCACAGGCAGTCCTGTCCTTGCCCGGTTTCGGGATCACGGAGACCGTGGCCTGAAGAAATTCGGGGGGAATGGCACCCGGCTCCGCGAACGTGTTGAAAAGGCGGGTCAACAGAGGCGCCAGCTCCTGACAGAAGGTCTTATAAAACAGAGGGATGAAGCCGTCCGGTCCCGGGGCCTTGCCCGGCTTGAGCCGGGAGATCGCCGTGACCACCTCCTCGATACGGATCTCCCGTTCCAGATACTGAGCCTGATCCGGCGTTAACGACGGGAGCGGCACCGACTCCAGATAGTCCGTCTCTGCCCGGGCGGAGGGGGCCTCGCCAGTGTAGAGGTCTGCGTAAAAGCTACGGAAAACGTCCGCTATTTGCTCATCTTCCGTGACAGAACCTCCGACCGGGTTGACCAGCTCCTTCACTCGGTGCTGTTGGTGCTGCACCCTGAGCTTGTTGGCCAGGAGCCGTCCGCATCGGTCGCCACCGGTATAATACTTGTGCTTCAGACGAAGCATCGCGTACTCCGCCCGGTCCATGTCCAGGGCAGACAAGAGTTTCCTGGCGGCTTTCAGTTGCCTCCAGACTCTGGGGGCTCCCGTTCTATTATGAACCTGCTCCAGCTCCCGCACCTGCCGGGTAAGCTCGTCCCTTTTGAGCTGCCGATCCTTGTTCTCCGCCGAGGAGATAGCAATAAATTCACCCCGGAGCACAGCCTTCAGGGCTGCCCACTGCGTCGCGCGAGAGGTGTCGTCATTGTCGTTTACGCGCTGGAATTCCGCAATGGCCGCGCGAATCTGTTCCACCGTCGACCGTCGGTGCAATAGCGTGTCCCGGAGTTGCCAGACCCCCCTCGGCCGAGCCACCGGGGGCAGATTGAAAGTACCCTCCACCGGCGCATGATCGGAAAGAGAGAGGACCCCCATGTCAGCGTTCGAGGCTAAAACGAGCATCGGACCCGACACAAGTAGATGGTCCAGTCGCGCATAGGACTTGTGTGCGTGTGAAAAGTAAGAGTACGCGCGGGTAGTAGGGTGGAGGTGGCACCACATGTCATGCAAGTCTAGCTCCTCAAGTCGGGTGCGAACCGAGCTCGAAAGCTCACCCAACTGGTGGCGCCGTTGCACAGACCTGTCCAGAGCCGCGTCAAAGACCAGATTCAGATCTCCCCCCAACACTACGTGCCTATCAGAGGTGGACGCCACGTCTTCCAGTGCCCTGTGCAAGAATTGATCCTGGCGGTCATTGGGGCCGTAGACAGAGCCGACAGTCAGCACCAAGCCTCCCACTCTAATCCTGTATGCCAAGAGCCTCCCTTTCTGTTCCGCCACTTTGTGTAAGATCTCTCCCCTGAACCCCTTGGAGAACAGAAGTGCCACCGCTGCCGTTTTAGAAGCGCTGGAGGAGAAAAGTTGCGTGGGGAATTTGGGGGTACGCATTCTGGGACAGTCCTTGGCCAGCAGATGGGTCTCTTGTAGCAGGCAGATATCAGCCTGGGAGTTCTCCAACAGAGACAATACCGCCCGCCATTTAACCGGATTATTCAGCCCTTTCACATTCAGAGTAACAACTTTAAGAGCCATCCAGGAGGGGAATCATTGAAACGCTCATAGGTGGGCGAGGCCCAGCAAGCGAACATGGAGGCCACCTCACGAAACCTCAGCGCACAGCAAACACAGACATCCCTACGGCACAGTACAGTCCCCGAACCCCAAAACCCCACAACTAGAGGAACCCCCCCCTCCCCTTGGAACTCCACACACCCGACTCCACACCACCCCCAACTTCCAGCCCCCTTGCAAACTCCCAAACTCAAAACACCCCCCTGCAGTTCCCATTCCCGCTCCCCACTTCTCAAACTGTGCAAAGAAGTCATTGTCCCAGTCCGGTCCTTATCGGACAAGGCCGTGGAAAGTCAGTCTAGTGGACGTCCAGCCACCACCACCTGCACTCGCCATCCTGCCCCACCCACCCCCAGAACCCCCGCACCTGCAATAAGAAAAGGCTAGTGCAGACTCCCCCCGGAGTGATTCAGGCCGTCAGGGCCACTTCACCGGTCGCCGTCGCTCTAGAGGCCTCCTGAATGGCGGCCGACATGTCCGCCCGAATCGTGGGCGAGTCCGGTCGCTCCGGCGGTGGGGAGCGCCTCTCCCCAGCCTGCTGCCAACCGTCCCGAGTGCTTCGTCTGCGGCGTGGCGCCGGGGTGTCTGTATCAGATGCTGTGATACCCAACACCGCGCAGACATCCTGGAGGGACCGGAGCTGGTGCAATGTTCCGTTCCACCGAAAAATCAGGCGGAAAGGGTGCCCCCAAGAGTACTGCGTCCCCTGCTCCCGAAGGAAGTCCGTAGCGATTTTAAAGGATTTTCTCTTCTGCAGTGTGACCGTAGATAAATCCTGATATAGGGCCACCGGGTGGTCTCGAAATCGGAAAGGCTTCTGCCTTCGCGCCTCGCGGAGAATCCGCTCCTTCAGGGGGAAGTCCGGCAGGAAGGCCAGGATGTCCGGAGGGGGTGCTGTAGCCCTGCGGGGGCGGCCCACCCGGTGCGCCCTGTCGATGCGAACTTGAAAGTCTTCTGACTCCCCTAAAATTGCACGGAAGAGGGCCTCCAGGTATGCGGTCACGTCTTCACCCTCCTCGCCGGACGGGACGCCTCGGACTCTGATGTTATTCCGCCTGGACCTATTTTCGAGGTCCTCGGCGTGGGCCTGTAGTTCGATCTGTTGCTCCCGCAGCCGCAGGACCTCCTGCTGCAGGTGGGTGATCTCCTCGTCTCTGGAGTGACCAGCTTCCTCCACGGTGTTGACCCGTTCCCCCAGGGAGTCCACCTCTCTCCGTACCTCGCGGACCTCCCCGGCCACCTCCTGCTTCAAAGCTTGAAAGTCCTCCCGCAAGGAGCTGAACAGCGACTCAAGGAATGATCGTGTCACCGGGGGCTCTCCGCCATCAGCGCCCCTGGAAGGGGCCGGGGAGGTCGTGGCGGTTTGGCTCCCTCCGCTGCATAGGGCACCGCGCCCCAACATGTCCGGCAAAGTCCGGTCGCCTCTCTTTTGTCCCCTAGCGTTCGACATCCTGGCGGCACAGGAGTCAACGATGGCCGTCGCTCGGCAAAGAGGTCACCAGGGCCAGGGCAGCTATACACCGGCTAGGAAGCACCGCCACACAGAGACCCCGAGCAAGGCCGGGCAGCCGGGCCGGAGTTCACAAAATGGCCGCCCGTTACAGTCAATGGGCCAACGTCCAGGGAGCGGGGCCTACCTCCGTCGCAAGTCCAGTGGCAAGAAACACAGCCGAAGGGCGGGCTCGCGGGGCACGGGTAGCCGGGCCGGCACTCCTAGGGGAATATCTGCTCCGGGGGCGCCACTCCACTCCTCCACAACCGGGGTCGGGCCGGAGCAGCCGCGCGAGGCGAATACTCTCAAGCCCCGGACTTGCGTAGCAGCCGGTTGCCGACTCCGCCTCCGTCGACCTCCTCCGTTCAGCTCCGCTCTCGTCGACCTCCTCCGTTCGGCTCCGCTCCGCCGGCGAAGTCCCCTTCGGCACCCACTCGGGCACCGCTGCACAGGCACTTCAGCGGGTCACTCACAGCAGCAGAGCAGACCGTCGAGACCCCAAGCCTGGAGGTCTCGCGGCCTCCGGATCGCACACAAGCCGCCCAGCGGGCTCCGTCCCAGGCTATCTCGGTCAAAATCGCACCTCTGGCGGGGCAATCAAGGCTCAACGATCACTCCACACCACCACCGGGGTCTCCAGGCTCAGTCACCGCTTGATCCTGGGGGGAATCAGCGGTTGCGAGCGGTGCAGGGTTTCAGGGGCCCGGGAGCTCTCGGCAAGTGCGACCTCTCAGCCCGCCATCTTGGCCACGCCCCGTACCTACCCATTTAAACCATTGAATTACATGCTTTCAAACTAAGCTAAAAATAAACATACAATTAGCATTTTAAAGCTAACGGGTCATTTGAGAATGGACAGTAATAGGAAAGCTGCCAAAGTTGGTGGGCGACCCAACCCTTGGTTAACCTAACCCTTGGTTAACCTACCTCCTCAGGGGTGAAGGTCTGTTTTCCAGTGACTTAACCCCTTGCATGCTGGTGACGAACCCCAGCCGTCACGCTCCGCGGTGCTCGTGTACTGATGACGGCTGGGGTTCGTCACGGCCCCGCCCTGTTTATTTGTTTACCGCACAGCGGCGGTAACCGGCCAGCAGCGAAGGGGTTAAAGAGCTGTCTGAAAGGTCCTCGCTGCAGCACAACATTGACACTGCAGTGCGCCACCCCAGGTTACATTGGCTTGTCCAATGGAACTGTCACATTTGCTTTCTCATTCTGTCAATTGATGTGTACGCGCACAGCCTGTGTTGAAAACTGGTTTTGTTGCAACTGTGTGTGCTCACAGGGTATGTACTCCGTTGTACATTGTAATGATAAGTAAAGATGTGTGCCCCGCATTCTGCGACACACTTAGAAACAGGAAAACACCCCAGAGGAATGTTTTGTGCAGGAAGGAGGTCCTTCCTGCACAAAAACAATATCTCCACCAGCGCAGACACCCCTGCAACATGGCACAAGGGTGTCTGCGTTGGTGGTACATGGTGTACCAGCAAAAGGAGAGGACCCTCCTTCTCACGTATCCTAGCGCAACAAGGTGTCTTGCTGCATTGCGTTTAATAAAACCTTGATAAATCGGCCCCTTAGTGCCTAGCTGGTCCTCGTTCTTTTTCTAAGCCCCTCCTGTAATGCCGAGTGTAGCCGTTTTGGTGACAAAACTCTTGCTCCTATGATGACACTCAGGACTCTATGGTGTCTAGTCAGCCAAACCCTTAATGACAGCCTCAAGGTTTTTTCACTGAATGTTTCAAATTAAATGTGTTTTGAGTTATAGGTTTAAACTATTCACTTAGGGTCACATGTATGAAGCTATTTTGCATTCGCAAACAGGCTGATTCGCAGAATTGGCCTGTTTGCAAATGCAAAAAGTGTTTTCCTATGTATCAAACCATATTTAGCGATTTGGTAACCTGTTAACGAATCGCAAAATGGGTTTGCGATTCAGTCTATTGAAGGGGTGTGCTTAGGACGTCCCTTCCAAATACCGAATTGCAGCGGTTTGTATGAATGTTTTGTGACTGTGAATGCGGTCAAAAAAGATGCGCATTTTACCACCAACTTCAAGTTGGTGGTAACCCATTCGCAAATGGCAAGCAGTCCCCAAGGGACCTCTTCCCCTTTGGGAATGGTGGCAAAAACATTTAATAAGAGCAGGCAACCTGCTCTTAAAAAAATAAAAGAAAACGTTAATTTTTTTTTAAAAACACTACACGTTTTCCTTTAAATAAAAAAGTCTGCATTTGAAAAAAAAAGATTGCTTTATTGAAAAGCAATCACAGACACGGTGGTCTGCTGACCCTAGCATGCCCCCATCCCCGTGATCTTAGCGATTCCTAGGGGATCGCTAATTGTGACCTACCTCATTAATATTAATGAGGTAGGTCGACTTGCGACCCCCAGGAATCGCTAAATGAAAGTCTATGAATTTCATACATTAGGACTAGCGATTACCTAATTGTGATTCGCAGAAATCGCAATAAGGTAATCACTATTCCTAATTTTGATACATGTGTCCCTTAGAACCGTATTCTGCACATAACCTGCATGGATCAGGCTCTCACAGGCTTTTTTTAATACATGAATATGAAGTTGAGTTTGAGTATGATTACGCATATGTTTTTGTTTGTTTTTATGTGTATGTGTGTGTGGTGGAGATAGCTGCGACCAATTGCTTTCTTCCATGTTCAAAGGATTAACGTTTTTGTGTTAGGAACTTCTGAAAGGAAGGTAATGTGAAAAGTATTAGTGCTATGGAGTACTAATCAAGTTACTACAATATTTAACGGTCTGAATCTGGTTCTCCTCAAGACCGCTGTCACGTTGGTATACTTAAGCTGACACCTGAGGTGATAGTTACCAACCTTTCATTTATTTTTAACTCCTGTTTTCATCCAAAGTTTTTTCATCCATTTGCAAAAAAGCTTCCATCCTCCCCTTGATAAAGAAACCGAGTCTAAAACCAGCAGACCGTAACAATTACTCCACTTCTCACCTCCCCCTTCCAGCTAAAATTGTGGAAAAAATACTGAATATGCAGCTAGCCCAATTTACCCACGAAAACCATGTTTCAAACCCAACCCAGTTTGGTTTCAGACCAGAGCATAGCACAGAAACTGCCATTATCAAAGCCATTGAGGAGATTAGAGATTCCTTATATAGTGGAGGCACTGCAGCTCTTATTCTGGTCGACCTATCCACAGCCTTTGATACAGTTGATCATAACACCCTGATCAACCGCTTGGCTTAACTAGGGGCTAAAGGCAAGGCCTTGTCCCTTTTGACCTCCTTCCTCTCTAATAGTAATTAATCAGTGGCCTTGGGTTGCTATGAGTCTGCTTCTTTTACAGTACCCTGCATGGATCCTCACTTAGGGCCTGATTCACAGAATGAACTTAAGACTCAATCCTAAACTTACTACTATGTTGGTATTCACAGAATGCACTTACTACTGTTGGCATTCACAGAATGAACTTACTACTTTTGGTATTCACAGAAGTTAGTATTTTGTCTTAAGACAAACTTAAGACAGACTTAAGACAGACTTAAGTGAGGATTTTGTCTTAAGTCTGTCTTAAGTTTGTCTTAAGACAAAATCCTAACTTCTGTGAATACCAAAAGTAGTAAGTGCATTCTGTGAATACCAAAATAGTAGTAAGTTTAGGTTTGAGTCTTAAGTTCATTTTGTGAATCGGGCCCAAAGTCCTAGATTATTTAACATTTACATTTCAGAACTGGCTCCTTTAATCAATAGCTATGACTTCTACTTACCTTTAATTCTTACAACACTCAATTAGTAGTGTCAGCCTTTAACAATGATCCCAGTGTCCACTCACTTCCAAAATTGTATGAGAGCGATAAGATCTTGGATGAACAGGCACTGTTTGCAGCTCAACTCCGGGAAAACTGAGGTTGTACATTTCGGCAACCTCTCTCCCACCTGGTCTCCCTCCTGATGGCTATTTGAGCCTGCCACCCCCCCCCCCCCCGTCCACCCCAACCCAGTGTCCAAAGCCAAGAACCTGAGTTTTTATACGGATAACAAACTAAACCATGGCGCTCAGGTCTCTGCAGTTGTCCCTTCGACCTCCCACACTCTCAGGATGATCGAAATAATTCTTCGACACATGCCTGGCAACACTATAAAATCAGTTGCCCCTGCATTAGTACTGTTTAAACTAGTCTGTTGTAATGGCCTTTACATAAACATTCTGAAAACAAATATTAGCAGACTTCAGTCAGTTCACAATGCTGCAGACTGATTGCTATTAGGATTGCCTAAATTTCACTCAATATCTCTTGGAATCTGTAAGCTTCACTGGCTTTTTGTGCGAAGTAGTGTAAAATTCACAGACCTATGTATTGCTCATAAAGCACTGCACAGCTCGGGTCCTGAATTTCTGAGACACATATTCCAGCGGTACACTCCTAACACATCGCTGCGCTCGTTGGGAGCCAGAACTCTTGTAATCAGCAGATTTAGGAAGCCCACCTTTGGTGGAAAAAGCTTTGTTTCCGGTACAACCAAACTCTGGAACAGTCTCCCTCCCCACATCAGAGCCACTCCACCCTCTCCCTGCTTTCCTTTAGGGAAGAATCTAAAACTTGGCTTTTTAATAACTAGGGCATCCAGTTCCTGCTACGGCTCAGCTAGTGCCAAGACACCCCAGGGTATGTGTGCGCTTTACAAATTATACTAACATAACATGACTTATTCTGTTTCTTATTGTCTCTGTTGAGACTGTCCATTATTGGTGAGTGTACTTCATTGTTCTTTAGGTAATTGCTGTTTCGGCTGTTTTGACAGCTGACATCAGAAGGACATGGCTCTATCAAGTTCGCTGTGTACTGTTTTGTTTTAAGGATGCATCTGTAAGCCCTCAATGCGTTCTACATGAATAAGTGTGCTCAAGACAGTGCAGTTTTTCGATTCTTTGAAGACATGTCTGTGCTTCTGGATATACAGATGAAGCAGTGATAGTCAGCGCGTCCTTCAATGATGGTTTGTTTTTGGGTTCAGGACGTGACTGTGCAGGGCCGGACTGGGAACCAAAACCGGCCCTGGCAAAGTGCTCAGCCGGCCAGTTGGAGGTGCCGCCGAGCGCTTTGGTAGGGCCGGTTTCCGGCCGATTTTGTTGCAAAATCGGCCCCCAGGGGGCTCAAAACCGGCCCCCACCCTTGTGGAGCACCGGGGGATTGTCCGGTGCACGCTATGGCCAGTCCGGGCCTGTGACTGTGCTATAGTCAGCGCGTAGTTTGATAATCGTTTATTTTAGAGGTGAATCAGCATGTCTTCTGGCATTGTCAAAAAAATATATGTATGTGTGTGCGTATATATATATATATATATATATATATATATGTAAATATAAATAAAAATTCCTAATGCAGTGCAGGACGCAGCTGTGTTGTAGCCAGCACGTTTCTTTTTTCTTTTATGTTTGGACACTGCCTATCCCAGTTAATACGGGGACAGTGTTATGCCAGTAAGCCCTTTTCTACTAAGAATAAATATAAATAATAATTTAGAAGGAAACTGTGCTATAGTCGTTTTTTCTTCAGTTCTTTTTTTATGGCCCCTTTTGCTCAGCTGGTTAAGTCTTACCTGAAGTAGTCTGGATTCCAGTAAAATAGCAGAGACCTGCTAGAAAGAGAAGTAGGACTTTTAAAGATTCCATCTCTCGTGAGGTTTGGTTGACAACATTTGACAGGGTTAAATTCAGTTAGATCTGCTACCTCCTTTATTATGCCTCCAGTCATAGAGGAGAACAGATGTAAGGCTGTCTCTGTAAAGAGATACATTGATGATTCGGAGTTTGAGGTGGTGAAGCTGGAAGGTCCTGGAGAATACAGTTTTCCTTCTCCCCAGGATGTTATGTTATGTTGTTATATTAAATTTATACAGCTATTAAAAGTGCCCCGGCGCTAACTCCAGAAAGTTAATTATTCCAAACTCAGAACCAAAGCTAAAAGAGCAGCATTTTTTATTTTTTGTTAAAAATCAATGGGTCATGAACACTCCTAAGAGTCAACGGTAACAGATTCCAGGCCAAACCTGCTTTGCAGACAAAGGAGTTCCCGCCTAGCCTATGGCGATTGAACCGTGAATTCTGCATTAATAGCTGATCCGACGAGCGAAGTTGTCTAATAGGTTTATAAAAGACACATCTCTTTTGCAAATAAATAGGACCTAGCCTATAAAGGGCATGATGAACAATGGACAGCGTTTTGAATTTAAAATGAGACTCCACAGGGAGCCAATGCAGGGTACGTAAATGGATACAAACACTCTATCTAGATGGAAGTCCAAGTAGTAGTCTAGCTGCCGCATTTTGCACCACTTGCAGTTTTCTAGTCAAATAATCAGGGCTGCCAAGCAAAAGGGCATGGACATAGTCTAAACGGGATAAAATCAGCGCCCGGACCACAATCTCCTTAGCGCTGAATGGCAAAAAAGGAAGTATTAAAAAAAAATTCAGGGTACCAAAACATGTCCCTGTCAACTTTTTTATCTGAGTTGAAAAGTTTGAGGCTTCATCAAACCAGACCCCGAAATTTTTGTCAGTGCCCTTGCTTGCGGTAGGGCGGGGGAAATCTGGAGGCCATATCCTATCTCTTAAACCCACTGGAAATGAACCATACAAGAGTACTTCAGATTTTTCTTCATTGCACTTCAACTGTGCGCTCGCCAGCCAGTGGAACACCGAGGATAAACAGTGCTGCACAACCTCCACCGAATCCTCTCCCCTCTTTCAAGAGAACAGGAGTTGTGTATCATCCGCATAGGCCATCACCTTAGCCCCCATTGACTCCGCAAGGTAAACCAGCGGAGTCACATAGATGTTAAAAAGGAGAGGGCTAAGGGATGACCCCTGCGGAACGCCAGTAGACAAATGCAGCGACGCAGAAGCACAAGGAGGAAGCCACACCTGCTGTGATCTATTCTCCAAAAAATATCGATTCCAACTCAGAGCCGAACCCGAGATACCAATTGCCATTAGGCGATCAAGGAGTAAAGAATGGGGTACCGTATCGAATGCCGCCGAGAGATCAAGCATAACCAAGGCAGCTCTCCCGCCGCCATCCAGGCACTCCCGGATCGCCTCTGTTACCTCCAAAAGTGCTGACTCCATGCTATGAGCAGCACGGAACCCCGATTGCGCTGGGTGTAACAAGTCAGCCATCCCTACAAAGTAGGTAAGCTGAGATGTCACGACCTTCCCACAAACTTTAGCCAAACTGGGCAAGAGCGAGATAGGCCGATAATTTGCAGGAGACAACGGATCAAGAGACGGCTTCTTAAGGAGGGGCAGGATCAATGCTTGTTTCCATAGAAGCAGAACACTGGCCTCGCGAAGGGACTGGTTGATCACTAGGTTGACCTTAGTATTAATTGTATCTACCACCCCCGCTAGGAGCCTAGCAGCACAAGGGTCTTTGGGCGAGCCAGATTTAAGTGCTTTGAGAATTCTAAGCGACGTAGACAAGTCCACTGGTCTAAATGCAGAAAAGGAACATCTCAACTCCCTCTCCTGTATTCCCGAAGGAGCAGCCATAGCTCTCTTGGGACCTTTCGAAAAAGATTGCTGTATACTGACTATTTTTTCCTGAAAGAAATTAACCAAGGTATTACACCAGGGAACTGAGGATGGTATCACTACCGCCTGGGTACTAGGAGCCACAAAACTCTGTACAATGGCGAATATTTCTTTAGAGTTATTGTTGGCCCGATTAATACGGGCAGAAAAATAACAGCCCTTGGCTATGCCAATAAATGAATAGTAAAGTTTCTGTTTGGCTCTAAGTGCCTGTTTGGCAGTGGGACAGTAACCACTAGAACGCCAGGCTCTTTCCAGGACCTTGCAGGCATGTTTCAATGTTCTCAGTTCCGAGGTGAACCATGGCTTAGAGGGAGACTCTCTCCTAAGCTTACTATGACCAGGAGTGGAGAGAACACTGACAGAATCAGAAATCCAATCGGCAAAACTGGACACATTATCCTCCAAGCTTCCAAGAAGGACATTTTTCAAGACATGAATAATAAGGCAGTGGCAGCAGCAGTAAGAGCGCAAGGACTGCCAACCAAGCAGGCCAAGCTTGCTGTTCCGGTGGAAGATGATTCTGAGTAGCAGGGTCGCAAAATTCAAGGCCCAGAATTTTTAGAACTTCTTTCCCAATTAAGGCAGAATTCGAGTTTTCCTGAGCCAATCTCTGTTGATGAGGAAAATTATTTGCACAGTATCAACGTAACGAACCAGGGGCATTTCCATTTCATCCTGCAGTGAAGAGAGTTTTGGCGAAGGAATGGAAAGACATTGAGAAACCTCTGTTTCCTAGGTTTCTATATACGACATACCCATTCAAGTGTTTTCAGGAGGGTTTCTGTCTTCTGTTAAGGTAGGTGGATTCTCTTATGACTGGACTTTCTCTGAGTGGTTCTATTATTTCAGCTGATGGATGACCTTTAGATATTGTATATAAAAAGGTAGTTTTGGGAGTTAAATGACTGTATGCTGCTCTAACTCTAACATTTGAGCTTCTGCATGTGCTTTATATACCGTCCAGTCTCTGTTGAAGGACTTTCAATCGCTGGCAGATGAGATCCAGGAGGGTTCTGACAAGACGGAGAAGTTGCCAAAGACTGAGCAGCAGGTTAGGTTTTTGGTGGATGTTTCCTTTGATTTCCTTTCTGCATCTGCTTCTACTTCTATATCTGCCACATTAGCTCAAAGATACATATGGATGAGATTGTGGAGAGTGGATACATCTCAAAAGACTATGTTGAGCCATCTTTCTTTTACAGGACCTGTTTGGTACACAGATGGAGGACTTAATAAAGAAGTCAACAGAGGACAGGAAGTTGATGGCCCCTCCCCTTTTTTCACCCAGAGGTCATGTCTTTTCTGGGAAAAGGGGTTTTACTTCCCAGAAAGGGGTAAGAGGTTCTTTTCAGCCCTTTCGAGGAAAGGGGTGTGACGGGGTGTCCCCCCCCTCTGAATAATCTCGGTATCATTCAGCAGGCTCATCCCAGCCAACAGCTCAAAAATCCTGACTATGCGAGACCAGGATGGCTTCTTCAGTTTTTTTTACATTTGGGAAAGATCAATATCAGATGCCTGGGTGCTGGACATTATTCATCAAGATTAGGAGATAGAGTTTCAGGAAATGCCATAAGAATATTTGTAAACGCTCCTGTTTCTTTCAGTACTCAAAAGAAAGGGCTATTCTTCAGGGTATTGAGGAATTATTTGCAAATGGTACCAGGATGCCCGTTGGGTTAGTGTGCGCTTTATAAATCCAAAATACAATACAATACAATTCCTGATCCCCAGGAGCAGTGGGAGAGGGGGTGTTATTCAAGAGACTAAATTGTTATCTTCAGAGGAGGCCCTTCAAACTGGTGACCTTACAGTTAATTCTTCTTTTTATTTCTCAGGAAGATTTTTGGGCATCCTTGAATTTGCTGGATGCATTTCTACATATCTCTATTCATGAGCATTTTCAGAGATTTCTGCATATTTGTTTGGTTGGAAAGCACTACCAGTTTAGGGTATTCTGTTCTGGACTATCCCAAGCACCTCAAGCCTTTACTAAAGTACTGGCTCCCTTATTGGGGTTTTTGCATGACCAGGCATTAATCTTTTTCCCTATCTTGACAACCTACTAATGTTTGCATCTTCTTTTTCCAAAGTACAGAATATTTTTCAGGCTGAGTCCTCCAGGAGCATGGGTTTCTGCTGAACCTCCAAAAATCCTAGTTGAAACCATATTCGGAATTTCAATATAAAGTAGCTGTATTTCAAATACAAGAAGCAAAAGTATTTCTCCCAGATCACAGAAAACTGAAATTGACTCAGAGGCTGAACAATTTATTAATGAAGCACTCAGCAACAGTAAGAGACTGGCTGGGAGTGCAGGGGAAAATGTAATTCTGTCTGGCATTTGCCCCTTGGTAGAGGCTTCATTTGTTTGCTCTGGTTCAGCACCTCTTGGAACATTGTAATCCTTGGTCTCAGGTGTATGAGAGACTTATTTCAGTGTCGGAACCTTTGAGACAGAAGTTGAACTGGTGGCTAATGCCAGAGAATGTCGATTCTCACATGTTGACTGAATTGAGAATTGTGATTTTATTAACCACAAGGAGGGTAGATGTATGCATCAACATTGTATTCACCACTTCTGAGCAGCGCCCTTAAGAGCTCCAAGTTAAGACAGAAAATGAAGTCATAGTCAAATAGAACCATAACACTACATATAAGTTCCATCAACTCCTTTTTTTCCTCTTTCGTTCTGCTTTCTTCAACTAAACATTTCTCCAACACATCTTATCCTGAAACTTTCCATCACCTTTTCCATCATCTCTTCACTGCAACTCTGAAATATGAAAATATATATTTGAAAAACCATTTCCAATTTCACAATTGTATTTTCCTTTATTTATGTTGTAATTACAATATTATTCTTCATTATTTACTTACACTCAAACTCACCTCACCTCCAAGGGTGGGAGGGAGGGGGAATGCTAGTCTTTATGTCTTTAATAACATCACGATTATCTATACAGTCAACCTCTGAGAATCATTATTTTTTGTCAAGGCAGGAGACTAGCATTATGAATATTCAAAGTCCTTCAACGCTAGGCCTGCACAACATGCTCTTTTGGTTTGAAATAGAATTTCTTAAAAAAAAACTCATTAGACCAATCTGCTGCCTTCCTAATATCTTCCAACCATCCTCTATCATTAAATAAGTTTGCTGCCATTGTTTCTCTTATAGAATGTGCCTTAATCAAATTCAAATGTATTCCTGCTTCCCTCATTGCATTCTTCAGCCATCTTGCAATCAGAGCTGATGAAACTGCCCTGCTCGGTCTCACATAGGATATCAACAGTCCACCCACTCCTGCACTACGGTGCTCACTCATACTCTCCTCATATTCTTTAATACAACTTATCACACACAATCTTGGATGCTCATCAAATCTCGGATAGAAAACAAACTCTGACATAGTTTTAGTTCTTTTCCATATTTCAAACAGCACTTCATGTGGTTGATAAAATCTAGTTGTTACTTCTAACACTCTCACACCTGAAACTCTCTTAAATGATATCAAACACAACAAATTTGCTAGTTTCCATGTCAACTACTTGGTTTTCAAACATTGTTATTTGACCATTTATTAAATAATGTAAAAATCAACCTCCCATACTTTCCTATACTTTGCACTAGTTGTATTTGTATTTCTTATTCCTTTCATTACTCTACATATTAGCGAACTCCTTTCCATGGATATACCAACCACAAGAGAATGTCCAGCTGCTATAGCTGAACTGTAACAATGTATTGTCCTATAACTCAATCCCTTTCCAAATAGCTCTGCTAAAAACTTAGCAATCATAATCTCATCTGTTTCCACGTGATCCAAATTCCTTTCCATGTACCAATGTATCCAGATGTTCCATGCAATCCTAAATCTTTTCCTTGTTCCTGGTGCCCAATACTCATATAGTAATTCTGAAAACCCTCATGATAATTTCTTAAATCTTTCAGATCTTCTAAATTTTACCAAACTAGGAGGTTGAGCACACCTGACTCCACTAGAGGATGCTCCCCCGTGTTGCCAATTCAGGACGAATGCATCCACTGCTATTGCAACCAGATCCGGTCTCCATCTCACATATTTCGCTAACTGATTAGTTAACCATGATGTGAATAAGTCCAGCTATAATGGACCCATTCTCATCTGAATTTTCTGGAATGCCCATGGCATTAGCTTCCAATCAATGTAATCTAATATGTTGCATTTATTCCAATCTGCCACTAAATTCTCCTTGGGCAAATAATATGGTTTCATGCTTATTTTGTGCTCTAAACAAAATTCACAAATTTCATTTGCTAATTCTGACAGTCTCTTTGATCTGCTGCCTCCCAGTTTGTTTATGTAAGCTACAGCTGAAATATTGTCCATTTTCAAAAGTACAGAGCAACCCTGAATCTGTTTACTGAAACTACAAATCGCTATTTCTCCTGCCTTAATTTATGAATCCTCTCTTCTAAACTCCACTTTCCTCCATTTACTTGTAGGTTTAATCTTGCTCCTTATCCTAAATTGCTCACATTTGTTTCTAATACATATTCTGGGGTAGACCCAAAAATTGCCTGGCTATTCCATGCCAGTACATTTTCTAATGACCATATAAATTCCTCCTGTGCATCTCGTGTCAACCTCATTTTGTCTCCATACCATAGCCCTCTGGTTAAACCTAACCTTTTGAAGCAATGCAAAGCTCTGTAATTCAATGGCCTTGGAAAAATGGCCGGAATTGAAAATGACAGAAGCCCATTTTACTCTTGCCAAATCTCTCAAACCCACTTCTTCCTTTTTCCATAAGTTTTTTACTTCCCCTTTTATTAAAGTTTTTTTCCTCTCTAATAGCTGGTGTTTGACTTTTTCGTGTCTACCACAAATCCGAAAAATTCCATCCTCTGTGATGGTTTGAGATTCGACTTCTCTAAATTTATCACAAATTCCAACTTTTTTAAAGTATCATTTGTCAAATGAATCTGAATTTCAAATACCTCTGCATCCTGATTCATTATGAATATGTCACCCAAGTAAGTTATAAGTATTACCCCTCATTCTCTGAGAAAACCCACTACTGGGTGTAACCCTTTTGAAAAACACCATGGTGATGAATTGGCCTGGGCGTAGTTTGCGGAGTTTTGCTACTCGGAACTCTGCAAAGTTACAAAAAACTCTATGAAGTTCAGCGAGTAGCGGAGTGCAGTGCGAACTGCAGTTTGTGCTGGTATTCCTGCTTCTCGGGTAGAAGTTCTACACGAGTGGCAGCTCGTGCTCGCAAAGTTACTGTTCGTGATTGCGAACGTACCGTTCAAGAGCATGATAAAAAAACTCTGCTGCACATCGCGAAGCAGAGTTTTCTGCACTCCGCAAGCTCCGCCGAGTGTGGAGTGCAGAAAACTCCGCAAACTCCGTGAACGGAGCAAAGTTCACCGCCCAGGCCTAGTGATGATGAAAGACCAAAAGGAACAAATCTGAACTGGTACAACGGTCCATTCCATCTGAACTGCAGAAACCCTTGACTCTCTGGAGCAACTGGAATTGGAAAATATGCTTCTTAAAGATCTATTTTCACCATCTAATCTTGGTCTATTAAAATATCTCTCAGGAGATGTTTTCCCTCCATCCTGAAGTGTCTGCAAGTTACAAAATAATTTAATTCCCTCAAATTTCTAACTGGTCTCCAACCTGTCTTTTTTCTCCACCAAAAATAGAGGAATGACAAATCCTTTCTGATCCTCTATTACTTTTATTATTGCCTTTTACCAACATTCCTTGTATTTCTTCTTCTACAATCTTCTTTACATTTTCCTGAAAACTTAACTCTGTTGGTTCCTTCTTCTGAAGGGGTCTTGACTGAAATGTTATCACATAACCTGTCACTGTTTCTCACACCCATGAATCATTTCTTATTTTCTTCTATTCTTGAATGTAATATCTAAATCTCCCTCAGATGTTTTACTGGATAAAACTAATAGCATTCTTCATACTCACCTTGTACTGTCTACTCTCCTGTAAGTGATCCCTGTGATGTCCCATGGGTCGATCTGTTTCTTTCACCTCTCCTCTTTGAGGGTAGAATCCTGCAGAGTTTGTGTATCCTCTGTAACTTCCTTTACCTTTTCCATAGAGGCTTATGTAGTATGTACGGCCGAAGGTTTGGCCTCTCCTTAGGGCACTACCATATAAATTATCTTCCACAAACACCTTCCTTATAGAAGTATGAGCGTTATCCAAGGCAGTAAAGGTTTCTATGTGTTTCCCAAGTGACTTAACTAAACCTTCTCCAAACAGAAGACCATTAGGCTCCTCTCTGGATTCTTTCTTGGCCAAATCCTCCAACTTAGGACTAATTCGTAACAATGTGCTCTCTGACTCCAGCCTCTTAACAGATTTGTATCTAAGGGCCAGATGTAGGTAATCCTGTTTTACTGATTCTAAAATACCGAATTTTACCGATTCGGTATTTAAGAATTGGAAATTGGGAAATAGGAAAATAATCGGTAAAATTTACCGAATCGGTAAAATTTGGAATCTCCGATTCGGTATTTACCGATTCGGTCATTCTCATTCATTCCTACGGGAATCCAGGCCCATAGGAATGAATGGGAATTACCGAATCGGTATTTACCAATTCGGTAAATACCAAATCGGTAAATACCGAAACGGAGATACAAAAAACAAGCAATTGAGGATTCAACCAATCACGTGCATCCACCCCACCCCTCAACCAAGCAACAGAGGAACCAACCAATCCTGTGCATCCACCCCACCCCACAACCAGAAAGTGGCCACACCCATCCAGGTGCAGACTAAATGAACATACTGGAGAGCTGTGAGACACTGACTGACTGTACTGAGCTGAGTTGAGCAGAAGTGCAGGATGGAATCCCAGCACTCCCAGAGGGAAGGTGCAGACCGGAAAAGAAAACTAAAGTACAGAACAGGTGAACTGCAGGTACTGGTGGAGGAGGCTGTTAAACACCACATCCAGCTTTTTGGCAAACAGTCTCTGCATGTAGCAGAGGCTGTGAAAAGGAACACCTGGCTGGGAATCCAGGCTAAGGTGAACGCCATAGGGGTGACTACAAGAGAAGTAGATGACCTCAAAAAACGATGGTATGATATGAGGATCATTACAAAGAAGAAGCTGTCAGCAAAGAGATAAAAGGCCAGTGTCACAGGGGGAGGAAGGAGCCGGGGACCTGCCCTTACAGACCTGAAACAGCTTGTGGAGTCCACCCTTGAGCCAGAGAGTGTTTTTGAAATTGGTGATGCTGACAGCTCAGCCCGAGCTGCAACAAAACAAGGTAAGGGACATGTCCAGCAGTCCTCCCCCCTTCCCTGTCCCCCTTTCCCAATGTGGCTGTGTGTTACACACTCCAGTACAGGGTTTGGGATACACCAGCAATGTATCATGGGAGAGGTAGTCATTGCAACAAACATCAGTACAGTCAGCTTGAAAAAAGGCAATGCATGCCACACACTACATACAGAGGCAGTTGAGGACCATGAAATTATGTGACTGGATTGTAATTTAATATTGAAATACAGGGTTGCAGCACCACTAAGCCAATGTCCATATCTGTCCACAGGAGAGTCATCGTGCAGGACTGTGCAGGAGAGGGAGAAAAGGGCACCCCAAAGGGAGAGGAGTGAGGATGCTAGCAGGAGTGCAGGGCCAAGCACTTAACAATGCCTGCACTCAGAGCACAGGCAGCTGCCACACCAGAGGCAGGCATAACACCACATCCATCTTCACTTCTGCTGTATGACTCTCCACAGCAGGACCCACGAACACAGTCTCCATCAGCAGCTTCAGAGTTGTCGGAAGTCTTCAGGACCAGGAGGCATGATGTTCCCCCTCTGCGAATCCTTGCAACGTCCTCTGATGAGGAAAGGGAGGGTGACACCCAAACTGAGCCACAGGAGGCAAACATTGCTGGGCAGTCCACTCCTGAAGGTGTGCACAGAGGTGCAAGATGCCGTAGGGTCCAGGAGAGAAGCACACGTGGCCTTGGTGACAGAGTCTTCTGTGGGCTGGAGGCCACAATGGTCAAAGTGCAGTGCCTGCCGGCAAAAGCAATTACTTCAGTACAGAGACAGATGCGCCACCTAAACAGCAACATGGATGACATGAACTGGGGCATCACCTCCATGGCGGAGAGCATGAAGGACATGGCAGATGGGATGAGGGAAATGTCCCAGTGCATGATGGCACTATGTGAGGAACTGCATTATGACCGCACACAGAGGCGCCGGGAGAGGCAGTGTATGCAGTAACACACAAAGGCCATGAATCGTCTTGCAAATGCCACTTACCTGCTATGTCGCCATTCTGTGGCGATGCAAGAGGGGCTGGTTCACTGCTGCACAGATCTTTCCAGGGGGGATGGGGAGGGTTACAACTGCTATGGAAGTGCTGCTGACAAACCAGTCAGCCAACGCTGGAGATGTAGGTGTGGGGGACACTGATGACACCACCAGCAGGAGCAGCAGCAGCACACCCATACATGACATTAGGAGGAGCAGCAGGCACCAATCTACAGGCCCTGGCTCAACAGCCAATGTTGAATCCCAACCTCTGGCATCCCGCACTGTTGTGCGTGGGCGCAGACATTAATGCTGCACACACTCCAGAGAACATGTTAAGGTGAGGTAACATGTTAAGGTGAGGTAACCCGTGACCGCCTAGTTAAGTTGTCACAATTTGGACTACAATGATGTGTCATTTGACATTTGCCGTAGTGCCCATTAAACTACATCATTCACATTCAACCCCTGGCTGTGTCTCCTTACTTACTTAGAAATAGCTGCGTGTGATCTCTGCCCGTCTCAGTCTCCCATCTGTTGCTTGCGCTACTTCTGTTGCATAGGGCTCTGGCTGTTCAGTTCCATCATCAATGTCCTCATGATGTGTTATTTCCATTTCTGTACCTTTCTTGGTGGCAAGGTTGTGCAGCATGGTACAGGTCGCAATGATTTTACAGCAGATGATAGGAGTGTAATGCCGTGCACCTCCGCTCTTGTGGAGGCACCCGAACCTGCTTTTTAAAAGTCCAAATGTGCGTTCAACAACGTTGCGTGTTGCTCTGTGTGCCACATTGTAACGCCTCTCACTCCAGGTAGATGGATTCAGGTAGGGGGTGAGAACAAAGGACCGCACAGCATAAGCGCTATCGCCTAGGTGGAAAAGAGAGTGCCATTAGTTACATACTTAAAATACATTCTTCTGCAGTATCTATCAGGGTGTGTCACAGTTATTTACCTAGCAGGTATCCTTCCCCAAATCCTCCAGAAGCAAGGCATGTGTAGATCCCACTGTTCTGGAATATGTAGGAGTCGTGGATACTCCCGGGGAATTTGGCCAAAATGTCTGTTATTATGTTGCCAGAGTTGCATATCACCTGCACATTGATTGAGTGGGTTGGCTTTCGGTTCCTGTATATGTATTCTGTGGCTGCAGGTGGGCAGATTGGGATGTGGGTGTCATCTATACAGCCTATGACGTGAGGGAACTGTGCCAGTTGATAGAACTCAGTTTTGGTCTTCAGCAGTTCTGTATGTGTGTCAGGGAAGCTGATGTAATAATGCATTCTCTGCATCATGGCCTCCAGGAACTTACGGAAGAAACGGGACAGGCAGCTCTGGGACACCCCGCCTACCGCAGCAATCATACTCTGGTAACTCCCAGATGCAAGCGGGTGTAGGCTACACAGCACCTGCACAAGGTGTGGGATGGCATGCGCCCTTGGTGTGGGGTGCTCCAGGAGTGGATGCAGGTCCCTGATCAAGTCCAGGATGGCTTGGGGGTGTAGCCTGTACCTTTGGAATATCTCTGCCTCAGTGAGTTGGAAGAGCGTAATCCTCTGCCTGTAGACGTGCTCCTCCCTTCTCCAGACCCTCTCTCCTGCTGCCTGTAGCCGTAGCCGCCTTGCAATGACATAGAATGCCGCCATTCTGGTCACACTGTTGCATTTTGGGGCCTTTTTTATAGCCTGCACCTGGTTACCACCTGCTTTCACTCCATGATAGATACCGACTCTTAAATAGCGAATTTCATGAAATTCTGTATTTTTGAGGTTTCCTACATCTCAAAACTCATCTTTTACCATTTCTTATTTACCGATTCGGCAAAAAAGGAATTTCGGGAAATAAGAATTCTGTAAATTCCGAATCGGTAAATTACCGACTCATATTTACCGAATCGGTCTATTTTTGGCTCCTACATCTCAAAAGCCCAAATCCGGTCTGTAACGGCCGACATTCTGTATTTCTGGCCGTTACCGACCAATATTTGGCTACCTACATCTGGACCCATATCTGTTCCATTTACATATGATTCCTCTACCATATCAAATATTCTCACTTATGGGCCCAATATATCAAGTAGCTTATCCTAATATTCTTTTAATTACCTTTCCAAGCCCTTTCTAGGATCTCTGCTCAACCTAAAAAAAATGTTATAAGATCCGGATCTAAGTTAGGGGTCATTGCCTCCTTTACTTCAATGACTGGGCAAGAACACTCCACTCTCATGAGATTTCTCTCTCCCAACTCTAATGGTCTTCTAATAATATACTTGATATATTCAGCAAAATAGTTCATAAGCCACCATTCTGAACTACACAGATGCCTTATCTCTGAAGGGTTCAAAAATTACTGACCCAATTGATCCTGTACTTTTTTTCATAAAATTAATTGAATTTTCGCTACTTGCAAATTCATTAAATGCCTCATCATATCCCATATCTAGGTTATATTTGTCTACATCAGTATCTTAGTCTTGCCCAGTCCAGGCTTTTACAAGGATTTCCTGCCTTCCTTGTGTGCCGCTTTGGACACCACCCGAATATGAGCCGCTTTAGACTCCTATTCTGTCATCTGAAACTTCTTGCTCATTTCTATGTTTTCTTTTTTTCAAATATTTTCCTCCATGTCCTCTATTTAATGTTTCTTCATCCTCTGAAAATGACCAATATTCCTCATATTCTATTATTTTTCCCTTTGTTTTACTTTCCTTTAATACATTTCCTAAAGTCTTCTGTACAGTAACCACATCTTCTTATTTATTAATCTCCTTATATCTTCCTCCTGCACTTCTTGAGTAGATATATTATTTTCCTATGACATAATGTATCTAATTTCATATTTGTTGTTGAAAGGAGACCTCAAATTTATTGCGTTCTCTTTGCATTTTCAAGTAAGGAATCTGTTTTTTTATCTTAAAATACAAGAGCTTTCTTTCGATCCTCTTGTATTTCTATAATCGATTGTCAGATGTCCCTGCAGCAATTGCCATTTGTTTGTGGAACTGTCAGCTATTTTTTGTTGTGTGCTGCCAAGCAACCAATATGCTTGGTACCATGTCAACAAGTAAGGACACAAGTGATTAAAGACCCATTTGCATTAAAAAAACAAACGCATTGTTTTTTTTGGGTCCTCATTTTACCACCATGGTTTCAGGTGTAGCCGCAGTCGTGAATACAACAATCTGTCACAGATTATAAACCTGGCAGGGCTTGGTTAAGGAAGGTTACCAAAGCTACCAAATTCCCTCAGAAATGTTGTACCCTTAGAGACAAAACACCTAAGAAACCAGAAAAAGGATGAACCACTGATTAGCAAAATACAGGTGGAAATTCAACCATTGAGTCCCAAGCTTCCAGATGAATCAGGACTTTGCAGGTTCAATGATACCGCAGGTGTATAATCATCGGACCGGGGGAAAAAAAAAACCCCGGCCAACTCAATGGCCCCAGACCAACTGATGCCAAAATGCTCTCTTAGCTTGGTTGCCAGTTCTTGCTGGATCTCATATGGAAACTTGCAAAACCCGCGCCTGCCAGTCCGTAAATGAAGGGGGAACAGGGTCTTTCCACTTTCTGCAAATCTCCCTCCGGGCAAGTAGAATGGAATAAAACAGCAGGTTCCTTGCTTTCCCTTGAACCTCGGCCGAGACCCCAAAGTTGACAATAGAGGGATCCAAAACTACTTACCTACACAAAAATGTAGAAAGTGTGTAGCTTATAGCATCCCAAAAAGCGGTCAGGCGAGGGCATTCAAAGAACATGTGGGCATCCGATGCAGCAGCCAGTCCACATTTAGCACAAACTACAGGGTTGCCTTGAGAACATTTTGTAAGCCTGAGGGGAGAATAGTATGCCATATGGAGCGTAAATAGATGATTCCTACGCAACCATGCCGGCTTAACAATGTCCCACAAAACTTTACACGAAGTGCTCCACGGATCTTCCACATTGCAGCCTAACATGGTAGATCCCCAAAGCAGATCTGGTAATAGGAAATCGCCATCAACTTCTTCCAAAATCAGATTATACCAGAGGGAGATTTCCTTTTTGGCTGGTGGATTATCTGCCAATAGGGATACTAGATGGCTATAGCCTCCAATAGGAAACCTATTTGCCAGAGACGGCCGTGCGAGAAAGGAGTGGGCCCAACCAACCATTTGCATATATTTAAACCTTGAAAGGTTCGGACCGATCTTACCTCTTAAACACTCCCATGAAAGCAGACTACCATCCATAAATAGGTCCCCCCAGACCACCAACCCTACTTCTTTGAGTGGAACAGCTAAACTATCGCACAACCACATAGGACTCTCAGGAAGGCCCCAAAGGGGTGCCCTACTGCCGTAATAGCTAATTTTTATGGCAACCATTAATTTGGCCCACGTTTTTATAAACCCCTGCGGGATCTTCAATTTGATCTTTTTGAAAAACTTTGGGTTGCCAAATTTAAACAAAAAGCCTGACTGGCTAAGGCCTTCCCCTTTAAGTAGAACTGAAAATAAAGAACCAACTCCATAATCTGCAGGCATCTTTAAAAGCATTCGGGCATGGGAAAGTTGAAAAGCCCAAGCATACACCTGGAGATCTGGAGCAGCCAACCCGCCCTTCTCCCTACGCCTCCTGAGTTTCTTCCAGGCAATCCTTGGAAGATGCTTGTTCCAAATAAAGGAAGTAATATCCGCCTGCAGTTTTGCTATTAACAAGGGATCAAAATAAAGAGGAATGGTGTTAAATAAAAAAGAAATTTTGGGTAGAATGGTCATTTTGATCAGATTTACTCTCCCTAGGAGAGATAACGGAAGTTGAGCCCAAGATCGCATTAGCTGACGACATAGCTTTGCCACAGCTGAAAAATTGGAGGCCACTAATTGATTTATATCCTTGGTTATGTTAATACCAAGATAGCGCATAGATGATCCTGGCTGTATATTGATTTCACATTGGTCATCGTTCCAAATGAGTATCTCGGTTTTTGAGGCATTCACCTCGTACCCAGATACTTCTCCAAATTCTTGTGCTGCATCAAATACCGCTGGAAGTGCAGTGTGTGTATCTGAAGAAAAAATAAGCACATCGTTCCCATAAAGGGCTACCTTCCTCTCCCATCCCCTATAAGTAAAAGATTTAATATTAATATCATCCCTTAAACGTTGAGCAAAGGGCTCAATATACAGATCAAATAGGAGAGGGGAGAGTGGGCAGCCCTGTCTCGTCCCCTTAGTAATATTAAAGGGGTCCGAAAGTACTCCATTAACCAATACACAAGCAGCAGGACTCTGATACAAAAGGTTAATGGCATGCCGAAAGCATCCCGCGATGTTGAATTTAGCTAAGTCCTCCGACAGGTATATCCAATTTACCCTGTCGAAGGCCTTGGTAGCATCCAATGTTAAAACAACCAGGGGAAGGGACTCAGCTGTAGCCATGTCTATAGCGCCTATTAAATCGTATGTTAATTCATAGAGCTGGCGCCCCCTGACAAACCCCTTCTGATCCTGGTGTAAAATATTGGCAGCCACCACAGCCAGCCTCCTTGCCAGAACCGTAGCGAAGATTTTATAATCTACGTTTAAGATTGAAATCGGTCTATAAGACTCACAGCTGGAGGCTGGCTTACCAGGTTTCAGAATCAGGGTAATGGAAGCACTATTCCAAGAGTCAGGGGGGAGCTGGCCATCCATCAGGATTTGATTGAATAATGTGGTAAGAGGTGATGTTATTTCCTGTTCTAATACTTTGAAAATTTCTGCTGGTAAACCGTCAGGCCCTGCCGCTTTCCCTTTCTTACCACTTCGGATGGCTGACCTAACCCCTTCCTCCGAAATCTCACTATCAGGAGTGTACTCTGCTCAGCAGAAAGGGCCGGGAGGGAAATTCTACTCAACCAATCCTTAATTGTTTCTGGATTTATATTTTTATCTTCATGATATATCTCCTGAAAAAACTCTCTAAAAGCTAGTCTTATGCCCTCATCAGAAGAAACTGTAGAGTTGCTCACTGTTATTAATTCAATATTATTACAGGCTTGATCTGTTTTGGCCTTCCAGGCCAGCAACTTCCCTGCCCCTTCACCATACTGGAAGTGAGCTAGCTTGCTGGCCTTCCATCTCTGTTGAACTCTCTTACCTAGAACCAAGCCCAACTGCCCTTTCAAGGAGAGTAGTTTATCATGGAGAGATGTTAAAACTGAATCTATAGAAGCCGCATTAGCGTCAATATCTAGTTGTACTTTAGCGATGTCTGCTTCAATAGATATAACTTCCTCCTTATATTGCTTAGAACGAAAGGACACTTTGCCAGTAATAAGCCCCCTTAAGAAGGCCTTGAAGGAGTCCCATACCACTCCAGATGCCGCCGAACCAATACTTATGTTCATAAAACTTTGAGCTTTACACCTAAGAAAAGAAATATCATCCAGGTGTGAGAGGAGGGAACGGTCAAAGGACCAACCTCTAGAGGAAGAAATAGGGGACCACTCAAGTTCCATGAATAATGATGAGTGGTCGGACAGATGTAAAGGGAGGTAACTTATGTTCTTAACAGAATCTATCAGTCTCTGACTAATTAGGACAAAGTCTATTCTAGACTGATGATGGTATTTATAGTTCCTAAAAGAAATACCTTGTTGCTGTCCTGACCTTACTCTCCAAATGCCCACATACCCATATTTCTTCATGGAATTAAGCAAAAAGGTACTAGATTTAGAAAGGACAAGGGGGCGACTGTTGGGCGATTTATCTAAGAGTGGGTCCAAGTCGCCCGCCCAGATGATTGGCTCAGGAAAAGAGAGAAGATGTGAAAATATAGATTCTAATGAAGAGGAGTCATCGATATTAGGCCAACATCTCGGGGAGGTTGACGGGCTAGTCTCCCCCTCGCCCTGACTATTTTAGGGCAGGAGTCTTTCGCGCACGATCATTGACAAACGAAGATCGTAGCGCTAGCGCTTGACTGTGACTGGGATTACTGCAAGCATTTTACTCTGTTATACTGATATTTTAAAAACCTATTGAGTGTGATAATATGTGTTTTTAAAAACGATTTCTGAGCTCTTACTTGCACTTTGCACTTTGCTCGCTACTCCCTGGTCCACCACAGCTTCTGTGCTGATTGTTGTGGAGGGAGGTTGAAGCGACACCACTTACTGGTTCCTGGTTGTTCCATTCTGGCCAGCCATCTTGGGGAGGTTGACGGGCTAGTCTCCCCCCTCACCTAATCTATAAGACCTCTCCCTACCTAGCGCAGCGGTGACGCGCAGCGGTAGCGCCGTATACGCGCCGAAGAGGCGCCAAAGAGTAGCCAGTCTGCGCCAGTCAGCAGCATGGAAGCGGACGGGGGCGGACGGCTATTTACTTTTCCTTTTCCTGAGCCAGTGGCAATATGTGCCTTAGTATGCTCACGTATTCCAGCCCCGAGCTTCGTACTCTCCGTCCTCCGTGTGGCCGTTGCCATCATGTATTCCCAGGAGGGCGGGCTTTGAAGAAAGGGTGTAGCGCATGTGGTTGGCGCCTTCCTGATCGGAAATCACTTACACAGGTTAGCCCACCCATCCACCATCAATGTTTACTACTGAATACCAGATCCGTACCTGGCCACGCTCTAGACATTTGGAATATGCTACAGGATTCGAAGGTATCCTGTTTGTTCCTAACGGAAACTTGGTTGTCTGACTCTTCTTCCCCCGATTTGGCAAATGCCGTACCCTCCGCCTACAATATTTATAGGAAAGACAGGCCATCTGGTAGAGGGGGTGGAGTGGCTATCATAGTAAAAAAGAATATAGCATGTCGCACGTTCCCTGTAGATAATATACAGGGCAGTGAAGCCCTTGGTTTCACTCTTCAGCTCTCATCCTCCCAGGCTTGTACTGGTATTCTTGTTTACAGACCACCAGGCTCGGTAGGGCCATTTTTAGAAGAACTGCAGGCAGCCCTATTGACCCCTTGCCTTAGGTCTAATCATTGCCTTCTATTAGGTGACTTAAATATTCATATGGATAATAGTTCAGATCCGGACAATCAAAAACTGTTGGATATCACTTCCGTGCTAGGCCTATTTCCTTATGTGGCAGGACCGTCTCATAACAAAGGCCACACGTTGGACCAGATCTTTTCTACTCTTCCTATCTATGTTGACCCTCCCATGCCAGTTTTGTGGTCAGATCATTTTCTCATCACTTTTTCCATCCCTGTCATGGCTGCATCACGGTCCAAACCTGCTGGGTCGTTAAAGCATCTCTCCAAACCTTTCCATCTTCTTACTAGGGAGATGCTTTCAAATGCTTTAACAAACTTCCCTTGTCCCACCTCTGATAATGTAGAGGATTGTATTGCTCTCTTTCACAACTGGCTCACAGATCGTCTAGAGAGCTTGGTTCCGGCCAAGAAACAAAATTCCGCCGATAAGAGGACATCTGCCCCTTGGTTTACCCCTCATTTAAAAAAAGCACGACAAGATCTTAAGAAAGCAGAAAGAGCATGGAGGCGATCTTATGATCATACTGAAAGGCTAAACTTTAAGACGCTGACTCGAGCTTACCACAAATCAATTTGGGAAGGTAAAAAATCCTATCTGGAATCTAGAATAAATGAAGCGGAGCATTCTTGCAAGGAAATTTTCAAGGTGGTAAAAGATTTCACCTCTCCTTCCGCTTATACTCCAACTCATGCTCATTCAGAAGCTTGGCTGAAGGAATTGGCTGTCTATTTCGTACAGAAAATTACCACTATTCAAGAATCTCTCCAGGCCACTTTTCAGCAGCATACGATGAGTCTGGGGTGCCCCTTACCAGACCACGGTCCCTTCCTGTGTGACTTTCCCCCACTAGATCAGGAGAGTTCTCTAGACATCTTGGCAAGTCTTAAATCCGGATCTCCACAAGATCCTTGGCCGGCCAAGTGTCTAGCAAATATGGCACCAGTTCTAAATGACCTGGTATATCCCATCCTGAATCTGTCGCTCTCTTCTGGGGTAGTCCCCAAAGCTTGGAAGAGCGCCATGATCCTGCCACTCATTAAAAAACCAGCGCTCGACCCTTCAGTCCATGCCAATTACAGACCCATCTCCCTACTCCCTGCTCTGGCGAAGGTGACTGAGAGGTTTGTTCACAGATCTATCTCCAATTTCATCGAGGAAAAGGGTCTGTTGCATAGCACTCAATCTGGCTTCCGTGCAAATTTCAGCACGGAGACTGCGCTCCTTGAAGTCACAGATGCCATCAGGGAGGAGCTGGATGTTGGAAAAAAAGTGTTACTGATTATGCTAGACCTGTCGGCGGCTTTCGACACCGTTCCCCATGCACTTCTTCTTTCCAGACTCTGGGATTTTGGTCTGCGGGGAACGGTGTGGAATTGGCTTAAATCCTTCTTAGCCGACCGCCGGCAGACAATCTGGGCGCCTCCCTACTCCGCCGAAATGTCACCGCTAGAAGTGGGGGTTCCCCAAGGTTCCATTCTGAGCCCCCTCCTCTTTAACATCTTTATGGCCCCCCTGGCGGTGACGGCGGAGTCTTTCGGCGCCCAGATTGTCACTTACGCTGACGACACCCAGCTCCTCTTTGTCAGTAACAAGGATGGCCGTTTTGACGATGCCCAGGTCAGGGGCTGTTTGAGCGCTGTTTTTGAGTGGTTTGGACGCCATGGGCTGAAGTGCAACTCCGACAAGTCGGAGTTGCTCTTCTTTGGCTGTACCTCTGAGCCTGATTGGAAACCCTGGTGGCCGCAAGATATGTTTCCTCCCACTAGTTCGTCTTTGAAAGCCAAAAACTTGGGAGTTTTGATTGACAATGAGCTATCTTTCGGACCGCATATCTCATCTCTTACTGGGAAATGTTTCGGCATCCTTCGGATGCTTCGTAAATTCCTCCCTCTAGTCTCCATCCAGCACAGAAAAATCATTGTCCAGGCACTGATTGGCTCTAGGCTTGATTATGCTAATGTTTTGTTTCTGGGACTTCCCAAATATTTGGTCAGGCGTCTGCAAATCGCCCAGAATTCTGCAGCCCGAGCCATCTTTGGTCTTCCAAGAAAAGCCAGAGCCACTGATCTTCTCTCAACACTACACTGGCTTCCTATTGCTAAAAGGATTCTGTTTAAAACTTTGACTACGACTTTCAAGGCCCTACATGGCATAGGCCCCAAATATATTTCTAAACGATTGTCCTAGTATAACCCCCCCAGATCTCTCAGATCTTCATCCCTATTTAAAATGAGTGTTCCCATTATCAAGCGTGCTAGAGCAGGAGGACGGTCTTTTCGCTACTTAGCTCCTCATGCATGGAATGACCTCCCAATCTCTTTGAGACAGACCTCTAGCCTTCTGTCCTTCCGAAAGACCCTTAAGACATGGCTTTTCCCTTAATTTGATGCTGCTTCCTGTTGTCTTCACGTCCTCTCAGTGTTATGTTCTCCCTTCTTCGTTTGGGTTTCCTTCAATAAAGCGCCGGGATACTCCGTGGAGTGGCCGTGCGCTATAGAAGTATAAAAATAACATAACATAACATAACATAATATCCAACAAATGTAAGTTGAGCACCGCAGATAATAACCGTAGTGATGACCCATCTGCCACCTGGGTCCACCATCTGAGTAATTAACCTAACTTTAATCTCTTTTTTAAAGATAATAGACACCCCTCTGATATTCACATTTTGTGATGAGGACACCGCAAAATCAATCCACCTATTTTTCTTCACTATGGCGAGGAATTCAGTTTGCGTCAGATGAGACTCCTGGAGTATAATGTCCTGCGCATCTGAATCTCGCAAATACTGCAGGATTTAATCAGCTCTTGATTTAGTGCGCAGGCCATTAACATTCCAGGACATGACTCTAAAACACCCCATATATTATGCCCCTAGGCACCCCTGCAAGAAGAGAATAACCAAATTGCGCCCTAACTGAAGGGATATTTTATTCAAACTGTCCAGCATCATGCTATGCCCAACAAAATTCAGGTGAAAAATGAGGAACTTTTTATTTTTTACCGAACCACCCACCCTTCCTCCTACCCCTGTGCCCCCCCCCCCTCCACCCGTCTCATGGAAAACCCTTGGTATATCTAACCGGAGCAAGCCCAGAAGATAGCACCCCACCCCGTGCTCCCGCAAAAACATCTCCGTCACTAATTCTAAGTTGGAACGTGGTGACTTTTAGTCTCCCTCTAATAAAAGGTGAAAAGTGATAGGGTGATAAGGGCAACTTTGAACTCTATTTTACATCCTATTATACGTGTGATTTTTTTCTTCTTTTTTTAAAAATACGACTTTCTTTTCCTTCCTTTTTCTTTTTTTTTTTCTCCTTCTCCCTTTTCTTTTGGTTATAGACCCCCGACTTAAACACTGAAACCAGAAGGGAAAAAAAAGGAAAGACTGACACAATGTTATCAAAACCCAAAACTAGCCCTTATTACCAAGAACCAACAACAACTCATCAGCTGCCTGCACTGATCTTATATTGAACATCTTATTATTGTGCCCGATTTTTAGGGCAGCTGGAAACATCAGTTGTGCTGTAGCACCTAGGCTCCTGAAGGCATCTTGATGCCTCCCAAATTCCCACTGCTTCTCTAACGTGACCCTTGAGAGATCAGACCTTATTTGGAAAGTGTAACCTTTCCCCACCAAAGACTTCTGTTTTAAGGCCAGGATGAGGATCTGTTCTTTGAGTGAATATGTATGGAAGTTCACTAAGATTCTACATGGTTTAGACCTTTGGGGATTACGTCTAAATGGGTCATAGAGAAAATGTAAAGTCCGCATGACAGGTTTGGATGGCCCCAGAGGGCCGATCAAACAGTCAGAGCCCACAACAGTGGGCAAGCCACTTCCCCTGCCCTCGAGCAGGACCGCCCGCCCCCAACCAGGCACTTCTGCTTTCTCGCCGTGCTAGAAGCAGAAACATAAAATGGTAGTGTCACCATTTAATGTTTCTATTTCTCGCACGGCGAGAAAGCAATGGGGCGATTCCCCCACACCCCAATGGAGGAGCCAACACTGTTCAAGGACTGTGACCTGGAAGACTATAATTCAGAGCAAAGAAGATTATCAGTAAGTAATATGAGCATTACACATGGTCACATGAATTTTTTTATGCATGTGAAGATTAAGCAAACTGCCCAGAATCACATGATGTTGAGCCAATACTGACACTCGAACAGCGTTACCCACTTCCTAAGTTGGCAGATCTGTCTGGAGCGCCACACCCTCCCCCTGCCACCTCTTATCCTCCATTTCTCCACCACTCCCACATGTAGTGAGCCACCCGGCCCCTACAATAAGTTGTATCGCATTCACCCTCCTGGGATGGGCTCAAACCAGGGGGTATAAATAAATAGTGAGGTCAGCGCTTGTGGCACGAACCAAGATTGTGAGTGGACGTCCCTTATTGTGTGTGCCCCCCAGAAAGTATAGGCCTTGCATATTTGTCCCCCATATCTCTGGTCCCCCAGCCCCTAACACTGGCGATGAGGCGGACAAAGACCATCGTGCACACATCAGTATCCTACTGTGCTGTGATCCTGTGGCAGCCTGTGGCAAGTGGCGGTATCAAGCCATTCCGGTGTGGGCCTGGCGCATACTGTGGTGAGCGCAGGTCTGTTGTCGGAGTGCGGCCCTGAGGCGAGGGAGCTGCGCGGTGGAAAGCCAGAAGAGCGGGCTCTCGGGGAGTGAGAGCACCTCGGCGCCGTAGATACGCTTGTTGGGTAGCGAGAGCAAGGGCGCGACCAGGCCTCTGCGCACTGTGGAGGATCAGCATGCTGAAGAGACGCTGGGAGGTCAAGTGAGGTTCCTGCCTTTTAGCATGTGGCCGGAGCGGCGCGTCTGGCAGAGAGGGAGCACCGGCTGAATGAAAACAGCGTGGAGAGCTGCAGAGAGGCGAGTCGGATGAGAGAAACAAGACCTAGGAGCTTACTGCTGGCAGTGAGCTAAGAGGAAACCTGGCCTGATTCACCACGTGGGGAGATCCTGGAAAAGGCATGCAGTGAGTGCAAGGGTGCAGCCTCCCACCACTCCACATGAAGGGGTGTAAAAGTCAGTGCAGTAGATACAGCCAGGGCACAACTAGGGAAAACACTGGTTCCCCATATCAGGGTCAGCAGGGACACCTCTGCTATCACTTACATTGAGAACAGGAGGGTATAAGAAAGGCAAGCTGTCCCAGCAAGTGAAGGGAGGTGATCCAGCGGCGGTAGAACAAGGTCCGAGTACCACATTGAATGCACTACCGCAGTTCAGCCAATTGGCAGATCCTGCCATGGCGGCACCCAGATGGCGTAAATGGATTGGCCAGTTGAAGAATTACTTTATTGCTGTGAGAGAAACTAATGGCGCTGTCAAGAAATCCACCATGCTACAAATGGGGGGAGACAAACTATATGAACTGTTTCTAGACCTACCTGATACTGGGGATATGAATGACTATGTCAAAGCAGTGAGAGCATGGGGCGTGGCTTAGCGCCCGATGCGGATGGCGGCTCGGATGTGAGCGCTCCGACTCGGCTGAGGGATTCACCCTCTATTACCTGTGCCGGCTGATAACGAGAAGAAGCTTTCCCTCCCGGAATGCGAAGGGACCATCGCAAGTTCGGCGGCGGCTGATTTCAGCACCAGGCAAGCATTTTTTCTCGGCATTTGCGAGCGGCCGCGGCTCCCTGTCAGCCGCGACCGCCATTTTGTTTTTACACCGCGCGCCTGACGCGCTCATCGCATTGGCAAATACTGCCTCCATCTGCTGCCTTTCACCCCAGCATAAGCTTAGGGTGAGCTTATTTCCTCAAATTTTACCGCACTAGTGCCTCTATTCTGCTTGCCCTATCCTGCTTGAGGAATATTCGCTAATATTGCGATCTTGGCCGCCATTTTGTCCTCACTGCCTGCTTTCAACACAAAGCTCCTATTTCTCCTAGCTACCAGAGCCTCCTTCTATTTGCGCATATTCTCCAGGCTGTCCTTACTTGCCATGATGCTGGAGTTCTCCTGCTGATTTTCTTCTTTTTTTCCTTTCAACATATGCTAGCATTTTAATTCTCAGTTTTTGGACATTTTGCGCACTATTTTCTGGTATAAAGTTTTCCTCACTTATGCAAATGGATACTGCTACATGTCTCTACGTGCACTTTTGCTGCTCCTAAATGGTTATGAAAAGCTGCCTTCGGATCTCCTTGATTTTTCATGCTTTTGCTGATTAACCCTCCTTCATTCCACTATTGACTCTAACAGACATGGACTATCTCAGGTTTTAGCCTCTTCATTGCATTCTTCTTGCTGACGGCTTCCATCATATGGAAAGAGGCGCAATTGGACGTGTTTCCAAAACTCCACGACGTGTCTTCATCAAAAATTCCAAAGTTTTTTCTGCATTGGCGCATCTGGAAGCGTCTCAAGCACTGGCCGTTCAAATGTCGCAGTCCAACACAGAACGTTCTGTTCAGGCTCCAGGAAAAGTTACGTCGAAACGTCTCAAAAAAGACCCTCCTTCACCGTCAGGCTCCACTTCAGCTGTATCTATGGATCTACTGTTGGAGGAGATACGTGCTCTTCGACCTTTTATGGAGGAAACCAACTCGAAGTTGCAGGTCTTAACCGACAATTGGTCACAGATGGATGCAAGAGTAACGACTGTGGAACACTCCATATCTTCTCTCCAGGAATCATCCTCCAAGGTGACGCACATGCAGTCGCAGATTTGCTCTCTCTAGAAGCAGGTCGAGGAGCTTGAGATCGTAATCGACGCAACAACCTTCGTATTTACGGCCTGGCAGAGAATTGTGAGGGGAATGACCCCGTTGCTTTCTTCAAATCTTTCCTTCCCAAGCTCCTCCACTTACCTGCGGGTACCACGCTTGACATCCAATGAGCACATAGGCTCGGCCGCATTTCCTCGTCTTCCTCTGCCTCTTCCAGACCGCGAGGTGTCATCATGTACTTTCTGGAATACACTGATCTCCTTAAAGTTTTGTCAGCGGTCCGAGCTTCTCCTCGCCTCACAGGATCAGGTTCTACCCTCTTCTTCGAGCAAGATTACGCTAGAGCCACAGCCAACCGACGTAAAGCTTTCCTGGATATGCGACCGGAGCTCCGATCCATTGGCGCCAGATATGGCCTTTTCCACCCCTGCCTCTTTAGAGTCACTCATAACAACAAAACGACGACTTATGAGGATCCTGTTCGCCTCCGGAGCTTCCTTAATTCCTGCCAAGCATCTGAAATGGACCTCTCCAGCTCTTCGTCAGCTTTCCCTCCATGACTTTCATGACCTACTATTGTGATTCATTCGCTAGTTCGCATAGTTTGTGTTGATGTTACGTATGTTTGTTCTTACCATGTTGTTTCCACCCTTCTCCTAACTGATTCCTCTCCCTTTACATTTATTCCCTTCTAATTCCATAATATGTTCACCTCTTTCCCACTTATTTTTGTATTTTGCTTCTATCAGTAACCCTTTTGATGTTTTCTTCTTTTCAACTCTCTTGTTTTCTTTTTTCTCCCACAGGTTTCACAGTCCACAGTATGTCCTTCCCTTGGTTTGATGGTTTGTTTGCATCGGATGTACCGCCTCCCCCAGTGGGCGCTCCCCCCTCAGTTTTCTCTTCTCGTCCCCCCCTCCTCGTATCGCCCTTCCCTAGTTTCACCCTCCGTAAGTATGTTTTCCTTCCTTCCCTTGTTCTTTGTTATTCCCTGTTTGATTTTGATCTTGTTTTTATCTCTAATTCTACTTTGTTCAAAGGTGTCTCCTATTTCTCTTTTTTACTCACTTCCATGTCTTTGCCTTTCTCATGTTCCTTTTTCTCGCATTTGCAGTCCTCTACTTTATTTCTTTACTCATCTGATTCTCTTTTTTTTTTTTTTAATAATTTTTATTGACAGCACAAGCAAACTTACATATAAAAAAAATATATATATTTTACAGCGATAGTAAAAATAAAAAATAAAATTAAGGTACATGAATTCCTTGAAAGCTTAGTCAAATAAAAAGTAGGCAAGGAAATCTATAATATAAGAAGAAAAGAATACATCAGGAGCTATTCACAAATCGTGAATAGTGAACATATTGCCCCAAATTTTATCAACTTTCTTCAAAGACCCAATCCCTCGAATTTTTGCAGTTGAAAGTTCCATATCATATATCTCGTTTACCAGTAGCCATCATTCGGTTACCACTGGTGGTTTATCAGAGATCCAAGCCCTAGCAATTATCAATCTTGCACAAGAAATTAAAATAAACATTAGGTCCTTATAAGTAACAGTATTTGGTTGTATTCCCAGAATTATCATCTCGGCGGAGATTTTACCAAAAAACAATTTATACAGTTTCAACACTTTTTCTATTTCATCCCATAATGTTTGTAGAGCAGGGCATGAAAACATTATGTGTACTATATCTGCTGCTAGTAGATCGCATTTTGGGCATTTTATACGTTCGGGTAATGAATTGTTCCCTGACCATTTAGAAAAGTGAAGCGGCGTATAGTATAGCTGGCATACAGTCTTGTAGGATTGAAGTTTTAAACTAGAAGAATTAGTTAAAAAGTTACTGTTGTAAAAAAAAGTGGAAATATTATTTGAAGAAATGGGCAGTCCTAAAGTAGTTGTCCACTTCTGTGCGATTTTGACACAGTCATCAGATTTAGATAGACAGAGACATTTGTACCCCAAGCTAATTAGTTCACTATTTGTTTCCCCGTAAATGTAAGTCCATATTTCTGAGTCTAAAATTTCCCTTAGTTTCATTTTATTCATGAAGAAGTCACGTATCTGTGTGTATTTAAAGAAAGCTTTTACAGGTAGTTTATAAAGTGTTCTTAAGGTATCAAATGTTAAAAAGCCTGATGATCCGTATAAATCGGAGAGGTGGTTTATACCGTGGTTAGTCCATACTCTAGCTGTCGGGTCGCTAAAAATCTCAGGTAAACCCGGATTATACCATATGCTTAGATTTGGGTGGAAGAACGTAGTTTTATTAATAGCCATAATAGTATGCCAAATATGTACTACATCTTTCGCGGTCTTAAACTTCACTCGTTTAAAGTAGTTCGGGTCGTTGCTTCTAGCTACAAATTGTACAGAATTTGCACCTAACATGAATTGGTGATAAAAATAAGGATAGTTAGAAGAAAAAAGGCTGCGTATCCGACCCAGGAAAGAAGCATAAAAATAGAATTTTAATTCAGGGAAATCTAGGCCACCTTTAGTAACTGTTAATTTGAGAAGAGACAGAGCTCTGCGATTTTACTTGTAGCCCCATATGTAGCTTCCTAGAATACCATCTAGTTTTTTAAAAAATAGGTTGTTGACGTATAGCGGGATGGACCTGAACAAATACAAAAATGTTGGCAAAATATTCATTTTTATAAGGTTGATCCATCCTATTAAGTTTAAGGGAACCTTATGCCATTTTTTGAGGGTCCTTATTGTCTCCTTCAATAGAGTATCATAGTTTAGGGTCATGATTACTTTTAAGTTGGATGTTATTTTAATGCCCAAATAATTTGCAGTGTGGCAAACCCCCAAAACAGGAGCCGGTAGCTTATGGTTAACAACGATTTGCGTTTTGTTTAAGTTTAGTTTGTACCCCGAGACCAAGTCGAAATCATCAGCTTCCTTGATGATCTCAGCTATGGCTTTAGGCACATCGGTAGTATAGATTGCAAGATCGTCTGCGTAAGCAGTGATTTTGAGGGAGTTATTGCCATGCGTGAATGGAATAATGCATTCTTGGGTCAGTATTGAATTAATAAAAGGCTCCATTGCGGGGGGAGGAGCCGAGACGGCGGCCAAAATGGCCGCATAGAAGCCCGGCTCCGCCGCTCGCCCTTACCTCCCGCACCATCCTGGCATCAATCCTGCGTCCCGATTGCGGCCACATACAGATGACTACCTACGGAGCCCGGCTGTGTTGCTCCGGCCCGAAATCTGTCTCTCATGGCCGAGATCCGTCGTCCCAAACTTCCCGGCCCTTGTACTGCGTGAGCCGGGACCTCGAGTGGCGCAGCAGCCGGTGCGCGACTGAATAACATCGGCTCCGACCGGCCATCTTCGCCCGGTGATCCAGACCGGGATTGTGATTGGACGCGGCTAGATACTGCAGATCGGAGATTGGCGCTGGCGCCCCTCGAGCAGCCCAACAAAGGTTTTCGCCGGGTCCTGTTTCTGATTGCTCACTCGGCGATACTTTTTAACGAACGTTCCGGCTCCGACCTACCCCTGAGACTGCCGGCGGCCGACGGATCTCCTTGCACTGCTGATTCAAGGGAGAGGTCGGGCACGCCTGGTAAGCGCCTTGCAGCGCGGTGGGTGATCTCGATTTCGAGTTTGCCTGATGAGACCCACTGTTGTGTTGCTGGCGGCCATTGCTTTCTAACTACCGGAGGGGTTTGTTTCCTCGCCTGCCTTGGGGTTCCTTGGGAGAGAGGTGCGCTACATGGATTGGTGCAGTGGCTATGGGACCCACAACGCGAGACGTCCTACTGGCCCTTAAAGACCTGCACTCCACCTTGAGCAGTCGTTGGATGATTGTTGCTTCCTCGCAGGTGACGGCGAGTTGTACAATGGCGGATGGCCAAGATGTCGAGCCAGAGCCCGACCTTCCCCGGTTTGTCAACAATGAGGACTCTCTAAAGTGTGTGCAACTGGACAACGGACTTGGTGGGACGTGTGGCCGAGCTACTGTGTTTGCTGACTATTAAACTTCCCAACTGGCTACAACCGCTCCTGATTTGCATTACCAGTTTTCCTCGATGGCTAGGGTGCTATGGAGTCGCACTATCGCATTGACTTTTTTGCTCTGCCTTGCTGCTGCATCGGCTCCAGCATGGACTGTGGACTCATTGACCCTGCTTCCTCTCGTTGTGCGACGCATCGCCGCCTTAGCTCGTACCGGCCAGGGCTGAACTCGGACCTACGTGCTCAATGGATGTTTTTGGTTCCGGACTGTAACATGGCTTATGATGGTGACTAGGGGTGATTGGGATGATTGTACATTGCTGCTTGCCCTCCATTAGGGTGGGCTTATTTGTTTTTTCAGGACGGGTGGGGGGGGGCGTGTCTGGGGCCGGAGCTTGGGCCCTCCTCCTATTTTCCCTTCTTTGGGGTTTCCTGGGGCGACAGGCATGCCTATGGGGGGGTGGGCCGTGGCCTTCCGCTGCATGCAGGGTGGGGGGTGGGGGTGGGACGTGTTTTTTGTTTCTTCTTTGTCTCTATGGCCCGCTCTTTCTTTCTTCCTCTCTTGTTCCTTCTTGATATACTCTTTATTTTTCTATCTTTCTTATAGTTGGAGTCGGAGTTTGGGTTCCTTGGGAGGATCATTGTTTGTGTCCCTTTACGCTACGAAATCCTGTTAACATTGCTTGCCTCATGAGTGGGTCACTGGGGTTCGGTGGGTTTGTTCTCGGACTTATATTTCCTATTGTTCTCCCACTGGTACGTTCAATTGAAGGCTAATATCCTGTCACGTAAATAGCTCTGTAACTGATATCGTAATATTGCCTTTCGTTTGATCCTTCAACTTTATTATAAATTGGACTCCTCACGCATCCTGTGACACTGTGGACAATTTTGGTCGCTTATCCTGATTTAATGCTGCCAGCTTGGCTTGAGAGCACAGTGTAGCTATCCTTTGTTGCATGTTATTTTGACATCTGATGTTATTGTATGGTGGCCTTTTGGCCCTTCCTTGCTTTGCACGTGATGTAATCCTGAGGTTTCCTAATAATTTTTTTTTTTTAAAAAGGCTCCATTGCGAGAGCAAACAAGAGGGGCGACAAGGGGCACCCTTGACGCGTGCCTCTTAAAACCGGGAAACTATTGGAGATTAGATTAGCGTACCCTATTTTTGCATTAGGTGAATCATACAGGGCTTGAATGCTGGTAAGAAACCGTTTCCCAAAGCCCATCCTCCTTAGTAAAGCCCAGAGATAATCTCACCCCACTCGGTCGAAGGCTTTTTCTGCATCTAATAGCACCATACCGAGTGGGGCGGTGTTAGTATTGGCAACGTCAAATGCAGTAATGGCAGTGTTGACATGTGCTGTTGTGTCTCTACCCATCACAAAGCCGTGCTGGTGTTGGCTAACTAATTTAGGCATTAGCGGGGCTAATCTCATTGCTAGTAGTTTTGAGTAAACCTTGGCGTCAGCGTTTATCAAGGAGATGGGCCGGTAAGACCTGCACTCTACAGGTGATTTACCCTTCTTTAAAAAAAAGATTATTTTAGCGGTTTTCCAGGAATTAGGGATTTTGCCTGAGTTTCCAATTTGGTTGATCATTAAGCAAAGTGTAGGTAGAAGTTCCTCACTGCAGCATTTATAAATTTCTATTGGAAGTGTGTCATCCCCAGCGGATTTCCCCTGTGGGAGAGAAGAAATAGCCATTTGTATTTCGGATAGTGAAAAATGTCCCTCAAGTGGTTCCATCAGGACAGGTTCCCTATCTAGTGACCAGTTCTTAGTTAAGTATCTTTGCATGTTCTCTTCTGTAGGGGTAGTTTCAGGTGTGTATAGTTTGCTGTAGTATGTTACAAACTGTTGTAGTATCTGTTCTGGTTGATTGTAGCTAATCCCATCCGCCCCAGTAATGTTTTTTATTGTAGAATTAGCCCTGTCTTCAGCAACCTTATAAGCTAGAATTTTGCCAACTCTATCGCCACTTTCGTATTGAGACTGTTTGTATTTGTGCAGTTTTAAACTCACTTTTCCTCTTAAGAAAGTTTTAATTTTAGACCGAAGGGTGGTTAGTTTTAATTCCAGTAAAGGTTTATTTTTCGAAATGCGCCACCCTGAGTTCTCTTGTAGAATAGCCTCGGCCAAGTGATCTTCCAGTGCACGTATTCTAGAGGTCATTTCCAAAGTCTCATCTTTTCGTTCTTTGTTTTGCCTCATAATAAATTGTTGTGCGAACCCTCTGATACTCGCTTTGCATGCGTCCCATACATAGATAAGGTGTGCTGAGTCTAAATTAAATTCTAAGAATTATTTAATATGTTTCTTCAATTGAGAAACAAAGAATGTATCTATTAGCTGGTGCCTTGGAAAAGAAAATAGCCTGGTAGCCGGTTTGGGAGATAGTACATTAAACCGTAGTATGATGGGATTATGGTCCGATGTTACTTTTGGGCAGATCTCCATTTTACTGCCCTCTAGAACCTGATCTGTCGTCCAGGCATATCAATACGGGAGCACATTTGGTGAGGGGCAGAATAGTATGTATAACCTGCAAGTGTCGGGTGTAGGTTCCTCCATACGCCTTTTAAGTTATGAATGCGCGATAGCTCTAAAATAGCTGCCCTGGTTTTACGCATAAGCTGAGATGGATTCGTCTTGGTAGTGTCCCTTTTATAGTTCATTACGCAGTTGAAGTCTCCCATCATTATTATGTCTTATATCCCCCTTGTTCCATCATCTTACGATCCTGAAATCGAATATGAGTCTCATTTAAGAGGGCAAAGTGAGGGTTATACATCTTCAGTTCTTCGAAGACTAATTGTCTTTTAATTCTATTGTTGAGACCAGAGACGTTCCATGCTAGACAGTTTATTTGATACATTTATCCGTTTTTAACCTCCGTAAGCAGTGCCTGTTACATTTATTATTCAGGTCTATACATGTAATTGTGCCTGTGCTGTCATTTTCACCCTTGTTACCCCTGCCCATTCCCCCCTCTTCCCTCTCCCCTTGAGCTTCTCTCCCTGCTCCAGAGGTCCCACCCCAAGTACCTACCCGGAAGCCTCCCTCTATCTTCTGCTGCCGTTGAAAGGGCAGCACATCTGAGAGGTCTCCCCGCAATCTCCCCCTCCATATTAAGCTTATGTACAAGATCTCAACACAACCCCATCCCCATTCCTTTTTTAATAGATCAAAGTGGGCACTCATAGCTTTCAGATTCTAGATTTCTGTGGAGTTAACTACCTAAATTTAAGTATCAATTTTTGTCCAAAAGTTGCTCTGCGTCTTTAACATTGTTGAGGAAATGAGTGTGCCCTGCTTTTATAACTTTAAGACGTGCAGGTTCCTGAAGATATACTGTAGCCCCCCTAGACTTGAAGGGGTCTATCAGTTTCCGCAGAATCCATCTCTTGTCCATAGTAGCCTTGCTAAGGTCTGATTTAGCAAAGAAAGTTATATTGTCGCAAGTCACAGGTGTATTCGGTCTAGCTTTCAAGGAAATTGTCTGTCTTAGTAGGTAGTTGCCGAAATAAACCAGAATTGGTCGGGGATATTTGCTCTCTTTATTCTTGGAAACAATCGGCAATCTGTGTACCCGTTGAAGTTGGCAATCCCAGTCCCAGTCGCCCAGGTCTGGGAATGCATTTTGAAAAAGTCGGATCAAGTAGGCCCTTGCGTCAGAGCCTTCAATCCCTTCAGGAATTCCAAAAATTCTCAGATTCTGGCGCCTCTGTCGGTTCTCGAGATCCTCGACCTTGTTGTTCAAGGTCTGTATGTCTTCCTTATGTTCTGATGTGGAGGCGGTGTTAGTGGCCAGTGTTTCCTCGACGTCAACTACTCTCTGCTGTAGTTCTTCAATATCTTTGGTAACTCCACTTAGCTTGTTAGTGACTTCCTGTAGGCAATTATGTATCTTACAATTGTCTTCCTTTAGTTGGCGAAAGTGTAGTTGAGACTCTTCGTGATGGACCATTAATGTTTTTAAGATTAAATCCAGAGATGAAGATGTAGTCTCAGTTTGAGAGGTGGTAGGAGAGAATATGAGAGATGTGTCAGGAGATGAAATGGGTGTAGCCATAGTAGCTGATATGACCGGTATTACAGTTGTTTGGTTGCTTAAACCTGTAGTAGGCGTGAGCGCTACAGGTGTGATGTCCATCGAGGCCATAGTAGTAGGTGCCGAGGTGGGAATTGAGTTTAGAGCTATTTCTGAGCTTAACAAAGCCCCTTTGCGGGAAGGGGTCTTAAAGGTATTGTCTCGTGAGTTGTCAGTTTCTGTGGGATAGTCTCCTGGTAGTGCACTAGGCAACTTTTGAGAACCCCTTTTGACCTGCATCCACTTAAACAAGGGGCTCTGATCTTTGATTGTATTCCCTCCTATAGCGCCTGTAGCAGTTGTGAGTAGATTTGTAAGCAATGTTGCTGTTACTTTGGTCTTCCATTTCTTTGCTCTTCCTTTTCCCTTCCCCTTTCTTTTAGAAACAGTAGAGTTCTCTTTTCTTGTTTGGGCTTGGGCATTCTCAGTTCGCCTGTCGGTCACTTCTTCCATTCCCTCCATCACCTCCTTTCCTTCGACATATTCCTCGTACTATTTGTCGCTGAAGATAAGTTCCTGTATTGAATTATCCTCAGTGCTCCCTGTATCATTATCGGTTTTGGAATTTTTATATTCTATAGTTGTAATAGATGATGGTGCCAGTATCTGTGCTGATGGATGCACATGAGCCAGTTCAAGACTTGACAGAGTGATTATGGAAGATGTGTCGGTTTGTAAAGGCACATTGATATCGAGTACGTCAGTGTCAGTAATCAGCTCTAATTCAGCTCCCCCATTGGTGGCCTCAGTGACCCCAAGGGGTCCAGTTGTAGTGTTCAGCTTAGATTGCGTAAGTTGAGCAGATTGCGCAGGTATTACCTTGTTTGAGTTACTCTCCGTTGTTGAGTTACAGTCTGGCTCTCCCCCTGATGGTGTATCATGATTTAGCCCCCCTTGTTGGGTAGCCTTGCCATTGATTTTGCCAGTCTTTTTGGACTTATTGTTATCCTTATCTGCAGGTGTATCGTCTTCTTTTGTTTTGGTTTTTGTTTTTAATTTGGAGAGAATCTCTTTCTCTTTTACAATCAAAATAGTAGGGGCGAGGTTAAGCAGTGGTTTTCCAGCCTGGAGCTCCTGTTGATTAAGGCTAGATATACGCGCCACTACTGCAGGCGAGATGGGTCTAAGCGACTGTGCTCTTCCTTCTTCTATTCCTCTCCTTGATTCTTCTGGTCCCTTCAGGGGAGTGCCTTTCATCAGAGCTTTATTCTGCCTTGTGTTTTTTGGAGCCATGAGAGCCATAAATGGTGTATGCAGAGTCAGTTTGTAGAGTCAGTTTAGCAGTCAACCCAGACCTCGCTGAGAATTCTTTGCTCCTTTGCTAATGCTGGTGCTGGTACTAGTGCTAGTGCTAGTACTGGTGTAGGAGCTAGCGCCGGTGCCGTTACCGTTATCAGTGCTGGTGCAGGGTGAAAGGTGAAGGGTGAAGCCGACTGAGGCTGGGTGAGGTTAGAATGGTTAGAGTGAACAATACTGCATTCCTTATATCACTCCTTGAGTCCTTGAGTCGGTTGGATCGCTTGACTCGCGAAAACACAGGTCTCTGCTGCAGTAGTTAGTAACCAATCGTAATCCAATTACCGGTAACCCACCGGTAGCCAACCGGTAACCAGTGTCCCCCTGATATACACTGACAGTTTTTAAGCAGTTTTAGATAATAGTTTTTTCCGGAGCTTTTCAGAAGCGGTGTTGTTGAAAAACACAGAGGCTCGAGGCTGTAGCTTTAAACAGCTTTAAATAGCTTTAAACATGCATAAAAAAAACAGAAAAAAAACGAAACGCTCAGAGCACCCCCTGCAGCATTACTATTTCTCTGCTCCTTACCTTGCTTTCAGTTTTTTCAGCTTTCAAAGCCCGGCTTCAGTCTGGATCGCGATCTCAGCCTCAGTGACTCAGTCCCCCGTATGGCACACCAACTTCTCGGATCTGTTCTCCCTCTATCCTGCCGCAGCTGCAGCCGGTTACAGTAGACCGGAAAGCCCGCTACCTGCAGTCAGCAGCCCGCAGTCCGCAGTCCGCCCTGCCGAGCGCAGTTGAAACGAGCAGGAGCGAGAGTCAATTGCGATAGAGGTAGCAGGTAGCTGGCGCCAAGCTGTGCAGAACGTCAAAAAAAAAAACCAGAGCAGGAACCCGGTAAGCTGGAGACTCGCTGGGTAGTTCAGTCGCTCGATCACTGAGCACCTTGGTTGCCCGTTATTTTACATCACATCGCATCAGTCGGGTGGGGTAGGTGTGCGGTTAATCACACACGAGGGAGAACGATTTGCGGGAGGACCTCACAGCGGCGGCTTCAGTCCGCCATCTTGGTTCCAGGATCCTATGGTTGTCAATTGCACTCATCTGATTCTCATTATCACTTTTTCAGTTTCCGCATTTGCTCTTGATTCACATTCTTCCCTCTCTTTTTTCTCCTTCCTTCCTTCTTTTGATCCTTTCCTTGTAGCTCCTCATTTGTTCTGGACCTTGCTCCTTTTTTTACTGAATGTTTTCCCTTAATTTTTTCTAATCTCCTCTCTGTATACTCTTTCCTTGCCTTTTCTCACTCTCCTAGCATTTTGACTTTCATATCCTTTTTATTCATTTTATTATTCTGGGCACTTATCCTTCTCTTTTTTTTTATTGATCTTTTCCGTTTCCTTTTCATGTTATGTCGCTAAAAATAGTTACATGGAATGTTAAGGGCGTTAATTCTCCCATCAAGCGACAGAGAATTTTGTCACACCTTGCACGCTTAAATGTTGATATTGCTTTTTTGCAAGAGACTCATTTATCTGCTGAAGAATCTGTTAAGTTGAAGAGAACTTGGGTGGGTGATGTATATTATTCCCCAGGAGATGGCTAACGAAATGGAGTAGCCATTTTATGCCACAAACATTTATCTCACTCTTTGCTTATTCAGGAATCAGATGATGTTGGCCGCTGGACATTTGTTAAGATTTCCATTAAGAATGTTCCAATTTCCCTTCTAAATGTCTATGCCCCCACTGCTGGCGAACCTACTTTCTGGTATACCTTCTCTCATCATATTACCAGATTTATTGATAATAACTTTATTTTAGCGGGAGATTGCAACCAGCCCCTTGACCCCTTTTTGGATAGACATTCCAAGGCTCCCTTCATTCCTAATAAGTCACACAAACTTTTCTCTCAAGCTATCTCTCAACATAAACTCACTGATGCCTGGCGTTTATGTAACCCAGAGCTGCGGGAATTCACTTTTTCCTCTCCCTGTCATCATTCCCAATCCCGCATTGATTACATTTTTGTTACTCATGACATTGCCCAAACCCTTACCCATGCAGAGATTGGCCCGATATTACTCTCAGACCATGCCCCTACTTTGGTTCAACTTGACATTCTCCCTAAATCAGTTGGACCCAAGCGATGGCGCTTTAATAATTTCCTTCTCTTGGACCCCTAATTTACTTCATCCTTCACTGAATTTTCTGATGAATTTTTTTCACTCAATGACAATCCCTCCATTCCCAAGCATACCATTTGGGATGCTCAAGGCTGCAGCAAGGGATTTTATAATTGGCTTTGTCGCAAAAAAACGGAGAGCTGCTCGTAACTTCACAGCTACTCTCCTTCTTGACATTAAGAAATTGGAGCATTCTTATTATACCTCTTGTTCGCAGGACAGCTTAACAGCTTTGATTAATGCCAAAATGAAATTTAACAAAAAGTCCACGGATGATGCATCTTTATTCTTATTAAAATCGAGTGCAAAGTTTTACGGGGGTAAAAATAAGGCTGGGAAGATTCTTGCTAACTATTTGAAAGTAAAGCATAACAAATTAAATATTGAATCAATCTACGACACACACTCTGTTCTTAAACATAAAGACACAGATATTCTTGCTGAATTTTCTGCCTTTTACAAAACCTTATACTCTTCCGAAACCCAACCCTCCTCTCAATCTTTAGACCACTTTTTCTCCAACATCCAAAAACCAGCTCACTTCCCACTTGACCTCTCACATTTGGAGCTTAATGTCTCTCAACAAGAGTTGCTCACAGCACTTCAAAGTCTTCAAAAAGATAAAGCCCCTGGGCCGGGTGGCTTTACTGTTGAATTCTTCCTTCACTTCTCAAAACTTCTCATCCCTAAAATACACTCCCTCATTGATGCTTTCCTCACCTTGGGCTCTTCCTCAGGTTCTTTCTCTGATGCACATATCTGTCTCATACCCAAGGAAGGGAAAGATGCTCAACATTGCAAGAATTATAGACCAATCTCCTTGGTTAACATTGATTATAAAATATTTGCAAAGTCTCTTGCAGCACGTCTCGATCTTCTTCTCCCGGATCTTCTGGGTGAGGAACAGTCAGGCTTAGTCAAGGGACGCTTTATCACTGATAATACTAGACTGTTATTTAATTTTTTATCTAAGTCACATCATTTGCCCCACTCCCTCGCTGCCATTGCCCTGGATGCTGAAAAGGCATTCAATAGAGTTGAATGGACCTATCTTTTTCACACTCTTCATTGGTTTGGTTTTGGCCCTAAATTTATTTCTCTGATCTCCTTACTCTACTCCAATCCACGTGCAGCTGTTTGTGCTAATGGTCAAATATCCTCCTTTTTTGATTTGAGAAGAGGTGTCCGTCAAGGGTGCCCCTTATCTCCTTTTCTTTTTAATTTGGCGTTAGAACCCTTTTTGTCTAGACTTCGTCAGAACCCTACCATACAAGGCTTTCAAACATCAGAGTCTCAAGTTAAGCTCGCCGCATACGCGGATGACATCCTTCTTTTTATTTCTAACCCCACTGATTCGATTCCCGCCTTCCTTACTGAAGTGCATGAATACTCCCAAATATCTGGCTATAAACTCAATAATAATAAATGTGAGATCCTACCTTTAACGAAATTCACATTTAAACCCGACTTTACTGCTTCCAACTTCACATGGAAATCCTCCCATATTAAATACCTCGGCTTGCATATCACTCCTACCATTCCTGAAACTGTTTCTCTCTGTCTATCCAAATGCACCCAAAAATTAGAGGACTTGACGTCTAAGTGGCATCCTCTTTATTTGTCCTGGTGGGGCCGCCTTGACACTATTAAAATGATGCTGTCTCCCATAGTTCTCTATACTATTTCCAATATTCCTGTATCCATTCCTTCCAAATTTTTTTAAAAAATCAACTCCATTCTGATGTCCTTTCTTTGGAATAAGAAAAAGCCTAGAATGTCTCTCGCCCGACAGACTCGTCCTAAGGCGGAGGGTGGAGTTAACTTTCCAAACTTCCCTGCTTACCATAAAGCGTTCTCATTACAACAAGCTTCTTTCTGGCTGCAGGATCCCAGCACCCCTTGTCCTTTATGGGTTAAATTTGAACGCCTTCTTCTTTCTCCGTTCTCCTTCGCTGAATATCTTTCCTTCTCCCGTAAACCCTCTTCCGTTTCCACTCCCATCCATAAATCACCACTAAACTGCTCCTGTCTTCTTCCCATTCCCCTCCTGCGACCATTGCTGACTTCCTTTCTTCCACCATTTGGCACAACACCGCACTACTTGTTCGTAACGCATGGCATCACAAGGGATTGCTATGGATCTCTCAACTCTTTTCTCACACCTCTTTCTTGTCTTTCAACACTCTCCGTTCCCTCTATGACTTACCTACCTCTTTCACTCGTAACTATCATTTACTTAGGGAGGCTGCACTAGCAACTTACAATCAACTCTCTCAGCTGCGTCCATCTCCTGCTTCTCCTACTCCTGTCTCCTCACTTCACTCATTTTTGCGCAAGACTCCAAAAGCCTCCTCCATTTATAAATATCTTCACACTATTGACTCTCCTAGGCCTAAATCCAAAGTAGAGGAATGTTGGGAACGTGACCTTTCCACGTCCTGACCAATTTCACTGTGGGACAAAGTTTGGATCAAGATACGTAAATCCTCAAGAGCGGCAACCTTAACGCAATCCCTATTTTTTATTTATAACAGACTTCTCTATACACCTTTTGACCTCCATAAGCGCTTCCCAAACACTTCTCATACATGCTGGTCTTGTTCTTCCCCACAAGCAACTTTATTTCACATGTTGTTCTTATGTACCTCTGTCATGCTTTTTGGTTGCAGGTTTGGGCTCAAATCAACTTGATTTTTCACACAAATATCCCTTTCTCTTACATAAACATTTTTTTAAGTAGCCTTTCCCCTTGTTGGGACAATGTTGAACTAAAGCCTCAGATTATTGACTTACTACTAGCCGCTGCATTCCAGCAGATAACTGTAAATTGGAAGGACTCCACCAATGTCTCCTTTAAGGCGTGGTGGTTCAATGTTTGCCATAACCACAGACTTGACACTGCTTTTGTTTTTCCAGCTCACATGGCCGCAAAGCGTTGGGACTTATGGCTTCCTATCACGCTATACCTGGATACTTGTGCTAATCGTTCATTTTGTCCACTACCCTCGCAACAGGAGGTCCTTAAACCTCCTTAAATGCTCACTGCATTCCATTTTTCTTTCCCTCATTGTATCATTTTTACATTTCTTTCAGGTATTTCCTTGCTTCTATGATTAATGTTTATATACCTTTTTTTTTTTTTCTTTCATATTCCATTGCCCGGATTTTCCTTTTGATACTATGTACAACCTTATGCTTGATTTATTTATCATAATTTTCAATGTCTTATATTTCCTTTGTACTATGTATTGACACCTTGCTTTTTCTTTTTCATATCAAATAAAATTCTCTTGAACTTAAAAGCAGTGAGAGCATTAGACCGGTACTTCGACACACAAGTCAATCCTGACTTTGAGCTCTTCAAATTGCGCCAGGCAAAGAAAAGAAGAGTCAGTGGACATGTTTTTCACGCGATTGCGCAAACTGGCTAGTTTCTACACAGTTATTGATAAACAGTTAGAGATCAGAGCTCAACTCATCCAAGGCTGCAAGGCGTCGGACCTGCGGAAGCTGACCCCGCGGCAGCCGGTAATATCTCTAGATGACATACTAGTCCTAGGAAGGTCTCACGATCTGGCGGATGCACAAGCCGGAGAGATGGAGTCACTCTGGCAAGAAGAGCAGCAGGAGGAGCGCAAGGGCATACGGCTGCAGTAAAAGAAGAGCGGGTGGACGCTTTCAGGAAGGGACCCGACAGAGGAAGAGGGAGCATGCCTGGACGCTCAGCAGGTCGTTGCTACGTAAATTGTGAGCTTGACAGTCATCCGCCGAGAGGGTGTCCTGCGCAAGGGAAACCGTGTCTCTAGTGCGGGAAGTTTGGGCATTTTGCGAAGGTGTGTATGAGCGCGTCAAGGCTGCCAGATCAAGGAAGCAAGCCAAGAAAGCTGGGGATACCCAGACAGATGGTCCATGCAACGGAAGTTGTGGAGGAGGTGGAAGGTCGATTTCAGAGCATGAGGATAACTGAGGATGATGAGGAGGATGAGGTGTTCGTGATATCATACACAGGCTGAACTACCTCCAGGAAGAGACCCCCGCCGATGTGTCTGATTGGTATAGGGGAGAACAAAATCACACTGTTGATAAACACAAGGCCTCAGTGAAAATTCTCAATGCAGCTCAATATGACCTACTCAAAACTAAACAGTTACAGCGCACACAAACCAAAATCTTCACCTATGGAGGAGATACCCCCCTTCACAGTCAAGGGGTGATTGAAGTGGAAGTCTTGCATGGAGATCGATCACCCCAGACCAGTTTTCACATAATGAAAGACAGTGCAGGCACCTTGGTGGGCTGTCACTCCACTGAGGACTTAGGTTTAGTGATGTTTGTGTGACAAATACACCAATTCCATGCTGATAAGGTCATGGAAGTATTACCCAGCCTCTTTGAGGGATTAGGATGTCTAAAAGGGGTCAAAGTGAAACTGTACATAACCAAAACTATCAAACCTGGGGCATTGCGGCATCAGAGACTGCCATTTCACCTACGGCCGCTAGTGGAGGCTGAATTGGAAAAACTGGAGAGAATGGGGGTGATCGAGAAAGTGTCTGGGTCCACCTCCTAAACCAAAGCAACTAGGGGCAATAAGACTATGTGTGGATATGCAGCTGCCGAACACTGCTATTGAAACAACATATTACTCCTACAATCGACGAGATAGTTGCAGAAATTAACGGAGTGCAGTGGTTCTCCAAAGTTGACCTCAATTCAGGGTACCACCAATTACTGCTCGACAAGTCCAGTCATTATATCACCACATTCTCAACCCATGTGGGATTACGGCAGGTCAAACGACTCAGCTTTGGAGTGTCATCCACAGCGGAGGTATTCCAGGATGCGATCCGAGGTGTGCTATCTGGTCTCATGGGGGTGATAAATGTGAGTGACGACGTGCTAATGTTCTCCAAGTGCCTCGAGGAACACCATGAGAGGGATAGGGCCACTCTCCAATGGCTGGTGGAGCAAGGGCTGACGCTATCCATGCTCCCGTTCTCTCACTCTGTTCCCTCAGGATCTTTCTCTCCAAATTGTATTTGCTTTTATCTCTGTCACATCTCAGGCTCTTTCAAGTTCCTCTGTGAACACTACTGCTTCACTACAGCTCTCTCCTAAACCTTTACCTAGAACATTCTGGGCCTGATTCACAGAACTAATCTGATACAAAATCCTAAACTTACTACCTTTGGTATTCACAGAAGGCACTTACTGCTTTTGATATTCACAGAATGCACTTACTACTTTTGACATTCACAGAATGCACTTACTAGTTTTGGTATTCACAGAAGGCATTTATTAGTACTAAAGTTAGTTTTCTACTACTAAATGCCTTCTGTGAAGACCAAAAGTAGTAAGTTTAGGATTTAGTCTCAGATTAGTTCTGTGAATCAGGCCCCCAGAGAGAAAGTCGTATACTCTATTTAAATGATCCTCCCCTTGTTCTTATTATTATTATTAGTAGTAGTAGTAGTAGTAGTAGTAGCAGTAGCATGGTAGTAATAATAGTAACAATACTCATGCTAGTCTTCATCATCGCTGTTTCGTGCTCCGACGTCTCACGTGTGGCCACTCTTGGGCGTGTTGACAGTTCTCAGTGAATATCTTCCCTGCTCTCTGTGAGGAATCTTTGGCCTCGTCACAGATCTTGGCACACTCCGTGCTAGTGTTTCCTCGCGGCAGATATTGCGGAAATGCATCGGATGTAGCGCATCATTTGCTGGAGGTAGAGGGCCCTCTTTGGATGTCTGCCAGCCTCCCCCATTGTGCTTAGGGTAAATCAGTCTGTGATTTCCCTCCCTCACTCCCCCTTTCCCAGACACTGCTTGTCAACCACCCACTCACATCCTTTCCCTGCTCGCGCTGTCTCTTCGCTTCATTATCGCACATTGGTTCTCCCTGATTCTTCTGTCCCCCCTTTCGCTGGTCGTCTCTCTTCTCAGATGCTTTCATCAGACACTCTCCAATGTGCTTTCTGCCATTCAGTTCGTCCTAGTTTCTGAATGCTTTCTTTCTTTCTTTCTTTCTTTCTTTCTTTCTTTCTTTCTTTCTTTCTTTCTTTCTTTCTTTCTTTCTTTCTTTCTTTCTTTCTTTCTCTCTTTCTTTCTTTCGTTTCTTTCCTTCTTTCGTTTCTTTCCTTTTTTCTTTCATTCTTTCTCTTCCTCTTTTGCTATTTCTTTCTCTTCCTCTTTTATTCCCTTTTTCTCTTCCACTTTTGTTCTACCTCTCTTTTGTTATCTCTTCCCTTTTTTCTCTTTTTTCTTTCTTCGTTTGTTTCTTTCTCTTTTCCCTTTCCTCTCTTTAGTCATCAGTCTCTCACAATCTCTCTCTCCTCTTTTCTTCTCAATCTCTCTCCTCATTTCTTCAGTTTTCCTACTTTTTTCTTCTCACTAGTCTTTTACCTCCTTCCTATCTCCTACCAGGGCCGGACTGGCCGTAGCGGGCACCGGGCAATCCCCGGGTGTGCCGCACGGGTGGGGGGCTGGTTTGGGGCTCCTGGAGGCAGCCACGGCCGGTGGTAGGTGTAACTGCAGGGCGGTGATGTAGGGAGGGGGAGGGGCAGGGTGGGGGGTTGTAATGTATGGATTACGGACTTTAACAGGTAAGTAAACATATAAATAAATAAAACGAATTTCGTTGCAAGCGCTGCATCGCATTTGGTGATGCAGTGCACATAACGAAATTCGTTTTATTTATTTATATGTTTACTTACCTGTTAAAATCCGTAATCCATACTTTACAACCCCCCACCCTGCCCCTCCCCCTCCCTGCGTCACCGCCCTGCAGTTATACCGACTACCGGCCGTGGCAGCCTGGAAAATCGGCCCGTAAGAAAATCGGCTGAAAACTAGCCCTGGCAAAGAGCTTGGCGGCACCTCCATCCCCCCCACTCCCCCCCCACTCCCCCACCCAGGGGGGAGGGGGAGGCGCGCCGGCCGAGCACTTTGCCAGGGCCGCTTTTGGTTCCCAGTCCGGCCCTGTCTCCTACCTTCATTTCATTAGTGCAGCAGGGATTCACTTTACTAATTGTTGTAAACACTTGCTTTCTGGAGAGCACAGGTAGGCAAGAAAATTCATTGAGAGAGCTGAGCTAGAGCCAAGCCCGGGGACCGATTTGGGACTAATAGGCAGAGCACGACAAAGCTACTGAAAGATTTATTTAAGGGTTAAATAATAATCCTAGGTCAGTAAGAGACCCACCACTGTCTCTAAAATGTCTTACTACTGATCAATCCATGGGTTTACAACCTATCTAAGCACATACCATATACACAGCATACATACACTGGCCCTGGCAAATCAACATTGTCCCTACTTCTGGACAGGTCAGCTGCACTGTCATGATTAGCACCATTTCCGCAAGAAACAACAGCCATGCAACTCACACTGTAGGGTGCCACTGTCCCTAATGTTTCTGACTGTGACTACTGCCCCTAAGTGGAAAAACAGAGCTGGTGTTGCTGTCTTACACTGGATCATCTAGCAGGAGGGAGTGACTAAAATTATGTACATGCCAACAACCTTAAATCTAAATGTTCTTTTCTTAGCCATCCTCGAATAAACAAACGCAAGAGGTCAGAACAAATCTCCCTCTCGCAACATGTTTTAGAGCTTCCACAGATATCTAGTGCTAGCATCAGTACATGGGGTATTAGTGTAGCTGAATTTTTGGGGGAAAATCTCCCAAGTGCAAAACCTGCATTTAGAGCTACATTTGAATGCTAAATGCATCCTTCTGTCCATTATGGACATGAGGACGGATTTTGCGCTGAAAAATAGTGCAAAGAACAAAAGCACAGCAAAACAGCTGCCAATCGCATTCTGGTAGTCAGCATTGTTCCCATGTGGTCACGCTATTCTTTTGCAGCATATGGCATTTGGGGGCATATTAACAACGACCAGCGATAATTATCGCTGGCCGTGCTTAGCAATAATTATATTATCGCAGGCTATCTCTGGTATTTATCGCCCTGTTAGCGCGGAACTACCAACGCGTTACTCCAGGACGATAAAAATTCCAGAGATAGTGAGGTTATCTCCCTTGCAGGGAACATCGCTGGTTGTCCAGCGATGTTCCCTGTAAAAGGGCGATAACCTTGCTGATACGACCCACAGGGTCATATCAGCATAATCCACCCCCTATGTTAGGGATGGCTAAGTCAGCATTTTAGCAGACGTTAGGATTTGGCTAAAACAATGTGTGCTAAAATCATGTGGGCTGCCTTGTAAATATTGCGATGTAAACATTAGCGTTATTTGCACTATAGTCCATCTGGGGTACGTCCAGTAACGCCCACTTTGCATCTCATTGGAGATGCAAAGGGAGGCGTTGAGAAAAAGGGTGCTAACATGCGATTACGCATGTTAGAACCCTCTTGTAAATAGGGTGCTGGTTTTATCTCCGCTTTTTTGGCTTTGTAAGCCGAAAAAGCGAAGGTAAACCCCCTGTAAATATGCCCCATAGTTACATGATGTAGTGTAATAGCATAATTTTGGGAATTTTGAGCAACAAGCGTAACATTAAATTACTAATTTTAGATGGCATAACTGAAATTTCACCAAAGCCTAATCAGGACCAATTCCGAGGTGTCAATCTAACCTGAAAACCCCATAGGTTAGTTCACTATATTTATTAAAAGACTCTCCTAGATCATAATGTCCAATTATTGTTGCCTTCAGCCGCCATATAAAAATAATATGTAAACCATGGGTATTAGTATTAAAAAAGCAACCAATTCATGTACATTTATAAAAAAATAAAGGAAAAGATGGAGAAAGGCATACGACAAAAAATGCTCAATGCCAGTCGTTCTGATTAAAGCAAGGGATTGATTGTTCAAATAAATTCCTCAAAGTTTGCCCAGTATTTTTAAAAGCCAACCCTCCTTCTCATTCCAATCATTCTCAAAAAAACTTGACACCCATGAAAATTGAGAGTCCACAAACGACCAACAGGCAAGAAGCAGTCCAGGATCAAAAAGCAGGCCTGGTAAAAACGTCTCCTGCTGTGCAGCCTGTCATACATAAGATTTACAGAATTAATTACTTATTAACACTGGTGTTCCATGTCACCTGCCCTCCTTTAAGCAGCTAGGTCCTGCTTGTACTTCTCTTAATGAGAATAAAGAATGCAATTTTGACCAACTGCAGGTAAAACAACGCCCGCACCCGAAAAATCTCTGCCCATCAGGTCCTCCGAAGGATCGCCCAAAACCAGATGGTCTAGTGCATTGTGGGAACTGTAGTCCTGCTTTCCACAAAGTTACAGGCAGCTGCTGTGTTCTCTGGGGCCACCAAATGTCCAAGTACTCTTTTCCAAGGATTACCGCTTGTTGGTCGCCAATCCGGCTACCGAGCTCTGCACCCGACACTGCACACAGAGGGAACTCCATCCGACCTTAGACCGATGACAGCAATGACCCCGTTGTTGTGTTTTTATATCTTGTTCCCACAGCACCATATAAGCGTTAAAAGCAGCTTTACCACGGCTTCCGTTCAGCACACGGGACAGCCAGGTCAATTCTGCACTTGAGCTCCATGGGCCAAACTGACTGACTGTCGTGGCCTGGTCCAGGGACCTGCATCACCTTTCCCCTGCAAGGGTTCCACGTAACTTGACCTGTAGGTGACCGATTGTTACTAGTGGTTTTTACCATTGACCGCAATGATAAAGTTTCACTGCATTCTTTTACACTGATTTTATATAGCTGCTAAAATCGATAACTCTAGTTAAACGTATTTTATTTCATTTGTTTTGGTGTCTAAATTAAGATACAAATACACTCTATTTTTATAAATTGGTGTCAGATTTCTATTGAGTCATGTCAATTACTTATTGTCAATGTTGGTACTCTGAAATGCTTACCACATGTTCCACTAGCAAAGCCTGACTGCTTTTTGCCGCCACTTTACCAGAACTGAGCCAATAATGTATTAGTGCGAATCCAAGGACCATCTCTGGGTCCTAATCAGCATCACCACATAATTTTCCACCTAGGCAGCATACTCCACTGCACTTTCAGAGTCAAAACTAAAAAAATGGGGGGTGACCATACAACAGAACACTTTCCTACAACCATACACAAGCATTTGTCCATTTGGTGATTTGACTAATTGATCTGTGTGCCAGCATACAGTATCAGAGAGCCACCATATGCCACACGAGTTTTAATTAAGAAACTATTTCGCCCAATTAACAAAAGTGCCAAAAACATAAGGCAGCACTATAACTGAGAACTTAAAAATGCTAAAATGGACTGGAAAACTGTAATACCTATTTGATAAAGCAAACTAATATTCATATGGAACTTTCCATTTCTCAATTAGATTTGTGCCCAAGCTCAACCAACTGATCAAACGTTGGTAAGATTATTCCTTGGAGCTCATAACTAAAGCACTGCCAACTGCACAGGGTAATCCTTTTGGCAAGTCATGCTTCAGCATAGAGCTCAAAGAAGAAAAATGGTGACTCCATAGATTGATTAGACAACAACTTAAAATCCTACAGATGACAACTCAATCATAAGAGTTGAACACATGCAGAAAGCATACACGAAAGCAGTTTAAAATGCAAATAGTAACGATAGTGCCCATCTTTGTAATAAATGAATTAAACTTGCAATAAATATAATCCCAGTTTATTTTGAGTAACTGTAAATGATTTGACTGAAAACTATGTAATGATTCAAAATAGTATACCAGAGAAGGATGCTGGATCAAATTTCTAGAAGCTTTGTATGACTATAAGAATGTGTGCCTCTCATTTCAATCAAAATCACTGTGCACACTAGTAGAAACTTAGGGGCCCATTAGGATGGCGGGCAGATTGACCTGCCAGGCTGGCGGTAGCCATCGCCGGCCTGGCGGTGGCAGTCCGCCCGCCATCCTAACCAGAATGACCCCCGCCATATTAGCATGGCTGGGGGGTCCGTGGTGGACGGAAAGACCGGGGCGGAAATGGTTTAATATGGTGGCTGATTAAACAAAACCATTTAAAATAGGGTCCAAGGGATATGTATTTTAAAGACCCACGCCTGATTTTATCCCCAGCACCAACTGAATGTATAACATACGAAACACAGGGGGTCTAACAGCCAAATTGAGAGGCTACACTGTCGATACTGAGTCAACAAGATCTCAAAATATCTTTATCGCACACACATAACGTATTAACAAGGAAAAAAGAGGAAAAAGGCTAACACTACATGTATAGAGGGGACCGGTACATCATCGATTATTCGTAAAATGGCTGATTAATCCACAACAGATTGTAAAGGGTTTCCATCAAATTAGACTCAATGATCAGTCCTATCATTTGGCCAAACCCATGTGCAAATGAGGCTGGTCCCCTGATCAGTGGGACACTCAGCTCCGCACCTTATTGTTGTATCAGGATTTGGTCCACCAAATACACAAACCGTCCATGATGACTGATCTTTTGATGGTAAAGTAGGAAGAAATAGTGCAACAAACAAGAAAGTGATTTAAAATAGGATGGAATGTCCTCCTTCTAAATACTTTATTCTGCGGACTGGACACTCTCCTAATTAAAAAATAGAACAGTGCAAAAGAAGACAGTGACAATTATCTGTCTACATATGGGCCAACATGTTTCTGCCTAACGGGTATTTAATCCCTTGGCATTCGTCAGGGCCTCTGCTCGTATAATAGTTGCACTCCTAATAGTGAAGTATAGAATTCACCACCATCACCAAAACAGATTGTAGTAAAACTGGTTAGAAACGGTACAACCTGTAACAACCATGGACATTAACCCTCCGATTCACAATGGTTACTGTGAATTCTGTGAAGGAAAACGTTATATCATTAGTACTGTATTCGATGTATCAGTCTCATGTGCATAGTGTGTCACCAAGCCAACCAATAATGTGTGTCAGAAAATTAATTTTTATGCTTACCCTTTGTGGTAGGGCAATAGACCTCATCTCACCTGGACACTGCTCAGGTACTAAGAGGCCCACACTACAAGGATATAGGGAAAACAAAAGAATGTGGCAAAGTACTGTAAAGAAATGTTATGGCTTTATACCCTGCCTATAATCATTCTTATAACCAAATGCCCTATATCTAGAGGCAAAACATGTGAGGTAGGTAAACACCCCAAACTCAGTGTACCAAGCCTCAAAATGACCCAGAAACTCGGCTAAGACACCAAACTTTAAGGAAGATTAAAACTCCTTTGTATGCTTATTCAGGAATTTTACAACATTCTGATCTTCAAAACCTGTGATTTGTTAAAGTTTACAACATAGTATAGCTAAAAGTATTCTATGGTAGCTGCTCACCTTTCTGTCGGTACCTCAAGCTCCAATCTGAGACTTGGGGGAGGCACCGATCTGTAGGAGATGCTAGTATAAGTAGACTAGTGAGTGTTTGTTAGTGAGGTATCCCTCCACCTTTAAGATGTATACTGGATAGTGGCAATCTTATCATGTGTCCCTTCAATTGCTATATATTAGTGGCCAGGACACTATTATAAGACATTTATTGTGAAGTAAGCCTTATTGGTCTTTATTTTCATAAGAAAACTAAGCGCACTTCTTTGCGCTCGAAATCCCGCGAGATCTCGCGAGAGGACGTGCTCAAAACTACCATATGATGTCATATCGGCCATCTTTGTAGTTCCTAACACTATAATCTGGTAATCATTAGACCACAATTATTCCTCACGTGCATATGTTGTTAAAATGCCCCCAGTGTTGTGAGTCACTGCCTATTAATCTACAAAGTAAGCCTAGTTGAGCTTGTTTACTTAGGAATAAGAGCGCACTACTCAGTGCTCGAAATCGCGTGAGAAGACGTGCTCAGAACTACTCGATGACATCATGTCGGCCATCTTTGTAGTTCTGAAGGCTCCAACCTGTATAACCTAGAATCATGATTGACCATATATTGTTTTTGAAAAATGCCCCCAGTGTTGTGAGCCACTGCCTATTTATCTACAAAGTAAGCCTAGTTGAGCTTGTTTACTTAGGAATAAGAGCGCACTACTCAGGCTCGAAAGCCGCGCTCAGAACTACCCGATGACATCATATCGGCCATCTTTGTAGTTCTGAAGGCTCCAACCTGTATAACATAGAATCATGATTGACCATATGTTGTTTTTGAAAGAAGTACCAGTCATTGGGCAATCAAAGCTGCCCAATGATGTAATTACGGACATCTCTGTAGTGTGATGACTGCAACCTATTGGTCCGTGATATTCCAATGTTGTTTTTGGGAACGCAAGTGCTCTAAGTAAAATGCCATGAATGGCCTCAGAGTATATTCAATGGGCATAACTGTGCAGATGCTCTAAAATCTTATAATGTGGGACCCATCCTTATGATTGTGCATAGCTATGTGTCAACCTCCAGTATATGTCAGAAAAATCCCATAATCAAACCTATTTGTGATGTTATGAGAAGAGTATGAGCAAAGTAATTCAGGTATGAATCAATATGTACAGCATGTTTATATAGACACACCCTATGACAGTCATTATATCCCAGTTATTGCTCACTAGTGCCAAGGCTACAAGGAGGTCCAAGGAATATCATCATTCAATCCTCCTGTATCAGTCCGAAGTTTATAAATCCAATTTTGCTCTTTTCTAAAAAGGTAACCCAACACATCGCTTATGTGACTGGGTATATATGGCTTCTCCAGGACAGTCCATTGGAAGTCCGTTTCTGAATGTGCACACTCCAGGAAATGTCTCGTGAGTTTAGTGTTGTTTTTCTTACAACGAAAAGAACTCTTGTGTTCCAACATCCTGGTGCGGACTTTGCGGGTCGTCATCCCCACATATCGTGTGGAGCAAGGACATGTCAGCAAATAAATCAGATTGGTACTGTTGCAATTGCTGTAGTTATTCTGCAACCAAGGTCTCGTAGTGCCTATATCTATCTCCTTCGTGTGTTTGGTCTGAGGGCAAACTGAGCAAGTGCCGCAAGGGTGATGCCCGACAGCTGGCGGGAGGTTCCACAGTGTTTCACCAAGTTTCCTAGGGAGCTCTCTTGGGCGTGTGTGAACAAGTCGATCCCGAATGCTGCTTGCTCTTTTGAACACGAACAAGGGTTGCGCGATTTTCTCTCTCCCATGGTTCAGAAGACGCCAGTGTCTTTTGACAATCTTCTGGATGGCATTGCTTCTAGTATTGAAGGTGCTTACGAAAGTGAGTCTGGTCAGTGGCGGTTTAGGGATTGGAGCTTCCAGAAGGGCCTCCCTATTGTTGTTAACCGCTCTCTTTTTTGATCTTTTTATGAGTGAGTTTGGATAGTGTCTGTCCCGTAGTTGTCCACAGAGATTCCTAGCGTGCACCTCAAAGTCCTCTCTATTGGAGCAGTTCCTGCGAACCCGTAGGAACTGGCCATATGGTAGATTCTGGCGCAGGGACTTCGGGTGGTAACTCTCGTAAAGGAGGAGTGAGTTCCGCGCGATAGGTTTCCTATACAGTTCACTCTGCAATCCTGCAGTAGTGACATAGATCGACAGATCTAGGAATGCAATTCTTTCCTTATTTGTTTCCATGGTGAATTTAAGAAACTGGTTTCTACTGTTTAGCCATTGGTGGAATTCATTGACGGAATCCACCGTGCCTCTCCACACCACCAACACGTCGTCAATATAGCGCTTCCACCACCTAATAGAGGTGTGGAAGGGGTTGGTGGGTGTCAGTACGTGTTGTTGTTCGAACTGGTGCACATATAAATTCCCCAGGCTCGGCGCGAAAACGCTGCCCATACTCGTGCCTGAGATCTGGAGAAACAGCTTGTCCTCATATTTGAAAAAAATAATTTTCATGGCTATAGTTGCCAAAGCCATTATGAATGGTGGCGCCAGCCATATTAGTATGGGCTGCAACAGATGCCTTTCCGTGGCGGTGATGCCGTCATGGAAAGGCAGGCGGTCTTCACTTAGGGGGCCCCCGGAGAGAAGGCGAGGTGGGGGTGCACACGGGGGGTACCTGTGGTATCCCCCAGCATTTGCATACACAAGGCAGCAGGCATTGCGCGGTGCCTGACGCTTTGTGTATACAAATGCATACATGCATTTTTAGCATTGTGGCGGGCGGTGCTGAGAGCACCGCCCACCACAATGTTAAAAATGCAGGATGCGTCCGCAACTGTGGCGGGCGCATCCTAATACCATGCACTGGACCCCCGCCCTTATGGCGGGCGGTCCCAAGTACCTTGAGGATGGCAGACGAGCAAAGTCCGTCCACCATCCTAATGGCCCCCTTAAACTTTAAAAGGCATACATTGAGAGATGCCGGGGATTAGCAGCACACTAATAGCTTTAATAATGAAAAAGGTCATCAAGATAGAGCCCCAGGCCCAAATGGCCTATCTGCCGCTCTTTTTAAATATAACTAAAATTACTGGGCTACAGTGCTCACACCACTCCTCAGTGGAAGGCACAGATCCATTCTCCAACCAAATTACAAAAGGGGCAATCCTTCAAAGCGAGCAAAATATCGCTCAATAGCCCTTCTTGACTCTGAAGTTAAATATTTTGTAAATTGTATTTTGCAAGATCTACAACTTTGGAATGCAGAACGAGACATATTCTTTTCAAAAAGTCAGGTTTAATCCTGGTATCAATAGAGCACAATATCCTAACACTGCCCAGTCTCACCACAAGAACAATATAAATAAAATCGGTATTTTATATCTGCTTTGTTGATTTTAGAGCTGTGTTAGACAAAGTACGTTGGAAATTGCTCTTGGAAACAATAAATAAATGGAACATCAAGCAGCCATTGTTGAAAGCCTTTTACCCACTCTATTCCCTCACCAGTTCATATCAAAATTGTGGAAAGGGAGTAGTCTCCAGGAAACTTCCTACATCAAATGGCCTAAAGCAAGCATGTGTACTTGCCCTCATCCTTTTAAATCTTTTCATTGCAGATGTCCATGATGGACAATTAGGGAAGATGGTATAGCCGTTCGTTCGACATCGAAAACCATTCATTGGGAGAATGCCATATCTAAAATGAAAATATAGAAATTTCGTTGAGGGAGTTCAATTTGATACAGAAATTCCACATAGTGCATGTTACCTTTGGAATCCAAACACCTTCCTGTTTGCTCCCTACAGCACTGCAGTTAAGACAAAGACCACTGATGTGATGCCAATATCTCAGGTGTTTTTCTGAATACAGTATGGATTAAACCAAAGTTCGCTCATTCCGAGTCTATGCAGCCATGTCTTCACATATTTTAGCCATGGTATGCCCCCTAGTGCAACCATTTCAAGATATGGTTGTCTCATAGGGAGCGGTGAGTTAGACAAGACTCGGATCCAGTAAGCTAGGCGTCTAAATGCTGCCACATGCGCTAAGATTTTGAGCTCAAGTCCAGGAGTATGAGGATTAAGAGCACTTTCTGAGGTAAATCAAGAATCGTTCTCATAAAAATATTATCTGTTTCTTCAACAGTCCCTACGTTGATCAATCCCCAGATCATGTAGCCATAATGTGTGGATCTGAATTCCTTGGCCCGATAGAATACAATAAGCGGAGCGACTGGCCCACAAATGGTTGTTTTCAACGTTTTGACCAAAGCAGAGCTTACATGCTGAAGTGTGAGCTGGCTCTTGGAAATTTGCGAAATCCAAGATACTGTATTTGTGAGCCTTACCCACAGATAATCGACTTGCTTTACTTGTTCAAAAAAGTGTGACCCAATTTGACCAGGCCTCTAAATGACTTATGTCAGTTAAACGCCATAAAATTTGGTCTTATTAACGTGTACCTCTAGACCAAGTTCCTCACAAGATGCTGTGAACCGATCCAGTAAATTTTGTAGCCCAGTCGGAGTCTGGGATACAAGTAACATGTTGTCAGCAAATAACAGAGACGCAACTGTGTTACCAGCAATCTTAGGGGGATCCTTATTGCAATCAACTAGGGACTCAATTAGCCTGTTAATGTATAGGGTGAACAAAGTCTGTGTCAATACGCACCATTATCGCAGCCCTCTGTGTACTCTTATTTGCTCTGTAAGTTCAGCATTTTGTCCCCATCTTACTTAGGCATGATTGTCCATATTACTGTTAACAGGCAGTTAGGGACCCCTAACAACTTCAGGGCTTCCCATATTTTTCTCTAGGGATGAGATCATATGCAGCATGTAGGTCTACAAACACAATGTATATGTGTACTCTTTTGATAACCACATATTTCCATATAATTGTTAAAAACCTAAATAATTGATCAGTAGTGTTCAAACTCTCTCTAAATCCAGCCTGTAGGGGTGATAAGATCTGACTCTCCCGTATCCAGTCCTGTAGCCTAACTAACAGGTGCCTGCAGAACAATTTTTGTGCAGCATCTATAAGGCTGATAGGCCTGTAGTTCTCTGGTTCATTTTTATCTCCCTTCTTATATACTGGGACTACTTCCAGTCCCAGCCAGGAGTCAGGTATCTCGGTGCCTTTTAGAATGGCATTAAAACTTTGGTTCAAATAGTAAGAGATTACCTGGTATTTTATCTAGTCCAGGTGCCTTTTGCCTTTGTAATGTAATAAGGGCTAGCTTAGTTTCCTCTAAGCTCAAATTTGTTTGATCTGAGTTCCAAGACTTCCTGTTCTTGTCTACACAGGTTGGGTTATCAACCCCCATCCCTGTGTCAGCCTGTCCTGCATAGAGTAAGCCAAAATGGGTTTCCCCAGACTGGGGAACTCCACATATATGTACCAGGGACATATATATATCTTCAAGGTACACATATGTGGAGTTAAGAATAGTAAATCTATACTTACCTATTTACATTTCTCGATGTTTTTGGCCCTTGATATTTTTGATACAACATTCTGCACACACAATATTTTTAACACTGATATTCTGTCAGACAATCCAATATGCAGAGGATACAGTTCTTATAAGTACAACTTCGGAGATTGTTAAAGGGATTGACTTCCTATTGTACCAAACAGGCTGGAAATCAATATATATACACAAATGGGGCTGTTCTTAGTTGGGATTCCTACAGGTTCCTACAGGGTCTCTAGAAATGCAACTCCAGTGGGGGCATCTCACAAAAAGTGACGGACTGGCCTCACACACCGCCTGGTGTCATGCTTCATCATAGACCGTCCTCGCCCTCTAAAAACTTTATTTGATAGAGGGCGTGCATACACCTGGAGACAGGGATGCACTTCTAAAACCAAGTGGTGTCCCGCGAATTAGTGAGAGGTGATTTAAAAGCCATTACATTTTCAACAAACTAATTTTATTCAAGGAGCAAATGCATGGTATTAAAAGAAGTGACCGGTGATATAGGACTTTATTGTTCCTTCACCGTGCTAGATATGATCAATATGTTTCTGCTTAGGTGTCCCCGCAGGGTACATGGCATTCCTCAGGACCAACGGGTTTGTAAACATGGGCTCAGCCTTTTAACACGCGGTGCATAAAGGATCTACCACTAAAAGGATCGGGGGTAGTGAGCATCAAATCACCCGAAAGTGTAGTACTCGTGCGAGCGTCTCTGTAGGTAAAAGGAAACAGAAGTAAAACAAGCTGGAGGCAAGATGGCGGTTTGTCACTAGACTGCAATGCAAGCACTGCACTTGAGCTCCGCACTATGATCGGAAGGATGCCGGCCCCTATGTCCCCCACGCACTGTGACTGAACCTCAACCAAACGATGTATGCTGACAAACGATGCTAAGTGATTATCAGAAAGCAAACCGTCTTGATCCCAAGCGCATATCATCCCTCTGCTCACTGATCGGATGGGCTTTTATAAAGCTACTCCTAAACTCACTGGTTCACCTCTTGAGAGAATCAGACTTCACTCTGAACAGTGCTGATCCCATCGAAGCAACCACTGCTGCTGCCGCAATGCCCCCTAAAGCCGCTACAGCTCCGATGTCCGCGGTAGCACGAGCTAGAGCTGCCAGATCGCTCTGAGAGAGCACTGAGCGCCAGGCCCCGAGCGGAGGGGGAAAGGTTCAGATGCCTGCCGCGAAGGGGAAAAAGGAGATGACCCAGTCCGAGGCCGGAGATGGAAACTCACCGAGGCAGGATGCTCTGTCAGTGAGAAGGAAGCTCGGGAAAAATGATGCGGCTGGCCCCACTGCCGCTCCCGGGACTACAGTGATTGATCTGCTCCGAAAGACCCACAGAGCACTTCCGGAGCGGGTGAAGAAGCGACAGACAGCATCCCCAAGTGATGCTGTAGAACTTGCCCCCGCCGCCAGCGAGAATACACAGCAAGAAGGTGAAAGTGTTTGTGAAGCGGCTGGGGAAAAGGGGAAAAAAGCCCCTCCACCCCAGCAGAAAATATACAAACACCCACCCTAACCGTGAGTACTACGGGGACAAATGCCAAGCCTGGCCACATTAATGCTAGCTTAACCCCTGATTTCTACTCAGGCATTGTAGATGGTATCGATGTTATCGATCAATTAGCTGAAACAAATATCTCTAATCTTGCCAATCTCGCCTTGAATAGGGGGTAGACTAACAACTTGTCTGAGTTGCAAAAAAACACATTAGTCGCCAGTGACCCCCAGGCACTGCATGATAAAAGAGATGTGATCTATGGCGATTTCATGCATAATAGCGCACTCACTTGGAAGGGGCAAGACATTATCGACCACAACGTGCGTAAGCAAAGAGATCCATCAAAGATGATAACAATCTTAACCCTGAGTTGGATAAAGAGGCCAGTGACTTTTTTTCTTTTTCCGATGAAGCAGGGGCTGAAGGAGATTGGACAGATGAATCCTTGTCTTACTTGACGGATGAGAGCAGTAGCAGCAACGAGGAGAGAGCGGAGGTTAGCACAATTAAATCTAAGCCCACACAGAAACGTAAAAAGAAACAACATGGTGGTGGCGATCTCGCTTGGGACTATTCGCTCACCGACCAGCTTACACTTCCTGCATGTAGGGCTAAGAACGCTCAGCAGACCATGCACTCCTCGCTTGGCGAGCCCACCCCGACAACATTACATAATGTCTTACAAGCCATATCGGCCCACCGCGAGGAAACCACGCAAGATGGGCAGAGAAGCACGCAGCACTACCCAAAGTGCAAGGGGTTGTACGCAAGCTTAATAAGACCTGTAGCTCTATTAGAGACAGATTTACTGAGATTGAATCTAGGGTGCTTTCTAATGAAAATGAACTAGCCATGAACCATGAAAAAATTGAGTCCCATGTGTCCGAACTGGCTGACGTCAGGTGGAAGCTTGAGGACTTCGAAAACCGCCAACGAAGGAACAATCTTTGGATACTTGGCGTTACTGAGAAGGCCGAAGGCGGTGACACTCCGGGCCTCATTTATGAGGCCATGCGTCAGTTTTGCGCTTCCGATGCGTCACTTTTTGGGACGCATCAAACGCATCGGCGGCGTAAAACATGCCTCCTGTTGCGCACTTTTTACAAAGTGACGCATCTAAGCAGATGCATCACTTTGTAAACCCCTGCGCTACATTATACTTGCGTCAGCTATAATGTATGCAGGGGTGGGCATTCCCCCGCAAAAGCCTCGTAGAAGTGACGCAGTGAAATCTATGAGATTTCACTGCGTCACTTCTAGGACGCCGTTGCGTCAAAATCTTGCGCCTGCCTCACAGCAGGCGTAAGACTGACACAGGCCCTTTCACATGGGGCTTGCCCCATGTGAAAGGATGCATTGCTGGAGTTGCGTCACTTTTGTGACACTCCAGCAAGCATCACTTTTGCGCTTACAGATACATCATAAATACTGACGTATCTGTAACTCCTTGCGACATGATGCGTCATATTATAAATATAACGCATCAGGTATGTCGCAAGGAGTGCGCACTGAGAAGTGACGCATCGTTGCTTTCACGCAGCGATGCATCATTTCTCATAAATGAGGCCCTCGGTCCTTTGTGGCTAACCTATTCAGCGACTCTTTGCCCGAACTATTGAATTGGGACTGGGACAACGAGATCCAGGGAGCGCACCAAATGCCCTTTAAACTTCCAGCTAATCTCGGGACCTACCCCGGGCAATTTTGGTATACTTTTGCAACTTTTTGCTTAGACAAGCAGTCTTTGAGAAAGCGAGGCAGGAATCTAAGCGTACCAGCAAAGACATATCCTATTTTGTATGATCCGATTTCTGCCACGCCACGGTCGAAAGGAGGTTGAGGCTTCGCATGCTAATCAAGCCGTTTCAAGACAAGAAAGCTCAAGCTTACCTAAACAACCCAGCACGGCTCAAGGCTATTTATGGAGGCCAAACGAAGTTCTTCCTCTCAGAGATTAAGGCCAAAGAATATTTGGACGAACTAAAATGACTTAAATGAACTAGCACTATCCATACTATGCTTATACTAAAGTATAACTAATTCACTTTATGCACTAGTCTTAACAACCCGAGCCAAGACGAAATGTTTATTCACGTGTGTTTGGGATGGGGTCTTTAAACTCATTGGTTATTTTGTGTGATAGGGGGGGTGTTTAGGTACTAAGGTTCTAAACGTACTAATGTTGCCTGGACTTCTGGAATGTCCTGCGCAATAAGTATAGACCGGCAACCTTTGTGAAAAATTCTATAAAATGTATGTTTTACTGCATATGCTCTAGTGCAGTGCTGCATCACCATCATTCCAGACTCTTATGGAGTCTGAATGCCTGATTTCGGGGGGGCAAGGGGTGGAGGGTGGAGAAGGGATGGGGGGAGGGGGTGGGGGGAGGAAGCACTTAAAAGAGGTGAAAACAGAACCAGATCCAAGACAGGAGTCATTTTTATTCTTATGTCAGTACTATTCCTAGAAAATATTTCAACTAAGTCCGAGGCAGAACAAATATGTTATGGAATCCATTGGGAATCGAAGATACAGATGCACACTGAATCACTAAATACATTCTTATGGGGAGTTAACCATGCGAACCTGGAACATCTCAGGTCTTCTAGATAGATATAAGCGCCAGCGCCTGAGCGAGAAAATATATCAAAACCCTGTGGATATTATCTGCCTCCAAGACACCCACCTACCCTGGGATAAAAGGGAGCTGTTAAAAATTAGAGGATATAATTTATTAGCATGTACCTCACAAACCTCTAACATTCGGGGGGTAGCAATACTTGCTAAAACCTTCCTGAGCCAAACAACCCATAAGTTAGCAGATCCTCAGGGCAGATGGGTTATTATTAAACTGGCCCTCGGTATTACTATTTGTTCGATCTATGGATCCAATCAAGATGACCCCACTGTCTTTGAGAAACTCTAACTTGAACTCGCAGCCTGGCAGGGCCCACTTATTCTATATGGTGATTTAAACATCTCGCTCGGACCCCTATTCAATAGCCAGGCTCAACCAAAATACACGGGCCGCAAACCACGAGTTTTTAAAGCTATCAGCAGACTTCGTGACAGCATGGGCCTAGTAGACATATGGGGCACCAAATATCATCCTGACCCTGGTTATACCCACTTCTCTTGCCCCCATAGTAAATACGTTAGAATAGACTACATATTTACAACAACTGATCTGTCCAGTCAAGCCACAATTACCAAACACCCTAATATTATCTCCGACCACAATGCATTAACCCTTACAGTTAACATTGCAACCGTGAAGAGACAATATAGGAGTTGGACTTTGATAGGAAACTGTTGGCCAATAAATAGTATATTAACTACATCACTAGCAGGGCCCAAGAATTTTTTGATATTAATCGATATAGTGCTCCAAGATGTGTGGTCTGGGACTGCTTTAAAGCAGCTCTTAGAGGCGAAACAATGAGCTATCAAGCGAGAGCCCGAAAACAAAGCAGTAGGGGGTATAACCAGAAGATGGACGAGGCCAGGATCGAAGAGGAACATATCACACAAATAGCTCAAGGAGAAGATGGGAAACATGCTATGTACCACTTGCTGGTGTTAAAAACTGAGCTTAATTCCGGCTTGACTCAAAAATCTGCTGAGATCTATAAAACACACCAGAAAGATGTTTATGAGAATGGTGAAAGGGTAGTCAAACATCTCGCTTTACGTACACGACAGAAAATCTCCTAGAATGCCATTACAAAAATACAATCAGGAGGGCAGACACTTACACAAACATCAGATATAATTAAAGCATTTCAACAATATTACCAGAACTTATACCAGAATGATAGTACAGCTAGTAGGGCAGAATCAGATACCTTCTTGAGCAACTTTCTGGACCACCCGGAGACAAGTAGGTTTATTTATTTTATTTATTTATTTATTTATTAGATTTATATTGCGCATGGCTGCCCCAGTGACGGGGCGTCCCTTCGCAGACCAACAACTCCCAGACAAGAAACCGAGGCAAACAGCATTAAGCCGGAAAGAGCCTGGTCTTAATGGCCTTCCGTAATGCAAGGTGATTATGAATTGCTCTGATGGACCCAGGGAGCAAGATGATAACACCCGAGAAGGTCTTGAGAAAGAAATTACCCTTATGGAAGTACAGCTAGCCCTGTCCACACTTGCCTCTGGGAAAGCTGCAGGCCCAGATAAAATACCCCTCGAGCTATACAAAATTCTTAGTGATTGTTTAGGCCCGCTTATTCACAATCTATTCCTGGGGATTCAATGGAGTGGCAGTCCTCCAGAGTCCTGGAAAGAAACAAACATAATCATCTTTTCCGAAAAAGGGAAAACCCCCAGATCAACTACCATCTTATCGTCCAATCTCCCTAATCAATTCTGACTCCAAATTATATGCGAAAGTTATGGCCATCCGGCTCGGGAGGGTTGTCGAACATCTGGTCTCTCCATGGCAGCACGGATTCATCCCTGGCAAAGGCACGACTGATCACACTCGCAGGGCCATCTCCTTATTTGATATAATGTCCGCAACGGGGGCCAGATGTCGATGATCCTCCTGGACACCGAGAAGGCCTTTGATCGTGTGTCCTAGAACTTCCTTTGGGCAGCATTGACCTGTAACAGTTTTGGCCCCAAATTTGTCAAATCCATAATGGCGATGTATCTTGACCCCAAAGCTAAATTACAGATAATAGGTTCAGAATCAAGCACTATTAATGTATCTAGAGGTACAAGGCAAGGATGCCCCTGCTCCCCAATATTGTTTGCCCTTTATATAACTCCCTTAATCCTGAAGCTTTTAGAAAATCAAATAATCAAATCTGTGGTGGCTGGCCAATTTGAAACTAAGGTACTGGCTTACGCCGACGACATAGCGGTACTAACACCTAATCCTTCGAAAGCAATGCCGGAAATAGAGGCTTTAACACAAACGTACGGATTTTTCTCTGGCTATTCCCTAAATAAAGAAAAAACAATCATGCTTTGTACCGATAATATCATTTGTAGTGACCCTAGTAAAGCTGAGAAAGCTACATATTTAGGCGTTAGCATAAGCCCTGATGTCAAATCAATCCCCAAGCTTAACTAGGAGCCATTACTAAATGTCATAAGAAAAGACCTAGATCGAGTGAATAGTTTACATCTCTCATTCATCAGCAGGGGAAATTTCTTAAAGTTGAACATCCTCCCCAGGGTGCTATATCTTTTCCAAACTATCACTCTGATCTTCGAAGATAACATTCTAAAAACATTAGAATCTCTTATGTGGCAACAGGGTAAAATCAGGAGATCCTTGAAATTTCTCCCACTCCCTCAGAACAGAGGAGGATTAGTAGTTCCCAACATGCTATTCTACTTCTGGGCTTTGTTCCTCCAACAAATGGCCCTGCTTCTATATTCCATCCCCTCAACTGATGATATGGAGGCTACAACAGTTCCATCTATTTATGAGCTATCTTTAGGACAGAAGTGTAAAGGTCTCTTTCTCAGGCAATAGAAGCAAGCTACTACAAGAAGAGTAAATTCAAAGTCATCTCCAATGCTTGGAGAATCTGGTCAAGAACAGCTAAATATATGCAAATTTCGAAAATAAATAGATACACCCCCCTATGGCACTCTAATCTTCTCCCCGCTTTAGGGAACAATGTCATTTCAAAAAAATGGGAATCCTTAGGAATCATTACATTAGGGGACTTCCCGGTGGCAAATGTAGCCACCAAATTTGCACACTTACAGATAAAATTTCACTTACATAATGGGGACTACCTCAAATTCATTCAGGTATATACTATACTTAAACTTAAACCTCCCAACATCAACTTGGGGAGAATTGAAATTATTGAAACCATTGCTAATAAGGCCACAAGAATTGGCTCAATCTATGGGCAACTGTTGGATAAATTACAAGATGATGTAGAGCAAACAGAAGAAGCCTGGGCTGATAAATTGGTTAATCCAAATGTAGATATCGATATGAGCTCACACCTATCATCACGCCTTCTTATGTCAGCTAGCCTAAAAGCCCAGACCTACAAAACCATGTATAATTTGTACTTTATCCCCGCAAAACTACATGCTTGGGGAAAAGGGAGAATGATCACTGCCCCAGATGTCTATCCAGTCCCGCAACTCCAATACACATGTTTAGCGAGTGTAATGAACTAACTCTAATTGAAAAAATGATGTCCGATTTCTGGGAAGATGTGTTCGGTCACAAATTAGCTGATTACCCCACTCTCTATATGCTCGGATGTGACAGTACACTTAACCTAAAAGCGGAGGAAGAAGCAATGTTATTTATAGGCACTGCCGTTTTTAGAGTCATACTAGGAGCAAGATTGAAAGACTCAGTTCCACCGAGCTTTCAAATGTGGCTAGCTCGTCTTCTTGGTGCTTTTAATCAGGAAAGCGCCATTTACGCTACCAAGGGGATAAAAGCTGCTGTGCGTGGCAATGCGATTTGGCTGCCTATAACCAACTGGAGGAGGGGGGTTAGGTCTCTTATACCTTAGCCTTAGCCATGATGAAATAATAAATGTGCTTCCCTCTCTCATGTTCTCCTCTCTCTAACCTTTTTTTTTGCTTTTGTTCTGTATCATCTCGTGGGTGTACTATAAGTTTGATATGATGTTTTTCCAATAGCTTGTGACTGTACTTTTTGTTATTGTTCGCTGGCTGTATTACTTTATTTTGACCCCTGTCTTAACTGGTTCTGACAATAAAAAAAAAATGTAAAAAGGAAAAAGGAAACAAAAACACATACATACTGAAAGTGTAAATATAATGATAGCACAGTTGCTTTACATACATCACCGTACTTAGAGCGCACATGGTGGGATCTAGGTGTAACACGTGACATTCACATGTGTCATCCTTTACATAGAGAGAAAGAACTTTAGTCCGCTTCTTACCCTGGATTGCTATCCTACTTGTTCCATGGGAGGTCGAGGGTGGAAGGGCCTACTATGACATTCTGAAAAGGAGAGGTACACAGAATCATAGCCTGTTGTTGTAAATACAAGTGCATGATTTGAATAAAAACACACATGTATCCTTTTAAAAGATGCCTTCCCTGTTGGGGTGGGGGGTAAAAAGCATCAGAAAGTGAAAAGCTACACTTTCCCAATCATCCAAGACATGCATACTCTTACTGTCTACTTCAGCGATTACTTGCGTCTCATCTACGATCGTCCGCTTCGCCTCCCCACCGTTGAATCATGGTGAGTGAGGAGCGGGTTTATATACTGCAGTCAAGTGGCTAATTAGTCTCTTATTAGTAGGTAATTGGTAACGCCTACTGTGTATCCGGTGTACCATCTGAGCGATGGCATCACCTGCTAATAAGGGACTAATTAGCCACTTGACTGCAGTATAAAAACCAGCTCCTCACTCACCATGAGTCAACCGCAGGGAGGCGAAGCGGACGATCGTAGATGAGACGGCAGGAAGTGCTGAAGTAGACAGTAAGAGAATGCATGTCTTTGATGATTGGGAAAGTGTAGCTTTTCACTTTCTGATGCTTTTTACCCATCACCCCAACAGGGAAGGCATCTTTTAAAAAGGATACATGTGTGTTTTTAGGTCTCACCTGAGCCAGCGCATGCGGTACTCGGCAAGACATTTAGTAGGGGCTTTAAAAAGTGCTACCACAAGCTGCTTTGGCTGGCCTAGCGCTTGCATTCATGAGCACAACCAACTTTTAGCGCCCGAGGCGCCATCTGGAGCGTGATTACTTTCACTTCCGCTGCGCGCGCACCACTCGCATGCTTTTTGAGGTGCGCGTGCGATCTTATTTCGGCTCCTGACTATAGAGACAGGGAGCACAGTCAGCACGGTGTTTGTATCCTAATCTCGTAGCAGATAGTAATGAAAGCAAACTGACCCCAGAACGGGCCGAGCGTGAATGGCAGGATAAGCACAAGTGTGCATGTTTCAAATACAGCTTAAGGTCAAAGCGCAAATGCAAGGAGACACATTTTCCAGTTCATGTGCCCACCCTAAGATGTGAACGTCAACGTGCTGGATTTGTACAGCCGCTAGGAGGAAAACATAGCTGTGGGAAGCTAGAGACAGCGCTCTCTGAGTGTTCCCAAACACCACTGCTAAGCAAGCAAGTCCTAAACACCCATACACAAGTAAGGCTAATCAACTCTGCCTTTTCTGTGACTGCTGAAACACTGTACATAAATCAATCAATAGTGAATGTGTGTCACTATCTTAGTCCAACATCCAGGCATATTCTGTAAGCTGGAGATTGTTTTGTAATACCTATCACTGAAGCGTCACACGACACGCAAACACCCGCATAATGATATTAGGTTACAAGAAACATTTTTCTTTCGATAGCAACATCAGAAGACTTGTACATCTTAACAAGGAACTTGTTCATTTGAAGCTGAGCGTACTACGTCAAACCCTCTGACCCTCGATTTACTGATGATTATGACTAAAATGTTATTTTTCTCGCCCAAGCAGTGACCTGATAACAGTCCCCTTTCTATTGAACCCTTGGGGTCCCGGCCATCATGTCTGATAAACAATGTACTAAAGCCTTTGCATTTTTCTATATGTAGTTTGCTAAATGGCCTCACAACTTACAAATTACTTAGTGGACTAACACAGAACACAACATACTCTACTATAAGGTATGATATTGTATGATTCATGATAAGGTATGATATTGTATGATTCATGACGGGAGCAAATGATGGTGCTTGTGTAACACACCAATCTAAATTTAAAAAAAAGCTACTTCTCTGCAGCAATGATAGGTCAGCATTCATATCTTCAATAGACATCAGTATGAACTTGAGCTCTGGGACCAACATGTAATAAGAAAGCCTTTTAATAGAGTCTGCACTAACCTAACCCTTCAACTGTTTCTTCGTGACATGGGAGAGCAGAAAACAGGAAAAGCAAGGATGGTTATGTGCAAGTCTACAGAAGGTGCAAATAAGTTTACTGTTCAGTGCTATAGATCCATTGCAAATACATTTTTCTTCTCCAGCAGTGAATTTTTCAGATTTAAGAGGTTGACTAAAAAGAATAGCCAGCTGCGTGATCCACAAGACAGGTGACACCAGAGCAGGCCCTAGACTGAAAAGGTTTTTTAAAGTACAGATATACGTTCCTGATCTACAACCCGCGAATATTAACACTCTCAGGACATAAGTCCAAATCACAACCGATTTACACATATGAATCTGTAATATGAAGTGGATGAATGCTGCCAGTGGATATTCCTCTTCTGTAAAGTGGGAGAAAACTTCGTCTAGATGCAGAACCATGAGCAGTGAACAGTCATTTTCGGCATGAACCCAAGTCGTTTCAGTGTAATACTTGAGAGGTCTTACTACATCCACAATACAAAGTTTCTTTTACTGAAAAAATATCATGGATGTATTGAAGAGACCGAAAGCACACCCAGTCGACAGAACCTCCGTGACATAGGTAAAAACAGATTGAGGACAGAAAGCGACCACCTGCTGCAGTCCCTGCAGACACACACAACAAGCCTCAGCTTGGTACCAGTGCTCAGCAAACATGAGGCAGAGAGTTTAAAAAATCCATTTCTTGGTTCCTCACATCAAAGAATATAAGGTTTTTGGGCGTGATCATCCTTAGAAGAAGCTTGACCAAACTACTAGTAAGGCAAATGTTTGATCTCTGGGGCCATATCAATGAAACTTTGCCCTGTTGCAAAAACAGGATAAGTCATTGATAAGATTTTGTTCCTTGTGGAGAAAATTTACATCATAACATTTTTGATGTTTACATATTTATAAGTTGAAGCAATCTACATTCTCCACATTTGAAATGCAAAACTTTGGCTTTTGAAGCGATTTTTTAAATGATATAAAAAGGAAACATGCAAAATAAGTTAGCTCTATTTGTTAAAGTTATTTATGGCATAGGATTTCACAATAGAAATACTGATGTATTGAAATATTACATGTACTAACAATATAGTAGCTCATCACCATATACACCCTATGCAGCAGGGTTTTCCAAACTTTTCATGTTGGTGACACACATTTTGGAGATGCATCATTCTTGGGACACAGTAAGGCAGTGTAGCGATTGAGCGTAGGGAACAAGCCCAAACCACCTAAGGGGGATCTGAGGGGGTTCTTCCCCAGAAGAATTTTTTTTAAAACAAGTGGGCAAATGGTGCATATTCTAGCACAGTTGAGAAAGCAGGAAGGCTACTAAAGCAATTGTGAATCTGTTCTAACAAAGACAGTGACTGGCAAAACTGGGTGTAAGGTTAGGTTTGTGCCCGAAACAAGAATATAATAGTGCACACATTGACACATGCCCCAGTGATTTACGGCAAAAAAAGGGCGTGTTCACCCACTGCCAACCCTTTCAACCATGCAAAAAGTCTGCCTGCCACCTTGCTGAATATGAGTTATACAAGAATCCTTTCAGGAAGGGGAAATTCATTGTGAGTGGTAAAACAATCATGCAACTTATCAGCTGGTCTCTGGGCATTGAACTCAGATGGGACTGCTCTCTGCAGGGCGCCAAAGGCCAACAGAAAATAAGACGAGTAATATGATTTTCCATTCAGCACTTGGAGGTAAAATTAACTGCATATAAGAAATAAGGACAAATACATATCTCATAAAAATTGTAAATATCAAAAATGTATAGGGACACAACATATCTCATTGGCACTTCAGGGTGATTTAGTGCTAAAAGAGGGATTGTTGGGAAGCGATAGACAGGCAGATGGATAGCAGCAGTTACGCCAACACCCCCCTTCATACAGCCACACAAAGAACACCATGTATCAACACAAGCAACGATGATATACTCCACACACTACCATACCTCACATACCACATCACAGCAAAACTCCAGTAAATTCCCTAAAAAAACACTCCAGTTTAATGGGTGAGCTCACTGTTAAGGCTGACTAATATATTAACAGTGCCTTTGTCATAAAAATTAACAAGCCATAAAATGTATGAGGAAATGTGCTACTTTTACCTCGTGGGCCCAACCCCATCATACTAATTGACCCAGTCTTCTCACCATCAGAGTAATATAACATTTGACACAGTTTATTAAAACATTAAACTACTTTATATATGCCAACACCTCCAATATCTCAAATGTCCTCACAGTCAGCCATATATGTTGACAAGCCCACCATTACAAGATAACTAAGTAAGATCCAAGATTTTCCACCATACAAGCAAATTCTGATACATGCCTGAAACAGTTAACAGTGCCACAGCGTGGTAAAGTCAGAAAGAAGTTATCTGCTGCAAAGGCAAAAACACATTTTATCCAAATTCACAAGCTTTACTGGTCTGCTGGATGAAGAAGAGTGATTGGGAGGGATTATTAATCATGGACTACAACTTTATCTCGCAGCAGTGAATACTGCTAATGAAGCCACTCACTGCGCTCCCTTGAGGGTCATTAATCCCCCTATCGCCCCTGTCCCCAGTTCTCTAACAGGCCCATGCCCGCTGAGGTATTTATGGGCCTGAGTGCAGCCTGGCAAGAAGAGGGGGCTTTTATGATGGCACAAAGACAGATGGCGGGCCAGCTTTCTCAGGGGCTCTCCGAGCCACTGAAGGGGCCCTCAGCACTGCAACCCAGCTCCCAGTCTCAGGACCTTGTCTGTGAAAACACTCCACAAACGCCTGACCTACGCCCCTTCCCCACTCATAAACACCCCCACAAAAAAAGTTACCACCATACACATAATATTTTGCAAAGTCCCCTTGAGCTGCCAGGGACGTCTCCCCTCACCCCCCGCCGCTTAATCCGCGACTTACTTTTTCTGGAAAGTAACCCCCCTTGCCGCCATTTAAAACAGTGACATGAACGGCAGTAAAACTACACGTCCCATATGTCAAACACATTCCAGCGATGAGGAGCAGGAGATGAAGTGAAAATTACTATCACTTTACCTCCTGCCCCTTTGGGCCGGAATGTAAAACGCAGTAAACATACTATAACATTACGCTGTAAGTGGGATCGAATAATTAATTAATACAAGGTAATTACCTACCTAGAACAGGTCGGGCAGGTAGGCCTGAATTTCATGGTGGCTGGAGTGGCGGGAGATCCCGGGCTTCTCCGCGCTCCGCAGCACGAACAGACATCGCCGTAGCCCGGCTCCCCTCAGCAGCCTTTGGGCAGGGCTCCTCGTCTATGCGCTGCCTCCACTAAAAGTGTGCCATACCAAATACTTGGGATGAGGAGCAGAGGCGGCTCCATGAACTGTGCAGTCAATGATCAACACGCGTGGCAAAGGAAGGAATGAGGCTACACGCACACGCTCCACTAACGGGTCTCCTACCTCCATGTACCGCGTACTGTACTGCGTCACTGACACGTGTAGACATACAGAACCCCCAAAAAAAACAAAATGTACGCTGACATGTGTGGGTGTGTCGCGCGACGGTGCTCTTTATCAAGCATGTACGGCTGCCTAAACTCTTTAAAGTTTTAAGATATTAGACAGCAGTACATGCTTGATTAAGAGCACCATCGTGCGACACACCCACACATGTCAGGCGACACAGTACTGTGTTGTGACATAACATTTGGAAAGCTCTGTTTTACAGGCTTGGTAAGCTGATTTTTGCATTTCTCTATCTTGTCTAGCTTTGTCTCTTTTCTTTCTTTGACTGCTTCTTTTCGCCATAAACCAAAACTGTCAAGCATGGCTGGTCTAGTTTTCTTTTTGTGGAGAGCTAATTCTAACGTTTCTATTTTTGCGGGATCGAATGAACCAGTCAGTGGCCACTGATTTACCCGGTCCTTCCTAGTGTATTTATGCCATAGTTTGCTATAAGCTATGGTGGCTAATCCATACTTTACGTACATGTCCTTGTTAGGGGTGCCTTCCGGAGGCGCCAGCTGACTGACCTCTAACAAACGGTCCGGTCTAAAACAATTGCAATCAAACAATCTAGAGAAAACAAGCATGACGTATTTATCGGTCAAAATTAATATCTCAATCAATCAATGTAGACAAAATGTCTGCACTACCTGTCCTTCGCTGTCTGCAAAGAGAGAATATTCCTATTCTTCGTTGTTTGCGAGCAGAGAATGTCTCAAATAACTCAATATCAAAAAGGAATACTAGTATTTTGATCAAACTATTCAATCAATCAATCAATTTAAGTTGTTTTTTCACGACCTTACCCGGACCGTATGGACAGTTCTTCATCTTCTCTTCCAGCGACTGGTTGTCCTCTCACTCCAACAATCAATGCAGCGTTCCTCTAAGGTCCCAGTCAGGGCCGCAGGTCACTTGAGAGAGGTCCGTTCAGAACCGGTGAAGTTCAGCCGATCGGCAGCTAGACAAGGGTCTTCTCAGGCAGGTATACCCCAATCGTTTCGTCGTTCGCTCCGTCGTTAGGACCTCTCTAACGGACCCACGTGTCGCTGATGGGCCCTCACGTTTGGGCACAATTTGTGAAAGGCAGCAAGTCTTTTAAGACCCTCAATGCTGCCCGGTGCAGGGTTTCACCTCTAATTCATTTTGGGTTCGCTATCAAAATAATGAGGCAAGCACTGGGAACTGGAAGACAAGAAAAAGGTTTATTTCTCATGAGGAGATCACATCAACTGCAGACACCGGGATATCTGAGGGAGGTGTTCTGCTGATAACTCCTTTGGCTCTTCCTTTTATACAGGTTTTACACAATGCATTTGTTTCATCAACATGGTTACACAAGCTTGGAGTCCCTGCCCCGGGCAGGTTGCCACAGAAGCCCAACAGTACTTCTCTTCCCACCCAGGTCAAACAGACAATCTTATCTTGCAGCTGGACCTGGCTTCAGGGTCTAAAACATGTGAGACTGGCCAGATCTAAGAGTCCGTTCTTTTGATAAAAACAGGTCCCATTGTTGGTAATAACAAGTCTTGCTGTTTGCAGTGCAATAAATCATGTTTGCAAGGTTTTTTTTGGTATTTGCAACCTGTTTGTGTATTTAGGTGCAGTGAGAGGTAGAGTGTCCAATGGTTTGCCTGCAAACAGAGATGAGAGGAAAAACGAGTTTGTGGCAGCAAGTGGTGCTGAGGTTGGTCGTGGCAATAGAGTTTATAGCCCCCAGCACACATACCAGGTCGGTCAGAGGGTCTGAGGGATGCTAGTAAGGGCAGGGTGAAACAAAGGTGACCAACAGAGTTCAATATGGCTGCGATAGATTAAAATGACTGCAGCTTATGTGCACATAGAAATTTCCACCAGCCAAGATGCTGCAGGTAATGTTCACAATTGTCATTTCGCTTTTAACACCTATGTAAGTTGGTGCATGCACCACTTACTAAAGATAAAGGTTTACTATATCTAAGGGTGACTGCACTTAAGTCATCCCTATAGCAGGCCTTTACATTGCTGAAGGCAGGGTGCTTGGTTATAAGTGAGAGGGTACCCCTGCATGAGCAGGACACCCCTGCAGCCTACGGAGCCCATTCTCCCGGGTTGTCAGTGAAGCAGCCTTATACTATATAGAGGGGCACTGCGTAAGCGGGCGATGACCATCTAAAAAACGGGGCAATAAATCCTATCATGTTTGGTATAAAACATGTTAGAATCACACCCCCACATCATAAACAGTGTGGGAGGTATGATACCAAGCACTGGAAGAGCACTCTGTTAGGTTCTCAGTGTTCCCAGTGCCAGTTTTCCAACCCCAGACAGCACAAAATGGTTGCTGCCGACCAGAGACAAATTTCTGCCCTCCTGCTGCTGAGCCAAGCTCGAGCAGGGGAAGGTATAACAATAGGCATCCTGTCAAAGGGAGGTGTGACCACCTCCCAAACAGGAGTTAGTGTATTAGGGTTGGGTGGGTGTGGTTGCCAGTGCCTTAAAGTCTGCATGATGGGCACATTTGGTGTCCCTGTACATAGTCCAGTTCAAACCAGTCCTGTGAGCTGTTGGCTCCCGCTCTGGTGTGAAACTGGACAAAGGACATGGACATAACCTCCCCCCTGTCCAGACCCTCCCCTGGGAGGGTCCCCTGAATCTTACAACCCTTTCCCTAGGGTAGTTAAGAGCTTACCTGGGTGTTGGTCCCTAGATTCATCGTGGGATAAGATTCAGAACTGAAACCACGGCACCTCTACCGGCTGAGCACTTTGGACTTTGCAGGACTTCATTTGGGCCTAACTTTATCTCCCTTTCAGTCTGCTGCATTGTCTGTGCATGTGCATCATACATGAACCTTCCAAGGCCTGTGAAGCATCAAGGACAACCAAAGTAATCTCCCTTGGAGTGAGGGAGTCACTCCCCTGCATTCGCAGGCACAGCAACTAAGTCGACCGGTCTGCAGATCCCAAGCTCCTCTTGACTCCATGGAGTCTGCCATACAGGTGGTTGTTTTCCTCAACTCCCAAGGCCTGCTCTACCCTCTTACCAAGTTTGAGGCCAGTAGTCCTTGTGGGGGTTGCAATAACTGAATCTCTGGGTACCGTGTTCCCTTTGCAGTTGCATAGGCTTGTTGACATCTTTGCAAGAAGATCGTTGGGCTCCACGTAGCCCTAACCTTGAGCACCTACAGTGACCAAAATCTTTGGCCATACTGCATCGTGTACATCGTGTGCCTCGTGACCGGCATCTTTTGGTGAGCTGCTTGAGGACCTCTCGCGACTCCTGTGCATCTAGCCTGTGGGTCCATTTGAGGATCACCTTTGTTTTTCTTGGGCTACCCTGATTGTTCGGGTCCTGCCCCAACTCCCCTGCTTGTGGTGAGTCTCTTGGATCTTGCTGGTCCTAACCGTGCACCTTCTTGACTTCCTGTGTGGGTTGCATTTGCCAAGGCTTGTTTGTGCTCCCGCTGGACACCAACCCCTCAGCGCTTGACATCCTTTGTGGGACAGCTCATATCCGGGTCCTGGTTGTTCTTAGCATTGCCTGGTCCTCGCAGCTGCAGAGTCAAGGTCACCGTCATCTTTCCTGAAGCACCCGATATAGGTGGGAATTCATCTTCTAAGCCTCCTGGTCACCCCTGAGTGACATAGACTCTGTCCCCTCTGCTTTCAGGTACTCCTCTTCAAGAATCCATGTTTGGATTCCTCCAGACAATTTCTCCTCTTCCAGCAGTGGCACTTTCTTGAAGTCCTCCATTGTGTTCGACTGCGGTTTCTGACGCCACTTAACAGCTATGCACCCGGCTTCCCTGGGATAGGGAACTTGGGTACCATGGTATACACGGGTGGGGTGGCACTCCAACCTTCTGTCTTCCACTGGGTTTCTTCAGGGAACACTGAGAAGGGTCCCAAACTTTAATACTTCAACCGGGACTTGCACTTAGACTTGTACGGAGCACGTGGTCATGTTCTCACACTGCACACGCTCTCCGTAGGGCCCATGTCTACTTATATTGGGAGGTTTTGAGGGTCTCCAGCAATTCTACATCCTCTCGACATTGACTTGACTCGAGTCGTAGTTCTTATACCGCTTTCTTAGTATATGATTTGGCCCCTGTTACATCCTCTTATATAATAGTTAGTCATGTTTCTTTAATTAGTTGTTCTATGCACATGCCCTGGCATGAGCTCCTGCGTGAGCCATGTTATCCTTTGAATGTATTCCACATTCTGATGCTGTGGTCTAACAATGTAGGTTTGTACAGTTAGGCATTATAAGTTAACCCATTGAAGGAGTTGGACCTGTGTAACGTGCTGCAATAAAGGAAACCTATAAAACTACTTATTTCTTATGATTTCAACAAAATTTGGCGACGAGAGACACCACTCTGCAGCACGTTTAAGGAGCTGTGATGGAACCCATGTGTGAGGATTTTTAACCATTTTCTAGAAAATGTTGGTATTTACAACTTTATACATTTGCACTTTTGATTGTACCAGCGGCTGTCACGTTAACTTCATTGTGCTCCTGATTGTACCAGCGGCTGTATTTAATACCATTTCCGTTATTTCCACGTATTTTTTTTTTACAATACTTTACTGCCTCTTTCAACTTTGTCCGACTACAGTTTTGACCGCTACGCTTCAATTTCTGCTGCCTACGTTGCCATTGTGCCTTTTGCGATTCTCATTAAACATTTTCTTTTCTTATACTCTTCTATCTAATACCTTTTGAAAGGAAACACCCATCGTTGCTGCGCCAGGATTCCACATCACATGCAAACTTGATGATGTCTCTTTTCTTCGCAATCTGGTAACGATCAACATTCTGTGTTGTTTTTCTAAGTCTTTGACGTGCGCAACGTGTCACGTCACACGTACGCCGTGCTACGTCACACGTTTTCCACCATTTTGGGAATCACCTTGGCAACCCGCTTCAGTATCAGCGTTTTTCTACGATGAACTTAGGTAAGTTTGTTCTTTACATTTAAACATTTAACGGAGTTAAAAGCATCTTCGATAAACTAAACATTTTACAATTTATACTTCAACTATATGGTCAATTCTTTTATTTTAAAACAACGAAGAACTGTTACAACAATAGAGTGTTATAAATATGTTTATATACTAATATATACATATATACTAATTATGTTTATATATTAATATATACACATATACTAATTTAATTATCTACTTTTTCAAAATTATTATTTTTTTTTTTTTGGAAACTTATATCTACATACCACAATATTGAACTATGCAGTTTGATCCACCTGCCAAATTTCTTCAAATAAAAGGAGATCCTTCCATGCCTTGGTCAAGACGGAAGGAAGAATTTGTTACATACATGAAGGCTATTGACGGAGAAAGGATGGGTTCTGAAAGGAAAAAAAGTATTTTACTTCATTGTTTGGGTTCTGAAGGACAGGTCATTTTTAGGTCTCTTCCCCAAATTAGTTCTCAAAATGATGGATCTGGTGATTCTCTAAATGTTTACACAGAAGCACTGGCTAGACTAGAAAAAAGATTTAAACCTAATGTTAGTATTGCTTTGAATCGTTTTAAGTTTTATACAAGGAAACAAAAGGAGGATGAGTCTTTTGACGATGTTGTAACTTCTCTTAGATCTCTTAGTGTTCACTGTAGTTTTGGCACCATGACTGACGAAATGATAAGAGACCAAATTATTGTCAATGTTAAATGCAAAAAAATTCAGGACAAATTATGGGTCATGGGAAATCCGAATTTGAGTGAGACTATTGCTACTGCTAAAGCCCAAGAACAGTCAGATTTATGGATGGATACAGTCAGGAAAGATCCTATCAAAAAATCTCAAGAAGAAGAGATTTGTACTGTTGGAAAGAAATTTGAATCAAAGAAAGACAATTTTACTTCAAGACCAAATTTTAACAGATCGAAATTTTCTCCACATCAAGGGTCCACTTCTCAAAGTGTGTTTTAGATGTGGAAATATGTCACATTATGCAAATTTTCCCGGATGTCCTGCTCTTCAAAGAGAATGTAAAATTTGTAATAGAATTGGACATTTCAGTAACATGTGTAGAGACAAACGTCCATTTAATAAGGGTTCTGTTTCTTTCATTTCAGAGGAAAATATCAGTACAATTCCTCATGTTCATAATGTTCCTGATAAAGGTTTTGTGGTGTCTATCGTAGATACTCAATCAAAATCAATACTTAATTCACCTAAATGTATTTTTCAGGTATTAGGAATTGATTTGTGTTTAATGGTCGACTCAGGTTCACCATGGACCATTATCACTTTAGACTACTATAATATCACTTTGTCAAATGCTTTGCCAATAATTAATCTCAAAGAATCTGATATTAATGCCAGTGGTTTTTCTGGAACTAAGATTGATTGTATAGGTTTTTTCCATGTTAATTTAATTTTCAGACATAGGAAAGCTGATATAAAACTGTACATTACTAAGAAGGGTGTCAATGTTTTGGGATGGTTTGATCAATGGAAACTTGGCATATTGCTTAATCCACGTGCCAAAGAACAAATATCTTTATGTGACGACAGTCTAATGAACACTATTTCTACAATTGAAGATTCTCATGTTTCCACTAATTCTGAAAAAGCTGTTAACATTATCTCCTCTTTCCAAAATGTTTTCTCACATAAGATAGTTTTAAAGGAGAATCATACACCTATTGTGCAAAAACTTAGAAGTGTTCCGATCAACATTAGAGAAGAACTTAAAGGTATGTTAGATGAATTACTTAAAGAAGATATTATAGAGCCAATAGAGTCATCAGAATGGGTTTCTCCAATAGTTTTAGTACGAAAACCGGACCAAAAATTGAGGGTGTGTGTTGATTTGAGAGCATTAAACTCAAATATTGTTATTGACTGTCACCCGTTACCAAACATAAATGAATTAGTATCTCTGTTTGATGGCGCAAACATTTTCTCTACCTTAGATCTCCGTTCCGCTTATCACCAAATATTGCTAACAGAAGATTCAAGAAAACTAACTGCTTTCATAACTCCGCAAGGTCTGTTTCAATACAAGAGAATGCCATTTGGTCTCGCATCCGCTGCCTCTGTTTTTCAGAGAGTAATGTTTCAAATTTTTAGGGATGTAGACAGTTTTGTAAAATGTTTTCAGGATGACATCTTGGTTTTTTCAAAAAACACTATTGAACATGAGAAACATTTACAGATTGTGTGCTCAAGATTGGAACAAAGTGGTTTAACACTCAAGGCACACAAGTGCAATCTTTTTTAAAAATCTGTTGAATATTTAGGGCACACACTTTTGGGTGAGAGTGTTGTTCCAAAAAAATCTAATGTTGAAGCAATTATTAAGGCACCAGCTCCGGAAAATAAGGATCAGTTACTTTCATTTGCTGGGCTATGTGAATATTATAGCAAGTTTGTTATCAATTTTGCCACGAAAATGGAACCTTTGAGGAAGTTACTTAGACAAGGAGAAAAATATGAATGGTCTGAGGTACAACAGCGTTCTTTTGATGATACATACACGCTCCTACACTCAAACCTTTCCGCATGAACAAGGAGTGCATAATTACTGTTGATGCAAGTTTATATGGTTTAGGTAGTGTTCTATCTCAAAAGGAAGGTAACAATGAGTGGAACGTTGCTTTTGCTTCAAGAACTCTTAGTGAATGCGAGCGCAGATATGCTGTAATTGAAAGAGAGTTACTTGCCTGTGTGTGGGCCATTGAACATTTTAGATTATATGTCTGGGGTTCAAAGTTCACACTTAGGACTGATCACAAGCCATTAGTAAACATTTTGTCAGTGGGTGGAGGATGGAATGCAACGGCAAGGATAGCTAGATTAACATCTAAATTGCAGGAGTATAATTTTACCTCGGTTTATGTTCCAGGAAAAAAAAATGTCACAGCGGATTGTTTATCACGCTTACCATGTGTACAGGAAGAAGTGAGTTCTTTTAGTGGTGTTGACTTTGTTATTTCAGTTCAAGACGTAGTGTGTGGAAAATTTCAGGAGATTTCAGAGACATTGTGGGAAGAATGTGTACAGAAAGACCAAAAGTGGAGAGAGTTAAGGGAATGTGTTAAAAAAGGTTGGCCAAGAAAGGATTTGGTGCAGCCGGAATTGATTTCATTTTATAAAGTTCTTGAAGATTTAGAATTAGATGGTGATTTTGTTTTTAAATCAGGAAAATACATTCCACCAGAAGGCATGTATGAGGTAATCTTACGTATTGCACACAAGACACATCCTGGTATTTCTTCTATGAAGAGGTTGGTGAGAGACTATTTTTGGTGGCCAGGAATTGATAAATTTGTTGATAGAATGGTCAGAGAGTGTGCAGAATGTTGTTCTAGTGAGAAAATGCCTAAAGTACATACTCCTCCTATGAAAATAGTTAAATTGCCGTCTCAACCTTGGGAGAAGGTAGCTTTTGATATATCTGGTCCATTTCATATGTTGCCTGAGGCATCACGGTATGCTTTAGTTATGATTGAATATCATATCAGTGGCCAGAGGTGAAGTTTGTCCCAAAAGCCACCACTGAAGCTGTGATTAACTTTTTCAAAGACATTTTTACTAGGGAAGGTTGTCCGTTATCTTTAGTGACGGATAATGGTGTTCAGTTGACCTCGTTGGAAATGAGTGATTTTCTTAAAGAGTGTAATATTATTCACAAGTTAACGTCTGTTTACGAACCACATGAAAACAGTAAAGTTGAGAGATTCAATCGGGTTTTGAAGAACTTTGTTGTGGATTCGATCAAGTTTGGTGTGAACTGGGTAAGTGCTTTAAGAGAACGTTTGTGGAATTATAGAATTACACCACATTCAACTTCACAAGTAAGTCCGTTCAATTTGTTTAAGGGAAAGAATCCTGCTTCTACAGTTTTACCCTGGTGGCTAAGAGAGAAATCTCACTATTTTGTAGGTGATAAAAACGGTGTTGATGATATTGCCAAGCGTGTTGAATGTAAACAGCATAAAGTAAAAAAATGGTATGATGATAAATGGAGAGTTAAGACACAATGTTTTCAGGTAGGAGAGTGGGCAAGAATTCGTAAACCTGGTTTAATGAGTAAAGGTTCGGACAAATAAAGTAATCCAATTCAACTTAAGAAAGTCTTTATCAATAATGCCATGACTCAAGATGGCAGGGTATGGAATTTTAGAAGGTTAGCCAAATGTCATCCACCTGATGTTTTGCATAAAGAAATCCTGCATAAGAATGTACAACTTGGGAAAGATAATTCAATTGCTTCTAGAGTCAAGGAAACCAAACGTATTATAAATGTTCCTAAAAGGTTTTTACATTCAGGTTGATTGTTTTAATTCATTATTGCACTTTATGCATTATGTTTCCATATTATTACTTTGTTCTCCTTTGCTTTTTTTTGTTATGCACATATGTTTTGTTATTGGGGAGATGTGTTACATCCTCTTATATAATAGTTAGTCATGTTTCTTTAATTAGTTGTTCTATGCCCATGCCATGTTATCCTTTGAATGTATTCCACATTCTGATGCTGTGGTCTAACAATGTAGGTTTGTACAGTTAGGCATTGTAAGTTAACCCATTGAAGGAGTTGGACCTGTGTAACGTGCTGCAATAAAGGAAACCTATAAAACTACTTATTTCTTATGATTTCAACAGTCCCCTTCTGGGGCCCACTGTGTATTAGTGCTATTTACTCTGATTCCTTTGCTAAATTTGTGTTCTTTGTATCTATCTCCATGTGGGAGATACATTAACGTACTAGGTAGTGTTAAATAAATAAATACTTTGTGTGGTTCTTTTTCATTTATTCTATACTATAAGGTTGCATTCTGAAAAAACAAGCTGCTTTACACTCCTTCAAGACTAAGCCCGAAGAGTGCTCTCCACAGCTACCACCTGGATAGCTTTCTAAGGTTGTCTGAGACTGCCTACTTCACCATAAGGGTTGTCCGGACTGGTGCAAGGTGCCCACTTACATTAGTGGACATCATATACCAGGCCAGCTTCTCAAACTATCCCATCAGTTCCACATATATTTTAAACTTTGTTTCCTAAAAATCACCCAGATATTCATGCTCTAAACATACCATCATTTCTCTAAGCCGTTCACCCTAAGGAGTGTAAGGTAATTGTGTTGTGTCACAGTGACACCTCTTGTGGTTTGCATTTTCAGTTATTTGTCTTTGAAATTATAACAAATATGACTGCCTCTTATAGGTCATGCATTACAATGAAAAGGGTAATAATGCAATTGAAATCCCTTTTCTTGTATACTTACAGATAATAGCAGTGTATACTTTTGGGAACTGTTCTTGCACCCTTGCTTAGCTTCAAAAGGCAGCTTTACTCTGGGGAGCAACACTTCTTTATCGGCAGAGTATTTGAATCTTCAGAAAATGTAACATTGGTATGTCCTTAGAATCAGTTTAAAAATGTGTCCATTGGATCTGGAGACACATGTTGTTTTTGAAAAGCTTAGATGTGTATGACCCAATTACTCTTTCGTCTGATACCAGTTAAAGCCTATAACTCTAGGACTTGGTCCTAAAATTTCCTTAAGGTTGAAAGTAAAATACTTCATCCAGTAATGTCATTAAATTGCACAAAATCGACAAAAAGTAACAGCCTAAATTTTCAAGCCAATGATTTCTTCCGAAGAAAACTTACAAGAAGGGAATCAAATCTCCCCAGAAATCAAATGAAGTATAAATGAAATGGTGAAGTGGGAGAAAAATACAAACATGGTTGACTATGATACACACAATCCAAGTACTCACATCACACCTACCTAACACCAGCGAGATACAATGCCCCTAATGCATGGCAACAGAGGCAGATTTAAATGTACATGGTGTGGGCTTGCCTGATGATAGTGCAGTTTTGAGAGGAATAACACAGATCATGTCAGAGCTCATGGGGAGACTGTTTCAGAGGAGGATGGAGTGATGTGTCTGTAGAAAAAGGTAGGGCTCGGACCTTTCTCAAGATTTGCCCGGCGCTAATCGCCCTTGTACCATTCAAATTTACCAAGCAATGAGGCAGGCGCCGGAGACCAGAAGGCAGGAAACAGAAGTTTTATTCCGACGGAGCAGAACACATCATATCAGACAACAAGGTATCGTCTCGAGGTGCTCTAACAGCCTCTCGGAGGCCTGGCCTCTTATACACTGGTTTATGGCATGTGACCTTTCTTTATTACAATCAGAACATTGTGAACAACAAGGAAAGACACATCCCCGTAATCCTCGTATCAATCCCACCCCCATATACCTTCACAATAGAGGCCCTCGACCTGCTGATAAGGGGAGGGGGTCATTACGCAGCTGAGTGTTTCGCCAAGTCTTAGGATGTGTGCGCCTGATCATATCCCAGGGGGTGGGGAGGCCCTGATCAACAGTGTGTCCTTTGAAGAGGGGCGATTCCATACTATGAGGGGCAGTAAATGGTATCTCCCGGCTTAGGCAATGGCCTCGGACCTGTGTGGACAGCCGGACACGGGGTGAGGGGTCATCAAAGCAGTGGTATTCATGCCGCGTGGACAATCCAGTGCGGAGGGAAGGTTGACCAACAGAGGGGTATTCGTGGGAGGAGAGGAGGTGTTGGTCAGGCGCTGGCGTGACTCCCAAGGACAGGGTCATGCGGAAGGGTCATGCTCATGAGAGGGAGGGAGGGGGAGCCAGGGTGCGCGGAGGATGCTTGCTGGGTCAGAGGGGCGCGCTGGAAACCGATCGTGGACGGGGAGACCATGATACCTAAAATGGTTGTCGTGCACGTTGTACATAGGTGACAAGCTGGCGCAGATGATGTTCAGTTCGTAAACTAAAATTCCACAGTCCTCCCTTTTAACATGTCTCGCCAACTTGTCAGTTCGGATTTATCCCCATAAGGTCACGTATTTCTACTTCATAGAGAGGACTCATGTGCTCATTTCGGAAGTCCAAAGTCTTTGGGCACATACAGTTAGAAACGAAACTGCACAAGGGGGGTAGACATTGAACACCCAAGCAACACCCACATAATATCACAACAGGTATTAGTATGAAGGAAAACAACTTCCAACCCCATCCCTTCAAAGTGTCCCAAAACCAGCTTCCAAGCGACCATCCTTCTTGTTCTTGGTGAACCTCTGAGGAAAGTCTGTGGAGGTGTTCAATGGCTTTGTAGACTGAAGGCGAGTTGTCAGGCACGTAGGTGCAGCAGCTAGATCCGATGATGCGGCATGCTCCTCCTCGGTCGGCTAGGACCACGTCTAGGACAAGGCGGTTTTGAAGTGTCACAAGGCGGACCGCTTGAAGCTCAGCCGCGTTGTTAGCGAGGATGCCAGCCGTGATGTTGATCGTTGTTTCTACTGCCTGAGTCAGGTGTCGGATAGCGCGGCTGTTTGCCATTGGGCCCCACAGAGGAACAAGTCCCTTTGCTGCATCTAGGAACTGTGCTCCGGTGGAGTCGGCTTATCCAATGTCATCTGCACGCCTCTGCCGGTGATGGTTGGCAGGGGCTACATATGTGGGTGGAAGAACGAAGGCGATGTAACAGGCGCCCTTCCAACCTCTCGGGAGCCAGGTGTAGGCTTTGGTGCCACACACAAAGTACATATTCGGAGAAGCAACAAAGGAAGGGGGGTCAACTGAGTCCAATGTTCTGGTGATTCGGCAGGCACTGTGGCCCACCAGCTGTGTTCCATGGCCTTCGAGACACACAAGACCTGTGACATTGATAACAGACAGGGCCACAGTCAGAGTAGCGGTAGTTTGTCTTTGCAGATGAGAGAAGGTGGTCCTGGCTGGATTGTGGAGTACCTGTACTTCGACTCGTTCTTTGGCTGGAATGTCTTTAAGGAAGGTGGCGCCCGTTAGCGCAGGACACAGGGCAGCAGAAGTCTTTCCGGTTTTGTTCAGCCAGAAACCAGAGTAGAAGTGCGACACCGTCTGGCTGGAGGTGGCGTTGTCCTTGTGGCTCTCTTGCATGAGGATCAACCAGGCGAGGCAGGAGCCGTGAACTGAGAAAGGAGAAGGGATGAAGGGGATGGAGTGTCCAGCGGCATGCGGGAGCAATCCGCAGATCCAGCAGTTCGTAGCGTTTGCGGCAAGGTTGTGTTGGTGCAACAGTTGCACGAAAGAATTGTTCCAGAATTCCCTGCGCCTTTCTCGCAGCTGAGGCGACAGAGAGACTAGGTGATGCTCTTTCAGGGGTGTTGGTTGTGCAGTAGGTAGCAATGCCTCATGAGCCGGTGTGTTTTCCTCCAGAATCCAGAAGGAGGTCATGAGGAGGAGGCAGAAGAGGAAGACAATAAAGAGGGCTATTGTCTTTGATTTGTGCAAATTGTCAGTCTTTGGGTTTCTGTAGCGGGTATTTCCTGTTGCTTCCATCATCTTCTTATCTGGCGCTTCCATCATCTTCTCATCTGGCGCTTCCATCACTTTCAAGGGGCTCGGTAGTGGGCAGAACCACAGACTTCGTTTAGCTTCTCTCCCGGCAACCCTTGGTCGTGCTGAGGTCACCGTTCTGAGATTTAACTTAGTCCGTGGCCTACTTAGCCGAAGCTCCCTCCTTTCGACGCAGGAAATACCCTTCTCTGGATGGCACAGTGGGATCAGAGAATTTTGCAAGTTCGAGTGCCTCAGTATCGGGATAACAGTTCAACGTCGGTCGGTCTTTGCTCAGGAGCTCTTCTTGGGTGTTGACGTTTTCTGTCGTGGCCAGGTTTGCAGAGACCTTCCGGCAGTGTTGTGCGTGCAGCCAGTGCTTCTTCCCCTTCACTCGAAGCGCCGTCCGTGTGGTAATCAGCACTTGCCAGGGGCCCGTCCACCGGGGTTCCAGACTCTTGGTCCGTTGGAAATTTCGTATTAGAACGAAATCTCCCGGTTGGATGTCGTGGCCGGGGCCCCTGGAAGCATCGGGGATGGCCTGCTGCACCTGTTGATGAATGACAGACAACGTTTTAGTTAACTTGCACAAATAATCAGATAGTAGGACGTCTGGGACGTCATGAATGGAGGTCGGTTTGGGAGCAGTCCAGAGATTCATCGGTCGCCCAAACACGACCTCGTAGGGGGTCAGGTGGTGTTTGGTGGGAGTGGAGCGCATTGATAACAAGGCCAGTGGGAGGGCATCCGGCCAGTTAAGTCCAGTGGTGGCCACTATTTTTGACAGTTTTAACTTCAGTGTGGCATTATGGCGTTCCACCAGACCGGCGGATTGGGGGTGGAAGACCGCATGAAACCTCTGCTTCACCCCCAACCCCTTTAGGATTAGTTGGATAACCTCAGCTATGAAGTGGGGGCCATTGTCGCTCCATAAAATTCGACAAAGGCCATAGCGAGGGAAGAATTCTTTCAGTAGTACTTTGGCAGTAGTCATGGCAGTGTTGTCACGGGTTGGATAGGCCTCTACCCATTTGCTGAAGGCACATACGATGACTAGTACATACTTCAAGCTTTGGCATCTCTCTAGTTGGATGTAGTCCATCTGAAGGACCTCAAAGGGGTGATTGGGGGTCCCAAACCCTCCCCAGGGTACCACAGTTCCTTTCCCGGGGTTGTGTTGCAGACAGATAAGGCACTGCTGGACTAGGCGTCTGGCTGAGTCGGGGATTTTGTCGTTGTGCCAGACTTTGGAAATGAGCTCGATCATGGGTGCAGATCCTATGTGTGCGGGGGAATGTGCCATCGTCAGTATGGGGATCAGATATGAGTCGGGCAGCAACCACTTGTTTGCATCCTTCGTTCGCCAGCAGCCCTCTTCGTCCTTCAAACCCACCCTTGCCCACTTAGTCAGCTCGTGAGGGGTGCTGGCCGACTGTATGTCTCTGATCATTACCCTTGTGTCACCCCATCTTTCTGCTTGTGACCTGGTCACATACATGCGTGTCACCGTCCTATTCTCAGCTGTGGTTCGTGCAGTGATGTCGGCCAATGCATTCCCTTGTCCGACTAAGTCTATCACCCTTTTGTGTGCCTGACATTTGATCACCGCTAATCGTTTGGGGAGGAGAACTGCTTCAATCAGGGCGGAGACTAGATCTCCGTGGAGGATTGGGGTGCCGTGGGACGTCAGGAATCCCCTCTCCCTCCACAGGAGTCCAAAATGGTGGACCACCCCGAAGGCATACTGGCTGTCTGTGTATATGTTCGCGGTGGTCCCCGTGGCTATGATGCATGCTCGTGTGAGGGCTATCAGCTCTGCTGCCTGGGCAGATCGTTGTGTGATGCAGGCTGTCTCAACTACTGTTCGGGCTGTCGTGACTGCATAGGCAGCTGAAGTGGTGCCATCTGGGAGTTTGATGCATGAGCCGTCTACCCATAGCTCTCCATCGGGATCAGTGAAAGCAGTATCTCGGAGGTCAACTCTACTCCTAGTTTGTTCGTCCGTGAGGGTCACACAGTCGTGTATGGGAGGAACGTCAGGGTCATTTTCAGGCAGGGGCAACAATGTGGCAGGATTCAAAGTTGTGCATCTCTTTAGTGTGATGTGGGGTGCAAGTAGCGTCAGTTCGTACCCTGTCAGTCGTGCGCTAGTCAGGTGTTGAGTCTTGGTTTGGTTCAGGAGGGTGTCGACAGCATGGGGTACTAGCACGGTGAGGGAGTTGGAAAGTACAATTCCCTCGCTCTGACGGATAGAGACAGCAGCGGCAGCTACTGCTCGAAGGCAGGCAGGTAAGGCTCTGGCTACAGGATCAAGAGTGGCGGAGAAGTAGGCACAAGGGCGCTGCTTAGGACCAATCGATTGAGTCAGGACAGACAATGCACACCCCTCCCTTTCGTGGGTGAAGAGGGAGAAGGGTTTGGAGTAATCCGGGGTTCCTAGGACAGGCGCCGAACAGAGAGCATCTCGCAATTCCTTAAAGGATGCTTGACACTCAGGGGTCCAAGGGAGCGGGAAGGAGGCATCTTTGGTTAATAGGGCAAGTAGGGGTTTTACAATGAGGCTGAAGTTAGGTAACCACTGTCTGCAAAAAGAGGTTAGGCCAACCAAAGAGCGGACTTGCTTTTGTGTTTTTGGGATGGGGGTGTCTAGGATGGTTTGGATTCGGTCGGGTGTAAGTTTCCTCCCTTCTTTGGACAGGAGATGGCCTAGGTAAGTCACTTGTGGATGGCAGAATTGTAACTTCTTTTTGGAGACTTTGTGGCCATTTTCTGCAAGAAAGTGTAGGAGTTGGACGGTGGTTGTCGTTGCAAGCGGGGTGGTGTCGGCCGCCAAAAGGATATCATCGACATACTGGATCAGCACCACTCCATCTGGCAGCTGGAAGGCATCCAGCTGTCTTTTGAGGGCCTGGCTGTAAATGCTGGGACTTTCAGTGTACCCCTGGGGAGCTCTACAAAATCGGTACGAGCGGGATTTTAAAGTGAAGCCGAAGAGATAACGGCTGTCTGGATGGATGGGGATTGAGAAAAACGCATTCTTAAGGTCGATAACAGTGAAGGTGGTGGCAGTGGACGGGATGAGGGTCAGAATGGTGGTGATATCGGAGACTACAGGGTATTGGGGTACAACCACTTTGTTAATTTCTCGCAGGTCGATGATAAAGCGGTACGCTTTCTCATCTCCTTCACCTGTCTTCTTGACAATAGGTAGGATTGGGCTGTTGCAGACGTTGCTGACCACCTCTTCAACCACTCCTGCATCTACCAGAGTCTGAATGATCGCTACCAGCGCCTTCTCGCCCTCTGGGGATATCCGATATTGTGGGAGTTTCGGGAGCATAGCGTCCTGTCTTACAGTTATATGAATAGGGTCAATCATCATTCGTCCCACATCAGAGTCATTTTTGGCCCACAGGTACGGTGGCAGGGTGTCAAGCAAGGACAGGTCAGCGTCAGTTATGGAGCACATGTGTCGTGAGGGGCAGGATCTGGGCATGTCTGGGTTGTCGTACAGGATGACTCGGATTCCATCCGGGGAACATCTAATAGTGGCTCGAAAATGTTTCAGTAAGTCAATGCCCATAATGGCGTCAGGGGAGTTGGAGGAGAGCAGAAATGTTGCGTCAGTGGTGTTGTTTTCTAGATCAAAGGTAATAGGTACGGACAGGGGGTTAGTGGAGGGCGTTCCATCGAAACCTATCGACGTTATGTGTGAGCCAGACAAGGGTGCCCTTGGAATCAGTCGTTTTGATAACACACTACGTGTCGCCCCAGTGTCTACCAAGAATGGAGACTCTGTACCCAGGACCTTAGCGGTGACATAAGGACCTTGCTGGTCAACACAGAGCTCGACTGGATCCCTCCCTTGCCCCTGGCAGTCCTATGCAAAGTCGGGGGCATTTTCACCTTCGGACAGCTGATATTGGTTCTGTCGGGGACGGTCAAATGTGTTCAGTCTCCCTGATCTGTCATTGTTGGTGTCGTTGGTGTGCCCTCGTCCTTGTACTCTATTTCTTGGACCACCTGCCACATCCCTGGAGTCCCTATTTCTATTCATCTCTATCATAACCGGACACTGGTATTTCCAATGGCCGAACCCTTTGCAGAAGGCGCATTGGTCATTGCTAATGTCTCTACGTCCAGTGTGGGGTGTGGGAGTGTGATCTTTAGGAGGTAGATCTCTGGGGGTGGCTGATTGGTAGTTCCCCCTTTGATGTTCCCGTCCTACCGTTATACCTTGTATCTGGGCTATCATTACCCTTTCTTTTAAATCCTTCTTCTTTTTCTCGGACGCCCTATCATTCTCATTCTTTTGGTGCTCGTAATACTGAGCCATCTGAAGGATAGCTGCGGGTTTGGAGGCCCCCCAACTACTCTCACTCGTCTGCAGCTTTTGGGAGACCTCTTGTATTAGGCCTTTTACGTAATTTTGTACAAACAGGTGCTGTCCGGTTGCGGTGGTCATGTCTTGGCCACTGTAGTCGGAGAACACTGTCTCGAACCGGGAGAAGTATTCTGACACATCTTCCTGGGGTTTCTGTCGACAGGCCGTGACTATCGACCAGTCTACCTTTCTTTCTGGAATCAGTGTCTTTAATTTCTGAACTATTTTGTCTGGGAGTTCTAGTATGTCTTTTACTGGTTTCCTTCCAGGTTCTCGTTGTCTATCTAATTTACCGAGTTGGTCCCAGGTATGCCCAAACAGATCCGTGTGGTCAGCCTTCCGGATTTGCTTCCACACGTCAGCCGGCAGGCATAACCCGAAGAACAAGTCAATGTCCGCTAAAGTCATTATCGTCGAACCCAAGGCTGTGCCTAATTCGGTATAGAATGCTGTCGGGTTCTTTCTTAAATCGGGCAGAGTTTGTTTAAAGGTTAGGATATCTTGTCGGTCCCAAGGTTGGTAAACCCAATTATACACAACCCTCCCTTTTGCATCTGCATTATTAATATCATCGCTTGTTCCCTGGCCACATGGCGGGATCCAGTAAGGGGCCGCCTCTCTGATGGGCATCATAGTATTGGCTACTTCTACTGAGGTCGTTTCAGGGACTGTAACCTTGGCTTCTGGTTTTTGTTCCGTGAGGTGGCGGAGGACCTCAAGTATCTGCGTGAAGAGCTCCGTCGCCTCACATTCAGTCCCATCTCCAACAACAATCTTCCTATACAGCGTTGTTAGTTTAGCGGGGCCCTTACTTTGGTACCTATCTTCATATGCGTTCAGGGTGTGGTAGCTGAATCGCAAAATGAAATGCCGCCTGTGGCTGTCGGCATGTGAATTATATATGTTCATTGTGTACTCTTCGCTCTCCCTTCGTTCTACTATGGTCTTTGCTATTTTGTCGATCCCATCCCGCTCATCTTTGCTCAACCTATTTGGCCTGGCTGGTGGTTGTTTGCTAGCCTCAGGGTCGTCTGACGATGTTGTTAATGTGGCTGATGCGGAGGCCGTGAGGGCCGGTGCACTAGCGCTGAGGTCGTTCTCGTTTGCATTTAGGGCCTGCGAGTGTTGTTGGCAGGGGGCATACGGAGGGGGCATGTAGATGATTGGGGGACCTAGTAGTAACTCATCGTTCGCCCGCTGTTTGGAGGGCAATTCAGGGTAGAGCGCAGAGGGGGTCCTAACAGGACATTGGCCTGTCGACCCTGATTCTTGGTTTCGCGCAGTTTCCTTTCTTTCTTTTATTTCTTCTTCTAGTTGCTTTGCGGCTAGGTGGGCTGCCTTTCGTAATTCTTTCCCTATTTTTGCTTCTTCTCTTTTCTTTCGTTGTTCCGTTTCTTTGCGCCACATGCCGATACTGTCGAGCATAGTGGGCGTAGTCTTATTTTTCTGGAGCGCTATTTCTAATGCTTTTATTTTATGATCATCAAAGGAACCTATCAGTGGCCACTGACTTTCAGGGTTCTTCTTTGTATATTTATGCCATAACTTAGTATAAGCTATGGCGACTAGTCCATGCTTAGTGAACATGTCCTTATTAGGGGTGCCCTCCAGTGGAGCTGGATGGTTCATCTCTAATAAGCGGTCCGGGCTGTACAGGCTACCAACCAGTGGGGAGAAGATAGGCATGACGGGTTAAAACGGGGGACAAAGGTCTGCACTACCTATCTTATCATGGCGGACAAAGACTAGACAGAATATTTCTATTCTACGTTGTTTGGAGGCCGTGAATACCTCAAAAGAACCAATACCGAACAATCAGTGTTCAGCCAATCAAACAATCAGTGGGGAGAATAAGTGGGTACGAAAAGTTTGCGTTACCCACCCTTTCTCTACCTGCAAAGAGAGACCTTGTTCTTCCCTGTTTGCAGACAAAGAATCTCCAGACAATAATCCACGAACGACAGTTCGGGACAACAGTGGGGGAGGAAGATAGGCACGACGGATTACAATGGGGACAAAAGTCTGCGTTACCTATCCTTCACTGCTTGCAAAGAGAGAGCCTGTTATTTTCTCCGTTTGCAGACGGTGAATCTCCAGAGGGTTTCAACAAAGCGTAATACTATTATTATCCAAACCAAACAATTTTTTCTCAGTTCGTCGTGTCTACACGACCTTACCCGGACCGCATGGACGGTTTCCTGTCTTCTGAATCCAGCGCCCGATCGTCCTCTCTTCTTCGTGATGTTCGTGGCACTCCTGATGGTTCCCAGTCAGGACCGTAGATCACTCAAGAGAGGTCTGTTCGGAACTAGTGAAGGTCGGATGATCGGCTGTCAGACGAGGGTCTATCGGACACGAGCTCTCCCGATCGTTGCAGTCGTTCACTCTGTCGTCGGGACCTCTCCCACTGGATCCACGTGTCACTGATGGGCCCCACGCTTTGGGACGCCAATTGTAGAAAAAGGTAGGGCTCGGACCTTTCTCAAGATTTGCCCGGCGCTAATCGCCCTTGTACCATTCAAATTTACCAAGCAATGAGGCAGGCGCCGGAGACCAGAAGGCAGGAAACAGAAGTTTTATTCCGACGGAGCAGAACACATCAGATCAGACAACAAGGTATCGTCTCGAGGTGCTCTAACAGCCTCTCGGAGGCCTGGCCTCTTATACACTGGTTTATGGCATGTGACCTTTCTTTATTACAATCAGAACATTGTGAACAACAAGGAAAGACACATCCCCGTAATCCTCGTGTCAATCCCACCCCCATATACCTTCACAATAGAGGCCCTCGACCTGCTGATAAGGGGAGGGGGTCATTACGCAGCTGAGTGTTTCGCCAAGTCTTAGGATGTGTGCGCCTGATCATATCCCAGGGGGTGGGGAGGCCCTGATCAACAGTGTGTCCTTTGAAGAGGGGCGATTCCATACAATGAGGGGCAGTAAATGGTATCTCCCGGCTTAGGCAATGGCCTCGGACCTGTGTGGACAGCCGGACACGGGGTGAGGGGTCATCAAAGCAGTGGTATTCATGCCGCGTGGACAATCCAGTGCGGAGGGAAGGTTGACCAACAGAGGGGTATTCATGGGAGGAGAGGAGGTGTTGGTCAGGCGCTGGCGTGACTCCCAAGGACAGGGTCATGCGGAAGGGTCATGCCCATGAGAGGGAGGGAGGGGGAGCCAGGGTGCGCGGAGGATGCTTGCTGGGTCAGAGGGGCGCGCTGGAAACCGATCGTGGACGGGGAGACCATGATACCTAAAATGGTTGTCGTGCACGTTGTACATAGGTGACAAGCTGGCGCAGATGATGTTCAGTTCGTAAACTAAAATTCCACAGTGTCCACGGGCGGCTCTAGGCTCATGGAGGCCCTGGGCAGGGATCGTAGGTAGGGAGCCCCGGAAGAGGGGGGCCGGGCAGGGCGGAGCATGGAGGCCAGTGAAGAGGGGGGGTCAGGGTGTTTGGAAGTGGAACAGAGCCTGAGGCCACCAAATCCCTGCCAGAGGCCACCACGCAAATATGTATCCATCCTCAGAGGATTATTATATTAAGGATATATATTGGCGTGGTGGCCCTTAGGGTTTGGTGGCCCTGTGCAGGTGCACAGCTTGCACATGCCTAAGGCTGCCCCTGATGTGTCCCAGGGTGGAGGATGGCACAGGAATCAGCTACACACACTGGGACAATATTCTAGAGAAAATTGAGGCCAAATCTGACAATAGGCCCTCCTGAGGAGATTGAATTGGATACCCGTACGAAGACCAAAATGGGATTTGGAAATACTGATAGTGAACAGCTCATATAACCCTGTGCGTACCTGGGCGTGTCTTGTTGAAGCAGGATTGGGTTGGACATGCCCTCTGCACCACTTGCTGCCCGCACCGCTTCCAGCTTGGGATCGGTCACTGTCCGGAGGACACTCATGTATGAGGTGGCCCTTAGCGACACACAATACACTTGCTTGATGAATGCCTGTGCTCAGTTGAGTTATGGGTTTAATGTTAATAATGGTTATATTTTTCCATACATTGAAGTTGAAAACCATGACCATCAGACATAGATGACTGGGTTGCGCACAGGACATGATTGTAACTAACTACTATTTGATCTGTGTGATGGTGTTACATTTGTTTGTGAAAGTTGAAAGTTGAAAGTATTTATAAAGCGCACTGTGGCCGAGCGGCTTCCTGGCGCTGAGGGGATAGGGCGGTAGCAGAAGGAGAGGGGCACCAGGAAATTACTGAGAAGAGAAAGCTTGAGCAAACAGGTGAGTTTTAAGCGCCTTACGGAAATGCAGATAGTCAGTGATAGACCTAATAGAGAAAGGGAGACTGTTCCAGAAACGTGGGGCAAGGGTAGAGCAAGGGCAAGGATAGAGAACCTCGTGCCACCTGTTCTGGACTTACGGAAGCGGGGGACACTGAGAAGTGCCTGACTCGAGGAGCGGAGGTCGCGGCAGGGGAGATAGTGGGTGATCCTAGTATTGATGAAAATAGGAGCCGTGCGGGCACGGGCCATAAAAACTATACATCCCAATTTGAAGAGGACTCTCTGCCAGGAAGCCAATGGAGGGACTTGAGTAAGGGGGAAGTATGATGAGACCTAGGGAGCCGGTGAATGAGACGAGCGGCCTGGTTTTGGATGGTCTGGAGGCGGTGCTGCTCGTAGGCAGGGATGCCCACTTACAGTGAGTTCCCGTAGTCCAGTCTCGAGAGGATCATAGCCAAAACAATTATCTTAAGGGCATCAGAAGAAAAACAAGCATTTACAATGCAATGGTTTCGCCTTTGGAAAAGTTAGAGCTATTGGCATTGCTCATGACATTTCTTTTTTTTTTTTTACTTATAAATAAATGGCATTGTTATTTACATTGCCAACAGCTCTCACAGCCCACACAGCTCTCTCAGACCACACAGCTCTCACAGCCCACACAGCCCTCACAGCCCTCACAGCTCTCACAGCCCACACAGCTCTCACAGCCCACACAGCCCACACATCTCTCACAGCCCACACAGCCCACACAGCTCTCACAGCCCACACAGCTCTCACAGCCCACACAGCTCTCACAGCCCACACAGCCCTCACAGCTCTCACAGCTCTCACAGCCCACACAGCTCTCACAGCCCACACAGCTCTCACAGCTCTCACAGCCCACACAGCTCTCACAGCCCACACAGCTCTCACAGCCCACACAGCCCTCACAGCTCTCACAGCTCTCACAGCCCACACAGCTCTCACAGCCCACACACCTCTCACAGCTCTCACAGCCCACACAGCTCTCACAGCCCACACAGCTCTCACAGCCCACACAGCTCTCATAGCCCACACTATGCTGCTGTCTCTAAGAGAAGCACTTCCCAAATTCAAAACAGATCTCAGTTTCAGAGATTCATTCCCCAAATGCAACTACAGACATGTGCTTTCCCAAGGAAATATACTGCAAAAATAAAACAAGCATTTACAAGTGGGGCCAGACACACGGACAGCGGGAGGGGGGGCAGGAACGGGCACACGGACAGCGGGAGAAGCCAAATGCCACTGGAGCTAGGTGGCCAGAGCGCCTTTCAAAAGTGGCCCGGATTGGGAAATGTTTTGCGTCATTGCGTACAGAAGGAAGCTGTAGTGACGCTGCTGCGTAGAAGAGCCTTTTAACGCCAATGCTGGCAGCACAAGCCGTCCGAATGGTATTTTGCTGCTTCATTGCATCCAGATGTATAATACAGCAAGTAACATTACACCTACAACAACCTAGGAATATTAGCTTTTTGTCAATGATTGTTAGTTGTATAAGAGCAATAAGCAACAACTACAGCTTTGTTGTATATATTATTTTTTTTTTTTTTAAGACCAACGGTCCCAAACTTTATTTAGTTTCACAAAGAAGCCAGTAGTTAATCACACATTGTCAAAACCATGGAGTATTGTTACAAACATTAACCCAGCAGATGGTACATGTCGACATTTCAGGTACGTATTAGTGAAAACAAAACAGTGGCTGGTGGAGGTGCATCAGTTCATAAATGACAGTGTCAGGAAATGTCACATGGTGCAGTGTCTACGGTTCATAGCACTGCAACACAGAACCAGCGTGTCCAAGACGAAAAGCCCACAGTCATTGTTGGAAATGAAGTTCCCTGGTCATCGCAGCAGGGGATTAAGGCAGCTTCATACCCTCCGGTGTCAAATGGGTCGCTGGGTGCCCGCTTCCTAGTTCTGAGCACATCGAAGCAGTTTCACATAAGATGCAGACAAGGAAGGGTATTCGGGCGTTACCAAGAGTATAGTATGAACGGCCTCTGTGTCAACCAAAATAATTAACTGGGTGGCCGAAAACAGGGGGTGGGGGAGGAACATTATAATAACCATTAGACTAGTATTCGAGTGTGTGGTGGTGCATCTAGGTATCCAGCTGTGTGTGGTGCATCCTGCGTGGGTCGTGTGGGGGCAGAGACAACGGATGAGGCGGCCTCGCCGTGACTGCAGGGCAATAGGGGGGGGAACTGGACGGTGGGGGGGGGGGGGGGCGAGAGCGGTAGGGGGCAACTTCATCGCGCGAGACCCCTGTCGCCGGGAGGGGGGGGGGCCGGGCAGGCCGGCAAGCACGTGGGGGGGGGGGGGGCGGGGGGGGAAGAGAGGGGGGGGGGGGGAGAGGGGTGGTGGAGTCTGCGCCAGGTGCGGACAGCAATCAGGTGGGTCCCCCCTGGTCTGTGTCGAGTTGGTACTCTATGCCGGCTTGGGTGCATGCGCGGTGATATGCAATCAGGGCAGCGTCCCAATCTTGGGCGATCGGGTATTTCCGTAGACCCGCGGTTTCCTCTCTATGGAGCGACACACTTTCCGCACAGGCCCAGTTTGCAAAAGAGCGGCGCCAATCCGCAGAGCGCGGCGGAGTGGGACTCTTCCACCGTCGTGTAATGAGACGCTTGGCCGTGATAAGGCCCAGATCCCAGAAGCGTGCCCGTAGCTTGGTCTGTTTGGTTCTCTTGTAGAGTCCCAGTAGGCATACTTCCCACGTCGCGGGGAGGGTTTCGCCCGTCGCCGCTGTTAGCATGTCCACGATCGCAGACCAGTACGGGACAAGATGGGCGCAGTTCCAAAGTGCGTGCAGGAGATCTGAGTCCTGGAGGCCGCATCTGGGACATGCCGATGAAGTGAGCCCGAAGTAGCGGTTCAGCTTGTCCGGGGACAGATATGCACGGTGGATGATGTAGTATTGGATAATCTTGAAACGTGCATTTCGGGGGATGACCCTTGCGCCTGCCAAGATGGCATTCCATTGTTTGTCCGTCCAGTCTGAGCCGTGGTCGGTCGCCCATTTTTCCCTCAGTTTCTGGGAAGAAAATTGCGTGTGGCTGTGCAAGGCTTGTGCGAGCCAGTGCACAATGTGGGACCCGTCCCCCATCACATGCAGGTATTGGATGAGCAGATGAGTGGATGGCTCGTGGCTAAGATCACCCCACGTTTTTGCCAGCTCATGAAGGAGTCTGGCGTGTGTCAGGAATTGACCTGCCGGTAACTCTGTGTCCGCGGCCAAGGTCCCGAATGGCAGCAGCTCTCCGTCGCTGTACAGGCCGCCCAGGTCATCCAGGTCCGCCGCAGTCCAGCTGCGCAACTCAGCTGCGGACAATATGCCTGTGCCCAGAGGTGTCCCTAGCAAGGGCAGGTTCGGAGCATAGGGCACCGCGTGTCTGGTGAGTCGGAGGCTCCGCGCGAAGCATCGCTTTGCCACTGCTACATGAACCTGCGTGGGGGATCGGCCCGTTGTCAGTGGGTGGAAGAGCGTGAGCGCCTGCACGGGGGACAGGATAGTATCGGCCGTGGCCGTGTCCGCCAGGTTCTTACCGCTCAGCCAGTAGGCAACCCACTGCAGCTGTGCCGCTAAGTAATAAAGCTCCTGATTGGGAACCGCTAGACCTCCAGCGTCTGTGGGTGCATACAGGGTCCTTAGCGCAATCCGGGGTCTCCCCTTATTCCAGATTAGGCGTCTGGTAAGGGTGTCCAGCTCCCTAAATATGCGCGCCGGCACATACACTGGTAAATTAGTATAATAATAGAGAAGCCGGGGTAGCATTATCATTTTGGTCAGGGCCACTCTGGCTGGCACATTTAAAGGGAGGGAGTTCCAGAATGTGACCTGGGCTGTGAGCGAGGAGATGGCCCTCACTAGGTTCCCTTCCAGGAGATCCGCAGGGTCCCGATACATGAAGATCCCTAGGTATCGAAATACCGTCGGGTGCCATCGGAGTGTCTCCCCCATCATACGCACGTCGCACTGTGGCAGCTCGCCATCGAATGCGTAGGTCCCCGATTTGGCCCAGTTGACATGGAGGCCCGACATGTCTCCAAACGTCCGAAAGATGTCCGAGAGCGCCTCAGGAATGCGCGTGAGGTCCCTGACATATAATAACAAGTCATCGGCATACAGAGACACCGAATGGATGCCGTCCGCCAGCGGAATGCCCCAGGCGTCTCCGGAAGCGCGGAGTGTTTCCGCCAGTGGCTCCATCGCCAGGGCAAATAAGATGGGGGAGAGGGGGCAACCCTGTCTGGTGCCCCTCCCAATGCGGATCCTGTCCGAGAACAACCGTCCGGTCCGAACCCGGACCTCGGGTGTTTGATAGAGGAGCCCCACCATCTGGACGTAGGCGTCTCCCAGCTCGTACTTCTCAAGGACTCGGAGGAGATACGGCCATTCCACCGAGTCGAATGCCTTCTCTAAGTCAAGCACGATACATCCCGAGCGTGGCCAGGTCGGGGTTGCATAACGTTGGACCCTGAAAAACCGGCGTAGGTTGTGGGACGTGCTCCGTGTGGGCACGAAGCCATTTTGGTCAGCATGTACCAGAGTGGGGACCAGTGGTGCAAGCCTCCGGGCTAGGGCCGCTGCGAGTATCTTATAATCGGTATTGAGGAGCGCTAACGGCCGGTACGAGCCGAGGTCGTTCGCCTCTTTGCCTGGTTTCAGCAGGGAGACCACGTTTGCTTCGTTCAGGGATGACGGGAGTTCAGCGTCTTCCAGCGCCGCCTTGTACATTTTCAGCATTTCCGGTATTAGTACCAGAGAGTAGGCTTTGTAGAACTCCGCCGGGAGCCCGTCGGGGCCCGGCGCCTTGCAGTTGGAGAGGGAAAAAATCACCTCTCGCAGTTCCTCACCAGAGAGCGTGGCTCCCAGCTCTGCTTGTTGGGCAGCAGTAGCGGTCGGGAGCTGCAGTGTCGCCAGGTAGTCTGTAATCTCCGCTACCGTGGCTCGTAGTCGCGAGTTGTACAAGGATTTGTAATGTGACGTGAATGCATCATGGATTTGTTGCTGGGTATAGACCTCGACGCCCTGGGCTGTGCGGATAGATAGGACCGATGCGGATTGCGCGTCCTGTCGCACCAGCCACGACAGGAGTCTGCCGGGCTTATCTCCCGTGTTATGGGTGCGCGCGGAGTGCGCTGCAAAGTTGATATTCTTGAGGCGTTCCATCAAGGTAGCGTGGTCCGCTCTGGCCGAGACGAGTGGGTGGTCATCGCCCCCCACTGCCCCTTGCTCTGCACCCAGTAGCGCCCTCTCCGCCTGTGCCAGATCTCGCTCTACTTGCCGGCGCAGGCCTGCTTGCACACTGAGGCAACATCCCCGGATCACCGTTTTAAAGGCGTCCCACTCAATTCTCGGGGAGGAGGTCGAGTCTGCATTGTCCTCGAAGTACTGCAGGATCTTCCCGGAGATTTCCTCTCGGAATGGGGTGTCGAGTAGGAGGTCCGGTTGCAGGCGCCATGTTGGCACTGGCGGGTGCGGGCGCTTCCATCCATATACCAGCGTGTGCGGGTTATGGTCCGAGTGGGTCCGACCGAGGTAGTCAGTGTCGGACACAGAGGGGAGCAGGTCACGGGACAGCATGAATCTGTCTAGCCTGACATGTAGTGAGTGGGCTCCCGAGTAGTAAGAATACACCCGAGCGGTGGGGTTCCTGACACGCCAGGCATCCTGTAAGTTCCACTGTGTTGCCCAGTCAAGGAGGGCCTTGGAGGACGCCTGTACCGGGGCTATTGTCGCCGGGAGAGACGAGCGATCAAGGGAGGCATTCAACACGCAGTTATAATCCCCGCCCACCATCATGGGCACGTCCGGCCATGTCGCTATCGCCGTCGACAGTCGTGTGAAGAATTTCCCCTGTTCTACATTAGGCGCATATATGGAGGCTATGACCAGCTGCTGCCCGTCAAGTCTGCCCTGTATGAAGACGTAGCGTCCCTCAGTGTCTATGTTGCTGTGTGTTAGTGCAAACGGGACCCCGGGCCGGACCCAGATCAGGGTCCCCCTCGCAAACGCCGAGAAGGTTGTGGCAAATACCTGTCCCCTCCATTTACGGCGAAGTGTGGCTACCTCCGCGGCAACTAGGTGTGTCTCCTGTAGTAGTGCAATCTGGATCTGATGCCTTTTGAGATAGGAATATACCTGGTATCTACGGGAGGGTGTGTGCATGCCCCTGACATTCCAGGTACAAAATTTAAACGAAGCCATCACAGTGGTGATTGCGGCTTAGTACCCACCTCCCCCCCCCCGGGCCCCCACCCGCCCCGTCCCCACCCACCCAGCAGCGGCAAATAATGAGCATTGTTACCTCACGCCCCTCCCCACAGACCCAAAGATGTACACAATAGCAAGTCAGTACCAACACTAGTCTCAAAAGAGATAACTTGAACATAAACATAATACCAAAAGGGCAACAACAAAAACAAGTCGTCGCCCAAACGCTCTATCGAGCTCAATTAATCCGTGAGTTCAATGGGGGGTTGACTAAGTACAGCACTGAAAGTAAACAGGGTAGTTCGTTATGCCGAAAGAGCCGGAGCGGCTCCCCTCCACGGGCAGTGGGCTGGAAGAGCACCAAGAGCCAGTGATAGTGTCTGTGGCCAGTTTAGGGTTCCCAGTGTCACTTGACCCAAAACATAGGTCCCACGGCGGGGCCCCATCTTTCATTCCCCCAGAGGAGGGGCACTCACCTTTGGGGGTCCGTCCACCCCGCCAAAGTCAAGGTCCCGATAATGTTCCAGCAGAGGAGTCCCGGTCCCCCACCCGGCGCCACTGTAGCTCCATGGCAAGCCGGGAAGCGGGGTTCGGCAGCAAAGCACAGGTCTCGGAGAAGGTGGCGGTTGCGGCCGATAGGCCTTCAGAAGCATCCATGCAATTCCCCGGCTGGGTCATCGATGGGGGGGAGCCGACCGCTCCTCTGTGCGAGTCGCTTTGGCTCAGCCAGGGCCGTGTTGGGGAGGAGCCCTTACGATATCAGATCCGATGTCTGGGGGGTGACGTCTGGCAGGCCCCCTGGGTTCGAGTCGTCTGGGAGACCGTAGATGTAGTCGTCGTCCTCGCTCCCGCGTGAGCGCGGGCTGGCGTTGGATAGCAGTAGAGGCGATTGCGACCCGCTGATCACAGCTGTTATGCGGACGGCTTCCAATTGTTCATTCTGTATTTGCTCCGGGGTTGGGCCGATTTCCGTGTCCACTGCCGGCGACCCGGCCCTCGAGGTGCGTCGCTGTCTCCGTCTGCGTGTGCCTCGATTCCGGCGCTGTTCTCTTGGCGCAGGCTCAGGGTTCGTGTCCACTCCCGAATCCAGCCAGGCCATCGCCGCCTCTGGGGTGTCGAAGAAGTGGGACCTGTCAGATGCCACCACTCTGAGGCGTGCCGGAAATAACAACGAGTATTTGAGAGCCAAGCGTCTGAGCCGGTGTTTCACCTCCAGAAAGGACTGACGTCGTCGCTGAACTTGTATGGTATAGTCAGGGAAGAACATCACCTTGGCGTTATCTATCTGTATATTCGATAGTTTCCGCGTCTCGCGGAGGATGGCGTCTCGGTCGCGGTAGTTCAATACCCGCATAAGCATCGGCCTTGGGTTGGAACCTTCCGGGGGCGGGCGGGCTGGTACTCTGTGTGCCCGTTCCACTACAAAGTGCGGCGACAGTGTGCCCTCCGGTAATAATTCTCTGAGCCAGGTCTCCATATGTTCCGCTGTCTCTCTCCGCTCCCAGCGCTCCGGTAGGCCCACTATGCGCACGTTGTTCCTCCTGGCCCGTCCTTCCGCGTCCTCCGCCCTATCCTCGAGGAACTCCACCCGGTTGAGCAGGTCCTGGACGTGCTTGTCCGTCTGCGTTAGTTTGGGGGTGGCCTCCGCCACCGTGTGCTCCAGGGCCGTGGTGCGGTCAGACAGTTTCTTGTGGTCTGCCCGGAGGAGTGTCAGATCCACGGCCACTTTGTCGATCCTGTTCTCCAGCGACGTACGGGTCAACTGCATAGACTCCTCCAGGCGCTCCATGGCCGCCAGCATGGTGTCTAGCTTGGAAGCTGTCTGGTCGGCCTCTGCGTTTTTCACCATTTTCCCTTTGCCGAGGGTCCCTCCTGTGCCAGTCTTCGCCCTTGTCCCCCCTGACATGTGGGAGGCCTTTGCGGCCAGTCAGGCGTGGGGGTATCTTCTCGCAGTGTGCGGCGGAAGGGCCGGAGCGCGTGGGTCTCTTGGTCTGGTCCTCTGTGCTCCCTATCGTGGATGCCGCGTGGCCGTGGGCGGGGGGGAGGGTCGTCCCACCGCTGGATTCCGGGGATCTGCAGCACGTGGCCGCCCAGGGAGGACAGGGTGGTTGCGTGGCGGTCGTTGAGGGGGCTCCCGGGCGTGCCGGCTAGCGCCGTGGGGTCCCGGATGCCGTTCACCTCTTGTCCGAGCCACTCGGTGGTCCGGCAGGTCGGGGTGGTGGGTCGCTCCTGAGTCGTCCGTCTGCTGGGCGTGGGAGGACGCGCTCTGCTGAGTGAAGCCAGGCGGCACCTAGCACCGCGTATGGGTCAGGCCCGTCCGGTACAGGTCCGGTAGATGTGGGGCGTGTGTGCTGTGTAGTCCACGTGGCTCCAGGGTGGGAGAGTCTCTCAGCGTTGGGCTGGGTATTGGCAGGGCCGGTGCGACGTGGTCACAGTTCGTGAGTGGCGCTCTTTAGGCCTCTTTAGGCCTCACGGCTCCAGGAGGGACCGATGTCGATCCGTGTCGTCTCTTTAGAGATAGGCAGGCGCAGTGGTCTGGCAAGAGAGGGTCGTGCAGCCTCCGGTGGCGGCTCGCTAGGCTTGGCGGTGACGGTGTCTGCGTGGGTCTCGTGGCGGCCCAGCTCGACGGCTCACAGGTGCCTGTTCAACCCGTTCGGGCGGCTCCAGTGTCCACAGGTGCAGAGGGGCAGCGACACAGACCGCCGCGGGCCTGCACTGTGTGGGCGCTGGCAGTGCTGTGGGCCCTCGGGTGGCCAGGTCGCCGGGGACTTCAGGCACCGAGTCGCGGGTTCCTTGTGTGCGCCGTGGGTCGGCAGGGCCCTGGGGCAGTGCCGCGTCAGTGCGAGCCCCCAGCCTGGTTCGCGCGCTCACCTCCTGTTGGTCTCGGCGGGACGGCTCCAGTGGTGGCGGGCGAGGCGCGGGAGCGTCGCGGCCTTCCGTGAGTTTGGGCGCCGAGTGTCCACTGATGTCTGGGGCCCCTGCAGGGTCTGGCCGCTGGTGGGCAACCGGTGTGTGGGACGCGGGCCTGTCCCTCCGCCGGGTTGCGCGTTGCAGGGCGCTCGTTTTGCGGCCTATCCCGCAGTGCCGGATCCCCGGCCTCAGGTAACCGAGCCGCCGGCCGGAAGTGCACTTCAGGCGGCCAGTCCTCAGGGCCGCTGCCGGTCGGAGGACCAGTCGCTCCGATATGGCCGGAAATCGCCCTGGAGGTGGATCGGGTGTCCGAGTGCACTCGGTCCAAGTTTGGGCTCGTTACCGTCGGTGCTTCAGGATAAAATGCCCGTGGCAGGGGAGCTTCGCACGGAGCTCAGCTCGGGCACGTCTTACTACATCGCGTGCTTGGCCACGCCCCCCTTTGTTGTATATATTATATTAAAAATACTTCAGTTCTGACATGAGACTGTGAAAGAACTATACATAGCCTCTCTGTAGTTACATCATATAGGCTTTAAGCAGTGGTACTGCTGCAGAGTTAAGATTTTTATTCCACCCTGAGAGTGAAGACAAAACATGGGGAGCCCGATAGAGACAAGTCTCAGGACCTGTTTTTTGGAACCACCTGCAAGACCCGGCCCACTCAAAACACTGCCCCCGCCCCCTTCCTCTCTACCACATCTCTTTTCTTGTAGCTTATAGTATGCTGCCCGACAGTACGTCGGGGGTCCTTCACGCAGCTTTAAAACCCACAATCACAAATAAGCAAGCCAGTTTGCACAAAAACAGATACCGAGAGTGTCCTGTTTTTTATCACTCATTCACTTCGTTCCAATTCACAGAGTGGCCTGTGAATAAAAGACACACGTTTTCAAACACAACTTTTATATTTCAAAGCAAAAACCTTGCTTGTCTTGTGACTCGAGCTTCTAGCAGTTTTACAAACTGTTAATACAAATGCAATTCTGGAAATAAATATGCTAAATAAAGTTTTAGGCCAAAAAAATAGCGAGCGATATGACTTCAACAAGAAAGTTTTTGTGAAGTGGCAAAGTTCTGTCACCTTCACACAAAAAAATTGTGCAAGATAATTCTCCCAAGAAAACGAGGGTTCAGCAATGGTTTAAAAAAATGCCCCATGAAGTTGGCAATACTAGTTTTGTTTAAACTCCAACATATAAGTGAAATTATAACTACCACTTTTTATTCGACTAATAAAAGCCTCGATTTTATTGAATGGCCTGCTGCAAAGCTTCCTTGCAAAAGATTAAAAAGTGCTTTAGTTATATGTCATTTTTCGATTTTTTTCCCGAATGCACTACAGCGTGTTTTTACAAGTTCAAAAGTTCACCCGATTTGCAAACGTGGGCCACTTTTTTAGGTGATTTGCTAAAAGGGAGACCACTTTTATTTTGGTGCCCGAGGTATTTTCTTTCCCAGTCCAACCCTGTTAGCAGAGAGCCCAAACGAACTGAATGAAACTAAGCACAAACACTCCATCTTTCAAGGTCCATTAAATAGTCACATTCCACTGCACGACACACATATTTTAATACACATTTAATCCTATTAACCCTTCTATGAGCATTGACTCTGGCCTTAGGTTTACTATCATCTTTTTAAACTGATTGCTCTGGCCTACTGTAAAACCTATTTTGATATATTTTACACTTAAACGCTTTTGAGTTCATTTTCGTATCATGCGGAAAAGCAACACAAATACAATGCTGTCCTGTTGCAGGTGTCTCGGTACTTTGTTTAGTGAATGGACCATCCCCAGTGCAGGGGACTCCCAACCTTTCATGGGGCCACCCAATCCTTGGGGCGAGGAAGGGGGGGGGGCATCATGGAACCCGGACCAAGGAACATCTGAGGTATGCGAGATTCAGGGCCCACTCATCGCATTATGCCACTGACCATCCCACCCCTTGATTACTAGGGGATAAGAACTGTAGTTACACCAAGTTTCACTCGTGACCCTCGCATATTTCATGCAAACATTATAAGAACTATTCAAATGTTGAATTCCATATGCAGCAGGCTTTCTTTAAAATCACTTTGAAAGTGAGTGCAATTTGGTGTCGGGGGAAGAGAAGCAAGAAAGTGTAGGCGCTCTGCTAAAGTAAGTCGTTAGGAACTCCGCAAACCTACACTTGCGTAATGAAAACCCTCAGAACCGTCCAACACTAGACGTGGACATGCCGTGTCAACCTGCGTCAGCAGAACTAAAATGCACCCGGATATGCACAGGTGAAGAGGCAAACAACTATCAAGGGAGCGGTAAACAGAACACGATTTCATTTTACAACTGTAACATAGAAGGTCGGATAAAAAGAAAGAGATTGGGGAAATGCTACAGAGTGAAAGGGAAAACGCGCCTGTTACCGGGCAGAGATGTCATTAAGTGACTGTGTAAAAGGTCAAGTGCCGTGTGCGCCCGAGGGCGGCCATACAGCGGGCAATCCCGGGTGTTACTGTATCCTCCCGCCCTCTATAAATAATGCAGACGGGAAGCTACCGCCGAGTAATACTATCGCAGCATTTAAAATTCAAAATGATTCGGGCATGTGTCGACTGTCAAGAGATGGGAGCGCTTTCTTCAATGTGGCTTTATTTCTGAGCTTGTGGTAAAGAACACAAGTGGGTGTTGAAATTGCTAGAGTCAATTCTACTCTGGTCTGCCTTACTCTCTCTTAAAAACAAGGGACTTTGAAGCCTTCTGGCAATATCCTCCCTTCTTCCGCCACTCATGCAAAGAGTTAAAGAACGGACACACACACGGACAGCGGGAGGGGTGCGGGCGGGCACACGGACAGCGGGAGGGGGGCGGGCGGGCACACGGACAGCGGGAGGGGGGCGGGCGGCTACACGGACAGCGGGAGGGGGTGCGGGCGGCTACACGGACAGCGGGAGGGGGGGCGGGTGGCTACACGGAGACAGGGTTATATCACGGACAGCGGGAGGGGGGCGGGAAAGGCTCGGACAGCGGGAGGGAGGGCGGAAAAGGCTCGGACAACAGACAACATGAGACAGGGCATTGCAAATAGCAACAACTTCAAACTCGCCGACCACTTCGGCCAAAGGCTTTTCCAAAATGACGAAAACATCACGGGACAAAATTAAAAAAAAGTACACGCCCACAGCCACATGACGTCAGAAGTGGGTGGAGAGGGAAAAAATCACGGGAACGCCCATGAATCTGGTCCGGCCATGACGGACAGATCTCTGTTTCAATGGCTAGCCTCCATTTATGGAGCTAGCCAATGGAACAGAGGGCGGGACTAAGCAGTACACTGTAGAGACATAAGATTTCTCCTGGGGGCGGAGCTAGGAGCTCCGTGCCCCAGGCGAAACCTAAAAACGAGAAATCTTACGAATAATCCTAAGGGACAGGAAGCTACGGAGCTGACCTGCGGTCGCATGGAGGGGTCCTGGCTGTTTTTGATTCCTAGGGTTCCAACTGAAACCGAGGGAACCGGAGGAGGGCCGAAAATGGGAGGCCAGAAGGCAGAGGTCCGGGTTAAGCTTGAGGTGGTTTTGGTTCATCCAATCAGAAAGGAAAATAAGAGTAGTTTGAAATTTAAGAAGGGAATCAGAAGAGGGAGAAAGATCGAAAATGAGCTGAAGGTGAATTTGATACCACTTACCTGAGATCAAGCACTGGGTCGCCGCCACCGCCGAGAGTCACTGGGGGCTGAAGTGAGATTCTGGAGCCCACGCCGCCACCGGCCAAGAGTCAGCTGGGTCATTTCTCGCGCCGCCGCTCCGGGACCACAGCTCCCGGCAGGCCTTGCGGCGGCGCGTACTGCTGATGACGCACCCGCACCAGGAGGTGCTCAAAAGCGGCGCAGAGGCCGCCTCGCGGGACACGAGCAGGACGCCCGGACGAAGCCCGGACAAAGGGCGGACAATCTTAGACAGTCCGAGACTGTCCGCGACTGGACTGGGCCATACCCCCTGCCTCTGAAGTAAGGATATTACCTATTACCTTTGTACACTATGGTTTATGTGAAGCTGAGTATTTTATTTCTTCTTTTCCATCTTATGTGCTGGCAGCACTTGCGACTTGATACAATTTCTTTTTAAGTGTACCTATTTACTCAATGTCCATTATGCCAAAAAAACCAGCTCCAATTGTTTCCAAAACATTAGATAACTATCTGGTCCATGTGGTGTCGAAAATAAACAATGACAGGAGACAGTCACTGGGACTAAGCCAGTCTCCTAATCTCCAACTCCTGAGTCCAACCCAACCATCCCCTCAGGTAGAAAACCCACTGTTGGATCCTCCCATTGACTGGATAGACAACAACACTCATGCAGGTGATAATGATGACCATCATAATGTCCCGGCAGTAGACCCGGAAAATCTTGTTGTAATTGACCCAGAAAATAACGTCATTTCTGACTGTGAGACGCATGTTCAGCACACAGATGATGATCCCTCTTCCTCATCTGAAGAGGAAACTCGACCTGCTAGAACTTCTAGAGAAACCCAGCCAAAACGAGCAGGCCTACGATCAGGTCTAAGGAAGAAAAGGGCATCCCCTCCTGGGAAAAATAAAGCTAGAAGTATAGAGTATGGATCTGATAGCGCCAAATGCATAATGGACGATGAACTGTTCAACAAGATAGCAGATATGATAGATTCCAAAATCAAATCTATCATTAAGCCCCTGGTCATCAAGATTGACAAATTAAACGCGGAGATAAAAAAAATGGGTGGGATCCAGACTAAGGTTGTGGATGAAGTTGATAAATTAGCAACACTAGTGACAAAAGCAGCTCATGTAACTGAAGAAAATGCTGCGAGCAAAACAACGGAGGGGGGCGGTTTGATGCCACCTATCCACCCGGTTCATGTTCCACCAAGCATCAACAATCACCCTGCAGTAACAGATGCTGGTTTAGCAACATCAAATATCCCGCCAGCATTATGCCAAGAAACAGATCCCCTTCAATTTATAGAAGAAGCCTCCCCGGTGGTACTGGTGTTGGCTAATGTTCCACCTCTGGCGACCGGTCAATTGGAATCTCCAGCATCATTGTCCAGCAAGGCGCTGCATTGGCTAACAGGGAATATGCAGATGGCGCCTGGAGGGAAACAGCAACTAGCGGGTGAAATCAAGGCAGTAAAAAGGGTCACATGGATCGGGAACCGACCAAAAAGATTCACAGGAGACTGTGTTGGGGTGACTTTCTCCCACCCGGCTGTTCTACCCAATGTGTTGATCAACATTCTCCCGCCACAAAGAAGAAGTGGGGCTGTTGTTCCCCTCACTTTAATTTTTTTCTACTGTGAACAACAAAATGTAACATTCCCTAAGACCCCGGGGCCAGTATGGGACACTGTGAGAAACAGACGAGGAATAAAGGCTCCAGCTAATGAATGGGGATTGCCTCTGGGAAATAGATATGAGTCCCTATCGGGGTTAAATGATTGTGATTGACTTGAGAGGGGAAGTAATATTGCATGCTCTATCCCACTTGGCGAATACGAAGTGGGAGATGCCACAGTTCAGCTGAATACCTCGACAAATGATATTTCCACACCTCAGATAAATGCAAAAAAACAAAATACTTTGGAGGTTTCACATGGAACTAATGATCTCTATGACCCACCTGTATCCAAAACTAACAATAGTGTAAATGTAAAAACACTATCTAACTTGGTGGTAATTGAGAATTGTATCAATGAAAGTATTCCATCTCAAGGTTGCAGGGTTAGTCAAATCCCTAGCATGGTAGAATCTAATGCTAATGTTTCTGCTCATTTTACCTTGGTGTCATGGAACGTTGCAGGCCTACAAAAGTAAAATTACATCCTTGGACTGGCTAGCTTTCCTGGACACTAAGGATATAATCCTTCTCCAGGAAACTTGGCAGGTAACCCCAGAACCAAAGCAAGGTTACCTACATTTTTACATCCCGGCTACTCCGAGTTTACGGGGAAGGTCAAAGGGGGGACTGGTGACATGGGTAAAACAGACCAGTGGGTACTCTGTTCTCCAGTTGGTTACAAATAGCCCTGATATTCTCCTAGTCAACTTCCAGCGACTTCATTGTAAAGATCTTTACATCTTTAACATCTATTCAAGGGGCCTTCCAGGCGGTAAACCCACTGAGGCAATTGACCAACTTGATATCCTTTTTAAGCAATATTGTTTGAACGGCAACGTTATCATTGCCGGTGATTTTAATTGTTGTTTTGAACCCTTAGATAATTATGACATAGATCTTACGTTGGAAGAAGACTATACCTGGGAAATCCCTCAGCTGTCTCTATCACCTATTAAAAAGTGGTCAGAGGCCGCATTGCAATTAAAAGTTTTATGTGTGGAGCATGGGCTACGGGCCACTAATGGAAGAACGGGTTCTGACACACAGGGTGCCCCCACTTTCAATAATGGCATATCACATAGTCGCATTGACTATATTCTTACTAATAAGGAGAACTGGTCTAGTGTTGTCGATATGTGGATAGAGCCATGGGCAGAAAGTGATCATGACCCACTAGTCTTGTTATTCAGGTTGTTTGACCTATCAAATAGCGAAGTACCAAGCAGGGATGTGGAATTCCTATAGCCCGACGCCCAGGACATATTGTTTGGGGTCAAGGGCAACAAGTTTTAATGTGTATTTTGTCCCTGGGACAAGTAGGCCCAACCCCTGCAGCACAAACCCTTTGGCTGCCAGTTTGCAGTGCCACATTAAGGGTCAGGGAAGGGCAATGCCTGCAGTTAAGTTAATTTGTGTGTGTATTTTTTAATGCTGTTCAAACTTGTATTTATGGTTCATTAATTTAAACCCTTTATTATTAGGGTGAGCGCTGTAAGTAAATGTAAATTCTGACTGCAATACTGACAGTGGTTCCAGTATAGAAGTGTGCACACATGGTTTCAAAGTTTAGCAATTTGAGGCTATGCATATTGCTGGCAGAATGCTCTCTGATTAGATGCAAATATTTGCAGAAGCTTGGAAGCAAGATTAATGATCCTTTGTGTTCAATATAAAATGTTTCTAAAAAAATGAAAGTAGGGGAACAAAACATTTTTCTAAACTACTGTACGTTTTCAGGTACCATTTCTTTGCAGCATCATTTAGTAAAATGTGCTGATGCATGCTAGTATTTACCAAAAATATTCATTTTGGAAAATCAGTGTAACCAGTTTCAATAAGATTATGGGAAACATAAAAATAAACAAGCATTGCCAAAGCCAGTAGGTCTGAAATTAGTGGTCAGCTTTTTAGTTTTGGCAATGCGTGACTTGTTTTGGCATGGTTTTTGTAAAACCTTATTGATGTGAGATCTGCCGGGCCCTCACCATTATAACAAACATTGTCAAAAGCAAAAATTGTTTTTGGTCGAAAAAAAGCACGCACTGCCACATTAGTTATTGGCGCTGAACAAAACACTTTGTGTGCCGATATGCTCCTTGTGAAAGGTGCAGAATGCGGTCACTCACAGTGAAGCCAGCCGATACAGAGAGAGAGAGACAATTTTAATAAACACAAAAGGTCATGGTTAACGCCAGACTAAATTAGTGGCCCAATTATTAAAGAGTCTCAAAAGTGCACCCTTGTTATGTCCTTGAAATAAGTGCAGCTATATGGCTTTCGTAAATTCACAAGAATTTACAGTAGTAGGGCAAGAAATTGTACACCTAAAAATATTTGAAAACTGAATTTTAGCATGAGCAAATATGCATGTGTAGATTTGCTCATGCGAAAACCTGATTGTTTGCAAGTTAATTTTCCCTCCAACCACTGTTTCCCCAACTCTGGAAGAAGGTTTACACTCGCCATTATCAGGAGTAAATTTCCAACATTTCTCAGTATGGAGAAATATTAGAGAAGAGTTGCTGAACACCCTTAAAACATGCAAGTTAGTAGGTTTGCACAGACCCAAAAGGGCATTCCAACCCTGGAACGATTGCTTACCACCACCTTCAGTCCCAGTATTTAGATCTGCAGAAACGTAGCAACATAAAGGGATTGCTAGTATTCAAACACTACTTTGGTATGAGCCCTGGCATAATCCAAGAGGCTATATAAGAGCTCATATATAAGGAGATTGCTGCCATAATTTGTCACCGAACTGCATGGCACTAAAGGGACTAGTGGATTTTGTTACAGGACAAGTAGATTTATGACGCAACCTGCCCCATGGACAAGTAGATATTTTAATAAATTCCACACCCCTGACCAAGGGATATTGTGCAAATTTCCCTTTCAAATGACCACAGATGTATTAGATGGTCAAACTGTGTAACAAATGAAGAGAGTGTTGCAGCTATGAGGGACTTAACTACCCAGGCTATCGTAGATCTAAGGAGTAACTCCATTGCGGAGGCTCCGGTATCTAACATTAGTAGGATCCATTATGTGTTTTTTAATAAACTGAGACCCTTCTTTGTTAAAAAGGTCACTAAAAGACAGTGTAGGCCAGCAAGGAAGGAGGATCAATGGTATGACAAATCCTGCAGGGCTGCCTACCGGGCCTTGTCAGACGCAGTAAAAACTAAGGATATAGTGAAGATAAAAGATGCCCGAGTCATGTATAAAAAAACACAAATTAGGGCAAAAGGCGAATGGGATGATGGCTACTGGAAGGACCTCCCGAGAGCCAGTAACGAAAGATCTATGTCCTCTTTCTGGGATATTGTTAAGTGGGGAAGGGGGGTAAAAAGAGGAGAACCCATGAACCATGTGTCACCAGATGCCTGGGTTTCCCACTATGTGTCCCAGTTCGCTTCTGAGGACAGTGACGAAGATGGATGCGAAGCATCTTTGGATATAAACCCGAGTGCTAGCTACCTATCTTTCACTAAAGCTGATGTTCTAAAAACCTTGAACAACATCCCAAAAGCGAGGGCCCCAGGTCTGGACTCGGTTCCTGCAGACCTATTTTTGCACGACAAGGACCTCTGGGCTTCCTATATCCAGCTGCTAGCCAATGGCATTGCAAAGGGCTCACCTATTCCTGAGACCTTGAAGGGAGCCGAGATTATCCCAATCTTTAAAAAAGGGGAATGCTCGGATCCAGGAAATTATAGGCCTATCAGCCTTATTGCATGCATCCAAAAGGTAGTGGCGAGGCTTGTACTGCAGCGCATCCATGGCTGGATAGACGAACAAGATATTTTGTCACCTTTACAGGCAGGGTTTCATTGCCATACCAGCACTATAGATCAAGTTCTTAGATTTGTTTTATTATACTGGCGGGTAGTGTTACTTGGGGGGGGTATGCTCTTTGCAGCCTTTGTTGATCTTAAATCAGCATTTGACTTGGTCCCTCGTGCTAAGTTGTGGAAAGCTTTACAAGAACAGGGCATCCCAAACAAAATTCTGTCTATTCTAATTAGATTGCACAAGAATAATTTCGCCCAAGTCCGATGGAATCAGCAGGGTAGCGTAACTGACAAATTTCCCATTGCAAAGGGAGTACGCCAAGGGTGTGTACTAGCCCCAACCCTCTTTTCGCTATACATCAACAGGGTGATCAGGTACTTTGAGCAACAACCGACCAACGCACCTAAGTTGGCCGGAAAACTGATCCCCCTGTTGATGTTTGTGGATGATACTCTGCTAATATCAAAGACTCAACAGGGGCTCCAGAAGGCCATTGGAGTCTTTGAGGTATTTTGTGCAGACCATGGTCTTGTTATAAATACAGCCAAAACAAAATTCATGGTTCTGCACAAACGGAAATATGTCAGAGGGAAGGTGGTTATGGACGGGGTCCAACTAGAACAAACCCAAGTTTTTAATTACTTGGGCATTACCCTGTCTTACAAGTTAGATTGGAAATAGCACTCCAATCAGTTGGTTACGATGCATGCACAATTGGCAGGAGCACTCACCAAGGAATTTTACTCATCACACACCAGGCCTATCACTCCGGTTTTAAAGATTCACAATGCAAAGGTTGGAGCAGCGGTCCTGTATGGGGCAGTACTCTGGGGGCCCAGCAACCTCACCAAGTTGACGGTTGCCCAAAACAAATTTTTTCGTAACATCAGTGGTTTACCAATATCCACTCCCCTGATACCCCTCCATTATGATCTGGGATCTCATAGCTTCGAGGATATGGCAAAATATAGATCAGTCGCCTACTGGAGGAGATTATGGGTAACCCCGGAACTCCTCCAGTATGCCCAGGGCTTCCTCGAGGTTAGAGACTCGGATAAATCCCATAAAATACATTGGATGAGGGAGGTGAAAGCAATTTATATGGCTATGGGGCTATCCCCACAATGGGACGACCCTTTGAGGAATGTCTTCCCACCCAAGAAAGTACTTTGTGACTTGTATTGGAACATGGTTGAGGCTAAGACCTTTGGACGTAGCATTGAATCATCTTTTACCACCGACTTCTTAGAGCTCAAGCATGTACCGGCCCTAGAACCCTATTGGGATTGGATTACCATCCCTGGGGACCGGAAGAAGTATCACCAAATGAGGGTGGGGACACTACCACTAAATATTTTAACTGCAAAATGGCGTGGGAATCAAAGTTCGGTGTGCCCTTTTTGCCCTGATCAAAGGGAAAATATTGGGCACGTATTGTTTGCCTGCCCAGAATATAACGTACCCAGAAGATCGTGGCTTAAACCGGTTTGTGTCCAGTTGGGCCTCAAAACTGCTAGCGAGGCCATAAGAATTTTAAGAACTGATACTTCTCAGCCAGTTGTTATAGCCATGTCTAAATTCCTACACTGGATGTGGATAATCCGGGCCCGTAAAATGAGTTTGCAATAATTCCAGGGCCAGTTGTTATATGCTGCTATCCGATTTTGTAAATTGTATTGAGAATCCGATGTATTTAGCAATGAATGAATTATTTTTTAAATACTGTTTTATCTTTTTATATAATATATTTAAATTTATGTAAATATGAATGAGCTAGTAAGCTCTTTTTTTTTAGATAAAGTCGAAATGATCAATTGTGGATCTTACTATCTGTTGGGCGAGGGATGAACTTGTAAATGTCTTTTATGATTGAAAAATATCGAATAAAGACTATTTTGATTTGAGCTGAAGGTCGTCAGCGTAATTGTATACGGAGACACCCATATTGATCAGTGAAATAATAAGGGGGTAGATATAGAGATTAAAGAGAAGAGGGGAGAGAGAAGAACCTTGGGGAACCCCAGAGGACACCGGAAGGGAAGGGGCGGAGAAGCCAGAGAGACAAACAGCTTGCGCCCGGCCTTTGAGGAAAGAGGCGAGCCAGGAAAGAGCGGTGCCCTGGATGCCCGCTGCCCTGACACGGTCAAGAAGGATGGTGTGGTTGACCGTGTCGAAAGCAGCGGACAGATCGAGAAGCACCAAGGATTGAGGAGAGTTGGAATCCGCCTTGCTCTTCAACTCGTCCAGGACAGAGAAGACCACAGATTCGGTCGAATGAACCGGACGAAAACCCGCTTGATGGGGTGAACAGAACTATCTTCCACACTGTAATCATAAATTTGATAAAGACCTACAATGGAAAAAAAAGAAATGTAATCACTCTAACACATGAAGATGAAGTGAGACCAAACAGACTATGAATTTAATAGAGTATTATTTTCCGCTCTAAAGTTTGACTTGTTTCCACGAGGTAAAATAAAATTCGAACTAAATGTACCCACCACTAGACAATTTTATCAAGATAGTAGAGACAAACCACTAACAATTTAACAATGATGTGTGGCCCTACGAACACCAAAACAAGAACTCAAAATATAGGAGGAAAGTGAGTTCCTTCTCATACCTTGGATTTTGATGATGCCTGCTGGTGGTCCTCCTGCCTTAAAAGCAGGTTAGCACATTTTTCTTGTGCAGTTGGCCTTTTCCCTTGACACTTGTATTGGACGAAAAACAGTTGTGCCAATTTTGGAAATCTATAAAAGGATGTTTGTAACAACCGTAACATATGGTATGGGAATCTGGGGCTGCTGAGCGTTGTTGCGAACCAGGTAGAGGCGAATAGGCTTTGTCTGGTGCCTGCTGTGGGTTCCCCCATCGACTTCACACTACTGCTCACACCTGGAATTATGGGAGGATTATGTTCAAGATTTTATCAACACCGCCCCATTGACTCTTTGGTGCTCAAGATGGGCAAATAGTGAAACTGAACTCAATAAGGTCATTATGAGAGATTTGCTCTCACTCTTGTGATCACAGTCTTAAAATCCTGTGGTTGAAGTACATTAGAGACAGTTTTCTGGCATAGGGCTGTGCACATTTATTTGCAAATCCAGAAGCTATAACAAAAAAAGATAAAGCCTGGGTTCAGAATTGTTTCTTAAAACACAGGGTGGCTTCTAGGGAGGCGGTGGAGGTGTTAAAACCAATTGTGAGAGACTAGTTGTAATTCAGATGGTCGAAGGGACTACACTATATTCATCTTTAGTGACAAGTGTTTATGAACTAACAATATTGACCAGATTTAGAATGGGTTACATACACTGGCTGCTTTGTTTCCCATCAGGGCAATACACTTCTTCAGATATATGTATTTGTCCATGCGACAAGAAATCATCTCAGTCTCTATTGTGCTTTGTCTTTTTTTGTAGATTTTACCTTCCGTATGCTAGAAGATGTTTACTGCCTTTCTTGCGTAGGTTTCAATTCTCTAAATGTAAAGCTGCTTTGTTTTTTTTACAGCAACTTAGGGCCAGATGTAGGTAAAATCAAATTTGTGAATCCTTAATAGCAAATTTTATCGATTCGCTATTAAGGACTCGCAAAATTGAATGTAAGTAGGAATCTCACAAAAATGTGTGAATCCTTAATGTTCCTTAATAGCGAATCACAAATTGAGATTCAGTAATAAGTAATACCTACCCATTCATTCCCATGGGCTAGGAGGCCCATAGGAATGAATGGGAACATATTCACTATTTGCGATTCGGTATTAAAGAATCGCAAATAGAGGGAACTATTTCAAGGTTGCCAGGGTGTCAAAAGGACACCCTGTTGCACCCCGGAATGTGCATGTGTGCACATGTGGTGCACATACATGCCCTAAGGGCATGAATGTGTGCCACATGGCACTTTAAAAAAAGAAAAAAAGTGTTTTTTTTTAAATTAAATCGCTAATTACCACCAACTTGAAGTTGGTAGTAATTAGCGATTCCTTAAGGCTAAAGTGCACTTTCTTTTGTGCTACTTACATTGCATTTAAGGAATCGCAATTTTGCAATTCCTTATTTTGCTAGTAGGTTTCAACTCACCTACATTGCTTGCAGCCAAATAGCGATCGCAAACGCTGAAATTCACAGAATTTCAGCGCTAGCGCTCGCTATTTGTCCACCTACATCAGGCCCTTAATGACTTATGACACTTGTTTTTGGGTCGGATGCTTTTTAAAAGGCATACAGAACTTGCGGTGTATTGGGTTGATAGGCGCTCATATAGTAGCACACATTAATATATCTTCTTACAACAGGCTACTGGTGCATCCAAGAATTTGGGAAGAGAACACCCCATTTCCCTGATTTCAACCACGGTTGAAAGCTAAGCAGAACAATGTTCTTGGAGCACACAGACAAATGTCCAGTCCAAATTATAAAGGACTGTGAGATACTCAGAGCCAGAGTTCTTATCAAAATAATCAGTGGGGCTTCTTGTAATTCAGGTCTTTATTCTCAAAAGAATCCAATCCCTTAAAAGGCATCCTAGCTCAGAGGAAGAGAATGTTATTTTAAATGCTGCTATGCCTCATGAAACTAATATGATGTAAGCTATTTGGCCAAATGTTATTTGATATGTATCCTTCTGTATAGAGGTAGTGATTGCCATATTATTTGTTGCTATGCTGCTATGCTTTGTACTATTTGGCTTGGGTTTCATTGCATGTTGTACTGAGGTATAACAGAATTTTTCATTTTATTATGGTATGTTTTAAATGTCTCATGCCTTTTTATCTGTCCTGCGAGGTTAACAGGTCTCTTAAAAATATATGCTTATCTTCTCCTTAGAGGATTTCAAGAATATTACTGCCTTTAGAAATCTGTCTTCTGAGGTGTGTTTACATAGGATTGAATATAGTGAGAAACAGAGGAAATGGAATCTCACTAAATCTGAATATCAGGCATCGAGAAACACTGGAGCGGCTGGTAGCATTTTAATCAAAAGGGCAGCTAAAGGGAAAAATATAGTACTGTTGGACAAATATATCTATGTCAAATAACTGTATTGCCAAATGCAAAAACGCATAATTTATGAGAGATTGAAGGCTGACCTCAGTAAGCAGTTTATTCTGCAGCCACAAGTAAAATTGAAATTCTAATTTCCCCTTCAACTGAAAACCAAGGACAGGCTCTTGTTATGTCCGCCCAAAAATTCACAAGACTATGAAGGCACCAGAAGATAGACGTATTGTGACGGGAATAGCCTGATTGAAAGTTTATCATATTATGTGGAGAGATGTCTATTACAGTCTGTTAACTTTAGATTCTGTTTTCAAAAATACCAAGTATGTGTTACATAGTTTTCAATATTTTCCTTGGCAAAATGGTATGTGGTTGGTGACTCTTGACATTTTTTTTTTTTAAGAGTTTTATATAGCGCAAACTAGACCCGAAGACATTGGGTATCATCATAGCGCTTTACATAGCACCGGTCTTATTACATGAGGACAGATTAATTTTTGTTACGCACGGGGAGATTAAGGCCCACATGCATCAAGCATTTTTGGAGTCGCAAACGGTGCGATTCCTTAAAATCGGCCGTTTGCGGTTCCAAAAATGCTTTTTGGAATGCATCAAGTATTTTTTGAAATCGCAACATTTTTGCGATCTCTAAAAATGCGATTGCTTTTAAGAAATCGCAAATTTGCGATTTCCTAAAAGCAATGCATGATTACTTTTATAATTGCGAATTTGCAATTAGGGTGTCAAATTTACCGAGTGATTGAACCACTCGGTAAATTTGCAAAAAGTGTTAAAAACGCTGCAAAAGCATTTTTTACACATTCATGTTACGGACACACATGTCCTTAGGACATGTGTGTGTGCAACATGATGCGAAAACAACATTTCATGGGTCCAGGGGGGGGGTCATTTGAACTCCCCTCTCCACCCTTGAAATGCAATCAGGATTTGCGATATTCTAAGTGCGAATTCGCAATTCCCATTCATTCCTATGGGCATTTTAGCCCATAGGAATGAATGGGAATTGCGAATTCGCACTTTGCTAATCGCATAATATTTGAGAATCGGTAAAAATTTCGATTTTTACCGATTCTCAAATATTTTGTGAAAATGTACATGCATCCCATTTTGCATTTCCTAATTTGCGATTCCCTAAAAATCGCAAATTAGGAAGTGCAAAATGAAACAATGATGCATGTGGGCCTAAGTGATTTTCCCAGAATCACAGATGTTGAGCGTCATTGCCTAATCTGGAACCCGGTTCACCAGCTTCGACATCAACTGCTCTAACTGTAAGGCTACATCCTCTCCTTTCATTATATGCGTCTATTAACCAAGAATTGGGTCTCAAGTCAGAAAGGTTTTTGGGGATCAGAAATCAGCTGGTCTTTTTAACAGTGAGTCCTTCCTTCAACTACGTGAAACTTCGATGGACTACAGATTTGCACCAGTGTATGCCAATTAGACAATGGGACTGTGGGAGAAGAAGGTTGTCTGGAGTTTTGACAATGACAAATATATGAGCAACACTGATTCATTGATTCACTTTATTAACAACATTTTGCTAATCTGGGGATATACTTATACAGAACTAGTCGACTTTGTGAATAGTTTAAACATTAATGATCTAAATAGAAAATGTAAACTGTAAATTGAACTGCAGCAAGGAAAATTTAGTTTTCCTCGATAAAAATGTGAGCATAGAAAAAAAATCTGAATACATATATCTCAAGAAACCCATGGCTACGAATGCTGTACCACAAGTTTATGCTTACCATCATACGTCTGAAACAAAGAGCATTACATTTGGCGAATTAATCAGAACAGAAAGGAGCTGTAGCACCATACAATCATTCTATGAGGAGAAAAAAACTGATTTAATCTCATTTCAAAGAAAAAGGCTGTAGCAAGAACCTATTAGGCATTACTCAAAGAAATATTAAAACCTATCAAGATCCCAGTTATTGACTAGCCAAAGGCCTAAACTATGCGATGAAGGCAGAAATATTTAGATATATTTCATTTCACAACACAATAAAAGCCAAACTAAAGGAAGCAGCACCTACCTGCGAGTTGCCGCCACCGCCAGGAGTCTTCCAGAGGCAGCCAGGAAGGCTAGAGACACGCCGCCACCGCCAAGAGTCAAACACCAGCGGACTCCACGCGCCGCCGCTCTGGGACTACAATTCCCGGCAGGCTACGCGGCGGCGCGCGTTGCTGACGACGCGAGGGCACCAGGAGGCGCACTTAAGCGCCGCGGTCACCGGCGGAGCTGGGGAAAGCCAAACTAAAGGAAGCAGCACCTACCTGCGAGTTGCCGCCACCGCCAGGAGTCTTCCAGAGGCAGCCAGGAAGGCTAGAGACACGCCGCCACCGCCAAGAGTCAAACACCAGCGGACTCCACGCGCCGCCGCTCCGGGACTACAATTCCCGGCAGGCTACGCGGCGGCGCGCGTTGCTGACGACGCGAGGGCACCAGGAGGCGCACTTAAGCGCCGCGGTCACCCGCTACGCGGGACGCGAGCGGGACGCCCGGGGCGAAGCCCGGGCAAAGGGCGGGCCCTCTGAGGCCCTCTGAGGTCAACAGTGGTCGGGCGGGCCACCCCACCAACACTTCCGAAGAAGGTTAGTCTCTGAATAGGTTTCCTACAATGGCTGATTGTACCGCTACATGCATTAATGTTGACATCCTTACTCAGGGCGCAGAGTCCCCTGTAACACTGCTAACATCGTTTGAGGCATTGATAGACACTGCATTCAACGAGATTGTTGAGACCGAAAGGAGATTTTCTATGGGTCCATTGAGTATAAATCAACCACATGCCATGAGCAGTCTCAATGGTAATACCCATACCCACATAAATCCTGAAATAATTGTTGTAAAACCCTCACATCCCATTGTTGAAGTACCAATTGTCTTAGACGATGAGGACACTGTCACGTACATAGCACCAGAAGTGACTCTTGGCCATGCCCCAGAAACAACATCTATAGAGGCTGCTAACAAGGTATCTGGTAAAGTTGCAGCCAAGAGAAAGAGGGGCCCTGCTAAAATAACCCACAATAAACGGAAGCAGCCACTAAGGACTGTCAACCAACCAACTCCACAAAGTATGTGGAATAAGGGGAAGAGACAGAAGTTGGTCCAACACATAGCACCTATACAGGATCAACCGCATCTGGGTGACGTGGTCGTTATAAATAACGAGGGGTCAAATTATATATCTATCTCCACCCAGACTGAGTCCCCCCACGGAATTGACAAATCTAGTCATTATGCCAAGTCAGAGGGGAACCTTATTGAGACTATTGCAGACACAATTTTTAAAAATTTGGAAGGTCAAATGATCAAACAATTTAATAATATTTTTAAAAGACTTGATAAATTGGAGAATTTAATTAAAAACGAGGATGCAAAGAGAAAAGGCATAGCGAACTTGGACAAAATGAGAGTAGAACGTCTGCTAAAAGATCTTGAATCCACTACTCGTGTCCCCACCACTGGTGACCATGGTAATATCAGGACAGTGGAACAACAAGCCATTCCTAACCCAACACAGTCTGTTACACCTAAGGTGACTAAAAATAAGGGTATAACTGGCAGTAACCTGCCTGATCGTCAAACCAACACTCCCTTACCCCCATGTAACCCTATACATGGAAATGTTACTTCATCCAAACCTTCTGTCTCCACTAATGATACAAGCGGATTATCTATTAATTCTACTAAAAAGGGTATTACAGCGAAGCAGACCACCCTAGTACAGAAGGGTTCTGTTAACCCCAGCCAGCACGACAAAAAGATCACGCATGAGGACAATAGACCTATTAAACATCAAGGCCCGGCCCTACATCTTCCACCTGAGGCTTGTCCTTATGTCCTAGTTCTGGCTGGTATCCCACCGCTTAAGGAAGGTCAAGGAGAATCATGGGTTCAACTTCACAATAAGTGTATAGACTGGTTATCGAAGCACAAGGGAGTGGGTTATGATATTTCAAAAGAAATCATAACCACACGGCGAGTAACCTGGGTCGGTCCCCTTTACAAAAATATCAATGGGGACTGTATTGTAATTAATTTTAGAAACCCGGGCACTGCAAAATTCCTGTTGAACTACAATCCTGGTCGACACGGCCCATCTACTGTGGTGACCCCACTACCATTAAAATATTTTTACCGTCCTCCCCACAAGATGATGCAACCCCCTCCAGTTTTTCCATTACAGAATAGGTTTGGAATCTTCCAGGACCTGGACACATTGGACTGACTGTCCACTGAAAGCACCAAACTACTTCCCGTGTGCTTTGAGGCAGTTCAGTTAAAGGAACCATCTCCAGAGGCGGCCCGTTAACACTGGAGATTTCTCCATCTAGCCCATTATGCGTCCAACAGGGACATGTTACACCTAAATCCGCCTCAAGTACTAACCAGGGTCCCTGTCTGAGGAATAATAAAAGTAATAACCTAACCATCCTCAGTTGGAACATTGCGGGCCTGAAGTCCAAGTTGGGAATTCTTTCATGGAGGGACTGTGTCAATTGTTATGACATATTGATGTTTCAAGAAACTTGGTGTGTTGAGGATCTATTGTTTGAGGGGTATAGTTGCCACAACAGGACTGTCCCGGTCCCTTTGGTTGGTCGTCCTAGTGGTGGATTGGCCATTTGGATAAAAATTTGTGCTGGAACTAAAATTGACGAACTACAAACAAATTGTCCTAGTTTCATGGCACTCTCGTATACCCAGAGGATAAAACTGTGTTTAATCAATTTCTATAACAATGATTTTTTGTCCCAACCTAACCGAAATTTTATTCTCTTATTTGATTTTATTAATGAAATTATGGATGGACAGGTACACGGGAAATTTGATGGCATTTGCTTAGGGGGGATTTTAATGCACATGTACATCCAAGAAATCCCCCATGCAAAAGAGGTATAGAACTGTTAGATCTTCTAGCTACTAGTGAACTTGTTAATTGCATGGAACATGTAGGTATGGAAGACCATGCATCCCCATTCCCTACTTTTATTGGACATGGGGGTGGTACAACAATTGATTATGTTTTCGTTTCACATGCTATTGCAAATGCATTAATAAGGGCAGAAGTAGTGTGTGAAATCCACAGTGATCATTACCCAATTGCCATCCATTTATCACTGCCGAAGGGTAAGTGTCCAAGACGTGAAATAGGCGCAATGGGTCTGGAGGTTTCGACAGATAAGTTGAGGGTAATCTGGAAGGGAGTAGACAATAAGGGAATCCTGGCAGGAGTATGTAAAAAATACCCAACTTTGATCAAAGATTGTCTTAGCACAGAGGACCATGGGATCAACGTGGTTAAAGCGTTCTCTGAACTCTGCACCACAATTAAAGGCGAAATTTCCAGACCAGCCTCTAGTAAGGCTGAGGAAACGCCCAGATGGTTTGATGCCCCATGCTCAAAAGCAAACAGGATGCTTAGAGCTGCCTTAAAAGCTGAACCGAGGGATAAGGTTGCTCAGAGCAGAGTACAAGCGTGCTTTACGCACCAGATCAAATGATTTACTGAAAACCCACTGGGATTCCCTGGCACGATCTGCTGACCTAAAAGATACCACTGGGTTCTGGAAGGAGGTAAAGGAAATAAGATCTATCGGTTCTATTTTGACCGAAATCAATTGTAATATCACTGGTCCTACCTGGGTTGCTCATTTTGGTAAAATCTATGCAACACCAGATAATCCTGCTTTGCTGTTACCCCCTCCACACCCAATGTCTATTTCCACATCCGAGGTATTTGATGCCATTTTAGAAAGCGCCGGGAATAAAGCGCCCGGATCCGATGGGCTCTCTATAGACCAATTAAAATGCGAGCCAGATTTTTGGGCCCCATTGCTATGCAATGTTTTTAATAATTTAACTGAATGGGAGATCCCGGAAACATGGTCACGTAGTATTATTGTTCCTATTTTTAAAAAGGGCGACAGGCTGGATCCTGGGTGTTACCGCCCAATTTCTTTAATAGATAATACTTTAAAAGTTTTGGGACGGATCTTATTTAAAAGGATAAGAACATGGACTGATGAGAATAACATCCTACATCCGAGCCAGTTCGGGTTCCGTAGTAGCGTCGGAACGGTGGAGCAATGCCTGAATCTGAACCTGATCATGGCAAAATATAATATTGCAAAGAAATCACCTTTATACTTTGGTTTTATGGATCTGAGCTCGGCTTTTGATTTTGTTAACCGTTCCCGGCTTTGGTCTACCCTTCTTGAATATGGTTAGATGACCATCTGGTACATTTTTTAGCTTTTTTACATCGTGATCTTAAAGCTTGTGTACGTGTGAATCAAATGGGTGAAGTTTCTGATGATATTAGTATTGGCAGGGGGGTCAGACAAGGGTGTGTGCTGGCCCCTCTCCTGTTTATTTTGTATATCAATAAGCTAAGCAGCACTTTGAGCACCCTAACTAGTGATGTGCCCTACATTAATGGAGTCCCTATACCCACCCTTCTTTATGCGGATGATGCGGTCCTGATGGGCCGCACTCCAAAGGCACTCCGTATTTTAATTTCAGGTTTTGTCCTTTTTATGGCCGATTTAGGCCTAACAACTAATTTTAAAAAATCATTAATCATGAGCTGTGGTCCAAAAAATCACAAAATCCCCCAGATCATTTCAGGGTCAAATGTTTTAAAAAGCACCAGCACTTTTCCCTATCTAGGACTGCTATTTTCAAATAGTGGTACGTGGCATGCACATGTTTCTTACGCCAGGAACAAGTTGGGCAAGGCTATTAACTGTGTAACCTCCTTGAGACAACCCAACCAAGCTGATGTAATAACTCCCCTGGTTAAGATATACCAAACCCAATGTATGCCAACCGGCACTTACGGCGCTGAGGTTTGGGGTTATACCAACTGCTCCCCTATTCAAATAGAAGAGAATAGATTTTGCCGTAAGGTATTGGGGGGGGTTATCTGTTCTCCAAACTATGTATGCCATAACGAACTAAATACCCCTTACATAGAGGACTTTGTGAGATCCAGACCAGCACTATTCTGGATAAAGATTTGGAACAACACGGCTGCTACATTGACCCGTGAAATTATTTTGGATTGTCTAAAGTGTGACAGGGGACACCATATACCATGGCTGAAAGCAGTAAAAGAGTGCCTTGCAAGTGTGGGTTTGGCTTCTCTGTTCACATCACCAAACCTAATAAACCGCTCCCATAAGACCATCATTTTAAGGGCATTGTATGACCTATATAGAGAAGAGCGTGATAGAAAGAACCTGACTAAATGCACGGTTGTAAAATATTTGGCCTATTCTGAACCACATGTCAAAAAACCTGGCCCACCGTACAGATATTTGCGTTTGCATCTTGGTAGATGGGTAAGGGGTTTACTGTTTCGTCTCCGAGATGGGAGCATAGTTAACCTATTGAACTTCCCGATGGGATACAATAAACATCTCGAAACCTTAAATTGCCCCTGTAACCCTGACATGAAGCAAAGTCTTATGCATTTCTTGTTCTTTTGTGGTTTTTATAAAAAAATTCACTGCACATTATCTTATGCCCTATTGTAAGAAAAACAGATTAACTAACTTTAAAATGGCACTTCGGTCCTTTCTGGTATTGGGATCAGATGAAGTCATTTTTAGGATGAGTTGTTTTCTCAAAGCTGCCGTCAGATCGAGAATCACCCTTAACATTGATGTATAAACTATTGCACACTGCACTTTCTATTTTGCACTCTTTTTTGATAAAAAAAAAATTTTTTAATCTACCTTGTATATGAAAAATTACGTGTAAATAGATAAAAGTATAATAATATGACGTCCATTCCCCTTTTTAATAATGGTTTGATAATGGTTTTAATATCGTGTTTTAATAGTGCTTTTAAATAGCGTTTTTAAATAATACTGTAAGATATTCTCTTCTTTTATAAAAACCTAAAAATTCACCACTATGAAGGGACATATGCTGTATAGTTGGGATATTGTAAATGGATTTTTGATTTTGCTCGTTTGTTCTCGGACTATTCTCCAATTGTAACTATTGAATTGATTGAATGTTTTTAAAAATGTCTTGTGTTTTTTGTTTGTACTTTTATGGATGTTTATTATTCCGAATAAAGATCTTTTGACTTGACTTGAATAAAACATCCAACATAACAAAATAAGGCAGTCAAACAAGGTACTCTCATATCTAAGAAGCAGAGACCCGGGTTTGAATTGATTAGGATTTCCAATAATAACGTTCTCCAAATTTCCCAGTACTAGCAGCCTATTAAACTTTAGTGCCAATAAGTGGCTTCCAGCTCTTCTGTTGGGATTATTTAGCTGTGCCCTCTGTAAAGTCTGTAATGTTGTCTCAAACAGAGTGTTGCAATTTGATTGAAAGGGAAGTGTGAAAAAAAACAGTAGAGTCTGCTGAAAAGAAAGCTCAAAATACAGAGTTTAGTAAATTGCCTAACTTTCTACACTGTATATGTCATCTGTTGTGATTGTCCTAAAATTTCTGCTGGTAATCTGCCTAAAAGCTAATACTGGGGCTTTTATATATTAATGTTCTATGAGAAAATCCTATATGAGGTATACAACAGCTACACTCTCTGTTGAGCGCCATAAAGGCTGACTGAACAATTTTGCTGTTGACAAGCTGTCCAGGGATGTGAGAGGAAGAGAGACCACCAAGAGACTCTGACCAAATAAAAGACTAAATGGATTTTGCACTTGTCAAATACTGCTCTCTCAGGAATGAATGCACAGAATGAACTGCATGTCTTCTTTGAAATGTAGTACAGTTTTCGTGAGTCTTTTCTACATGCTTCTATATTTCAGTCTATCTGCACGAGAATGTGGAGCGAAATGACCTCAAACATCAATTTCGAAATGCGATTTCTTTATTGATCTGGTTATGGAATTACAAATAATAAGAAAGTAGATTACATAAACCCAGCTAGTGGTATTAGAAAGTAAAGAATGTTGTTTATGTGTCACGATGTTATGTTTTAAAATAGTGAAGAAAAGTGGCTTGCCTGGATATGTGATATAATTTGGTCAATTGTCGAAGCTGGAATTTGACCAAGTAAAGATGGGCTCTTTATTTTTGAGATATCAAGTGCTTCCCCTTACTGAACAAAAATAGATTTCTAAAGCTGCAAAATCTCAATGGCAGCAAAGTAATAGATTAGCAAAAACGAAAAGGTCTCAGAAACCCTACAAAGATTTCTCTCTGATTGCAGGTCTTCGTGAGACACATCATGCGCAGTGAAGGTCACTGCAGATAGACTTTTATATACAGTTTCTGCTTCTCAACTCAAGCAGAAGAACATTGCTTGTATGTTTAAAAAAAAGGTCATCTGTGTTGTGTTGGCGCTGCAAAGGGGCACAGCCTGTATTTATTTATTTATTTATTTATTTATTTTGATTTATATAGCGCTATATAACCCCGGGGTCTCTAAGCGCTTGTCCAGTAAGCACCACAGGAACCAAAAGAAACACTACAGGAAATTTATATCCCTCCCCAGGCTTTCTGGAAAAGAACAGTCTTCAGCCTCTTCCGAAAGGTCAGCAAATTGGGTTCTTTGCGCAAGTCCACCGGTAGACTGTTCCAGGCCTCTGGGAGGGTGTTAGAAATGGCACGACCGCCCACTGTCGCCAATCTAAAACGGGGTTGCCTGAGCAGGGTTGCTTCAGCAGATCTTAACACCCTGGCAGGTGTATATGGGGTCAGGCGGGTCTTAATGTAGCTTGGTGCCTTACCGTAAAGGGATTTATGTGCAATGCATAACCCTTTAAAGAGTACCCTCTGCCTTATTGGGAGCCAATGTAGCTCACGCATAAGTGGGGACACATGCGTGCTCCTGGGTTTCTTGTGAATGAGCCTGGCGGCATCGTTCATCACCATCTGAAGTTTGTCCAGGAGTTTTTGGGGTAAGCCCAAATAGAGCGAGTTACCGTAATCCAGTCTTGCAAGGATCATAGCAGAAACCGCCCTTCGCAGGGTAGAATGGGACAATAGTGGCGCGATCTTCCTAAGTTGACGCAGCATGCCAACACAGGTTCCTACCACCGTGGTAACCTGTTTCCGCATGGAAAGCTTGTCATCCACATAAATGCCAAGACTTTTTACAGCCACTGCCGGCTCCGGGGGCGGTCCAAGTTCCCTCGGCCAGAATCCATCATGCCATGGATTGCCAGCGATGGTAACAGGTAGAACTTCCGTCTTGTCCGGATTAATTTTTAAGGAATTCAGCGACATCCAGTTAGCTGTCTGCTTCAAGATGGTTTGCAGATTCCCTGGTGCCCCAGGTACATCATCCATTTGGATAATGATTTGGGTGTCATCAGCGTAGTTATATACCTGACAATCCATTTGATTCAGGAGTCCAATCAATGGTTGGAGGTATATATTGAATAGCAGGGGCGACAGAGCCGACCCCTGTGGCACTCCACAAGAGATTGGTGATGCAGTGGAGAGCAGTTCTCCCAACTGAACTCTTTGTGTCCTCCCTTGTAAGAAAGAAGCAAACCAGGCGTGGGCTGAGCCCCGGATGCCGAAGTCTCTCATCCGCGTCAGCAGTTGTTTGTGGCTGACGGTGTCAAACGCCGCGGAGAGGTCTAACAGCACCAGGGCGCCGGGTATCCTCTTGTCTGCCCTATTTCGGAGCTCATCTATGATGGACAGCATGACCAGTTCCGTGCTGTGGTTTGCACGGAACCCTGATTGGTTTGGTTCCAGCAGGCCGTTCCCTTCTAGATGGTCAGAGAGGGCGGCCAAAACATGCTGTTCCAACACCTTGGCCAGGAAAGGGATCTGGGAAATAGGCCTAAAGTTTTTTAGGCATTTCACATCTGCCCCAGGCTTTTTCAGCAGAGGGATCAACCTTGCTTCCTTAAAGGCAGTGGGAACCTTTCCTGATGCTAGAGAGGAATTCAAAAGATTCAACACCTCCTCTTCTATTCCTGGCATAGCCAGTTTGAAAACATCAGGGGGACAAGGGTCTGCCTGGGAACCCGACTTCACTCTCCCAGTGAGCCGGGGCAGGTCCTCTTTCGTAATGGGAGGAAGAAGCTCCAGAGGTCTAACCACCAGCTTTTTGGCCGACGTGGTCAGTGGGGGGCAAGCATGTATGGGAGTGCAGGCAATTTCCGAATTAAGATCTGCAATTTTGCTGGTGAAGAAATTCTGAAATCTCTGGCAGTCCTCTAGAGTGAACTCCGGCCTTTGTTCTTTCACTTTTTTAAGTTCATTTAAGACTCGAAAGACTTCTTTTTGAAGATTTGTCGCTGTGATGATCCTTTCCTCATAGAATTCTGCCTTCCTAGCTGTTATTGCCCGCTTATAATTCGCTAATTCAAGCAAATAGACGCTTCTCGCCTTCGTATCATAGGCTTTGCGCCAAGCTCTCTCCATCTTGCGCACGACCCTCTTTTTCTCCCTTAGGGAGTCGTTGTACCAAGGGGACCTCCGGCCTCTATTCACTAGATTGACCCTGCGTGCTGGCGCCACATGGTCGACCGCACTACGAAGCCTCTCCTCTAGGTTACTACAGAGGGCATCAGGATTATCAGCTAAACGGGTCTGAGGATAATTCGCTGAAAGATGTGCCACCATCTTTCCTCCATTGATATTTTTCCATTTCCTCACCAGCCTCTGACCTACTGCCGGTTTTGATTTAAGCAGGTTCATCAGGAGATCTCCCTTCAGTAAGTAATGGTCCGACCAGACACACGGTTGTGAGGTTGTCGATCCCTGTACCGGCATTGACGACCAGACTAGGTCGAGCGTGTGGCCTTTCACATGTGTCGGTCCCTTTACCTGCTGAATTAAACCTAGCGAGGATAATGCCTCGTCAATATGGCCAGCCTGCCCTTCTCTTGGGGTGAGTTCCCAGTGATAATTAAAGTCTCCCAAAATGACCAAATTATCGAACCTCGAGCGCATGTCCTGCACCAGTTTCAGAAATAGATCCGGGAACTCCGGCAAGGCCCAGGGAGGACGGTAAACTACCAGGACAGTTAAACAATCTGTCCCCAGCCTAAGTTTAACACCTAGAACCTCCGCCCCGCCTATATCCTCGGCCAAGATTGTTTCTCCACGCATACGGTCAGTGAAGAAAAGTGCCACCCCTCCCCCTCTTTTCTCTCCCGCTCTGTTGCGATGTAAGACCGAGAAGCTTGCCGGTAGGGCCGCCACCAGATCCGGTAGCGAGGAATCCTCCAACCATGTCTCCGTGATACCCAGCACGTCGAATTCCCCATCCTCCAGCAGTGTAAATACCTCTCCACAATGTTTCTGGAGAGAGCGTGTGTTTAGCAGTCCGAAATGCACCACCCCAGCTTTATGAGAGAGAACCCTGTCACGATGTTTATCATGTGCCTTCCATAATCCTGACTGTCGGAGCGTCGCCTCGCTTCCCTCCTCAAGTGGTGAGCATCGCAAGTTAATTTTCAGAAGCTCACCTCTGCCATATATGATACGCGGACCAGGGGTTCTGGCCCTGGGTCCCGTCTGGTCCTGGATGGGCATAGATGGGCTTGCCTCTGGCGAGCCTCCGGCGTGCCCAAGGCGCGCCCGCTGCGCGCATACGCTGCGCGTAAGCATAATGGCAGGTTTAAATGGGCTCCTGTGTGCCTAACACGTCACCCAACAACTAGCCTGCTACCCAAGATGTCTGCCGCAAACCGGCACTACCTCGTCCAAGATGTCCCCCACGCAGGAAGAAGCAGCTAAAGGCCCGCTAAAGCAGCGGTGAGTGTTTTCCAGATTTTAGGTGCTAGCAATGTCCTAAGAGTCCCCGTTACCCTCTCAGACAGCGCTGCGATTTAATTTAAAAATAAAGCGGCAAAAAGCCACGAGCAGTAAAATGGGCAAAATAATAATTAATTAATAGGCGCGACCCAGTAGCGCCGATCACGCAAACAAATAAGTTTAAAATTCAGCAAGTATCCTTCTGGACTGCAGCGCTTACCTTTCAGGACCTGTAGGACCTGGCCCATCTCTACTTAAGCTCACTAGTCCCCAGGAGGCCATGACTGAGCGACAACCAAAGCAAGACACTTAGCTGGAGCCATGCTCGAGACTTCTTTGTTCGCCCACTCCACTAATTCACATTCACAGCCGATACCCAATTCTGATAGCAGAATCAGCCATTTTAGAAGCATGTCTTACTGTCAAATCCATCACAGAAGTATAGAGTGGCCCAATATTCTCTATCAGATCTCTCCTCGAGATGTATCGCATGAGTCTGGAACATGCATACGTTCTCCCCATATCTCTGCCTATGCCATAATGCGGATTACCTCAAGAAAGAATTGTAGAACATGGGCGTGATTTCCTAATGGAGAGTCCACGGGTCTGCAAGGGAAGTGAAACCTCCTATTGGGCTTTTTTGGGTGGGTGGCTTGCTCCAAAGAACAGTGGGGAGGATTTGGGTGGTCTAGTGCACTGGTTTAGTGCAGAATTAAGGTCCTGATTTAGAGCACAGTGGAGGGATTTCTCCGTCACAGACGTGATGGCTATCCCATTCGCCGCATTACGAGTGCATTATATTCAATGGCAATGTAATATGGCAGACGGGATAGCCGTCACATTTGTGAGGGAGTGACCCGTCAGCTGAACTCTAAATCAGGCCCTAAGTCCAGGGCTACGGTGCAAGACAACCTCTTTTGGTCAGATGTCCTAGCGCACTTGGAATTTGTGGCGAGGTCGGCCGGGTTAGCTGGGTAGAGGAAAGGAATTAAGGACAGACAGTGCCAAGAAAAGTTAGGGAAATCTTGGGGATTTTGCAGAAGGAGGTCAGGAGAGCCCTGATAAAGCCTGGGTTTAGGGACTAGGCATTCATCGGGCTTAGTATGGGCTCATTTTCCTTGCCTGATGAGAGTCCATGGAGCTTTACTTTGCTACTGTGTTTGGTTTAGTTTAATACTGTCGGACTCTGACATGCAAATGGGGTGGTAGATAGGGGGCTATATCTGTAAACTGATACCACATATTAGACAAGAGCCATTAGTTCTTATGGTGAATAGTTTGTTAGTAAGGTAACAGACATCCCACCCAGTTTGGGGTGGTGAGGTTTTCACAGGCACAACTGCCTGCAGATGGTGCATGTTGGTCATTTAATAATTAGCCTACATCAAAGCATTTTGCAAGTTTAGAAATGTATGTACGCCATGTGGGGAAAAGCACCCTGTACTTCAATGTTTCAGGCAGATTGTTCTTGGTATATGTAAGAAATTGGATGGTTATTGTGGGGGGTTGCCTACCCACCTCAAGGAATAAACTCAACCATTGTCAAGGTGAACCCTCAAAGAACACAAATTAACCTGGTTACATTACGGCAGTCAGGTGCACAGGTGAGGTCTTAGCCCATGTTAGTGTTGCCACTGTAGTGGATGTCACAATAGGAGCTGCAGTCCACTTGTCGAACTTAACCTCCAGACGCTGGGTACACTTTGTATACCATATACTAGGGGTTTATAGGCAAGGTAACTATACCAATTAGGAATAGGTAAATTCAACTATGTTTAAAGGAGGGTCACAGGCACTTTACTACTGGTTAGCAAAGGTAAAGTGCGCAGTGTCCTAAAGCCCCCCTAAAAAATAGGTTCCAGCTAAGGTGAAAAATCTGGAGTGACCATGCAGAAAAGGCAGATTTGCTTCATGGCCAACAGAGTAGAGGTAAGGGACAGCAGCAGTTGAGGGGAAGGGCAACTACTCCATCTGATATGCAAGTGACATATAAGTGTATGTTTGTGTTTCCAGACAGAGAAGTGGCAAAATCGTTGGCATGAGGCTTTAAAGAGAATTTACATTTTGGGGTCCCAAGGTCAAGGGAGACAAGTTGGGCAGAAAATTCAAAGTTGATGTGACTCACTCAAAGGTAGGTTAGAGAAGATTCTTGAATGACGTGGGGAAAGGGAGAGTGGCAGGCCCATTTTATTTCTGACCTTTGCCTAATTTGATTGTGTGACACTAGAGGGTGGTTTTAAAAAAAGAGACATGGCAGGAAGAGAATTCTGTTTCCCAGAAGATGCCACAGTTCTAGTGTAGATGCTGCAAGCGGTTGGTAAGAGAGTATAGCGTGGAGTGGAGTTAGGAAATGTGCTGTAAAGTCGGTCTTTTCTATGCTATTGGTTAACCCCAGTAATTATTGTTTATCTGGCATCCAGTTTGATGGGGCCATATTTGAGGGCAATGTTTTACTCATGAGGAATTCTGTATCATAATCCATGTTTGATTTGTTTAACTGCTTCAGCGCGGCGCGAATTTTCGCGCTGTGCTGAAGATTCGAAAACGGGCGTGGTCGTGACGGAACAGTTCCGTCACCAGAACACCCCAACCGACGCTCGTGACGGAAGCGCTCCGTCACGAGCGTCGAAGGGGTTAATATTTTTTTGTGTTGATTTTTTTACAGCATGAACAGGTTCATAAAAGACAACCCATGTTATGGATTACTTTTCTGTGCAGGGCGAACTGGCCCTGGAGAGCATCAGGTAAACTTGCTGCATTTTCAATACATTATATTGCGATTGAGGGTGCCACTGGCACCAGAATAAAGCTAAGCACCATGTCAAATTCTATTTTCCTGGATAGTTAAATTAGTCATAGCGAAGAATGGAAGCTAGATTACTAACGGAAAAAGGGAATGTATTGTTACAGTTGCTGGAGGAGACATTCAGGCAAGCAAGCTGGCATGGAGGTTGGTCTGGAAATTGTTAGGATGCTTGCATGTGTTACTGAGAGCTGATTTAAAAGTTTGAACATTCTTCCTGGCACATTTTAATGGTAGGACAATGTTTTCATTGTATGAGAAAATATTTTGGCAAAGGCAAGTATATTTTGCTTCAGCAGGTGCTGAGGGATTTGTTCACTTCTGTGACAGAATATGTTATGCTGAGGAATGGCTAGATAACTGCATGAGGCAAGGTGCAAGCTTTTCCTTCCTGGAATTTTTCCCATTGGTGCTTGTGATGACACAGTGTGGTAGGAATATAGTGCCCTGCAGACATGTTTTTAATCGTGTTAAAGAAGCTGCAGTGGCACTAGTTAATGGCGTAAAATGAACAATTTCCCTGACTGTAAGGGTTTTCGAGCTAGGATGTTGAACTTTAATTTACTGTTTAGAGTCAGACATGTGCCAGGTGTAGAAAACAGCACTACAGATTCTTTGTCTCGTTCCCATTGGCAGAGGCTCTAAGGGCAGGTCCCAAGAGAGAAAGCAGAGGAGTCCGAGGGGCTTGAATAGCTTTGGCTTCGTGGGACTAAGGGCCAGATGTACTTAGCACAGGTCGTTAAAAATTAGTCACAATTTGCGACCAGTATTTTTATTACCAGCGTGGTATTTTGCGAATCGCCCTGTATATTAATAGGTATGTTCACAAAATTCCAAATGGTAGTGGGTTGTAATTTAACCTGCCTCGTGAATATTAATTAGTGGGTTGCAAATTGTGACTCACAAGTATTGGCAGCCATCACAGGGATGGTGGACTGCTGGGGTCAGCTGACACCCATGTCTGTGATTGCTATTAAATAAAGCAATATATTTTTTTTAGTGCAACAAGGTTTCCTTAAAGGAAAACATAGTGAGTTCTTTTTAATAATGAAACAATTAAGTAATAATTTTTACGAATAGGCAGTGGTCCATTGAACCAATGCCTGTTAAATAATGTTTTTGTTAACATTCACAATGGTTCTCATAGGAACCCCTTCCTGTTTGCGAATGAGTTACTATTCAATTTGAGTAGACTGTAAAATATTAATCTTTTGTGACCAGATTTCAGTTGAAAAACAATAATACATCTCACTCAAAATCTGTATATAGAAGGTGGCACCCTAAACACGCCCTTTCTAAATACCGGTTTAGTATTAAGGTACAAACCCAAATTGAAGCATGTTACCAAAACGCAATTTGGATTTGATACTTACAAAAAGACCTTTCTGTGGTTCCGAGCAGCCCAGTTTACGAACTGGACCTTTTGCAAATGCAAAATGCCTTCGAATATTGGGCCTTAAGAGCACTGCAGTTGGTTGCCATTTTGTTGGCTGTTTTTACTACTATTATTATAGGCAGGCCTGGTTAAACTTCCAGCTAGTGGACCAAAGAAGAGAAATATTTTGTCTGGGACCATTCTGTTGATGCGTAGGGATTTGGTGGCTTTCATTATGTTTTTGGTAGGTGGAACCTACCAGCAATATCCATAGCTGGCAAGCAGGTTGCAGTTAGTTATTATGGTAAACATCTCTGGAGTTATAGCACAGTGGTGAAGAAGGGCACAAGTCTGTATGTGGCCAGTTGAGTGAAAGAAAGGAGAGGATGAGCAGTAGAGTAAAATTGATTTTCAAAAATCAAAGCTGACTAGTAAGTCAGAGAAATGATGGAAACTTTGTTTTTAGAAAATCAAAACTGACTACTAGGGCAGGGAAAGGTGGTGACGAACAGATGGGGGATGTTCTAATGTGTCAGGTTATAGCTTGGAATACTTTTATGATTGTAAGGTAGAGTGTATGTTAAATATTTTAAAAGCACATAGATGGCACTGACTGGAGAGCTTACCAGGTTTTGAGGGTATTCAAGAAAGACTTTTGTCCACTGAGTTTGCTGATGTAGCATTGTGGAATGTGTGTGGCACCTGAGACAGACAGACTGAGTTTCATTAGGGAGCAAATTATGGGTATAAGGAATTGGGGACAAAGTTGCTCTAGCAAATACATCAGCCCAGAAGGTCTGTTATAGCTAAGCACTCTTATAATGTGGTATTTTTTTCATTTGTTACTAATCATTTTCAGGTTGTGTTCTGGTTCCTGCCATAAGAAGAACCAGTGTAGGGATAGTAGGACACTCTTTCATTTTGTTAGCAGCCAAACAAGTGTGTGCCCAGCCTTTTGCAAGACAGCTGAGGCAGGACAGCAAAAGGATTACAGTTCAGTTTTGGGGTAAATGAAGGATGTGCCAGGGCAGCTTCTGCCTACTCTGGCCAAATAAATTGAAACCCAAGTGCTTTCCTGATTTGCTTGTTTTACGTTAAGAAAAATTATCTGGTGTAATTATCTGGCCTGAGTTTTTTGAAAGGCATGAGGCCTGCCTTGCCGGGGATCAATGTTTTTTAGGCAGGCACCTACATACCTCTTTGCTGCTTTCATACAGAGAAGGGTGTGGCCAGGAAGCCATGTGCAATTGAAGAGGGCAGGAGAATTGTAAAGATGGAAATGATTGAGTATTGTGCTGAAGAATGGTATATTATGGTATGTTATTTATTAAGTCAAAGGCGCTCGTATATATGAGTTTATTGGTGGTGTTGCAGAAGTATAAAGGAATATTAAAAGAGACACTGATTAAAATGACTTAGTAAGAGGAAAAGTCTCCAAGGGCCTGTGAAGAAAAGTGGGAGAAGAGATAGACTGTAAAAAAGACTGGGAATTTGTTCCACTCTCTGGCTGCTGTGACTGAGACTGCTCTGTTCTTATACTTTACAGTTCATGATTTCAGAATTCTCAACACATACTGGCTGGTAGGATGAAAGATTTGTTGGCAAAGGTGGACAAGAAATTTAGCTGACAACAAAAATTGGCTTTTGTAGTTTGGTTTGCCCTGTTCCCATCATGCACTGGGACAGGAACAGACTAATTTGCATACAGCCAGGTTCTGAAACTGGGATGGTGCAGTGAGCTAAAAAACGGTGTTGGATCTAGCCCTGATCTCTTGACTGGGTGAGAGCTTTCTGCTTAATTCAGAGACTCTGTCCCTCACCACCCCTTGTTGTAAACAAAAAGTGGGGCATTGCTATGGATAATAGGATGAACTATCGCCAGGGTTTTGAAGAATACATGTTTCTTGATATGCATACAGTGATGATGTGTAAGAGCGAGAGTACCTGTAATGAGATGGCCGGCTGCTTTTAATCATGTTGTAGCCTTCAAATGAGTTTGTTAGGAAGACCCAGGTAACACAAATTGCAGTAATCTGAACTGGATTGCACTAAGGCCAGGGAGACAGGAATATGATGCTCTGGACAGAAGTAAGGCAAGACATTCTTTAAATGTTAAAGGTGCCAGAAGCAGGTGCTGTCTACTTTAAAGATTGTGTGTTCGACCAATATGTCACTATGGATGTAGATATACAATAGATATACAATAAGCATACAATTTTGCTCGAGCTGGCGGCGCTAGAGGGCGTACAGCAAGATATTTGTGTTGTAGCGCAGCTCCGCAGGACGGAGACCAAAACCTTTAAAAATCCTGCTGTTCCCGCTCGACTAACCGCACAAAAACTACGAGGCTCGTCTGGTAACTGCCCCTGGATGTTGCAGATCTGCATATAACACCGCGGGCTGCCCAGAGCAAAGAGAAAAATGAAGATTAATGACGCAGGCCCGTTTTCCTAAAATGGTGGCGCCGACTATCTAGTGCTCAGGCGTAGGAAGTGCGGGCGGCTGACACTGCTCACATCAGAGCCGGGCGGAGTGGTATCGTGCCAACATGCGGGGCTCGATTCAAGTCGGCAGCTATCGTTGTGTGCAAGCAAGCGCGAACAGCCCCGGAGAGTGACTTCGGCATTAGATCTCAGCAGACGTGCCTCCGTGCTGGAAAAGCTCTGTGTGCGGGAGCGGCTGGAGTGCTGTGGTGAGTGATCCTGCACAGGTTCCGCCGCTGCTGGTCACATCACAAGCTAAGCACCTGGGCGTGGTGCAGATCGTCGGTGAGGCAGTGGAGCGCAGAGCGGGCTGGTTGATTGATCCAAAATTACAAAAAGAAAAGCGGTGTGAACCTCCTGGCGGATTGAAGAAGACCAGGCCTGGCAGTCGCAGAGAGCGGTTTATAAATCAGCCTTAGTGCCTACCATCTGACACCTTGTGAATAGAGCGCCTAACTGAATTGCGATAGGGCTGCAGCCCAATAAGTAGTCAAGGAACACTGTCGCTCACTGCTCAGGGGATTTTGGATCGGGGGACTGAATCAGCCCCAGGTGGGACCACCACAGACATTACACGCCTCCCCCGGCTCCCGCCCCGTCGCAATAGGGTCCAAAGTTGTTTGGAAGGCCTACACAACTGAATGGTATATTGGTGCCACACAGCATGGAAACGTGAAGTCCCCTGGTACACTGGATATACTGGGTGCTGACACTGTGCGGCGCAAGCGACCGCTTTACGACCGTGCTCTAGGCCGTTGGTACAGATTGTACTTGCAGAGGGAAGCTGGCCTGGTGCGCGTGGCGCAACTTCTCCCTGGCCTTCAATGTTTTGTTGCGCATCCCATCACAGGAACAGGGGTTAAAGATGGGAAAAACCGAGCAGGATCAGCCCCGCCTGACATTCAACCCCGCACATCCAGCAAATAGCAACAACGAGCTACCTCTGATTCAGAAGCTGACGCTCCCTCAGACAGCCTGTCTGCAATCGAAAAGACACTCCTTGCTGTACAGACCAGTTTGCAATCTATTGATGGCAAGATAGACAACTTGAATTTAAGAATGGATAACATGTCCAGTAAACTAGACAAACATGTGCTGCGACTAGGTGAAGCAGAAACTCGTATATCTGACGCCGAAGATGGGTTGCAGCAAACATCCGCAAAAACCCTCACCATGGAGAAGGTACTGGCCATGAGACAGGCCAAGAAGGAGGATTTAGAAAACCAGATCCAGGCGTAACAATAAATGCATAGCTGGTTTTCCGGAATCCACCAATTCTGGCCATCACGAAACCTACATTGAGACCTACATTGCAGACGATCTTTGAGGCGGAAAATCAATCACGGATGCTGATAGTGGAATGAGCACATCGCTCTCTGGCTTGCGTAGCCTCCTCCAGGTACTCCCCCACGCCCTATCATTGCGTGACTGCTGAATTATAGGGACCGGGAAACCATCTTACGGTTGGCGAGAAGGGTAACACTGTCCACAAAGGGAACTCCCTGTTCTTTTACCCAGATTTAAAGGGGCAGAGCAGGCAGCAGGGAAAGATCCCATATAAAATGCTCTACCCTGTGTGACTCCGCATAGACAGTAATGGAAAATCGAAGATTTTCGCTACACCAAAATCGGCGCTGGACTACACGAAGACTCTCAAGCGGGAAAACCGTGAATCCCCCAGCCCTCTGCAGGACGGCAATGATGGATCCTTGCAACAAGACCTGGTATGGCAACTGAATCAAGTACGGAAGTTTTTTTTTCCCTCTTTACGAACTGCGCACTTGCGCTATAGACTCAAATCCAGCCCCAGCTGCCTTCTGACCTGATGACCTGAATTTTTGCTATGCAGATAAGATTTTGATACTATTGTTGGGAATGTTCTAGCATGCCTCTTGTTTAACGCTAATGTTATTGGGCGGGAACGCTGTCAATATTGCTCTTTATCCATCTCCCTTTCAATCATGCTCCGGCGTTCCCTGATGGGTGATCCCTGCAACTGCTTCAAAGCTACGGTTTACCTTTGGGTATTGTTTGTGGTGGTTCAGGGTGGCTTTAGCCGGTTGGGGTTGCTGAAGTGGGTGGGAGGGTATGGGGGGAGGAGGGGTTTAAAGGGTCAGTTCATGTGGCTAAAGTTTGATCAGATTTGATACTACATGCAGGGAAAGAGTGTACAAACAATAACGTTACTATGTATGTGTCAGTTTCTTCAATATGCCAAACATAGACAGTGAAAGAATTACCTGCTTGACCTGGAACGTGCGTGGGCTTAACTCGCCCCAAAAAAATATGTCAAGTGCTGGCATATTTAGATCGTCATGAGATAAAAAATTTCCTTTATACAAGAAACACACCTTACTTGTTTCAATGAAGCACACATAGGGTCACACTGGGCCAATTATAGACTGGCCTCTTCATACTCATCTTACGCCAGGGGAGTGCTTATACTCATCAAAAAACGATCCATTTCACTATGATCCAAAGCTGCACAGATGACGTAGGCCGATATGACTTAACACATGGAAAACTGGCAGGGGAACTAGTCTCCTTAGTGAATGTTTATGGCCCCAACGTGGAAGATCCCGAATTCTATGAAAAGATACTAGCCACATTGCGCACCTGGCCAGATGCAAAGATAATATGGGCGGGGGCTAATTAAAACGCACCTAGATCCCAGTAAGGATAAATCAAGTGGCACAGGGGGACAGTCGCAAAGGGCGACCAAAGTCATTAATGATGGGATGGCAGAGCTATGTCTGATAGATGTATGGCGCCACCACAACTCAGACAAACTAGAGGGCACACACATATCAACCACACATAGCAGTTGGTCTCGCCTAGACTACTGGTTGATGATGAGTGACTATGCGACGACCTGGGTTTCAGAGGTTGCGTGCCTACCCAGATCGTTATCGAAGCACAACCCAGTTAAACTTACAGGGCCCGATTCACAGAACTAACTTAAGACAAAATCCTAAACTTACTACTTTTGGTATTCACAGAAGTTAGGATTTTGTCTTAAAACAGACTTAAGACAGACTTAAGTTAGGATTCTATCTTAAGTCTGTCTTAAGTCTGTCTTAAATCAGTCTTAAGACTAAATCCTAACTTCTGTGAATACCAAAAGTAGTAAGTTTAGGATTTTTTCTTAAGTTAGCTCTGTGAATCGGGCCCACACTGCGCATCCCACAGTCTGTTAGTCTGCAATTTACCTGGCAGTTCCATGCCGAGGCGCTATTAGACCCACTCTACACACACACTATCCGTGAGGCCATCATTCAATATTTTGCCCAGAACAAGGGGTCCGTTAATGTTAATAGCGCAGCAATCCTATGGGAGGCTTTCAAGGCCACAATTAGGGGCACATGCATCAGTATGACTGCAGAGATACTGAAAGACATTAGAGGTCAACTAACCAAGTTTGAAAACACCCAGTCTCGACTTGAAAGGTAATGTGAGAACCCACCTGCCACTTCTTTCCTTGCACAAATTAAGGAGTCATTAATAGAATATAACGAATTGGCGGACACGGAGACTCTCTATAGATCAAGGAGACATGTCGCACGTACATACAGAGAGTGGGGACGACCGGGACACAATTTAGCGATTAAGATAAAGGCAAGGGAAGATAGACACACGGAAGCTTCCGGTGTGGACCACTTCACCACATGGGATATAGTCACGCAATTCAGATCAACTTATGCGGACATGTACACGTCACACAATGGGACATCTACAGCAGATATAGATGAGTATCTGTCGGACATTGCCCTGACGTGGTTATCGGATGGCCACCGGGAATATCTAAGTCAACCTATATCCGAGGAAAACATTCGACAGGAGATTAAACCTCTTCCCAATAAAAAAGCCCCAGGCCCTGATGGTCTCACTTGCCAGTTTTATAAAGAATATGCTGAAGAATATTCACCTTACTTACTCGCTGTATACGCGGAGGCTCATGAGGTGGGCACTTTACCACCAACTCTCAGGGAGGCCCTAATCACTTTGCTCAAAAAAGATAAACCGCCCACCCGCTGCGACTCGTATCGCCCGCTTTCGCTAATAAACGTTGACGCGAAGATACTCGCAAAAATATTAGCGACTAGACTAAAACCACTAATGCCTAATTTAGTTTTGCCGGATCAATCTGGATTTATTCTCGAACGATCCACCTCGCATAATCTGCACACCCTCTTTGCTATGTATCATATTCTTGATCCAAAGTTAAGGGCGGCGGACGTGATGCTTGATGCGGCTAAAACCTTCAACTCCATAGAATGGGGCTATCTTTTGTACATACTCCAACGCATGAGGTGTCCCACAATTTTTATCACCTGGATACAGCTACTGTACACTGACCCCACTGCAAGGACACGCATGGAGGGTACTACCTCAGACCCTATACAGATCAGCAGGGATAGTAGACAGGGCAGCCCCCTATCACCACTCCTCTTTGCGATCACACTGGAACCGCTAGCTTGTGTTATCAGGCAACGACATGGAGAGGGAGCACTGCGCTTTGCTCACCGACCAGTGAGCATATCACTTTACGCAGATGACATGCTACTGTTTATAAGAGAACCTCATGTCTTTATGGCACCAATTCTAAGAGAATATATACGATTTGGAAGGTTCTCTGGCCTTATTATTAACTGGTCCAAATCAGTGGTAGTGCCGCTCACTGAAGCCACTTTTCCTTATGAACTCGGGTTTCCTCTGATATGGTCAGCGGAGCCTATAAAATACCTTGGGGTGTGGGTTCATCGTGACCCTGAGATAGTCACTTGTGAAAATTATGGAACAGCTCGGGCTGAATTATAAACGTGGGGGTTCAATGTACCAGGCCTATATTTATATTACCTCTGCACTCAAGCTCAATATACTTACTGTTGGTACAATACACTCGATTTCATCCCACATATGGCTATTGAGGATGGAGATGCCCATCCCATTCCTCTGAACACATATTGACTCACACACTCAAAGGCACACCAAGGGTAGAAATTAATTCAATAGACTCCACCATCGCAGCTTGGCAGGCACCTAGCCACAGAGCAACGAAACTGCTTCTATACTCCCCACAGTTACCTCTGTCACATAATGCAGCAGCACTGTTCACACATGAACCGGGTGCCATGCGACTACTGGCTCTAGCAGGGATTGATAAAACGCAGGACGTCTTCCCTGGTGGAACTTTCCTAATGACTGACGATCTCAGTTACGTACAAAAACCAAACACCATTAATTATTTTCACCCTCCATAGGCTGAAAAAAGCACTACAAGTCCATTACCCCACATTTCCATCTGAACCTCCTACATTATGCTCTTTACATGTATTAGTTATTAGCCCCACGAGACAAAAAATTATAACTAAACTGTATAGGGTCGCGAGAGAAGAAACACCATTACCACAAAATAAGGCCATGGAACAGTGGAACGCGAAATTAGATCCTCAGCTCACGCAACAAGACTGGCAGTATGGTTGCCTAATCACAAGTGGACTCACATCCAAAGGAAATCTACGCATCATCCATTTCAAGTACCTACACCAAGTTTACCATACACCACACGGGGAACAGCGTTTACAACGCAACTTTTACCACGCACTACCTTTACCAGGCAACTTTTACAACGCAGGTCGTTACAACGACTTGCGCTGTGGGGCGCTGTAGGATAGGGAATTGTTTAATTTACTATCCAAAACCTTCCCTACTATCCACGGGGACTGGAGTTGGAATAGTAAATTAAACTATTCACTATCCAGCGCCCCCAACGCAAGTCGTTGTAACGACTTGCGTTGTAAAAGTTGTGTGGTAAAGTCATGCGTTGTAAAAGCATGCATAGTAACGACATACATCCTACCACACAGGTTATTTAAATATGGCTTAAGAGACAACGACAACTGTAAACAGTATGGTAACGCAGGTGCAGGCTTTTGGCACTTGGCGTGGGAATGGTGATGGCGTACTGGGAAGAGGTCATCCCTACTTTGCATGAAATGACTACTCTAAAGCTCCACTGCACTCCTCAGGTATGCCTGCCACACCTGGTGCCATCTCTGAAGGGAAATCCAGGTAGATTCACAAAAATTCCGTTACTATTAGCCAAAAGCAGGGTGCAATGACATTGGACAGCAAAATTAGCCCCTCTCCAAAGTTATGGTTAAAAGATATGGTTTACTGACGTGACACCTTAACACTGTATGCTCAGGAGCTACCTGCCACCTCCAGCCCAAATATATTTGGGAACCCCTGCTACAGCATTTAGGTAAACAAGAGCAAAATGCGCGGCTGGCTCTGATCCAAAAGACTGATGCATTATGACTGCCTAATGTATAAGTGTGTACCGCACTTTATATCTGAGTTCGTTGAAAATGTATGCACTACTGTACAGCATAGCCACAGGTTGTCTTTATGTTTTTATATGCAAATTGACATTTTATTGTGTTTTCTCTTTCTGAGGCAATGTATGTCATTTGTATAATTATCAATAAAAATCGTCAAAAAAACGTTTGCACGAGCTAGGAGGGGAGCCCTATCATATGTCACTAACTCGAGCCATCCCATTTGGTAATCTCTTATTTAATGGGGGACATTATGCATGAGGATCATACTTTATACTCTTCTGATGGTGTGCATTTTCCATTTGTAGGCAAAGAATGCCATAAAGTGGAATTATGGGTTATGATTGCCAAGGCATTGGGTGCTTTGGTGCTAACAAACAGGTAGGGGTTTAGATGAGGAGCTTTTAGGAAATTATCTGGTGGGCAAGAAAACACATTAAGTATAATTGTTCTAGTTCACAGGATAATGAACAGATTCTTCAATGGTGATGAGGGTTGTAGTGTTAAAGATAGGATGATTCCAGTTAAGTGATGGGGAGATGGGCGCTTCATGGATAATGGTGGTTGGCAAGGAAAATATAAGGGACATAAGGAATGGGAGATTAAAAGGCAAACAATACGAGGGGACTTTGAGATGACTGTTGGGTGGTTTATAGGACTTAAGATATTTGATATCTTTGTGTATTTGTTGGGCGTGTTTTGATTACATGGAGATTTAGGGCCAGATGCATCAAGCGAAATGCGCTCGCAAAAGGGCCAGATTCTCAGAATCTGGCCCTTTGCGAGTGCAATTTTTGCATTTGGGATGCATCATCCCAAATGCAAAAATCGCAAATAGAGAATTCGCTAAATTGCGATTGTTTGCATTTAAGGAATCTCAAATTGAGATTCCTTAAATGCAATGCATGAAAGTATCAAAAATAGCGATTTCGCTAATAGGGCACGCAAATTACCACGAAGTAAAACTTCATGGTAATTTGCGAAAACCTTGAAAAATGCACTTTTGTGCATTTTTCAAAGTTTCATGTTGCGCACACACATGCCCTAAGGGCATGTGTGTGCGCAACATATGTGCACAGATCACATTCAGGGGTGTAACAGGGTGTCCTTTGGACACCCCTGCACCCTTGAACTCGCTATCTCAATTTGCGAATCGCTAATTGCGAATCGCAAATTGAGATTGTCTTCCCATTCATTCCTATGGGCCTTTAGGCCCATAGGAATGAATGGGGAGGTATTCATTAATTGCGACTCGCAATTTGCGAGTCGCAATTAAGGAATTCTAATTCTATTTTTATAGCGATTGCTTGATGCATTCCATTTTGCTATTCCTTATTAGCGATTCCTTATTTTTCGCTAATAAGGAATCGCAAAATGGATGCTTGATGCATCTGGCCCTTAAAGTTTGCGGGATAATAGAATAGTAGTTGTATGAGTGAGGTGGGGAAATTTAGTTGTAATGGCATTTTTCAAAGGTTTGCAAGTGGAGATCTGTTATATTAAAGCAGGATTTTCCATGTATGCACACTAGTCCCACCTGACGTTCATACCAAATCTAGACACTTACGATTCAGCAATCTTTGATGCTGTACAACTTCCAGTTGCAGCCGGCAGAATGATACTCTTGAAGCAGTTCTGCACAAGCCTGCTGCTTTCCTCACCAAGGGGCATTTTATCAAGAACAGTGTTAAAATTAGCGCCGGTTTAGCTGCAGCAAACCGCCGCTAAAGCGGCGATAATGGCCTTGATAATATGCCCTGGAGAATTCCAATAGCAGCAGAACATGGTCTTCTATTGGAATTCTCAAGGGCATATTAACAAGCCCATTACCGCCGCTTTAGCGGCAGTTTTCTGCCGCTAAACTGGCGATAACTTTTAATATGACCCTCACTTCCTTCTCTCCAACATAGTTAAAAATACTTATCAGGCTTCTGCTTCTATTTACACATTGTTGACTTGGTTTCTGTTAGTTAAAGACATGTAAAAGCTTTGCCTCAAATTCTCTAGAATGCTTCCAGCCCTAATTCTCTCATCTCCATCCCTTTAGTCTCTTCTTGCTTGGGAATGCAATGTCTTTGTATGCGTAAAATGTCTAAAAGACTAATAACATTTTGTATATGTATATGCATTACCCTCCTTTAAAAACACAACATGTACAGCATCAGAAACCTCTTGATGTGTGGGTCACACTTTAGAAAACTTTCAAAATAAACAAAAAATGGAAAATGTTCACTGAGTTCTTGGTGACAGTAACAGCATCTGAATGAATATGTCACAGTCCCTCAGTGAGCTGTCATCTATTAGGTTCCCTTCTACAGCACTGATCAAGGGTCAGTGGAGAGTCTGTGAATCACTGCCTTATATTTACGACATGTATTGGTCATGTGCAGATAAAAGGAGTGTATGATGCAAGCTGTTCCTCTCAATATAACACTGAAAATTGACCCCCAAGACATTAATTTGTAGGACCTATTGACATTATGTCTACATAGTCTAGTTCCCTGGTTTGACAGACAGCTAGGTAGCTAGAGAGAAAAAGAGAGAGCATAAATAAATTAGGGGCGAATATCTGTTTTGGGCCACCTGAAGTGAACTGATCAGTCAATGCAAAGATAAAGCAGACAAAAAGCCTGCAGTAGAAAATTGACACACAGCAACTCACATGAATAAAAGAAAAATGGGAAGGGAACAATGAAAAGTTGAAAAAAACTGATCACTTCTACTCTCAGAGATAGAGAGGAAAACAGAAAAAAAACATTTTAAAACCTGAGCTCTCCCGCATACAAAACAATAAATTAATCAAGAACAAAAGTGATAACAGAACAAGCATCGGTGTTCGCTGCCAACCTTTTGACTTTGCCAATGCTTCCTTTTTGTAATGGTTTTTGGAAAACGAAATAGCAAAAAAGCCTACAAAAATGGACGCCCGTGCATACACACATATGCTCATGCATGGACGGCCATCTTGAAAGGGCTTTTGTAGTAAGATTATACAAAAAAAATCTTTAAAAATGGCCACCCATGGGTGCGCATGTGCGCATGCATGGGCTGCCTTCTGAGAGTCACTGTTCCTCAGTTGGTGGCTGACAACACGTACCTGCTCTACAGCACTGAACAAAGGTGAGAGGGTGAGACACAGCCTTAAATGAACAACTGGGATGTGTTCTCTTCATAACACATAAGAAAGAAAACTATGGGACTGATCGGTTGGTGAAAATGTTGGTGTGGAATAGGCCTTAGCAAAACATTGTGCAAAAATGGGAATTGTGCAAAGAACACTTACAGTAGAATTTTATGCAACAAATGTTTTGCCACAGGATTTGCAAAACAGCTCTTCCTCACTGAATTCTGTGAAATTTCAATGTTTCTCAATTTTTCGGAAGTTTCATGAAAGTTTCAGCATTACGTGGTGTTTCTTTTGGTTAGCAAAACACTGAAATATACTGAAAGGTAAACGAAATGTCATGTTTCATGAACATTCTTCTTTTTCCTTGTTTTATTGTACATGAAAACAAAATTCTGCAAGCAGCAATTCATCTGTGGAAAACATTATGTGAAGGCAAAAAAAGTTGTATTTCATCACTGATTTGTTAGGTTATCTGTGCCCTGTCTTCTTTTTATTCTTTCTGTCTCCTTTTCCTACTCTCGTTTTCTTTTTATTTCTTCTCCTCTGTTTATACCATTGTGTGTGTTTCGCTTTCTTTCTTCTAAACACGTTCTAATTCATCTAGGCTTTACGACAAGGGAGAGCTCTGCCAAAGCTTCAATGCGAATAAATATTTGTTATGTAGTGGAACGTAGGATCTATGTTTACCCGTAAAAGTGAGCAGTTAACCCCAGCGAGCGAACGTTCAAGGAGAGTTAGGGGTCGCAGTCCGGATTCTCTGTTCCTCTGAGGGGGATATTCACAAGGAAGTGGCGGAGAGAGGCGTTAGCCTTCTTGACTTAACGCCTCTCTCCGCCACTTTGGAAAAGCAAGGCTGCACCATGGGGCATATTATCAAGGGGGTTTATCTCTGCTTTTTTGGCTTTAAAAGCCAAGAAAGCGGGGATAAAGTTATCTCCCTATTACCTAGCTGTCGCTAACACCAGTTAGCGACAGCTAGTAGGAGATAGCGACCATCTTGGGCCCCGCTTTGCATGTCAGTGAAATTTATCACTAATGACATGCAAAGAGGGCGTGCCAAGATGTTAGCGACTGGAAACAGTCGCTAACATCGCTATCTCCTATTACCAACTTTTGGAGATATTCGCGCTAAGCGCGAATATCTCCAAAAGCTAACACCTGCCCCTGAGCAGTTCTTAGCCATGTTATCCAATGGTAGGTGGATAACATGGCTAAGAGAATTAGCTTGGTAATGCATGAATATCGCGAACTTTTCAGCAATATTCATGCATTTCGGCCGATTTTTATCGCTTAGGAGATAAACCTTGATAATAGCCAGGTTCCTAAGCGATAAAAATCGCCGCAGCTCGGCGATAAAAATATTGCCGCTAAGCCAACATAGCGATAATTATCGCTAGTTGTTGGTAATATGCCCCCATGTTCACAAGGACACGGTGCAACCTTTCTTTTCCTCCTGCGATGGCGCTAAGTTTCACAACTTAGCGCCATCGCAGGCACCCTTGCACCAGAGTGCAAAGGTGTCTGCAAGCAGGGAGGTTTGTTTATGTACAGGAAGGTGTCCGGTCCTGCACATAAACAAACCTAAAATGGCAGTTTGTAACTTACATGTGTGCTGCTTCAAGCAGCACACTGTTAAGTTACAAACCGGCATTTCTTAAACAAGCATTTACAATGCAATGGTCTCTGCATTCTTAAAGTTAGAGCTATTGGCATTGCTCATGACATTATTTTTATTTATGTTTTTCTTTCTAAAACATAAATAAATGGCACTGTCATTTACAATGCCAATAGCAGGGCAGGAGAGCAAGCACAACGAACGAGGGGGCAGGACAGCAAGCACAAGCAACGAGGGGGCAGGACAGCAAGCACAAGCAACGAGGGTGCAGGACAGCAAGCACAAGCAACGAGGGGGCAGGAGAACAAGCACAAGCAACGAAGGGGGGCAGGAGAGCAAGCACAACAAGCGAGGGGTGGCAGGAGAGCAAGCACAAACTGCGAGGGGGGCAGGAGAGCAAGCACAAGCAACGAGGGGGGGGCAGGAGAGCAAGCACAAGGAACGAGGGGGCAGGACAGCAAGCACAAGCAACAAGGGGGCAGGACAGCAAGCACAAGCAACGAGGGGGCAGGACAGCAAGCACAAGCAATGAGGGGGGGGCAGGAGACAAGCACAAGCAACGAGGGGGGCAGGAGAGCACGCACTAGCAACGAGGGGGCAGGACAGCAAGCACAAGCAACGAGGGGGAAGGACAGCAAGCACAAACAACGAGAGGGTAGGACAGCAAGCACGAGGTGGCAGGACAGCAAGCACAAGCAACGAGGGGGCAGGACAGCAAGCACGAGCAACGATGGGGGCAGGAGAGCAAGCACAAGCAACAAGGGGGCAGGACAGCAAGCACAAGCAACGAGGGGGCAGGACAGAAAGCACAAGCAACGAAGGGGGGCAGGAGAGCAAGCACAAGCAACGAGGGGGGGGGCAGAAGAGCAAGCAAGAGCCACGAGGGGGCAGGACAGCAAGCATAAACAATGAGGGGGCAGGACAGCAAGCACGAGCAACGAGGGGGCAGGACAGCAAGCACGAGCAACGAGGGGGGCAGGAGAGCAAGCATAAGCAACGAGGGGTCAGGACAGCAAGCACAAGCAACGAGGGGGGCAGGAGAGCAAGCACAAGCAACGAGGGGGCAGGACAGCAAGCACAAGCAACGTGGGGGCAGGAGAGCAAGCACAAGCAACGAGGGGGCAGGGGCAGGAGAGCAAGCACAAGCAACGAGGGGACAGGACAGCAAGCACAAGCAATGAGGGGGAAGGACAGCAAGCACAAGCAACGAGGGGGGGCAGGAGAGCAAGCGCAAGCAACAAGGGGGCAGGACAGCATCACAAGCAACGAGGGGGCAAGACAGCAAGCACAAGCAACGAGGGGGCAGGACAGCAAGCACAAGCAAAGTGGGGGGCAGGAGAGCAAGCACAAGCAACAAGGGGGCAGGACAGCAAGCATAAGCAACGAGGGGGCAGGAGAGCAAGCACAAGCAATGAGGGGGGGCAGGACAGCAAGCACAAACAACGAGGGGGCAGGAGAGCAAGCACAAGCAACGAGGGGGCAAGACAGCAAGCACAAGCAACGAGGGGGCAGGACAGCAAGCACAAGCACCGAGGGGACAGGACAGCAAGCACAAGCAACGAGGGGGAAGGACAGCAAGCACAAGCAACGAGGGGGGGCAGGAGAGCAAGCACAAGCAACAAGAGGGCAGGACAGCAAGCACAAGCAACGAGGGGGCAAGACAGAAAGCACAAGCAACGAGGGGGCAGGACAGCAAGCACAAGCAGTGAGGGGGGGCAGGAGAGCAAGCACGAGCAACGAGGGGGCAGGACAGCAAGCACAATCAACGAGGGGGCAGGACAGCAAGCACAAGCAACGAGGGGGAGCAGGAGAGCAAGCACAAGCAACGAGGGGGCAGGACAGCAAGAACGAGCAATGAGGGGGCAGGACAGCAAGCATATGCAACGAGGGGGGCAGGACAGCAAGCACAAGCAACGAGGGGGGGCAGGACAGCAAGCACAAGCAACGAGGGGGCAGGACAGCAAGCACGAGCAACGAGGGGGCAGGACAGCAAGCACTCACCGGAGGACTCGGCAGCTTCTCGACTTCTTGCGGCGGCAGTCGGGCAGAAATGGCATCAGAAAAGCGCCGACATTTTCGCATTCGGGGCGTACCTTTTGCTGTTGAATCCGAAAAAGACAGGGCTTGAACGGAGTGACGCCACTCTCCTCCAATGGCTGGCCTCCGTTTAGGAAGCCAGCCAATGGAAAAGAGGGGCGAGTTAAAGCCCCCATACTAAGAAACATTAAATCTCGGAGCGAGACTGCGCAAGCGCAGCCTACGGTCCGAGACCTAAAAAAGGTTTGTTTCTATACAGGATGGGACACTTTCCTGTACATAAACAAGCAATGGCTTTTTGCATTTTCCATGTGTGCTGCACAAGGCAGCCCACATGGAAAATGCAAAAACAAGGAGAAATCAAATATTTCTCCTAGTATCGCCAACTTAAGACCAGGGTTTTCCTGGTCTTAAGTTTGGCGTTAGCTCCTAGTTATGCTGCCCTTGTGAATAGGAGGCAGTGTAAATATCAATGGGTGTTGCGGTGGAACGCCCACCGCAACACCCGCTGCATGCCCCTTTCACGCTAAACACAGCGTGAAAGGGGGCCTATTCACAAGGCAGAGTTAAGCCACGTTAAGTGGCTTAACGCTGCCTTGTGAATAAGGCAAGGCCCCTATCGCCACCACAATGTCACTGAAGGTGACATTGTTGTAGAGATAGGGGCTTGTGAATATGGCCCTGAGTCTTTTCTTGATGGGCCTCTGTGCGTGGGGCAGATATAGCAACATGCCGCCTATCAATGCCATGAGCCATCAACTGAGTGATCTTAAGGCATCTTCGGGATGGCATGTCATGGTAGCCCACAGGACAGGCACAACTCTACATGACAAAATCAACTTTAATGTGACAGGTCCTGGTTACAAACAGTTTTCTATAGTAAATTCTGTTACTATAGAACATTCTGTGTATACTTTTAGAAGCGGGAGGAAAAAGTAAGAGTCGAGCTGGTGAAAGCGAGTCTCCAGTGTGACATTTGATAGAGCACAATTGTGCTCTTAAATTTGTAGAGGTGTATTATAATCATGAGTAGTTCGCACCCACACATACATTCCTTTGTCGTGTTAACATCTTGGTTATTCGTTTGTGTAATGTAATAACTTATAAGTGAAGTGATAGACATTTTCATATAACGTGGAGAAATCAACATTGTGTGCTATTTTATGAAAGGTCTTAATGTGCCGAGTTATACGTGCGACTAACGAGAAATAATTCAGTTTCTCTGTAATGCATTGATAAATGTGCATGGCAATAATGATCATGTATATGTGTGCTTAATGTAATTTCATGTTGTTTCTTATGTTGTTTCTTATGTTGATTCTTGCAGAATTCTGTAGGCCTCATGTGTATTTTCCCCTGTCACTCTCTCTAGATGGGTTTATTCACAGAATTAATGTCTATGCAGAATCTGTTCTTTCTCACTTTTCTGTTGCAGTAGAGATATTCATCTATGTTAGTAACGCTTTCGTTTTAGGAGCTAGGCTCAGGGAGAAGAAGATACATTTGAACATGTGATACTGATAATTTGGGACCGTGTTCTTTCTCACTGGGGAGGGCCTGGGAATCAAGGTCATAGATAAAGAGCCTGGGAGCACCACTACTACATGGAAAGTTAACTATGAGGAGGTGTTCAGCTGGATGGGATGATCGTGTGATGTGATGATGGGTGTGTCCTATGATTTTTGTGTTGGGGTTAGGGACAGAGTCCGGGGACTTCTGCCATGACTTGAGAGGAGAAACCATCTTAGAATAAGCTCTGTAGCTTTATGCTACTTGACCCATTCAACATGAGTGCACTTTTTAGGAAGGTTCACATGCTGACACCTTTCCTGAACTTGCCTGGGAAATGCGAAGTAGGGATGTCACGATAGTGGTAGCGTAGAGACAGACTAATGATTTTTACTGTCGGACCTCCAATGAAGAAAGACTCTTGATGTTGGCGCTGTCATATTCTGCGTCATGATTCTACAACTGGTTATTCTCTGTATGCTACATCGACTCAACTTTACCCGTACATTTGGCTTTGTATTAGTTCCAATATATTTCTATAAACTTATTTTGGGGTGTCTGTATGTCCAACTGAGGGATGGGAGTCCCAATGACCTAATGAGGCCCGGGGGGTGGCCATATGGCCCCCCTCCTCTTTTTAGGTGCATTGGGCTCCAGGGGATGGGGTCCCTGAGGCCTGAGAAGGCTTGAGGATGGGCGTGTGTGGTCTCCCTCCCATTGTTAAACAAACACATGGCCCTGGGGGATGGGGTCCCTGGGACCTGAGAAGGCAAGGAAAGGGGGCTGCACAGCCCCAATTCCATTTTTTATTGTATTTGGCCCGAGGACATGGTGTCTGAGTGGCCAATTAAGGCTTGGGGAGAGGGCCACGGCTACTCACTCGTATTTTTATTGGAACAAGTTCCAAGGGATGGGGACCCAACGCCAATTAAGGATCGGTGAGGGTGGCTGCACGCCCCCTCCCCTTAATATATATGATTTGGGATGGGGTCCCCCTGGCCCAAAGGCCAACCCCATGCTGCCCATGCCGAGGGCTGAGCACGGTGTGGGTTGGTAATCTACTTGCGGTTTAGCTACAGGGGCTTGCGGTGGGTCAAGCTGTGGCCAACAGCCCCTTGTGCAAGTCAAAAGCTGTGCGCAGTGTGGGGAGTGCTGGGAGTTGGAAGCAGCCATGGCTGCAAGACAGACCCTGTGACTAACCCATGCACACATGACCAAATGCCAAGCGCAGCGTGGGGTTGGCTGCCTGCGATGAACCCCACACTACATGGGATGAAAAGACGTGTACATTGTGGGGTTGGCTGCCTGTAGGGCAGTATGTTGCAAGGCCTGTGGGCTTCCTCCTGCCATGGTAATAAAATATTAATGTATGTTTTAAACAAACTTAGAAATTCACTAAAAAAACAAAGATTAAAGTAATGTCACAGGTAGGTGTCAAATGAAGATTTTTTTTTTAAACCTTAGAAATTCACTGAAAAAAACAAAGGTTAAAGTGATGTTACAATTCATCAGTTATAGTAACCAGAACTAACTATAACTTGCGCTCTGCCATGCACTGCTTATGACCTCACATATTACATCACTCATGATATGTTCTACAACATCATTTATGACATTTCAAATGACAGCATTGATATCACTGATGACATAAATGATGACAATTTTTTAAGGAGTGTGTTAGTTTGATTTTCAGCTGTTGTGAATTCTGCAGTTTAGGAGGTGGTGCAGATGAAGCTACTACTTTGAACTTCCATCACTGTAGGTCGATTTGTTTTTTGTGAATTGTCGGGTAGGCAAGCTGACTTTTGTTGAGAAATTTGAGTTGTGTTTGAAAACGAAACAGGAGGCCTGACTTTTAACTCCTTCACTGCGCTGCGAATTCCGCCCCGGCACGGGGTGGGCGTGGCGCTCCTGTACTTATGACGGCTCCACGCCGTCAAGAATCACAGGTGGCGTGTGTTCATGACGGCGTGGTGCCGTCAGGACCCTGCCCACTCATTCATTCGTCCGCGCAGGCGGGGAGTTAGTGCCGCGTGGGCGGAGCGGCAGTGGCATGACAGCTCCACGCTGTCATGAGCACACGCCGCACATGACTCATGACGGCGTGGAGCCGTCATGAGCACCCAAAGGGTTAAAGGCAATTACACCACTGCAGGATACAATTTAAGCCCTGTGCTTTGGCTGTGATTTTGCAAAATCATAGGACTTTAAGTTTGTAAATAAAACAAAATATAAAATGTATGCAATTAAAATCCATTGAAGGATGAAGTTTGATCTAAGAAATGCAACTTGTTCAGTGTTTATGTGCAGATTTTACTACAAACCTGGTCACTTACACACAGAACTCTAATTGCGTTCTGTGTTGGACAAGGTAATTAGATGAATGAGGGTTAGCATTGAATGAGTTGCAATAAGGATTAGTCTCTATCATGCTTAACTAAGAATACATACTGTCTGGTGCAACTGTGTATATCACTATTCATAGCTGCACTTAGCAGAGCTGTACCTCTATGCACTATTTAGTGTGGCTGGACCTGCCTTCAGGTGGGGGTGCACATACCATTAGGTGTTGTTGTATATAGCATCAGGCATGACTGTGCATTAGGTAATGATGGGAAACTTTAGGTATCGATGAGTATAGCATAAAGCATGTCTGCACATGTCATCTGTTGAAATTGTAAATAAAAGAAAGGTGTGACTGTATGCAGCATCAGGTTTGAATTATGTACTTTCAGGTGTGACAGTAAGTGTGATCATGTATAGCTGAAAATACCATCAGGTATGTAAGCAGAGCTGTTGTAACCATACATCTCGGTTAAATGAACCACGAGTTGTGGCTGTACATATAAGTAAGTAAGGGGTTAGAGACAGTGGTTAATTTGTAAATTAATAAGTGCAGGGGCTTTCGTCAGGATGCAGCTTGCACCAGTCTATTTCTCCTTTTAGCGCCGCCTAAAACAGAACCAACTACTAACCTTGAAAGTGGGGAGAGGATGTGTTGTAATGGCCAGAGCTGCCAACTTCGGAGCTGGGAACCCAGGTTCGAGCCTGAACGCTAGCTCAACATCCTGTGATTCTGGGTGAATCACTTAATCTCCCCATGCCACAAATGACTGTGTCCTTAACTGGTGCTCATGAAAAGCGTTGGTGTTGATTATTAAGTGCTGGTGCTGAGCCCCGGAAACCACCGGCTTAAACTAAGCAATGGTTAGCGTACCTTCAAGCATGGCAGTACAAGTTTTCAGATGTGGCTTTTTATGCAATTAGGCATGGCAGTTTTTTTCAATATGACTTGGTAATATCTACTACTAGGCCTGGCTGTTCCTACCATTAGGCAATGCTGTTCATTGCTTTATAGCTGGCTGTGCCTGACATCAAGCTTCGGTGGGGGTACTCACACGGGGGATTTACTGTGGACGATACACGTCTTTGAGAACAAGCCGGTTTGGCAGCTTATTAAGGCCTGCCAACCTCTCAAGAAATACCTCATCTCTGCAATTTACCCAAGAACCTTACACTTATATCGCCTCAATATATTCTAACAAATTTGGAACCTCACCCAACGCCAATTGGTTTTCACAGCGCTTAGTCTTGCACAAATTATCGTGCAACTTTCTGGATCCTGATTGACAGTTTACTTTCTGTTTATCTGGATTATTGACTGAGCCATATACTGCCTGCCTGGCCTGGACTAGTACACTAATGATTGTGCAATACTTGTTTAACTCTGCCCTGACGAAGCTCCCAAGGTGGGGAGCGAAACGCGTTGGCTAGCCTGTGCACCTTAATACAAAAAGATTAATAAAAAGAAGAATATATTTTCACAACATTTTCCTTCTGCGACTTACTTTATAACTGGTGCTGCCTCTACGTCTTTTCAAAGTTCCTACCATTAGGCAATGCTGTTCATTGCGTTATAGCTGGCTGTGCCTGACACCAAGCTTTGGTGGGGGTACTTACCATAGTATAACAGTACTCATCATCAGTCGTTGCTTTACATACAATAAAGAATGTCTACATACCCCAAAATAACTCAAAGTGTGTGATACAAGAGGGAACTCCTGTGACAATGTCCTGTTACGGGTGTATTTCATTGTATTTCTGCATTTATATGGCACTTACAAACCTGTGGGGCACTGAAGCACTGAAGCCCTTACCAGCATGGGTAGCAAGTTGCATCATGTAGGGTGTGCTGAGGAAGGGTTTTATTTTTGCTTTGTGATCCTGGGTGGAAACTGTTGTTCTGTCTGTGTGATGTAAGTTTAAACGATAGATGTCACTGTGCTAGGGAACCTTACACAACTGTGTTTCTGCCATGCCTGTTGTGCTGATGGGAACCTTACACTGCTGCTAACCAGTGGAGTTGTGAACCCCCTGCTTTCACAGTTTAATCAGGATCTTGATGACAATTATAGTTATTTATGACCCTGTTCTGGTGCTGCTCTTCAGACAAAAGCTATTAAAAAAATCAAAGTAAAGGAAAACGATAAACAACACAGTGATCGGGAGTTAACCACAGCAAAGTAATTAAGAGAAAAAGAGAGGGAATAACAGAGAGCGGGTTGAAGGAAGAGGAAAAGGAAGGACATACAAATAATGAAGGAACTGTAGACCAAAGGATGAATGCAATGATAAAAATAATGATGGGTGGATGGGGAAAACAAGATTTACATGGGTGAGTGAAAGTGTCTGTAATGATGAAAGGTTGGATGAATGGGTGGATGGATGAATAGACGACTGGGTGGAAAGGTGAAAGGATGAATTGGTGGAATGATAAAAGGAGGGAGAGTTGGTGGATGGATGAAAACGTATGGATGGATGAATGTAGGAATGGTTGGAAGTGTGAGTAGAAGGATGGATAAAGACTAATAATGAGAGGGTAGGTGGATGGAATGGTGAAAGGATGGATGGGTGAGTGGAAACATGAAACTATAGGATGTATGGATGCATGACAGGCTTAAAGGATGGAGAAATAGATGGACAGACGGCTGGATTAACGGGCCTCGTCTAGAGAGGGTTGAGTTTACTTGTTTTGCTCACCTGACGGTGTTCAAGGGCTGGATCAAAGTGGGGGGTATTTTACTTTTCTGGCTACTCCCTTGTTGCTGTCACTACACTGTACCTGTTCTGTTGTGCGTGTGTGGGGAGCAGGGCTCGAGTCGGGGTACCACGCGGGTGGACAGCGTCCCCCCACTTATTTTGCCGGGGACGCCGTCCCCCCTGCCAAACAGCTGGACTTCACTTTTTGGCCTCTCTGGGCCGAGAAGCTTGGCACCTTCCGTGACGTCACTTCCTGTCGTGAGGTCACTTCCGGTGAAAGCGTCCCCCCCCCCCCCCCCCCCACTTCTTTTTTTACGACTTGTGCCCTGGTGGGGAGCATGCACCGGTGCTCTGCGCTCACCCTGCCCTGTTCTGATGCTGCCTCTATGCTGCACCTTTTGTCAGTGTGACGGAAGTTTGGACTGCTAGGCCAGTGCTGCGCCTTTTATTTATAAATAGCTCTCCTTTATCCTGCTTTCGGTCCAGCCCCATTCCCTTGACTTCATCTTCGTGCCAAAAGAAAATAAAGCTGAGCCCTGGCGTCTGTGCTCTTTAAAGAAACAAAAGAAAAAATGGAGAGAAAGAAAACGCACACAGAGGAATAACGTCAGAGAAAGGGGTAGATGTTCAGGGTTTAGGACAGATATTTGTTTTGACTCCTCCCGGGGAGCGCTTTTGTTTCTCGCGGGATTCCGTTCGAGCTGACTAAGGCTTTCTGTGTACAGACATAAAGCCCCTAAAAGATGCGCAGGACAATAGCCTGACAGGGCCCAGCCCTAATGAACAATGCGCACCGCTGCAGTCTGACGAACCCCGCTTAGAAGAAGAATAAGGCAGCTTTACCTCCCCCAGTTCAAGGCTCTCCTGCTCCCCCGGGGTCTGCCGCACAGCGAGAGTTAATCGCCCTCACCGGAGGCACCCCGGGTATTTCCTGGCACGTATTGTCTGTAAAATCGTGTTCAGAGTTTGATGAAATATTATTGGCCGTGAGCCAGAAATGACAGCCTGCTCGTCGGCATGCCTGGAGCTTGAAGTCATCCTGCCAGCGAGCAGTGGACGTAAGCATCACGCATGCGTGTGATTTAGGGACGTCGAGTGTACAGTCCTGCTTTTGTAAACGGTCGTTAACACAACAGAAGAACCATTCTTTAATCTGCCCCGCCGTAAACCCGGGGAGCATTTGTGGGGGGAGCTTTTATGAGAAAGGGTGAAAAACTTGTGTCCAGCTATAAATAAATTATTTACAATACACCCACAAACGAAAAGCCAAAGAAACTACAATCAAACAAGTAAATCAGCCTATCGAAGCCACAATGTATGTAGCCAGTCATTAACTAGCGTTACTTGCAAGCTCTCCTGTCAGTAAATTAATGTTAGTAGCACATGCATTTTCCAGCATAGTCACCCCAGCCCCCCTTCCACCACTGGGCTATGTGCTTGCTTTTCGTCTCTGTTTCCCTGGGCCCCACCAGCTAGACCTCTGTTCATCGGGAATTATTGAAATAAGACATTTTGTTCGATTTCATAGCAGTCAGAACTTATATTTGAATTTGAGGACTCTAAATGGCTTGGCAGCTCCCAAAATTCAATTTTTTCTAAGATTTTATTTATGCAAATACGTCTTCACAAATCTAGAGCTCCTGCTATAGAGATTCAGGAGCAGATTTACAAGAAAGTGACACATCTGTCGAGATGCGTCACTTTCCCTGCGCCACCCTGAGAAACACTTCTGCTACCATGGATGCTCCGTATGTACAATACGGCGCACCATGGTGCAAGGATTGACAGATGCGTCAGTAATTCTGACGCATCTGTTGAGGCAAAAGTCACGCATTGCTGGAGTCGTGTCGCAAGCACAATGCAACTCCAGCAATGCATTTTGAGGCCTATTCCCACTACACTGCGTCACTCCTTACGCCTGCTTCAAGCAGGTGTAAGGTTTTGACACAGTGGCTTCCTAGAAGTGACGCAGTGTAATCTTGTAGATTTCACTGAGTCACTTTTACGAGGCTTTCCTTCGTGGGAACGTCCACCCTGCATACATTGTAGCTGACGCAGGTATAATGTGACGCAGGGCTTTACAACGTGACGCATCTCCCTAGATGCATCATGTTGTAGATTGGCCGCATTTTTTACGCCCCTGCTGCGTCACAAAAGTGATGCAACAGCAGGGCAAAAGTGTTGCAAGGGGCTTGTAAATCTGCTCCTCTGAGCCTCGTTCAGAATCGGTGATTCAGCAAGAGTGGCATAACGTATGCTACAACTAAACCTACATCTGGCAGGAACAGCCAAATTAACGAAATCATAATAGAATCAATTAACTATTTTGATGAATACAAAATGCCTGACCTAGAATTATCTGGAGTAAAGGTGACTGGTATGTTTCTGAGTGTGGCCATGTGTTGCAGGACAGAAGGAGAAAACAGAGAGATTTGATGTAAATAAACTACGGCAAGTGTCCATCACGTGTGGTGGAACTTTTTATTTTAAAAGCGTGCTTGACGCACGGAGGAGCCCAAAAGCTAATATACTACCCTGAGAGTTGCACATATGAAACACTACATTCATCCCCAATTTACAGAATTATATAATCCTGAAAAGAAAACATATTTATCAAGGCAGTCATTGGCAGCCTTTCAAATCTTTCTCAACTCAACTACTCAGCAGACACAGCCCACCTAGCTCCTAAAACTCAGTCGGTTGCCACCTTCTAAGTGCACCTGAACCTAGCGTGCCATTGAAGGTTTGCATCCTTTGACCTGCTTTGACCTCTGCTATCTGCACTTGAATGCCATCGCTACTCAACATAAATCCAGCTAGTCCCTCTTGAAAGAGACTTAAAGCCCCCATTCTCACACTAGAGAACCTGGACACATGAGAACCTATTTGCATTGTCCCAGCCTTTGTGCCCTGTTTTTTTGTATATATGAGGCCGCTAGTCGTCCTCGGAAGGCTTCTTACAAGTATTACGTACTCTGTTGGGTGTGACTCGGTGTGGTTAATAGGGTTGGTGATTTAGGGCCCGATTCACAGAACTAACTTAAGACAAAATCCTAAACTTACTGCTTTTGGTATTCACAGAAGTTAGGATTTTGTCTTAAGTTCGTTTTAAGACAAATTTAAGACAGACTTAAGACAGACTTAAGTTAGGATTTTGTCTTAAGTCTGTCTTAAGTCTGTCTTAAGTTTATCTTAAGACAAACTGAAGACAAAATCTTAACTTCTGTGAATACCAAAAGTAGTAAGTTTAGAATTTTGTCTTAAGTTAGTTCTGTGAATCGGGCAGGCAGTGCGTTCAGTTAACGGTTGCATGCTTCTTCAGCATGTAACCGTTAACTGAACGCACTGCGTTCAAGACGTACGAACGAGAGTTCCGTGTGTGGCCTGGTCTGTTCCATGCTCCAGTGCTGGGGAGGACGCCACACCAACCTCCCTCTTTCCTCTTTGAAACAATCTTAGGGGCAAATTTACAGTGACGCAACGCAGAGCAGCAACCAAAGTTGATGCGCTGTATCAAAGGGAGAGAGGAGAAAAGCATCATATCTCCTCAAATCTTTTTCCTTTTGTGCTTGCGCACTTTAGGGAGCATTGAGCCTTCACACGCAGCCTTGCACCATAGTGCAAGGATGTGTGCATCATGTATATCGCTGGGATTTATTAATGGAAGAATGCACCTCCAATACAAAATTCTATGCTTAGGTGTGTTAATACTTTTCTAAGTTTATACGTGTGCTCTGCAGTACAGCACTCACGCAAAGTTGGAAAGGTTTTCACCAACACTATGCCTGCCTCGAGGAGGCATAATTTTTTTGACAAAAGCCCATTCTACCAATGCTGGTTGATGGGGATTTGTGTATAAAACCATAAGTGGTTGTAAGAGATTTCCTGTGTATCACACACTTTTGCTCCCTTGATGCATAAGTAATGCAAAGTAGGACTATGTGCTGCGGTAAGTTATTTTAGGGCTACTTTCTAAAGGAAACAGGTTTTGTACTGGAAAATAAATCCCTACATAATTCTTTGCACCAGTTTGCATAACTTCTGTGGCACAAACCTTGCAAAAAGTGGTTGTAAATATGGTCCTCAGTCTGCCTTGACTGCCACTACATTTTAGCTATGCTAATCAGTGGAAAATGTGTGATTATTGTTGAAGGCCATGCACTTACGAGTCTGCACTCAAACCTTCATATGCCATCGATTGTTATTTAGGGAAAGATCACATCTGCAATTATTTTCTAATTAGACATATTGAAGCTATGCACAACTCTTCCAACAGGGCTACACAATCTCAAAAAACAAATAAAAATGTATTTTGGGCACATCTGGTCACTTTTACGTATGTGACAGTAATTATGAGCGAGGAGACGCTCTATCGTTTTGCAATAACAATGTTTCTCACATGTTAAAAGGATAGCCTTTAAAGGTTTTAGAAGAAAAATGACGTAGGCTATCGGTGTCAGGTGCACACTTGTGTCCAGTTGTGCTAGTGTGAGCGACTTCCCTCCTTCCTGCAGCGTACAGCCACATAGCCATGCTTGTGCACCAGTAGTGTAATGCAACATGTTAGGCCCCCTGCAGTGTGTCATGAGGGACCCTTGCGTCTCCCAGATCGCAAAGATATTCCTTGGTCTTTGACTCAATAGGGGCCCCTTGAACGATTATGTAATGTCTTTTACTTAATAAATCGATCCATTAATCGCGAGTCTTATGTAGCGCCTTGTTCAAAAGAAGCTGCAACAAAGCGCTGTAATTACGGAGTCCTGGTACAACAGTGATTTTTAAGGATTTCCTGACACTCAGAGACATTTATTTATGTCATTAAAATATTGTGGGAAGACACAAATGTTTTCAGGGGCCAACCGGCTTGCGTGAGTTAGGCATTCACTATTTTGGGAACCAATGATTTTTCCCGCTCAGAATATTTTAGTGATAGTTTTGAGCGGGAAGGAGTGGGGGTGTTTACGTGCATGTGCCACAGCCCTCTAACTCTTTGAAGAGAAAGACGCCATGGAACAGCAAGCTTCCCTGAACGCTGATTTCATAATGCCGGCGGAAGGAGGAGGCGCGTGCCGACAATAGACACATTCATGCGCCGAATAGGTCTCTCGCAGGGATGATTGCTTTGGGATGAGGCAATCGTTCTGGCCTCACTCCCCGATTCTGAAATTTGTCGGAGGTAATAAGAGTGCGCCTGAGTGATGCCCGCTAGCCTCTCTGCGGCAGATCGCAGGGTTCCACCGACCGCTCATTCACACCGCCTTCAGGAGGGGGACACGCAGACTTCACTCAGCGCTCTTCACACGACGCCTGTAATCAGCGCTTCTCTTCAAAGACGGAATTTTTACCTCAGCCCAAGGCAAAAAAAAACACACACACACACACAACCACTCTTCAATTCTGCCTTTGTGCGAAGCATAAAAAAACTAACCGGGTCCAATCATCCCATCTTAATTAGAGAACTTTCCTCTAATATGTCTGTCTCGGTAAAGGTCAGTGGAAGCTGGCTTCAGTTCCTCCGGGAGGCTGATGTTGGCAAAGGAGCGCCCTTCAGGTCTGACCTTAGGCAACCCCACGCCTTCCCTTAGACTGTGGAAAGGTAGAACTAAAGGCATGAGGCCCCATGCACCGTGGTATTTTGCTGTTATGAGGCCTACACAGGGCTCGAGTCGGGGTACCACGTGGGTGGACGGCGTCACCCCACTTATTTTACCTGGTAGACGCCGTCCCCCCTGCCAAACAGCTGGACTTCACTCTTTAGCCTCTCTGGGACGAGATCGGAGCTCACAGCACGCTGCACACGCGCTGGCTTCTCTGATGCAATCGCATCTAAGGGGTGAGCGAGGGGAGGCAATGAGCTCGATGGTGCAAGCCACCTTTCGTGACGTCACTTCCTGTCATGACGTCACTTCCGGCGACAGCGTCCCCCCACTTCTTTTTTTAGGACTTGTACCCTGGGCCTACACTTCCTAAAACCACTGAGTTAGTGATTTTACGATTTGGGACCAGCACAGTACAGCCCCTTCGCTGGCAGACTTCAGAAAGAGACTCAAGACGTGGCTCTTTTAGGGAGATACAGCGCCCAGATAACCCTAGGGGTGACAGTGTTGCGCTTTATAAATGCTGTTTGACTGCTTGACTGGATTTCTGATGCGCAAAAGGCTTTTGCTATCATTCTGAATCACAATAAGGAGAGATCGTGAAAGGTGTACTCCCTTCCTATTTCAGACTCTCAGTGCTATGTGTCAGTGGTTTATGAGCTCAAATTCGATTGCAAACTATTGATCAGTCACCAACAATGATGATGGGGGTGGTAACTCCTTGACAAAAGCAAAGGGAGAGGTTTCCCTTTGAGAGTGGCTTTGGGGAAGGTCTCGAGGGAGCCGGACCACAGTGTTTGTTCCCCCGTCCACCCCAATGGCTTTCCTTCAGTGTCCCTCGAATGCTTTGAAACGATTTTCCGCGTTTTTCTGTGTTTAGGGGAGATCTGACAACTTTTGGGCCTAGTGACACTGCACCTGCTGTTCCATTCAAATCATGACCCTGTTGTTTGCAGGGTAACTGCACTTGTGACTGCCTGTTTAGTAGTAAAATATAGCAATAACAGGTATTTAGTGGGGTGCCTAGAGCTTTTGGTCCTTGTACTACGGCACTAGCTGCACCATTCAAATCATGACCCTATTGCCTGATAGATAAATGTACGTGTGACTTTATTGTTTAGTAGTAAAATGTAGCAATAATCTGTGTTTAGTGGGGTCCCTAGAGCTTTTGGCCCCAGTGCCGATGCACCTGCTGCACCATTCAAATGAAGCCCCTTTTAACTGCAAGCTACCTGGAATTGCGACTACCTCTTTAGTAGTCAAAAATAGCAACATATGGGGGTTATTATAATGTTGGGCGGAATTACTTCCGCCCGACACTGATTCAGTCATGGGACGGACCGACATCCGGTCGGCGGTCCACACAGCCTCATTAGGATGGTCGTATTCCTATATTTCACTATGGGAGCATGCATTACGGCTGTAAACCGACCATAATACATGCTCCCATAGTGAAATGGGAGATGCGGTTTATCCCTGCACCCCGTGGCAGACACCTCAAGGTGCATGCGACAAGGTGCAGGGATCAACATGGGGGCACCATAGATCAGGCAAGCACACCCATTGGGCTCAAAGAGCTTCAGCTCCCCACCCGTCGTTTGTTCCAGCCCGGGCTGATACAGCTTCCCCGGCTGGCGACTGTCTTATTGCAGCCAAACCCGGGTACTTCACAGGTCTTTAAAAGACCATTTACCCCCTGCAACTCCACTCTACCTATTGCTGGAAGAATTATTCCCCCCCACAAAATTTTTATTAGACCAAAATTTGTCTCTAGTTACGACTCTGCCATTGGTGCCCCCTCGGCTTCCAACCGAAGGCGATGCACCAAAGGGGGCCCTGCTGTGGACCCAAAGCACGCTTTCTGACATGGTTTCCATGTCGGACAGACCGGCATGGAAACCATGTTGGAAACTGTGATCGTAATCTCAAGGACCAAAAGATCCGCCCTTGAGCTTACTTACTGGCTTCCAACTGGCGGACGGTCTCCTTGAGCACGTTGGAAGCCAGCTGGAATGACCAGCAGGTTTACTTTCCGACCACCTCCAACAAAATGAGGCAGTCAGAAATGAAACCGACCGGCAATTAGGATACAGCCCTAAAGGCTCCGACCACGGGTTAGAGCCTTTACGGGCCGTATCAAAATCAGCCCCAAAGCCTTTAGAAGGGTTATGACAACTTTTGGGCCCAGTGCTACTGCATCTGCTGCACTATTCAAATTTTGACCCTGTTGTCTGCAATGTAACTGCACTTGTGGTTGCCTGTTTAGGAACAAAATATAGCAATATTAGGTGTTTAGTGGGGTGTCTGGAGCTTTTGGTCCCGGTGATACAGCACCTGCTGCACTATTGAAATCATGATCCTAGTGCTTGCTAGATAACTGAACTTATGACTGCTTGTTTAGTTGTAAAATATAGCAATATTATGTGTTTAGAGGAGATCTGACAACTTTTGGGCCTGGTGCCACTGCACCTGATGGACCATTTAAATCGGGCCCCTTTTAACTAATAGGTAACTGCAATTGTTACTGCCTGCTTAGTAGTAAAATAATAATCTTAGATGCTTAGTGGGGTGACTTGAGCTTTTGGACCTGGTGCCACTGCACCTGCTGCACTGTTGAAAACAGTTTCCTAGCGCTTGACTGTCTGTTTTGTAGTAAAGTGAAGCAATTTTATGTGTTTAGGGCGGTGCCTAGAGCTTTTGGTCCTGGTGTCACTGCACCAGCTGCACCATTGAAATCATGACCATGTTGTCTGCAAGGTAACTGCACTTGTGACTGCTTGTTAGTAGTCAACTATAGCAATATTATGCGTTTAGAGGAGTTCTGACAACTTTTGGGCCCGGTGCTACTGCACCTGCTGCACCATTCAAATCATGACCCCGTTGTCTGCAAGGTACCTGCACTTTTGGTTGCCTGTTTAGTAGTAAAATATAACATAGCTCTTGTATATCAACTTTATTTTTTAATGTGCAATGTTTATTGCAACATTTAGAATTTGATCATAATGACCAAATAGCTTAAGCTGAAAAAATCAGTCTGATAATGCCTACAAAGTGCAAAGAAAGGTACTGAGGCATGAATAGGAAGTGCCACACACATTCTAAGGCTAAAGCATCTGCTTTACACAACTAAGTGATAAAAGCAAGCATTCCAACATACTGCTAGAAGCTGTCTGCCTTTTCCATGGGAAGAGATCTTATCTTGACAGAGAATGAGGCTTAAACAATGTGAACAGCTTTAGTAGAAGTATCGTAAATGTGTGCAGCCAGGGTAAGTTAACAAAAAAAAGTTTTATAAAAAAGTGAATGAACACAGTAATTCGACGATGGGAACTTATAAGAGCCCCGTTTTAAGATATATTAAAAATAAGATATTTCAAAGCTGGTGAAATCTAAAATGGGGTGGCATCCATTTGCACAAAGTGGAAGCTGTCTGAGAGAGGCAGCAGCGGTGGCTCGTCCACTATGGCGGAGAAGCATTGCCCTGCCCGCAGAGGCAGACAAAAAAATAAAATGATTATCATTTTATTTTGCGTCCATCCGAGTCTTGTGTGCGGGGAGGGGAGTTTTGGGCACTGGTGTCAGTGTGCATGACAGTTTGGACGGCCGTCATAAGACAAGCGTGCTGACCTCTCTCCAACCGAGCTGCCTTGCTGGGTGGAGAGACCAGCAGACACTGGCTCACAGCTCACAGCTTCCGATGGAGCGCAGAACTAGTACGCTTCGCCCAATCCAGACGATGCTCTCATGGTGAGAGCAGTGTCGGGATTGGCTGCTGGGGAGTCTGGGAGCCTGTGCCCCGAGGAACAGAAGAGCTGCGTGGAGAAGAACGCCGAGCAGCAGTAAAGTGGTATTTTTGTTGCTGTTTGTTTGTTTGTTACTATTACAGTTGTTTGTTTCTTTGTGATTCCAATCCCTGTCCCTTGAAGGAGAGGTGCTGTGATAAAAAACCATTCAAAAATCCAAGCGGTCTGGGTTTGGCAGCAAGCTGGGGCAATTATAGAATTTTTTATTGCAAGGATATGCCACAAAAATACAAAAAACAAACGTGCTGCAGCCTAAACATGGCAGGCATATGCTTCCTATAAAGACGAGAACATCTGAAAACATTAGCACTCACAGATAATTGTAATGGAACAGTACAGTTGCTTTCTAGCAGGCAGATGTGTTTAAATATGAATATTTGTTTGAATACTTATCACAGGAAAATATGATTTTTACTGACAAAAAGAAAATGTTAGCTTTGAATTACTGTAACCTGGAGTCATAGATTAAACACAGAAAGATGTCTAATAGAATATAAACAAAGGGATAAATAAAGGGAAGAAAAACATTAACTAAGTAAATTAGTTGATTGGTCCACAAGCCCTTGCACTGAAGTGCACTCCATTTCAGGTGGATGTGGACATGTGATCAGGAAATATGCCATCAATTGGAGTTCAATTCAACTGATAACTGAAGTGGGCCGACCCACTGACCCCTGCTGTCATGGGAGGAAGCAAAATGTGAATGACAGCTGAACAGGCCAATAGATAAAGAGGGATGGACCAAAGACCTCTATGTGTTAAATATGTAGGAATTTTGTAATGATTTGTTAAACGTTTTATTATTTTATTAATAAAGTAATGAACTTAAATATTGATAACTGCATAGAATGAAACAATCTAGATATACAGCAGTTTCAACTTGGCAAGCAACAATGGCATTGTATATACATATCAACTTTCCCTGTGGTACACCAGTTGTAACAAAAGGGTACATTAAGTCTCAAACCTGTTGAGGAAAACTTACATGTGTAGTCAATAACCTTTCCATGGGCCCAATACCTTTTAAAATTTGAGTGGACAGCCTCACCCTTCATACTCAAACCACACACACACACCAGTCCACGTCATTACCCCACTGTTCAAACAGGGGTGATCCCCACAGTTCCGCTATATTGTGTCAGGCTACGACCATGCCCATGCTACAGAATAGTTACTGATAGCTGGTACCTGTTTCCTTCTTATCCTCAACTTTTGGTAGGCAATAACTTCTGTCAAGCACCTCATCACCTCATTCCAACAGTGTACACGAATGTGCTTACCAGGTCACAACCCTGGAGACATTCATTGGTGTCAGGTCAATCAATTTTCACTATTAGTTCTATGGTATAATATAGCATGTGGAGAAAATGCAATTGTATCAGTCAAACTGTTCCCTGATTTTGTCCTCTCTGGGCCCTTAATCCATCACTTCATTCCTCATATGATAACTCCTTCAGGTCCCATTCTCATTTCCCACTGAGTCCCTCCAGCACATACCATTATATATAACAGGGTTACCCTGTGTCCCTCAGAACCTGGGTATACAGTTATGAGCTACAAACAGTTCTGTCCAGCACATCAGCCAGACGATTAATTATTTTCCTGTATATGAGAAAAAGTGCCTTGTGCGCCAGGGGATCAGTTAACACTCTATTCTCTAGGGGGTTGATGTCCTTTACTCATGTATTTTTCAGTTCAACCATCTGAAGGACATGTCAGAGTCTCAAATATCTCAAATAACAGAAGACCACCCTGTCCGGCATCTCATAATCTTCTTTAATCATGTAAAGTTTATTCAAGGTTTTCCCCCAATTAACTAATACCTAGGGTGTTCCAACCTCCAAATCCAGTCAATTTACTCATCACATCCAACTGCTGGGAATCCCTGAGTGGGGTGTCCCCTGTCAAAATCATCTGCCGCCCCTTAGCCCATATCTGTAGGACCATTTGGATGTATGTATGCCAGGCAGCCAGATCTACTTTGCTTCCCATAGATGTCAGCTGGAAAGCTATGTGGTCTCATCCAGGAGCTATCATGCCTAATTGAAGGTTCCCCTTGCTTGGCATGCACCCAAACGTTAATGACCACCAACTGGGTGGCCAAGTAATAGTCATATACCTCTCGCACAAAGGGGCCGATTCCGATCCAGTCCGGAAGGCCTCTGAATCGGGTTCGGCAGTAGCGGATTAGATTCGGAGGCTTATTTTCCGACTGAGTCATACACAGGTCCGGACGTCCAGGTACAATGCGAATGAACGCGTAAGCGTCGACCTACCCGTATCCGGTTCCGAACCGCTTCCATATGACCCATACGGACACGATTCGTACTTTGCAATCGAGATGTTTTACGACCGAGAGAGTACGATGCACAAGTCGGACAGCCGGCTCGAGACGAAAACTCTGACTCGCAATACGTCCGGGAAGCTGCCTTTGGGGGCTGTACAGGGCCCCCCTGCAACTGTAGCCTTGCAAATCGGTCCCAGAGGGAGACCCAAGGGTCCCCCACACACATACATGTACGGTGCGGATAGCACCAATGCGTACACACTACAGGGGGTGACCTTGTTCGCAACGTGCCCATTCAGTCAATGGCAGCTCGTGTAAGACCGGATCCCATTGACTTCAATGGGAGTCCGAGCGACCCGAGTCTGTCAGCATACGGCTGCATCGTACTCGCTCGGTCGAACTCCATGGGCACATCTCGGTCTGAAAACCCTCCGGATCCGACTCGGACGGAGGGCTTTCCCAATGAGATCGGAATCGGCCCCTTAATTGGACATAGCAATTCCTGAGTGTCATTGTTCCATAAAAGCTGTCGCAACTCCCTGTCTATGAGTAGAAAACCATTCCTCTGGGATAAAATACAGTGTATTTTGCAAACCATATGTAAATGTGGGGAGTACTATCATTTTAATGGTTGCCCTACTGAGCATTGAAAGTGGTATAGTTCTCCAGCAAATCACATCTTCGCTAAATTTCTGAAGGACATTATAGAGGTTCTCTTAAAAAAAATGCCTCCTGGTCCAAGTGACAAACATGCCCATATACCGAAACCCTTACTAACTCACTTGTAGTTGTTCCCTCATCAGTACCCTGGGAGTCCAGACAGATAATGGGTAGGTCATGAATTTGCCCAATTGATTCAGAACCCACTGTACTTTTCAAATATCTGCACATCTCCATTATTCTATCTAGGGAGAGTTCCGGATCTGATAGTCTTCGAGACAAACTTATCGATACTTTATATTGCTGCAAAGTCATGCAGTGACATAAAGTGGCTTAAATGTTTTTTTGGGCTGGAAAGTAGCCCAAAGAGTAAGGCAAGTAATTATGTGTACCACTTCGCGTCAAGTGTAGCACTTGGGCGCTCCAATACTACCCTTCGTTCTATTATGCAAAGCTCTCTACTAACATTGTTACACAGGGCATTTATACCAAAAAACAAATCCTTCTCGATTTAGGAGCTAAATAGGAACATCTTTTAATTTCACCTAATGTTATACACATAAAAATGTGTGAGGCAGTTTAAAGTACACATCCAATGTGTGAAAAGTGTACGTTTGTGTGTGTGTGAGTTGCACTAGGAAGGCTGTTTGTGCTCCAGTGTTGGGTAGAAAATGGCTCTGTGATGCTTTTGCCCCTAGTGCATTGTGGGACCGCTTTGGTTGCTGCTCTGCGTTGCACTATTTATTAAAATACATCGTACCCGTCATCTCTTTCTTCAAAGAGTTGGTTAAAGTAAACGGTAAATAGAGCGTGCACAAAAAGGAGCTTCTAGCGCGAAAACAAGTTTATGTCACTTTGCCTGAATTTGTAGCAGCGCAAAGTGTTGATTAATCTACCCAAAGACAGTAACTGGGGCATCATTTTCATTACTATAACATCATTCAGATTGCACAGTTTAAAGAACATGGCAGGCTAATTTTCACAGTATATCATATACCTGGATGTATTGTGACACTTTCATTGCATCTGGGGTATAGAGGCAAAAGTCCATAGCTGTTATACCACCTGTTCCATTAACTTATTTTGTACTTTTTCCTGATGTTTTTTTTGTTGCTATTTCCAAGTGGCCCATATTTCCAGAGACCACTCAGAGATCACATGCAGTGCCTCCCAGCAGAGCCATAAGCTTTTGCAAAGAGAGGTGACACACCCCCAATCCACCCCACCCGACCATCTTTAAGGAGCTCTACTCGCTGGTGGCATCAGAGATATCTTAAGAGTTTGTGGAACCCTGCGCACATACTAGAGAAGTGTGCGAATGGATGAACTGAAATTCTGCGAAATGTTATGCCATGCACTACAGTGGGAAAATGTTTGCACTACTGCACAGGAAGGCAGATGGGGCATGGCTGCTAGGGACTAGTGCTGTCCATTCCTCTCAACTGGAAGCCCATCTTAGGCGCTGGGATTTCTGTAAAAAAGTGAATGCATGATGCATGGGCCTTCAATAGCAGGACTTGCAGCAGGACAATGTTTAACTGCTGAACAACAGCTACAGTCATGATTCCCACTGCCATTGAAGGTTGACAGTAGCCCTAAGCTGGCAATGGAACCTCTCTATCTCTCAGAAGCCAATTCCTTGCATGTTGAAATCCTACCCATCTTGGGTGAGACATTGGGTACAAGAATTGGTGTAGTGGTGATGATAAACTACCTATTAGGAACTTCACAGACAAAGTTGATATGTTGCAAACTATGCCTAGACATATTTTAGGCCACCTATTTGAGTATTTAGATTTAATGACTGGTAAAGGTAAACAGACAGTGAATTCAGAGAGAGATATTGAGGGACTTCTATGGCAGATATGTAGGCAATATGCTTAATTTAATTGATATCATCAAAATATGAACTACATTTCAGTTTTTCATGTTCTTAGGTTAACTTTTTACTTGTTAAATGTAAAAATAAATAAATAAATGTGTTCCCTATTGAGCAATATCAATGAATAACAGTTTCAAAAATGGTGATAAAAATTCAGTCAACATAAGTGTAGTATCCTCGTCTTATGTTATATTGTTCCCTTTCACCTTGTACCTAGCTGCTCAGCCAGTGGGAGTGTTCCGTGTAGAATGTTGGTGTGATTGACATGAGTGGAATGCTTGGGTACTTGGTGTGAGTGAGTCAGTTGGAAGATGGGCTGAGCATCTAGCAGGCTGCTCCTGGTGGGGCTCGCTTTATGGCTCTGCAACTACTCTTCTTATGGACTTAATAAACTACCTGAAACTCAGCTCAGCTACGTCTTCTATGTCATCTCAACACGTGGGTCTAGCTCAATACATTTTGGCGACGAGGATGGGATTAATCCACTCGTGTAAAGCACAATGGATTTTTAGCGCGCGCCTGTCATTTTCAGAGCGACTTGTCACGACTGGAGTTCCGAATTCTTCTTGTCATGCCATGCCTTGTCAGCCTCGTTCACGTCATTCTGCTGCTGATGGTCGTTCGGCTTCACCAACGTGCTGTGAGCCATCCGGCACTGCGTGCCCAGCATGCCGTCATCTTTGGGTTGGAGGCTGCTGGCAGTTAATGTTGGTTGTAATGGACCATGGTGTTTTCTACCCGTGTTCTTTGCCATCCACTATCTGTTCGTGAAATAAAGTTATGTGAATATTGAAACTCAGCATGAGCCTCATGGAGTATGGATCGTTTCTCTCCTGTGGGTTATCACAGCAACATTTTTCTTAAAAGCCCAATGGTCGTTCTGGCCGAAATAGTCTTCTTGGCAGTTTCTAGGTTTGGGCTGTGGTTCGAGTTTTCATTGGTTTTGAACACTCCGAGTACACTGGACTTTGCTGGCAGTTTGTGTGGTGACTTCAAATTACATTAAAAGCCCTTGTGTCCTTCTATCTGCAGTGGGCGTCGTCTCTGCAGAAATGTACTATTCTGTCACTAGTTTCATGGAGCTGCTTCATTCCTACAAAGTTCTTATTGGTTCCTAGGAACGCCTGTCCCTCATCATCGTGGTGACAGGCACACCAGTGACATTTCTCAACTGCTAAGTTTACGGGGCCTGTTATTTTGACTTATCGCTAGTTTGTTGTCATCAAAGGATAACTGTCTTGCTGGTAATTTCTCTTTAGTTAGCTTATTTCTTTTTGATGAGAGTACTCACCCTTACGTGAGGGTGGTCGTCAGTGCTACAATGTTAGTTTTCACACATTTACTTTTCAGGTATCGTATCCCTCTCTAAAGGATGGGAGTGGGTCTTAGTCCCATGTCCCCTCTTTACGTTCTTGTCACAGATTTGTTAAGCCTCCGTACCCTTACGTGAGGGGTGGCTTAAGGGGTTTGTTTCCTAGTTACGGCTGGTTTGGGTTTTAGTCCCATTTCCCACGTTATTAGAAACACTACACGTATGATGTTAACCCTTTCCCCATGAGGGTTATGGGGTGTTTCCCCCATTTACGCATTCCGTGCTACATCCTTACTTTTGGGGGTGTGTTTTTGGGTGTTTGTCCCATTTACACGATTTGATGTCATCTTGTTGTTTTGTGTGTAAGTCGCCCAGCGCATCACGTTGTCATGTCTTATGTGTAAGTCGCCCCGTGCCTCACGTTGTTGCTATGTCTTGTGTGTAAGTCGCGCGTGCCTCACGTTGTCAGGTCTTGTGTGTGTAAGGCTCCCTATGCATCACTTTGTCATGTTGTGTGTGTAAGACACCCTGTGTTTCACGTCGATGTATTGTGTGCGTTTATCACACTGTGCTGCACCTGTGTGGTTTCCTTGTGCTGCACATGTTCTTATGGGTGTTAGTGCCATACAACACTAGTTTGTACACTGCTTAAGTTTTGGATCAGTCCCATTCTAGCTTGTGTCGCTCACACAAGGGTTGGCGGGTTGGGTTACGGTTCCCTTCTCCACAGTTTCCTTACATGAGGAGTACTTTTTTGGGTGTTGTTCGTCTCCACCTTGGTTACACCCCTCCGACAGCCCGACGGAAAAAGGGCCCTCTGAGGTTTACCTCAATGTCCAGCTGCCTAATTAAGATTGGTGGACATACAGGTCAGTTTTCTCTGCTCATCACAGCCAGGAAAACCCTGGATGTAAGGGGAGTGAAAACTGTCTAATGTACCTCTCGCCATGGGAAATAACTCCCACAGCGAGGAGGGGTTTGTTTTTTATTTTTTATCTAAGAAAAGCAAATCCGGCTTCAGGATTTTCTTTTTGAAAATAGAAAAAAAATTGTTTGACAGATAGCTCCGTCATGTTGACAGAACAGTGCATCAATCTTAAAAAATCATTGACAGGGACTGCAGTGACAGCGGTTCCTGCCAATCCTCCAGAAATGACAGCTGGCTTGGTTTCCATTCCTAAATGTGGTAAGGGGTTAAACATAATTTACTCCATCACCCTGACAGATTACACTCTGTTCCTCCTGAATATAAATCACCCCTTAAAACACTGGCTCAATAAACTACAAATTAAACGTTACATTTTCTTCGATCTCTCTAGGAAAAGAAGTTTCACAACTAATGCAACAGGCAAATTTAAAATACAAGAAAGAAAGCAGATTCAAGGATTGGCCAATTACAAATAAGACTGTTTCTGAGATCGTATTGATCATATTTTTCTTTACAGACTATAATGTGAGAGCCAGGAACAAACCAACTGCATGCTTTCCTCCACCCATTGGAGTGCATTCTAGGTAAATACCCGAACACTGTGAATTTGGCCATTTCAAGGATTAAAATGTAGTGTAGGCCTGGGCGGAAGGTTCAATTCCGAGGTATTTTGGTAATTCGGCATTACTCTTGTAACGAGGAATTACTGATAAATTAAAATTCTGCTGTTCTGCAGGCAGAATTCAAAATTATGCAGTGTTTGCTAAAATTTAGAAAACGTAATCTGCAGTGATTAAAACTTTTAATCACTGCAGGGTATGCAAGGGCGCCAAGTGGTATTTGTGGTGTCTCTAGGCCGCATGCGCATGGTGAGATCGGCGCTGCGGCAAGAAGGAGACTCGGGACACCAGATTCAGTTACCACGTGGTCCGGACTAACTCCGCCGGCCACGACCCCTTTATTATATAGGCGAGCACGTGGCGTCACGTGCTCGCGTATGCGCACCCTCCGGTGCGCGGTTAACTAGACCGCTAACCCGCGGTCATGAACATTACATTTCTTTGAACCTTTATTTAAAGCAAAACAGTATATTTAAAGTCACTGGTAATCATAGTAGAAAGAAGAGTACTAGGCCATCCGGCCGGTTATCAGTCTGAAGAATGGATAGTTCGTGATCAGCCTACAGCAAAGTCCGCCAGTTGGGAAGACAGGGCCGGGTTTCTTCTTAGCCCATATCCTGCTGCTTCTACCCGGGAGGGTGCCCTCCGTGGGGTCCCTTGAGGGGATCCTCGGGCACCCCAGGGATCGTCCGGGGACCGGGGGCTGCTGACTCTGGGAGTTTCAGTGATCGAGGGGCTCGCCGCCATGACCTTGCCCTGGGCATCATTTTCACCTCCTCCTGGACTACTTGGTCCTTCAGGTTGGCTGGCTGCTTCCTTTTCTGGTTCTTGCTCTTGGGGGCCTGTGGAACTTGGGTGAGCCTTCTTGAAGAAAGAGATGTTGCGTGTAACAGTCTCCATCCCTCGTTGAGCCGTCACCATGGTGCCTGTGCCGCGCATGGCCGTCCACAGTCGGGGCTCGAATGGAAGTCGGAATTTGCTCCCCGGATATCTGTCCTTCACATAGACACAGTCTTTTTCTTGGATTGTCGGTTCTTTGGCCCTTCGCCGAAAGCTGGCATAGTCATTGGACCGAGCCCTGTTGGACAGAGTTTTCTGTGGGTCTACTTTGTTCGGAGCCCAGTTAGGGTGGCTGGGGAGAGTGTCTCTGACTATCTGCCCCATTGCAGAGGGACCTGGGGCTGCTTCCGTAGTGCGATGTGGTGTAAGCCGATACTCCCTCAGGAAGGTGTGGATTGCTCTCTCCAGGGGAGCCTCTTCTGCATGGGCGATTCTGATTACTTTATTCAGTGTGCGCATGAACCTCTCTACCTCCCCGTTGGCTTGAGGCCAGCGGGGGGTCACTTTCCGGTGATGGATCCCCCAATCCTTGAGGTATTCTGCGAATTCTTGTCCTTGAAACGGCGGCCCATTGTCCGTCTTGACACTCTCGAAGATGCCGTGCGTGGCGATGGTCTTCTCAAACTTTGCAATGACCTCTTTGGCAGTGAGAGTTGCTACGACTTCAACCTCAGGGTATTTGGTGAAGTCGTCTATGATGACAAGTACATATCTTCCATCTTGGAGGTGTCCGAAATCCGCACTGACACATTCCCACGGTCTCTGCGGGTTGTCTGCTGTGAGGACTGGGGGCGGACGTTCGGGTTGCCCTGCGGCCTGGCACCATCGGCTCTCTTTGACCGTCTGTTCCACTCTGGTGTCCATGTCCGGAAACCACACCTTGGCTCGGAGCCTACTCTTGGTTTTCACTATGCCCTGGTGTCCGCGGTGTGCTAGTTCGACCGCTTGCCGGGTTAGGCTTTCAGGCATCACAATCCGTGGTCCTCTCGGTAAGCACCCCTGGCTGTCGACTGACAGTTCTTCTTTCACTCTCAGGAATATCTCCAGAGAACTTCTTGCTTGTGGTGTCCTCTTGTTCAGCAAAGCTTGAACGGCTCTCCAGTCGTTGGCTTGTAGGGCACTCATCACCAGCTGGAGTACTTCATCATTACGAGTTGCCTCAATGATCATTTCTAAGCTCATCAGTAGGGGCCTTGATCTTTCCAGCACAACTTTTACGTATTCTTCGGTCTCCTCCGCGTCCTCCTTTTCCACGTTGGTGGCCGCTCGGGGATGCCTGGAGAGATAGTCTGCTGGGTTTGTCGCTCCCGGTTTGTACTCTACTTGGTAGTCGTATTCTTGTAGTTGGAGAATCCACTTTTCTATTCGGGGCGGGGGTTTGGACACTGACCCTCGGAAGAGCGGGATCAGAGGCTTGTGATCCGTCGATACTGTAAACGGGTGTCCGTACACGTAGACGTGGAAATGTCTGCAGGCCCAATGGATCGCAATCGCTTCTTACTCTATCTGGGAGTATCGTTGCTCCGTCTGGGTTAGAGACCGACTGGCATAGGCGATGGGAGCCCAGTCATCCTCGCCTTGGCGTTGTGTCAGCACGGCTCCCAGGGCGTAAGGGCTGGCATCCACGGCTATGTTGGTAGACTTCGCGGGGTCAAAGTCCGATAGGGTTTTGTCTGCCGACAATGCTGCTTTGGTGTCCCGGAACGCCGTCTCCTGTTCTTCGCCCCACTGCCAGGGGGTGGTGGATTTGGTGAGCTCTCGGAGGGGCCTGGTGAGGTTTGACAAGTCCGGGATGAATCTCCCACAGAAATTCACCATGCCCAGGAAGCTTCTCACTTCCGATATGTTGGAGGGAGCTGGGGCTTCCTGTACATCTCTCACCTTGTCCGGGTCGGTGGCTATTCCTTGATCCGAGAAGGTGTAGCCGAAGAAACTGATCTTGTTTTGGAGAAATTGGCACTTCTCGCGGTGCAGGGTCAGGCCGGAGTCCTTGATTTTCCGTAGCACGCCTCTCAACCTTTGGTGATGTTCTTCGATCGAGTTTGCATATATTAGCAGATCGTCGCTGACGTTCAGGACTCCCGGGAGTCCACTCAGAACCTCCCGGATGGTATTCTGGAAAACTTCAGCGGCACTGGAGATGCCGAAATTGAGACGTCGATAGCGTCTGAGGCCCACGTGGGTGGAGAAGGTGGTTATGTAGCGGGAGTCTAGATGGAGGGGCAGCTGGTGACAGCCCGATCGGAGGTCCATCTTGGAGAACCACCTTGCTCCGTTTAATCCCCCTAAAATGTAATCGATTGTGGGGGTCAGGTGCCTTTCTCTCTTGACCGCGCATTGGGTAGGCGCATATCCACACAGATGCGGACCTGGCCAGGCTGCTTGGGCTTGCGCGCCACCAAGATTGGAGACACCCACGGGGTAGGCCCACTGACCTTTTTCATGATGCCCTGTCGTTCAAGGGCTTCTAGTTCTTCCTCAACCTTCTTCCTGAGGTGGAAGGCTATTCTCCGGTGTCTGAGGGTGACAGGTTGGATTGATTGATCAATGTGGAGTGAAACCTCCTTCCCCTTGAGGCATCCGATGCCTCGGAGCATGTCCTCGAACTCTTCTAGTATCGTGTCTAGCTCTTCTGTTAGTACGGCAATTGCGAACGATATCAGTCGGAGTTCTTCTGCCGCTTGACCGCTGATAAGCATGCCACTGCCCTCCTTGGTGATGTAGACGGTCGTCGGGACCTTCCGGTCTTGGTGCTGCAGTTCCGTTTGGAAATAAACGATCAGTGGAATCTGTGTCTTCTGCCCGTATGCGAACACCCGGATCCTTGCTGCTTGCAGAGTTGGTTTGCTCCGTAGCTGGTAATACACGTTCGACGCCATGAGCTCAATCGAGGCTCCGGTGTCAATTGTGGCTCTTACTTCCTACTGGTGTATCCTTATGTGACACTTCGGGAGACGCCTCTTCTTTCTCTGAGGTTGGTCGATGGCGAACACGTAGTGGACCGGGTAGTCGTTGGAGTCATCGTCCATGTCTTCACTGTCCCGACTTTCCCTTATGGTGTGGGCAGCCTCATTCTTCGACTTCGTGGTTCTGCATACCGCCGCGAAGTGGTTCATCCGTCCGCACGAGCTCCATCTTTTCCCGCGTGCTGGGCAGTCTTGAGCGCGGTGGGGCTGGCCTCCACAGTATCCACATTCTCTGCGCCTGTCTTGTGGCTTCCTCCCTCCAAATTGGCGTGATTTTGGTCGGACGACGTTGACTTGTTCGGCCGTTTTGATCTGTTCCGCCTTGACTGGCCGGTGGAGGGCCGCTTCCATGTGTGACGCTCTCGCTTGCGACATTTCTTTGGAGCGCCCTAGCTTCAAGATATCTGCCAGCGGCTTTCAGTCTTCTTGCAGGATCTTCACTCTCAGATTTGATGAGTAGCACCCTTGTATTATTTCGCCTGGTATCTCCTCTTGCTCGTCGCGAAAACCACAGGTGCTGGCTAGTTCTTTAAGCCTGCCATGGAACGCGTCAAGCGATTCTTCTGCCTCCTTTTTGGCCTGCCGGTAAATGAACTGTTCATAGTCTTTGCTGGCCATTGGTTCAAAATGTGCATTGAACGTATTGAGGAGCGTGATGTAGGTCTTTGGTGTGGCTTCCACTAGGGTCTTATAAATCCTGTGGATGTCTTTCCCTCCCCTGTGTAGAAAATAGCGCCCTGCGGCGTTCCCTCGCCGTGCTTGCACCCTCAAAGTAGATCTGTAGATGATCCGTCCAGTCTTTCCAGCGCACCTCCAGGGATGCTGGGGCGCCGTCCATTACAAATGGCTCAATGGGGGGAATGGACGCCATGTTGGCACGTGGAGGGGCCTAGCGTGTGGCCTGGGTCAATCTTGCCTTGTGGTGCTGCTGCTCTGGCTGGTTGTGGCTCTGCCTTGGTTCCGCCTCGTTACTGGGCGACCAGTGCTGCGCGTGTGCTGCTGGGTTGACTATCCTGGGGCCTCACGCCCTGGCACTGACCTTCTTCCACCACTGTGCTTGGACCAAGGGCATCAGCCTTCAACCGCCACTGCGCCGGAGGGGCAGTGCGCTCACACCCTCTTCCTGGGACAGGGCACCAGCTTCACCGCTTGGGGCATACCACGCCAGTCGGCGACCCTTCTTTCCAGCAGGGGCATCAACGGGGACTAGCGCACGTGGTTGCTGTCGTCCGCCGGTTCCCGGCGCGGAGCGGGCTGCTCGTTTTGGGCCTGCCGATCATGGGAACCAAATGCCTGCCGTGTACTCCCACAACATCGGAGTACGGCCGAGACGCAGTGATCCGGGGCACTGCATGGGTCCTCAGACCCTCGTTGCCAGTGTGGTGTCTCTAGGCTGCATGCGCATGGTGAGATCGGCGCTGCGCCAAAAAGGAGACTCGGGACACCAGATTCAGTTACCGCGTGGTCCAGACTAACTCCGCCGGCCACGCCCCCTTTATTATATAGGCGAGTGCTTGGCGTCACGCGCTCGCGTATGCGCACCCTCCGGTGCGCGGCTAACTAGACCGCTAACCCGCGGTCATGAACATTACAGTATTTTCCTGCTCTTTTCTTAGGCACAACACATCCTCGCATCAATTTTTAGATGTGAAGGTGCATTTTGCACTAAGAAAATAGCTCTGAATGCCCACTCCACAATGCTGTGGAATTCCGCGGAATCTGGAGAAATTTTTATAGAATTCCGCATGATTCTGTTGGATGATACTTTGCGATTTCTGCCCACCCCTAATGTATACTACATGCGTTAATGAATCAAATGCTGTATTCACATCAAAGAGGCTAAGGTTTAATGAGCAATTTTAATGGAATGGCATTGATGTAACTGAGACAAATGTGACAACCTATCATATATTGCCTGTTGACTCCTAGACAATACAAAACTAAACATAAGTGGCCAATGTTAGCAAGCTGTTATACTGTGCAGTCATCTACTTAAATAATGTGCTTCCATAGGTCAAAAAAGACAATACATTTTTGCAGTTAAGGTGAGCAATACAACATAAAGTAACAAACAATCCCTGAGAATGCCAACAGGTCTGGCTAATGAATGAAAGTGCCTTTTATGTCATTGAAGGATTAAGGTACTCAATAAGTCATCAAACATGCACTCAGTCTCTTATCTTTGCAGTCATGCATCCATTTATACATCCACTGATTCATTACTGCATTCACCCTCTGACACAAACTCAACAACATTTGCAAGATAAACTAAAAGAAAACATGCTGCCGTTTAAATGCGGCAGGCATATGCTTGCAATAACGAAACTAAACATAGCACTGGATGTCTATCTTGCAGAGGTATTGTAAATAGTCTATAATTATTTTGAAAATCCAGCACAGCTGCCCCATTTAGAACCAATGTGTTGGCCATTTTGGAATAGTAAAACAGTGATGCACTCCGGACAACAGCATTACATAATGGTCCTCTGGGTTAAAGGAAGTGGCTGCATGGGATGCGGTGACAAGCAAGCGACCAATTAGCCCTGCTCGGAGAGCTGTAGTATCTTCTTAAGAAACATTAAAATAAAAAGATGAGAAGCCAAGAAATAAAAGTGAACTATAAATGAGAAAATTGAAAACTAGAGGACTGGTCAATCAGCCCTGACACCGAAGCACACTCATTTTCAAGTGTATGTACACGTGATTTGAAAATGCCAGCAGTCACAGGGCAAAGGAGCCAATGAATTATGGAGACTGAACCATTACCCAAGGAACAGCACTGTAATGGATGGAAGCAGATTTGTAAATTACACTCATAGAGATCAACAGGGCCGGACTGGGAACCCAAAACAACCCTGGCAATTTTGTAGGACCAGACACCTCAATCTCACCCCCACCCATTCACCCCTCAATCAGATTTGGGGCGGGTAGGGGTGCAAGTGTAAAGCACTGCTGCTTTTGTTACTGAGGACCGATATTGCAGTAACGCTGTAACGCTGCTAAACAGGCCCCCAAAAACAAAACAAGCATTGGCATAGCCAATAGGTCTCGCCTTTGGAACAGTATAAGTATGCAGCGTATTATCCTGGGTGGCACAACATCTACTGCTATTTCACGTGCCATTGGTGAACAGCCACACACACCCAAGGATGAGCTTCTGTGCAATGTAATCCCTCTGTGAACATTAGTGCATGTTAAGATTTGCACCTTCACCCATTAATCCTCACTATATGGAAGGAAGTTCCGCTGTCTGCAGAACTGTAACGAGCAGGGATACTGGAGAGCTTAGAGGCTGTGCAGTGGTACTCACTCGGTGTAGGAAGCTGGGCAGTGAAACAGGAGTTGAAGCTACACTACTGCAGCTCCATGGATATATTACTTAGTTTATATTTACACCTTTGGTGGCCTATAATCAGTTATCCACATTCTAATGTAAAGATCTTTTTAAGCATTTGATGCTGGCCGAGCAGGGGGTGGGAAGTGAAGGAGTGCTAGCAGGGATGGTGAGAGAAAGCTCAAGGGCATGTGCGCTCTCTTTGGCCCGCTGATCTGGAATAGCTTCCCCCCAATGCTTGCTGCAGTAAAGTTCTGCACAGAGCAGTGGTTGCGGGGAGAACTAGGTAGCAGACGACAGCTGCAGTGGATGCTGGGCACTCTGCATGTTGAGTAAGTGACATGTTGAACATCAGAGAAGCAGCTGGGTACTCTGAATAGATGGCCAGGTCTGCGAAAAAAAGAGTTTAGCCGTAGTGCAAGGTATACACTGAGCATCTAAGTGGGAACTGCTAGAGATGCTGGGGGCTCTGCATTTTAAATGAGCAGCAGAGAGGCCACCGACCACTGAATGGAGGGAGAGTAACACCTCTCCGGTGGCATATGGGGTGGTTTCTGTAGTTGTGTAACTCAATAACCTCGCCAAATCGATGCTGAAATCCCACTCAGTACTTCCACAGTCACTCACTCATAGGTAATGAATCCCATGCACTTCTTGCGGTTGAATGGCACAATTGTTGTTTCCTGCTGCACATGCGTGGTATGCACAAGTGCTGTAGATTCCTCACATCCTCCTTATCTGAAGTACGGACTAGGCACCAACGTGGGCAGCAGAACGAAGTGCGCAGAGGAATAATTTTTACAGGCCAAACAAAATTAAATATTGTAAAAAAAAAAATGAATGTCTCTTTGTACCGCACTTGTTTCCACAGAGTTGCAGCTTCGCTGCGCTGTACATACCACGTGTTGCAATTCTCCCCACTAAACGAAGCATATTTTGGACCGTGGAAAGGTTGAAAGACATGAATGGGCGGGCACATATAGATCTCTGCAGCAGCCCACTGTGGTGTCTTCTTTCGTAGAAATAATCAAACTGGAAACATGTAGATTTCAGCGTAGGTTTTATTAAACCTCAGCCACAAACGCTCAGAGTCAACTGACTCAAACAAGACTAAACATTCCAGAATACAGAATTACAGAATGGAATCATATGACCCAAGTATTCCACAGATTAAAGAAACAAGAGTAGAAATAACAGGTGAAGCACAACATCACACATCTTCCTTCCCAGCAAAACAAATGAAAAATATAAAAGTGAAAAACAAAGAAAAGATCATACAGTCAGTCAGTCAAAATACTTTATTGCGATAACTTAATATCATATAAAGACAATGGCAAAATACAGATTATTTAAGAGAAAAATACAGAAAATACATACTTTAAAAACAGTTAAAATACAATAAGATAAAATATCATACATCATATTACAAATCATCGGTAAAAAAGTACTAAGTGCAAAGTGCTAAAGTGCTAAAAGAGTGCTAAGAAAATCCCCGGCAAGGTAAACATTACTAGCACCAAATGTCCCTGTTACAATACCTTATATAATTACAAATCCTAATATAATTACCAAGTGCCTGTTTGAAGTACTCATACTGTTCTACAAGGGGAAATAGACACATTTTTTAATCTAATATTCCTACTCCTAATAGCTCTCACCAAGAAACTAGCCACGTGAAACATAATCTTGGGAGTCTGTAACAGCTGTAAATAAATAAGAGCAGGTTTAACTTGGATAAATACAGCTTCCCTGAGGATAGGCACAAGGAACTTTCTCCTAGCATCAATGTAATGACTACAAAACATTACAAAGTGCATAGTGTTTTGTTCGGAGAAATGATCGCAGCAACATGGTGACGTCTTTTCTGGGGTACTCCATACAGGATAAAAAACAAGATTAAAATGTATCAAATTAAAACAAAAACGAGTTAAAATAAACCTGTGGTAAGGATAAGTCACCGTATTCAAATAATTTTCTGGGCCATCAGGTATAGACAATATTAGACTGGCCCTGACACAGGGTTTTTCCAGCTCACATTCTTCCCTCTCCAGAGATAAAAGCTCTTTCATTGCAAGTTTTGTAGACACTATATCTTTAGATGTTATAGAATCTGTTACAGAATAAAGCTCAGGCCTCCCCAACCTTAAAAAAGTTTCCTTGATATAGGTCAGCCACCTAATATTGTTAACTTTGTCCAAACACAAACAGTCTCTCATAATAATATGGTTTAAAGGGATTTCTTTGTTGAGCCACAACCTCAGCCAAGCTACTAAAGGTGCTGTTTTTATCAGGTCTGTGATGTAGCCTTCCCCTAATTCCATATGGACAGTGTAGGACGGGGTTGACTGTGGGACGCCAAGAACAGATCTAAAGAATTTGTTTTCCATCATCTGTAAGGGATCCACTCCCCTATATCCCCATATCGAACTACCATATGATGCCACTGAGATGCATTTGGCCTTATAGATTTTTATAATAGCTGCAATTGGCCTACCCCCGAGTTTCTTAGAGAACCCCTGAAGGGCTGCAGATGTCCTAGCTAACATAGTTACTCTATTCTTAACATGGGGACCCCAGTTACCCTTCTCATCAAAGGTAATCCCTAGATAGGGAAAGGAGGATACACGAACAAGCTTTTCCTGTCCGCAGAGAAAAGTTTTGTGATACTTTCTCCCAGCTGCCCTGCCCATGAGCATAATTTGAGATTTTTTCGCATTTATTTTCAAATCAAGTGAGCTCATGAAAGATTCAAAGGCGTCCAGGAGGCGTTGGAGCCCCACCCCGGTACGCGCAAGAAGAACCGCGTCATCCACGTAAAGGAGAACAGGAATCCCCTGATCCCCTGCACGTGGAATATCGAGGGTCACGTCTCTGAGAGCAGGCTCCAAGGCATTCACATATAATGTGAACAACAGGGGTGCCAAAATGCACCCCTGTCTGACTCCTTTTTCAGAAGCGAAAGCGTCAGTACACCTTCCGCTCGAAGAAACTCTAATTTTTGCAGTAAGGCCAGAGTGCAGGTCATCCAATAAATTGACTATGGTCCTATCCAAGCCCATTTCCAGTAGCTTTGACCAAAGCTTTGATCTGTTGACCACATCAAAGGCAGAGGAGAGGTCCATGAAACAAAGGTACATGGACCCCTCCTTAGCCCTGGTATATTTCTCAATCAGCAAGTGGAGATTAAGGCATTGATCCTGGGTACTTCTTTTAGGTCTAAAATCATATTGCACATTTGTCAAAATACTGTTCTCTGTGACCCACTCATTCAATTTTACTAATATAACTCTCCCTAAGATCTTAACTGAAGAGTCAATCAGTGAGATTGGTCTATAACATGCAGGATCCTGCCTGTTTCCCTTTTTGAACACAGGGATAATTATAGAAGTTTTCCATGACTCTGGAATGTTATCATGGTTTAATGCATTAAAGACACTGCCAAGTAAAGATCATACATAATCCTTCATGTACATTGGAGCACTACGTAATCTCATGCTCCTCATACATTCATTGAAAGATGTAGATGAGTCACCTGCAGAGAAATTGATGGCATTAAACGAATCATTTTCATTAGACAGATCAAAAACTAAAATATTTGATTTAACAAGCACAACTCGACTCTTATTCCAGATTCTCCCATCCTGTGTTTTTATGGCATTCCTGAAAACCTTTATGACTGGCCTGACATTTGTATACCTAGACCACGATTTACATCCAACAGGTGCTTTTATTTTAACAAGATCACCAACTTTAATCTCTTTAAATTGTACACACTTCTTTTTATCAAAGTAATTTTTCCTCAACAACTGTTTATTCAACTCCCTTTCTCTCCATTCTCCTATGCTATTATCAACCAAACCTTTATTCAGTTTCATCCAACCAGGACACCACAAGGTATTGGGTATTCTACCCTTGAACAACTCAAAAGGAGACCTCCCAGTAGAGGAATGAGGAGAATAACAATAGGCATTTATCCTATCTTGAAGAGCTACAATCCAGTTCAAACCATTAGACCTAGCCAATTGTATAGACTCCTTAAGTGTCTTGTTCACTCTCTCCACAGCTCCATTGGTCTCAGGATGATGTAAAGAACATCTCTTGTGTACAACTCCACATTTTTTTAAATAATCAGAAAACAAACTAGAACAAAACTGAGGACCATTATCGGACAATAAACTATTGGGAAAACTCTCCCTTTTAAAAATTCCTTCCAAAAACCTAATAACAGAGTTTGAGGTAATGTCTTTAACCGCAGTCACTTCAATCCATATTGAGTACAAATCAATAAGAACTATCAAGTACGGAGCATCTGATAGACCACTAAGTGGACCTAAAATGTTAATAGCAACTTCATCCCAAGGATGACTGGGCAACCCTCTACACACCTTAGGCATCTGCCTAGTCTTTAGAATTGTATCACTAGCGCAACATTCAACACAATTCCTGACTAATCTCTCTACTTCTAAATCCATACTAGGCCACCAAAACTGCAAACGCATAATTTCCTTGGTTTTTACAATACCCAAATGACCATTATGAACATGTGTCAACAGTTTTTTATGAATACCAACTTAGTACCTCGAGTCAGAATACCATCTGTAATAGAGAGCTCATCAGCCACAAGAGACCAAGGTTTTGTCAAACGCACATTTCCCTTCAAAGAATATATAACAGAAATCATCTCATCATCCTTCTTCAATTCACTTTTCCATTCACATTTTTCCACAGCACCCTCAGTAACCTCACAGACATTAATAGCCTCCTCCGTATCATATAAAGCTTCTTCATCACAGCACTCAGTATCAACTAATCTTGACAAGCAATCAGCAGATTTGTTTGCTACCCCTGGAATATATTGTACTTCAAAGTCAAACTCCTGCAAGGAAATAATCCATCTCCTAATTCTTGAAGAAATAGAATCCAGACCTTTTTTTTAAGAACACCTCTTTCAAATGCTTATGATCAGAAAACACCAGAACCTTAGTACCCCAAATCAAATTTTTGAACTTTCTTAGTGCCCAATATTCAAAGAATCTTTATTCGATGATTAAAAATCACCATAAAAGCACATACAAAGTTACATGATAAAAAGTCATTAAACATTTTCAAGATCCTGATACAAAAATATTAATGTTAACATGTGACACAAGCGAAGAAAAATACAACACTTTAAAAAAAGGTAAAATCAGGAACGCATCATTCATCTCCCCTAGTTAGCCTTAAATGAACCGCTACCTTGATAAAATTCATTATACAACACAGTGTAAAAGGGTCCGATGCTTTTTGTAAAAATACTAATGCCTCCCTGGCATGTACCAGTTTAGCTTGCTTTAAAACTTTTACAAGAAATCTGCGCCTGGGCATTGTAAAAAAAGGGCAGAGTAAAACAAGGTGAAGGGAATCCTGCGGAGACCTATTGTCGCAGCCGCAGGATCCCTTCTGTTCAATTGATGTTGCAAACCCTGCTGGTGATGCCAACATAAATGGGAGTAGGTTCAGCCTTAAACGGCACATCAAGAATCTGTCCTGTGCATTGTGCATAAGGTACAAATATGGCTCCATTCCCTCAACGCTCTTCACCAGGTTGTGGGCCCTCACTGTCTTTTTAAGCCCTTCAGCCTCAGCTCTACGTTGACTTTTCAGCTCTAGGAAGATTTTCTTTACTTGCATCTTGTGCTGGGCTACAATTGTTGTAGGGTTGGTGAAGAGGTTCCCAAAGCCTAGCTCCTCTAGGGTGTTCTTTACATAATTGAGCCTGGGAATTCGCATACATTTGTCCCTCTCTAAACAATCCGATAAAATTTCTCTGCTTAGAGACGCGTCAGGATTAACCCAGATTTTTAACCAGGCCACAATTGGCCTGAGTTTTACCAAATCATCTAGGTGTGGCCTCCCTAGTTCCCTGTGTACTATGAAGCCAGCGGTACTTGGGGGTACCCTCAGGATGGATTTTAGGTATTTGTTTTCCTCCCGTTCGATTCTTGTGGTGTTGACAAAGCCCCATACTTCTGCCCCATAGATTACTTTAGAGCATGATATGGAGCTATACAGGTTCATCACCTGTTCCGGGCTCCATCTACCTAACCTCCTGCCATAGCTTGCTATTGCCCCATTAGAAGCGATCATTTTACTACAGCGCTCCTCCACCAGGGAGTTAAACTGTAAGGCACCATCAAAAGTTACACCTAGATAAGGAAACGTTTTAACCTCTTCTACTATGTGACTTCCTATTGTGTAAGTGAATTTAGAAGGAGTTTTTTTACCAGCCAGGAGCACATAGGATTTGCCCAGGTTAACAAAAAGATCTAGGGCACCCATGAACTTAACAAATCCGTCAATCAAGATTTGTAAGCTCCTGGGTGTGCGAGCAATCAGAACCGCGTCATCTGCGTAAAGCAGAACAGGAATATGACGCGACCCCACCCTTGGGCAATCTGCCTTTAAACCTAACAGATACTGCTCCAGATTGTTAATATAAAGGGAGAACAAAAAAGGGGCGAGAATGCAGCCTTGCCTGACTTCACTCATGCAGGGAAAAGAGTCGGTCAGCCCCCCCTCCCTGTTAAATCGAACCCTAGCCGTGGTGTCACTATGCAGTTCCCTAAGTATATTGATTAGGCCACTCTCTATCCCCATACGAGACATCATGTCCCACAGTTTCTCCCTGTTGACGTGATCAAATGCCGCTGCCAAGTCCATGAATCCCATGTAAATCGATTCATCACTGGCCATGGTGTATTTGCCCAATAAATCGCCAAAGACTCTCTTTCAATTACAGAATAATTTAATTCTGACCCTCTGAGACATCTGGAAGAACAACAAATCAAAACTTCTTTTCCATCCTTCTTTGAACAAAAACAGAACCAAGTCCCTTTTCACTCGCATCAGTAAACATATAAGTAGGAAGACCAGGAACAAAAGCATGAAGAGAAGGAGCTTTTTTTAATTCATTCTTTATACACTCAAACTCTTGCTTGCAGTCACTCGACCACTCAAACATGACATTTTTTGCTGTCAATTTCCTTAGATTGTATGACTTTTCTGCAAAGTTCGTTATGAACTTCCCATAAAATTCCACCATACCAAGAAATGAAAGTAATTCATCCTTGTTAACAGGCTCTTTAACTTTGTCAATAGAATCAACTAATTCTTTTTTTGGAAACACACCTTGGCACGTAATACGATGTCCCAGATAATGTACTTCTTCTAGTCCAAATTTAAATTTTTCTTTTTTTAAAGACATGCCTGCACCACTCAAACCTTCCAAAACAGCACACACACGAGAATTATTCTCCTGAATGTTCTTGCCATAGATCAATAGATCATCCTGGTAGCATTTCACTCCCTTAAGACTTTTCAGGATCCTGGACATAATACGTTGAAATACAGAGGCTGGCGATACGAGACCAAAAGGCATCCTCCTGAATTTGAACGTACCCATAGGTGTAATAAAGGCAGTCAAATCCTGGGAGACTTCATCTAACTCCACCTGGTGATAGGCGGAAGCCAAATCTAATGTGGTAAAATATTTTGCACCCTCTAGTGTGACAACCATCTCATCGATGTTAGGAAGGGGAAATCGGTCTACAACCACCTCCTTATTTAAAGCACATAAATCAATACATAAACAAATCTCATTATTCGTTTTTTTAGCAATGACCATTGGAGCCAACCATTCCGTGGCCTCAACTGATTCAATAATTTCATTCCTAACAAGTCTTTCAATTTCTTTCTGAATACTAGCTTGTTGAGATAATGGAATTCTTCTTACCTTTGCTACCACAGGAACAGCATGCTCCTTTAATTTAATATGATGTTTGTACCCCTTCAAACATACTAAACGTTCCCTAAAAACAATTGGAGCTTTCTCTGAAAACATGCAGACATGTCACATATCTCTTGGACTATAACTTGAGGCGATGCATTAGGATTGAGTTGAACACCAAGATCTCGCTGATGTAACCAACCCAACAAAGCATCACCTTTCTGTGCCACATATATTTTCCCAACTGTCATACGACTACCCAATTCAACTTTCGCCAAGAAGTAACCCAACATTTTGATTGGTTTTTCCCCATAACCCAGGGGAACAACACCACTTCTGAATAACTTAACTTTATTCTTAAAATCCCTTAAAAACATTTCCTCATCAATCATAGTAATATGCGAACAGGAATCAAATTTTAAATTAATCATCACATTCTCAACAGAAACTAAATGAGAGGGATGATCTATGTTTTTACAATTGACCTGAAAAGTCAGAGTTTTCACTTGTGGTTGTGACCATTTTTTAGTTGAACTCTCACCTTTAAACATTTTAGTCCTACAGAATTTAGCAAAATGCCCCCTTCTACCACAAGTATTGTACAAAGTTTTTAGCGCAGGTCAACTAGATGAATTTGCGAAATGACTAAACTGTCCACGCCTGAAACAAGAAAATCTATTTCTAGAACTTGTATTAGAGCCATAAGGCATTGAATTTTGCTTCTCAACATTAACATTACTTTGTTTCTTTACTTGACAAACAATTTCTTTCACCTTAGATTCACTTTTCGTTTCCACACTAGATGTCTTCTCTTTTTCTCCTTTCAATTCTTCCACACATTTAGTCATATGTTCTACTTGTTATGCAATAACTAAAACTTCCTCAAGAGGTGGTTCATCTTTTAACCAGAGTTCTTTTCTTATGTTGTCATGCGCACATCTCAAAATAAATTGGTCTCTAATTCTCTCATCTAAAGTTTGTCCAAAATTGCACGAAGAGGCCAACTTCCTTAAGACTGAAACATAGTCTTCAACAGTTTCATCCTTCTTTTGCTCCCTTAAACTGTGGAAAATTAATACGGTTTGGTAAACATTATCTGCGCCATCTTGCCTTTTCCCCCGATGCCACACTTTTTGGCGTGAACACCCGCCATTTTAGGTACCTTGGTCAGAACCACCCTCTGCACGCCGCTGACCCCCAGCACGGCTCTTCGCCCTCACAAGCACCCCCCCACGCACTGGTCACCCCCGCTCTCTCATGCATGGGCCATAAACCCTCTCCATCTGCGCTGCTCTTCCATGAGAATCACACCCCATGCCCGACCGACACCTCCCTTCATCCCTTTCATGGTCGCATACCCTTTGATAAACTCCTTCCTCCATGCCCGATTGTCCGAGCCGATCCCAGGCCATCACCTAGCCCTGCGGATGCAGTTTATTGCCCCTACTGTAAGGAATCACCCCTCTTCAAAGGAGTTACAGTTGATCAAAGCCCCCACCCCATGAGATCTGATCAGTCGCACGCATTCCGGGAATCGGCGGAATGTCCAGCTGTGTGATAGCCATCTCCTCCTGGGGTAGGGAGGGGACTCTTACTGTGAATATGTGTGGGAACGGGCCTGAAGCGGAGGTTCTGGGAATGTCTTTTCATGCTTCAAAGTGACTTTATTACAATAAAGAATGTTTGCCGGCCATAAACCTGTGTATAAGAGGCCAGGCCTCAGAGATGCAGTTAGAGCACCTCGTGACGATACTTGCTGTCCGAACTGATGTGTTCTCCTCCGGAGAGAATAAACCCTTGTTTCCTGCCTTCCAGTCTCCAGCGCCTGCCTCTTCACTGATTAATATTTTGTGGGTTAAAGAGGCGACACCGCCGGGCAATACTTAAGGATCTTTGTTTATTGGTTGCTTCCCACCTTTTTTTACAATTGGCGTCCCAAGCGTGGGGCCCATCAGCGACACGTGGATCCAGTGGGAGAGGTCCTGACGACAGAGTGAACGACTGCAACGATCGGGAGAGCTCCTGCCCAATAGACCCTCGTCTGGCAGCCGATCATCCGAACTTCACTGGTTCCGAATCGACCTCTCTCGAGTGATCTACGGTCCTGACTGGGAACCATCAGAAGTGCCGTGGCAATATCGGAGATTGGAGGACGATCGGGCGCTGGACGCGGAAGACGAGAAACAGCCCATGTGGTCCGGGTAAGGTCGTGTAAAAACGACAAAATTGCGAAACGATTGTCGCTCTTTGAGATATTCGCTGCTTACAAACGAGGAAGAGTAGAAATACTCTATCTTCCTTTGTGGACGGTGAAGGGGTGGGTAACGCGGACTTTTGTCCCCGATGTAATCTGTCGTGCCTATCTTTTCTCCCCACTGATTGATTGACTGATTGACTGATTGATTGATTGTAAGGGTAGCTCCCTGTTTTATTGTCAGAATAGATTTTGCTTTTTGAGATATTCACTATTTGCAAACAACGTAGAATAGCAATATTCTGTCTAGTCTTTGCAGGTAGTGAAGGATAGGTAACGCGGACCTTTGTCCCCGATGTAATCTGTCGTGCCTGTCTTCTCCCCACTGATCGTCTGTCCGGATCTAGTTCTCTCGAAGCATTCATTATGTGCAAATAACACAGAATAGAAATATTCTGTCTAGTCTTTGCACGTAGTGAAGGATAGGTAGTGCGGACCTTTGTCCCCCGCTGAAATCTGTCATGCCTATCTTCTCCTCACTGATTGGTAGCTGGTTCAACCCGGACCGTTTATTAGAGGTGGACCATCTAGCTCCGCTGGAAGGCACCCCTAATAAAGACATGTTCACAAAGTATGGATTAGTTACCATAGCCTATAGTAAGCTGTGGCATAAGTATACCAAAGAAAATCAAGAGAAACAGTGGCCACTGATAGGATCCTTCGACCTTGATAAAATAGAAACGTTAGAAATAGCCCTTTGTAGTAGTAAGACAACGCCTATTATGCTCGACAGTCTCGGTATGTGGCGCAAAGAAGCAATGCAACGAAAGAAAAGAGACGAAGTCAGAGTAGGTAAAGAAACGCGACAGACAACCTTCCAAGCATCTGGTAGGCCAAAGGAAGGGATAGCGGCGACACGGTTCCAAGGAGTAAACACAGGAAGGGAACTGTGTAAAGGGATATACCGACAGGACAACCCCAAGACACAACGACCCGAAAGTAATCCCCCGACACTACGCGCAGGACGAACAGACTTAGGGCAAAACCAATGTGCTTTTTGTAAATATTCCGGGCACTGGAAAGCCCAGTGCCCGACTCTACTGAACACGGGTAAGAGCAGAGGGCCGACAGAAATAACAAGCCGGCAGAAAGGGAAAAGGCGTGAGACAAAGATGAATCAGACTGACACGGACAGGCCGGATAGAACCACCACGTTTGATTACGCCCGATGGCACAGATTTCGCCAGACAGATTTCAGCGACATGTTTGAGTTCTCATAGGTCGAACAACGCTAAGACGGGAAACCCAGTCAAGCTCTAGGTTACCCGGTGACGAACCCCGTACTACCGCTACTGTTCCCGAACACAAAAGCCACCCTTTCGGATAACATACAGGAACAACACACAGAGTAGTTTCGGACAGATTAGTATACATTCCATTAATGAACTCCAACTTCGAGTGCAATGGGACTGATTACTCTCTGTTGCCCCCCCCACTCTGTGGACAAAAGCAATTACAGGCCTGCATAGACAACCCCCCGTTCAGGAAAACTGTTCTTGTGGACACCCCACCCCCCCCCCATTACCCAGGCATGCCTGTCCCGCCTCCTACCACGCCCAATAGAAAACAAAAAACATGAACAAAAAATACCTACCCCCACTCCGGAAGTTCCCGAAATGCAGCAGGTCACCGGTCACGCCCATCCGGAAGGTGAAACACACAGCACGTGTGGGGCGGGGTCCTGCTGACAGCCGTCGATCGAAGAGGTCGCCGGTGGGATGTCCAGGAGGCACCACGGGCCCGGCATGAAATGGTCCTCCCATCCTCTTCTTCCTGGGGCGGCGTCCCCCGGGCCACGAGTAGGGAGGGGGCGGATGCAGATGACCCCCTCCCTCGTATCTCCTGGTCCGGCCATCACAAATACCTCCGCTGAAGAATTGGTGCAGGGTGGGCTGGGAGAGGGAGGCGGCGCGAACGAGCCTCCCTCACCTCTCCAGGTGGAGGTTTCCCAGCCCCGGTCCGGCGCCGAAATCCTCCAGCCGGGCGACGGACATACTTTCGCAGCACGGGACATAGAATGGCCAGCGACAAACATACTTTCGCAGCACAGGACATGTAATGGCCAGCAACCATACTTGTGGAGCACGGGATGTGGGGTGGCCATCATGTATACCCGCGCAAAGGGACGGCGTGGGGTGCACTGGGAGAGGGAGGCGGCGCGAACGAGCCTCCCTCACCTCCCCAGGTGGAGGCACCACAGCTGCACCCTAGCGCCCCGAGCCGAATGTCCTGCTCCTACGGCACGGTGTTCCATTTTTCACCCCGAGAAGTCTCATCCACTCTTGCAGACACGACGAAGGGCGGCTGCTGCGGGGTCTTAAAATGGCGTCTGGGCCCCCTGGAAGTCGGGTCTAGGCCGCCAGAGTAACTTTGACCAGTAATATAACTCGGACGCTTGCCCACCTGGGCACGAGTCCCCACCTCCGACAGCATCCCCACAGCCTTGAAGATTCTACAAAAGTCCCAGGAGCCCTCGGCCCCTACAGGCTCCCGGTAGGGAACAACTGCCTTGATCACTAACGAAAATGACCACGACGTAGCCACAAGATGGTGGTGCTCTCGTGTCAGCGCCAGCTTCAGTCTGAACCATCCAGAAACATTGTGGGCTAACAAATTCGAGCAAGTTCCGGCTGAACCTCAACGTGACCCGGTAGGGGAGATTTTGCCTCCCTCCCCTTTTGATTGACGGTCCACATTGCCTGCCCCTTCTGTTAGCGCAAGTCTTTTTGAACTGCCGAAAGGGACTCTGGTCCAACCGCCGGTTGTTGGAAACATTTTGTCCCTGATGCTACTTCCGGACTAACACGGCCTCGCCCAAAATGGCGCCGGTGTCAATAGGAACTCACGAACACCTCGTGGTGTTTTTAGCTAATAAGACTTGATGTTCTGAGATATGTATATGATCCTTTGTACACTTGACGAAAAAGGGGAAGGGTTCACTTGGCGAACACGTAAAAGGATCCTGTTAAAATGTTGGTTTCAATGTACGATTTATTATGACATTATTGTAACTGATACATAACGTCGCTTATGACACACGCCCACGGTATGCATCTAGGAAATTTGATTGCAACTAGTCTGACTATGCTTCCAATTATGAAATGAATGCCCCCTGATCCCTCAACTATTGATAGACGTTTTTAGTTTCCTGCAAATAACTAAATAAACCCTTTTAAAATGTTTTTAATGCTGCAAAATAGCCCCCCCCCCCCCTACTGTACGCGCTTCAGCCATTGCCGTGTCCGGCCAAATACGATTGCACTCTCATATTTACATGCTGAACAACTGTGCAAATAAAGGTTTTTCAAACTATGAACAGGTATCGCATACTTTTGTAAATGTGGGATCAGCGGGAGGGTTTTTCTGTGCGCTCTGTTTTGTTCTCTTTTTAAGGTTATTAGAAAATGGTTGCTCAGCCCCGGATTGATGATCGAATCTAAGGCACGATACGCTGCCTCCAAATGTGCGACTGGCTCAGGAACAAACGCATGGAGAAGGACCTCGACTTCTGAGAACGGGTAAAGTGAAGCGGTGTAAATGATAAAATGTTATAAAGGTATGGTACTCAAAGGTACTAGGGAACAGGGTTGGCCGAAGAGCTGGTATGCCTTAGGACATCACAGCATTGGAAATGATTTAAGGATCCCGATAGCTAGATACATCTACAAACTAGATACCTCGCACTAAGCGCCTCTGATTTCTAACGTTTCCCTACACACGGCCTATAATGCCACACTCGGACCGTCTCCCTCATGAACAACCTATCGCTCGCCATCCTTACCACACTGCCCGCCCCCCTGGCTTCAGAAACCAAGACCCCAGGGATTACATCCAGAGGAGATAAGACGAGTATGTGGTAAGTAAAGGACTTTCGTGCCCGTACATTTGATATGCTCGAATGCTGTCCCCCTTCCCTTCCCCTCTTTTTCTCCCTCTACAGGTTACATTGGAATCACGACTGGGGTATAGTGAAGATCTGAAGCCACGCCATGTCTGATACATGAAGCGGACTAACGCTGCAAGGTGGCACCTAAAGACACCCACAAACTACTCTTGTAACGAAAGAGCCAATAGTTGTATGATATGATGGGACGCGATCACCCCTAACCCGTGTTGCGTGAATGAGCACATGTCACGTATGTCTGAAACTATGAGAAAATGCTTTCTATGCGACTGAAGCATTGACTTAACTAGGCAAAGGACCGAGAGTGCGAGAAGTGCGACACAATGGTGCCTTTTACTCAATGCATGCCCCTTTGTATCCGGCCTAATGCTCGTCCGTTCCAAACTGCATGCTTTCTAAATTCTAACACAGACCCGTAATGTCTCATGTTGTGTAATGCGCTGAATAGCCTATCTTAGTACACGGCCACTCTCCATGCCTCACGTGTACTGTTTAGCCTATTGTTGCACATCTCTCTCTCTCTCTCTCTCTCTCTCTCTCTCTCTCTCTCTCTCTCTCTCTCTCTCTCTCTCTCTCTCTCTCTCTCCTCCACACTCTCACTCTTCCTAACGACTGGCACCTAATTGGCGAACCACCATCCCTGGTGCACCACCCAATTGGCTCCAAATACCGCAAGTATTTGCACAAATTTGTCTTAAACAAAATCACATTGATACCATGTTACTACCTCTCCTTTCTGCTAAATATTGATGAAACCTAGATTGGCCAAAAAGGAAAGGACAGGTAAGACGACTGAGGTTCCCTAATCTGACCCGTAATAAGGGAACTACATGTCAGTGGCTTCTATGATAAAAATGCCTCAGGTAACGCGACCTTCCCCGTCCCGAATTGTCTCAATGCCCAAACAGTAAAAGTGATCGAAGTATCCCCGTCTTCCCAGAACGCCCCCAGTTTTGTATCAGCTGCCCCGGACGAGAGTTTGAAAAATGTGGCTCACCCCCGGTTGTAAGAGATAGGTCGACTTACAACTGACACAGGCCAGCCGTTGTTCCTAGAAATGATTTGTTGATGAACAAGCTACAAAGTTTAGAAATTCGAGAAATGTCCCTGAACGCCTACCAACTGAACTGTAGCCTTCTGCTAGATAACGCCCTTATGACACAAAGCAAGACGATAGTCCCTCACCCCAGTCTGCTATGTTCCTAGTTGTTTTCCATAAGACCCCGGTCACCCCCGTTTTTTAATGAAGTAGCTAGGTTGTAAGAAACTATGTAGAAATTAGAATGATGTTTGCGAAGTTAAGATTAGATCGAAATGAAGAAATTGTTGCAGTAAACCCTGTTGAAAGTAAAATGTTTAGCTGAAAGATAGGATGCATTGATATAATGGAAAATTGTTTAGCCTATGTTCATTCCTCAGAAAGATACCTATCAGGCCATGGTGATAGCACGTTGCACTTTTTCGTAAAATACAAAGCCCTGAAGAACGGTATAGCTTTGTAAGACTCGTACTAGAAAAGTGGGTTTCTGCCAGAAGAACTGACGTGACTGTAATAAACAAATGCAATGAATAGGTATCAGACCTCGTACCACGACAATGAATGTAATACCAACAAACGCCAAAGAAATAGTTACGATGGAAAGTTGTAGGGAATCCAGCAAACCTATCATCAATTATTTATACGTTGGTTGTAAACCCCAATGTAACGGATGTTTCCCCAGTTGCTTGGAGTTGGGAGAGAAATAGACTAATGTGATTACCTTCCTCTGCCAGTTCTCTAAAGACTGTCTTTTCAAACTCATTTAAGGGTACCACTGTCGGAGGAGAGAGAGACCGGATGTGGGAGCACGCGGCCTGACTGCAGATCGTGGAACATCTGCGACATTGGCCAAGGCGGGACCGCAACAGTAAGGAGTCGCAGGACGAGGCACTGTTTCCGACAAAATGAAAGGAAAGGGCTGACCTGATGCCCCTGCTCGATGATCAACATGTGCCGAAAAGTCCCCGCCCTCTGAGCCCGGTCATGGGCCCACCTACCTGAAATTTTCCGTCCCCCTGGTCTGTTCCCGATCTGGCCCTGCTCCATCCCCTCTTCCCCCGACCTACCATAAGGACTACACACACACCCCCTTCTTCCACCTGAACTCTTTGACAATCGACTCGAAAAAGAAAAACTGCAGTCAGATAGAATAGGGTTTTGTTGCAAACTAAAATGAAACTTGGGTGCCCTGTCTAAGGTACCCATGAAAGAATAGTTAGGACACAGGGCGAAAAAGGACCTTTTTGACCAGAAAAACGAGGAAAAGGTCATGCCCTGCAACGCAGGACCCGGAATAGAGCTGGACGCAAAGCTCCACCGCCGGTGCTCAACAGTGCCAACAGAAGACGACAAAGAATGCTGAGAACTCACTAATAATGGTCCACGACAATAAGACACTGGAAAAAGCAACACCCCTCCTCTTCGAACGGTGACACCCCTGATTATCGTTTTTACTACGTCTCATTTCTCTCCCAGCCACCATTGTATTGATTATGCTCCAACCGAGTACGAAATGAACTTACATATGTAATAACCTATCAGTTCATATTCCGAATGACTATAAGCATCTATGAAATGTACCCAACGCTCTCACTACAGAATCATTTTTGTCCGATATTGCATTACTATGACTTTCCTGCAACGAGCTTAACGATGGGCCCGCCTCCTAAGATGAAAGATTTTAAATGTAATGTTTTTGCACAGCTCCTTCGCCTGGGTTCCTACTTCTTTACTTATGACTGCCACAGTAGACATGGATAGGAAATAGGCCAGCAAGATGTCTTGGGAATGTTAAAGGGAGGACTGTGGAAAATTAATACGGTTTGGTAAACATTATCTGCGCCATCTTGCCTTTTCCCCCGATGCCACACTTTTTGGCGTGAACACCCGCCATTTTAGGTACCTTGGTCAGAACCACCCTCTGCACGCCGCTGACCCCCAGCACGGCTCTTCGCCCTCACAAGCACCCCCCCACGCACTGGTCACCCCCGCTCTCTCATGCATGGGCCATAAATCCTCTCCATCTGCGCTGCTCTTCCATGAGAATCACACCCCATGCCCGACCGACACCTCCCTTCATCCCTTTCATGGTCGCATACCCTTTGATAAACTCCTTCCTCCATGCCCGATTGTCCGAGCCGATCCCAGGCCATCACCTAGCTCTGCGGATGCAGTTTATTGCCCCTACTGTAAGGAATCACCCCTCTTCAAAGGAGTTACAGTTGATCAAAGCCCCCACCCCATGAGATCTGATCAGTCGCACGCATTCCGGGAATCGGCGGAATGTCCAGCTGTGTGATAGCCATCTCCTCCTGTGGATAGGGAGGGGACTCTTACTGTGAATATGTGTGGGAACGGGCCTGAAGCGGAGGTTCTGGGAATGTCTTTTCATGCTTCAAAGTGACTTTATTACAATAAAGAATGTTTGCCGGCCATAAACCTGTGTATAAGAGGCCAGGCCTCAGAGATGCAGTTAGAGCACCTCGTGACGATACTTGCTGTCCGAACTGATGTGTTCTCCTCCGGAGAGAATAAACCCTTGTTTCCTGCCTTCCAGTCTCCAGCGCCTGCCTCTTCATTGATTAATATTTTGTGGGTTAAAGAGGCGACACCGCCGGGCAATACTTAAGGATCTTTGTTTATTGGTTGCTTCCCACCTTTTTTTACAAAACCAAAATGATATCTCTCCATTATCGTGCTAAGTCTTGGTAAATAGTGCCGATCAAGTTGAAGAATAGCTATTTCATATTTGTTCAGGTTTCATTGTTCAGCTGCACTGAGTTTAGATAGATGTTCTAAAACTTCCTGACCCTCACCACCCAAACAGTGCAAAAGTAAAGAATGTTTACGCTCTGCACTTAAATTTGTGCCACAAACTCTTGCATAATTTGCAAAAATGTTCTTCCATTTTTTCCACTTAACATTAGGTTCACCAGGGCTCGTTAAGAAAAATGCTGGTTGTATAACGTTTTGCATTTTCCCCCAAATTTTTTTTAAACTAGTCTCAAATTCAATGTTCCTTGTTTTTAAAAAAATCCAATGTATTTCAATATTATTAAAATATATTCCTCAAGAATAACATATAGTTTTTATTTTTTTATTTTTTTGATCAACTGAAGATATGTCACAGTTGTTTTCTTTTAAATAAATAAATTAATAAACCTTTACTTTGACTTTTCCTTTATAATCTCAAATTACAGCCTAAGTATGCTGAACAAAGATCGAAACCGATATTTCTGTATGTGAAGATGATCTTAAAGCATTTCCTTCCAGTCGTGCTCTTCAATCACAAGGCTCTGTCACAATGACAGAATCATCACGGGAACGCAAGCTCATTTACTTGAAACACAGAGAAGAGATTGTCCTTGGAACGCAAAGTGGAGCAAACATCACAATGCGCGCCTCTTCACTGACACGCAGATGAGAAATAAATAAACGTCAGTGACACGCAGGATTACGCTTGCTCCCAACATCCAATTTCGATCGCGCTAAAGTTCTTTTTTCTTCTCTATTACTAAAATCCTCCCAATTTTATCAAATAAAGACACAATCCTCCCACCATACTCCTCACCATTAACTCCAATGATTGTGGAGTTATATTCTCATTTTCTGCCGCAGGGAAGACAACGTTTCACTTCTATTTTATCAGCCGCTGGAGGAGAGGCATTTAGAAGATACTCAGCTCCGATTCTTCTTTTGTGTTGAGGTAAAAAGTATTTTTCCAATCGTCGCCAATTTATGTGGTGTCTTCTTTCGTAGAAATAATCAAACTGGAAACAAGTAGATTTCAGCGTAGGTTTTATTAAACCTCAGCCACAAACGCCCAGAGTCAACTGACTCAAACAAGACTAAACATTCCAGAATACAGAATTACAGAATGGAATCATATGACCCAAGTATTCCACAGATTAAAGAAGCAAGAGTAGAAATAACAGGTGAAGCACAACATCACACCCACCTACAGATCAAGTCAAGGTCAGGGGTGAAGTTAGGACGTGATCCATCTACAAATTAACCTGTTGCAGTCTGAAATGGCAGCAGCCTGCCCACGGTGCCACAAAGCTTGTCACAGGAAGCACAACAGGTTTGGGGGGCTTATTGGAGGACTTATTTTTCACCATTAGACTACGACCTATCTAAAGAGATAGGAAGGAAAGAGGATGGAGAGGAAACAGTGGAAAACAGGGGTGAAATAGAACACACGACAACGAGACAAAGAGACAGGAGTGCAGCGCCAGGATGCTCCTTTCGGAGCGACAGTTCGCGCTTTACAAATGCCATATACAAATTTACAGGTTGGTAGCAGAAAGAAGTATACGGTGGAATCAAGACTAGGTATCTTTGCATTTCATTCACATGTTTCATGGGGATGGTATCAGCTGCCCGAGGTCACAGGTGCGTCATACCACACCAAGGTAGGCACAATTACAACAGGTCTTCCTTGTTTACCAGTGCATCCCTATCACTGGCCTGACAAATGGAAAAAAGGTACAAAAGTGGTGCCATAAGAGTACCAGCTGGCATCAGATCTCGCCAGGGGTAAGAAGAGGGCGGGTTAATGAATGCAGGGAGCTACGGGCAGGAAGAAGCAGGGCAACAGGTGCAGGGAGAGTAAGAAGGAACAGAAGGAGAGCGAGTTAAAGAGCAGGAGCGCTCACAAATGGGTGCTCAGGCAGAGCAGGAATGAGAAAGCAGGGGCAGGGGAGAGCAAGAAAGGGGGACTGAAAAGGGGCGGATGCATCCGAGGTCAGAGAGAGCAAGCAAATACCAGAAAGAGCAAGCAAAGACGGAGGCTGGGGGCATGCAGAGGCGGGAGTAAGTTGCGGCATGGGAGAATGCAGACTAGGGAATTGTAAAGGGTGACATTCCAATGAAGGACAGGGACAGAAAAGAAGGACAGGAGTGGGAGATGTCAAGCAGAGACATATATGCAGCCATAGTGGAAGCAAGCAGGACTTAGGGGACAGAGAAAGCATGAAGGGTCAGAGGAGAGTTATAAGCACTGCCTAAGTATCTTGGTCAATAAGAACAGGAGCTGGAACAGATACAGAACACCTGTGGCTGGTCCTGAAGGAAAAACAGCAGCTATCTCAGAAGGGAATACTGCAAAACAAATCTCAATGGGATACAATAGTTCACGCAATAAACAAACTAATCCCACAAAGACTATGGAAAGGTCTTGGTAGTCAACTTCCTCAAAAGAAAGTAGACAAACTCCAACTATAAAGAAAAAGTGTTAAGTAAAAACCAAACCAAAGCCGTGTAAAACTATAGGTATGTCGGCCATCTTGGAGCGATGATAACTTCACAATGAATGGGAAGGTAATTTAATCTATGCTGTACACCGAAAAAACAGGTGAGTATCTTTACCTTTATTCAACTTTGTAATAAAAAGGCCACAAAATGTATAGAATACTCCTCTCCACGTGCTTTACAATCCATATGTGTAAACCCCAGGGAATCAAGAGTATGTGCCATACTGTCAGATTCGGTGCAGCAATCTGGAAGCCGGGAGACACTATTAAAACAAGCATTGGCCGCGCAGCTGTGAAAGTAATGCAGCCGCACAGCTGTGAAGGCAAAAGTAATGGCCGGGTCGCGCTCTGTGGTGGGCGGTGTCGGCTTTCCTAGGGTCTCTCTAAATAACAAGCATTGGGTGCGTGGCCGTGAAAGTGATGTGGCAGGGACGTGCTCTGTGGTGGGGGAGGGGCAGAGCGAGGCACTTGGGAGAGCAAGGCTTAATATGCCATGAAAGCCACATGGCGGCTGCGCTCTTGACCGCAAGCTTGAGGCCAGGAAAAGATTGTGGTAGCACTTTGAAAAGACACTAACTAAATGTCTTGCAGCGCATGCGCTGCCTCAGACGAGACCTAAATTGCCTCACACAATTTTCCAGATTCTCTGGAATGACCTAAACCCCGCTATGTATGTAAATAGAAATACGTTAATATATGAATGCATGTATTATTTAATGTTTTTTTATTGTTTTAAGATTCTAACAGATAGCTAAGAAGAGATTTTAGCATGAATTGTTACAGTGAAAATCTCCTACCCCTAGGGTATGTCAGAGTCTGTAACCAAAAACAAAATACTTGCCGACAAAGGTAATCTGACCTTTTATATAACAAAATACTGATCTGTACGTTTTACTTCAGAGAAATAGCAGTTCACCTTATTATAACTTTTCATAATAAACAGATCAGAACCATGGCATCAGGAAAATCTTTCTTAGTAACTCAACCAGGCCTCTAGCTGTTGTCAGTAGCTTGTCACCATAACCAACTGAGGAGTTCCCATACTGAACTTAAGCTTTACCACAAAGCAACCATCAGGCGCACAGAAATAAAATTACACAGTATGCAAAATTACAGTTGGCAATGCATTATCTCCCAAGAGAACCTAACAAGGTTCTGTGCAAATCTTCTATGTGGTTTGTCAGAAGAGATAACAAGCAACAACACCCTTGCCTACCACAGTAATCTGTGAGATTCCATGTAACAAAATGCCTGTCTGTAGCCTTTATTACAGAGTAATTACAATCTACCCATTAATGCCTATTGACTTTAACATATGCTTTTCCGATTCAGTATATCTAGCCTACCGCCTTTATCATATCTTTCCATTATGAACAATCAGGACTATAATCTTTATCAATGCCTCGTCACCATAACCAACTCGGGCCTGTTCTGTTTATCATAAACCTCCCCACAAGGCAACAACCAGTGTACTGTAATAAAATTAAAAATATGTCCAAAATGCAGTTGTCAAGACAATATAAAAATCCCTACCAATAGAGCCTAGTAAGGATAACAATCCACACTTGAAAGGCTATTGCCTTTAACACATGTTTTTCACCATAAGCATGTACAGCCCACTTGGTGTGTCATAATGTTTCATTATACGCAGATCACACCTAAGGAATCTGATATAATTTTACCCAGTGGACTGATAGGGCCTTTAGCCTTTACAAATGCCTTGATACTACGTACAGCCCAGGCCCACTGAATTACACATAAATTGGCAACCATCAAACACACATTTATAAAATGACACATATATACAAAATTACAGTTGGCAAAACAATATAGCGCTGCACTCAAGGGGCCGTTCAAGAATCATTACAATGCAATTCTACCCTTAGGGTTGTCAGAGTGGGTGACTAACACCAAAAACATTGCCTACTATGGTAATCTGTGAGATTACATATAACCAAATACCTCTCTACAGCCTTTTACATAATGTGATAACAATCCACTGTTAGAGGATGTTTGGCGTTACTATATGCTTTTCACAATCAATGCGTCTCACCTACTGTCTTTGTAATAACTTTTCATAATAAACAACCCACACCTAGGGCATGTGTCATAGCATTTCTTTTCACACCAGCTAAGCGGACAGCTGTTATCATTGGCTTGTCACATAAGCAACTCAGGCCGACAGGACTGGGCATAAGATTTCTCACAAGGCAGCCATCAGGCATACCATTATACAATTGCAAAAGTATAAAAAATTACAGCTGGCAAAGCAAAATACTATCCCCTAACAGGCTTTAACATGTATTCTCAAACTGCAAATCTTCAAACCCCATCCTACCTTACTGAAAGCTGTAATACAGAGAAATAACTATCCACATTTAAATGCCTATTGACTTTAACATATACATTTCACAATAAATACACAAGGCCCAGTGCCCTTGTCAGAGCACTTCAGAATAAACAGATTAAGAATATAGCCTTGATCATTGGTTTACCACCATAACTAACTCAGACGTGCTGTATAGAGGATAAGCTTCACCACAGGCCAAAAAGCTGCAATACAAGGAGTCTTTTTAGTGCAAGCTCACAAATACAGCCCCTTGCGCTTGGTGGTGCTCTGAAAGCCTTTTTTTGTTGGATCACATACGTTCAGGGATTAGCTGCACTGTCAAGCCAGACCTGAAAGGCCATCCCATAATGCTCTCAAAAACAAAACTTAACTCTGATGTCTAAACTTAATCTTGAAAAGGGGGGTGCTGGGACTGCAATACATTCCTCATGACTGCCTTACTATCTGTGGTACTGTGAGATAAAAGCAAACACCATACATTATCTAGTTATGTAAGACATTTTAACAGCATTACAATGCCATGTGGTGCCCCTAAAAGTGTAAGCTCAAGGAGCCACATTGCTGCTGGGTTAGGTGGCTTGATAAATAAAGTATTCACAGGTGCGTGCCGGGGAAGAACATTTTTCACAGGAAGCACACAGCTTGTGCCCAATCAAATCATGTAGTCCTGGCTACCAACACGTAGGCGGAGCCAAATCCCTTCTCTGTAGTACTCCTGAAAACTCAGTTTTTTGGGTGATCACATTACATAAACCTGATAAACCGATCGACCCTGTAACTCACCAGCACTGACCGAGACTGCTCCAGACACTCAAACGCTCTAAGGCTTATTATGGTTGCAGGACATAGGTCCAGATGCATCAAACAAAAATCCGCTCGCAAAGGGGCAGATTCTCAGACCGGTATTTCTGCATTTGGGATGCATCATCCCAAATGCAAAAATTTCAAATTGACAATTTGCTAAATTGCGATTACTTGCATTTAAGGCATCTCAAATTGAGATTCCTTAAATGCAATGCATTAAAGTTTAAAAAATAGCGATTTCGCTAATAGGGCACGCAAATTACCATGAAGTACAACTTCATGGTAATTTGCAAAAACTTTGAAAAATGCACTAAAGTGCATTTTTCAAAGTTTCATGTTGTGCACACACATGCCCTAAGGGCATGTGTGTGCGCAACATATGTGCACAGATCAATTTCAGGGGTGCATCAGGGTGTCCTTTGAACACCCCTGCATCCTTGAAATTGCAATCTCAATTTGCGAGTCGCTATTTGCGATTTGCAAAGTGAGATTGTCTTCTCATTCATTCCTATGGGCCTCTAGGCCCATAGGAAGGACTGGGGACGTATCCCTTAATTGCGACTCGCAATTTGCGAGTCACAATTAAGGAATTTTAGGAAATCGCAATTTTTTGGGCAATTTCTTGATGCATTGCATTTTGCAATTCCTTATTTGCGATTCCTTATTTTTCGAAAATAAGGAATCGCAAAATGTATGCTTGATGCATTTGGGGGATAGACTATATTCGCACCTATATGACTTGTTGTTTTCCCATGACTCCTGACTTTTAGATAAATTATCACAACATCTGACTTATCGTCTTTCAGAAATATTTCCTTTCAAAGACAAATTCACTTATATGGCCAACTTAAGTTGTGCATACCTTTTCGGTTGCAATTTTCAAACTGCCTGCTAGGCCAACATTGGAAGACTCGGAGAAGAACAGTTTTGCCTTGAAAAAGTCCAAAGGACAAAACATGTGTTAGCTGCTTCTGTTCCCTATGTGTATCAAGACTTGAAAAATGATCAAAGAATAAAACCATGATTGAAAAAAGAACTGTTAAGGACTACACGTGCTCTTTTATTTTGAAATACTTGTTCTGATTTGATATTACCATATGGACTTTCATTGTGTGCGCTGGTACTTATTATTGTTCAACTGTGGATCTTGGGGGCCCACCCAGCAGTGTGGCTACTTGTGGGCTACACGTCTATGGCAAAACCGGTCAGACCAGTGTCTTCCCCTCGCTGTCCATGACGCCCTCCCGTCCACCTAAACAAATGGGCAGCCCCTCTTCGTGTGTGCCTGCCATGTGCCCTTCAAAAGTGGTTCCCCCTTTGAAGTTCGCCTTTTGGGCTCATACCCTGTCTTGGGTTTCCTACCAGGACGAGATAACATCTCCCCCCTCTGCAGGCCCGTTGTAGGCTTTCTTAGGAGGCATTCACACTTCTCTCTAGGCCATTTTAGGACATTCCTTTGTGTGCCACTGTCAACAGGCACTGGAAAACACTGGGCAACAAAGTAGCAATTACTAAGGTTGCACTTTGCTCACTGGTTCAATTACATTTTATTTAAAGCACTGATTCGTTTGATACCTTCAAGCACAAACCTTAATCCCATTCAGGAGTTAGCAGGGCTGAAATGTCAGCCTGTAACTCTGCACTCGTTCATTGGGCTACTAGCTTTTCAACAGTAAAAACGACAATGTTGTTTTTTACTGCCAGGGCCTTAAAAACATAAAAATACAGGTCCAACTTCTTAACATAATGCACCCTGCCATTAGAATTCAGTAAGCCTGCTGTAGGGGTGACTTGCAATTATTAAAAAGTAGGACTTGGGCTTTGCCATAGCTTGAAATGGCAAAGACAAGTTAGCAGGATAAAACTACTCTGACAGCCAGCAATGGCAGGCTGGGAGTCCTGCTTTTGCTTTGTCACAGTCGAGGTGGTACAACTTGTGCTGCAGTCCACGAGGGATACTTTAACTTACAGGCCCTAGGTACCCCTGGTACCATATACAAGGGACAGACACGTAAGTTAAGCTATGCCAATTGGGGATAAGGAGATTAAACATGAACTATTAAGGGTCAGAGCACATGCACTGAGTATTGATCAGGGGAAACAGTGTTTTCTTCGCATGCAATAGATTGCATGCCATTACAACGCGGTTGTGACAACGACTGTGTTGTAACATCGCGAACCATTACATCGCAAGTTGTTACAACGACTTGCGATAGGGGGTACAAGGTGTTGGATTTACAATCCATTACCTTTCCTGCTGTTGCACAAACTGGAGTAGGAATAGTAAATAATACTATTCCTAAGTCCAGCGCCCCCTTCAGCAAGTCGTTGTAATGACTTGTGATGTAATGCTTTGCGATGTAACAACGCAGTCGTTGAAACAACCACGTTGTAATGCCATGCGATCTATCACATGCGTTTTAAAGATACATATTCATTGATCAGCAGGAATCACTGCATTTCGGAGCCATTATGCAACACCTAGGAGTCAAAAGTGGGAAAAAGTAGGGGTGTACCTGCAAAAAGTCTGTTTCTTCACAGAGACAATGTGCCAACGAGCGCAAGCGGAAGGGGTTTTGAAGTTGCTGTATGGAGGCAGGGGATTGGGTAGAGCGTTGCCCCTGTGAGTCTGGATGCTGTCGGCTAGAACCCTGACATCTCCCTTAAAAGTATGTTGCTGGGACTGCAGACCTTTCTGGACACCCCTTTTGAAGCATCAAACGGGTGGTAGAATTGAGGATACTGCTGCACAGGCTGTGAGGGGCCAATGTAGCTCTGCTTTCCTTGAAAGATTCCAGGGCAGAGTCTGCCTTTACCTGAAGCAGCGGATGCGTTGAATAGTCCATCAGTGACATCTACATGCCACTGGAGAAGCCTGTGGATCTCATCCATCTGTGGCACCAAAGCACCATGCTGGTACTGACTGCCTACCCAGACTATTGGGGATGTCAAGCCCCGCCCTGACGACGTGCTTTTCTGTGTCCTAACTGTCTTGAATTATTTGTGCCAAAATGGCACGAAGGTCACCTGCGACCATTGGAAGGATCTCACTCATCATGCCCTGTAACACATGTAATTGGCATCCCAAAAGAAAAGTGGAGTTGTCTGACCTGAAGTCTAAAGTGGAGGATGAGAACACCCATTTTCTAAAAGCCTCCATGCACGTTTAGTCTATACCTGGGGGCACTGGAGGGAAAGACTAGCAGCTAGATTTATCAAAGACCCGTTTTACGAGTCTTTAAGAGCGATTCATAAGGAAACGCTATTAAGGACTTGCAAAACGGGATTCATGTAGGAATTGCAATAAATATTGCGATTCCTACATCTTCCTTATTTGCGATTAGCAAATTGCTAATCGCAAATAAGGAATAACTCACCATTAGCTGATCACAAATAAGATAGCGATTTCAAGGGTGCCAGGGGTGTCCAAAGGACACCCTGTAGCACCCCTGAAATGCAAATTTACACAGGTGTTGCGCACACACATGTCCAAAGGACATGTGTGTGTGTAACATGCAACAGAGAAAAATGCACTAAAGTCCTTTTTTCTAATTTTTCGCTATTTCCCACGAAGTCAGACTTTGTGGTAAATTGCGACCAAATATTGCGAATTCGCAATTTCAAATTGGTTAATGAATTGCATTTAAGGAATCTCTAATAGAGATTCCTTAAATCCAATTCCTCGCAAATATGCGATTTCGCAAATAGCGATTTTTGCATTTGGGATGATGAATCCCAAATGCAAAAATTGCACTCGCAAAGGGCCAGATTCTCAGAATCTGGCCCTTTGCGAGCGCAATTTAGCTTGATGAATCAGGCTGTTAGGGTTCAACCTGCTAGTTGGAACTTGCACCACAAGGCTCTCCACTGAAGACAGTTGAAGGTCTATGACTTCTGTTGCTCTCCTAATAACCATGGGCAATGATGATGATTCCTCCATGAAAGGTCTAGTTGGAGAGCTCAGACCAGTGTCAGGGGAGATCCCGAAGCCACTAGTGTCTTGGAGATCCAAAATTAAATTCTACTCTTCATAATATTGAGACTCATCGTCCACAAAATTGCAATAATGATGTTCAAGGTCAGAGATCAGCTGTGGCATAGGAAGTGTCCTTTCTGAGTCCAAATGATACTGGATGGGTTATGTTTGAGATCACAATGGGCTCTTCTTCCAAGGTGGTGATGTCAACCTACGGGGTCAAGTGAGAATCTCAGTGCGGGTGACTATTCAGAACAGGCTTTGGCCTTGGATTCGGGGCGGTCCCAGGAATGAGACCAAGAGGCACAGTTGGTGTCAAGGATGGATCCCTTGGCTCTAGCCCAACCGGCGACCTCCTCAGATACTTCGGGACTAAAGGCACGCAGAAGATGCGCAACATGGGATGTTTGATGTTTTTGACCAGTTGCACAGTCAGCAATGGACCCAGGAATTTGGACTGAATCGGAATTAGTTGGAGTGGTGTGGCTCACTGGTTAGAGGCAGCAGACCCGGAAGCAGAGACCGGCCTGGGACCAGGGTTCAATTCCCGACGCGGCAGGGTCATGGACCAGAGTCAGCGGACTTGATAATTCTCACCTCGGTGCCTACTCTAACCAGGGATCACACTCTGCAACTCTGGGCATTAGCTTGCCTCATCTCTTCAACGGCCCCCCACATTCGCTGGGGATGCCTGGTTTCACCTTGGAGATACCCAGTAGGGCCCATCTCACAGGGATAGCCAGGACGGGTTCCCCAGCGGTCTACAGCGCCACAACGCCTCAGGGCAGCAGTGCGCTTTACAAGACACATTACATTACATTAGGGAACAGGTTCTGAAGTCGGGGACCAAGAGAGGGAGAAACCCTGATCTCCACTCGACTTCCTTTAACAAAAGTAGCGGGATGAGTGCTTCTTTTTTATTTATTTATTTATTTACTTTGCCTTTCCAGATGACTTAGAGTGGAAAGAGCACACATCTTGTGCGAGACCTCAAGAATGTGTCCTTGATTTCGAATGAGACACGTCTTACTCACGTTCCGGTGATGTTCAGCAGCATAGAGCTTGCCATTATGATTTTGGATGGCTTTCAGGTTCATCCAAGCATAGTCTTTGCATAACTTTGAGTTGTTTGAAGAGCCTAGATTCCAGAGACAAACTTCGTGTGGACCAGGCACCGATATCACGTCATGGCCTTCTTTACAGGGTTTGCAGCCTGTAATTTTTGGGGGAGACATATCCTGTGCACATTTATATGGAAACATATGTTCTGTCACTCACACAAAAACAAGGAAACGAGCTCTGGATCAGTGTCAGAAGGCACACAAAGAAAGGAACTGATGTCTGTGCTCAGGGTTGGTGGCTATCTGTGGCTCAGATGCTATTTCCTGGGCGAGCGGCGGACTTGGCATGGATCCGCATAATTCCACCTACCAGCGTGTGAGGGAATCCAGTCTGGCACCTAGGGGTATTCACAAAGTGAGGAATCTGCAGTTAGAAGTTTCCTTAAGAATAAACACTGTGCATCATTTTCTATAAAAGTGTGAATTTAACTTATGGAGTGTGTGCATGTTTGAGGGGCAGTCTATCTGGCTCAGCGTGTTTGAATATCTAGCTCTAAACAAGTGTCTGGGTGGATGGGAATCTCTGATACTGTTTGTTGCTGGTGGAAGGTTTGCGTCTTTGATTTTGCTGTACATAAGAAGAGGTGTGATAGGGTGTCCTTGGAGTTTTACCTAGGATAACTACACCTCTAGGGCAGGCCTTCTGATATGTAAATATGTCCTGAAGTGCTTGTAAACCGATTTACCAAAATGCCAACAGTAGCAGAAGTAACATCAAATCCCACAGACATCACAATTTTAGCCCCTCATCAGCCTCCTATCGCCTACAGAGAGGAACAGGGAACAGCAAAAGGAGAATTTCAGAGCCCTTTACCTTTCCTGTACTCTTGTCTTGCAGTACTGTTCCTTAGGTACCAAAGGGATATTCAAGAGTAGCAATTGCATCATCTAATAGAAACCACTAGCTGTTTCTGATTGGCATACATGCTTCATTGCAGAATAAAAATAATATGTTTAAGACCCTGCAACTATCAAGAGCAGGCGGATTTTCAGAGCTTAAGACATTACTGCATTGTGGTTTTTTACGTTTTCCCACTCCCCAAGCAACAGGGCCATGTTAGATGCCTCCTGCAACGTGGCACACCCTTCTGGTGATACTCAAAGACACATATATAGTTTCATCTTCTTGTGGTGTTAGACCTGCATTCAGAAACATAATTCCTTTCAATTTCCTTCTCACAGTCACTGCAGCTAGGGAGGTTAAACTGATAGACAACAAGTTGTAAAAGTAACATTATATTTACTGGGGCTTTGATTATATATAAGGAGGCTGAACAACTACATTTCTATACATTTCGATTATGCACTCTAAAATAAAACGAGGAGGAAACAAAGATCTCCATCATGTCAAAGAGAGATGTCATCAGCTCTATCTTGCTTCATCTTAAGATGTAAGCCTTATCTTATGTTGACAAGGCCGCTTTTTCTGTCTCATGTACATACAATCTAGGCACAGGTGTTCATGAGGTCTTTTGTCTTCCAAGCCCTGAAAAAGAAAAGGGAGAAAACAGAGGACGATGGTTACTTCATGGGCCTAAAAAAGAAGTAAACTCTGGGACGACAGGGATGTGGACAGCAATTATGGTAGAAAAGAATAGCAAGCAGGAACAAAGCAAACTACAGAGAAAAGAATGGGATAAGGGCAATTGAAGAAAGACATAGCAGAGTGGCGAGGGGGAAAATAAAAGAAATTATAAAAAACTAGAGTTATGGGACATCCATGATGAAGTCTAGGCATATTGATATAAATGAAAGTGAGAGGTGAAGACTACAAATCCTAGCAAAAGGTAGTAGGGGATTTAGTTACATTAAGTAAGAGGAAACAATCATGGCGAATAGCCAGAGATATAAGAAACAGAAATGGCACAGAGTAGGAGAAGTAGGACTATTGACAGAGGAACAAGAGGGAAAGAGGAACATGATACATGTTGACATAGTAAAGATGTAGAAAACCAAGCTAAACTATGGAAGAGAGAGGAGGTCAAGGCGCCATCCCCAAAATGCAGAGTAAATCGACGAAGGACATCAGAAGGTAAATGAGGCAATACGAAACAAAGAGGGCACACTATTTGTATAGTGCGATAGAGAGAAATAATTTATGTGTACGAAGACAAGTCTAGGGGCATAACACAAAAATGTGCAAAAGTGAAGTGATTTGACAATGACATGTGCAATAACCACTAGTCTAGTACAGAAGGAAAAGCCAATGAGTTGAAGACTGGGGAGGCAGAAAGGAACAGAATTAACTCTGGTAGAACTGCATTATGCTCAAAGTCAGTGTTACTCCCTGCCAAGTTTCTGTGTCTATCACATTTTTGCATTAGTTTCTTCCTGTGAACATTTAGCATCAGACCATGTGCTTGAAGTCCACACAAATAAGGTTCTTCATACTATTCTGAATACTATAGATTCACAATAGGCAAACCAACAGTAGGCGAATAATCAATGCAAGTAATTCTCAGGCAACTTCACCATATAAGCCTATCGGGAGTAGTTGGGGCTATTATTTTGTATTGTTATTGCATTTATACAGCACTTACTGACCCTGACAAGGTGATAGAGTGCTTTACACTGAGCAGCATGATGCTCTGGAATCCAAGGTTATTGGTTAAGGAATTGGGATTAGACTTGTACTCTCAATGACAAGTAAAAGTATTTAGATGTGATAATTAGTGGGAAATTGGTGATATGTGAGTGCATGCAGATGTTTGCTGTGGTTAATAGATGTTGAGCTGGAGGAAATGAGGTGGTGTTAGGTTGCAGGAGCATCACTTACCAAACTAGCAGCACATCTGCTATTGAAAGCCCAGAATCACAGGATCTTGAGCTGACACCGAGTCTCTTGGTCTCTCCATCTTGAGTTTATTGACTTGCTCTCCTGAAACAAAAAAGCGCTATGACGTGGCCTACGCTGGCTGCATCATAGCACTTTTTTCAGTGACTTTCAACCATGCTGGACAGCAGATGTACTGCTAGACAACATGGTTAAAAGACATTCACATTGACATACCATTAGGTTGGGCTTTACAGAGATCTATTGGCTTTGCCAATGCTTGTTCGGTGTTGACGGGGTCTTGCTGAATAAATGTTGAAGTGATAGTGAGAAACAGTTGAGGAACTATGAAGTGAAGCGAGGATGTGGCGTAACAGCCAGTGCTGCGGACAGGGGAAATCGGGAACCAGTTTTGAATTTCGTGGTCGGCTGAACAGTTTGTGATTCTGGGGAAATCGCTTACACTTCCCCCTGCCTACGACAATATATGCGTCATTGTGTAATGTAACTGCTGAGCACTGAGAGCACTCCAATACCATCAGCTGGTGTTAGCACTATGGCAAGAAGGAGGACACAAGTGCTCCAATGCCTACGGATCTTGCAAAAAAAAAAAAAAAAGCTGCCGCGACGGGGGAGATAGTGGGGGGACTGGTCAAGCAGGGAAGCAGGAGGATGGGGAGATGGGTTAGCAACATGAGTAAAAGAAACCATAATTGAAGCAGGATCAGCAACAAAAATGAATGTGTCATTGTGTAATGGAACTGGTAAGCACTTAAACTGTTCCAATATCATCAGCTATACGCACTATGTCAAGATGGACGACGGAACAAGTAATTTAATACCATCAAAGACTCAAAAAAACAAGAACTGTTCATGTTTTAACACCTTCTTAAGAAATGCATTTGTTTTTGTATACACGCATGCATTCTAGTGATATATGTGTATCTGTACAACGGAGATGGCCTGAAAACACAAGTACTCCAATAGAGTGCTTGAAAACAAAGAAAATATTAGCTCCACAAATCAGGAGCTGTGTAAGGAGACATGTATTGGTCCATGCACTTTCGGAGAGCCAAACACAAGAAAAGGGCACCACAACCCCATGCCATGATGAATGGAAGAAAAAAAAATGAGATTGACGCTGACGTTTGCCAATAGTAGGAGATGAGCGGGCTGTTAGCTCACCGATTAAAACACAACACATCTCTTCGAAGCAGCAAATGCATAGTCTAACCGAGACCAAAAAAGGAGAGGTTGTGATCTTATCAGTTTGGGCTAGGTGTACAAATACAATAATAGTGATTATATCAAATATTTATGTGACTTAGGGCCATATGTACCAAGGCCAAATGAGTTCGCAAACGCCGAAATTTGCAGAATTTCTGCGTTTGCGAACCCATTTTCGCAAAATGGTATGTATCAAACAATTTGGGTGCAAAATAAGGAGTCATAAAATTTGCTATTCCTTATTTTGCGATTGCATTTAAGGAATCGCAAATTTTGCAATTCCTTAAATGCAATGTATCAAGGAAAAAAAAATTCCAAAATGCCCTTAAGGAATCACAAATTACCACCAACTTCTAGTTGGTGGTAAGTTGCGAATTCTTTTAAAAAAGCATTTTTTTTGAAAATCCAATGGTGCCATGTGATGCTCATACATGCCCTTAAGGCATGTATGTGCGCCATATGCGCACACATGTCATTTTCAGGGGGGCAGCAGGGTGTTCTTCAGACACCCCTGCACCCTTGAAATTATTCTCAATTTGCGATTAGCAAATTGCGAATCGCAAATTGAGAATAATTTCCCATTCATTCCTATGGGCCTCCTGGCCCATAGAAATGAATGGGAAATTATTCCTTAATTGCGATTAGCAATTTGCTAATCGCAATTAGGGAATTTTAAGGAATCGATTAAAAATAGCGAATTTCTTCATACATACCATTTTGTGATTTCTAAATAGCGATTCCTTAAAAATCGCTATTAAGGAATCGCAAAAGGGTATGTTGATACATATGGCCCTTAGAGAAGGTTGTTCTCAGATAAAAGAGGCTTGAAGAGAATGGAATGGAAGGAGAGAGTCATTAATAAGGAAACAGGATGGCATTGTATTGACTGGAACAACTTAACAGAACTTTTGTATTCTTAATTACATATGAACAGTGCATGCCATTTTAATGTTCTGCAATTTTAACTGTGATTATTTTTCGCAAATGCACAGAAATTATGATAAATGTAGATAAACACATCCTTTAAAGGACCAACGTTTTGTATAAGAATACTTACCATCTCAGAGCAAGGACACAAAATGAACAAGTTACTTGCCTTTGGTAATGCCCTTTCTGATGGATTCTCTAGCTAAACGCAGACTATTTACTTTGTGCTTACCTTCCAGTGCCAGACTTGATCCTGAGATTTCTGAGCAATTCCCTTCCGCACCTCTAAATCGCACTATGAGGCTCCACATCTACTCAGTCCCTCGCCGGAAGTGACCCTGGAGCCACAAATATTCACCACCATTGCACAATGAAATCAGTTTCTTTCTGAACTCTGTCGACACCTTCAGACGCAGAGCCATTGGATAATTTAATTTGGCAACGTGCAGATTCCAAATTTGGTACCTTATTAAGATGCTAGAGACAGCCTTTTCCACCGAATGGGGAGGTGGGAGGGTCAGTCAGGAATCTGTGTTTAGACAGAGTACACACCAGAGAAAAACATTATAGATTGTAAATACCATGTTCGAATTGATAATTAAAACAACAGATTCCTCACCTTGTGAATACATAGTGAAGCAGTACCTTCCAAGGTGGTGGATCTGTGAAACAGCTCAGACTAGAAAATTGAACAGGACCGAACAGGCAAAGTGTCCCTCCCAAGGACTTTGTTATCAAGGCAGAAGTGTTTTGTGAGCTTGTAAACTTGTGCCCAAGTAGTAGCCTGACAGATTACCAAAAACAGGCATACTGCATGGCAAAGCAGTGGTTTGTGGCCTTGGCTATGGTAGAATGTGCCCTAAGGTCCTCCAGGAGTTACCTCTAGGAAAATGCACAGCAAATTTTGATGCAGAGAACCATCTCCTTGCAACTGTTTTCATCTCCATTACTTTACCCCTCTTTGTGCCTGTGAACCCCAAACTAAGCTGATCGTTCACCTGATGGTCTTTAGTACAATCGATGTAAAAGCTTTAAGCTATTTTTAGGTCGAAACGATGGAGCCTTCTTGCTGATTCAAGGGATGGGATGGGGCAAATGATGTCAGAGGAGTTATGCTTTGTTTGATGAGAAAAGGTGCCACAACCTTGGGCAGCAGTGCTGCCCTACTCCATTGCACCAGTTCATCCCCAAGGAAGGTGGTATTTGGCTGCTGGACTGACTGTGCTTCCAACTTGCTCACATGCTGCGCAGATGTTATCCCAATGAGAAAGACTGTCTTCAGAGTCAAAAGGTGTAGGAAACAGCTGTGCATTAGTGCAGATTGCACTTTAAATACATGAGATCCAAGTTAAGGCCCTACTGGGGTATTACAAAAGGTTAGAGTGTAAACATGTGGACCTCCACTGTCTCCCAGTCAACAAAAGAATCACCTTCAAGATCCTCACACATGTATATAAAGCCCTACACGGCGCTGGACATGCGTACCTCCACCACTACCTTGCATTCCACGCATCCACCAGAGATCTCCGCTCCGCCCAGCTGGCCTTGGCCACTGTTCAACGCATCTGCAAGACCATGGCCGGAGGAAGATCCTTCTCCTACCTCACAACAGGAAAATCGGAAAAGGCAAGGAGGAAAGAATATATAGATCTCACTCTTCAGTAGGGGAGTGTATATTCCTCTATTATCAGTACATAGTCCTGTCATTCATTGCATTCCATTTTAACTCGAAATTCAATCACATACAAAAAACACGCGATTACATAATTTAAATATTGTAATCTTGATTCACTTCATCATAATTTTCTAACTTTTTTCAACAGACTATATACATATATATATATAAACATACCACAATTACAATATACAAATCACAAAAGATTTGCAACAATTCATAGGTTCCTTCCACCCGATTTGTCGAAAAGAAAGTGTTTACCTATTCAATATAGGGAATACACTTCGAGGTAGTCTTATCTACACAATTGGTTCTAATTTCTTTAGAACTTTAATCTAACAATTGTGCATCAAAAAAATACTTAATCAAACTCCTCTTTTTATAATCTGTCTAATACCTCACAGCAAAGACCTGGAACACCCTTCATCTCCACCTCAGGCAATCACCGCCACTGCCTCGAGACCATTATGGGTGAGTAGTCGCACTCTACAAGACACTTTGATTGATTGATATTAGCTCGGGTTTGCTTAAGGAGTGGCTTAAAAGCTGAGCAACTGTCATTGTATATTTCCTCTGCAAAGGATGAGACTCCTTTTTTAGAAAATTTGAAAATGGCCTATCTTTTTGTTAATTGTCTTAATAGTAATTAAATGCTTTCTTTTGAAAATATATGTCATTGATTTTCCAATAAAAAAGAACTCGGAGGAAGTCTCTTTCACATATTGCAGTATGCAGACATCTCTATTATATTAGATTATACAGTAGCAGCACTGTCTTGCTGTATTACATGAATACAATTTTACCAACAAATTGGATTCCATTGAGAAACAATTTACTGGTCATGTTGTTTAACATGAAACATATATAAGTAGTGGGTAGACAGGACTTGTAAACATAACTATTTGGTAGTCTAGACTGAGGAGAGAGGGAAGTGCACATTACCTCTACTAAGAAATATTAAAAGCAAGAGACACCTTAGTAATATGGCTTTCTTTTGCAGAATGCATCACACATAGAAAGATGAAGTAACTAGGAGTAATACACCTATTTCACCTAGTTAAGACCAGGTCAGTAATGTGCAGCATTTTGAGGCAATGCTATGTTTACTGACCTTAGTAAATCTGGGATTTCAGCAAAATCCATGGGAGGATGCTTGAGAACGCCCATGGAAAGACTAACCCAAGGAAATATAATGCAATGCAGAAAATTGGCCATTTTGTGGCTCTGTAAATCCCAGTTAAGGACTTGTGTTGCCTTGCGATGACTTGTATCACACAACGTCAATGCAAGTCCTTGTTAATTCTGGGTCCCCATGAATACTGCCCTTCTAGGAAACCTTGCCAGTATGTTTTACTTTACTAGTGTATTTTAAACGTTTTTGTGTGCAGAAAAAAAAGAAAAGGATACCTTATCAACCAGTAGACTCAGACTACATACCACAGAGCATGGGTCTGCGAAGTGGGGGGCCTCAAGTGTTCTCAGGGAGGGGCGCCAGGCTCTGGCCAAAAGAATCATCATGCTGATAATTGTGCTTTGTTTTAAGCAGAGAAATAATTAGAAGCAGTAAGCAGCTCTGCAATGGACCATCACTGACATATTTTGTGATATATCCTTGCTGAGAGTATGTGTCAAAAAGGAATGGACTGCAATTATTTCTCAAAACCCCACCACCATTTCTAATAATCACACTGTGAATACGTTTACACGTTAGTAAGGCCTGCCTGACCAGAATACTATGTTTAGCAATCGTGTTTTTGAAAGCATTTTTAAAATGGTAACAGAACTTCACTGCAATGTTAAATAAGTCTAGATGTATTTAAACATTGCCAATTTAATGGAATAAATGTGAAAAATTCTGAAGGGGACCGATGATTACATTTTTCCACGGGAGAGGGGGGGGGGGGGTGAGGCATTAAAAAGATTGAAGACCACTGCCATAGAGGAAGGCGCCAACTCTCTGGCTTACAATCTGTCAACACCTGCTGTTGGACAATAAATAGGACTGCACCATTCAGCACACCTCACCCATCATGTAAATGTAAATGTACATGTATTTATATAGCGCAAATCGCCCACATCGCAGGCATCTATGCGCTTGCTTAGGGAACCCGTCCTGGTATTCCCCTGTGAGATAGCCCCAGCAGGGTATCCACAAGGTGAAAGCCAGGCATCCCGCCGCGAGGGGCCGTTGTGGAGATTAAGCAAGCTATTGCCCAGAGTCGCAGAGTGTGAACCCGTGAGTCGAGTAGGCACCGGAGCGAGAATTATCGAGTCTGTGGAATTATTGAGCCCAACCCCCGTCGAGGCGGGGAATTGAACCCTGGTCCAGGGCCGATCTCAGCTTCCGGGTCTGCCGCCTCTAACCCCTGAGCATCACATCCTCGTGAGGGAATCAGCACATTGCTAAGCAGAGGCCACTTCCTTGCACTCTGTCCTTGGAGTAGGGCCCTCTATCTCTCAGCAGGGTGCTGGGAGATATAACATCAACCAGTGCAGGCCACTGCCTTATGTCCCTTCCTGGAGTAGGAAATCACACCAGCTCACGAAAAACACAACTCCAAACCTCACCCATTGGGAAGAACACGAGATTGCTCGGCTAACACTACCACAGCACACCCTTGTGCACAGCCATATAAATATACTCTTGAGAAAGGCTATCACACACAGCAGAATAAATCACCACTACAAACAGTATCCTTGGAGGGTATTGAATAATGTAGCATAGAACACTGATCCTCAGGGCCTTCCTGTAAGAGACATCATTTTTTTTTAAATTATTATTTTTATAAAGAATACAATCACAATCATTGTTACAGGGTTAGCCTAGATGAGTAGTAGTCGTTTATTCATTGGTGTTTACATAGCTAGCCCCTACTTTTGTACTTTGAGAGTGAAAGAAAAGTAAGAAGGAAAGGACAGAAAAATTAGTGACAGCTGTTATGCACATACAAGGGATCGATCCTCGCCCCATGGAGTTGTTCCCTAATATTGCCCGGATGGCCCTGTATGCAGACTCAAGCATTCTGAAAGTGTTTCAGAGACATACATCACTTTAAAGTACAGACAGAATTGTTCAGTTCAGGACCACACTTCATCCAAACCAAAAGACACAAGGCCTATACAGTGGTAGGAGCCATCTGAAACCCTAAGCTAGCACCCCTGGCCTTTGGCTATGGTGGTTGTGGTAGTTGTTTTAAGGTTTTGTGTGGATGAAAACCAATCTTATGTGGGTAGACGACTTTGTCAAGGAGTGTAAGGTGGCTCCTGCTTCCTGAACACAGCAACAAGATGAACCCTGTTCCTTCGCTAATCTTTCTGTCGAAGCTGGTTCTGACGTCACCAAGCCACCCAGCATGCTACTGACTGCAGAAGAAGAAGGACCACTTTGGTGGTCTTTATCCTGTGCTGAAACATCCTTGTTATCTGTTCTCTGCATGAAGTCCCACAGCCGGCCCGCAGCTAGTTCGTTGTTTGGGTGAAACATTCCGTTCTCTTGTTCCACCTCAGCTCCATCCAGTAATGTTTATCTGGGAAGAATCCAAAAGCAGAAGTGGGGGGTGTTTCAGGGTAGGAGCAAAGCAAACGCAACTGTTAATGATGTTGACAATATGCAACAGCCGCGGAGGACAAAATAGTTCAATTCCTGGAATTTTGTATTTGCATGTTCCCTCATCCGCACTCCTCCAGTGCAATCCCAGGTATTGTATACCACCCAGACACAGTGGAGTTTCAATGTGAAGTTTACTGCCTGAGGAAGTCGAGGACACTCCAATGTATCTGCCGCCCTCCATAAGTTCGCCCATAATACTCCTATTTTGGTGCAAACCCAATCCCTCCCGGTGCAAATAAAATTAGAGCCAGGCTGAAATGTACACATGTGGAGAATGCCATCTGTGTTATTACCATCTGCGATTACTGCCAACCACAAGTATATGGCAGTTGCCTGCAATTTGCACTCAATTCCTAACGGGAGTGAGTGCTGAAAGGGGAGAAAATAGCATTTGTACGAAGCTTATCTCTAAATACTGCGGGGCAGATTTACAAGCCCTTGCGCCACTTTTGCGTCACTTTCCCCCATGTTAAAAGTGACGCAAAAGTGGTGCAAGGGGCGTGTAAATCTGCCCCTGCGTCTAAATGACCCGCTATGTTTATTGCACATTTATAAAACATAGATGTCATCTGTGAATCAGAGTGCCAGAAGGAATGGGTGGATGGCTGTGCACATGAAGGAGAACAGGAGAAAAAAGAAAGGAAGTGAAAATAAACAGAGACGGAAAGAGTGGGGAGGAAGTGAAATGGAGAAAGAAAAGCAATAGAGAACAGCTCAAGATAAAATGATAGTGAAAAGCATGCAAAGTGCAAATGGAGAAGCAGGTTAGAAGCAAAATGAAAGATATTGAGAGAGAGATAGAGAGAGAGAGAGAGAGAGAGAGAGAGAGAGAGAGAGAGAGAGAGAGAGTAAGAGAGGCGGAGAGAGAGAATACTAAAGACAGTAAAGAAAAATAAAGCATTAATTACTGCCTCGTTAAGATTCACAGGACAGCGTCTTATATGGCATTGTATAATGTGGGCCAATGTGGATCAATCTACATATCGTTCTCCAGAGTTATTTGAATTTTCTTGCCAGTTTCAGTGAAGAATATCCGTCCAGATGGGCAGGTTATCCATGGGGGAAGCAGGACAAAAGAAATGTGTCTAATTTCCATAGTTAGTCATATATCTAGTTTTTCTGCAACAAAATAAATATGTTGCTGTACAGTGTGTATGTGAAAATATATGAGAAGTAGTGATCCATAGCTGAATTTACCTTGCTAGTTTGGTCTTATAAATTCATTTTTTACGGGAAAAAACTCAAACCTCTTTTCCCAAAATCATATTGGACTTTCCATGAACGAGTGTTTTCCGTTCTTAATACATTTATCAAAATTTTGAAAGATACTCAAAAGGATCCAAATCATTAAGTGTGGGTATTTGTGCGATGCTAAGCAGCACAAAAATCATCACTGGTCAATTTTTAAATGCAAAATGATTTTTTTGTGACATGTGCACAGCGGCAAACTTTTGCATTGGCTAATGCTAAACTGCTGAAAATGGCAGCATAATGGGAAGAAACTGTCCAAACACCACTAGATTTAGATCTACTGGCATTTGGATAAATGCTAATGTCAATGATCCGTAATTTCTAAAAAATGATCAATTTTAGACAGCTTAACTGTGGACATTTGTCTGTTCATAGAAATTTGATCTGGAGGGTGTGTTTCTAAGCACAAACGTCTTGCAAGATGCCGCTTACCAGCCTTTGCAGAAGTACCGCTGTGCCGGTTACGATGCGCCTGCCACTGTGGCGAGCGCATCACACATATTTTATATTGCGGCGGGCGGCCCCGCAATGTAAAATCAGCATGTTGTGCATTTGCATGCACACTTGACAGGCACCGTGACAAAGGCAAAGACCGCATGCCCTTCCATGGCGGCAGTGTCACCAGGCTGATCTCCGACAAAATCCCAATATGGATGGCGGTGTCTTGCAGACACCGCCACCAGATTAAAAATGTTTTCCGCCCGCTCGATGGAAAATCGGTGAACAGTCTTTCCATCCGCAGCGGACTCCCCAGCCATCCTAATATGTGGGGGGTCCCTTTGGTTTGGATGGTAGGTGGTTCGCCCTGCCGGGCTGGTGGTGACAACCACCGGCCCGGTAGGGGCGAACCACCCGCCATCCTAATGGGCCCCTTTGTGCTGCACAACTTTTGGAAATGTTGTCCTGGAGTACAAATAGCTCAATAGAACTTTGCGGAATTAAGCTGCCATAAACTTTGAGCTAACTCCCATTAGCTTGCTGTTTTGGGAAATGTTGAAATTCTGTTTGGCAATATTTCGATTTTCTGCATCAAGTTTCGAGATCATTAGGAAGCATCATCCGCCACCACTGCTTCATAGTAATAGCAACAAATTATGGCAGCCATGATCTTTGCAATAAACATTGCAAAAACATCTGACAGTAAAAGGAGATTTGGATAGTCATAGAGAAAGTGATACAGAGCGAGAATTGAAGAGAGATTGAAGGAAATGTAGAGCAATTGACAGAGAATGATGAGAGCAAAAGTTGAGTGAAGAAATTGACAAGTGAGTAGTTGATTAGAGAGGCTTGCTGGTCGAGAGACTGACAGTAAATTGGAGAGTGGAAACTATAGGAAAGATGGATAGTAGTAAATGATATATGGAGCTAAATAGCGAGACATACAGAGGTAGAGAGAAAGCGAGAGAGGGAGAGACAGTTTAATAGTGAATTAGAGAGAGAGGGAGTTGGAAACTTGAAGAAAGAGAGACGAAGGCAAAAAGGAGAGTGTTACAAAGGAAAAAAGAAAAAGAGGAACAAATATTAGAGAGATAGGAGAGTTAGAGATGGTGATAAAGGGGTGGTAATAAACTGACATAGAGATGGGTGGCCGGACAGATAGATGGTGGCCTCATTGAAGAAATGGGAATAACACATTGTAGAGTCAGCAATAAAGAGAATTATAAAACAGATCCAAACATAAAACATATTTATATATATTTTTTTTTAAATATATTTTTATTGCAGAGTTATAAACCACAGGATACAATTAGTCAACCAGTTCACTCGTGACATCCCCCCGTTCAATAAGAAATCCAAATTGTACACAGCCATTCAGCCCGCATCCCGTAGGCCGGGCGGCATGTTGTTTCATTCAATAGGAAAACATCACGGTGTATGTCCCATGGGGACCATGGTCGAAAAGTCGTTTTACGTATCTGCTTTTATCCCCCCACCCACAACCACACTTCCGTCAGCCATCACAGTAATAATCAGTGGTACCGCCCATGTCGGGGCCTGCCCCAGGCGCTATGGTTCTGTCTCGCCTGGCCGCTCCCCCCGGCCATTCCACACTCCATACAGTACCCACCATCCTAATAGAGTCAAGGCACCCAGGCGGGCTACTCTAATGGCTTCCGACCCACCCCAAACTCCCATGAACCAGTCCCCCCAAGGCCCCCCCCCCCCTGGCAACTGCTAGGTGTACGCCTCGTCCCGTCGAGTTGGATGGATCCACTACAGAGCGGGTTATAGCACTTCTGTGTTCGCCCCGCGGTGTCCACCGGCTTAGTTCTCCCCATCCTCGTCCTCTATCAAAGAATCACGCAAGGCCTGCACCACTAGTTCCCATGCACGCGCCGCATCCAACACCTTCTCATTCCCCATCTTGACAGCCTGCTTCATCCGGAGCACACTCTCGCAGTCAGACCACCGCAGCAATTCATTCTTCCATCTACGCAGTGAGGGACCCCCCCTGGACTTCCAATGCCACGATATTTCCCTCTGCGCCAAGATCAGACCCAGATCAATGAATTTGCTCGTCACCTTGGTGTGTTTAGTGTGCGGGAACCAGAGCAGCAGGCACGCCGCCATATCGAATTCCACCTCCCTGTCAGTCACTTCATTCAGGAGTCCCCCTACCTCCGCCCAATAGGTCCCCAAGTGCGAGCACCCCCAGAACAAATGATCCATGTCCGCTCCCAAAGACGAACACCGGGGGCAACGGGCATCCGGTACCTGGAAGTACCGCTGTAATTTCTCAGGAGTTAAATAAGCCCTATGAAGCACATAGAAATGTACTTGCTGAAAGCGCGCATTTCTCGTGCCCTTCCACGTGCGCCGCAGGATGTGTCCCCATGCCGTATCCGGTATGGGGCGGCCCACGCTCTCCTCCCATTTAGCCTTGAGCCCTTGGAGTGGTTCCAGTCCCTCATTCAGCATCCTATTATGGAGGCACGTCACAGCTTTGAACGTGCCTGCCGCCATCATCACATATTGGCACGCCATAGTCGTCGTTGGTTCCATGAGCCCCCCTTTCCAGTGCTTCTGTATGGCAGCCACCACTGCCGCGTGTAGGAGGAATCCCCCATCGGGCAGCCCGAACTGGTCCCGGAGCGCTTCAAACGGTGCCAAAGCCCCGTCTATGTATAAGTCGCCTACTACCTGCAGTCCCGCCCCCTCCCAATCCAGCAACGGAGACCAATCACCCCCGTGTGGCAGGGCCGTTAGCATGCCGATCGGGATCTCCGGCGCATAAGGCCGCGACGCCTTCGCTCTCCGAAGGCTCCTCTGCCAGCACAGCCGGAGCGTCCTCTCCTCCATGGTGAGGTCCCGCAACTCCAGCCTCTGTTGCATGACAATATAGGACAGCACGTGGCGTTGTATCCCCCGATCCCGGTCCTCCTCTGGACCCCGAAACACCCTAGCTACGTTCTGTGTAAGGACCTGCAACTGCGCAGCTAGATAATACAGCTCGAAGTCGGGCACAGCCATGCCCCCTTCTATCTTGGGGCGAAGGAGCGTGTTCAGGGCCACTCTGCGGCGGCCATGCCCCCATAGGAAGCCAATAATCATTGATCTCAGATCTCTAAAAACCCCTTGGGGGATCCAGATAGGCAGCGTTCGGAAATAATAAAGGAAGCGGGGGAGCGCCACCATTTTCAAAAGTGCAATCCTACCCAGAACCGTCAGCGGGAGGGTCGACCAGAAAGACAAGCTGCCCCTCAGAGCCCGGACACAGCGACCAATGTTGCCCTCCAATAGGTCCGCAGTTGCGTGGTAGATGCGAACTCCCAGATAGGTGAAGCAAGATGGCTCCCACACCACACCCAGGTCGCCACCAGGTTCGGGCGATCCCGCTCGCAGCGGGAACACACAAGTCTTCGCCCAATTTACCTTAAGGCCCGACAGCCGGCCGAACTCCGACAACAGATCCATCGCTCCGGCCAATGCCCGCGAGGTGTCAGCTAGGTACAGGAGCAAGTCATCCGCATATAGCGATATATAATGCCACTGCCCGCCGCTAACTATCCCCGCGTACCTGTCACCCGACCTCGCATGGACCGCCAAAGGTTCCATCGCCAGAGCAAACAATAGGGGGGACAGAGAACATCCTTGTCGTGTGCCCCTGCCCACCGGGTACGCTGCAGACACCAGGCCGCCCAAACGCACTCTCGCCGTCGCCGAAGCATATAAGACCCTTGTCCACCTGCGGAACCCCTCGCCCATGCCCAACCTCTCTAAGACTCCGTCCAGGAATGGCCATTCCAAGCTATCAAAGGCCTTCTCGATGTCCACGGACAGGACCGCCGGGGCTCCCTCCCCGTCCAAGATGGCGTCCATTATCCCCACCAGGCGGCGAGTGTTCAGCGCCGTGCTCCTCGTGGGTATGAACCCGGCCTGGTCCCTGTGTACCAGGCCCGTCATATATGGGGCCAGCCTGGTGGCTAGGATTCGGCTCAGAATCTTATAGTCCACCGTCAGCATGGATAGCGGGCGGTAAGACCTCACATCCGCGGCATCCCGGCCAGGCTTTAGGAGTGGCACAATCAAGGCCTCCCGCATTGACCCAGGCAATGCCCCAGCCTCGAAAGCTTCTGTATACACCACCAGCAGCCTGGGAGCCAAGCTGTCCACATACAGCTGATAAAATTCAATCAGCAGACCGTCCACCCCGGGCGTTTTGTTACGGGCCATATGTTTTATGGCCACCCGTATTTCCGTGAGCGTGATCGGGCTGCCCAGCTCCTTCGCGTCCTCCTCATCCAGGACCGGAAGCTGCCTCTCTCCCAGGTATTCCGCAATGTCCCGCACCTCCACTCCCAGCTGGCTCCGGTACAATTCCTCGTAAAACCCCCTAAATAGTTCCAATACCGCTGCTTGGGTGTACACCATCTCTCCCTGCGCGTTACTAATGCTGAGGATCGGGCAGCCCCTAAGTTCCGGGTTGGCTAGTCTGGCCAAGAGGGTACCCACCTTGTCCCTTTCCGCATGCGCCCTGATGATATACTGCCTGTAGTCATAGCACCTTAAACGTTCCGTCTCGGCGGCGACCACTTCCTTCGCTTCCAATAGCTGGGCCTGTAAATCTGGCCTAGCCGGCCTGCGGCGCTCCAAGTCCCTCAACCTTTCTTCCGCTTTCATGAGGTCATTCAACACAGTCGTGCGAGCATTCGAAAACCTACCCAAACACACCCCTCTCACCACCACTTTCATTGCATCCCATTCAGTGGACCTACTCGTGGCCGTGCCCTCATTCACTCCGAAATAGCTGTCAATGCCTTGCCGAACCGCGTCGCTGAACACAGAATCCTCAAGCGTCTCCGGCCGAAGCCGCCATGTTGGTATCACTGAGCGCTCTCTCTGCCACTGAATGTGTACCAATAGGGGGTTATGATCTGAGATAGTCCTAGCCAAGTACTCCGCATGGGAAATCAATGGGGCTAGGGATCCACCGCAGAGCACCGAGTCAATCCTAACATGCAGATCATGAAGAGCAGAGTAAAAGGAGTAATCCCTGGCTTCCCTGTGCCGCTCCCTCCAGACATCCAGCAACCCCCATCTATCCTGCCAGTCCTTCCTGTGCGCGGCCAACCTGCGCACCGGGGAGTCCACCAGGGGGGGATGGGACCTATCCAGAGCCACATCCGTGATCGAGTTAAAGTCCCCCCCTAGCACTATTGGGCCCGCCAGGAACGAGGCCAAAGACCCCGAGAGGCTATCAAAGTATCGAGCTTGATCAGTGTTCGGCGCATACACACAGCAGAGAACCACATCCCGTCCATATAACCTCCCCTCCACCGCCACAAACCGGCCATCCGGATCCACGACTTGATTCAGCACTTGAAAGGGTATCCCCGCCCTCACCCAGATCAACACCCCCCTGGCATACGCTGAGTAAGTGGTGCCAAACACCTGGCCCCGCCATCTTTTCTGCAAGGCAGCGCACTCTTTCTTAGTGAGATGAGTCTCCTGGAGCATAGCAATCTGAACCACCCTGCGTACTAGATATGCATGGACCTTGTGACGTTTCACCATAGTTCGCAGCCCCCGGACATTCCACGTCAGGCATTTCAAATTAGGTAATGTCCCCATTCCAACTTCGTACAGTCCGAATCAAGTAACGGATGTTCATAGCCCCCCCAATGCAGTTGCCCCCCCCCGAACATACCCAAAACAGAAAAACTTCCCAAACCCCACTCCCCAGGACAGAGCACACGAACCCAATGGCCGCCCCCATCCAAACCTTGAACCAACTTCTCGCACTCTTACCCTGTGGTCTCCACCACAGTCGGCCTTAAGGGCCCAAGGGGGGTGAATCACCGCCGACCCCAGCAAGCGGAGCTCGCGCCCCGCGCCTTCATCCCCTCCGAAGCACACAGCACCCCCTCCCGGCATCCCGCCCTCCATCAGCAGGATACCACCCTACCATGAAGTCTCGATCTAGTCCCAATCCAATCTCAGCCGCAAAAGATACCATCCGATGTCTGTGGGGTCACTGTCGGCCCCTTCGAGCTTTCCGCCTCTGAGAGTTCCTCTCCCGTCCTGCTGCCTTCCCCTCCCGAGTCCGTTTCTGCCCGTTCACTGTTCTGTTGCGACCCTGTAATGGCCGCCGTCGCTGCGAGTGCATCCCTCTTCTCCGCCGCCATTTGAGCCTCCCGTTTCTCCCGCTGGCGCCTGTTGCGGGATCTGATGCGTTGCGATTGCCTCACCCGGGGCTGCTTGGGTTCGTCTCGTCTACTTTTATGTGATCTGTCCGTCCCCGCTCTATACAACTCCAGCCATTGCCAAACTTCATCCGGAGTCTGGAAAAAGTGCGTAGACCCATCCATTATGATCCGCAGCTTAGCCGGGTAGAGCAAGGAGTACTGGATGCCTTCCTCCCTGAGCTCCTTCTTCACTGCTAGGAACGATGCCCTGTTCTTCTGGACCGCTTGGGTGTAGTCCGGGAAGATCGTAACCCTACTGTTCTCCACCTCATAAGGGCCCGACATCCTGGCCCGCTGGATGAGGAGATCTCGGTCCTTGTAGTGGAGGAGCCGCACCACCATCGGTCGGGGGGGGCGGCCAAGCCCCGGCGGGCGAGCAGGTACCCGGTGAGCCCGCTCCAGAGTGAAAAAAGGAGTGAGCCCCTCCGGCGCCACCACAGTACGGAACCAGTTCTCCATATAGGCCACCGCATCCTCCCCCTCAATCCGTTCCGGCAGGCCTACGACCCGCACGTTGTTCCGTCTATTGCGGCCTTCGGCATCCTCCGCCCTCCGCTCCAGTGAGTCCAGCCGGGCCAACAAGTCCGTGATCCTGTGCTCCGCGGTCACCACCGATGGCTTCAGATCCAGCAACAGTTGGTCATGGTCCTTAACCCTGTCTGCCAGCTTCGCATGATCCGCGCGTAGCAGCCCCAGGCCCGTGGCCACTTGGGCGATGTCTTGGTGCAATGCGTCCTTAGTCGAGGTGATCGCATCAAGTATGGCATCTAAACGCCGGTTCAGCCGTTGTTCTTGGTCAAGCTCCGGGGAGGGACTCTCGCCCAGCCGAGGTGATGTCGCCGAGTCCCCCTCAGCGCGTCTCTCGGCCATCGGCCCTCCGATCGCCGCCATTCCAGGGTGCTGCGTCACAGGTCCAGGAGCCCGTTTTTTGTCGGCGCCCGTAGGCCAGTGCCAGTCGCCGGGAACCGGGCTGGGCAATGTCCCCACCGACACTCTCAGGAGCAACGACCAGCGAGGCGCACTCCGTTCCGCCGCCCCCCTCGGAAGCCTGAGGGGGAAAGGATGAGTCCCAGGGCGGTGGCCAACTAGGGTCCCCAAGCTCTGGGCGAATCAAGGCAACGTCCCCTGGTCTCAGGACACAGCACCGCCGACCCTAGTGCCTCGATCAGCTGATTGCAGGATCTCTCGCCAGTCGGCGACAACTCGGCTCAGGGCCGAAGTTCGGGGCCGTCCGACCTCCACGCCGCCATTTTCTTCGCACCCTCGGCAACACCTCGGCCGCTTCTTCGACTCGGTCTCCTCGGGGCCAGCAGTCCCCCAGCGACTCTCCGATTGTGCCCAGCTGTCCTCTCACACTTCAGAGGGCAGGAGCGTCGTCTCCGGGTCGCCTAGGGTTCCGAAAACAGGAGAATTAGCGGGATTCCGCGCGGAGCTGCGAGCTCACGCCGCCATCCCGATCGGCGTCCAAGCCACGCCCCATCATAAAACATATTTATAGTGTGCAAATCTAATAAAAGAAGAAGAATCTATCACTACATCTACATAATTAACTAAACAACTGCATAGAGAATTGGGCCATCTGGCCACTTTAGTGTACTTCTTATCCAACACTACCAGGGTAAATCTGTTGATCAAGAACAGAAGAAATTAGAAATGGCCCACACACCGTGGGAGAGAGCACTCAGGGTGACAGTGTAATTAGCTTTAGGCAGACAGAGGCCTCTAAATATGGTGGACTACAGTTCAACAGGGCAGTGGATGCCTATTCTGCTCTGGAAGGAGAAAGTATACTCCACCTAATACTAGATAACCCTCTTAGTTTCCATGAGATTGCCCATTTTTTAAATAGATAAGTGGGTTAGCCCAGGAGAATGGATTTATAGAGTGATGGCTTTATATAGAGGTTGGCAGACAGGAAACACCATCAATATTTGATGGATGTCATGCCCACCGTATTACAAGTGCCATCGGCTAGAATGCACTTGTAATACGATGGACAGGAACTCTGCCACGCTTGTGACGGAATATCCCATCCACCAAATTCTAAGTAAGACCCTAAGAGCATAGCTTAAAGAAGGGCCTTGCTTCTCTATGAACCAAATAAATGAGTGGGGGACAGAATTTACAAAAGCAAGCTGTAGGTCCTGACCACCAGATGAGACATAGATGATTTCAGAATCTTTATGAGAACCAAGTATCCGGCGACCAAGTGTATGACCTGGTGTCAACAACTGTTCTTAGATGCCCAACGAAAATGTAAGACTTTCAGCAAAATTTAGTGAAAGTTGAAACTTTGGTGTAGGTTGTTGTTGTGGAATGCATGAAGCCCAATGACTTCACTCACAGCTGCTAAGCAGGAAGTAAGGTTAGAGAGAAATAGAGCAGCAGGAACTGTGTTGTTTGCTGTTTTATGTTCACATGACAGGAGGCCCATTGAATCTGTGCCTAAATGCAGTCTTTCACAGACTTTGCCATATGTATTCCCTGTCTCTATAAAGCACTCAATGATGATTCCGTATGTAGCACCTAATATTTCCTTAGGCAGTCATTTCCACGCTCGTTTCTAACTCAGTAAAACTTTGCTCATGATAGGAGAAACATAGTAATATTTAGCTTAAACAACATAGTCCATTCAGTCTTCAGTACTGGAGGAAGATACAGGTTGTGTCCAGATTTCTCAGTCAATCGAATCATCCTTTTATTAAACAATGTTCTAAATTATTTATAAAATTTTTAGTCGAGAGTGACTACAATTGTTCAAAACATATGTTTTATTGTACAATATTGTTGAGGGATTTATCATCTGATTTTCAGTCCAGTGTGTGTTTAGAAAAAATCTTCCAAATTCTTGAGGAAATGCTAAATGAGGAGGGACGTTGACTCCTACAACATCCTCGAACATAAAGATAGTATGGTGGAGCAACGTAGCTCACCACAAGGTGGCTAACACCTTGAGATATAATTGAGTGCCATCTGCATAGTGGTGGACATTAAGGACCAGGGTACAGGGGAGTATTCTACGTCACTCTGCATCGAAAGTGAAAAGGTGCAGCTGGCCCTGATAAAATTCCATCTGTATTTTATAACATTTTTCTAGAAGAGCTAGACCCCTTGCTCTGGGATTTATTTTTGGGAGTACAACATTTCGGAAATCCGCTGGATTCTTGGAAGGGTACTAATATCGTCATCTTCCCCGAGAAGCGAAAACCACTGGATAAACCTACTTCATATAGGACCATTTCCCTAATAAATGCAGATGCAAAAATGTATTCTAAAGTCTTGGCGAACCATCTCCAGAGGGTCATAGCTAGCCTTGTGTCACTTTGGCAACATGGCTTCGTACCTGGTTGAGATGCAACTGATCATATAAGACGAGCAGTGGCCCTATTTGACCTCACTGGGGACACTAATGGAAAACTAGCTATGATTCTTCTGGATGCCGAAAAAGCATTTGACCGTGTGTCATGGGAGTATTTATGGGGCATTTTGGTAGCTAAAGGGTTTGGCCCCCAGGTCATCACAGAAATTAAAGCTATGTATAAGGCTCCCTACGTGAAAAAACAGGTCATGGGTAAATAATCTGGGATGATAAGGGTTTTTCGAGGAACTAGGCAGGGATGTCCCTGCTCCCCAATCCTATTTGCCCTTTACATAGATCCATTTATTCAAACGATAATCGAGAACAAGACAATTGTTCCAGTTATGAGCCAGGGATATAGAACCAAAGTACTCGCTTATGCAGACGACATCGCGATATTACCACCTAACTCTGAGGAAGCCATAAGGGAGATTGAAGAAATTGCAATCATATTTGGGAAGGAATCTGGGAATTTATTGAATAAATCAAAGACCCAAATAATTTGCACCAAAATTTTTATTTTTATGGACAATTGAAGAGTAAATACTGCTACGTATCTTGGAGTTAAGGTTGCTCCGGATATTAGGCAGATTGTCCAAATAAATTTAGATCCTAAAATAGCCTTAGACCTTAGGCGAATGAATTCACTTCACTTAACCATTATAGGGAGGATGAACGTTCTTAAAATAGTAATGTTCCCTAAGGTCTTATATTTATTTAGGACACCTCTGGTGGAAATAGAAGGGTCTATAATTAAAACTTTAGACTCTATGTTTAGCAGTTTTATCTGGCAATATGGTAAGGTTAGGAGGTCTCTTAAATATCTTACTTTACCACAAGCACGGGGAGGGTGGGCTGCTCCTAATTTAACCTTTTACCATTTGGCAGCCATCTTACAACAAATGAGTATACTTTTCTTTGAAAATACGGCCAGCAGGATACAGGAAAAGGAGCTCCCAATAATTTACGAACTAGCACTAGGAGAAAGGGCAAAAGCACTTTTTTTTCATGAGTTGAAACCTAGTTATTATAAGAAGGTGCGATTTAAGATTATTTTCAGTGCCTGGAAAAATTGGGTCAGAATACAAAAGCATATGAATATCGAGAAGATAACGAAGTATACACCTATTTGGAAATCATGCCTACTCCCCCTGTGTATTATGATGTTATAGCTAAACAATGGGAACAATTTGGACTACGGACAGTGCGGGATAACCAGCCAAATGGGCAATTATATTCGGTTAGTGAGCTACAAAGAGAATTTGGAATTCCAGATGGACATTATCTTAAATATCTACAAATCAAGGGGGTTGTTGGTAAAATGAAACAGACAATATCTAGTGTTAAAATAGCGCTGTTTGAAACCATGGGGAGATCTGCCTGTAAGATTAAACACCTATATAGTTTGATGATGGAACAAGCTCAGGATGATATACATAAAATTTAATCAAAATGGGCCAGTAAATTAGAGGACGAAGATGTTGATATCGATATATAACTACAATTAGGCAAGAAAACGCTCTTATCAGATCACTTAAAATCGCAACATTGTAAAACGATTTACAATTTATATTTTACTCGGCCAAACTATTTAAATGGGGGAAAAGGGAGGATGACAGATATCCTAGATGTGGTTAGGACCAGCAAACGATATTCATATGTTTTCTGGGTGTTTACAACGGGACCCGATAAAAACCGAACTGGTAACATTTTGGGAAAGGATCCTTGGCCAAACGGGGGTATTAACCCCTTCACTCATGCTGATTGGATGCAATAGCAAGCTAGAACTTGACCAAGCTCAGATCAGCATCATATTTATTTCAGTTACTATAATCAGGTTACTTATTGCAACTAGATGGAAGGACCCATTGGCCCCATATTTCCATGAATTTCTGGCTCATTTTATTGCTTTCTATAATCTCGAACATGCTCTGTATACTTGTAAAGGATATCAAGCTAGAAAATGAGGCACACAATTATGGCCTCCAGTAGCCAAATGGCTAAAAGGGAAAGGGTAATGTAAATAGATTAATGTGTGCTATTATAAATGTTTTTTTGATATATTATTTTTCTTCTGTCATTTTCAATACTAATTTGGATTAAATGATAGGTATTGACAAAGTACAACAAATGAAATGATTTCTTATATGAATACAAGTGTAATATCGCTCTGAATATCAATAAAAAAAATTAAAAGAAAAAAAAGAAATTGACAAGGTGCTAATCTCAAAAGGAACCCTTTGACACACTACAAAGGATGGGCAACAGAGCAGAGCCAGACGCACCCAGCTTCATTGATTGATTTGAAGCTAAATTATATCGCTCCGACCTCTGACTCTTAAGAAGCCTCATGAAAAATTTGTTAAGTACGTCAAATCTGCATCCGGCATGCTAAATGAGTCAGGATGCACCTGCAAGGTAGTTGTTTCTGTGCATCATCCTACTCTAAAGCGAGACTAAATGGAACCCCAAAAGTCTAATTTGCTTAGACAATGTCTCACATGGCTGTGATTTTCTTTAATTAAAAATGTTAATTTTGCTAATTGGTAAACAAAGGGGAAATGTGAAAGTGAAGGAATAAACAACTATGTTGCGTGTAGATAAAAGACTCTGAACATTAGCATCATTAGGCAATCATAACCACTAACTACAGAAGGAATATCTGAGAATCTTATATATGCCTGTTAAAGTAAAATGAACAAACATAAAATCTGTTACTCCCTAGGACTGATCCTTAAGGGAAGGCTACTAGCTCTGACTAAAGCATCCATAATGTCAGTAGGGGTGTTCCAATTCGCAGTGCCATCCAACCTACCAAAGCCAAAGTTGAGAAAACTTTGTGAAGAATTTATGGAAGGGAATCATTTACATTTATCCCGTTGGAAATTAATTTGATTCAGCAATCAAGAAGGTCAGATCTATACTCCTTTAATGGAAGCACTGGGCTGGCTCCCTGTAAGATGGACGTCAATGCGTTGGAAAGGGAAGTAGGTGGCAGTGTAAAGTAAGGGGACGAGGCCATATGTGATTCTAGAGAAAGTTATATAGGATAAAGGCAAGGGTTATCCTTCTAGATTATTATTCTTGTGGCAAAGAAATGAATGGAAGAATAAGCTTCCTTGTCTTTTCTACACAACACTGTGCCCATGGGCAAAAGGGAATCTCAGGTAGGCCAGTTTGAAGATTCACAGGGGGACACTCCTTTCTTTATCCCAAACTCATAATCAAGGCTTAACTTATTTTTTCACTTTACATCATTTTCATTTGGGTGTGGCACCTTTGGCCTTCAGTAGCCAGATAGTGGTCTCTTGGTTAAGTAAATTGAAGAATAAGACTCTCACCTAGAACTGAATTTGTGCCAGTGGGATTGCAGCACTTGTTACTGGGGACAAGGACTCTCTCCTTTTGGTCCTGCAGGTGGTCAACGATGAACTACATCTTCCTGTTATCAAGAGTCTCCGTCGCCAGTCACGCAAAGCCAATGAAGGCAGAATGGGCAACAGAGTGGCTGCTTGCATCCGTGGCTTGACATACCCCTGCCCTTGAGCACTGTCCCAAATCTGATCCCTACTCATTTAACATTGCTGTAATCTTTCACCACACCAATGAGGGATGTTCCAATTCACAGCCCCTTCCAACCTACCAAAGCCAAACTTCAGAAAACCTTGTGAAGAGCTTTATAGAAGAGAATCATTTACATGTATCAATTTGGAATTTAATAAGATTGAGCAATCAAGAAGGTCAGATCTAGAATCCTTTGCAGGAAGCACTAAATTGACTACCAGTAAGATTAAAGGCAGTGCTTTTGAAAGGGAAGGGAAGTACGTGGCAGAATAAAGTAGAGTGATGAGGCCATACTTGATTTTAGAGGGGGTTATATAAGATAAGGACAAGGGTCCTCCTACTCGATTATTATTCTTGTGGCAAGGTTTGAGTAAAAACTACCTGAATAAGAAGCTTCCATATCTTTTCTACACATCATGTGAGGAGTGAAGAGTGAGGATGCGAGGGAAGACTTGAATGAGAGTCGAGTTGCACAGTGAGAAAGACAGACAGCTCAATTGGGTAGGAGAGAGAACCAAAAGCTCAAGGAGAGTGCGAGAGAGAAGAGTTGAGGAAGAGAGAGAGAAAGAACAGACAGTACAGCGAGACAAAAGGAGCCAAAGGGAAAATAAGAAGGAGAGAGATGGGGGAAGTCATAGAACTAGTTAAAAGGATGCAGGGAAAAGATGAGTTTGGGTGAAGATAGAAGAGTCCAGTGAGAGCTGAAAAGAGCTTAGAAAGCAACAGGGACTCAGAGGAGTTTAGAAGGGAAAGATAACTAAAGAGAGAAAGCAAAGGAAGACAATGGTGAAAAATGCAGGATTATAGTTAGAGGAGAGAGGTGACCAGGGACTGTTAAAGAAGATAAAAGATTGACTAAAACAGAAAGAAGATTAAAAATAAAAGAGAGCTAGAGGAGAGAGGGTCAATGGAGGAAACATGATGAACAGGTATCGAGACTGAGGGAGGGAGGGAGCTAAAGGAGAGAAATGAGCGGGGAAAGAGTGAGAAGGAGAGGGAAGAATATGAGAGCCAACGAGGTAAAGCAGGGGAGAAAAAATAGGATTAAGCAGACAGGCTTAAGGATCAAGAAGAGGTAAGAACAAGGGAGAGGATCAGAGTAGACTGCAATAGTGGTGGAAGTGGGAGGCTGCCTCATAATGAATTTCTTTGGGGGCATTAGTATGTATGTATTTATTTATGTGTTTTTGTTTGTTTCTTTTTCAAAGTAAACACTGCTGCCAACCGATAGCTGCTGGGCAGGTGGTAACTTTATACGCCAATCAAAAGACAGAGAGAAGAGCGTCCCCAGAAGCATTGTTATAACGATTGAGAGCAGATTTTTCCCAAGTTCCTTACATAGGAAATGTTCATCAAACGCTTGAAGCAAATGAATGTCTTGTCATACAGGTAAAAGGCGATGTCGAGAGAACTGGAGTGGAAGTGAGTGTGTATGGAAGGTGTACATTTGCAGAGAGAAAGATAACACATATTTTGCAAAAGTAAGAAGAGAGGTAGGCAAAAAAGAGAGTAAAATCAATAAAAGAATGGAAAAGGGTGAAAAGCAACAAAGTAGGAACAAGAAAGCCTCTACCTGACATATGGAAAGTTGTTCTCCCACGCACAGATGCACAGTCCGCTTAGCACTGAATCAGTGCAATTTTGATCCCATTCTGACATACTGTAGCAATGCATCATAATCATGCAAAGCCAACACTCGAATATATTCTGTATGAATAATGTTACTAAGAAAAATGGAGTATTTCATATTTAAAGTACTCCACATGAAGATTAATGAGACTTATAATTATGCGCCTAGAACATGACTAATAAAGATCTATGTATCATTTACATGTTACTGTGACAGGAGAAGTTAACGTTTAAATTTGTCTCATTGTGAGGTTAATCAAATAGAATGTGGTATGTGTAGACTAATGTTTAAATATTTATACGTGTTACAAGAATTATTTGCATCCAGGCACATTTGGAATGACAACTTCATAATTATTTACAATTTATTCATGTATTAAGAAGCACCATTTATTATTTGTGTAGAAAAGTACACATCTTATGTAACCTTGTGCACTGCTAAATTGACATAAAAGTGGGACTTGAGAAACGTTCAGTTCAAGTTCAAGTTCAAGCTCAAGTTTGTTTAAAGGGTAACATGTCATTCCGATTTAACTTTCAATGTAGAATGTATTTGCTTGCATTTTTGTATCCACTGCAGGTGTGGAAAAAGCCTCATTAGTTAGTCTAGAAGGCTTTTGTTTTTATTAGATAGCAAGGTGTGGGAAGAATAAGTTTAGCAAGGAGAAACGAGGTAACGAGCAAGGAGGTGAATTCTCATGGAGGAGAAAAAGAATGGCCAAGGATGAATGAAGTTGCAACTTATCGGTGTGGGAAAGGTGGTGCAAGTATCCAGTTGTGCCGGAATCATTGAGAAGTGCTAGCAAAAGTCATGTGGGATTGTCTACCTTGAATACACTTGGTATTTTATTCTGTAACTTTGTGAGGGACAGGAGAGACATTTTAGGACTACACGGGGAGCAGATCTATGAGTCTGCTTGTGTGGCTTTATGCCACATGCCCATGAAGACTCTGACAGCTAACATCTTTCTAATTTCATCTTTATTTTATGCTTCTTAGTTTAGGGTTGTCCCTTTAAGGCAGTGTAGGGAGACACAGCATACCCATGCTTATCTATGGGAATCATTTGATGCAGTTATGTTATGTTATGTTATGTTATGTTATGTTATGTTATGTTAAATTGGTCTTTTAGAGCGCGCGGCTACTCCAATAGAGTGTCCCGGCGCTTTTATTGACAGCCAGAAACAGACAAACACAACACAATGAGATAAAAACAGAGCAGTAAGAATAAAAACAGAGTTTAATACTCATTTATTTTTCCTAATTATGTACATTGTCATCATAGAGTTAGTTGTCTGTATTATATAGGGGTAATCTCTTTACGAGATTTGGACTTATTTTGTTTGTTCTGTATTTCTAAATGGTAATGTTGTTGCTGATCGATATTGATTTGTTTCTAAATTTCTAATGACATGTTACTAATCTTTGATTTAGTTGTCGAGTGGGTTATTGTGTAACCAAATTGGGTACACTGTTTTGAGATTCAATTGTGATTGTTTTCTCTCTCTTACCTCTCAGCTGCTACAAAGATAAATGTTTAAGTGGGCCCGAGCTCTCGCAGCACCAAAGGTATGCCTTAATTGGGAGAAAAACAAAAACACCATGTACAAAAATGGCACTGTGAATTTCACTTTCTTTGCAACTAACACTTTCAACATTGAGATTCCTTATGAATCACACGTAAAACGAAGCAGCATATTACAGATCACCAATTCGGGGCCTGTGTAATTAGGCAGAAGGATGCATGCGCACTCCCACACTACCCGCTGACAGTAGTCATTGGGCTATGCTGGTTGGTAGGATATTTTGGCCCCAACCGGTTGTCTTCGTGTTGGCAGCGGTTTGGGGGTTTATTTCCAGGTCTGCTGGAGACAGAGAGAAGAAGAAGGCGGCAAAGACCACCGCAACAAGCCAGTCTCCCTTTTTTCTTTTGTCACTGATAGTGTAATACATAAGGATGATATTTGCACTACACAATCTCAGCACAATATAGAAACCCCGCTATGTCCACTAGGATGGACCCTTTTCTTGCACTGAAGCTGAAATCCCAAGTTCAGTAGCATTGCAATGACAGTGATGCAGATTTTTCTCAACGGTAATGATAATGAAGGATGTTTTCAACCTATAAATGTTTATTAGCAATTTAGTAAAGTTACAGCCTCAAACAAATCAATTAAGCATTAATCAAGATTCACCTGAATACAGCATACATGAATACACTCAAAATGATTCAAGTTAATACAGATGAGCATATAATTAGTAATGGCAATGTATGCAAATCAAAGGGAAATTTCGTTCCCTTAATGGAAACTCCCTAATGCTAAACTAAAGCAGTAGGCATGTGGGGTAATTCAGAAGCAGCCGGTGTCAACAAATATTGCAATGAAATAAAAAAGAAATAAAGGTTTAAATTTGAATAAGAAGTAATGTGCTTGCTCTTGAGAGTATTTCTAAAAGCAAAAATATAAACAGCATTGGCGTGATGAGAAAAAAAAAGATGTCCACCTTCTAAGGATCTAACTAGCTAACAAACTTCACAAAGTTAGAAGATGAAATTTCATTAAGAATGATACATTACATAGGTTTCCCCCAAGTGAGGACCAGTCGAAACCCATTCTAAACCCAAAACTGTATTTGGTGTTGGCCTCTTTTTCACGGATAATATAATGGCTTCTTCATTCAACATGGCCTTCAAGATATCTCACAAAGAAGCACTCACCTGCTTTTCTCTGGTCCAAGCCAGGTGCTAGCAATCATCATCCAAACCAGGTAATGACTGCTCTACGAATTTCAAAATGTAATTTAACAAAGCACAGCATCTCTATGGGCCAGATGTATTAAGGCTTTTGCGACTCGCAAAGGCCGAAATTCGCAGAATTTCGGCCTTTGCGACTCGCATACGGCCTTTTAGCATTTTTTCATATGTATGAAAAAAATCTCAATTTAAGGAATCGCAATAATTTGCGATTCCTTATTTTGCCATAGCATTTAAGGAATCGCGAATTTTGCGATTCCTTAAATGATATGTATGAATCATTTTCAAATTGCGATTTTGTGATAAGAAATCGCAAATTACCACCAACTTGTAGTTGGTGGTAATTTGCGATTTCTTTTATTAATGCCCTATTTGGCATTTGTGAGGGTGCCATGTGACACACATACATGCCCATAGGGCATGTATGTGTGCCACATGCACACACATATAAATTTTAGGGGTGCAGCACAATGTCTTTGAGACACCCCTGCACCCTTGAAATAATTCTCAAATTGCGATTAGCAAATTGCGAATTCGCAATTTGAGAATTATTGCACTATCATTCCTATTGGCCTCCTGGCCCATAGGAATGCATTGGAAATTATTCTTTATTATTCTTTATTTGCGAATTCGCATTTTGCGAATTCGCAAATAAAGAATAATAAGGAATCGCTAAAAAATTGCGATTTTGTACATACCTTCTGTTTTGCGAATTCTAAATAGCGATTCGCAAAAAATCGCTATTTAGGATTCGCAAAACAGAATCTTGATACATCTGGGCCAATATGAGAACACGAGGACTCTTGCGTCTGAAAGGAAAAGAAGAAAGTTTAGCACAACAAAGAGAAATGCAATGTTTAACTTTAAAATGGAGTGAAGCACGGAGACCGACTCACGCTAACGTTAAGATGTACATTATATTCCAGATTACTAAAAACACAAGATTATTTCAGTGTACTAATTCTAAATGCAAAATAACATAAACATGATATGCAATAAGGTAAACACAGACAAATAATGGTTAGAAATGTTGCAGATTGATGTATTTATTTAAGCAAAATAAATGCAAGTGACTTTGCGGCACCACTGCTCACAACAACTGCAGAATAAGAATATTGCTTACAGGAATTTTTGCATCCTATCCACCCAGCACTTTCTTTAATTGAATGGAGAAGTGTTTTTATGGCTGAGGTAAAAAAGGAGTTGGATGGTGATCCTTTTTGTCCTTCCTCTTTTTTGCTTTTGCCTTACTAGGAAGTACACTGGGGTGGGTGGTGCAGTAGTAGTTTAACTGCTTCTACTTGTTTTAATATGGTATCTATTGGCATTCGAAGGTTATTATCTGGCATATTTTCCCAGAAATAGGGGCAGTGGATGGTAGACTTTTGTTTTAGAGATAGGTGGTTTTCATCTATTATTCTTTAACAGTGAGCCTTACAATCCATCCAAGCAGGAGTAGGACTGGCATGGTGCGCTTAGATGGGTGACAAGGATCCCCCCAAAACAGGTGCTCCTTGTAGTTGTCGGGAACACAACTGTTATGATGTAGTTGTTGCTTTCAATGTTACTAGTTGGTTTTATCTTGAAAATTATGTAGGGTTCTGCAAAATGTCAATGCTAACCTCCTATTTGAACCGATGATTTCTGTGACTATTTAAAATTAACTTTGCATTAAATGTGCCCCTGTGCATATCCACACATAAGAGTCTGTGTATTCTTTGAGCTGGGAGTACTTAAGAAGACTCTTCGGGTCCACTGCGTGTGTGTGTGTGTGTGTGTGTGTATACTTGTAAAGCGCACTATCACCTGACAGGCATCCTGGCGCTGTATACCGCTGTGGAACCCGTCCTGGCTTTCCCTGTGAGATGCTCCCTACTGGGCACCCCCAAGGTGAGGCCAGGCATCCCAGCGCTTTAGGGCCGTTGTGGAGATTAAGCAAGCTATTGCCCAGAGTTGCACAGTGGGACCCATGATTAGAGTAGGCACTGAGGCGAGAATTATCGAGTCCGTGGACATTGAGCCCACTGCCTAATAGTTTGCGACCTCTGAAGAGATCACAACGATTTGATATGCTAATGGATACCCATGTCATTTTGCAACAATTCACATATTGGAAAATATGATGGTGCGATTTCACTACACATGTGGTAGCTGTGGGCATCAGATGGAGCAGACAGGAGTCTGCATTCTCCCTACAACATCCCCTTTTCTATTAGGTGCTTTCTTTGGGCATTGCTCCTGCAGTCCCTTAATTGTATGTGATTGGTAGTAACAGTTTTTTGCTAATTCAAAAATGGATTTCTGCTGTCCCTTGCAGACCACCATCAATGCATTTACTGTTAACAAACTTATTCACAGAAGAAATGGTGCTTCTTAAGCATTGAGGAGCGATCATTTTTGTTAATCCTCGCTGTAGCCCCATTGCTCTATGGGTTGATAGATCCTGCACAGTGTAAAGAGATGGTCAGGCCCTACTGCTGTGAATATACATGGCCAATGATGCATTTGGCTTTTATGTGTGCTCATTATTAAAATTCCAATAGACTGAGAGATATATAGGAGCCTGGTTCTTTTATGAGTGAAGGATCATTGAAATGAATAAGGCTATGAACTCACCATAGCTTACAGAAAGTAAAATTAATTTTAAGGCTAGTGATGAGTCATTGACTAGAGATGGGTGCCCTTTGGCCAGATTAGTCTATTGAGTTTGGTAACGGAAGAAGTTTAATTGAAGTCTACATAGGTATTAATGTTGTTTAGTCAAGGAGATCCTATTAACTTCAATTGGAACAATGTGCTTGACAATGTTTGAGTATCCATGAAGTGCATCAGGCTCTCGGGCTGAGAGTATCTGAGGTGCCATGGAAGTACATGGAATCACTGGCTGGCCTCGAGCCTGGTTCCAATAGAAACGTAACCCATTCTGTCTAAGATTAGTGAGAGCCCACTTATGTCCATCAATTTAATGAGGTTGGTAAGAACTAACACTGCATCTGAAATGTTTGGGGTATTTGTGCTCAGCAAATCTGAACTCTCTGGAAGAATACGTGGGTCAGTGAGAAGTGATATCGATAAGAAACCCTGAAAGTGTCACAAAAGTGTGCATTTGCAGTGAGTGCAAACAAACTGAAGCCTGTAAGATCCCTGATCCTGCAAGTGAATGAAGCCTTGTTGAGATTTTGATGCCTTTGAAGCTAGCAATCTGTCGGTGATCTCACTTGGATCTTTTCCGCAGGAGCGGGAGGAGGTTGCGGTGCTAGATTCCAACATCCCTATCAATTTGAGATGACCCAACAGTGGTCAAAGTCAATCCCTCCCAAAGGGGTAGTGGGAAGGGAAGAGAAAACAGCAGAAGTCCATTGATAAGTGCACTACAGGTGTCATGTCTATCAAACTCATCTAGGTTCTAACTGTTTAAATAAACAAAAGTGTATTAGTGGCAACCCTAAATAAGTAATCACTGTTAATTCTGTCTGTTCTTCCCAACAAGCATCGTCATTTACCTGTATGCACCCCCTCTTCCATCAGGTGTAGAAGATACTTAGATCAACAGCAAATACCATTTATCTGGAGGATTAAAAAAAAGAAGAAACATGTGTTTAGGTGTCTTAAGCAATAACATAGGCGTATTCAGACCTATTCTAATTATGGTTACATATCATACCCAAGTTTATAGTCAGGTCCTTAAATGCAGGTTTAATGGCACAGCTGAAGAGCATATAAAAGAACAACATATTAACCATATGCTACTATGCATTACGTCATGCAATATATATGTATCTGCCATATTCATCAGGAAAGAAAAAAAAAGGTAAGCCTTAAGGAAAAAAATCAGATATGCTTGATATGTTTTACTGTGGCATATAACTGGTTACCAGATAGTGATACAGTTCATAATTCTTGGTTTCTTCTCTTAGGACATGAAAGTGAGATGCACCGGAATTTGCAAGACTGAATAACAAAGACCTCAGTCAGATAAGTATCTTGTGGAATATCTAGATGGAAGTGACAGTAAACATGCTCGCGCACTAGCGCGTTACCAGCCAAGTTTGTGTGAAGAAACTGTAATCCTTTAAATTGTATATGTTCTTTTCAGGTATGTGAGGATTCCAGCAAAGCAGGAGGAGCCCGCAGGATGCCAAGAGCAGCATGGAGAAAACCCGGAAGTTGTTATGTTAAGTTGTTAGATTTAGTTCTATAGCTCACGACTCACCCTGGGGCATTTCGGCGCTGCCTAGAATTAGTAGCCTGAGGATAGGAAGGACCAGAGCGAATCAGAGGAGCCAGTTGGCTTTCAACTGTTTCCTAAAGATGCAGTAGTTCTAACTTTTACGCAAGATATGAGAATGCTCTACCCCTGTACGAGTCAGGCGAATTCAGGGAACCTTAAGAAAGCCTTGTATGCTGCATCTGAGGTTTCAGCAAGGTGATTATTTTATGAGTTTATTTTGCAAGTAGAGGAGACCTCTGCCTTTCAGAGCGTTAAAAGTTAAGCAGCAGATTTTGAAGAAAAATCTTTTTTTTAATTGGAAGCCAGTGCAGTTCCCAGAGCAAAGGAGTCGAGGGGGGAGACTGTAGGATGATTAAGAATCATTCTAGCTGCAGTGTTCTGTACTACTTGTAATTTAGCTAGCAAGGTCACTCCCACTTCGGCCAGTAGAGTATTTCCATCGTCCAAAGAACTGATTGCCATTGCCTGAACTAGAGTTCTACGATGGATGGTACGCATATAGGGTACACTTCTTTTAAGCAAAAGTAGACTGTAGTAGCAGGAGCTGGTAGTGGCAGCAATGTGGTCTTTCATGGTCATTGCCTGGTCCAATTTTAGACCTAGGGTTTTAACAGATTGTTTGGGAACTAGAGCTGTTCCCTGTTGGGAGGGTCACCAGTCATCCGACCAGATATCTGAGGCTTTCCCCATAAGCATGACCTTAGTTTTGCCGGGATTCAGTTGAAGATTGTTTTCCGTCATCCAACTGGAGATTACGAGCATACCAGTTGCGAAACGAGTTTTATCTGTATCTGGGTTTGAGTCGATGGTAAACATAAGCTGTGTATCATCAGCATATGAGATGATCTCAAATCCTAGTTGTTCAACTATTTTTGCTAGTGGAGCCATGTATATATTGAATAAAGTCGGGCTCAGGCAAGAGCCCTGAGGGACACCCCTATCCAGACACATTTTTGCTGAAGTATAGGGTCCTAACATGATGTGTTCTTTCGGACATGAAATGTTGCAGCCATTTCAAGGCTGTCCCTTGAATACCGCAGGAGAGGAGTCTCTCAGCAAGCTTTGAGTGCAAGATGGTGTCAAACGCTGCAGAGAGATCTAGGAGTATCAGTACTTCTGATCCTCCCGCGTCTAAGGTCTGCCTGAGGGAGTCAGTCACTGCCAAAATGGCGGTCTCAGTACTGAAACCTGGCCGAAAGCCAGACTGTGATGAGTCCAAGATTTGATTGGATTCCAAATATGAGCTTAGCTGTCTGTTTATAATACTTTCCAGCTGTTTGCTCAGAAGCAGTAATAAAGAAATGGGGCGGTAGTTGTTGAGGATTAAAGGGTCACCCATTGGTTTTCTTAATATTGGGCAATTCAACGCGTCCTTCCATGTCCTAGGAATCGTGCCAGATTGTATTGAGCAGTTGAAGATGTCAGGGATAGCAGGGGCACAACTCGAGGCTAGGAGGGCTATTGTCTTTGGCGGGCAGATATCTAGCAGTGAACCAGATTTGGCGGTGGGTGAGGCCTTTAGTGACCTCCTCAATCAAGGTCAGTTCGAAACTATCAAGAGTGCTACTTGCTATATTTCCTAACTCCTCCAATTTGGTAGGAGGTTCAGAAGCAAGGGGGCAGTGGATGCAAAGTTCGCATAGATTTTAGTTATTTTATCTTAAAAATAAATTGCAAGGGAGTTGCAAAACTCTTGGGATTCCATTGGCGACTGACTACAAACTTTTTGTGATACAAAGTCCCTTACTATGCTAAAAAGGGCCTTAGGGGAATTGCTGATGTGTTCTATTTGGTTAATAATGAACAAAAGTCTGGCTGTTTTTAGATTCAAATTGTATTTAGACAAGGACTGTCTGTAAAGTAGTCTATTGTGAGGGTCCTTACTGGCTCGCCAGATTCTTTCCAATTGCCTACATTTATATTTTTCCATCTTTAGCTCTACAGTAAACCAGCGGGTTGACGGCCGCCGTTGAGAAGTACTGTGTTTTCTTTGTGGGATTACGGCGTCTAAGGCTGTTCCTAAGGCAGCATTAAAGGCCTACAACATTTTTGGATACTTCTCTCACATTCTTTACTGGTTCCATGGAGAAAACCTTGTTAAAAGTTCTAAGGCGAGATTACGCCAAGGCCTGCGCAGCTCTTGTTTTTGTCCTGCATGGAAGTCACAAGGTAAGTGATGTGTTCGCAGGAGGCTCTGTTCTCTAACAACTAGAACAACAAGCAGCTTCCTGCCTGCCGATGCAGTGGTTATCGCCGTGGTACTCCACTCCCACCTTGCTTAGACAAAGATGGAGACAGTACGCCTGACACTACCCCCTCCAACAACACCTCCTACAGGCTGGGGTTTGACAGGGTATCTGCAAAGAAACAGACAAACACGAGGAGAGGCATGTAAGTGACCGGCAGGTCCCCAAGTGTGATCCTCAGGGCCACTGCCTTTACAATGTGTGAGATAGTATAGATTTTTTTTAATCCTTTAAGCGTCCAGGATGGCCTCTGCTTTGAATTCAAGTTCATCACCAAGAAGAATAGCAAGAGGTTTAGCAGGGAGTAGGGTACTAGGAATTACCAGTTTCAACAAGGAAACATGAAATACAGAATGAATACGTAAAGTAGCGGGCAGCTCCAATTTCATAGCAACATTGTTGATCTTCTCTGTAATTTTATTTGGTCTGATGAATTGAGGTTTAAATTTGCGAGACCCTTTCAAAGCAATATGTTGAGTGGATATCCACACTTTTTCACCAACCTATTAGCCAAAACTGGGTCTGTGATGTTGATCAGCGTACTTTTTGTACGACTCCTTAGCCCTAATCAAACTGTCATGGGCTGTGTGTTGTACCTCATGCAAATGATCACTGAAGTCTTGTATAGCTGTGATCGTAGATGCCAGAGAAGATGATAGTAACAGAGAACACGGATGAAAAACATAGTTACAGTAAAATGGTGAGTAGCTTGTGGAACTATGTATGAGATTATTGTAGGCACATTTGGCCTCCCATGGAAACTGATCCCAGTCCACCACATTATGCAATAGTTGGCACCATAGATATTGTTCAAGTGCCTGATTTAACCTCTTAGTTTGTCCATCTGTCTGTGGGTGGTGACTAGAGGATAACCGAATGTCTATCTGTACTCTGCTACGCAATCCTCTGGAGAATTTGGATGTAAACTGTGAACCATGATCACAAATGATAATGGAAGGCCATGAAGGTGCACATTCTGTGTAAAAATGCTTCTGATAGCTCTTTTGAGATAGGTAAACCCTTCATAGGAATGAAATGTGCCATCTTAGTCAATAGATTGACTATGACAAGAATTGTAGTATGTCCTTGTTCTGTTTTGGGAAACTCAACTTTAAAATCCATGGATATGGTATGCCAAGGTGCAGGAGGAGTAGGCGATGTAGTTAACAACCCAGCCGGAGCCTGGTAGGAGCTCTTACTTTGTCCACAAACATTACACTTATGTAGGAATGATTTAGTGTCAGTTGAAAGCGTAGGCCACCAGAAGTGCTGCCTAACAAGCGCTATTGTTTTTCTTTCACCTGGATGTCCTATGTGGATGTGTGAATGGCAACATTCTATGTCCTGTTGTTGTAGGGTAACAGTAGGTAAATATAAAGTCCCCTGGACATACATCAAATTGTGTACCAGATGGCCTTCATGTGTATCTGCAATAGCACAGCTTCTTGGGATTTCTGTGCCATGGCCATCTCCTGCGTAAACTGCTTCTCAGTATACAAAGTCCCTGTCATACAATAAGGTTGTATGATATATGGTTGTTCTGCAATGGATTCATGACCCTCTAATCACGAGCGAGAAAGGAGATCTGCTTTACCATGTTCTCGCCCTGCTTGGAATTGGAGAAGGAAGTCAGAATCTCTGAAAAACTGTGTCCAGCACAGTTGCTTCATGATCTGATTTTAGAAACGTCAGGTTTCTGGTATCTGTCAGAACATTGACCGTGTGTAGGTATCGCAAAAAAATACTGCAGTTATTCCTCAAATGTGATTTTTATTGGCAACAACTCCTTGTCTCCAACTGAATAGTTGGTCTCATCTAGGTTTAACTTATAGAGAAAAAGGCAACAAGATGCAATTTCCCAGGCTCACTGTTTCTTTGGTACAAGACCCCTCCCACCGCAACCTGTGATGCGTCAGCTTCTACAACAAACAGTTTGATGGGGTCTGGATGTTGTAAGAGGCTTCTTCAGCTGGAGGAAAGCTGTTACAGCTTTTTCTGTCCATTGAAACTTCCTGCCTTTGCGCAATAACCTCATGAAGGGTATGGCTAGAGAAGAAAAGTGATCAATACATCTTTGGTAGAAATTAGCAAAGCCAAGACAACTCTGCACTTCTTTCACTGTTTGTGGGGACTTCCACTGTGTGAGGGCCATCACTTTTTGGGGATCCATAATGTGTTCTTCATACTCTTATTGAGAGGTAGAATAAAATAGGATGTCATCAATATAACCCATTATATATATATCTAAGAATTCCAGCAAGGCCTCGTTAATAAAATATTGAAAGGCAGCTGGGGCATTACAGAGGCCTAATGGCATGACCAAATATTCATATAAACCAAATGTTTTTCTAAAACCGATTTTCCATTCATCTCCCTGTCTGACATGTACCAAATGGTATGCCCCCCCTTAGATCCAGCATATTGAAGAACTTAGCATTCTTGACCTGGTCTAGCAGTGATTGTATCAGGGGTAAGGGGTAGCAATTCTTGATGGCCACATTATTAAGGGCTCGGTAGTCAATGCAAGTGTAGTGCTCTCCTGCCTTCTTGGGCAAAAAAAATATAAAGGCGAAGAGGCAGGAGAGTGGGAAGGACTTATGAACCCAAACCCAAGCATTTCACCTATGTGTTCATGTAAGTGTAGGCTATCCTTCTCTGTAAAGGCGTATATCCTGCTACAACATATCTGTGCCACAGGTATAAGGTCAATCTGATAGTCATAAGGACAGAGAGGTGGAAGACTGTGGGGCATATTACCAAGCATAAGCGAAAAATATCGCTAAGCTTGGTTAGCGGCCAAAATTATATCGCCGAGCGTCGCCTATTTTTATCGCTTAGGAGCCTTGATATTATCAAGGTTTATCTCCTAAGCGATAAAAATCGCCGAAATGCATGAATATCGCTGAAAAGTCAGCGATTTTCATGCATTACCGAGCAAATGCTCTTAGCCATGTTATCCACCTACCATTGGATTACATGGCTAAGAACTGCTCTGGGCAGGCGTTAGCTTTTGGAAATAATCGCGCTTAGCGCGATTATTTCCAAAAGTTGGTAATAGGGGATAGCGATGTTAGCGACTGTTTCCAGTCGCTAACATCTTGGCACGCCCACTTTGCATGTCATTAGCGATAATTATCGCTGACATGCAAAGTGGGCCTCTAAATGCCCGCTATCGCTTATTAGCTGTCGCTAAATGGTGTTAGCGACAGCTAGGTAATAGGGAGATTAAATATCGCCGCTTTAGTGGGAAAAATTCCCGCTAAAGCGGCGATAAGGCCCTTGGTAATATGCCCCTGTAGCCTTCCCTTTATCAAATATCTGTGCGAGATCCTGGTAGCATGGAGGCAAGATCAGAGGTATATCCTCTGTGGTTGCATCAATCTCCTTTTGGAAATTGGGCATGTGATTGCCAGACAAGTAAGCTTCATGCAATAACTAGACAGGAATGTCATGGTATGCTTAGTCCAGTTGATAGTGGGGTTATGTTTCTCTAGAGATGGAATACTGAGTATTGCTTGGAATTAGGGAGCATAAATCAAATCAAAATGCAGCACTTCTTTGTGATTTTCCTGTTTGAGCACTGATAGGCCTTCTGTGGAATGAGTGATGTGTCCCGATTTAATGGCCCTGCCCTCAATAGTCTTAACTTCATCCACTATCTCTTAAGGCGATATGGTAACATTGTACTGTTTGGCTATTGTTATATCCATGAAATTGCCAGTTGTACTGGAATCAATTAAAACGTGCAGGTTCGTAGAATATCTCCAGAGACAACGGAGTATCAACAAAGAATTGTTGAAAAAACTGTAGAGAAGTGACTTGAGCTAATGTGTGTGAGACTGTTAAACCAAAAGCACCTAAAACACTCTTCTAAAGAGGTTTCAGGACTGCTAGTTTACCCACATCCCCCCTTCTTTTGGGCTTCAGGGTGCATTCACATAAGAAGTTCTTCATTACTTAACAGCCCTCTCAAACTACCTATTTGCATAGGTTCAGGCTCTTCAGGTGTTTTCCCTGGTTCTGGTTTCCTGTCCCATAATACATATATTTTGGCGTCAGTACGTACCCGATCTCTACGTCTTTCAGTAAGATGATGATCCATTTTTACCACTAGATCAATCAAAGCACTACATGAGTCCGGTGGATCAACCATGACAAGCATGAATAAACGTAAGGCCACAGGTCTATTTGCGGGGGGGGGGGGGGCTTTGGATGCCTTTTTAACAAGTGCCGAATCAGTCTTGACTCGTGAAATTCAAATCACCGAAAAAAGACTCTCATTGGATACTTTTGCAGCCAAGAAACGGTCTTCAATGGGAGGTATAGTCCTGGCCAAGTCCCCACTGCATCCTGTGGTTCACGTGCATTATGCCAGCTCAAGCCCGAGTAAAAATGGTGACCTAATCATCCCCCCTGACCCCCCGGTAGTAGCATTAGAGATGACCACATTTGTGCAGGACGATCCCACTGTTGCTGTAGTAGACAGCGCAGGGGTTAACGAGACCAACCCATCACACATCTTAGTTGAAGATTCACTGCCCAGTGCTACGGTACACAACGCAGTTTCATCTGGCGTATGCTGTGGGGAGGTCATATTTTTGATCCAATAGAGTCGCCAGGGAAAAAACTATTAATGTATCAAAGCCCTCATCTACTGGTAATGGTAATGGTAATGGAGAGCTGCCTGCGAAACGCCCAAGAGGAGGAGCCACACAAAAGCAAAAATACAAACCCAAATTAAAACCCCAAGTAGCCAGGCCCACTGAGAAATCCGCTCCTGAACTGAATTAGGGTTTGGCCGTGAATCAGACTCATAAAAGTGGTGAAAATTATTATCAAATCAGCGTGGAGTTTGGAGATGACCCTGACCAATTGGAGCGATTGGGAACTTTGATAACTACTCTTTTGGGGCCTATTGTATGTAGACTCAGTTCAATAGAAGACAAATTGCTTTCATTGGCGAATCTAGGGAGTATTGCTTCAAATCAAGGGGCATGTAGGTGCGCATGTGTTATTCGGGGGGAGCCTGTGGTACTAGCCCCACTACCCATGATTGCGATTGAAGGGAGGAATACTGGGGATACTGAACAGGCTAACAGGAGAAATGTTACGTGCACTGAAGTCCCACAGGAACAGGCGGAAGAAATGAGACCTACTGCTACCACTACTGATAGGGGGGCGAGTGAACCTATGACGGGGTACATAGGTAATCCCTCATCAGGTCTAATAGATAATGTAAGGCAAGTAAGGGGGGTAAGGGGAGACAATGTGCGGTCACTACCTACAGAGATGTCCTCTTTAAGCTTACAGAGCACACCAAGCATCCCAGTCCTAGACCTACCGCCAGAATCTTGCCCATACACAATTATTTTCACTGGTGTCCCAACACACATAAGCCAAAAAGAGGAACCGATGACACAACTGATTCATAAAGTGGCGCATTGGTTGTGTAGAAATGCGGGGATCAACATTAGAGACTACAGACATATCTTGATGACAAGGTGGGTGTCATGGATCGGTAGATCCAGGAAAGCCTTCTCAGGGGACTGTGTGATAGTGACACTTAGGCATCCTGATCTTGTGCGCCAGTTCCTTTCTCAAAGTACAAGGCCTAATCAGGTTGAAATGGATTCATGTGTTAAGCTGCTCCCGTTTGGCTTTTTTAAAAGAACCTTACCCTTCATGAATCAACATCCCAGTGAGGCTTGCCGACAAGAGGGCGTATTTGGATGGGATAACACACTCTTGTTAAATAATGTTTTCGCACCACTTAGAGGCCTCAATGACCTAAATGTTATTGATTGACTAGGTTCATTGAGGGAAGGTCTTAGAATCGCTGGCCCTCCTGTAATTAACCCAGATCAAGGCAGGAGGGGGGAAGTGACTACCGAAGGGATAGAGGAAGGCACCACCATGTGTGGCCTACAGGCTGCAAATGCACATGCGGACAGTGACTTTAATACGAATGTTCCCTTGTCAAATAGCATCCAAGCAATTTATAGCGCAATAAGGTCAAATGGGAAAGAAATTAAAATCCTCTCATGGAACATAGCAGGGCTCTCTAACAAATTTGAGGATGTAGAATGGCTGTCTTATATTCAGGACTTCTAAATTATTTGCCTGCAAGAAATGTTGGAACTCGTCAATAATAATTTTCACCTAGAGGGATATAAAACATTCTTTTGCTCGGTGCGAAAGGCCACATCAGGGTGAGCCATTGGAGGGTTGGGTGGGTATTTATGTTGACCTAACAATACAGGGTAGATGGATAGATTGGGCCTGGGACTCTAAGGTTGTGTCGGGGCTCTTTTTTCTTACTAAAGGTTCCAGGCTATTTTTTATAAACTTTTGGAACTCAACGTCACATGGACAGGGTCTCGCAAACGTGCATGAGCTGGATGCTAGACTAACGCAGGTGCAGGAGCTAAGGCAGAAGGGGCTTCATTTAGTGTTAGTAGGTGATTTCAATTGCCATTTGTGCCCAAATTTAAGAGCATCCGGTAAAGATTGATGTCGAACAGGATAAATCAGTTCACCCTACATTTAAAGGCAGAGGGTGTTCTTCTTTTATTGATTACATTTTTGTTTCTATTTCTCTTAGAAACTGTGTGTCCAGGTTTAGCATCAGTCACAGTGCGTTTAGCGATCATAACCCCCTCGCCTTAGCCTTGGCGGATGTTTGCCACTATCAGGAGTCACCTGGCCTGAGAGAGAGGGGGTGGTCAGGTCAGGATCAGGGTAGGAGGCTGCGGTGGACACAGGTTAACGGAGAAACCTTTTAGAAATCCTTGCTAAAAGAAGGTGAACATGTTATCTTAAGATGTTTAGATCTTGATGTGGAAGGGACAGATCTAGTGGAGGCTTTTAAACAGGTGGCCCAAATAGTTGGCTCCTTGCTGAGAGCCCCTATGCCCAGTGTCAAAAGAGGGATCACTGACATAATATCGATAACATAAATATCGATGTAGCAAAATATTGAGTTAAAAATATAGAATACAAAAATATTGAACTCCTATATCCAACAGGTAAGTGAAAAAATTTCGAATAAAAAATATTGTTGTAAAAAATATAGACAGTCAAAATATCGAATTTTTTTAATGTCTTAAAAGTAATTGAAAAATAATAAACTATTAAATATAATTAACTTAAACATACTTAAAATACTTAAATAACCTTAAAATGAATAAATAATTAATGTAAGTTAAAAATAACATACATACAATTTAATTTTTAAATACATACATATATATAAACATAATATTAATAAAATATATACAATATTTTTACCGTAGGTTAGCAGGACAGTAACATTTACTATTACCACACCACTGAGTGTAACAGTAGAGAAAGCGTTGGATAGCGTAGGGGTAAAAATTACTATTCCCACTCCAGTAAGTGCAACAGTAGGGAAAGCGTTGGATAGCGGGAAGGTAAAAATTACTATTCACACTCCAAAGAGTGCAACAGTAGGGAAAGCGTTGTATAGCGTAGGGATAAAAATTACTATTCCCACTCCAGTGAGTGCAACAGTAGGGAAAGCGTTGCATAGCGGGAAGGTAAAAAGTACTATTCCCACTCCAGGGAGTGCAACAGTAGGGAAAGCGTTGGATAGCGTAGGGGGTAAAAATTACTGTTCCCACTCCAGGGAGGGCAACAGTAGGAAAAGCGTTGGATAGCGGTAGTGTAAAAATTAATATTCCCACTCCAAAGAGTGCAACAGTAGGGAAAGCGTAGGATAGCGTAGGTGTAAAAATTACTATTCCCACTTCAGTGAGTGCAACAGTAGGGAAAGCGTTGCACAGGAGGAGGGTAAAAATTACTATTCCCACTCCAGAGAGTGCAACAGTAGGGAAAGCGTTGGATAGCGTAGGGGTAAAAATTACTATTCCCACTCCAGAGAGTGCAATAGTAGGGAAAGCGTTGGATAGCGTAGGGGTAAAAATTACTATTCCCACTCCAGGGAGTGCAACACTAGGGAAAGCGTTGGATAGCGTAGAGATTACAATTACTATTCCCACTCCAGTGAGTGCAACAGCAGTGAAAGCGTTGGATAGCGGGAGGGTAAAAATTACTATTCCCACTCCAGATAGTGCAGCAGTAGGGAAAGCGTTGGATTGCGTGGGGGTAAAAATTACTATTCCCACTCCAGAGAGTGCAACAGTAGGGAAAGCGTTGGATAGCGTAGGGGTACAAATTACTATTCCCACTCCAATGAGTGCAACAGTAGGGAAAGCGTTGGACAGCGTAGGGGTAAAAATGACTATTCCCACTCCAGGGAAGGCAACAGTAGGGTAAGCTTTGGATAGCGTAGGGGTAAAATTACTATTCCCACTCCAAGGAGAGCAACAGTAGGGAAAGTAAATACTTCATATATGATTAAAAATAAATTAAATATTAATACCAATTACAAATTAATTAAAATTAATTACCAATTTAATATAATATAATAATTAATCAATTAAAAGTAATAAAAAATTAATTACAAAAAATAATTACCTATTAATACAAATTAATTACCAATAACAATTATTTAATTAACAATTGAAAAATAATTAACAAATAATTCAAAATAAATACCAATTAATAAATTTAAAAAATTAATTAATTACAATTAAATTACTTCCCACCCAATTCCCCTATTAACCCACAACCAGCTACAGGAAATACATTTATAAAATGAACATAATTATCAAATAATCAATTAATAGAAATTAATTACCAATTATATTTTAATTAATTACCAATAAAAATTAATTACCAATTAATTCAAAATAAATACCAATAAATAAAAATATTTAATTAATTATAATTAAATTACTTCCCACCCTATTCCCCTATAAACTCACAACCCGCTACATAGAAAATAAATAAATAAAATTAACATAATTATCAATGAATAAATTAATAAAAATGAATTACCAATTATATTTTAATTAATTACCAATGAAAAATTAATTAGCAATTAATTCAAAATAAATACCAATAAATAAAGTAAAATATTTATTTATTTATATTTAAATTACTTCCCACCCTATTCCCCTATAAACCCACAACCCGCTACAGAAAACAAATAAATAAAATTAACATAATTATCAATTAATCAATTATTAAAAATTAATTACCAATTATATTTTGATTAATTACCAATTAAAAATTAATTAACAATTAATTCAAAATAAATACTAATAAATAAATTAAAATATTTAATTAATTATATTTAAATTACTTTCCACCCTATTCCCCTATAAACCCACAACCCGCTCCAGAACTATATTACGCAAAAATTAAATACCATAAAATTAATTAATTAAAATAAATTATAAAATAAAAATACACTTGTAACACATATACTAACATGAAAAACACATACATAATATTTAAAAATAAATATTAACTTACTTGCCTAAAATTCGATATTTTTTTTGTCTATATTCTGTCCATAGATATTTTTGTTGTCTATATTCTGTCCATTCGATATTTTGTCCATTCTTTATTTTGGATTCGATATTACTTCTATTCTATTCGATATTGTTGTTGTCTATATTCTGTCCATTCAATATTTTGGCCATTCTATATTTTTAACTCGATATTTTGGCCATTCTCTATTTTTTACTAGATATTATGACTGTATACCTCAAAAGAGATAGCTCGGGATGGTTTGACCCACATTGTTCACGCGCTCTCAGAGAGCTGAATAACGCCCTTAAGACCACCCCAAGAGATACGGTTTGAGTGGCCGTTTGCCGTAAAAATGATAAGTTAGCAGTCAAGGGACGTAAATGCCAATTGCAAAAACAAGCTTGGGATGAACTGACAGAGGCAATAACACAAAAAAATTCCACCGCTTTCTGGAGAGTCATAAATAATCCCTGTTTTCAAGAATCGAACAAAGCCGGGCTGAGCAATAACATCCTGCCGGAGCAATGGTATGCACACTTTCAAGGGCTGTACAATTAAAATCCAAGGGCCCGATACACGAATTAACTTAAGACAAAATCCTAAACTTACTACTTTTGGTATTCACAGAATGGATTTACGACTACTAACTTTACGTCCACACTCGGGCCAGAGATTCCGGCACGGAGGGGGAGATTCCGGCTCAGAGGTGGAGCTTATGGCTTGGAGGCGGAGCTACAGGCCCGGAGGCAGAGCTTCCGGCCCACAGGTGGAACTTCCGGCCCGGAGGTGGAGATTTTGACTATGGCTAAATCTCCACCACCACCCGGAATCCCCACCTCCAATCCGGAAGCTCCGCCTCTGGGCCAGAAGCTCCGCCTCCAAGTCGGAAGCTCCGCCTCCGGGTCGGAATCTCTGGCCCGAGTGCGGACGTAAAGTTAGTAGTTGTAAATCCATTCTGTGAATACCAAAAGTAGTAAGTGCATTCTGTGAATACCAAAAGTAGTAAGTTTAGGATTTTGACTTAATTTAATTCTGTGAATTGGGCCCCAAGTACTGATCTTGCCCAGGAATGTAATGGGGAACAGGGTACACCCCCAGTGAGATTCTCACTGAGTGAGGTTAAAAAGGGCATTGAGGGTCTAACTAGGAATAAGGCTCCTGGCCCTGACAGGATCTCACCTGATCTTTTTATAAATAATGTTGATCTCTGGGCCCCAATCCTGACTAGGGTGATTAATGCAGAGGGGACACAGTAATGCCAGCATCCTGGTCTACAGCCACAATCGTCCCTATCTTTAAAAAGGGCAACAAGGACGACCCACAATGCTACCACTCAATTTCCCTCATCGATGTATCAGCAAAGGTACTAGGGCGGGTTGTTTTAAGTAGGCTAATGGACTGGGCTGATGAGCACAAGGTCATAACTGATGTTCAACTTGGCTTCAGGCCATGACAATCTACTACTGACCAATGTCTCAATCTGTACCTTATTTCAGCCAAATACACAGTGGTAAGTCCAGGGAGTATGTACATTTATGGACTTAACCGTCACCTTTGACAGAGTCAATAGGGGGAAACTGTGGGCATTAATGGGTGGGCTTGGTGTGGACCATGGGCTCATTAATATCTTAAAAACTCTGCACTTCAACACCACTGCTACGGTTCGATATTGCCAGGCTGGAAATAAAACAGAACCCTTTACATGCTCTAGTGGTGTTAGACAGGGTAGCATATTAGCTCCCTTTCTGTTTACGCTTTATATAAACGGTCTTGATCGCACACTAAGTATTCTCTGCACCGATACTCCAAGGATAGGTACCCTTGGAATTCCAGTTCTGCTTTATGCAGACGACGCGGTACTTCTCGTACGCACTCCCAAAGGTCTGCAGATCCTAATAGATGGGTTTGTTTCCTTTATGGAGAATCCAGACCTGTCTCCCAATTTGGCAAAGTCGTATGTCACGAAAAAGGCCGGTAAATCATACAAATATACAATTGGATCTCATTGTCTAGGCAAGGTGCAGTCCTTCTCGTACCTGGGGATTTTATTTGATGGTCATCTAAATTGTAAACATTTACTAAAGGAGAAGTGATGCACCATGGCCAAATGCAATGGATCAATAATGAATTTTTCCCAAAGGTTAGGACGGTGGTCCCCAGAGCAGATTTTGAAACTGTACAGCTCCAAGTGTTGTGCTAAAGTGCTGTATGGCAGTGAGGTGTGGGTATTTATTGAGGCGAACCAATTACAAATAGAGGAGAACAAGTATCTGAGGCGCCTGTTAAAAGTTCCTCAGAGCACTCCAGCCCACATTGTACAAGAAGAACTAGGTGTCCGTTTTATCATGGATAGGTGGGCTGTCAACTCCCTAGTTTGTTCGGTAAAGATCTGGTCAAATGAGGAGGCTGTACTAAGTAGGCAGGTTATAGAAGATTGCATCTCCCTGGACCATGGCCTCAAAATTCCCAGGCTAAAATATGTGAAGGAGTCCCTCGTGAAAGTTGGCTGTGCCGATCTATTTGCTAACCTCTCGGAAATAAGTACAGAGGATAGGACACTGGTTGGGGACCGGTTCTTTAAGTATGTAATGTTGCACCGGGAAGATAGAGAGTTACTTAAACCATCGGTGAGGGAACATTTAGTTGCCAAATCCACCGAGGGCTTTGAACCATATCTATCCTGAATAAGTAGTGCCCATGATAGATTTTTAATTACTCGGTTCAGGCTAAACCTTATGCATCACATTTTAGCAGAACTGGCAGGGTTTCTACAGCACCCAGAGTTGAAGGGGCCCAGTGGCTGTGACCATAGGTCTCCACAGGACACCCATCACTTTGTTTATTCTGCCTATTTTATTCTCATCCAAGAAGAGTCTTTCTGAGGGGTATCCTAAAAAAAGCCAGATTTAAACAAGCACGGGTGGCACTTTTATTTCTGAAATTGGCCACAGACACTTTTACACTCTACTGTATCACAAATTATTTAAGGATAGCTTTTAGATTAAGGACTACAAGACGTACGTGAACTAGTCCTGCAGATGGGGCTGCTTTATGAGAGATATGTTACATGTGATGTTTATTTTTTAGCTATATATACTTAATCTGTACCATGTAGATTTTAAACTGTTGTATTGTTCCTTTTTAAAAAAAACTAGATTTGTATTGTAACCCATGGACAAAGTGTTACTTTTATGGTATTTTTATATGCAGAATAAAGGAATTTGATTTGATTTGAGTACTATAAGTGTAGGGAAGAAGAGAAGACGGGAGCTAGGAGAGGGGTTGCTTAGGCCAAGCACACCAGACCAGTCATTTATTTTCAGGCGGTGGAGCACCGCAGAAGAACATACTCGTCAGACCTGGGAGCGGCTTGCTGAGAAGAAGGGAGGGTGGAGTCTGGAGCAGTGTGCCCGTTACCATCAGGGGACCCCGTCGCAGCCGGCATAAGTAGGCCCGAGCGGTCTCGCTGGCCCCAATACCGATGGACCGCCGTTTTTGATCCACGCAGGTGTTGACTGCGAAAAATATCCTGAGCGCTGCGTGGCAGTATTCAAGTACATGGACGTTATTCGGAAAGTGCAGATTACAGGGTGGGGTTATGCGTGGGCGCACTATGACAAAGAGTTAGAGCACGTAAGGCCTGGGATCCCGAAGCAAAGTCTGGGAAGCTAGGTACAGAATTGTGGTAGCACGGTATGGGGGTGTCCAGAGCGGGCAAGACTATTTTTACAGCCAGAGGGCTCACAATAGTGTACCGGCCCTATCAGGGGAAGCCCAACCGGGGTGGGGTGGGGTGGAAAGTACCGGAAGAGGGCAGGCAGGGTCGGGAGGGTCCTGTTGGGATTTCAACAAAGGAATGTGCACTTGTGAATTCTGTAAATTCCGCCACGAACACTCGAAGTGCGGGGGTAGGCATGTGTTGGTTAACTGGTTCGGGCCAGGGGTGGTAATCAGCAAGGGGGCCAGCAGTGGCAAAACGGAGGGGCCCACTCAGGGGAACAACAGCAGCAGCATTTTGCAGGGGCACAGAGGGCTCAGGGGGTCCAAAGGGCTCATACTCCGGTTAGGCCAGAGAAGTTGAACGCAGCCCTACAGGGGTATGACTAACAGAAGGCTGCAGATGTTTTGAGGGAAGGTTTTAGATGGGGTTTCCGTTTTAGGGTATGGGAGACCAAGGCATGGAAGGAGGGTAGAGAACCTACAGTCAGCGAAAGAACATAGAAAAATTGTAGGAACATTTAGACAAAGAAGTGAGGGAAGGGAGAATGAATGGACCTTTCAATGATTAGCCCATGGAAAACTTGATTGTGTCACCCATTTGGGTTGTGCCAAAGGAGCCACGTCAATTCCGGCTCATTCAACATTTATCATGGGCAGACGGAAATTCAGTAAACTATTTTATTGATGAAAAGGTGGCTACAGTTTCATACTCACTGGTTGACGTGGCCATGTCACTTGTGGTGACGGCGGGCGCAACTGCACAAATGGCAAAATTATGTAAAGGAGGCTACAGTTTCATACTCACCGGTTGACGTGGCCATATCACTTGTGGTGACGGCGGTCGCAACTGCACAAATAGCAAAATGATGTAAAGGAGTCTACAGTTTCATACTCATCGGTTGACGTTGCCATTTTGCTTGTGGTGATGGCAGGCGCAACTGCACAAATGCCAAAATGATGAAAAGGAGGCTTCAGTTTCTTACTTATTGGTTGACGTGGCCATGTCACTTGTGCTGACGGCTGGCGCTACTGCACAAATGGCAAAATGCGACATAAAATCAGATTTCCGTTTGCTTCCAGTCCATCCAGATGATTGGGATCTTCTGGGCATCCATTTCAATGGGAAATGATACGTGGATAAAACATTACCGATGGGCTGTTCTATGTCATGCGCATTATTTGAGTGTTTTTCAGCACCTTTCTGCAGTGGTTGTTTTCAAAGCGCACAGACCAGAAGCTGGTGACACATTAGCTGGATGATTTCTTCTTTGTGGCTCTGCAGGCTCTATGGAGTGGCAGGGTGCCCTGGAAAACTTCCAAGAGCTGATTGGAGGACTGGGGGTGCCGTTGGCACCCAAAAAGACAATGGGCCCTAGCACAGCACTGTCTTTTGTAGGAATAAGGATCGATTCAGGGGCAATGCAGGCACGCTTGCTGGAAGACATGAAAAACAAACAGCTGGAACTATTTGATACTATTCTGGCACGGTAGAAAGTGACAGTCAAGGTGATACAGGTCTTGCTGGGACATCTGAACTTTGCATGCAGGGTAGTGAGAGTAGGGAGGCCTTTCTGTAGGAGACTGGGATGGGCAAGGGCAGGATAGAGAACACATCACCACCACATAAGACTAACAGCTGGAGTAAAGAGGACTTGAGAATGTGGAGGGTATTTTTACAGTCTTTTAATGGGACGCCACTTGCAAGGGACGAAGATTTGGTATGGGATATACAGCTTTTCTTACACGCTGCAGGCAGCAGGGGTTTTGGCCTGTTTTGCCTAGGGAGGTGGCTGTGCAGAGACGTGGCCTGCACAAGGGCGAGACTGAGGCAGGAGCATTGCATTTCTAGAGCTTTTCTTTTGGTAGTGGCAGAGACATTGTGGGGAGCGCAGCTAGCACACAGGAAATTGACTTTTAGGGTAGACAATATGGCGGTTGTGGAGATAGTGAACCGCCAGTCAGCAAGCGACGAGCAAATGCTAACTTTGGAATTTGTGTTTGGCTTAGGTTGTTTGCGCCATGACATAGCTTTCTGGGCATGGCACGTCCCGGGTGTGGACAATGACATAGCGGATGCTTCGTCTTGTTCGCAGTGGGGGAGATTCCGTGGGTTAGCCAAGGGCGTCGACAGAATTCCGACGCCCATGCTGCCACAGTTGTGGTACGTAGGCAACACAGGAGGTTACAACTGGTGGTAGGGTCACTAGCAAAGTCTATCAGGGTAACTCATAGTTTGGCGTGGAAAGACTTTCTGCTGTCAGGCACCCAGCGGCATCGTGATAAGAAACAATGGGTGAGGATATCTCCCAATTCATACTGGTTATGATTGATAAGGGATTATCTAAGGTCAGGATTGCAGGGAAATTAGTGGGGATTGCCTTTGTGAGTAAGCTGCTTTGGGGTTATGCGCTGGTTACAGAGGAATTGGGTATGTGTATGCTAGAAGGGTGGGCAAGGGAACGAGAACAGATGAGGCATGTTAGAAAACCCTTGTCATGGTGGCCGTTGGGCAGGTTGATACAGATATTGCCAAAATTTGCATGGACGGTTCTCAGACCTAACTGTTTTCCAAATTGTTGGTGTGAATTTTTTTTCGGGGCATTTCGGGTATCAGAATTATTGGGGGACAGAAGGGGTGGGGGGGTCAGATGGGAAGATGTGGCACCACGTAAGTCGGGGGGTGTATTTGGGCGAAGAAGTCAAAAACGTATCAGAGGGCTCAGGAAAAATGGGTTCGCTGCAGGCATCCTGCTCTTTGCTCACTTTTCCTTGCATTTGGGAAGCGTGCTGGCGGGCAGCGTCCAAGGGCGGCCTTTGGGAATCACTCTTTCAGGATTGGGAATGCATCAGAGGCCAGCAATAGAGGTTCGGAAAGGGATGACATCATGCAGCTGGGGCGATGGTCGTCTGAATGTTACAGGCACTACTTGCGAAGCAATGTCGGGGTTTTGGCACGGTGGTCAACAATGTATAAGCTCACACAGATTTTTCTCATTTCAGGTTTGGTGGCTGGCCCCCTTTCAGAGGAGATGACATTTTGGGTAGTGGGGCACTCTTTCATGAAGTGGGCCCCACTTCAAGCCTGCAAGAGTTATATTGGACAGAATCTAGTTTTTATCGAGACGATGTTTAAAGTATTGTGGAAAGTAAAAGGGGGCATGTAATAGAGGGAATGGATCCTGTGCCTGAACAGCTTGTTGGTGGATAACAGGTGGATTTTATGTGTACTTTTATGGATGTTTTACAATCCGAATAAAGATCATTTGACTTGACTTGACTTGAGGTGTCCAGACATTATGGTTATACACCTGGGAGAAACTGACTTGTGTAAGGAGAAGGACATTGTGTTGATGAGAAACATGTAGAGGGACTTGGAGTTGATTAAACAACAGTGGGCAGGCTGTTTTGTAGTCTGGACTGAGTTTGTTCCAAGAAGGGTCTGGCGTGGAGCGCTCAATCCAGGTGCGGTGGACAGGGCCAGGAGAAAGTTTAACACCGAGATAACATGTTTTTGTAGGGAGGTAGGTTTTGGTAGGATTGTACATAAGGAGATTCGCTTGGACACTGTTGAATTTTTCAGAGGGGACAGTGTTCACCTTTCATGGATTAGCATGGACCTATACCTTTGGGAAATCAGGGAGGTTTTGGCTAGGACCCTAAGGGCCTCATTTATGAGGCTGTGCGTCACTTTTACGCCGCCGGTGCGTCACTTTTTGTGACGCACCAGTAATGTAAAAAATGCGCCTTGTTGCGCAATATTTACAAAGTGACGCATCTAGGTAGATGCGTCACTTTGTAAACCCCTGCGCCACATTATACCTGCACCAGTTATAATATATGCAAGGGGGCGTTTTGACGCAAGAAAGGGTCATGGAAGTGACGCAGTGAAATCTATAAGATTTCACTGCGCCATTTCTTGGCTGCTAATGCGTCAAAATCTTACGACTGCTTCATGGCAGGCATAGGACTGACGCAGGCACTAACAACTTGCCCATGTGGAAGTACACATTGCTGGAGTTGCGTCACTTTTGTGACACTCCAGCAATGCGTCACTTTTGCGCCTACAGATACGTCAGAAATACTGACGTATCTGTAACTCCTTGCGACATGAGGAGTCATATTATAAATGTGACGCATCAATCATGACGCAAGGAGTGCGCACTGAGAAGTGACGCATCGCTGCTTTCACGCAGCGATGCGTCATTTCTCATAAATGAGGTCCTAAATGTTTAAAGTCATTCAGGAGAATAAGGTGCCTTAGAGGAAGGGGGGCAGTAAAAAGGGACAGGCTGTGAATCCGCCTTTCCTTTTTCCTGGGTGGCGGGGTTTTGAAAAGTTGGCCAGGGTTGGCAGAGGTTTTTGGTTACATGTTGGAAGTTTGTGAGCAAGGGTAGGGAAAGGGTAGGTAGGTAGTAGATGTTTCAGGATAGACGTTTGATAGTTGCAGAAAGGAAGTTATGGGATTTGGGTTCCAATTGTAGGGCATCATTTTTAACTGCAATACTGTGTAATGTTGTTATGTAAATGGCAGTCTGGGAGAAACTTTGAGGGGATTGTAGGTGTGAGGGAAGGATCAGGAATCAAATATTCGATGTATAGCGAGATTATAATTTTGGAAGGCAGTTGCCAGCCTTGGTATTTGTTATATGCACCTGTTTCAATAAAGCAGCCTTTTTCACACACAAATTGGTCTCGGTCTGGCTTGCCCCCGTCCCTCCCAAGGGAAGTTTGGGGGCAGCCAAGCACAGGGAGGTCTGCCCCCGGGAAGATTGGGAGGGGTTCAGCTGGCCAAGTGCTGGACATTTTGTCTTGTTTGTGCTATTTTTGTATATAGCCTAATTATAGCCCAATTCTATAAGGGTCTGCTTTGAGCTATCCCTTTGGGCTATCCCAGCCACCATTTAAGGTTCTGGGGACCTGGTGGCTGGGAGCAGGGTATTGTAGCGAAATTGTTTTCCATCCTCCCAACCCCCTTCTTTCTAAAAAATGTTTCCGGTTGGAGTTCTTGGGTTTCTGTTTTTGGGGGCTATATTTGTTAAGGACAAGTGCATACGGGGCAAATATGTATATAGTCGCTTGAAACAAGTGCTGAAAGGGTTTTGAAAAGTTGGCCAGGGTTGGCAGAGGTTTTTGGTTAAGTGTTGGAAGTTTGTGAGCAGGGACAGGGAAAGGGTAGGCAGGTCGTCAAAGTTTCAGGTTAGAAGTTTGTTAGTTACAGTTGCAGAAAGGCAGGTATGGGATTTGGGTTCCTATTGTAGGGCATCATTTTTAACTGCAATACTGTGTAATGTTGTTGTTATGTAAATGGCAGGCTGAGGGAAGCTTTGAGGGGATCTTAAGGGCTGGGGGGATCAGGGGTCAGTTATTCAATGTATAGCGAGGTTTGAGTTTTGTAAGGCAGTTGCCAGGTTTGATATTTGGTATATGCACCTGTTTCAATAAAACAGCCTTTTTCACACACAAATTGGTTTCGGTCTGGCTTGCCCCCCTCCCTACCAAGGTAAGTGACGCATCGGCAGACGCTACAGTTTTCGCCGTGGGAGGCCGCCTTCACTGCACATGGCCAATGACGACGACGGACACAATCATCAACACTTGTTAAGCTATATGAGGACGACATAAATTGTCTTCACTGCTTGACGTGTTGTAGGTCCACTTTGATGCAGCAAGAGTGAAAGGTCAACTGAATGGATGAATGAATGAATGCCATCTGTACAGCACATTGTTACTGTACCAGGCGATCCTGGTGGTAGAACTGTATCGTTGGCCATACTGTCTTCATCTCACAACAGGTTCCTGTCCATATCACTATTCTGGCAGATCATCGAGCCACCCCAGAGCACTGCTGCCCAACACTCACCCTGTCCAAACTTAGTTTAATTGCTAACTTTTTTTCCCCGAGGCACTGCACAACTCTGCAAACTCTCTCCCCGGTGGCTTGGAGTGGTTATCTGTGGTGGACTTGTTGTCCTGTGGAGTTGATCAAGGGCAGGAATGTTTCCTCCGGGCTTCCTGCTCAGCCCCTCACTCGGTCCTCATTATAGCATCGCTTCCAGCCAGCTCCGTTGCCAGAGAGCTGTATGTAGTTCTTAATGAGATCTCGCTTGTTTCCTCCCCCAGTCTACTAGGACATGGCACTTGGGTCTCACAGAGACCGCTGGCAGCTCCGCTTTTAATTTGTTTTGCAAAAAAAAAGCAGAAAAAGAAAAAAAGAGACAGGAAGAAGCAAATTGACTAAAGCTTTGGACATCCTTATTTAGTGTTGTTAGTTACTTGAAGATGGAGCATGCACGCGGCACGCCAATTTAACTCTTACGTGGCAGGGATGAAAAAACCCAAAATATCCAAGGGATGTTACTTTCACCTTTTGTGGCCCCACACCACACCCATAAGTAAAGAGAGAAATTGCAAGCAAAATGCACACCGTGCGCTTGTGCAAATGTGCAGTGAATGCACATCTAGAAAAACATACATTGATTTGAACAAATAGCTCCTCGTGTCTTTTAGCCAGTAGTTTCAGAGTAGCGGCCAAGTGTTTAAAGCACATACTCTGCTTTACAAGTTTTCAAAGCACACACTCAAGCGTTGATTTTGTCATCCTGTTAAGCAAGGAACTGGGCTTTTTGTTTTAAAGCTTTGATTCCTTTGGCTTATCTGGGCTCTCTTTAGTACACTGAAACCCCTTGGAGTGTACAAGAGCTCCCCAAAAGATGCTACAAGGCTAATTGGATGCACAACCACAAAAGGTGCATTACACAGGAGCAATTAGCACAATGCTCATTTGTAAGTCGGCACAAGGGAGTGCAAAGCTGAAAGCAAAGTTTACTTAGCTGGAAACATTTAGGAAAACAAATTGAGCTAGGAGAACAACTTGTATTTCCAAATGCAATTGTCTGTGCAGAAACACCTAGGGGCAGATTTACAAGCCCCTTGCAACATCTTTACGACACCGTTGTGTCACTTCTGTGATGCGTCGGCGTCGTAAACAATGCACCACTATGCAGCATATTTACAACGTGACGCATCTAGTGAGATGCGTCATGGTGTAAAGCCCTGCGCCAAATTATACCTGCGTCAGGTATAATGTATGCAGGGGGGGCGTTCCGACGTAGGAAACTCTGGTAAAAGTGACGCAGTGAAATCTACAAGATTTCACTGAGTCACTTTAACGACGCCACTGCATCAAAACCTTATGCCTGCTTGAAGCAGGCGTAAGGAGTGACGCAGCATGTTAGCAATAGGCATTCCTGACCATTGTTGGAGTTGCGTCATGCTTGCAACATGACTCCAGTAATGCGCTGCCTTTACGTCAGAAGATTCATCACGCATCTTTACATCCTTGCGCCACGGTGTGCCGCATTGTAAATGCAGCGCATCGATGGTGGCGCAAGACTATTTTTCCGTCACGCAAAACAACTGGCACATCGCTGCTAATATGCAGGGATGCGCCAGTTATTGTAAATATGCTCCTTTGTTGCAGTTGGTAGTTTGACTCCATTGCAGAATTTGGCTGGCAGTGTAAATGGGCTTGATTCTCTACCCTGCACTAAACCATTAAGTGGTGACCTGTAAAAACTGACACAGGCAGAAGGAACAAGCATTGGCTAAACTAAATAGGTCTCGCCTATGTGAGATCTATTGACAGTAAAAAAAAAGTCCATGTTGTACAGCACCATAGCTGCTGTGCAGCATGGCTGAAAGTAAAAAAACATAAAAAAGCACTATGAAACAGTCAATGTTGGTGGTGTCAGAGGGCTGTTTTTTTCTTTTAACCATGCTGCACAGCAGTACCACTGCTGTACAACATGGCTTTGCTATTTCTTTTTTTGTGATAGGACAGGAAGGGCAGGCAAAGCACAGTGGCAGTGGAAGGGTTAGAGTGGACAAGCAGCAATGCTACAGGGCTCCACAGGTGAAATAGAATGAAAAACAATAAAATAAAGTTAGGAAAAAAACTGCTATGACCTGGCCAGTGCTGGCACTGACAAATTTCTTTTTTGGTTAAGGAGTGTGGGGGCATGCCAACAGACAACGAGATAAAGGGTGAGGTGGCATCCAACATGAGGGACAGTAAGAGGAGGGCAGAATCAGTCTTGGAAGACTTAAGATAGCGGTGGGAGGGTACAGCAAGACAATGCACAGTGGGTGCAGGGTGGGAGGGCCAAGCCACACAAGGGACAGCGGGAGGGACGTGGGAGGGGACAAGCAACACGATGGACAGCAAAGGGAAGAGGATGGGATGGGGACCAAGAGCAGCGGGAGAAACGTGAGGAGCATCACAGAGGGGTATGAATGAGAAAATCAACACAACGTGGGAGGGGCGAGCGGACGACGTGACAAGCAATGACAACAACGGGGCAAGCAATTACAATTTAAAAAAGTACCTCAGAAAGCACGAGCAGTGGAAAGACACACAGTTGAATAAGGAAACAGTACTTTGGCCAAGTTCCATGGGAGGGACAAACACATGAAGAAGAAAATGAAGCCACCACAGGCTGGCCAAGGAGAAGCAAGGAAATGTAATTGGTGGTGCAGCCAACCCAAGACTATCCCCTCTAAATGCACATACCTGAAGTCCTGCTTCAAACATCTGAAAATGTACGTCACCCCAATTCTTCTACCCCAGCATAGTCAAACCTCAGACCCTGAGCACATGGCTAGTATGAAAAATTCCTACTTATGTGTCAGAGGTATGAGAGATATATACATCCAATAAAAGTATAATACAATATATTTAGAAACGTGGCATACTTAAAACAATTCTAATTAAATATAAAGAAACCCATTTTACTTTCACTTTCAAGGCCAGATGAGCTCTGAGAATTAGTTTATCTCTTTGAAAAATAGACAATTGTCCCCCTTAGTAAATACCATGGGGCAAATTTACAAGCGCCTTGCGACACCTTTACTCCGCCTTTTGCGTTACTTCTGTGACACAGCGGCGGTGTAAACCATGCGCCATGTTGCGCTGTATTTACGCATCTAGGGAGATGCGTAATGTGGTAAACCCCTGCTCCACATGAAACCTGCATCAGGTTTAATGTGGGCATTACGGCACGAGGTGGGCGTTCCCTCGCAGGTACGTCTCGTAAAAGTGACGCCGTGAAATCAACAAGATTTCACTGAGTCACTTTTACGGCCATGCTGCGTTAAAACCATGCGTGTCGCAAGTGTCCTGGCGCATTCCTGCTGATTTGCAGAGATGCGCCAGACCTTGTAAATCTGCCCCCACATATGTTCTCCAACAGATTGCATGCACATTTAGATTCACATAAAAAAAGTGTCAGAAACATATCTGATTGAGGCTATAACCAGGACTAATGTTGAAAAATATCTGAACAGTAACACCTCCGAAGAAAAATATTCAGAACCTACACATCGCATATGCCCAACGCTTCCCACAAAAACGGTGTTCTGTTGCAAAATTCACTGCTAGTATGTGACTTTACTTAACAAGAGGCACCTCAAACAATCAGAAATGCATCATGGCCTTCTTCCATACAAAAACGCACCTGCCGTTGTGCTCAGCCAACCTTTTGTGTGCTGTGTAAATGCCAATTAACAGCTCAAGTCCCTCTTATTCAATAATCCTCATTGGGTGGTTTATGTTAATAGGCTTCCTCTCCTTTTCCCTCTTCCCACCCAACTCAATATGCAGGGTTCTGGATTTCACATGACAGGGGACATTTACATGAGAGATAATAGGCCTGATATAAAAAAAAGGGTCTGATCAAAATACAGATTCACAAGACATGGTATGCTGCCACCACTGCTTTAAATAATGCATCCTGGTCAACCGCCATAGTCCACTGCCTGCTGGGAGGTACCCTTAGTACTCCCAAGTCAGGTCACAGGACAGGTCATAAGCCATGTCTAGGCCTTTGCGCACATGCTAGCTTACTATGTACCATGTAGGGGACATTCCCATCCCAAAAGATGGGTGGGTAGGTAACTGATTTTTCATTGTTTCTACTATGTTGGTTTGCTGAAGGGGAAGGTGAGCGACTTTTCATTATTTGGCTATGTTGTTTTTATAGGAAGTGAGTGAGTGATATCTCATTGAATAGGGTGTATTTTTGGGGTTAAGGCAGGAGTTGGTTGGTGGGAAACTTCTTTACCTTAGGTTAAGGTAGGGTGATAGGTTGCTAGATATTTTATCTCTAGGTTACATTTTTGGGGTTAGAAAATGTGTGCATCAAAGGGTATATAATTGTATTTTTATACAGAGAATATATCACGGCCAGGATGTGAGGTAGTTAAAAGTTGAACAAAATATTTTTTTTCTTTTATTCATTCTTCTAGTGAGCTGATTGATTTTGTGTTGCCTTTCCAAATCCCAAATTATCCTGAAGTACAGGAATGGCAACTATGACTATCATCAAGATCATGAAAGACATCCATAGTAATGTTGGCTTAGGATTGGTGGATAGTTGTGCAAACCTTGATTTCCCTTGAGCTTGAAATTCGCTTTGCCCTTCTGTAGACATTTGCAATTGCTTTCACTCCATCTGTAATGTAATGTAAAGGGCATTTCCACAGCACAGCTGTTACTCCGAAGAGTGCCCTGGCGCTCTGCACAGACAGGACATCTGCTCACCATCACTGAGATCTGTTGATGTTGAAAATAAACACACACAGTGCAATAAACCTCAGTAGCAAGGGAAGAGGATTAGAGAAAATATATTGGATGGGAATAGGATTTAGGGAAAATAATGATCTGGTGTGAGACCACAGACATCACCCTCATGTGCGTTGAAAGAAAGATGGCATCATTGAAAGATTTGGTACGTTGAGAATACACGTTTTAATTTTGATGACTTACTCAACTGATATACATTGACCATGTTGATGGAGTCAACATTTCAGCTCTTGTAAAACATCTTTGATTCAATCTTGTGCATCTTTTCTGTGCCTTTGTTACTTAATTTTTTCACTCTAGCCCAAGGTAAGAACAGCACTGAAGTCTTCAATTTAGATAGCTTTCCAAATTTAGGATTGTACTATTGCCTCTAAAGATCGTCAGTTTCCGGGGGCCACCAGAAATGGTAGTCATTAACATGGCAGCGGAATCGTGGCCTCCCACATGTGTTTTCCAAAAGACCTGTTGCATATCACATAAATTAGAGAAACAAGGTAAACAGAGAAGTCAGGTGAATGGAAGAGATCACACAAGGCTTAAGTTAAATACGTTAACTCACCTATTCGTGGACAGCAGATAAAGGACCAATCTCCCACATAAAATAGGTCATATGAATATTGAATAAGTCATGAAAAGCAAGTTTGCACATATCTTACGTAATCAGTTATATTAGATAGGTTTAGTCATGAAATCTGCAAATAATTTCAAATAATACGTTTTGATTCCAGAGTGATGTGCCTCTCTCATTCCAGAGTAGTCACACCAGTGTAATCCTCTTAATCTTCAATTCAACACAATGACCATCAAGTATCTAGTTTTTGAGTTGACCTGGTAAAGGTTTTTCTCGGCGATTGCAAAGAACTGAAGAAATAAAGTTAACAGTGAAGGACTAATTACTAGTTCAGAAAGAATCAGCAACAACTGCAGAGTACTCCCAAAATAACTACCAGGGATCATGACAAGTTCTATGTTGACCTGATGATGCAATTAGAATATGTACTTTTTTCTTTCGCATTGCAGGATTTTGTCATTACATACTGCTAATAGATGACGTCCAAAAATGTACAATAGTCTATTCAGACATTTTCAGTGCAATATGAAGGCGTTAGTCCAAATAAGGTTTGATGATCCAGGTATGCTTTTACTTTATTTTGACAGTTGTAATTGTGGAAGATAAAAAAAGGTCAACATCCCTTTCTTCAGCACAAAAGACTGCAGTTGCAGGTTTGACAACAATATCTGGATACCACGTTACTTCCTGTGATACCTTTGATGGTGCAGCTAATCCTTTGGGAGGGCATTCCTGTTGATTCAAATCATGGCTAGTCGCTCCTCATTTCAAGCAGGTAGACAGACTGATTCTTCTGACACTGGCAATTGCCTCAGACACACTGCAAACACTTTCCAAGGAAACTCACTGGCTGCAGGGCACAATAGGTGTTGTATTGCTAACCTCCTGAGTTCTGGCCACTCCTCCACTTTTTCATGGCAGAGGCAATGGCTTTTGACCTAGTTGAATTGTTCTTTAATTCAAATACTCATGTGCCACCTTCTCTAATGGCAGGTTTGGCAGCAGATCATGTTGAGTGTCCTTCAAGGTGACAGCCCTAGAGCTCATGTAAACAACCCACAACCGGGGATGTGGATGCTGAGGATGTCACTGGTGATGATTATGAACCAGAGGGTGGAATTGAGTCAGTTTAAAATAAGATTCAATATGTCACAGACTCAAAATGTTATTGGAAGCTGAATGCAACAGTGGTGGTTGCTGCTGTGACATTAGTGTAATGCTGTTCAAACAACTAATGCAATGTGTACTTTTTATGATGAGTGTACTTTTACAGTTCTTCTTTGCATACAAATTACAATCTTCTGTTTTTACGTGCATGTACTCTCTTCATGATTCAGAGTGTGTTCTCTTTGACATCTTGCCCTGAAAGGGGAACAGAACAAGGCAGTTCAGGTTTGTACTTGCCACTGTCTGTCTGGTAGGCAGCTGATTACACTCCTGATGCAGGAGTTATTTTTATTTTATGTTTTCAAAGTTTTGCATGAGAAGTTATTGGAATGGAAGAGGTACTCTGCAACGCCCATGAATGTGTGCAGCCCTGCCTTGAGTACCTCTTAGCAAATTTCAGACTTTTGTGGCCTCACCGGACACAACAAGCACACATAGCCGCTAAGGGTTCCCCGGTAGCATGGAACATAACCCAGAGCAGTGATCTTTGGTCTGGAGGCACACAATATGTGAATCCTCCTTTCTATGAGTTTGACTACTGTCATCTCCTGGGACTGTTGAAGACTTTTAGTGGTAGCAGCAGAAATATTTTGATTGTGGGACTGGCCATTTTACCCATGCCAATGCCGGGTGAGTGTCTGCTGACCTCTACTTCTCAAAGGTCTGACTGACAGTCTAACATGACTTGGACCTTCTTATCTTTTATGGGGGACATTGATGTCACATGTCAGCATACATGCTGTGCATGTTGGAAGGTGAGCATTAAGAGTGTGTTTGAATATTTTCTGTTGGTGTGCGGGAATCCATTTTGATTTCCAATTTGCAAGTGGTACATACAATGGAAGACTGGGGGGGGGTCTGCCAGGCAGAAGAAACAGATTGCAGGGCTCTCCCAATGCATTCCTGAGGCTTCTGTTGCTCGCCAGACTGTAGGAAATGGAGGGTCCCTTGTGACATGTAGGAAAAGCCTTTATATTTTCCTGTTGCATATTTTCTTTGAGGGCTAGACCACAAGTTAACAGTTAGTTAAGTGGGGTAGGCTCTACTTCCTGCCTTTGTTTTGAATTTCCCCCGTCAAGAGACTCCCAAAACCACACAACCTTCTAAGTAACACATGCTCACGCCTGTAACCAAAGACTTTGGGTGGACCAGTCTGGGAGGAATAAGCAAAAGGCAGGAATTGCCCAAAACCAGCCCAGTGCTGGACCTTTGGAATACACAAACTCGGCCTGTAATCCTAAAATAAGTATGGGGCAGAAACACCAGATGCTAGATGCCACTACATGATGTGGTTCTGTCCTGTAGTGGTATATATTTTGGGTGCAGTTGTGTCCTGGGTCGAGCGAATTGTAGGAAGTACTGACCTATTAAATCTGCAGGGTTTATTTATTTTATTTATAAAGTTTTATATAGCACAAACATGACCCACGGGGGTATCAAAGCGCTTTACAGTACATTGTCATCACATATTATACATACAATCGGAAATCGCATTTATAATACAAAAGAGGTAGACATTTGTGTTTGGATATAATCGTGGCAAATAAGCATCAGAGAGTTAAAGATTTAGGATCTTAATTTGTTCATTGGAAAAAGTTTCGCATATTTTTTTAAGGCAGTAAAGGAGGAGATTCTGCGTACGTCTGGGGGAAGGTTGTTCTTAAGGCTGTTCACTTTCCCAAAAAATAATGTAAAACTAATTTCTCAACGTAATTCTAGTGTTGACTTGAAGAGGTATAGCTACCACTTGGAGGTATCCTGGGGGGCCTGGTGGGCAGAAATGGGCCAGTTTGGGAATGTATTGGGCTGAGACTGAGTTGGAAACAATGAGTATGGAAACTACACTTGTGGCAGAGACCATTGTATGCAGGAAAAAAGGAGCACTGCTACTAACAGTACTTAGCACCAGACAAAGGGTTCTAAAAGTGACCCTGGAACGATTAGATAGCCTTTGAAGTTGACAGATAATGTGTAAACCCTTACTTAACCGAGAAGCAGATGTGATATATTAGCACTTTCATTTTGCTTATGAAGATATACTGCAAACATCAAAAGTAGGAAGGGGATTTTTTTCAGAGCTGCCATGTCTGTTAAGTGTATGAAAAACCTCTGGCAAAACCAAAACTGATTGTTTCAGATATTCATTGATTTTGACTCAAAGGCTTTTAATAAATGGGTTTGGCTGAGGGCAAAGTTTCAAGCAGTCAAAGGGAGAATGAGCAGATGTCTGTGCTGCCACGCCTCTAGTGTCAGTGTTTTTTATTTAAAATTTTAGTCAGCTTCTTCTAACCAGTGGAAGGTGTTCAACATCCGACTTTGGAGAGAGACGTCCTCAGAGGCACAATCAGTAAAGCTGAACAGGAGCTAAGCCTTACCTGTGTACATTTAGAATAGGAATCTGCAGGAATGGTTGACAGCAGCTTCTGGCTTGAAGAGGTAGGGCGACTGCAGGTCGACTCTCCATGAGATGTAGAGTACAGAAGAGGTGAAAGATTCTAATGCCGCAGTATCGGTATGGCCAGAGAGAAGCAAGAGACCAAAGAGAGCATATGGCCTCCCAAGTAAATTTCATATAAACTGTCTAGTAGGAGGCAGGGGTTAACCATGTCAGATGGTGCCAACACAGTGAGTAGACTCAAAAGAATGGGGCTGCAAGAGTTGAAGGTCATGCAAAGATCATTAGTGGCTCAGACTACTCTTTCATCAGTTCTACGTCATGGACCGAAACCAGCCTATGCGTCATCCAGTGCATTGTTATCATCAAAAAAAGAACAGACTTCATTGACAACCTGAATCTGTTGACACAACTAGCAGCTTCATAATCTTCATTACCTGACCTGGAAATATTTCTTCCAGGTCAGGTAATGGGACCTTCAGCATTTGTAGCTTTAGGATGGCTTTACTCATATTTTCTGCTAGTTGACTGTGTGACAAAGCCAATGACCAAAAGCATTTTGATCACACAATGTATTAGCCTCATTGCCAATCTATCGACGCCATAGCGATGGCATTAACAATGTCTTTCTTTTGCATGGTAACATCACTCTGAGCAAGGTATTGCTCAGTCAGTCGTTGTCGAAGCATGTAGGGGTCGGAGTTCCAAAAAGTTGGACTGTCCAGTATGAGGAATTATATGGGGAGGCCATCATCTCATGAAAGCCCTCTTAACTGTTTCCAAACTCTAAAAAAGTGGCTAAAATGGGAACAAATCCTGCAGTGGGTGATCAGTATGACTTGGACTCTGTTTACATCCTCATGATATCCTGTACAATGAGATACATGCATTGAGCTAAGCAGGCCCTTTTGGAAGCACCAGCCATCCAACATTGCAATGCACATTGCACCAGCCCTGGAAAATGTTACAGTCATTGTCAGTTGCAATGAATCCAACACTCAAACCACATAGTTCAAGCCTTTACAACCATCTCTGCAATACATTCTTCCATAATGTTGACAGCCATGTGTGCTTTCTCCATGCTGAATAATGTGACTCTTACTTGCTGACAATGTGTTGATGGCTCTTGTGAATGTAAAAAATTCCAAACCCAGCATGTGTTCTTCCTGGCAGAGTCATGACAGAGTGTTTTCATAATGCCAGACTTACAGGGCTTCGGGCCTGGTCCAGGGGCACACGAAAGGTAGAGGTTTGCTGAGGCTGTTTATGGTTTCTGTAGAAGAAACAAATATCCTTTTAACAAGGAATGACGAGCAGGAGGAGACACATTCATAGAAAATCAAGCATGCATACCAATAGACACTATTCGATTTTTGAAGCAAAAAAATTGCTTTATTTTGTCTGTTTCCCGCCTGACATTGACTCTATTTCAATAGAAGTCAATTGGGAAAATACATTGTCCTAACTATTTTTTAAAATATCCCACTTACCTGTTCTAAAATATTGGCATGTATCGATTAGGTGAAGATGAAAATGGAAACAAACATTCAGATTACTAGACTGTAAGGCAAGGATGCATCAGGGGAAAATGGAAACAAAATAGCTTTGACTTTGGGGAGCTAGCTTTAGCCTCGTGAAGAAGAGTGCCTTGTAATAGGAAATGATGTTACTGGTCATATGGCAAATCAAACCACGTAGGGCCTAATGGCAAATGTTGGCAGTGAGGGAGCGGGTGGCATGCCACTGCCATGCTCCTGCACCGCCAAAACTCACCACCACCCGCCCACCAGATTACAAGTATTTTTTCATTTGTGAGCCTTAAACTGCACCGCTGTGGGACCGCAGTGCAAGTTTCTGCACGGCATGGACTGTGCAGTCCATGTTGTGCTGTAATGGGGTGCATGCGCACAGAGCGGTGCAACGTGTGCCCCCCCCATGCATGTATCCCATTGCACAGGGGCAACAGGGGGCCTCACTGCCAGCAGTTTCATGGAGTGAGAACCTCCATGAGATTGCGGGCGGTTAGGAAAGTCGTAATATGTTTGGCGGTGCCACAGGTCACCACCAAGCATATTGCGCTACCACCATTGATATCTGATCCTTGCCAATTGCGGTAGAGCAATGGCGATCCTACTGTCTACGTTGTAATAGGGTAGTCAGACCACCGGTGCAGCGGTGGCCGGACCTCCACCGCTGCACTACTGTGAATCCGGTGGTCCGTGGATGGCCAGACTCATAATCAGGCCCTTAGTGGTGGTGTGAAAAATAAATTCGAACTTGGTGAACATTATCGGCGCCATCTTGCCCCCTTTCCAGGCCCATTCGTGCGCGTAAGCGGCAGCCATTTTGAGCACCATGGCCTCCCTGCCCCTCACTAATAGCCAGCGCGTCTCTCTCTCTCTCTCAACCTCACAAGCATTCCCCCGCACGCTGACAACCCCCGCTCTCTCATGCCTTGGGTCATAAACCCCTCTCCAGCACGGCTTCACCACGGAATCCCATCCTGTTCCCAGCGCGACACCTCCCCTCATTCCTTTCATGGCCTCAAACCCTTTTGATGCAAACCCCCTTTTCCTGTGTCCCCGTTTGTCTTCCTCGTTCCCAGGCTGCCACCTGACCCTGCGGATACTGTTTATTACCCCGTACAGTAGGAAGCTTCCCCTCCCCATCAAAAGACCCCCGAACCGATCAAAGCCCCCACCCCATGAGATCCGATAAACCCCACGCATTCCGTGAATCGGCGGAATGCCCTGCTGTGCGACCACCATCACCTGTTGTGACCGGGGTGGGGAATCCAACTGTAAATGTATGTGGGAACGGGTCTGGAGGGGAGATTCCGAGGATGTTCTTTCAAGTATTAAAATATTACGAGAATGTGTTATGTGCAATAAAGGTTGTAAACTCTAGTATAAGAGGCCCGGCCTCAGAGATGTGGTTAGAGCACCTCGTGACGATACTTGCTGTCTGAATTGATGTGTTCTCCTCCGGAGAGAATAAAATCCTCGTTTCCCGCCTTCCAGTCTCCAGCGCCTGCTTCTTCATTGATTAATATTGGTGGGTCATAGAGACGATACCGCCGGGCAACATAAAAGGGTCTTTGGTTACCGGTTGTCTTTGGAACCCTTTTTAACAATTGGCGTCCCAAACGTGGGGCCCATCAGCGACTCGTGGATCCAGTGGGAGAGGTCCTGACGACAGAGTGAACGACTGCAACGATCGGAAGGTACCCTGTCCGATAGACCCTCGTCTGACAGCCGATCATCCGAACTTCACTGGTTCCGAACAGACCTCTCTCGAGTGATCTGCGGTCCTGACTGGGAACCATCAGGAGTGCCACGAGAAGTACGAAGAGAAGAGGACGATCGGGCGCTGGATTCGGAAGACGAGAAACTGTCCATGCGGTCCGGGTAAGGTCGTGTAAACACGACGAATTGCGAAAGTGATTGATAATTGTTGAGAAAATACTAGTATTACTTATTGTTAATTCATTTGGAGATTCACTGTCTGCAAACGGAGAAATAACAGGCTCTCCCTTTATAAACAGTGAAGGATAGGAACGCACCCGTCGGACCTATTTTTCCCCCTCCCTATTGAATAATCGCCCCCCCCCCATTGATTAACTGTTATATATTGTTTTCTGGAGATTCTCTGTCTACAAACAGGGAAGATTAGGTCCCCTCTTTGCAGATAGTGAAAGGGTAGGTGACGCGAACTTTTGCGAGCCTACTTATTCTCCCCAGTGACCATATTGATTTTTTATTTTCGACCTAACATTGATTAACTGTTATAGATTGTTTTCTGGAGATTCTCTGTCTGAAAACAGGGAAGATTAGGTCCCCTCTTTACAGATAGTGAAAGGGTAGGTGACGCGAACCTTTGCGAGCCTACTTATTCTCCCCATTGACCATATTGATTTTTTATTTTTGACCTAACATTGATTGATTGCTCAGAATTGGTTCATGAGGTATTCACTACGTGCAAACAACGTGGAATAGAAATATTCTGTCTAGTCTTTGCGCGCAGTGATAAGATAGGTAGTGCTGATTATTATCCCATTGTGATCCGTCATGCCTGTCTTCTCCCCACTGGTCAGTAGCCTGTTTAACCCGGACCGCTTATTAGAGATGAACCATCCGGCTCCGCTGGAAGGCACCCCTAATAAGGACATGTTCATGAAGCATGGATTAATTGCTATAGCCTATAGTGAGCTGTGGCATAAATATACAAAAAGGGATCGAGAAAGACAGTGGCCACTGAGAGGATCCTTTGATCTCGACAAAATAGAAACAGTAGAAATAGCCCTTCGTAGGAATGAAACAACACCTATTATGCTCGATAGTCTCGGTATGTGGCGCAAAGAAGCCACGCAACGAAGGGAAAGCGACGAATTTAGAAAAGGTGAAGGGACACGACGGACAAACCTCCAAACGTCTAGTAGGCAAAGGGAAGGGCCAGCGATGGCACAGCCCCGAGGAGTAGACATGAAAAGCGAATGGTGTAAGGGGATGTGCCGACAAGCCAACCCCGGAACACAACGACCTGAAGGTAATCCCCCGACATTACGCACAGGACGGACAGATTTAAAACAAAACCAATGTGCTTTCTGTAAACGTCTTGGACACTGGAAAGTCCAATGCCCGACTCTGCAAAGCATAGGTAAGAATGGAGGGTTGACGGGAAGGACGGACCGACAGAAAGGAAAAAGACGTGAGATAAAAACCAATCAGACTAGTGCAGACAGAACAGACAGGACCACCCCGTTTGATTATGCTCGGTGGCACAGATTTCGTCAGGCCAATTTTAACGACATGTTAGAGTTCTGGGACTGATTGCTCTCTGTTGCTCCCCCACTCTAAAAAAAAAAAACAAACACAACTGCAGGTCAGTGTAAACAACCCCCTGTTAAAGAAAAGACTCAAGGAAGCCAAGCGTCTATTGTATAAAACTTAGGATTTAATCACGGTAAAGGAAACACACAACCAACGGTAAATAGAATAACTAGTAGAACTTTCTAAAACAAACTTTACTGATAGGAAAAATACAAAACGTGTTATGCTCACTCCGGAAGTCCTCCAATGTAACAGTTCGATGGTCCCGCCCATCCGAAACACATAGCACGTGTGGGGCGGGGCCTGCCAGCAGCCATGAGCCAAAAGGAGGTCGCTGGCGAGAAAGTCCTGGAGGCTCCGCCAAGCAGGCAATGAAATGGTCTTCCCATACCGCCCTTCCAGGGATGGCGTCCCCCGGGCCACAGGTAGGGAGGGGGCGGCTGCAAATGACCCCCTCCCTCGTATCTTCTGGTCCGGCCATCACGAATTCCTCCATCGAACGGATGCAGGGTGGGCAGGGAGGAAGAGGCGACGCGGACGAGCCTCTTCCACCTCCACAGGTAGGAGGCTTCCCTGCCCTGGACCGGCGCCGATGTCCTCCAGCCGGGCGACGGCCATATACCTGCGCTGCACAGGAAATATAATGTCCGGCTGGTATATTTCCGTAACACAGGACATACAATGCCCGCCTGGTATACTTGCATAGCACAGGACATACAATGCCCGACTGGTATACTTTCTCAGAACAGGACATACAATGTCCGACGGGCATATTTACGGAGCACCGGACGTACAGTGGTCCCCCAAGAGTCGGAATCAGGGGTGTAGGGTGGTCATCATGTGCGCCCCTGATTCCAAGGGACGGCGTAGGATGCGCCGGGAGAGGAAGGCGGCACAGACGAGCCTTTCTCACCTCCCCAGACGAAGGCTCCGCTGCTGCACCCTGGCGCCCCGAACCAAAATGTCCAGCTCCAGCAGCATGATGCTCTGTCCTTCGCCATCACGAGAAGTTTCTTCCACTCCTGACGGATACGGCAAAGGTGGCTGCCACAAGGATCTCAAAATGGCGTCTGGGCCCTCGAAAAGGCGGGTCTAGGCCGCTGGAATAACTTTTGTCCAAAGTTGCAACTCGGGCACTTGCCCACCTGGGCGCAAGCTCCCACCATCGACAAACATCCCCTCGACTTTGAAGATTCTACCAAAGTCCCAAGGGCCCTCGACCCCTTCAGGCTTCCGGTGAGGAACAGTTGCATTGATCTCAAATGAAATAACCACGGCACAGCAACAAGATGGCGGTGCTCTCGTGTCTGCATCAGCTTCCGTCTGAACGACCCAGGAACATTATGGGCTAACGAACTTGAGTAAGTTCCGGCTGAACATCAACATGACCCGGTAAGAAAGACTCTACTCCCTCCCTCTCTTGATTGACAGTCCACACCACCAGCCCCTCTGTTAGCACAGTTTCTTTTGAACTGCCGAAAGGGACTCTGGTCCAACCGCCAATTGTCGGGGATATTTTGCCCCTGATACTACCTCCGGACTAAACAGGTCTCGCCCAAAATGGCGCTGGTATCAATGGAAACTAACGAATGCCTCGTGGTGTTCCTTAGCTAATGAAACTTGATGTACCAAGATATATATATATATATGTACGAACCATTGCGCACTCGATGTTAAAGGGAGGAGGGTTCACTTGGCGAACATTTAAGAAGGGTTCCGTAAAATGTTGATTTCAATGAACAATCTATTTTTGATATTTGTTGTAACTGATACCTAACGTCGCTCATGATGCACGCCCGCGGTTTGCATTTAGGAAATGTGATTACGATGAGCTTGACTGTGTTTCCATCTATGAACTGAAATGCCCCTGATTCCTTCGTCACGCAATGAAATGTTTTTGGTTACTTACAAATAATTAATTGGACCTTTTTACATGTTCTTGTACTACAAAATAACCCCCTACTGTATGTGCTTCCATCGACGACATGTCAGGCCAAAATATGAATTACGCTCTCACATTTTACGTACTGAATAATTCTACAAATAAAAGTCTTAAAAGCTATGGATAGGCCCCGCGTACTTTTGTAAATACGGGTATCGGTGGGAGGGTTTTTCTGTGCGCAACTGTTCTGCTCTCTTTTTAAGGTTATCCGAGAAATGGTTGTTCGGCCCTGGGCTGATGGTCAAAACGAAGGTATGATACGCTGCTTATGAAGAAGGACCTCGACTTCAGAGAATGGGTAAAGTAAAATGGTGTGATTGATAAATTGTTATAAGGATATGGTGGTCGAAGGTACTAAGGTACAGGGTTGAACGAAGAACTGGTATGCCTTAAGAATATCACAGCTTTGGGAATGATTTAGGGACCCCGATGACCGGATACATCTACGAAACCGGGTACCTCGCGCTAGGCACCTCTGATTCCTCTTTTTAGCGTTTTTTTACTACACACGATCCTTAATGCCATCCTCGAACCTCCCCATGAACCACCTATCACATTGCCTGCCCCCATGACTTTAAGAAACCAGCACCCTAAGGGATTATATCCCGAAGAGACAAGTATGAGTATGTGGTAAGTAAAGGATTTTCGTGCCCTTACATTTGATGTGTTCGAATGTTGTCCCCCTACCTCCCCTTTTTCTCCCCCTTTTTCCTCTGCAGGTTACATTAGAATCCCGATTAGAGTATCATAAGGGATCTGGAACCACGTCACGCCCGATGCATGAAGACGGACTAGCGCTACAAAATGGCACAACAAGGACGCTCTCACGACCTTTTTACCAAATCTAACGCTTTTCTGTCCCAAAACTGCATGCTTCCCACCTCCTAACACAGACCCGAAACGTCTAACGTTGGGTAACGCACTGAATAGCCCAAACAATACACGGTCATTCTCTATGTCACACGTGTATTGTTCGGCCTATTGTCTCTCTCTCTCTCTCTCTCTCTCTCTCTCTCTCTCTCTCTCTCTCTCTCTCTCTCTCTCTTCTCTCACTCACTCTTCCACCCCTCCACACTTTCCCTCTTCCTAGCAACTGGCACCTAATTGGCGAACCTGGTGCATCTCCTGATTGGCCCCAAATACCACAAGTATTTGCGCAAATCTGTCCTAAATAAAATTGTATTGGTACCACGTTACTACCTCTCCTTTTCTACTAAAATATGGATGAAATTTAAATTGGCCGATAGGAAAGGGACAGGTAAGACGACTAAGGTTCCCTAAATTTGACCCACTCTCAGGGAACTATTTGTCAGTGGCTCCTATGATAAAAATGTGTCTGTGGTAATGCGACCATCCCCATTGAAAATTGTCTCCGTACCCCAAGCTGTAAGAAATGATCGAGACACCCCCATCTACCCAAAATGCTCCCAGTTTGGTATCCATCAGATCCCTCCCTCCCCAAGGATAAGTTTAATAATTATTGCAAACCACCCCTCCCGAGTTTTTGTAGTAACCAGGTTGCGAGGATTTATATAGAAAGTTAGAAGGATGTGTGCAAAGTTGAAAATTAGATTGAAAAACGAAAGAACTTGTTGCAGTAAGCATGGTTGAAAATAGGATGTTTTTATGTAATGCAGACTTGTTTAGCCTATGTTCATCCCTCAGAAGGATGCTTATCGGACTATGGTGAATAGCACGTTGCACTTTTTGTAAAATACAAGGCCCGGAAGACCAGCCTAGCCTTTCAAGACTTGTACTAGGGAAATGGGCCTCTGCCAGAAGAACTGACATCTACTATAATAGACATATGACAAATGAACGTAATAATCATCAAAGCGTCAAAGAATTAGCCAACAAAAGGAAGTTGTAAGGAATCCAGCAAACCCATCATCAATTGTTTATACGTAAGCCGCAAAAATCTCAAATGTAGCGAGTGCTTACGCTAGTCGCTTGGTGTTGGGAAAGAAAATAGATTCATGTAATTACCTTTTTCTGCAAAATCTCTAAAGACTGTCTTTTCAACACTCATTTAAGGATATCACTGTCGGAGGAGAAAGGGACCGGATGTGGGAGCACGCGGCCTGACTGCGGATTGTGGAACATCAGCAACGGAGGCCAAGGCGAGACCACGGCAGTAAGGAGTCGCAGGACGGGGCACTGTTTCAAACAAAGCTAAGGAAAGGGCTGACCTGAAGCCCCTGCTCTATGATCAACGTATGCCAAAAAGCCCCCGCTCTCTGAACATGGTCACGGACTCGCCTGACGCCAAACTCTCCGCCTCCCCCTGATCTGTTCCCGACTTGGCCTTGCTCCATCCCCTCTTCCTCCGACCTACCATAAGGACTGTTCACACCCGCACCTTTCCACCCGAACTCCCAAGTTCCTCCAAATCCTACTGAGCTACCCAGAGAAGAGTACTCCCTACGTCAGAAGGGAGGGAGCTCCAACTAAGTAGACCACGAACTGTGTAAAATCCCAGAATGGTGACCTAGAACTCCACCAAGGGTCGCCCCCGAAGAAAAGATAAACAAAGTCTGTGGTTCTGCCCGCTACCAAGCACCTTGGAGATGATGGAAGCAACAGGAAATGCCCACCACAGAGACTCAAGAAACGAACTGATCTCACAATTACCCCCAACGACTCGATCCACATGAACATTTCTGTTGATAGGTAATCCAGGTGTTCAACAGCGCCGACAGAAGACGACAAAAGGACAACGAGAACTCTGATATTTTTACTGTATCTCCTTTCTCTCCCAATCACCATTGGACTGACTATGCACCCACCGTATACAAAAAGGACTTACTTATATGATATGACTTTTTCCTGCAACCAACTTAACAATGAACCCGCCTACTGACTGATGAGATCTTTCAATATGATGTTTATAATGTGATGTTTACGTACAGTTACTTCGCCCAAGTCCCCTCTCCCTTACTTATGATCACTGCATATAGGGGTAGGTAGGAAATAGGCCAGCAAGATGTCTTGGAAATGTTAAAGGGAGGACTGTGAAAAATAAATTCGAACTTGGTGAACATTATCGGCGCCATCTTGCCCCCTTTCCAGGCCCATTCGTGCGCGTAAGCGGCAGCCATTTTGAGCACCATGGCCTCCCTGCCCCTCACTAATAGCCAGCGCGTCTCTCTCTCTCTCTCAACCTCGCAAGCATTCCCCCGCACGCTGACAACCCCCGCTCTCTCATGCCTTGGGTCATAAACCCCTCTCCAGCACGGCTTCACCACGGAATCCCATCCTGTTCCCAGCGCGACACCTCCCCTCATTCCTTTCATGGCCTCAAACCCTTTTGATGCAAACCCCCTTTTCCTGTGTCCCCGTTTGTCTTCCTCGTTCCCAGGCTGCCACCTGACCCTGCGGATACTGTTTATTACCCCGTACAGTAGGAAGCTTCCCCTCCCCATCAAAAGACCCCCGAACCGATCAAAGCCCCCACCCCATGAGATCCGATAAACCCCACGCATTCCGTGAATCGGCGGAATGCCCTGCTGTGCGACCACCATCACCTGTTGTGACCGGGGTGGGGAATCCAACTGTAAATGTATGTGGGAACGGGTCTGGAGGGGAGATTCCGAGGATGTTCTTTCAAGTATTAAAATATTACGAGAATGTGTTATGTGCAATAAAGGTTGTAAACTCTAGTATAAGAGGCCCGGCCTCAGAGATGTGGTTAGAGCACCTCGTGACGATACTTGCTGTCTGAATTGATGTGTTCTCCTCCGGAGAGAATAAAATCCTCGTTTCCCGCCTTCCAGTCTCCAGCGCCTGCTTCTTCATTGATTAATATTGGTGGGTCATAGAGACGATACCGCCGGGCAACATAAAAGGGTCTTTGGTTACCGGTTGTCTTTGGAACCCTTTTTAACAGTGGGAAGTTTCCATCACAGGCAAAAAGTAAAAGACAAGAACTTAACCTCTTTGAAACACAGTAGGGCAACCCCTCCAACTCTCCTCGCTCACTGGAGACATCACCAGTGCCGGCATCAGGTTTGGTGTAGCAAAGGTGTCACTTGCCCCAGAGCAGCAAGGAAAATTGACCCCCGGCCCCTGACTGGATAGTAAAATACAGCAATAATCAGAATTCACAGAGCCCCTTCGTATACTAAGCCCTGCTGGCACTACACCCACTGCACCACCGATAGCTAAGCCCTTGGTGTCAGTGGATATCATCCCTTTCAACCTAAAGGGACCCCAGCTCACCGGTGTCCCTTCCCCATGATGGAAAGCGCTTGGAGCCTGGAACTTTAGCTAAAGGCAGGCTGGGTGCATTCTTAATTATGCTTTGCTCCCCATACTCAGAAGCACAGATTGTGCTGGAGTTAATGCTTTATTTACAATATTATTTATTTTGATGTTGTGTAATGTTATGCTATTGGAATGCATAGCACACTTCTTTCTCTGTAATGTGGTCCATTTACTTCTGGAGTCTTGCAGCAGGGCTCATGCATTGTTCTAAAACAGTGCTTAATTTGAGCCAGTGGTTTCCGGTGCTCGGCACCGGCACTTAATTGTCAACAGCGGCACTGTGTGTCAAATTTTGAGATACGCACAACAGTATTTAATAAGTCAATATGCATTAAAAATAAATAACATCTGCCGCTCACACTAATATGAAAGCTTTGGGTAGCCTGGGATAGTTTTAACTATCACACTTTTAGCAGTGTCATGGTTAGTACTTGTATTGATTCTGTCATTGGCAGGGCCAACGAGCGGTGCAGGCTGCAGTGGCCTTCTGAGAATGGCCCTGCCACTTACTTTTCTGCAAATTAAACACTGATATAAAATGAGCCCCTTTGACCCTGGACATCACCATTCACTGGGTCGCCACGTGAAAGTGATGATGTTTGTTGTGTACACAGAAGAAAGGAATTAAAAGAGAAACAAGACAAGCCTAGATATTAAAACTGGGGGCTCTCTGAAAGGGGAGGGCAAACCTGTTAAAGGGATGTGGCCAACACAATCAGGGGTGTGGCTTAAATCATGAGAACTAGAATAGTGTGCTTAAGCAGTTTTCTCTGAGAAAGGTGGCAACTGTTACTTCAGGGCCTTGTGCCAGCTACCAAAGTTTACTCTACAAAAATGAAATACACACTTTTTATTTAAATACATGAGACCTGTGAACAGCAGAGACAGGCATGAGACACACATTAACATGGTTTACAACAATAGTGATGTAAGCAGTGTGTCATGGACCCTAGAGCAAGGAAGGAAGAAAAATTGCCCTCTGGGTTGCTGTTTGAACTGCAAAAAAAAGTAGTAACCAGGGTTCAGTGGGCCCCTCGGACCGATGGGCCCTAGTGTTACAGCAGCTGCTGAACCAAGGGAAGATATGCTCCTGTTTTCGGCAAGTGGTGGGGATTGGGGGAAGGGAGGCAAATGTGGAAGAAAGAATGGAGAAGACTGCAGAGATTGAATGCCTGCAGCATGCAGATTTTTAAAGTGACTTTGAAAGAAAGCTCAATTTTTATATCTACTGGTGCAAAAACCCTCGAATTTGCAAATATGTTCCTCTTCTTTAGCAGTTTGTTTCTTTATGATTTGTCATTTGTAGGGGTGCATTATAATCATAAGTAGTTTACGCCCGCAATAAATCCTTTATTGTGTTATCAAAGATTAGATTATGTACTGTAATAACATGGAAGGTGAAGTGTTAGGGGTATTTCACTTTAAACGTGAAGAAATCAGCGTTACAATTACAAGTAACTAAATTTAAACCTTAATGTGTAGAATTGTGCAGGTAGCTAATGAAGATTTTCATACTTCGTGTGCTTATGTAATCGACCAATTTAAATATGCTCAGTAATAATGTTCACTTTTACGTGTGCTTTATGAATTTACGTACTATTTCTTATGTTAGCCGAATTCTGTAGGCCTAACGTGTATTTCTCCCTGAAGCTCTCATATTAGATTTGCTTGTAAAAATCTTGTTTATGTAGAACTTGTTCTTTCTCACATTTCTGTCGCAGGTAGAGAAATTCATCCTTTTTAGTTAGAATAATGTCTTTGTTTTAGGAGTTAGGTTTAGGGAGGAGAAGATACATTGAATGGCGATGCTGATATTGTGGGATGGTGTCCTTTCTCACCAGACAGAGCCTGGAAATCAAGGTCATGGAGCCAAAGTCTGGGAGTATCACTTCTGCATGGAAAGTTACCTACAAGGAGGTGGCTTGCGTGGAACGGGTAATGCTGCATAGCATTGTGTGACTTTTTCTACAATTCATGTATTAGTTAGGGACAAAATCCGGGGATTTCTGCCTTGCCTTGAGAGAAGAGAGGATATTAGAACGAGCTCTGTAGCTTTATGCATCATTTTGCATGGGTGCCTGCGCTGCAGGGATGAATATTTTTGTGCAGGGAGACCTGCACAAAAACAATCAGTAATGGCATTTTCCTCTTCCTATGCAAGTTGCAGAATGTAGCACGCATTGAAAGAGGGAAAATATAAGTATTTCTCCTCGTTGCGCCATTCCTACGACTCCCCTGGGGAGGCGTAAGATTCTGACGCATTCCCAGTTTTGCAAAATGTTGTAAATCTGGGAATGTGTCAAGGTCCATGGATGTTGCGTGGAAACACCCACAGCAACACCCATGGAATGCACCATTCAACCAGAGTAATGCGTGAAAGGGGCCCATATTTAAAAATCCACGAAAAAGTCATGCAGGATGACTTTATATGGCCTTGTGAATATAAGCAAGCCCATTCCGCCGCCGGCTCATCAAAAGTGATGCACAAACAGCAAAATGGGCATTTAAATAAGTCCCTCAGTCTGTAGTGCATGCCATATGAAGGTGAGGGCAGAAGACTGAGCCCTATAGGGGCCCATTTTGATGCCCCCTTCTTAGGTCGAGCCTGGGCAGCGCATGCGCTGCTCTGCGAGGCGTGCTGTGTTTAGTTAGAGACTTAAAGCTCTGCCCATGTCCCGCCCATCTTCAATTGACTCCTGTTACTGTCCTTTCATTCATGAATAGGCTTAGTAATCCCTAGTTATAACCGCCATGTCTGCATTTGCAACCTCCCATGAGGACTGGACTTTTTACTTATGTTGTTACACGGTCTGCTTTATCTAGGCGGTGAGCATTATTTTCTTCAATGATTTGCCCCTATTCCACCTACTACGTGCTTTCCTACTAGCTGCACGCCACCCGCTTTTATTTTAATTCGTAATGGCAGTCCGCTTTAACCATAGTGGTCGCATCTCTTTCTTTATTTACTTTAGCAGCGGGTCCGCTTTAAGTATAGCGGCCGCGCTTATTTACGTATTTATTTTTTACAGTGAAATACCCCATAACATGCTTTGGGGGCGTGGCCAGGCGCCGATGGAGTAGAGTGCTTTGGTCCGCGCTCCTGCTGGCGATCCTCCATCCAGTGCCACCCTGACTGTAATAGAGGGCCCCAAAGCGGACAAAACAAACTCCCCAACTCCTGAAACATGGGTGTGTGAACAGCCCAACAACGGGGGAGAATAAGGCGCAGGAACGAGCCGCACTGCTATCGGCAGCAGTTCCACGAGGGAAGGAAAAATGGTGCCCGCGACACTGAGCTGAACCCGTAGCAGAACCCAGGGGCAGTGGAGACCCGAAGAAAGCGAGTGGTAAGCCCTTCTGGTGCAGGGAGGAGGGAGAACTTTGTCGCAGCCATCCGCAACAGCAAGCAGTGAGGGGCAAGGACAGCCCGAACAGTGGAGCTGCAGGGGTAGCCACGATGACGCCGGCGGCAGAGCAGTGAGGCCAGGGTGCATTCTCCGAGCGGCCGAAGCGTGGCCTGAGAAGAGCCCTCAGTGAAGCCCGCTGGGGAAGCTTAAGCCCTCAAATAACAAAAGCAAGAAGGGAGCATATGAAGCCCCAAAACACTGCAGGGACAGCTGCGGCAGGAGGGGAAAAGCAAAGAGGCTGGCAATCTCCCTGTGTTCAGGCCTATGTGGAGGTGTGTTTCTCCCCCCCCCCTTACCTCACGCATGGGTGAAGATCGATCAGGCACTGGGCTAAGGGAGTGGTGAACGCGATAGTGGGGGCCTTCAAAGAAGCAATAGAAGAGGGGCTTGGACGAACAGAAGTGGGGGCTGGACACTGGAGAAGACACTTCATGAATACACAGTACGTACACAAATAATTAGCGGCCTGATCCTGGAAACGGGGGACCGGCAAGAATATCAGAGAGAGGCCACGAAGCTGAGGTCAGGTGGGAGTGGGCAGACAGACAACATACGGCGAACTGTACTGAACTTTCCACAGACTCCTTGCTCGGAGTGCGGGGAAGCCTCCAGGCGGAAAGTGGAAACAAGGGCCAGAGCTGGAAGACACCCGATCAGTGAAACCCCGGGGACCGGCCAACAGGCGGGGGATAGGCAACCAGGAGTGCAGGTGCTCCAAGTGTGGAAGATATAGATATATTTGGGGAGACCCAATAAACCCTTGTAGGCTTGGGCAAGGTAAATGATTGAGGTAAAAAGTGTCTACAAGGGATATTATTTCTTAGACTGAGTATATTTGATTAAAAAAGATTATTTCCAGGATTCGTGAGCCAATTGAACCTGACTGGATCCATAGGATAACCAATGTATTTCAGTGTTGTTCACAATCATACATTCAATGAAGTGAAAAAGGAGAATATGAACTTAAAAAGCACACAACAAACTAATTATATTCCAAAAAGTAAGTATAAGTTTTTTGGAATATAATTAGTTTGTTGTGTGCTTTTTAAGTTCAGATTGTCCTCCTTTTTCACTTCATTGAATGTATGATTGTGAACAACACTGAAATACATTGGTTATCCTATAGATACAGTCAGGTTCAATTGACTCACGAATCCTGGAAATAATTTTTTTCAATCAAATATACTCAGTCTAAGAAATAAAATCCCTTGTAGACACTTTTTACCTCAACCAAGTGTGGAAGAACACATGGTTGGCCCCCAGATGATGGCGAGAGGACTGCAGCAGTCGAGAATGGTGGCAGGCGCAAGGCAGGGTAAGCAGCAGTGAGCAACAAGAGCATAAGGAGCGCCCTGAACCCTGCAGCGGAATCTGGCCAAGAGCAAACAGGAACAGTGTGAAGTGCGCCGAGGGGGCATAGCGCAGGGAAGAGCAGTCAGGGCAGCTTCTATGCCCACTGAGCGTATAAGAGTTCCCTCCGGGAAAATATCAACTGGGACACCCAGGGCACAGGCGGCACCAGAGAAGAAACAGGTTGCGAAAAGTCAGGAAGCCCTACCAGATAGACTCGGCCACGAGGCCGTAGACACCATGGGGATGATTACTAAAAGGTGGGAGCCGGAGCAGCAGGAACAGCAAGGGGACGACCCTGGGGACACCAATATGAAGGCAACAGGCCGCAATGCTAGAAGAGATGCCCCAGAAGACCCCTCCCTCTCCAACATCCTATGGGCTATAGAGACATCAAGAACAGTGATGGAAACCAAAATTCACACCCTCAGAGAGGTTTTGGTCTTGCTGAGAGTGGACCATAGTAAACTGGCAGACCGAGTCACAGCAACTAATGGCGAAGTCCGGGATCTGAAACCCCAAGTGACCACAGCTACCTGTAGGCTTATGGACATGGAGAAACGAATTCATGAGCTGGAGTGTAGGGTGAAGAACGTCGAAAACAGAGCTTGGGGCAACAATCTGCGCATAGTAGGCCTGCTGGAAAAGTAGAGGAACACAATATGATAGCCTATCTAGAAAACTGGATCTGCACCGAAGTGGCAGAGGAAGGATTGTCCCCGTACTTTGCTCTGGAGCGAGCACATAGAGTCGCTCCAAGAGCACCCCAACCTGGATGGCCACCGAGACCAGTGGTGTCATGCCTGTTATTTTATATGGACAGAGACCATGTGCTGGGGAGGCTTGACAGAAAGGACAACTCAAAGTGGACAACAGTATTGCCAGAATCTTCCCGGGCTTTTCCCAGGAGGTTTACAAACAGATGGCGTCATATGTCAGTGTCAAACAAAAGCTACAACAGCTGAGCATACAATATTCAATGGTGTTCCCTGCCAACTTGAGAATGGCGTCCACTGATGGAACCAAGTTCTTCAACACGCCACAGGAAGTGTGGAAATGGATCGACCAACATGTTCCACAGGAACAAGACGAAGCAAGACAAGAGAGACAAGAACGGGGCACCGCCCGCCACAGAGGGAACAGAGGAAAACCCGCCAGCCTACCCACAGCAAAGGAAACACGACGAGAAAGGGATAGAGCAGTGGCGCAATAGCATCCCTCAGCGCACATGGAAGACAAGACCCCAAATCATTGTCTGGGGAAGACTCAAGAGACTCGGACTCAGAGCACAGCTCTAGCACAGTGGGGGAATCCAGCCAAGATTTCCCAGTGGTGACTCAGATTGGCAGATTATATTATTTGAACACTGCGAGACACGCAAGTATGAGAGGGAATGTTAAAAACGGGGGAGCCACAAAGAACTGAGCATGTGCTCGATGAGCTGAGAGGGCCCGGGACCATGGCTTGATATTCTAATGCTATAAGCACCGGGTGGGGGGCACCCCGGGGGAAGCGAGTGGACATAGCTCTTCTCTAAAGTGAGCGCCTGTCCCGTCACTACCTGAACTTTGGACAACTTCTATAACTGCACGAGAGTGCACAGTTTGGATGGGGATAGCACCTCACTTGTCCAGGGGAGGGGGAGTTGGGGTGTTTATAAAGTTTTAGGTTGGGGACACTGCAGGCAGCCAGGATCGGAAATGAGCTTAGTTAGTAATGGTCGCACCTGTCTGCCTCATTTCTCGGAGGACCATGATAACGAGATAAGTAGAGAGAAGGGGGAATAAGTAGCAAAGAATAAAACAATGACATATAACCTGCTCTCCTGGAATATCCAGGGTATGCATTCCGTGCACAAGCACCATAAAATATTCTCACACCTAAAGAAACGCAGAGTCTACATCGCCATGCTGAAGGAGATCTACACCCTGGCCTCAGAGGGCGCTGCATTACACCGGAGATGTAGGGGCCAGGCATATTACACCTCATTCTCAGCATTCGCGAGGGGAGTGCTTATCTGGATACGGGAGGGGGTTCCTTTACAGCACACGGGGTACAAGGTCTGCCCAGAGGGCAGATGCTTGATAGTTACAGGTAGGTTGGATGGCCAGGATCTGACACTAATCAATCTACATTGGCCGAACACTGAGAGAGCATGTCCGGTATCTTAGCTCCTTATATGATTGGCTTTGTCATTATGGGGGAGTTTTAATTGTGTAGCGGACTTGGACTTAGACCGATCCCACCCACCGCTGTGAGATTCCCCAGTGCATAGAATAGTCAGGGCCTTTAGAGACTGGCAGACCCGCTGGGGGATGGTGGATACTTGGAGGTGCACACATCCATTAGACAAAGAATACCGGACTTCTCACATGCCCATGAACTGCATGTACGGCTGGACACCTTCCTATGCTCACCTGACATGCACGCCATGATACAGGGAGCGGAGTTCCTGACACGTACAATTTCGGACCATATCCCAATTTTGACGAGATTACAGTGGGGAGCACAGCTCCAATCCATCCCTACTTGGCACCTCAGACCGGAAGCACTTGAGAACCTAGTGTTCCTCCAAGAGATCAGGGGACATATCACAACCTACTTCACAGACAACGCCCACTCCACCGACTCTAGGTTGACTCAGTGGGAAGCTATTAAGAGGGGAGGTGTATAGCAACATCTATTGGGGTACGGCGGACAATACTCACGGAGGTGGAAAGAGCCGACTGAGCTTTGAGAGAGCGAGAGATAAGACGCCCGAACACCTAGAGCTCTGGCAGGAACTCCTGGAGGTGAAAGAGAAAGTGGCAGTTCAGGAGGAACAGCTGATGTGCTTCGACTATAAAAAATTCATGGACCGGACTCATGTGGAGAGGGATAAGGCGGTCAGGCAGTTTGCTGGTGTGGCTGGCCAACCCGTCCCACAGAGGGAATTATATCATAGACATAGCTGACCAGGCTGGACACCCACTGTACAGGCAGGCTGAAATAAATAACAGGTTCCTAGACTACTACAAACAGCTATATAAGAGCTCTGGGCCCCGGGGGGAGGATGAAATAAGGGAGTATCTGGTTGAGCTTCCCATTCATACACTGTCAGAGGGGGGAGAGGACCAGCTGGGAGATGACATCTCAGAATGGAAGGTTAGAGTAGCCATTAAGGAATTGGCAAGAGGCAAATCCCCAGGTACAGAAGGACTTCCCAATGGAGTTCTACGCAACCTATGAATTATGAATGAATTACACACTTGGTATAGCGCATGGCTACCCTTAGGCATCCCAGCGCTTTAGACCCAGGGCAAATCACCGCCACTCATCGGAAAAGGAAGGTCTTAAGTTGTTTCCGAAACACAAGGTGGTTTGGTTGAAGTCGAATGTTCTCTGGTAGATTGTTCCAGAATTTGGCCGCTTGAAGGGAGAACAACCGTCCCCGCATTCGGGATCTTTTGATCCTTGGGACTGTCAAAAGATTAAGTTCACTCGACCTAAGGGCTCTAGAGGGTCGATAGGGGCAAAAGAGTGGGCACAAAATGGCAGGACCGTTATTTGTGATAGACTTGTGGGCCATGCACATGGCCTTGAATCTTATCCTCTCCTGCATCGGAAGCCAGTGTAGGGCACGCAGAGCAGGCTTCACCGAGCTGTGTCTAGGAGCACCTATGTGGAGGAGCTGGCTCCCAGGTTTGTAGAGTTATTATTGAAGAACAGGAGGGTGTGATCTTCACTATAGACATAGAGAAGGTATTTAATAGCCTGGAGTGGGATTTCCTCTGTGCAATCTTAACAAAGATGGGAGTTGGCCAGGGATTCATACGTTGGGTGAGGCTGCTGTATTCTAGCCAGTTGGCAGGATGCGTACGGGCCGCTCGATCTCAGGACAGTATCAGGTGGAGAGGGGCACGTGTCAGGGGTGTCCCCTCTCCCCCTTGTTGTTTGTCCTGGCTGTGAAGCCGCTGGCCTGTATGGCACTGATGGGTGACGGATACAGAGGGCTACTGCTGAAGGGCAAGCACACCACATAGAGTTATATGCTGTTGACCTACTGTTGTTCCTAAAAGATCCAGGGGAGAAACTGCGAGGGGCTGGAAGTATGATGGAGGAGTTTGGGTCTCTCTCGGGCCTTCGAATTAACTGGCAGAAGTCTCAACTGTTTCTGAAAGTGGTAGACCGGCAGCCGCCTGAGGGGTTGGTAGACTTGCAATGGGAGCCTTGCTGTTTTTGTTATCTGGGAGTGAAGATCTTCCACTCGCCCGACAAGGTACAAGAAGGAAACTTAGGGGGAGCATTGAAGTCATTAAAGGACAGCATGGGTTTCTGAGGGAAAACCCCTATTAAAAATGGTGGCCCTCATCACGACTACTGTATTTCTTTACCACATTGCCCGTGTGGATACCCAGGGCATGGTTCCGGGAGCAGGACTCGTGCCTTTTGGCCCTCATTTGGGGGACTGGACGGCGATGGATAGCCTTGGCACCGGTAAAACGTCTATCAGCAGAGGGAGGACTGGCAGCCCCAGAGCTTGAGGCATAGTACTTTGCAGGGCAGCTGCAGAGATTCGCGCAATGGATAGTAGGGAGAATGACACAGTATAGGAAGGTGACCCCTTTCACCCCTGAGAGAGATGAATTACTGAGCACCCTGATGAGAACTTGCAAGCCACAGCACATCCACACCAATTAGCATAAAGTGATACAGTGGTGCTAGAGCAGATGCCTCCAGAGTACTTGGACTAGACACCCATACTCACCGGAATTGCCACTGATGATGCTTAGGGCACTACCGCATGGCGGACAATGGAGGGGCCTGGATGAATGGGAACAGGCAGGAGCAATGATAGTGGGGGACCTATATAGGGATGGAGAATTGCTGGTTTTCGAGGAATTCAGTACTGACTGGAGCATTCCACAGGGGCCAGTTTTTGCTCCACAGAGCAGTTAAGGGAGCAATACAGTGCCACTGGAAGACAGGCACTCTTGAGCCAACACGACATGCCGCATGCGAGTACATAGGCATAGCTGGGGGCACTATAAAGGCAGTCACATGCCTGTATAGGGCTATAGGTAGGGACTCTGCGAGGCCTCTGGACGGGCTGAGGAACCACTGGGTAGAAGACCTAGGAAGGCTCCTTGAAGATAAGGACTGGGAGAATATACTGCAGAGGACACCTAGGTTGTCCTGAAACGTGCGACTTGGTCGGATTAGTTTCTATACACTGCATCGGGCATACATCACTCTGGAGCGAATCAACTGTTTTTTTCATAGGGATGACGCAGAATGCCCAAGATGTAGGGAAGTGGGAGCGAGTTTCATCCACATGATGTGGAGCTGCCAGGCCATAACGCATTACTGGCAGGAGGTGACGACTGAAACGGCCCCAATAACTGACCGAGTACTGCCATGCACACCATCACACTGCCGGCTTAACTTTTTCTCTCACACAGCCAAGACAAAGGTCACTGCCAAATTTCAGGACTTGGACTTTATTTTAGCCAAGCGGGAAATCACTAGTAGGTGGAAGGCACCAAATGGCCCTAGCGTAAACAGATGGAAGCGGAAGCTAGAGAAGTTGGCAGGCTGCGGGGGCAGAGTCTTAATCAGGAACGTTAGAAGGGTCCTTGGTAACATTGAAAGGGCTCTGGCATGGGAAGCACTGGTGAAGGAGATGAAACGCAATGACCAGGAATCTGGCTCTACCACCCTAACAGGGGAGCGCCCTGAGATATGGCCAAGAAGGCGAGTTAGAACAAGAACACAGGGAGGCACACCCTTAAGATACCAGGGAATACAGATTGGGCCAGAACAAGGAGAGGAATATCCAAAGATACAATGCGAATCAATGAGCAACAGGAGAAGCCCCAATTTTCAAAATGATGGTCTGATCACCTGCAGTGAGGTAGAGGGAGGAGGGAGTTGGAGGGGGACATATGCATGAATAAATGAATCAGCTGACATAAACAAGAATAAATGTGGACCTAGGGTTCAGTAATATACAAGAAACATGCAGCATAGTGCGATGTGCGATGTGCCAAGAAGTGAATGACTGGAAATGTAGTGAATTAAAGGAAATAAAATATGTTTTTTTTTAAAAAGCATGCCTTCACTTACATAGTGGGAAGAAAATTCTTTATTGTATGGTTAATAAAAACCGTTACAATATACTAAATAATAAAACCACTTTCCTTTGCGCACTATATACAGAAAAATACAGATTATAAAACTACCATTAGTAAAAAAGATAAAAACACAGCTACAGGGGTTTTCCTATGTGAATTAGTAACTTGTGCAGAGTAGTTTAGATAACAGATTATAAATCAGCCAAAGCAGTTCGCAATATCAGACTTAAAAAAATCGAGTTCGTATTGACTTTTAGGTAATTTTTCAAAGTTGATAACATATTACATAGTGGCCGCGCTCCTTTATTTAGACGCTACTGCTGTGTTCAGGTTACAGCGAGCCGCGTCTAAAGAAAAGGGGCGTGCATGCCATTCAAGTGAAAGCACGCCATGGGGTGCTTTTACCAACAAAAAGAAAACATTTGTTTGGGAACAAATTTGCTTTTTTGGTAAAAGCGCGCCCATGACGTGATTTCACTTGATAATGTGTTTTAAAAGCCAACAGATGTAACATCTGTTGGCTTTGAAAACACATTATCAAAAGGCATTGTCACTTACAACGATCATAGCTATAACTCTTGCAAATGCGAGACCTATTGCATTGCAAATGCTTGTCAAAACTGTAGGTGCTCAGCACTGGCAAGACCTGGCCCACCTAAAGCCCTGCTCTGAGCTGGACTCACTCTTTCAGCCCCCCTGAACCGTATTCCAGTTGACAGTGGTCATCATGACTGGGTTTTCTGTGCCTTAATAAACCCCCCCTCAGCCACGTTTATTGACTGTCTGAAGGCTCTGGCTGCTCTAAAGAGGTTGCCCTTTGACCTTGCACGAAGTTAAGGATCCCCATTGATGGGTATCTGTTTCAAGCCAGAGTGAGGCAGAGAAAACCATCCACAGCTAAGACTCCAAAAACTGTGCAAACCACTTTATGGTAACAGGAAACCCCACACCCGAGGCAGAGCAGGAAGCGAATCCTTGATTTTGCGAGGCTGTGGTTTGGAAGTTTACATTGAAAAATATACACGAAACTCCTGAAGTCTGCTTGAACGTGTGCAGCCACCATGGAAACGATGTCCTTTGACCTCCCCGCAATACGAATGGCTGCCACAATAGGGGCCTACTTCCTCCCATCTCTGGAGGGAGCAGACGTACATCAACCCACCCGAGTCAGGCAGGACACTCCCGATTTTAAAGCCAAAAACGTCTTTATTTATTTGCAGCTTCTCGCCTGAAATTTCTTCTGCTTCAATTAAAGTTTATGGAGGAAATACAGGCCCCCGATTTGATTATCAAAATCTTCCTCTTTCTTATTGCAAAATGTAGACAGGTATGAATCAGAAGGCATGACATTCCGGAATCAAATAAGATTATATCCCCTTTGGTGCTGCTGCAGTGAACAAACAACTACGAGCCAGTTTATATAAACTTTGCACGGGACACAACGGGCCAAGGGGCTGAATATGAATTGAGTGGAAGATAACCCAGGTGGGCTACCATTCCTGTCAACTATCAGTGGCCCGGTGTTTCCACACCCAGGTTTTCCAGGTGCAGGAGCAACAGACCTCAGGACATGTCAACAAGGGCCTTATCTCCGCTTTTTTGGCTCTAAAAGCCAAAAAAGCAGAGATAAAACTATCGCCCTATTTACAAGTGGTTGCTAACATGCATTAGCGCATTTTTACCGACGCCTCTCTTTGCATCTCTAATGAGGTGCAAAGTGGGCGTCACTGGGCAGTACTGCATGTAAATTATCGCTGATGTGCACATAGCGATATTTACAAGGAGACCCACGCATTTTAGCAGACGTTAGTTTTTGGCAAAAACCCGCGGTTTTCGCCTAAAACTAACGTCTGCTAAAATGCTGACTTACGTATACTTAACATTGGGGTGGATTCTGCTGATACAACCACAGGGTCGTATCAGCAAGGTTATCGCAGTTTTCCATGGAACATCGCTGGTTCCATGGAAATCACCGCTACCCTATCAAAGGAATAATTATCTCCATTGTGCCAGCATTGTTAATACAGTGCTAGCATGGCGATCATTTCCAGCGATAGCCGGCGATAAAAAAAAATCACGCTAAGCGCGGCCAGCGATATTTATTGCTGCCGCTTGATAATATGCTCTATGGTTTTATGTTTCAGAAAAGTAGGCTGGTAGAATCTCTATCAGCATGGACTGCAGGTGCAGTCTTGTAGAGTACCCTGTACCCCACCTGGGCGCCGCCTCAGCTGCAGCCAGTGCAGGTAAGAGCGGTGGTGGCGGTGGGGCCGGGTGGGGGTATTCCCACTGACATTGGCAAGGGAAATTTAAATAAATAATCATTTTCCCTCGTTGTCGTCTGTTGAAATCCTCCCCACCCGGCTCCATGCACCACTGCTCTTACCTGCACGGACCGCGGCTGCCTCGCCTAAAGCCAGGGCTTAAAGTGGGATGAAAAAAAGTGGGGGGTTCTAAAATTGGAATGGCCTATATAGTTAAGTGTGTGGCTTTAAATACGTCTTATTTCCATAGTGTGCCACCCGACGAGTATTTTGGTTCCACTCTGAGCTTTCTCTTATTGCATCCAGATACATAGCACAACAACTGGCATACACGTAAATCCAGCCAGCACTACTGGCTTTGTCAATGGTAGCTATCTGTTGAAAATCTGTTACAACAATGATTTGGTTGTAAATAATAATGATAATGTTTCAATTCTGAAATTGTGGGACTGTGAATTCAACATTACTGAGGCTTGTGGAAGGGGTAGTGGTATTCGGAGTTTCTCAGTCACTCCCCTTATATTCACACTGTGTTAAAGACACCCTTTTTCTATCCACACCTTATTCATCTGTATATCTTACACCTCATCTATTTCCCCTTCAGCACCCTCTTTTCACTCTTCTCCTGAATGCCCTTCCTCACATATCCTTCAATTCTCCACCCACTAAACACACAACGCACCCACTCATCTGTATGCATTGCATATTCTTCTACTTGCGCCTTGTCAATATTTTAACTACTGTGTTCCTCCTTCACACATATTTGCTCAGAACCACAATTGCAATTAGAATATGTGACCACTGTTCTGTGCTCTGCAGAGAGGCCAAGGATTGAATGAGCATGTATTCTGAACATCTTTTTGACCATCAGCATGCACTGTGAGATGTTCGAAATTGCTTTCAGCCTCCTCTCCAACTCTCTAAATCGTGGCTCGTTATAAACACATGGAGGCGACTCAGTTCAAAGTATGCACTATTCAAGAGTCATATGCTACAAGAAAAAAATACAGATACACAGCGTTCTACAAATACTAACACTCTTAGGGAATGGAAGTTTAATTAAAACATGTGAAATATAAACAGGAACTAAATCACACATCAATTACCATCTTCATTCATTGTTTAGAAACTGGATCAGTGTTTTTGCCCTTAAAGTTAAGGACCTGAATATAGGCCACAGAGGGACTAGTTTTAATGTCCATTTTTATTTTCTACCGGGTCCTAGACCCTTAGGAACCCAGCCCACTTAAAGCCCTGCATAAAAGGAGCAGTAAACGCACCCTGTCCTGCAGTGGCCCTCCACTCAGATGTGTCACCTGCTTAGAGCATATGGTAAATGTGAATATTAACCTTACCTCAGAATTGAGACTTCCATGCGCAATTCTTACCAGAAAAACCTGGTCTATACATTTATGCCACTTCCATTGGGAATTAACTCGGACTAGGCAAATTTAGGCACACAGGGGCAGATTTACAAGAAAGTGCCGCAGCATGGCACCGCAAGCCCTTTGGCTGCGCCACATTGTGGCACTTCCAAAACACAGGAATGCAACATATTTACAATAATATGTCGCATTCCTGTGCTCTCCCCTGCGCTGGCGCACAAACTTCAGCCATGCGCCAGAGCTGGCAAGGATGCCTGCGTCATGGGGAGATTGTTTTTGTGCAGGAAGGGGCACCTTCCTGCACAAAAACAATCACTACAGGCATTTTCCTCTTTCAATGCATGATGTAGAATGTAGCACGCCTTGAAAGAGAAAAAAACGAGGAGAAATGAAAACATTTCTCCTCGTGGTGGCGTAGCATTCTGTTGCATTTCCAGATTTACGAATCTTGAAATGTGTCTTGTTCTATGGGTGTTGCGTGGGAACACCCACAGCAACACCTATGGAACGCTTTTTTCACGCAAAGTGCTGCGTGTAAAGGGGCAATATATACAAGGACAGGAAAAACCATGCAGGGTGGCTTTTCCTGTCCTTGTAAATATGGAGCAGTGAAATGCGCCACCAGTACGTCACAAATAGTGACGTACTGGTGGCGCAGGGGGCTTGTGAGTCTGCCCCAAAGTTACCAGTTGGAATTGTAAATTCCAGTCACCCAGTATCTCCTCACATTTATACGCCTTACCTGAATGCAGAGCAGAGAGTACTTTTGCCCACTTTTCTGTTTGTATAATTGTCAATGCATCAAACAGGGTTAGTTTCCATTCTGAAGAGTTTTGCAAAATCAGTTTGCTGTACTATGTTTATATAAAGAGAGATGGAAAAAAAGTTTTACTTCACTTTTAATAAGTTCGATAAGTAAGCTAAAAGTTGATTAGTGAAATTATCAGTTTCCTTAGTTTCCTATTGTGAAACAATAATAGACTAGGCTTGCATGAAAATGATGTCATTTGCTTAGCAGAAATTAAACGAAATCCAAAACTCAAAAAACTATGCAAAATTTAAGGACTATTTTTGCACTAAAATAAATAGTAAAAAATCTCATGTGATACAAACAATGGCCAGTCACACTCTGTTTATGTCATTCACGCGTTCCAGCCATAAGATTTTGCACCCAAATAACATCTCAAGTACATGACGTAACTTAATGTCATGCTTTACATTTAACACACATAAAGCGTACATGCAGGAAATTGCTTGAGATTATGCCAGTTTACATTAATTTCACTGGGACCTATAATAGCATAGAAAATCTGTCTTATCTGTGTGGCCAACCCTGTATTTTCACTTTTCACAGGAGAACTCTGTGCCCTTTACCCCTGCTAACCAATGAGAAGGTGCCGGGCCTCCTCCCTTCAACATGGTAAAATTGGGATACTTCTAACTGGCATTTTATCCACATGTCCCAAGTCTACGGCAACATTTGTACCCAGGGCCTGTAAGTTAAATGTCACTAGTGGCCTGCAGCACCCATCCACTATAGTGACAGCGCAAACATAACTGCAGGCTTACGTTTGTAGCCTGGCTGTTGCAGTTTTAATCTGCAAATTCGACTTGTCAAAGATCCCCTTTGAACAGTTCAAAACCTTCCTTTTAATAATGTTTTAGTGACCCCTAAGTAGTCCTTATTGCCCATAGGTAAGGTGTCTGGATCTCAGTTTCAACCGATTTTGACAGGTTAAAACCCACTGGAATGAAACCTGCAGTTTCAGTAGTAACCTGAAACTGACAAATGTTTCCCACTAGATGGCAACATCCCCTAAGTGTTTCCTTAGTGTGATTACAAAATGATGTAACTGCATTTATTTCTTGTAAAGCAAGAAAGGCTGAATTAGTTTGAGAATTATTTTGTGTAAAATTCTGCAGCCACAGAGTGAAACAGATTGCTGAAAGGCACTTTCCCTTAAGTGAGTTAAGCCAAATGGAGCTAGAATGTAGATTTGGTGTCCTGTAATTCTCTGTTTGCTATAACTGTCATCTATATTCTTCTGATTTGGTTGGGAATAGTATGGGATTGGTCTGAGTTTGCAAAGTGAATAGAAAGAGTGTTGAATAGTGATGTGGTCATTCGTAAATTTAACTGTTTGGTGATAATCAATCAGCCTCTTCAGTCCTGGAGGATGAGAAAGGGTGAATCTGGGGGACTCGCTCTGCTGACAATATGTCCTGTAGGTAGGAAGTTTTTAGGGTAGGTTGTTCCTTGGTGCATATTTGAAGTGTTTGGGGAGAAATTGACCAATATATACCTCTCCTCTTTCTGCACATTATGCTGTACCTCACTCAGATTACATCAAATATATTTCCTATGTAATATTGTTTTTGATCCTGTATAGACCAATGGCTTTTAAAATATGATATTCATATTCCCTCCCATATCCTGTTGTCTGTGGTACTGCCTCTAACATGTCATGAGAACCTACAACTTGCTCTGGACTAGTTATAACTGTGGTGGAACGGAGGGTGGGTGGTAACTTGTGCATGCTGGGGGGTGAAGGGAAATATTAACAGAGTGGGGCGTTGTTCACAGTGTGTTAATATGAGTAGGGGACTCCCTCCCATGCAAAGTGCCACACTGGTTCCAACTTTTAGAAATGTACACTTTCTCTACCTGAAGTTCATGGAGATTAAATTTGCATTTGCTCTCCTGCTTTTGGCTGCCAGTAATTAGTATGTGAAGAGGTGTGAAAATTGCAACCAGAACCACAATGGCTCGGGTGTGGGGAGGTGTTGTTGTTCCCTTGACAGGATAACCAGGAGGGTTGGGCCAGGACTTGACTTAACTTCAAAGAGGCCTCCCCTGTGACAGGCACATTTTAGCTGAGCCGGGCCTTCATTTGCCCCCAAGCTAGAAAAGCTCCAATCACAGTGGGCCTCTATTTGACATTGACTGTAAACATGGGTGATTAAGAAATCCTGGCCCTCACTCACAGTGCACAAGTATCTGCTACGATTGCTATATATCCAGCGGTGCTTTAAAAAGGGAGGATGTCAACCCTGCATCCCCTAACAAACCCTAGAGTTTTATAAACAAGAAACAGAGCCTTTATGCGCACACAAAATAAATGCACTTTTGTTATAAATATTCTCCAAAAGTCCATTCATATCAAAAGTTTGTTCTTTATTGGTCCTGGCCCTTAGCCAACATATGTTTCATCGACGGGCGTCTCACCCCACGACTTCGTCAGGGTTAAAACAACACAGAAAGCCTCCATTCTACATAAACAAAAGATATGTCCACAGCATGTACAGCAATCACTGTGTGACATAATACATCTTGGCCTTGTTACATAGGCCACGTCAACAAAGTATGGTGGAAACCCCTGCATCAGTAGCTTCCATGCACGAGTAAAAGTGCTGAAAACATTAACCTCATGTTATGATTCATACTTTCTACGGTGGAGCAAAAAGCAGATGCAGAGTTAGGGTCTAATATCAACATCATACAGTATAATTTCTTATCCGTTGACTTCCCTTAAGTAACATATTACATACATCTTTAGCATAAATATACACTTGCAGTCCCTTGTCTCACATGTCAATTGCCTTTCTATCCAATAAAAAAGCCCCATTGTGCTTACTCTATAGACCCAAATTGAAACCAAAATTAATACCGAAAGAGAAGTCAAACCTTGTGCACTATGGTGTATACCAATACGTCATGCATGTATCTTCCAAGGGAGTGCACACATTTGTACGCTTATACACAAAACCATCTCATTCAAAATCCCCAAAGGACCAGTATAGGGAGGTGTGCCCCCCCCCTCCCGCCCTCCCGAGCAGATTGGGAGGGGCAGGGCTGGGCCAGGTCCGGCCATTTTGTTCAATTTGGCCTATTTTAGTAAATAGCCCAAGTAAAGCCCAATAGTATAAGTGCTGATGAGGCATGCTCCCAGCCAACATTTTAGGTTTGGTGACCTAGTGGCTGGGAGCAGGGTAGTGTAGTGAGGAAGTTTTTCCCTCCCTCCCCAATTTTTAAGATTTGGCTATGAGTAGGTCCTTTGGGTTTTTGTTGGTTTCATAGGGCTGTTTTTGCTAAGGACAGGTGCACAAGGGGTATTCAGCCCTTAATGTATCTCAGCTTAATTGTTAGCACCCCATGAGCCCCCTTGCCCTCTTTCCGGGTCTGGTGGCTCAGTGGACTAAAGCAGCCACTGCAGGGGCCTGTGTTTGACCTCATGGTCACAGGTTCAAATTCCGGCGGATCCACTCAGCCTTTCATCCATTTGGGGTCGATAAAATGAGTACCATTGAGTTGGGTAACAATAAACATCTGTTATTCAGCTCCAGGACACCTTCGGGTAATTGGGCGCTTTATAAATACACCTGTTATGTTATGTATATTGTCACTTGGAACAGGTGCTGGCAGGGTTTTGAAAAGCTGGCCAGGGTTGGCAAAGGTGTTTGGTTAAGTGCTGGAAGTTTGTGAGCAGGGTCAGGGAAAGGGTATGCAGGTAGTATACGTTTCGGGGTAGACGTTTTGTTAGTTACAGTTGCAGAAAGGCAGGTAGGGATTTGGGTTTTTATTGAAGGTTATAATTTTTAACTGCAATACTGTGTATGTTAATGGCAGGGTGGGGGAAGGTTGGAAGGGATCAAAGGGGCGGGGGGATCAGGGGTCAGTTATTTGATGTATAGTGAGGTTTCGTTTTGTAAGGCAGTTGTCAGGTTTGTATTTGTAATGTGCACCTGTTTCAATAAAGCAGCCTTTTTCACACACAAAACTTGTCTCGGCCTGGCTTGCCCCCCTCCATCCCAATTAAAACTGTACTCCGGCCGTGCAGGAAGTCAGGGCGTGCACCTGACTGTTATAATCACAAATGGCGGTATCTAAAGAATGGAATATGTTCTTAGTATCGGGCATCACTGTATATCAGAATTATCTTGGCCAGAGGCCCCACTTACACAGAAATCATTCTTCTGTGGCTGATCGCCACGCTTACCGCAAATAAGCTGCACTCAAAACGTGCTAGTATAGTCAGCATGAACCGCATATCATGAAGGGCATTATCTAAAAGAAAATATACGTATACTAAAACAGAAGTGAACTATCTCTGTCCCAGTCCACCTTTAGTTAGTCTGGACATGCGCCAACAGGTCAATAGGACGGCATCGACCTGCTGGGGTATAATCCATGTTCTTAGGAAAATTAGGAACTACCTTTCCCTGCAGGCAAGAAGGCAACTTGCTGTCGCCCTTTTGGGATCTCGTCTGGACTACTGTAATGCGCTGTATGCTGGACTGAATAAGAGTCAGATGCAGCGCTTGCAGGTAGTCCAGAATGCGGCAGCCAGATTTGTCCTCGATCTTCCTTGACGCTCTTCGGCCACGCTGGCCAGGAAGCAGCTGCACTGGCTTCCGATAAAGGAGCGGATCGTCTTTAAGTCCATGTGTATGGTCTATAAGGCCTTGGCTAAAAGCAGCCCTACAGGGATTAGAGCCATCTTGACCTACTACAACCCTGGCAGGAACCTCCGCTCCTCCAATCATTCTCTTCTCCACATCCCTCGCATTCGGAAAGCCAGATGGGGTGGTAGGGCATTCTCCCTCTTGGCTCCTAAATGGTGGAACGACCTTCCATTAGAGCTTAGGTCCCTCCCTTCCCTCCAAACTTTCAGAGCTGCCCTTAAAACACGCCTCTTTGTCCAAGCGTATATGTAAGCGCATGAGTGCCCGCTTTCTGATCTTTTTGTTAGGCGCCTTGACACCTTCGGGTTTTAGTTTGCGCGTTACAAGATGCACAATAAATAAATAAATAAATAGTTAAAGTAAATTTCCCGTAGTGGGTCTCCAGTCATACCGTATATGCACGACACTCGATATGTGTGAGCAGTCTTGGGTGACGGACTCACTGTCTCATTTGCCGGGCAGTGGATACACACTGAAAGATGGTGGACACGCGTACATGAGACGATGAGACCGTCTTTGATGACGGTTCACTTGTTGGACTGAAATACTGCTGATAAAAATGGCAACAAGATGGGAATTTACTTTTACAATTAATAATCCAGTTTCTTACCTGGAAGTTCAGCGGAGGGATCCAGGGCTTGTGTTTTGCAGTACCACTTAGTGATTTAAGGTACATTTGAAAATCCCTTTCGTAAGTTTATATTAAAATTGACTTTTCATTCTTAAATTGACTTCTGAATCGTAAATAGGGGTTGTTTGATTTTTCATAAATGTATTCCTGTCCTTGATTTTTGCACCTGTGATTCTTCAAGCATGGAGGTAGACCTGAACAACATGGAGAGCATCAGCATAGCAGATGTGACGAAAATGTGCAAGGAAAGGGGGCTAAGGCTCGGCTGAGAGTCACTGGTGTCACAAAAGTTGAGGGGGGCCCCCCTTCCAGTTACATGAAGGGGCCTCCACTCTGTATTTAATATGGAGATCTCAGGCTTGAGTACCGTGCTGAGGGGGCCCCCTGCGGCTCGGGACCCCTGCACAGCGGGGGCTGCTGGGGCCTGTGTTACGCCCCTGCTGAGAGTCCAACAAGGAGTTCCAGATAGCCCTCAGAGCTTGAGAGGAAGTGCATCTGTTGCAGTCCACCCCACAGGAGCAAGAGCAGGAAGAGGAAGAAAACAACATTGACATTGAAGAGGCTCCAGAGGAGGATGAGCACAAAGGGGACAGATTAACTACAGTTTTTCAGAGCATGTACCTGTGCGTCTCCTAGCAGCTTAACTCAGAGTTTGAGGACAGGCAGGTGTATGTCACCTGTTACCTTTGTGGTCATGTTGATGAAGTCTACAAGCAACTTGTATTTGGGACTACAACATGTGCATGATTGGTGTAGCTAGAATGGATCAAAGGCTGCAGACTTACAATAGACCACATAGGGCTACTGTGTGATATAAGAAGTTGGCAATGGCCTTGGTGCATTTTGTTACTCGTAATTTATTTTGCTCTACCAAGCCGCTTCTCCAGAGAATGAGTTACTGTTTTTTGAATTGTCTTTGATAGACAGACTTATTATTGGATAGATTTGTAAATACCGTCCATATAGCGAGAAAAAAGTGTCAAAAAGTACTGCACATGTCAAAAAAACTGAGTAGCAGTACTAATTCACGTTGCCGTACATGAATGGATATATGGAACAATATCTATACAAATGAAAAAGTATATATTTTGAAAAAGCGATATATAAAAATAAATTATTTTTGATAGAATTGACTCTTGAGTACTGTGATTTCATGTTCACTAGTGTGACAAATTTCAAATTATAAATAGTGTAAAATTATTCCTTTAGGAACAATTGTTTATTTGTTAGCGGCTGATCCAAGCATTGGTGTGTTGGAGGACAGTGTTAAATTGGGTGACTGCCACTTTGCAGTCTGCATACCTCCAACAGCTAAAACACTATTTCCATCTTGGAGATGCCAAGTGCCTGAAGAGAGCTACATAAGGAGAGTCAATATTACTGGCCGGAGTGTGCCTTGAAGCCTGACCTTTAACTGCTGTCTTATTATAGGCTGTATCATACACCCTTGAATGGTTGTATGACAGAACAATGCATGCCTTAAAAACGCATGCCAAAACAACGCAGTCTCAAACACCACTGCATTTTTATCACGAATGCCTTTACTACGATTTTCGTTGTTAAGGCATGATTGGTAAAGGCATATGCATGATAAAGATCACATCCCAGCCCCCCTGCCCTGAGCCCTAAATCCAGGCCTCCAGCCCTGCAATCCACCCCGCCCCAACCCTAAAAACGACCCCGCCGCCCCCACACCTGGGCCCTAAAATCAGGCCCCCAACTTCACCTCCCTGAGCCCTAAAACTGGCCCAAAGCCCTTTAAACTGCCCCTTTCCTGAGTCCTAAAACCCGCCCGTCCTAAAAACTACCCCGACCACAGCCGCTGACCTTGAGCCTTAAACTGTGGAAATTTGAGAAATTGATGTACATAAACAGCGTTCATTATTCCATTTTCCCGCTCCTCTCCCTGTAAGCACCATGAATACCGTAAACTATTGACCGCGCCACCCTGCCAGTAAAAGCCCGCACCCATATGTACATGACAGCCATTTTAGGCACCCTGGCCTCTTTCCTGCTCATTAGAATCACTGGCTTCCCTTCTGCGCGTATCTGAGCCCCCCTCCCTCTCTCACATGCATAGACTATGAACCCCCCTCCCTCTGCGCGACCCTGCCCTGAAAGGCAACCCTCCTGCTTGACCCACGCAAACCCCCCCCCATTCCCTCTTGGAGAGGCATCCTTTGCCTTAGCTGACATAGCCCTCCCCAGCTGCACCTGACTGTCCCCGCTCTCTCACGCATAAGTCATAAGATCTCTCTCTCCCTCTGTGCGACTCTGTCCCTGTACACCCCCTGGCTCCCCCTCCCTTCTCCCTCGCGCGGGCAAGTCATAAACCTCCTTCTTCTGCAAGACCCTGTCCTTGGGAGTCACGGCCGCGCCTGACCAGCACCTCCTCTCCTTTCATGAATAACCCCTCTGTTAGTAAACCTTCCCTCCGCGATTGACTGTCCACACATGTCTGAGGTCATCGCCTAAAACCAGGAGATACTGTTTACTGCTTATTGTATGGAATCACTCCCCTTCAAAGGACCCACTATTGTCCTGGGCACCCCACCCCCTGGGCTATGATCAGGCGCACACATCCTAAAAGTTGGCGGAACACTCAGCTGCGTGATTACCCTCCCCTCTTATCAGCAGGTCAAAAGGTCCCTATTGTGAACATATGTGGGGTAGGATTGACACAAGGATCATGAGGATGTCTTTTCCGTGTTTCACAATGACATGATTGTAATACCAAGTGTTTTGTAAGGTATAAAAGACGAGATCTCAGCTCACTTGTTAGAGCACCTCCCGAAAGACACTGTGTTTCGTGTCCGAAATGACTGGCTCTCCTCATGAGTAATAAACTCTGTTCTTTGATTCCTGCTTCCAGCGCCCGTCTCTTTATTTGGTAACTATTCAGAATGGGAACTAAGAGGCGTCTTGCGCCAGCAGCCCGGGCATCGATACTAGTATGGGCTCACATTTTACAATTGGCGTCCCAACGCGGGGTCCATCAGTGACATGAGGTCCAGTAAGAGAGATCCAGACGATGAGGTGAATATCTAAATGATCGGAGTATACCTGCCTTGAGAGGGCCCTCGTCAGGCTGCCGATTAAATGAACTTCACCGATTCTGAACGGACCTCTCTCGAGTGACCTACTGTCCTGACTGGAATCCCACAGGAATGCTGCATAGAGTAAGAGAACGATCGGGCGCTGGAGGAGGAAGACGAAGAACTGTCCGCATGGTCCGGTCCGGGTAAGATTAAGTAGGGTGTTTTTACGCCTGATTGGTAGGGTGGTTCTATCCACCTGATTGATTGATTGATTGTATTGGAATCGGTATTTGAATACTGATATTGTTGTTATTGGTTCATTTAGCTTTGGATGCTACTTGAAATATTGGTTCTCTTATTGAGAACGAGACATTCTCTGTTTACAAACAGCGGCGAATAGGAACGTTCGCCCCTCTTTGCAGATAGAGAAGGGTAGGTAATGCAGACTTTTGTCCCCGTTGTAATCCGTCATGCCTACTTTTCTCCCCACTGATTGTTTGAAATCGATTAATAATCGATTGTTGCTCTTTGAGATCTTCCCTGTCTACAAACAGAGACGAGTAGAAATATTCTGTCTTCCTTTTTGGATAGCGAAGGGCAGGTAATGCAGACGTTTGTCCCCGTTGTAATCCGTCATGCCTGTTTTTCTCCCCACTGATTGATTGGTTGCCTGGACATTGTTGTTCCAGGAATTGTTTCGTTTGAGGTATTTTCTATTTGCAAACAACGTGGAATAGAAATATTCTGTATAGTCTTTGCAAGTAGTAAAGGGTAGGTTATGCCCCTTTGTGAATTCGTCAGTCCTACTCACTCCCCACTGATTGTTTATTTGGGGGGTAGCTCGCATGGTCCGCCCAGGAGGCTACCCTTATGGAGGACATATGCTCCCCACTCATGGGCCATTTAGTGGAAGTAGACCATCTGGTCCGTCCAGGAGGCTACCCTAGTAAGTGGAAGTACATCATTTGGTCTGTCCAAAGATGATACCCTAATGAAGGAATATATGTTCCCCTTTTGATTGATGATCTAGTTCCACCCCGGACCATTTATTGGAGGTAACTCGTCTGGTCCGTCCAGGAGTGCCCCTAATGAAAAGGACACATAAAAATATGAAGTGATCACCGTACCCTAGTACAAGAAACTTTAGCTCGAAACACGCTAAGGAAAAGAAGAATAAAAATAATAAGAAATCAGGCTAAGTCAGTAACCCCCTGATGAGCTTTTGACTTCACTAAAAATAAGAAACATTAGAAACAGTTCGTAATAAGAAATATAAAATGGCGAAAAATTTGACAGCAGGGCAGCCACGAGGTAGCTAGGTTCCGCTGCCTACTCCTGCTCCAAACATGTCTGCCTCGTTGCCCACCACGCCCAAATAACGGTCACATGAAATAGATACAAATCAATAGGTACCTACCCCCATCCCGGAAACTCCCGAAGTGCCACAGGTCCGCGGTTACGCCCATCCGGAAGGCGAGGCCTCGAGGCATGCGGGGCTCGCCTGGCCGCAGTCGGAAGGGGAGGCTGTGGGGCGGACGGCCCAGAAAACCGTGAGACCTCTCCTCTCTCCTCTTCTGCTGCCCTGCAGGCCACGGGGGGGGGCTGTCTTGCCTCAGCCACCGACCACCCCCCCCTCTCTTTCTCTCGCCTGATCCGGCCCGCAAAGAAGGCCGAAGCCGAGGCAAGGACGGTGGCGCTTACAGGTAGTCCCGCCACATGTCGACGCCTGGACAATTGCAGGTAGTCCCGCCACATGTCGACGCCTGGACAATTGCAGGTAGTCCCGCCACATGTCAAAGGGGGGGGGGGCTATCTTGCCTCAGCCACCGACCACCCCCCCCCATCTTCAATAGCCGGCACGGCCAATACCGAAGCGGCGGAGCCGAGGAACGGCGCGGGGTCGCTGGAAGGGGGAGGCGGCGCGAACGAGCCTCCCCCACCTCCCTCCAGGTGGAGGCTTCCAGCGACACCCCAACGCTCTTGCTTAAAGAGGGTCCACATCGAAAAGCGGTCTTTTGCCCGGGACGGGCACACACCCCATGCCTTCTCTCCTCAACTTTGAAGATTCTATGAGAGCCGGGGGGGCCCCCCGACCCCTCCACATGGGCGCCCCCGTCCCCCTCACTGGGAACCGCGACATCGACGCACTCCTGCCGGCGCCAGCCTCAGTTTGGAAATGGCTAAAACACAGCCAAGGTACAGACTTGTGCAGTTCCGGTAGAACACCAGAATGACCCGGTAGGAAAATTGTTGCCGCCCACTCCACTCTTTGACTGATGGTCCATATTGTTAGACTGTTACCACATTGTGAAAAACTTTTGAACTACCAACGGGAGGTTCTGGTCCTACTACGAGTCAGTGGAGGCAATCTGACCATATTGGAACCTGCCTGACCTCGCCCAAAATGGCGCCGATACACGAAACGAAACTTTCAAACTCCCTGTTCACCCGGGTTGCTCGAATATTGATGCTCTGAGATATGTATGCATTTTTGGACAATGGAAGTCGATAAGATGGATAATGAGTATGTGTTTAAAGAAAGAAGCAATGTAAGACAGATATTGATCATGTGTTTGGACAATGAACTGATTTAGGGTGGGTACTAATTATGATTTGGAACAATGAATGGGTGTAATTTAGGCACTGAATGAGCATTTGGATAATGAATTAATGAATTAATTGAAGAACTGAATTCTTGACATGCATCATGCTTGCTCTGTAGGAAAGTTCGATACGATTTTATTGCACTACCGCACTTTATGCAATGAACTGCCACCAACTTCTTTCTTCCTATGTACAGTTCCAATCTGCTCCGTGGCCGGTCCACTGGGTTGTAGGCCTGTATTTATACACCAGCACTTTTTATTAAAGGTATTTTGAAAAAGAAAGCATAGTTGTAGCGGTTGCATTAATGAGTTTTGAATGTATTACTACTGTGAGCAACGAGAAAGTATGATGAAGGCTGAAGGTTAAAAAGGACCCGATATTTAGCAGCTACATTATGTGTCGCAGGCAGCCGGAAAAGTGTTTTAGACGCTTTAAAACGACACCACAGAAATGCCACCTGATCGCCACCCTTGCACACAACCAAAAGGGGTCGCGACCAAGTAACCCGTGTAGATACGCAGATCGTCAATGATTATCTATCTGACATTACTGGTCCATCTGGGCTTAAACGCCGAGATGGTAAAGAAATGCACTGCGTGGAGATAGGTCGAGTATGTGGTAGGTAAAAACATTTTCGGACTACTGCATGCTGATGTGGTTTGAATGCTGCCCCCCCCACCCCTTCTTTCTCCTCCTGCAGGTCGCGTCGGAATGTCGGCTGAAGTATGGGAGAACGATGATCGAACCACCAACGAAAAAGGGAAGGAGGGAATATGAGCATAGTCCTTATGACGATAAGTTTTTAAAAGACGTAGACTTAAACATGACTGTTCCTCCTTGGAACATAGCGACTGGGAGGATGGACTGACATAGAGACTTGACGGGTACTGTATGACGAAAATTGACTCGAAATAACACGTTAGAGAATGTAACTAGACGTTTGACTAGGTAGGGAAAGGACAAAAGAAAAATGCATGGGTAAGGGTTACCAAGACTGCACCCGTCTGGGAAGTTAGAAATGTTGCTGATGTTCAAAATGTACTGCCCCCTTCTCACACTCTTATAGATATAGCCAAGCTGTCCGATCAATACTCGCCGTTGCCTCAGCCTGGGGAACTTCCCACCAAAGGAAGAAAACTGAAAAATGGTTTAAGATCCACCCATGGGTAAATAGCGCGACCAGGTTAATTTCTGATCGACTAGCCGAAGTGTGAGTATTGGCAATTGAGAACGCTCGCAGAGATAGCAAGCGAGAGGGAAAAGGAGGGAAAGGTAAAAAGAGCTAAGCACGTAGGTAAATAGGATAGTAAAGATACGAAGGATATAAAGATAGATCTATGTTGGCCGACGATTGTTTTCTGTTTTGTTGTGAATGTCTTATATATTTAATACATGTGCTGTCTTCCTTCGTCTGAGTTTGTGTATGTGTACTGTAGGGGTTTATGTTCTCCCTTTGTCTGCGTCTCTCCGTTACCTGACCCCTGCTGTTCTGTGTTGTGAACGCACTAAATGACCTATTTTTGTACACGTCTCTCTCTTTCTCTATCTCTCTCCCCCTTTTTTTTATCTCTCTCTCTCTCTCTCTCTCTCTCTCTCTCTCTCTCTCTATCTCTATCTACATGTCATACGTGTACCGAATGGCTCGTTTAGATTGCGGACGACTCTCAGTCTCTGAGAGTCTCCCTATTTCCTCTTCCTTTTTTTATGGTAAAATCGTGCCTCGCTGGCACCAGTCTGATTGGACACTTATTGAACGCGAAGGTGTTCAGCGAAATTGACCGAAACTAAAATGATTGTATCTCGCCATATTACTGCCTGTCCTTTCTGCAAAATGAATGAACTCGAATTGGCTGAGAAGGAAAGGACAGGTAAGACGACTAAGGTCCCCCAATCTGGCCTTTTATAGGGGAACTGTATGTCAATGGCACCTTATTTTTCTGTTCATCAGAGACGAACGCCAACGTCCAGATTGACACCCAATGCCCAGATTGCCCCACCCCCCCCCCTTTTTTGCACCCAAGCGCGAGCGCCCGAAGCACCCCCGCCCCACTTGATTGTCCCCAGCTGCTGTCCCGGATATAAACATGATGACCATGAGTAACTGTCGTCCCTCGAGAAAAAACCTGTTTTACCCTGACTCTCCATGGTAGTGCCCCCACCCTGTTTTGAAAAGGTTAGCCAGCCTTGAAGGGAAATGTTAGACTGTTAAGGCTCAGGTTAGAAAGACGAGTCTCCCTAGAGGTTCCGAAATGTTGAACTTAATGACATGCACAGTTGATAAGAGCATGACTTTTATACATATAAGACATGAATAGATGATGAATAAAAGTTGGCATGAACTCAGTAGGAATGCCGACATATGCACTGCTTGGTAGTATACTTCTGACTGTGACCAATGAACGTATCTCCCAGGTGCGTAGGATTGAGGGAGGAATTCACATGCATAAATGTCTTCTTCTGCCAGTTCTCTAAAGCTTGTTTTGTACCTATTCAAAGATTTACGATCACCGGAGGAGAAGGGTCGGACGTGACGTACAGCCTAGCTGCAGACCTTGAGACACATGCGACCTCGACCAAAGGTGGAGCCACAGAGCAACAAGATACGGGACGAGACAGCAATTTCAAACGTGGAAAATGAAAAATGACGGGCTGCCCTGAAGCCCTCCGTCTGCTAACCCACGTGTGCCTGGAGTCTCCGTCCCCCTTCTTTGGGCCCGATTGATGGGCCTGCCTGCTTGTTATCTTTTGCTCCCTTGGTCCCTTTTCGTGTGTCCCAGGAACTCTGACCCAACTCCTCCTCTCTCCTATAGACCATTTTAACAACGCACACCCTCTTTTCCATGCGACTTCACGCCAAAAAGAAGAACGCCATTCAGGTGGGAATAGGGTGTTGCCACGGAAATATAGGTGCCGAGCATAAGGCGCCACTAAAAGGACTGGTTAGGGAACAGGACTGTGGTCTAACAGCAGAGGACAGACCGCACCTTGCAACGCGAAAGACTGACTGCGAGCTGGACCTATAGCTCCACCGCCGGTGCTCAACAGCGCCAACTGAAGGATACGGACTAGAGCCTACCAGTGATGGCTCACTGCTAAAAAGACACTGTGACGAAGAGATCATGTGTATTGAACTGAATTCCGCTCTCAACTACTTGGTCAAAATGTTCGTTGGTCACATTTTTTAAGTCAGATACATTCATGCTATGTAGTGCGTTTGAATATTAGGAACTCGACAAATGCAATTTTCTATGTGCTGCATCCTGTCAATCACATCAACTGTCCATGATTATATGCCAAATGTTAATATTGACAAATGCTAACTCTTCATCCACGCCTGTGTATTTTTGTACCCCCACCAATTACAAAAATGAACTCTGTAATGTAAAAAGGGGCGACTGTGGAAATTTGAGAAATTGATGTACATAAACAGCGTTCATTATTCCATTTTCCCGCTCCTCTCCCTGTAAGCACCATGAATACCATAAACTATTGACCGCGCCACCCTGCCAGTAAAAGCCCGCACCCATATATACATGACAGCCATTTTAGGCACCCTGGCCTCTTTCCTGCTCATTAGAATCACCGGCTTCCCTTCTGCGCGTATCTGAGCCCCCCTCCCTCTCTCACATGCATAGACTATGAAACCCCCTCCCTCTGCGCGACCCTGCCCTGAAAGGCAACCCTCCTGCTTGACCCACGCAAACCCCCCCCCATTCCCTCTTGGAGAGGCATCCTTTGCCTTAGCTGACATAGCCCTCCCCAGCTGCACCTGACTGTCCCCGCTCTCTCACGCATAAGTCATAAGATCTCTCTCTCCCTCTGTGCGACTCTGTCCCTGTACACCCCCTGGCTCCCCCTCCTTTCTCCCTCGCGCGGGCAAGTCATAAACCTCCTTCTTCTGCAAGACCCTGTCCTTGGGAGTCACGGCCGCGCCTGACCAGCACCTCCTCTCCTTTCATGAATAACCCCTCTGTTAGTAAACCTTCCCTCCGCGATTGACTGTCCACACATGTTTGAGCTCATCGCCTAAAACCAGGAGATACTGTTTACTGCTTATTGTATGGAATCACTCCCCTTCAAAGGACCCACTATTGATCCTGGGCACCCCACCCCCTGGGCTATGATCAGGCGCACACATCCTAAAAGTTGGCGGAACACTCAGCTGCGTGATTACCCTCCCCTCTTATCAGCAGGTCAAAAGGTCCCTATTGTGAACATATGTGGGGTAGGATTGACACAAGGATCATGAGGATGTCTTTTCCGTGTTTCACAATGACATGATTGTAATACCAAGTGTTTTGTAAGGTATAAAAGACGAGATCTCAGCTCACTTGTTAGAGCACCTCCCGAAAGACACTGTGTTTCGTGTCCGAAATGACTGGCTCTCCTCATGAGTAATAAACTCTGTTCTTTGATTCCTGCTTCCAGCGCCCGTCTCTTTATTTGGTAACTATTCAGAATGGGAACTAAGAGGCGTCTTGCGCCAGCAGCCCGGGCATCGATACTAGTATGGGCTCACATTTTACACTTAAAACCCTACCCCAGCCCTAAAAACTACCTTACACCCCCCCCCCCCCAGCGCTGAGCCCTAAAATCGTGACCCAGCCCTACTTACCAAGCCGCGTCCCGGTCCTCCCCGCCAGATCCTTCCTGTTCCTCTCCTCGCCTATCCATCCTGCAACTAGAGCGCTGGTTAAGGCAAGCGTTGTTCCGCTTGCATTGTAAGGGTACGCGTTGTTTAGCCCTCGTTGTAAATGCCATTATCCCCTTGAATGCTAACTAGCTTTGCTTTTGCCAGCAGTTTAGTTTGCAGCAATATCTTACCCAGGGCTCGAGTCGGGGTACCACGCGGGTGGACGGCGTCCCCCCACTTATTTTAAGGGCTCTTACCGGGTGGATGCCGCCCCCCTGCGCAAAAGCTGGGCTTTAAATTATAGCGGTATTCGCCCTCACGGCCGGCCGCCCCGTCGATCTCCCAAGTCAGTCTGTCTCTAATCAGGATGCAAGCTGAAGCCTGCCTGCACTGGCCTTGGTATTCAGCAGCCCGGCGTTGCACGTGTAGGCAGCGGACTCCTAATTAAAACTTTGTGTCCCTGCGTAGCACCCACCAAGTAGTGGATGCCGGCTCAGATAATGTTTACAAACAACAAAGGCACGCGCGGACTCGACAGTCAATAAGCATTTGAAATTCTGTACAGTGCACTGGGATTGGCCCAGCTGCCTACGATGCCCCGATCTAACGTCATTTTGCGTATTACGGCTGTATTTACATATTGCGAGCCCTTTCCCTTTCTCTTTCATTATGTTGCAGTATGGTATTGGTTGTCTTGAGACCCGGAAGTACTGATGTTACCGGCAAATGATGGCTAACGTGCAACAGATATCATCAGCATGAGTTCACTGATAGTCTTTGTAAGTAGCTGACAAGCAATCACCTAGGAGACAGCTCTTTTAAGTTTCGTGGTACAGGAATAGGTACGCCTTCGTTTAAGGGTTTAAGCGCTTTCATTTGTTAAAAGTGTTTTTGTTTTTTGTTCCACTTAAATGTATGTTTGGGAAGATATTTTCACGAGGAAGTGTTTTTCTTGCTTTGCGCACAGGACACGTTTTAGGTCAGATTCTTAAAGCCTGCGTGCAAGATAAGCGTGCAGAAATAAGCCCCAAACAGCTACCAGAAGCAGGCACGCACAAGGGGCATTTGCCTTTTTAAGTGTTGAGATTACAGCGCCCAACCGGGTGGTGGACGCCCTCAGGTCTTCCGGCAGAGCCATCCTGCAGAGCCACGGCATATCCTTTCACAGTCTGCGGGAGGGGTTACTTCTTGGCATCCGAGTGCTCGTATCCTTCTACTATATGTAGCTAACGTTAGCACTTTTACCCTGGAGAAGCAAACCCAAGCAGGTGTGTGTACTATTAGGGGCACAACTAGCCCCGCACTTCAGGGGTTGGGATTGCGGGTTTTGAACTAAACAGTGTTGGTGGCGCTATCATTTCGCACACTGGTAGTCACTTCTAGGGTTTTTACCTTTCGTGACGTCACTTCCGGTCATGACATCACTTCACGTATTTGAGCGTCCCCCCTCCTAGGTTTTTACCTTCCGTGACGTCACTTCCTGTCGTGACATCACTTCCTGTCTCTGAGCGTCCCCCCACTTCTTTATTTAGGACTTGTGCCCTGATCTTACCTTGAATGTTTTTAGGATACCCTAATTTGTGAATGCGTGATGTGGTTCTAAGTCTTGCTTTTGTTGTGAATGAGAGTGGTGGGAATAACTTGTGTTTCGTCAATAAGTTCCTCCCGCTACAATCTAACATTAAAATGTTAAACCAATATGGGTTCCCTTTTTGCAATATTAAAAAAGAAAGGAATGGCAGTTGTATGATATGTACTACATCCTCTGTGCAAGGGGATAGATGTGGTTCAGCCTAAATTGTGATAACGAGAAAGGTAAGAGAGTTAAGGGCCTTGGCCTCTTCTTGACCGGACAAAAATCCTTGTTTTCAGGTTCTGCTATTTTGTGACTTTCCATTCAATTTCCCGGACAAGGAAGGAGCCCATGTCGTGTAAGTCGCTTCAATGGGGCTTGAGGCTGTCTTCAGGTCTATTGAAAGTACTAATGGGCTTATTTACAAGCCCCTTACATCGCCGTAACGTCACTTTTCCCCAGTAGCGGTCGGTGGGGGGAGTATCTGCCGGGTGGTGACATGGGGAGGGGGGGTCAGGGTGGGAGGTAGTAATCTATGGATTATGGAGGATAACAGGTAAGTAAACATATAAATAATTAAAACAAATGTTGTTGCGTGAACTGCATCGCATTTGGGGATGCAGTGCGCGCAACGAAATTCGTTTTATTTCTTTATATGTTTATTTACCTGCAATCCTCCATAATCCATAGATTACTACCCCCACCCTGCCCCACCCCCTCCCCATGTCACCGCCCGGCAGCTGCTCCCACCACCGACAGCTACTGCTTATCCCATATTAAAAGTGACACACCGGCTGCGCAAGGGGCTTGTAAATAAGTCCCTGAGTGGAAAATAAGAGGACGGGGATGCCTACACAGTGTGACATTTATTTGTAGCAAAAATACCTGTGTTCATTTTGGCTCAGACATTATGCCACCTTGCATGCCTATACTGAGTAGACCTCTATAAAATTTTTGTTATGCTGGCCAATCTCATGTAATTTTTTAACATCGCGTTGTGTGAAATGTGCAACATTTTCACGTGATTTTTTACTGCGCGAGAAAGGTTTGAGTAGAAATTGCCTTGCCAGGAAACATATCTCCAGAAACGAAACATTTTCGCTTTAAAACCCACTCCTGTTGGAATCTCGTGACTTTTTCGTGCAAAGTGTATACTTGGGGGTACCGGTGAAAAATACTTTGATTGCTGCATGTACTTCAGGGGAAATTACACGAATTTCTTGAAAAAAATTAACATTTTCACACATTCCTAGAGTGAATTTGGCTTTTCCCCAAAAGTGCGCTCCGAGTGAGCAAGTCCAGTATGGATTAATTTAGTACTTATGCTAATTCAGAAAGGCATTTTTTTAAAAATCCCTGGACATGGGGGTAATGTTCCGCATTACTATTCTCTGTAAGTAACAACACGTGCTCTTCATCGTATCACCACTGTGCCAAAGATGGGTATTTTCTGGAGTTTGTGTATGGTGCCATGGTTGAAGGCAGCATGATTAGGCTTCTGTATGTTCTTTCATAAACCCTTTAAGTGCAGGTTCTCTACTCAGAGAAAACGGAGATACTCATCTTCGGAAATAACCCCTCCTCCTGGGACGACAAACTGGTGGCCCACCGCACTCAGTCCCGCTCTGACTCCCTCCAACCACACACACAAACTCAGAATCATGCTGGACAGACAGCTAACCATGAAGAACCAGGTTAATGCCGTCTTCTCCCACTACTTCCAAACTCTCTGCACGTTCTGCAAGATTTTCCGATGAATCCCCATCCCCTCCAGGAAAACAGTCACCCAACTTCTCATCTCCAGCCGCCTCGACTACGGCAATGCACTGCACGCTGGAACCACCAAGAAACTACTCATCCACCTCCAGACCATCCAGAACACCGCAGCAAGACTCATCCTTAACCTCCCCAGGACAACCAGCACCTTCCCCCACCTAGGGAGAGGTGTGGCGCAGCGCCCAGGGCGGCTGACTCCAGAGCACGGGGCTCACAGTACGGTCCCCCGCACCGGTGGCAGCTCAGCCCAGCACCATATGACTCTGGGCAATAGCTCGCTTAATCTCCCCGACGGCCCCCAGCGCCTTGAGACCCTTAGGGGTGATTTGTTTGTGCTTTACAAATACTGGATTATTATTATAGAGCCCTCCGCTGGAAAAATGCCTCTTCAAACTCCTGACTCACGCCTACAAGGCCCTCCACAGTTTCGGGCCCACCTACATTAACCACCGCCTGACTTTCCATCGACGCACTAGGGAACTCTTCTCTACCTACCTCGCCCACACCCCTGCATCTGCCGGAACCGCTGCGGAGGTCGCTCATTCTCCTTCCTCGCTGCCAAGTCCTGGACAGACCTCCTCCTCTACATTTCCACCAGCCCTTCAGTTGAAAAATTCAGGCAGAAGCTTAAGACATGGCTCTTCGACCAACAATGGTAGGACCTAGAGCCTGGAAAACCCCTGGGGTGAGAAGACACGCTTTACAAGACCCCGTTGATTGATCGATTGACCACTGATTTCAATTTCTTTTTTTCCAATTTCGTTCCTGGCTATTGACCAGTAACCTGTGCTTCTGCGATTACAGCTGTAATCAGGTGTTATGATATTTCTTCTTTTTCTATTAGGTCTGTTTTCCTAGCAGCATCTTTTTTATCAGTAGGTTTCAGTATATCCCTCGTGATGACAACTTTATTGCTTTTTATAATGATAGCGCAGTGTTCTATCTGAAATGGAATATTTCAGTGCTCATGTCGCTCAATTGTTGTGCGTTTTTGTCAAGAAATCAAATAAACAATATTTCTGCCAGGAGAATCTCATATCCAGAAATGTTGTTCAATATTGCCTCTGTGACCGCAGGGGTGTTCATCTGTGTTCGTTTTTTTCCTATTTAAGAAGTAACCCATTGGCATGTTGAAGTCCAATCATATGAGACAGCTCATTGGGTTAATGCACCTTCTTCAGGGATATGCGTGCATGTATGTGTTTTACCAGGGCCAAATCGGCTTCAGCTTCTCGAAGTAAAACATATTAGAATTTACCGGTAGTGACAGAATCATTGAGACACTACCTGAGGGGAGGGAGTAAGCATTTTCAGTGGGCCCAGTGAAAGAGTGCCACTCCATCCACTACAGTTTTATTTCTAAATATTGAGTTTTACTGTACAACGCAACTTTCTAAACATATTGACTCAAACACTTTATCATTTTTAGGCAATCCGAAATAGAGTTCTTGAAATCACCCAATAATACTAATTCTTCTAAGTATCTAGAATCATTTAACATTTTTACAATGTAGTTTAAACACGTGTATTTGTCAATCCGAAAATGTTTTTTCTGGTACAAACAATGCATTCACATTAAACAAAATATTGTGCTGTACAACAAATGGACAAAAGTAATTACACCCCGTTTAATGAAACATCCATTGCCTGCTTCACCAGTAAACAGCTTATAAAGGTGATCAATGTGAGAACAGAAGGGAAAAGGAACTCGACATTCCTCTGCATGAAAATAAAACGCCATTAGAAAAGTTGCTATAAAATTCTAATATGATAGCGGGTAATCTTGTGCTTTCTACACATACTTCTGTTATTCTATAGCTGGGTACTGCTAAACTGCTCAATAGGGTTTTCCAGATGTGCCACAGTTCCACTGTAATGCTGATAGTGCTAGTTTAAATTGTAAATCTTAATTTAACAGTAAAATGCTGATCAATTTTCAGTGCGGCAATCTCCTTTTATTCAAACAGTTAGGGGGGGCTTTAAAGTTAGGCAATGAGGGTACTCTGTTCCAATGGCGATGGAGTGTCCTCTCCACCAAACTCACGGTCTACCTGCCTGATTTAGGGCTGGGAAGACTTTATGAATTTTGATGATGGAGTGTACTCCGCCTCCATCGCCGACATACTACACCGACGATGGCCCAATGGATTTCAAGCCATCGGACAGTAGCCATCCGATCGGCCACACAATTTAGAGTGGACAGTCGTATGATTTTTTTCTTGCTCTTGTTCACCTCCAGATAAAACCTGGTGGTGTGGACTGCGAAGATAGAAAATTACTACCATACCATAGGAGAAAACAAGCAATAAAACACAGCAAAACAGAGGGTGGGTGGGGGCAAGCAACAACTTGGTGCACAACATGTAAGCAACAACATGGAGCATAACCGCGCGTGTGTGGGGCGGCAGGTAACAACATGGCGGGCGGGAGGGGGCAAGCAACAAAATGAGCAGTCGATAAGAGCAAGCAACAGCACGGACAACGGTTGGGGGAAAGCAACAAGCCAAACTATGGCGGGGCAAGCAACTACATGCAGGGGGACAAAAGAACACAGATAAAACAGGGCGGGTGGGGGAGAAAAGTACATACAGGAGTTGGCCGGCAAACACATGCACGCTTATGGATGCTTCAACAAAAAGAAAAAAGTATCTCCAAAGCGCATGCAATAGAAGGACACAAGTAATTTGGCCATGCCCCGGGGGAGGGCCAAACACAAAAAGAGGAAGTGAAGCCGGCACGCGCTGACTAAAGGGAAGCAAGCAAATGAGAGTGACGATGAAGCCAACCAATAGTAAGCAATGGATGGGTTCTATGTCCACTGTAAGCTAACAAAATGTCTCACAAGCGTGTCTCAGGCAAGACCTAAAAATGATGAAAATTATTTAGATCCAGTATTTTCTCCCCTTTGAAACGTTAGCCTAAAGCGCCAAATCCAGAATCAAAGCATATCAAAGGAATGTTAGTGTTGTCTACTCTAGTCCTGAATGGTGTTTACAATAGAGGCTGAAATGCTGTACAATAAAAGAATATTGACGATTTTAAAAAAATCTGCTCCCGGAATCCAAAAACATATATAACTGGCGTGTATATTTATCTGAAAAAAGTTGCAATCCAAAGTTCTTGAGGGGTAAAGACAGCTACATACAGACGGCGGACGTTCACTCTACATGCTGCCTTTAAAGGGACACACGTAAACTGCAAAAAGCAGCCATGTTTGACTCCATGTAATTGACCAGGGTCATTCCTGCCATGACAGCTGTACAAAAACACAGGCAATTCAGAGCAACTATCGAGGCCGGAACTGGCATCTCTGGCTGCTCTGTGGATTCCTGAGACAGGCAATCCCCGAGACGGCGGAAACCGGTCTATCGTTTTATTAAAGCAATTTGTTTCTCTGCTTGGTGTGCGGTGTGGCGCATACACCATTTGTTGTTATACAATACCGTTATGCAACCGCAGCGGAGCAGTTTAGCATTGCTCATTTCTCTCTTTTCAACTTGCTGCAAAGCTGCTCTCATGAAAACCAGTTGTGGCGCTTCAGATAACCCACACCCTCCCGGCTCACAACATCTGGCTTTACCTAGAGGCCGAGTTTTTTTGTTTTTTTTCAATGCTTGTTTCTGACTCCTCACTTGAAGGTGCTACCGCTTCACCCTGGGCGGAATTCAAACAGATTAGTAAGTAAGTTATACAGTATAATTGTCAAATGGGTGTGTGGAGTCAGCAGCTCGACAGAGGTTCGACTTTCTAGCTCCCTAAAATAATCCAGGTTAGGACTGAACAACTTGGGCCTCCTACCATCTACTCATGAGCATTGCGGGAGTCTGATCTGCCACCCACAATAAACTTTATTACATATTGAGCGCCTCATTTACTATACCCTTGCGCCGCTGCAGTTTTTTTGACGCAGCAGCAGTGTAATCAGTGCGCCACACTGCTCCTTATCTACAAATTGACGCATTGGGTCCAGTGCGTCAGTTTGCAGAGCCCTGCATCACATGATACCTGCGCCAGGTATAATGTATGCAGGGTAGGCGTTCCCAGGCAAAAAAGCCACATAGAAGTGGCGCAGGGGATTTGACTTTCATTGTGTCACTCTATGACTTGACGGTGTCAAAATCCCTACGCCTGCTCAGACCAGGTGCAAGGATTGACGCAGGGCTTTTACAACTGGACTTGTCTGTGTGTTCTGACGCATTGCTGGAGTTTTACTACCAACTTCAGCAATGCGTCACTTTTGGGCCAACAGATATCTTAGAATTTCTGATGCATCTGTTAATCCTTGCGCCATGGAGCCCTGTATTATAAATACAGCACATCCATGGTGTTGCAAGGACATTTGACACAGGGGCAAGGAAACTGACGCATCAATGCCAATGTAAAAGAATAAGTCCTGGGGCCCAGAGTTTTGATCATAAGCCGCCAGTTGGCGCTTATAAATGTTGGGTTTACCAAATACCAAGGCTGCATAGCCTTGAATCACCCTCATTCCTCTTTCTTCCACCACAAAACACTCATTGCACATTTATTTCACACTTGCAGGTTATTTTTCATCCCTTCTTTCTCCCTTTGTCACTGTTTTTCCCTTGTTCTCTTCTTCCTCGCCTCCTCCTTTTGTAATTTTTCTGTCTTTTTTTTTCTGTGTCAAAGTTTGATGACAAAAAGAAGTGCTGGTCCCCTAAAACTGAGTGTCAATGGGCCCCATCTAGTACTTAGGGGCCGATTACGATCGCGGACGGACTTGCGTCCGCCCGCGACCCCAGAGCAGGAGGGAACCTCCGCATGGCATGCGGAGTTCCCTCCTGTGCAATTAGGATGTGACCGCCACCCTGGCGGTCACATCCTCTATTTTTAACATTGCGGCGGGTGCGGCTTCAAGCTGCACCCGCGGCAATGTTAAAAATGCACGCATTGCATTTGCATGCAGAAAGAGGCAGGCACCGCGCGGTTCCTGCCGCTTTCTGCATGCAAATGCAGGGGGGTACCATAGGTACCCCCCATGTGCACCCCCCACCCCCCCTTCACCTAGGGGTCCCGCAACGGGCCCCCGCAGTGAAGTTCCGTATGCTTTTCCACAGCGGAAAACCCGCCGCGGAAAATCATAATGTACTGCCCATCCTAATATGGTGGACGGTGTCTGGAAGACACCGTCACCATATTAGAGCTTTTCCGCCGCGGTTGTAAGCCGACATCGGCGGAAGAGCTGCGGACGGAAACCAGGACCCACCAGCCATCCTAATGTGGCGGTGGGTCTTTGGTCAGTCCGCTGCGGTTTTTCCGCATCCTCGGGGCCGGCGGTGGCTTCCGCCGGCCCTGAGGATGCAATCATAATCGGCCCCCTAATTTGTAAAAGAAAGAGTGCCAGCGCCGGAACGCTGCTCAGAATCCTACCATTGGTGCAATTAAACGTTGGTGTGCCTAATACCAAAGCTAATACGTGATTAAGGGCCATATGTATCAAGCCGTTTTTGAATCGCAAAGGCCGAAATTCGCAGAATTTCGGCCTTTGCGCCTCGCAAACGGCCGTTTTGCACGTTTTGGAATTATGAAACATTCCCAAAATAAGGAATTGCAAACTTGTGTGATTCCTTATTTTTCCATAGCATTTAGGGAATCGTAAATTTGCGATTCCTTAAATGCTATGTATGTAGCAATTTTATCTTGCGAATTTTGTTTAAGAATTCTCAAATTACCACCAACTTTCAGTTGATGGTAACTTGCGAATTCTTCCAGAAATGCACAAATTGGCATTTTTAAAGGTGGCATATGATGCACACACATGCCCATAGGGCATGTATGTGTGCCATATGCACACACATGTTCTTTTCAGGGGTGCAGCAGGGTGTCTTTGAGAAACCCCTGCACCCTTGCAATAATTCTCAAATTGCGATTAGCAAATTGCGAATTCGCAATTTGAGAATTATTTTGCATTCATTCCTATGAGCCTCCTGGCCCATAGGAATGCATTGGAAATTATTCCTTAATTGCGAATTCGCAAAATGCGAATTCGCAAATAAGGAAGCCTAAGGAATCGCAAATTTTGTTCATACATACCATTTTGCATTTCCTAAATAGCGATTCCTTAAAATTCGCTATTTAGGAAATGCAAAATAGTTTGATGATACATATGGCCCTAAATCCACCTCATGTCTCTTTAATTCACTACTAGACGTTTCCTGCCCCCTTATCTCCCTTTTGCAGGTCCCTGCTTTCTCCTTTTGTGATGGGTTTGCTGTCTTTCTCATCCTTATTCTTCCCAATATGCGTTTTTTTCCCCAGAGTTGGACATTTAAGTGCCGGCTCCCAAAAATAAGAGCCGGTGGCCCCCCGGCAACCAGCGGCTCAAATTAAGCACTGGCCCCAGCTGCAATCATTGGATCAAATTAAGCACTGCTTATACTTATTTTCTTGTAATATATTTATGGCTCCCGTTTTCCATTTGAACTGATTTTACAGATTAAAACAGACAGAAATCAGTCTGTTTCCGGTCTGTATTTATTTTTAAAAGTGGAACAATACAGAAAATTATACATTTTTTAATTGACCTACTATGCTGTCATTCTTGGCTTCCATGTCAATACCTGTGCAGATTGACAGTATGGGGAGTTACATTTTTTTTAGATTTCCTTAAAAGACTATGGGCCACATGTACGACCACCACTTTTTCTGACTCACAGTTAGGAAGTCACAAAATGCAATGTACCAATGTGTCTCAGACATTTTTAGCGATTCCTAATGGGGTCGCAATCGACTTACCTCATTAATATTCATGAGGTAGGTCACAATTTGCGACCTACTGGGAATCACTAAAAACACAAGGATGGGGACCTTCGGTGTTTGCTTTTAAATAAAGCAACTTTTTTTTTACATGCAACCCGTTTTCTTAAAAGAGCACGGCATGCATTTCAAAAAGAAAAATTAAATGTTTAACTTAAATTTTTTAAGAGTATTCAGTGGTCCATGGAATTGCCTGCTCTTAAAAAAAATCCCCACCCTTGACAAAAGGGTAGGGGTCAGTCACCTGGGGACCCCTTCCTGTTTGCGAATGGCTTACCATCTACTTGAAGTAGGTGGTAAACTGCAAATGTTTTGCTATGGTATTCCGGTTACAAAACATTCATACATCTCCCTGTGACTCACTATTAGGAAGGGCCACCATTGATATGCCTATTCCTAACACCAACTCGCAAACCCTATTTTGCGAGTTGTTAATACTTTACTGGCTAGCAAAATACGGTTAGTACATGCCAAAAGGTTCTTTAGCGGTCACAAATGGCCCGATTCTCCATTTGCGACCGCTAAAACCTGTAGTACATGTGGCCCTATTTCTCAACATAAATCTGTGCTAAAATATAATTTTCACGTGGATGTAATTTTTTATTTGTTTTTGGCTTCATAATACTTAAAAACCCTGCAGACATCAAAGCATGATTGCGCATTAATTCGTTAAATAAAATGTGGAAATTAATGCAAGTTACAACTTCATGCATTCATGAAGAAGGAAACAAATATTGAGAAATACCAATAAAATGGCCCAAAAATAAATATGGATAGAGATGGAAATGTTAAAAAAATAAATACAATAAAACTGGAAGCCCTAAATAAAATACATGGGAGCCGGTGATCCTGTATAAAAGCTCGCCTCAGCACAGAGTATAATTTGATTGATGCTGTTGTTTGCATAGTGATTTACTGCTTAGCATTTTACTAAGTAACAGTAAACCAGGGCTTTCTTGGGTACCCCATGGTCACTGTTGGGAAATCTCAGACTGACACACCCCAGTCTCACTGACCAAGCAACGGTACCACCATACAAGACACTTTACAAAAGAGTTATATGTGGTTCATAGCTGATGTATGGAACTTAAGGACAGATATACTAAAAGACAAGTTGCTAATATCAGTTCCAAATCGGTGACCACTTTTTTGTTTAAAGTCTTTCATTTTGCAATGCGACCAATGTAGTAAAATAGTAGCATTGAAAAATCTTCATTCACAGGGTGTAGCAGAACGATGATTACTAATTAGGTGGGTTGCTATTTGTGACACTGTGTGATTGGCTACAAGCACCAGAATGATGGCCTGCTAGGATCAGCAGACGACCATACCTGTGTTTGCATTCCCAAAGCAGCGTTCTATTAAAAGCAGCCTGTGTTCCTTAAACGAACCAGTGTGTTAAATCCAATAAAAGAAGATTAAATCCAAGTTCCAAGAATTAGGAGTTTATTCAGAAGAGCACAGTACAGCTGTCTTCAGCAGATACTCCCAACATGAATGATCAAAAGCTCCATTCTAAATGATGTAACACAACAGTAAGGTATGAGCCAAGGATTGAAAATATACACAGGGGTTAAAAGGGAAATACACAATTAAAAGGAAACAAAGAATATAACACATCTCTTCTCTTACAAAATAAAAGGAATTCAATATATATATATATATATATATATATTTAGGAAGCATTTATTTTACATTTAGAGACTCGTCTCATATTCCAGACCTGTCCATCTTGAGTTACTACACTATTTTTATTTACCTTTACGATTTTCACAGGTCTACTAAATTTTGATTCATACTTACGAAGAATCCCTGGTTTACGAACTCTAAATCAGGAACTCTAACTTTCATACGAACATCATAACTGTTTTTGCTTTTAACTTGCTTCTCTTCCACTCTCTTCGCTACATCTCCCATATTTAACTGAAGAAACTTGCTATTAACCATTTTTTTAAACCACCAAGGACACAACTTAGAAACTGGCTCTCTACCTTTCAACAACCGAAAAGGTGAAATTCCAGTGTTGGTATGAGGAGTTACACGGTACAACCACAATTGTTTCCACAATTTATCCATCCAATCAACTCCAAAAGTTCTCCAAAAGTTCTTGCCCATAAAATATCTTGTTTGAGAACTCTGTTGTATCTTTCCACTTGGCCATTACTTTGTAGATCATAGAGTGATGTAGTAACATGTCTAATGTTATGTACTTTTAAAAATTCACTAATTTCACGAGACTTCAATTGAACACCATTGTCTGAAATAATAACTTCCGGACAACCTTCTCTGGCAAAAACTTCCTTCAAAAACAATATAATACTATTAGTAGGGACATGAGGAACCAATTTCACTTCTGGCCACTTGGAATGGTAATCCACCATAACAATGGCAAATCTGCAATTTCGAGGTAAAAAATTAAAAGGTCCAGAAATATCCAATCCAACCTTCTGCCAAGGGTTATCAGGCCACTTAACAGGCATAAGAGGAGCAGGATTACATCTGAGAGACTTCTCACTGCTCACACACTCAGGACACTCCCTAACAATTCTATCCACAAATCTGTCCAAACTGGGCCACCAAAAGAAAGATCTGATAAGCCTCTTCATGGAAGACATACCTAGATGATTTTCATGACTTAGATTTAGAATTGTCTCACGTGAAGAATACACTTACCCTGCTTATAAATAAAATCACCTTCCACAAAGATCTCCTCAGATACCTTCCAAAATGGAAACAATTCATCTGAAATGTCCCTTCTGGAAGGCCAACCAACACAAGTAAATTAAACAACATCTTGCAAAATGTTATCTTCTTCCATACACTTCCTCTATAACTCTTCAGAAATAGAAGCATATTTATCAGACATTACTTCTGAGAAAGTAGCTACAGCTTCCTCTTTACAAGAAACATCACTTTCATCAAAAGGAAGACGTGATAAACAATCCGCCATAACATTCACTTTACCTGGAACATATTCCACAGTAAAAGTATATTCTTGCAGACGTGACATTAATCTAGCAATTCTAGCTGTGGCATTCAACCCTCCACCAGGAGCTAAAATAGTAGTCAAGGGTTTGTGATCTGTTTTCAGAACAAAACGTGCACCCCAAATATAATTCCTGAAGTGTTCAACACCCCACACACAACCTAATAACTCCCTTGCTATAACTGCATAATGCCTTTCTGTCATATTCAAAGTACGCGAAGCGAATGCTGCATTCCACTCATCTCTCCTAGAGCACTGCGACAAAACACAACCAAATCCATAAAGACTTGCATCTACAGTAAGAACACAAATCTTACCAACACAAAATGGTTTGAGTGATGTTGCAGATACCATTTGTGTCTTAATATTTTCAAACGCTTCCTGTTGACTTTTCCCCACTCAAACTCAACATTTTTCCTGGTGAGTTCCCTTAACGGCTCCATTTTCGCAGCAAAATTCTTTATTAATTTACTATAATATTCACATAGTCCTGTAAAGGATAATAACTTCTCTTTGCAATCTGGAGCCGGGGCTTTAAGTATAGTATCCACAAGTGATTTTTTTACAACAACTCACTCATTAGACACTGTATGCCCAAAATATTCCACAGACTCTTGAAAAATGTACACTTGTTTTTCTTTAACGTGAGTCCATGGTCTTTAAGAGTTTTACAAACATTATTTAGATGTTCAGCATGTTTAGTTTCATCAGATGAATAAATCAATATATCATCTTGAAAACATTTTACACAAAAATCCATTTGTTTGAAAAGATGGCACATGGATCTTTGAAAAACTGACGCTGCAGATGCCAGCCCAAATGGCATCCTTCTGAACTGGAACAAACCTTGTGGTGTTATAAATGCAGTCAAATGACGAGATTCTTCAGCTAATTCTATTTGATGATAAGCCGACCAGAGGTCCAGGGTTGAAAAAACAGTAGCACCCCCCAACAAACTCACCACCTCATTAATATTAGGTAACGGATGACAGTCTATTAAAATACTAGCATTCAATGCTCGAAGGTCAACACAGAGCCTCAAAGAATTATCAGCTTTCCACGCCAAAACAATCGGAGAAACCCACTCTGATGATTCCACTTCTTCAATCACGCCTTCATCCAACATTCCTTTCAATAATTTCCCAAGTTCATCCCTCACATTTATGGGTACATTTCTAAGTTTTTGCCTAACTGGACAAACTCCTTTTTTTAATTTGATTAGATGTGTGAAACCTGTCAATTTGCCTAAAGTGTCTGAAAATACTTCTGGAAACCTTTTCTCAACAAAACATTGTTCTACACCATTCTTCATGACACTCCCAAACTCACAGTTATCCAACATCATAACAGGATCCTTATTACGTGGATTTAGCATAATACCTAATTTCCACTGATCCTTCCATCCCAACACATTCACATCCTTCCTTGCTACGTACAATTTAATAAAAGCAGTTTTGCCCTTAAATTCAACATCATAAGCAACATACCCTACAAAATCAATAGTTGATCCATTGAAGCTTCGAGCAAAAATATCAGGACAAGACAAATCTTCAATAGACAAAATCTTACCGAACTTTTCTTCAAAATATGTTTCTGTTAGGGGTGAGCGCAAAATCCGTTCCGCTCGCGGATTTTGCGAATTTTCGGTAAATTTACGATCCGCGAACTCCCGCGAATTTACCGAGAATTCGCAAATCCGCGAGCAGCGGATCCGGGGGCAAAAGTTGAAGCCTGGCCTGTTGTAACTATTTTACGATGGCGCCGGCAAGCTGCCAGCGCCATCCTAAAATAGTTACTAAGTTAGCTTCAACAGGAAGCACTAATAGATAAAATAAAGCAGGTGCTCGAGCACCTGCTTTATTTTATCTATTAGAGCTTCCTGTTGAAGCTAATTTAGTAACTATTTTAGGATGGCCCTGGCAGCTTGCCAGCGCCACCGTAAAATAGTTACACCATGCCCTTTGGTGTGCTTTCTTCCCAAATCTACCAATGAAAATCAGCTGTGATGCTGGATAGAGGCCTTTGCATCCTTGACTTTCACGAGCGCAATCCCTTTGCTGTTCCTGTGACCAGGAGGGTCTGTCTCTTCATCTACTGCTCTGATCAGTCTCAGACCTTTTATACACACAAGAGGCATGTGAACTCGCATGGAAGACCCCCCCTCTTAAAAAATTTGCAAATCCGCGAATTCGATACGCGAATTCGCAAAATCCGCAAATTCACGAATCGCTAATTCACAAAATTCGCCCATACCTAGTTTCTGTTATTATGGTCCATGGCGAACCAGAATCCGCCATAAGTTCTAAAAATACATTCATAAACTTGACAGTACATTTAGGCGAACTTAATTCTTCTTCTTCATCAACAGAACACACATTCATAATAGAAACAACCATTCCTTTCTCTAAATTAGAATCTTCTTCTGCTAAGCTTACACTCCTCACTACAGATACATTCTTATATCTGGGGTTAAAATTCGTTTGAGGTTCAACAGTCCTCCTCCGATCATCTCTGCACGCAACCGCAAAATGTCCCACTCTGCCACATTTACTACACTCCTTACCTATGGCTGGACAAAATTTAAATGAGGCCACATGACTGTTACTCCCACACCTGAAGCAAACAATACTTTTTGAATCTCTAGTAAATTGTTGGAAAGATTTAGGCAGCATTTTTTTTACGATGCAGACTTCATCAATACTTTTACTACTATCCCCTTTTGCATTAAAATCCTCAATCGTTTTCCTCCACTTATCTGATTGTTCAAACGCTTTAGCGGTAGATATGGTGTCATTAAGATTAGGATTTCCTAAAATCCACAATTGTTCTTGTGTTTTTTTACTTCTTACATTAAGAATGATCTGATCTCTTATCATTTCATCAGCAAGATTACCAAAATTGCATGAAATTACCAAAGTTCGGAGAGCAGTTAAGAAATCATCAAAATTCTCACCCTCCCTTTGAGATCTGGTATAAAATTTATATCTATTAAGAGCAATACTAGAAGTCGGTTTAAAGTGGGTTTCCATACGCATAAGAGCTTCATCAAATGTACCATAATCCCCACTAGCTACTGGCAAAGTTCTAAAAATCGCTTGTCCCTCAGAACCCAGACAATGTAATAAAATGCTTTTCTTTCTTTCATTACCCATCCTTTCTCCATCAATAGCTTTTAAATAAGTCAGAAATTCTTTTTTCCAGCGAGACCATGGAATGGAAGGGTCTCCTTTAGTTTGTAAAAATTTAGTGGGTGGGTCAAATTACATATTGCTACAAATGTAGACACGGTACACAATATATGAATTACTACTTCACAAAAAAAAATTGTAGAATAACATTCAAAGTAAGTATAATTAAAATATAACTCAACACACAGTTTGTACCGTTGGCCTAAAATCAAATTCTAATAAGGTGAAATGTAAAATGCACTTAAAAAAATGTTGCTGTGTGCATCAGCGAAATGGAAATATTCTTGAATTATGCTCCTGTGCGCATCAGCGGGAAATACCAACTGGAATATTGAAAATGCACTTCAGATACATTGCTGTGCGTATCAGCGAGAAATCCCAAAATGTACTTTTAAATGTGCTGCTGTGCACATCAGCGAATCGAAAATGTACCTGAAATGCGCTGCTGTGCGCATCAGCAAGAAATCCCAACAAGAAGTTTAAACGTGCGTTTCTTTTTATTCCTCGCACTTCCATGAATTGGCAAAGAAGCTTTTGATACGTTGCTAGGGTGATACAAAATGTCTGCAAGACGTAATCACGTTGGCGTGGTAGGGTAATGACGTGATCACGACGCCAGCATTCTTCCGTCAGCCGTCGTTGTTCTAGCTTGCTGCGAAGCTCGTGTATTCTGCGCGTGCAACAGCAGAAACGCGACTTACGAAAACGGGACCACGAGAAGGTAACGACAATTGCAAAATGTCCTGCAAACTCGACAACTGCTCAAAATTGTATATTTCCTCAGCAGAAGAAGATAGAAAAATAACAACAAAACTGCCAAACGTAGTTTCCAGATTGTAGAATGATTCTGATGCGCACGTATCACTTGAAAGTAAACAAAGTAATCAGCACGATAAATCCACAGGTTTCTTGGAAAGCAATCCACAAAATCTTTAAAAAGAAGTATTTTGAAAATTGAAGATATAAATGTTGTTCTCTTGTATGAAACTAAGAAGATGAATAGTGAAAAACACACTAGTAACCAATGAAATCCTTTAAATCTCGGGTGGATCCCAGAATTGTACCGCGCCTGTGCTCAAAATAGTAGCAGGTACATAGTCCTCGTCGCCAAAAATTGTTAAATCCAATAGAGCACAGTACAGCTGTCTTCAGCAGATACTCCCAACATGAATGATCAAAAGCTCCATTCTAAATGATGTAACACAACATTAAGGCATGAGCCAAGGATTGAAAATATACACAGGGGTTAAAAGGGAAATACACAATGAAAAGGAAAACAAAGAATATAACACAGTGCTATTTCCAAAAAATATATCTATTCCTATTCGAGAACAAATTAAGGAAAGAAGCAATGTTTCCCTTGACCACTGCTTTCATCGCAAAGGGGGCATGTGGGGAACATATTTATGTTATTGAGATGGAAAAACATAATCCGATTTGTGATTGCCGCGAGGACCTTGATAGATGATGGTGCCTTGTCGATGGTGATAATAATCGTGGGTGGGTGTCTTTGTGAATCTATATCTGGAGACTATGCCTGCCTCAGACATCTGCAATATTCACATCAAGGGGTCCTCTCATCAAGTCGGAACCCTTATGCTAATACCTATCTAACTGAAGTATATTATATGTTTGTCTATGTCCTCTTTCTCTCTCTCCTTATTTGTCTAGGTCGAACCAACAGTGATATTAATCACAAGTGGGCAGCACCCTTGTATGGGGGGGCACTTACATCGTAATCATAGGTGGGGCTGGCTTTCCACCTCCCCACAACTTTTTTGACTCTGATGAATTGTTAAGGATTGTTTTGACCATTTAGGTGCAAAATATATTGACCTCTTTTCATAGCTAGGAGGGGACAGTATTACCCATATAGTAACACTTAACCTTAGTTTTTGTTTTTTACTCTGACAGGGGAGTCCTTCTAGTAAAGTTAATGTGATATTCCCTAGCCAGTTTTACTTCACTTTACACCTTTACACTCACTTTTCACTATCACACTAGGACACTCTCACACTCATCAAACGGCGAGCAATATCAAAAGATCTCTGATAAAATGTGACCCTTCAGGGTACCCATAGGGCATTGCAGGGCCAGCCCAAAGAGGAGCACCCGCCCGTTGATCAAGCATTACAACCCCAGGGATGAGTGAGGGCAACAATAAATTATCTTGTTGACTGTTCTCTATTATCTGCTTTAGTGCCCAGCAGTTTTGTCTCTTTTCTCATGGCACGCATTTGTGCCTTGTCAGAAAGAGTTACCCCCTTTTTTTAAACATACATCTCATCAGACATGAGCAATCTCATCTCCCTTGAAATCCAATCACTATTACAAAAACAGGCTATTCACATTTCCTTTCCAGATCCCTCAGGATTTCTCAGTTCCCTGTTCCTGCAGCAGAAGAAAACCAAAAAGATTCGTTCGGTTATCAATCTAAGACTTTTCAATTAGTTTCTGCTGTATTGACATTTCAAAAAGGAGACTATAATTCATCTCAGAGACTCTTTACATCAGCATGACTGGATGGTAAGGTTAGATTTACAAGTTGCTTACCTGACAATTCCCATTCATTGTTCCCACAGAAAATGTCTTCAATTCCAGTGGCAGGGACAAACATTTCATTTTTCCTCTCTTCCCTTTGGTCTTTCTTCAGCACCATGGTGCTTTAAAAACATAATGAAACCTGTGGTAGCTCATCTCAGATCACTGGGCATCAGATTGATAATTAATCTAGGCGACATTCTGCTCATGAGCCAAGATATTTAGACCCTTTGAAACCATTGACAGCTCACCTGTTATCTTCTCTTACAGCTGGGTTTCCTTTTAAACGAGGAAAAATCATTTTCACTCCCATTCAGCAAATCTAATTTCTTGCTTTTCTAATAAATTCTTCCGGCGCTAGTTTGCATCTTCCTCAATCAAAGGTAAAAGTAAACGAAACAGTGATTCTTCATACTCTTCACTGCGCCCAATAACTCTCAGATCCCTGGCAAGAGTTGTGGGCCTTCTGTCTTATTCCATCGAGGTGATTTTTCTTGGTCCTTTCCATTACCAGGCCCTTTAATGCCTAAAGATTCGCCATCATCGCAATGGTCTGGTGTATTCTTATTCTGTCAGCATCAACCCAAAGCCATGTTTAGAACTCCAAACAGTGAATAGACCATATAGATGCCTGGAACGGCAGGACTATCATTGCATCAGTCTCCAATCTTGAATTAGAATCAGATGCAAGCCAGACGGGACGGGGCGCCCTCTATGGTCCAATCTCGACTGAGGCTACATGGTCTGTTGAGGAGTCCAAATTGCATATCAACTGTTTAGAGATGCTGGCAGGCTCCTTTGTAATCAAAAGCCTGACAAAAGACAAAATACAATGTTCCATTCTTCTTCGCATGGACAACGTGTCAGCGGTCTATTATATAAACCATTTGCGCTGCCCCAAATCGAGGCCTTTAGCGGAACTCACAATAAGCTTTTTGCAATTCTGTCTTATCAACAAGATCTCGGTCCGTGCAGAATACCTAACGGGCAAACTCAATTCCATTGCAAACTGGCTCTCCTGTCATCTGTGGCACTTCAGCGATTGACAACTTCATCCTTCTGTTTTCCAGTCTCAGTCTCAAAAGTGGGGTCCTTTTAAAATCAATCTTTTTACTTCACGCCTCAATGCCCACCTGCTGCGTTTCTTCAGCTGGCATCCAGATCCTCTAGTCTTAGCTACAGATGCTTTCTTGCAGGACTGATCTAAGTTAGTCAATTATGCTTTCCCCCCTTTTCTGATGATCAGCAGAGTTTTTGCTCAGGTCAGACGCGAACAAGCTTCTCTGGTATTGGTGGTCCCATTCTGGCAATTTCAGGTGTGGTTTCCTCTACTTCTGGAACTGTCAATGAACTTATTTGTCCTACTTCCATCCTTCACCAATCTTCTGATGGGAAACAGCCTTTACAATGGGGTTTTTACCACGTTGTACCTTGACAGTGCATGTTTTACCGCTCATGTTTTTAGAAACCAACGTATGCCTTTATCTCACATTTAAGGTAAGTTCAGGGGTGTGAGGGGTCTCCCCCAACAAATACATTGTTTATATATATAAATATATATATATATAAACAATGCGTGGTAAAGGCATACGTTGTTAAAGCATACACTATCAAAAAAAATGTTGGTTAAAAAATGTGTGGTAAAGGCATGCAGAGTATTTCCCTGCGTTGTTCCGTCATACAACCCCTTCTGATGGATTCTCTGGGCAACCTGGTTCTCGACAACTCTCTCACTCTTTCCACTTGGAGAATAACGGGTCAACCCCATCTTTCCATTTCATTTTGCTAGTGGTTTCAGAATTCATTAACAAAGCCTGTGCTCCAGGAACAACTTAATCTTACAAGTCCTCGTTGGCGTTATGGTCAACCTGTTATTTGGGAAAACATCTCTATCCCTTTTCATCCGGTATAATCTCTATCTTAATGTTCGGGCCGCTGAAGCCAGTGGAGGTAAGTCCTACAGGACCATAAACGTGTACCGATCCGCTATTCATTGAACCATCCCTACAGTAGCAAAACAGTTAGAGAACATCCACTCATAAGTCATCTTTTAAAGGGATTAACATTTTCTAGCCCTCCATGTCCGAATTATACCAAATTGTGGGGAATGTGGTTTTGAAATTGTTTCTTTTATGGCCTGACAATGCAGCTCTCTCTTTAAAGATGCCTTCTGCAAAGCTTACTATGCTATTGTGTTTGCTTTCGATTAAACGTTTATCAGATGCCAAAGCTTTAGATGTGTCTTCTCGCCAATACACCCCAACGGGAGTTATGTTTACACTTAATAAACACACAAAAACTAATTTAAATTCAGCATTTTACCCTTACTTTTCAGATCATCCTAAACTTTGAGTTGGACAATGTCTTAAAGTGTATGAACAACAGACTTTTGATCTTAGAACGTCCTCTTACTCCCGGCTTCTCATTTCTTTTACTCTGCCACTTTAGCTCGTTGGGTTAGATGGGTTATGTCATTGGCAGACATTGATACTTCTACTTTTGGATCTCGTTTCGCCAGGGGTGCCATGGCCTCCCAAGCCTTTTGGGCGGCTTCCAGAGTAGAGGACGTTTTAGAACGTTTTATTGTAAACCTGTTCTCACTGCAGCTTCTGTAGCAACTGACCTGCTTTAAACATGCATTATAGGAGCCTCTGCTCTGGACATAAAATGTAGAATTTCCTAGTAATTTATGAAGGAAAGTCTTAATTTTATTAAAGACAATGAGGCGAGTATTATCCCATTGCTACACTTGGTAATCTGTGTTTCTCCCACCCTGACAGCGACTCCAGCATTGCTTCCTACTTCCTCTTCAGGATGTCATGGGTCAAGTAGAATCCGCAGCTTACTCTTCGGTGTCTACACATGGATCTTTTTCTTGATTCCTTGAATTCTTCATAGAGTTTCACTTTTATGAACTTTTGCCAGGAACTGTTTGTGTTTACTATGGCTTTTTCTATTGTAGTGTTCATTTTCTCTTTATTTTTTGGTTCTATTTTACTTCTAGCACATGAAAAGAGGGCTGTTCACGGTCAAGCAGGATATTATACATAATACTATATTGCTATTGGTTGTTGTGATCATTATGTTTGTTGTTTCAATTGGCTAGCCTATTGCTAAGCCTCTTGGGATTGTATGTTTTTATTATTCTTGACTGCTGCTATAGAAATTAAAGCAAGATTATATAGCATAATGCTTGCCTCGGTGTCTTTAATGAAATTAAGACCTTCCTTCATAAATTACTAGGAAAACCTACTTTATTCCCTAAAAGGTCTGAACGTGCTAACAATGTTCACATAGGTCTGTAGTGCTGTGGAAAAAGTTGACCAGCTGGGTAGGTGCCCACCAAATCTTTGGAGTGTTATAATGGATGTTTTCAAGTGTATCTAATGGCACCTCATCCTATGGATACATAAGCTCTGTAACCTTCAAATAGTGTCCTTCCCACTGGCTATAGTGATGCTGCTCTACCTAAGTGAAGTGGATATGGTGGGAGAAGGCTTAACAGCATCTGGGCATCACGCTGTCCTACGCTGGTCGCAAAGAAGTAAACCAAGGAGATACAAATAGTCTAGTGAATGTCAATTAAAAACCTTTCCCTCCTCCTCTACACAGCCATACACCGAATGGTGACAGATTCTCAAGTTTATTGAAGTGTACTGCTGCAATCTTTGACCCAGTTATTATGCTATATTAGAAAATTTGAATATGGCATCATTTCTACCATTTCCAACTGCTCTTTGGAGCTTTTTGAAGTTTAAAATCTGGGGAGGAGCTAGGCCAAATGAAGGGTGAGCCATTGGTATTCTGTTGTTTGTGACTTTACTGTAGATATTTCCTTCCTCTTATGGAGGCCTGATGGAGGCCCCAATGCACTCTTGGGAAATTGTTTCATGAGTCACGAGCCTCAATCTCAACCTGTGTTCTAATTCGAACCCGTGTTTAATTATTCTGTCTAATGCTTAGGTACATCTTACTTATGCTTTTGTTATATGTGGCCATGTGTTTTTGATCTCCATGTGCTACCTGATAACTTACAGCTGTGGATTATCAACATCCACACACACAGACACATGTGCACACACACAAACAGATATAGACTAGCCACACATCCTTGAGAAGAGATAGCCACACCGGCTTTAACCGGCAGGGGGGTCACATATGCGTTGTTACGGCAAAAGATGTTTGTATTGCACAATATCTATTTCAAATGGCACCTTCAGAGTGACTTTTAAAGTCTGTGGAAGGGTCGGCTCAAAAGTGGTTGTTGCAAGGGAAGATTAGGTTTCCTGACAGTCTAAACCTATGTTGTTTGTTTGTTCCCCTAAATTATTTGAGTGCTGTTCCTATCCTATCATTCTAGTTAATATTTCTTGCTCCTATTGTTTGAGGAATTCTAGATTGTTTTGTGTTCTCTCTTGCATTCTGTTCTATTTCTCCTCCTGACAGGTAAACTCCAGTTGGTTTTATCATGCTATAGGTCTCCATGTGGTGCGAGGAGGGCTAGTCTTGTGACCAGGGTAATCAGGCAGGTCAGTCTGTAGGCCGTTTTCGTCGCTGTTTCTTGGCCTGTTTCATGGTCTGGTGGGCCACATTTTATTGTTGATTTCCTGATATTACCAAAAACATTGCCTGCAGCAAGCAGATATGCATTCACTCTCCCATACCTTGTACAAAACCTACAGAATGTCTCTTCCCAAGTATTAAACTACCCCTATTTGCAAATGTGGGATTTCTTTTATCTGGTTTGATCATGGGAGACACTTTTACTTTGGTGCCTGGGCCAATTTTATGTTCCAGTCTAACCCTGCTTGTGATTGATCACCAATCTGTGCAAGCGTGCAGAAATGAGGGAGGTTTGCTTTGTCAATCACTTTTCGTTGGGGTCTGATGTGCATCTCAATATCTTCACGTTGTTGATTTTACTGTTTCTGCTGTTAAACAGTGTTGTGTGTGAACATCTGTCCTCATGTTGTGGTGCTGAGAAGTCCCACCTATACTCCAAAAAGACTAGAAAAGTGATGTTTCTCCCCAATAGCACAGTTATTAGTGTCAAGTGTGCTGGCGTACATTGTATGTTTTTCCAAATATCATCTTTTCCTCCAGCCTCATGCCTTGGATGACATTGGTCGGGTTGTAAGTCTTCCTGCAAATCTACATTGGTAGATATTTAATGATTTTTTTTTATGTATAACAGCATATGCTAGAAACATATGCCAGACATTCCACTGGCACTGTTCCCAGGATTCCTGGTGACCTAGTTTTATCATTGGATTTGTGGGGACGGTATTTCGTAAAGTTGGTTTGACTAGTGCACATTTCTCTTCTTCATTGTCAGTCTATTTTTTTTATTTGGAAAAGTGCATCGATACGAGGTCAGATTTGCTATTCTAACTCCAGTCCTACTAACATTAGGGGAAGTGTCCATACTTGTTGGTGTGAGGGACTATATATACTATTCCAGATCCAGTACTACTATCATTAGTAGCAGTATATTTTTGGGAGGGAACACATTTACTATTCAACCTACAGTACCATTAATATTGTGGAAATTGCATCCTGCCTGATTACAATTGTGAAAAATGCAAATATAGGACTGTTTGACTGTTCGAACTCAAAATAAGCTATGCATAAAACGGTAATATATTTTAAATACGTATAATTTATTATCATGTCAAAAGACACAAAAATAGAATTGTGATTTATTATTAAAAAAATAGATTTAATATTAGTCAATTATAGTTTTCAAACTGTCAATACATATTTTAAAAAGAAATATTAGTTATAAAATATTACACGTTTCTGAATGTAAAACTGTAGAAAACAAAAAATCCTTTTATGAATAAAATTTCAATAAACAATGCATCTATTAATTTACATACTGAAGTCCAAATATTTTATATGAACATTGACAAATTATACTACTAATGAATAGTACAATTTATATCCCTCAATATGTATGAAAATTAATCTTCTGAATAGTAACAAGCTATCTAATGCCCCTAAAAGTAGGAAATCTCTTTTCATATTTTCGAAATTTATAAAATATGAATAAATAAACCCTGATATTTATTTAAATAATGTTATGATTTTTTTTAAACAGCTAAATAAAATAATACACAATTTAATTAACTAAACATTTTAATAATTAGTAACTTTACATTAGTTAATGTAATTAAAATAAAACTCCTCCTACTCCATCCCCCAATAAACCCCTCAACATGTAAAATGTTTTTTTTATGAACTTGTATCTTTCAATAATTGAACATATACAAAGATTTAAAAATAATAATATAATTAAACCCAAAGCATGTTTAAAATATTATGTCTTAATCGAACACTACACACCCAATCCCTTTATATATACACAACACCTCAAAATAAATAATCAATTGTAACCAAATAACACAATATATAAAGCGATACATAAAGCAATATGTTAGTATACTATATTTTAAGCATCAATTTTAATGACAAACATAACAAAATGATAGACTTACCCTTGATAATTTATCCCCTGATATTTTTACAGGTGCCATATTATAAACACAATATCATGGTGAAACACCTACACTCACAGTAGACATGCCTGGAAAAGCATCAAATAGATTACTTCCTTTTACCCAAAGGAAAGTTGGGGAGTTGGTTGGCATAAATCTGGTGTTCAAATTGGACTCTGTTATACTGGTGAGAAGATCTTCTCCTCTTGTTTTCAGAAATCAGTGTAAGACTTCCTGGTCCCAAAGGCAACGAGTGGTCCCTTACTAGGCTTTACGGTGGAGATAACAAGAATTCTATGGGTTAAATTTTCTAAGTTAAAGCCTTCGTGTAATTTGAAAACACACAAAGTAGCACATTTAGGGTAAGAACTGTCTTACTAATGCATTGAGGTTTACCCTACAATGTAAAAAGAAAAGAACAAAATCAGTCATCAACAATTATAAGAGAAAAAAAACACAGGAAATGTGTTTACTTTAAGATCTTACAATTCTCGGCTTGTTGGGTGTTGTACTGCAGGAATGCACAATATGTCAAATTTACAACTCAACAATCTTAAACATCTATCTAAAATCTAAGGGGCTGATTAGGATCGTTTCATAAATGGAACCGCTCAACAGGCTGTCGGTGGTGCCGCCATAGGCATTAGGATGTGACAGCCACCACAGCGGTCACAATGCCTATATTTTGTATTGCGGTGAGTGCTGCTGCCGGCAGCACACGCTGAAGTACAAAAAGGGGACACTGCAAATATCCCTGCACTATATGGCAAGCACCATGTGATGCCTGCCACATGGTGCAGGGATATGTAGAGGGTCACCATAGGTGCCCCCTAGGTCAAACGTCTGAGGGACAGAGGGTAAGGGGGCTCGCCACGGCCCCCCAATGTCCTTTTCCACCAGCCTTTTCATGGAACATAAACTGCCATGAAACGCCCAGCAATCCCTACGGCGGTGCCTGGCGGGCACCACCACCGCCACCATTGTAGGGATTGAAGCTCCCTCCAATGCACCAACGGGCTCCTTGAGCCCATCGGATGCGTGGATGTCAGTCTTCCCGACCGCCAACCATCAGCTCGCCATTGTAATATGGCGGGATGCAAACTGTGTTACGATGGAGGTGGGAACGCCACCGACCGGCTGTTGTGGCGGTCCCACTGTCATTGTAATCAGGCCCTAATTTCTGAGTTTATACAGTTAATAATGACCTCCAAATAGGTTCTCCCTCTGAGTCATTATAACCATACTTCTCACATCCTCATTAGCATCTCATAGGAAATGGTGAGAGGGGTCCCGGGGCAATCAGTGTTAATTCCAGTTGTGACAGTTGGTGTCTTTTGTTACCGTTGGTGTCCTGAGTCCAACCTGCTATTGAACAAAAACTGAGCATCAAGCAGAACCCTTTACCCCTTGATTCTCAGTGTAAGGAATCAGAGTAATCCAAGGCTTACTCAGAAAGTGTCAGCTAGAAGCTCAGGGCCTCATAACCCTTGCAGCACTCTGACACCGCCGGAAGGTCTCTTTTAGGACGTACTGGTGGCGCAATGTTCCACAACATATTTACAAGGCCATGTAAAGCCACCTTACAAAGTTGATTAAAGTAAACCGGGAAATAACTAAAAAATCACTGACTATGGTTATGATTTTGTAATACGGCTGGAGTTAGAGGTGCTTTATTTAAAAAAACTTCCACTCACAGTTACATTTTTCCTAAGACCACAAGTGCTTCCAGATTTTGGAGCATGGGCACTTGTTCACATCTTTATCTCAACCTCACACAAGTGGAGTATTGAGGAGCTGATCACTACACAAATGCTGCACCAATAGAGATGAAGTTTGCAGCGTTCAGCACCTCTCATCCTCGCCTGGCTACCTCACAAAGACAGAACAGCTACATTATACCTCAAGGACTCGGTCAAAGGGGTTTCACTACAAAGTCATTGCCAAGCAGCTCCTTCCCCTCAAAGACAGTCAGTGCAGATGTCTAAGATGTTCAGCCCTTTCTGCATAGGTCTTTCCTACCAGGCAGCAGGGCTGTTTTTGCACTTTTACGGCCAGCTTCTTTTTACAAGATCACTTTCAAGTACCACCCATCACAGCAAGCAGGAGCTTTCCCTCAAGGCAGGTCAGACAGCTCTTCTATCAGGATGCAGAGCTTCACAAACAATTCCCTAACTGAAGGGAAGCTAGTTGTAAGAGCTACTACTTGTGCTCAATAATCTTATCAGACACCACTGGTGTTTAGGGCCCTCACTTAGCCAAAACGAATTTATTGCACACTGAGCAAGGTAATGGCCTAATACTTATTCACAGGCTGACCACTTATTTTTCATTCAATGTTCAACATTTGTGAGGCTCATTCAATCTAGGCTTCCATGATCATTGCATTATCTTTGCATGATCTTTTCATTAATGTTATCAGGTTCTTCCAAGGGATGGTTTCAGCAAGATCGCACTTTTTAAATCTGGCATTTGCCAAGTCCTTTTTATTGTACAAAAAGTATATATATAATATACTTACTTTCAGCCAACCCCCTTCATCCACATGTCTGTTGTTGTGTCATTTACATTGTTCTTCCACCCACTGCTGCATACAGCATGGGCAGCGGATAAGGTCACTTCAGCCATTGGCTATCTTTACTGTGCCAAGAGCATTCTGCTCTTTTCCCAGCAGCACATCAGCTCACAGTAGTTCCCTTCAGTGCCAGAGAGAAGGAAATGGTGGTTCTCGAGACCAAAATATAGTTTTGCTTTAAGCCAATTTTTTTAAATAATGCTGAGGGCCCAGCAGTTCCTCCAACAATAACGTTTTACAAAAACCATGACAAAACAAAACAAGCATTTACAAAACCAAACCGCTGGGCGCCAATGCCGTACCTACTGGCATTGCCAATATTTGTTGCATATTTGTCTCAGACAGGTCAGCCACATCTATTGCCAAAGAGATGCAGACAGGAAGAGGATTGGATCTAGGAACCCTTTAAGAGGGGAAACAGGAGGAAAACACAAAGAATAGGCTTTGGCACCCCACTCCACCAGATACTGAACTCAACTACAGTAAAACTAAGGAGGGAGTGATAGGAAGGGTCCAGGTGCTGCTCTCAGGTCACACAAAGGGCACCGAGTCCTCCATTTTGAGTTCCCACCCACACGAAGGAATCCCAAAATAGATTCCTTGCTGAATTCAGCCAATCACTACACCCATCTTACAACTTACATTAAAAGTGTACATCCACCCTCCATCCTTGTCCACCAAACATGAAATGAAGGGGCTGTTTAGTGAGGATTGATAGAACCTTTTATAAGGAGAGGCCTGTGGGCATCTATCCCTGAAGGAAATAAGAAATAAGAAAAAAGGAAAAATGCCTGCTTCTTCCACAATAAATTCAACTTGCCACCACTGTGAGCCCAGGCAGAGGACAGTAGCCGCTCTCTGAGGGGAGCGCTTTGGATGCCTCTCCTGACCTCAGAGCCATACTTTGGGGTCTCTGCCTGTATAAGCATAAGTAACCCTCAGTCAACATGCCTGACTGCTGTATTCACCGGGGTGAAAATCAAATAGCCGGAAGCAACATTCCAGTGACTTTACAGCGGTCAAACACAGGACATGATGAAACATGCTCTTCAGAGCCATGGAGGGGACATTTTGATCCGAACAATCTCTTTATTTATGCCCCACCACTCCTGCCCATCAAACCTTCATGTCTCCATGCTTTGCTTTATCCTCCAACAATATACTGTACTGTTATAACGATTCCTGAAATGTAGTCCCACTTTCCATTTCACATTTCTGAGAATTTCACACCTATTAAGATCGTGGCTCTTTCAAAAAGTCGTTCAGTTTTATCTGCCCTGAAAATGTGAAAAATGCGTGAGTAAAACCATAAATCAGAAGCTCCAAAGATAAGATTACAACACCCCCACTCAAGAATAAATGACATTCTTATAGCTTCTTACGTGGACCACAGAATTTTGTAGCCCCACCATTGTTTTTTTTTCAGGCAGGGTTGTTTCTCAAAAGTGTGGCCTTTTACATGATGGGAGTCATTTCACTACTTTTGCATCGTGGTAAAGGCATTCTTGACTCAACCCTATGGAGCATAGTCCATCCTTGTATCGCTAAAGTTCCTTTGCCGTTAGACATCTTGCTGCCTTAAAACAGCCACCGGAGCATCACTTTTTTGGCACTCCTGCAGCGTTAGCCTTTCTATCATATCTATGAGGTGACGCAAAGCCACTGTGTGTACAAGTCGTTACGTTGCCTTCAAGGAGGCGTTCCATGGGTGTTGTGGTGGGTGTTCCCACGCAACACCAATGGACAGAGAAGGCGTAACGAGGAGAAATATTTTTATTGTTCCTCCTTTTTGTCTCTTTCCGTGTGTGCGGCATTCTGCAGCACACTTAGAAAGAGGAAAACGCCTCTCGGGGTTGTTTTTGTGTATGAAGGTGTCGCTAGGTAGGAAACTGTGCACCAGCGCAGGAGGAAAGGACAGGAACGCACCGTATTTCATAAATACGGTGGATTCCTGCTCTTTCACATTGGCATGAGCAGCGCAGCAAGAAGACTTGCAGTGCTGCCCTATGCCAGTTCCTCAGAAATGAGGCCCCTAGTGCCTCATTTACAATGTTTTGGAATAGGGCAGCGCCACAGCGCTGCCCTACACCAAATCTAAATGGCAGGAATGCACTGTATTTAAGAGATAGGGTGCATTGCTGTCCTTTCAGCCAGCGCACAATATGGTGCCTAGTGCCAACACAGGCACCCTTGCACCATGATGCAAGGGTGTCTGCATTATTGGCAGGATTGTTTTTGTGAAGGAAGACCTTTCGGCACAAAAACAATCCTCTGAGGCTTTTTTCTCTTTCTATGTGTACTTTAGCATTCGGCATGCATAGAAAGAGGAAACAAGCATTTACAATGCAATGGTTTTGCCTTTGTTAAAGTTAGAGCTATTGGCATTGCTCTTGACACTCTGAAGCTCCACTCTGAAGCTCCACTCTGCACTCTGAAGCTCCACTCTGAAGCTCCACTCTGAAGCTCCACTCTGAAGCTCCACTCTGAAGCTTCACTCTGAAGCTCCTCTCTGAAGCTGCACTCTGAAGCTGCACTCTGAAGCTCCACTCTGCACTCTGAAGCTCCACTCTGCACTCTGAAGCTCCACTCTGCACTCTGAAGCTCCACTCTGCACTCTGAAGCTCCACTCTGCACTCCGAAGCTCCACTCTGAAGCTCCACTCTGAAGCTCCACTCTGAATCTCCACTCTGAAGCTCCACTCTGCACTCTGAAGCTCCACTCTGCACTCTGAAGCTCCACTCTGCACTCTGAAGCTCCACTCTGAAGCTCCACTCTGAAGCTCCACTCTGAAGCTCCACTCTGAAGCTCCACTCTGAATCTGCACTCTGAAGCTCCACTCTGCACTCTGAAGCTCCACTCTGAAGCTCCACTCTGCACTCTGAAGATCCACTCTGAATCTGCACTCTGAAGCTCCACTCTGCACTCTGAAGCTCCACTCTGAAGCTCCACTCTGAAGCTCCACTCTGAAGCTCCACTCTGCACTCTGAAGCTCCACTCTGCACTCTGAAGCTCCACTCTGCACTCTGAAGCTCCACTCTGCACTCTGAAGCTCTACTCTGAATCTGCACTCTGAAGCTCCACTCTGAATCTGCACTCTGAATCTGCACTCTGAAGCTCCACTCTGAAGCTCCACTCTGAAGCTCCACTCTGAAGCTCCACTCTGAATCTCCACTCTGAATCTCCACTCTGCACTCTGAAGCTTCACTCTGAATCTCCACTCTGCACTCTGAAGCTTCACTCTGAATCTCCACTCTGAAGCTCCACTCTGCACTCTGAACAACAAAAGGGCAAATATATTGCCAATTTAATTTCATATCATAAAAAAAGAAGGGTCAAACCCTGCCCTTAAATTATCAGAGGATACCATTAATCTATTGAAGTTAATTTCACACATTTTATTTTCTCTAGGTGTTTTGAAATAATCTTCTGTGAGACCATAGTTTTCCATGTTAGCATGTATCTGCCATTGGATGCAATAATCAAAACTTTTTCCAATGACATTCATTTTATCAGCAGCCTCCCCCCTCTCGGGTGGTCTCGCCTAGAACTTGCACAGACTCTCCGAATACAGTGTTGATCAGTTTTCAATTTGGCGGCTGCTCTTGGCATGTGGATTTATATTCAAAAGCGTTTTTTTTTCCTTGTTTTGTTTGTAGGGTGGACTCTACATCTCTTATCGGTGGGTCTGCGGGCTGGTGGGGGAAGTGGATTGAGGACTTCGTGAGACTGGATTTGCTATGGCGCTGACACAGTGTATGTTAAAGTTAATGTCTTGGAATATTAGGGGGATGGGCTCGGCTACTAAGCATCATAACATACACAAATATTTGCAAAGGCGTGGAATGCAGATAGCTATGTTGCAGAAGATGCAATTCATACAGGGTAAGATTGAGAAGTTGCACCATAGATGGAGAGAACAATATTTGCCACCTCATTCTCAGCATATGCAAGAGGGGTGCTGATATGGATACGGCTGCGTGGCCCCTCCATAGACAAGGAGGGCCGGTATGTGTTTCTGACTGGGAGACTGCAGGGATGGGACATCACTCTTGGCGGTATATATGCCTCGAATCACTACCAGATACCCTTTCTGCATTGACTTTCAGACTCGATAGCCTTAATGGCTGAAACCAACTGGCTCATTAAGGTGATTTTAATTGTGTGGCGGATGTTGCCCTGGACCAGCTTTTTCTCCCCACTGCCATTGTCCAGACTCACTGCATCACTACTGGTTTCTGGGACTGGATGTGGCATTTAGACTTGAGTGCCTTTTGGCGTACACACCACGCAGGGGTTTGGGACTAGTCATTCTACTCCCCCATGTACTAACTGCATACGCGCCTGGATTTTTTTTGTGTTCTCATGGTCTTAGCCACTCTGCGTGCACACCAACACCTAGGGCACACTATTTCTGACCACAGTCCACTGCTCCTGGATTTCAAACCCCTGGGGGAACGCCCATTGATCCCTTTGTGGAGACTCAACCCTTTGAACCTGGAGGATACTTCTTTTCGGGATTCTCTAGGAGGCGCCATAGATAATTACTTTGTTGATAATGCTCGGTCAGCGTCGACGGGTCTAATGAAGTTGGTGGTCTTTAATGTAGTGGGGTCCAGGGGCAATGCTTAGCACAATTTATAGGGGTATAGTGCAACCTCAATCAGGATCTGGGCGAGCTTGAGGGGCGGCTGCATAGCCTTAGCAGTGTGCAGGGTACAGATGCTGCAGACTCAGAGGGTCTTCAGGAGGTAGGCGCACATTATCATGCCACACTTGAACTGTTACGCTGCCATGACCATAAGGGGCATCTCAAGAGGGCCCAGGAAGAGGCGGGTGTCCTGGTAGGCTGCTGGCTTGGGCTGTCACACCCTGTGCTTCTAGAACTCTCAAAGTTCCATAAAAGGGAAGGGGGCCTCACACCACTCCACCTTGCCTACATTTAGTGCTACTGCACTGTGTATACCTTTCTAATCCGCTCACCTGGGATAGGCTGCCACCACATCCTCTACAACGAACTCCCGGCCACATGGGGGAGACATTCCTTGGTTCTGGGCCCTAATGCCTGCATCTTTCTGCCAGCAGAAGTCAGACATTTCATATGCCTGGGCCCCACTGCCTATGTCCCTCTAATCCCACCTCCCAGTAACCAATCACATTCACATATTTATATATTCACAGTAAGAGACACTTACTAGCTTTCCCTGCCTCTAAGACTTATATTACCTGTAATATCTGTAATGATAAACTCTTTAATAGAATAGTACAAAACATACAACATGTTAAGTCCTCTTACAATGAAGTGAACAAATTGCAAACACTTTTCTCAGTATTTAACATCGCTCTTCACCAAATATGTTTTTAAAGTTTTTATAAATGACGTCATGCAACTAGAATTCTCAGCAGAGCGCTTTGGAGAGACAGGGCCATCAGGTGGGCATGTGGAAGGGGGAGTAACACAGATCACAGTTATTTTCCCTTAGCCTGCTCTTTTCAAAGCCCCTGCTACCAATGCTCATTATATTTACATATTACAAAATCAGGCCTTGCCCACTTTTGTGAAATTTCCATGAAGCAGCAGTTAGCATTAGCCACCAGTAGGTGGTGCTGTGTACTGGAATTGCCTCAAAATTTGTCTTTGCCTATTGTTTTTCTTTTGAACTAGATATTCACGCACCACAGAGGGGCCCCACATGACATTAATGACCAAGATCCAGGGCACAAGTCCTAAGAAAAGAAGTGGGGGGACTAACCTAGTTAATCAGTATGCAAGTGGCATTGCAGCGCGTAACGTCACGGCGCGTGACATCTTAGCACGTGACATCAAAGGAACTGGCATCACAAGAAGTGATATTGAATCTTAAGCCCTCATATATATGTTTAACAGGTGTATCTTGAGTACATTTGAGCACATTTTGAGTATACTTGCAAACCCTCCTGATTTAGCAGAAGATTCACACTTTTGTACACTACACATAAAACAATGTTACCTTTTGTCAGTGTTAAGATTTCTATATCCATAGTGCTTTAAAAGAAATAGTGATATTTAAATTATTACAACACCTCCTCAAGGGTAGTAACCGTATATAAATGCTATTTATTTTGTGCAAATACTGGGAAAGATCAACACAGCTGATGTTCTAACAGTGCATGCAAATCTCCTAAACAGAGCCTGAACAAAGTGAAAAGCTGCCTTTCTTAAATATGTGTGAAGTGCTTACAAGTTGTGAGCCTTTGTTTCCCCTCTGCTGCATTTGCCTCAGGTGTGAGGCTCCTGACTGCTGCCAGCCAGGAAACTCCAACAAAAGGAGGCCTGAAGACCCCTGAGACTCGCCTCTGTTATGGGCCCAGCAGGAGTCAGAAATAAGAGAGCCCCTGCCGCCTCCACGTTGTTGTGATCAAAAGCAGACAACAACGTGCAGGCGCTGCTGAATGTGTCTTGGTGTTTGGAAATTACACCGGGGCAAATTCAGCATTTTTTTTTGTGGGGCCCAACTTCTTGGCGGTGTGAACGGCATCCACCCTGTGAAAGAAGTGGGGGGACGCCGTCCATCTGCGTGGACCCCCGACTCGTGTCCTGCCAAGACCACACCAAAACCTTTTACCAGGCCTGTCGATAGATAAAGATAAGGCATAGTAAACATAGAAGACAGAAGGAGGCGAGCAAGAGGAGGTTTTCTCCAGAGGAAGGAACTCCCAGTAAAGTCGATAGAAGACGGAAATGTCTTTAGTGACCAATGGAAGTCCAAGGTCAGAGTGAAGGGTCCGGTTTCAAGCATTTGACCAAATGACGGTGTCTAGGATATTTCAAGATACAAATGAGAACCACCAATATTTATTATTAAACCAAATGTTGTGTGATTTTGGTTATGTTTATAAAGGAAGCGAATACTCGTTCTTCCTGTATCCAAAGTCCGTTTTTTGTTTCCTTACATGCTATTTATTCATCTTGCTGTCAAAATTAACGGATACGTGCTTCACCAAATCCGGTAGCCTTTTTAAGTGTTAGGGCCACAGCAGTGCTTTAAATGGGCCGGTACTCACCAGTACTGACTACCGGTACTTTTTCATTTTCACCCCTTGAGAACGGCACTTTTTCTATAACGAAGAGAGTGCCGGTACTCATGGGACCTGACTTCAACCCAGACAGCGCTCCTTTCATCCCTCAACTGATACCAGGGCAGCACCTTTAACGTGCACTGCATGGAATTAGTCAGGGTGCTCTTGTCACCAGGACCCAGCGTGAGCTGCTTTGGAAGTAATCAGAGCGGGGGGGGGGGGGGGAGGGGTGTTTCTGCAGAGTGGTTATCTTATCCAATGATCTTTCACAGTGGGGTTGAGAGGAGGCTGTAAAATCAAATGGGTGGCGGTAGGACGCACTGTTCAGGATAGAATATTCCGTGGACAGAACAAAAGAACATTTGATAATGCTTTCACTATCACCACACATCAGAATGGCCTACCACACGTGTGAATTGCCTACTTGCCTGCTGCTACTTTCTGTTGATGAAAATGTTAGTTATCACTGACCAGCAGCGTTTCATTTAAAAGTGGGTTTATGCTCCAACGGACCCACATGTTAAAGCACCGCACACCAAGCTCGCGACCTGGTGCTCACGTTAAAAGAGGTAACTGTCGCTTTCTATGTGGACAATCAAAGTGACGCTCCACAACCTTATGAATGGAGTGGGTGGGGTGAGAGCACTGATGGAAAAGAAGCAGAGAAGAGTCTTAAATAGGAATTCATACCGAGTTTGTTTTCGGTGGCAGCCATTTCAAGAAGCAGGCAGTTTCAAAGATTCCCAAATATGGTGCATTATTTTTCTAGTCTTGTCCTTGCAGTGATAAACGAAAAAAATTAAATTAATTCTGTTGTCCTGCGGGACAGTTACTAAATGGAGAGAGTTGCACTCAAAGTCGATATAGTGTGGGTTTTAAACATATTTGAGGGGTGCAGAATGAAGGCTATTTGGAGTACTATGTTCATGTGGGCATGTTTTCTGCAGTGTGCGTCCTTTCAACAAACCATTTGACTCGAGGAGATGGCTTAGAAAGGGTACATAAAATGGCTCTTCTGTGCGTCAATGGAAAGCCAAGCCCTCGAATGCTTGAACAGTATCCCCTCTTCTATCTGTCCCTCACAAAGCTCCTGTCCTGCATGCAGTGACATTTAAAAAACAAGCATTTACAATGCAATGGTTTCGGCATTGTTAAAGTTAGAGCTATTGGCATTGCTCATGACATTATTTTTATTTATGTTTTTGTTATTAAAACATAAATAAATGGCATTGTCATTTACAATGCCAATAGCCTAATGGCTCGCAAATGTGAGACCTATTGCATTTGCACCTACATAGAGCCACACACACAAAGCCACCCACACAGACATACAGAGCCACCGACACAGAGTAATTCACATAGAGCCACCCACACACACACATTCACATAGAGCCACCCACACACAGAGCCACCCCCACACACACAGAGCCATCCACACACACACAGAGCCAACCACACATAGAGCCACCTCCAAAAAAAGCTACACACACACACAGAGCCCAACACACAGAGCCACACAGACAGACCCCATAACACACACAGACCCCAACACACACACAGAGCCCAACACACACACAGAGCCACACACACACACAGAGCCACACACGCGAGGCAAGAAAAACGGCACAATCAGGGGGCCGAGGCAAGAAAAACGGCACTATCAGGGGGGCAGAGACAAGAAAAACGGCACAATCAGCGGGGCAGAGGCAAGAAAAACGGCACAATCAGGGGGGCAGAGGCAAGAAAAACGACACAATCAAGGGTGCAGAGGCAAGAAAAACAGCACAATCAAGGGGCAGAAGGCAAGAAAAACGACACAATCAAGGGTGCAGAGGCAAGAAAAACAGCACAATCAAGGGGCAGAAGGCAAGAAAAAAATGGCACAATCAGGGGGGCAGAGGCAAGTAAAACGGCACAACCAGGGGGCAGAAGGCAAGAACAAGAAAAATGACAGAGGCAACACACTGGTGAGATCAGTGCGGGCATCCGAGCAACACACCAGGAGGTACAGAGCCTCCTCGCAACGCACTGGTGAGCCTTTATTCTATCAAAATAAACCCCAAGAGCTCTTATAACATCCAAATCAATGGAACATCAGAATCTGTATTTTTGTAAAAACTGATAAGATTACTTTTTGAAATTAAATGAAGTGTGACTGAGCCTTCGGTTTGAACTTTGGGTTTGATCTCAAAAACACTCTAACAGGAAAACCCTCTGGTAAGGAAATGTTCTTACTAAAGAAACTAGATCCCCTAACCTCCCTGCGCAGGTTATATTGAACAGAAAAGAGCACCTTTGCTGTTAACTACTGCAAAGTGGCTGATTCCAAAGGCTCAAACAGATATTTTTGCAAGCCCTGCAAGACTGTTGGTAAATACCAGGGTGATAAAGAACTGTGATGGATAGTTTATTTTCAGTTTGATGCAGTCTGACAACCAGAAAGCCAAGCGTACAACAGCTGATATGCCCCCACATCATTATCTAAATTATCTATTTCTCTGTCCTTTCTGGGGTGCAATGATAGCACTTTCCATCGAGACTCAACAGGATAGCAGCGAACATAGGACATTTTCTCCTCAGCTACAGCGAGAGTTCTTTGAAACCAATAGCCCCTGGGACCGTCGAGCACCTCTTCAGAGGCATAGATGATAGTGCATAGTACGAAGGCTGTTGATTACACCCAAGCCCACACTGCACACAACACCTCTACCAAGGCTCCCCAGCAGTCCCACCGTCATCTGTCATCCAACATCCGACACCAGTGATGAGGCAGAATCGCTGGCCTTAAGAAAAGCAAGAAGCATCACAGCGCCTACGGTGCTCCTGTCTCTCTACGAGTATGGCTTTCATTCCCGGAACACCTCAAGAGTCAGCACAGGAGTTGCGGGTCGAAAATCGTGATGCGGGGGCAGGCACTTACATTGACATCCACAGAGTGGATCTGATCTCGGACTCCGGAATCACAGCCTCATTGAAGGGAGCGGTGTGATGGATGGCTCCTTTCTACGCCCTATTGAAGTCCCCTCCGCCCCAGGAACTCGATGCTCGGGAGCCAAAATCTGCATCCACAGCTCATTAACACATCCCCACAGAGCACAGGGCTTATCACCAGCAGAGCTATGGGATGAAGCGAGCCGCCAGACAGATCAGACCCTCTAAGCAAGGGCAACTCCAGGATCGCGGCGGCCAGGATGGGGGAGGGGCTCCTCCCTGCACACAGCCTCTGCTATTTTCGCTACTGGAATTTGGCGCGGCGGCCTTGCTTCGATGTGCGGTCCGGACTGCTCTCTGGGGTTCCACCAGTCTCTAAACGACGCGACCACTCCCGGGTCCGCTCCAGAATGCCTTCAGGCCAGCTCGATCTCCGCTGCCTTTCCACCCGCAGGTTCACGCTGCCTCACCATCTGTTCCAAGACGGCGGCCTCGGCTCCCCAAATCTCCGGGCCTACGAGGCCATGCAGAAGCGGGACTCCTGCACCCAGATGGGTCCGGCGAGGTCTTGCGCGGGGTCCAGCCCGGCAAGGCAGCCACGTACCCTACACAAAACGATAGCCAGCAGCCAGCAACCCAGCAGCGGCATCGGTCTCAGGGCAACGGCACGGGGTCGCGACCTTGTTCAGAGCCCCCAATAGGCGGCTGTTGCACAAATGGGGGGTCAGACCCCAACACAGTCGGCTAAACACCCACCAGGCTACTAGTTCCATGTCCTAGGACCTCGATGGCTCACTGTAGCTGGCTCAGCCCACTTAGCTCTGTGGCCACAGGTCGGCATTCAACTGGGCAGCTGCACGGGGAGTCTCGTCTGTGCCAAGAGACTCCTGATGGGCGGCATAAAACGGAAAGCAAACATGAATAGTTGCTTTGAAGGGGAATGTGTGAAATCACAAAACTGAACTCCTGAAAAGGATTTAGTAGATGGCATAGCCCCCAATAGGTGGCTGTAGCACAAATGGGGGGTCCGACACCAACACAGTCGGCTAAACACCCACCAGGCTACTAGTTCCATGTCCTAAGACCTCGATGGCTCACTGTAGCTGGCTCAGCCCACTCAGCTCTGTGGCCACAGGTCGGCGATCAACTGGGCAGCCGCACGGGGAGTCTCGTCTGTGCCAAGAGCTCCTGATGGGCGGCATAAAACGGAAAGCAAACATGAATAGTTGCTTTGAAGGGGAATGTGTGAAATCACAAAACTGAACTACTGAAAAGGGATTTAGTAGATGGCATTTCATGACGGAGCAGTGTGGCTCCTAGCTTATCCGTGCTGTGTTTTAGATGAAGATGGGGCGTGAACAGCAGGAAATCTAACACCTTGAAGCGCTGGCCCCTCGCGAGACACCCACCATTTCAGCCCTGTCCTTTTCGGAATCGGGGGCATGTTTAGTTTAGTGACGGCCAAAGAAACTAAAAAACACGCCCCCGAATCCGGAAAGGACGGGGCTGAAATGGAGTGACGCCCCTCTGCTCCAATGGCTGGCCTCCATTTAGGAAGCCAGCCAATTGAGAAGAGGGGCGGGTTTAAGCCCCCATACTGCAAATCATTACATTTCAGCTGCGCAAACACTGCTGCGCAGTGTATCGCTAGGCCGAAACCTAAAAAAAAGTGTGTATTCCCTTTTCGGAGGCAAAATGTGAAAGACGATGCCACAGACTGACCCACTAGTCACTTTATTCGTATCATCAAAAAGAATTTGTTTTAGTTGCCCCCTGGTTTTGCATTTTGCCCCTCGATTGCAGCAGTAATTCCAGGAGCTCGGCCCCTACGGCAATGTCTAGGGCATTTTATTAGCGCAGAGTCAAGCTGCAGTGCAGTCAGTCTGTTAGCTTTTTTTGACCAGTGGCCCTTGATCAGCAATTTCTGATGGCACAGCTGCTGCTTCTCCCTTCTCACCACAAACACAGTGTGAATATAACGCGGTGCCCGAGCCTCACTTTTAAGGACGGTGTGGTTCACAAGCCTTTCTAAACCGCTCCCTCTGACTCTTCCCCTCCACATCCCTTATGCTCATTCCAAGCCTACTCCTACTGCTATGACCTCCCAAAAAAAGTCTAATTCCTTCCCTCTTCTATCCCTCCACAATCCTTTTCGATCCAAATAATAGACTAACATGTCCACTCATATTTCACTAAACTGATCCTTTATAGGTTCCAGAATAGCGTGCTACTCGCCAAAAAAAGCGCTTCAACACTCCATCAGGGGTAACAAGCGCTATATAAATACAAACCTTTTTCCCTCTTCTATCCCTCCACTATCCTTCTCAATCCAAATAACTGACTAACATATCCACCATTCAAATTATTTTCATATTTCTATATACTAATCCTTTATGGGTTCCAGACTAGTGTGCTACTCACCGAAAAAGCGATTCAACACCTCGTCAGGGGTAGTATGCGCTATCTAAATGCAATTACATTACTATACAATACTTGCATCTATACTAATATTAATATAATAAAGAGAGAGCCCAAACCTTTGAGGCGGGTAATCTCAGGAACCACAGCACCAATCACAACACCCAATACAGCATTGGAAAGGGCAGTTGCAGCAGAAGGACATAGGCTATGCAGACGCCCCCCCATATACATTTAAAAGGTAAAAGAACCGTGCCAGCAAAGAAGTCCCTTGTGGGCGTGTCTGCGTTGTGCTGTGGGCATGTGCTAGGGGCGTGACAAATGCTGGGGGCGTGTGGTATGTTCCGCCCTTCATGCCATGTCTCATATTGTGTGCTGTGGGCGTGTGCTGGGGGCGTGTGTGGGGCGCGGGATTGCGGAAAAAAAAGCAAGCATTGTGCCCAATATTTCATTGTTTTTTCTTCCCAGGTTCTGTACATTCCAGCTCCGGGTGTCCACCCTACTCCCTTTAAATACCCCTGCGCCCCATAATCATAACCCACCCTTACTCCTTAAAATACCCCAACACCCTTAAATACTAACCCATCTTAACCCTATAAATATACCCTGTACCCCAAACCCCAAAACTACCCCTGAACCCTAAAATACCCCTGTACCCCAAAACCCAAACCTAGCCCTGAACCCTTAAAATACCCCTGTACCTCAAAACCCAAACCTGCCCCTGAACCCTAAAATACCCCTGTACCCCAAAACCCAAACCTACCCCTGAACCCTAAAAATAGCCCTGTACCCCAAAACCCAAACCTAGCCCTGAATCCTAAAAATACCCATGTACCCCAAAACCCAAACCTACCCCTGAACCCTAAAATACCCCTATACCACAAAACCCAAACCTAGCCCTGAACCCTTAAAATACCCCTGTACCCCAAAACCCAAACCTACCCCTGAACCCTAAAAATACTCCTGTACCCCAAAACCCAAACCTAGCCCTGACTCCTAAAAATCCCCCTGTACCCCAAAACCCAAACCTACCCCTGAACCCTAAAATACCCCTGTACCCCAAAACCCAAACCCAAACCCAAACCTAGCCCGAGCCCTAAAAATACCCCTGTACCCCAAAACCCATACCTATCCCTAAACCCTAAAACTACCCCTGTACCCCATAACCCAAAACTATATCTGAACCTTTAAAATACCCAAACACCCCAAAACATTACAACGCAACTATTACAACGGACTACTTTTACGTCATTATAATGGCATGGCAGAGTCATGGTACTTTCGTAATGAAAGTATGCGTAGTGATGGTATGCGGAAAGAAAGTTGCGGAGTAATGGGTGTTTACCCTTCCCCGGTAAATACATTGGTGGCACGGCAGCCCACATCTCCAGCAACATACTCATATTTTTTCACCACCAATTTGAAAAATGCACAGGTCTCTCTCATTGATGGCCAGCACCGACATACACTTTTAGATACACCTCCCGCCACAAGTTCTAGAATTGCGAACTTTAGAGCTGGGGAGCTACGTTCGAATCTCGGCATCATCTCAACATCCTGTGATTCCAGGCAAATCGCTTTGTCTCCCCGTGCCTACCACAAATGAATGTGTTCTTCTGTAATGTAAATTGTGCTCATGCCATGTTGTCAAGTTTGCGTTATATAATATTGCAAGGAAAAATAAAGTAGCGAAACTCGAGTTCACACACTACTGAACGCGCACTAAGTGCATCAGCAGTGCACTGTGAATCGGAGCGTTTCACAGGCCTGTCACAGATAAGAAATACTATCAAAACGAAATCCTACAAAACAATATAATACTGGCTGGCAGCAATTCATACCCGGACAACGTCGGGATGGGCTGCTAGTGTGTAAATAAAAAAAGGGATCTGGTTACCAAACTCGCTGATCCTTATTTTATAGACCTTGTCAGTCCAGTGAAAAATGTGAAATGCTCTTTAAACAGTGATGTGTGCAGCCAGTGTTAAACCACCTGGGCCTACATGCCACATGGATGTACATGGCTGCATGTTTATCAAAAGCCAGTAAATGTGTTGCATGGCTAGGTATGTGCGTGTTCTTCACACTCATGGCTGCAATTTATTGCACACTGTGATCGAATGTCAAAAGCAGGAAAACATAAATGTTTTATTTATTTTGTGCTCCCCGGTGATCGTCTGCACAAGTTACGTGGTAAAACCACAGAAAACATATTTAATTTGCAATAAGCCCCATCTCCTAACCAGGACTTCATGTCATTGGCGATATTTTGATTCAGAAAGACCATCTTGCCATTTATAATGTGATTTGAAAGCCTGTTTATTTTCTTTTTAATATTTATTTCATCCACAAATGCAAATGCAAGAATGCATTTGGCATTTAGTATAGTAAGTAGATGAGGCATATAATATCCATTATTAGCTGAATTAACACACCTGGGATCATGGTGTGTATCTGTATTACAAACAGTGCAGCCAGATCAGCCCAGTAGATACTTGGGGCCTCATTTATGAGAAATGACGCATTGCTGCGTGAAAGCAGCAATGCGTCACTTCTCAGTGCGCACTCCTTGCGACATTTCTGATGCGTCATATTTAATGTATGATGCATCATGTCGCAAGGAGTTACAGATACGTCAGTATTTCTGACGTATCTGTAAGCGCAAAAGTGGCGCATTGCTGGAGTGTGTCACAAAAGTGACGCAACTCCAGCATTGCGTCCTTTCACATGGAGCAAGCCCCATGTGAAAGGGCCTGCGTCAGTCTTACGCCTGCTGTGAGGCAGACGCAAGATTTTGACGCAACGGCATCCTAAAAGTGACGCAGTGAAATCTCATAGATTTCACTGCGTCACTTCTACGACCCTTCCTTGCGTCAATACGTCCCCCTTGCATACATTATACCTGGCGCAGGTATAATGTGGCGCAGGGGATACAAAGTGACGCATCTACCTAGATGCGTCACTTTGTAAATATGGCACAACAAGGCGCATTTTTTACGCCACTGGTGCGTCACAAAAAGTGACGCACTGGCGGCATAAAAGTGACGCACAGCCTCATAAATGAGGCCCTTGATTCCTTCTGATATCCCATCTGCAGTGTGTTTACTCCTTCCACCACTCATTTTCACAACAAATGGAATGTTGAAAGGATGAGCCACCGACAGCAATATCGCTAGTGTCTGTGTGTCAGCATTTCTCATCCAGTAGGAGGGAGAGAGAGAGAATATGCTGCTCACTAAAGTTATACACAGTATGTCTCTTTGAAAGCAACTCTAGTTTCCAGGTTTGACAGAAACACCCACTAGTAGCGAGAATGAAAATAGTGCCAGATGAATTCCTCGCTTTTTGCAGGTGCGCATTCACCAATCAGTATAAGAAGGGATCTGCGACTAAATCATTAGTATCCACAAGGCATGGGCACAAGAAAATGTAAGTTCGCTATTGTCAGGATTTATAGGGTAGTGAAATCCTGGTATCCTTGAGCAAAGCTGCATTGTGGCCCTTGGACCAGACACATTGTATTAAAATGGATCCTCTCTCTTTCTCAACCGGGTAACCAAACACAGATTTGTGAGGACTGATGAAGACGCTATCATTATGTTTTAGATGAAGGATAGGATGGACTGCATCGTTGTTGTTTTTTTGAAGAATTTCAATATATTTTTTTATTTTTTTGGCAAACATACATAGATTGTTTTGCAGGAACCTAGTCGCGGGGTTATAACTTGGAGAACTAGGGCAATTTTGTGAGGCAAGTTAAAAAAAATCTGTGGATTCCACTTATGAGTCAAAAGTGGTGGGTTGTCCTCTTATTAAGTGTGTTACCTCTCTTTACTAAACAAAACCCACCATCATAGCAAGGGCATAATTCCTCTTCATCAAATATAAACCGTGTAGCCCACGCACAACCACTCTTCACTTACCACAGTACACACATGGCAAGTCCAGGGCCTAGCTTCGCCAAGTAAATTGTACACTCACCGTAAATGACCCCCACTCAGGCATACATACCCCATACCTGCCAACTTGAAGAATAATCTCACAGTGTGAGGAGGGGCGGGGCCTTAAAGGGGTGGGCCTCGTGCCGAGAAATACCTAGGAGGCACTTTTGTACACCCACCACCCCCCAGCCCCCTTCTCCAAAAAACAAAATGGCTTGCTGAGGCTGGTGCAGATGTCCTGGGGTGTTTTCACACCCCTTAATGGATGTCGGTAGTTCAAAGACTCCGAAAACGAGCTGATTACAGTGGTTCAGCTTGTTTTCCTGCTGCCGTGTGACATTGGCTCCTCACCGGGAGACTGTGCGATGGGAGTCGATATTGTGTTACCTGGTGGCACTGTGTGATTTGGCAGGTATGAAATCCATGCAAAAAAGCCATTTTCAAAGCTTTTCACTATAAGCCCAAAGCCGAGCCTGTTGGCAGCGTGAAGATTTGTTTGAGCTCTCTTTTCTAGAAATGGTCAAACAGGTTTGGTAGTTTTCTGCAGAGAGGGAAAACCTGGGCCTGTCCTATCCTGCCAGCTCTGCTGCAATTAGCAAATCTTGCCTCAGACAAACTCCTCTGAAGTGTGCAAACCTCAGCTGTCAGTAATTTACACTTTTCAAGCTAAGCAATATGCATAGCTGATCTATTAGCTCATCTGCAGTCAGCAGACCCTGCCTACCAGCCTTTTTGTGATGTGAACCTTTTACCGACAAGCTTCTCTACACTGTGAAAAGCTTCCCTACCTTAGCTCCTATGTGCTATACATTAACTGCAATTGCATTGAAATTTCAAAGTTTACTTTCCAACTCCTATGCTATGTGTAAACAATACCTTCAAATGTTTTGGCAGTGTACACACCTACCTGCCAGCTCTTTGAAGTACTGTCTCCTTTCCAACAACCTCAAAAGCACACCCTGTATGCCTTTTTTGCCAATGTGTAAACTTTACCAGCCATCTCATTTGAAAACATTACCTACTAGCATCTCTGCATGAGCCTATCTTACCTTGTAACTCATCTCCAATGTGACAAACGACCTTCCAATCCTGTTGGTAATTGGGGAACCTGTAAAACAATGCTCCTCTGTCATGAACAAATATTTCTGATCAGTAGAATGAAAACAGCCTCTACCAGCTTCTCCGCTACGTGTATGTGCAAACTTCAATTACAAGCTTGCCGGCAGTGCAGAAACCTTAAAGGTCCTTTGGTCCGCTTCACGCTGGTCGTTTTTATCTCGAGGCAAAGTGTGTTTAGTGATATTATGTGGAAAACAATGAAGTGTATCTTTTAAATAAATTGACTATTCGGTAAGATTGACTTTTTATTTCAAAAGTTTTTATTGGAAGTTTCAGGGTTATATAGCATACAAATCAGAAGTTGCAATGTACATACAACCAATACTTGTAATTATACATCATTTAGCATAGAAAGGCATAGTGACTTTTTGAAAGCTCTTTCAGTGGCAAGGAAAATAATAATAATATCCACGCACTCTTGATCAATCATCTTTATAGTTCAATGGGAACTACATTGATCCATTTTATGCAAACCAATACCTCACCATCTTGTAATGAATACGTGACAGATGTGAGATGAAGCTATGCTGCAAAGGTGTTGGTGTCTTATGCTGACACTCGCACACCCCCATTTAGCTCATTTTGTCCCATGCCCTTGCCTCTCGCCAGCTGCCCGGTCTTCATTGTCTCCTATGTGAACCCCATGCATTCCCATTCCCATTCCCCTCAGTTTTGCGAAGAGTCCAGTCTCTGCTACACAGCAACAAGGTTGCAGCATCTGACACCATGAAATAACTGGACTCTCAAATGCATCATCACAGCTTTACCTCCCTGAGGCCACATCAGTCCCCCAGTGCTGAGCACTGGCTCCTTTTCATGGTCTGGCTTGACAGCACAGTTGTCACCAGACAATTACGTGAGAATCACTAAGAGAGGGCTCTGGATCTGCCTACATGTTTGGAGCCTGAAATACATTGTTTTATTGGACAGAGGTTGTGTACTTCAACCAAAAAAGTTCTTGTCATCCTCACAACTGTGATTCTTTTGTTAATTTATCCAACTATCTGAGCTTGAACTTTCAGGGGCTCACATACGATATTATAATGCTACTGAAGTGTCTTAGATAACTAGGGGCATATTATCAAGAGGGTTTATCTCCGCTCTTTTGGCTTTAAAAGCCAAGAAAGCGGAGATAAAATTATCTCCCCATTACCTAGCTGTCTCTAACACCAGTTAGCGACAGCTAGTAGGAAATAGCGACCATCTTGGGCCCCGCTTTGCATGTCAGTGATATTTATCACTAATGACATGCAAAGTGGGCGTGCCCAGATGTTAGAGACTGAAAACAGTCGCTAACATCGCTATCTCCTATTACCAACTTTTGGAGATATTCGCGCTAAGCGCGAATATCTCCAAAAGCTAACACCTGCCCTGAGCAGTTCTTAGCCATGTTATCCAATGGGAGGTGGATAACATGGCTAAGAGCATTAGCTCGGTAATGCATGAATATCGCTGACTTTTCAGCGATATTCATGCTTTGCGGCGATTTTTATCGCATTTGCGTTAAACCTTGGTAATACCAAGGTTTATTTGCGGTAAAAATCGCCGCAGCTCAGTGGTAAAGTTTTGTCTCTAACCAAGCAATAACGATAATTATCGCTATTGCTTGGTAATATGCCCCTAGATAATTTATGCTGTTTTTCTCTGACAGCAGCGCAGATGGGAAGAGGGCAGTCATTAATGTACTTGGATTTTTAGGTATGGCTTGAGAGTGCAACTGTCGCTTGACCTTTTAACCTACACCAATATTATTCTACAGTTCTTTTCTTCCACACAATTTACTTGTAATGTTTCCCATTACCACATTACCATATAACATTCTTTTATATGATAAGCAAAAGAGAGTTTTTAGAGTCCTACTGATAGTGGGACTTAGGCCCCACCCACATGTTGTCCCCCCAGGATACAGAATTGGATTGGGCTGAATATGTATGCTGCCACTAAAAAGACTGCATGTATTTCACTTTTTTGCTTGTGGCAAAGTTTATACTCGATGCAGCAGGACTGGATTGGTTATTGTGGCAAACCAGTGATCATGGTTATAGGCCTGATAAACTTGTTAGGAAATGTTATGATAAAGGCACTAGCTCTGGCATATTTATTGTGAGAAGCATATGTTAAAGTTGATAGGCATTCGGTGTGGATTGTTATTACTCTATTTCCAAGCTAGGGGCTCCCAGTTTTATGGTATTTATGTTTTTTAACATTTCGGTCTGTATTTATCCGTATTCATTTTTTGGCCATCTCATTGTTATTTATCCATATTTATTTTGTGTTTTGAGACGTAAAATGGTATAGCTCCACATTTATTTAACTGCTAAACATGCACTCATACTTTTCTACCTGTCACATTTTAGCAAATGAAGCTGTTAAATATAGCAAAACACTACACCCACAGGTAAATATCAGCATTATAATACAAATATATATTAACATATGCCTATATTTAGGTAAATTTCAACCTGTTTTTTAACTTCCCATGTTGTCTAACTGCCCAGATGCTGTCTTGGAAAGGACGAAAAAAAGCATGGAGAATCGTCCACAAAAACACAATTTTCAAGATTTTTTCACCTTTAAAAAAAACCAGACAGGAAACATATTTTTTTCTGTCTATATTTATCTGCAAAAATCTGTAAAAAACTGGGAGCCTTCACCAAAGCCTAGAAATCGTTTTTTGTTGCATGGAATCCTACAGATTACCATAGTAGGCAAGGGTTTTGACATTGGCCCCCCACTCTGGCAAATCATGGAGGGATTCGCTGTGATTCCTATTAGGCGCAAAAGAGAGGGGTTGTATATTTTTTTGCAAACTATATTTTTCCACATAACTGTAATTCTCTAACTGTCTGCATGATGACTAGCACTTGAATAAGCTTGTGTTGGTTAAGTGTAAAGCAAAGGTAAAGGGGTAAAGGCTTCATTGGTTCATTTAGAAAAGCATGCCTGATGTCATAGGTTTGATCTATGTATTATGAAATATTATGTCAAAGCCAGTAGAAGTGACCTACTTATTGTGAAAAGCATGTGTTACAGACAAATATATTTTTTTAAGGATGGATTGTTAAAGTACTGTGCTAAAGCCTGTCTGCAGTAACTTTGTTACATGGAATTTCACAGATTACTGAAGCAGTCAAGGGTTTTGGTGCTGGTGACTCACCTGAACACACCATGTGGATACACTATTTGTAATCCTCATTAGCTCTATTAGCAGGGATTTAGTATTGTTTTACAACTGTTTTAGGAGAGATAGTATTTTTGCTTTGCCAACTGTAATTTTGTATACAATATAATTTTATGGCTGTTTGCGTGATGGATACCTTGTGACAAAGCTTATGCTCACTGCAGGAGGCCTCAGTTAATTTTGGTGAAATAAGCCATTAATAACAGCTGCAGGCCTGATTGGATCATCAGGGAAACATGTTTCTGTTGCCATAGGTCTGACCTGTTATAAAATGTTATGATAAACATATTAGGCTTGAAATATTGATTGTGAGAATCATATGTTAAATTCAATAGACATTAAGGGTGGATTGTTATTTCTCTGTCTTAAAGCCTCCAGATAGGAATTGTGTTACACAAAGTGTCAGATTACCTTTTTAGGGAATTGTTTTGGTGTTGGTTACTGCCTCTGACAAACCCTAGGGGGAGAATATATTTGCACTTTAATAATTCTTGCTAGAATCTTGGCTTAGATGCCTACCAGGATCTTGTGAAAAACAATTACATACAATGTACATCCCTATGTATACATATATATCCATATGGACATATAGGGGGCCTTTGGTCCACTCTGTTCTTCCATTGGTCTGCATACTGCCATTTACACTCTGCTTCCATCTATGGCAGCCATCTGCATCAGCTAATATTGCAGTCAGCAGCTCTTTTGCCCTATGAAAGATGGTATTTCTGATCACGTGCGTACTTGCACCTGAAAATGAGTGCACTTCAGTATAATGGCTGGTCGGCCAGGCCTTTGCATTACGATTTTCTCAATTTATAGTTTTCCTTTCATTTCTTTCCCTTTCTCCATTTTATTTTAATGTTTTTAAGCTCTACATGCAGTGCTAACAGGTTCCTTGCTTGCTGCTCAGTTCATATGCAGTGTGCTGCATTCCACAGAGCCACTTCCTCTAAATCAGATAATAATCGAATGCTGTTGTCCATAGTGTACCATTGTTTTACCATTCTAAGATGACCAACATATTGGCTCTGAGTGCGGCGGCCAAGCTTCAACTTTAAAACAATGATACCATTGCAAGATGGCCCCTCTGCTATGTTTAGTTTTGTTACTGCAAACAAATGCCCACTGTTTTTAGAAGTCAGTATGTTTTCTCTTTTTAATTTATCTTCACTATGTTGTTGAGTTTGTGTGTAATTTATTGCAGATGTATCAGAGGGCCAGTCTTTAAGTGGCAGGCAAAAAGCAGAGGGTTGCTAAAGGGGGTGAGGCCTTTGTAATTAAGGGCGCAGCTTAAGCACATAAACTACATTTTAAAGATACATATATACTCTGCAACCTGACTGGTATTTTGGTGCTAGATAAAGTTAAACATGTGAAATAGAACCCACTGACATAGAATATCTTAACAGTTTTTAAATTAATTGTTCAGCAATTGATCATTGCTATTTGCCGGTATAGATAAGGACTTGAATAGAGGGTCCGATAGGGACCTGTTTCAATGTTCATTTTAAGTTACTAACAGGTATGAGACCCAGAGGGGTCCTACCCACCTAAAGCCTGTCAGAGGGTGAATGGGAAGAGAAGTTAGTGGATTGATGAATGGATGCATGAGTCAAAGATAAGTGTCAGAGTGTGTTCATCATGACTTATTGAGTGTCTACACCCATCAGTGACACAAAAGGCACATTAATTTATAAGCCACACCAAGTAGCATTGCCAATGTTTGTCTGATACTTCACTTCTAATGGCGAGTCACCCTCTATAACACCTCCCCGCCGCCCTCGGGCTTCTGATTTGACGCCATCCACTCACCTGGCCTTGTTCTGTGTAAACAGGATTAGTGCCTGTCCGGGCTTTAAGTTTGATGGGTTTTGCCAGGTGTCAGATCAGGCTGGCTTTGAATGGGTCCCTACCAGGCCTTATATTCAACTTCAGAGGCAAAAGTACTGATCGATTTCTATAAACCATGCGTGAAATGCAGCACCTATGTACATTTAACTTCATCTTGCATTACCTAAGAGTATTTGTTTCTTCCAAAAGTGGTGTTGTAGTTTTTATGCAAAGCACGCCTCTTGTATAATACATACTGTGAACTAATGGGGCATATTATCAAGGCGGGCGATATGAGATTATTTTTATCGCCCTATTAGCAAGCTGTCGCTAACAGCAGTTAGCGACAGCTTGTAGGCTTGTGAGCGGTTTGGGGTCCACTTTTCATGTTTGCGATATTTATTGCTAATGACATGCAAAGTGGGCGTACCCAACCTGTTAGCAACTGAAAGCAATCAATAACATCGCTATCGCCTATTATCAACGCAGGCGTAGCGATGAAAAAATGTGCGCGAATATCGCAAAAACCTAACGCCTGCTTAGACCACTTCTTAACCTGTATATCCAATGGGAGGTGGATATTCAGGTTAAGACCCTATTAGCGATAATGCCCGAATATCGCTGGATTTCCAGCGATATTCACGCATTTCGCCGCTATCGTCGGAAATGTTATCGCATTGGAGATAAATGTTGCTAATAGCACGTTATCTCTGCGATAAAATCCGGCGATGCGCTGCGATAAAAAAAATGTCACTAAGCTTATTTAGCGATAAATATCGCTAGTTGTTGATAATATGCCCCTAAATCCCTCCAGGCGTCTCTGGCTGACTTCAGCTTGTGGGAGGGTGTTCATGATAGGGCATGACTGAACTCTAGAGTTCTTGCTGCTGGTAGTGTGATTTTCTCACTGGGCTTGTCAGTGGGTTATAAAGGTGTTCAGACTACATGCTTATCCAATCCTTGTACTCTGTACAGAGCGGTACAGAGCAATGGTCACATATGTGCCAATTCAAATTACATTTTGATGTAAAAACGTAAGGAAGTATAGAAAGCTTTTATAATTATTAATAGCGCAAAAGAAAAAAGAAAATTCTGAATTTACAGGTGAGGAGAGAAAGAGAGAGAGTAAAGGGGGAGTGTCACAAGGAACTACATGCCGATGTAGAGACTGAAAAGAGAGCGAACAGGAGCTTCTGAAATACTTTGAACACCACTACTTCTTCCATAGACTTTAGTGATGTTTCAGAATTGAAACATTTTAAATCTAATTCATTGGAACCAAATCATTGTTCTTACTCATTTATCTGATACTGCTAACAAGCATTAACAAAGCTAATAGATGTGACTTGATTTAGGCATATGATCATGTTTGTGTGATATGTGTGTGCTATATTAAAAACTCACAAACACTAGTCCAGTGACTCGTACGTGAAGAACAGTATTCTATTTCACACTTTTTAAAAACCAATTTTATTGATTTGAAATAAGCAGTCAAAACAAAACCAAAAAATTGCTTTCCTGTCGGTCCCCTTCTATTCCACCTGCCCCACACCTAAGTATTTACAAAGGAGGAAGTCGTCCAACAATGCAGACTCTGGTGTGGAAGACAAGCTGTAGTAATCCCACCATTTTTTCCAAATCCTATAAAACTTCTGAGGACAGACTCTGGCAACATAAATTGGATTCTCCTGTTTGCTTCTCCTTCCTCCCTTTACTCCTAACTGCTCGTTACCACTTGATCCTTCACTATCCCTCTCCATTTGATCCCAACTTTTCTACCCCATGAACCCTTGCATTCCTCTGATCTTCAACCCTACAGTGCTCCTTCTTGAACCTGCACAGATTGTCCACTGGGCTGCTGCGCCGCCCCCTATTACCCTTTGTTACTTGCTTGAATTTCTGTCACAAGAGACTCTGCGAGGCTTCCTCACCTTTTTGCAACCTCGTTCTACCATACGGCCAAACCTGTTGGCTTTTCTACAATAAAAGTGCATTCGCATAGCTTCACTAGCACATAACTCAAACATACCAGGGGCACCAGCAGAACAAGCAGCTATATCTGTGGGCAATATGCATCAGCTTCTCTTACTTGTGAACAGTACCTCCCATGAATTTCTCTTGGCTACTGATCCTGCTCTAATTCTTTCTTACAGTGTGATGAACACACACAATTGCTGCAGGAGGGCTGCTCAATAATGCTGTAAAACATCAGCATTTACATATGTTACCACACCAACATGTGTTTTTGCACACATACCACAGGGTAACTCCAGCCTTTCCATAGTACAAGGTCCCTTTTGGCTTCACCATCTCTACTATTCATCATCTTTATGGAGCTAATGGGCAGTACCCTTGATAAACACACCATGGTGTCATGCCTATAAGTCGGTATCACTCTCCCAGCAATCTTGTTTGCACACTCTAACACATCCATACTTACAAAGTAGACTAAAAGGCCCATGTGTACACATTGGTAGAAGCCAATATTTTCACAAAGCCCCAGGTGCTTGAAAGACTCCAAAATTGCTCTTGTGCATGAATGCTCACCCCTTTCTGCTAGTTACGTTGCTTGGACGTGCTTTATGATGCTTTGCATCACATGAGCCCCAGTGCAACACTAATAAACCTGGGTCTTAATCTCTTCTTCACATGTACTTGGAAATACAGGAGAGTCTTGGAGACTACCAATGAAGCTACCTTCTCAGACTCAACTTCTCATCCTCTTTTCTTTTCATAGTGGTTTGGCACCAGTGGCGGCCGAGGGTGGTGAGGCGGGGGAGTTTAATGGGGGGAATACACAAACGATAGAAAAAAAATACTTGCCTTGAGGCAAAACACATTCAATTAATCAGTAAATCAAGACACTTGTAGAGCGCACTACATACCCGTGAGCGTCTCAAGGCGCTGTGGGGGGGCCTCCTCCACCATTGTCTCTCTTCCAGACAGGCTTCTGGACCCAGGAAACTACACTAACGAATCCTGGAGCTGCTCTCAAAGCTAGACAGCAGCACCAGGATTGGTTGGAGCAGCCTCACTCGGCGTTCACAAGAACACTGGAGGCATGCGCTTTGTCTAACCCGGCTGTCTCACCTGAGTTAGAGAACTTTAAAATGCGCATTGTTTGGCTGGCCATTGCAAGACGGCAGGCCAAACAGGCATGCACATTTTAAAGTGCACACGGCCCTGCTGCTGTCACTCAGTTCAGGACGGGTCGGTTGCTGAAAAATAAAATGGTAATACTTTATTGCCATTTTATTTTTCTGCTGTGGGCTGTGGAGTGACGCTCCTCCACTCAAACAGAGGAGCCGTCTCGGTCGGCACTAGCCTCACTCTTAAGACATGTCTCCTGGATCATGCACCCACATTTGGTCTCATGCTCCCATGCAACTCTTGCTCATATCTGCCTCACCTGAAGCACTTCGGATGGCAAGCTATTACATTTTTAGTTCTCCACCACCTGGGCGGACATTTCCAGCACACTCTGCCATAAGAATGTAGAGGGTAAACACCTCAGCTATATTGCAGAGGGCTTCCATGAGCTGCATGAATGGCTCTCTATTGTAACTTCTTGATACATTGTACTTCATTTTGAAGTTGACTGTAATACTCTTCTGGAAGCAATACTGTTTTTACCATATGTAATTTACAGTTATGTGATATGTAATTTGAAGTGTTTAGTGACGATATTGCGGCCACTAACTATGTTACTTTATTCTAACAATTGAGGTATATTCTGACATAACGTTTTCTGAAAGTTAACATTTTTGCAGACAATTAACACTATTGATACTTTTATAATTTTACTTATGAGTAAATGCTCACTGTGCATATCATTCTGTGATGCCATGTACCTTGTTGTCATGAAAATGATCATGGCTGATCTGCACTCAACATTCGTACAGAGATCACAGTAGGGTAGGCATTGATTTCCTAAACTGGCAGGCAGCAGGCCAGCAGGGGTGGAGAGGTGTAGTGCAGCGGCCAGGGCAGCTGACTTCGGAGCACAGGGTTCAAGGTTTGATCCCCGGCTCCGGCGGTAGCTCAGCTCAGCACCATGCGACTCTGGACAATAGCTCACTTAATTTCCACAACGGCCCACAGCACCTTGAGACTCATAAGGGTGAGTAGTTCACGCTTTACAAATACAGATTTACATTTACATGGTAGAGGCAATGAGCTTCACCACCCTGATGGACCCTGATGGCCACCCACAGGGTCCAAATCTGTCCAATAGTCTGGCCTGATGTTGAAGTTCACCTTTGTTCCCTAGTCCTTTTGCAAGGTCTTTTTACAATGTCCATGTGGTAAAACAACTGAATGTGGATGTTTAATATTTTATTTATTTTGGTTTTACAACACCGCTGGCTGCAAATATTTTGTAATAGAATGCTTTTTGAAAAACTGTTTTTGAAGTTTGAATTTGTATTATGTGCTGTGTCTCATTAGCTGCTATCCTACAGTGGATATAATAGTCATATGTTGATCACAGGAGTCAACTTGTCTTTATGTTTACATTTTATACACAAATAATTACCAATAGGCAATTACCTTGGTTTTTAGTTCACCCATTGCAGTTTCATTCAATTGATAACTTTGATATTTGCCTACTTATATTATTTTTATCAACAAGTCTACTTTACTAGCTCCCCAGTGATTCACCCCCTAGCTGTAGAATCCAAAACCATTTTCATTTAGCACCATAAATAAATTGAATGCTGATTTTGTTTCATGCATTTATTGTCTCGGTTTTCACAACACAGGGCTGATTCCGATGCAGGCAGGAGCCTCCTGCCCACATCGGAATGTGCCGTTTGGATTCCTTTCTGACTGAGTCATTCTGATGGGCTCGGTCGGAAAGGAATCCGACTCGGTTTTCCGGATGGCTTACAAAAAATCGTAATTGTCCGAAATAGGTTGTGGCAAACTGCTCGGCCGGCCCCCCCCTTCAGGGGGAGAGTGTGTGGCCGAGCTGTTTGCTAGGGCCACTTTCAGCCGATTTTGTTACAGGGGGCCGATGTTGCCAACCCCCGGTAACAAAAACAGCCCCAGGGTCCTAAAACCGGCCCCCTCCCTGGTGGCCCACCGGCGAAACGCCCAGTGCCTGCTACAGCCAGTCCGGCCCTTTAGCCCGTCCACCATCCGGAAACCCTTTAGTACTCCCCCGGCCGCCTCTTTCCGTCCGAGGGAGTACGATGGCAGTTTCGCACTGCTTTTTTGTGCTGGCCTTTCTGGCACAAAAAGGCAGTGGGAAACTGTCTTTTGGGGCCCCCAGCAGGGCCCCCATGGGTGCGAGGCAGCCAAATGGCAGCCAATGTGGTGATGAAAAGCAGTGTGACTCCCAAGACTTTCGACGCCGCTTGGTGCAAACCACCTCTAATTCACCTTAAGATTTAGTGATCAAAATAACGAGGCAGGCGCTGGAAACTGGAAGGCGAAGAACAGGTTCATTTCTCTAGAGAAGAGTATATCACATCAGACACAAGGGCTATCATCAGGAGGTGCTCTAACTGCATCTCTGTAGCATGGCCTTTAATATGCTTTTTCGTCAGTTTATTACATGGTCAAACATTCCTGGCATCAGTTTATTGCATAGTCAAACATCCTTGGAATCCCCGCCTCAAGCTAGTTCCCACACAAACCCAGCAGCAATCGTCCCTCCACCCAGATCTAACAGATGATCTAAAAGTATGTGGGATCGGTCAGATCTAAGGGTTTGTGTCTTTGATTAGACCAGGCCCCTTTGTTGGTGAAACAAGCCCTGCCGTGTGCGGGTAATAAACTATGTCCACAGGGGTTGGTTAGGGACCGGATTGAGTGGCCAGGTGCAGGGAAGTGACTCAGGGGCATTGTCATGCTGACAAGGTTTTACGACCCTGGTACATGTGTTCAGGCCTGGTCAGAGCACGGGGGGATGATAGCGAGGTCGGGGTGATTCACAGGTGACCAGCGGAGTATGAAATGGCCGCGATGTCTAAAATGGTTGCTGCTTAAGCGCACGTAAAGGCCCTCACTAAGCAAGATGGCGCCGGCAATGTTCATATTTGTCGTTTTATTTTCTACAGTCCTCCCTTTGAACATAGTCCAGCCAGCTTGCTTGTCTATCTCAATGTCCATAATGTCCTGTATCTCTCTATCGTTTATTACTCTCCTCTTCGTGAGCTCAGTGTCCATATTCTCAGGGTGCAAGGAGTTCAGGCAAATAGAACACAAAAGTGGTATACAATGTATCCCCAAACAACAATCACATTTTATTAATATTGGAACCAAGAGGATCAGCATTATTTTCCAGCCCCATTCTTTCAAAGTGCCCCAAAACCAGCTTCCAAGTGTCCAAGTTCCTAACTCCTGATGGATTTCTGACGCCAGCCTGTGGAGGTGTTCAATTGCCTTGAAAACAGAGGGTGAGTTGTCAGGGACGTAAGTACAGCAACTGGCTCCGATGATGCGGCTTGCTACTCCACGATCCGCTAGTACCACATCTAGAACAATGCGGTTCTGTAAACCACCAGGCAGACGGCCTGAAGCTCAGCTGTGTTGTTGGTGAGGATGCCAGCTGTGATGTTCAAGGCTGTTTCAACTGCTTGAGTTAGGTGTCAGATGGCTTGGCTGTTTGCCATCGGACCCCATACCGGGACAAGTCCTTTTGCCGCGTCGAGGATCTGTGATGTGGCGGAGTCTGTTTGTTGTGTGTCTTTGGAACGCCTTTCTCTGTGATGGTCTGCAGGTGCTGTGTAGGTTGGAGGCAGAACAAAAGCAATGTAGCACGTGCCCCCCCCCCCAGCCTTTTGGGAGCCAGGTGTAGGCTTTGGTACCACAGATGAAGTACATGTTGGGTGATGCAACAAATGAAGGGGGGTCAGCAGTGTTCAGAGTCTTCGTTATTTGGCAAGAGCTATGACCCACGATCTTAGTCCCATGGCCTTCGATGCAGACAAGGCATGAGACGTTCACCACAGGTAGGGCCACTGTCAGAGTTGCAGCAGTTCGTTTCTTTAGATAGGAAAAGCTAGGTCTGGCTGGGTTGTTGTACACTTGCATTTCAACTCGTTCTTTGGCGGGAATGTTCATTGGAAAGGTTGCATTCAAAGTCAGAGGGCAGAAGGGAGCGGATGTTCTTCCCGTTTTGTTCAGCCAGAACTCGTTGTAAAATTGTTTGATTGTCCCATCGGATGTGGCATTGTCTTTGTAGCTCTCTTGCAGGAGAATTAACCAGGCGAGGCAAGATCCATGAACAGAAAAGGGTGAAGGGATGAAAGGAATGGAATGTTCAGTGGCATGAGGTAGCAACCCACAGATCCAACAGTTCGTGGCATTTGCAGCAAGATTGTGCTGGTGCAATAATTGTACGAAATAATTATTCCAGAATTCTTTGCATCGTTCTCGGAGGCGTGGTGACAGTGACACCAGATAGTGTTCTTTCTTGGTGGTGGGTTGCATGGTGAAAGACATTGTCCTGTAAGCGGGAGCACTCTCTTCAACGATCCAGACTGTGACCATCAGCCAGAGGCAGGTGAGAGATGCTGCCACAAGGAATATTGTCTTTGTACTGTGCAATTTGGCAAGTTTGGAGTCATCGCAGTGGTTCTTCAGTCGTCCGGGTTCTTCCATCACCTTCAAGAGGCTCGACGACTGGCAGGACCACATACTTTCGTCTAGCGTTTGTCCTGGTAGCATTTGTAGTGTTAGCTACAGTTCTGAGACTTTTGACTCAGTTAGTGGCCTGCTTGTCGGAGCACTCTCCTTTCGTTGATCTCAAAGTTTACCCTTTCTTGGTTGGTACCGTGGGGTCAGGAAACTCTGCCAGTTCAAGTGACTCTGTCTGTGGGTAGCAACTCAGGACTGGTCGGTCTTTTGTCAGGACCTCTTCTTGGCTGTTCACGTCTTCGGGGGCCATCAGTGTCGGAGATATCTTCTTACAGTGGTGCGCATGAAGCCAGTTTCCTTTTCCTTCCACTCGAAGTGCAGTTCGGGTGGTGATCAATACTTGCCAGGGGCCTGTCCTCCGGGGTTCCAGACTCTTCGACCTCTGAAAATTTCGCGTCAGCACGAAGTCCCCAGGCTTGATATCGTGTCCTGAGCCCCATGGCACGTCTGGTATGGCTTGCTGCACATGTTGGTGGATAAGTGTTAGTTCGTTCGTTAATTTGTACAAATAGTCAGACATTAGTATGTCCGGGACATCATTAATGGAGGTTGGCTTTGGTGCCGCCCAAATGTTCATAGGCCTGCCGAAGACTACTTCGTAAGGGGTCAGTCAGTATTTGGTTGGGGTGGAGCGCATTGACAGCAATGCCAGTGGGAGGGTGGTGGGCCATTTCAATCCAGTTGTGGCGACTATTTTTGCTATCTTCAGTTTTAGCGTGGCGTTGTGTCTCTCTACCAGGCCCGCTGATTGGGGGTGGAAAACGGCATGGAACTTTTGCTTTACCCCCAACCCTTTCAGTATGTTTTGAATAACTTCTGCTACGAAGTGGGGGCCATTGTCGCTCCATAAAATTCTACAAAGGCCATATCGGGAGAAGAACTCTTTCAGTAATACCTTCGCAGTAGCTAAGGCGGCGTTGTCACGGGTGGGGTAGGCCTCCACCCATTTGCTAAAGGCTCCCACGATCACTAGCACGTATTTTAGACCATGACACCTCTCTAGCTGGATGTAATCCATCTGGAGGACTTCGAAGGGGTGATCAGGGACTCCAAACCCTCCCTGTGGTACTACGGTCCCTTTCCCTGGGTTATTGTGCAGGCATACTATGCATTGCTGTACTAGGCGTTTTGCTGATTCTGCTATCTTGCTGTTGTGCCATACTCTGTTGTTCAGTTCAGTCATGGGGCAGATCCTATGTGTGCTGGTAAATGTGCCATGGTCAATATGGGAATCAGATAGGCATTAGGTAGCAGCCATTTGTTTCCGTCTTTTGTCCTCCAGCAGCCTTCCTCGTCTTTCAGTCCTAAATGAGCCCATTCAGTCAGTTCGTCCTGTGTGTCTGTCGTTTGTATGTCCCTTACAGTCATTCTAGTGTCAGTCCATTGTTCTGCTTGTGACCTGGTCACGTACATTCGTGTCGTGGTTCTTTCTGGGCTGTGGTTCGGGCAGTAATGTCGGCTAATGCGTTTCCCTGTCCAATGAGGTCGGTCACTTTCTTATGTGCCTGGTATTTAATCACTGCTAGCTGCTTGGGGAGGAGGACTGCTTCTGTCAATGCGGAGACTAGATCTCCATGTTGGATGGGTGTGCCGTGTGAAGTCAGGAACCCTCTTTCTCTCCACAGGAGCCCAAAATGGTGAACCACCCCGAAGGCGTACTGGCTATCAGTGTATATGTTTACTGTCCTACCAGATGCTAAAATACATGCTCATGTGAGAGCAATGAGCTCTGCTGCTTGGGCGGATCGTTGGGCAATGCGTGCTGTCTCTAGGATGGTTCTGGCTGTGGTGACAGCATATGCGGCTGAGGTGGTGCCATCGGGGAGTTTGATGCACGAGCCGTCTACCCATAGTTCCCCATCTGGTTCTGAAAAGGCAGTGTCTCTGAGATCCACTCTACTCTTTGTTTGTTCGTCAGTGAGGGTCACACAGTCGTGCAGGGGAGTCACACCAGGGTCAGTTTTGGGTAGAGGTAACAATGTGGCTGGATTGAGAGTGGTGCATCGCTTCAGGGTGATGTGTGGTGCTAGCAGGGTCAACTCGTAACCTGTCAGTCGTGCGATAGTCAAGTGTTGGGTTTTGGTCTGGTTCAGTAGCGTGTCGACTGCATGGGGTACTAACACAGTGAATGGATTGGAGAGCACTATTCCTTCGCTCTGGTGTATGGATACTGCTGCAGCTGCCACAGCACGCAAACACGCTGGCAATACTCTAGCTACTGGGTCGAGGGTGGCAGAGAAATATGCACAAGGGCGGTGTTTGTGACCAATTGATTGTGCTAAGACGGACAATGCACATCCCTCCCTTTCATGTGTGTAGAGGAAGAATGGTTTGGAGTAGTCTGGAGTTCCTAGAACAGGTGCCGAACAAAGGGCATCTCACAATTCTTTGAATGCTGACTGGCATTCGGGTGTCCAGGGGAAAGGTGAGGGGGTGTCTTTGGCTAGGAGGGAGAGAAGGGGTTTGACAATGAGGCTAAAGTTCGGTAACCACTGTCGGCAGAATGAGGTGAGGCCTATCAGAGAGCGGACTTGCTTCTGATTCTTGGGAACGGGAGTGTCTAGAATTGCCTGGATCCTGTCGGGTGTGAGTTTCCTCCCTTCTTTCGATAAGAGGTGACCTAAATATGTTACCTGTGGTTTGCAGAACTTCAATTTCTTTCGAGAAACTTTGTGGCCATTTTCTGCAAGGAAGTGTAGGAGTTGGATGGGGGCTGTGATGGCTAGTGGAGTGGTTTCTGCTGCTAGAAGGATATCGTCTACAAACTGTATCAACACCACCCCGTCTGGTAATTGAACGGCATCTAACTGTCTTTTGAGCGCTTGGCTATAGATGCTCGGGCTCTCGGTGTACCCCTGGGGTGCTCGACAAAATCTATATGAGCGGGATCTTAGAGTGAATCCGAAAAGATAGCGTCTGTCTTGGTTAATGGGTATGGAGAAGAAGGCATTCTTGAGATCGATAACGGTGAAAGTGGTAGCAGTTGACGGAATTAGGGTCAGGATGGTGGTGATGTCAGAAACTACTGGGTACTGTGGTACTACTATTTTGTTTATCTCCCGCAGGTCGATGATGAAGTGGTAGGATTTTCCATCTCCCTCTCCCTGTCTCTTTATGATCAGTAAAATAGGACTATTACAAACATTGCTCCCTACCTCTTCTACCACTCCTGCCTCTACTAGTGACTGTATGATCTCGGTCAAGGCTTTCTCGCCCTCTGGCGATATCTTTTACTGGAGTATTTTCGGTAAGGTTGTGTCTCGTCGTATTGTCACGTGTACTGGATCAATCATCATTCGTCCTACGTCTGAATCAGCCCTAGCCCATAGATGCGAGGGTAAAATGTCTAGTAGGGATGTGTCTGTCTCAGAAATGGGATACATGTGTTGGGACTGATTTTCTCTCGGGTGTTGGTGATTGTCATATAAGATGACTCGTACTCTGTCTGGCGAACATCTGATAGTCGCACGGAAATGCTTCAGTAGATCTAGACCCATAATGGCGTCTGGAGTGTTAGAGGAGAGAAGGAACGTCATGTCGATAACATTGTTTTCAAGTTTGAAGGGGATCGGTCTGGACAAAGGGTTGGTGGAGGGCGTACCGTCAAATCCTTTTGAGGTTATATGTGAGCCAGACAAGGGTGCCCTTGGAATCAGTCGTTTGGATAGCGCACTACGTGTTGCTCCTGTGTCTACCAAAAATGGCGACTCTTTGCCCAGGACCTTTGCGGTAACATAAGGGCCTTGTTGGTCAACATAGAGCTCGACTGGATCCCTCCCTTGCCCCTGGCTGTCCTATGCAAAGTCATACATGTTTTCATAATCTGTCTGTTGTCACTGGTTCTGTCTAGGGCGGTCAAATGCGTTCACTTTTCCTGGCCTTCCTTTGCTAGCCTCACTTGCGTACCCTCTCCCACGTCGTCCTCCTCTCTGTTTGTTATTTCTCTTATCCCTCTGCCCCTACCAGCTCCTGAAAAGGCTGGGCATTGGGATTTCCAGTGTCCGTATTCCTTGCAAAATGCGCATTGATCCTGTCCTAAGTCCTGGCGTCGTACATATGGTGTCAATGAGTAATTTCTAGGAGGCTGTACTCTGGGGACATTCTGTTGGTATCCTCCTTTATATTGTTCCCGTCCTGTATTATGTCCTGTATTTACCCCTTGGAGTTGGGCTGTCATTACTCTTTCCTTCAAGTCCTTCTTTTTCTTTTCTGTGGCTCTGTCATTCTCGTTTTTCTGATGTTCATAATACTGGGCCATTTGGAGAATAGCCGCTGGCTTAGAGGCTGCCCAGCTACTTTCGCTAGTTTGTAATTTCTGTGATACCTCCGGCAGCAGTCCTTTGACGTAATTTTGCACGAATAAGTGGTGTCCGGTCACAATGGACGTGTCCTGTCCACTGTAATCGGGGAACACTGTTTTGAATCTCGAGAAATACTCAGAGACATCCTCTGGCGGCACGCTGTCACTATGGACAAGTCTATCTTTTTCTCCGCTATCAGTGTTTTTACCTTCTGCACTATTTTATCAGGGAGGTCCAATATAGCTTTAACTGGTTTTTGGCCAGGATTCTGCTATTTATCTAATGTGCTGAGTTGTTCCCAGGTATGACCGAGCAATTCTGTGTGGTCTATTCCCCTAATCTGCTTCCACACATCGGCTGTCAAACATAACCCGAAGAACAAGTCAATGTCGGCAAGTGTCATTATTGTGGACCCCAGAGCAGTACCTAGTACTGTGTAAAAGGCGGTGGGATTCTTTCGCAAATCTGGAAGAGATTTACGGAACGTCAGGATGTCCTGTCTGTCCCATGGCTGATACACCCAATTGTAGACCACCCTTCCTTTAGCGTCCTGATGGTTTATGTCATCATTAGTCCCTTGTCCCCTAGGGGGGACCCAATACGGAGCGTCTTCCTTTATCGGCATCATGTTGTCTACCTTCTCTATTGGGGGTGTTACTGGCTTCGATGCTCTGTCTGTATCTATCCGCCCTTGTTCTACGAGGTGGCGGAATACTTCTAACGTGAACAAAAAGAGTTCTGCTAGATTGTTATTGTTTTCGTCTCCTATGTCGACTGTTCTATAAAGAGCCATTAGCCTCCCGGATCCTACATCCTGATATTTCTCTTCATAGGCAGTAAGTGTGTAGTGGTAGAAGCGCACAATGAAGAATCGTTTGTGGCTCTCGACATAAGAATTGCATACGTCAGTCACATACTCTTCCGTTTCTCTTCTCTTCACAAGGGTTTTGACTATCTTGTCAATGTTTGCCCGCTCGTGCGTACTTAATCGTAGAATCCTGGGCAACCCTTTTTCTATTGATCCTATTTCTACTAATGCTTTCGTTGATGAGGCACTTGGTGCAAGTGGCTCGACTGGAGCAGAAACGGTTGTGGCGTCTCCGTTGGTACCTTACTGTTCTTGGTGCTGTACTACAGGATGAGTAGGGGCATAAGGAGGTGGCATGTAGATGATCGCGGGACCCAACAAGAGGTCATCATTTATTCTCTGTTTAGCCGGAAACTCGAGGTAAAGAGTTGAAGGCGTTCTAACAGGGCATGGCCTGATATGTTCGATTCTTGTTAATTTCTATCAGTCTCTCTTTCTTTTATATCTTCCGCTACCTTTTTACAAGCTTGGTGAGCTGCTTTTCACATCTCTTTATCTAGTCTAGCTTTGTTTCTTCTCTTTCTCTTGCTTCTTTCTGCCACAGACCAAAGTTGTCAAGCATGGCTGGCGTAGCTTTCTTTTTGTGGAGCGCTATTTCTAAGATTTCTATTTTAGCGAGATCAAAAGATCCCGTCAGTGGCCACTGATTTACCCAGTCCTTTCTAGTGTATTTGTGCCATAGTTTGCTATAAGCAATGATGGCTACTCCATATTAAACATACATATCCTTATTAGGGGTGCCTTCCGGCGGTGCTGGATGACTGACCTCTAACAAACGGTCTGGTCCAAAACAATCAGACAATTTTGAGAAGACAGGCATGACGTACAAACGGTCAATATAAATATCTCAATAGGTCGTGGACAAAGGTCCGCACTACCTGTCCTTCGCTGCCTGCAAAGAGGGAATATTCCTATTCTACCTTGTTTGCAAGCAGGGAATCTCTCAATTACTACCAATAACTTCAAAGAGCGGAATATTAGTATTCGTGCAAACAATTTCAATACAATCAGACAATCAGGTTTGTCGTATATCACGACCTTACCCGGACCGTTATGGGCAGTTTCTTCATCGTCCCCTTCCAGCGCCTGTTTGTCCTCTCTCTCCAAAAAATGCGGCGTTCCTGTAAGGTCCCAGTCAGGACCGCAGGTCACTCGAGAGAGGTCCGTTCGGAACCGGTGAAGTTCAGTTGATCGGCAACCAGACGAGGGTCTCTTTCAGGCAGGTGCACTCCAATCGTTTAGATGTTCACTCCGTCGTTAAGACCTCTCTCACCGGACGCACGTGTCGCTGATGGGCGAAGAAAAGGTTTATTTCTCTAGAGGAGAGTACATCACATCAGACACCGGAGCTATCGTCAGGAGGTGCTCTAACTGCATCTCTGTGGCATGGCCTTTTATATGCTTTTTCGTCAGTTTATTACATGGTCAAACTTTCCTGGCATCAGTTTATTGCATAGTCAAACATCCTTGGAATCCCCGCCTCAAGCTAGTTCCCACACAAACCCAGCAGCAATCGTCCCTCCACCCAGATCTAACAGATGATCGCTATCTTGCAGCTGGACATTCTGACAGGATCTAAAAGTATGTGGGATCGGTCAGATCTAAGGGTTTGTGTCTTTGATTAGATCAGGCCCCTTTGTTGGTGAAACAAGCCCTGCTGTGTGCGGGTAATAAACTATGTCCACAGGGGTTGGTTGGTGCCTGGAACCGGATTGAGTGGCCAGGTGCAAGGAAGTGACTCTGGGGCATTGTCATGCTGACAAGGTTTTACGACCCTGGTACATGTGTTCAGGCTTGGTCAGAGCACGTGGGGGATGATAGTGAGGTCGGGGTGATTCACAGGTGACCAGCAGAGTATGAAATGGCCGCGATGTCTAAAATGGTTGCTGCTTACACGCAGGTAAAGGCCCTCACTAAGCAAGATGGCGCCGGCAATGTTCATATTTGTCGTTTTATTTTCTACAGTGGCACCTACGGTGCTCCCATGTGGATCCCTGCCCCCTGTGGCAGGCACCTTGAGGTGCCCGCTACAGCAGTCAATCCCTGGGCTTAAGACATTGTCAATCACGTCTTGGGTCTACCCAGTAAAGTATTCATCTCTCACCTAATGCCATTGGATGTTTGGAAGTATACTTCTGCCACGGGTCATGTGCATGCATTGAAATGCACAGGGAACTACTCTACATCTTTAGCCCTTTCTGTTTGCTCCTGCTTTCTCCTTCCTGTTTGTCTCCCTCTAATGTGCTACGGCTGTATGCACTAGCACAGTGGCTCTTAATCTGTGCTCCAGGGACACCTGGGGTCCGCAAAGCTTTCTCAAGGGGTCTGTGAACACTTAGAACATTAAATCAAACAGATAAATAAAATCTATATAATTAATGAAGCAAATTGTAAAATTACATTTTTTCAAACGTTGTGTAAATGTGAAGAAATTTGAAATTGGAGGCTAACCATTAAGTTTATGGGAGAAGGTCAAATGCATCAAAAAGAATATATAGTATGGGTGATGAGTGGCCTCAATTGAATTTAGAAAAGATCCAACTTTTCCATTCCCTTTAAAATACTTTTTTTTAAAAAAAATTATTTGTGAATTAAATAAGCTATTTTATCAATTGTGTATATATATTTTATGAATTCTTGTTCCTACATTTTATGTGAATTGTTTTGCAGTTCAAATAATCAAAAAAGCTTAGCCAGGTTCTCTACCTTCCAAAAATGATTCAATGAGGGGGGGAGGGGTCCCCGGATTCCGATAATGATATAGTGGGGGTTCCACTAGCCAATAAAACCAATGCTTTCTCCCTTTCATGTCTAACTAAAACGTACCAACTCCCCTCCCCCATATGTTATCTTGGTATTTGTCCTTTTCAGTAGCTTATTTCAAATTCTAAATTACAATCTTTAAAAAGGGCACTGTATGCTTTTACTGATTACAAAATATTGCTGATATGAAATCCCAAAGCTACGCAAGGATAATCACAGCCTTGGGTAAAGTTTATGATTTGGTATTGGTTGTTAGTATTTTGTGTAAGTTGGGCCATTCTTGGCTGTATTACAAAGTGTTTGGGTGTCACACTGGCCAACAATCTGACCAGTGTGAGAATCTTTAGTGCCCATCAAATGCAAACAACAGAAAAACACAACCTGGCAGAAACACAAAAGAGGTGGGTTTTGAGTTGGAGAAAAAGGGGGAAGTGGAGAAGTATGGGGCATATTACCAAGCAATAGCGATAATTATCGCTATTGCTTGGTTAGAGACAAAAATTTACCGCTGAGCTGCGGCGATTTTTATCGCAAATGCGATATTCATGTGATATTCATGCATTACCGAGCTAATGCTTTTAGCCATGTTATCCACCTCCCATTGGATAACATGGCTAATAACTGCTCAGGGCAGGTGTTAGCTTTTGGAGATATTCGCACTTAGCGCAAATATCTCCAAAAGTTGGTAATAGGAGATAGCGATGTTAGCGACTGTTTCCAGTCGCTAACATCTTGGTACGCCCACTTTGCATGTCATTAGTGATAAATATCACTGACATGCAAAGTGGGGCCCAAGATGGTCGCTATCTCCTACTAGCTGTCGCTAACTGGTGTTAGCGACAGCTAGGTAATAGGGAGATAATTTTATCTCCGCTTTCTTGGCTTTTAAAGCCAAAAAATCGGAGATAAACCCCCTTGATAATATGCCCCTATGTTTGGGAGAAAAAATTGGGAGATGGATGGAGATCAAAAGTGGAAGGGAATAAAAAGATGGGGAGGGAGTGAGCAAGGATATGGTTGGAAGGAGAAATAACAAACCACTAATGACTTATCCATTCTCATGCATTTAAAGAAAAAGTCCCTGATTCATGGTTTGTGCTTTTCCATTTACTCCAGTTTCTAATGCAGAACTGCTGGCTCAGGCAAGAAGGTGCTAAGGTTTCCTCCAGCTTTAAACCCTGTTGGCTGGACCGGAGAGTGTTGTGGGTGGACACCACCGCAGTAACGCATTTTGTCCAGGCGTTTCCAAGCTTGTGTGGGAATCTCCTAGAACTGATAAAATGTTTTAACAGAAGCTACCACTGAAAACACTAACTTTTATGATGATTAATATAGTATTGTGAAAGTTGCTGGATTGATAGTAGGGGAAATTGATATTTTTGGATCAAATACAGAACAGGCTTGGCTTAAGGAAAGCGAGGATATGGGGACACAGAAAAGACATTCTGTACTCACAGAAGGCCAAAATGGATTGTTGGCTGTTAACATATACGTACAATATTACAGGTTGTGAAAAGCACATGCACTAACGTTAGATGCTATGGAACGAGAGAAGACCTTAACCCTTAATGTACTTGAATGGAGCGAATTGTTCAAAATGATCCTCAGATGGATTTAATTAGATAAAATCTCATTGGAATCAATTTTAATTCTGGAAAAAGAACCATACTTCTGGAATGGAGACAGTTTCTAAACTAGCTAATACCCTTAGATTTCCGTGAAGTTGACATTCCAAACCCAGGTTGCGACATTCCCTATCACTGGAGCGACATCGAAACACAAAGCCTTGTTCTTAAAGAGTTTTGCAGCCTAATCTTACATACACAGGACAAGACGTTTAAGGCACAATGCACAACACATTCGTGATCAGCAGCCCTCCTGGGGTAACCCAGGATGATGTCTCTTGGGCTGTTTTTTTCAATTTTCCCTACACTCAGCGCGCTGGTGGCTTGTAAAGATGGTTTTACCTGTTCTGCATGTTTTCACATGAGTAGCAGTCAAAAGCCAATTATAAGAGCAAATGTCACACATTCCTACAATCTTCTTTGGTAAATGCTGTACCACTTCTGCGGTTTGCGAATGTCACAGGATTAAAGAAAAGTCAGCATCACAGTCACGTTAGGTGTGGCTTTCAGTTTTTTGCACATTTGTTATGCAAATTCCAGAACTGAAATCTTTGCACTTTCTCAGTCAGAAACCTCAAACAGTCCAGGCCTGTGGATAGCCTGGCCTGACTGACTCTTGTAATTAGAATTGGATCAGGTAGATCTCCCTTACTCCAAAGGACTGGGAGCTCTGATATAGTCAATGGGGTTGTATGATAGATGCACGTGAGCTAACCCATGCATGCCTCTACCATGCTGCCTGAACCATGAATGCGTAATTCAATTCAATTCAATTTTATTAAAGTTTTGGAACTCCAATGAGGTCCACTTAAAAAATACACATCAATTATTACATAAAGTGCAATAAAACCATGTGATAATACAGTGGAAACAAGACAGTAAAACATTTCAACATAGAACAATTTCAAGGGATAAAAGTTTGGAATTTAGCAGCCAACAATGAGGAAACGGGGCATATCCAGAGTTGTGCAAATAGCAATTAGAAAGCAACTGAGACATTGTTTTACACTCTTACTTGAAGCAGAGTTTGGAATTAGCAGCCAACAATGAGAGAACAGGGCAGATCCTGAACTGCGCAAATAACAAATAGAAGCAGCCTAATCATGTGCAGGTTTACAATTTTGGATAAAAAGTTAAATAAGCAACAGCCTTTAAAATGAGGGCCAAATAGTGCAATATACGTTCCTAGTCAAGTTTAAATTTTACATGTCCTAGTAGTGAAAAACTCCTAAAGTTGTTTTTCACTATTGTAAGGCCTATCTCGCCCATTGGGTTACTTTATTACACTTAATAAGTGCTAATTTTGGATTGAGAGCAGATAGAGATATTCTGAATTGTATTTAAAACCCTCTTTAATGGTAAGGTCAGGTTTTAAGTCACAATTCTGAAAATGCCACTTTTAGAAATTTTGCATTTTCTTTTCCTAAACATTTGTGCCTTCTGTCAGTGTCCTGGTTCACATGACTGCGAATGGCTCGGCTTTTGGGGTTTGTGTATTCCTTCTGTACAGTGACACACAGGAAGTAGATGTGGGCAGGATGGGGTGGATCTTTGCCCTGCCCCACTTACACTTCAAAGAGCTCGCCTCCAGCACGCACAAAGGAACCTGACACCAGCCTTTTGACAGCCATTCTGTTTGAAGCCTTGACATGGGAAGTGAAGAACTTTATAGAACCAGATGGACAGGGTGTACCCATACACACAAAATGCTGGAACCAAGTATAAATATTGGACCCGCCGAGCCATTCTTCAGAACACTCTGGACCTGTTGAAGATTCTGCCCTGCTGCAGGAAGGACTGCCCTTCTGCTGAAAGGACTGCTTGCTGCCCTGCTGTCTGAGGAAGGAGGACTGGACCTGCCCCTTGAACCCAGGACCATCAGAGTCACAACAAGGGCTAGTTGGCTGGTGTCCTGTGTGAGGTATAGTGACATAAAAAGCTTCTTAGACATTGAACCTCCCAGGTCTTGGACCACTGGAAGTGGTGCTGGTGTTTCTGCTCCTGCCTAACCTTAAAAGCAGGGACCTAGAAAATGTTTCATAAAAACGACTTGGAGAACTGACAGAAGACTGAGGCCTACCTGCCTGCGGATCTGCCCAAGGGGCATTGCTTGTTCGCCTCACTCTGCGGTAGCTCATGCTACGTTCTTTTTCTGCAGCAGCAAATTCTGTTTAGCTGGATCTCCTGGCAAAGGTATCCAGCCTCATGGAACCCTCTTTGCAACCTAGTCCAGCGGCTCCCCGACGATGACCCCTCCTCCTTGGGTACAGCCTGCTGCTTTGCCCTGCTGAAGACTCTACCTTCTTCGGGATGTTTGCTGAAAGTCGAAAGGTAAGCCGAGACAAGACCCAATCCACACATAGTATCTGACCAGTGCTTTACTACGGTTGGCCTTAAAATTTACTCACACGACCAGATACCCGCAGTTGGCGCTTTGATCTTTTAGTTGCTAGATTCCACTAAAAAGTTTTACAATTCATAATTCAGGTTCTGCTGAATAGATTTATTTAGTTTTGGTGTCACTTTATTTAGAATTTACTCTATTTTTCTAAATTGGTAAAGCCCTCTGTCACCTGAAATCATTGTAGGGTGGTGTTCATCTAAGCTGCATAAGTCTGACGCGAGCCTTGTTGGTGCTGTGGGATCTCCTTCTCAAGCTGCTGCCTGTGACTGTTGGGGGTCTAGAGCACAGGATGCTCGGCTAATGGGGATTCCATCTCGAGTACCCAGAGCTTATCCCATATTAGTCTCGAGGACTGCCTAACTGACCAACCCATCATGGTAAAATTATCCTGGATTTACCCAAGAGCCCCAGACAAGCAGTGGGACTACCCGGGTCTCAAAGAGGCAGAAGGATAGCTCCTTCGGTGGGGGATGAGACGAGGATCGAGCCCATCACCATCCTTTCTCTGTGGTCAGGGAGGATCAGATGCGGTGTTTAATGAGTCCTGTGTTCGGATGTAGAGTCTCTTTGGTGTCCCTGCATCTCCTTCACCCAAAGTATTGCCCCGGACTTTGTCATTGCAGACCCTGTTTCTGCAAGGGAGAGCTGGACTGCTGCAAAGTATCCAGCAACCCCAGAATCCACAGCTCAGCATGGTGGAACCGGTTGTATTTGAAAAAGATGCCTGACAACCTTCTTGCTCTTCCCTTCCTTCTACTAGTCAGGCTGTCCCTCATCACCTACTTCCAGATCAGCTTTTTCCTCATCACCCTCACCCATAGATCACTTTCTTCCTCTGTACTCAAGGTCAGCCTCTCTCCCCCCAGTATGCTCTCAGCTTCACTTTCTTCATTCTGCAGGGGTGAAGAAAGCCTGTGCTGCTGGAGCCTGTATTGCACATGGTAAGTATGTGTGTTGCGTGTGTGTATGCGTGTTATGCAAGTGTCCTGCCTGCTCTATGTATTAATAAAGCATTCATCTCTGCTCTATGCTCTCTGAGTTGTACATGAGTCAAGTCTGCACTGTTACTGTCCATGCAACACTTTTCTGACTCTGGCTGAAGCTTAAATTGCTGTTATCCCGGCTGAACCTTTTAAGCAATGATCCTGACAAACAGCAAAAGAACAGGATTAGGAACAGCCGTGCAAGCTTCATTGTCTTTGGGGAGCAAGAATCCACTCTTTCTACTCATGAGCTACACATTCAGACACTTGCAAAACAAGGGTACCAAGGGATTAAGGCAGACAACAAAAAATTCCCCCTGCCCTTGGTGGATGTTAAAAGAACACAATAATCAGGATTCCGTAGGGCTCTCTGGAGTCCTGGTCTCGGTGCCACTGCACCCGCTTCACCTTTTGTTAGCAGGGCCCCCGCCATTAACTCTGCAGCGATGGTATTGTCTGTTACTTTTAACCATAAATGTGCAACTACAAGAAATCAATACTATGAAGCAGCACACGGGTAACATTCCAGGTTCACATCTGTTAGAGTGTTGTTAAAGGGCGTCACATCTGTCTCGCGGTCCCAGATCAAGTTCTATACGCATATAATCTAAAAATCATCAAGAATAATATTAAAGTAGATCAAATGGCTCATGGCGGCATCAGTCTGACAAATAATTCATAGAATCCAGAAACATATGTTAGATTTGCACATTTCATCTTCAAACGCATCGTCACTTCCCCATGCCAATAATATCCCTCTCTGCTGTGGACCATTTGCACAGATGCCTGATCTGTTCTGTCATCACTGGAAGATGTCCATTGCATTGTGATTAGGCGTTTCAACAGCACTATCCCCCCGAGGAAGACATTTCGTGGCCATTTTGCTTTTCTTCCTCGCAGGCAGTGAAGTAAGACTGGACATTTATAGGGAAGGTGGTGGGAGCCATGATTGTTCGACTAGGAATTGAACCTTGTTACTGAAATCTGTGGAGATAGTCACGTAGGGGGTTCGAATACCAGCCATTTCAACCTAGTTACCTATCCCTCTGGTGGCCAGTAAATTGGGTAATAATAGCATTTGTTATTTGCTGTGCTCTGCGATTGCAGAAGTGCTTTGTGAAGCTCTACATAAAACAAGTTATTTTAAAAATGTAAAGATCAGGGAATGACCAACACGTCTATGAAAGGAGACATAAAAAAAAGGCGGACAATTGAATGCATGACTTTGTCTCATGCTTTTTATATATTAAGGGGCATATTCTCAAGGAGTTATCGGCACTTTATCGTAGACAAAGTCGCGATACAATTATCACCCCATTCACAAGCTGGTGCTAACAGCTAAGTTTACCTGCGATAGCAACCGCAAAAAACATTGCCACAGATGACCCCCGCAACTATCGCTAATGAGATGCAGAGTAGGTGTTCCCGTGCAAAAAGCCGTGATAAACACCACTCCGCAAAATTCTCAACTACAAGCCAGATCGGCGATATGACCACAAAATGTGCGCGTTAGCAGCAGGAAATTAACACCTGCTCTGATGTGGTGTAAAGTCAGACCACAGCCTGCACCAGAAAAGGGAGCCCAGCCCACAGCCACACCAGAAGTACAACAGATCCCATGGAGCCACTGATCATGCAGCTGGGAGCCCCAACAGGGCCACAACATCCACCGCCACCACCCCAGGACCACCCCCCTGGGCACCCCCTCCCTGGTCAAAGACATGCCACATCAACAACGCAGAATCATGTACCAAATAATCTGCATGATGTCGCACTATCACATTTGCTGACATGCATGTGTCATCACAAAAATGAGCATCACACATTCACCCCTATATTAACAAATGAAAATGTATTCAAATAAACACAGAACAGTAATGAAGACACATGGTGGCTCCCCTCAGGACAATCTGTAGGTCACAGCCTGCATGACAAAATCATGATGAGAAGGTGTGTCTTGCGCACATTGAAGGACAGAGAGAGAGGGAAGGAGAGAGATACAGAGAGAGAAAGAGAAGGAGAGAGAGAAAGACGAACAGAGAGGGAGAGAGAGAGCGAAGGAGAGAGAGAGATACAGAGGGAGAGAGAGAAAGATGGACCAAGAGAGGGAGAGAGAGAGCGAAGGAGAGAGAGAGATACAGAACGAGAGAGAGATAGATGGACAGAGAGGGGGAGAGAAAGAGAGAGCGAAGGAGAGAGAGATACAGAGGGAGAGAAAGAGAGGGAGAAAGAGAAAGATGGACAGAGAGGGGAGCGGGAGAAAGACGGACAGAGAGGGGGAGAGAGAGATAGACGTACAGAGAGAGGGAGCGAGACACAGATAACAAAAGAGATGGACAGGGAGAGAGAGTGCCAACATTGCGCACCCAGGCCTCACTGCTCACCTGCTGACACTGGTGTGTCTCCCACCACGTTCCTGTATGTAGTGCAGTTCACCTGGTCCCACATTTGAAACAGATCCGTCATCTGAAACAGAGTCCAGATACATGAATGGCAAAGTACATACAACTCCACACAACATCATGGCCTGTCCGTCCCTGTGCAGCCTGGCAGATGCACCCCAGCCCCTCCTACCACTCAGCGTTCCTTGCCTGCCTCTGCACACCCAAGCAGATGCCCTCCAGCCCCTCCCGCCACTCAGCTTTGCATGCCCACCCCTGCGCACCCAGGCAGATGCTCCCTAGCTCCTCCCGCCACCCAGTGTTGCATGCCTGCCCCTGCGCACCCAGGCCTCACTGCTCACCTTCCGCCACCGGCATGTAGCAATGAGGGCCCACCACGTTCCAGTGCAAGCCCCAAGCCCGGGGCCCATGGACATGGTACCCCACACATCATGCAGCCCTGCTCCGTAGGCCACCAGGTCTCACATTTGATTCTGGGTCTTTATTTCACCATGGCAGAGGACATACCAGTGCACCTGGCATCATCACAGGCTGCACACTCACTCAGCCTTTGAGGTGCCACTAACTCTGTGATCCAGGAGGCGACGCCACGTGGCGGTAGGCCCGTGCTGTCCGCTGGTTCTGGGCTACACTGCGGTCAAGCAGGGCACAAAATCCTGAGCAGTCCGGATTGCTGGGACGGGGCATCATCGCAGGCTGCACACCTGCTCAGCACTTAAGGTGCCCCTACCTCAGTGCACCGAAAGTCACCGTCCCGTGGCGGTGTGCCTGTGCTAGCCGCAGTGTATCCGGTGCCACCAAGTCTGTGCCTCGTAAGTCATGGACCCTGTATGATTGGGTATCGTTGTGTGGACGCCATCATGTCGCCTCTGGGCTGGGGGAATGTGATGTTGCAGGGCCCTGTGCCCTAATGCCTACATAAACACCACATGGATACACCAAGAGACAGGTTGCAAATGGCATCAAGCACGTGCGCCTGGCCCTTTTTATTGACAGGGTCACATGTCCTGTGATGCGTGTGCTGGATGGATGTGGTGTGGGTGTATACCAGCCATGAAAGGGATACTGTAGTGTGCTGACAACTAGACCTGTGATCAGCAGTTTACTAGAGGGCAGACCTGGGACATGTGGCATTGCCGTCCCCCTTGTGAGCGTAAGCAGAGTGGGCTTGCCTGGCGCATGCCAGTCCAGCGTAAGGGTGTGAACAATGACCCCGGGGCTCTGGGCATGGTTCCGTATGGGGCCGGACAAGGAAGTAAGTAATGCCTGTGTCCCTGTTGTTGTGTCTGCGCCATCTGGACCGCATTCGGCAATGTGTCACCCTGTGACCCAAGTCCAACGACATGAGCCTCATGGACATAAGTGGAATTCACTGACCCTACATTCATCCATACTTCCACACTTGACAGACCATAGACATGACACATCTGTATGATTAGGAATGTTTAATGCACATTCAGTGGAGTGTTGCATCTGGAGCAGTACAGGGCTGTGCAAACCCCACATTACGACGTTGGCCTATGGAGAGCCATCCAGAGTCCTTCAGGGAATGACAAGTCCAAAGGAAGGGGGAGAGTTCAGTTCACAGTCTGATTGCTGTGTCATTGGCGATCAAACAGAATATGGCATTCCATGTCGAGGTCCAAGGTGAGTGTCCCAGAGTGCATCAGGGACAGTGGAAGGTGATGATGCAGAGGGCAGAACCAAAGAGAAACAGGCCATATGGCGGAGATGAATGCTACAGTTTATTTCATACCAGTAAGGCTGTTTCATCTGCATCTTCGTCCTCTGCTGTTTCACGCCTCATATGTGGGTGGCAGTGGTCTGTCTCCTGCACTGTGTGGCACTGACACTTCAGGGGGCAGAGATATGGATGTAGTGGTAGCAGCAGCATGCATCAGCACCAGGTCTTGAGGCAGCAATGCAATGAGGAGGGTTTTGAGGTCAATTAGGAACTCAGCAACCACTCGCTGGTGTGCAGCCGTGACAGCCTCTCTTTCCGCATTTGCCTGCTCCATGGGCTCCATTAAACTCTCCATATTTCCCTATTCTCGTGTTACAATGCTAGAGCCACTCTGACTGGACAGTTGTTCTATTCTCTGAGTCGGGGCTCCAGCGATGTCAGCCATGGGCCGTTGGAGGGCATGGAGTGGACTGTGGGTGTCCGTTAGGGACCGTGAGTGGTCTCTGATGGGACTTAGACACCCACATATGGCATCTAGTTTGTCTGCCATGCGGTCAAAGCCAACCTGCACCTGTTCAGCCTGCTGCTCCTGGCACCCCAACACACAGTGTTGGAGGGCCATGTGTTCTTCGTGGGGGTCCTGGGAGGCAGCCGTGGTGGTGAGTGCTGCCTGCTGTGTATTCTGTGCAGAGGGTGGGGTCTCCTCTTAGCTGCTGGGCAGCCTCAACTCTCCACGAGTTGTTGGAGGGCATCGGAGTCGAAGCTGTGGTAGTCCTCTTCGTCATCAGCGAAGAGAGGGTCGGGCTGCTCTGCAGGAGGTGTTGATTCTCCCTCTGCAATGTGAAGGGGCTATAATCAATTATATTTGCACTATGCTGTTAATGCTGCTATATTTATTGCACTTTATTAACAATACTTTGTTGATTTTGCACGCCCGTTCAACTGTTTTTAAACATTATTTTTTCTTATTTTTATTATTATTTTATTTGTAAACTTATTGCTGTAGCACAGTATTTGCATTGGATTTTAATGTGATCTATATGTTCTTTAATTCGTACTGTATTTTTCCTGTTGGTGGTGATGAATTGTGCTTTTATGGATACCTTTATCCGAATAAAGATTATTTGAATTGAATTGAATTGAATTGAAGGGGAGATGCAGTTTAACAATTTGTCCACATGTATGTTGTCACACTGTACATGTTTTCATACAGACTGCATGACTGTGTACATTGTGGCTGTTTGGTAGGAGCTGCTTATTTGATGGGGGACAGTGGACATTTCGACAACAGACATGTGTGTGTATGTACTTGTATATTTTCAACTCACATTTCCCTGCAATGCCAATTGTGATTGGCCAGTGTCTACACCCAGTCGGCACCAGTTGTGTCCTGTGTTTTGTTGTGGATGTGTTGCGGTTTGTACCACATTGTTGTCAATGTTGATGTGCTCTGCATGTTATGTGTGTGTGCTGCATTTTGGAGGAGTTGCCGCTGCAGCTCTGATTTTGCTGTCCCTTAACCCTTTCATGTGTTGTGCCTTAGACTTCTGTGCTTATGCAGTGCTGAGATGTTGCCTACTTGGGTACATTGGTCTCTTGGTGGGAGTTGGGGGCTGGGGGATGGTTTGTCCACAGATGTGCTCAGCTCAATTGTGCATGTGTGCTATTGTGCCCATCTTCCCCGTCCCCCCAGTCCCTGGTCGTTACTCACCCTGGTGCTGTTGTGTCCAGTCATGTTGAGCAGTGTCCGGTCCCCCGACTCCAGCCACTGTTTCCCCACTGATGACTGTGGACACCATTTCCTCCATCTCGTCCAGCTCCTCCTGTGGCGCAGGACTCCCACTTCCAGACTGCATTGCTGCCTTCCGGTTGTTGGCGAGTTTTAGATTGGTTTTGCGCTTGACATCGTTGCAGCTGCTCTTGACCGCTTCCATTGTCCTCTTCAGCACTCCCACTGCATTCACCTTGTCCATGATGGGCTGCCATAGTCCATTTTTTCTTGCCAATGACACAGTTGAGGTGACGAACAGTTGTTGATGGTGTTCTACCACCTCCATTATCAGGATCCTGTTTTCCTGTAGACTGAACCGCTTCTTCCTACTCTTCTTCTCTTTGGCCTTCCCTGAGCCCGAGGTCCCAGGTTGGTACTCTGGGGAACTTGTCGGTTTCTGGTTCTCCTCCGTACTTGCTCAGACAACATCCATTGTGCTTCGCTGTTGTTTGGCATTTGTTTGTCTGTTTTTTTTTCTACTTTTATGGTGATATTTCCCTCCTGACGCGTGTGAATTACAGGCCTGTCGCTGGTTTTCGCAGATTTTTGTATTGTGTTTCGCATTTTTGCGGCATGGCGTTGATTTTAACACGGTCATTTGATGCATTATCTGGTGACTATCGCATGGTACCGCCGTGTTGTGAATACTTAGTTAACGCAGCTTAATTTTCCCGTGATAGGCTGCGATGTTGAGAGTTGCGATAAGTTACTTTTGCAATGGTTATCACACATTCTTGAGAATATGCCCCTAACTGTGAGGACAAGTAAGAACCACATTCAAGCCTATACATTTCCATGTAGGGTTGTGAAAAATTGATTTGGTACTCCCACAGGGCTCAGCCTTCCCTGACCCTTTGGTTAGTAACCCAATGTCATCCTACTAAAATAGTGTCGGTAGTAATAGGAAGACATATCTGACATACCAAATATATAGCTCTTCAATGGGTGTCCCATCATTATCCAACACAGGAAGTAATATGTTTATTACATTCACTTACGTTTACTTGAGGAAGTCAGGCTATAACTTTCTGACCTAGACAGACGTCCTACTTGAGACCCTAAGGGACCTGCCAGTCTGATGTTACGCATATGGAGGTACCTGCTCTCTGCGTACACTTGGCCCAATATATGCAGAGGTTGAACAGGTGGATCAGCCTTTGCCATACAGTCTGGTCACCACACAATTTTATGGGGCCAGCATTACCCGCAAATACATTCTAACTGGTAACACCTACATTTGTCAAGAGGGAGAATGAATGTGTTTAGCAATAAAACCGATGTGATCAGTGCCTTTATGAACTCAGTAACCAGAACTGCTCTGATGCAGACAGCTAGAAGACTATATGTTGGTGACGAGCTATGTAGTAGCAGCTCTAAAACCCAGCATGCCAGAGCAACCTGCCGCATTGAGGGCTTCAAATTTGGACCATCATGGGTTTCAGACTTTCCCTGCCAAAATAAAGGCATCCCAGGAAGGAGTGTGAATAAAAAAATGTATAGGATGGAATAACAAAGTGATGACTGCAAAACAAATATGCTTCTTACAAATCAGTTCACTATAGCAAGTATCCAACCTTGGACATGTCGCAGTCCAACGAGTGTTGTATAGAATTTTCCATTAACAGAGCACATTACGTTCAAACACTTGAAACAACTTCTGGCTATTTTTCCTGACTAGCATCCCCAAATAACAAAAGGAGTCATGCAACAACCTCAGGGAGTGGTCTTTTACATGCCAAACAGTTGTTCACAAGGACATAAAAATGACATTGGCCAGTCAGTTATAGACAAGTCCCAAAACCAAGAAGAATCACTCCACCTCTTCCAACAGTTTGAAAACAGATGGGAAACATCACTTACAACGCAACTTTTACAACGCAGTGCCTTTACGACGCAATTTTTACCACGCAAACCATTACAACGCATTTCGCTGGAGGGCGCTCTAGGATAGGGAATAGGTTTAATTTACTGTCGAACACCTCCCCTACTATCCACGGGGACTGGAGTTGGAATAGTAAATTAAACTATTCACTATCCAGCGCCCCAAAGCACTATACGTTGTAATGGTATGCATTGTAAAACCAGCGTTGTAAAAGCATGCGATGTAAAAGCATGCGTTGTAATGTTGTACATCCGAACAGATGTTTATGTCTTCTACTTATAATATCATGTTATAATCAAACCTTGATAGGACGTGGCCTTGATAAACTGTATGTCCTTAGTGAAAAATATCGCCCTCATTTATGAAAAGGGAAGCATCGCTGCGAGAGAACACCAATAATGCGTCATATTTACAGTATGACACATCATGTCGGAAGAAGTTACAGATACGTCAGTATTTCTGACGTATCTGTAGGTGCAAAAATGACGCATTGCTGGAGTGTGTCGCAAAAGTGATGCAAGTCCAGCAATGGGTCAGTACACATGGGCAAGTCCCATGTTAAATGTGCCTGCGTAAGATATTGATGCCTTTGTGTCCTAGAAGTGGCACAGGGAAATCTTATAGATTTCACTGCGTCACTTCTACGACCCGTGCTTGTGTCAGAACACCCTCCTTGCATACATTATACCTGGCGAAAAAGTGATGCACCAGCGGCACAAAAGTGACGCAAGGGCCCATAAATAAGCCCCTATGTTTCTAACCAAGCATATCTAAAGGAAAATTTAAAAAGACAAGAGGCAGCCTTGTCTTGTACCCTTTCCGAAAATCCTGTGATATTTTCTTGTTCTTTTTGATTTGTGCATTGTAAGTTCTTTAACAACTAAGCATCTACTGTAGGAAAAATCTCATAAGCACAAACATCTTAGTATACTCAGACATATAGTACCCAACTCAGTTGTCAGAAGTATTCTTAGCTTTCCAGGGAGTTGTATATGAGATAAAATAGATCTGACGGTATTGTCATGTAGTTCCTACAAATCCATATAGGATCTGCATGTTTTAGACAACATAAACTAAGGGATCGGGGTCCAGACTTATTCCAGGCACCCCCAACGGATATGTTAGTCTGTAGACCAGCTAGCTCACAGTGCCACTATTAGCCCCTATTACCAAGGAGCGAATAGTTTTTGGCAACTATCGAACATGACAACCCTGACCCCTCAGGGATCATGGAAACAGTACAGAACCTTTTCCCTCAGTCACTCATGCTCATTTTGTCTCAAAGAGATATACAGAATCAACAATGGGGACGTTTTCAATAAGCATTTATTGAATCAGTGTCGTTCTAGTGTAAAATACGTGTGCTGCAACAACCGGAAGACAGAAACAGATGTTATAACCACCAACAGAATAAATAGATGGTAGAATTCTACCATAGTGCTAAAACAATGGCTAGTATGTGAATACGTGGCAGCAATAAGGCGTACTCCTACAATGCTAACCCTAACAAGAAAGTTCCTAAAAGTACCTAGCATGTAAATGTAAATGTAGGTATACTTATATAGCGCGACCTGTCACCACAAAGGGCATCCTGGCGCTTGCCTAGGGAACCCGTCCTGGTATTCCCCTGTGAGAGGCCCCGGCAGGGTATCCACAAGGTGAAAGCCAGGCATCCCGCCACGATGGGCCGTTGTGGAGATTAAGCAAGCTATTGCCCAGAGTCGCAGAGCGTGAACCCGTGAGTCGAGAAGGCACCGGAGCGAGAATTATCGAGACCGTGGAATTTTTAGTCCAAGACCCGCCGAGGCGGGGAATTGAACCCTGGTCCAGGGCCGATCTCAGCTTCTGGGTCTGCCGCCTCTAACCCCTGAGCCACACTTCTCCATGTATGTAGGTGTATAGCCAAGAATCCCCCTAGGATAAAGCTAACCCCATTACCTGAAGTGAGGACCTGAAGTGAGAGAACAAAGGACCCGGTCTTGGTCTCGAGATGGACACCCCACAAGGGATGTCAGACCACTGCATGCTGGAGTGTCTGCATGCAGGAACCTCAGCAAGTCAGCATTTTGTGTGGCTACACACTTCACAATGAAGTGAACAATTAGAAAATGCAATCTTTTTGTAAACTAAATGAAAAGAAAGTATATATTCTTAGGTACCCTACTTAGCTTTTCATGCTGTAGTGCCCTTTAGCCACCTATGACTATACCCCTAAGTAACATAGCCATCCAAGGTGGAAATATCAAAGACAGGACTCAATGGATGTCACTGTCTCCTTAAGGGTTTCAAAGAAGTGCCTTATATTAGGTGTATCAAAGAAGTGTCCTATCTTGAGAGTGTTGATTTGGAGCTTGCCCGGATTATTAAGACCAGATGAATGCTCTTTGCCTAACTGTTGGCTTCACTTTCTCAAACCTTTGCAATGACGCTGCCTTTCTAGTCCATATTCAGAGTAAAGGAGGTCACATCGCCTCTGTACAGGATTTAACCTTTCCAAACCAAATCACTAACGTACTCTCCATAAAATGAGAAGCCACCATTGTTGAACACCCAGGGACTCCAAAGAGATCAGAAAAGTGGAGAAGTGTGGCTCAATGGTTAGATCGGCAGACCCTGATGCAGAGGTCTGGCCCGGGACCAGGGTTCAATTCCCGACGCAGCAGGGTCTTGGGCTCATTGTCTGTGGACTCGATAATTCTCGCCTCGGCGCCTACTCTAATCATGGGGTCCCACACTGCAACTCTGGGCAATAGCTTGCTTAATCTCCACAACGGCCCCTACAACAATGGGATGCCTGGCTTCAGGGTGCCCAGGAGGGGCATCTCACAGGGAGAGCCAGGAAGGGTTCCACAGTGTTATACCACGCCGGGACGCCCCGGTGATGGGCAGCTGTGCGCTTTACAAGTATACTACATTTACATTTTCAAAAAGATCAGGAGCCCACCTAAGTCCAAAACCAGGACCTGGGGTGGGTGGCGGGCCTGCTGATTAAGAATTCTACCTTGGTGGTTGACAGCTCAACATCACTTTAACCCCATGCGCGCTAGCGGTTTTCCCGCTGTGCGCTGAGTTTTTTAAAAACCCGTGTTACATGACGAGCTCAGCTCGTCATGAGCGTACGAGAACCGTAACTCATGACGAGCTGAGCTCGTCATGAGCGTCGAAGGGGTTAAGACTAACAGTCCTCCTCATCCCAGTCATTTTCGTATGGTAACAGACAAGTAGCAATACCAATGTTATGAGTCTACTGTCCCTGCTATGTGTATACCTCCTATAGGATATACTACTGGGAGTAATACCAGAAGCTGATGGAATTTCTTTACAGATAAGAGGGACAAGCCTTCTTACAGAGGTGTATGCTTTGGGTTTAGGAAGCTATCTTTTTTTCTATTAACATTTTGCCAATGTTGGATTTTGCCTGTGAAGTCCTCTGGGATATTTTCCCTCCCTTTATGCACTCTCCCAGAACAGGAACTCCATCGCACCAATGAGAACGAGGAACTGGAAGCTGAAATTTTGCTTAAGCATAGCAAGTAATGATATATTACTTTTCCCCTTTAACAACAAGCACTGAACCCAATAAACCTGAAAAGCAACAATAGAGCAGGGAGGCCACAAAAGCACCCCTTCCTGAAGCTGGGATGACTTCCTAAAAACTTGCTGAAAAGTTGTCAGACATACAGTTTGAATCACCTTCCAACAGGACATGCTTCAGACTTGTGACAGCCAACCCACTAAGACCAGAGAATGTAGGGCCTAGGAAAGGTGTTTACAAAGTGCTGGCAATAGTGGATCCTAAAGGCAGGTGCAATCACAAATCCAGAGGAAACTACTGGCCAAGGCCCTCTTTACAAATGACCTCTAAATTGTAATTGGGCTGGTAACAGTAGTTAAATGCATATGCAAATTATGACATTTTTACTTCTTTCAGCTTTTTAGTTTTTTGGGTCTAAAAACGGCTTAAATCACCCTGTGAATATCGAGGGCAAAATGAGAATTTACAGGTGGAATTGGAGTCAAATTAATTATTCCAAGGATAATTCCTCATTTCTTTGGGGACCCTTGAGTCCAACTCATAATTGGATGATTTTCCCAATCTCCAGAATGTCGAATAATCCCAGTATCTGTAACTCCGATGGTGGAGGCAATTCTACACATTTTCCATGCTTCTCGTAATGAAGGGCCAAGCTGATGAATTTCATATTAAATTGTGTTTTAGTCATGATAAATTGGAGACCTCTGTTTATTGAGGGTAGACTGCAGAAGCCTTTTTTAAGAAGAATAAAGAAGAGTGGAGTGACTGTAGTCACTCTAGAAGAAATCAGAACCAAAAACTGCAACAAAAAGTATCTTTGCCGGAAAGGCCCCCTTTTTTAAGGGAGCCCACTGTAATGAGCTGCTCAGCCTGGTTATGTGTGTGTTTTGGAATGTTGGGAATTAAAATCTTGGTAAGGTTTGAGTCAGTTGATCTATGGGCTGAGCGGCATACAGACTGCTCCTGGTGGGGTTCTTTATTTATGTATTTTCTTTCCTGTAACTTCAATCTTCAATAAATATACATGAAGTTACCAACCTCAAATGGACTATGTTATTTCATAACTTTAAATCTGGCGACGATTGAAAAGAACTTATGCTTTAATCCTCAAGAAACTTAAAGATAAGGACCATCACAACAAAGGAAACCTGCTAGTGCCTCCTGTCTTCCTTATTTGTTTCTCGCACTACTTTATCTTGTCATCTCTTGTCTATTTTTCATGCAATATGTTTCATTTATCACATCTTGTCATGTTTTCTCTCGATTCAATTAATGTGATTTTTGTTTTGCATTTTTAAAGTTTCTCCTTTTCATTATAAAAAAAGGGAGATGATGTGATGAGCTGCTCAGCCTGGTTATGTGTGTGTTTTGGAATGTTGGGAATTAGAATCTTGGTAAGGTTTGAGTCAGTTGATCTATGGGCTGAGCGGCATACAGACTGCTCCTGGTGGGGTTCTTTATTTATGTATTTTCTTTCCTGTAACTTCAATCTTCAATAAATATACATGAAGTTACCAACCTCAAATGGACTATGTTATTTCATAACTTTACACCCACTTACATTGATCTGAAAACATGCATAACTTTGTGTAGTAATTAACTCCAGGTAGCCTTGATGTCCTTTGGGTAGATATATTAGTTGTATTTACAGGTTATTGAGTTCATGTGATGCAGCAACACCAGGAGCAGTCTGTCGCTGCTCAGCCCATACTCCAACTGAGACACTCAAGTATCCAGGCACCCAAACATTCCATTCAAAACCATCAAACCAACATCCCATGCAGCACATTCACACTGTCGGAGCAGCTAGGGAGAAAGTAACAAGATACAAACAATACAGGTTACTACACTTTGTCAGACAAAAGAAGCCTTTCATCATCTTTAAATATTTTCACAGCTACCGCCAGCTTTGTCATAATGGAAATATTTTCGCTTCATTAATTTGTCTAAGTGGAAAAACGAGGACCTGGAAAAAATCATTGGTTCAGGCCGGCCTCTTTCACTCATGGTTCAGCTACACTGGGGTAGATATCAGAAATGTGCCATATTTACAAAGATGTGGTGCATTTCTGCTGCCACCTTGTGCTGGTGCACTGTGTGCTGCCTAGCACTAATGCAGGCACCCTTCCACGAACATGCACGGTGCCTGCAATACGAGCAGGATTGTTTTTGTGCAGGAAGGCACACCTTCCTGCACAAAAACTATCCTTAAAGGCATTTTCCTTTTGCTACGTGTGATGCGAAATGCATCACACATACAAAAAGGAATTAACGTGGAGAAATAAAGATATTTCTCCTTGTGAAGCTTGGGTTTGGGAGCCATTTTAACGCATTGCAGGGTTTACACTTTGGGTGGAGGCCTGGGAACGCCTACACTTCACCCATGGTACACCTCCCTGGCGCAAGGTAGCGCAAGGCAGCGAAATGCGCTGCCTTGCGGTACCTTGGATTTATTAAAGATGCAGAGCAACGCAAGGTGACTTTGCATGGCTTAGTAAATCCCAGTTAGGGGCTTGCATTGCATTTGTCTCCTAGCATGACGCAAGGCAACACAAGCCGTTATTAAATCTCGACCTGGACTCCTAGGTCCAAGTTAGATGTTTGAAGGGCACTTACATTTAAAAAAAAAACATTTTTGACATTATACAATGGATTTAATGCAATGGTTTTCAATGGTAGAAGTTTTAATTTTCAATTTCACTTGAAACTGTTATTACTTTTCTGAACTTTTACCATATTTTCCTTTTTTACACTTTTCTTTTTGAAGATACACTTGGTGTAGATGTTTAAGTTCTATATTTCCTTAACAATATTTTTGTTTGATGGGCTTATTATACATGATACCACATATTTTCTCTGGGGAATAGCTTGCTGCTCAGTTCAAGCTTCCAATTTTCAACCTATGTTGGCTTGATGAAAATCTATTTACCTTTTCGTTTTTCTAATTGCACTGCACGGTAGCTAAGCCAGAGCTCATATCATGACTTTGATCTCTCTCGCTTTTTCTCCTATCCTGTCATGGGCTTGTGGAATGTGGAGAGATAATCTCTTCAGGCATTTATGAAAATGAGCATGAAATAACATGATGGTTCTGCTGAGCAGGCACAATGAGATAATTATCTTGCAACAGGCATAATATCAGTAGATGGTGTAAGGCAAGAAAAGAAAATCTGCTGAACTTACAACTGCCGACACAGAAGGACTATTGGAAGCCTCCAACTAAAAGAAAAATACTCTTCCTCAAGTAACCCTTCTCTATACACTATTTAGTTTTGGTTGTGTCCCTTTTTACTCTGGTGCTTTAACAAAAGTTTTTGATATAGTAGAGAAGGCCTATGAGAATAAAGAAAATTAGATGTGGAGGAACCGAGACAGTGGATGCAGCGCCCAGTTTGACTCTTATGAAATGCAAATACTGCTCTTTTGGTGGAGCACAGGAGCAACATGTTGCTCAAAATTGAACCAAAATGGGCAGATCGGGAAAACAATGAGGCAGGCCCTGCTGCGAATGGTCTCCTTTTCGGAGATACTTTCATTACGTATATGTCTAAGTTTGTGGGGGATTATTGCTCCTTTCAGAAGTCATAGTGTGACATTCAAAAAGTTTTCAATAAACATGTTTTTGGATTGGCTAGGCAAACAAAGAGTCGGTTTCCCAATCATGGGCGAGGATTAATGAGAAGTTTGTTCTCACATTGATTTGGACCCTATTTGCTGAATCAGCGTTCAGCACAACTGTTCTGCTTCTCCCCTTAGAGGAGGAAACTCAGAGGCAGGAGAAACTTAAGTGATCATCAGACCAGAGGTACGGGTCAGAATATACCCTATTAGAACCCCGTTAAAACTGGGCAGCAGACTTGCTCAGTTTTATCACAATTGGGTTTGAATTACAAGGGATGCATTTGTTTCTGGAAACAGATTAGGGTAACCTAGTCTATTTCATGGAAGAACCAGTTAAAACTTGGGTTTCAAAGGGTATTTTTTCAGCAAAGAACAGTCAAAGTTAGTGGGCACGGAGGTTCAAGTATTGTTAGTAAAAGGTACTATTGTGATGGTTTGTCAGGAGATGGTAGGCTTTGTGAGCAATACTTTCCTATTGGAAAAGAAGGACAAAGGTATGCTATTGGTGACAAATTTAAGGAACCTAATCGATTGGGTGGTTTATCATCATTTCAAGACGGAAGGCATTCATCTGTTGAGGGACATATTAGAGAAAGGAGAGTGGTTGACTAGCTTTAATTTGATGGATTTATTTTATTTATTTATTTTTGAAATTTGTAAGGCGCAACAGCTACCCAAAAAGGGTTTCCCGGCGCCGAGACAAAGCATAATGAGGGCAAGGAATTACTGGCTATTCTAGTTAATGTTCGAATAGCCAAGTCTTAACGCGCCTTCTAAACCTAGCATGGTTTTCCTCCTTTCGAATGAAGGGGGGGGAGTACGTTCCAGAGGGATGGTCCGAGGTGGGCAAAAGATCTGCCTCCCATTTTTGCCAGTTTGAATCTTGGTACGCAGAAGTTGGCAGCTGACTGTGAGCGAAGGTTTCGCTTGGGAGTGTAAGGATGAGCCAACGCTAGAAGGTATTTGGGTGCAGTACCAGCTTTGATTCTGAACATGTAGTTCAGGGCTTTGAAACTGATTCTACTTTCTACCCTGAGCCAGTGGAGTTCACGGCGGTAGCTCGAGACTCCTGAATTTTTGGGGATTCTGCATAGTAGTCGAACAGCTGCGTTTTGGACAAGCTGTAGTCTACTGACTACCGCTTTGTTGGAACCAAGGTACAGAATATTGCCGTAGTCAAGCCGTGATGTTATGAGGGCATTGACTACGGTTTTTTGAGTGGAGGAGGGCAGCATCCAAAGGATTTTCCTCAGCCATTTGATGATGGTAAGGCATAGGCCGACAACTTTGCTGGCCTGTTGGTTCATGGAGAGGAAGCTATCCATGATGACTCCCAAATTACGTACTTGAGTAACTGGGGTGGGAAGATTGCCCATTTGGTTGGGCCAGTGTGAGGTATTCAAGAGATCTTGTTGTTTCCCTAAGAGAATAATCTCGGTTTTGTCTCCGTTAAGCTTTAATTGATTTCTTGTCATCCAATTCAGGATGTTTTGAAGCTCTAATTTGAGGAGAGACGGAGATGATGGGCAAGATTCTGATAGGGAGAAAATAATTTGGGAATTGTCGGCGTAGGTCATGAGGGTAAGTCCGGATCTTTCCGCTAGGTCGGCCAAGGGTCTGAGGTAAAGATTAAAAAACAGAGGGCTCAAGATAGATCCCTTTGGCACTCCGTGAGGGGCTTTGAAGGTGTCGGAGCAGGCCATGGAGGATGTAATTTGGAATGTCCGTTGAGCCAAGAAGGACCGGATCCATTTGAGCGCTTTCCCACGGACACCGTTTCTGTATAACGCCTTGATGAGTGTTTCGTGGGATATGGTGTCAAAGGCCGCGCTCAGGTCTAAAAGCACGAGCGCGACCGTTTGACCATTATCAAGGAGGTTCCGGATGTGTTCTGTAACTCCTAGGAGGGTGTTTTCTGTCGAGAAACCAAACCGAAAACCCGATTGCAAAGGGTGCAAGAGCGAGTTGTTTTCCACAAAGGTGGATAAGACCGAGTGGACGTGTCTCTCTAAGCATTTGGAGAAAGCAGGGAGCAAAGATATAGGCCTATAATTTGCCGGGAGCTCTGGATTTGCTGTGGGCTTCTTTAACAGTGGCGTTATCATGGCGTGTTTCCAGAGGGCCGGAACTGTGGAAAGTTCTAACGAGGAATTGAGCATATCCACAATGATTTCCAGGGAGCGATCGTCCAGTTGTTTAATTACTTTGATAGGAATCGGGTCCCTGGGGGAGCCGGATTTGATGGTCTTAAAAATGTTTTTCAGTATGTTAACCGTGATGGGAGGCCAAGATTCAAGGGTATTCTCACAAGAGGGAGCATATTCCGTGTCAGCAAGAGGGGGTGGTTCATTGTTGTTAGTTTTAATGTCCCTGATGATTTTCTCAATTTTTTCGGTGAAGAAACAGGCTAGATCTTGGCATTGGAGAGTATTAAGAGGGGGAGCCGTAGCTGTGGTTTGTGCACCTGCGAGTTCTTTAACCTTATTAAACAGAGTTTTCGGCTTATTGGTAGCTTCCATGATGGTGTTTGAAACAAACAGAGCTCGCGCTTTCGCACAAGCAGTGTGGTATACATTTCTGGCTTCATGGTAGGTCTTTTTTGCGTCAGTCTCTCCTGGATGCTTATTTTACAATATTTATCTGGATACTGCTTTAGAGAATTCTTCAATACAGATGGGGCGGAAAGGTGTGTACGTTTGCTTGCCTTCCATTTGGTCTACATCAGCTCCACGATGTTTCACGAAGATCCTTTATCTGGTGGTGGTGTTTTTTATGGAGAAAAGTGTATAGTTAATGATATATCAGGTTACGCTCCAAAATGCATGGCAGGCACCATCAGAGAAAGCGAACACTTGGATGCGCTGTAGGCTGCTGGTGATATACATTTTTTTATTTTAAACTATTTGGTGCAAAGTTAATAATATATCTGGATGATATTTTGATTATGGGTCAAGAGAAATCGAGAGTGAAGCTTCATCACTGGTTAGAGGCGGCAGACCCGAGAGCAGAGGACGGCCCGGGACCAGGGTTCGATTCCCGGCGCGGCAGGTTTCTGGACCAGGGTCAGCGGACTCGATAATTCTCTCGCCTCGGTGCCCACTCTGATCAGCGTTCACACTCGGCAACTCTGGGCATTAGCTTGCCTCATCTTCACTAACGGCCCCACCAGACCGCCGGGGATGCCTGGTCTCACCCTGGAGATACCCATTAAGGGACCATCTCTCAGGGAAGCCAGGAAGGGTTTCGTAGCGGTCGAAGCGCCTTGGGACCCTCCGGGTAAGTAGTGCGCTATATAAATGCTTATACATACATATAGATTTAACGGTGGAACTGTTGGAAAGTTTAGGTTTTGTGATAAATAGACAGAAGTTGAGTTTGGAGCCAAGTCTGGAAACACACTTTTTAGAGTTTTTCGTGAAAACAGTAAGGAGGGATGTTAAGACATCCCAGAAACAAATTGAAAATAATAACGAAAGAGATTCAGAGAATTTATTGAGAGGATGCGAGATTGGTAATCAAATCAGATGCAAGGAGGTTTTATAGACTGGCATGGCAGAAATGGTTTAGCTGGTGTGTGGTGAGGGATTTTGTTCCTGTTTCAGGGGGATGTAGTGGTGGTGGGTAATAGTTTATCTGAAATGTTTGAGAGAGTTTTGTCCTGTAGAACTATTAATATACACAGGTCTGCCATTGCAACTGGTCATTGTTTAGTGAATGGGTTGCTTGTGGGACAATATGTTTTGTTTCGGAGATAGTTGAGAAGTTTCAGGATTTCAAAACCACAGCTTCAAAAGCTTTAATGATGGGAGGTTCTTTGGAGGACAGTCTGAGGTATGCTGATTAGCCTACTGATGTTGGCTTTGGGAAGTTTTAATTAAAGCCCATTTGGAGTGCTAAGGCCATGCCAGGAGAGCCTTTTAGATGTAATCAGACCTCTGATAAAAACTTTTTGGTATGGTGGTGGAGGCATATCAAAATGAGACAAATGTGGATCCGGATGAATGTGCCAGGGGGTGGCATGCCTTCTGTCTTCTAGGCAATGCTAATACAGCTCTGTCAAACAGGAGTAGGAAATGTATCTAATTTTTGGGGGGGGAGTTTTATATAGCGCAAACTCGACCCGAAGGTATCAGAGCATTTTACATGAGAACCAGTTACTTTTACTGATGGACACATTCATTTTTGTTAGGCACTGGTAGATTAAGTGATTTGCCCAGAATCACAGAATTTTGATCATCCCTGCTAAGACTCGAACACATTTCTCCAGCTTCAAGGTGGACTGCTCTAGCCGTTAGGCCACATAATTAAAATAGACCCGAAAATGATTGAAGTTTCAACTAAGAAGGGTGGACCTTCTCCTCAAAGTTCCCTTTTTGGAGATCATTTTATAAAGGAAATGGCCAGGTATGTGATATTATTTTGTTCAATTCAGAATTCCCAAAAAGACATTAAGAAGGTGTTTGGAGCTAGAGTTTTTGGCAGGACCGGGAGAACACTGGGCCAGTTACCCAGCTAAGAACCACACCTTTGTAGACCCTTTATGGGCAGATACTGTAGACCCTTTGGCTAAAGTATTTATGTAGTCAATTTAATTAGCCAGAATAAACAACCCCTCACTGTTAACGAATAGGGTATTTGGTTTGAAACAGGCCTTCCTTTTTATATTTGAATGTTCTGTAATGGTTCATACTTTAGCCTACAAAAGGCATTTCAATACTAAATTAGAAGATATAACATATTCTGCTACATTCAGGCAATGGAGAACAAACCTACTGATTAGAAAGGGTGTAGAGCAGGAATATCGATGGAGAAATATCGTGGGACATTAATATATCTGCAAAAATATCATGGGAAAGAAATATCGACAACAAAAATACAGTTGACAAGAATATCAGCTGACAGGTAAGTAATATAGATTACAAAAATATCTTTGTAATAAATATCGTTTACAAAAATATAGTTGACAAAATATCGATTTATTAATAATGGTATGTATTTTAGTGTTTTTAATGAGAATTGTTTGTTATTTTATTATGTTTTAATTTATTTTAATTTTAATTCTGTGTTTTTAGTTCCGTAGCGGGTTTTGGGTTTATAGGGGAATAGGATGGGAAGTCATTTAATTATATAGATTGAAATAATAATTTATAGTAGTTAATTTTTGTTTTTTTTAAATTAGAATTTTGTGTTTTTAGTTCCGTAGCAGGTTATGGGTTTATAGGGGAATAGGGTGGGAAGTAATTGTATTATATCAAATGTATTGAATAAATAATTTGTTTATTGATTAATTAATAATAGTTTAATATTTAGTTAATTTCAATTAGTCAATTAATAATTAATTATATTAATTGTTTAATTAATTTTTTACATGTGTTTTGTGGTTTTTATATGTGTAAATGGTGTGAAGGGTGGTAAGTAATACATTTTTTATTGATTAATTATTAAATATTTGTAAATTAATTACCATTCATTAATTAGCAATTATTCATTGTAAATATGTAATTAATTTTAGGTTTGTGTTGCAGTGTTTATATGTGTAAATGGTGTGATAGGTGGTAAGTAATTTATTTGTTATTGATTAATTAACAAAAAAAAAATTAATTTCCATTAATTAACTAGTAATTGTTAACTGTAAATGTGTAATTAATTTCAGCTGTGTGTTGTGTTTATATGTGTAAATGGTGTGGAAGGTGGTAAGTAATTAATTTTTTATTGATGAATTAATACATAATAATACATTAATTTTCATTAATTAATTAGTAAATATTAATTGTAAATGTGTAATTAATTTTAGGGGGGGCGATTCCGATTCAGTAAACTAATCTGTACCACGATTCGAATCCGTACAATTCCGTCCGAATCGCGTAGTACGATTCGTAGGAAAAATATACGACCGAATCGTTACGAAACGTACGAAAAGCAAGGGAAAATCCGTACGATACGGACGCTCAAAGTGAACCGTATGAATCGTAAATATGGTGTACAACCTGACAAGTACGATCCGGACCATGAGAACGCGATTTGTATGGAAAACGTCGCGTATGAGCAATTTGTACAGAGAGCCACACAATCACATACGCACCGTACCCCTGCAATCATGGGGTGTACGCACCGTACCCCTACGCACCGTACCCCTACGCACCATACCCCTGCACACCGTACCCCTATGCACCGTACCCCTATGCACCGTACCCCTGCAATCATGGGGTGTATGCACCGTACCCCTATGCACCGTACCCCTATGCACCGTACCCCTACGCACCGTACCCCTATGCACCGTACCCCTATGCGCCGTACCCCTATGCACCGTACCCCTGCAATCATGGGATTTATGCACCGTACCTGGGGAAGTCCGTTTCGTACGCGGTTCGAGTCGAAATCTGCTTTTCCGGACGTTTTGAGCTCCCGTAGAAAAAGAGTTGTATGGAGTGTTGACGAGACGAATTGTACTTGCTGGGTCGAAAAATGTTGCTTCGATCTGTACGGACGTCGCGTACTGCGTGTTCCAAATGCGATTTGTACGGATTTTTAAGTCATAGGGTTTTTTCAGTACGATTCGTACGGAGATCTGCTTTGGGTCAGAATCGTACTTCATCGTAAGTACGGGGACGTTTAAGGGTACGATTCGTACTGGAAATATGCTCCGTACGGCTATTTGTAAGGGATTTTACCGAATCGGAATCGGCCCCTAGCTGTGTGTTGTGGTGTTTATATGTGTAAATGGTGTGAAAGGTGGTAAAATTAATTAATATTTAATTGGTTAATTAATATTAATGCATTCATTTTCATTAATTAATTAGTAATTATTAAATGTAATTGTATCATTATTTTTTGGTCTGTGTTGTGGATATTATAGTGTTAAATAATGTGTAATTCATTATTTGTATTATCTTTGTTAATAATAATATATTAAAATGTATATATTAATTATGAGAATATTGGACATTAAATGTAATAAAAATGTTGATGGTTTTGTTTTTCATTGTTTTGGGATCTATCGCTTTCCCAACTGTTGCACTCACTGGAGTGGGAATAATAATTTTTACCCCTACGCTATCCAACTCTTTCCCTACTATTGCATTCACTGCAGTTGGAATAGTAATTTTTACCCCTCCGCTATCCAGCGCTTTCCCTACTGTTGCACTCACTGAAGTAGGAATAGTAATTTTCACCCATCTGCTATCCAACACTTTCCCTACTGTTGCACTCATTGGATTGGGAATAGTACATTTTAACCCTTTGCAATCCAGCGCTCTCCCTACTGTTGCACTCACAAGATTGGGAATAGTAATTTCTTACCCCTACGCTATCCAATGCTTTACCTACTGTTGTAACCACTGAAGTTGTAATAGTAATTTGTACCCCTCCGATATCCAACGTCTTCCTACCGTTGCACTCACTGGAGTGGGAATAGTCATTTTTACCCCTACTCTATCCAGCGCTTTCCCTACTGTTGCACTCACTGGAGTGGGAATAGTAACTTTTACCACTCCTCTATCCAGCACTTTCCTTATTGTTGCACTAATTGGAGAGGGAATAATAATGTTTACCCCTATGCTATCCAGCGCTTTCCCTACTGTTGCACTCACTGGAGTGGGAATAGTAATTTGTACCTCCTCACTATCCAACATTTTAATTACTAATGTTTTTATTTTGTAATTAAATGTATGTATTAATCTTTTTATATAGTTTAATGTTTTGATTAAATATATAATATTTTATTTTATTTTAAATGATTTATATATGTGTTTATTTTATTTTTATATAATTAAAAAAGTTTATAAATTAAATAAAGATAATAGATAATAAAATGTATTTAAGTAAATATATGTATATGTGCACATTTTTTGTTTATAATTATTAAATAAAGTTTGTTTGTTATAAGTTAAAATATATATTAAATTTAATGTATTTTGTTAATAATTTTAATATTATTTAATTAGTTTTATTTAAGTTATGTTATTTTTTAAAGTCAATATTTTTTACATCTATATTTTTTACATCAATATTTTTGAGTCGATATTATTGTACTTACCTGTTTAAGTATAGGGAGTCGATATTTTTGTTATTGATATTTTTACATCGATATTTTTTTCATCAATATTTGTTACATTGATATTTAAACATCGAACCATTAGATCGCTATGTTTTTAGCTGATGTCTGAAGCACAAAAGATTTTCTTCAGCCTAAAGGGTGAGAGGAAAACCATTCCAGTATTTGACAGCAGAGGCTGGGAAGGCTCAGTCCCCTAAGGGATCTGTGGACACTCTGATCAGACCATAAAGCCATTGTTTGGCTGAACTAAGGATGTGTGAGGGGCAATGAAGAGAGAATCTGTATGCTAGAAATGATGGGAATTTGGTGTGAATAGCTTTATGTACTATGGTTGTAGCTTTGATGATAATTCTGGACTGAATTGGCAGCTGGTGCAGAGATCTGAGGATAGGGGTAATGAGAGATGTTCTAGGCATAATAGTCACTTGTTGGACTACTAGCTTCTGAATGATTTGAATACAGTGAAAGAGTTTGGCAGTAGCTGCAAAATAGATGTAATTTGCAAAATACAATAAGGACTGAATTAGCGTGTTTATCTCTGTGCTATGGTATATAGGTTTGCCTTAATGGCTGTCAGACTATTTTTTAGGATCCTTCATTGGACGACACAGATTTGAGCCACTTTAGAAACTTGGGCATCTAGTGCCATGTGGACATCTAATAGGAACCTCAAGCTATGAATCACTTTAGTTGGAGCAGGGGAAGGGCTCATGAACCTCGGGAAACCTTTCACTTTGCTTTGGCTGCTGGGGATAGTAAAATTTCGACTTTGCGAGGGTTCAGTCACAGAAAGTTGGTAGTCATCCACTGGGGCAAACTGGTCGGTGCTTTGGACAGGGGGCTCCCCTCCTGGTTTGGGTTAAATGTACCAGGGTGGCTTGGAACCCCAAAAACAACTCAGGGGGCATATTTACAGGGAGTTAACGCCACCAGAATGTCACTTTTTCCAATGTTCTGTTGACGTTAACTCCTTCACCTTATTTACAAGGTGGCGTTAAGCCATTAAACGTGGCTTAACGCCGCCTTGTAAATAATGCCCCTATTCACGCAGCACTTAGAGTGAAAGGGGCATTCAGTGGGTGTTGCAGTGGGCATTCCACCATAACACCAATTGCTTTTTAACACTGCCGCATATTTACAAGTTATGGGGCAGCATCAAAAATATCTCCAGGGAAAACCTATGGGGCAGCATCAAAAATATCTCCAGGGAAAACCAAGGAGAAATGTCTGCTTTCTCCTCATATTTTGTTCTTTCCATGCGCAGCACACGTAGATAGAGCAAATTGGCGGTAATTATTGTTTTTTGTGCAGAAAGTTATCCCTTCCTGCACATAAAAAATTGTCCCTGCAGCGCAGGCACCCTAGCAAAATGGCGATAGGGTGCCTGCGCTCAACAGCTTTTTTAGCACTAGCGCTAGGGGTAGCGCTGGGGAGCTCCACATTCTTGTGAATAGTCTGCATCCCTGCGTTGTGAAACTGTTGGAGAGCGGTGTTACCAATTTTGGAGTAACACTGTGTTCTGCCAGTTTCTTGTAAATATGCCCCTGAGTGTCAGCTGCATGAAACAAATTGCTTTCTGGTGGAGTGGAAAGACTATTAATCAAGGATACAGAAGGGAAGAGGATAGAGGACACTTAAAATAGGCTGTAAGATAGACTTTGCATATATGAATAATAAGGTGGCAATGCAGCTACTTGGGATATTACTGTGAAGAAAGACAAGTTCAATAAGATCAACATCCTAACCGTGCCTGAATGTACCAGTCTCCTCAGATCATCAACACCAGAGAGCACTACCAGCATAGTGCTACATACCAAGTGAAAACCGACTGTAGAGTCATCATATAAGTAGGGTGACCAGTATTTTCAAGCCAAAAACCGGGACATTACACTTAAATAGTAGAAGGACTACAGTTTTACTTCAAGCCAGCGCACATTATGACAGCGCTCCTCAGCAGAGAATTACAGAACAGGCAGTTAGAACAGACATAAAATGCCATTTTTATACCCAGAAACTTGCCTGGTAATTAAATTACCTTCTTGAAACAACTACTAACTAATCCTGCTTTGTAACACATAAAAATGCACCACCCGCTGTTTTCAGCTGATCCTCTCTAAAAACCGGGACACAAGCTAAATTTCCTGAAATCTCCTGGGACAACTGGTGAAAAACCAGGAACGTCCGGGCAAATCTTGGACGCCTGGTCACCCCACGTATAAGGCACCATTTTTAGTACAGCTCTGTAGTTGTGTCAGAGTCAACTTTTCCTGGAGCTTGCTTAGACAAGTCATCAAGGAAAAGGAATGAAAGATGTTGCACTCTAGAGTGTTAAGAGAGGGTTCGTTAATAGTTGTTTGACACCAGCACCTTTTCATAGGTCAGGAAAGTCATCCTGAGACAATGAGCTGTTGAAGAGGTACAGAAGAAAGTTTGGGGTACATTTACAGACTCATTGCATTATACTTGCTGTACATATGTCATAGGGCACACCAGTCTGCCAACAATATTCCCCAGGAGTTTTTTGGTGAAATAAATACATTTTGTCATACAAAGGTTTGAGTTGTTTACCTGAGGAGGCTTGAGGGGCATACCTAGAACAGGAATAACATCCTTCACTATGCACTCCCTAGTCAAGAAGATCTCTGAAAACACATGCAATGTCATTCTCTGCCATCTTGTGAGTTGCAGCCTACCTGTCCCCCATATTGCAGTGAGCAGAATCCAGGAAGTGGTAAGGGGACAGAATAGTGCTGTCTCTTCCCAAGACAAAAAGCTGTTTAAAAAACGATTTTCACTTTCTGTGTTTACTGTCTTTGCCTGTGGTTGTTACAGTTAAGAATTGTAGTTTTAGCCTGCCTGTAATTGCATATTTTATCACCTGTGTTGTGTTTTAAACTAGTGGTTTTCCCTGCCCATGATTGCCTCCATTTAGAGTGTTGAATTGTGGGATTTGCAGTCCAACCTCTGTAGTTTGTCCCTCTCATTCCTTGGTGACAATTCTGTTTTCCCTCCAAATTTCTCCTTTGCTCTGTGCTAAGACTTGTATGTTAAAACAGTGCACTCCTAACCCCCTTGCCACCCCCCCCACACCCCACAACAGGGATTTTCTACATCAGAGGGTGCTTCTGAGAGCTGTTTAAACTGTGTTTTACTAGGGCCTGTGCACTTCGTTTTTTTGGCTAGCAGGGGAAGTAAAGTTTTATTCAAACAGTATTGTTAGATTTCAAGTTAGTGAGGCCCTTACCTGCTGAAGTCCAAAGTGTGGATTGAGCCTGTCTGTCTCCTAGGCGATTCTGAACAGGAGAAGCAGCTTCCAACTCCCTGGCCAGCAAACCTTGTCTGAGGTCGCTGGGACAGATAAGCGTGGCTCAAATCCACCGAGTGACTTACCACACTCACCTATAGTTACTCAGTAAGAAGTCAGCCGGACAGTGGAGAAGAATAAACAAGGTAAATTTATTAGGCCACAAACTCCCATATGAGAGGGCCCTGTCCGACCTCACCCCTAAGAGTGCGCCGAGAGGACTAACTCATATCATCACAGCAATACATTATAACATGGTACTGAGGAAATAGACTCTTTACGTGGCCAGTGTGTCCCCTACACGCACCCTATGTATGTACATATTCCCCATGTATGTCCATGTTACAATGCAATTCCCTTCTCATGCCTGTAATAATAATGGCTCTGCATTTCCGTCCAATGTTAGCGTGTCAGTTACCAGGCCCGCCATGAATGAAACGTTAATTCTGCACTGAGGCCTATGTTGCCAATGCATTTACATGGTACACGTTTAAAAGTCGAGATGAACTCGTTTTTGTGGCTCAGCCGAGCCAGGACCCGAATTCAGGCTTCAAGCCTCCTCTCACTCTGAAAGCTGCAGAATAGTTATGTATCATTGACCTCTCACTTACTTCCTGCTCAGCCGAGAGGTGCCCAGCTCGGCCTGCCAAGACAGTATTTTGCCTACAGTTATCTGCTCAGCTCCACAGATACACATTCCTGTCTAACGAAAGGGGTAAACATATTCCGCCTGCAGAAGATAGGGCCTAGCCTTTCTTTCTCCATTCAAGTTATTTACTGAACCCGTTTCCATAGAAGGCCTATGGCCCCCACGCAATGCACGAAGAAATATATGCACACACTAGCATTTAGTGATGAGCAGCCTTTGCTCCAGCGACCTTTAAGTCAGACAATACATCCTCCAAACACAAGATATCAGATATGCCAAAGGTGCAGGTCGTTCTGACATCCAAGACTCCTCTACTAGTACGAAAAGTCAGCTCCCCCCAGCTCTCACCAGTTACATGTCAATACCACGTCATGACCAGTTTTGCGCGCACAAGTAGGGTAAAGGTTCCTGCTGACCATGCAGACCCCCTCTATGTATCCACCCACCTATGACACACCTATGACTCATCTAGTGAACACCCACGTGTACGCCTTCTTACACGCCTTCTTTCACGCCCATGTGCTCTTATCTCTCTCTTTCACCTGCTCCGCCTGGAGCGCTCCACCTCTCTATACAAGTTAATGAACGTTTTAACTATATATAATGTGTTTTGTGAATAAAGATTCAGATGACGATCTTTCCTGAACCTTAGTGGTGATGGAACCCGATTCTCCAGTAACTCGAGTTTCTGAATTAAAGCCCTTCTGAATCGGACACCACGGACTCTGCCTCTCAATGTATGCATGATCCTTATTAATGTATAGAAATTATGACAGGGTAATTAATTATTTACCACATTAATCTGGCGCCCGAATAGGCACAAGTCCCCTTCCCCACGTGCCAGTGATGTAGGTCCAGCCCCCTGCCCCCTTCTACAGCCGTGACGGACTTCAAGTGTACATGACAGCGGGACTTCCTGCCTACTCCCTCAGGCCCACGGAGGAGACGGAGACTGCGACCAGGCATCCATACGAGGCGGTGAGGATCGCGGACCATCCCGACCAGAGCCCAAGCCGAGAGAGCAAGGTCCGAGGTATCCCGAGGCCCACCTGTTCCGAGGCGCATGCGCAGCAGAAGCAGCCGCAGTAGTAGCAGTCCAGTATCGAGTTTCCGAGGCCTTCAGTTTTGCTTCCCGGTGAGTACCGTTATTGGGAACGCATAGAGACGGGTTCATTTATTTGAGCCTGGTAAAGACGTGTCTGGGTACACAGGCACGGTAGAGACGTGTCCATTTCGGTGGACGCGGTAAAGACGTGTCTCTTTACTAGACCGGTATGGTTGTACTGTTTTGCAGTGCATAAAGTAAACAGTTTTTCAGGGTCATGTTTTTTTCTATGTACTAGTTAGGATGTATCTGTTTTAAAAGTTTTAATGTCGTAGTATGAATGGTTGTTTCCAGTCTATTCTTGTGCATATTGTGTTTTCGTTCAAGATAGTTCCAACATGCCACTGTTTTCGAAATTATGTCAGATAGGGACCAGGAAAGGGATACTCGAAGAGGCAGTCCCCGTCCCGCCTAGAGACACTCCTGGCCATTTCATGTACCAAAAGCACGGGCTAGATGCCATACTGTTTTTAGACTTATGGGTAGATTACACGAAGGATTTGGAAGAGAAATATAGATGGCCTGCCTCAGGAACATGGGATGCTGATTGCATCATGAGAGTAGAGGAAGCGCTATGGAAAAGGAAAGCTAGACAATCCCAGAAAGATGCCATTGAGTTATGGCGTAAAGAAGCGCATAGAAGAGCAGAGAAAGAATTCCACAAAGCAGAGAGAAGTAAAGAAGCAGCAGAAAAAGCCAGTGAACAAGAATTAAAGGAAGAAGGTGAACGGGTTAAGGCAGAACAAGCAGATAGACAAAGAAATTCCCTTATTAAAGGCATGTATCCCGTCCTCGCCGAAGGACTACCTAAAGTGACCCCGGAAGTACCCAGTAATTTGCCGCCACCACTGATCCCGACTAAAGTGCGTAGTCATAAACAGACAGCAGCCGACATTTTTCTCTCCTCCTATTTAGAAGAGGCCGCTCCGGATTATGTTAATGCAGGTTTTCCTCCCCCTCCTCCTCCTGGTAACAATCCTTTTCTCCCTCCGCCCGTATCACAGGATCAGTTTACCCAACCGCAGTCTCCACCGACCGTGAAAGACAACTCAAGCCAAGGGGCAGTGGTAGGGGGGCCCAGCACAGACATACCGCAAACACCGCCACCAACACGAAAACTACAAGAATTAGCATTACAACGAACACCACAAATGACAGGAACACCTCTTAAACAAACTGTAACAATTTCATATTGTATATACGATCCAGTACCAGGTGTGGGCCCAATGCTCATATTCTCACTACGATTAAGACGCGTTGCAGACTATCTGATCACATTACCAGGCATGAAGAACCATTTAGACAGAATATACCATTTCATTAGAACGGGGGAGGGACCCGAGAGTATACATGAGGCCATGGCACGAAGAAAGGTGGATGTTCAACGCTCACTTTTACGTTTTTTAATTAATTGTCTGATCAGGGAACAAGACCAGCCGGATAAAGGAGTAACTAAAGGTATGATTGATTGGAGTGACAACATAGCCGCCTGTAAACATGATACAGTGGGATAGATAGAATGTATGTATAGGAAAATACGAAAAGAGATTCTAAACTTACACAGGAAAGAGTCAGACGAGAAAGAGGACGACTCAGCATCAGATGATGTTGAGCTTGAAAGAGAGGAAGTAGATAAATTGAATTATGTAGGTAGAGCAAGACAGTTTGACAGGCCCAAGGGCCTCGATTACAGTAAACATGGCCCTCCCATACCCGAAAGATACTCTCTCGAACATCTATTCCAAGCTACTGAGAACGCACTGAGAAGACGAGTAGAGTGCGATAGACCCCATACTATACATGAACAGGAACTAGCCCGGTCAGCCGTTCAATGGGCATGTAATTCCAATATATATAATGATGACGTAGTGGCTCAGACCTTTTTAAGCCTTCCTCCGGAAGAACAGCGTTTAGCTGGTATTTACATGGTTCAACATCTGATCACGTTGTACGAGAGTCAACTTTATGATCCTGGTCCCTTGTATAAATTATTGGACGATCTACTCCTAGAGAGATGGAGAGGCCTAGGTACCGAATTAATTAATGTCATTCTAGACCAACGACATAAATACTTGACTTTTCAGACCACGCACATGATTCCTGCCCCACACCACGACAGAAGGATCTTACAAATAGACAGACAGAACCCCCTACGAGAGGTGCATCCCGTTAGAAATACAGCGAATGAGCTTCAACGAGTATACGTTTACACACCCTTGACGAAAATAGAGATACTAGAAATGAAAAAGTTGCTGCCTTGTCATGATAAAGACCCGGGGGGTTCCACCGTGAATTAAAAGACATTCTCCGCATAGGGGATTACACATACGCTGATATCATTAAGTTATTGAAAGTACTGTTACCAGCAGGCATTTACGAAAAGCTTAAAGAAAAAGACTGGGAAGTGGGAGAGAAAAAGATAAATTGGACAGAATTGGAAGATGAGGATAAACTCCGGGGCCCTGGTGTTGGCCTCGAGGACAAAGCCAAAGCACTACCTGAACTTCTAATACAGGTCCTGCCGAGATTATTGACTACTAAAAAGGAAGATTGGGATGCTATTTCAGCCTGTAAACAGAAAAAAGATGAAGACACCAGTGATTTTTATTCTAGATTCGAAAAATGTTTTACTATTAATAGTGGCCTTAAGCCAAATAGTGAATCGTATCCACATCTTTTTGTGAACAAATTAGTGGAGAATTCCTTACCCCCAATCAGAAATAGAGTACAGAAGGTTGAGAGTACCTGGCAAGCAAATAGCCCTTCCCAAATGTTGCAAATGTTACAATACCACCAGAACAGAATTAGAGAGGAACAGGAACACGAAAAGAGACGCATGAAAGATACGAAAATGAAAGTGCTAGTCGCACAATCAGTGCCAGCTGATGGACATAAAAAGGGCACGGCTCCTGTTAAAGGGAACTGTAATTATTGCAAGCAACCAGGTCATTATGTAAATGAATGTGCTGTTCTGAAACACAATATAGCTACAGGCAAGACCAAAGAAAGACCGCATCCTTCCAGACAGAATAGCACCCCACAGAATACGCAAACGCCACAGAACACGCAACAGACAGTAGCTGTACCGCAACCAATAGCTGCCACACAACATGTCATGCAACAAATGTACCAGTACGCACAGGCAGACTATCCAGAATATCAACAGTACTCATGAAATAGCCTAGAGAGGGAGGTTTGCTTGCCCCTTATTGAGGTTCCTGTAGATCAAGAGGGTCCCTATGTACATAGTCGTGTATTGGGAAAAGACAGAAAATTTCTGATTGACACAGGGGCGAGCAGAACTACCATCAGTCGTGACGAGGTTCCAGGGGCACCCCTCTCAGGCTCACAGAATATTTCCCTGGGATTTTCAGGAAAGCCTATTGTTAACGAAGTGTCAAAGCCAGTTTCCCTGGGAGTCGGTCCATTGTCCCGTACTACAGATTTGTTACTTACTAAGTCATGTCCGGAAAATTTGCTTGGTATAAAGACATTGAAAGAACTAGGAGCAGTGATTTGTTGTTCTCCGGAAGGAGTGCGATTGTTTTTACGTGATTTTAAAGGACATTATGTGTTGAAAGATTTTGATCCCAGACTCCAGAATGTACCACAGCACTTATGGGCGCAAGGTCCGACTGATGTAGGTTACATGCACATTACACCACACCGTGTCACTCTCAAACCAGGAGTAGTACTGCCACGAATCCGACAATACCACCTGATGCCGTAGTAGCATTACTGAAAATTGTTGACGAACTCATTGCACAGGGAGTGGTTGTAGAAACTGACTCAAATGTATGTAATTCACCTGTCATCCCTATTCTTAAACGAACTGACCAGAATGCACCACCGGTCTACAGACTAGTGATTGACCTCCGAGAACTGAACAAGTGCATAATTCCCCAGTACCCAGTGGTCCCAGACATTTCTTCATTATTGACTGCAATTGATTCCGAGGCGACGTTCTTTACTGTAATCGATCTCAAGAACGCCTTCTTCAGTGTCCCAATACATCCAGAGAGCCAGTACCTTTTCGGATTCTGTTTAAATGGACGCAGTTTTAAATTTACGAGGGCTCCTCAAGGATTCACAGAAAGCCCTAGTATTTACAGACAAGCATTGAAAAGACAACTAGACAGTATTCACATGCCTGCCGACACCGCACTGCTTCAATATGTCGATGACATCTTGATTACAGCACGAACAGAAAAGGACTGCGAACGTGCATCGAACAGTCTTATACTTTCTGGCAGACAAGGGGCACAAAGTGTCCCCTTCGAAGTTGCAATTCTGTGCACAGCAAGTGGTGTACCTTGGACACTTGCTGTCCAAGAGGGGTAGACAGCTGACACCAGACCGCATTCAGTTAATTGCAAATCTTTCACAACCCAGGACACAAAAGGAGGTACGGGCCTTCATTGGCCTCACTTCTTACTGCAGACAATGGATTTCCCAGTATGCATATCTAGCCAAACCACTGATACAGTTAACAACACAGGAGGCAGCGTCTTCGACTGTCCTCCCTTGGACACAAGAACATACACTTGCATTCGAGGAATTGAAAAAATCTCTATGTCAAGCACCAGTTTTAGCGACTCCATGTTACAGCAAGCCTTTTACGCTTTTTGTCACTGAACGAGATGGAACAGCATTATCTGTCCTTACACAAGATCAAGCAGGAAAACACAAGCCTTGTGCTTATTTTTCTAGTACATTGGATCCAGTGGCCCAGGCTCTGCCTGCGTGCCTGAAATCAGTTGCAGCAACAGCCCTAGCAATAAGACAGAGTGATTCCATAGTGTTAGGACACCACCTGACAGTACAAATTCCACACTCAGTGGAAGTTCTCTTGAACAGGACTCAGACACAACACCTGACTATAGCGAGACTGACAGGATATGAACTGACATTATTCCAGCCACACATAGAGATCAGACGATGCAACACTTTAAACCCTGCTACACTCTTGCCCTCAAGCACAGCAGACACTGCACCACATGACTGTGTGGAAGTAGTAAATACAGTGACGAAGCCAAGACAAGACTTGACAGACATTGCACTGCCAGACCCAGACCTGACACTTTATGTGGATGGTTCATGCATGAGAACAAGCACAGGAGAGTTAGTGGCTGCATATGCAGTGACCACTGATGCTGAAGTCATAGAGACACATCGAATTGACACACTGTCAGCCCAAGCAGCAGAGCTCATCGCTCTGACACAAGCCTGCATACGAGCCAAGAACTTGAAAGTAAACATATACACAGATTCACAGTATGCCTTCGGAGTCGTTCACGACTTCGGAGTTCTGTGGCAGGAGAGAGGTTTTCTGACCTCTCATGGGGCCAAGATTCAGCATGGTCCCCTCATTCAGGCTCTGTTAGATGCAATACACTTGCCTACAGCCATAGCTATCATGAAGTGCAAAGCACATACTAAAGTCACTGACATCATTTCCCAGGGCAACGATCTGGCAGATCGAACAGCTAAACTTACAGCTCAGACCTCAACGGACACTCTCACAGACACGACAAAGACAGAAGTACCATCACTGACAAATTGCATGACAGTCAGGGATCCCTCACAAGATGTACTCGACATACAGACACATGCCACTCCAGACGAAATAAAGAAATGACTGAACAAGGAGGGGTCCAGACTGACCAGGGTTGGATGACAAAAGGCAAAGCCACATGGTTTCTTCCTGACTCCATGGTACAAGTTATCATAAATACAGCACATAGTCTAGCACACTTAGGAGAAAAGGCAATGTTAGACAGTTTACAGAATATTTGGTTCAACAAGCACCTACGTGCCGCAGCAAAACAGAAAGTGCGTACCTGCATGATCTGTTGCCAGTTCAATCCAGGCAAAGGCATTCCCGTGGAACAAGGTGGATTTCATCCTCCTGACCACCCTTTTGAAGTCCTCCAGATGGATTATATTCAGATGGACAGATGTTGAGGATACAAGTATGTCCTAGTAGTTGTATGTGCACTATCTAGATGGACAGAAGCGTACCCAGTCCCAGATTATACTGCTGTGACCACTGCCAGGCAGTTGGTTCGAGAATTCTTTCCGCGGTACGGTTTGCCCCGTGTCGTGTACTCAGATAACGGTCAGCCATTCTCCTCTGAATTAATGAAACAAGTGTCTCTTCTGTTAGGGTACCAGTGGAAGTTCCATTGTGTACGGCACCTAGAGGCAGCAGGCCTCGTGGAAAGACACAATCAGATACTTAAGACAAAATTAGCGAAAGTCTGTGCAGAAAAAGGCGTGGATTGGATGGTAGCCTTGCCGGTTGCCCTCTTTTACATGCGTATGGTAGCTCATTCCAGAACAGGACTGTCCCCGTACGAGGTGGTTTTTGGTAGACCACCGAATATGTGGGGTACGCCTATGCCAAAGAGAATTACCGATGTTGACAGTAATATGCTGACAGATTACCTGGCTTCCTTGATGTCTGCACTCCTCTCTTGTCGTTCACAGGTTGCAGCCGCCTTCCCCGACAACACCCAAGTGAAGGAACATACCATTGTTCCTGGAGATACTGTCTTGGTCCGGAACTTTGATCGTTCAAGTCCTCTCGAGCCCCGCTGGAAAGCACCGAAGTTAGTGCTTCTCACAACAAGGACCGCCGTCAAGGTCGAGGGAAGAAAGGGCTGGATCCATGCCCAACACGTTAAAAGATTCCATGGACACGGAACATTAATCGAAACTAAGGACTGCCCAGATACCAGTGACTCGAAACCCCCTTTGCTAGAAAAGACTCCGCAACAGGAGTATAAGCTAAAGCTACGGTCTAGTAAGTCAGACAGCATTTAATTGTTTAAGTCCACCCTGTGGTGAATCGGTTAGACAGGTTCCTGACATGTATAAGATCGTAGACCCGAATACTAGACAGAGAGATAAGAAAGAGAAATATTGCAAAACCTTACGCAGCCGATGCATAGTAACTCTGATCATAATGTTTTTTCTAAGTATATCGATTATATGTATAAGCTTTACGCTACATGTTTTCTTTCCTCCTCTTGGTTCACATATACATTCTTCCTTCAATGACACTGTAGAGCACACATTCAGTGATCTGCCACCTCATGAATTGTCATATCGATTAGCACTGCGCAACAATACTTTTATTCGAATGTTACACCATTCTCATCAGACCAGCAATGTAACAAATTGTTGGGTATGTGGCCGACTCCCACCTTATCAGAAAACGAAGGGAGTTCTGCCCCTCTTTCCTTACCAGTTCGCGCACAATGGTTCGTGCGGAGAATGGTTTGCTTTAATGTCGTTACAAGACAGAAAGTTCACAGATTCCCAGAGTGAATGGATTTGGGGAAATTTGAATATAGTAATGAATAAGGCATGTTTCCCAGACAAAAATGGTTTTCCCCAAAGGAAAGGAACAGATCTAGAAAATGAAGTGTATGAACTAGGAAATGTTTCCCTTAACCTTATGATTCTGAATGTCCAGTCCGAGACAAATATAGGTTCACCATTCATAACGGTCTTACCAGTAAAAGGTGAATTATGCGTTAGAAAGAAAGGCTCAGTGCATTTAGGTCACAGTGATTGTAATACTGTGGTCGAGTTTAATGATAAAGGAAAGTCTACTTTCAAAGCCTCCCGCCATTCCTATTTCATTTGCGGTCAGACTGCCTATGTGCGTCTGCCCTTAGACTGGGGTGGAACGTGTTATATAGCGTTCCTATTGCCACCTGTTTTTCTAGCCCCATCCCATTATCATCGAGATTCACGACTAGTACATGTTAGACACAAGAGGGAGACCGATTCCCCAGTAGTTGATCAGACTGAGACAGCTTGGGAACAATATAAAGATTTCATTAAAGGATACTTCTGGTTCATAGGTCCCGTCCAGAACAGTAAATTAATACGCAGATTAACAAGATCTTTGGAAGCAGTAGTGAATGAGACTACTTCTGCTTTAGGAAACTTGACCGAGGAGCAGGCTGCTATGAGACTTGTTGTTCTTCAGAACCGCCTTGTTCTTGACGTCATCCTGGCAGATAGGGGCGGGGCTTGTAGAGTGATCGGCTCCAGTTGTTGTGTGTTTATTCCTAATAACGCACCATCCGTGTATGCAGCAATAACAAGGCTCCATAAGATAGCTCATGAAATACATCAAGACCCATGGTCTTGGTCCGGTTGGCTCTGGAGTGTAATATCAGGATGGGGTTGGACAGTGTTGTCTTTCCTAGGACTGATACTGCTTGTAATATTCAGTTGCTGTCTCTGTCTGCAATGTGGCCCAGCGATTTGCGGCTTGTGTGCCACTGCCTGTATTCCCCGTCCACGTCCACGTGTACAAAAGAAAAAAGACGAGCAAATGATGCTGTATGATCAGATATATGGTATCATGAATATAGATGTGTCCTAGAAGGGCACAGTAGGGGACAAGGAGGGAATGAGGAAATAGAAATTTTACGTGGCCAGTGTGTCCCCTACACGCACCCTATGTATGTACATATTCCCCATGTATGTCCATGTTACAATGCAATTCCCTTCTCATGCCTGTAATAATAATGGCTCTGCATTTCCGTCCAATGTTAGCGTGTCAGTTACCAGGCCCGCCATGAATGAAACGTTAATTCTGCACTGAGGCCTATGTTGCCAATGCATTTACATGTTACACGTTTAAAAGTCGAGATGAACTCGTTTTTGTGGCTCAGCCGAGCCAGGACCCGAATTCAGGCTTCAAGCCTCCTCTCACTCTGAAAGCTGCAGAATAGTTATGTATCCCTGACCTCTCACTTACTTCCTGCTCAGCCGAGAGGTGCCCAGCTCGGCCTGCCAAGACAGTATTTTGCCTACAGTTATCTGCTCAGCTCCACAGATACACATTCCTGTCTAACGAAAGGGGTAAACATATTCCGCCTGCAGAAGATAGGGCCTAGCCTTTCTTTCTCCATTCAAGTGATTTACTGAACCCGTTTCCATAGAAGGCCTATGGCCCCCACGCAATGCACGAAGAAATATATGCAATCACTAGCATTTAGTGATGAGCAGCCTTTGCTCCAGCGACCTTTAAGTCAGACAATACATCCTCCAAACACAAGATATCAGATATGCCAAAGGTGCAGGTCGTTCTGACATCCAAGACTCCTCTACTAGTACGAAAAGTCAGCTCCCCCCAACTCTCCCCAGTTACACGTCAATTCCACGTCATGACCAGTTTTGCGCGCACAAGTAGGGTAAAGGTTCCTGCTGACCATGCAGACCCCCTCTATGTATCCACCCACCTATGACACACCTATGACTCATCTAGTGAACACCCACGTGTACGCCTTCTTACACGCCTTCTTTCACGCCCATGTGCTCTTATCTCTCTCTTTCACCTGCTCCGCCTGGAGCGCTCCGCCTCTCTATACAAGTTAATGAACGTTTTAACTATATATAATGTGTTTTGTGAATAAAGATTCAGATGACGATCCTTCCTGAACCTTAGTGGTGATGGAACCCGATTCTCCAGTAACTCGAGTTTCTGAATTAAAGCCCTTCTGAATCGGACACCACGGACTCTGCCTCTCATTATATGCATGATCCTTATTAATGTATATAAATTATGACAGGGTAATTAATTATTTACCACAGTACAGTGAAGCAGAACACGCCCCTTCTGGAAAAGTACTGAACCCCAGAGAGAGGAACAATGGCATCATACAAGAGGCATCTGCACCTGCAAAAGCAACATATGCTATCTGTGCCCAAGGCCGCGGAGCCGGGCCTCAGCGTCTCTGGTGCATGAGAACACTACTGATAAGAAACTTGTTAGTTTCGGCCACAGTTAGCTGAGAAACAAAAAATGCTGCATTAGTGATTTTCTTATTCCTACGGGAGGGGTGGATGAGCGAGTGCGACTCGCAGACACAGAGGAATACAAAAAATGGAGGCACACGAGCTAAGCTAAGGAAACCAAATATCATCACACATATAAATGAATAATCACATGAGCAATAAAAACAAAGTAAGAACATAAGCGTATACTTCATCAGTTAGACACATGATACTAACTTGCATATGTAAATGGCAATGGGCGGGGCAACGGAAAATGAAACCTATCAGACCCTCCTTTTAGCATCATTTGGCTAACTGGAGCGTTGCCTTTATTAGCTAAAAAGGTAGCGCCTTTACATTCCATTCTAGGGGCGGGGGTATACCTTAATCAAAAATATCTACGTTTATGAGCATCATCCAACGAACATCAGGAAGTTCAATAGCAGTGGAGGCAGGATATTGACCAGTCACCTTTTTGGAGGGTCGCAAATTACTAGCACACATTGAGCAACATGGGGGAAGGCAGTTAACACAAAGGCAGCATGTCAGGAGTACGCTCACTACTCCAACTAGTCCCATCAGTACTTTCCAACCCCATGAGGAGAAAACACCCCAAAGCCACCCCTGTAGTGACCATGTTCCGTTATCCTGATGAAGTTCAGTCGCTAATCTATGGAGTTTCTGTACTGCTAAGTTAACTGTCGGAGCTGAGTCAGGAATATACACACAACAAGACGTCCCGATGATGCGACAGGCCCCACCCCTATCAGCAAGGATGACGTCTAACACCATCCTATTTTGGATCGTGAATAATCTCATGGCCTGAATCTCAACAGACATATTAGTAGCAATGTCTGCTTCAGTAATCACCACTTTCTCCATTACCCTTGACAACCTACGGATGGCCCTACTGTTAAATATCGGACCCCAGAAAGGCAGGAGACCCTTAGAGAAATCTGTCCATTGTTGTAATGATGTATCAGTCTGATCCACGTCGTCAACTTGAAGTGCCCTTCTTTTACGCTGCTCTGGCGAGCTTGGGAATCTACGGTGAGTTTTATGATAATCAGAAGGTGCTACATACACAGGCGGAATCATATAAGCTAGATAACAGACCCCACCCCAACCTTCAGGCAACCACAAGTACCCATTGTCCCCGCACACGAAGTAGATGTTGGGAGGTGTGACCAGAGAAGGGCTAGTGGCAGGCGTAGTGATGCTGTCACGTTACAGGAACTGTTCCCAACCTTGATAGGACCCCTTCCCGCTATACAAAAGAATGGCGACGGTCCTACAACTGCTAAGGGCACCAAAGACTTATTGCTACCATTCCCTTTTGGCGGGTGTCTATAAGACAGGGAGGAATTTAACTGTAGAAAACTCTCTCTAACTTTGCCAGTGACGTTGGGAGTCAAGAATCGTCCTACTTTCTTTTCACATGTCTCCAAAAATGTTTGGTCGAAACGTCCATCAGTATACAACCGTCCAAGGGAAGAAGGGGGCATAGGACGCACTCGCATTGTCATAGTAGACCCTCTGTCTTGTAGTCGGGGAGTTAGAAAATCTGGCTGTTGGAAATATTTGACCATACCAATCAAAGTGTACCACCCCACGCAACTATTCACTGGTGTCAAAGGAAGTGCTAGAAATCTGTCCTTCTTATAAGCAGCAGAGGGTAGCAAATCACACACCCAACAATCTGTGACATTGTATACGGCATGAGCATGATGTAAAGTCTTAATAAAAACATTATCTTTGTAACCCTTGCGTAGACTTCTTTCATCATAGTCAACAGTGATCATGTTATGTTCAGGAATGGCAGAAGGTGTGGGGGCAAACACATGTATAGGATAAGCCTTGTCCAGGAAGAACAGTATTCCGAGAGTCACAAGGAAAGCAATAAGCACTATTATGATGAGCACTATTTTCCCTTTTCGTGATAAGGCCAACCATGGAGAAGCAGGCTCAGGTCTACGAGGAGCCGCAAAAGGCTGCTCCTCCTCAGGGACGGGACGACCAAAGGGATACATTTCTTTTATCAAAAATAAAAAATAAAAAAAAAACGAAACTAATAAAAATAGTCCCAGACAGTCCTAAAACCGGCCAGAGGGGTTCTTCAACCCTTGAAAGGGATCTTCGTCCCTGTGTCCGTTAAAGCCTCACAGGTAGGCTTCTATTGTTCATTCCCTAATCCCTCGTCGAAGTTGCACAACAGCCGCAACTCAGGAGCACTAATCTGGGCCCAGACACCACTCTAGTGTCTCGTAAAACAGAATCTTCGGCCAAACACCAGGGCTCTTACAAGTCCATCCCTATCACTAATCTTCTTTTGTGAGATAATGTCCACTCCGCCACCTGTTCCAGTTATTTTTTTCCTAAGCCCTTCTTCCAGTGTTCAGTCCCTTATGCCTATTCCCTTTCTGGGCCGCAGATTATAACGAGTGCTCCCTCGCACTTCAGGATCTGTGAACAAAATGGGTGTATCTGTGGCAAGTGTTGCACCCATTGATGCCTGATCACTATTCTCAATAGGAGTATTGGAGCTTGCAATTTTTCCTTTTTTTCTCTTCGCTGCACTTGGCTCCCCTCCCCTCAGTGAGGCATCAGAGAAAGGGATGTAACTGGGCACTTGCTCGCATTCTTCATCAGCAACGCCCTCGCTTACCCATTTGTCATAGGGTAACGGCAGGGGGACCTTCTTCACATGCGACGCATGGGTCCACGCCTTCCTGCCCTCAACTCGAAGTGCGGTAAGCGTCGTCAGGAGCACTTGCCTCGGCTCCGACCATCTGGGCTCCAAACAGGATTTCCGCTGATATCTTCTCACGACTACCCAATCCCCGGGTAGGATGGAGTGTCCAGGCCCCTCCGGCAACGGCTTCAGGGTGTCTGCTACCTGCTGATGAATAGAACGAAGATCTTTAGTCAAAGCATACAAGTAGTCTATCAACAGAGGATACTCTATTTCTGAAAAACACTTGGGTCTGGGTACTCCCCAAACGTTGGCAGGACGGCCAAATATTACCTCGTAAGGGGAGACACCCATTTTGGAATTAACTGTCACTCTGGTAGAAAGCAGGGCTAAAGGGAGGGCATCTGGCCAACGGAGTCCTGTACTCTCCTGTATTTTGGCCATTTTTAATTTCAATGTTCCATTAAATCTCTCTACAAGTCCAGCGGCCTGAGGGTGTTGGGCCGCGTGGAACTTTTGGGAAATCTGTAAGCCCTTACATATCTGTTTCATCAATTCAGCATTGAAGGATGTGCCATTATCACTCCAGATCACCCTAGGCAATCCAAAACTGGAAAAATACTCTTTAATCAACATCTTAGCTGTAGAAATGGCTGTGCAATCTTTTGTTGGAAATGCCTCCACCCATCTGCTAAAAGAGCATACAACCACCAGAACGTATTTGAGATTATTAACCCTTTCCATTTCAATATAATCCATCTGGATCACCTCAAAAGGGAAGAAGGGGGTGCAAAATTTCCCACTGGGACGGGTGTTCCCTTTCCTGGATTGTGCCTCAAACATACCATACACTGTTGGACCAAGTGAGTCGCCACTTTAGGGATATTTTTATTGCGCCACACTGGGTCTAGTAATTTGCATATACCTTTGGCACTAATATGTGCCGGCCCATGAGCCATCGTCACCACTGGGAGGACATATGCGTTCGGGAGTAACCATCGTCTTTTATCGGTCACATCTGTCCAACATTCGTCAGCGTCCAATCGCCCCCCACCATCTTTCCATGTCCTCAATTCTTCCTCAGTCGCTTTTTCTTGTATATTCTTTACACTCTGTACAGTATCTGCAAACATGTTAACGTCTGGTACCCATCTAGCTGGCCCTGCCACAAACATTCATGGGAGTTTCGTCCTCGCAGTCTCTTTTGCTGTTTGGTCTGCAAAAGCATTACCCCGTCCCACATCGTCCACCACTGCCTTATGTGCACTACACTTTATCACAGCCAGTCGTCTGGGTATCGTCAATGCTGTAAGTAGTCGTAATATCAGTGGGCCGTGTTGGATTCTCTGTCCGTGTGATGTTAGGAATCCCCGTTCTGCCCACAGTCGCCCATAACTATGAGCCACGCCGAAGGCGTATTGGCTGTCAGTATAGATGTTCACGTCTAGTCCTTCACTCAATTCGCACACTCGCAATAAGGCTATTATTTCTGCAGCCTGAGCCGAATGATAAGGGATTCTAGAAGTCTCCACTACTGTCTGTAATGTCGGAATTGCATATGCTGCCGTCGATGTACCATCTGCAAGTTTAAAACAAGACCCATCAACATACAACTCCCCATCTGGATCATCTAAGGGCTTGTCAGTCAAGTCAATTCTCCCTTTCGTCTCCTCTTCTGTCCGAAACAAACAATCATGTATTTCATCGTCTTTTGTGTCTGTTGGGATGGGTAGCAACGTGGCAGGATTCAGAGTGGCACACCTCCTTATCGTGACATGGGGTGCAAAAAGGGTCATTTCATAGCCAGTAAGACGAGCACTAGTTAAGTGCTGCGTCTGCGTTCTGTTCAATAGAATGTCCACAGCATGCGGTACCATCACTGTGAGGTCTGAACCCAGGACGAGCCCTGCCGATTGTCTGATAGAGACCGCAGCAGCCGCTGTGGCCCGCAGACAGCTCGGCAGCGCTCTTGCCACATTGTCGAGCATCGCAGAGAAGTAGGCGCAAGGTCTCTGCTTCCCCCCAAAACATTGTGTTAAGACAGACAACGCGCAACCTTCCGCCTCGTGTACATAAAGCACAAAAGGCTTCTGGTAATCAGGTGTTCCCAAAACAGGTGCAGAACATAAAGCAGTTTTTAGTGACTCAAAAGCTTCCTGACATGCAGGGGTCCAGGGTAAGGGTTCGCGCACCTCTTTAGTAGTCAGATACAGTAGGGGTTTTGTTAGTAAGGCATAGTTGGGTATCCACTGGCGACAATACGAGGTTATGCCCAAAAACGCGCGCACCTCACGCTGCGTGTTAGGTACAGCCATGTTAGTTATCGCTTTTATGCGCTCCGGTGTCAACCTCCTCCCCTCTTTCGAAAGGAGATGACCTAAGTAGGTTACCTCCGTTCGACAATATTGGAATTTTGGAAGGGACACCTTGTGGCCCTTGTGCGCCAAATGATGTAATAATTTAACTGTCGCATCCCGACAACCCTCCTCATTGTCTGATGCTATAAGGATATCGTCCACGTACTGTAACATAACATTGCCTGCGGGGAGTTCCAAATCATCCAATTGTGCTTTTAGTGCTTGACTATAAATGCTAGGACTCTCTGTATATCCTTGGGGAATTCTCTTAAATCTAAAACTTCGGCCAGCCAATGAGAATCCGAAGAGATAACGGCTATCCTCATGTACGGGAATACTGAAGAAAGCATTCTTCAGATCCAGAACAGAAAAATATTTAGCTGATGGGGGAATCATTGTCAATATGGTAGTGATATCAGAAACCACCGGGTATTGAGGCTCCCCTACCTTGTTAATGTGGCGTAAGTCAATCACAAATCTATAAACATCGGGTGTATCATCTTTGGCATCGGGTGACCGTCTTTTAAGAATCGGGAGGATAGGGCTGTTACATATGTTAGAATCCGTCTCCTCTACAACTCCTGACCGAATCAGATCATGTATTATCTGTAATAGGGCCTTTTCTCCCTCCCTAGATATCCTGTACTGGGGTATTCTGGGCAATTGGGCTCCCACCTTAACCTTAATTGTCACGGGGGCAATGTCCATTCTTCCCACATCTGTATCACTGTTGGCCCATAAACTCTCAGGGACCCCCTGCAAATTCGGGTGGTAGGGGCTCATCTTTGGAAAAACATTGTTGCGCACGCGCAACAGTAGGACCCAACGTAAGGTACACACCGTCCGGGGAACAATAAATGGTGGCATGCAACCTCTTCAGTAAGTCTAAACCCAACAAATTTTCGCCACAATTGGAAGTCAGCAGAAAAGGTGAATCAACGGTGAAAGGGCCAATCGTAAGAGTGAGTGGTCTGGAGATGGGGCTAATCACCGGAGTACCTGAGAACCTCACGGAGATATTATTCTTGCCAGACAGAGCCGCCCCTGGGACCTGAGAACGAGCCACTGAACTTTTCATAGCTCCCGTATCTACTAAAAATTTCTGTTGGGACCCTGACAAATCCGCAGTCACATAGGGTCCCCGTTGATCAACTTCCACAGAAACCGGCCCCTCGCTCTGTCCTACGCTGTCCTAGTTATGAGAGAATCCTGTCAAATCATCCATTGCATAATCATCATTGTAGTACTGTCCACTTCCCCTCTGAAAATGTTGCCTATCCATATTGCTGTCGAAACAATTTCCTCCTTGTCTCCCACCACCATCAGACTGCCCATTATGTCTTCGGGAATCACCTCGGCCCCGCCATCTGTCGTTGCCCACATTCAACTGAAACGGAGGACAATCTCTCCACCAATGCCCCTCCTGTTTGCATTTTGCACATTGTTTCGGTCCCAATCGCTCCCTGTTGTCGCCCCTGCCATAACCACCGCCCCCTCGTCCCGCTGCCGCAGGCGAAGCACCTCTTCCTCGACCTCTGGATACCTGCTGTAATAAAACCCTCGTCTTCAAATCCTTAGCCTTCTTTTCCTGCTTGTCCTTACTCTCATTTTCTCTATGTTCATAATACTGAGCCATGCTAAGAATGCCAGAGGGAGTGGACGCCGTCCACGTACTCTCCGATGCCTGCAACCGTGCCGATATTTCCGGTAACAAGTTCATTATGAACCTGTTAACGAAAAGTCGTAACCCTCCATCCTGTGACATATCCTGCCCACTGAAGTCCATAAACGTCTCCTCAAACCTGGTAAAGAAGTCAGAGACCGCTTCATCCTTCTTCTGTCTACATGCCGTCAACTTATCCCAATCCACTTTCTTCGGGGGAATGAGAGAGTGCATATACTTAATAATTCGCCCCGGCAATGGCAAAATCTCCGCTTTCGGCTTCTCCCCTGGCTTACATTCCTTGTCCCAATCCTGCAATTCCGTCCACATACCACCTAACTCCTCTGCATGATCCGTACCCTTCACCTGCCTCCACACATTCACTGGGACTAATAGTCCAAAAAATAATTCAATATCAGCTAAGGTCATAACAGTTGAGGATGCGGCTTCTGTCAATTCCTTATAATAGGCAGTCTGATTTTTTCTAGATTCTGGTAGCTGAGCCTTCAAAGCGAACACCTCACTCCTCTTCCACGGTGTATATACCCACTGCTCCTGAAAATGGGCATCTATACGAACCCTAGTGACTGCGTTCGTTACTGGATCTACCACCTCGGGGACCTCAGGGTGAAAAATAGGGTGCACCTCACGCATTGGATGTATCCCAGGAAAATGGGGTGAACCTGCAGAGGGTAATTCATTTCTATACTGTAATATGGATTGTAAACTGCGCATCACCTCCCGTACCCCAGTGTTAGCTCTGTAGTCCCCATTTTTTATATCCCGTAGGGTCACGGGAGCCACTCCTCCATACCCCTGCTCCCATAGCGCTATCAATGTATTCGACATATGCCACAAAGCATGCTGCTGCATCAGAGGCTCAAAATCTTTCATTGTAGACCAAATGTCTTCAAACGAATAAATGTTATTCCTGGCCCACTGACAGGCTTGATTGGCCACCACCGTTTTTTCGTCTAAGCCAACTGTAGAACGCGTAAGCAATTTTCGCATTTGGGAAAACAACCCACTGCCTGTACCTCTACTCGGTGTCGACAACTCCTGACTAGGGGTAGCGCTAGCAGAGACGGCAGGGAGTGCTGGGAGAAACTGGGAGGGAGCGGGTGAACTTGCCGGGAGTAAAGAAACTAGGGGTGCCGGCAATGACGGGGAGGTGGAAAGCGCTGCGCCGGACGGGTGTGGGGCACTCGCTTGTGGGTCCGAAACCCCACCGGGGGAGACCGGGACTGGCAATGCGGGATACAGCGGCTGCGGGGCATAAGGGGGAGGGGGTCGGGCATTCAAAACGTCCTCCATCTCATCCTGCTCATCCTCTCGCACTACATACCTTTTATTTTCTTTCAACCTGCAAAGCCTATCTGCGCGCTCCAAGCGTTGCTCATTCTCATTCTCTGTATGTTCTCTCGCTTTCTGTGCCATTGTTTGTGCCGCCTTCTTCTGTACCGCCTTCTCCTCTCTCAATTTACGTTCCCTAACTTCCTTCTGCCACATCCTTAATGAATCCAACATGCTCTGACGACTGAGCCTAGCAAATAATTTGTCTTGCAAATAATCCAATTTAGCCACCTCAAAAGAACCTGTCAGGGGCCACTGCAAATCCACATTGTCACTGGTGTATCGATGCCACAAGGTACCAAACAAAATCGGGGGCAATCCGTGCTTCACGTACATGTCAAAATTAGGAGTGCCCTCCGGAGGGGCGAGTTGGCTTTCGGCCAATCTAGAATCCGATACACGGCAACAGCATCCAAAACACTGCAACTTACTGAAGCACGGCATCTTAACCACAATGCAATCACACCTTCTCACAAATTCCGTTACCTCTGCTCACTGGCTCCTAACACGTTCACACACATATGGTATACATTAAATTCAAAACACACACACACACACACATCCTGTACATCAAAATCCTGCCAAACACGTCGACCGAGTCCTGGGGAACCTGGACCCTACCGCAGACCGAACAGTACACTAACTGTTCTGAGGACGGAGAACACATCCGTCACCCGGATGGCACTACAGATCGCTGTGCACTTTACCACGGGAGACCCAGAGCTCACTCCCATTGAACCGCCACCTTAGGGGTTCGGGGTGAGTTCCGGAGCCTACCCGCAATGAGCCACGCCTCCACCACAGTACCACCCGGTCGGATGACCACAAACAAAATGTCCTCCCAAGCTCCGTTAAGTCTGTCAGAGCACCACTCGCACTCTGAGTTTCCCAGAGCACACTAGCCCCAGGAGCGCACCGGCTCCTCAAACCATTAGAGACACCCCAGTCTCTCGGAGCACGCCAGCTCCTACAAACAACGGGTGGACCACTCACCTTCCGTATGCGGTACCGACCTCTACCGTTCTCCACCTCCGGCTGCCAGGACCAACACGGTCAGCTCCAGGTTCTGCCTTCTGGACCCCGGCGTAGGATCCGAACCGGGACCTCTCCTGATCAGCAGGGTGGGGCAGTGCTGCGAGAACCAAGCTCGGCATCAAATGGGTACCCGGACCCACTGTGCCGATCAGCGGGTCTCCGGTCTTCTGCTACCCACCTACGGGTGAGAAAGATCCTTATCGCGGGTTTCCTGTTCGGGCGCCATCTGATAAGCGTGGCTCAAATCCACCCGAGTGACTTACCACACTCACCTATAGTTACTCAGTAAGAAGTCAGCCGGACAGTGGAGAAGAATAAACAAGGTAAATTTATTAGGCCACAAACTCCCATATGAGAGGGCCCTGTCCGACCTCATCCCTAAGAGTGCGCCGAGAGGACTAACTCATATCATCACAGCAATACATTATAACATGGTACAGTGAAGCAGATCACGCCCCTTCTGGAAAAGTACTGAACCCCAGAGAGAGGAACAATGGCATCATACAAGAGGCATGTGCACCTGCAAAAGCAACATATGCTATCTGTGCCCAAGGCCGCGGAGCCAGGCCTCAGCGTCTCTGGTGCATGAGAACACTACTGATAAGAAACTTGTTAGTTTCGGCCACAGTTAGCTGAGAAACGAAAAATGCTGCATTAGTGATTTTCTTATTCCTACGGGAGGGGTGGATGAGCGAGTGCGACTCGCAGACACAGAGGAATACACAAAATGGAGACACACGAGCTAAGCGGTGACAAACTGGTCAACTCGCTTAAAGACTTCCTCAATGAGCTAAAACTTGTACAAGCTTGCAACCAACCCACTCATTCACGAGGAGCGACCTTAGACTGGATTATCTCAAGAAAGGATGAGACATCTATCCTTGCTATAGACCCATGTGACTGGTCTGACCATCACATCATAACTTTCGCGATACCTACAATGACAAAGGGCAGGACCGTGCAACCACGCAAGCTCAAGAAACTGACCCGAGACACAAAAGAGGCTAACATTGATCTACTGGTGAAAAGGTGTGAGAAAGACCTGAAGCCACCCAACAATAAGCAAAATGTCAATGAGTTGACGGATCACTACATAACCTCGATCGGTAATATCGTCAATGACACCATGCCCCAAAAACTGAAAAAGGTATCAGAGAAACCAAAAAATCCTTGGTTTAACGAATCATTGAATGAGGACAGGCGCAAACTGAGAATGGCCGAAAGGAGGTGGAGACAACATCCCTCCTCCCCCGAGCTGAAAGCACTCAGAAAAACAAGGAAAGAATACAACAAAAAAATAATCAACTCCAAAAAAGAATTTATCAGAGATGAATTGGACAGTGCCAGAAACAGACCACGAAAACTCTTCGAGATTCTAAAACAACAATCAAATAAACTAGCCAAAACGGTTTTAGAGAATACAAAGACTCCCATAAGCTGCGAGGAATTCTCCGCATTTTTCACGGAAAAATCTAAATTGCTTGAAGATGATCTTACTACTGCAGCAACTAACCTTAAGACATTGCCTCCACCTAGTAACGAGACCAATATCGCCCCGGAGAGTCTCCAAACTAAAAATAAGGCAAAATGGGACACATTTGATCTATTCGACCAGGAAAAGATCGCCAGAACGCTGGCGGAACTCAAACCGAATAACCACTTTCAAGACCCTTTACCAGGAAAGTGTGTAAGAGAAATCAGCCACACTCTAGTTCCAATATGGACCGAGATAATAAACACCTCACTGGCACAAGGAACCCTCCCGGACTGTCTAAAAACAGGGCAGGTGATGCCCATCCTCAAAAAACCGACAGCTGATGCTACAGACCCGAACAACTATCGGCCAGTGACCAACATCCCTCTACTGGCTAAACTCATTGAGAAATGCGTACAGGGCCAACTAAGTCAACACATCGCTAAATTCTCGCTTCTAGATGATTGCCAATCAGGCTTCAGAACAGGGCACAGTACTGAAACTGCGATCCTGCACATTGTTGATGACGCCCTACAAGCCCTAGACCGAAATCAATCTTGCCTACTGATCCTCCTAGACCTATCATCAGCATTTGATACGGTAAAGCACGAAGTGCTAATGACCAGACTACATGACAGGATGGGTCTGTCTGGAAACGTGCTGAAATGGTTCAACTCTTTCCTACAGAACAGGTCTCAGCGATTCCTGGTTAACCAAGCAATCTCATCCCCGAGCCCCAACGCAGTCGGGGTCCCACAAGGCTCAACGCTATCACCAGATCTATTCAACTTATATGTAGAACCTCTCACGGAGATCCTCCAAAAATCTCAGGTATCCTATCACATGTATGCGGATGACACGCAATTATACTTAAAGATCGCCTCCCTTGAGGACATTGACTTAATGAACAAGACACTAAAGAGTGCTTTGCGATGGTTAACAATGAACCATCTGAAACTAAACGCCCAGAAAACAGAATTCCTACTAATCTCACCAACAAGGAGCCAATCTGAAGTTAAAGAGTGGACTAAATTGGTGACAGCGCTAAACTGCACCCCGACCCTAGTTAATTCAGCCAAATCACTAGGAATTACACTAGATAAGAACCTCGACATGAAAAACCATATTAACTCGTTGGCCAAGAGCGCCCGCTTCCACTTGACTTACTTAAGAAAACTGAAACCCTTTATCTCTGAGACAGATCTAAAACTGGCTATCCAATCACTAGTCATCTCGAGGATCGAATACGGCTGCACCACATTAGCCGGCTTGCCAAAATCATCCACAGCACCACTAAAAGCCTGCCTCAACGCAGCGGTGAGACTCATTACGGGAACGAAGAAATTCGATCACATATCTCCTCACCTGAAAGCACTAAACTGGCTACCTTACGAGGCTAGAATTCAAATGAAGATGGCCTGTATCACGCATAAAGCTGTACATTACAACACGCCTAGATACCTAGCCAAGAAACTTAAGCTCTCAGGAGGTAACAGATCAACTAGAAGCGCAAAAGATTTGCTATTACGACCAGCCTTTTTCCACAAGAAAAAGACCTACAACCGAGCATTCTCCGGAGCTGCCCCCAGAATCTGGAATTCACTCCCTCCAAACATCAGGAAGATTCAAAATACAGCAACATTCAAACGAGAACTGAAGAGCCACTTGATGAGTAAATACCCTACTTAGAGAAACCTACCGATCACTGGGTTGTGCAATTCAGCTAACTAAGGGCCGCCCTCTTCTTGGAAAATTGGAAGATCATCAGCGGATAAGGAAATGATGCCGTGCGCAAGCCGAGACTTGACACTTTGCTGCTACCTCATATATGTGTGAACTTTAACTATATCTCACAGTCATACTATAGAACTTCTGACACTTTGCTGCTACCTCATATATGTGTAAACTTTAACTATATCTCACAGTCATACTATAGAACTTCTTTCTCACTTGATTTATTTAGCCATATATGTGGAACCTTTAACTATATGTCACAATCATACTATATATCTTCTACCGCACCTGATTTATTTATACTTATTATCCTTGATATGCACTGGGACGCCTCATAACCCTACCTCAACGAGCATGGTTTGTTTCTATGACACAAGCCAAACCTTGCTCGCCACCTAATGCTAATTGCACAGTCATTTTGAATATATTTATTTAATCTCGTCCATACAGTATATCGCTTTCTACCTCATTATTCTCTTGTTGTCAGTACTGCTTTTATAATGTCTATATGTAATTCTTTCCTTGTTAAGCGCTCTGATACCCACGGGTCTTGTTCGCGCTATACAAAACACTATAAATAAAATAAATAAAATAAATAAAATAAATAAAATCACACATATAAATGAATAATCACATGAGCAATAAAAACAACGTAAGAACATAAGCGTATACTTCATCAGTTAGACACATGATGCTAACTTGCATATGTAAATGGCAATGGGCGGGGCAACGGAAAATGAAACCTATCAGGACCTTATATGGTCTCCTAGTGGTTGGTGTTTGTATCTGGTGTTTCTATTGGATTAGGGTTAATGTCCTCATTGGTTGGGTTTTTGAGGGTTCTGATTGGTTTCTGGGTCTGTGATTCAATCATTGTAGGGTTGGGACTAGGGCTAGGGTTATAATTTCTATTGGAAGTAGGGACTAGGGCTTCTTATGTTATTGGTTGTTGGGAGTAGGGTGGGACTAGGGCTAGGTTTATACCTTTAATTGGAAGTAGCGATTAGGGCTTCTGCTGTGATTGGTTGCTGGACTAGGTGTGGGACTTAGAGTAGGGTTAGGCTTTTTATTGGAAGTAGGGACTAGGGCTACCTGTGACATTGGTTGCACGGATTTGTTTTGGGACTACTGGTAGGGCTAGGGCCTTTATTGGACGTAGAGATCAGGGTTTTTTAACTGATTGGGTGCTCGGACTAGGGCTAAGATTGGCTATGAGGTCCTGGTCTTCTATTGGTTCTAGATTTTAGGACTAGTGTTGTGATTGGATAGTGTTAGGGCTAGGGACCCCATTGGCTGAAGGGGTCACCTGATTATTAGGGCTATAAAAGGCCAGGGTGAGGGCGTCACAGCAAATGGCGGAGAGGACAAGGGCCGCTCCCTGTTTGAGCCTGTTCGAGACTGGTCGGGACTAGAGCCAGAAATGCTGTACTTTTTCTCATTTAGCAATACCTAATCCACTGACACCTCTTTTACTATACCGACCCCCTAAAACAAACCTTTCTAAACTCTTCCCTGAGTCCTCCCCTCCAAAACTCCTTTTTACTCATCCAAAAGCCTCCTCCTATTGCTAATACTTAAAAAAATGAATCTTTCACTCTTTTATCCCTCCACTATCCTTTTCAATCGAAATTAACAGTCTAACATGTTCACTTCTCAAATTCCATATTAAACTATACTAATATACTACCCAAATAACTGAATTACATATCCACTACTCAAATCACTTCATATTTATTTATTTATAATTTTTTTTACTATACTAATTTTCAACAGCAATCCTTTATGGGTTCTGGAGTGGAGTGTTACTCGCCAGAAAAGCGCTTCAACAACCATCAGGGGTAACAAGTGCTATATGCTATATAAATGCAAATCTTTCTTCCCCTTTTATCCCTCTGCTTTCCTTCTCACTCCAAGTAACTGACTAATGTCCTCCACTAAAATTACTTCATATTTCACCATATTAATTCACCACTAATCCTTTGTAGGCTTCCTGAATAGCGTGCGTCAACAAGCGCTATATAAATACAAACCTTTGTCCTCCTCTATCCTTCTGCTATCATTCCAAATACAAATAACTGACTAACCTATCCACCACTCAAAATGTACTGGCATGTTTCACTATACTAATTCAACACTAATCCTCTATGGGTCCCGGAGTAGCGTGCTACTCGCCGAAAAAGCGCTACAACACCTCGTCAGGGGTAGTAAGCGCTATATAAATGCAATTACAATACAATACAATACAATGCAGATTTTTTAGGAAGTGACACTTGACTGTTGGCATCGAGGGTTCATTAGCTCCAAAAAGATGTGCAAAACGTCCTTTGATTGATTTGGGGATGATCCGATATGGCTGGAATACCAGACTCTTTTAGCTTCCTTTATTTTGTTTTATGCTAAGAAGCAGTCACCAGATAAGCAGTTATAATGACCAGAATATAGACACTTCACACTCCCTTGGATCTCTTAAGAGAGTTTAATGTCTTTGTTTTAGAAGAAGAACCAAACAGTGTTTTTAATGTAGTGAGGCGCCCAGTGCTGCCCTGAATCTGGCATTTAGGAGATTGCAGGAGTCATTGAGTTATTCTCACCCAAGGTATTGGAAAATCTTCACTACCTGACTGACTGTAGAATAGAGTCAAGAATCTGATTCTTGCATTTATGCTTTAAAATTGATGTGGAGAACTTCATAGTATCTGCCCACACAGGGACTATAATGTTAAATGGGATTGAAGTCCAGGGAAAGTAGATAGCTGGAATACTGAAATGAAGTTAGGGGAGCAAAGATTGGTTTTAGAAGTCCCCTACAGAGTGTGTGGGTTCAGGGTTATGTGGCTCTGAATTTACTACTGGTATGTAATTAATAAATAGAGCAGGGCCAGTACCATGGAGCTTCCTGCCACAGGTAAAATCCTCTGAGGAGCACTAAATCTTTGTTCTGTAAAGCCAAGGATGCCATTTTATCTGTAATTGGGGTTTGATCTGTGGTGGAGCCATGAGGTGCTCTGTACACAAGCACACCATGCAGGTCAGCGGAGCCTGTGGTAAAGTCAAACTGAAGGGATTCACACCCAGCCTCAAAATGATCGGCAGGCACACGAATACCAAACAAATGGTGCACTGGTATCTCATTAATGCTGATGCACCACTGCCTGCATGTAACATTGTATAGAAAGCAGATAAACATCACAGATTCTCATAACAATCAGTGGCTGCCAGTTTAGCACTATATAAAACACAGTCTTATAACTGGACAATCCTGTTTTAGGTTTAAACCTATAATAGCAGATAAAACCCAACCGAAAGGGAAACAGCCCTTGTCAGTGTAAACAAATAAACACTAATACACACCTGCACAACCACAAACCAAAATGTCAGTCAAAGAAAGGAACGTGAAAGATAATGACCCTGAAAGGTCCAACACAATGTAACTTTTTTGTAGAAGACTGCAGAAATAACTACTGGTCTAAGATTGTTTTGCTTGAGTTTTGTTGTTTACGGATGTCACAAAAATATTGTTTATTTTTTATTTTTTCCAGCAGTTTTGTACGCTCTGATTAAATATGTAGTGTTTGTAAGCATGTTTTTAGCATTATCTATTTATTTTATGCACAGTAGAGAATTTGGGAATATTAAAATCATGTTTGATTTTTTATGGCAGTGTTTAACTTTCACTAATTGGTAAAATGGATGGCTTATAAGACTCTTGGCCAGTATGTACTAGCAAATGTACCCACTGACACAAAATGGGTAAAATCATTTGATACATCAGCTTTTCAAACAAGCCATTATTGATAGCAGTTCACCTACCAAACACCCCAGGCTTTAAACTATCAATGCAAGATCTAGTGACAGCTACATGTACAAAAGTGCTGACACCATGCACAAGGGATTGTGGTGAAAACACAACACACCACTTTCCACATACAAACAAAATTCATACCTGCAAAGTGACCCATTGTTATGAGTGATACCTCAACTTATCCTGGCTTTTTACTCAACTGGAATTTAATGGTGGGGGTTTTCAGCCCATAGTTACAACTTCAAGTCCCATAATACAATCTGTACAATCTGATGTCTGATAAAATGTCAGCCCTTGTCATGTAGGCACTTGGCAGCTATGAACATCCACACAACAGCCCTACCGTAATTTAGTCAGGCAAAGAGTGCAGAAAAACAGTGGTGAGCATGCTTTTTAAGCATCAAGGTTCAGGTGTCTTAGAATGAAGGGCTACAATGTAATCTGCGTTAATCCAAAATGTTAAAGGTTTCATAAAGTACAATGCTGTTGGCAGGATAGACCACCCCATCATAATATACAGTAAGGAGTCAGTGAATGACCCCCAACTGTGTCCAGGAATTTATTTATTAAAACATTTGAATATAGCACTCTTACTTTTTTCATCCATGAATATTCTGTAAACATAAATCCCTTGGAACCAAGGATCAAGGAGCCTAGCTTATCAGTCAATCTTATTCACAACACTCACTGGAGTTGGAATCGCTATGATTTATAGAAGAAAGAAAAGGATTTTTCTTTCTTGTGTCCCCTCACTCACCAGGGTTTCCCCACGGTGACATGCTTCATCATTGGGGCCATCCCAGCCCTCTACGGACTGGGGCGTGCTGCGACTTGCGAACTACGTAGGAGCACTTTAAGTGATGGACTATGTGTGGTGCAAAGTGTGTTGTGAAGTGGAGTGGTATTATTTAAGTGGGTTACAACTACCTACCTAGTGAGCTACAAATGATTTATTCTTGCTCCTGGGGGGTACATTAAAAACGGGGTGCTAGGGATCCTACTGACAATGAGTTAGGTGTGCCTAGCAGTTTCTGTCAACATGTTTCGAGCTTCCTCAAGCTCTTCTTCAGGACTACGCAGCGACGAGCACTTTGTTCTCCACTCATAAACGTGCTCAAGTGAGATATTTATAAAACAAAGATTATTTAAAATGAAGGATTATTTTAAAAGCTGCAATAATAAGGCATGCATTAGTACATACGCTAATAATGATCACGTAGTATATGTACAGAGACCTAACTTGGCCCCCTTGCTCACAGAGTGTTGTTCGTATCCCTTCCAATTTGGAGCTCGGGATAGCCAGGCTTAGTCGCCTACACTCCAACCTCCGGACCGCATCTTGTTCTGTAAACCAGACAGCTTGCTGACAGAGGGCCAGATGTACGACTATTCGGAATTGCAATTCTCAAATTGCGAAAAATAGCGACTCACAATTTGCGAGTCGTAATTCCAAATGGACAACAGTGTCAGAGACACTGTTATTGGTTCCCCATGCGGTCGCAATATGCGAGGCTCATCAATATTCATGAGGCACTCGCATTTTGCAACCCCATTGAGAATGGCTGGCCCTGCCAGGGATGGTGGCCTGCTGGGCTCAGCAGACCACCATGCCTGGGACTGCTTTTAAATAAAGTAGTTTTTTAGGTCTCGCGACCTATCAATGCGCATGCGCATTGAGCGGAGCGAGAATTCAAGTGCTCAAAATCCTCGTCAAACCAAGGGCTTTTTGGTGCGGTTTTCTTTGAGTTCACGTGAATCACGTGACCAAACAAGCACGCGCATCAGCCTCCCTCCCTCCCTTCCTCCTAATTGCATTTTTTAACGGCCGCCAGCACTTCAAAGGACTTCGCCCAACGTGCGCTCTGCGGCTTCTCCTCCCCTAATTAATCATGGCTGGCCAGTCGTACTTTCAGTTTCCCGGCCGCTCTTAACGCTTGTTTATTTGCCCTTCTAACTGTTTCCTCTTTTCCACTTCCTCTCCACCGCCCTCAGCATATTTCTGCATCTTTTTCACGCCTTTCTCTGCCCCATCTTATCTTAGTCTTTTCTCTCAACTTTCACCATCTGTTCTTCCTCTCTCTCAGCTGGCTGACCATGCTTTCCCCCTTCTCTCACTGTTCACTCTCACTGTTCCAACACTCGGTCTCTCCATCTCTGTTGATATCCTTCCGTCCTCCTTTCTCACCATCATTTCTCACTCAGTTTCACTCTCTAGCAGTGCAACAGTCTGTGAACTCTAATTCTACGTCCATAAGCACAGCGCTGCTCCTGGCACCATCATTCAAGGTCAGCTGTCACATTCTGCTGGAGGGGTGTTGTTTATATTTGCAATTTGCTGCGGGATGTCTCGGGGAGTTAAACGCTCGCTACTGGGGTATGTGGTGAACTGCAGTCAGATGTTTGAATCACGACTCACTTTCCCGTAGTTTGCACTGGGCAGTAACAACCCTTTTTATTTACAACACTGAGAAATAGCAGAGAAGTGGTATATTGGCCCGAGAGCATCAAAGCTCTTTAGCCGAGCACCAGTTACATTACACAAAGTCATGGCGTTTTTAAAGCACGGGTTCCGTCCTCCTTTCTCACCATCATTTCTCACTCAGTTTCACTCTCTAGCAGTGCAACAGTCTGTGAACTCTAATTCTACGTCCATAAGTACAGCGCTGCTCCTGGCACCATCATTCAAGGTCAGCTGTCACATTCTGCTGGGGGGGTGTTGTTTATATTTGCAATTTGCTGCGGGACGTCTCTGGGAGTTAAACTCTCGCTACTGAGGTATGTGGTGAATTGCAGTCAGATGTTTGAATCACGACTCACTTTCCCGAAGTTTGCACTGGGCAGTAACAACCCTTTTTATTTACAACACTGAGAAATAGCAGAGAAGTGGTATATTGGCCCGAGAGCATCAAAGCTCTTTAGCCGAGCACCAGTTACATTACACAAAGTCATGGCGTTTTTAAAACACGGGGAAATTAAGTGATTTGCCCAGGATCACAGGATGTTGAGCCGTAACCGGTACTCGAACCTGGTTACCCAGTTCAAAAACTGGCAGGTCCGTCTCCTACGCCACATCTGCTCAGTATTTACTTTAAACGCTAAATTAATAGAACTGTCATTCTAAGATGCTTGGCAAGCCTCACAGGGGGTTGGTTAACATCAGGGAGACTGTGCAGGCCTGCCAAGCCTCTCTGGGGCCCATAAATATCCTCCTTTTGGAGGACACGACATGGCCACGCCCCATTCGGTAAATGCATTTCTCACACAAAGTACACACTGTCCTCGCGTGTGATCCTCTGTATTAGAAGCCACAGTTCATGTGACACATCTCATCCCGTTGGCTGCATGCACTCAGACAAGAACCCGGCCCCAATCTACACTCCCTGCTTCACGCTTCCAAGTGCAGATTTTCAGTTTTCCGGGAATCACGAAGCTTACTGGAGTGTCCCTGGAAAAGTAGGGGTGAACTCCCTTTATGTTTATGCCAAGGCATGTCCTCCTACCCAGACCGGTGAGGGTCATGCACACGGAAGTGAGTTTACATTGGTGCAAATGCACGTCAGGGTTTCTCTAAAATATTTTTGAGCTATGCAAAAACCCTCATCTTTATTATTTGGGTTTCCAAAGTCAGTAGCTCTGTCCGCTACGCCAAGCTTGTTTATTTGCCCTTCTAACTGTTTCCTCTTTTCCACCTCCTCTCCACTGCCCTCAGCATATTTCTGCATCGTTTTCACTCCTTTCTCTGCCCCATCTTATCTTTGTCTTTTCTCTCAACTTTCACCATCTGTTCTTCCTCTCTCTCAGCTGGCCGACCATGCTTTCCCCCTTCTCTCACTGTTCACTCTCACTGTTCCAACACTCGGTCTCTCCATCTCTGTTGATATCCTCCCGTCCTCCTTTCTCACCATCATTTCTCACTCAGTTTCACTCTCTAGCAGTGCAACAGTCTGTGAACTCTAATTCTACGTCCGTAAGCACAGCGCTGCTCCTGGCACCATCATTCAAGGTCAGCTGTCACATTCTGCTGGGGGGGTGTAGGTTTGCTATTTTTTTCCTCATTAAATACGTTAAATATGTGAATGTTTGCTCAATACTCCAATGTGTAATACAACTACAGAACATAAATCTATTTTGGCTTGCACTTGTGTCAGCTGTATATTTTATAATCGTGCGCCCTCCTCAGATGGGTCTGTAAAAAGGACCTTTAGTCTTGAATTTTGACCCTTTGGCCTGAATTTATACTATCACAGCTGCAGTTTTTCTACAGAAATTTACCAGTGCTCTGCAGAATGTCAGTGAGGAAAGTCAGATGTGATAATTATAAATTGGTATTCAATGTTGGGTCAGAATTTCATTGTGTTATGTACGGATGTCATGAATGCATTTCACTATTTGATACACGTGCATCATTCTTATATACTTTGTCGTACAAAATGTAGTAGATTCTATTTACACATCTTTCCGGGTACTTGTAGTGGACAGTTATTCCACATTTTATCATGCTGGGGTGCGATTGATTTCATGCACATCTTTTCTGCAGCTAATACCTCAATTCTACGAAGTTCAGTCCGGAAATGTGCATTTTGTTAATTAGTGGGTTGGGTTGTCATTGTGATATGTTTGTTAAAGTGGTGTAACAAACTGTGGAGAGGAGTCCCTTGCACTCCCAAATCTTCATAAGGCTGATCTAAATTTTAGACTCCTTAAATGGTAGGGCTCCATTGCACCCCAGAAGCTTGACCGTCCTCACTCTACCACTCTACCGCCCTCACTCTACCGCCCTCACTCTACCACTCTACCGCCCTCACTCTACCGCCCTCACTCTACCACTCTACCGCCCTCACTCTACCGCCCTCACTCTACCACCCTCACTCTACCACAATACCGCCCTCACTCTACCGCCCTCACTCTACCACTCTACCGCCCTCACTCTACCACCCTCACTCTACCACAATACCGCCCTCACTCTACCGCCCTCACTCTACCACTCTACCGCCCTCACTCTACCACTCTACCACCCTCACTCTACCACTCTATCGCCCTCCCTCTATCGCCCTCCCTCTATCGCCCTCCCTCTATCTATCTATCACACTCACTCTATCTATTGAATCACCACAGCATCACTCATCACCACCACAGTATCACTCAGGGGCACCACAGCATCACTCAGGGGCACCACAACATCACTATGCGCTACAACAGCACCACTGAACACCACAGCATCACTCGTTGCCGCCACAACATCACTCAGCGCCACCACAGCATCAATCTGAGCAACCATTCGACAACAACTGGTTCAAATATGTTCTGTCAATGTTTCAAGCTTTATTACAAAATGTCATAAAAAGATGTTACATTTTTTCACTTCTGTTCTTGGATTTTCGTCACAATAAAATACACTGAACATAATCTTCACAAAAGTTATTTACAAAAGTTTAAGCTATTGCCATTATAAATTACAATACCTTTCATTTAAGTATTAATTATTTAAAAAAATTAAAAGCCATTGTTATTTGTAATATCAATACATCTAAGTTATGTAAATACGACACATATTGCATTACAAATGCTACAGGTGTCACATTTGCAAAAGTTAAAACTATTGGCATTGTAAATGACAAAGCTATTAATTTTGCTATTTTCAAAACCAACACATAAATACAAAATTTGTCATTTACAATACCAATAGGTGAAACTTTCCTAATGCGAGATCTATTGGCAATGCCAGTGCTTGTTTTTTTTTATTGCAGCCCGTTTTCCTTAAAGGAAAATGGGATGCGATTTTTTAAAAAATGAAACGTTTTTTGTTTCATTTTTTAAGGGCAGGCAGTGGTTCCTGGGACCACTGCCTGCCCTTAAAAAATATTATTGCATGCATTTGCGGAGGGGAAGGGGTCCCCTGGGACCCCTTCCTACTTGTGATTGCATTACCACCTACTTGAAGTAGGTGGTAAATTGCAACTGTTTTGCAATCGCGGTTGCAAAACAGTCCTACGTAGGGCTCAGAGTCGCAATTAGGAAGGGATGCCTTTGAAACGCCCCTTCCTAATTGCAAGTCGCAAATGCTATTTAGTGAGATGCAAATAAATTGTGACTCACTAAATAGCATTTGTACAAGACCCTTTAGGGTTTTTGCATGCGCAAACGGGTTACAGACCCGTTAGTGCATGCAAGAACGGGTGGTACATCTGGTCCAGAGTGAGTATAAGAGGTAATGAAACATGAGAGAGGGTAATGAGATGTGAGTGTGAATGAGGATGCAATAGTCAGAATTTCTATGCTTAAGACATAAGACCACTGGATACACTGCCATTGACAACATATGATATACCCTGCATTACTTCTTTAAATTAAATGTGGGCTTCATAATAAACACTGCAAGAAAACATGTTTTGTAAACACTGGGAAGACCCAGCTTGGGGGTTAGACATCTGAATAAACACTGTTAAGTACTAATTTCAAAGGATTTGAAAAACACTGAGAAAACACCTCTGAAATTCACACAAAATAAACACTGAAACCAGCACAGCCTACTAATAACATTAATTTCCAATATTTTTCCTATATCTTCTCCTTCTTTTTAATCTAATTTGGTTAAAATCTAGTTTCTGAGGGCTTTGTGTGAATGTAATTCACCTCTGCTGCTAGTTCCTGAGTGTGACCTGTTGTCTTATGCCATCAGTTCTTTGGGTTCAGATTACATCTCTGTCTGGGTTATCAAATCTACCACCCTCACATATGTGGTAAGTCTGGCTGGATTTCACAATTCACAAAAGACTATTCTGACGTAATGATAATGGACATCCCATAGTTCTATATGGTTTATATAAGGTCAGCCGCCGATGACTATGGTTTAGCCACATTTTTTAACCATATGTTTGAGTGGGGCACTGGCCCAAGAGAACATAGTACATTGTGAAAATGTGGTGTTGCCATCCCCTTCTATGCCTTCGCCTATGGTCATGTACGCTGGACATATGGGGCAGCGGAGGGCTCAATAATTTGGCAGGGTTGAATAAATTAAGTGACAAGAAAAAGCTGAATATGCTGCATAATGTGGCACATTTTTTGATAGCATTACTTCATTAATTTTTCATTTTACACTTGTTAAGATTGTCTGAGTATTGGCTGCACCTCATTCATACCAGTATAACACCCAAATATAGCAATAAGCAGCAGAAAGGTGACAAGTCAAACTTTGCAAAGGGTCTTCCACATTGCAGCAACTTATTTCCCTGCGTTTGTAGTCAATTTTGAATCATTCGAGCGAGAAGCATTTTTATTTTGTTAAAACCTGCAGGTTCTGCAGCAGATAATGAGTTGTGTGGCAAATGCAGCAAATCTATAACTTAGCAAAAAACACCAATGCCTCACAATCACATAGGGCCTGATTCACAGAACTAACTTAAGACAAAATCCTAAACTTACTACTTTTGGTATTCACAGAAGTTAGTATTTTGTCTTAAGTTTGTCTTAAGTCTGAATCCTAACTTAAGTCTGTCTTAAGTCTGTCTTAAGACAAACTTAAGACAAAATCCTAACTTCGGTGAATACCAAAAGTAGTAAGTTTAGGATTTTGTCTTAAGTTAGTTCTGTGAATCGGGCCCATAATTCCATTGGCCCTTCCTATGACACACTCTATGAATAAATGGTAAAAAGGATACATAAATAAGTAAAAACTATTAAAATGCTGTGGTGGGGAGAGGTCCTCATTGGTGAACATTCTTAGAAAAGGAGTTACGTCTGACATCCTGAAACCATAGAAAATATTTAGCGGGGAAACAAGATTACAAGGGAATACAATACTTCCACATGGAGGGAACTCTGCATCTGTGGACATAGTTTCCTGGCTAGGAAATGTTTTGATAGAACTAATGACTTTCATAGTCTATTTTTATATCACAAATTACTTTTTTAGCTGGTGCTGCCTTTGCCTTTTACTTATACATTCACAGCTGGAAACCTGGACTGTGTTATCTTATTTAATGCTATAGAAGGCACTTAGGGATTTCCTAGCGGATGCACAGATTGCTACTTCAAGTGAATACAACGCATGTTTGAAGGAAGTGAGCGGTTTACAGGGGATTGCACTGTATAAACAGTAGGGATATGGTATGTTTTCAGAACCACTTACATTTCTTATGAAGGGAAAAAATAATATAACGTGTGGGCATACTCAAATTACAAAAGAAAACATGCAGTCGTCTACTTCGATGAGAAATACACCCTGAAATTGATTGATTATACTGTTTTTAAAGTGATTCAATATGTAGCTCAAAACCTGTCAAATGCAATCAGAAGTTTGATTCTCATCGATATGCTGGTGTCCAATACATAATGCATGACATCACTAATGGCCTAAATGATGCCATGAGGAAAGCATACATGTGATGGGTGAACTGCTTGCAAATAGTCCTCTGCCATTGTAACAGTGGACTAGTCAGCCTTATGCCGCCCATGGCGGCCCCTGTGTTTGCCACCCTTGGCAGCAGAATGTAAGAGCGGGAGACGGGATATAACCGCCCCTAAAACTCAGGCCGCCGGGGGCGGACCGCTCACCTGCCCAGGGCTTAAAGTGGGCCGGGTCCTGCCTGTGCTCAGCACTGGCAGTTCTTAAAAGCAGGTGCAGAGACGGGTCCATATTGGGCTCTCCATTTTCACTGTCACTATCGGAAAGGAAAAAAATACCTGTGCAGCAGTTCACTGTTTTTGATGCAACTTTTTTAATTTTGCATCTCTATATTGCAAAACCGGAAGTGCTTTGCACGAGCACCAACAAGGACATATTCATATATTTTTTGGTAGGCATGGGCGATTCAGTGATTGGCCCAGAAATACAGGATGTTGACCCGACAGGGAGACTCAAACCTGCTTCCTCCGTGCCAAAGGTGGCAGCTCGAGCCATAACGCCACAACCTCTCACGCAAGAACTAAAGCATTTTCAATATTATATGCAATGAAGCAGGGGCTTTTCTAGGATTTTCTGGGCCCCAGGCAATGGGGAAGGTGTGAGGCCCCTCTAATTTATATAAGTATCACCTTCTGGGCTTGGAAGCTTCTTTGCGCAGACTCCTCCTGGGCAGCAACACCTCCTCTCAGCCACCTATAAGCACCTCTTTTACAGCTCTGACCGCGCTGAAGGTGTGAGACTTGTTGGGGGCTGAGAGTTAAAACTGTGGGGTCGTTAAAGTTCTGACAATGGGCGTCCTGCGATGTCTCTGAATGGACAGCCAAAGAGTTGTCCCCCTCCCCCAGGCCTTCCCATTCCATCCCTTAGAGGCCCTCCCATATGCTCAATTGTAAAAAGACACCTTTTTTTCAATTGGATCAACAGGGGTACCTGGGGGTGTTGCAATGGTGCGGGCCCAATGCTGGTGGGCTGAGACCGAGGGCTGAGACCGAGGCACTGGGCTGCCCACACTGCCAATGCCTAGAGTCGGCCCATCAACAAAGCCATAGTTGTATGTATGCATGTAGTATATTTATCTTATGCAACTAACAACCTTTGACAAAGCCAATAGTCCTGGCTTGTTGTAGGTGTAATGTTACTTGTATGATATATATGTGGAGGCAATAAGAAAAGCAGCAAAATACTAGTCAGGTGACACATTATGCTGAGCAGAGAGTTTTGCCATTGTGCAACATTTCGTCCATCATCTTGTGTGTTTTGCTGTTCACCCTATGTGGGAAGGGTATGCCCAGACATGGGTCCCATGCTCACTAAGCCACTGGAGTCAAGCTATCCTGGCTGAAGACGGCTGATAGCCAGAAACCGGTCCTAGGATGCTTGATTCCGGTCCAGGAAAGACATGGCTTGACAGTTCGGGCTGGACTGTTCCCATGAGGCACAGGGTCAAGACTGATTTGCATATGGCCATGTCTGAACTGGGGTGGCTTGGTGAGCAAAATAACGATAGATTAAACCCAGATCTGTGACTGGGGGTGAATGTTTTGCCATTGTGCAACATTCCGTCCATCATCTTGTGTGTTTTGCTGAGCACAGAATTTTAGCATAAATCTTCTAAGCCAAGCCCTTAATTGTATCGGCCACACCCCTTTGAGAGACCCCCCAATTTTTCCATCCAACTGAAAGCCCTGGCCTCGCCCCCACCCCCCTTGCTACCCACTGCACTGTGGTCACTCGAAGCAGCATTCCAAAGTGTTTCACCAATTGTGCTCCTCCAGGAAAACCAGCTATATCCGAACCAGTCTTGGTCCTGCTCCAATCAGAACAATCCAGCCCAAACTGTTAAGCCAGATCCCAGCTGAGTGAGAACACAAGCAACCGCAGACAGGTCGCAGCAGCTTAAGCCTAGTCCTTGAGGTTAGCTTGATCCTTGTGACTAAATGTCCAGGGACCAGGTCTGGGCATACCCGTCGCATACATCACAAATGACGTCTTACAAGACACCCCATGACCCAGATATTGCATCATCATGGTGCTACAGGCCTCATGCAGAGTGTCCTTGGTTTTACCTTGTTTCTCCCCTGAGGTACCAACACTCGCAGATTCCCTGACTCTGAGAGTGGACCAACTGGGTGTTACTTTTGAGACCCTGAGTTTTTTTGTTGTTGCAGTTTTGTATCGCTGGAACTCACCCTCAAGGTATTTTCGGCGCTTGACATGATCACCAGTTATATTACACAAGGACACACAGATTTTTGGCGGGCACAGGGAGATTAGGTGATGTGCCGACGCCGAGACTCAAACCAGATTCCCCAACTGCAAAGTCGACAGCTCTGGCCAGTTTGCCACATCTTCTCCCCAGCTACCCTCAGAACCCTGTAAATTGGCAATTCCGGTTCCGCTTCCCCTAGTTATTTCTTATTACGTAACCAGTAATTCATCTGTAGACCAGCTACTTTTAGCAGACGGAGAAATACTCCTCATCCAGTAGATTTACGAGAAAGCATGTCATCCAGAAGTAGTCTGTCTCCCATTACCAGCTGTATCGATTACCACAAGCTGCCCTACATGTTTAACACTTTAACCGCGGTACGATTTACCGCGGTGTGCTGCAGATTTTAAAAACCCACTTTACATGACGAGCTCAGCTCGTCATCAGCATACGAGCGCCGTAGCTGATGACGAGCTGAGCTCGTCATCAGCAGCGACAAGGGCATCACTTTCTTTTTGCTGAGGCTTAGTTGTAAGCTGCAGTACCTAGAACCTGTTTGCATCACTGTTAACATGGAAAAAGTGACGTACGGGAGGTGCAAGGGGCTTGTATATAAGCCCCAAAATATGCATAATGGAAACCGTGCATTGATGTTGGCTATTTCCTTAGCAGTTGTAGACCTCGCTGTTACTGCATGTAGTGAATAGGTGGTGGCACTTTAAGTGCCCTTGCAGATGTGCACATGATTTATGCATCAGCACAGGAAATATGCACACTTAAGTGCCACCAAGAGCTCAGTCTTGAACTTGTGCTATATAAAATACCAACGAAGAGCAATCTATGCTCTACATCTACCTTTAAACCTCTGGGATGCTATGGTGATGATGGCCGAGGCAGGGTGTAGATAATGGAGGCCGTGAGTCATGGAAGACAGGCACGAGTGGGGCTGTGATTAAAAGAGGCTGTGACTCTGCATTCAGTACCTACTGATCTGTGTGTCACTGGCGAGGCAGATACCTATCTTGCCCTGGAGCTCTGTCTTCAAGCCGATGAGTTTCTGATGACCTTAATCTTTCTGAAACTGACAGAGGTCATACTCTTTGTCCCTAAGACTAAATTGAACTTGATGCTGATGGACACGTGCACTTTTATCTTGCATACCAACAGGGGTCATGCATGAAAATGTGGGCAACCTTTTTACCAATAAAAAAGCCTTAGTTAGGAAGGTAGAGAGAGTGGTAAGTCACAATCATGGCTTATTTGACATACCCTGCTGCTGATCCTGCCACATGCCATGCTCTGTTGAAGGGTGGGATCCCAAATTCACAAAAAACGTTTTCACCTTTATGTTCTGGGTTGTCTAAGTGCAGTGGATTTGTGGTACTTAGGCATTTTTGGTAAACACGGATTTCCATATTATTTTTGCTGGAGTTGGGCGAACTGAGTCATAGAATTGACAAAACCCTAAAGATGCCTTTGCAGGAGTTCATGAAGAGATTCTCAGCCTAGTATAAAGACCGTGGGGCAGGACAGCGACAATAGCATGAATAACCACACCAGTTCAGTATTCCCCCAGAGCGGAAGAGGCTTCCGCACTTTGGCCACTCTCTCTCATCCCCTTCTCGCTGCAGTACAAGATATCACTTTTACAACTGTCCACTATTTCGCCTTGCCTAGGCCACCGTCATGGGACTCCCCCCAAGAAGGAGATCTCCACCGCAATTCCAACAACAGCCAGCCTTCTTGGATTGCTGCCGCTGGAGTAGGGGTCGTGTATTCCCCTTAGGTGCAGGTACTTTGGGTTTTTGTCCACATTCAAACTAGTTAATATGCTGTAATTATATTGTATGCCATTGCCCTGGTTTTAATTTGTTTTTTTGAATCTGGAATTACTTTGATTTCACCTGGGCAGAGTGTACAGGCACTTTTTCTGTGCCTGCTACCCTTTGCTACTCCTAATAAGTCATGTGAATTTTCTCGTATTCACAGGGGTTAATTTGTAAACAGAAAATAGGTGCCGGGGCACTTGTCATGAGGCAGATTGCACCGGTCCATTTGTCCTGTTAGTACCGCCTAATCAAAAACAACTACTTACCATGAAAGTAGGGAGTGGATGTGATGGAATGGGCAGAGCTGCCGACTTCGAAGCTGGAGAACCAGGTTCCAGCGTCGGCTCAACATCCTGTGAGTTAGGGCAAATCACTTAACCCATTGCATGCGTTCGTCGGCCAACGGCCGTTGCGAGCAGTACCTTCGTAGTGCTGCGCAAGTCTGTTGGCCGACGCGGCCCGCCCACTCCGCTAAACGGGCGCACCGCAGCGGAATTGCTGCCGCGGTTAATGAGTTAATCTTCCTCTGCCCTTAACTGAGGCTCATGAAAAGCACTGGTGTTGATGATTAAGTGCTGGTGCTGAGCACCAGAAACCACTTGCTCATATTAAGCACTGCTATTACCCAGGTAATCACTGTTGGGACAGGAAGTCTGCATATCTCTGGAGAGAGTGCTTAGCCTGCCATAAACTGATCTCCAGGCAAGTCGCATAAAAGCTACTGTGTGGCTTCTAGATCCCTACCTCAGTGAGCATGAAAATCATACATGTCCACTGAAGGTCTCCCTGTTTACATGGATTGAGACAGTAGAGCTTGGCTCTGAAGTCTCAATCCAATAGTGCACCCGTACTTTCCAGAGAGGGGCCACTGCCCTCTTTACCGAGGTTGTGGTACACTGACAGTGGTGGCAGCAATTAATCTATAGTCAGGAGGGGTGAGTCACTAGCCACCCCCTATCAAGTCTGTGCAGTCTCACCCTTGCTTGGGGTCCTATTGCCTTTGTCTACCTAACATGTGTTTGAGAGTCAGTTGGTGCACTGGGGACGGATGGTGAGTTGAGCAATTGTGTGTAATGTGAGCCGTTCTGCTGGACACCCAGCTCTCCTGTGCTCCTCCCAATTCTTGGAGAGGCCTGATGGGCTGGGGTGGGCACTCAGCTCTTATCTGGGTTTAGCTGTAGTAACTCTACTAAGAAGGACCCTCACCCCTGGTTAGTGCTCCCTGGTCTGCAGTTAATTACAATGCCTCTTTTGGGACTAGCACAGGCTGGTCCAGGGGAAGACAGTAGGTCATCTTTTGCATACTTTGGTCACACAGTGAACACACCATATAACTGTTTTGTGATTGGTGGGGTAATCAGGATTCAAATGTAGCAGACCCTCGATTGGATCAGCCTATCAAACAGAGGTGATAAAAGGCTGGCCTTAGTGGCCAGGTGTTGTACAAAACTGGTCTATGACTGAAGAGGTGGCTCACACAAGATCCACCCAAAGGAAGTCAGCCGCGACCCGCGGTGTGAAGGCAAGAGAAGAAACTTGCTTACTGCGTATGGAACTTGAGGATGTTTTCTCTATGACTGATGGGTTCTGCTGCAAAGGAATGTGCCAGTTAGACAAGTAGCAAGGGCATCAGCAGCATCGGGGAGAAGACCAGATGTTTCTTTGAGACTTGTTCATCAAGGACATTGCAGACAGCTGCACAAGGAGGAAAGGAAGCTTGCAGCACATCAAGGGAGACAGAGAAGGGAAAGCTTGATCCCAGTCCCATTGATCCCAGTGGAGCTCGCTTTGCCCAGAACCCTGCCCTGTACTGTGGGAGAAATTTGCGAGTGGCAAAACTCGATGTACAACAGTGTGTTTAACACGGTTTGCAATTCCCAATGGGGTCGCAAATTGCGAGGCTCATGTATATTAATGAGCCTCTCGCAATTTGCAAGCCCATTGGGAATGGCAGGCCCTCCCAGGTATGGTTGCCTGCTGGGCTCAGCAGACTACCATGTCTGGGACGGCTTTTAAATAAAGCATTTTTTTTAATGCAGCCCGTTTTAATTTTAAAAAAAAGGGATGCATTAAAAAAAAAAAACATTTCTTTTAATTCTTTAAGGACATGTAATGGTCCCTGGGACAACTGCCTGCCCTTAGAAAATATTTTCAGAGCCATTTGCGACTCCATTGCCACCCTCTTGAAGAGGGTGGTAATTTGCGAGTGTTTTCTGACTGCAATTGAATTCGCAAAACATGCCTACATGGGTTAGAGAGTCGCTTTTTGGAAAGTAAAGCCCCTTCCATATAGCGAGTCTCTAAACACTTTTTTGTGAGTCGCAATTAATTTGCGACTTGCAAAATTGTGTTGATACATGGCCATTCCAATTTTAGCATGCGCAACTGGGTCGCTAACCCATTTGCGCATGCTAAAATTGGTCGTACATCTGGCCCCAAGTTATTAGTGCCAAAAAGAAACAGTAATAAGCTCAGCAGTACACATGGCCAACTACTGGAAACAGTAATAAGTCCAATTGCCAACAACTGGCACAGCAGCATCCTCCCATAGAAAATAATGGAGGTAGGGACTTAAAATATAATTTAATATTAAGATAACAGTGCTGTAACATTTTTCTATTTTGGTCTCCATAAAATTAATTAACATTAATATTTAAGATAAAAGTAAGTCTTTGAGAATAGACAACATACTGAATTGAAAAATGTGATCTATATGATTATCTGGCTATGCCACACTAGCTATATTGGCCTAACCGGACGGGCAGTGGAATTGAGCTTCCAGTACCAATGCAGTACAATTAGAAAGAAGAATCTGATAACAAAACTAGCCACCTTTTTTATATTGGTCATGTCTGGTGACTTGAAATTTATTGTCACTTTCAAAAAAGAGCAGAATAGGCACTATACTGAGAGGGACCTACTGCAAGATGTACAGGAGGAGCAGGAAACTAACTCAAATAGGGGCCATATTTTCAAAGGCAAATCCAGGAAGAGGCATATAATGTATGTGCTTGTCCCTTGGTCTTAGCCCCACACCACTCAACATAACTACATGCAGAATGGGAGGTGGACCTAAAGCACACTTTGTCAGAGAATAAGTGGGAGAACATTAGGGCGAGGGCTACAAAGGTTTCAATTTCTACTCAATACAAAGAAAACAACCACAAAAATCTGACCTGTTGGTTTTCTAACCTAGTTTGGTTGAGGGCAATGCTGGGGAACTTGGACTTGTGCTGGCGGGGTTGCCAGATGAGGGAGGCGTTACTTCATTTGTGGTGGGCATGCCCATGGGTCATACTTTATTGGAAGGAAATAATGGCTGTCTTGAAAGCGGTGACAGGGATTACGCTACCATTAGACGTCACAGCTATTCTCTTGGGTCATCCCAGGGAGGACAGAGTATAGCTCATTTGTACCCCCCACAGGCATAGTAATAGCACATGTGTTGTTGGCAGGAAGGGAAAAACTCTCCAATTATTGTAAACAAGAATTTCCCCTCCCCTGGTGCTGTAGTTGACAAACATTTGGTACATATACAAAATGGATCCACCCAAGCAGATAAGATGCAGCGATTTGACAAAATATGGAAACCCGTTGAAACCTACGTGAACGGCCAGTTCGGGGTGTGGGGTGGTGGATAGCCCAACATGCATCTGTCTTGGTTAGGAAAGGTGGTTTGCATAGGATCTCAGGTTTGTCTGCCTTGTCTGGCGTAACAAAGTCAGCAAAGGGCCTGTCTTCACCGTGTCTACCAGGTCCAAGCTATCCAACAAGTGATCCCCAATAGGCTAGGTGGGAGGCTATTTATTGAGACTTTGGGTCGATCCAAGAATATAGTTAAGCAACACGTACTCCCTGGGTGTCCCTTATGGGCAATGGATGACACATGTCCTGTTCTCCTTTTAGTTCTACTTCCCCTGTCCGGGTTCCACTGCCGAAGATCCACAATACCCCTCAGACTAAGGGGAGGGTGAAAGGGTGATTGTCAGATTCCCCCTTGCACCCTCTCCCACCAGCAGATGAGGGGGCATATTTACAAGCCTCTTGCGCCACTTTGGCGTCAGTTTTCACACGTTAAAACTGATGCAAAAGTGGCGCAAGGGGCTTGTAAATCTGCCCGAGGTTTGTTTGATTTTTATTTCTCTTCTTTTCTTCTTTTTTTTAAATTTCTGTTTATGGTACATATCATGTTTGGACTCATGTACATGTTTTAAAGAATGGTACAGCATCACTGTTCAAAACTCAATAAAGATACAGTTTAAACAACAGTGCAGAATTTGATTTCCACACTTAAAAGCCATGCGCTGGATTTAAATGCAAACATAGAAATGGGTAGATTGATATAAACATGAGTTATAGTTGCCATTCATGAGACCCTGCAATGGAGAATAAGAAAGTAGATATCATTTTAGGCGGATTTGATCCTAAAAATGATGACATTTCAACAATACTGCCTAAAATATCCACTAATAAATACGCATATGTATATTATGTAATAATACTAATGGAGAAGTGTGGCTCACTGGTTAGAGCAGCAGACTCTGAAGCAGAGACTGGGCCCGGGACCAGGGTTCAAGTCCCGACGCGGCAGGGTCTTGGGCTCAATGTGTACAGACTCAATAATTCTTGCCTTGGCGCCTACTCTAATCATGGGTCCCACGCTGCAACTCTGGGCAATAGCTTGCTTAATCTCCACAATGGCCCCTACAACACTGGGATGCCTTTCTTCACCTAGGGGGTACCCAGGAGGGGCATCTCACAGGGAGAACCAGGAATGGTTCCACAGCGTTATACAGCGCCGGGACGCCCCGTTGGGGCAGCTGTGCGCTTTACAAAATACACTACATTTACATTTTGACTTCATTTATATCTATGCCCTTCGTATACATGACTTAAAGAAATTCAGATGAAGACCATCTCCTTCCTAAGATGATAGCCGTAGCCTTCGAGAGGTTAGAAACAATTGTGCGTCCACGTCACACGATGGCCACGGCATACCAGGGATATAGAAAATGTTGCCTTCCTGGTAGGAACCAAGATGCCCTTATCCACATGAGTATCATTACATTTGTGTATGCGCATCACCTGGGTGCATGCCATGCCACACCTTGCCAATGTGATGCAAAGGCATGGAGAGGTCACATGTATACATTTTAATCACAAACACACACTGGTGATGCAGCACTATGGAACACAATCATTTTAAGGTCTCTGTAAATAATAAGGGCTGTCTTATAAGGGATTCCTCATGACTAAATCAGGTACTGATATGTTCTTTGCCTAAGGCACAATTTCAATCAATCAATCAATCAATCAATCAATGAGGGATTTGTGAAGCACACTACTCACCCATGAGGGTCTCAAGGGGCTGGGGGGGGGGGAATTCAGGCAGCTCCGGCTCATTCCCAGAGACAGGTCTTGAGGCTCTTCCTGAATGCTTGCAGTGTGGGGGTTCTTCTGATGCTGAGGGGGAGTTCGTTCCAGATCTTGGCTGCGATGTAGGAGAGGGATCTACCTCTTGTTCTGCTCTGCGGATGCGTGTAAGTATGGCAAGGGCAGCGGAGCGGAGGTTTCTCTTGGGGCATAGAAGAAGATTCTTTTGTTGTGAGGTATTGGGGTCTGTTGTTGTGGAGGTCTTTGTAGGTATGTGAGCATCTTGAAAGTGACTCTCTTTTCGACGGGGAGCCAGTTGAGGTCTCGTAGGTGCTGGGTGATGTGGTCTAGTCATGGTATTCTGTGGACAAGTCTGGCTGGGCATTCTGGACTGTCTGGAGTTTGTGGAGTAGAGATTTGTTGATTCCGGCATAGAGGGTGTTCCCATAGTCAAGTCTGCTGGTTATGAGTGCTTGGGTGATTGTCTTTCTCGACTCTGGGGATCCATTTGAACATCTTGCGGAGTATGCGGAGGGTGTTGAAGCACGTGGATGATACTGCGTTGATTTGTCAGTTCATCGTGAGGGAGGAGTCAAGTATAATGCTGATGTTGCGGGTGTGGTCCGTTGGTGTGGGAGGGTTGCTGAGGGTGGGGGGCCACCAGGAGTCGTCCCACGCAGAGGGGGTGGATCCAAGGACTTCCGTTTTCTCCGAATTGAGCTTCAGGCAGCTGCTGCTCATCCAGGATGAGATGTCCATTCCTGTCTGGAAGCTGTGTCTGGTGATGTTGGGTTCCTTGGTGAGGGAGAGGATGAGCTGAGTGTCATCGGCATAGGATACTATGCTGAGTCTGTGTTTTCTGACCCTGGTTACGAGTGGGGCCATGTAGATGTTGAGGAGCGTGGGGATGAGGGAGGATGCTTGGGGTGTACCAGATCTGATCTCTGTGGGTTCGGAGAGGAGAAGTGGTAGTCTAATTCTTTGAGGTCGGCCGATGAGGAAGGAGCAGATCCAGTCTAGGGCAGTCCCCTGTATTCCGGCATTGTGGAATCTGGAGGCTAGTGTGCGGTGGGAGACAGTGTCAATTGCTGCTGAGAGGTCTAGTAGGATGAGGGCTGTCATGTGGCCTCGGTCAAGGAGAGTGCGGCTTTCGTCTGTGGTGGCTAGGAGGGTGGTCTCAGTGCTGTGGTTGCTTTGGAATCTGGATTGACAAGTGTTGAGGATCGAGTTGGATTCTATGAAGTTTGTGAGGTGGTTGTTGACGATCTTCTTGGTGACTTTGGCGGCGAAGGGGAGAAGAGAGATGAGTCTGCAGTTCTTGAGTTCCGTCGGGTCTGCGGATGGCTTCTTGAGTAGTGGCTTGACTTCTGCGCATTTCCAGATGTCGGGGAATGTGCCTGTTTCGAGGGTGCAGTTGATTGTACGTTGTAGCTCAGGTACTATGGCAGAGGCAGCCCTGTGGAAGATGTGCGGCGGGCAGGGGTCGGTAGGAGCTCCAGAGTGTATGTTACTCATGGTCTTTGAATCCAAAAGTTAAGATTTATGAATGTATATCTACATCCCTGGGAGAAAAAAGCTGGAATGAACCTCTTGATGGAAGAAATCTCAAAAACATTGGCAGAAGCGGAAACCCCCAACCTTATAGTAACAGGGGACTTTAATATGTTCCTGGGAGGGTCTCAAACTAGGGATACATGTCTGGAGGACCAGTTCCGAGCATGGAACATCCCACAACAAGCAATAAGCAAATGGGACAAACAAAATCGGCTGTCAAGGACTAGTGTAAAGGACCTAGAACATCATAACCTGGCAGCGCTAAATGGTCGCTTCACAAAAGACATCCCCCCGACAGCCACCTTTCATAACTCATCCGTCAGTTCGATCCTAGACTACACATTCTCATCTCTTCAACTCTTTGGGAACATCACGGACTTCCGAATAGGCACAATGTCAGTCAGTGATCATCAGCCGCAAGAATTTAGCCTTAACTTCCAGGGGGCGCGACAACCTTACCAGCAATAAATGTAGGTTGCTCGCTGACGATGGCACAGAAAAGAATAAAATGCAACACGACAAACCTGGAAAGCTTCACAACGGACGCAAGAAGCCAGTGGGAAAAGATTATCACAAATCAGCCCGATCAGTTAAGCGCCTGGGAGCAATTCACGAGCAGCCTTGGACAGGCACACACCAGGAAACCAAAGAGCCACATAAACAAGGAATATAGAAACAGCAACATATAGACAAAGCTGTTGGAATCAACCGGAAACCGCTACAAGGCCACAAAGCAAAACGCCAAGATCAAGCACCTAAAAAGAAACATCAACAAACTACTGCGGAAATTACATCGAGACGGACCTAACACCATAATACAAAAGGAACTGCAAAAACTAAAACAGAGTAAAAAAAGAATAATATGGCACGAAAAAAGGGAAGCAGAGGATGAGTTATGGGCCAGACTTCTACATGATGCAAAAGAAATCAACGCGAGCGGTAGATTCTGGAAGACAGTCAACAAACTCCAGTATTCTAGAAGCACTAGCATAGACTACTACTTAACTGAGGATGCCTGGTCCAACTACCTTCAGGCCCACTTCAACACAGCAAAAGAGCCGGAAACAAACAGACGACCAGAAAAGGGCAGAAAAACTCGAGCTGGGCCTCCAAAACAGGTCATTACTTCATTAAATCCTACCGAAAAACAAATGATAAGCAGGATCGTTAAAGGAAAAGCGGAGGGAGCGCCAGGCCCCAACGGGATACCGCCAATTCTCTACAACCAAAACCCAGAATACTGGGCTACGGTCTTACTACCTCTTTTCATACAGGAAATAGACACCACAACAATCCCCGCATCGTGGAGAGGCTCGATACTAGCACCAATTCATAAAAAAGGCGACTTAAAGGACCCCAAAAATTGCAGACTAATAGCCTTAATTGATAACAAGGCCAAATACTATGCTGACCTTCTACTAGAAGAGCTCACAGAATGGTCGGAAGCAAATGCAGTAATTCCCATCACCTAGACAGGATTCCGAAAAGAACTGGGCACATCAACAAACATTTTGGCCCTCTCACTTCTCATCGACGCCTCGAAGACAGCTAATCTGCCCTTGTACTTATGTTTTATTGACTTCGCCGCAGCGTTTGACAACATCAACAGGAACTTACTATGGTCAAAGCTGGAAGACAGGAACATTCCATCGGGATTACTAACACAGCTAATCTTATTACATACGGGCCCTTTGTTTCAAGTCAAGTTAGGAACAGGAGATCTCCTATCAAGGAAAATACAAACCACAAAAGGCCTAAAACAAGGGTGCGTGCTGGCGCCCACATTATTTAACATCTTTATGTCTGACCTAGCACAGCAGCTGGATGAAAGCAACTCTCATGCTCCAAGCATAGGTGGCTTCACTCTCTCAAATTTAATGTACGCTGACGACATTGTCCTAATTAGTAGAACACCGATAGGGCTACAACACCTAATCAGCACAACCTTTAATTACGCAACAGAGAACAGCCTAATCATCAACCTCACAAAGACCAAAACAATAAGGATTAATGCCAAAAGATCATCAGTAGGGCACTGCTGGCACATGGGAGGGCACACACTTGAAAAAGTGAAGGAATACAAGTACCTCGGTGTAATTGTGGACAGCAAGGGCTCATTTCAACAGCAAAAGGAAGCAATCAAACGGAGGGGTATCAGCATAGCAATAGCACTAAGGGGCCTAAAAACGAAAGTAGCTGGCCGAAGCTTTACCCCCCTGCTTCAAGTACTTCAGGCAAAATTGACACCTGCCATAACGTATGGAAGAGAATGCCTAGGAGGGAGAGACGCTCAGCAATTGAATAGCACAATAGTGAAGGCGATCAGAATGATATTCAGTTTGCCCACTTACACCTCGCCGGCACAAATAAGGCTGGAATTTGGCCTAAGAAACCAAACGCTGGAGCGAATGGGTGCCTACGCCAAAAGATGGCACAAAATCCAGAGAGGAGAAGCTGCTAGTCTCAACTTCTACCTATGGAAAGAGATAGAAAGAAAGAGCAACCGCGCGGCCGCAAAATATTTAAACCAATCAATAAACACCTTGTGCCTACAAGAAGCCTGGAAATGCAGCGGGTCCCATAACATCTTCAAACAGCTAGTTAACAAATCTGTCAGAGCTATCTCATTTACAGAGGACAAAGCAGGCCTAGCCAATCGTGCGCACGGCTGGATGGTCATTAAAAGCTACACAAGCACCCTCAACCAAAGTTACCTAGGAGCTGGGTTTACTAGGAGCATAAAGGAGAAGTTCTTGCATCTACGGCTGGGCCTACTCCCATCTCAAAAACACCTTCCTCCATGGAAAAGGTCCAAAGCAACAATCAACTGCCGAATATGCGGGAACGCCAAAGAAGACATTCAACATCTAATTTGCACCTGCAAAGGCTTGGTCACAGAGCGCAAATTACACCTAAAAGTGCCCTTTAACAAGGTGGGCATAAGAACATGCCGGCAAGCGGTCATGGCTTGCTTCGATGGAAAACACATCCAATTAGCATGCCATTTCGTAAAATTTCTAGAGAAAGCAGAAAAGAAACAGGAAAGCCAGATGGCAGACACCAGCTGCAGTAAAAATCAAGAAGCAAATTAAAGGGGCACTGAACAGTGAGCCAAGTCGCACATTACAACGAGGCTTAAAACCCAGGGGCAATGCCTTCTACACAGTCACCGCAGGAATATAAGGGACCAATGCTACCGTAAGGGTTACACGGTGTGAAAGCAGTATACATTTTAGCAGCAACGACTTCTTACCGCACGAAACTATTGTCATCGTGTATTCGTCTTTTTTTTTTTTTTTCAAGGTGTAAGACTTTTCTTTCAAGCAACACAAGGGACTTACGGATTTTAACTCACGTTTTGTGGAAAAGTTGTATACATTTCTGCAGCAATGACTATTAACATCATGAACCTATAGTCATTTTATACTTTTATAATTTTATTTTTCCCATGTATTAATATTTGCAATGGTTTTAATTAACTAAGCAATAAAGATTACTTACTTACTTACTCATGGTCTTTGCGGTGTCTTTTGTCATGACAGGGGTCCAGGGAGTGATGATCGGCTGCGTTGTGTCGCTGGTGGCCGGTGTTATGTCGGTGCCTTGGTTATGTTCGTCGAAGTCGACATTGAGAGCCCTGATCTTGTGATGGAAGAAGAAGCCGAGTTTGTTGCAGAGGTCCTGGGAGGGAGGGACTTCAGAGGTTTGGCTTGGGGCATTTGGTGAATTCTTGTATGATGCTGAAGAGTTCCTTGGAGTTGCTGGAGTTGGAGAGGATTCTGTCCTGGATGAAGTTCCACTTCGTGCATCTTATGAGTTGGTGGTGTTCTGTCATGGCAGTCCTGTAGGCGGTACGTGCTTCCAAGGTTTTGCTGTTCCGCTATACTTTCTCGAGTCGTCAAGATGTACGCTTGGATTCTCGGAGGTCTTTGGTGAACCAGGTCGCTTTCATGGTGCATTGTCTGTTGGAGTTCTGGAGGGGAAGCAAGCGTATTAGCGCAGTCAGAGATCCATCTGTGGAGTTCGTTGGCTCCAGAGTTTGCGTTGGTTGTGGGGGGGTGGAGGAGTGTGGCTGAGGGTGGAGTTGAGGTTCTCTTTGGTGATCTTGCTCCAGTTTCTGCGCGGGCGGTGAGGTGTATGTTTGTGTGCGGTGGGTTTCGATAAAAAGTGGGTGCAGTGGTGGTCAGTCCAGAGGGGCTCCATGGTGTGACTGAAGTGGAAGTTGTTTCCTCCTGCAAAGATGGGGTTGAGGGTGTGTCCTACCTTGTAGGTGGGGGAGGTGACAAGCTGCTTCAGTCCGATGTTGGTGAGGTTGTCCTGGAGGGCGGTGGAGTTGGGATCGCTGAGGTTGTCGAGGTGGAAGTTCAGGTCTCCGAACAGTACGCAGTCCATGGAGGCGAGGGCATGGGGCGTGATGAGGTCTGTGAGGGTGTTAGTGAATGGGGCACAGGGTTCGTGAGGTCTGCAGGTGAGAGTTCCACATAAAGTCGTTCTGGGGTGGATCTGGATCTGGAGGTGGAGATGTTCCATGGGGGGCGAGGAGTCATTTGAGATGGTGGTTGTGAGTCGGGGGGAGTTTTTGTGTACGATGGCGAGGCCACCTCCAGGGTGGTTGGGGCGGTCTTTCCTCTGGATCTTGTACTCGTCAGGGATGGAGGTTACAATGTTGGCTGCGGAGCTGGCATTGGTCCAGGTCTCTGTTAGGATGGCAACGTTGGGCGAGAGAGTGTTGAGGAGGTCCCAGATTTCTTCTGCGTGTCTGTGTAATGAGCGTACGTTGAGGAGGATGAGGCTCAGGGGTTTGGGCGCACGGGCATATGGAGGGCTGGTGGTGGTTGTAGGGGTCCAGAGGTGGGAGAAAGTGTGGTGGCAGTGACAGCAGGAGAACTGGCCTTGGGTGGTGTTCGGCATAGACAGCTGGCAGTTGTTTCTTCCGAGGTTGAGTGCGTGGAGGGTTGCTGAGTCGTAGCAGTGGGCGGTCGTAATTCTAGGGTCCCTGGGGCTGGTCACGGTCGGGTCGCATATGGGCGCAGGCGGGCTTGCCTTTGGTGCGCCTTCAGCACGTAAGCGGCACAGCCTCGCAGCAGCCGCCATTCAGTAGGGGTTGAGGGAGGGAGAGCAGCTGGGAGGTGGGAGCAGGAACACGCAGGGGGAGATGCCACGGGGGCAGCAGCGGCGGGAAATGAAGCGAATCGGTAAACAGGGCAACACAGTGAAAAAGAGGAACAAAAAGAAACAAAAAAGCACAATAATGGCACAAAGGGACAAAGAGGAACAAAACAGATACAAAGAGAAAAAGCACTAGAAAAGCACAATCAAGGCACAGACAGAAAAAGGCAAAAAACTACAGAAGGCTGGCAGAGTGGACCAGCAGAAGATCAATGCTTTCCCACTGGACCGCCAACCTCAGGCAGGAGCCTGAGGGTGGAGGAGGGTCTCGAACACCTACCTGATCCTTTACAGAAGTGTTTTCTGTTAGATTAATGATTGATGAAACAATTGATCTTCCTGGAGGTTGTTTGGAATTTTTGCGGCCTCTGGGCAAAACAAATTGATGGTTGGTAAAGTGAGGTGACACATTTTCAAATATGTAAAGGCCTCAAGCTCGATCTGACCTCGATCTCTCCTATCATCAAATATTGATGTACAGCAGTTTGGCATTCAGTTCTAGCAATTACTGATTAATAATTGGTATCATTTAATTGAAGCATCTTCCACACACATCATTTTATCATTTAAAACAATATTGTCACCTTTGTCAGAACGTTTTATAATTATATTTTCATCATACGCAAATTACATCTGTCTTCAGTTCATTGTTTTAGTGGGGGCATATTATCAAGAACGGCGTTAATAATTTTCGCCGGTTTAGCGGCAGAAAACTGCTGCTAAAGTGGCGATAATGAGCTTTATAATATGCCCTTGAAAATTTCAATAGAAGTCCATGTTCTGGTGTGAACATGGGCTTCTATTGAAATTCTCCTGGCACACTGGGAAAACGCCTGGTGCTCACTACGACCATTCCGGCCTTGGTAAATGATCAATATCACGTGTTGCACTCCTGCCTGATACATAAATGTACCCAAGGTTATTATCAACACTCGAGCTCAATAGTCCAAATCGGTACAAGTAAGCTTACAGGCGCCTGTATGCATTAGTACTGTAATAATAAACGAAAACCGCATGAACCCTCCAACACAGGCTATTCCCCCATTAAATACTGCGTCCCAAGCAAAGTTCAAAAACACTTGTGCAACTCCACTCAACAATGTCTGTATTAGTCGATCTTTTGACAGTAGGCAATGACACCTTGTTTATGAGTTTATTAAATTCACTTGTTTGCCTTATTAAACGCTGCTCCTCCCTTGTGAACCTGGATCAGGCATCATCTCTTCATTCAGAAAAAGAAGCCTAACTAGCTCATACAGTATAAACAACTGAATAGGCCGGGCCCATAAGTTCTGGACCTGTCCTAGAGACACAATCCAATGGTTCTTTTTAGCAGCATGAAAGCATAGAGGGGAGAAAATGTGTTATTAAGCCAATCAATTAACCAAGAATCCTCTTAGACACATAGTAACCACAGACAACTATGCAAGGTTAGTTTGATTTATTAAAAAAGCCAAAAATAACTGAACATAAATGCCCCTTACGACGAGAGTGTAGAAATACATTGGAATTAGCATAAAGCCAAATCTGCATTTCCAATTAAGACGATGTAGCATAAACAATACAATTAATTCAAGAAGCAGGATACAGAGGATCAGAAAGCATGAGTCTAATTTTCCCTGCATCGAGAGTTGATGAGTAAAAAGCATTAAACTATACCTACACTAATACTAAGATGACATCCCTCCTTAAGCATCTTCAGGAAGAAGGGTAAAAGGTGTCAGCATGTGGAGTTTTCCGAAGAAGTCTATCCACGATTGATGGGTCTGATTGCATAAAGCTATCAAGACAGAGCTTACTCTCAGATGCTCTCTCTCCAAAGGCAAAGAAGTTGAGTGGGTCTTTCCCTACTCCTCACATCACATTATTCATAAGTAACCTTCCCAAGATTCTTTTCGGATCACGCCATCTGCACTGGGTACAGTCCTAAAGGTAGTTCTTCCATGGGACCAAGGTGTTCTTTTCTTGCAACATTGTGTCCTTGGTTCTCAGCCCTTCTACTGTGTGAAGCACAATGACCTTCTTTTATCGACCCAGGCCACACAATTGTAACTTCTTCTCTCCTTACCTGACTAGTAAAACAAAGACATTATTCCAGCTAATAGGAAGGCTTCTTTCACCTGCAACACAAAACGTGAGAAAGAACAAATTCCACAGCACACATGAAGTTCAACTGTTAATTCTAAAGCAAGAGTTTCCAGGGAACTGCATTTCAGACCTACGAAATTTAGCTAACATAAGAGAGCATCACAGAACCTTTACCAATTTGCATAAAAAATAAGGCTCTTCAATTAGTGCATTTACCTACATGTAAAACAGTACAGTAATAAACACTGCTAATACACAAATAATTGTCAGTTTCACAATACAAGTCCTTCACGTTAATTTTTTCTGCTAATCACATTTACTTTCCACATGAATTTTCTCCATGTTACCATTCAATGTCCTAGAATATATCAAGTTTCAGGTTAATACATTTCAAGTTCTAACACCTCATGTTAATACAACAAAGAATTATATGCGGGTGCGCTCTACACATGTCATTATAATGCACCCCTACAATTAAAATGCGATTTTCCGCTACGTCAGTTCCATCCCCCCTGATGACGTTTAGTCATCACAAACATCCTTAAAATCCCTGTAGAGTAGACCGATCTAAACAGTATCATAGCTAGTCTCCTCTGTCTGAACTCCTCCAACCACTACAAACTCATAATGATTGTCCTGCAGTCTTTCCACCCTTCGCTCTCTTCCCCTAAGGTTTCTCAATTTGCCATTCCTTATGCCATTTGTATGTTCTTATCATACCTATGAAGATAATACGACAGACTACAACAATTTTGATTGGCTTCAAGACATATCCAAGAATTCCCCTTCCTAGATTAGTAATCGAACTTCCCACTGCACCAAATCCCTTTCCAATTTTATCTCAAACTGCATCAGCTGTCATATCATGTATCTCAGTGATGTTGCTTATATAACCCCTCAGATCTTTTATCAGGGATATATGTACAACACTGTTGGACATTCAGCATCCAACAGACTCTGCCTTTCTTTGTGAGTCCCACGTCTAATGCAAGGCGGTTTTGCATCACCATCGCCCATATCTAAACCATTTCCCCACCTATGTCATAGCTGTGTTAATCAACAACTTATCCACAATGGTAGACAAGTTCCTTAACTTGATGTCATTCAGCACCACTCCTAAACTAGGTATCATCGTTCCAAATATGTCTCCCACAGCTTCACCAGCACTCAGTCCATGTTATTCTCTATGGTTTGATGTTCCCTCCAAACCTTCAAGATCTTCCACATGATATACCTTTGGAATACAGCTGCCACATAACAAGTACCATACCAATTGCTCGGAAGCCGAACATATCCATTCTTCCCACACACAAAATATACTCCTGGCATTCATTGTACAGCTCCTTGCAGAAACATCTTCAAAGGACTTTTGACTAGAAAGATATGGTCACACTCACTCTGTCCCACAAACAGTGTCTCAACGACTCTGAACTTGACATTTGCAAAGCTTACCTCAATCTAAAGCTATCGGACCATAACTTCCTTTAGCCTTGTGAGCTAACTCCTCCTTGGTCTATTCAAACTAACTATCCTGATTATTAAACTTAACAACTATTCCCTTATGTCTATCTTCTACTTGGTCGACAAAGTTCTTTTCTATGTCTGTTAATATGCAGGGTAGATTATGTCAATGCGCGTAAGCAGTATCTAATGTTACGGCGGGTGCAAAATATTTTCCCATTCTCTCTTCCTGCTTATAATAATCGTATTTGTTCAAATGTTTATTGACTGGTATTTCTGAGAATACCACATCTTAATTTAAGAAGTAGTACTCATAATGACCCTTTACATAAAACATACTAAGAAGTAAACGACAACTAATACCATACGCCAAAGGTAAGTGATGGTATCTAATCCCCTGCATGGCCGAAGCAGGCAATTGCATACACACATAACAATCTCTCACATCCATAGTATTGGCATATGCTTAAAGCAACTAAGTATAAGCATTCAGGGTATAATCACCTTTAGATAAATCTACATGAAGGAAGCGACTAGTTTGTTCTATTAAGGCTTTTTCAGACCCTAATGTACCCTCCTTTGAGGCAGCAGTGGTAGGTACGGATGCCACATGAACCCCCACTCCCTGTTCCTCAATCTTGTATGAAGGTAAAATGGACTCAGTGATGTCTACAGCTATTACTATAATTACTCCCACAATTAGTGAACATATCATTAATTTATGCCTACGATTTGAATTTCCAGGCTGCATTTTCAAAGTGGCTCGGATTGTAGCTGTAAGAGGATCAATGCCCAGAGTATCTTTTCTCCGCCTCTTATTCGTGTGCAACAAAAGTCATTGAGCAACTTTCCTTTGAATCTTGGAAAATTCCTTTTGCAGTCTTTTGCATATTATTTACACAGCTTGGAAGACTTCCCTATTCCTCTTTCATCTTCTAAATGGAAAAGTCCCGATTTTTATTCTTCTTCAACTCGCTCAGGCCTAGGTTATTTTCTTTTAAGCAACATATTTCCAATCCAAAAGTTCAATTTGCATCCATTATGAGAACAGAGCCAATCTCCTCAATGACTCCTAATAGTTCAGCTCTCAATGCTGCCATCTCTTGAGGAGAATGTGGAGCTGTCTTCCAGAATCAGAGTCCTTAAGCCACTCAACCTTGGTGGAACAGAAGACACAGTCAATGACAGAAGTGCATTAGCCTCGGTTCCAGGAACTCTCTGCAAGATCTCGACAATCAGTATTGAATTCTCGGACCTCGTTCTCCTCGGCATTTGTAACCAGATAAGTCCACTCGGGAGAGGAATACCTCTGACACGGCACTCTTGTTCTCCTGGACATCCTAGCACTTCCTGTGGCTTGCTCAGCGTCACTCAAATCAGACTCCGAATATTCACTTATCGGTGCAAGTTCTCTTTCAGATGCAAGTCAGGTTTCTCCTTCTTTGTCTCACCGGCTACGTTTCATCTGCAGCATCTTTCTTCCTTGACTGCACATGACCATTTTCTACGCCAATCTCTTCTGATGAGTCATACTCAATACCGCTTGCAACATTACCATCTCCCTTAGAGTTTAAACCAGGATCTTGTGTGGCTCGTCCCCCCTCTTTTCTTTAAACAGGCCCAGAGAAAGTTTGCCATTACGTAGCTAATAAAAGGATCGACAAGTTTTTTGAGATAGGTAAGGGCCACTCTACATTGCCTAAAATTGTGCTGTTTTAAAACTGGTAACAAATATCTCTTTCGTTCCTCTTTGTACAGATCACAGAATAAAATAATATGTAAGTCAGATTGATCTGACATTACGTCACATGGACAAGCAAAAAGGTCGCTAAGCTTATATTTTCCCGCTGGATACCCTACCAACAGTGGGAACAGATTCAAATCTTATTAGTATGAATTTGGGTTTTGGATTTAAAATCTTCTCTAAGTAATGATAGACTCTAGTAGGGGTGCGAGCCTCAATTATGTCCTGACTGATGGATTATCTTTGTGTATCTCTGTACACTCGTGGGCCATGTTAGCCAAACATTTTTCTTTTAAAAGTGTCTTTGAAATTTGGAGACAATTGCTTGTATTTTAATACAGGTCCTCCATGCCCAGTCTAATCAGAGTCGATCTGACGTAGCCCAGCCATCTTACTTTGTGCACGTTATCCAGCTCGAGGCAGTCCTTTATGATGTGTTGTGTTAGGGGGAACGTGTTCTTTCTCCAGATTGAGTGCCATAGCACTAAAGGGGCTAGTCTTATCTGATCGCTGATAAATGGAAAATCCAATTCCGCATGGGAATTAAAATTGGGGCATGAAACTGGTAAGACAATTAGCCGTTTCAGAAATGTATCCTCAATAGTCTGCACATGGGCAGTATTAGAAATACCCCACACACCCGCTCCATAGGTGGTCAGGGATATTGTCTTTACCTTGTAAATACTTTTTGTAATTCCTAGAGGCTTAGAGCCCAATCTTTTAGAACATCTAATAATACCTTCCAGGCTTTTTTCCATTGCCAAACCCCTATTTTTAATCATAGGTGCCCAAGTATGGTGCTTATCAAATACAACACCCAAGTAGGGGAAGGAATCGGCTATCTCCTGTTTGCGAGCCCCTAAGTAGGAGGATGGGGTTTTACCTCGCTCTGCTTGCCTTGCTATTAAGATAAATGATTTTGATTCATTTACCCTTAGATCAAGGGACCTCAAAAACGAGGTAAAAGCTGTTAGCATATGTTACAACGCCCTGCCCATTCTGGCCACTAAGACTGTATCATCTGCATATGCAAGGAGAGGCAGCGATAGTGACACGAACTTTGGATTGTCCTGCGCTATATCTGCCGGTGCCGCTCCTACCCCATTTGTACATAAGGAGAAAAGGAAATGGGCGAGAACGCACCCTTTCCTAACTCCTTGAAGAATCTTAAAAGAACGGTTACAATCCCCATCCTTACCATACCACACTGAGGTGGTAGTCTGGGAGTAGAGCTGTCTAATGAACATGAGTATTGGAGGATCCAGTCCCCCATGGCCTCCATTGTCTCCCACAGCCTACTATTATTTACACAGTCAAATGCGGCTGAGAGATCCATGAAGGCCATGTAGATTGATTCACCTCTAGCCCTGATATATTTTTCAACTATAAGGCTTAAGTTCAGGCACTGGTCATTGGTTAACTCTGCCCCGTTGGAATCCGTATTGGGCTGGGATCAGTATATTTTTGTTGTTTGCCCATTCTTCCAGCCATTGTAGTAATAGCCGCCCCATACATTTTGAGGTGCTGTCCTGGAGGGATATTGGCCTATAATTCCCTGGCTCGATTTTGGCTCCCTTTTTAAAAATAAGAACGATAACACTTGTGCCCCAAGATGCCAAAGGGCCATCTTTGGCAATGGTATTAAATACATTCTGTAATAGGGGTGCCCATAAGACATGGTCTTCAAGAACTAGGTCTATGGGGACCCCGGTTAGGCCTGGGGCCTTCGCCCTGCTGCACCTATCGAGCCCGTTAATTATTTCCTCAAGGGTAAATATTAAGCATGGGCGGAAAATCCGTTCCGCTCGTGGATTTTGCGTATTTTCGGTAAATTCGCAATCCGCGAACACTCGCGAATTTACCGAAAATCTGCAAATTCGCACACAGCGGATTTTTTTTTCTTGGTGATACAGTTTTGCGGCGTGCGGCGTTCACTTACCGTCATTCAGCATTTGCCGAGTTGTTTTTCTTGATATTTCGCGAGTGCTGCGCCGACCCCGCGGGGGTTTGGCGACGCATCGCGAGAGTTCGCAATTGCGAACATGTAGGTGCGGCGGGCAGCAACATTCTCACACTCGCGAAATTACAAAATTTGCAATTCTGCACAAGAAATCCACTAGCAAGCAGCATAGACCTTCTGAAAATGATGATTTTTATCAGAATAACTCCTCAGGTTGACATTTGCCTGCACTTTTTTGGCTTTGAGGCCTTTTGACTTTCTTTGGATCACTTTTGGATTAGAAATCAACTTTCACAAGTAAGTTTGTTTGGGACATTACAGTTGCTGTTCTGCAGAAAAACGAGTTTTGCAAAACTGAAAGCACTCAGCAGGTGCAAAAGTTCACTCATCATTAGTAACCATTCCCTGTAGTACTTCCTGAGGGGCCCCTCCAGAGTTCAGTTGCCTATGTTTGTTTGGGGCATTACAGTTGCTGTTCTGCAGAAAAACGAGTTTTGCAAAACTGAAAGCACTCAGCAGGTGCAAAAGTTCAAACTCATCATTAGTAACCATTCCCTGTAGTGCTTACTGACTGGGGCCCCTCCAGAGTTCAGTTGCTAGTTGCAACAATTCTGTGACCCTGCTCTGACCCTCACAGCAGGCTCATAGAATAGCTACAAGTAGGCCACAAAGGTCCTGGAAAAAAAATTGCACTGCAACAGAAAGCAAATTACAGATAAGGAAGCAGGTGCCAGACTGGAATTTTAAAACAGTGACACATTAATAAATCAACCCCAAATTAATTCATGTCAGTTGAAGCAGGGCAGGTGTGCTTGCATTTCCCCCCCATAATCTACAGTGATAAACCAGAGGGTGGCATTGATGTACCAGAGGGTGGCATTGGTAAAACAGGGTGGCAGTGGTGAAACAGAGGGTGCTGTGAACCTGTGATGATGAACCAGACATAGAAACAACATAGTCGCGACCGTTGCGAGCCGACAAGTAAGTTCGCAATTGCGAACTGGTACAAAACCCTCGCGAACTGGCAGAAACCCTTGCGAACACAAAAAAAAATCCGCGAATTCGCGAGAATTCGCAGATTTTGCAGATTGCGAGTTCGCAAATACGCAAATTGGCGAACGCCAGATTCGCAAAATTCGCCCATGCTTAGTAAATACAAGAAAGTAAGTGTGATGAAGAGGGACTGGGGATGCTCCACCATCTGGCTTACCCCTGACCCAAAGATTTTCTCAAAATGAGCCACCCAAGCATTCTCACCCACATGGGATTCTAGGGTTGGATCAGTGGCATCCTTAAAGTAAGGTTTGTTTACCACCCCCCAGAAGTCCCTGCTGTTGTTAGTTAGGGCAGCCCTTTCCAGTTCTTCCCAGTCCTCTCTCTCATGGCTTTTCCCCTCTGCTTCCTAGAATCTTTATATTTCTTTCATAAGAATGTTATACTCTCTAGGCTTCTGGGTGTTTTTTCAATCAGCAGTATTCATCACCAGTATCACTTGATATGGTCCACACCACCAAGAGTATAGACAGTTTTTCCTCAGGTGCTTTCAGACAAGCACCCAATCACCTGGGCTCAGGTTGTGGCAGAGGTCTTTTGAAGTTTGTGCAGTTGTTGCTCAACCTGATGAGACACAAAACAAACCACATCATCCAATCCCTTACATTAGTCAAGAATCAAGTCATCTGTGATATTGATCAATGCAGTGGAAGAACAGCAGGCAAGTGCATCGCTCTTCCCATTAAGATTTCATGTGGTGATAACTCAGTTCTCCTGTCAGGAATGCTGCCCAAACTCATCAGAACCAAAGGCAATGCATCAGCCATTTCAGAGATGTTGCAGCAAACTCTTTAGCCAGTCTTGCCTTTAAGGTCCCGTTAATTTGCTCCACTATGTCAGATGCCTCTGGCCTGTAATCTAATCCACACTCAAGGCGGTACACAACAATTTCATGACTTTGTTATGAAAGTGCGTTTCTCTATCCGACTTCAATGTAGTTGGAAATCCGAATCTATGTATGAGACCCCTCAACAATGACTTTGCTACTGTGAGACTATCACTTATTCTAGTTGGATAAGCTTTCACCCATCGAGAAAAGATGCATACAACAACCAAGTTGTATCTCAAACCATTATACAGGCATTTCAACAAAATCCAATTTGATCCCATTGAAAGGACCCCCTGATCTGCCAGTGTGGCTCGAAGCAACAACTGTCTTCTTCCCCGCATTCATTTGTTGGCACATGACACACCAATGACACTGCTTCTGCAATCACTCGAAACCTCAGATTGAACCAAGTCTATGTGAACAATCTCACCATTGCATCCCTGCCTATATTAGCTGCTCCATGAATGGGCCTTGCGATTGGGCTTAACAGACAAAAAGGTAACACTGTCCTACAATCAGCTGAAATCCATATATCATTTGCTCCTTTCTCACAGCCTGCTCTGATCCAACCGGCTTGTTCCTGATCTGTGGCTTCCATTTGCAAACGCCTAACTTCATCCTATGTGTCTACAACAGCTAGCATTATGCTGAGTTCAGTCTTCTCTGTACTCTCACCAATGTATTCCCCATTGAAAATACATGCATGTGCAGCACAAAAGCGAGCAACTTTGTCAGCATATCTGTTCCCTGTGGTGACAAAGTCGTCTCCTCTTCCATGGGCTGCACACTTAATGACAGCTACTTCCCTTGGTAATAGCAATGCTTCCAGCAGTTGTCTTACCTATTCCCCGTTCCTAATTGGTGATCCTGATGACGTTAGGAACCGTTGCTGCGATCATAGCTGTCCGAAGTCATGAACCACACCAAAACTTGACTGGCTATCGATATAGACGGTGACTCCGATCTGTTCAGAAACTCAACATGCACGGGTCAAGGCAATGAGTTCAGCTACCTGTGCGGAGTGTACTCCCTGTAAGCAAGCAGCTTCCACCACTCCAGAGATGGTAGAGACAGCAAACACTGCTCTCAAATTACCTTCATTGTCTTTTAGGCATGAACCATCAACAAGGACTTGATCAGGATAAGACAATGGCTCATCGACAATGTCAGGTCTTGGCATGGTACAAAGCTCAGTAACAACCAGACAGTCATGGTCTTCACAATCTTCTCCATCAGCATTTGGAACAGGTAACAAGGTAGCAGGATTTAACACAGGCAACGCTTCAGGGCCAAATTCTCAGCAGCAAATAAAACCTGCTCATATCTTGTCAACCTGTTATTAGTCAAATGCTGTGTTTTAGTCCTCATCATCAGGAGCTCAACTGAATGCAGTACATACAGAGTTAGTAGGTGACCAATCACAATGCTCTCACATCATTCAATACTGATACCTGCTGTAGCAACAAATTTTAGACATATGGGCAATGCTGAAGCTGCAGAATCTAAAGTAGCTGAGAAATAGCCCACTGGTCTACGGGCACCTCTATGTGTCTGGGTAAGTACAGAAAGAACACAACCCTCCTGTTCATGACAGAATAAGGTAAATGTTTTGTTGTAATCTGACATTCCTAAAGCTAGAGCGCGACATAGGCACACACTTAACTCCAGGAAAGCAAGCAAACAGTTGTTATCCAAAGGTACGGGATAGCATACATCCTTGTTGGTCAGCATCTTCAAATGCTTTGCCATCAAGGAGAAATTAAGAATCCATACCAACTTCATTGGCTCCCAGTGAAAAAAAGAACCAAATTTAAGGCATTGTGCATTATTTACAAAGCGCTGAACAGCCAAGGACCTGACTTTTTTAGGGAATCACTGCTGGCTTATGTCCCTAAGAGAGCTTTAAGATCTGCCTCATCTGCATCCCTTTGTATTCAATGGGTTAGAACAGTTACATGGGGAGACAGACGCTTCCTGGTAGCTGCCTCGAGGCTCTGGAATACCTTGCCCCATCAAATAAAATGCAGCCCGTCACTGATGATTTTTAGAAAGCAAGTGAAGACCTGGCTATTCAGTCAATAAATGTAAAGGAGTTGCCTCTCTGTCTGCCTCTCTGTCTGCCTAGCGCTGAGACACCATTCGTGGTATTTGTTTGCGCTTTATAAGTTTAAAAATAAATAAATAAATAAATAAAGTAGTAGCCAACCATGCCTAATAACTTCCCGACCTCTTTCTGGGTAGTAGTTAGATTCATTATCCTCATCGCCTCCGCTTGCTCTGGTGACACCTTCCTCTTGCCTTTTTCGATTTGATTACCCAAATACTGTACTTGGTTCTGACAGTACTAAAGTTTACTCTGAGACACCTTATGCCCATTGTCAGTTAGATGTTTCAGGAAGGAGATAGTATCGTCCTTCAAGCGTCCAGTGTTTCAGCACTGAGGAGGGCATCTATAAACTGGATTAGCACTTAGTTTCGGAGCAGAATCAAGCTCTCAAGGTTCTTTTTTAGCACCTGAATGAATTTGGAAGGAGTTTGATTATACCCTTGAGTGATACAACACCACATTAAGACATGATTCTTCAGATGGAAGGCAAAAAGAAAATTGGCTTACCTTGTGAAATGGACTAAAGAAAAATGCCTGACAGAGGTCAATCACTGTGAACCATTCATGCTCGCAAGGGTTTAAAACAGGATCACATCATTCGAAACTGATACCTGCTGGAGCAACGGATTTGAGACACATGGGCAATGCTGAAGCTGCAGAATCTAAAGTAGCTGAGAAATAGCCCACTGGTCTACGAGCACCTCTATGTGTCTGGGTAAGTACAGAAAGAGCACAACCATCCCATTCATGACAGAATAAGGTAAATGTTTTGTTGTAATCTGGCATTCCTAAAGCTGGAGCGTGACACAGGCACACACTTAAATACAGGAAAGCAAGCACACAGTTGTTATCCCAAGGTACCAGATAGCACATATCCTTGTTGGTCGGCATCTTCAAATGCTTTGCCATTAATGATATATTAGGAATCCATTATCAGTAGTAGCCAACCATGCCTAAGAACATCCCGACCTCTTTCTGGGTAGTAGGTAGATGCATTATCATCATCGCCTCCGCTTGCTCTGGTGACACCTTCCTCTTGCCTTTTTCGATTCAATGACCCAAATACTGTACTTGGTTCTGACAGTACGAAAGTTTACTCTGAAACCTTACGGTCATTGTCAGTTAGGTGTTTCAGGAAGGTGATAGTATCGTCCTTACAAGCGTCCAGTGTTTCAGCACTGAGGAGGTCGTCTATGTACTGGATTAGCACTTAGTTTCGGGGTAGAATCAAGCTCTCAAAGTTCTTTTTTAGCACCTGAATGTGAATCTCTGACAGAATATCGACCTACAGCAACATCGACGCTGGAATATCGAAGGCAAGTATATCGACACCCTATCTACAACATGGTAAGTACAAAAATATCGAAACTAAAATATCGATGTTAAAAATATCGTAATTAAAAATATCGTTTTTTTCTGTAACTTTTTTTTAAATAAAATAAATAATACTTATAAATGAATTAAACATATTTAAGCATATTCAATAATGTTTAAAATTAATAAATAATACATATTTAATAATAAAAATGTAATTAAAAATAAACATTCAATATATAATATATACTTACTTAATAACAATATTTATTAATTATTTTAAATAATTATAAATTAATAACAAATACCATAAATGACACATACATTTACACACATAAAATAATAACATAAATAAAAATAATTAATTCTAATTAATAAATTAAAAAAATTAAATATACTTTCAATATTTTGAAAGTTAATTAAATACAACATTATCTAAAATAATACAAAAATATTAAATACATAAATAAATAAAAATACTATTTAAAGTCCCAAAAAAACGACATTAATGAAAACATTGGATAGCGTAGAATGTAAAATTACTGTTCCCACTCCAGAAAATTAAACAGTAGGGAAAGCATTAAATAGCATAGAGGTAAAAATGATTATTCCCACTCCAGAGAGTGCAAAAGTAGGGAAAGCGTTAGATAGCGTAGAGGTAAAAATTACTATTCCCACTCCAGAGAGTGCAACAGTAGGGAAAGCATTGGATAGCGGGTGGGTAAAAATTACTATTCCCACTCCAGTGAGTGCAACAGTAGGAAAAGTGTTGGATAGTGTAAGGGTAAAAATTACTATTCCAACTCCAGAGGGTGCAACAGTAGGGAAAGCGTTGGATAGTGGGTGGGTAAAAATTTGTATTCCCACTCCAGAGGGTGAAACAGTAGGGAAAGCGTTGGATAGCGCAAGAGTAAAAATTACTATTTCAACTCCAGAGGTTGCAACAGTAGGGAAATCGTTGGATAGCGCAGGGGGAAAAATTACTATTCCCACTCCCAAGAGTGCAACAGTAGGGAAAGCATTGGATAGCATAAGGGTAAAAATTACTATTCCAACTCCAGAGGGTGCAAGAGTAAGAAATCCTTGGATAGCGTGAGAGTAAAAATACTATTCCAACTCCAGAGGATGCAACAGTTGAGAAAGCGTTGGATAGCATAAGGGTAAAAATTACTATTCCAACTCCAAAGGGTGCAACAGTAGGGAAAGTGTTGGATAGCCTAAGGGTAAAAATTACTATTCCAACTCAAAAGGGTGCAACAGCAGGGAAAGCATTGGATAGCGTAGGGATAAAAATTACTATTCCAACTCCAGAGGGTGTAACAGTAGAGAAAGCGTTGGATAGCGTAGGGGTTAAAATTACTATTCCCACTCCAGAGAGTGCAACAGTAGAGAAAATGTTTAATAGCAGGTGGGTCAAAATTACTATTCCCACTCCAGTGAGTGCAACAGTAGGGAAAGCGTTGGATAGCGTAAGGGTAGAAATTACTATTCCAACTCCAGAGGGTGCAACAGTAGGGAAAGCGTTTGATAGCGTAAGGGTAATAAATTACTATTCCAACTCCAAAGGGTGCAACAGTAGGGAAAGCGTTGGATAGCGTAGGGATAAAAATTACTATTCCAATTCGAGAGGGTGTAAAAGTACAGAAAACGTTGGATAGCGTAGGGGTAAAAATTACTATTCCAACTCCAGAGGGTGCAACAGTAGGGAAAGCGTTGGATAGCGTAGGGGAAAATTTACTATTCCAACTCCAAAGGGTGCAACAGTAGGGAAAGCGTTTGATAGCGCAGAATTTAAATTTAATATACTTACAAATAATGATTATATTTAAAATAATGTATAATGACATTTTAAAATAAATCCACATCATTTACAAACAATTAATAATTATTAAAAGCAATTCCATTTGAATAATTAATTAACAATAAATTATCAACACATACCATAAATATTAATTATTAAATATTACTCACAAAATAATAAATATTAAAGAATTAAATACATTTCATTACATAAAAATATGATTTAAAATTAATTCACAATTAAAAATTAATAAACAATATACCAAATAATACTTTTTTTTATAAAACATTGATTACCAATTAATTACAAATATTTTCCAATTATCAAGAAATAATTACCAAATAAAAATATTAATTCCAAATAACACCATTATTTACCTATTACAAAATGAATTACCATTGAAAAAATTATTTCCCAATTACAAACATGAATTACTAATTAAAAAAAATGTGTTAACAATTAAAAACATTAATTACCAATTAAAAACATAAATTATCAATTAAAATAATTAATTGTCAATTAATAATTATTTTAAAATAAATTATTATCCCTAACAAAAAATTATAAATCAATAATTAATTACAATTAATTTACTTACCACCCAATTCCCCTATAAACCCACAACCCACTACACAAATAGAAACACAATTAATAAAAAATAATGTATAATTCCTCAAAATTAATAATTAATTTAGTATATTTAAATTACTTCGCACCCTATTCCCCTGTAAATACACAGAAAAGAACAAACGTCCAGAGTCGGTGGACAGTGAGGATGGTGTCTTATTCTAGTGTTGGACAAATGGGCATCACCATTAAGGATTATGATAATTGTCAATACACGAGGGGCGAAATTACCATGGAAAAGGCAAAAAATGTTCACACTTGATAATAGGGCAAAAAGTACACACTTGTATATTTGTTTATCCCTTTTGGGGGGATTACGTATATTTTAGTTAGTTAGAGTAGATACGGGAAAGTGACAGATTCTTAAAAAGTTGATTCCGTTATCTTGGACCAACTACTATGCATCGGATTACAACACTAAGACAGGTATTAAACAGGTTTTTTCATTAAAAGCATATCACCACATGTGTTTGGTAACAGTATATAAATTTTATTACACTTTACAAAATATTAAAATACACATTAAAAACATTTAGCAATAAACATAATCATCACAATGTCTTGAATAAAAAGTCACAGAATCAAAAGGTCGACGCGGCGTTTCAGCTTTTTCTAGTACACCTTCATCAGGACTGATTCTAGACAATTAAAATCATAAAACACAAAGTTACCAAACAGATAATAGTGTCTGTTACATTATTCATCTATCTTTTATTACATGTCGTTATCCCGATCTCAAGTACTCTACTACTTCTCCTGAACTACACACCTATCCATTCAATTGCACTGCACATAGTATGTCTCTTTTAACTAAATCACATAAACTTCTTCTTGACAGGTATCAATAGTACATTTATATTATTATTATTACCCTCTCTTTTGCCTTCCCCTTGGACCTGTATACATCCATCATGGTGTACCCATTTTACCATCAACAAGAATTAGTACCTCCTATAATTGAATGCGTACCTTGTAGATCCAAATGGATTTATTATCCATGTGGATGGAACTGGTTGGTTCCACGGGAAGTCCTTTTTTTCAAAATTTGGACCACTGGTGGGTGTGACTTTGCTAATGGTTATTTGCAAAGTTGCTCTGTCTCTGTATAAAGATATGTAAATACCAACAAGGATTTTTATTGTATGCATGATGATGCTTTATGTTTGGGCTATATATAGTCATGGATCTCTTTAGTACGTTACCTTAATCGTGGGTTAATTCAATTTCCACTGTTTAGAGATCAGCTTATTCTAGAATGCAGTAGGAGACTTGATATCCTCCTTCTATGCCTGTGGGTATAAAGGCACAAATGTGTAGGCTTATTTTATAGGTTATTCCTATGCTATTTTCACTAAAAGACAACATACCTTGATAAGGCTCTGTTCTTGCCGTGTATTTAGCTGCCAGGAGGAGCCACCGTTTTATAAAATTGATCCTCTGGCACTGTTCTCCCTATGGAATTAATATTAATGTTGTGGGATATATCACTTAACTTTCTAATTACTCTCTTTGTTTTATTGTACATTTCATTATCATGGCACTCACCGTGGGAGCCGGAGTACTGGTTGCAACAAGACCTCAAAACCTCTTTCAATTAGGTGAGGATGTTTGCCACACAGGATAAATGTTTCGTGATTCTCCTCTTCTGTTTGATGGGTATCTGTAGGAGATTGCGTACCGAGAGTTATATTCCTTTGTTTAGATGCACTCACTTTTGTATTCTATTTAGATCTAAATATATATTCTTTTTTTTATTTTTACTATTGTACTGATGTAATAAAGACATAGAACTCTTTTTCATGTAGCTCTATTATGAGGTTTCCTTTAACTCGATTTTTAGTCTATTCCTTATCTTCACTATTATACTGATGTAATTAGGACATAAAACTCTTTTATCTATAGCTCTCTATGTAGAGTTATCTTATGGCTCGATTTTTAGTCAATTAATGTAAGGGGCCCAATAGGATCAAGCTATTTCCAAAGACATTGTGTCTCTGTAATTTCTCTGATCTATGCCAAAAGGAGCCGCGCTGTGAATATTTCGCTCACCAATATAGTTATAGTCGGCCTCCCTGCTCCTTCCTTCCTGGCAGCCCGTCTTTGTTCTCACCGCACGGTGCTCTGTGGAAATGGACAAACCGTGACGTCCGATAGCATAAATAGTAGATGTGGGATGATTGGGCGCCTAATTATCGCTGTTCTGATTGGTTACGGCGTCACTGTGTTGTAGCGGTAGTCATGACGACCGCCGAGTAAGCGAAGCTCGCTCTGATTGGCTCGATTTCTTATTGGGACAAAAGCCTATTGGATTAAAGCGGAAAAGACGCGTTACCATGGTAGCGCCCTATCTCTATTTCTCTGCGATTAAAGCGCATGTTACGGGCACAGAAATGTAATTTCATTGGTAATAAGATGCATACGGGTATTGTTCGTGGGCTGCATTATTATATGGCGCGGCCGGATACCGCCCAGATACCGCTATTGTATTTAGGTATGATATCTCTATGTTATAGTGGGAGATACGATAATCGCCGTTTTGGCAAGCACACTGCGATTGGCTAAATTTCTTGTTAGGGTCAATCCTATTGGTTGGGAGGGGGTGACGCGTCGCTATGGCACCGCTACCGCTCTTTCCCTGATGTTGGATCATGTAGTATTTTGGATAGGTAAACGTGTCGTCATCGCACCGTTACCGATCTTTTTCCTAGTTTTAAGTCATGAAATGTTTTGACTGGGTAAATTCCCTCTTATTTTTATTTTTATTTTTATTTATATTTATGGGACGCTTGAAATACCCATAATGTGAAAATAACCTATTGCACAAGCACCCATTAATTGGTCTTGGCGAAGCCAATATACATGCATCAATACTTGTGTCACCCTGTGTCTTGTCATAAGAAAAGTCCCTATGCGTCCTATCATAAGAAACGTGCCTCTCTTGTCCTGATTCTCTTTATATACACGATTTAACAGTATTTGTACTTTGAAACTTAAACAGGATCACATACTCGCGTTTTGCGCTCCCACCTGTGGGGTGATTCACAGAACGTTTAGACATATTTATTTGAAACCTGAATGACTATACCTTTTTACTATTTATAGACTTTTGTAATGGCCCATTTTATGGGATCTCTATTTGATTTCTGTATTCTATCTATGGATACCACTCAGTTGCGGTTTCTCTAGTAAAAATCATACCATTTATTAGATAGACCTGGGCAAATTAGGGAACTATTGCTCCTATTTGTTTTGATTCCACTCTGTCTATTTAGATTGCCCTCCTATTCGATTTTGGTTTTTGTTCCATAGGAAGCACATCTACTGTTAAAGGCTACCTTAGATATGATAGGAACCTCGCTCTTGGATGTTTGTCTTTTATAAACCCTATTCATAATTTCTACACAAATTATTAGCTATATCCAATAGATCCTGTTATCTTGTTTTCTTCATAATTTTTTATTGAGGGTATACTACTGTATGTTTCCTCAATTAAGAATTATTTTCTCCCAGTCTTCTCTGGAGTTTAAACCACACCTTACGCTGTTAAAGGAAGACATGTAGAATTGTTCACGCCTTTTTCTCTTATTATCTAGGTTACCTCCTCTCCTAGTTCCTGTGATTTTCTCAAGCCCGCACCACTTGAGATCATCAATTCGATGTCCTGCGTTACGCCAATGTTCAGTTAGGGGTGCCCCTAGTTTGTTAGTCCTTATAGCTGATCGGTGCTCATTCAAGCGTAATCTAATCTCTCTGGATGTCTCACCTATGTAGGATTTCTGGCAGGGGCATTGAATCAAGTAAATGGCGTTTTTTGTCCTGCAATTCATGAAGCTTTTTATGCTCACTGATCTATCATTGACTGTTATAGTGTCACCTTTGATGATGCTTGAGCAATTACTACAACCTGAACATGGGTGTGTCCCCATTGGCATGGGAGTCTCATTAATGGTACGCTGGCTATTTATGACCTTTTCTCTGTATGTATGTACCAGAGAATTCCTAATGGTTTTGTTTCTTCTATATGAGAAGATGGGCTTCGGAATCGGAATTTGAGTTTTATCTTTTATTAGGTGCCAATTCCTATTGAGAACAAAGACGGGCTGCCAGGAAGGAAGGAGCAGGGAAGCCGACTATAACTATATTGGTGAGCAAAATATTCACAGCGCGGCTCCTTTTGGCATAGATCAGAGAAATTACAGAGACACAATGTCTTTGGAAATAGCTTGATCCTATTGGGCCCCTTACATTAATTGACTAAAAATCGAGCCATAAGATAACTCTACATAGAGAGCTATAGATAAAAGAGTTTTATGTCCTAATTACATCAGTATAATAGTGAAGATAAGGAATAGACTAAAAATCGAGTTAAAGGAGACCTCATAATAGAGCTACATGAAAAAGAGTTCTATGTCTTTTTTACATCAGTACAATAGTAAAAATAAAAAAAAGAATATATATTTAGATCTAAATAGAATACAAAAGTGAGTGCATCTAAACAAAGGAATATAACTCTCGGTACGCAATCTCCTACAGATACCCATCAAACAGAAGAGGAGAATCACGAAACATTTATCCTGTGTGGCAAACATCCTCACCTAATTGAAAGAGGTTTTGAGGTCTTGTTGCAACCAGTACTCCGGCTCCCACGGTGAGTGCCATGATAATGAAATGTACAATAAAACAAAGAGAGTAATTAGAAAGTTAAGTGATATATCCCACAACATTAATATTAATTCCATAGGGAGAACAGTGCCAGACGATCAATTTTATAAAACGGTGGCTCCTCCTGGCAGCTAAATACACGGCAAGAACAGAGCCTTATCAAGGTATGTTGTCCTTTAGTGAAAATAGCGTAGGAATAACCTATAAAATAAGCCTACACATTTGTGCCTTTATACCCACAGGCATAGAAGGAGGATATCAAGTCTCCTACTGCATTCTAGAATAAGCTGATCTCTAAACAGTGGAAATTGAATTAACCCACGATTAAGGTAACGTACTAAAGAGATCCATGACTATATATAGCCCAAACATAAAGCATCATCATGCATACAATAAAAATCCTTGTTGGTATTTACATATCTTTATACAGAGACAGAGCAACTTTGCAAATAACCATTAGCAAAGTCACACCCACCAGTGGTCCAAATTTTCAAAAAAAAGGACTTCCCGTGGAACCAACCAGTTCCATCCACGTGGATAATAAATCCATTTGGATCTACAAGGTACGCATTCAATTATAGGAGGTACTAATTCTTGTTGATGGTAAAATGGGTACACCATGATGGATGTATACAGGTCCAAGGGGAAGGCAAAAGAGAGGGTAATAATAATAATATAAATGTACTATTGATACCTGTCAAGAAGAAGTTTATGTGATTTAGTTAAAAGAGACATACTATGTGCAGTGCAATTGAATGGATAGGTGTGTAGTTCAGGAGAAGTAGTAGAGTACTTGAGATCGGGATGACGACATGTAATAAAAGATAGATGAATAATGTAACAGACACTATTACCTGTTTGGTAACTTTGTGTTTTATGATTTTAATTGTCTAGAATCAGTCCTGATGAAGGTGTACTAGAAAAAGCCGAAACGCCGCGTCGACCTTTTGATTCTGTGACTTTTTATTCAAGACATTGTGATGATTATGTTTATTGCTAAATGTTTTTAATGTGTATTTTAATATTTTGTAAAGTGTAATAAAATTTATATACTGTTACCAAACACATGTGGTGATATGCTTTTAATGAAAAAACCTGTTTAATACCTGTCTTAGTGTTGTAATCCGATGCATAGTAGTTGGTCCAAGATAACGGAATCAACTTTTTAAGAATCTGTCACTTTCCCGTATCTACTCTAACTAGGTGTACAAGGCCCCAAGAACACCTCTGGAAGCGCATTTAGCATCACTGACATATCGAAATAAAAAGTGTGTAGTGTGTTCCAGCAGGGAACTACGTAATACAACTTAGTCAAAGGCTTCTAGGGAACTACGCAATACAAATAGCCTAAAGGCTCCTGGAGACCCCCAACGTGAATACGAAGCGGAAATGGAGGGAAGCTACCGAGGGACGTCCGGGTCTCATGCTAAGAATATAGAATATCCTTCCACCCTATCCAAAAATGCTGCCAAAAAATTCAAACATACTACACTGAGAAAAAATCCGGACACTCTGTTCGCGGACCCTTATTTTGATAGAGTTAAAGGTATCCTGATGAACGACCTGATATTCTACACAGACAAAACCGCCAAATGGCGTGATATCTTTACAAAAATGCTGTTCACAAAAGTGGTGAAAAATATACCACATGGCACAAAAATAACGACCTCAATAACCAAAAGAGGTAATTCAGAAGTATGCATTACTATATACAAAACGGGAATAGTGTTGATACAAGCAACCAACAAAGAACTCGAGAAATTTGAGATAACCTTCCAAACATTAAAGGAAATCATAGTAGGACCTAATCTCCAACATAATATAGTAAGAACAAATCATCAACAAAACATGACCCCACCAGACATCACACCCTACAACAACTACCCTGTCACTAGAGATGTCAATCTGAATGACAATCATATCTCCAACGACGGAGCTTTATCTGTTACGGCGATGGCAACACCGGACAATCAAATTTCTAACACCGGAGCTTTATCTATTACGGAGATGGAAACACCGGAGAATGAGACTGAAATGATAACGGTGTATAATATCATTGCAAATGAAGAGACAAACCAGACCGTAAGAGAAGAACCACTGCCGCCATCTCACATGGCCACTCCAACGGAAGAGGTTAGCTCAGATCTGAGTGAGCGCCCCTATGATGAGAACAATGAAAGGAACCTAGTAGAGGCTATACACCCTCCCCAACACCCTTCGAATACGAGACTAGAAGTCCACGGATCCACACCTACAAAAACACCCCCTACTCCGAACAATATAAGAAACAATGATGACACCCTCAACAGAATCAGGAACCACAACCAAAGTAAGGATACAACGACAAGGTATGGGACAACGAGAACAGACTACGCTCAGGGGAGAGCAAATGGCAGAACGCAGACTGCCAGATCTATCTCCCTTAAGAAATCACCCAGAACACAAAAAGAAACCAAGGAGCTAAAGAAACTAATAAGCAACATGGCACAAGACTCGCAGAAAGTTTCACAGACAATTGGGAAAATCTGGGAGATGACGGTAAACACGAATTCCAAAATCACCCACATCCAGAATCTAATACTCCGACCCAACCGACCAAACCGGATCAACCCCATTCCAGAAGAAGTAGCTCATGCCCTACTTCGATCTTATGAACAACAGGCTCCGAGAAAGGAAGAGACTATCGAAACTGTACCTATCGAAACTGTACCTATTGACCCGAATAGATTGTCCCGAAAGAATGATAGGAAAGCAATCCACCATAACCTACAACATATTCAGGTAAATACAACCGAAGTAGAAAATGGAAATAGCGTCAAATCACAGAAAACATTGAACTGCCTACTGCTTAACTGTCGCTCGGCAAATAAACACGCATCAGACATAGCCGCCTTAATCCTCAACAAAGAAATCGACCTGGCCATCTTCACGGAAACATGGCTCAACGAATCATCCTCTCCTACCATGGATCTTCTAGTACCGCCACAATACAACATTGTCAGGTTGGACAGACCCAGGAAAGTGGGAGGAGGGATAGCATGCATCCATCGCTCGGAGATAAAGGTCAACCAATTCCAATCCGACCATATAGACTCATGTGAATACCTTGGTCTTAACATAAGATCACCAAATAATCAAAACTACAACCTACATGCGTTTTACCACCCACCAGGAGATAACGCAAAGTTCACAGAGCATCTTATGGAGATCATAACTGCTAACTCTAACCCAGATGCCAACAACATATTCCTAGGTGACTTTAACCTCCACTGGGACGACGGCAATGATAATATGGTCAATTCGATCAAAGACTTCCTCAAGGAGCTAAACCTCTCGCAAATATGCACCCAGCCCACTCACTCACAAGGAGCGACTTTAGACTGGATAATTTCTAGAAACAAAGAAATCTCAATTACCGCCATAGACCCATGTGATTGGTCTGATCATCACGCCATAACATTTGTGATACCGACAATGAAAAAGGGCAGGAACACGCAACCTCGCAAGGTCAAAAAACTGATACGAGATACAAAAGAAGCTAATATTGAACGATTGGTTGAAAGATGTGTGAAAGACCTGAAGCCAGGCATCAACGAGCAGAATGTAAATGAGCTGACTGATCATTACATAACCTCAATCGGTAATATAGTCAATGACACCCTACCGCAAAAACTGAAAAGTGTCTCGGAAAAGCCAAAAAATCCTTGGTTTAATGAGGCTTTGAACGAGGACAGGCGAAAACTGAGAATGGCAGAAAGGAAATGGAGACAACATCCCTCCTCCCCCGAACTGAAGGCCCTCAGAAAAACAAGAAAACAATATAATTTAAAGATAACTAATGCCAAAAAAGAATTTATAAGGGCTGAACTGGACAATGCCATAAACAGACCTCGAAAACTCTTCGAGATCTTAAAACAACAGTCAAACAAATTAACCAAAACGGCCCAAGAGAACCCAAAGAATCCCATAAGTTGTGAAAAATTCTCCTCATTTTTCATGGATAAAACTAAACTGCTAGAAGCTGAGCTCACAAATGCAGCGGCTAACCTCACGACCCAGCCCGTTACCAAAAATAAGGCGAACGCGACAACGGAAGATCCCCCAACAAAAAATAAGGCAAGCTGGGATACATTCGAACTATACAACCAGGAAAAGATCGCCAAAACTCTAGCGGAACTTAGACCCAACAACCACTACCAAGACCCGCTACCGGCAAAATGTGTAAGAGAAATCAGCCACACTCTAGTTCCAATCTGGACCGAGATAATAAATGCCTCACTATCACAAGGGACCCTACCTGACTGCCTAAAAATGGGGCAGGTAGTTCCCATCATCAAAAAACCGACAGCGGATGCAACTGACCCAAATAATTATCGACCAGTGACTAACATCCCTTTACTGGCCAAACTTATTGAGAAATGCGTGCAAGGCCAACTGAGTCAACACATCGCTAAGTTCTCACTATTAGATGACTGCCAATCAGGTTTCAGAACAGGACACAGTACTGAAACTGCGATATTACATATTGTTGATGACGCCCTACAAGCCCTTGACCAAAATCATGCATGCCTACTGATTCTACTAGACTTGTCATCAGCATTTGACACGGTAAACCATGAGATACTGATGACCAGATTACATGACAGGATGGGTCTATCTGGAAATGTTTGGAAGTGGTTTAACTCCTTCCTGCAGAACAGGACTCAGCTATTCCTGGTCGACCAAGCAATCTCCTCCCCTTGCCCTAACACAATAGGGGTCCCTCAAGGTTCAACGCTATCCCCAGATCTCTTCAACTTATATGTAGAACCTCTCACAGAGATCCTTCGGAATACACAGATCTCCTACCACATGTACGCAGACGACACACAAATATACATGAAGATTGCCTGCAGTGATGACATTGACCTTATGAATGAAACTCTAAAGAAAGCGTTGCATTGGCTAACAGCCAACCATTTGAAACTTAACGCCAACAAAACAGAATTCCTGTTAATCTCACCGACAAGAAGTCAACCAGAGGTAAAGGAATGGGCTAAAATGATAACTGCGCTTAACTGCACTCCGACACTTGTTAATTCAGCCAAATCTCTAGGAATTACACTAGACGAGAACCTAGACATGAAAGAACACATCAATGCAATGGCTAAGAGCGCCCGTTTCCATTTGAACTATCTAAGGAAACTGAAACCCTTTATCTCAGAAGCAGATCTAAAACTTGCGATCCAATCGCTAGTTATCTCAAGGATCGAATATGGCTGCACTACGTTAGCTGGACTACCAAAAACATCCACTGCCCCGCTAAAAGCCTGTCTCAATGCAGCGGCAAGACTTATCACGGGAACGAGGAAATTTGATCACATATCTCCCCACCTGAAGGCACTAAACTGGTTACCCTATGATGCTAGAATTAAAATGAAGATGGCCTGTATTACACACAAAGCGGTCCACTACAACACGCCAAGATATCTAGCCAAGAAAATCAAGCTATCGGGAGGTAACAGATCTACGAGAAGCGCTAAAGAGTTGCTCCTACGGCCGGCCTTCTTCCGGAAAAAAAAGACCTATGACCGAGCTTTTTCGGGAGCCGCCCCCAGAGTCTGGAATTCACTCCCACCCTATATCAGGAAGATTCAAAATACGGCAACATTTAAAAGGGAACTGAAAAGCCATATGATGAGTAAATACCCTACATAGAGATGACCATAGACTAGTGGCGCAAACTTTTTGTTATGCCAAAGATGACGGGAGCCATCATAATCAATTGGAAGACCAATAAGACAAATGTCTAAACACTCTAGTTATGACTATGACTATAACTCAAGCTTCGGCTGTACACCCTATCGCTACCTCATATTTAGGTGTTATCTGCACTATGTATCACACCAAAGTTACTACCCCTACCTTGTCATGTGAATATTTATGATCGTTACAACTAGCTATACCCATTTTACCCTTTGGTAATTACTCTGACACTGCTCTGATAATAATTTACAATCCTACCTCATCGAACTTGACTGTATGATTATGGCACAACCTAAACCATATGCACCACTTATCGCTAGGTGATCAGGCGTTAAGAATATATTTACTCAATCACCCTAGATAGCATATTGCCTCCTACATTCCATATTTGTTTTTGTTGTTTTAATTGCTACTATAATGTCAAGTTATTAACTTCATATGTCAGTTTGTAACCATCCTAGATAGTATATCGCCTTCTACCTCCATATATGTTTGCTGTTATAATTGCTTATATAATGTCAATCTGTAATCTCATATGTAAAGCGCTCTGATACCCACGGGTCTTGTCCGCGCTATATAAAACACTATAAATAAATAAATAAATAAATAAATAAAACTAAAATATACGTAATCCCCCCAAAAGGGATAAACAAATATACAAGTGTGTACTTGTTGCCCTATTATCAAGTGTGAATTTTTTTTGCCTTTTCCATGGTAATTTCGCCCCTCGTGTATTGACAATTATCATAATCCTTAATGGTGATGCCCATTTGTCCAACACTAGAATAAGACACCATCCTCACTGTCCACCGACTCTGGACGTTTGTTCTTTTCTGATAATTACTTTCCCCACCGTCCCTTATGAATTAGAGTGGGGTCCTCCTATTTGTTTACACCTGTGAATACACAACCCGCTCCGGTACTAAAACATAACATTTATTTAGAAATAACATTAAATACCAATTAAATAATTAATTTATTTGCCAATTAATAATTAATGTATCAATAAAATAATTAATTGCCAATTAATAAAAAATATGTATCCTTAAAAATAAAAAAATCATTCATTAATTACAATTAAATTATTTCGCACCCAATTCCCCTATAAACCCACAACCCGCTACAGAAATAAAAACATACATTAATTAAAATTAATTTATAGTTCCTAAAAATTAATAATTAATTTTGTATATTTAAATTACTTCCCACTCTATTCCCCTATAAACCCACAACCCGCTCCTGTACTAAAACATAAAATGTACTTAAAAATAACATTATTAATATATAAAAATAATACACATATAATTTAAAAAAATTAAAATACTTAACAAAAACTTATTACACATCCATAATTAAAAACATAAAAATAATACAAATATCGATATTAGTAACAGCGAAATTAGTTTTTTTTTTTTCTTTTTTTGTAAGACCTTTATTGCACAGTATACATATACACAGCGGTGTGCCTACAACCCACTGGTAGGGCCGGCCGCAATCAGTGTACCAGCCGAGGCAGACGAGCCCAGGAACATATATCACTGGTAGAAGTTTACAGCTCAGTAAGGCACAGCTCGTGAAGGCACAATAGTTGTTCAAAATAAAATGTTCAAAGTACACCATAAGACTGTGGCCATAGCGCCCTGATGGTATCTCGGTCTCATTTTACAGTTTTGAAGAACCAAACTCAAGCAATAACAGAACCCAACTCCCCCCCAACCCTCCCGATCCTGGTCCTTGTGAGTGTTCCGAGCCTGTTAGGTACAGTGTCCAAAAGGTAATCAACCCCAGAGGTGGCAGACAGGCATTAACCAGGGTAGGCAGTCGTTGTCAGGGCCATTCACCATGGTTCAAACAACATCGGGTACATGTATGACCGTTGGATCTCGCTGTCCAGTTATGGTGCATGCGGAACCTCCAAGTATATCCATAGCTCAGACACACTGTGCAGGACAGACGGCACACACTCATTCAGTCAATACTCATTCGGGTTCACCGCCCCCGTCCGATAAGTCGTCACTCACACTCCTCCCGCCATCAGTGTCTTCTAGGGAAAGCATATAGAGCGTAAATGGAGCCCATATATCCAGTGGCCGCGCCTTCTCCGGTAGTCCCTCATAGTAACAATTCAGTTGATCCCTACAATAAGCCATGTCATTCAGCCACAGCTGCACATCAGGCGCTCTCCTCCCTCCCCAACCCATAGCAACTCTCTGTTTGGCCAATTGGAGCGCCAACACAACGAGCCTTCTAGATTTTGCTGGTATACCAGAAGCAATTCCCAAGAGGCAAAGGCGCACATCCAACGCAACTTCAGTCTATGTCATGGCAGTAAGCGTCCCAGACACCGCCCTCCAGAAGTCATACACACGGGAACATCCCCAGGCCAGGTGTACAAAGTCAGCGTCATCCTCTCCACACCGAACACACTGGGCAGACTCTCGAAGACCAAACCTAACCAGCTGAACCGGCGTGTAGTACCACTGATGTATGTACTTATAATGCAGAAGACGAAAATTACCATTAATTACATACCCCCCAGTCATAGCACAACATTCGGTCCACTCGTCATCACCCAAAGGTTCTGGGAGACTCCTATCCCATCTGGCCCTAGCCAAGACTGCGCCCCCTCCCTCATCTTCCTGTGCAGCTCGATATAGTTTAGATAGCAATTTAGTCCTGTCCTTGGCAGTGTAAAGCAACTGTAAAGCCCCGAGTGCCAACGGCTCCTCCGGGTATGTTGGATATAGAGCATGTACCGCAGCCCGAAGCCTAACGTATACAAAGGTAGACATAGCAGCGTTAGTGGAGGGGGCCGTCATGGCCTGCAAGGGGAGAAACGATGCCCCCGGGAAAAGATCCCCCATAGTTTGAAGTCCAGCTTCCCTCAGAACCTGTAATCCTCCAATCTCTCCAGATACTGAGATACCTGAGTGATAAAGCAGCGGCATAGCCGGCGCATATAACGGCAACCTGGCTGCCCTTCTGCCCAATTCTTCCCAGGCAGTCGCCGTGATCCGCACAGTTTCAATCTCCCCCTTCTCAAACACCGAATGTTCATTAACAATCATGGCCCTTAGGGGATGTGGCAGGAAAGCACTGGCTTCAAGCGCCACGTGCGGAGTGTACGGTGGAGCACACATCCAGTAAGTCGCAAAATGCGCTTGTGCACAGAGATAAGAAAGCTTCATGTCCGGCACAGCAAACCCCCCCAGTTCGTACGGTTTGGTCAGTACCTCCCACGTAACACGTGGCTTCTTACCGGCCCAGGTGAGGGATATCAGTAGGGACCTCAGTCTGGCAAAGAAATGCGACTTCAGCGGGACAGGTATATTGATAAAGAGGTAAAGAAATTTCGGCAGAACCACCATTTTAATTAAGGACACTCGATCTGCTAGAGTCAGAGGGAGACGGGTCCAACGCGCTACCTGATCCTCCAGCTTAGAGATGGCAACTCCATAATTAGCCCTTAAATTTCTTGGGAGTCCCTATGCACCCAGATGCCTAGATATCGAACCGACTCTGTTGCCCATTCCAGGGGAAATTCCAAGGGGATCTGGTGTGTAATGTCCGTGAGAGGCAGCACGACAGATTTGTCCCAGTTAATGGTCAGTCCAGAGTGGCGACCAAACTTAATGAATTCCCGGAGTATGTTTTCCAGGTGGAGCGCCGGTTCACGAACATAGAGGACCATGTCGTCAGCATACATTGACACAGCCAAGGATCTAAGAGGGAACTTCAATGCCGCTTCCGCATACCTCTGCCGCAAGATACAGGCCAGTGGTTCCATCATGATGGCAAAAAGTAAAGGCGAGAGCGGGCAACCCTGCCTTGTTCCCCTCTGAATCGGAAATGGGGAAGAGACATGACCATTGACCCTCACTCTCGCTGTGGGTTCAGTATACAAGAGAGCAATCAGCGAAGTAAAAAAAAAGGGTACCCCCATCCGGTGCAGAACAGCCAACATATATTTCCACGCCACCGAATCAAAGGCCTTGGCAGCGTCAAGCATGACCGCCACCGCAGCCAGCTCCGGTTTAAGCAGGTGTAGCACAGCAAACAGAGCCCTCAGATTGTGAGTAGTTGACCTGAGAGGAACAAACCCCGATTGATCCGGCAGCACCATGACTGGGAGGAGTAAACGCAGTCTCGTGGCTAAGACCTTGGCAATTATTTTAACATCGGTGTTCATGAGTGAGAGGGGCCGATACGAATCGCATTTGTTCGGGGGCTTCCCTGGTTTAGGCAAGGCAACCAGTAGCGCCTCTCTCATTGTCGCCGGGAGCCGGCCGCATTCAAACGCTTCCTCCAAGACCATCGCCAGTTGCGGAATCAGCAAATCTGCATATTCTTTATAAAATTCGGAGGATAGACCATCCGTGCCAGGCGCCTTCCCGTTCGGGAGAGCAGCAATTGCCTCCCTAAACTCAGCCTCAGTGACATGATGCATGAGAAATTCCTGCTGTCCCCTGGACAACCATACCAAAGCTATGTCCTCAAAGTACCTATTCACTTCCTCTTCATCTGCCGTGTCCCTGTGCTCATAGAGTTGTGCATAGTGTTTCGCGAAGCAGGCCAGAATACCGTCCGTGCTAGTCACCACGTCCCCCTGATTGTCAATCTCCTGCACCGTACAGTGGCGTGCCCAGGGATCCCTGACCCGTTCCGCTAGCCCCCTCCCCGGCCTACCCCCTTCTCCATAAGATCTAGCTGTGGCGTGTTTTGATAGGAATTCTACCTCCTGCTCCGCCAGTTCATTATATGCAGTGACTTTTGACCTGATGTCAGCTAGCAATGTGGCCTCCGCACTTATCTCCAGCTGACGCTCCAGAACCAACAACTCTTTTTCCAGCCTGGTCATTGAATCCCGAATAGACGTGAGCACCCCTGATCTTAGGCCAATACACGCCCCCCTCACCGTCACCTTGAAGGCCTCCCATACTGTACTCATATTGTCAACAGACCCCACATTGTTCACAAAAAACTCCTCAATGATCTGACGCAATCGCTCACGTAACACCAGATCAGTCAATACACCAGGGGAGAAACGCCAAGTGAAAGGAGCAGGCGCATGCGCTGGCATCTGTAGCATCAGTTTAACAGGTGCGTGGTCGGAGATAGTGCGAGGCAGATGTTCAACACCCAACACCCAACCACTCACATCACGAGTTACCAGCCAGTAGTCTAATCTCGACCACGTATCATGCGCCGAAGTGTAACATGTTCCCTTTCGCTTGCTCGGGTACTTCAATCTCCAGATATCCAATAGTTGTAGCCCACGCATACCCTCACATACCGCATCAGCCGCTTTCTTGCGCACACATGGTCTGTCCTGCTTCTTGTCCAAGTCAGCATCCAGCGTGACATTCAAATCACCACCGCAGAGGATAGCCGACGGGGGAAGCATATAAAGTTTGTTCCAAAGTGTAACATAAAAATCAGGATCATCGACATTCGGTCCGTATATATTAAGAAGGGTGATCAGCGTACCACACAATTTACCCTGCACAATGATATATCTACCATCCTGGTCAACCTCCTCATGGTGTATTTCAAACGGGACATTTTTCTTTATCAGAATCATCACCCCACGGGCATAGGAGGAATATGCCGAGGCCAGTCGTACCCCCGCCCAGTGCTTACCCACTATGTCAGCCGCCTTACCCCGAAGGTGTGTTTCCTGAAGAAAAACAACCTGAGCACTGTGTCTATTAAGAAAGGCAAGCATTTGTCGTGTCTTTTGCGGCCGATTGAGTCCCCGCACATTCCACGTGACACAAGTGAGTTTACCCCCCCTATCCATATCGCCAACCTCTCAAGCAACCCAGCAACCATGAGACCCCTACCAGCTCCCACCCGTCAACCCAACAGTCGTTACCCAGCGACCTAGAAAGGCCATGATCGCTCTTGCAAGGCACAGCATACAAATACCAACAATGGTCAACACATCCTACAGGTGATTCAGAGCCCCAACCACTGACCAGGATAAACAGGGACAGACTGATTTGCATATAGCCAGGTTCTGAGCTGGGATGGTGCAGTGAGATAAATAACGGTGATGGATCAAGCCCTGATCTTTGGACTGGGTAAGAGTGGTCTGCCTAATTCAGACACTCTGTTCATCACCACCCCCTTTTCTGAATCGTTTTTGGCCACTATAGGTGTGGCAGGGTATACTCAGACATGAGTCCCTTTCTCACTGCACCATCAGGATTCAAGCAAGCCGGGCCGACGACGGCTGAAATGCCAGAAACCGGTCCCCAGTAGCTTGTCTCCTTTCTGGTGAAGAATTGGCTTGGTAGTTTAGTCTGCCCTGTTCCAGTGATGCACTGGGCCAGGGACAGACTGATTTGCATATAGCCAGGTTCTGACCTGGGATGGTGCAGTGAGATAAATAACGGTGATGGATAAAGCCCTGATCTTTGGACTGGGTAAGAGTGGTCTGCTTAATTCAGACACTCTGTTCATCACCACCCCCTTTTCTGAATCATTTTTGTCCACCATAAGCCTGGAAGGGTATACTCAGATGTGAGTCCCTTGCTCATTGCACCATCAGGATTCAAGCAAGCCGGGCCGAAGACGGCTGAAATGCCAGAAACCAGTCCCCGGAAGTGTGTTTCCTTCCCAGTATAAGAATTGGCTTGGTAGTTTGGTCTGCCCTGTTCCCATGATGCACTGGGCCAGGGTCAGACTAATTTGCATATAGCCAAGTTCTGAGCTGGGATGGTGCAGTGAGCTAAAAAACGGTGATGGATCAAGCCCTGATCTTTGGACTGGGTAAGAGTGGTCTGCTTAATTCAGACACTCTGTTCATCACCACCCCCTTTTCTGAATCATTTTTGTCCACCATAAGCGTGGAAGGGTATACTCAGATGTGAGTCCCTTGCTCATTGCACCATCAGGATTCAAGCAAGCCGGGCCGAAGACGGCTGAAATGCCAGAAACCGGTCCCCGGAAGCTTGTTTCCTTCCCAGTATAAGAATTGGCTTGGTAGTTTGGTCTGCCCTGTTCCCATGATGCACTGGGCCAAGGTCAGACTAATTTGCATATAGCCAAGTTCTGAGCTGGGATGGTGCAGTGAGCTAAAAAACGGTGATGGATCAAGCACTGATCTTTGGACTGGGTAAGAGTGGTCTGCTTAATTCAGACACTCTGTTCATCACCACCCCCTTTTCTGAATCATTTTTGTCCACCATAAGCGTGGAAGGGTATACTCAGATGTCAGTCCCTTGCTCATTGCACCATCAGGATTCAAGCAAGCCGGGCCGAAGACGGCTGAAATGCCAGAAACCGGTCCCCGGAAGCTTGTTTCCTTCCCAGTATAAGAATTGGCTTGGTAGTTTGGTCTGCCCTGTTCCCATGATGCACTGGGCCAGGGTCAGACTAATTTGCATATAGCCAAGTTCTGAGCTGGGATGGTGCAGTGAGCTAAAAAACGGTGATGGATCAAGCCCTGATCTTTGGACTGGGTAAGAGTGGTCTGCTTAATTCAGACACTCTGTTCATCACCACCCCCTTTTCTGAGTCATTTTTGTCCACCATAAGCATGGAAGGGTATACTCAGATGTGAGTCCCTTGCTCATTGCACCATCAGGATTCAAGCAAGCCGGGCCGAAGACGGCTGAAATGCCAGAAACCGGTCCCCGGAAGCTTGTTTCCTTCCCAGTATAAGAATTGGCTTGGTAGTTTGGTCTGCCCTGTTCCCATGATGCACTGGGCCAAGGTCAGACAAATTTGCATATAGCCAAGTTCTGAGCTGGGATGGTGCAGTGAGCTAGAAAACGGTGATGGATCAAGCCCTGATCTTTGGACTGGGTAAGAGTGGTCTGCTTAATTCAGACACTCTGTTCATCACCACCCCCTTTTCTTAATCATCCTTTATGTTAGGGGCGCGCAGTTGTATAGGAGATAGCTGGTGTGGTTGCGTGGCCAGGACGGTAGGCCGCCAATCTCCGGGAGGGCCGCCAGTCTGTGTCTTGGGGTAGAGCACTATGGTGGTGTCGTCGAAGGGTCACCACTAACTCCTGAGAGGTCAGGTGAACGGAGAATGAAGCTCACAAAAGCGCCAGGAGTGGCTGTATATCAGGCAGGCAGCGCAGTTCACTCATCCATAGAGTACGGCTTTGCAAATGGCGGCTCGTGTGTCTGTTAGCCCCTCACTGCTCTCAGGGCCGTCCATCTGACCGGCGTTGCTCCTTCAGACGAGCGGGAGGAGGGGGATCTCGCCTCTACAGTTTCGCGGAGGCCTGAGTCCAAAGCGGCCTCCCGCGCTCTATTGGCAGTGTGGTACGTGAGCCACGAGGTGTGGGGCCTCCACACAGGTGCCTAGCACTGGCAGGGATTGCTTCACGCCAACCGTCTCGTGGAAGTCCGTGGGTTAACGTAGGGGTAGTATCGGTGGTGGAACCATGTGGGCACAGGAGGCATCCAGGCGTCGTTGTCGGGGTGGCGCCAAATGGGCCCCGGCGTCGGTCCTGTTGCAACCACCAAGTCCTCGGCCTCGCGTAGTTGGGTGTGCCGGGGCAGGAGTCGCCTGATGCGGCTGCAGGCGCTCAGGCTCCGTCGGTGCGGTTCCCGGTGTGTGAACAGCCGGAAACTCGGCTAGGTTGTTGGCGGGTGGTTTCTCCGTGTCTGCCCACAGCCGTGGACTGTTCAGGATATTAGTAGTGGAGAAACAGCCTCGGGTAGGGGAGCTTAGGTCGGAGCTCTACCCCTGTGCGTCCGTCGCCATTGCGTGCCAAGCCACGCCCCGTGGAGACTTCGTCTATGCCCGAATTTGGTGGTAATTGTTTTCCTTTCCCAGCATCGAGAGAGAGGTGACTGGCTTGCTGACTGTGGGTGGGGATCCCCGTCCCGCGGACCCGATATAGATTACTGCCGGGGCTCGGCGAGTCGGGACCCCGGCCTGCGGTGTTACGCCGGGTTACCGCGGCTGTGGATAACGACGGGTCACCGTCCACGCTTGCCCTCTCATGATCCTGTTCGCCCCCCCCAAAAATGCCAGTTTCAACCAGGGAGTTGATCGTGACTGGTACCGATCTTGATACCATGGATCGAACGGCATCAGGGCTAACGCTGAGGTCAATATTGGCAGAACTTTGGGCGTTTCACTTGCAAATGGATGTGTCCATGACTAAAATGGATGCATGCCTAACTGGGATTCTGCTCGAGGTACCGGACCCAGCCCTACGGTTGAATCAGCAATCTACAGCCATTCAAGCAGCGGCCATTTTGACTTTGTGCGAGGACCCCGTGAGGGAACGAGTAGGGAAGCGAATATCGGAACAAACGGATGGCGCTCTGGAAGATTGTGTCCCCGAGGCCGTGAGTGTATCACTGTTCCTTTCATCACCATTGACTTTGGAAGTATCGTGTGGCGTTCCCCCCCCGGAGACCTGTGCTGTAGACTCTCCCTTCATCGTGTGGTTGTCTCTCCCTTCTTTGGAGATTCTACGATCCCGGGGCAAGAAACATTGTGACGGTCCAGCGACGGGAGGGAAACTTTCAGTGCTTGAAATTCTCGTAGAGTTATTAGCTACAAGTGGTAATGGATTGACTTTCGATGGCTTCCTTCTAATTTATGACTTGTATGTGTGCTCATGGGTCTCGCTGGGGAGGGTTTGTGTGCTGGTTCGGAAGGGTCAGGGTTAAGTCAATTGAATCTGGACGACTTGGAACTACTGTTATGGACGTTTGAACTGCAACTGTTTGATTAAAGAGGCTGGGCGGTGTATCACGGTGCCCCCTGTGGTCCTTTGTAAGAGAAGCTCTACATCCGTCTTTTGCGACAGGGGGTGTCTGTGTTAGGCGGGGGGACTAAGGGGTCGGGAACATCGTATGCCTATGCCCTCCTCCATTCTTCTTCTTCCTTCCTTTAGGGTTTAGGTTAATGGGGCGACAGGCATGCTGCTAGTGGGGTTGGGCTATAGCCATCGGCAGGGGTGCAGGGTGGGGGGTTGGAGGGGGGGGTTTATTTTGCCTTTCTTATTTTCTATGGCCTTTTTTCTCCCTTCCCTTTATTCTTTTAGGATCAGTATGGTTTGTGCTTTATTTTGACTCATTGAGACCTGGTATTTAGTGCCCTTGCTTCTTACGTTAGTCGAACTTCTGGGTGGGCAGGCCCTGAGAACTGGCGTTCACGAAAATGTATATTGTTCTGGTGTTTATTCTGATTCGTAAGTCTTAACGCCAGAGTCCCATGAATGGCTGTTTTTATCTGCATATCCTGTTTTCTTGGCCTGTCCCCCGTATCCTATTGTTAGATTGTATGGCACCTGATCCGCTCATTTAAATAATATAAAATAAAACCTTTATTATATCCTGTAATTTATCAATGCGTTCTAGTACAAGATCCATCCTGATTCGCTGCCGGACCTCAGGGTTGTCGACTGAGGAGCTGTGTTATATTTTGATACATCGGGTTTCAATTCTGTTTAGCGGCCGGCCCCTGTGGTTGTAGGCCCGTACTTGTACCTTATGAATGCTGCAATAAAGGTTTTAAAAAAAAACAAAACAGTATGGGCCTCAACTGATTTGGCTGAAAGCGTGCTCAACGAACAAGCAAAACTCAATAGCTGGGGCATTCTACTTCGCCCGGTCGTAAAACCCAGATACCCAGATCCCTTGACAAGCGACTTCTTACATCGGAACGCCCAAAATCAGCCAAATCAGGCCCATCAATCGCTGTCTGTATTGCGAGGGGCCCGTAGTAAATCCCTGGTCGGCCAAGAACAAAAAGAACTGGGCGTCAGTAGCCATAACCCCGTAAATGAGCGAACTAACTTAGACTGGACATAGTTGAGCAGGTCCATAAACAACAAGCCGGAAAAACACTGACATGACAATTCTGTAAGTGGTAAATCGCTCAAAAGCTTCAAAATCTGCTCTTGGAACATCAATGGCATTGGGGACAAGCTTTTGGACACAGATTTAAAACATTATATGCAAAGCTTTGATATCATAGCCCTCCAAGAAACTTGGTCTGATTCTCCACCACTACTTCCAGGCGTTTCCTTGAACTTTACTCCCCCAACCCAGTCCGCAAGATTTGGCCACAAAAAAGGAGGCCTAGCTATATACAGTTTACTAAAAAGCACGTGTACAGTGGAACCGCTGCCATACATCCTTGACTCTCCAAACGTAATGCAAGTATTACGAATCGCCATTCGAAACCAGGGAAAGAGGGAGAAGATCATTTTAATAAACCTTTACCTACATCCCCGAGGTAAGAAGCAAGGAGCTCTGCAGTTGATAGAAGAGCTCTTAAAGCTACTAACTACAGAGCACACAAACAGTCTGATTGTCAGCGGTGACTTCAACCAGAATATGCTTAACAAACCCCTAACGGAAGTCAGCACCGTTGGCGACCCTCTTGCTACGGAACAATACTCTCAGGATAATTCTTCAGTGGGAAAAAATACAAAAGCAGCACTCCGAACTCTAGGAGCACTCAAAGATCTGGGTCTTAGAGCGCTTAATGGGAGATTCCCTGGGGATCGTCCTCAAGCAGCAACATTCCACAGCACAACGACTAGCTCAACAATCGACTTCATCTTCCTCTCGGGTAACTTGTTCGAAGCAACTACTGATTTCCATAATGGCTTACTTGACTATAGTGATCACTTACCACAAGAAGTGCCACTAGAAGCCTTTTCAATACCAATACCGGCACGTGCTATCGGTTATCAACAAGTTTTTACAGCAAATGATAGGCGTTTAAAGTGCGGAACAGATGATCCCGTGGGCCTTCTGCTCTACGCCAAGCAAGTAATTGGCGAAACCCAAAATGAAATAAAGGACCTAATAGCTAGCTGGGAGTCATTCACAAATACTTTGCGCAATAAAATGGGAAAAACACAGAGGAGAAACCGGCCTGAAGGAGGGAGCAATACCGTTAATTACACACAGTACTTTAATTTCGCTTCGACAAATAATGCCCACCTAAATAATCTAAAAACTCTTATCGGCCAGACCTTACGAAGGGTAAGGAAAGATCCCGATGCCAAGGATGAACTGAGGCTGTTAAGGCGCGAACGCAGGAGGTTGGCATGGCGACTTAGGAGGGAATCAGAAGAGGCCCTCTGGGCCAAACTCTTACATGACGCCAAATCAAACAACAGCACGCAATTCTGGAGAAAGATTAATAATTTGTCCAAAGCGCAGAATCAGGGCATTAATTCCTTTGTCCAAGAAGACGAATGGATAACCTTTCTTAGTACGCACTTTAGGGGCAAAATTATCGGTTAGTGGCTCTGCTCTTTTACAAGGCAAAATATTTTGCGGGTCTCCTCCTGGAGGAACTGTTATCCTGGGCAGCTGATGTCTCAGCAATCCCATACAACCAAACAGGCTTCTGCAAAGTTATGGGAACTTCTTCTAACATCTTAGCACTATCTTTATTAATTGATGCAGCCCAAGAAGCGAACCAACCACTCTATCTGTGCTATATTGATTACAGTTCGGCTTTCGATCATGTTGACAGGAACCTTCTGTGGGAAATGTTACACAAGCTGAACATCCCTACGCTGCTTTTAAAACAGTTAATTCTCCTTCACAGCGACACATGGGTGCAAGTCAGGATGGGCACCGGTGACTATCTTACAAGAAGATTCCAACTTATACAGGAGTAAAACAGGGCTGCGTACTTGCCCCAACACTCTTTAATTTATTTATGGGAGACCTATTCAAATTGCTGAATGACTGTAATTCACATGCTCCAAAGCTAGGGGGCTCACATATTTCCAATCTACTGTATGCAGATGATCTGTTACTCATCAGCCGGACCCCGGTTGGCCTTCAGCGGCTGTTGGATATTACTTCAAGATACTCTGCTGCTAATAGACTCACCATCAACCATGAAAAATCAAAAGTTATGTGTATCAATCTTTCCTAAAAGAAAGCAACACGAAACTGGCTCCTGTGATCTAGCAAGCTAGAAAAGGTCAGCGAATATCGATATTTGGGGGTCTTCATAGACCATAAGGGCAACTTTACATCACAATGCGAAGCTATAAAAAGGAGAGGAATATCTGCGGCAGCGACAATTAGAACCTTAAAAAATACAGTTTCCGGTCCAAGCTTACTTCCCCTAAAAAAGGTAATACAGGCAAAGTTAATCCCAGCCATCACTTATGGCAGTGAAGCTATGAGAGGGAGGGACGCACCCTTATTAGATAGAACTGTGGGAAAAGCACTTCGTATGATCTTTGGCCTTCCAAGGTATTCATCGCCGGCTCATATGAGACTAGAGTTCGGGTTACAAAAAGAAGAGCTGGCACGCAAGGGAGCCTACATAAAAACCTGGCTTAAACTAAGTAGGGGTGAACCAAATACCTTAAACGCTCTCCTGTGGAAGGAACTTTAAAACAAAGTAAAATGCCCAGCAAGGAGGTATTTGGAGGGAGCCATTGAGGACTTGGTGTACAGCAACTCTGGGCACTCCCAGTCTCCACAGCAGTCTTTAAAAAGGTGGTCAATAAGACAGTTCGGAAAGGAATCAGTGCTGCAGGACAAAGCTGCCCTAATAGAGCGGGCTCATGGCTGGCTTAAAGTTCAATCGTACACCGCGCCTTTGCCTCAAACCTATCTGCAGATAGGCTTTACGAAAAAAAATAAAAGAGAAATTTCTGAAATTTCGCCTGGGGCTACTGCCTTCAGCGGCCCACTTGCCTCCATGGTTACGGCCACCGTCACCAACAAGATGCCGACTTTGTGGGGAAGGAAAGGAAAACATAGTCCACTTGATTACCACCTGTACCGAGCTCCCTCAAGAACGACGAGCCTTCCTGCGACCGCTTTTTAACTTCCACAGGATACAGACCTGTAGACAAGCTGTTCTGGTTGTTTAAAGGGGACAACATCCAACTGAGCTGTCGAATGGTAAAATTTCTTGAAACAGCTGAGGCCCGCTTCAAAACCCTGAAGGAACCAACCAAAACGAGCAATACCTTATACGGTTCAAAGGATGAGCTCAATGGTACCCCAGAAGACCAACCCCTACAGTGAAATTTTTTACTCTCACACTAGACCGTTTGGATAAGAAGATAAGCCCCTTCCAAATTGCGCTGTTGATATTTTATCCAGTATTCTCGTTTGCTTGTTTTATGTAAAGAATTTTAACTTTTAATATGTTTAAATGAGACATACATTTGATACATTGAAGCTTTTCTTTCGTTAACATTGTAAAGGTTTTAAATAACCATGTACAATAAAGTATTACTTACTTACTTACTCCTAAAAAAGGCTTTCCCTTCTCTACCTCCCTCATTTAGAAAAACCTTACTCCAGGCCCTGATTATTAGTAAATTGGACTATGGCAATACTTTGCTTGCTACTGCTAATAAGACTTTATTAGCAAACTTCAAGTGGTCCCAAACAGGGCTGCTCTGCAATCTTCCTGCCAGTTCCGCTTCTGAACCTCTGTTGAGATCACTACATTGGTTACCTATCAAGAAAAGGTCAATTTTTAAAACCTGTTGTTTGACCTATAAATCTCTAATGGAAAACAGGCCTGCTATTTAACCAGAAACTCAAAAGCTACTGCCCTACTAGGGACTTACGTTCTAAAGACAAATTCCTACCATCAGTCCCTCGAAATTGCTTTACAAGATGTGGGGGAAGATCTGTTTCCTACTTGGCACCGTTTTACTGGAAAAATCTGCCACTCCATGTTCGCACTTTAAAAAATAATATACATAGGGTATAATAATAAACAGAGTAACTAATCACTACTTCATCAACAGTATACATCATTAATTGAAGCATTGGGTTCATTTGGACATTAATCATGATTTTTACTCCGACATAGATATAAATGCATCATACCGGTACAATATTAAAAAAGTTAGACAGAGTGCAGACATGCCTAAGAATGTGCATATTCTAATATTCCTAGTAACCATGTTATTCAATACTTAAGTAAAGTGCAATACATTTATATATTTTTGATGAGGTGCAAATATGCCTGTCACTCCTTGTTGGACTCACAAACTCATGTTATACCTGATAGTTTGAAAGAGTGCAGCTTATGAGTGGACTCAACCCCCTAATTAAACTTAGTGGTTACAAAGTATATGTCCCAGTTAAAGCTTAAGCACAGCCACAGCCTTGACACAAAAATTGGTCGCACTCCTCCAGACTTCACAAAGGACACCTAAACCCATCTCCCATTGGGCAAATGATAAACTCACTCTCAACCAACCCTTTACAACAGAGTAGCTAATTAATGTAAGATGGAAAGAATACACAAATGCATATATATCTTTCTCACATCTCATCAATTCTCTCCATGCTTCAGCACAGAAACACACACGCCACAACATATTTGGACTACCCTGTGAACCTCATGCATGGCACATCGTTACGGTATGTATGAGTTAAGAATAGTAAATCAATAAGTACCTCTATATATTTACTATGAGGGTGAGAAATTTGCGTAATTTGCTTTTATGTAATTCACAATCTTTGCCGAAATGACCCAAAATTACGGACAATTTTCATGCAGTGTTATACCTTCATTCAAAGTAGAAAAATCATCCAGATGTCAATTATTGGCGCAGGGTTGGATTTTGGGCTAAAAAAGCATGAACAACCCAATTATCATGAACAACAGCCACTTGCAGTCTGGTTGTTTGCCTTGTCCCTGTGCTACTGGATTATATGTTTCCCAAGAACTGTGGTGTTATCACATGACATGGAGTAAGGACATTATTTTCTGATTTTTTTTTTGTGTCAAGCGTACCATGAAATTCCCGAAATTACTTCAATTACATTGGCATAATTTAAATTTCACACGGGCCTATTACTTACCTTGACAAATGATAGTCTATATAGTGCATTTGATGCTGTTTATCTCATATGGTAACTCAAGGCCCATAAGAGCTTAAGATCACTCATTGATCTCACCAGTTGCCCATTTAAATTATAAAAAGACTGTGGGTTATTCTGTTTACCATGCCTTGCTGTACACATATCCTCAAAAAAAAATCAAGCACATGTATTAAGGTTCTGGAAGTCCATTTACAAACATACTTAATCCATTACTTTTAATGCTAAAGCTAGAGTTTATTTGAAATAAATGAGTATCTGCGAAATCTCCTGAAATAAGCCATTTCTAATTGAATCCAGGAAACAGATTAATGACATTGAGAAACATTTAATAGTAACAATGTGAACATTTGTATTTCAAAGCGCTGGTGAAAGGTGATGCTAAGTGCACATTGTGCACAGCAGATGTTGGTCCTTTGTTCCTTAGACTTCTTAATTTCAACATAAAAGAACATGCTGGCAGTCTTGTTAATCATGTCTGGCCGTGAGTGGTGGTGATATTAGCTATGATGTCGCTGTCGTCAGCATATAGGAAGCCATTTCTCCTCCCATCCATCCTTCAGTGCATTAGTTACTAACACATGTGAAGCCAACAGCGATGCCAATAGTTGGCCAATTGTCCATATGAAAGAAATCCCTTAAGCGATATCCTTACATTATGTTATTGATAATGAAACATGCGGTGTGAGTAGTGATGTCACGTATTGCCATATGCGATGTCTTATGTGATCCAATGTATGAAGTTAACATCTGCAGCTCTCCAAGGGGCAGATCTATAAGGCCTGGCGCATCCCTGCAAATCAGCAGGGATGCGCCAGTTAACGTGCGACACGTAAAACCACCCTTGCGCCACCACGGATGCGCTGCATTTACAATGCGGTGCTCCGTGGCACAAGGATAGGCAGATGCATGTCATATCTGCCGGCGTAAGTTTGGCGCAGTGCTGGAGTCGTGTCGCGGGCGCGATGCAACTCCAGCACTGTTCGTAAATCTGCCCCCAAGTACGCAAGCACCATAAACCTATCCCATAAACTCCTATCAACACTCAGGTCCGATTTCATTTTTATTTTTGATCACTCCTTCAGAGTTCACAGCAACAAATCCTTTTACTTCCTCTTGCATCTACTACTTCACAAAGTAAAGCTGCTGCTCATTGAAGAAAGCATACCCCCACCTTCATTAACAAAAGACAGCCTTTGAAAAGATGATGGCCACCTGCAGTTGTAACGTGTTGTAAACTCTGAGGCGTGATGTGGTCACTTGGGGGCTCATTTACAAGCATGTGTGCCGCCGAAATGTCACTTTTACTGACGCTCCGGCAGCGCACACTGCAGAACCTACTAGGCAAGGCTTTTCGTGGCCTCATAGATATGGTGTGAGGCAACGCAGTGCAAGTCGTTGCGTTGCCTCAGTCTGCGATATGGAAGCGTGCCATGGGCATTACAGTGGTTGTTCACACGTAACACCCATGGCATTTGACACATTCCAAGACTTACAACATGCTGTAAACCTAGAAATGTGTCAAAGGCCTGCATAACTGTTGTTTTTGTGAAGGAAGGTGCCCCTTCCTGCACAAAATCAACCTGATTTCAATGCAGGCACCCTTGCACCCTGGTGATAGGGGGCCTGTGTTTGCGCTAGGTAGCAATTTGTGCGCCATCGCAGTAAAAGAAGACAGGAATGTGCCATCTCTCATAGATACGGTGCATTCCAGTCCTTTCCTTTTGACCTAGGGCAAACCAGCAAGAAGACTTGCAGCACTGCCCTATGCCAAAATTAAGTAAATGAGGCCACTGGTATCTTAACTTCAAAAGGCATCATACTTAATTTACTCACGATTGTAAAAGTCTACAGGAACGGAACAAATTTGCTTAGTGCAGTGCGAGCATCCACTCAACCCTCAGCAAATAACTTCTTGCGTACTCATTTTTGAGTTTACCTTTTGTTCACACTACAAGGCCTTAGGAATCACCATTACATAACGTAATATTGCGTCAAAATGCGATTTTATTCTTCATATTTATAATTTGTGTCTTTTACTAGGATATACATTAGGGTTCTAAAGATATACCAGTGGAAAATGTTTATATAGAATTTACTATCCAGCGCGAGCCTTTATTTTCTTTGGAAAGTAGCCATACTTTAGCACAAAGTAGCGCTCGCATTTCTTTGCATGCATTTTCTTCAATCGGACCGTTTGAGTTGTTTTTTTGTGCGAGAACGAGAAGCCTTTTTTTCCCAACATCCCCTGGTCACATTTTATTTAGTTTTGGAGCTGGAAAGATCACTCTCTTTGTCTACTGCATATATACCATTGGATTTAAGGACTTTGTGTTTGAGATTTCACAAGTAAGTTAAAAAAAAACTCCTGTATAAGGGTGTTATTTGTTTGCTAGAGGGCATGCACCACTATTTATTTGTACTTTTATTCAGTTTTCTATTTTATTTTGTGGATTACCTGCAGTTTTTGTAGGGGCCTAGTTATATTTTTGCATTTAATTTTTCTTCTTTTGTAAAGGAACACTATTGTGCAGTTCAGTATGTTTTCTCCATGTTTGTTAAATTTGCAATCTTTTTTTTATTTTATTAAGTGGCCTAGTCATGCGTGCATGTGGTATATTCTGTTTTAAAACAACATTTAGGGCTGGGATGGCATTGGATTAAATTGAAATGGTGGTGTTTTTTTGTTTTTCATTTTTTTTTGTGTACAAAAAGTGACTATGTGGAGTAATATTTGATGCCTTGGAAGGATGTTTGTTGTTGGAAAAGTTCTATAACTCAGTTAATTTTCTTTTCTGGCAGTGCTGAATTAATGGTAGTGTTTTCTTCAGTGTTACCATGCCTCCTTTGTCTGGCCAGTGACTGTGCTTGCCATAGGCCGCCATTTGTCTTTGTTCTACATGCCATAAGGCCAGGGGCCCTTTTGTGGAGTCTGTGTCCATAGGCTTGAGTGTGTTCTCTTTGTTCCTCATGCCTCCTTGCTCGTTCTTGTTGTTTGGCCATGAGGCTGGCAGCCATTTTGTGCATTCAGCTAGTGTGTTTTTGCCATAGACTTGCATGTGTTCTTTGTTCCATATGCCTCCTTGCTTGCTGTTGTTGTTCGACCATGTGGCACAGGCTGATAGCCATTTTGTGCATCCAGCCAGTGTGCCTTTGCCATAGACTTACATGTGTTCTTTGTTCCTCATGCCTTCCTGCTTGCTGTTGTTGTTTGACCATGTGGCTGGCAGCCATTTTGTACATCCACCCATTGTGCTTTTGCCATAGGCTTGCATGGGTTCTTTGTTCCCTATGCCATCTTGCGTGCTGCTGTTTTTTTAACATGTGGCTCGCAGCTATTTTGTGCATCCAGCCAGCGTGCCTTTAACTTAGGCTTGCATGGATGGATGTGATATCAGTTTAACCCCTTAAGTGCTGCCTCGGTGCATTGGCCGACGGCAGCACTACCTCCCCAGTGCTGCGCACGACCATTGGACGTCCATTCAGCACTAGTTCCAATGGACAGCGCAGCACTGGGGAGAGATGTTTAATAGCATCTATGAGGTTAAAAATATGCTTGAGGATCATTGTAATATAAATATATTAAGATTATGATTTTAATGCACAGTGCTTATATATTACATGCATATTTATATTTTGCACCTCATTGCCTTACAATAGGTTTCTTCTCACCCTCCCCTACGAACATTGGCAATTATTGATCTTTTTTTATTGTATTTTATTTTTTTATTTTTGTAAAAATAATTGTTATAAATATTTTGCCTCAGTTGGTCCATCCATCCATCTACCATAGGCGCACAGCGGCGGAAGAGCATTCTATTTTTGAGGAGTCCGACATTACTATTCAACCTGCTCCAAGGGATGTGGCACAGGTAGCACCGCCAGCTCTCATATTTGCAAAGCCCAGCGGAGACCAGCACAAACTCCTACCTTGTAGATGTATGAACTGCAGAGAGATACTCAACAACACTCCCACCTATCTCCAGTTCTTCTTCAGGCATTGGCCCAGTAAAAAGTACTCCTCCCTTAATTGGGACTTTTTTACAGTTAGTACACAAAGGGAACACATTGCAATATGTACCATTTGCCACATGAATGTTTGTTGAGTTAAGCCTGGATCACATTGTGGTACTGGAGGCCAAACAACCCATATGAAAAAAATATCACGCACTCCGGTGGAAGGAGCATCTTAAAAAAATTGCTGAACATGGTTGTGGTAATTAAGGTGATGAGAGCCGGGGAATATCAGCTGCAAGTCCAATCATGGTGGGAGATGATGATAAGGAAGAAGAGGGTGACATTCTGATGCAAAGCAGCCCTGTCCTCAGCAGTGCTCAGTGCACCAGCAGAATCACCCAACTTTGCAACTTCACAATGGCATGAGAAGACCTAGAGTCATAAGGAGACACCACAGCATACCGTAAATGCCCCACCATGATGCACACTTGATCCGATTCACAGAACTAACTTAAGACAAAATCCTAAACTTACTACTTTTGGTATTCACAGAAGTTAGGATTTTGTCTTAAGTTTGTCTTAAGACAAACTTAAGACAGACTTAAGACAGACTTAAGTTAGGATTCTGTCTTAAGTCTGTCTTAAGTTTGTCTTAAGACAAACTTAAGACAAAATCCTAACTTCTGTGAATACCAAAAGTAGTACGTTTAGGATTTTGTCTTAAGTTAGTTCTGTGAATCAGCCCCATTGAGTCTACCACCACCAACTTCTAAAAAACCACCTGTGTCAGTGGCCACAAAAAATAAGAAAATACAGGCTACTATAAGGGGCATGTTTAGGCAGAAGGGGCCCTACGACCGCAACCAGCCAATGCCATGTTTGTACAATGGGAAGCTGGCAAAAATGTTGGCACTGGACTTCCTCCCTTTTTCTTTAGTAGAAGGAGTGAGATTCTTAGAATTTGTGGAAGCATTTGTTCGAAATGGAAGGTTCCGAGTTGGACCTATTTTGGCAGGTTGCTGTTCCAGTGCTGCATCACGATGTGTTGCAATTGGATGGGCAAGCTTTGCAGCAAAGTGTTGCTCACACTATCCACCTGACGGCAGACATGTGGACCAGCCGTCGGGTGACTGATTACATGTGCATCACTACACACTGGGTCTCTTTTGCAGGGGTTAAGCAAAAGCTAGCTATAGGTCTAGGCCCATAATAATGTTGTAAGAGTTTTCAGCAGCATGCAACAGTAGCCATGTTTGCCTAGGACAAATCACATACAGCTGCAAACATCTTGGACGAATTTAACAGTATGGTGTCTGACTGGCTGTGATCCAGAGGACTCAAGTTTGGATTTGTTGTCACACACAATGGCAGTAACATACTAACGACCTGCAGAAGAATTTGCACTAATTTCAGCCATTCTTTCAAAGCCCGGAAGCGGTTATGGATTATTCACCATGCTAATAGAGTACCATGTAAAGCCCTGATACCGGAGTTACCAACACGTTGGAACTCGACCTATTACATATTGCAACTTCTGTTTGAGCAGTACAAACAGATCAATGATTATGTCATTAAAAGAGCAGGAGATGCAACTGGGAAAGATTTGACCATGGATGCAGACAAATGGGACCTAGTCAAATGCCTGACACAGATGTTACTCCCTTTTAAGGTTTTCACATGGGAAGTTAGCAAGGAGGATAGTACGATGGGCCAAACTATCCCGTTGTTGCATCTGCTAGAGGACCAGCTAATAAATGTGTCTGAAGAGTTCGCACTTGCCGGTGTGAATGAAAACACATAATCGCATGCCTTGGTTGAGAGCTTAATTCTTCGCTTGGTTTGTAATAAAAGGCTGCAACATGACATCATCTTGCCCAAATATAACATCTGTGCCACACTACTTGATCCACGGTACAAAAACATAAAACCATTTTTTGATTCCTTTTTCTAATAAGATGTTTCAAAATATAAGAGGTGGATTGTTGAGCAAGTCCATGACCTGGGAGAAGAATGGCTGGAACTTAGAGTCCCTCTCCGCAGTTATGAGGTACTGTCTTCAACTTCCAGAGAGGGTAGTCTTGTGACACTGCAGCCAACATCAGCAACCAGAACACCGACCACAACAGCAACAGAAGGATCGTACCCAACCTCTGCATTGGATTGGTATCAAATGGCAGGGCTTAAGTACAGTGGAGGGGCGTTGGCAAGGGAGGTCTAGCAAGTGGCACCGCCAATGACCATTAAGAGGATGTTCCAGGAGTATCTGGGTGATCATAACAAGGACTATGTGGATCAAAACCCATTGATGTATTGGTATGGGAAGATATTCCAATGGCCATAGATCAGCAGGCTGGTAATAAAGTATCTGGCTTCTCCTGTAGCCAGTGTGTCTGCCGAGCATATGCTCAGTGCAGCTGGCACAGTTACAGTGAGATGGAAGGACCAGTCTCTCACCTCAAAAGATGGAGAGATTAACCATGATCCAAATGAACCAACATTTCATACCACACAATTACACCATTCCTGAAACACCACAGGGGGAGGAAGGGGATTTGTCAGAATCAAGTTATTAGCTCATCAACTTCTGGGTGAACCAACTGAGTTTGAGGACAAACTCTACTTGCCAGACTGAGTATGCCTGTACCACCATAGAACTTTTTAATTATTTCTCGTTGAACTTCTTTCTTTGTGAAAACAAATAGTTAGTGGAACATTATGTTGGTGTCAGATGTATGCTGCCCCACCATTTTGTAGTCCCATATATGGGCAAATTGCAGTTGGAACAGTGTGCAGTGAAGAAGCCTCCGCAATTCCTTCATCACATTGGAGACAATGCCTGCCTCCCTCGCATGCCTATCCTTTTTTGCATCACTAAGCTGGGATGCCCTAGAAGATCATTGATTTACAAGAGTGTCAATACCAAATTTCAATGTGTTGCCTGCACCACAGATATAATTGTGTACCTACTACTCAATCTACCCGTGGTTGAATTGGAAGAGGTAATTACAACTATTGCAACAATGAGAGAGTGATTGTGAGTGATAAATGATGATTCATGTGGTGGCAGACAGTGAGAGAGGGTGTTCAATTAATAGTAAACTTGATTTTGATGAATTGTAATGTTTGGTTCCTGATGGGTGATAATGTTTCCTGAAGATGATTGGCCTTTACAAACGCACTTCGCTAAAAATGTACCTGTCCAGTCCACCGTCTTTTTTTCATCACCTAGAAGGGCTTCCCCAGAAGATCTTTTGATTTACAAGACTGCCAAATTCCAATGTGTTTCTTGCATCAAAGAGGAGATACAATTGTGTATCTACCACCATTCTTGGATTGGAACAGGTAACTTTTGCACCAATGAGTGATATATTATTGAGGGATTGTGAGTGATGATTGATGATTCATGTGGTGGCAGACAGTGAGGAAGGGTTTTCAACTAAATTGTAAACTTGATTTAGATGGTTTGCAATGCTTGTGGCCTGATGGGTGATAATTTGTCCTGAAGGCGATTGGCCCTTTCTCACTTTTTCTGGTTATTCAGAGACTAGACCTTTCCCTTTAGTTAACAAACACAAACCTATAAAAATACTGCAATTCTGTTTCTCTACTTGTTCTTCATCAGCAGTGCACTACACGTCTATCTTGCTCGAGTCGGGACTGGGATGTAGTTACTCGGAGTCAGGAGTAGGATGGAAGAACTCAGGGTGGGACAACCTCATCAACAGCTAGAAGAAAGAAGTTATTGACTTCAAAGGGAAACTATGACTCTGAGGCCTACCCCTTAGCTATGTGGAATGGAGAGAGGTGTGTTGATTTGAGTGTGTGTTTTGCACTGGTGGCAAAAGTGAAACTCTGAGTAATCTTGTTGTTTGCTCTGTCTTCTTGGTACACTCCTCATAGAGCTTACCTTCCTTCTGTTCTTCTCCTTGACTCTACAATACAGTTTTACAATCGTAGGCCTACTCATCTTCTGCATGAATGAAAGGGGAACGCTGAGCTCAACACTTCTGCTTACCTAGCGGACTGGTCCAGAAAAGCACCCGAGAGTGACGGACATTGCCAAGGAGAATGCAGATGCACCACTCAATTTCATAATACAGTATCGTTTTAACAATCATATTTTTAGAACTGGGTGGGTTCAATTAACTCCTTTATAATTTTCTTTTTTCAAAATGCATATTTTGCACACTACATCACTGGAAGGTTGCTTGGGATTGTGCAAGGTACATAAAAAGAAATAAACAGGGAATGATAAATCACCGATAATATATTACTACTATCACCACAGTGGCACTATCTTTGTGACTGAAGGACAGAGGATTCAGCATAACTTCTTTTATAATTAACTCAAGTGAGCGCCTACAGCAACAAGCAGAACTAGGTAGCATCGAGCACCTGGCTCGTTCAAATTGAATTACATAATATTCGTAATATTTCATTACGTGAACTTAACTTACCTTTGAGTGTGAGCAGCATGCTATTTGGAAAAAAAGTAGCATTAGAGGCTAGGACACAACAAAATAGTAATAATTAATTACAAGTACTCACCAAGCCCCAGAACCTGTCATCCCAGTGGTGCATCAGCTCCTGCTGGATATGCCGAACCCCACTGCATTGACAAACGTAATGGCACACCCTCCTCCATAACAGCCAACGCTTTCTCATGCCGTACTCACTCCCGGCCCTGCCGCCTGCTGCTAGCATGGAGGGGAGATGGGGCTGCAAAAAATAATGACTGCAGCCTCTTCCTGGTGCGAGGATGCATGCACCCATGACGGTGCTGGCACCAAAAGGGTGTACGGTTTGCTGCACTGGCGCCACCTCTCCCACGCTCTGGCCTGCCGCTGAGTGAATAAGAAAAAAATAAAGAGAAGGAATAGCCTAGAGAGGGAGAAATTAGGAAGTTTAGGGGAGTTAAGGGAAAAGTAATAAAAGTCTGGGGAAAAAAGAGGCAAAATTACCACACGCAAACATGCCGTCGAGCTCTGGGACCTGCTCAACACAACCTCCCCGGACGTCGCCTTTCTGACAGAGACCTGGTTGAACAACTCCTCTGCACCCGACATCGCCATAGCCATCCCAGACGGCTACAAGATCACCCGCATGGACCGAACCAACCGAGTCGGAGGAGGAATCGCCATGGTCCACAAGAACAGCATCAGGGTCTCGACTAGCATCGACGAGCCGCTCAGCACAGCCAAACACATGCATTTCCAGATCCACACTGACCCCAACTCCACCCTCAGAGGCACCCTTGTCTACCGACCCCCCCGGACCCCGCCCCCAGTTCAGCGACTACATCGCCGACTTCATCAGCATGCACGCCCTGACCTCCACCGACTACATCCTCCTCGGGGACCTGAACTTTCACCTTGAGAACAACAACAACTCCACAACCCTGATCGATAACCTCGCCAACCTCGGGCTGAGACAACTTGTCACAATGCCCACCCACTCCGCCGGCCACAGGCTCGACCCCGTCTTCTCCTCAAGCCTGCACATCTCCGTCAGCCACACCCCTGAACTCCTCTGGACCAACCACCGCTGCATCCACTTGACCTTCCAGAAACCCACCACACAACACCGCACCCAACCGATCCGCCGCTGGAGCAAAATCACCGAAGACCAACAACACGCAAACCTTGCTCTCAGCCCACCCACCGAACCCTCCAACACCGACGTCGCTGTCCACAACCTCAGATGCTGGATCGAGGACTGCGCCAACACCCTTGCCCCCCTGAAGAAATCCTCCCACAGAGACACCAACAAGAGGGCCAGCTGGTTCACTGTAGAACTCCTAGATTCTAAGCAAACCTGCCGGAAACTAGAGAAGAAATAGCACAGTGAACAAACTCCGGACAGCCATGCAGCACACAAGGACGCCGTCCGCAACCACCACCACCTCATCAGGGCTGCCAAGAAGACCTCCTTCAAAGACAGCCTCGACAACAACGCACATAACAGCAAGGAGCTCTTCAACATCGTGAAGGAACTCTCCAACCCCAGCTCCAACACCAACGATATCCCGCCTTTGCAAGCCCTGTGCGACTCCGTCGCCACCTTCTTCCACCGCAAGATAGCAGACATCCACGACAGCTTCAACACCCAGACAGCCCCAACAGACAGCAACACAACAGACCCTCTGCACACCATTGACCACGTCCCCTTGCTAGCCTGGTCCAGCGTGAGCGTCAATAACACCATCGACACCATGAGCACAATCCACTCCGGCTCTCCGTCAGACCCATTCCCGCACCACGTCTTCAACAAAGCAAGCATTTCCATCGCACCCCACCTACGCAACGTCATCAATCTCTTCCTGGAGACCGCGACCTTCCCATAGAGCTGGAAACATGCCGAGATCAACGCCCTACTCAAAAACCCAAGGCAGACCCAAGAGACCTCAAGAACTTCCAACCCATCTTTCTGCTCACCTTCCTGGCCAAGGTCATCGAGAAATTGTTAACAGACAGCTAACCCGATACCTCGAAGAGAACAGAATCCTGGACCCTTCCCAGTCAGGGTTAAGCAGCAACCACAGCACCGAGACCATCCTCATCGCCGCCACCGACGACATCAGGACCCTGCTAGACAACGGGGAGACTGCAGCACTCATCCTCCTAGACCTCTCCGCCGCCTTCGACACCGTCTGCCACCGCACACTACGCGTACACCTCCACGCCGCAGGGATTTGAGACAAGGCTCTGGAATGGACCACCTCCTTCCTCTCTGGCAGAACCCAGAGCGTTCACCTCCCCTGTTCCGTTCCAAAGCCTCCAAGATCATCTGCCGCGTACCCCAAGGATCCTCCCTCAGCCTTACACTGTTCAACATTTACATGGCCCCGCTTGCACATGTCCCCCGACAGCAGATCAACATAATCTCCTACGCTGACGACACTCAACTGGTCCTCTCCCTCACCAAGGATCCCATCACCGCCAAAGTCAACCTCCATGAAGGAATGAAGGCCTTCGCCGACTGGATGAAGATCAGCCGTCTGAAGCTGAACTCGGACAAGATGGAGGTCCTCATCCTCAGCTCCAACCCATCAGCCTGGGACAACTCCTGGAGGCCAACAGCACTGGGGGCAGCCCGACCCCCACCGACCATGCACGCAACCTGGGAATCATCCTCAACTCAACTCTCTCAATGACCAAGCAAGTCAACGCTGTCTCCTCCTCCTGCTTCAACACCCTCCGCATGCTCCACAAGATCTACAGATGGATCCCGACAGATACAAGAAAGACATTCACCCAGGCCCTCGTCAGCAGCAGACTCGACTAGGGAAACGCCCTCTGCGCGGGAGCCCCGGCCAAGCTCATCAATCAACTACAAGGCATCCAAAACGCCTCGGCACGACTGATCCTCGATGTACCACGAGACGGCCACATCACCCCCCACCTGAGAAACCTGCACTGGCTCCCTTTCAACAAGAGGATATCCTTCAAACTCCTCATCCATGCACACAAGGCACTCCACAAGACCGGCCCAGCCTACCTCAACAGACGGCTCTCCTTCTACATCCCCAACCGTCAGCTACGCTCCGCCAACCTCTCACTCGCCACCGTCCCGCGCATCCGAAGAACAACCACCGGTGGGAGATCCTTCTCCCATCTCGCCGCCAAGACATGGAATACCCTCCCACTGAGCCTACAACAGACCCAAGACCTGCTGACCTTCAGGAGGACACTAAAGACCTGGCTGTTCGATCAGTAGCGGCCCCCACCTCCCCCCCAGCGCCTTGAGACCCTCACGGGTATGTAGTGCGCTTAAAAAATGACTGATTGATTGAAATATACACACTAAGAAAATAAATGTAAAACATGGGAGGATACGTTAAATAAAGTTAGGATGGCAAAGATATCATTAGGATTCAGAAGTAGGCCCAGCACCATGCACAGTAAAGGGGAATGGCATATCAAATATGCAAAGTCCATTGGGCGACACCCCCTCAATCACACCATCAGGGGTCCATTTTAATCCAAGGATCATCACTACGTAGACTGCAACATTTCCAGTTTATCCCACACTGGACAGGGGAACAACATCTTTCCCTCAAAAACACGTAGATGGCAACTTTTAATCAATCATCCATTCAGTTAGAGCTCTATCTATCTGTACCTTAGTCAAGCTCCTTTTCTCAAGCTTTGGTTCCCACATCTCTAGCACAAAATGTATCTGTTCTAAATTAACAATGCATGTGAATACCTGCATGAAATGTCGAGTTAGCAGAAAAATGAAATCAGGTTTATGCAGCTTAGGAAAATACAGGCCTACTTTGGACAAGTTGAACATCAACTTCAATGGTGCACATTTAATATGCTTGTGCTCATTTAAAAGCAGATGAATATACATTTCTAATGCATTAGGTTTCATACTACATGAAATTTTCAATAAGTCATCTTACTATTCAATGGTGAATATGACTGAGAACTATATTTCAATCAAATATAAGGAATGTTGCTGCACACATTACATAAATCAACTATTGGTTCTAGTAGGATTACATTCTACATATATGAGAAAGTATTTAATCTAGTTTCAATTTGTTAAATGTTATTCACATGAAGTAGCACACACATTTTGAAAGTCACATTTCATCTCTATGGTGACTACATTTTCCCCTAAATGAAGAGGATTCTTTTATTAATCACACTTAATCAAGGCAAGACATTTAAGTAAGTAAGTTCTCTAATCCTACAGTGAAGGCACTCTTTAATAAATGTCAAGTGCAACACTTACATTCATTTGTTAACTCATACATGAATCATGTACTAAGTGCACTTTCATACTGTGTATTTCTGAAGTGTCTGTGACCTTTGTGACATATGAAGGGTGGGCAATCTTTGCGCTGCATGAATCCCCCCTACGATGTTAAATCAAGCCGTTACATCAATCTCTTATCAGATGGACAAATCACAATTTGATTGTTTTCATCATCTGTTTTCTGGAATCTTTCAAAAATCTCATATCATTTTAGTATCTACTCTCTGTCCTCTAGTTCCATAGCTGCTCTCTTTTTCTTCACTCCCTTCTTTGCTTTTACTTGTTTGTATACCGTAATAGTCACAATCAGGAATAATCCACAAAGAGCAATTATCACAAAGGGGTAATGATTCTTCCAACAATTCCACTCCCTAGGTTTCCAGACAATCTACCTATAGCAGCACATCCATTCCCTACTGCTTCCCAAGCATCTGTTACTGTCAACTCTTTCAAATCTTTCTTCAGGTCAGTAATGTTGCTTATGTATTTCTTCAGGTCTTTACTCTCGTCTGGACTGTAAGTACAATGTTGTTGAAATGTTAACATCCGGCACACTCAACTCCCTTTCGCGAAAAGGATGTCTAAAGCAAGTCGATTCTGCAAAACCATCAATCTGATGCCAACCGTTTCTGTTTCTATAAGTAAAAATCCTCCAGCTTTACTAGTACATAGTTTATCAACTACAGTAGAAAGCTGTGTGAGTTTAGTATCACTCCTACAGATGGAATCAAAGCACCAAAAATGACTCCTACAATTTCACTAGCACCTTTTTTTTATTCTCCTGTATTGTTCCCTTGTCTGGTCATCAATATGTCTCACATGATAATATTTTGGAAAAACCATCCTAGTCTAACATGTTCCATACTATCTCTTGGGTAACCAGCAGAATGCACTTGTCCCACAATTGCAATAAACTCCCGGAAAAACAGGTTCTCCATCCAAATTTAATCCCCAAATGCCGAAGCACACACTTTAGTCAACCAGGATTTCTAAGTGTTATTTACTTGCTCCACAATTCCAGAAGCCTCTGCTCGATAACTGCAATGGAGTCTCTGTTCAACCTGTAATGCTGCACAAAACATCTTCTAGACCTGATTGTTAAAATGAGTCCCTTGGTCTGATTCCAAAGAAGTTGAGAAGTCGAACTTCCTCAACAACAGCTTTGTTATTGTAAGACTGTCATTTATCCTAACCCTGGGCAAAGCACTACGCTAAGCTCGCGTAGTTTGCGAAGTTTGCGCAACTTCGCACTACGCAAACTGCACGTAGCACAGTGCAACCGCGCGTAGCGTAGTGCAGCAGTCATATTTTTGCTTGCCCGCTGTCCTCAACGTCAGGGTGGCGACCGCGAGCAAGCGAAATGACATCCTGGCGAGACTTTTTCCTCGTTCGCGATCAGCAACATCAAGTTGCCGATCGCGAGCGTGGAACATAAACCTCCCGGCAAGATTCTCAACACGGGGAGGTCTGGTTTCTCATTGTGAGTGGTCGCGTATGCTCGCGACCGCTCGCGATGAAAAACTACCAGTCCGCAATGAGAAAGCTGCCGCTCGAGTAAAATTCTCCTCGAGCGGCAGAAAACTACAGCTCGCACTGTGCAAGATGCCGTTTTCAATGATTGCACAGTGCCGGATGCTTGTCCGCACTGTGCAATCATTGAAAACGGCATCTTGCACAGTGCTAACAGGGTACTACGCAGTTCGCGTAGTGCTACACGTAGTTCGCGTAGTGCAAAATGCACTTCGCATAGCTACACATAGCGCTACTTCGCGAACTACGCCCAGCCCTAATTTATCCTAGTCAGGTAAGCTTCAATCCACTGTGAAAAGGTGCAAACCCTCATGATCTCGTAGGCATGAGCCATCAACAAACAGCACATAATCTGATTTAGGTAGTGATACATCCTGTATGTCAGATCTTGGTTTGTTGCAAAGTTCATTAACATCAGACAATCATGTTCCACTTCTTCTTCGACAACTTCGTATCCAGGAAGGGGCAGCAATCTAGCGGGGTTTAGGGCAGTGCACCTTCTCAATGTTAATACCAGGTAATACGTCTTTTGGTGAGGTACTGTGTTTGAGTACAAGTTAACAGCACTTAAAACTGAGTGGGGGACAAAAACAGTCAGGGGTGACCCATAGCAATGCCTTTGCACTGCTCGAGGCTTACACTAGTTAAGGCATGAGCTTTGAGACAGCCAGGCAAAGCCGCAGCTACTGGGTCAAGTGTGGTAGAAAAATAGGCAACTGATCTGTAAGCATTACAATGCATTTGGGTTAGCACTGAAAGTGTGTGCAGCCTTCTTTTTCACTTCAAAACAAAGCAAAACATTTATTATAATCAGTGCAGGGGCACAACAGAGACATTCTCTCAGCTCTGAGAAGGCATGCATTCAGCTGTCATCCCATGGTACTAGATATGACACATCTCTGTGTGTCAGCCTCAGTAAAGGCTATTCCATCAGGGAAAAGTTGGGAATCCACTGTCGAAAGTACCCCACCATTCCCAAGAACATTCTGATCTCTCTCTCTGTGTTGTTGGCTGATTTATTTTCAGAATCGCCAAGATTCTCTCTTGTGACACCTTCCGTGCTCCTTTCTCAATGTGATGTCCTAGATACAGGACTTCTCTCTTATAGAACTGTAATTTCGTCGGGGATACTTTATGTCCATTCTCAGCTAAGGGGTTCAAGAGATCAATTGTGTCTAGTTTGCAAGCCTCCTGCATATTTGACGCCACCAATAGGTTGTCAATGTATTGCACTAGAACTGTTAGAAACGGGGGCCTCTAGTTTGCAGTGACTTGCACCCGGTCCAAGCAAAGACCCTTATTCTAGTCAAGTAAAGGAGTTACACACTGATGATAATCCATGCCCATCCCCTTGGTAGCTTAGTATTCAATGTATTATTCAATTCAATTTTATTGAATATGTTTTGGAACTCCGTGGAGATCCACATATTATACAATTACAAAACACAGTGTAAAATTTTGACCATAAAACAACTCATGCAGACAGTAATTATACAAAAGCAGTTTACCAATATACTAATAAAGTTCTAAGAAACATTTTAAAAAATTAAAAATTTTGTTGCAAAAGATTCCATTTGGAGGACTAAGAATAGCATCCAACAACGCTGTTGCAGAAGAAATTCCAAACTGAATACACGCCGGTTTTATCCAGAGGCGGCGGTAAGTCAATAGTGCAGGGCAAACTAGCAGGGCATGTTTGGAGTCTTGAATTGCTAGGTTACAGAAATTACATACGTTGGATATTCCATACCATTTGGCCAATAACTTGTTCAGGGGGAGTAAGTCCTGCCTGAGAAGTAGCCAAAAGCGGCGTAAGCCGTGCGGGATGTTCCATGACAGGTAGGGTTGTATTTGTCTGATTAAATAAGAATTAACAACTTGTATGGCCCCCTTTTTTTGTATTATTAAATTCCGATCCCTCTCGTAACTTAGCTTCCATGTAGCTTGTTTTAGTTGTAATTTCAATTGGTTCATGGAAAGCTCTAAGATGGAAGCTTCCTCCAACTCCAAGAGAGTGATAGCTCTCCTATAGTTCTTTATTAGGATCGAGTATTCATTTAGGGGGCCCATCAACTCTTTTGTGATAAGAGATCTGAGAGTAGATGGCTTTCCTTTAATCAGACTGATGACCCAGCGAATCACTCCTGCAAGTCCCTGAGCCCAGCTACTCCTAAGGCCGAGTTCTAGACGCAGGGTTGCAGCGCTACAACTATTATTAACCGAGGTTAAATTTCTTAGTAGGGAGCCCTCCACTGTATCTAAAAAACCCCTATCTGCTAGGTCAATTAATTCTACCCCGTAAAGCAGAGTCGGGGGGACTTTAGCTCGAAAGGCCTCCAACAGATGAACAAAATGTCTCTGGCCTGTTGATTTATACAGTGTTCTTAGGCCTTTACCCTGTGACTTTGCTTTTCGAGAACTGCTTTCAATGTGTAATTTATTACCTACATTACTGGTGACTACCATACCTAGAAAGACATACGATTTTACTCTTTCTAATTTCTGACCTCCTAATTCCCAACTAATGTGGTCCAATTTTAGTTTGTTTCGTCCCTCCAAGCACATTATCTTACTTTTAGAAATGTTTATTTTCAAAAAGTGCTCTTCAGAGAAGGTGTGTAGTGCATGTAGACGGTTATTAAGACCCTTAGGGGAGAGGTCTAATATTAAAATGTCGTCTGCATACATTAGACAGGGGATGTGTCTTTCGCCTAAGCGTGGGGCAATTCCTACACATGCTGATAAAGTAAGGGGAAGATCACTAACATAAAGGGAAAATAGGAGGGGAGCTAGAAGGCAGCCCTGTTTGAGGCCATTTGCAGATGGGATAAGTCGGGAGAGACCTCTTTCTCCTCCCAACAGAACCTTGCACCATGTATCATCATGCAGATCCTGGACCAAGCGTAAGAGGCTATGTGGCATTCCTAAGATGTGTAGCTTTCTCCACAATACCTGACGGTCAACCTTATCAAAGGCCGTGGAGAAATCTATGAAAGCCACATAGACTCTCCCCTTCCTTGCTCTTATGTACTTATCAACTATTACCTGGAGGGCGGTTAGATTATCCATGGTCCCGTGGTTTTTTCTAAAGCCTGTCTGTTCGAGTGGAAGGATATTTGCAGATTCAACCCAAGCATTTATCCGTTTGAGCAGGCATCTAGTAAAAACCTTGCCGATTGCATCCAACAATGCAATCTGGCGATAGTTCTGGGGGAGAAGACGATCACCCTTTTTATACAATGGGACCAGGATACTTCCCTTCCAGGAAGGTAGGACCTTTCCGCTTAATATGCAGGAATTAAAGATAGGGCACAAGAGCTTGCTCCATTTGACCCTGTTCTGCTTTAACACATTAATTGGGACTTCATCGGGGCCCATAGCCCCTGAACATCTCATTTCCCCAATGGCGAGTTCTATGTCTTTTTCTGAAAAAGACTCTGTCGGCGGGCTAGTGTCTATAAACCGTACCTGGGGTGTAACTGAGTGGTTACTTGCATAGAGGTTTGAGACAAAATCCCTCCATATGTGTTCCTCGATAGGGATGGGGAGTGGAGTGGTTCTCGTTCCGCACCCTTCACCAATAAGGGACCAGAATTGTCTCAATTCTCCGTTAGTAGCTGCTTCCCTTATTTTTACCCAGATGGTATCCTCTTTTTCTTTTCGAAGAGCATATAAGAGTCGCCTCCTTCTCCTTTTTAGTGTTGTTATTTGTCGGGATTTATCCTCAGTTCTATTTAAATATTGGGCCCTTATAAGATTATTCAGGACTACGTTGAGCGATTTCAAGGGACAGTTGATTATTTTGGTCGATTTTTTCTTGTTCTGCTTTTGGGCCCTTGTTATTATTGCATTCAAAAATAGAGAAAAGAGCTCGTTTTCTCGGCCATACCAAGAGGGGAGCTCAGAGATTGCTATATCTAGCATATCCTCTAGGTAACGATGAGCCCTTGTATTCCAATAACATCTTCCAGAACTGTTACCAAAATTTATTTGGTTACTGTTTAAGGACCATTGGTCACATTTGGGGGGATGTACGTTCATTGAGATGGAAATGATTTTATGATCGCTGAAAATGGTGTCGATTACAGCGATATCCTTTAGTAACTCAAATGAATGAGACCCTATTATGACATAATCAAGAATCGATTCCCCTTGATACGATTTGTGGGTAAAGTTTGCTGGAGAGTCCGAGGGGAGACGCCCATTTGCGATTATCCCATCGATTTCTGCCAACTCGTTTAATAATAGTTTACCCCGTTTGTTTGTTAATATACTTTCAGGAAACGTAGCCCGAGGAATATGGAGTGTTTCTTCTCTTATTTTATCAGAAAATAGATTTAAGCTAAAGTTGGATATTTTACAATTCAAGTCCCCGGTTAGGATGATAGCCATTCCGGGATCTTTCTCCTTTATGCTCTGTATGTGGAGGAAGATTTTATTTAAAATTGTATTAAAACCCATTTCAGGAGGGATATAAGCATTTATCAAGGCCAGGCGGGTTCCAGCTAAAAGGTTGCCTGACCCAAACAAGGTAACTACTTGGAAAAGTTTACTCGGGTCCAGGAAGTGGTTATAGTCCCAGTTTATACGGTTGGATAGTAGGCAGGCTATACCCCCACTGGCATGGCCTTTTTTATTCGCAGTGGCGCTGCCTTCTAGTACAATATAGTCCTTCCCTATTTGGATATTTCCATTGCACCATGTCTCCTGGAGGCATATAATATTTGCCTCTAGGGATAAGAGATATTGTATTTTCTCCGTATTATTTTTTAGGCCTGCTGAATTCCACGATATTATGGATAGATCCGTGCTAAAGGAACTGATTAGATAATGGTTTTCCCGAAGATTTGTCAGCTAGTACTTTGGGAAGCCAATTCCAGTGATCCTTTTCCTCTCTTGGGGTAATTTGATAAGTTAAAGAAGATGGTTGAGCATAGGATACCACACGATAGTCATTAGACTTGCTTATTTTTAATTCTTTAATTTCACCCAAGTTATTTATATTGCCTGTTGCGGCTAGCAGCAGGGAAGAGGGTGGATTCTGTTGGTTTAGCGTTTTAACTGCATTATTCCGGCTGGGGGGCATTAATACAGGAATTACATCTATTCCCCTACTCTGGAGGTCTTCAGCCCGTTGTAGGATGAGGTTAGCTACTAGTTTAGAGTGAAACTTCACCCTCGTAACCGTCCCCACTTCAGACTTTTGTTGCAAAACTATGTCTAGGTCGGCTGATTGGATAAGTTTCAGATTGGCAGATTCTTGAAAATATTTCAACAAGAGGGATCTATTCAGAATGCAGTCAGCTTCAAAGAGGGGAAAGAAATCGACCCATACGGTATCTATATTATTTTCCTTGTAATCTTTGCCCATGGTAACCTTTGCAGGAGCTTCCATGGGTGTAATTACAAAGGGATTGTGTGAAAACATTTTTTGGGCGGAATAGTTATGCTCTTGCCCTAATAGAGTTGGTTTATCTGCTTCTTGGTTCATAGAGCCTTGGGGAAGAGCACCCTGAGCTGTTACACTCTGGAAGACAGATGCGAAGGGATTAAGTGCTGTTGTTGCTTGGGTAAGTGGCTTTTGAACCTGACCTGGGGAGGTCGATTTGTGTTCCACTTTTATATCCCTAGTATTATTGCTTTGTTGGCCAAAGGTGAATATGTTAGTAATTGCTGACAAGGGGGATGTATGGGTAGGTAAGAAGGGTGATATTGTCTTGGATGTTAAGGGAATGCTTTCTTTGGCTGACTTATTTCCCACTGCCATCTGTACTTGGGGTGGCGCTTCTAGTAGGGGAGAGTTTAAGTGTTTCCTGAATAAAATTTTCCTCCGCCTATTTTTATCTATCCGTCTTAACAGTTTCCTCTTATGTTTTCCGTTCTTTTTTATTGGCACAATTTTCCCTCTATTATCAGTTTCCCCCTGAATAGCTTCCTCCTCTGTTTCCCCGTCCCCCTTCTGTTTCTTAAAGATTGGGAATAAGTCATTTCCAGTTTTTAGCGGGGTTTCCCCATGAGGTTTTATTACAGAATCGTGATTTACTGCGCCATTTAAATTGGATAATGGCTGGGGAGCACCTGTTTTTTCTTGTTCTATTTTTGAGGTAGTTATAGCTACTGGGGGATGCTCATTTATTCCTATCTGATCTGAGGCCGTGGGAGGGAAGGGGGGCCCCTTCCCGTCCGCTTCCTTCTCTTTTTGGGACCTCAGCAGGACTTTTAGAATTTGGGTCACTGTATCTAGCACACAATCAGATCCCCCCACAAATTTTTCCAATAAGTGTAGGATAGAAGCCAATAGATGTTCTAAGATGTGGAGGGAGTCAGAAAGCGGTTTGTCGGTCCCCTTACATTGGAAGGAATTTATTCCGGTCAGATTTAAATTTGGGCTAGAGGAAAAGTGAGAATGTGAGGTTTTAGAAGGGGTACTACTGTAAAGTTGTAGGCCGGCATGGTTTGACATTAGCGGGGTGTTCTGGGGTAACTCAACTGTTGTGGGATCAGATTCTAAATACCGTTGACATAGGACTTCATCTAGAATCATAGGGGACAAACCGTTGTGAAATGAGGATTTGGTTAGTGAACTATTAACTGGCTGAGTAGCTTCATCGAGGGGAATTGCCATGATGTTTAAATTATCTTGCTCTATGTCTTTTTTTGTTTTTATGATTACCTCAGGTGCTAGGTCAATATTATTTTTCAAAGTAGAAAACAGGGGGGGTGAAAACTCGCTCTTGGGGGGGGATTGTAGCGTCCTAACTGGACTTGAGTCTGCCTTTGCTTTTTTAATTTCAGTGCTTTTTCGAACATCATTTGGGATAGAATCTAAGTGGATAACCCCGGAGTCTTTTGGGTCCGTTGCTTTATTGTCCACCCCCAAGGCTTTGTTTTTACCCTTTTCCCAAAAGTTGAAAAGCTGACACGTACTTTTCATGTTGGTAGATTGGCTATGTTTGTTTCGAAGAGGATTTGATTTTGTTTTAGTGCTGGATCTTCCTACTATTATTTTACCAGATCTTAGTTTCTTTGTCATCGTGACTGGGGACCACTATCGTGAATGCGCTGTAAAGGAACGTGATCTAAGTCGATAGGGGACTCTGAGATTATACTGCAGGTAAATGTTTCTAGGGGAGAGAGCGTAAATGCCTACCCGGCTGCAGACTAGCTATATGTGCGGTCTCACGGGTAGTTTGGGGTAAGGTATGACTTACCGGGTCTAAGGGGGTGGGCCTAGCCTGGCCTTCTCGTGCCTCTGAGGGCCTCAGAGGGCCCGCCCTTGTCCCGGGCTTCTCCCAGGCGCTACCCGCGCGCTCCCGCGCAGCGGGGTACAAGGACTCTTTTGATTGACTGACCTCAAAAGGGGGCGTGGCCTTGAGGGAGAGCGTCACCAGGTGGGATCGGTGAGGCAGCTGCTGGGACTCTTGGGAGTTGGAGTCCAGCAGTCTGCTCGCTCGCAGCCCTGAGTGCCTCAAGCCCTTATTCCTGAGATGACAGTTGCAGCAAGGAGCTGTCCCAGTGAAGCGGGACCCGCGGAGCGGGTCCGGCGAAAAGTAGCGCTTTCGATTGCGCTTCAGCACAAACACAGGTCGCTGTATGTCAGTCCTCCAGCGCTTGGCTCAGGTGCAGTTCAGCAGTCAGGGGTGTGGAAAGGTATCCACTGCTGTTAGGAATCCGGCGCCTTTTGCAGGATGGAAGAGGGCGTGGCCTTGAGGGAGAACGTCACCAGGTGGGATCGGTGAGGCAGCTGCTGGGACTCTTGGGAGTTGGAGTCCAGCAGTCTGCTCGCTCGCAGCCCTGAGTGCCTCAAGCCCTTATTCCTGAGATGACAGTTGCAGCAAGGAGCTGTCTCAGTGAAGCGGGACCCGCGGAGCGGGTCCGGCGAAAAGTAGCGCTTTCGATTGCGCTTCAGCACAAACACAGGTCGCTGTATGTCAGTCCTCCAGCGCTTGGCTCAGGTGCAGTTCAGCAGTCAGGGGTGTGGAAAGGTATCCACTGCTGTTAGGAATCCGGCGCCTTTTGCAGGATGGAAGAGGGCGTGGCCTTGAGGGAGAGCGTCACCAGGTGGGATCGGTGAGGCAGCTGCTGGGACTCTTGGGAGTTGGAGTCCAGCAGTCTGCTCGCTCGCAGCCCTGAGTGCCTCAAGCCCTTATTCCTGAGATGACAGTTGCAGCAAGGAGCTGTCCCAGTGAAGCGGGACCCGCGGAGCGGGTCCGGCGAAAAGTAGCGCTTTCGATTGCGCTTCAGCACAAACACAGGTCGCTGTATGTCAGTCCTCCAGCGCTTGGCTCAGGTGCAGTTCAGCAGTCAGGGGTGTGGAAAGGTATCCACTGCTGTTAGGAATCCGGCGCCTTTTGCAGGATGGAAGGGGGCGTGGCCTTGAGGGAGAGCGTCACCAGGTGGGATCGGTGAGGCAGCTGCTGGGACTCTTGGGAGTTGGAGTCCAGCAGTCTGCTCGCTCGCAGCCCTGAGTGCCTCAAGCCCTTATTCCTGAGATGACAGTTGCAGCAAGGAGCTGTCCCAGTGAAGCGGGACCCGCGGAGCGGGTCCGGCGAAAAGTAGCGCTTTCGATTGCGCTTCAGCACAAACACAGGTCGCTGTATGTCAGTCCTCCAGCGCTTGGCTCAGGTGCAGTTCAGCAGTCAGGGGTGTGGAAAGGTATCCACTGCTGTTAAAAATCCGGCGCCTTTTGCAGGATGGAAGGGGGCGTGGCCTTGAGGGAGAGCGTCACCAGGTGGGATCGGTGAGGCAGCTGCTGGGACTCTTGGGAGTTGGAGTCCAGCAGTCTGCTCGCTCGCAGCCCTGAGTGCCTCAAGCCCTTATTCCTGAGATGACAGTTGCAGCAAGGAGCTGTCCCAGTGAAGCGGGACCCGCGGAGCGGGTCCGGCGAAAAGTAGCGCTTTCGATTGCGCTTCAGCACAAACACAGGTCGCTGTATGTCAGTCCTCCAGCGCTTGGCTCAGTTGCAGTTCAGCAGTCAGGGGTGTGGAAAGGTGTGGTAGCTTAGTATAAGCAGTCTGACTTATCTCAGAGGAAATGTGTAAAACATTTGCACATAAAACACACAGTAACACAGTGAAGACACTAGAAATGGACACCACATCAGTTTGGGAAAAACACTCTTTATATAAACCAAACAAGACCAAAACAACAAAAATCCTACAGACATAAGCAACAATATTTTAAAGATTTAAGCAAGTTTGTCCATAGCACTCTATGGGTGAATTGATTTTAGCACAAAGTACCTTTGATGCATCAAACTCCAGAATGAAAAACAGCCGCAGAGGAAGGAGGGATCAAAAGCACATGCAATGCTTAGATTCCGTAGTCCCAGGGAATTGGAAGCATCAGTTCTTCCTGCTCACAAGAGAAGTGTTGCGTCAAATCCAAATTTCGGATGCGCTGACTTGGTTTCATACTGTGGGGCTCCTTTAACAAAGACTTGGCTCACAGGTGCAATGAGTGGGGAAATCTAGGTGCACTGGGTCGATGCTGTGGCACGAACAGACACTGCATTGATTTGCACAGCCGCAGACAGGTGATACGTTGATTCCTTCAGCTGCACAACAGGGCCTGCATTTCAGTTGGAGCTGGGGTCATGGACGTTGAAGACACAGTGCTCTGGGCATGGGCTGCAGTCTTTCCTCCATCTGCGAACAGGCGCTGTGTCGATTTTCCAGCCTCTTGCAGTAATGCTTTGGTGTTTTGACCGCACTGCAAGCTTGCGTCAGGAAAAACAATGGCTGAAGGGCGATGCTTGGATTTAGTTCCTAAACCACCTCCAAGGGCCCAGAACTGGAATTGCTACCACTGGCAGGTCAGAACTGTCCAGCAGAGGGAGCTGCAGATGCAAAGCAACACAGCAAAGGGGCAGTACTCCTCCTGACAGCTCGTCAGCTCATCTTCTTGGCAGAGTCCTCAGTCCAGACGTGTTCTAAAATGTGGGGTTACAGGTCCAATACTTATGGAGAAGTGGAGTGGAGAAGTGTGGCACAATGATTAGAGCAGCAGACCCTGATGCAGAGGTCTAGCCTGGGACCAGGGTTCAATTCCCCGCCTCGGCGGGTCTTGGGCTCAAAGTTCCACGGACCTGATAATTCTCGCCTCGGTGCCTTTTCCAATCATGGAGTCCCACTCTGCAACTCTGGGCAATAGCTTGCTTAATGTCCACAACGGCCCCCACAATGCTAAGGATGCCTGGCCTCCACCTTGGGGGTGCCCAGGAGTGGACGCCTCACAGGGAAAGCCAGGATGGGTTCCACAGCGGTATTCGTACAAGCGCCTTGAGACCCTTGCGGGTGAGTAGTGCGCTATACAAGTATCAATTTACATTTACATAACTCTTTTGGCCTTTGAAGTAGGCATATTTCAAAGGAAAGTCTTTGTTGTCCACAAGATCTTGTCTTTCCCTGCTTGGCTCCAGACACACTGGATTTTGATGACATTTGGGGTACAACAAATGGAACAATTCAGCTTGCTCAAAAGATCTCATCCAAGTATATTTACAGGACTTGAATCACACACCACAAATTGTTGCTTGCCCTCAAAGAATCCTATTTTGATAGGCACCGTTTGTGAAACTGGGCAAGTTATTTGTTTGTTTATGACTCCCACTACTTGGATTTTTGGGAGCGGGGTAGGTTCGGAGCGTCTGCTGTTCTCACAGTAAAGTGGAAAGCACCAGTATCGACGAGGAATGAAACAGGATTTCCACTTAACTCTTCATCCACGTTTGGATCACTCTGGTCTAACTCTAAGGTTGCGCCAAGTATGCAATCCTCCTCCCCTCACAGGCCCGCCATTCCAACAGGTCTGAGCTAAGTTCAGCATCAGTCTGAATCAGGGAGAACTATTGAGACGTACCCTGATCCACAAAGAGATTAGGATTTTCATTGAGAATTCAACTTACATTTTATCTCTGAACACTTGCATCACTTGAGCTTGGGGCACATTGGTATTTTGAATTTTCTGTCTCTGCATCTGCCAGGTCAGAACCATATTATTTTCCTGTGATGGCACAAATCCACCATTCTGAACCTGATTCTCATTAACCATGTTATCAATATTGAACCAAAAAGAGAGATTAGCAAGTGCACAGCCAAGTTGTCGCGATGGAGTGGTAAATTTGTACACTCGCGCTTCCAATGCTTAACCTGCCGTAAACAGGGCAGGGGTTAATTTTCTTCGCAGTCGGCGCATCAACAGCTGAATTCGGATCAATGGGAACACCACATCCTCTACCTTGGTTCTCAAGCAGTGAGCCCTGGTTGTTCTGCTGGACATGAAACATTATTTTTCCGCTATAGTTAACGCTACTTGGACCAGGCGTTGAGTTCAGAACAGACATGCCAGAAGATGGCGTTCCCATATGCATTTCTGTACTAGTGATACTGTAATCCATCATCAGTGGGGCACTAGTGTTGGGTAAGAAAAATGGTGACAATCTGTGAGTAAATCTCTGCTCAAGTCAAACCCTGTCTTATTTAATGTATGGTTTTCACTCACAACACGTGGGGTACTCCCTTGGGTTGGAACCCTAGGAGTCTGAGGAATGGGTCTAATTATTGGGTCCACTGAATTGTTAGCCATGGCACTCATTCCAGTAAGAATAGCCAACTTATGGGTATTATTTCCTGCTACTCAAGGTTTACACAAAGGAACCACAGGACCAATTGTGACAGGAACAGTCAATGCATCTGGGGCATTTAGAGTTTGTGAAGTCAAGGGGGCCGTCCTTCCTGATGGTTCCCCCATAGGATCAGGATTCATATTTAATGATGCCATGGTCACATCCACGGTTTCAGTCAAGGGCACTTTACTCGCTACACCAGTTGCAGTGTCATTGTATGGAGGTGGACTCTTTAGTAGGAACTCAGTTACAAAGACATCATTTATGTTACTATAATTTCCTCAGCTGTATTCTCTGTATCACCTGTTTCTTTATTATTTTTCTTCTTTTTTTATTTACCTTTCCCCTTTTCTGAGGTTAGTACAGGATATTGTTTAGCTCCCACCATCATGTCAGTTCTCCAGGCTTTCTGTTCTGCATACCATCTAGCATCCACACAAGTGTGTATGACTTTCTTGACTTTCCCTTGAAATCGCGCTCTCTGTCTCAAATGAGCCACATGTTCCCAGGTATCAAGTTCTAATTGTGTAGGTCTAGGAGGAGGCTTCATGTCATACAGTGTCCTCCTTAAATTCTCTATATTTCTCAAATTAAAAGTCCCATAATGTGGACATTGCAATGCATCATCTTTCTCATTAATTCTATGCTATTGTTCGAGCCAAATACATGTGAAAACCCTCTTATACTGCCATAGTACAACCTGGTGTACCTTCAGGCGGTGCCTTTATTTCCTTTCTAACTGGCACAGTCACATCTCCCCTTACCATGCTTTGTAATGCTTTGTAGTATTTCATTTTTCAATCAATAATATACACATTCACAAATGACTATCCGTTGACACAAGGAAATGACTTATAACCATCAATTCTCAGTCCGGCATTTACAACCAATACCAGCGCAGCTCTCTATGACATATTCAACCAATGACAGCACAGCTCTACACCAACCAATTTATACCAGAATGGCACATTGTGACGTTAATATCACTCCTTGCAGCAGCTCGCCCTCCTTTACAATTTCTCTTGAGAGCGTTCTCTAAGCAATTCACACAAACCAATGCAATCAATTTGAACAACCAACATTGTCTGCTCCTCTAAAGTAATTAAATATTATTTATACACACAAGAAACAATTCAGAATTATTCCAGCATTCACTACAAGTGAAACCTCAACCAGAAGGATCTAACTCTGATTTATACAGGTATTCCCTGTGCACTGAGATCAACTATACCAGCCACGACTCACAATCACACAAAGATAAGGCCCCTATCAATAATGCTGTCGACAATGTCTAAGAGGCACCACAATACAGCAGACAACTGCTCCAAGTGTCTTTTATACTGTAACTTGACTTTATGTCTCGAATCTTTATATCCCAGGATCTTAGGACATGACAGACCAAACAACCACTTTAACTTCTCTTCATCAAGTGCCACATTCACACATCAACTTAAATCAGTTCCGTATAACACCACACAGCCCTTTCAAAATACCGCAATCTAATCATAAGCAATAGCAATGCGGAACCCTATTGATATTCACACTCATCTGCTGCTACAAGTCATTTTTGAACTGTCACAACTCCATCAATCTATTCGACCGAACAACAGGCTTTTGGGGTTTGGACTGACCTTGGGCAATTTCTAGATAGGACACCCTAACACCCTCACGTCAGTGGAACACCATCAGATGTGCTACCCAATTTTATCCAACGTTTTCTGGGCCCATTTGATGAACATTGGTCTACCACTTGACTTTTTTATCCATCTGAGAGGTGATGGGAGTTAGCATTAACAGCCAATACTTCTATTAACAGTGCAACCCATTTGGCTACACAATGACGATCAGGAATCGGTAGCAAAGTTCAAAAAGTTTATTGCAAGTTTATAATCAAATTCAAATAAACAACTATTAACACCATGCTCTAAAGATACAGAATGACAACTGTGATCACTAGATGCCAGCTCCTGCTGCTCCCGAGAACGTGGGCGGAATAGCACACAGCCGACCTTGCTGACTTTCCCAGTTGAGACACCATAGGAATACAAATTAAAGACCCGACTGAGGCTTAGCACCTTTACCGGTGCAGTTCGCTGCATCTTTGTTAATGTACCCACAAAAATTATGATTTCTTCCACCCACCTTAGACCCATGGGGCACCCAGTCACTAAACAAGCCAAGTCCATCACGTCCTGCCCCTGGGTCAAGGAAGGCACCCTATCTTTTGCATCGGCTCAGCCCACCTTCATTGTGGTTGTTCATTCTTCCACTGTCCTGAAGAGACTCTGAATCCTAAAGGGGCCGAAAAGAGTCAACACCACCAGATGGAGGAGTCTGTTTTGTTCAATCTGGAAACTTTCTCAAAACATAATTTGTGGACATACACTAGGAAACAGAGGCCAAACGTGTCCTTTGTGTATATTCCCCTTACAGATACCTCCTGCATGGACTGTTCAATAATTAAGAAGCACAGCCATAGTATGAAAGAACAACTGGAAGACTGAAGAAAGTTTCTAGTTGCTACGCAAATTGGAGATTTAGTATCTGTACAGCACAGTATATTATATAATTTTTTTGTTCTTTTTCCTCTTTATTTTTGTGTCAAATATGTATAACTGTTTGTCAAAAATATTTCACTACGCACACTGCAGGTACCTGTACCTGGAGTGAAGATTACTGTGCTATGCAGCAATATGAAAAGATGCGCTGGTACACAAGACTGGTATGGAAGTTTTATTTCAAGTTAAAAGCAACAACAGGAGAGAGCTGCTAGCCAGCTCTCCAAAGGTCGAAATCCTGTCTGTCTCTCATTAGAGTCTTCACAGCACATGCAATGTGGAGCATAGCCTTCCAATGCATGTCTCGTGAAGCAGACTCAAAAGAGTCTAAATGCAACACATCTCCCTTCCCATATTAATCCACAAATCTTGGTAAGCTCAGAAACCACTACTAAACAAAAATATTATTAAAAAAAACAAAAAAAAGGAAATATTAATATAACAAAAACAATATACAAGAAAGTAAATAGATATAAATATACATGCACACAATTACCAGCCAAGCAAAAATGTGCACACAACTAACATCAAAGTATAAAAGTGCATAACAATATAACAAGTATCATTTACAAGCTTGACCCTATAATTCCATGTAAAATGAACAACTACACTGGATGCATATTCTTCATATCCACATGTATGGATTCACCCCATGACATAATCTTCATGCCAAGCCGGCTTCTGCCTATCGCTTGTGGAAAGAAGCATAGAATCACCATTACTGTTTTCTTCACTCCTTTGTCCCATTTGTCTCTTATCATTCTGCAAACCATGTTCATCGTCTCCAGCTACATCAGGGGTCTTCAAGCAGGGGGGGCCTCAAGTGATCCCAGGAGGGGTGCCAGGCTCTGGCCAAAAAAAGCATTATGGTGATGACATTCCTTTGTTTTCAGCAGAAAAAAGGAGCGTCAGTAAGCTGCTCTGTAATGAGCCATCACTAACAACTTTTGTCATTTATATTCTGGCTGGGAGAAGGTGTCAAAAGGAAAGGGGCTCCAAATATTCTTCAAACCCTCCACTCCCATTTCTAATAATAACCCTGTGGATACCTTTACACATGTTAGAAAGGTCTGACTGACCAGAATTGTGTGTTTGGCAATCATGTAATTGATTGTATTTGTAAAACGGTAAATTAACTTTACTGCAATGTTTAAATAAGTCTATACATATTTAAACATTGACGGTTTAATTGAATATTTGACAAAAATTGAGGGGGGGGGGCGGAATTAAAAAGTTTGAAGACCACTGAACTACACCAATGCAACCCTCCATTCCACCTTTGAACCAGCAATCTGCAACAATTTTCACCACTTTTTATAATTCCACATATTTCCATCACTCACTAATACAGTATACGGATACTCCTTCTTCACCTGTAAAGGATCAAAGAATTTAGCCAACCTTTTGTCCTCACTGCATCCTTTCCTTACACTAACACATTCTCCAATTCCAAAACATTTCCCTCGTCCATCAACTTTCTCTGCCCAATTTCTTCTTTCCAAGCCTTTAGACAACAACCCTCTCCCTTTTCTTCCATGCATAGTATCGAACAGCTTCATTTCTGTGACACTGTTGGGCATGGTGCGATAAGCCCACACCCATTTCTCCACTGCTGCCTTCCATTGATAATCTTGGCTTAATGCCAGTTGCAGACACTCCTCCAAAGTTCTATTCCACAAGTCCATTATTTCGAGGAAAATAGACCAAAGGCATAAGATCAATTACCATACATGACACATACCATACCTGACAAAACACAAAACATTCCAAGGAATTCCTTCATCTCCTGTGATATAAACTGCACATCATTGTCTGTCACCATCTGTTCAGGTATCATTCTCTCCCCTATGCCATAACTCTTCCGAGAATTTCATTACATCCTGCGATGTTACATGATCCGTAAATTCACCTCTGGCCACCGCAAATAATAATCAATGGCCACTACAGCGAATTTGGGACACACGCCCAATACACAGTATAGACCAGAGATGTCCAAACCCAAGTTCTCCCAGGGTGCATCCATTTTGTTCACTTCCACAGGTGTGTATTCTACTGTTTTTGGGATGTGTCACTCTACGTGCATGATAAACAATCTCTTATCACCCTTTATACTCCTTTGTCTAATGCTGCCCAACAGTACTCCGCCCTAACCCTGCGCTTGGTTGCACTCATGCCAGCATGACCCTTCTGTGCCAAACTCACAATGCGATTCCTCAATACCTCCAGTGCAACCAACAGCTCGCTCCTGAAAACAACTTTATCAATAACAGATAATTCTGTATCAACATTCCTAAACAACTAAGCCTTATCAGACACTTTACGCTTACGCTGGCCATCCCTTAACCACAAACTCCTTCACCTCCTGCAATGTGGCATCCTCATTCACCACCTGTACCCACTCCAGATGGGATATCCGGCACTCAGTCAGCACCTCCACATTGGCCACATGTTAATGCTCCTCCTCTTCAATGCCTTTATCCTCCCTTTCCACCAGTAACCTTGACAAACAGTCCACAACCACATTTATTCTTCCTGGCACAGACATACTCCATTCTGAAAGTGTATTCTTCCATCAATCTCAAAAGGCCTTGAGGCATAGGCTATAGTCACCTCCTTTCTATCCCTGTGTTGCAGCAATACAGCACCCAAACCTACGCCAATAGCACAAGCGCATATTATACATCCATCTCTTGTGTCGAATGGCTTCAATGCTGGGGCCAACGCAGTAAACTTTTTGATCAAGTCAAATTCCTTCTGACATTCCCCATCACATTCAAATTGGACATTTCTTGCCACAAATTTTCTCATGGATACTATTTGGTGTGCGAACATCGGAACAAAGCATGAATAACACTCCGCTAGTCCCAAAAATGGCCACAATTGGTCTTTGTTCAGCAGAGCTAATGGGTATTCTACCTTTACTACGCGGTCATTACTTCGTATTACCATTACTACGCATATTTTAGTTCACAGATGCCATTACTTAGCATGCATTTACTACGCATGCATTTACTACGCATGTTCAATTACTTAGCATGCTCTTACTATGCATAATGGAGTTACTGTGCAAATTAAGCTGTGTTTAGGTTTTGGGGTGCTGGGGTAATTTTAGGGGTCAGGGTGGGTTAGTGTTTTGGGGTGTAGGGGGTAATTTTAGAGTTCAGGGTGCTTTTAGGTTTTGAGGTACTGGGGTATTTTTAGGGGTCAGAGTGGGTTAGTGTTTTGGGGTGCATGGGGTGTTTTGAGGGTTCAGGTTGTGTTTAAGGTTTTGGGGTGCTGTTGTATTTTTGGGGTTTAGGGTGCGTTTAGGTTTTGAGGTACTCGTGTATTTTTAGGGGTCAGGGTGGGTTAGGGTTTTGGGGTGTAGGGGATATTTTAAGGGTTCAGGGTGAGTTTAAGGTTTTGGGGTGCTGGGGCATTTTTGGGATTCAGGGTGTGTTTAGGTTTTGGGGTGCTGGGGTAATTTTAGGGGTCAGGGTTGGTTAGGGTTTTGGGGTGTAGGGGGTAATTTTAGGTTTCAGGGTGCGTTTAGGTTTTGGGATACTGGGGTGTTTTTAGGGGTCAGGGTGGGTTAGGGTTTTGGGGTGCATGGGGTATTTTGAGGGTTCAGGGTGCATTTAGGGTTTTGGGGTGCTGCAGTATTTTTGGGGTTCAGGGTATGTTTAAGTTTTGGGGTACAGGAGTATTTTAGGGGTCAGGGTGGGTTGGGGTTTGGGGGTGTAGGGGGTATTTTTAGGGTTCAGGGTGTATGTAAGGTTTTGGGGTGCTGGGGTATTTTTGGGGTTCAGGGTGCATATAGGTTTCGGAGTGCTGGGGTAATTTTAGCAGTCAGGGTGGGTTAGGGTTTTGGGATGTAGGGGTACTTTTAGGGTTCAGGGTGCATTTAGATTTTGGGGTACTGGGGTATTTTTAGGGGTCAGGTTGGGTTAGGGTTTTGGGGTGCATGGGGTATTTTAAGGGTTCAGGGTTCGTTTAAGGTTTTGGGGTGCTGCAGTATTTTTTGGGTATAGGGTGCATTTAGGTTTTGGGGTACAGGGGTATTTTTAGTGTCCAGGGTGCGTTAGGGTTTTGTGGTGTAGGGGTATATTTAGGGTTCAGAGTGTGTTTAAGGTTTTGGGGTGCAGGGGTATTCTTGGGGTTCAGGGTGCATTTAGGTTTTGGGGTGCTGGGATATTTTTAAGGGTCAGGGTGAGATAGTGTTTGGGGGTGTAGGGGGTATTTTTAGGGTTCAGGGTGTGTGACAGGGGATAGGTTATTATTACGATTAATTTTTTGTTTTTAAGTACCAATAAGGCGTTGTAATGGTATGTGTAATAATTAACTGCAAAGTAAAAGCATTTTTAATGTATTTGTATATATTTGCAAAGTAAAAACATGCGCACTAAAATCACGCATAGTAATGGTATTTGCGAATTGAAAACTTGGAAGTAAATAGCTGCGGAGTAACGGTATGCTAAGTAACATCATATAATGACATCGATAAGACACTTGGGGGCAGATTTACAAGCCTCTTGCATGACTTTTGCGCCGCTGTTGCGTCACTTTTGTGACGCAGCTGCAGCATAAATGTTGCAGCCCATTTACAACGTGACGCATCTAGGGAGATGCGTCACGTTGTAAAGCCCTGCGTCACATTATACTTGTGTCAGGTATAATGTATGCAGGATGGGCGTTCCCACGCAAAAAGCCATGTAGACCTTACGCAGTGAAATCTACAAGATTTCACTGTGTCACTCTACGCCTTTACTGTGTCAAAATCCCTACGTCTGCTCAGCCCAGGCGTAAGGAATGACACAGGGCTTTTTCAATGGGACTCACCCATCTATTGTGGTGCATTGCTGGAGTTGCGTCACTTTCATGAGCAACCCCAGCAATGCGTCACTTTTGCGCCAACAGATGCGTCAGAATTTCTGATGCATCTGTTAATCCTTGCTCCATGGCGCACTGTATTGTAAATACACCGCATCCATAGTGGTGCAAGTACATTCGGCGCTGACGCAAGGAAACAACGCATCTATGCAGATACATCAGTTCCTTCTAAATCTTCCCCTTGATGCGTAGACAATGACCTCGATAGGACACCCGATGCAACATCAGTCTGGGACATGTTCCTTGTTTGTTATCTCTATTGCAAGGACAAATAATAATAACAACATAAACAGTATTGTCTGAAATGATGTGTTTTTACCTTATTTTGTTTTAAGAATGCAACTAAGACTATCATATTGATGCACACAGGTTATGTCGGACATTCCTACGGTTATGTCAGAAATTCCAGGCTTATATAAGATGTAGTGTAAAAGGCCCGCCAATTTACCATATGTCAGGAGAGGTCTTTTGCCCCAGATTATTGCGCAAGATCCTGCCGGAAGGTCTTCAGTCTGCCATGATGCTACTGATTCTCATTCTGCACTGAAAGCTGATACTGAGCTAAGTCTGGGAGGAGAGAAGCTCCAGCTGGTGTGTGTTTTTCTCTTGAGGGAACACTAGCTCCTGACTGCTGATAACAACAGCGTTTTACTGTAAACAGGTCTAGCATTGATTCTCCCTAAGAAACTCTAGATTCAAGTCATTCTACTCCATGCTCTCAAAGTATAGCGCTTAGAAGTAGGTTTTAGGGTGTTAGGTTGGTAGATTACATTTGTACTGTGGTAGAAATGTTCATTTGATTCTCAATGTTCGCAACATGCATTAGTGCTGTTTTAATATTTTGTGTGGCTATTTTAGGTATGTTAAGCAAAAGGATGAGACTGATTGAAGTAAACACTTTTTTTATTTGAAGTGTCTTTTTCTTCGTACAGTTATTGTGTGTGATATTGTAAAGAACTACATCGTTTTTTTTAATTACCACTGCATCCCTGGATCCCTGTTCAGGGACTGTCACTTACCTAAAAACACACATAGCAATTTAACTATGTATTGAGTGGGGTTGTGTGGGGTTTCAACATCCTGCTCCTTGACATTCTATTGCTGGTGCATTGAACTAAGATCACTCGTGATACCTGTGGGTGTGAAACCAACCCGTGATGAACTGAGCCAGAGACTTAGGGCCTGATTAATAGTTGGCGGTCCGATCGCTGAGAACCAGTTCACGCCCACCAATAAACCACAGCATTGGCAGTCTGAAGGCCGCCGTATAACGAGTTAACCACAGTGCCGGGGGTGGTGATGGGAAGATCTTGCGGTGGTGAGTACTTTTTCCTAATATATTGATGCCTGTTTCCATTTTGACTGCATATGTGTTGAATGCACACATATGCATGATACATGTGGAAAAATACCATCTACATATTGCCGGGGTCCGGCCCATATATGGGTTGTCCTGGAAATGGGTATATGGTACAAAATTGACTCACCTGTAGATTGTCACAAACCGAGTCGTAATCCACAGAGAGAAGATCCTGTGGTGAAGGGGGGACCTGAAGAAAGGGATTCATGTTGGACTCTGCCTGGAAGAACAAGAAAGGGGTGAGTTTTCACCCCAAATCCTTTGTGTCCGCCACCTTGAAGCAGGCGTTCGAACCACTGCGGTCAGTTTGTGGAAAAGGCAACTCCTAATACGTATGGCGGTGGTGCTCCCCTGTGCCTTTCCCCGACGGCGAATCCGGCGGTCTACTAGTGGTCTCAGTGGTTCAGCCGCGGTCTTCACAAAGGCAATCTGACCAACTCGCAATATGGCGGTCAGACCGCCGAGCTCTCCACCGTCGGACTGCCACAATGGGTACGGCGGTCCATGGACCGCCAAACTCGTAATAAGGCCCTTAGTTTAGACAACACTATAAGTAAACATATTCAATAAATATATAATTTTAGTAAAATCAAACGATTTTGGCTGACACCAGACCTAAAAATGTGAACGTGACTGAAATCATAAAGAGAGACTAGGGAAAACCACTGCATTGCCTTAGAAAAATAGTAGATGTCCTTATGGCATAAACACTTTTTCAGAGACAGGCATGCTTCGACTATGGAAAGAATCCAGTCAATGGGGTGGGGCAGTCTCATGAATTCTTCAGAGGATAATGATAAAGTGGAACTGTCAAAAGATGCTTTTTTTCAAGGGAACATTCTTGCTATAGAAATTATCTTTATAGGGTGGGGCTGTGGAAAGATGTTCTTGTCGTGACAATCCTTTTTGAAGGAAAACCGGTTGCCCATCAAAGCAAAATCACAGTCTGAGTAACGATATTATTATAGGGAGGAGGGGGGTTAGGAGGGTAAAGTTAGGTAAATGGGAATTGGTAAAAAAACATTCTTAAAATCTTCACAAAGTTCTACTGAAACTTCATGATGCCTTAAAGTTTTACATTTTCTCAAGTTTGTGAAGACTGTGACTTTTGTCACAAAATATAGACTTTCAAAGAAAAATTCAGGATACATTTTCGATTATCCACCATATACCCTCTCTGTTACGTAAACTTGTGAAGAAAACATTTTCATTTATTTTCCATCTTGGCTAGGTTTGATTAGAGTAAAAATAATTGTGCAATACGCAAAAAACTTCACGTGGATGCAGGCAAGCGTAAACCAAAAAGTCTTGACTGTTTCACGAAGTGCAAAAATCGTGAACTTTAATGGTGTAGAAAAAAAACTTTGCATATTCCTATTATTAAAAGGAATTACTGCATTCCGGGGAGACCTCTTGGATTGTAGCATGAATGCATTTTCATTTGGAGCGTTTTTATCGCAAAAATTATTCCCGCGCATTGCAGCGCTAATGGTGCTAGTTGTGATGTTATTAATGAATGTTCTTTTCAATAGAAATTATGCCTTGGTTGTTGGCGCCCAAGGACTTTGAACAATTTTCCTATTAAGTAAAGTTATTATCACAGTAGCTTTTTTCAAAGGTTGCGAACTATGGACAGAGCGGATCATTACAGAGTGTTTTAACACAAGAATTGATTCTACCTGAGGTGGTGAGCAGGGACAGTGGAAAGATGGTATTATAAAGAGGTGTTTTTAACACAGGAATTGATTCTACACGAGGTGGTGAGTAAGGTGTGAGGAAAGATGTATTATGAAAGAGAGCTGGTATTATGTATCTTAAACATAGAAGGAATTCCTCATATAGTGGCTCAATGGGCATGGAGATGGATCCAGGGATGTTCTGGTAATGTGGTGACGTGGCAGTATTAAGGCATATTCCTATTAAGGGATTTGTCAACAGAGAGGTTTATTCAGGGACTGTGGACAGGTGTCAGTAAGACATGACTCTTTGTTCCACTTCCACCATGCAGGGACTGTGGACAGAGGGTCCCTGAGAGGGGTTTCTTTGAACCACTTCCACCATGCAGAGACTGTGGACAGAGGGTCCCTGAGAGATGTTTCTTTGAACCACTCCCACCATGCAGAGACTGTGGACAGAGGGTCCCTGAGAGGTGTTTCTTTGAACCACTCCCACCATGCAGGGACTGTGGACAGAGGGTCCCTGAGAGGTGTTTCTTTGAACCACTCCCACCATGCAGGGACTGTGGACAGAGGATCCCTGAGAGGTGTTTCTTTGAACCACTTCCACCATGCAAGGACTGTGGTCATATGGTCCCTTAAAGGTGTTTCTTTGAACCACTTCCACCATGCAGAGACTGTGGACAGAGGGTCCCTGAGAGGTGTTTCTTTGAACCACTCCCACCATGCAGGGACTGTGGACAGAGGGTCCCTGAGAGGTGTTTCTTTGAACCACTCCCACCATGCAGGGACTGTGGACAGAGGATCCCTGAGAGGTGTTTCTTTGAACCACTCCCACCATGCAGAGACTGTGGACAGAGGGTCCCTGAGAGGTGTTTCTTTGAACCACTCCCACCATGCAGGGACTGTGGACAGAGGGTCCCTGAGAGGTGTTTCTTTGAACCACTCCCACCATGCAGGGACTGTGGACAGAGGATCCCTGAGAGGTGTTTCTTTGAACCACTTCCACCATGCAAGGACTGTGGTCATATGGTCCCTTAAAGGTGTTTCTTTGAACCACTTCCACCATGCAGAGACTGTGGAAATGTTTCCCTAAGAGTTGTTTCTTTGAAACTCGTCCACCATACAGGGACTTTGGACAGGTGTTGCAAAGAGATGTTTTGAACCACTTGTGCCGTGCATGGTATGTGGACAGATATTCGTAAGAAATGTTTCTTTTAACCACTTTCACCATGCAGGGACTGTGAAAGGTGTCCCTTAGAGCTGTTTCTTCAAAACACGTCGACCACAGAGGGACTGTGGACAAGTATCACTAAGAGTTGTTTTTGAACCACTTGCGCCATGAAGGGACTGTGGACAAGTATCCCTCAGATGTTTCTTTCTTTGAACCCCTTCCACCATGCAGGCACTGTGAACAGGGGTACCTGGGAGATGGTTATTTCAACTTCTTCCATCACAAGAACATGGAAGCAGAGATTCAGATAATGTTTTCAAAGCAGGAGCCATAAGTTTCCATAATAAAATATATGGTAGTCATCCACTTTTCTGTAGCTATAGTAAATTCCTTGATAAAAAGAAATTATTAAAATGTCAAGTGAGGCAACAAGCAGAACACTTCTGCCATTCGTTTGTACATTTTTCAATCTGAGACCAAAAGTAGTTTTCAATATCGTGGTGCACCAAATGGGTTGAGAAAGATGTTCAAACGAAAAACAAAACTCTCCATCCCTCAAATCAAGTATGGTTTTGAATCCCAAGGCCTGGAAACATGCAAGTGACCATTTAAACAATATCTCTCTATAGATGTCTTTTTGTCCCTGCATCATATTTTTATTAAAGGGTTTTTCTAAGGTCACAAAAGGTTTTACTGAAACATTGCATGGCAGAAGGCGAGAGGAAGAGAGAGAGAGAGAGAGAGAGCGCGAGAGAGTGAGTTGGTGTTAATTGAAAAGTATAATTACAACATAAATCTTTTCTACACTGACCCGACAAACGTGTTTATTCACTGCTTTTATGGCTGAGCTCATCGCTGAGAAAGGGAAAGCTGGGGTTCAGGAGAGATTTTGTTCTTTTACTCAGATCAGAAAGTAAATGTCCCTAAATCTCACCATCCGCAAGGGATATTGTGGGAGTGTTATTAGCATATCATGCCCCCATCTGTCAGTCCTCATTCACAGCAGTGTCAGCGACCCCTCCACTTCAGTCACAGACCCCCGGCGAGCAAGGGCAGGCCTGTTGGCCAAGAAATTAACTCTGCTGTTCAAAGACTGCTGAGTGGGCACTTCAGGGGCCGGACGGGAGAAGGGCTCGCCCGCCCCCTCTAAAGCGAATCCGCCTCTGCCACTGTTATACGCCCCGGGGGGCCCAGGGAAACCCCGTATTGATATCCAGCACGTGGGCGCATAACAAACTAGCCTAGTGTGTGGAGACACAATGGCCACCACCTTCAAGGTCAGCTCGGGGGAGGAACTTTTCCGCCCCTCTGTAGTGGAAGGCTTGACTCGTTTCTTTAGGGGGCTGATGAAAGGAATATACAAGTGCCCACCAAAAAAGACTCGAGATAGCTTTAGTGAGCATAAGAGAGTTACTGCTCACTGGAGAGTTTTGGGAAACGCAAACTTTTGTAGAAATGAATAGACTCAGCATGTGAATAATGAGTTCATTAGTTTAGGTGAAATGCGCACCCGCCAATATTTTTTGGGCATTTGTAAAGCACTTGTTTTGCCCATTGCAAGGTATCTATCTATCTATCTATCTATCTATCTATCTATCTGTCTGTCTGTCTGTCTGTCTGTCTGTCTGTCTGTCTGTCTGTCTGTCTGTCTGTCTGTCTGTCTGTCTGTCTGTCTGTCTGTCTGTCTGTCTGTCTATCTATCTATCTATCTATCTAATCTATCTAATCTATCTATCTATCTATCTATCTAATATATATATATATCAGGGGTCTCCAACCTTTTCCATAGTGAGAGCTACTTCTGATCAGTGAAAATCATTGTGAGCTACTAAAGGCATAGCAACTCGCAAATTGTTCCCACAGATCCCCCACACCCAGCTTAATTGACTAAAGGGCCTCTACAGAGAAAGAGCTACCCATTTAATGTATGCAATGCACAACATGAAACCAGAAAACCTAGCAATAATCAAGGCTTTTCTCTTCAACAAACTGTGTGATCCTGGCCTCTGCAGTCACCAGCTAAGTAGACTACAATCATAAGAAAGTATAGGGTCCTGCAGAGCTGTGTAAAGCTACCAAAATACTGAAAACAATAAATTGCACGTCTGTCTCTCATGTCTTGTCATCCAACACACGGTTCGATCCCATAACACGGTAAATGTGCATCGGTGGTCATCACCCATGACACGAAACACTTCCCATAAAAGAATGACACACACCATTCCAACCACACACCCTACATGACGTAGCTTTCTGACCATGTAGGTAAGTACTTCAGTTCCCCACAATTACTACATCATATCTTCTTTTTCTTTATTATTACATATGACCGCACCTTGAAATGCTTCAGTTCAGAGTGTGAAATGCATTGTCCTGTAACTATAAGTTGAACGCAACACGGTCTATTTTCTTTAAAAAAAATATAGGATAAATGAAGGTGGAGAAACTTTCTTTAATCCTGTTATTTAGCAAAACTATTTTGTCCAAGACGTTTCAAGTGAAGACTCAAATTGGACAAATATTCTCAATGCCACATTTAACAGATGATTTGTTATATCTGTGTGCTAGCTGTGCTAAGTATACAATGTTTTAAAGATAAATATGCCTCTCTGTGCAACAGTAGACAATTCTATATTTGTCCACAGGCCAAGCGTAAATCAGAAAGTAGGCTGCATTTCAGGTCAAGGAATGTCAAACTACCTGTCCTAAGACTTGTTGTTACCTGAACTAAACATCTCACATCCCTATTTGGTTCCCCACAAAGTGCACCCTGATGATTGTAGGCTACCGTAGCTTTGTCTTACTCCCGGTGCTTGCTCTGCTGGCTCGCGCTTACGGCAGGGGCAGAGGCTCTCTCTCAGAACGGGGCAAGTGTAAGTCGAGTGAAATCATTCCAGGGCTCTGCTAACTGCAGGCATCCGTCATCCCTCTGTGGCAGTAGTCAATGTTGGTATTCTACCGATAGCTTCACGCTACTAAGCAGAAGTTGCAGAGACTTTTCTCTTGACTGGGCCTGGGGCTCAGAAGAGTGCGCAGATTGCATGCTGCCTGCAGTGCTGGTTTACGGTGGCTGCAGAGGAGTCTTTTAATGAGAGCTAAGGTCAGTGCTCCCTCCTATTTTCACCAGGCTGCAACCATTGTCTACCAGGATGTCCCCAAGAGGACTACTAAATCATATTCCGACGCCTTATCTATGCACACCAAAGAGAACGGTTTACTCTGTCCCACATCACATGGCTAAAAGGTAACACTTAACCCTAGCAGCTGCTGGCACCCGGAATAACAAATGTAGGCTGCCACTATCAGTGTCAACGCACCCTGTTTGTTCATGATAGAAAGGCACGCCATGCTAGAAATAAGAGGAAAGGCACCACCCCTCTGAATCATATGTGGGCCCTGCCGGGTGATGATCACTCAGGATTGGATTTTGTTTTGTTATTGCCTTGATGTACGCAGTGTCAGGCCACATGGTACCTCTGAAGCGGCAGCAGTACAGAGAGTCTCCGCTTTATTGAATCACCCACTGTTCACGCCGGGCTGACGTCACCCACCTTGCTAGAACGAATAAGAGGCCAAAAAGGCCTAAAAATAAACACAATGACAGCGATAGAGTACAAAAGCGGGCATTGGGATTCGAGCTACTGGTAGGTTGTTGACGAGCTACCGGTAGCTCGCGATCGACCGGTTGGAGACCCATGATTTATATATATATATTCACTGAAAAAACCATAGGTTTCACACCAGTTATAGTTAGGAATTAGCATTTAAAAAACCTATTAAATTCACTGAAAAAACCATAGGTTTCACACCAGTTATAGTTAGCTGGAAATTTTATTGACATAAAACCATTGAAATTCCCACGTTATAGTTAGTTGGACTCACTATAACTTGCGCGCCTGCAATGCACTGCTGATGACGTCACATATTACATCACTCATGACATGGTCAGTGACATCACTCATGACATCACTGATGACACCATCAAGCGTAGTCTTTTGAAGCGCCCCAGGGCGCGCTCCGGAGAGCGTCCCGTTAGCGCTATTGCCGCGAACGAAAGCATCATTGTGACGTATCGCGTAGCCGCGTCCACGTGATACGCACAGCGTAAGCGCACCCGGAAGCACTCGAGCGAATACGATCGCGCAACGTAAACCCGGGGCGCGGCGCGTAAGCGCGTCGGATCATGTGACCTGAAAATAACACTTTTAATTGGTGCAGAACAGTTTTGATTTCATAATGATGAAATCCCTGGTCTTGTGACCTGAAAATAACACTTCTCATTGGTTCAGGACATTTTTTTTTCCAAATGATGAAAGACCCCACCTTTTTTCCTTATTCTGACTTTGTCCTTTGACTGAGGAAGACCTGTTTTGAAATCTTTGAGGTATATTTTGTACTTTGAAATGGCTACAGTAGCAGCATCAGCTGGAGCATCTGCACCACCACCACCACCAAGAGGACCACCACAACATCACATTGGTGGTCAAGAATAAGAGGAGGAGGAGGAAGAGGAGGAGGGGACGAGGAGGAGGTGGCTGGAAGAACACAATACCCCATACCAACCCAAGCCACACATTGTATGGGAGTTTTTTTCCATCCCTGAGGGAAAAAAGAAAGTGAATGCGGCAAAAGTGACTTGCCTTATCTGTGACATGGAACTCTCAAGGGGTAACCCAAATAAAAAATATTCATTTGGGAACAATACCATGATAAGGCACATGCAGCGCAAGCATCCTAACAACAATGCTGCCGCAGAGATGAGAGAACTGGCCAGCAACCCTCCCCAATCTACACCCAGCACCTCCAAACGAAAACAACCCACTCCATTGGGACCAGAGACAAGGGAGCCAATCCCTTGCATTCAACCACGGTTTGGAGAATTTAGGGTCACCTGTATTTTTGGTGGTAAGACCATCTCCTATGGGAGCAGAGCCTAAAGCTCATCCTCCTTGCTGGTGACAACCACAATTGCCCCAATAAACCCTAATTTTTCCTTATTTTTTTTTACTCCAGTGGAGCCATTTTCAATTTCCTGTGTTATGTTTCTCCCCATAAAAATAACAAAAAAAATACAAAATAGTTCATAAAAGCCAAAAAAAGTACAAAATGTTAAAAAAAACATAAAAAAATATAAAACAACAAAAAGAAGAAAAAAAACAGTTCTTTTTAGAACTACCTCCAAATTATAAAAAAAGCCTACATTTTTTTAAAACTCTATCATTCTTTTTTCCCCATGGAACGCTCCCCGGTACACTCCGCAGTGCGCGTACCGGGCGCTCCCCCGCGCAAATCAAAAAATTTTTTTGCCCCGCGGGGCCCTTTTATAGCCCTCACATCAAACCTAGGGGGTCAGGGGGGGTCTACTCTGCCCCCTTATGGTCATTTCCTACTTTGTTTTTGCCACCTCTTGTGTCTCGATCCTACCGAGACACGAGATGGCGGCAGCTCCGGACTGTTTCGAATGTTTACAGACACCCGAGAGCCAATCAGCTTTCCGTGCGCACCTCGCGTGGCGCGACCAGAGCGCTCCCCGGTGCGCGTACCGGGGCGCTGCCATAGATATATATATTTTTTTAACCTAAATTACTCAAAAACCACTGGAGCACATTTCTTGAGACATAGCAAAGGCACATCGCGCTACCAGTCCCTACAATTTTGCCAAGTTTGGTGGAAATCCATTCAGCCGTTCGGGCTAAAAGTGAGGTCGACCGCCCTATGGAAATTAACATGGGGAAAACACGGGGAAAACACGTTTTAGGACCCCCCTTTTATCTCGGCCCCCGCTTGACGAATCCCCCCAAACTATCAAGGAAGGACCGGAGCTTTGCGAGGCAAATTTGAGGAAATTTTCAGGCAGATTCGTCAACCGGCGCCAACGTTATTCACAATAGAATTTTGAGATTTTGCATTGAAAAAAATCCTAACTATAACTACCTACTGGCGACTGTATATATATATATATATATATATTCACTGAAAAAGACCATAGGTTTCAGGCCTTATATAGTTAGGAATTAGGTTTTAAAAAACCTTTGAAATTCACTCCAAAAACTATAAGTTTTAGGGGTGTTATAGTTAGCTGGACATTTCACTCATACAAAACCATTGAAATTGCTCCTATATAGTTAGTTGTACTAACTATATTTCGCGCACCCGCAATCCACTGCTGATGATGTCACATATTACATCATTCATGACATGGTCAGTGACATCACTGGTGACATCTCAAATGACATCAATGATGACATCACCGATGACATCATCCAGTGAATGTGGTTTGCTTCGTTATTTAAATATGCATTATATATATAGCAATTTGCATTGAAGTATGAGTGGATATATAAAAATAAATATTTGGATGGAGGACTTTAACAATGTATAGTGTCTCACTAAATATAGTGGATAGTGACTAAACTGTGTGAATATCTGTATCACTTTGTCCGTTGTTGTGTAAACTGGTTCACTAGTTAGTTACTAGCTATGTGAAAGTCTATATTAGTTATTGATTAGTTAATTGAGTATTTGTATGGGAGAGTGAATGTGTGTGTGGTTCGGTGGAGGGTGTGTGACTGCCCCAAAGATGTGTGAATAGTTGATTCAGTAGATATATGAAGTTAAAAGTACATGTTCTAACAGTTGTTTGGGTGAGTGAATATTGTTATGGGTGTGGTGATGAGCAAATATATTTCTCAATGGTACATGTCCAACAAACTAGAAAAATAAAAGGCAGCGTATGTGTCAGTTGTTGTATATAAATAAGTATACATAAGACTCAATGATTGTGTGAGTGACTGTATGGATAACTGTATACTTGTAATAATGATTTTATAATATACTAAATATGACTTACTATCTAAATGAATAGATGAAGTGGTGTTTGTATAAGTGTGTAGCTAAGTAAGTATGTAAGTATGATCCATTGTTTGCATAAGTGAGTAGGATAACTTCATATGTGAATAGGTTGTGTGCTGGTGTGTAATGTCGATATAGGTGTATAAGTATTTTTGATAGTGTTCTATAGTTCATTGACAGCATGTATGAGTGAATTTACAGGTAAGTGATTAGATATGTGTATACATCTAGAAATCAATGAGTGGGTTTTTAAATACTTGTATTGCTGTGTCAATGGATTCAAATATGATACTCTGTATTTTACAAAGAGTGATGAAAGATTTTACTAGTGTATGAAAAGGTGTATGTGATTGTCACGTGGATGATATCATCAGTGATGTCATCATTGATGTCATTTGAGATGTCATCAGTGATGTCACTGACCATGTCATGAATGATGTAATATGTGACATCATCAGCAGTGGATTGCGGGTGCGCGAAATATAGTTAGTACAACTAACTATATAGGAGCAATTTCAATGGTTCTGTATGAGTGAAATGTCCAGCTATCTATAACACCCCTAAAACTTATAGTTTTTTGAGTGAATTTCAAAGGTTTTTTAAAAGCTAATTCCTAACTATATAAGGCCTGAAACCTATGGTTTTTCAGTGAATTTGCAAGGTTTTTTAAATGCTAATTCCTAACTATATAAGGCCTGAAACCTATGGTTTTTTCAGTGAATTTGCAAGGTTTTTAAATGCTAATTCCTAACTATATAAGGCCTGAAACCTATGGTTTTTTAATTGAATTTGCAAGGTTTTTTAAATGCTAATTCCTAACTATATAAGGCCTGAAACCTATGGTTTTTTTCATTGAATTTCGACGGTTTTTTAAATGACAATTTTTAAATGTATTATTTTTTTATATATACTGATTTACTACATTTTTGCAGGCAGGTGTTCAGAGGGCATGCCCCCTTTTTACAACACTCTGCAGCGCAACCCCTGGCGCGTTTGCAGAGGAGGAACTAATTCCCCTTGCATACTGGGGGTCCCTGGGGGGCAACAAGCCCACCAGGAGCCTCCAGTATGTGCCAGGGGGCTGCATTGCAGAGAGGTGTAATGAGGCCACACCCTTTTTTACACCTCTCTGCAGCGCAACCCCTGGCGTGTTTGCAGAGTAGGAACTAATTCCCCTTGCATACTGGGGGTCCCTGGGGGCCAACTAGCCCACCAGGAGCCTCCAGTATGCGCCAAGGGGCTGCGTTGCTTTGCCGCGGGGGCGGCAGTCCCTGGGGAAGTGTGGGGAGATTGTGGACCCCCCACACTTCTTTATCACTATGCCCCCGCGATTTGGTCCCTACGGGGAGTAATTTTTTAAAAAACAGACCAGGTTTAAAAAAAAAAAACAATTGGTCCTTTTTTGTCCTTGTGGGACCACCTGGGCAGGCCTAGGGTGTCAGGGTGTATCTACCCTGCCCCCTTTTTGTGTTCTTCACGTTTGTATTTTTGCTTTCTTTTGCCTTTGTCTATCGAGCACAAGATGGATGCCAACACTTCCTGGTTAGAAGTGTTGACAGCCAATGAGCATGCAGCTTTCTCGGGAAGGCATGCTGATTGGCTGCCACTGTCTGTCAACACTAGCACAAGATGGATGCCAACACTTCCTGGTTAGAAGTGTTGACAGCCAATGAGCATGCAGCTTTCTCGGTAAGGCATGCTGATTGGCTGCCACTGTCTGTCAACACTCCAAACCAGGAAGTGTTGGCAGCCATCTTGTGCCTCGGTAGAACCAAGGCACAAGAAAGCAGTGAAACAAAGGTGCAAAACACGCAAAGGGAGCAGGGTAGAAGCACCCTGACCCCCTAGGCCTGCTCAGGGGGTCCCACAAGGACCCCCCAGGCCCCAAAAAATGTTTGTACATTTCTCAGATGAGGGAAACAGAGTCTTTCTCTTGAATTTTAGACTCTGCATTGGTACTACTTGTAGGTACTTAAATCACCCACATAACACAACAGCTCTTTTTAGAGCTACCCTACCTCTAAGCACTCCAAATTCTTATTTCACACTATTTTATTTCACTGTTTTTCCCTGTGGTACTCTCAGGGTACGCGTACCTGGAAGCGTACATGGGAACGGACCCAGCGCTTATCCCGCGAAAAGTAAAAAAAAAAAAAAAGTTTTTTTGCCCTTCAGGGTCCTTCTAGGCCCCCCTCAGAAAATCTAGGGAGTCAGGGGGTGTTTACCCTGGCCCCTTTTAATCATTTCCCCCTTTTGTTTCACCTCTTGTGTCTCAATTCTACTGAGACGCAAGATGGCGGACTCTACGGACTGTTTGGAATGTTGACAGACACCCGCGAGCCAATCAGCTTTCCGCTCGCGCACTTCCGTGGCGCGCCACGTGCGCTTACCGGTACGCGTACCCTGAGCGCTCGAAGCACGCATATGGATATATACATTTTTTAAGTTAATTTTCGTAAAAACCACTGGAGCAATTTTCACCAAATATAGAAAAGGCACTTCTGCGTACCAGTCCCTACAATTTTGCAAAGTTTGGTGTAATTCCATTCAGCGGTTCAGGGTGTAGCCGTGTCTGAACGTCCTATGGAAATTAACATGGGGAAAACATGTTTTGGGACCCCCCTTTTTTCTCGACCCCCGCTTGACGAATCCTCTCGACACTTTCAGGGAAGGAGCAGAGCGGAGCTGGCCGTAATTTGGGAAAATTACACGCAAATTCCTCAACCGGCGCCAAAGTTATTCCCAATAGAATGTTGCAGATTTCCTATGGAAACTAGGTCCTAACTATATATGGTAATATATATATACATATATATATATATATATATATATATATATTTTATATTTTCACCTCACTCCTCCAAGGTTAAGAAGGAATCTGCACTTGTGGCGCAAGTTTCACATTTCGTTTAATGGCAAGCAGCACAGCAGTTTTTAAAATCCAGGACGCGTTTCAGCTGTCCCTGCAGCCTTTTTCAACTGGTAAGAGTGTCGGTGTTCATTAATATGTGTAGCTGTCACGTGGGTTCAATCAAACTGAAATAGTGAAAATACTTCAAATCTCAGCACTGGATAATTTATTGAATACATCTAAGACCAGTTTCTATATATATATAAAAACCTACTGTAGCAACCAGTACAAAGTCGGCCAAGAAAGGAGAGCACTCGCAGGAATTTATAACAAAAGGCACTACGCCTTTATCGATGTACATCGATAAAGGCATAGTGGCGAAACGCTTCTGTCAGTGCTGGGAGGTTCTGCACATTAAAAAGCCCTTTTTTGTTATAAATTCCTGCGAGTGCTCTCCTTTCTTGGCTGACTTTGTACTGGTTGCCACAGTGGACTGATGTTTAAGCGGCTCACCACTGCTGGAGATTTGCACCCGGGATCGTGTTTTTAAGCCTGAGACTGCGTCACTTCGGCACATCAGCCTCTTTACATTATACTGTCGTCGGATTGGGACTTACGCCCGACCAAGTAGTCTAATAGGAATAGTAGACATAATTTGTCACAGCCTGCATACACCTCAACGGAGGTGACGTTTAGCTGGGAGTTCGTAGGGGAACAAGGCGGATTACTTTTTTTCTTTCGGGCTGAGATTTATAAGCAACAATACATTTGCCCTGATGAAGTTCTTCTAATAGAACGAAACGCGTTGGCTGTTTGGTGTAGATTATCCAAGTAGAAAAAAGAATGAAGAATTCTGGATATTATCAACAGTGGGCGGACATTTGAAAAGTTATTTATGTATGGGTATTGGGATTGGGTGGTGCAACCTACAGTTGGCAAAGTGTATGTTGATTATTCTAACCGCTCCATAGGAACGGCAGGGGCAGTAGTATTGCACAACGTGAGAGCATAATGCTCATTGTTTTTGTTTAAAGGTAGGAGGGATTTGACGTAAGGACCCGTGTCTTTACTTAGAGGGAGGTGCATAACAAACTCTTTCAGTGTTTGTATGGTTTAGCTGTTCCTATGTTGTTATATATATATATATAACATGCCGTGGTGAGCCCTTTTGAAAGCGCCTGAGCACTTTGTTGATTTGTATACCACAGCTGGCCTGAGCCAGGAAAAGGAGCTCTGCTTCTTAGGCGGAACAAGACTCAGCGCCTACGGAGACTGAGGCGAGGTATTTGTATTTGTATTTGTATTTGTATTGGTTATTTGTAGAGTGCAACTATCGCTCCGGAAAGAGCATCCTGGCGCTAGTAAGACAAAGTGCATACAATTACAGGTACAGAGTTAAATAGCTATCATTACATAGTCGTCTGGAAGATTGAAGATCCAGGTTTTCAGAAGCTTCCTAAACTGGTTTTCCTGAGTCAGCAGTCTAAGGTGTTTGGGCATTGCATTCCAGGCCTTGGATGACAGGAAGGTTAGGGTCTTTCCTCCCTTGGTTTTATAGTTGAATGTGTCCAATTTAATTAGATTTTCCCCTGCAGATCGTAATGCCCTGGTAGGGTTGTAATGGGGGAAGCGCCTAATGAGGTACTTTGGGCCGGCGCCATTGAATGCTCGAAAGGCAACAATCAAGATTTTAAATAAAATCCTCTTATGGAGAGGCAGCCAGTGTAAAGTCTTTAAGGCGGCTGACGCTGAGGATTTCATTGGCAGTTTAAGAACAAGTCTGGCCGCTGCGTGTTGTACACTCTGGAGTTTTTTTAGTGTGATTTTTTTAATACCGGCCATCAAACCATTGCAGTAATCCAAACGTGCGAGGATTAGAGCCACAGCGACAGCTTTTCGTGAGTCAATGGGCAGGAAGTCGAAAAAAAAATCCTTTAAGGATTTGATAATACTGTATCAACTTCCTGCTACATTCCTCACATGTTGGTCAAATGAAAGCTCGGTGTCAAATAAGACACCTAGGTTTCTTGCTGAAACCACAGTTTGTGGGGGAGCAGGAGAGTCTTCAGGCCACCATTTGCTGGGACAAAAATGCTGTGATTTTCCCATAGGAAGGATCTCTGTTTTATTTACGTTGCATTTAAGATTTGAATTTGAATTTAAAAACATTTCTATAGCGCACTTTTACCATGCGGTTTCTTGGCGCTGTTGGATTGCGAGGGAGCAGGCAGGAGCGGAGGGGGATTTAAGCATTGTAGGCTCGGGAAAAAAGAAAAGTTTTGAGACCCTTCCGGAACTTGATATAGGAAGATGACATGCGGAGCTCCGAAGGAAGGGAGTTCCAAAAAGCAGGAGCAAGCACTGCGAATTTTGTACCGCCAGTCTTTTTCTTGCTGAAGCGGGGGATGGTTAACAGAGCCTGGTGGGTGGACCTAAGCTCTCGTCCAGGTGTGTAGGGGGTGATGGCAGAACAAATAAATTCCTTAGCCTGAAAAGTGGTGCAGCCAAGCTTAAACAGGGCGCGCTCTTTCACCGGCAGCCAGTGCAAGGCCTGCAATAGGGGGGTGACTCGATGGTATCTAGGCAGGCCATGAATCAGGCGGGCAGCCTGATTCTGCACTAGCTGCAAGCGGCGAATGGCGTAAGCTGGAGCACCATTATAAATGATGTTCCCATAGTCGAGGCGCGAAAGCACCATGGCCATCACTATAATTTTTAGGGCGGGTAAAGAAAAAAAGCGAGAAATCTTCCTGATGATTCGGAGGGAAAAGAAACAGGAGGAAACAACCGAATTAACCTGAGAGTGAGTGGAAAGTGAGGGATCCAGGAAGATGCCAAGGGTCTTGACCTTGGGAACTGGGAGCGGGGGAACACCAAGATGGTTCTTATCCATCCAGAGAAACACATCCTTCAAACAGTTCTTGAGGTTTTGTTCAGCATTGGTAGAATTCTTCTCAAGAGGTACAATGAGCTGAGTATCATCGGCATACGATGTTACAAGTATGCCGTATGATTCAATGAGGGAGATGAGAGGAACCATGTAAATATTGAACAGGAGTGGGCTCAGAATAGAGCCCTGAGGAACTCCTGACAATACCCTTTTTTCCTTAGAAAGGAAAGGGCCCAATGCAATTGTTTGTGATCTCTCCGTCAAAAATGAGATGATCCACGTCAGTACTACCCCCGAGATTCCAATATCTCTAAGTCTCCCTATCAATATGGTATGGGAGATGGTGTCGAACGCCGCTGGGAGGTCTAATAAAATTAGAACAGCGTTCTTTCCTTGGTCCTGCAAGATTTTTATGGAGTCAGTGAGTTCAATCAGGGCTGTTTCTGTGGAATGGTGAGGCCGGAAACCTGATTGTTGAGGATGAAGAATATTATTGGTTTCTACGTATCTTTTTAGTTCTTTGTATACTATCTGTTCTCACCCAATCTTGCCTGACAGCGCGACATCCATCAGAAATGTGTGGCCTCATAACCTGCTGCCCTCCTTTCCTACTAAAGGTTATGAAAGACACTTAATAAACATGAACGCATACCAACCTACTTAAGGTGACTACGAATACTCACTTTGTTGGACTACAGTGCCCAGAAGTCCTGGTGTTGCAACTCATGTAAGCCACGCCCACTTAGGACGGATGATTTTCAAATAAAAGGTGTTTCAATTGAGCAAGGTGAGGCTGGCATGCCTTTATTTTAAAGTCCATGAGGAAGGGGCGTTTGTGGCCCCGAAACGCGTCGGACCCGTTTTATCTTGGAGGGAGGCTTTGAAGCTGCGAGGGAGCCAGTGGAGACAGGAGGGTCCGGGTGCCGTGGTGAGCCCTTTTGAAAGTGCCTGAGCACTTTGGAAATGCTCTAAGTGCTCTACTTCTCTTGTCACTCCCCTCAGCAAAGACCTGAGCTGAGCTGGAAATGCAATAAAAAAAATCTACAGTAAAATTTAGGACCTTTTAAAATAAAACGTAAAATATACGTGAGCCTCGTGCAATTGAGCGCACATGTTCATTGGCCAACGCTAAGGCAGTAAAATGCCATTGATGTCGTCCTCCCTTCCTGTCTTCTCTGAGCTGTATTTATGTTAATTTGAAAGGACTATACTTCCCATTACAATAGCACTTTAGACTCATGACAAAACAGCCATGATTTGCCAAAGTAAATACATCAGTGACAAAATGAAAGGCTAATTACAGTCCTTGGATGTGGAGTTTCCTGCTGTTTTGTGCGGTTCTTTTGACTTTACATTTGATGCTCAGACTGACAAACACTGCATTTCCCCGCCTGATATTTTCACTGAGACTTCCACTTATTCCTCCTTTATGTGGGTCTCTTTAGCACAATATGGGAAGGTGTAACTATTGGGTGTCTTGAGCAATGTGGGCGGGGCAGGAAGAGTCTGTCAGTGACAATGTATCTTTGTGTTACTCAGGTGGCCGGGACAATAGGCGTGGTGAGCATGCCTCAACCTTGTTATGAGAACAAGGGGGCGCATGAAATGACATTCGTTTGGTGGAAACTGGAAAACATAAGCAATTTCTTTTGAGAACAATCAGTACATGCTCTCCTTCAAAGCAAAATGAGAGGCAGTATTTATTTATTATGTGTTTATTTATATTTAAAGCAGCATTTAAAGCCGCATAAAGAGACACAAGGCTGTTTTTATACATGAATATATGAATGTAACTGTACATGTTTAGCGCAGACCGAACAGAGGAGCAATGAATCGGGCGAGTGCTTAATTTGTGCCGGTGGTTGCAGGGGTGGGCACCAGTACTCATTTTTTAGGGACTGAGACTTATTTTTCATTATCAGGGTTGGACCCAGAGCTAGACAGAAAGGGAGAGGAGGTAGAGTGAATGAGAAAGAGAAAGATAAGAAAACTGACAAATGGAGAAAGCAGGCCTGCACAAGAACCTGCAAGAGTTAGATAAGGAGAAAGGAGGTTTGGGATGGTGGAAGAAAGAGGCATGAGGTGGAATAAAGACTAGACAACCTTAGTATTCAGCAACCATGGCATTCAACACAGCTGATGGTAGGCTCCTAATTAACATTCTGGTCCACTGCACTTAGTTTTTGGAGTGGGGCATAATAACTGCCCAAAATCAAAGGCAGGGCTAAAAAGTGTACAGTCGTGCATTAAGGGAGAAGGAAATGGGCCGTCCAGGAAAGGCCCCTGGTATTGATCTACCCCAAAAGTGTGTGCATCTTCGGTGTTCCTCTTTGTGCCTCTGATTCTCATGGCTGGACATAGGAGTGAGAGAGCAAGGACTTGCGCAGTAATGACTGCCCACGTCCATGCTGCCATTGGAGCCGCCACGCACCTACTTGGCATGTTGGTGGTGGGTCGCGCTGTCACTCTAAGACACATGCGTGCGACTGGTGCACTCTCACTGCGGGTAAGCCTGGTGTAGTTTGTCCTTTTGGCTCTGTCTTCTTGGAACATAATGCTAATGTCCTGCAGCCGTAAAGAAGCAGGGCCGTTACAGGCTGCAGAGTGCAGGCACCCGTGCCAGAATGCAAGCTGATCAGCAACCTGGCAGCTCAGCCAGCACCAGCAGCACTCCGCCTGCACACACGGGCCACAGTGTGCAGTTTGCTGAGTCGTGATTGAGCTGTGCCGAGCTGAAACGTAAGCCTGCCATGGCAGCCATCACTCACTGCCGTCTCTACCTACCTAGCCTGCTCATTGACTGTGTGCTAACCAACCTCAGTGTGCAATGCAGCGCACAGCACCTCACCAGCCAACCTATCAGCTTTCAAGAGCAGGTAGTAAGAGGACAGAGCAAAGCTAGATGTGATGGGAAAAGGTACTCTATGGCTTAGAGCCTTGCCTGGGGGTACTGAATGATCTGGGCTCCTGCTGTCCTATCATCTTCAACAGCAGGTATGTTTGTTAGAAAACCAGTTAAATAACAGTACACAATATACAGGACATTGTTCAGGTATTAAACGCAGCAGAAATAAGCAAAGTAATTTGGCATCACCATGCTCACAACACCTGTGTCCAACGCAACACAGCATACAACACCCTAAACTAGAACCGTTTAAGACAGAACTCTAAACATACTTCCAGTAGAGCCCAACCATGCTTCTTACTGGCTATGAAGGCCATCAAATTAATTTCAGCTTTATCTGAACGCATGTGCAGAAAATATGCAAATTATTATGTTATGCTCCACGTTTAACAGGGTACTAATCTTAGCTGGTGTCCTGCTCTGATTTTTAGTTCTTTCTCAAATTCTTACCACATTCACTTGAGCAAGACATGGTAGGTATTCCAGGTGATTTATCAAGCTTTAGTGGTACATGAGCCTCTCTTATAGATTATCCTACCAGTTTATCTCGGTTTTTGGTTGAAGGTGCTTGGATAGCGTGCAAAGTGATCACTACTGTCAAAGCTGTGAGAAGCTGGCCTGGTATATGATGTCCACTTATGTAAGTGGGCACTTTGCACCAGTCCAGACAACCCTTATGGTGATTTAAAAAAGAATATATTTTTATTGCTTTATACAAGAAAGAAACAAATCGACATAGCATAAGCGACAATCGGCAAGAAGTACAGTTATAGTGTGAGAACACAGTGGTGACAATAGCAAAATAATATACCCTACACAAATAATGACAGTTTATCCCTTGAGTTGGGTCAGGGGGACAGCGGTTCCTCCCCGAGGAGTGTACCAGGGCCACACAGATCCCTCCCCTATATGCGTTCCAGACCACACTGCAGACCACTTTCTAGGGCATCCTTGTGCCATATATACCGTCTATTCTCTGAACATGCACCAGTCCAGACTTCTCTCCCAGGAGGCCAAGGTAGGCGGAGCCGCCGCTCCCCACTGCCGGGCAATATCTCGTTTGGCCACCATCGTCCCCAATATAGCCTAGGTCCTCTCCATAGTTGTAAAATCAGTGTGACCCCACATGTTCAAGAGACATCGCTTAGCCTCCAGACAAATGGTCTTAAGTAGCACCTCCTCCATTACCTCATGTATCTCTCGCCAATACTGTTGTATCTGGTCGCATTCCCAAATTATGTGGATGAAGGTACCCGTGTGCCCACAATGGCCCCTGCAATCGCCCCCGTCACCCCTCCCCCATGTGAACTAGCTGTGGCCCAGTGATATATGTTCGGTGGAGTATTTTGAGCTGGACCAGTCACAGAAGTGCCGGGATGGCGACCTTCCTGTGTGAGGCAACTGCCTCCCGCTACTTCTCGTCATCAAATTCTAAGCCATCTCTCATCCAACACTCACGCAGGTGCCCAAGAGGATCTGGGGTATTGTTAATCAATTTCTTGTGTGAGGGATAGCCATCCAGTAAACGATCCTCCAGTGGTGATGATTTTGGGGGTTGTGCTTTTCTGTAGGGCAGTGGTTATGGCGTATCTAATCTGCGTGTATCGGAATAATTCTGTGGTAGAGAGTTCATACTGTTGTTGAAGTGTGGCAAAGGGGACCACAGCGCCCTTAATCCAGAGATCCAGAATCCAGAGATCTCCCAGACGGGATATGCAAATCAAGTCCCACTTATCAAAGCCCTTCGTGGACCAGAGGCTGCCCAACAGTTCAGAGTCCCACAGATGCGTAGCCAGTGTATTGATGGAATGCCAAATAACCGCAGAGTGTTTGGTGGGGCCCGTGAGGGAGAGTCCCCGGGTTGGAATATAAGGCTCTGATAAAATTCCCCCAGGCAGTAGCCACCTGTCTATCATAAACGCTGGGTCGTCTGGTTGGCGATACGTGCATTGATTGATAGGCGCTAGGTGGGATGCCCAATAACACCTACAAATATCAGGGAGACTAATGCCTCTGTTGTAGAAGCTAAGGACCAGTTTGTTAAGCGCTATCCTGGGCCTCACCCCCCATAACAGTTCTCTTTGCAACCCCTCTATTTCCCTGAAGTATCGTGCTGGGACTGGATCTGGATAGTTTTGTAAGGCGTACAGTAGCCGGGGCAGTGACATCATTTTAAATAGTGCCACTTTGCCCAAAAGCGAGAGCGGTAAGGCCTTCCAACAGGACACATCCCTCCTAAGGCGCTGCAGGGGCGGGACCAGGTTACGTTCATACCTGAGTAAAGGGTCAGCGGTAATAAAGACCCCTAGATAGCGGGAGTCATCCCTCTCTGTCTGCATTTGGCAATCTTTTGGCAAGGGGGGTGCTGCGCCTCCCATTACATATATGAGCAACTTGCTCCAGTTGATTGAATAGCCTGAGTACTTGGCGAATATTGTGAAAATATCCAGCACACATATTAGAGATTTTTTGGGGGGCGGTTAAATAGAGGAGGACGTCATCCGCATAAAGCGAGATTCGGTCCTCCCAGCCAGCCGACCACCGCATTCCACGAACCATCTGGTCCGCGTGGATCCAAGCAGCCAATGGCTCATGGGCGAGGGCAAAGAGCAGGGGGAACAGGGAGCATCCCTGTCTGGTCCCGCGGTGCAGCTGAAATGGGTCTGATCGCGTATTATTAACTATCACCTGAGCCATAGGTGCCAAATAAAGAAGTCTAATCCATGGCATGAAGACGGTCCAAACCCCAGTTTGGCAAGAACTTCTAGCAGTGGCCTGTGACTCCATGGTGTCAAAGGCCCTGGAGGCGTCTAGTGACACTATCACTGCAGGCTCGTCGACAGTGTCTACTCTCCCCAACACTCCATGGACCCTGCGCAATTGAGGACCATGTTGCGTTGGGGCATTAAGCTCAACTGATCCGGGTGTACCAAAGTTGTTATCACCCGAGAAAGCCGTGTGGCAAGGAGTTTGGCAAGAATCTTGGGTTCTGCATTTAAGACAGAGATCGGTCTGTAGGAGGTGCATTTATTTCTGGGTTTCCCTTCCTTGGGGATGAAGACAAGTGATGCCAGGCTCTGATCAGGAGGGAGAACACCCACACGTCTGCTCTCTTCAAACATGGAATCTGAGAAACAGGGCGAGGCCATCGGGGTGCAGCTTGTACAGCTAGATGGGCAGGCCATTGGATCCAAGTGCCTTCCCCTGTCGTAGACTCCGAATGGCTTGGGCTATTTCGTCGCTTGTTATGGCGCTATCAAGGAATTTAGTGTTTTCCTCAGAGAGAGTGGGCAAACGGATACCCCGAAGGAGGCCCAAAGAATCCTCTTCAAGGAAAGGGGAGGTAGATTGGTAAATGTTATCGTAGTGTGCAGCAAATTTGCAGACTGTCACCGGGATCAGTGTAAACCCCGCCCTGTTCATCGGCCAGTTCAGAGACCATCTTGTTGGCCCGTTCCTTCCTGTCCAGCCAGGCGAGGAGTTTCCCAGCCTTGTCACCCCACTCATATATCCTCCCATCTCTCTCACTCCCCCAACTTTTGGCCCTGTCAGTCGCAATGCTCTGATATTGGTCCCTTTTGAGCTGCAGGAGGTGCGTTGTTTCTGGGCCCAGCTCCCCGGGTGTGTTGTTCTCAAGGGAGAGAATTTCTGTCTCAATATTTTTGAGGTCTTTCTGCTTTTCTTTTTTAACTCCATTAATCAGGGAAAGCGCTTGACCCCTGATCACACAATTAAACGCCTCCCACAGAGTAAGGGGGGAATCGACTGAGCCCTGCTTCTCTTGAAAATAAAGGTCAATTGCAGACAGGAGGGCCTTACGGACTGACGGGTTGCGGAGGAACCAGGGGTTTATGGGTGTAATCAAGCCCACTGTTGTGACCCGTGGACCAGCGGGGTCCACATTGGTGAGTGATCCGAGATTCCCCGAGCGAGGTGTCGGATCTCACTGACATGCAAGGTTTGGACCGCAGGAGTTATGAGATAATCAATACGAGAGAAGCTATGATGAGCTCCTGAAAAGAATGTGTATTGGGTGTCGCTAGAGTGGAAAGTTCGCCAGGCATCAGATAAACCAAAGGAATCCAAAAAGTCTAGAAGCCAACTATGCGCTGGGCCAATGTCGCCCAATGTCGCCCGGCGGGAGGTAGCGATCAAGTGAACCCGAGACAATAGCATTAAAATCACCTCCCACCAGGAGTAGACCCTCGGGAAGGGAAAGCAAATGGGTCCCTAGGTCAGCAGAGATTTGCGTCTGCAGGCATGGTGGCACATATACCGATATTAAGGTGAGCGTACCGCCCTACCACTGGCCCGTCACCGGAACATACCTGCCCCATTCGTCGGTGTGCGTTACTTGTGTATGGAAGGGAAAAGCATATTTAATAAGGATTCCCACCACCCTGAAACCAGAGTGAGCTATCAGCTTGTACCCCCATCTGTTTAAGGCCCTGTAGGAGTTACCCACGAGGTGTGTCTCTTGCAGAAAAACAACATCTGGGGAGTGACGTTTAAGATACTGGAGGACTATGGTACATTTTACCCTGTCACCAAGCCCAATGATGTTCCAACTCATCAGGGTGAAACCCTTATCCCACTGTGTATCCATAGGTAGTGTTAAGTGCGAACTTGCCTATAAGAGTCATCTCAGTTAATGCAGCCGATCAAGCAAATCCCAACAAACCCCCCACCCACTCCCAACACCAACCACCCCCTCCCTGCTCCCCTGCTCACTGGCCCTAGAACTACCCATGAAATAACTTGCAGAGTGCCTGTCACCCAACCCAAAAAACTAAGTGACTAAATGTGGGGAAAGAGGAAAATGCTCCATCTCCCAGCCAACCACTCTGAGCAAGTGCAAACAATATAAGCCCCCATGGGGGACAGCATCCCGTGTCTCCCCAAGCGCGAAGAGGCCAATGAGGAATAGGCCCGTCAATGCACCCCCATCTGTAAGGGCCACCCCTGGGAGTCGGAACGGGGCCGATTCGGACCTAGAACAAAACATTGACTGAGGTTACTCAGACAGGTCCAGATGAGCGTCAGTGTCACCCGCAAGGGCAGGCTCAGTGGGCTTTGTGTTCAGCAGCATTTCGCCAGCCGCCAAGCCAGTCCTCCACGTCCTCCGAACGGTTGAAGAACCATGGTTTGCCATCTGCCTCAACTTGCAACTTGGCTGGAAAGAGCATGGCATATTTGAGGCCTTTATCTCTGAGTTTTTTCTTGACGGCAAGGAAGGACCTTCTTTGTTTCTGCACAGCTTGGGTGAAGTCCGAAAAAAATGAAATGACTGAATTTTCAAATTTGAGGGGGGAGCTGCTCTGGCACATTGCAAGATTGTGTCTCGATCGCGAAAGTTGAGCAGCCTGGCCAAAAGGGGTCTGGTGGGGGCCCTTGGCTTCGGACATTCCCCGGGGACTCTGTGCGCCCGCTCCACCACAAAGAACTTGGAAAGGCCCTTAGGGCATAGATGTTTTAGTATTAGGTCCTCAACAAAAAGATCCTGGGACTGCCCCTCCGCTTTCTCTGGCACTCCAATGATGCAGACTTTGTTGCGCCTGGAGCGCACTTCGCAGTTGTCCAGCTTGTCCTCATCGTATTTTTGGAAAGATTGCAGGTTTTGGAGTTCAGTGGGGATCTGTGAGATGTCCTCGACCAGGCTGGATGTGTTCACCTGGAGCTGCTGGACCTTCTCCCTCATTTTCGCAAACTTGGCCCTGATGAGAGTCATCTCCACTGCTATTGCGTCTGTTCTTTGTTTCATTGATGTGCGGACCCAGCTATCGCCTCCATGGCATCCTTCAAGGAAAGGCTGGGAGGGCCCTCCACCGCGTCTCCCATCGACTCATCTCGGGAGGGGGTTGCAGAACTAGCGGCCTTGGAATAGGAGTATTAATCCAGTCTGGTTTGCTGCGTCTGCTTGGTGCCCCTTCCACTCATGATGACTGCGCACCCACCACTCCGCCCCCCACAGTCAGTACGTGAAACGCACTGGTCACGTCTCACGTCCTCAGGTGGGACACCTCACTCCACCACACCTCCAACTGGCCCTGAGTCCCACGTAGGCAATTGGTGAACAAATGGGGAGGGGGAAAAGTGGAGACTGGGGGGGCGAAGGAGGACCGCAGCGCCAAGGCCACCGGTGGAGACACTTCAGGGCTCGAAGATGACCCCGGCAGCCTCGACTTCCAATGGGGCAACGTGTTGGGTTGTGTGCCCCTCAGCACAGCACCACAGAGCCTCTGTCCGGTCACATTGTGTCTCTATGGGCAGCCCCACTATCGGGAGGTGCAGTCCTGATCTTCAGCTTGGGCCTAAAGGTTTCAGGCTCACCTGGGCGGGCCAGGGGGGAGGCACACCCGCTGTTGCAGCTGTCCGCCGAATCACCCCCACCCAGTGTGTTCAGATGTGGCGCAGCCCGCCCGAGGATGCCCCACCGCCTTAATCGTTCCGGCGGGGCACCCGGTGATCGCCTAAATAGGGCTGCAAAAAGTCTTGTGTGGCAGGCGGAATGAAGGAGCTGTGTGGGAGGGAACCTCCGCTGCCTCCGCTGCTCTCCAGACTGATGTGGGAGAGGGCACCACCTCTGCAAGACCTCCAGCTCTGCTCCCCCAGGACTAGTCCACAATCCCTGGCGTCTCGCTGTCCCCACGGCCGCCCTCGGCCACAGGACTCGCGGGGGCCCAGTCACCGCAGACCTAGGATTAGTGCCGCAGGTAGGCAGCTGAGATGATCAGGCTTCCGACCCGGTCAGGCAGTAACCAGAGCACTTATGGGACCTGTCCCCGTAGGTGGGGGTCGGATAAATTTGGCAGATGATGTGGTTTTAGGCTGTTATGGACAGAGCTGCTCTCTCACGCGGCCATCTCGCTTTAGCGCGAAGCCACGCCCTCCCTTATGGTGATTTAAGGGGTCTTAGACAACCTTAGAACGCTCTCTAAGTGGTAGCTGTGGAGAGCAGCCTTCAGACTTAGTCCAGGAGGAGCGTAAAGCAGCTTGTTTAACCTGAATGGAATCTTATAGTATAGATTAAGTGAAAAAGAACCACACCAAGTATTTATAAAAATATGTATTTAATATATATTACTCTCTAATACGTTGAAGTATCTACCACATGGAGATAAACACAATGCACACAATGCTTTAGCAGAAAAACAGTACAAATACACACAGGGCCCGAGGGGAGGACCAAACCATATATTAAGAAACTGGTATAAGAACCACAACTCGAGTCAGGACGATGACGAGTGGACGTAGAATTGCTGGGGACCCACAGAGCAAAGTAAGTAGATAGGGACCCTGCGGAGAGCGTGTGCAGGGTGTGAACACGACCGCGTGCTCCGTACAAGTCTATGTGCAAGTCGCAGTTGAATTTTTAAAGATTAATGAACCTTCCAAGTGGACCCTGGAGGAACCCCTTGGAAGACAGAAGGTTGGCGAGCCACCCCACCCACGTATACCCTAGTACCCACTTGACCTACACCAGAGAAGCCGGGTGGATACGTATGAAGTGGTGTTGGAAATGGCCGTCGAACCCAATGGAGGACTTCAGGAAAGTGCTGCTGTGGAAGAGGGAAGGAGTGTCCATTGGAATCAAAGGATGGATTCTAGATGAGAGGTACCTGCAAGCAGAGGGGACAGAGTCTATGTCACGCAGGGTGACCAGGAGACTTGGAAGATGAATGCCCTCCGACGTCGGGTGTTGCAGGATGGATGACAAGGACCTTGACTCTGCAGCTGTGAGGACCAGGCGATGCTGAGGAGGACCAGGAGCCATGGACTAGCTATATCATGAAGGATGTCGAGTGCTGAGGGGTCGGTGTCCAGCAGGAGCACTGACAAGGCTTGGCAAATGCAACCAACATGGAAAGTGAAGAAGGAGTAACGTCGGGACAGCAAGGTCCATGGGACTCACCACACGCAGGAGAGTCAGAGGAGGCCCTGAGCTATCAGGGGAGCCCAAAAGAAACAAGTGTTACCCTCATGTGGACCCACAGGCCGAAGGCACTGGAGTCGCGAGAGGACCTCAAACAGCTCACCAAAAGATGCAGGCCACGATGCACACAATGTGGTGTGGTTGAAAATTCTGGTCACTGAAGATACTTGAGGTTGGGGCTACTTGGAGCTCAAAGATCTTTTTGGAAGGAAGCCAAGAAGCCTTTGCAACTGCAAGTTGATGCGGTGCAGAGGATTTCGGTTATTGCAACCCCCACAAGGGATATTGGCCTCAAACTTGGTGAGAGGGCAGGACAGGCCTCAGGAGCTGTATAAAACCACCACCTGTGTTGCAGAACCTTATTGAGTCCGGAGGAGCTCAGCAGACCGGCCGACTTAGTTTCGGTGCCTGCGAATGCGGGGGAGTGACTTTCTTCAGGTGTCTTTGATGCTTCACATGCCTTGGAAGGTTCCTGTATGATGCACAGGCACAGATGATGCAGCAGACTGGAAGGGAGCTGAAGTCAGGCCCAAACAAAGTCCATCAAAGTCCAGAGTGCCCAGACAGTAGAAGTAGAAGTGGTGTCTGATCTGAATCTTATCCCAGAACGAATCTAGGGACCTACACCCATGTAAGCCCTTAAGTACCTTAGGGAAACAGTGGGCAATATTCAGTGGACCTTCCCAGGGTAGGGTCTGCACAGCGGGGAGGTTACTCTCATGTCCTTTGTCCAGTACCGCGCAAGAGCCTGAGCCAACGGCTCCCAGAACTGGTTTGAACTGGTCTATGCACAGGGACACCAAATGTGCCCCTCATGCAAACTTTCTGGCGCTTTCAAGCGCACCCGCCCGGTCACAGTACACTAAACCATGTCTGGGAGGTGGTCACACTTCCCTGTGACAGGATGCCTATTATTCCACCTTCCTCTGCTCGAGCTTGGCTCAGCAGCAGGAGGGTAGAAATTTGCCTCTGGTCGTAAGCAACCATTTTGTGCTGTCTGGGTCTAGAAGGTTGGCACCAGGAACAATGAGAGCCTAACGGACGGCTCTTCCAGTGCTTGGAATCATATCTCCCACAACGTTTATGGTGTGAGGGTATGATTCCAACATGTTTGATACCAAACATGATGGGATTTGTCGCAGCCGTTTTCGAGATGGTCATTGTGTAGTTATGCTGTGCCACTCAATATAGTATATGGCGGTTTCACTGACAACCCGGGAGAATGGACTCCATAGGCTGAAGAGGTGTCCTGCTCATGCAGGGGCACCCTTTCCATTAGAACCAAGCACCCTGCCTTCAGGATTGCAAAGGCCTGCTACAGGGGTTACTTACAGGCTTTAAGTGCAGTGACCCTTAGATAGAGTAAACCTATATGTTTAGTAAGTGGTGCATGCACCAACTTACACAGGCTGTAATGGCAGGGCTGTAGTTGCCTTTGCCACAGTCTCTCATGGGCAGCATAATATATGTTTCAGCACATGGGGGACCTCTGGGGGAACCTATGCCCCTTAGTACCATATAATAGAGACCGATAAGGGTGCCCCAGTATCGAATCTGGGTTGTACCTAAGTACTGACCACAACAATTTAGGGAGAAAGCAGATAGGCTGGGGTCCTGATTAGCAGGATCACAGTCAGACTAGTCTAAAACAGCATCACATCAAGCAAAAAGTGGGTGTAACCATAGAAGCAGATCCTACTTTCCTACAAAGGCCCATTATTCTACCATGGGATGATAATAGCGGTGAGCTGTTACTGCGGGCAAGCATTGAAGAAGCGCACGTCCTGTCAGGTGAAATTGCTGATGCCTTTAATTTGTGACCGCTGGCTGTTCAGGGCAAATTCTAGAGTCATGTAAAATGCCACGTTAACCTCATATTATTGGGGTGACACCAGTAGACAAATAACCCCAAAAAGGCAACCATGTGCTTTTTAGTTAAAAGGAGAACTGTCAGGTGTGTCCTGATCCTGCACTCTTGAGTTGTGCTGTAATAGGAGGCCGGGTTAGGAGCCACAAGTTGTTAGAGAACCTGTCATCTGCAGGTGGTATGTACGAAGCCCCGCCCAGTGCACTAAAATCAGTATGCATCCATAATAGTTGGATTATCACACAATATGATTATTATTATTTTTTTTAAACCTTTATTGATAAGCATGGATATACAATAGCAATCATACAGCCACATCGGGTCTGCTGGCAACATTTCCAATGATCATAACAGGATGAATGAATACACAGCCCTTCAGCCGACAACCCTAGGGCCCGGCGGCAATTAAACAAACATGTCATGTCGTACATTACATCACAGGAGGAATAAGGTCTTTGTTTTGTGTTTTTGAAAACCAACCAACCAAAAAGTAAGAGAAAATAACTGCAGAGGCTAAACGCAAGGCAGATACATAAGTAATCCTTCTGGGGAGGGAGTACCACATCTACAACTGTTACATAGTAACAAGTAAAATTGAAAAGCTATCAGAAGAGCAGACGGGAGGGGGGAAAGGGGAAAGAGAGCAAGCCAGCAATACATAGACAAAAATCCAGACTAGAAGGAACATCACGCTAAGGGGAGTGTAACACCTCCGGTGGAGGCACAAAAGGGGGAGTACAAATTTCACCACGATACTGGTTCCACTGATTCCACACCCTCCCCCATTTCTTGGGACTGCCCCGAGCAATGTAGACTGTTTTTTCACGAAACATGCACCAGTCCATGCTTCTAGACCAGGCCGATAGACTGGGTGCCCTCGACGATCCCCACAATTGCGCAATGTCACGCTTAGCGATCATATTACCCAAGGTGGCCCACTGCGTCTGTGCTACATTATGATCATTGGGTTCCCACACATTCAATAGGCACCTTCGGGCCTCAGGCAAAAGCGAAACACCCGTCACATCAGTCATAACACCATGCACACGATTCCAAAAAGACACTACCGCCGGACACTCCCAAAGCATATGAAGGAATGTACCCACCATTCCACACCCGCGCTAACACAAATCATCCGAAGCATACCCCATACGTAACAAGCGAGGACCCGTCATGTACACTCGGTGTAGGATTTTTAACTGCACCAATCTCAGAAGGACCGAGATTGCTACCTCCTTCGGGGAGGATATCGCCGCCTGCCAGTCCTCATAATCGAGTTCCAGTCCATCGCCGGTCCAGGCCATACGGAGCTGTAGAAGTAGGTCCGCTCGGTCATTTATCAGCTTTTTATATATAAGCGAGATCGTACTGTCCGGGACATGGCCGTCGAGTACTCTGTCCTCCAGGGGTGAGGATTCTGGAACGAGCGTGCCGGCCGGAAAAACAGGGGAAAGGGCGTGCCCGACCTGTAGGTACCGAAAATATTCTCGATTACTGAGTTTGAATTCAAGTTGCAGCTCTTCAAAAGACTTTATCTTGTCTTTCCGCCAAAGGTCCCCCACCCTACTAATCCCAATGAGGTCCCATTTTTCGAAACCCTTGGTAGTCCACAAATTGCCCAACCTCTCGGCTGCGTAGAGTGGAGTCGCCCGAGTGAGAGTGTCCGACCAGCGCATAGCAGCATTAGCGTTGTACCAGACCCGCACCGCAACTCTGGTGGGCCCCGTCAACGCTACATCAGACCGTTTGAAATAAAGCGCCCCTTTATAGTCCCCGCCCGGCAGCAGCCATTTGTCCATAGCAAAAGCCAGGTTAGAAGCTGGACCATACATCGCATGATTAACTGAGCTCAGTTGTGAGGCCCAGTAATATCGTCTTATATCCGGTAACGCTATACCGCCATCATACCAAGGCAGCGTAAGTTTAGCCAAGGCAATCCGGGGACGTCCGGCCCACAGCAGTTTCCTTTGTAGGCACTCGATCTCGTGGAAGTAGCTGGAGGGCACTAGATCTAGTGTGTTCTGAAGCGCATACAAAAATCTGGGGAGAGACATCATTTCAAATAAGGCTGCTCTGTCCACCAGGGACAGCTCCAGGCTTTCACGTCCGCTTTTAAGCGAAGAAGCGGGGGGAGTAAGTTGCGCTGATACCTGACAGCCGAATCACGCGAAACATAGATACCTAAATATTTGAACCCGGTGGATGAAATTTGTTTTGGACAATTGCGCGGTACGAGTGGAGTATAGTCTGTGAGCGAATACACACAAGACTTGCCCCAATTGATGACCAGTGCAGAGTTCCTCCCAAAGGAATTAAGGACGTCTAACAACACCCCCAGAGATTTACGAGGGGAGGTGAGGTAAAGAAGAATGTCGTCCGCATAAAGTGAGATGCGATCTTCAAAACCGGGAGTCCACCTGATACCCCTGAGGGACGGCTCCCATCGCAACGAAGCGGCCAAGGGCTCTAGAGCCAAGGCAAAAAGCCCCCCCCAGAACAAAGGGAGCCGACACTCGACCGTTAACGACTACCTGGGCCAGGGGCTCCTCATAGAGTAACCGGACCCATCCGATGAACACCGGTCCGAAGCCGAACTTCACCAGAGCCGCCCATAGATATGGCCATTCCACTGTGTCAAATGCCATAGTGGCATCCAAAGAAACCAAAATGGCCGGCTCACGTAACGTCTCCGCCCTCGCCAGCACGCCATGAAGACGGCGTAGATTCAACGCGGTATTACGGGCCGGAATAAAGCCAGACTGGTCTGGGTGCACCAAATCTCCAATCACTTCAATCAGACGGTTAGCTAACATTTTTGCCAAAATTTTAGGCTCCACATTCAGAAGTGAGATAGGTCTATAGGAGGTACAGAATTCACGGGGTTTACCCTCTTTAGGGATCACCACGATAGACGCTAAACGCTGGTCACGGGGAAGTGAACCCCTCTCCCTGGACTCCAAGAACATCGAGCGAAGATACAACGCCATTTTGTTTGGACACAGCTTGTACAGCTCAATGGGTATGCCGTTTGGGCCCGTGGCTTTTCCAGAGCGGATGGAGCGAATAGCGAACGCTACTTCATCAGTGGAGAAATCCGCCTCCATTAGCTCTCTGTCAGAGTCGGACAGGCAAGGCAAAGCGATATCCCTAAGAAAAAGATGGGAGTCTTCCTCCGGCCGGTCAGAGACCGGCGCATACACCGTTCCAAAGTGGCATGCGAACTCCTCCACAATCTCCAATGGATCCATCACACGTACACCATCTACTCGCTCAACCACCGGTACCACTCGATTCAATCTCTCCCTCTTGTCCAGCCAAGCTATCAACTTCCCCGCCTTGTCGCCCACATCATACAATCTGCCCTGTTGCTCTCGACTCATGGTTTTCACGGCATTCGTGACCAAGGGTTTATAATCAGACTGCTTCAGTTGCAAAACATGCACCTTTTCACGCGTGACCCCACACTCAAGATCCCTCCCCAAAGCCACTATATCAGACTCCAGCTGCTCAACCTCTCCATTGTGGCGCTTCTTAGAGCTGGCAACTAGCGACAGCGTCTGACCCCGTATCACAGTTTTAAAGGCCTCCCATAGGGACACAGACGAAGACACCGATCCCACATTTTCAACGAAGTAGTGATCTATGGCTTTAATCACCCCAGCCCTGGTCTCTGGAACACGGAGATGCCAGGGATTAATTGGGGCGACCTGGCCCCCTGCGTCTAAATGGAGATCTATATGGATCCATAGCGGGGAGTGATCCGAGATGCCTCTAGGCAAATGTCGGGCCTCTCGCACCATTGTAGCCTGGGCTGCGGGCACAAGAATATAGTCAAGTCTGGCTAAGCTCGGGGCGCTAGAGGGCGCACTGCAGAATGGCCGCACTGTTGTGAGGCTCCTGCTGCCCGGAGCTTTTATCCGTCTATTGATCCTGCTGACCATCATTGTGCCCTGATCTGACCCCATAGGACTGCTGGACTATCGATCGACCACCCACGGTCCAACTCCTGTGTCATTCGGAGCTTGCTGGCCGAAGTTACGCAGGCTCCAAGTTTCCCCGACTCGCGCCCTGGAGGTCAGGTGTTCCGTAGCCCGGCGTCACTTATCACGCTAGCCCGAGGCCTCGCACTTGGGGTGGAGGCCCGGATCTCCCTCCCTCCTCCAGACTGGATAGCCGACCGGGCACGCTGCGGAGTCCCCCCTGCGGTGGGAATGGTTGTCGGATTCCACTTCTAGCTGTCCTGGAACTATTGACGTGCGGAGACGCCGCGGATTGTCGTTTGGGCGCTTGGGTGGCGCACCCTTTGGCCAGAGGTGAGCGGCGGCCATTGTTTCGCTGGGAGTGGCGGGGCGTCCATGCCTGCTCGTGCCCCCAACTGTGGTGAGTGATCGCGTGATTGGAACAGCCTGCGGCCTGGCCTTATTGACTTGTGTCCCCCATTGTGTCCCCCATTGTGCTAGTAGCGCTTTATCATGGGGAAGCCGGACACTAAGCAGTCCAAATTGTCCTTTGACTCAGGGGGAGCCAGGAGGGGGACGCGCCTGGTGCAGGAAGCTGGGACTTTGCGGTCTCCCCCCCCGCCTGTCGCTGATACTGGGCCGCAGCCACAAGCCCCGGATTATCAGCAGATGATGCAGGAAATGAGGCAAGGGTTTGCCACGATAGTGGACAAAGTGGACAAACTGTCGTCACGCATGGATGCGGTGGTGCAGAAGCTAGATGTGCACGAGGAGCGCCTAACAACGGCGGAACAACGCATCTCGGACCACGACGATACTGCTGCCACTCATACCACGCAGTTGGCGAGGATGGACAATATATTGCGGGTGATTGCCGCTAAGAATGAGGAATTGGAGGCGAGGAGTAGGCGCAACAACGTTCGTATAGTAGGTGTGCCGGAGTCGACAAATGTAGGGAAAATGGAGACTTATGTTGAGAGACTCCTGGTGGGCGCCATTGGTACGGAGGCCTTCTCATCGCAGTTCATCGTTGAGAGAGCGCACCGTTCACTGGGGCCTCGGCCGGCCTCTGGGGCTGCACCGCGCCCTATCATTGCACGACTTCTAAATTATCGCGACCGGGACGCTGCCCTCCAGGCTGCCCGTACTAATCGTGCCCTCTCATTTGAAGGGGTTTCCTTCACTGTGTACCCTGATTTCACGCCGATGGTGCAGGACCAACGTCGTAAGTTCCTAGGGGTGAAGAAGAAACTTCGAGAACTACAGGTGGACTATGCTTTGCTTTACCCTGCTAAGCTGAGGGTGACGCACCAGGCTAAGCAGCACTTCTTCACTAACCCACAGCATGCTGAGGATTTTGTTAAGCGCCTCAAACGTGAACGAGCTGCTGCGGACCGGGGAGATGACCGGAACCCCGAAGGCGACCATTCGGCGGCTGAGGAGGAGGTCGCATGACTGGGGTGATCTTGCATTTATGAGACGTTGCTGGTACCTGCCTCGCGCGCCTGCGCGCTTGACTGTTTCGGTGGCCTCGGTGCTACCTTTCCTTGTGCTGTGGGGAATTATCGTGACTGCTTGTTGATTTATGTTTGAGTGATGGTTCTTGGGGTCGGCATGGGACCGTTGGTTGGCGCCTTTTTTTTCGCGCTCTGGGCACCCACCCCCCCGCGCTGCGCCTGGGCCGTGTGTGACTCGTTGGCTCGGACACTGGCGTGGTGTGTGGGAGTGGTACTGTGCACCTCTAGAGGGTTCCCCATAGGGTGTACCCCACTAGTACCTTTGATTTGGATTCTGGTCCTTTGCTGGTTGACTGGATGGGTGTTGGGGAATGGAGGGGGGTTGGGGTTTGAATGTCCTGATAGTTGGGGTTTCATCAGGTGGGAGGTGGGGGAGGGAACAATGCGGGCGACACGGGCTCGTTTTGGTCCCTTGGCCTATTGTGCTGTTTGCTTCTGCTGTCTGTTTGTGCTAGTACGGCTCCATGTCCATTGCTCCGTCTGGTCCTCTGACACCCTGGACGGTATTGGTCCTGGGACCCATGCCTTCGTGCAACTTTGGCCTGAGAGTCATGGCTGCTATCTCCGCTGGCTGGATAGTAGTGAGCGTGCTACATGGGGGTTGCGTATGTGTGTTGAGGACCGATTGGGCTGTGTATGCTGCGTGTTGCGTGACGTACTCCTTGCGTGCCTGTTGCACGGATGGTGCTGTTTGAGGGTGGGTGTTGGGGTTCTGGTTGGTTGGTTTGGAGATGGCTGGGATGTTTGTGGAGTGTATGAGGTGGGGCGATTGTGGTCTGGGCTGGTGACTCGCTGCTGGCTGGCGCTGGGAGTCGGGCACACTACCCCTTATCACTGGATCCTTTGGTGCCCTGATCATGGCTAATGTCGACTGACACTATAGACAAGATATCAATATTGTCCTGGAATGTACGGGGTCTTAATGATGCCAGGAAATGTCGAAATGTGATACAATATCTGGACAGGCATGCTATTCAAGTGGCCCTCCTGCAAGAGACGCATCTGCGGCCTGGTCCTGCCCCCAACTTTGGTGGGCGGTGGGCTGCGGCTAGGGTGTTTGCATCGTACTCCTCGTATGCACGTGGGGCTGTTATCCTTGTTAAAAGATCGCTTGCCTTTCAGGAACTGGGATCTATGAGAGACCCTGAGGGGCGCTATGTGCTGCTATGGGGGCGGCTTGGGCAGGTCACTGTGCTGTTTGTCAATTGTTATGCTCCTAATATTGATACACCAGCCTTCTTCCTTACCCTGTGGGGTCATGTGCTTAGTGTTGATGCCTCTCACATTGTGTGGGGGGGGATTTCAATTTTGCGTTTCAGGCTCAGGTGGACAGGTCGGATGGCTGTCCTCAGTACAATGTGCAAGCTAGGGATGTTTTGCGGGGTATTGTGGAGGAGGCTGGACTGATTGACAGCTGGAGGTATTCGCACCCTGCTGCTAGGGAGGGCACTCATTACACTGCGCATGCACGCTCATGGGCGAGGCTGGACTATGTCTTTCTTTCCAGGGGGCTGGTGGCTGGTCTGCGGGAGGCGGTACATCTGGCTCGTACATATTCGGATCACTGCCCGGTGAAGGTAGTGCTTTCTGTGCCCGGGCTACACAGGCCGCGCCCACCTTAGCGCCTTTTTCCTACTGCCTTGCTTGACCCTGTGTTTAAGGCGGAACTTGGCGAGGAGGTAGAGGCATTCTTCCCGAGGAACAAAGGCTCTGTAGACAGTGTCGAGGTGATATGGGAGGCTTTCAAGGTTACGATCCGGGGTGTCACTATCTCCAAAAGCTGTGGGATGCTCAAATTGATTGTTCGAACTCTCGAGGGCCTGGAAGGGGATTTACGCGATTTGGAACGCAGGTTGCAGGCTGGCCCTGATCCCGATCTATTGGGACAGATCCGTACCAAGCTCTCTGAGTATGAGGAAGAGGCTGCCAGGGAGGCTAAACATAGGGGGAAGTACTGGACGGCGAGGAGGTACTGTGAGGGGAAGAGGCCGGGGAAGGTCCTTGCTGCGCTTACTAGACATCAAAGGTATGGTTCGGATGTGCTGGAATTGGTTTTGCCGGATGGCACTCGCTGCCGGGACACTGCGGAGATTCAACGTACTTTTATTCACCATTACACCCAATTGTACACGACACAGCAGTCGGGGGAGACACGTTATGGCGGATTCCTGGATGAGTTGGCGCTCTGTTGGTTATCGGACGATCATCGGGCGTTCTTGGGCAGACCTCTGGAGGTGGAGGAGGTCAGGAATGCCATCATGTCTCTGAATAACGGGAAGGCCACGGGTTTGGACGGCCTTCCCGCTGAATTCTATAAATGTTATGTGGACATTATGGCCCCCGTTCTCCACGAGGTTTTTGAGGAATCCCTGGAGGAGGGACGGTTACCGTGCTCCATGAGAGAGGTTGCTATTACATCGTTGCTCAAGCCGGGTAAGGATCCCCTGGATGTGGGTTCCTATAGGCCCCTCTCATTGCTTAATTGCGATGTCAAAATACTCGCGAAGGTCTTGGCGGTGAGACTGTCTGAGCTCATGCCTGTCATTGTCTTGCCCGACCAGTCGGGGTTTGTACCTGGTCGCGCTACATCTCACAATCTTCGGACTTTGTTTTCCCTTATCCCGACCATTGCTCCCGATCTCCCGGTCGCCGCCGTATTCCTTGATGCCACCAAGGCGTTTGATTCCGTTGAGTGGGGCTACCTCATTGATGTCCTGTGCCGGATGGGGTTTCCTCGGATCTTTATCTCATGGGTCAAGCTCTTATATACCGACCCGGTGGCGAGAGTGGTAGTGAATGGTGTGCTCTCCCCCCCATTCCCTCTTACTAGAGGAACCCGACAGGCGTGTCCCCTTTCGCCCCTCCTATTTGCCATTGCCATAGAACCCTTGGCCTGCAGGATTCGCCAGCTACACCAGCAGAGCGCTTTCAATTGCTTTCAGCGTCAGGTCGGGATATCTTTATATGCGGATGATGTCACGCTCTATGTGAGAGATCCTCAGAACAACCTTAATGCGCTATTGCGTGAGCTGATCGCTTTCGGGGGTGTCTCCGGGATACACATCAACTGGCAGAAATCCCAACTCTTCCCGCTCACTGCGGCGGTGTGTAGGTTTCCTCTTGATTTCCCTTTGGAGTGGTGCGATTCAGAGCTACGGTACCTCGGCATTGTGGTGTCACTGGACAGGGAGGAGACTGTCAGGCTTAATTATGGCGTGGCGATTACCAAGCTGGCAGATGACGTCACTAGATGGATGTCGTTGCCTCTTTCCATGGCTGGTCGGGCGTCCCTTATCAAAATGGTTGTCCTGCCCCGATTTTTGTACCTGTTCCAAAATATTCCGTATCACCCTGGGGCCTATTTCTTTCGCAGGCTTCGTTCTGAGCTCATTCGGTTGTTTTGGGGGGGCAAACAGCCGCGGGTGGCTTGGGCTACCCTTACGTTGCCTTATTCTGATGGAGGATTTGATATCCCTGATTTTGAGCTTTACTACCTTAGCGCTCAAACGCATTTTGCTTACCATTGGATGCGCCCCACGCCGTTTATGCCCCAGGTCGCGGCTGAACATTGGGTTGCCCATCCGCTCCCACTGGAGGGGTTGGTATTGGGCAATGTGTCAGATGTGGACACGCATCAAACGACGGTGACTTGCACGGTAGACGCCTGGAAGCGGGTGGCGCGGTTGTTAGGCGTTTCCTTTCTTTACTCGCCGGCACTGCCTCTATCTTATCATCCTGATTTGTCTCTGTTGCTGGAAACGGGGTTTCGGCGGCTGTGTAAGCGGCTTGGAATCCTTACGTGGGGTGACGTTTTTCATGAAGGTGCTTTCCGCACCCAGGCTCAGTTTTTTGGGGCTGTCACCTGTTCCCCTTTGGAGCTGTTTTATTATGTGCGTCTGAGACAGGGCCTACGCGCCTTGTTACCGGATTTTCCTTCGGAACCGGAGGTGACCCTCCCTCTTCACGTTCTCCTAGTCTCAGATGGTCGTCATCTAGTTTCGAAGTTGTATGGTGCCATTCGGCGGCAGCGCTCTGTCCCATCCAGTCGTGTACGCGAGCAGTGGGATGCTGAGTTGGGCGTCCCTATTACTGACGAGCAATGGAAGTACTGCTGTGGTCTTACTGCTAATGTCTCATCTAGTTGCCGTCTGAAAATCATACATTACAAATTCGTCCAGAGGTATTATTACACCCCGGCGAGAAAACTTCGGTTTCGATTAGCGGAGGATGACAGATGCGCTAGGTGCCGAGCAGAGGGTGCTGACTTTCTGCATTTGGCATGGGGCTGTGCGGGGGTTCTGGAGTATTGGGCACAAGTCCATGTGGCCCTTCAGGTTATGACGGAGGATGGTGTGCCGTTCGACCCCTTAGTGATGTTGCTGGGTTATTCCAGGGACGTGCCTGCCCCCCAACGTAGATTTGCTGACGTTGCCTTATTGTTGGCCAAACGTAGGGTGGCCTGTTGTTGGGGTCGTGGCAGGGTGCCGCGATTCAAGGACTGGTTGAGCGATCTCATTTATTGCCAGGACCAATATAATGTCTACTCTGAGCTGATGCCCGTGAGGTGTAGGCCCAAGGACTTTTGGAGCCCGTTACAGGTGTACCTCCTCACAAGAGCTGTGCAGGAATCTGATACTGAAAGCGAGGACCGGGTTGGGGTTGGTTGACACCGGCGTAATGGCTGAGATATGATACTGCATTTGCTGAACCTATGGTGTTGGGTGGGGGCGGATTGTCTTCTTCTCCCGCTGAGTTAGGGGGGTTGTACTCCCCTCTGCGACACTCCTTAGGTAGCGCTTGTGCTCCGAGGCCCGTATGCTGTTAGTTAACGGGCAAGGGGGGCCTGTATGGACTATACCATGCGTAGAGGTTGCTGGTGTCATCTTGCACGGAGAATCTCTCCTTTTTATTTGGAATGTTGCACTTACATTGCCTGCTCATGCCATTGTGTGTCCTCCTGTTCGTGTTTATTATGTACCGCCCATTTCTGAATGATATATGCCTTCATCCGATATTAACTGCACTGATGTATATGTTACCCTGTCTTCCGGACTCATTGATTGACTCGCTGTATTGTACTGGCCATGTACGACTGTATGTATCATGAATGCACTTCCTTTTCTCTTGCTTATCTCCAAATAAAGGTTTAAAAAAAAAAAGTCTGGCTAAGCTCCCATGGGCCCCGGAGTGGAAAGTATATTGATCCTGCCCTGGGTGAAGCATCCGCCAACAATCCACCATACCAAACGTTTCCAAGAAACCACTCAGGCAGGACTGCGATGGTGTAACAGCCCTGGGAGGATGCCGATCCTCCAGGCCGTTAATCACCGAGTTGAAGTCCCCTCCAACAACCAGAATCCCCTCAGGAAGCCTCAACACCAATTTCCCCAGGTCGACAAATGTGGTGGCCTGCAAACCCGGGGGGACATATATCGAGAGGATGGCGACCGTTCTCCCCTCCCACCTACCAACAATCGCCGCATATCTTCCCCTGTCGTCCAATATCGTTTCATCAATCTCTAAAGGAAGGGAACTACGGATCATAATGCCAGCCCCTCTAGAGCCCGAGGTGAATCCCGACTGTGCCACCAACCGGTAGCCCCTCCGGTTCATTGCATGGAACGTGTTCCCCACCAAGTGTGTTTCTTGCAGTAATACAATGTCAGGGGAATGGTGCTTCACATATTGGAGTACAATTCCCTGTTTTATTTTGTCCCCCAAGCCGTTGACATTCCAACTCAAGACTCTCAGCCACCTACCCCCATCCCGAAAATGAGTTGCAGGGTCCCCTAAACCCCACGAAGCAAACACAGAATAAGCCATACAACAATACGTAGCCTCGAGAACAATGCAAACAGTAAAAAGAACCCCCCCTCCCCCAAGATACCAGAACAACAACTCCCCACCCTGCACCCCTGCGATAAAACCAAAAGACCACCCCATTCTGCAGTGTGACGGTCGCCCTACCCCAGAAAACTAAACTACAAGTAGAAAAGGAAACACCCCCAGAGGAGGAAAAGTCTCGAACTCCCCGCCGCCCCAGGGCTTCTCTCTAAGAATGTCATTGACCCAATCCACCGTAGCACGATACAATGGTAGCACACGCCGGTGCCCCTACTCCTCCTGGTCCCGTTGGCTGCCTTCAGCACCTCTGGATTGTTCCGCATTGTCCCGTGGCATAGATAGTGTGTCCAACCAGTCACTGACCACCTCTGGCATATCAAAGAACAGCACCAGCTCATTATGTTCAAAACGCAATCGGGCCGGGAAAAGCATAGCATACTTCATGCCCAGGTCTCTTAGTCTCCGCTTCACCCCAGAAAATCCCAGTCTCTGCTTCTGCACCGAAGGGGTAAAATCAGGGTAGAAGTTGATGGACGCATTCTCAAAGTTGGTAGGGCCGCTAGTCCTCGAGGCCTGCAAAATGGCGTCTCTGTCCCTATAGTTAAAGACCCGCGCAATGATGGGTCGCGGGGCAGTCCCCTGCTTGCGCCTACCACCCGGGACTCTGTGGGCACGCTCCACCGCAAAAAGGTTACTCAGGCCCTTAGGGGCGAGGTGGTTGAGGATCAGATCTTCAACGAGTAAGTCCGTCGATTGATCGGCTGAGGACTCCGGAACTCCGACTATGCGGACATTATTGCGCCTAGCGCGACTTTCGAAATCCTCAAGCCGGCGGGCAAACTGGTCACTCGAGGTCCGAAGAGCCCGGATCTCAGTCTGGAGATCGGAGACATCGGTGGTGAGACTGGCTGTTTTGACATCCAACGACTTGACTGTCTCGTTAGTCTTGGCCAAGTCCGCCCTAATCAATCCTACATCCACCGCCACCGTGTCAATGTTGGCCGCTAAGGTTTCGTATTGTTGGCCCATCGATGATTGTATACTGGCAATGGCGCCCATCACGTCTCGAAGAGTTGGCTCCTCCGACTCAGGGGGCCACCACCAAGGTCTTCCGGGGTTTTGCCAGTCCCGCTGGGCGAGCCCTTGTTGCGCGCAAATCTGTCCATAATGGTGGTCTGAGTTACGCCACCGCGAGTCGCGTTCTTGAGGGACCGTTTGTCACTATCAGATTTGCCCGCCATGGTGGGCTGCGCGCCCCTCAGGGGGTTTTGGGACCTGGTGTAAATGGCTCCCCACAAGGAAAAACCACGAGAGACTGAAGAGCAGGGCGTCGGTGAAGATCAGTCAAGCAAGTGCGCTCACAGGCCAGCTTGATCAATAGGCAGCCACCTCCAACCTTCTTAGCCAGAGAAAACGAAAACGAAAGTAGACCCCAGGTAGCCGTCCCCTTCCACAAGCCATTGTTGTTCAACTACTTTCGGGGTGCTCCGGATGCCCAAGTCCCGGGATGAGCCACGGTGTAGGCCTCCAGGCTTCAGGAAGGAGTAATTCGGGCGTCCGGCATCCAATTCAAAGTCTGAAAAAGGCCTTTCAGATCAGGAGAGTCTCAGCTACTAGAACCCGTCGTCAGAAACAGGATTTGTGCCAGGATAGACGGTGGAGGCAGCGGGGGTTTCGGGAGCTCACAGCTCACGCAACCATCTTGGATGCGCGCTAAGCTCCTCCTCCCAATATGATTATTTCTTGCATTCTATTCATCTAGAAATTACCTTTGCTTAAATGATTGTCGGTATTACAAATAGCTCAATAATAGCTAAACAAAATGTGCCAAAGGTTACATAAGCCCCAACATTATTAAATCATGCATTCTTATCCAATCAGTTCAGCACCTACCTATTGTATACCTGCCATAAATATACCCAGGTATGTAACACTTTCATGTGTACCTCATTGTGCCATCAGGCCTGATGTCAGAGCTCTGTAATTCAGCACCACCTTCGACAATTGGCCCATCTATCTAACCCTGCGACCACAACATACCTCATACACCTGCCTAAAGGATGATATCTAGTAGAGCGAGAAGAGGTTGGCTCATGCTTGGCCCATTTATTGTTGCACAGAATATCAAACAAAGCTTCTTGCTCAAACTTTAATTGTATTGCTACTTTTCTTCCCTCTTACTTTAAAATAGAGCATACGTCACCTTTTCTTTCCACAATGGCGGCAAAACTACATGACATGGAACAGTGGCATAATTTTGGGAATTTCATCGAACAAGCATAACCTGATATTCCCCAAACTACGCAAATTATGCTAGATAATTAAAATTCCTCCCAAGCCTTTTTGCAGCACTTACATCAGTATTCAATGCCATGTTCGAATCAGGAGACTTCCCCAGCATTTGGAAGATGGCCTCAATACTCCCATTACTGAAAAAACACAACCTGGATCCGATGGATACAAATAACTTTAGGCCAATCTCTCACCTCCCACTGCCAGCGAAAATGGTTGAGAAAGTAATGAACTCCCAGCTGAGTGCCTTCCTTTACAAGAATAAGCTATTGGACCCCACTCAGTATGGATTCAGAGAAGGGCACAGTATTTAGTCTGCCCTGATAAAATCAACGGAAGAAATTAGGAAAGCCCTGGACCAAGGAGGTGAGACTGCCCTTATTATGCTGGACTTACCCGCGGCCTTCAACACGGTCCATCATAATCTCCTGACGGACCGTTTGTCGGAGTGTAGAGTCAAGGGTAAGGCATAGATGCTATTAAAAGCTTTTTTAACTGATAGAACACAAATAGTGTCCCTAGGGAAATTCTACTCTAAATCTTTTTCTTTGCCATGTGCAGTGCCACAGGGGTCGTCCCTTAGCCCTACTCTCTTTAATGTTTATGTGGTGCCTTTGACCCCCCTGATCAGATCCTATGGATTCAGTCTTACTTCATATGCAGATGACCCACAAATTGTAGTGTCACTGCTGCCGGGACAAGAAGTTGGACTGAGCAAGAAGTTTCATGACTGCATGGAAGCAGTCAAAACGTGGATGACACAGATTTGCCTAAAATTAAACTCAGGCAAAACCGAGATCCTTATGTTTGGATATAAGGACAACTTCTGGACCCAGACTGGTGACCGTAAGATCTGGGCACTCTCCCTAAACCTACGAGGAAGGCAAAAAATCTGGGTGTTATGGTGGATGATACTGAGCTTTGAGGACCAGATAAACGCCACGACCTCTGCCACCTTTCATTCCCTTAAACTTATTAAAAAGTTCAAACCTATCATGCCAGAAGATAGTTTATGAACGGTCGTCTCATACCTTATTTTATCACGGCTGAATTACTGCAATGGGATCTACTTGAATATCCAAGAGCGGCACTTAAATAAATTGCAGATCCTGCACAATGAGGCAGCAGGCTTTTGACTGGTACCCCCAAATTTGTATCTGCCGCCAAGGAAATGAAAAGACTACACTGACTGCCTATCAGGAAACAGGTGCACTTCAAGTCTCTATGTATTGTCTTCAATGCGCTACATGGCCACGGTCCTGAATTCTTGATTAGCCAGTTTCAATGATACACTCCCAAAAGAAGTCTGCGCTCACTAGGAGCCAAGCAAGTGAGCGTATCAACCATGAAGAAAGCTATGTGGGGGAGAGAAGTTTCCTTACAGGAGCAGCCAAAGCTTGGAATACAGTTCATGGAATCTGAGAAACTCCACTGACCTCCTCGCATTCAGGAAAGAACTTAAAACTTGGCTATTTAACTTATAGATTCTTCCAGCTACACCTTCCCTGCCATCTTGATCTCTGTAGAGTGAGCTACCAGCACCTGGACACCCTCGGGTAACCGTTGCACTCTATAAATATAAGTAACATAACATAACATTCCATATACCATATTTATTAAGAGTGTGTGCACCAGATAATGAAAGGTTTTCCTTCTCTGCTGTGTTAGCGTTGTCTAAGAAAACTATGGCAATTAAGCTAATTTTAGATGCAGCAAACAGATTAGCCTTCCTTTTAGGCCATGCACTTTCAATCAGTGGCAGCTCCTCCGCTAAGGCGGAGAAGCTTCGCCCCACTGCTGCAGCGAAATAAAGGAAAAATAAAAGACAATAACTCGAGGTTATTATCATCAGATGTTGTCCTGCTGCGGCAGCTTTGCAGGGCGGGCAGGGCTGCTCGGACACAGGAGCAGTGGGAATGGTGAGAACACTTTGCAATTGTGCATGAATGTTTGGCCGGCTGTCTAGGGCCAGCCAAACAATAATGCACTCTTGCCATGTTCTCCACCCAGGTTGCATTACAGCCTGGGTGGAGAACATTCCCAGGCTCCCATTCCTGGCTGAATCCCGAATCCCGGCACTCACACCAATCACAGCGCTGCATTGTAGCGTTTTGATTGGCTTAGGGGATCATGGGTGCTTACCAATTACAACGTTCCATTGCAGCGTTGTGATTGACTTGGGGATCCTGGGTGTGCTTCCTGTTCTGTTCGGGTGGTGCTGCGCGACAAGGAAGAGAGACGGAAGAGAGGCGCAGTGGTACGGTAAGTTTAAAAAAAATATTGTAAAAATTATTTTCATTCTCCTTAAACCCTCGCCCCGGGTCCCCTGCCCCGCCACCCTCAATTGGTGTCGGCCGCGACAGCTTGCAATACCCCCTTAATTGTCTTAATTACACAAAGTCATCATGTTAGGATCCAACCAAGCCTGTACTGTGCATAACATCAACACATCCATATAAATGCCTTGTTGCACAAGTCAAAGGGTGTGTTTTTTGTCCATACATTAAAAAAATGGAGGTTTTCAGTCAGTGCTTAATTTATAAAAGAATACGTGCTGGGTCCCAGCGTTTTGCTCAGAAGCCTGCAGTCTGGCTATGAATGTCAGCGCGCCACAAACCAAGAATAGGTAATCTTATTTCCTCCCTTCATGCCTCTTTCATCCACCTCCAGTCACTCTCTTCTCTTTTATCACATTCTTACTGGTTCTTTTAATCTCTGCTTCCTCCCTTTTTCACAGTTTTTTATTGCTCGCAAGCGAAAAGCCCTTTTACTGGCGTTTTAAAAATGGACCTGTAAATTCCACAAATTCCACACGCTCGTGCGTGTGTTTTTTCCTTTCCGGTCTGCTATTGGCCTTCACGTGTGTTTTGTTTTAAAGCGAGTATACCATAGGTCAGAGGCGGGCGCATAGCTCCGCCCCAGGCCTATTGGTGTCTGTTACGCGCTTTTGTGGCATGTGCTTTAAATTATCGCGTCCGTGTGTGCGCGCGGTAATTGAAAGGACATGCTTTAGTGTGGCACGCACGTGTGCAGCATTGGCAGCTGTTTCGTTTCTTATTGAAATGTAAAACTTTTCGTTTTGTAATTGCTTTGTTATGTCGTGTTCTTTTTAAGGTTATTGACATTGTGCTTAGTGGTGGGTTCATATGACGTAATACGGAGCTTTCAGTAGTTTGTTGGCGCACGTTAGTTTTCGTCTCAGATTTTGAGGGTGTACTTTAATATGGGATGTGCAGTGCCAAGGAAGGGATTACGGACACGTGTGTCAGAATTATGCCCAGTTAAAACCCGAGTGCGATCTGTAGCTGGTAGGCCATGTTGTCTCAGTAAAATTCCTGCCTGCAGCAGCAGTGTCATAACCTGCTAGTTTACCACCGGTGCGACGCTGCGCTTTGATAATTTGGCATATCCCTTTTCGGGCCTGCTGCTGGGAGCTGCATTGCTGTGACACTTTTCTCATATCTGATTCACAGTGCTCAGCTGCCGATGAGTCATAGCCGCTGGTCCGGGTGAGTGCAGGTTCCTGTCTGATGGTGTCTTGCTGATGCTAAATGGGCTGGCTGCTCGGCCAGTCGAGGTTACTGCCAGCCCAGACTGTGCCGCCGGCGTAAACAACGTGCACGGTAGCCGGCCAGACTGATGGCACTAGTGCACACAGGTCAGTGGAGGATTTACTGTTTGTAGGAGAGTTAGGCTTTTGTTTAAATATTTAAAAATATCAAGTAGCCTAATATCTACTTGATGGGCCTAATTAGCAGAAAATAAAGGTGCTTCTGCACTTGTTCTTCTTTTACTTTCTCATTTCATTCTTTTGTGTTTCCCGCTTTCTTGTCCACCGTTAAACAAAAATAAGTGGCAGCTCTTAAAAATGAGTGCTGGTGGCCCCCACCTGCACCTACTGGCTCCAATTAAGCACTGTATTCAGTCTTCCTCAAATTATCACCTAGTCTCTATAATTAAATATTTCAGTTGGGTCTGTACAGAGAAATTGTTTACTCTTGTAACTGATGTATTTGCCGCTAAAGGAGTTTTAGATTATCCATACATTGAATGTGAACTCAATGAATCCACTTTAGACAATGTGAACTACTCTCTATCATAGTATGAAAGATGGGGTAGGAAAAATCCTTTAAATTCCTGTGTCTGTAGATTTCCCCAGAGCCTTTGATGTTAACATCGTCCCATCTTGTGGCAGAAACTGCATGCTTGGGAGATCCGGCTGTGATTTCTTGATGTAATTCAAGCCCTGTTTACCTACGTGTGAGTTAAAGTCAGATATGGGATTGATAAATCTATTATAGAACAATACTATGACTTTGGGGCCCATTAGGATGTCGGGCGGATTGCCCCCGCCAGGCTGGCGGTAGCCACCGCCGGCCTGGAGGGGGCAATCTGCCTGACATCCTCTCCAGTATTCCCCCCCGCCATATTAGAATGGTGGGTGGGTTTCAAGGCGATCGGAGCGGAAAAGGGTTTCTGTGGTGGCGGTGTCTGTCAGACACCGCCTGCCATATTAGGATGCCTTATTTCTAATGCCTTTCTGTGCCGGCAATGCCGCCACGGAAAGGCATGCGGTCTTCGCTGGGGCCCCCAGAGTGAAGGAGGGGTGGGGGTTGCACACTAGGGGTACCTGTGGTACCCCCCTTCATTTGCATAAACAAAGTGGCAGGCATCGCGCGGAGTCTGCCGCTTTGTTTATGCAAATGCATTTATGCATTTATAGCATTGTGGCGGGCGGTGCAGAGAGCACCGCCCACCACAATGCTATAAATGCAGGATGTACCCGCCACTGTGGCAGGCACATCCCAAAACCCCCCACAGGACCCCCGTCCTAATGGCGGGCGGTCCCGAATTCCGACAGGATGGCGGGCGAACAAAGTCCGCCCATCATCCTAATGAGCCCCTTTGTATGGACTTAAACAAGGGCCGCCCTTTGTGTGGATTTAAACAAGGGTCTCCTTTGCCACCTCATCTTTACTTTGTACTTGACTGAGACAAGACGGTAATATGTTTCCCTCTAAGATTGGTGGTTTCACTTATCAAATTCTTTAATTTGTCTATGAAATCACAAGTAAGGGACATATTGCCATTGGGTTTTTCACCTTGCCAAACTACTATGGCTTGAAGAAATCAGGAAAAAATATAGAGAACTAAGATCATGATTTTTGAAACAAATCCTGTAAACAAGAACGATTAGAGAAAGGCATAAAAATTGATACCATTAAAGAAGTGGTATAGACCATGGGTGTCTTAGGGTTGAAAAATGGTTGAATGATAGGGCAAAAATAAAAGCACTGACTCATTTCAGTTTGGTGCGGCAAGTGACTATGCTTAGTTTGGCTTTTGAGGTTAACCATATAAAAGTACTGAATAATTTAATCTGTTATGCTTTTGTTTGGGCCAGAGAAGATATTAAGCGCCTTGACCTTCTGAGGAGACAACTTTGGAAAAAATACAAAAGAATTATTAGTGTCTTAACATACATTCAACTGCTCATGTCAGATGTGGGATTCTTTCTTTTTAGTACATACTTGCAAAGACCATGCCTTAAACAGCTCAATCATTGTTTTGGAAGGAGATTATAACTCAGGACCAGCTCTGCACAGGCGTGCAATGCCCATTGGGCTGAAGGGGCTTCTCCCCCTCCCATCATGTGTGGCAGCCCGGGCTGAGACAGCTTCTGAAACACACACACAGCCGCACCCGAGTACTTCACAGATCTTTAAAAAAACATTCACTTGCTAACGAGTCTTTGTTGCTTTTTAACCCCTTCTTGAGCCCCTGCATCTCCACTCTATTACTAGAAGAATTAGCCCCCCCCTCGGCTCTAGCAGGGCCGGACTGGGAACCAAAACCGGCCCTGGCAAAGTGCTCGGCCGGACCCTCCTCCCTCCCCGGGTGGGGTGGGGGGGTTGGAGGCGTGACCGCATCCTTTGCCAGGGCCGCTTTTTCACCAGATTTTGTTACAGGACCGCCCGCAACGGCCAGTAGGAGCCTGGGCTCCAGGGCACAAGTCCTAAAAAAATAAGTGGGGGGACGCTGTCACCGGAAGTGATGTCACGACAGGAAGTGACGTCACGAAATGTGGCTTGCATCATCGGGCTCATTGCCTCCCCTCGCTCGCCCCTTAGATGCGATTGCATCTGAGAAGTCAGAGCGTGAGCAGCGTGCTGTGAGCTCCGATCTCGCCCCAGAGAGGCCAAATAGTGAAGTCCATCTGTTTGGCAGGGGGGGTGGCGTCCGCTTGGTAAAATAAGTGGGGGGACGCCGTCCACCCGCGTAGTTCCGCCTCTGCGATATTACATCATAATAACTTACCTTACTAATATGGTCGGCACAGGGACAAATGACTATAGTGAGTCCTCGTCCGGGGCTGCAGGAGTGGCCTTCAAATTGCCACCCACCACTTTTAAAAACATTTTTGCACTTTAATAAGAACAAACATTATTAAAGTAATTTAGATGTTTTTGCCTTAGAGAATCAACGTGATGATTTTGTTGTTGTTGCAAAGTGATCCCAGTGATGGACAGTTTAAGTTTGTACTTTAGGATCTGAGGTACTTACTATAGGCAATATTAGTGACGCGTGAGTTTTATTAATCCATTTGTAGGACCAGTTGCCATGTTATTCATCGGCAGGGTTTAATTGCAAAGTCATGCAAAGTCATGTAAAATAAAATACTGTTTCCAAGGAGCAGATAAGATCAAAACTGGGGGGCCTTGCTAAATATATGGCCCCATATATCACAACTCCTTATATAGCTGAAAGGTATGGTAGTCATATTGAGGACTCGCTGCCCTCGCCCCTGTGTCAACTGAAACCTGTTCGTGCAGACTCGTGCAAATGGACCTGGGGATTCTTTTTTATCATCCTGCGATTCTGGGAATCGTGGTTGGGAGGTGAAATGTGATTGGGTAATATTAATGCCTAAACAATAGGTGAAACGCAGCCGGCTCCATTTTAAAGAGAATGGGAAAGTTACATACTAACTATTAAAGCATTGTTTGTAATTTAATATGGAGAAATTGGATAATTTTAAAGTATTTTTTGCTTGTAAACCATTACAATAACTCATGAAAATTCTAATGGAGTCCATAAAATAGAGTAAAATTGCTGCAATATGTCCAACATTATTCACAATTGTGGCCAACATCTAATCGGATGGCTAATGATAACACTACAAATGCACATGAATTCGACTACAAAATTCATGTGACCATGTTCTGAAGCACCTCCTTAACACACGAAAATGTGCCTAAAACATCTCAGGAAAGGTCTCTAAAACACTGCTTGAAATATTAACACTGTAGCTAACACAGGGCTGGGTGTACTAAGCATTTTACCAGCTGCAAATGCTTCAATTCAACGTTTGTGATAGTTGAAATGCTTTTTTGTGTACTATTCCCATTTAGGATTCAGAAAGGCTTTTCTGATTTTTAAAGGGGAATTCTGAAAGGATACCTATTCAGTATCTCGAATGGATGCTTTCAAAACACCAAATCGGTATCTTATGTATATACTGACCAAAATCAACTTGAAAAACATTGATATTTTACTGGTGCCTCTAAGGAGGTGGTAATGCATTCGCAAAAGGCAAGGAGCCCCTTTAGGACAACTTCCCCTTTGTGAATGTAAAAATAGTTGGTTGGCCAGTTGGTAGTGGTTTAGGGCAACTTTTCTTTTTAAAAGCATTCCCGTTTTGTTTAAGGAAAAAGGGCTGCATAAAAAAACATAGTTGGCTTTATTAAAAAGCAACCATGTGATGGCCTCGATTTGTAGTGAGCCGCAATTTGGGACCCACCTCATTAATATTCATGAGGTAGGTTTGATTCCGACTCACTACAATTGAGACCTTTAAGAACCAATCTTTTAGTGCATGGGTCTGTTCCTGGAACTCCTTACTAGTCACAATAATATTGGTCGTAAATTTCAAGCAGTATTTATGGAGCGCTAAATAGTAGATCTAGGGTCAGATGTACGACAGTTTTTAGCAGTCACAAGCGTAAAATTGGGCCATTTGCAACTGCTAAAAAGGGTTGCAGCATGTACAAACCCAAATTCACAAGTAAGTAACCCCGGACTTGTTGGCTATGGCAGCCCTCTTCCTAGACTTTCGGACCTGGACCTCTGAGTTACCCGCCATTTTCTTTTTAGGACTCGCTTCTTCTTCTACCTTTCTCCTCTGCCACTTTAGCGATCTCTGACCTCCCCCTCTGTCCTAACAACCTTTCTATTGTCTCTCCTGCTGCCTCTGACACACTCCTCGCTATCTTACTCGTTACAATCTGCTTCCCTCTCTGGTTTGTCTCACTTTCCTGCCCTTCTCTGTCCCTCCCTTGGTGCTGTGACTGAATCCCCCCTCCGACCCCAACTAATGGAACTCTGCTTTTCTGTATATAGAGATAACTCTAATCACTAGTATATGCAGTAGACCTTTGTACTCTCTACCATTCCTATGTGACTCTCATGGACTTCTTTACTTTTTCTTTTGTCCTGGCCGCCATTTTACTGCTGCTCTCGGCCGTTTTTCTCTGGACCCCGACTCGCCATCTTGTCCATTCCCTCGTCTTGTACCCTTCTCCCTCATTTCCCCCTTGACGATCCTCAAATGTTTCTTCCCTTTTCTGTTTTGCCTTTTCTCCATACCCTTGTATCCCTCCCACCCTCCCTTGGGGCTGTGACTGCGTCGCCCCTCTGACCCCACTTAATGGAACGCTGCTTGATAAAATCTACTATGTGTGTGTATATATATGTATATAGAGATAACTCTAATCACTAGTATATGCAGTAGATCTTTGTACTCTCTACCATTCCTATGTGACCCTTAGAGTATATCCATGTGCATCCCTTCCTTATGTATATAGAGATAACTCTAATCACTAGTACATGCAGTAGACCTGTATACTGTCTACCATTCCTATGTGACTCTTAGAGTATATCCATTTGCATCCCTTCCTTATGTATATAGAGATAACTCTAATCACTAGTATATGCAGTAAACCTATATACTCTCTACCATTCCTAGGTGACTCTTAGAGTATATCCATTTGTATCCCTTCCTTATTTATATAGAGATAACTCTAATCACTAGTATATGCAGTAGACCTTTGTACTCTCTACCATTCTTATGTGACTCTTAGAGTATTTCCAGTCATATCCCTTCCCTATGTATATAGAGATAACTCTAATCACTAGTATATGCAGTAGACCGTTGTGCTCTCTACCATTCCTATGTGACTCTTAGAGTATATCCACTTGTATCCCTTCCCTATGTATAGAGATAACTCTAATCACTACTATATGTGGTTGGCCTTTGTACTATCTACCATTCCTATGTGACTCTTAGAGTATATCTAGTCGTATCCCTTCCCTATGTATATAGAGATAACTCTAATCACTAGTATATGCAGTAGACCTTTGTACTATCTACCATTCCTATGTGACTCTTAGAGTATATCCATTTGTATCTCCTCCTTGTGTGACTTTACATCTTGTACATTTGCAATTTTTTCATTAGAAGTGGTCGCTCCCTTCTGCCCTTGGTGACTCCTGCCTAAATCTGCCTGGTATCGTGTGCATTGCGCTGCTGACCTCATTTAGCGCTTGAACGTGCCTGTAGCATTATTTTATTGTGTGCATTAGCATTATATCATCATTTTGGCGTGCCTGCTTGTTAGCTCGACTGTGCCTGTATTTGCTCATTCAATCAGATTGCCTGTGTTGCTTAGCCCGCATTGCCGCATCGTTGGTCTATTTATTGATAATAACATAATCACTTTCCCCAACCCGGTCTGCACTCGCGTTTTAGCCGCCATTATCTGTGTTGTTGTTGTTTTGCCCGGAGCCCGCCCCCTCCACCACGCACCCGCCTCCCAGCTGCTCCTCCCTCCCACTAAGAGGCAAGGCTTCCCCTGACCACCGAAGCGCTGTGACCGCCCTGACTTCGTTAGAAGGGGTCGCTCCCTTCTGCCCTTGCTGACTCCTGCCTAAATCTGCCTGGTATCGTGTGCATTGCGCTGCTGACCTCATTTAGCGCTTGAACGTGCCTGTAGCATTATTTTATTGTGTGCATTAGCATTATATCATCATTTTGGCGTGCCTGCTTGTTAGCTCGACTGTGCCTGCATTTGCTCATTCAATCAGATTGCTTGTGTTGCTTAGCCCGCATTGCCGCATCGTTGGTCTATTTATTGATAATAACATAATCACTTTCCCCCAACCCGGTCTGCACTCGCGTTTTAGCCGCCATTATCTGTGTTGTTGTTGTTTTGCCTGGAGCCCGCCTCCTCCACCACGCACCCGCCTCCCAGCTGCTCCTCCCTCCCACTAAGAGGCAAGGCTTCCCCTGACCACCGAAGCGCTGTGACCGCCCTGACTTCGTTAGAAGTGGTCGCTCCCTTCTGCCCTTGCTGACTCCTGCCTAAATCTGCCTGGTATCGTGTGCATTGCGCTGCTGACCTCATTTAGCGCTTGAACGTGCCTGTAGCATTATTTTATTGTGTGCATTAGCATTATATCATCATTTTGGCGTGCCTGCTTGTTAGCTCGACTGTGCCTGCATTTGCTCATTCAATCAGATTGCCTGTGTTGCTTAGCCCGCATTGCCGCATCGTTGGTCTATTTATTGATAATGACATAATCACTTTCCCCCAACCCGGTCTGCACTCGCGTTTTAGCCGCCATTATCTGTGTTGTTGTTGTTTTGCCCGGAGCCCGCCCCCTCCACCACGCACCCGCCTCCCAGCTGCTCCTCCCTCGCCCCTCCCCATCCTATATCCATATATGTCAGATGCATTGTCGCGCAGCGTCCACGCGCAGCGGTCGCGCCCCATGCGCGCCGAAGGTGCGCCAAAGGTAAGCCCATCTACGCCCGTCCGCGCCAAGCCCGCGCCCAGCGCCAGACCCCCTGGCCCCCGTCCCACCCACCCCTCCCACATTACATACGACGCCTCCACCCTCTTAGCCCTAAACCCCGGCCGCCTTCCCAACTGCGCCCAAGCCGCTCCTGGACACACCCATGGACCCTTCACATGCAACTCCTGCAAGTTTGACGGCACCAAGACCAACTCCCCATCCACTAACACCAAACACAGATCCGACACCAACCACCTAAAATGCATCCTGCTCAACACCCGCTCGGTCCACAGACACGCCATCGACCTTTGGAATCTACTAAACACCATCTCTCCGGACGTCGCCTTCCTAACAGAAACATGGATGAACGCCTCCTCAGCACCAGACATCACCATTGCCATCCCGGAAGGCTACAAGATCATCCGTAAGGACCGCACCAAGCAAACAGGAGGAGGCATCGCCATCGTCCATAAGAACTCCATCCGCATCTCAACCAGCTCAGACGTCAACCTCGCTAGCGCCGAACACCTTCACTTCCAGATCCACACCGACCCCAAGACCACACTCAGAGGCACCCTCCTCTACCGACCTCCAGGACCCCGTGCACAATTCAGTGAAGACATCACTGACTTTATCACCCCACACGCCCTCCCCTCCGAGGACTACATTCTATTGGGAGACCTCAACTTCCACCTGGAAAAGAGCAACAACAGCAACGCCACCACCCTTTTGGACAATCTTGCCAACCTCGGACTCAAACAACTTGTTAATACCCCCACTCACTACGCAGGTCACACACTCGACCCCATCTTCACCTCCAGCAAACATATCTCCTTCAGTCACACCACAGTTCTCCATTGGACGGACCACAGCTGCGTTCACTTTATCTACAAAAAGACCACAACCCACAACCATCCTCAACCTACTCTGCGAAGAAACTGGAACAAAATCACCATCGACCAGATCTCCTCATCGCTTCTTCAAAACCCCCCTGAACACTCCTCGAACCCCAACCAAGCAGCCATTAACCTCACTCAATGGCTAACCAACAGCGCCGACAACCTAGCACCTCTGAAAAAACGTCAAATCAAACTGGGCAGCAAAAATGCCCCCTGGTTCAACGATGATTTTAAGAAATCCAAGAAACTCTGTCGCTCCCTTGAGAAGGCCTGGAAAAAAGACCCAAACACCAGCACCAGGGACGCCTTCAAAAACGCCACCCGCATACACCACCAACTAATCCGGACTGCCAAGAAAGCCGCATTCAAAGATCGACTAGACAACAACGCCCACAACAGCAAGGAATTATTCAACATTGTCAAAGAGTTTACCAACCCTACTGCCAACTCCAACGACATCACTCCCTCTCAAACCCTTTGCGACTCCCTAGCTTCGTTCTTCCACAACAAAATCGCAGACATCCACAACAGCTTCGACAACCAACCCGGAGACCAACCCACCCAACTTTCCGACGTACCCTCACCCCCCTTGAACATCCTTTATGACTGGAACCCAATCTCCACTGAGGACACCATCCGCCTGATGAACTCCATCCACTCAGGATCCCCAACAGACCCATGCCATCACCATATCTTCAACAAAGCAGACTCCATCATAGCACCACACCTCCGAGACGTCATCAACTGCTCCCTCAACTCCGCCACCTTCCCGGAAAGCTGGAAACACGCCGAGCTCAGCGCCCTTCTGAAAAAACCCACAGCTGACCCCACTGAACTCAAAAACTACCGCCCCATCTCGCTCCTTCCATTCCCGGCCAAAGTCATCGAGAAAGCTGTCAACAACCAACTCGGCGCCTTCCTCGAAACCAACAAATCCCTCGACTCCTCACAGTCCGGCTTCCGAGCAAAACACAGCACTGAGACCGCACTCATCGCAGCAACAGACGACATTCGAACTCTACTGGACAATGGAGACACAGTCGCCCTCATCCTCCTTAACCTCTCTGCAGCCTTCGACACAGTCTGCCATAGCACCCTGTTACAACGCCTCAGAAACATCGGAATCCAAGGAAAAGCTCTGGAATGGATCACCTCGTTCCTCACCGGAAGAACTCAGAGAGTCCGCCTTCCACCATTCAAGTCAGAGGCCACTGAAGTCATTTGCGGCGTACCACAAGGATCTTCACTCAGCCCCACCCTCTTCAACGTATACATGAGCCCCCTCGCGACCATCGCACGCCAACACAACCTCAACATCATCTCCTACGCTGATGACACTCAACTGATCCTCTCACTCACCAAAGACCCGAACACCGCCAAAACCAACCTACATGAAGGAATGAAAGAAGTAGCCGAGTGGATGAAGCACAGCCGTCTGAAACTGAACTCAGACAAAACAGAAGTCCTTATCTTAGGTACCTCCCCCTCAGCCTGGGATGACTCCTGGTGGCCAGAGGCCCTTGGAAAAGTGCCCATTCCGACGGACCACGCACGGAACCTTGGCGTCATCCTAGACTCCTCACTCTCGATGAACAGACAAGTCAACGCCGTTTCATCATCTTACTTCAACATTCTTCGCATGCTCAAAAAAACGCCGGTACCACCGCAAAACTTCAGAAAAAACTCCAACGCATCCAGAACGCATCAGCCAGACTCATACTAGACATCCCGCGTAAAGACCACATCTCTAACCACCTGAAAAACCTCCACTGGCTCCCCGTCAATAAGAGGATAACATTCCGCCTCCTAACCCACGCACACAAAGCACTTTACGAACTTGGACCCAAATGCCTCAACACACGACTTTCCTTCTACACCCCCTCCCGCCAGCTACGCTCCTCCAACCAAGCCCTGGCTGTTGTACCTCGCATTAACAAAACCACCATGGGAGGACGATCCTTCTCCTACCTGGCAGCCAAAACCTGGAACTCACTTCCCACTCACCTTCGCCTCACTCAGAACCACCTAGCATTCAGAAAGCAACTTAAAACTTGGATATTCGACAAGTTATTCCCCACCCTTCCCCAAGCGCCTTGAGACCCTCTGGGTATGTAGCGCGCTATATAAATTATTTGACTTTGACTTTGACTATGTAACGCATGTAATCCTAAGTCCTTATGTTTCTCAACTGGTTCTTATGTAAAGCGCTCTGACACCTTCGGGTAAAGTTCGCGCTATATAAAATCGCATAAATAAATAAATAAATAAATATTATCAACTCGCAAAATTGGGCTTGCGAGTCCCTATTAGGAAGGGACATGCCAAGGGTTTTTCCTACTAATAGCAAGTCGCAACGGAATATATGATTGTTTCGCGACCACAAATGCGGTTGCAAAACAATTGCAGTAACCACCAATTTTAAATTGGTGATTAGCCAGTCACAAACGGAAAGGTGGCAACAATTTGGCAGCAAAAATATTTTTAAGAGCAGGCAGTGGTCCCAAGGACCCCTGTCTGCCCTTAAAAAATTAAAAGAAACATTGTCATTTTTATCTTATTCTTATTTTTTTAAGGAAAATGAGCTACATTTGAAAAAAAAAGTTGCTTTATTTCAAAAGCAAACAAAGACATGGTGGTCTGCTGTCCTCAGCAGGCACCGTCCCTGTGATTGTAGCCCATTCCTAATGGGTCGCAATTTGCGACCTGCCTCATGAATATGGTTGAGGCAGGTCATTTGCGACACCATTGAGAATCACTAAATGTGCCCGCGACACGTTAGTGCATTTCATTTTGCGAGTCGCAAATTGCAAATCGAAAAAAATAAAAAACAATCGTAATTTGTGACCCGCAAAACGGAATGGTCGTACATCTGACCCCTAGCCCATAGTGCCCTAAAACATGCCGGATGTCATCAACATACATCATCCAAAATTAACTATGGTGTTTTGAAATCTTGAGCTGCTGGTTCGATTGAAATCTAGAGCTGCTGTTCTTGGAACATATAATGTTAATGTGTCAGTTATAAAAGCAAAAAACATGCATAAAAAGATAATTCTGTAAACCTGCATTCAATTTATCCCATCAGTGCCAATTAGAACAGGCCCAACGGAGCAACCGCAAAACTCTCTAGAATAAATAACAAAATCTGAATACACAAAAATGCATCTCATAACTTTCATGATTTTGTGCACAGGCATCGATTTAAAAATATGAAATTATGCGAAAATAAGATGTGTTGGGAAGTCTACGACAGTAAGATGCAAGGAATGAAGTAGTTGTCTCTTTTTTATTGTGTGTGATATATAATGTTCCCCTAAAAGGGCTTTATTTGCCTATTACATATGCACTTTTTTTTACAGTTATTGCCAAGGTAAACAGTCAGTCACATAAAGTGAATTACTAATTAGAGATTATGTGCTGCAAAGGCTGAGACATAGTTATGCTTTGTTTCTGCTTCCTTTGCAATTGCCAATTGCGAAAGAATGACAGGGTGACCCACTCCCCTTTTTAGGTCTCAGTTAAAGACAGATGTTGCTGTCTGTAGGCAAACTTAGTGTTTTTACTACATAAAACACACTCAGAATGGGCTTTTCCCTTGCTCATGCGATAATGTATTTACTCGCTCTTTTTGTGCTTTAGTCTCATATGGATCTCATTACCCCCAAACAAAAGATCCACAGATAACTATCTTATCTTCAGAAGACTACTCAAGGGTTGACTCTTCCCTACATAACCAAAATACTCAATCATAAATGTACAACATATCCCTGTGTATATAAGCATTTAATTTGATTATATCTTTATATCTAAATATGTGTATTCTTTTGTATAAATAAGAAGCCGCCGGAGGTAAGGACAGTGAGGCAGTGTGGCTGGCTGGGGGGGGGGGGGGGAATTTCGAGAGACGACCACTAGGGAAAATTAAATATTTATTTCATTATCCCTTGTGGTCATCTCTCAAAATTCCCCCCCCCCCTTCAGCGCCCCACTGCTCTTACCTGCAACGACCGGGGCTCTAAATGAGCATAATAATTATGTTTATAAATACATAATTATTAATTAGATCTGCTTAACGAATGTATATATTACTTATTGTTATATTCTTCTATGCTCAATGTGTATATAGGTCACTGCATAGTTTTCATATAAGTTATTTAATTAGATGCCTATGGTTCTCCATTTATTTATTCATCACAATATGTGGATTTTAACTTAACTATTTATCTACAATTAATTCACTATTGAATTATTACAAGAAAAAAAAGGAAATAAGCACAAATTAATTAGCTTAACGTACAGCAATAGCTGAAAGTATGAGTTTATTAAACACAATTTAAATCTTACGGACTAAAACACAGAAGGTACCGTTACGTTTCTTAGATATGGCGCTTATAGTGGCAAAGAGATCGATCACAATGCAATGGAAATCAGCCAGGGCCCCCACCACATCTATGTGGCATGGCGATTCGGTGAGATGGGCTGGAGCTGAAAGCGCAGCACTGCGCAGAGAAGAAGCCCATTGCCTTCGGAAAAACCCAATATCCCTGGAATGGGATACAATAGTGGAAGCCTATAATAATACCAGCCCGGACGATGTTCCTAAAGTCCCAAGAACCCAACAACAGCCATAATGATCAGACACGAAGCACAATAACTCAAGGTGATTACAAATGGAGTAGCACCAGCATGAAATGTGCGTGGATATTTGCACTGTATGAAGACGATTGCTTCAATCAATATATTGTATGGCCAGAACTAGTTATGGGAGGAGGGTAGGTGTTAGCGGGGGTGGGGGTGGATCAGTGGGTGTTGTTTTAGTACAATAATTTTTTACGAGTCTTGCACAATCTACTGTAGGAGTATTGTGACCTGCATCAGTCACTGACTGCAGCTTTCTTCTGTAGTGTGCGAGTTTAGATGCTATAACTATATGTGTAACAGATTTTACATGCTTAAAATTGTGTTATTGTATTGATAGAATGCCTAATATGATCACGCTGACATGGCAGGGGGAAAAAAAGGGAAAAAAAAGCAATAACGTTTGTTTTAAAAAAAAACCACAATCTAAATCTTGATATATTACCTTCCTCATACATATATACCTTCAAAGTACATTTGAATCTATATATGTATTACTTTACTCCTACTGTTTAAAAAAATCAACCTCTCCAATACACTACCCCATTTCTCACCCTATACCTCTCTCAATATATCCTCTCCCTCCACTCTCTCACTCATTTCAAACCTCATTTTACTACTATGATCCCCAAAATAACCCTTTCTAGACTATTTCCTCCTCTATCCCTCCTCACATCATCTCAGACCTTTTTTTTACTATTCAGATCTCTCAAAAAAGCTTTTATAAACCCTTCCCTCATGTATACCTCCTAGACTCATCCTATTCCTCATTTTTTTCCATAATCCACTCTTAGAGGCTCTTCCCCCCGCCATCTCTCCTTCACTCATCCCAAACCTCCTCCTACTGCTATGATCTCCAAATAAAGACTGTGTAGACCCTTCCCTCTTCTATCCCTCCACTATACTTTTCAACCCAACTAACAGACTTGCATGCCCACCGCTCAAAAGATTCACATTTCCCTATACTAATTCACCACTAATCCTTTTTTGGGTCCAAGCGTAGACTGCTACTCACCAAACAGTGCTTCAGTGCCTCGTCAGGGGTATAAAGTGCTATATAAATGCAATTACAATTGGTTATGATTGGTTGAATGAATTGTGTCTTTCCATGGCATATTTAAGTGGACTCTTATTTAAATTTCTTTTTATTGGGCTTGTATTTCCTTGCTCTCGCCACCTTTATCCAAGACCGTTGGCCATGCGTGTCATTCAAATTAATGCAGGTGCTTGCATGTGATAGCTAGCAAGGATTTGCAAAGCTAATAGCTGTTCATCATTGAAGCTGAGAACTATTGGCTTTGTTATCTGCCCTGCAGCGAGAATATTTGCTTAGGGCCTTCTAGATGTGAGGGAGTACAGGAAGGAAGAATCCGTCAATCACTTCAATGGCTGTGTATTATACAAGTCCCAGACACAATACAGAAAGAGATTCTATTTATTTCCCTTTTATAAATCATGTTTCTTTTATTATAATGCGAATGCAAACATTCAACTGGCAGGATCTTGTAGGGGAGAAGGAGATTCTAAATAAAATTGATTTATAGTTGGAAAACATCAATCCTTTTGTTCAAACTGCATTTCATACATGTATTTAGCAAGAAAGCAAAGGCCCTAATGTTCCCTTATTGGGACGAGGTTTGTAGTTGAAACAATTATTTTAAATGAGATGAAATTGAAATACTTGACGCACTAGATATATATATTTTAAAGGAAAGAAAACACCTCTGTGCCCCCTGTTCACATGTTCTGTCTCCTCCACTCTGCTCAGCAACAGACCTATGATGCTGGAGATGAGGGCTTATGGTGGGACAGGGGCACCTCCATGGTTCCCCAGATTTCATTTGATTCTTTCCCTTCTGCCCAATGGCTTAGTGATATAGCAGTGGTGCTAGGGTCCTCAATCAATCAATCAATCAGTATGTGTAGAGCGCAGCTTATCACCGCAGGGGGGATCCAGGTGCTGAAGAATGGTGAGCCTTAGTCGAATAGCCCTATTTAAAGTCCCTTCCTGAAGTTGCAAGCAAAAGGGAGGTTTGAAGGTGAAGTGGGAGGCTGAGGGATGCAGATCGGAGTTGTCTGAATGGCTGGTGGAAGGTCAGGCGGTGGTAGATGTAGGAGGGTCCAGCATTGAGCAGGGCCTTGTAGGCATGAGTCAGCAGCTTTAACTAGTATCTCTTCTGGATGGGGAGCTAGTGGAGGCTTCTGAGGTGGGGAGTGATTATGGTTCATTTGGGGAGGTTGAGGATGAGTCTGGCTGAGGCAGGCTCCGGTGCTCTGCTGGCTTAAAACCTGGCTTAACCCCCAATTAATGCTGAACCATAAGATAATCAGGGATTGTGTCACCCTGGACCAAGCCAACAAAATTACCTGGCTGGAATATGTCAAGAATATTTTAACTAAACTTGGAACGTCCAGACTTATGCAATTATTCGGGTAAAGTAACTAAAGATGATTCTGGATGGCTAAAAATACACTTATTGAATCGAATGAAGATAGAGAGGGAGGAGATTGAACTAATGAAACCTACGGTTAAAATCCATTTCCTGTTAAAAGCTATCCCTGAGATCGAACCTTATCTGAGGATTGTTACTAAACCATTTCACCGCCTGCTTCTGAGATTCCGATTTAACTTAATTAATTTTTGTATGGGAAATTCACAAGGCTGGAGCAGGACATGTGATTTAGGTCCCTGTACCTGTGATAATTTTTCGATACAGGAAACAATGCACTTTATTATGATTTGTGATCATTATTGCGCTATCCGCAGGAGGTTTTTAGTCCTAATCTTAAAAGGGAGAGGCTTTATTCAGGTTAAACCCGCTCTATTGTACTTACAAAAGTTTAATGATCCATGGGAGATTTTTCATATTGAGAGCTTTCTTGTCGCAGCAGTGAGACTTAGAAAAATCTGGCACCCGATGCTGGTCTAAGAATACTGTAAAGTCCATGTTACTACTTTTTTAATACTTGCCTTTTTATCACTAAATTATCTTTATTGTAATGGTGTATTGGCCTTATTGTTTTAACCATACTGAAGACTTTATGTAATTCATGAATTTTGTTTGATTCCCGCCCTAATTTTTTTTAATCGCCCTATTATTGAAGAATCGGTTATGAAATGTTATTGTGTAATATATGTGTTTTTAATATGTACCGTATGTGTTTTATGTAATGTATTGTGATCTAATGTATGGTACTTTTATGGTTTTCAGTAATCAAATAAAGTGGTTTGAATGAATGAATGAATGAGTGAATGAGTCTGGCAGGAGCGTTCTGTATGGTCTGTAGTCATTTGAGTAGTTCGGTGGTGGTTCTGGTTTAGAGTCCAATTCTGTAGTCCAGTCGGCTGAGGACGAGGGATTGAGTCACTGTTTTCATGGTGCTGGCGGGGATCCTCCCTCCAGTGCTTAATTTGTAAAATATGAAGTCCAGGTGCTCAAATATTTTTGGGAGGCCACACCCACTTTCCTCAGCTCCACCCACTTCCTCCGCTGGCTCCACCCACTTCCTATATTGCCTCCACTAACATCCTCAACTGGTACTGCTGAAGTCAGATGTAGTGCCCGATCTGAATTTCAGCAAGGGAGCCTTGCTCCAAATAAGGTTTTGATAGGAGGTTCTCTTACCCTGTACTAAAGTTGAAAAACAATAAATCAAAAGTCCATTTAAAGCTCAATTTTGGAATAAAATAGCTAAAATGACTAATGCATTGAATAGGGACATGTGAAATATTCCAGTGTTCTATGTGCCAATTTGGAGAAAGTACAATACTGGGTTATGCCATTTTTAAGAGAGTCTCATTGTGTGTCATGAGTTCAAAGATACAACTTTTACATATCACTAAAGTCAGAGAATTTGAAAAAAAACATACTTAACACCTAAGAACAAGAACAACCCATCTATGACCAAAAGCCATGTCCACAATGCAAGGACCATAATGGAAGGACACCAGACACAATTTATTTACCAAGTACTTTACATAAAACATCTTGGTCTGTGATGTTTTGCTGAGTTGTGTGAATAAAGCAGAGACATGCAAACTAAGACAAAGAAAAAGGACAACTGTACATGCATATACACAGATATATTAAATTTGTGGATAGTACAGGATACAAGCAGAGTGCCAAAACATAACAATACAAAGGTGTTGCACATACTCAATGGCAAATACCGAGGACAGAAATTAAAATTAACCAGAGCAACTGAGACTTACAGAGAATCAAAATATGTGCCCTTTGCATACAAACACACAAAAACCTAAACCATTCCATACTGAGCATTACCCGTCCCCTACCCTCCCTGTCCCAAATACACACACACAGAAACACACTATGCTAATGGCAGAGAGAACAATTTAGACATTAACATATGTAGAATATGCCAACACCCGTGTGGAGTACTATAGTAAAACACTGTACTTTGCTGACAAGAGAGTGCAGTGTCTCCCGCCTTTTGATAGATAGTACAAATAGTGGCTCAGCACTTCTTCCCTGAACTCTCTCTAATACAATCTATTTACATATCTACATAATCGTGGTGGGTGAGTGGATGTAGGTTGTAAGAGTGTTGATTGCGTAAAAATTGAAGAATTGATTTAAATGGAACTCTATAGTTCAATCTCTGGCAATATAAAGGTTCCATGCTGCTGAAGATAAGACAGCGCCCAGACATCTACTCCATCCCCACACATTAGTCTACCAGGTCCCTTTCACCGCAACAAAATCAAGACACCATCTTTGTGAGTGTGTGGGTTGGCTAAAGATAGCCTTTTGCAACAATAGTAATGCTGGCACTCCTCATTTCCATGTCAAAATTGTATCTGACTTTAATAGATTCCTTTCATTCCTCTGACAAGAGGGAAGCAAGTTAGCAGCAGTCAGTTGCTGTTAAAGAAATAACTGCTTGCTGCACTGGTGCTCTGCGTTCCTGCCAGTGTAAGTAAGTGCTTAAATTAGGCAATAACTGGGTCAGAGAGGCAGGTGGCTGACACTGTAGTACTTAAATGTGCTTGTGGACACTTTCTAATGAGAGCTGTAAGAGGTGCCACACATCTTCTTATCTATGCTTTGGAATGCAACCCCATGACTTGCTTTGCAAGTAGGGACATCTAACCATACACGTGTCTTTGTTAAATTGAATTGTGTCATGTAAACCTGAGGCACTGCTGGCAATGTGTGTTGCCAAAAAAGAGAGCAAAAGAGAGAGCGAGAGATACAAGGGCTTGTTTTCAGTTGCCCTTCTATTGCTCTTCTGCTTCCTTACATGGGCGTAATAGGAGGGCATGGCCCAAATGCTGCCTGGATTAGATGCCTATTTGTTATCCTCTCATGTTGAGTGAGTTGAGTGCAGCCCAAAATTTGCCACATCAAAGATGTTCCACACTTGCTACAGTATGAATGCTAGTGTGTGCCCTCGCCTGTTTCTCTACAATCATAGCAGCGCTCACTGATCTCCTATGTAAGCTTAAGTACTAATGGTCACGAGCAAAGAAGGGGCAAGTGCTAATAGCCAATTACCTATTTACGTACTATGACATGAGCTTCGAATGCACAGCTATAACATACATGATGATTTCTGCCCCTGAGGCACAAAGCTCCATTTTTCTTTTATACTCTAAACTTAACTACATCAGGCATGACTGTAAGCAGGTGATGCTTTCTACAAACTACATGAAACCAGTGCTAAATTTGAGGCAGTGGTTTCTGGTGCTCAGCAATGGCACTTAATTCTCAACTCAGACACTAATGACAGTCTACCACATGGCAGAGTTGTTTGTCTAATTTTGAGAAAAGTAAAAACAACAGTGTTTAATATGTCAATATACATTAAAAATGAATACCTGCTGCCCACGCCATCCTTATTGCTTTGGATGGCCAGCAATAGTCTAAATGATCACGCTTTTGGAGTAAGATGGTAAATATTTGTGTTGGTACTATCATTGGCAGAGCTGACAGGGGCAATGGGTGGTGCATGCTGTAGTGGCCTCCTGAGATGGGCATTGGCACCTACATTTTTTCAAATTAAGCACTGCATGAAACATATTTTCCAGAAATATAAAAGAGGATCCCATTTGGAATTCTTATGGCAAAGCATATCATTGACCTGCAATCTTTTATCAGGGTGCTTTAATGCACAAAGAACGTTTCTTTAAACAAGTGTTCTTTCCTGCAGTTTTAGGTAACTCCTGATTAGTTTGAGTGGAACAAACTAAGCATTCAAATAGCTAGAATAATCCTGTATTTCTTAGATTGGCTTCATATCATCATATTAGACCGCCAAAAAAAGACAGGGTTGTGGCACAAAGGTGATATATTCTATGATACCGTGCCAGTCTTTTTCTGTTCTCCAGATACAAGCTATTGAGAGAACAAATAATAAATATCATGTTTTGCAGGCTCATGTTCGACCCCTTGGCTGATTTAATGAATGCAGAAATCAGTTTTAGGGTTTTAGATCACATTACACAACATTGGTTATGGTAGAGCATTCATCACCAACGCCTTATAGTTTTGTTTGAATGTGCATGCCAGTTTTTCATTGCTTGCCCATAACAATGAGACTGTTGTCTGAAGATTGGTGCTTTCCCAATGACAGGCGTGATCCACGTTTTGGAACCTTCTGCTTACCTGCATGTTGTTGTGTTCCTGTACTTAGTATGTATACAGTTTACTTTTGTTAAATGGTTGTTTTTTTCTCATGCGCTGTTTATGCACGGTGCATTTTGTGTGACTTTCAAACAAACTCTGTAAGTGTTGTTAGTTTCTGTGTGCATGCTACTGTCTTGTTGTCCAAGTGTGTCTGACATCTAACTTTTGAGTTGAAAATTGCTGTCAGCTGTGGTGGGCCCTACCATTAATAGTCTCAACTAGGCATAGAGCAGGCCCTCCAAAGTGGTGTTATAGACGGAGGAACTAGAGAATGTGACTAAATTTAATACGCATAGTTTACTCTACTCTCTCTCTCTCTATATATATATATATATATATATATTTATCTAAAAAAATGTGTCATGTAAAAATGTTTAATACAAAGTGACACTGCATCTCGCAGTTAGATTCATGATACATCAACTACTTAACTTAAAATCTCCTTGATATAATCTATTCTGTACATATATATGTATAAACACAATCCCGCCCCTTTCATTCGATCCCACGAAGGTCTCTAGCTTGTGACATATGTAAGGAATACAAACAAAAAAATGAAATCCATATTGTTTAATATACTTTTATAAATTAGGAATTGATTGGCTGAGGGGGCACTGTAAATGAACAATATGTGTAACTTTAGATGCATTTTTCTCTCAAGTCACTTGGTATGCTTATGGTGCATTTACTCACTGGGGTTGGAACTTGGAAGCCAGTTACTGACTTAATTCATCCCTTGCTATTCAAAGTGCACATCAACAACTCTTGCGCGCCTCCAGTGTCCACAGCAGCGCAGATATTAAAGTATATGAAGGTCACCACACACTGTTCACTCTGCACAGAGCGGGGGCTCCGGTGCCTCGGGACATTCATCAGACAAACGTCTAAAGAGCCTCAGCAGCGAGAAAACATCACTGAAGCTGAATGTGCACAAGCAAAGCTAGCAATGTTAGGATGGCAATGGAAATTAAGTAGAAGGTAAACTGACCATGATGCAGCTAAACATCTTCTGCAAACTAACTAAAGAGGCCATGCAGCAAACAGATGCAGTGGCCCAAGTATCCGTCCCCCACAACAGGAATCACCATTGAATGCACCAACAATCTGAGCCGCGAGGCTTGGAAATAGCCAGATTCCGAAAGAGATGAAATGCACGGAAAAAAAGCATTTCATTTAAATTGAGACCAGTAAAAGTAAATCACAGACAGAAAGGGATTAAAAGGCCAAGACCCTGCTGCCTTTCCAGCCTCCAGGTCGACTTGTGCTCCTGGACACAGTGCCCCGCCCGGCGCAGGTGGCATGAGTGCTGGGGCGTCAGACTCTGTTCATGCCAAGTCTGTTTTACTGCCCCACGCCCACGGTGACCGTCACCACGCTAAAATAAAAGCAGCATTGGTTTTAAACTTACTGGTTTACTACTGACGACACTGCCTGTAAGAAGGGGCCTGCTGCTGGTGCTGCTTCGAGTTCGAATGAGAGTGCACGCCTCAACGTCCTGCTCTACTGGCGGTGACGCATGCGGTGCGTGTGCGCCGGACGTGAAGTTTAATTTTGAAAAAAAGGTTACGCAGATCATGAAACTGAAAGCAAATTTGCCGGGATAAAGATTCCTTATCGGCTTTCTCAGCACAGTAACACTTTTATTTACCAGGAGACTCGGGCGACTGTAGCAGAGTTTGAATAACACTGCAGTGAGTGAGCCAATTATTTTTCAATTGCATGTATGATACGAGGTGCAGGGAGTTCAGTCCTGATGTTGATGTGAGTGGGTAGTGGCAGTGTAGACCCGGCCCTGGTAAATAAGTGCCGGTGCTAAGCACCGGAAAGCACCGGCACAAATTAAGCACTGCCTCCCTCAAAATCTTGTGATGCATGCAGCAGGAGGAGGTCACTGCATTGATCTGGCCCTTCGTAGAGATATCGCTGTCTAGGATGATGCAGAGGTTGCGAGCATAGTCGATAGGGGTAGGTGAGGGTCCAAGTGCAGTGGGCCACCAAGTGTCGTCCCATGGGGAGCTGTTCTTCTGAAGATGTACCCAGAGCTTCCTGTTAATTTTAGGCCCATTTCCCTTTTGCCTTTCTTTCCCAAAGTACTGGAAAAATATGTTCACTCAGTCACTTCTGCCTTTCTTGAGACTAACAACATTTTGCATCAGAGCCCGAATTTTAGCACAGAAACAGCACTTTTGGAAATCTCGGAATTCATTAAGGACGTCTTGGATAAAGGTGGCAAGGCTATGCTGACATTGTCAGATATTTCAGCAGCCTTTGACACCATCCCTCACAGCCGACTCCTGAAGAGACTCCAGGAGGCCGGCTTTAGAGGGACGATTCTTAAATGGTTTACCTCTTTTCTGCCGGGGCGCCAACAAACTATGTGGGCTCCTCCTTTTTCCGCCCTAATCACCCCTTTGGAGGTGGGTGTACCTCAGGGCTCGGTGCTCAGTCCAACTTTATTCAATTTGTACATGTCCCCATTGGCCAATCTTGTTGAGTCGCATGGAGTCAAAATAGTGTCGTATGCTGACGACACCCAACTCCTTTTTACATGCGACAAGGCATCAGAGTTTAAGGGGGAAGCTATTAAGGCCTGCCTGTCAGTGGTGTTCTCCTGGCTCCAGTTGAATGAACTTATATGTAATTCCGATAAGTCGGAGATCATTTTCTTTGGTTGCCCATCTAACAACTCATGGCAGAACTGGTGGCCGCAGGACATGTACCCTCCTGCTAACCCAGTATCGTCTGTAAAAAATCTTGGTGTAAAACTGGATGACTTTCTGAATATGAAGCCACAGGTTCAGACTGTGGCTGGCCAGTGCTTTGGTTTTTTGAAAAGGCTTAAACAATTTCTTCCATTACTTTCGATCCCTTACAGGAAAACTGTGGTCCAGGCCTTGATTGGCTCTAGGCTGGACTACGTAAACATTCTTTATCTGGGGCTTCCAGAGTATCTGCTTACCCGCCTTCAAGACCTGGATGTCTGCTCATTTGAATTCTCTCCATTGGCTTCCAATACATAAGCGGATACAGTTTAAGGCCCTGGTATTGGCCTTTAAGGCCTTACATGGGTACGGTGCCCCTTACTTGAGGAAGAGAGTGCAATTTTATCATCAACAATGCTCTCTTCGCTCCACTTCATTGGCGCTAGTCTGTACTCCAGTGGTAAAATACTCTTGAATTCGAGGCCGCTCCTTCCAGTTGAAAGTGGAAAAACTATGGAACGATTTGCCAATTGCTGTGAGACTTCTCCAGGATCTGCTTCTTTTCAGAAAAGCCCTAAAGACATGGCTGTTTCAGCAATAATGTAACACTTTGCACTCTGCGCACTTGTTCTTCCTGCCTAGTTCTGTCACACTCACCCAGCGCCGGGACACTCAGTAGAGTAGCTGTGCACTTTATGCACTTTATAAAACCCCGGTTAATATAACATAACATGTGAACTTCCATCTTGTCTGTATTTAGTTTCATGCAGTTGGATCTCATCCAGTCAGCAACGCTGGTCATGGCATTCTGGAAGTTGTATCTGGTGGTGGCAATGTCTTCTGTGAGAGAGAGGATGACTTAAATGTCATCAGCGTATGAGATGATGTTGAGTCCGTGGGTGTGGGCGATGTCGGCCAATGGAGTCATTGAGGTGTTGAAGAGGGTGGGGCTGAGGGAGGATCCTTGGAGGACTCCACAGATTATACTCTTGGGTTCTGAGGTGAAGAGCGGTAGATGGATTTTCTGTGTCCATCCTGTCCTAATGAAAGCGAGAAAAATATTCCCATTGCCTCAAAGTTAGCTAGTAAAAGAAAGCCACAATTGGAGTGCAATGGGCCCTTCACGCTCCTGTGTCAATGTGTCACTGCATCTTCTACACCCGTGTAACTAGAGATTCAATGTGGTGCAAATTTAGCATACTGAATTGGGAGAGGGATAGTTTCTGAAAGGTGGCAATTTCATAACAATGCATCCAATCAGATACAATCATCAAAATATCTTGAAAAGATCAGAAAACAGACATGCGGAGACAACCGTTGTTTGAGAGCAAAAACAAAAGAGCTGATGGCAAAATATGATGTACTGCTGTGCGTCAGGTAGAGAAGTGGGTGGGCTACATGAGGTAGGCAAGCCCTGTTTGACAGAATGTATATGTATATTCAGGTTTTCAGCTTGTGTTTGCGCCTCTGTTTTTTTTCTGGTGCAAGATCTCCCAGAATGCATTGTGGTTACTCAGCAAATGTGCGTGTGATTTCATCTGAAGCTTGTATTTTGGATTTAATAAGTAAAAAGTGACTTACAGTGTCTTGCAGTTGGGTGGAGGTGAGGAAGGAGAATAGTTCTGTTGAGACGGTTTTATGAATTACCAGGCACGTGTAGGTAACAAAAAACAATGTTAATGCTGAAATCATGGCTTGGCATGGAAACTGACTTGAGCCTGAAAAGATCAGTGATTTTTCACTGGGCTTCCAACTTTTCCTGCTGTCAGTTCAAAGCATGTCTTCTCTCACCAAAGCGCCCTCCAAGCAACTTCCATGCATGTCAAGAGACATTTTTCCAATCTCTCCAGAAAGGAAAGCAGATGAATTTTAATCCTCATTTTCTAAGGAAGATTAAGAAAAATTGAACACGCTGGCTGTGCATTCAATTAATCAAAGTAAAAAAAAAATATTGAAAATAAATAAGAAAGTGTAGGGATTTCCTGAAAAATGCAGCTTCTTCACGTGATTAGGGCCAGTAATTTAGTCACATAATCTCAGGGATTGCCCTTAACAAGCCAGTGGCAAGCTTCAGAAGCGAAATCTAAAATCTTTAAAATACCCTAAAATATCTCATGAGTTCTTTATGAATCATAAGTGCAAAAAGGGTCACTGGTTATCTCAATTATTTTAAGGAATGTCCCAGCGCTGCTCCACTCACTGCAAATGTGCTAAGCAGCTGATGAGAATTCCCAAAAAAGTGGTCAATAGATAAAGGAGCCATTAGATAATTAAATTGTGAATAGACTTCAGCAATACATGGGTGAATCTGTGTACGAAAGGTAAGTAATGCCATTGTAACATTTTAAATCAAAATACACTCATACAAAAGTTGCATAGCTAATTCGTGTGTTTAAATTAATTTTCAAAATATGATACTCTTGCTGAAATAGACATTTTATAATTATTAATTGAGTGTCATTAAGTAAAATTATGTAATTGTTTTTCAGTCTTTTTTTTTTTAATTTTTGAAAACCTTTATTTGTGTAGATGGTTGCATACAAATACGGGCCTACAACCCAGAGGCAGGCCATAGAACAAACTGGAAAGCACCAATGTCAATAAAAAGTACAGAGTGGTTACGCAATACTACACAATGCTGCGAGTCCATAATGCTAACTGAGTGTAACCCCCCGGCACAGGATCACAGAAGGTTAATTTTATGTTAAAGAATAAAGGATCGGTTGTATAATAAGCGTCCTGGTGCACATGGCGGGGAACAGAACCAACAACATTATAATAGGGAATCCATAGATCTGTCATCAGAATAGTCCAAAGCATTCAAGCCATAGATGTCCTTGCAATTCTTCTTCAGTCAGTGTCTACCCGCAACCTCATGTGCCCAAAGACAAGCAGAGCATCACTCTCATGAAAATCAAATTATCAGTGAGACGGATAAAGTTGCAATCATTATACAGCCCAACCCGGAGAGTAAAAGAAAACGAAAAAACTAGAAAAAAGGAAAAGGGGACTCCACGTTACTGTACCCGCCCCACGGCGATAATGGCGATCAACAATCCAGACAGCAAACATTCTTAGGGGCGGGGCGGCTAAGTCAGGAGAAGCAGAACCTGAAAGTACCATATTATATAGGAATACCCAAACCTCCACCCCCAGGCACTCACCCCGCGGGAATCACGCACAGTCATGGAGACCCAAGAAAAGGACACAAAAGAGCCATAGAAACAAGTAACTATCTAATAGACCCCAATCCACCCGCCCCACCCTGCACCCCTGCAGAAGGCTATGGCCTACCCCTCCCAGCAGCGTGCCTGTCGCCCTAAACATGAACCCGAAATATAGAATGAGATAATATAGGGAAAGGGAAGAAAACAGATAAAAAGGAAAAAAGGAAAGCCAGGGGGGAGGATACCATGTAACAAGGCGCACGGCCCCCACCCCTCGCCCATACAAACAATTAGTGCAGCCCAAAACTAAACTGGCATGTTTTTCAGGTAGCCATACATAGTAAGGATTCGATAAATTATCTCAATTTGGGGCAGTCCATAACTCCGTGCACCGAACAGCAGTCACCCGGATTAAAATCCGGGCTCACCCCAGTCCTTTGTTAGCTATCGCCACGATGTATGTCGAAGTAGCGGGTATAAAACCAAAGCGGAGAGAAAAGGCCGTGGAGCAGCCGCTGAACGGCCAATGGAAGCAACCCATGAGATCTCCTCCGCCGACGGTAATGCAAAAGCTGTTTACGGCAGTCATGTACATCAGTGTCAATGATCCCCAGCAAATCTTCCCGCAGGCGAACCAAGACATCGCTACCCCCACCAAAATGCGGGAAACAAACAGCAACCACCTCTGGCCCATCCACATCTCTGAGGGACGGCCCGGGAGCAATGGCGGTTACCACATTGTCTTGCACACAAGAATCCCGGGCCAAGGTCACTTGCCAAATCTTCAGCGCTCGTAGGACGTCGCAAATCGTGGGTTCACGCTCCCCAGTGCAGGCCCCATCACAGTACAGAGGTACAGCATCGACATCCCGGGGCGTTCCACAGCACACGGCATCAGTCGCCATTTTGCGATTACCGCGCCGTCTTTTTGGAACCAACTCCTGGGGTGGGCTCACAAGCAGGGCCCCCACGGGATCCCCCTCAAGCATCCAAACAGCAACCTCGATGCAGGAATGAGGGCCACCAAAAGAGGGGGACCCGCCGGCGCCACCGCTCCGCTGGAGCCACTCTCCGCCACCGAGCGATGAAATTCGGAATGGCCAGGCAGGGCAACAAGGGGGGGAGCCACCAACACGGCGTCCCCCACACACAACTTGCCGCACCTCACCTCTGGACCACCGGACGGTAGTCCCAGTAGCGTTCAGTTGCCTCCGGCTTTTTCGCACAACGGCCTCCTCCGGCCGGTCTCCATCCTCCACCCGAGGCCGCCACCGACATCGTCTCGCCGGCTACTCGCTGAAGGCAAGGCCCCGGTCTCCACACCACGGAGGCCGCACTTCCTGGGAGGACGCCGCTGCGGACCCACTGAACGCCAGAGCCACTAGGACGGGTGGTAAGTATCAGCAGACCTTCATCTATAAAATGTTATCGTTTTTGGGCAGGATGGGCGGCAGGATAGATGAGTTTGGGCAGGGAGGCCGGCGGAGCCGAGCTACCGTGCTGCCATCACGATGTCGAGCTTGGCTCCTCCCCCTGTTTTTCAGTCTTGATGAAAATATTTGAAAACCTGGAAAAAGCCACCCACTCCTGGGCTGTGTGGTCAACCTGTCCCTCTCAGGTTCCTCTCTGTCTTAATGGCACACTTCGGGGAATTGGGCACTCCTTTCCTTGCCTGAGGAAGCAAATTCAGTTGTACAGGTCAGAGGTGATGAAAGTCTCAAACATCTATTCAAAGAAAGAACTGCAATCATATGGATCATGCTGAGTATTTCCATCAAGGATACCCCAAAAAATCCACATCATATATCGCTGATCTGCTAGACTCGGAGGGACAGCGACACTCCTCCGTGATGAAATTGATGCAGATCATGGTAGACTTCTAAGTGGAGCTGTACTCTACGGCTCAGGCTACCGCTCCTCACGACCTGGAAAAATACTTCTGAGAAATCGAATTAATATGGCTATCAAATGCCCATAAGGAATACCTGGACTCCCTGCTTACTCTGGGGAAAATTCAGCAGGCAATTGCTGGACTCTCCCCGGATAAGGCCTCAGGGCTGGACAGGCTGCCAGCTGCTTTCTATAAAGAGTATTCCGATATTTTGGCACCCAAACTTCTGGGCGCCTACCTTGATGCCCTGGAGGTAGGCCAGCTTCCCCCCTCGTGTGTGAGGCCGTAAAATTTACACTTCTTAAGGAAGACAAACCCGCCCACAGCTGCGACTCCTGCAGGCCGCTATCTCTCATCAATATTGTCAACAAAATGTTTGCCAAGGTCTTAGCTAATAGACTCCAACTCCTACTACCGACAATGATTAGACCCACCAATCAGGATTTATCCCAGGTCGTTCGACGTCGCACAATATCCAGACCAAGTTCTCGGTGATGCTCCACCTAAGTCCCCACCTTGCAGCTGTGCCGGCACTGCTCGACGCCACAAAAGGGTTTGACACGCTGGAATGGAAGTACATGTTTCTGTAGCTTGGAAGGATGGGCCTGGGCAACATCTTTCTTGTGCATATCCATCTATTGTACACCATACCTACCGCTCACATATGTATGAAAGGTCAAACGTCGGACCCCTTCCCAATTCGCAGAGGCATAAGGCAGGGGTGCCCGTTATCCCCATTACTTTTCGTTATCGCAATGGAACCACTAGCTGAACAATTCCACCAGCACCATGCGGATCGCGGACTGAGCGTCACTACCAGTGGGCTGGTGGTGTCCCTATATTTGGAGGATGTTACCCTGAATGTACAACATCCGGAGCAAAACCTCTCACCACTCATTCGCAAAATCATACGATTCGTTGGCATATCTGGGGTCCTGATAAACTGGGCAAAGTCTATGCTGCTTCCCCTAAAGGAGGCAATGGTTCCTTTGCCGGTGGAGTACCCGCTCCAGTGGGCGAGCGGCCCAGTCAAGTACCTGGGAATATACGTATGTAGCGATACAGAGGAAATATGGGGAGCAAATCTGGGCAGTGCATTGACTTGGCTGGTAGAACGCATCCCTATATGGACTAAACTCCCGCTATCCCTGGCGGGGCGGATCGCCATCGCAAAGATGGTAGTACTACCTATATTCCTTTACTTGCTTATTAACATCTCCATGCCAATCACACAAGTTTTTTTTAACAGACTCAGATCTTGATCTCATAACACTAATCTGGGCGGTTAAACAGCCCTGCGTCAAATACGAACTCCTCACACTGCCACAAGCACAGGGCGGGATGGGGGCACTGGACCTACAGTTATATGCATTGTGCGCACAGGCAAAATTCTTACACTTTTGGACACACCCTACACCCTTCCAACCTCATGTGGCGGCGGAGATAGACAAGGTCTCACCATGCCCCGTTTCGACGGCCCTGTTTCTCCTATATAAACACCCGGACTCTGAGATTGACACTCCGTGGTGCTTAAGGTGGGCATGGAGGGGTCTGGCGAAGCGCGCAGGACATACGTGCCTGTATGCCCAATGGGTCCCGGTGGCTAGACACCCGGAGCTGCCGTCACTTTCAGATAGCAGTGCCTGCGCCCGAGCCCGCAAACTTGGCATTGATACTTTCGCTGATCTATTTCCAAACGACACCTTCCTCAATCCTCCAGATCAAGACCCCACTAGAAATACTCCCCTCGACACTTCTTTATACTACCAACTGCGCGCGACTTGCAGAGCGTCATTCTAAATGTTCCTGAATCCCCCACAGGCCCTTGCAGCACTGGAACACATTTACATAACTAACACTGCATGGAAACTAATCACTTCATTATATAATCGTATGCAGCAGTCAGCGCCAGCAGCGCTCACACCAGCCCGCGAAGCGTGGGATACTGATCTTCAATCGCCTCTTACAGATAAACAGTGGCCATTCTGTTGCGGCCGGCTGGAATCTCTATCGCCCAACTGCAGGCTGCGGCTCATCCATTTAAAATTTTTACATTGCATCTATAGAACGGCTGTACAAACACATACTTGCCATGCAATGGCTCAGCTCATTTCTAACTGGACGTACCTTGCAGGTATTTTCTACAGCGGCAAGCTCCTATTCCTTTGTGTCACCCCATGGCGTGCCTCTCACTGAGCCCTTTGTTGTTTAATGTTTATGTTTGTCCGCTGGCAGATGTTGTCGAGGAGGCTGGGCTGTCCCTTTTCTCCCACGCCAATGACACCCAGATTATTTTTTCCCTCTCCACTTCTAAGGATCTGATCCCTCTGTCCTTCAGTCAGGTCTAAATAAAATTGCATCTTGGATTCAAAATAATTTACTCAAACTTAATGGAGACAAGAAGGAAGTTATGATCCTGGGAAAAAATCACGACCTCTGGGGACCCCATAATTGGCTCTCTGAAATGGGCATTTTACCCCTGCCATTACATCAAGTTTGTAATCTGGGCTTCATCATTGATGCCCATCTCTCAATGAAACCACAAGCCAACAAGATGGCCTCCACATCTTTTTGTGTTCTGAAATCTTTGAGAGAAATCTTATGGATGATTCCTCTCTCTGCGCAGAAAATGGTGGTTCATGCCCTGGTCACGTCTAGACTGGACTATGGTAACGTCCTGTACCTGGGATCCAACAAAACCACAATCCAAAAGACTTCAAGTGGTGCAGAATGCGGCATCTAGACTTCTGTGTAACATACCTAAGACTGCCTCAGTCGCTGGCTACCTTTGCAATCTGCATTGGCTAAAGATTAAGAACTGAATCAAGTTCAAAGCCTTATGGTATATGTTTAAAATCAAAATGGGAATGGCCCCGAAATATTTGCAATCTTTGGTACAACTCTATTTACCCTCACGACCTTTTCACTCTGCCCAGCAAAGTAGGTTCACTAATCCTAAAATCAAACTCTCCCGTATGCGTGGTCGGTCCTTTTCTTATTTTGGCCCCACCTATGGAATTCTCTGCCTCTTTCTCTACCTGAGGAAACCATTATGGTAGATTCCGTAGAAATCTGAAGACTTGGTTGTTTAACCTCTGATTCCTTGTTTGGCTCTCTCTTCCTACCGGTTGGCGCTGGGAAACCCATTAGGGTAGCTGTGCCCCTTATAAATGTAGTTTAATAATAATAATAATATCACATGGGGTTCACCACAGACTCTCGTTACAAGAGGTGTTGTTCGCCTGCTGAGGATTCTGTGCACCTGGCATGGAACTACCCAGCCATCACCAGATACTGGGGGGAGGTATTCCACACCATCGGGACCATGATAGACACACCATTAAACCCTTCCCCGCTGCTGGGACTGTTGGTCTATGTGATGGAGGTGGACCGTGCGGTCCCCAAGCTTGTCGTGCTGATGCTGCTGCTTGCGAAGCACAGGGTTGCGATGAACTGGGGAGGACTCCGGGCTCCACAGGTGCAGGATTGGGTAAGGTCGTCACATACTGTCACAAGCAACTAGATAACTATTGGGAGCTGATGCCACCGAGATCCCGTCCTCACGGTATCTGGGATTCATTCAGCGCCTACCTCCGACAATCAGACACCACTCCAGGGACTCCTGCTGAACAGAGAGGGAGACCCCTAACCCCTTAGAGCGCTGGCCTATCTGGCTGCCCATACACTACGCCCTTATCTGCCAATGTCTTTACATCAAACACACAAGACATATGCAGCTACTATAATAGTTTCACAATGGGCTGGGTCGGGTGGGATGAGCCGGGAGGCAGGGATCGGGCACGGCTACTCCCTGACCCTCTGGGAGTGTCTTCTCATCTATCCATTCAGGCTCTGCTACTCGTGTGTTAGGGAGCAACAAACTGCTATGTCTACAACTGTACTATTGTAACTGCATAACTGCCTATAATGTACGCACAGTGTCACTGACAATGTTGTTCGAACCAATGTCTGTATTTATTGCCAATACGGTTAATATCGTTTTTTTTATCAAAAAGGATACCCCAAAAAAATTGAATTGTACTGTTATTTATAACACTTCCCATACCACTTCCAAGGCAGACACTTTTGCTTCAAATGTGTTTCCAGAAAAGGGACCCACCATGCACCTATTTCAATTCTCTTGTAGAAAGGGCTTTGTCACCAATAGAATGTGTGTGGTGTTGGTCTTATGCTCTGAATTGTTTCTTCTTGGTATACAAAGTTGTATTGTCTGCAGCACCTCTTTGCAGACCCAGTTGAATACCTACTGTTTCTAGTAGCAAAATATTCTGAGCGATGACGTATAGCCAAAACAACATCTCTTGAAGTGACACCCTCGCTATGCCTCGACCATCTGGGGACATCACTTCTTAGATTTTTAGTTAATTGTCTTTTAATTGCATGGGATCATTATTCCAGTCCTATCTTTTCGAATGCCAATTTAACGCATTTTGGAAAAGCTTTGGGGCATATCAACAAGGGCCTTTAATAGCCAAAAAAGCGGAGATAAAACTATTGCCCTATTTACAAGTGGATGCTAACATGCATTAGCGCATGTTAGCACCCGTTTTCCCGACGCCTCGCCTTGCATCTCTAATGAGATGCAAAGTGTGCGTCACTGAGCAGTACTGCATGTAAATTATCACTGATGTGCGCATCGCAATATTTACAAGGAGGCCCATGCATTTTAGCAGACGTTAGTTTTTGGCTAAAATCGTAACTAACGTCTGCTAAAATTCTGACTTACGTATACTTTATGTTGGGGGTGGATTATGCTGATACGACCACAGGGTCGAATCAGCAAGGTTATCGCTGCTTTCCATGGAACATTGCTGGAAAACCAGCGATGTTCCTTGGAAAACACAGCTACCGCTGGAATAATTATCGCCATTGCGCTTTGCTTTGTTAATACAGCGCTAGCATGGGGATAATGTCCTGCGATAGCCGGCGATAAAAAACTTCACGCAAAGTGCGGCCAGTAATAATTATCGCTGCCGTTTGATAATATGCCCCTTTGATTGGGTCACAAAAGATAAGTATGTTGGTAAAAGCAGAGCTCATGAGTGGAAGCAAAAACAAGCATTTACAATGCAATGGTTTCGCCTTTGGAAAAGTTAGAGCTATTGGCATTGTAAATGACAAAATTTGTATTTATGTGTTGGTTTTGAAAACAGATAAATAAATGGCATTGTCATTTACATTGCCATTAGCCTCTGCAGTCACTCTGCAGTCCCTAGCACTCCATATCACTCCCTAGTCACTCTGCAACAACTGTGGCTTTGTTGTATATAATATTGAAATGCTTCCATTCTGAAACGATGAAACTGTAAAAAAATAAATAAAACGAGTCTCTTTGAGGTTACATCAAAGGCTTTGAGCAGTGGTGGTACCGAAAGGTGCCCGTCTCACAACCCGCTTTTAAGAACTGGCCGTGCTGAGCAAAGGCAGGACCCGGCATTCTTAAAGCCCTGCCTAGGAGCGCTCATATGAAACTGACCTCAAATAAACTGACCACATAAAACTGAATGGTAGGGTGACCAGGCGTCCCGGATTTGCCAGGGCAGTCCCGGTTTTCCACCAGCTGTACCAGTAGATTTTTGGTAAATGTAGGTCTTGTCCCGGTTTTTAGAGAGGGTCTAGTGAAAACGGTGGGAGGTGCCCTATAATGGTTTCCAAAGCAGGGATAGTTATCAACGGTTATGATAAAGCACTTTAATTAAGAGGCATGATACTGGCTTTTAAAATTGCCTTTCCTTTATCTGTTACTGCCTTTTCTGTAATTGTATGGAAGTCAGCGCTCCCCTAAAGCTCAGATGAAGTAAAAGTGTAGCCCTTCTATTTTTTGTGAAATGTCCCGGTTTTTGCCTTTAAAATTCTGATCAACCTACTGAATGGGCATACCCATACTACAACACATAAAAGGGAGAGTATTTAGTGCAGGTACCTCGTGAGAGCTGCTGGTTTCAGCCAAAGCAGCACTGCCCAATACGAGTAATATAAACGGTTGAAAGGCGGAGCTCCACAGTTGAAACACTACGCTGACCTGCCTGTCAGGCTGCACGCCCCTCGGGGGTTCCCCCATCAGGCCAAATGTCTTTGTAAAGCAGTGAAGCAGACAGTTTGAGTGCCCTTTAAGGGCTCCATCGCCATGCAGCTGCGGGAGGGGGGAAGGGGGGGCACGTTTTGCATCGCTGTGAGTCAATGCTCCTACCTCACGTGCCCATCAGCCACAGAATATCAGTGACCCATCCATCGGCTAGCACCTTTGATGTCTAAAGCCTTGATTTACTCCCCAGTCCAGAATCAGGGGACCAGCTGCATAAGCACTCCTAAGGCCTAGTGGGCTTCTGGAAAGGCACAGGTAAGAGCTACTGTGCTGATCAACGTTATTGCCCGGCAAGATTTAAAACACTTATTCCGCAACATATGTATCCAAAATGTATTAGCCCAGTGATACTAAGCAAGCAATGTTATGCGAGAGGTCGCGATTCGCGTACTTGTGCCTCTTGTTTGGCGAGCCGAGCCTAGGGCTATTTTGGTCCCAATCTGAGCCTAAATTGAGAAATTAAAAATACATCGATATTATGCATGGCTGTTTAAACTCAGTCCTAAAGCGGTGGCGAGGCGAGGCGTGGCGCAAAGCTATTGCATTTAGAATTTACAGGCTGCAGAGTTCAGGCAGGTACAAACTGTGGGACAAAGCATGCAAAGGCAGACGGCGGCATACCTCTAGGCGCCTTAAAACCTTACAATCCAGATTTTACACCAGTTTCAGAGAGACCAGGGAGGCAAGGAAGTGGTTCCGATCAGTTTTCAACGTAATACATTTCTTACTCTCAACAAAAGGTTACCTTCTTGACAAGAAAAATATTGGCAATGGGCGAGTACAAACATTTCACAGAATCTTTACAACTTGTCGTGTTTCTATTAATTTCATGGAGGCATTTAATGCCAAAATCCGCATTAGGCCCGCTATAAAGAAATCAGAGAGACAGACCAGCTGTAAAGAAACCGAGGACATGCCCTCAAATTCGGTAAGACTTGGGCGGCGATTTGTTAAATTGCGGGTGTCGTTCTGGTACCCATGCAAACTGGCCCCTTTGGGGCTGAAAGAAGTCACACTCACAGGTTGGCAAGCCCAGCCTTCCGGACAGCGGATGAGATGGCTTTCACAGCCGTGCAGAGGGAGTTGAGCAGCTGAGTCAGCTCTCCTGTCCCCTTGGCTTTCCTGCCCTCCTCCATCACAAACCGGGTCAGGGTGTTGAGATTGGTGTCGAAGGGAGCCTGGTCCGACATGGCTGTCCCGGAGTAGGAAGCAACAGTCAGGGGACGGGTGAGGAGTAGGATTCGCAAACTGCCGCTGACTCTCACAAATGTGAATTGAAGTAGGAGGACACACCCACTTCACATAAGGAAACGTAACCATGCCCCCACCCGTAAATCACACAAAATACGTCCTGCTCGAGAACTTCAGCAGCGAAGAGAGTGTCGGTGGGCCATGCTGTGCGAGGGAAGGTCTCCCGTTTACGTGCAAAGAAACACGAGAGGATGAGCTGGAAGTTGTGGCACAACGCAGGAGGGATGGGTAATGCCAAGGCCTGGTATAAAGTAAACATATATATACATTAATAGTACGAGTTCGTATTCCATTTCTGACCACCCTTCTTATCTCGGTGACCTCTTAAGGCTTTCCCTTCCCAAGAATAAGCGGGGTTCGCAGTGCCCTGTCCATTTCAAAAGCGTGGGGGTCCCTTTTAGACCGCAATCCCATGAATTTGTCGACATTCCTTCTCCCGGGTCTCACCGGGTCCTCGATTGTAGGCCCACCCAGCTCTCCCGGCTCCTCATCTTCCAGCTCCTCCTCCTCCAGCTCTTCCAGGCCAGGGGTGTTGGGTGCGGGAACTCCTCGGCCACCCCTTCGATGCACCCCCGATGCTCATCATCGTCCATGGGCCCAGAACCCTCCTCAAGCAACAGCGACTCATCGGCTGACCCAGATCCGTGCAGCCCGTTTCCGAATTCCGAACCCGCCGCCATCATTCACCAGGCGCACACCAAGGAACGAGGTGGGAGAAAAGCAGTATGTCGAGCGCAGCAATATGAGCTTGATAGGTGACGAATTTATCGTGCGACATGACGAAAATTAACCCCTTAACTGCTAGGACCCCTCCCTTCCAATACTTGGTGTTAAATTATTAAGCCCATGTCTTTCTCTCTTATAATTATTGTAATATTAGGGATACCTCGCTGTTAAACCTTCATAATTTATTTCCCACAAAGGGTCTTAAATGCTCGCTTGCATAGTTACTTCAGGCGAGACACTCTATCTCCTACCGATTTTGCAGCTGGGAATCCAGGGGGGCGGGAAAGACACGGACAGCGGGAGGGGGGGCGGGAAAGTAACGGACAGCGGGAGGGGGGACTGGAAAGGAACCACTCACCTGGACTTCCCCGGCCGGCGGTCGGCCGCCAAATGGCCCAAGCAAACCTCAACGAGCCAAAAAAAAAAAAAGCCCGCCCACCGCTGCATGACGTGGCCAAAAGGGAAAAATTCTCGGGAACGCCTCCGAATCTGGTCCGGCCTTGGCGGACAGATCCGGCACCCAATGGCTAGCCTCCATTTATGGAGCTAGCCAATGGGAGCCGGGGGACGTTCCTGAAGTCCTTATTGTAATCAATGGATTTCGCCTGCGCCGAAAAGCTGCGCAGAGCGCAGCCTTCGGCAGGCGAAACCCAAAAAGGGCCAGTTCCTTTGGGGTTCCCTCCAAAGCTGGAGATAGCTGGGAACCTGTAGCTTGAGCCACAGTAGGGAGGTTAGCAACATTCCCAAAATGCTTTGTGTCCCACACCATGTGCTCACAAGGTACTTGAATTCAAGGATTTGTTTGCCCTATCTTCATTTGTTTATCATATTGTTTTATTGATATTTGCATAGTTCACATCTGGCACAGGACTGTCCTTTTTTAAAAAATGTTATAAGCTAGTATAGCGCAACAGCTACCCAACAGGGGATGTCCCAGTACTTTGGCAACAGATAAGATGGTTCAAGTCTAGTAAATCAAAAAAACTATGTTTTCAACTGTCTGCAAAAAGAAAGCAAAGAGGTGCAAGATCTGATGGGCTCAGGTAGGGTTTTCCAGAGCTTAGGGCCTAGATACCCGAGGGAGCGACCTCCCATGCGCGACAATTTGATTCTGGGAACAGTACACTGAGAAAGGTTGATGTAGTGCAGGCAGAGGGGAGGTTGGTAAGCAGTTATTAGGCTAATAATATGGTGGTGAGCAGGTCCTGTCTTTGCATTAAAAACATAGCATAGCACCTTAAATTAAACGTGCTTCTCCATCCATAGTCAATGCAAGTCCTGAAGCAAAGATGTAACAGATGTGTGTTTCGGCAGATGATGAAAACGCCTTGCGGCAGCATTCTGCTCCACCTGCATACCTCTCAAGGAAGCTTTGTCAGCCCCCAAGAACGGAATGTTGCCAAAGTCCAATCAGGATAGAATAAGTGCCTGGATGATAGTTCTCTGTGCAGATTCAGGAAGAATCCATTTAAATGTACGCAGCCATTTCAAGGCTAAGAAACAGGTAGCAGATACCTGGGCAACCTGAAGCTTCATAGAAAGCTGATATACAGCGAGAAGCCAAGATTCTTTACTTTGGAGACAGGGATAGGAGTGTCGCCCAGAGCAGTCGGCTTGTGTTGGAGTCCCCAAACTGGCCGACCCCACTTGGTGCTGGTCTTTTCTAGCACCATAACCTCTGTTTTACTTCTGTTCAATTTCAATGAACGGCTGTTCATCCAGGAGGTAGCATCAGACATACAAAAAATCAAAGATCCAGAGTCATGATCCTCTGCAGATGACGAAGAAAAAATTAGTTGGGTGTCATCGGCAGAGGAAAAAAAAAGTCCGTCGGCCAGGGGGGTGGACATAGATGCTAAAAAGTATCGACCTTAGTGCAGATCCCTGAGGGACCCCGAAGGTCAGAGCATGGCTCATGGACAAAGAATTACCCGAGAAAACCTGATGGGTTCAGTCCTTTAGAAAGGAGAGCATACAGGGAAGTGCAGTTCCTTGAATCCCAAATTGAGACAATTTCAGTCTGGGTTATATCCATTTGAAATAGGCCCTTCTTTATCTTCAAAAAGAACAATTGCAAAAAGAACAATTGATGGACAAAATGCAGAACAATTTCATACATTCAAACCCTTGCTCACTGTGCCACTGGAATCAAGCTAGCCTGGCTGATGAAGGGTAATACCCAGAAACCGGTCCCAGGATGCTTGTTTCCGGTCCAGGGAGGACCTGGCATGGCAGTTAGTTCTGGAGTGTTCCCATGAGGCACAGGGTCAAGACTGGTTTATATATGACTGGGTCTAAACTGAGGTGGCATGGTGAGCAAAAGAACATGGATTTAACCCAGATCTCTTGACTGGGGGTGAATGTTTGATTTTTGTCAGCATTCCGTCCATCATTTGTTTGCGTACCTCTTTATTTCCAGCCAGCCCTCCACAGTCCAGCTGACACGAACCTTCTACTTTCTCCAAAGGTGCAGGGGGAAGCGCCTCTCAGTTTTCCCTGAACTTTGTGTCGTGAAAGTCACGCTCCTGACACGGCCGGAGCATTACCCCTCTGGGTTTTTTCCCTAATGGATGGCCTCCAGGGGCTATTTAACTTCGTGTTGTTTACTCTTGAGGAGGGAAGGCTGAGATGGCTGGCGCTGAGGATAACGCCATAATGAGGGTGCTGGGTTACAAGGGAAACTTCCGGGTTAGCCCCGGGTCGTGGAGGACAGAATTTATAAGGGGCTGGGTGGTGACGCAGACGAATTTTTCTCCCACAGCTCTATTGCGTATGTTAAAGACTCACTTTTAGGCAAGGCATTCCATTAAACTCTTTAATGGCCTCATGAGATTCTTTTCCATTCTAGTCTTGTACATTTGCAATTATGTTTCCGGTTTGTATCTTTTATGTAAATTATGTCATCCTAAATCCTTATGTATCGCAACTGGTTCTTTTGAAAAGCGCTCTGACACCTTCGGGTAATGTTCGCGCTATAGAAAATCGCATTAAATAAATAAAAGTCAGCAAATAAACTCTTAACTGTACTGCCACCCCCTTCCGGTCAGCCAATCCACATCCCCAACGTGTACAGGACCGAGAGCCAAGCTGGGTGCGCATTTTCGCATAGTCATGTGAAAGGATTTTTCGAATGCCTCACCGGCGAATACAGTCTCGATTCTGCTTGCCCTGGTCGACCTTTCACCTTTTACAAGAGGTCGTGACCCTATCCTGTTCAAGGGACTCGAGGTGTGCTGATGGACGCATACATTGGCAATCCATCTTAATTTCAGCAATAGGCTGACAGGATGTCAGTCAGAACTAGGTGGAGGCAATCCCACACTCCGTCTCCGTCTATGGGAGTATTATGACTTCAGCCGGGGATTTGAAGGGCCTGATTGACAGTGCTGGTGGGCGAAGCCTTCTATTTGTCCACACAACAAATGCCTAACGAGCAGATGAATTTCACGATTTAGTCACATAAAGGACAGCGGTTGGAGTGGGAGGAACAACAGAGTGAGTTTCAATGGCAGTCTTTTTTAGCTGCAACAGTGCAGAAATGCAGCAGGGTAGGTTTCCCCCATTGGCATCAAGTCGTTCCTGGAACTCCCTGCAGTGCCCAAAGTCGCAGATGTCAGTGGTGCAGCAGGTGCAGTGACACCGGGCCCCGTGGTGTGGTTGTCCCACTGTACTCCAAAAAATCACTCCTTTGCTATCCACCCAGGGGCCGTGGGGGCATTTACATTGGTAGTATTTGGTCTCATGGCAGCCTTAATATTGTAATTGTTAAGTGTTATTGCATTCATATAGCACTTACTACCCCTGACGAGGCGTCAAAATGCTTTTTCGGCTAGTAGCACACTACTCCAGGACCCAAAGAGGATTTGTGGTGAATTTGTATAGGGAGATATGAAATAAATTTAGGCGGTGGACATGTGAGTTTGTTATTTGGATTCAAAAAGGATAGTAGAGGGATAGAGGAGGAAAGGCTTCGCATTTATATAGTGCTAGAAGATGCCGCCCGGCCATGTTTTGGCTGCAATTTTTAAGCTCTGAATTGACTTGCAAAATTGTGAGCACGTTTTTAAAATGTATTTTTAAACATAGAGTAAATCTTTGATATGGTAACGTTTGACCACCTGGGGAAAAGAATAAGGGTACCCTTCTTAATTGTAAATATATCAATTCTGTCCTAGTTTTGCTAAAATTAATTTTAAATGATGAAATGTACTGTGCAAACTCTTTTATGGTTTTTCATGTAATTTGAAACCGAATAAAGATTTACTTACTTACTTACTTTCTTAGTGCTTGGTACCCCTGATAAGGTGTGGAATCACTTTTTGGTGGGTAGCACGCTACTCCGGAACTCAAACAGGATTAGTGGGGAATTTGTATAGAGAAATATGAAATTAATTTGAGCGGTGGACATGATAGTCTGTTAGTTCGATTGGAATGGTTAGTGGAGGGATTGGAGAGAGAAGGGGTAAGGGTCTAGAAAATGTTTTGTGTTTTTTAGAGCTCATAGCAGTAGGAAGAGGTTTGGGATGAATAAAGGGGAGGTGGAGGGGGAGAGACAGAGTAGAGGCTTCTGGGCGGCTCTAATTACATACTTCCAATGCATTCTGACTCAAAGTTCAGCTCAGATAGTTATTCACTCTGTGAGGAAGCTCACTGGCCCTCCACCACATTTTGCAGCCCCGCCTGCTTGCTTTGCATTACAGCTGTGACTTCAAGCTCAAATATCATGGGAAGACTCAACAGGTCTGTACTTTTACAATAGGCACTACTTGGTTTCTTCTTTTATACTTTTCTCAAAATATTTTCGAGTGCAAAAACAGAGTACATCGAGACATGTACCCTTGTCTGCAGTTTGTCACAGGTTTTCTCTCATTTTGTTTGCAGATTTATTTAGCGCAAACTCGACCCAAAGGTATTATAGTGCTTAAAATGAACACCAGTCAAGTTACACAAGGTCACATTCATTATTTGGTAGGCGCAGAGAGATGAAATGATTTTCCCAGAATCACAGGATGTTGAGCCAATGCCAAGGTTTGGACCTGGTTCCACAGCTCCAAAGTCGGCAGTTCTAGCCGTTAGGCCACATCCTCTCCCTAGACATTGCCCCCCACCTCTTGTATAGTTAACATCCCACCATGCCTTCCATATGGTGCAGAGGGCTAACTCAAAGCACTTTAGTGCTCTAGACAAAATACACATTTTGCTCTCCCCCTTCCACGTTTATAAGTGAAAATCAAATGTGATGCAAAACCCTGCTATGCTTCACGTATGGTAGCGCAAAAAGGGCCTTGGGACTGCTCTGTATAGACTGACCCTTTCTGCACTCCACTTTCTGTTCCTATAAAACAGCCCACAAAGAGAAAATAGAAGCTAAACAGTTTCACCGCCATAACTTTAAAAATAATAAGCAGATGCGCAACAAATATTAATTGATTTGTAACAAATTTTAATTAGGTTGTGTCAAAATACCAAAAGACATGAGGCTAAAAAAAATACAATCTACTGCAAAAATGATTTGATTTCTATCAAAAAGTATTCACTTTTTCAAAAACGATTTGGTTTGATAGAAAATGAACCCGTTTTCAACAAAAAAAAATATTCAATGAAAAAAATGGAATACCAAATGCACATATAGCCCTTGGTACTCCCTGCTCGTCTAAGTGACAGTGTTAAAGAAGTGGTTGGCCATGGTTAACATCCATGTAGGAAGCACCAAGGAATGAACAACCTGAACACAAGAGATAGCAAGTCTTGGAAATACATCTCTAGAGTGTATGTTTCCACCAGACTTCTTGGCAATGAAAAACAGCGGGCCTGATTATGAGCGAAGGCGTTATTTATCACCCCTGATAAATAACGATAACTCAGGGTATGTTATTTAGCGGGAGCTATAATTAACACCTATTACGAGTTCATGTGGAATAACATCAGTGGCGGCTGGCATGGCTCGCGGGTAGGGGGGTGGCCGGGGGGTCGCGGGCACTCGGTGGGGGGTTATGCGAGGATACGCAAAACAATAAAAACAAAAAATTAACCCCGGTATTCTGCTCCTGCTTTCCTCAAGAATCAGGAAGCATAGCCAGGCCCCACTTACCAATTACAATGCTGCAATGCAGCATTGTGATTGGTAGGCAGCCAGGCTCCCCGGACCAATCACAACAGAGCAAAGCAGCATTGTGATTGGTTTTGAGCATCCTGGTTTGACGCCCAACCAGGGAATGGGGGCTTGGTATGTATTGTATGTATGTATTGGCATTTATATAGCGCACTACTTTACCCGTAGGGTCCCAAGGCGCTTCGACCGCTGCGAAACCCTTCCTGGCTTCCCTGCGAGATGGTCCCTTAATGGGTATCTCCAGGGTGAGACCAGGCATCCCCGGCGGTCTGGTGGGGCCGTTAGTGAAGATGAGGCAAGCTAATGCCCAGAGTTGCCGAGTGTGATCGCTGATCAGAGTGGGCACCGAGGCAAGAGAATTATCGAGTCCGCTGACCCTGGTCCAGAAACCTGCCGCGCCGGGAATCGAACCCTGGTCCCGGGCCGTCCTCTGCTCATGCTCTCCATGCAGGCTGTAATGCAGCCTGCATGGAGAACAGGGAAAGTGTGCATGACTGGTTTCAGTGGCCCGAGAGGGCCGACCAAACAGTCATTGCATACTTAGGAGTGGGCAAACCACTCCTCCCCAGCCCTGCTCCGAGAGCAGAGCCTCGCCCACCAACAAAGGAAACATAAAATGATAATAACTGAAAGTTATTATCATTTCATGTTCCCCATTCTTGCACTGCTTGTAAGCAGTGAGGCATTGCCTTGCCGCCACAGTGGTGGAGCCGCCACTGAATAATATGCAGATTTTGGTCTTCAAGGCACCAAGTTTGACCTGTTGAAATTTAACAAAGGTTGAGGTATTTAACGCATCTGATATTTATCGGAAAAATTAAATACCTTCAAACTCGTAACTCCGACCAATGCGTAAATAGGAGTTTATGCTTGGGTCAGAATATTACGAGCCACTCGTAATCAGGTCCAGAGTGATCTCATTCATGGGTACACAAGGTCTACGGGGCGACAACCGTGGTGGTTGCAGTCATTTGCTACTGGAGTCTGTCATACTATGGTTTTGAAAGCTGGGTCAAGCACGTCCTTTCCTTATTTGTCTGTCAGGGTAGAGAGGAAAGGCTTGGTGAAAAGATGCTGCAGGCGACCAGGAGAGAAGAGTCCAGTTGGATCCAAGGGTGGTTCGAAGATGTAGAGTACCTGAAAGCAGAGAGGACAGAGTCTGGGTCACTAGCCAGTGACCAGGATGGAACCAGGAAGGAACCAGGCGATGTCAGGTTGCGATCAGGTGCTGTCGTGAAGTTTGTCTCCGCTGCCACGTGGACCAAGAAGTATCGACGACAACCAGGAGGTGGACACGGGCTGTCCCAAAAAGGCTCTCCCTGTCGGCGGTGTCGGTTCTCGAATTTGAGTCAACAGGCCTTGGCAAATGCAACCCACACAGAAATCGAAGATGGCTTTTGGATCAGACCAGCAAGGTCTGATGGGCTGCTCCTTTTCAAGGGAGCAAGGGCCAGTCTGGAGCAACCAGACCAGCAGTGAAAATTTGAAGGTTCATCATCACAGAGGCCACTAGCCAACGGGCAAGTGACCGGACAGACGCGTCAAGCAAGTAAATGCAAAAGGGCCCCACGCAGCACTTGGTGAGTGTGGAGAGGTGATCTTCAGTGCAAAGGCTGCTCGGGGCTGGGGCTTCTCAATCCCCAATGCACAGCTTCGAGGGTGCCTCCGTAGCTGCAGAGGAAGCACTTCGCTGGCTTTCCAAGATGGCCGGTCCCACGTCTCACGTCGCTTCCACGGGTCTCAGCTTTGCTGGGGCTGTGGATCGAGCTGTTGGAAGTCTGTGAGTCCAGGTCTTGTTGGTCTCTGTCGTTTGAGCTCCGGTGGGAGCAACAACAAAGAAAACCTTTGAGCGCTGATGGTGCCTGCTTGTGCAGGGTGGTCACTCCTTGACCACAAGGGAGATTCTTCAGTCTTCTACGTCGAGTAGGATGTTGAAGGGTCCAGAGTTTTGTATCAAAGTTTCAGTCAGGATGATCTAAAGTCTATGGGCACAGCTCCTACCTTTATTCCATATCAAGGGGCTGGATCACCTGCTAGGTCCCTCCTATGGGTGGGACCCAGGAAGGGGGTGGTTACACCCCTTTCCCTTTGTCCAGTTTCACGCCAGAGCTGGGGCCGGAGTGCCCCAGCACCAGTTTGAACTGGACTATGCATGGGACACCTTGTGTGCCCCAGGCAGTGTCTAGTTTCATTCAGCCCTCCCTGCCCCAATCCACTATCTCCTATCTGGGTCGGTCAGCAGCAGGACGCCAGACTTCTGTCTGTGGCAGCAGCATCCATTTTGTGATGCTGAGGCTCTGGTTGGTTGGATTTAACCGGGTTTAAGGAAAATAGCATGTCTTCTCCCTCTAGAAGGGTGGAATGCCACCCCCGTCACCAGGACTGGCGAGGGGGTAGTATTCCAAAGCGTATGACACCTTACATGACATGTTTTGATAAAGCAAAACCTGAGATAGCATTGAACCGCGAGGTTCATAGTGCACTTAAGAGTATATGGTATGGCAATATCCTAGAACAGCTATAAGGACATGGTTCCGAAAGCTGCAGACAGGCTCAGCTCATGCTAGAGCACTATCTCACATAAAACCTAGCACTCTGCCTCCAGGATTGTTAAGGCCTGCCATAGGAGTGACTTATAGGTGCATATGTGTCCAGATATAGGTTTAGACATAGGTATACTATATCTAAGCAAGGGGTGTTTACACGACCTTGCCCCAGCTGAGTGATCAGCCAGTTGTGTAAGTTTGGATGGCCAGCCAGGGGTGGCATACTACATGCTGCAGCCCCTGGTAGGCCTTGGATGCACCTATGCCCTGGGTACCTATAGTACACTGTACAGGGGCTCATAAGGTGACCCAGTATCCAATTGGAGATGTACCTAGGGTACATGGAGTCCATTCTAAAGAGAGAGCAGATTGCCTGTGGCCCTGATTAGCAGGATCCCAGGCCAACTAAGTCGAAAACCAGCTAAACACTAGCGAAAAAACCTGGGGTAACCATAGTCAGGTATCCACCTTCCTACAGGGAACTAGATACTTTTGCAGCCGGTGCACACGTGACAGGCGTGCATGTCAGTCATCATATGAGGGGCTTTTCCATCCCAATTACACCCACACTCTCTTGGTGAATTGGTGTTGCTCATTTGTGACACTTGTTCTCTGTGCGATGCTTGGATTTTTCAGAATCCCTTTGAGTTCACTGATGTGAGATTGATGGCAGCACTGACAGTATATATCTTTTTCTTTGGATTATATTCAGAATTTCACTCATACCATCATTAAATCAGTTCAGGCAGTCCTACATTAATGCTTAACATTGCAGAACTATTACCAGAAAGTCAGTATAGGGTTTCCAACTTTTCCCCGGACACAAAGGGTGATTTTGATGGACCTTCCGACAGCATAAACTCGAAATGTAGTGAGGCTTTGTCAGAAATTGACAGAACTGAATTTGTTGAAGAGTATTAAATTACAGTCTAACAAACCGTGAAAAGTGAAGTGAAATGCTTTCGGTAAAAACAGAATTCAATTCTGAAAGGTCAAATATGTTACAAAAGGCAGGCTCGCAAATGTGCAGTGCCAGGATGGCCTTAGCATAACACATAAAAATAATAAAATCGTGAGTGCAGGATTTCCATGAAAAATTCAACCAAAAATATTGAAGTTGCTTATTATAATGTGAGTGCTGGAATTTTTCTGTGTGTCTTTGCTGGATTCTGCTCTTTGGGTGGTACAGCGATGATCTATTTCAGAGTTTGTTGGTTAACAATTGTTTTTGCATGCATCAAAAGAGCAAATAACAATGCACACATTTAAAAGAAAACAACGAAATAGCCATTTTTTTGCTGAATCTTCTCACGAGTTTCCTAAAAGATGGTGATGATGGCTTCCTGTTGCTTGATCTGTTTCCAAATTTGACCCATTGTTGCCAGGGTACTCATGCCAGGGGTGTTACCTTAGACCTGTTTATTAGCTGGCACGGTTGCAGGGCTCGAGTCGGGGTACCACGCGGGTGGATGGCGGCCCCCCACTTATTTTACCGGGAGCTCGATAACTGGAGCAAATGGAGCCACACATTCACTCTTTGGCCTCTCTGGGGCGAGATCGGAGCTCATTCAGAACGCTGCTCACGCGCTGACTTCTCTGACGCAATCGCATCTAAGGGGTGAGCAAAAGGAGGCAATGAGTCTGATGGTGCAAGCCACCTCCGTGACGTCATTTCCTGTTGTGCCGTCAGCGTCCCCCCACTTCTTTTTTTTAGGACTTGTGCCCTGATTTAAAGTAAAACTACAGGCTGCAGAATTCAAAGTGCTGTTGTCTAAAAGTCAGGGATGGCTGAATGTAGCCCTCATGGCGAGGGACCGCTTGGCCCCTCTGTTCATATTGACTACAACAAACCTGCAGTTTGGCCATCACTTCGAGCTCCGACTGGACTCCCCCCACCACCGTCCCCCCAAAGGCACTAAGAAAAGATCCGGTCCATGCCTAATCCATCTGGTTTCTTGGACCACCACCCTCTGAGCTCAGGAGTCTACGGAGGAATGAAGGTTCACTTAAAATTCACATCACTGTGGTCTTCGGGCTCCTATTTCTCGCACCCCTCCTCCTCCCTCCCTCCCAGCAGAGGTATCTGGCCCCTCTCAGACCTGTTTAGGCAATTTGCAGGCGTCCCTCAAGAGCCAGGCCAGTAATTTGTTTAGCAGCCAGATGTGTGAGTGACATACCAGAGTAATATGCGCGAACCTCTCCATCCCACAGTTTACTCGGCGAGCATCTCCAGAGCTTCCCACAAAAAAACTGGAGGTGGAGGGGCAGAAACTCACGCTCTGACAAGTGCACAAATCTGTGTGGAGAGGTGAAGCGGCCCCAAGTGCAAAGAACGGCCAGAAAACCGTCCTCTCGAGAATGCATGGCTGGTCGGATGCAGACCAGGACATGCGTGGTGCTCTGCAATAGCAGACGTAAACTATTGTGGAAGGGCGGGGCTATGTCCCCAGCCCACTTTAGTGCCTATGTAACTTCCTTACTTCTCAGACTGTAACTTGAGGTTTCTATTTGCTAAATTCTTGAGATGTGTTTTTTTTTTAACTTACAAAAACTTTTATTGGGTTTTGAGATGCAAGAAGTATGAAAATAATAAAACAATGATACAATACAGTACAAAGCATACTTAAGGGAGAACATAAGTACAGTATTCAAATTATGTTTACAGCGAACAAAGGCACATAAAGGCTAAAACAAAAGGGGACGAAACAATGACTTTTATCTCTATTCTTCTTAATTTCAAATTCTATATATAAGATCCTCATTTTACGTGGAGGAGACAGACGCGGAACCTCAATGTCATTTGTTAGCGCCGTGAAGTTCCTCCGGTGGTCAATCAATGTCACTGAGCGGTGATAACTTTGCACCAGCACAAACCTACTTTCCACTGGTTCCCACTTCTACCTTCTTCTGTTCAGTCCAGCACCACCAAGCTGATTCCACCAGTCTACGGCGGCCTTCACTATCCCACACTACTACAGCTTCTACTACTATCAGCAATATCACTATTGCTGGTAGTAGTGCTGATGAGTGTAGTAGTAATTGTGATGGCAGTGGTAGAAGCAGTGCTGCTACTAGTTGCAGCTCTAGTAGTAGTACAGTACTTGTAGTATTGTACTGCAACATTTACATAGCGCTTAATAAGTACCAGTAGTAGCTTTGATAGAAATACTGCTAGGAGTAGAAGTAGCCCATGTAGTGGAAGTAGCAATAAAGAAGATGGTGTCATAGCAGACGTACTTCTAGAAGTAGTAGTCCTCAAAGTCCTACCAGTAAACCATTACTAATAGCTGTACTAGTCTTTTAGTAGCACTAGTAAATATGTACTGCTAGTAGTAGCAGTCCCAGCAGGAATGAATGTAACACAGAACTATTCACACCACTGCTAGTCTTTCTAGCATAATCAGTATTAATTGTAGTATTGTTATTAATAGTAGTTGCACCGTAGTGGCAGCGCAGTAGAACTGGTAGTTCGGCAGGTGTTCATAATATTAGTTGAAGCAATAGCAGAAAAGGTAATGCTGCCATTAAAATGTAGTCCCAGTTCCAATTTTAGTAGTGTAGTATTAGTAGTAATACCAGAAGCTATAGTAGGACAGGTACTATCAATAGTATGTTATGTAACATTGTATTTGTATAGCATGTTGTTCTAGTATCTGGCATTGTAGTGCTTTTGCTTTGTTAGCGAGTTTACTTTTTAGAGTTTGCTTGCCTGTTTTTGTAACATTGTCTAGTGTCTAGTCCCAGTAGCATGGTACTGTAGTGCATACGCATACAACGACTTGTCGAATCATTTTGCTGTATGCTGAGACAAATTAAGCCAGCACGCATATCAGGGAAATGCGAGAAGCGAAAGGAACAAATCCTGTGTTATGTTGGTATGTCCACATGCTGATTTTGCAACTATTCCATGTCTGGGAGCGTGTTTCATAACATTCCCTTAGCTTGTTTAGGAGTGGCTATGGGCAGTGCAGTGGGTTGTTCTCTGCTGCGGCCCGTGCAGGTAAGAGCGGCGGGGTGGTGGGACCGGGAGAGGGAGGATTTCAATGGACGATAACGAGGAAAATTAAATAAATAAATAATTTCCCCTTGTCATCGTCTGTCGAAATCTCCTCCCCACCCGGCTCCACAGCTCTTCCCTGCATCGGCCGGTGCTGGTTAAGTTATGGGACAGGCTGACCGTACCCTGAAATGGGGAACAATGTTTACAACACAACTTTTACAACTCACTACCTTTACAACAAAACTTTTACAACTCAACATCCATTATAACACATGCCATTACAACGCAACCATTACAATGCATGTCACTACAACGCATACCACTACAACGCATGTCATTATAATGCAGTCATTACAACGGATACCATTACAACGTTTACCATTACAATGCATACCTACACTATCCAAAACTTACCCTACTGTTGCACCCCCTGGAGTTAGAATAGTAATTTTTACCCCTGCACTATCCAACAATTACCCTACTTTTGCACCCCCCTGGAGTTAGAATAGTAAATTTTACCCCTACACTATCCAATACTTACCATACATGCAATGTAAAGGTATGCATTGTAATGGTATGCGTTGTAAAGGTAGTATCCGTTGTAGTGGAATGCGTTGTAAAGGTAGTTTTTAGAGATGCGTTGTAATGGCATGCGTTGTAATGGAATGCGTTGTAAAAGTATGCGTTGTAACGACATACATCCCCCTGAAATTAGTAGGTGGAGTGCCTTGGATCTGAGGCACTTCAGAGAAGGAACTGTGGAAAGATTTCCACTGCTCCATGCAAAATAGCATTTGCCCTGCTGGAACACTTTAAATTGCAAAAAATAGGTTTTCCGCCTATTGTAGTAATTTGGTACTACCACTAGGTGGGTCCCTTAGACTGCTGCCTATCTTTGTCTTATGAATGCACTGACACTTCCTGGGTAAAGCGAGCAATGTGGCGGCTCTCTCCCATGCCATAATCGTCACATTGTTTCACAGTCCTCCAAGTAGGCGTGGCGAGAAAAGAATGAGAGCTTTGCGTGATGCTCAGGATCAAGCGTGAGCAGCGGGGGCGGGGAGGAGGGCACCGGTGCAGTCCAGCTGAACCTTACGCAAGTCTCTGTCCAGCTGGATAATCTACCCATGAGACATTAGTGGTACATATAGATATTAAAACTCAGCTATCAAATGTCCACACAAAAGAACTGCAAGTGAATGCTTTCCAGGTCCATGATTTAAGCGAGCGCTGACCTGCTAAGGCACTGATATGTGCTCCAGTTCCAAAGCAGCAATACTCAGTCAGGTATGGATTCTGGGAATGAATCACATCCAGTTGCTGGATAAGATGCATGTGGATGGTCATTAGCTGGGATCCAGCATGAAACAGATACAAATTAGGCCTCAAAAGAAAATTTAGGTTTCAGTCCAGATCAACTACCTTCTGAGGAATGCAGCAGCGTTGAGAGTGGCTTTGGTACCGTAGTTTTAGCAGCCCAGGTGTAAAGCAGAGAGCACTAACTCTTGTCATTGGCAACATCTTTAGGCTAAGAGATGGCTCAGAGTTTAGATCCATGTTACCGAGGCCCTGTCCCATCCATGGAAGTGACACATAGAATATTGAGATGCCCAGGCCACAGTGACCAGGGGTGAGATGCGGAGTTGAGAATGTGGGGTCAATGTCCAAGTCAGCCATGGGGAAGGAGGCATAGGGCATCTGAGTAGTGGGACAGGGAGGGTTTTGAGGGTACTTTAGTTACTGTCTTATAGAGTGGGATATTTCCAACCCAGGGCGGTGGACGAGTCTTATTTACGGACCCTAGTAGGATACTCACTAATAAGGCTCTAACGAGCGACCTGTTAATTCCAATGAGGGCTGCAATTGGAGATAACAGCCCCATCAGAATTACAAGAGCAGCGTGTTGTTAGAACTCCTGAGGCACAGCCGGGAGCACTCCGCATTTTACTGCTGAAATTCATTTTAAAAATCTTTTTGTGTGATACTGTGTTTACCTGTGGTTCTTGCTCTCCGCCCCCTTTGATCAAAGGTCAGGACTTCCCAGCGCAGCTGATTGAGCGCTGCAGCGGGTTCTAAACTGCCGCCATTTCGCCAGCCAGGCGACGCCCACTGCTCTGGACATGCCCCCCGCCGACACTAGATAAAAGCGCTGATTGCGAGCGCGATTGAAAAGTGTTGTTAGAACTCCTGAGGGGGAGCACTCCGCATTTTACTGCTGAAATTCATTTTAAAAATCTTTTTGTGTGATACTGTTTTTACCTGTGGTTCTTGCTCTCCGCCCACTTTGATCCAAGGTCAGGACTTCCCCGCGCAGCTGATTGAGCGCTGCAGCGGGTTCTAAACTGCCGCCATTTCGCTAGCCAGGCGACGCCCACTGCTCTGGACACGCCCCCCGCCGACACTAGATAAAAGCGCTGATTGCGAGCGTGATTGGAAAGTGTTGTCAGAACTCCTGAGGCACAGCCGGGAGCACTCCGCATTTTACTGCTGAAATTCATTTTAAAAATCTTTTTGTGTGATACTATGTTTACCTGTGGTTCTTGCTCTCCGCCCACTTTGATCCAAGGTCAGGACTTCCCCGCGCAGCTGATTGAGCGCTGCAGCGGGTTCTAAACTGCCACAATTTCGCCAGCCAGGCGACGCCCACTGCTCTGGACACGCCCCCCGCCGACACTAGATAAAAGCGCTGATTGCGAGCGCGATTGGAAAGTGTTGTTAGAACTCCTGAGGCACAGCCGGGAGCACTCCGCATTTTACTGCTGAAATTCATTTAAAAAATCTTTTTGTGTGATACTGTGTTTACCTATGGTTCTTGCTCTCCGCCCACTTTGATCCAAGGTCAGGACTTCCCCGCGCAGCTGATTGAGCGCTGCAGCGGGTTCTAAACTGCTGCCATTTCGCCAGCCAGGCGACGCCCACTGCTCTGGACACGCCCCCTCGCCTTCCCTATATAATATGTGCAACCCCCGGCCGCGCAGCGGACGAGCGCAGCGGGCGCGCCGTCAGCGCGCCGAAGGGCCGCCTAAGGCAAGCCCGTCTGCGCCCGTCCGCGCCTGGACTGGGCCCAGGGCCACCCCCCCTGCCAGTTTTTCTACTGCTAATCCAGCAACAATCCCTAAGTATGACTCCAACTACTTACATTCGCTAAATACCACTTCCCATCAATGCCAGCGTCTCGATTTGGCTAAACAGCCATACTATCTTCCTTATACTTGCCCTAGTTGCTCCTTTATCACTAATAATTACCGACGCTCACCAATAACTATCACAAACAAAAATATCATACCGCTTAAACCATGTATAGCTGCACTAATAAATGTACGCTCCCTGCCCAAGCATAAATATGAGATCTCCAATTTCATTGAGGTTTACAATATCGATCTCCTCTTCATCACTGAAACATGGGGCTATCTCTCCTGCGAACCCGATTTCATTACAGCCACCCCCGAAGGATACTCAAATGTCAGACTGGACAGACCACCTCCAAATAAAGGAGGCGGATTAGCCATTATATACCGTAGAAACCTAATAGTACGAACAGAAAGCATTCCCACCCCATGTTGTGAAGCATTGTCTTTCACTATCTCTATTCCTAATGCTCCCCCTTTCAAAGGCATACTTATTTACCGCCCCCTCGGACCTCGCAGTCCTTTTCTCGCTAACTTACCCATTCTTTTAGAACCACTGGCAGGTGAAAGCCAGTACACCATTCTGGGTGATTTTAATTTCCACCTTGAACTGCTGGATAATCCCGACACCACCGCCCTGTTATCTGAATTAGATGCAATAGGACTCCCACAACTAGTCACTGGTTCCACGCATACTGCGGGCCATCTTCTGGATGGTCTCTTCTCCAGCGAGAAATCACTAGTGGTAAAAGACCTCCTTCCCTTCACCTGGACGGACCACTCTGCCATTCTTTTTGACTTTTTCCTACAACCTACTCCCCCCTAGTTAATACTCCCCCACACGCGAATCAATTTAGAGCATGGAAAAGTATCGAGATTTCTGCTTCTCAGTCCTCACTATTAACTTCCTTGCCACCCACTGTGACTGATCCTGAACTAGGTGATAATAACTATATTAACTGGATACTAAACACTGTCAATCTGACAGTTCCACTAAAGAAACAATCCACCAACAGGACTCTTAAGTCCTCACCCTGGTTCAATGATACTCTTAGACAGGAAAGACAAAAGTGCAGGCGCCAGGAACGCAAATGGAGACGTGACTACGACCCAGATCAAAAAGCCCTCTACAAAACCATGATGTCTAATTACAAGCAACTAATTATCATGGAGAAAAGTAACTTCTATAGCAATCAAATCAATCTTGCACAAGATTCGACTAAACAACTTTTCCAGGTAGTGACGCGCCTCTCTGGACAAGCAGCGACCACCCCAATCACTCACACCCAAGAGTTATGTAACTCCTTGGCAAATCATTTCCAAAAAAAAGTCACAGATATTTTTACCCAATTCAAAGCCCATGCTACCAGCATTGGACACCCACCCTCCACTCCCAATGCCCACACTCCACTGGCCCGGGCATGTTCTAGCCCCCCTCAATCAAGCCCATCAGGTTCCTTCCAGGAATTCACCCAGATCTCTTCAGAACTGGTATCCCATCTCATATGTACCACGAACTCTGGATCTCCGGAAGATCCATGCCCCCCTTCCATTCTCAAAAACTTTCCAGAAATTATAGGCCCAAAACTCACTGAAATTTTTAATGCCATGTTCTTGTCCACTACCTTTCCCTCCATCTGGAAAAAAGCCACCATCAAACCACTTATCAAGAAAAGCTCACTAGATCCGTCGATAGTCGCTAATTATCGACCAATCGCCTGCCTCCCGCTCCCCGCCAAAATTGTGGAAAAAATCATGAACACTCAAATCTCAGACTTTATAGACCAAAACAACTGTCTGGATGATACACAATTTGGCTTTCGGAAGGGACACGGGACGGAAACTGCACTTATTAAAGCCACAGAGGAAATCAGGAAATCTCTTGATGATGGAGGATCAGCAGTGCTCATTTTACTGGACCTGTCCGCAGCCTTTGACACGGTCGATCACTCCATCTTGATCGACCGTGTCACAGCGGCAGGCATTACAGGTGCGGCGAAAGACCTCATCGCCTCATTTCTCGCTGATCGAGTACAGTCAGTTGCCTTCGGCAATTTCAACTCACCTCCTTTCACTCTCCCCTGCGGTGTTCCCCAGGGATCCTCGCTAAGTCCTACACTATTCAACATTTATGTGTCAGACTTAGCGAGGATCATAAAAATCCATCACCTGGCGGTAACATCCTACGCTGACGACACCCAGATTGTCTTGGCCATAAACAAAAATGGAGATGAAGTGGCCTCCAATTTTAATCTGGGAATGCTGGCAATAAGTAATTGGATGGCCACAAATTGTTTGAAACTGAACTCCGATAAAACGGAGGTGATGTTGTTTGGTAACCTCTCCCCTGCCTGGTCCCCCACATGGTGGCCTGATGCCCTAGGACCACCCCCTCCCCCAGTGACCAAGGCAAGAAATCTTGGAGGTATACTGGATACCAAACTCACTTTCATGCACCACGTTAATGCAGTAGTTTCCTCCTCATTCTACACCATGAGAATGATAAAAAAACTACTACCCTATCTCTCCATGAATATGGCAAAAACTCTGATCAGCGCACTTGTCATGGCCCGCATAGACTACTGCAATGCCCTTCTAGTTAATGCTCAAGAAGGTGTTCTAAAAAAATTGCAACTGGTGCAGAATGCTGCGGCCAGATTGATCACAGCAAGCCCCAAGTATACCTCCATATCTGGCACACTTCGAAAGCTTCACTGGTTACCAGTAAAGAAGAGAACTAAATTTAAAGCTCTCTGCATTGCGTATAAGGCAATTCACGCTCAAGGTCCAGCATTTCTGAAAGACTCACTTTGCCCTTATAAACCTGCTAGATCCCTTCGATCTTCAACTGCTGGTCTCATGCAGGTCCCCAGGACCAAGAAAGTCTCCTGGGGAGACAGATCCTTCATAGTGACCACCATCAAACTAAGGAACAGTCTTCCACATCATATCAAAACCTCTACTTCCCTTCTTTCTTTCCGCAGACAGATAAAGACCTGGCTGTTCAAGCAATAACTTCTCATGGATTAGTTCAATAAACACTCAGCGCCGAGACACCCACGGGTATTTGAGCGCTTAACAAATCTCCTAAATAAATAAATAAATAAGTAGGGAAAGTGGAATCAATCCCCACACAACACCCCTTTTGGGATCTTAGATGCTGAAAGAAGAGGAAATCTCCAAGTGAAACTCTGAGGAGAAATGAGCAATGAGCAGGGCTTAATTTGAGCCGGTGGCTGCCTGTGGGGGCTAATGGTACTCATTTAATTTTCCTCGTCAGACATTTCCCAAGAGCAACAGAGTGAACATATAAAGGGGGGGGATAAGGAAAAGGAAAAAGAAAATCTGTCACCAAGGGAGAAAGAAGTAACCAGCTGCAGAGAGATAAAGGGACTGTGAGTGTGTTACAGTGGATTAAAGAGCTTGAGCTGCGTTCAAATGATGCAGCCTGATATTTAAAAGCACTGGCCGCAGGCGTCTGCGAATCGCGTTGGGCACCGGCTCTTATTCTTTTACAAATTAAGCATCGACAAATAGCGGAATTACCCATCCGCAAAATATTTCCAATTTGGGAGGTGCACCCCATAGGCCCCATCTATAACACCCAAGAACTCCTATCATCCACCCACGTTACTGGTAAGGCCAGGGAGATGCTCGGCCTGCAAATACTTTTGTTGGAAAATGAATGCTGAATTGTTCTCAGCAGTTCGTCTCTGCAGAGTGTTACTATATGTAACAGCAAGTGTTAGCAGAATCTTTCTCTGTAAGTTCCACCTCCTAATGCACTTTTCTATGGACTATGATATTGAAAAGGAACAGCACTCTAAAAATCTGATCAGAATAGGCCATCAGATCGCAGAAATACCAGGGTGTAAAATGTGTATGCGGTAAATTCAGAGGTAAAAGGGTTTGGCAATTTGAGTATTTTTCTTTTTTGCGCACTTCCAACTGGTGTATCACAAGGTGTGCAAACAGCACCCGTGTGCAATTTCACTTGCTGATTTGCACCAAAGTGGACCTTTAAAAAATCAGACTTCTCCAGGTGTGCACACTTTTTGCCCTATTTGTAATACCGAGTGAGGAGCAAACTTGAGGCGGTACCCAACTGGAAATTACTTCAGAAATTAGGACAGGGGGCCTAACTGTTTTGTGTAAAGTATACCTTATGCAGAATTATTTTGTTATTCTTAAATAAGGATGGGTGTGTCACAAATTGGTGCAAAAGTTACAAACTTGAAACAAGTGTGGCAAGGCAGAAAACTTAGCAAAATTCGAGAAAGGCAGTTTTCAATAGTAAATGTAAAAAAATGTAAATAGTGCATGAAAAGCTATGCACAGCCCATAATAGAAGGCTCATTGAATTAAATAGTGACGCAAACGAAGAGCTATCACCCTATAAAGTTTCCTTTAACAACACAATAATTTCTAGTGCCTCTCTACAGCTCTCTCGGGCTGGTGTTCATTCGTTTTTGCACATTGGCATATGCTTATTGCTTCTTACTGCTCTGCCGCTCATCCTCTGCCCATCCACAGACACATCTGTTTCTTTTCTTCATGCTCTGTTGACCCGCCTGTCACACCTTGTTGTTAATCTTCTAGTTATTACACTCTGCATTTTTTTCTCGACCTCCTGTCATCTCTCATTATTTCCGGGTTCTCAAACTGTTTCACTCTCCTACTTTTAGAGATAGGGTTTCCTGCGACTCTACTTGGCTCCTGTGATGAACTCGGTCTTATGGTCCCCAGACAGTTGCCCATAGGGCGTTGATCAAGATCAGGCCTGAAAGTAAAAAAATAAAATACAAACTTTTTAAGGATTAGATTGTGGTATGCTTTCAGAGGGCCATCTTGGGATGAAATGTGCTAGAATGTGGCCGAAGGGGCAGTGTAGTCAGAGGCGTGACATTGACCCCCTTCAGACCAAGCATTGCAGGGGGGAGGGGGATCACCCCTGCTCAGCCCAAGGTGTTTGTAACCTGTGATAGGACAGCCAAACATGTAGGGCTCCCCATCACATTTTGTTGAACAGTCCCATCATGTCACGTTACACCACTTAGTGTAGTATCCCATTTGAGGCAACAATTGAGATAGTGGTGGTACCCCAGGAGAGATACCCAGCTTCACATTAGGAGTGTGCCTTCCTAGGAGACAACCGATACTCCAGCTGCTCTGTGCCACAAGTATCAGTAGACCCTACAGCAGCGCGCGCCAAGAGAGAACCAATGGTCCTAGGTGCAAGGGTCCATAAATCGAACCCAATCAAACTCCTGTTTAGCGGCAAAGGAGCAAACACCACTTTGGATGGTTAATACTGAGTCCACGTTGGGTGCCTTCTACCTTACCTGTTAGACAATGTCTCTCCCATACTAACATACACCACCACCTTAAAAGAACACACATTCCCCAAGCAAAACACACACTTTGATAGGGAAGCAAGCTGAGTGAAGCTCTCTTTTCTGACATTTGTGTGTGACCTGAAGATCAAGGTTAGACTCTGGGCAAGGTCAACATTTCACAGTTGTTACACTGAGTGCGATTAAACTGTGTAATACTGGCATCTGTTTACTAGAACACTTAGAAACAGCAAAAACAGCAATATGATATTCGGTAGTTGACTACCCATTGTTGGGTCAGCCTTTTTTATCCGGCCAGGGTTATATGGCAATGGGGAAAACCCGAAAGGTCACTGTACCCGGGTAACTTATGGTACAGAAAGGTAATGTCACAGTGGGAAACAATTACGTATTATACCGAAAAAAGGGAGGGGTAGTGAGTGCATGAAAAGGATTGTGAAAGTGATGTGCAAAAGGAAGGTAGTGTGCATATGTGACATCAATAATCAATATGTACAGCCTATCCAACCAGATGTCTGGCGAGTACAGAAATAATAAATCATATATAATCTGGCTAACATGCAACTTTGTGATGCAATCAAATCACCACCATTGATGGTGAATGACTCAAATCCCCCTTTTTAAAAACACTTTTTGCATGTATTTTTAAACTTTATGTACTGTATGATCTTTTTTATGGTTTTAATTGACTAATAAACTATTGTTATTATTGGAGGAAAAGGATATATGGGAATACAAATGTACTTGGAGAAGATCCACCAGACACTCTTCCCAGGCCTTGGCTTCAAGAAGTAATTCAAAAAGCCAGTTTCCTTCCTAGCAAGAGTCCCAATACAGAGTGTGTATGTATATACTAATTATATTAGGTTGGCACTTGGAGACATATGCTGGAATCAACATCGCTGAGGCATGCAGAAAACTTTACACCAACGCCCAGGCTCAAGGAGTGGGCTGGCATGTTTCCTGATCATGACTTCATCTGCATTTGGACCATCACCAGCGGCATCGAAAGGAGATATCCACTCTCCTTTTCCAGGAACTCTCTGGTTGAGATAATTAGCCATACTCCTCTGTCTTGACTTGTGCAAATATGGAAGATATAATCTGTCGTTTTCATTTGTGTGATTTACATTAAGGTCTTTGTAAATACATCTGCCATGGATAGGGTTTAAATGCCTTCATCCTTTATTAGAGAATAATGTTCATACAAGTAAACTATTTCTAATCCCAGTGAGTGATGCAATATGGGTGAGATCATGTAAAGTTGTTGCAAACCCAGAGCAGCTCTTCCTTGTTGCATCTTAACATAAGAACGCTTCCATAACTGTGGGGAAAAAATTGTGAATAAAAAGAATTTAAAAAAAAAGAACTCTTCCATGGACCTTCATAAGCTAGTTTCTTAGAGATGGCTCATTGCATCCGGCATGTAACGGAAATACCTGTCTCTCAACTGCAACAGATCCTCTCCCCTCAAGCCCCACCCCATACACTCCCACTTTTAAGGCAGTGGCGGCTACCATGTATGGAGGGTGGGAGGGGCGGGGGCAAAATAAATGAATTAATAAATAAAACAGAGATACCTTCCTCCGCGATGGGACGTCCTCCTTCGGTCTAGTGGCAAATCCCGCGGCAATCTCCCGAAACCAATCCTGGCCCTGCTCTCATAAAGCAGTACCAGGATTGGAGGGAGCGGCTCACTCAGCACTCCAAAAAGCACTGGGGACCTGTGCTTTCTCTAACCCAACTGTCTTAGACAGCTAGGTTTGAGAAGTTTAAAATGTGCATGTCTGGCTGGCTGTCGCAAGATGGCCGACCAAACAGGCACTCGCATTTTAAAGTACACACCTCTCTGCTGCAGCCACTTGGCACCGCCGCACTGGCCCGCCCCGGTCCTGCCACTCAGTTCAGGACTGGGTGGTTGCTGAAAAATAAAACAGTAATAAATAAACTTTATTACTGTTTTATTTTTCAGCTCTGGCCTGGGCTTTCTTAGTGGGGCGGCGCTGCTCCGCTCAAATGGAGGAACCACCCCTGCTATAAGGTACGCTCTCTTTTATTCAAGTGTACATCCTCCAGAATGGAGCACACTACATGAAATCCTTCCAGTTTTAAGAAACTAATAGGATTTCATCGAGGTAACTGAACAGCCTCAGCTTGAGTTAGCTCATCATATGCCACTAAGAAGTGACAACTAGATTGCAGATGGCCATCCGCTTCCTCACCATAACATTCTTTATTTCTTAAGGTAATTTGGACTAACTGCCAATCTGCTATTAGTGCTATGTAAAAATTTGATATAAATAAAAAAATGGACAGTTTCATTTGTGGTGTTTTTTTAAAGAAAGACAGAATATTATTACATTCTTTAGAGTACATCAGCTCCACCCCAAGGGCTTACTTCTGTCTTGCTTGAATACATATCTTTCTTATAACACCACAGCTTTAACCAGTAGGCCATCTTTCCTTGCCACTGGTTAAGGACTCTGTCCATACTAGAATGATCTTTATTGCATAACTTCTCGAGCATGATAACACACCTACTTACTGCTACCTTAAATCTGTACATATCTTCAAGATGCATAGATGTGGAGTTCAGAAAAGTAAAGCTGTGCTTAACTATATATTCTTACCTTGACGATATAATAGTAGTTGATATTTTTGTAGTTGAATATTTATGACCTTGATAATCTTATAGCCTGCTTCCCCATCATCTACAGCATAAATTCTCTGCCACAAGACCACACCCCCTCTTATTAGATAACACCCCTGCTCCAAGCCTCACCGTCCTCTGAATCAAACCCTACTATCTCCCCTTTAAGAGAACAGACTCTCATTTCAACAGCAAAATCATGCCTCATTATAATCATATTCATAAAAATGTGTTTTGTAAAAAGTGCTCACAATCACCTACTTTGCTGTTTAGTACTACTTTGAATATTAGTTGCTATTCTCACTCTGTGAAATTGTAATCAATTTCCATCATAAAATCAAAAAAGGATGAGTTGGCCCAGATAGTATGTAAATTTATAAAGAAGTGGGAACTAGAAGTGGAATACGGAAATGTACCTAATTTGTCTTGGAAAAGATCACCTTTGGGTGAAACAGGGACTTCACAAGCACCCATATGTTTTCAATAAAATCATTTAGAGTCTCAGAATAGACACGAAACAGCATATATTTCCAATATGATATACCCAAGAATAAATTGTGATATAAATGTTACCACATTAGAATGCTGGGAAAAATGTTTCCTGGTTTGGAACTACTAAGAAACTGTACCACAGAAGCACTGCAGAAATAAACTGGACAAATAGCAGCTTGGATTGTTAAATATGCTCTTTAACATTTTTTCAGATAGGGATACATCTGAATACATTGCCAAGATAAATATATGCAATAGAGATAACTGGAAGAATACACCATAAAATACATCGAAAGGGATAAAGAAGATCAAGAGGACAGTGACAGGATAACTATGCCCCAGAATACATTTGATTAGCTTTCCCAAGTTATTTTTAAGGAAAGAATTCCAGATGACACATACCTTTGATAAATATACAGAAGAATGAACTTTCAAGATATGTATGCCCAGAATGTTCTACCAGGAAAATTATTCCCACTATACATTTCCAGAGTAAATATGTATCTGATCGGATAATAAGGATAAACATAGAATTAACACATTTTTAGGATAATTGTTCACGAGAAGCATATTCTCCACAGCTATGCCTTAGAAAACATTGTCAGGATAGAAATGTCCCATTATACAATGTCAGGGCAAATACTATATCAAGAACATATTTCCAGGATTCAAATATCCAATAACACACTTCTTGAATAGATTTACTGCAGAATACATTTGCGGCCAAACATATGCTCAGAATATAGGACAAACTTGCTTTAGAACGCATATCCTGCATAAACATATCCAAAATATATTGTAGGGATAAATAAACCACAAAATGTAGATTAGAAGCTAAAATATACTGACAGAGTGTATATCTAGGATCAATATGTCTCATTGTAAGGGTGTTTCCCTAATGAGATAATTGATCTTCTGGGTTTGTAGGTTGGAACCTTCCCTTTTGAGGGAGGACCACCTAGCCCCTTTTCCTGCCACTCTCCATGTTGCTCGAGTCATGCTCCATTCACCGTCCAGTATAGTACTCACTGAAGGGTCATGGACAAGAAAAGGAGGCAGGGTTGTCTGATTGGTTAGATCATATCTGATTCAATGGCATCACCAGAGCAATCTTGTACACTGAGCAAGGGGAAGTTGGTTATCTCTGAGAGGAACTAGGTAGAGGTTAGTCTGAGAATTTCTCTTTCTAGAGGTAGCTGTCAACACTTGCAGCCACCCTTTGGAGGCAGTAACTTCAAGGGATTCATTGAGAGGAAGCTGTGTTCCTGTTACAAACATCTGGAGAATTAGAGGCCTACCTTATGCTTCAGTCAGAAAATTGAAGGGTGCCTGGTGAGGACAAGATCTTCCTGGGAATGTAGCAGTATGGTTGTCACTGTAGACCTTTCACATGGGAACACAGAGCGTGCAGATGTTCTCTATAGTATCTGCAGGTGTGCATGCTTCAAGGTAACTCCAGCCAGGAGCCAGTTGACTATTATACAAAGACTGTGAGATCTGTCAGATTTCTATCAGTGTCACCACAGAGAAGCTAGTGGGAATCTCATGGCTTTGCACCCATAGGGGACAAACCAACATGCAAGGGATACCAGACCCTAGCGGCTGACAGAATATTGTGTTCAGCCACAGCAACATTTGAAAGTACACTATCTTTCAGACAGTTGTGCTGTCTTTAATCGTGCTGCTGCAGGAATCTAGTCGGCGGCATTTTACATCAATCTTGTGGTCGCCAGTCTGTCCACTCTTTCTTCTCTGGGCCGTAAGCCCCAGAGTCGGCCATCTCTGTGCAGCATCTTTCTTACTTCATCTGTCGGAAGCTCTAAAACTCTGCAAAGACATTAAGAATATTGCAGACTGTGTAAGGTCTGCAACTGCATGCTAATAGGCCTAGGCCTAGATGTAGGTAATTTTATTTTACCACTTCTTAAATACCGAATTTTACCGAATCGGTATTTAAGAAGTGGTAAAATAGAGGGGGGGGGGGTGTAGGTATTACAGAATCGGTAAATACCAAATCATTAAGATTCGGTATTTACCGATTCTGTAAATACCGATTCGGTAATGCCCATTGATTCCTATGGGCATTGAAGCCCATAGGAATCAATGGGCATTACCGAATCGGTATTTACCGATTCAGTAAATACCGATTCCAGCAAGGGTGTAGGGGGTGTCACTTTGACACCCTCTAGCACCCCAAATACAGGCATGTGTGCCATGTGGCACACAGACATGCCCTAAGGGCATGTCTGTGTGTCACATTGCACAGGTGTGCATGCACAGATGTGCATGCACACCTGAATTCGGTATTTTACCACACAATAGGATTGTGTGGTAAAATACCGACTCTTAAGGGCCTGTGGCACTCTCAGGAGTGTCACCTACATATGGATTTACCGATTCGGTAAATATACCGATTCGGTATTTTACAGAATCGGTATATTTACCGAATTGGTAAAATTACCGATTCTTAAAATAACATGCCCCTACATCTGAAAACCCTAATACCGGTCGGAAACGGCCGAAATCGGCAGTTTCCGACCGGTATTAAGGCTCCTACATCTGGGCCCTAGTCTTTTAGGTGGACAGTCCTACATGGCAAGTCTATGGTTAATGGGCACATTGAATATTCTAAACTTTGTTTATCTTGGAGTAGGAAGTTAAGAAGCATTGTATTTCATGTGTCAATATGATGCTTAATTATAATAATGATGTGTGCTCTTTATTGCCAATATATCTCCTATGTTCTCTGTATGCATTTGCTATGCCAGGTCCCTCTTCTACCCTCTTGACAGAAAGAGGTCAAGAACCTCCAGATGAAACATACTTATTTTACATACATCCAAAATCGAGATGGGGACCATTTATAAACTCCCTGGGCATGTTTTGTCCCACTCTGATCCTCCAAACCTTCAATCAAGTCACATATCACTCACTGGGCCAGTTCTACCTGACATTAACAGGGAATGAGACATCCTGCATTCTGTCTGCTTTCCCACCAAACGTTGCAAACACTGCTTTATTTTTTCTGGAAGCACTGCAGAGTCTTAGACCCTTGTAGAGAGACAAACTGCACTGCCATATTATTGTCACCTGAAACAACATGGAAAACAGTGAACTAAAGCACCACCTGAAACATTCAACCACCATCTCAAAGACCTACCTAATGCAAAGACAGTAGGGCCTGTCTGAAGTCAAAGGACTACTGACCCGCCTGTTCCAATGATCTAACAGCAGTGCACGATGGTACACCGTGGGAGCCAGCCATGCCATGGTCGATCCAGCTAAGCTGATTAAAATCTGAGGTGGGGACATTTACCATGACTGGGACCCTTATTGGGACTTAATAAACTAATTACAGTAAAATCGTAAATCGTAAATCATACGTTCTTATATAGCGCCTTTCACCGTAAGGTCTCAAGGCGCTTGCTTTGGGAACCCGTCCTGGCCTTTCCCTGCGAGATTACCCCTACTGGGCATCCCCAAGGTGAAGACCAGGCATCACATCGCGGTGGGGCCGTAGTTACTGCTAATGCGCCTGCTTCCTTTTGGCCCCCACTCAGTCACCCACAGCTTCCTCTAAGAGTGCTGTTTTGGCTCTTGACATTGTAACAACATCCATTGTTTGGCCGGTGGCAACTGCAAGAAAAGACACAATGTTTTGTATACCTTCAAGTCACCTGTAATGTTGCGTCAGGCTGTGTAAGGCAACATGGTGGCCACTTGTAGATATAGAAATGAGTGTTCCTCAATTGTTTTCTTTATTTTAGAATGGCTGGGCACTACAGCTGGCATTGTCATTGCCAGCATATTATAAAAGCATCTGCATGGGCAAAGCCAATAGAGCCACCTAACATGCATGGGTCAAGGAAGGCCAATTGACTTTGCCTATGCATGTTTGCAGAGTTACTAGAAAGACATTCAAATGAGAAGACTGTAGTGCAGATAAAGAATATTCGCCTGCACAACTTTTCTTCCAGTTCAGAACCATTACACCTGGAGCCAAACATACAGCAATATCAAGACTACATGCCAACCGTCATCTCTCCACCAGAGAAGTTCATCCCCATTAATCAGCCAGGGTGGACCAACCCGTGTCTAGGATGGTAGCTTGGATGACTAGTATTGGGGAGTTTATGGAATCCAGATGGTCCTACAACTGTTTCCAAATTGCGATTTTCACGATTTTGCTACTCATTGGCACCTTTGACAGAGGCTGCTAGCTATCAGGGTCATCGTCAGGAAGTAATGCCAGGGCCGGACAAATCTTTCACTTTGATCTCACAGGCATTTCCCAGCTAGGCTGGAGGCCTTTGAGGCTGGTTTTGAAAGCCCAGGTCTCCTCCTGGTGCCTCTGTCACTTTCATCAGCTGCCCCAAGTTAGGTTCTGCAGGCATGAGGATGCCTCAAGGAAGAGAGGAAGGAAGTGAGAAAGTGATCAGAGTTGGAGAAGAAAAGTGAGGAGAGCTAATGGATGGGTGGAAAGTGAGCTATAGTGAGATGAGGCAAAGGGAGCAGGCTGGTTTGAACATTTTTGCCAGGGTCTCTTTTGATTTCCAGTCCGGGCCTGAGCATAGCTTTGTTTTAACCAAGAGATGACTTCTGCTTGTTTGGGGACCGAGGGGACTACGCCTCCCATATGATTCATGATTTTATCCAAGGGCAGTGTGACTATCATGGCCAAAGATTTACCTTTTTCCACGAGGATCAGAAGTGGCCCAGTTTTTGAGCACCTTGGCTACTTGTTTCTCAGTTTTTGGCGTCTAGTCCGATAGCGTGGATAGGGTACACTTGGGCCTTACATACGAAATCCATGACAGACATGTATCAATCCAATGACTGAAGTGTCTGCTAAAAAAACAATATACCAACACAGAAATAAAGTTATGGCATGCTATATAAATGATCAATGATAGTAATATTAGTGTACGGGGGAAGCGGGGGTCTATCCACTTCCCCTGAGTGCTACCCTCTTGCATTTTTAAAAAAATTGTCTTACCTTAATTGGCTGGGCATTTTATCAGTTTTATGAAATGTAATTCATCCAGGAGCATTAAAGATAGAAGAGTCTAATAACATGATGGTGACCTGGGCAAACTATTTCAAACACATCCTAAAATACTTAAATTCTCAATTGTTTTTGAGGTTTATAACCCTCAAACATTTGGAGTATGGGTTGATAAGTTCGTGGAAAGAGTCAGGGGATAGCAATACAGCTCAATTTTCAAACACAATTGTACTGGCTTTCCTCACCTGAACATGCCAACTACTAGTAGAAAATAGATGGCCAAGTCCTACAAAATAAAAGGTTAAAAACGTGTGCTACTTCACACTTGGTCATAGGTTCAACCATGAAAAATTCCGTCTCCTGAAATAAATTCAGGATTTCAAATGACACACAAGTATTTATGATTTACTTGAATTTTCACAGCCAAGGCTACAAATATTCACCTATGAACCATGGAAAGGTTCTCTCAGGCTGACTAGCATTGAGGTTCTGAAAAACAAAGATCAGGGGCATGGCTATCAGTAGAGCAGCAGGTGCAGTGGCACCGGGGTCCAGGGCCCTGAGTGGCTATTCTATCTCTAGTAATTACTTCATTTTTACCTAACTAGAGGATGTGGCACTGTTTTCTTACATTAAGGCCTCTGCCATCCTGCTATGCCACTGACAAAGATATTAACATTTTACCTATTAAAATGCATCTGGTCACTTATGAAAGAAAGTTTTCGCTTCACAAAGTTCAAATTAGAAAAAGAGCATGTGGCAGTGAAACAGCTGTCTCTCATGTAATTTATTTTATACACTTCAAAGCTTTTCATGGCTCCTCTTTTGAACAACTCAGCAAGGAAGGGCAGAGTATTTTGACTCCAATGGTGGAATGTCTTACATTTAAACCTTTAGGGCCCGATTTACAGAATGAACTAAGACTCAATCCTAAACTTACTACTATTTTGGTATTCACAGATGCACATACTACTTTTTGCATTCACAGATTGAATTTACTACTTTTGGTATTCACAGAAGTTAGGATTTTGTCTTAAGTTTGTCTTAAGCAAACTTAAGACAAACTTAAGACAAAATCCTAACTTTTGTGAATACCAAAAATAGTAAGTTCATTCTGTGAATACCAAAAGTAGTAAGTGCATTCTGTGAATGCCAAAAGTAGTAAGTGCATTCTGTGAATACCAAAATAGTAGTAAGTTTAGGTTTGAGTCTTAAGTTCATTCTGTGAATCGGGCCCTTAGTAATTAAACTTTTATATCCATTTCAGCACATCTCTCAGGTGAAACTTTTAGGGGGTATGGGGAATAGAAGTGGCTGAGCGTGTCGTTAGCCTCTATGGCTTAACGCCACACTCTGCCACTTCTGAAACTCAAGTCTGCACCATATTTACAATGGTATGGTGCAGCCTTGTGTTTACCCCTGTGATGGTGCTATACTTAGCCGTGAAGCGCCAACATAGGCACCCTTGCACCATAGTGCAAGGGTGTCTGCGTGCAGGGGAGGGTTGTAGGAAGGTGTCCCTTCCTGCACATAAACAATCCTGAAATGCAATTTTCTCACTTTCATGTGTGCTGCCTAATGCACAAAATTGATTTTTTTTTTAGATTGTTTATGTACAGGAAGGGTGACCTTCCTGTACATAAACAATCCATGGCATTTTGCTTTTTCCATGTATGCTGCACAAGGCAGCACACATGGAAAAAGCAAACACAAGGGGAAATAATGCATTTCTCCTTGTTTCGCCAACTTAAGACCAGGTTTTTCCTGGTCTTAATTTTGATGCTGCCTCCTATGGACGCTGCCATTGTACATAGGGGGTAGCATCAAAACCAATGGGTGTTTCGGTGGAACGCCCACCGCAACACCCACTGCCCTCTTCTTTCACGCTAACCATAGCGTGAAAGGGGGCCTTATTTACCAGGCAGCGTTAAGCCACATTAACTCCACCTTGTAAATAAGGCTAAGCCTCTATCGCCACCACAACGTCAAAACAAGTGACTCTGTGGTAGCGATAGGGGCTTGTACATATGCCCCTTAGTGTTTAAGTAGCTTGCAAAATAGCAAGGATTTCAAGAAATGTTCACAAAATCTAGATTGCACTACTGGTTCAGATTAGACTTAATACCTCTTTTCCGGTGTTCTAAAAGAAAAACTCAAACGCATATATCAAAACTACCTTGTTATTTGCCATCATGTTTTTTTTTTACAAATTGGAGAGGGTCTCTATATATAAAAAATAAATAAAAAGTGAAAATAAAATGTAGCCTGTATCCACTAAATCAACAAATCGCTCAAAGAAACTGATGTGTCCATTATACCTAAGGCTCCCATTTTTCTCTTTTTACTGATTTTTACAGATAAATACAGACAGAAAACAATGTGTTTTCCTTGCATTTTTATTTCTAAAGTGGAAAAATGCAGAAAATTGTGCTTCTTATGAGTGGCTCACCATGCTGTCTTTCTTGAATGTCAGGCCCACAGCTGAGCATATAGACATCAAGGGGAGCTAAAACCAGGATACATTTTTCTTAAACACAGGCATAGTTTAACATATATTTGTGGTATAGTGCAATATTTACCTGAGGGTATAGTTTTTTTATATATATTCGGATGCTTAATTTGCTAAAACATGGACAGACATTAAAATATGAGTGCACGTTTATCAGTAAAATAAATGTGGGAATATTCTCCTTTACAACTTTATTTATTCTCAAAAATACGAAAATAAATATGGATAAATAAATACCATTAAGATGGCCAGGAAAATGCATATAGATAAATGCAGATGTAAATGTTAAAAAATAAATACCATAAAATAGGAGCTTCAATTCTACCAAATCACGCACACAAAAAGTTTTTAAAAAAAAGGTGTTTCAGACATCTCTTTGTCAGGAACTGTCACGCAGACCGTCTGGTGCTCATGTATGAGGAAAATACCCCGGGCATTCTGCTCCATGGGGAAGAACAGTGGACTGGGGCATCATTTCACCCCCTTCGAGGGGGATATGTCACTCAGCAGAACGCCCCTCTGCAACATGTGAAATTAATGAACTGCTTTTTTCATTTTATTTGTGTCGGCCACTGCCATTGGCCCAAGCTTTTAGCTGTTAGTTTTCGCTTTCGGATTTTCTCCAGTCAGATTATTCAGATGTCTAAAGCCACAAATCATTCTCCAAATGAATAGTCTTTCATCTTGTGTTGAAGCTTGAGGGTTGCAGCGATGTCCTCTCACCCTGTCTGTCCAGACAGGAGGAATTTTCATGAACTGCTGCCTGTAGCCTTGGGCTGAGATGTAATTTGAAAAGTACCTGTGTGCAGCAGCGACTCCTCCATTATGGCAGAAGAGCGTCGGCCCACCTGCCGCGAGCGCAGTAGGCACACACATTAATAAATTGGTAATAAATACCATTTTATTATGTGTCGCAGGCTCAGGCTGTTACATCGCGAGGGCAGGGGGTGGGGATGATTAGTCCAATTGCACTATTACTTCAGCCCCTGCCAGTGCGCATGTCATATAGGCCGGCTGTCTAGAGTCGGCCATTCTGACATGCGCACTTCAGAGCTAGCAATCTCAGGGCTGAGAAACAGCCGAGGGACTGCAGCCACAGGCCCCCAGCCTTAAAATAAATGCTGGGCGAGGCTGGTCCAACCAATTCTAGAGCTGCGCTGCAGCTCCAGGATTGGTTGGTTTCCCTTTGCACATGGGAGGAAGTCCTTCCCTTTCCGCCCCTATTCACCACCATGAAGAGAGACTGCAACCAGACCCTGAGTGCCAGCAAAGGAATCACATATATGGTGAGGTTTTTTTGGCATGGTGCCCCACCATATTTTAAATTTGCCTGCTGCTACTGCTTGTGTGTAGTGGTTGATAGGTAAACAGAATGATAGCTGTATTGGTGACTGCATTGAACAATACAGGGGTGGGGCGGTTGGGGCGGTATACGGTGTGGGTATAGATTGATTGATGGAGAATGGTGGATATTGCTTTGGTGGGTGGAAGAACGAGGCTCAGGAGTAAAAGAATGAGTTCAGACAGTTGGGTTGAAGAATACATGTTTGGTTGGGTGGTTGACCAGACGCATGGGTTACTAGGAGAGCTGTTTGATGGACGGACTGATTAGCACATTGTTTAGATTGGTGTTGGGTGTTATGTTGAATAAGTCAACTAATTTGTACTTAGATTAATGGCATAGTTTTGAGATAACTGTGTGCTTGCATGTGAACATTAATCGGGTGACGGCTGGACGGTGGGAGGGCGAGGTTGAAACATCACAGATGGATGGCTTTCATGTCTATTGTGGAATATGTAAGTAGCTCCTCGGGTGATTGGTTGACAGAGGGAAGAACAAACAGATTAATTTAGTATATTTATGCATGTGAAAAAGGTCTGCTTCAAAGAACAGCTCTTGCACAATAAGGGCAAGGAACCTCTCCTCCTTTGGGTTAGGCTGAAGTCATCAGCCCTGGGAGCACATCACATAAGAACACCTGTGTTTGCTCTTTGCTGTTGCTTCAAAATGTTTGATCTGAAATGGATCGCCAGCCAGGGCAGACAAAAGAAATGATAACGCATTTTTCCCAAGCCTGCTCTGTCCTGCCTAGGAACAGCTGAGACAAAGGGACTTGAATGTTTGCTTAAAATTCTAGCAGTGTCGACTGTCAAAGCTACAAGGTAACTGTGTTCTTAGGGAGGTGGGGAAGAAGGGAGGAGAGCTGTCACTCACTTGTACCATTCTGATTATTATTTTTAATCTCCCACCCAAGATTAGCATTTCATTCAGAGCGAACAGGGTAAGTGGTCCCTGAGGATAAAGGAGAGTGTGTGAGTTATAATGTGAATACGTCTGCGTGCTGGGACTGGAATGAAGATGAGACATAGAGGAACTGAGAGGATGGCTTATACAGTGGAACTTTCAAAATATAGCGTACGTGGAGACAGCAGTGCCATGCGTGCACACGCCGTTAGTAAATAAACAAGATGTCCCACATGCCCTCTCGTGAGTTCAGGTGTGGCCAGCACAGGTAAGAGAGGTGGGCCGAGGCAGGGGGCGGGGGAAGTTGACAGAAGAAGGGACAGGTAAAATAAAAAAATTAAAACTAAAACCACTTACCTTGCACTCGCGGCATTGTTGAGTTGGCAATGCGGCGAGTGCAAGGTAAGTGTTTTTTTATCATGTTACGTATTGCGTCGTCTATCGACTTCCCCCCTCCACCCCAACCCAGCCCCACCACCCCTACCTGTGCCAGCTGCGCCTGCTTAAAGTATATGTAGCAAGGGGAAGCAGCGCATGTATAGAGCCAGAGTGTCAACCAAAATCAGTCCGGGCAAACGTTGAAACCAGGGGCCTCATTTATGAAAAGTGACTCATCGCTGCATGAAAACAGCGATGCGTCACTTTTCATTGCTCTCTCCTTGCGACACCAATGATGCGTCATATTTATATCATGACGCATCATGTCGCAAGGAGTTACAGATAAGTCAGTATTTCTGACGTATCTGTAAGCGCAAAAGTGACGCATTGCTGGAGTGTGTCACAAAAGTGACGCAATTCCAGCAATGCGTCCTTTCACAAGTGGCAAGCCCCATGTGAAAGGGCCTGCGTCAGTCTTACACCTGCTGTGAGGCAGGCGCAAGATTTTGACGCAACGGCGTCCTAGAAGTGACGCAGTGAAATCTCATAGATTTAACTGCACCACTTCTACGACCGTTTCTTGCGTCAATACGCCCCCCTTGCATACATTATACCTGGCGCAGGTATAATGTGGCGCAGGGGTTTACAAAGTGACGCATCTACCTAGATGCGTCACTTTGTAAATATGGCGTAACATGGCGCATTTTTTACGCCACTGGTGCGTCACAAAAAGTGATGCACCGGCGGCGTAAAAGTGACGCAAGGGCTCATAAATGAGGCCCCAGATCCGCACTGCAGAAGGCCGAAGTAGAATGAGCCATCAGGCCTTTGTGGTTAGGTCTAGGTTCAACACCATTACTATAAATAAAAATCCAAGCCAATTTACTTAGGTTTTGGTAGTGTGAAGCAGCCAAGAGCTGGGAGAGAAAAATGAATTCCTGTAAAATTGTCCAGATTCGTTTTTTTGGAGTGAAGTAATGCCACTGGTTGCTTTAATAATCATCGGGCGGGGTGGGGGTGGTTGGGAGTGGGTTAAGCACAGAAACCTTATTAACATTCCTTATGTGTGTGAAAAGGCCACTTTAAGGAACAGGTGCAGATCACTTGTAAATAAATCATTTGTTCACTCTGAACTCTCCCACCAACACCATGCACTGCAGTTTCATACAGGGGCTGGTGGAGGGCCACACATGCACACATGCACACACTGATGTAGCGCAAAACCCAATTTTCATTGTAGGGTTGCACTAAAATCACATGCGTAGAGTGCATCTGCATATAATCTTTTGTCGTGTTAACCTGAGTGTTACGATCTTGTAATGTAATAACATGAATGTGACATGTGTTGGCCAAAATATAAAATATATCAAGAATTCTGTAGAAAAACAAATGTAAACGGCAGAGAACACTAACTGAAAGCACTCATGTTGTGCAACTGACAATCGTTTTATTATTGAATGTGTTAATTAATCGTGTAATTTTATATATAGATGAAAATATTAACTGTACGTGTCTCAATTTCTATACACCTTCCTAAAGTTTATGTTAATTTCTCTTATGTTAGCTGAATATTGGAGGCCTGAAATATATTTCCCATGGAAACTCTCGCATTAGAAAATAATAGTTTATTATCATGTGCATGTTAGAGTCTGTTCTTTCTCACGTTTATGTTGCAGTTGGAAGAAGGGCCCTTGTTAGTTAGAATAAAGTCTTTGTTTTAGGAGTTAGGCAAGGAAAGAAGAGGATACATTGGGAGCTAACCGATAAGGAGAACCGTTGCACTTTCTCACCGGAGAGGGCATGGTAACCAAGGTCATCAAGCTAAATCGTTATCTCATGGAAAACTACCTATGAGAACGTGCACTGATCAGATGGCATGACCTGAAATGCATCCTGGGAAAATACCTGGGATATTGGGATTATAGTAAGTAGGTAACGAGCCTAATTCTTCCCTACCCTTTGGATAGAGCATCTTAGATTGAGCTCTGTCTCAGTAGCTTCATGCTACTTGACCCGATAGAAGTGTAGGGACTTCTAAGGAAGACTCCCCACGCGGACACCTTAAACTGTCCTGCCCCGCAAAATGCTTAACTAGGGATGTCACGTTAGTGCTAGTGTAGGGACACGTTAATGCTGATTTTCATAAACCTATGATGCAGGGGAACCTTGATTCCTGTTCTTTAACTTTTTATATCCTGATTCTTGAATAGATCATCTTGTGTATGCTGCACCACCTTAACTTTATTCGTAGATTTGGCATTGTATTGGTCCCAATGTATTTCTACACCCTCGTCTTGAGGTGTGTTGTAATAAATTAACTAACTTTATTCTGTAGTATGTGATTCTTAATGGCCCTAGAGAACCGCAACTGTTTTGATTGACATCATTAACGATTTCTCTCCCCCTATGCTTTCATGCTGAGAAAAAGTGCAATCGATTCGAGGTTCTACAGTAGATTTAAAACATGCTTGTTCGGCTCCTTCAGTATCAAACAACGTTCCTTCTCACCCCTGACACAAATCGCCTGCCCTGGGTGATGTGGCTTGCAACCAGGGTGCTACCTTAGAGGTTGCCCACCTGGTTACCCCACTTTCTATGTGCTCTGGCTGGCAAGGCTATGTCTACTACACTTGATGTCGCCAAGACAGGATTCTGGCCTCCTGAAAGGCAGTGTGATCACAAACAAAGGCTTGGGCAAGAAGAAGGCCACACCTCCCTCCTCCCAGGCAGGCTAGTGAAGTGGCACATAGAGGAGGTGAGCTTCAAAGGCTGCTCCACCTCTGTAATGCATCGGGCTGATTCCCAGTGGAGGAAACAGCCCTCCCTCTGCCCCAGGAACATTGCCACATTGGCACAGACAGGAAATTAGCTATGAAAGGAGGTGTACGCACCCAGAAGGCAAGCTTCCCCTCCAGGGTAAGCAGCCTGGTCTGTACACTAAAATATAATTTTGTCATCTTTAGGCCTGGCAGAACAGAAGGTTCTGAGTAGAAAAGGGGACCCACCCCCCGGATGTGGTCACCTCAGCGGCGGACTGGATACAGGGAGTGGCTGCCAATTGCCTTCTAGCTCCCAGACACCTAACTATTCTAAATCTAGGATTTTAGGGACCCCTTCCAACACCATAACCTCAGAAGGACCAAGAGGAGAATTGCGATTACAGTAACATGACTGTGCCCACAGCACTAAAGCAAAAGAGGTAGACTTTGTCCCTGTGACAACAGACTTGGCACTGCATGATCAAGCTTCATCCATGGCTAAAACAGCACACCCTGGCAGAGGGACCCCAGTGGAAGCCTGACGCACTCTCAGACTCCCCTAGACTACAGGCTCTAGTAACTGCAGACTGTACCCTGCAAACTGCAGGTAAAACAACGCTCTGGATACGAAGAATGTCTGGCCGTCTGGCCAATAGTGGGATTGCCGAAATTCAGATGGCAATGGTTTTACAGTGAATTAATGTAGTACATTAAAGGCAAAACTAGATTTATCAAGATATAACAAGCAATATTATGAAAAACAGGATCTACTGCTAGTAAATATGGTAGAATAGTTTATGAATCAGCTCGCCACTATATGGAACAAATTCAGGTACTAACGTAAAGGATGTAAGTAAGGTATATGCTGAAAAAGGTAAAGAATTATGTATGCAATTTACTGGAAGAATTTGAAAATTGAGCACCCATCTTGTTTTCTCTTGACTATTTTCTACGGAAATAGTTATTTAGGGGTGTGAGAGAGCGAAATTTGAATGAAAATCATGTATACATCATATTCACAAGCTTGTGGCGTAATGTTAGCCAATGTAACCACAGAAGTGAGAAAATGTATTCGTATTTACTCTAGAGTGTTTATTAGAAGTAGAAAATCCATATAGAGTGTGAGCTAAAGTAGAAATGTGTGGACTGTTTAGAATTATTAGACGTGTTAATCAAGTTCCATGTATGTAGCTGCTAAATGAAGAAAGATGTAAAACGTAAAATGAAGAAACGTGCAGACCACATGGCACTGTGTGAGAAGAAATATACAATTGCATCTTGTATACGACATGGATTCATTATAATCAATGATTTGCTTACATATATATGTTAAAGGCAATATTTTATAGAAGTGTTTTGTACAACTTTAGTGTGGTAGGTTAGCGTGTTATTTTAAGCAGAGTGAATTAGAGTTCACAGAGTGTAGAATACTGCATGTAATTTAGTGAGCCCAGATAGATAGTGGCTTGCCTTTGATCTACACGTGTGAGCTACAAGTCAAAAGTCTCGTTAAAATAAATTGCCAATGCTGGTCGAAGTTTTACGGCCTAGTAAGATAAGAGAAGCCTGGAATTTGGGGCCCTGTTTCGAAGTGTCTGTTTCCAGGTGCAAGGGGGGTACCAATCAAAGCTTTATGAATAGAGCTCTGTTTTGAAGAGATAGGCTTGGGTCCGGAGGAGTCAACCGGAATGTCATGGGGGTACCAGCACGATGGAGACGGCGCCTGGGAAGCAAGGTCAACTTAACAGACGATCCAAAGAAACGAAACTATGGAAAAAACCAGAAGCAAGACCGCGTGAAATGTATACGTGGTGGGCGTCTCAAAGGGGCGTTCCACCCGTACTGTGATTTTGTATTAGGGACAGCACCCCGGGGAGGAGGTAGAGCAGATGGCCTGAGGACTCTTAGAGAGCGGATGGGTAGGCAGAAAGGGTACTGCTACACGACATAGGTTTTCCATCTGAGATTAAGAGAGATTGAGCGTCTTTGGAAGTTCAACGGCTGACACCTTTTTAGGTAAAGAGCTTGTTAAGTAGGGATGTCATCTAGCATAGTGTAGGGACAGTTTAACCTGTTTCATTTCTTTTCTGTAAATGACTCTTCAGATTCATCTTGTGTCAACGATATTCAACTTATTGATTTTTGAGTTGGTTTTAGTAGTTTTCTTCTGTAGATTGAGATCTCTTAGAGAGTTCATGTTCATTTTATTACCTGTATACCTTTTGAACCTCCTAATGAGGTGTTTGTACTTGCAACTGATTTTGGCTTTATAATAAATCTTTAAAACTTTCCAGTGGTAGGTGGTTCTTTAGAGTTGCGTCAGTCTATGGGGTTGATTTGATCTATGTGGGTTGCCTTTTACTCAATGACAGTCAATAATCGATTCAGATAGGGACTCAAGTGAGATAAGGATCAAGGTGATAAGATAATCGATCAAAATCTCACGCCCGCAGTTGGTAGCAGAGGATGGTTGGCTTCTTGAGGAAGGCGACCTAGGTTAGGCTAAGATTACCCCAAGGCCCCTAGCCATCGATGACCAGAAGAAGAGCCACCTGACGAAGAAGGTGCTGACGGTGCGAGAGAAAAAGCAGCAGAGTCGGTCGAGAGTGAGTATAAGGGTCATGCGTTGCCAGATTGCGGTGTTTTGTGTTGTACCTGTGTTGTAATGTCAAGCGGAGTTGAATGCCTGTAGTGTGATTGAGAGACGGTTGTGAGCGCGCGCAACCGGGGAAAATCTTAAGTCCAGAGAAGGGCTTGAGTGGTTCGGGTGTATCGGACATCCAGAGTAATTGTCTACCATTGTGAAGGGGGTCATGAGGTACCATTGATCGCCCGCAGAACCGTGATAGGGGGAACGTAAGAGTGAGTGTATGAGTAAACGGACGCTGGACGGACGTTTACTGTGTGTAAGTAACCTATCAGTAAGGCGATCGTCTGACCCTTAGGGAAGACGTTTCGCCAGTTGAGGTGACAATTACAGTTAGACTGTGGACGTACAGTCAAGGAAAGTGATCGCTTGGTCGGAAGTAGTCATTTTCCGGTGTATGAGTGGGACGCACGCAAGACCGGGAGACGAGCTGAGAAAGGAGGGGAACTGCTGCAAAGGGGACGAGTGACGTCAGAGTGAGCCGCGCTGGGATAGGCTGGTTGGTGTTGAGCCGCGCTGGGATAGGCTGGTCGGTGTAGAGCCACGCTGAGAAAGGCTGACCAGCGAAAGCCGCGTAGGAATTGGTGGCTCATCACCATCGGGAAGTAAACAAGGAAGAGAATTGAGGAAAAGCGTAGAGTCTTAAAATGAAGTGTTTTAAATGTCTAAGGGCGATCTTTAAGAGAGACAGAGGGAACTCATATGCTGGGGAAGAGGCCCCACCGGAGGGCACACCAGCTTATTACATGGCCGTGAATGTTGGGTTACACACTATACTATGGATCTCAGAGTGGAGCAAGTTAACAGAGGGAAATGAGGAGCTGACGTTCCCGAGATTCGGAACGTTTAGGCTAGAAGTGTTGAACCAGTTGAAAGCAATAATGCTCGCAACGAGACCTCTACCCAGGCCAACACAATTCGAAGCCCTCAATGCATGGTTCAGGGCGGCGTACGACCGGAGTTTGACCAGACGCCAAGAAAGAGTGAAACGATCGGTAAGAGCAGTACAGGACGCTAAATGGGATGATGAGGCTAAAAAGTGGAGAGTACAGAGAATAGACGCAGATAAACTGTACCCAGTGCTAGAAGTTACGGGAGAAAAGAAACCTCCAGAGGAGGATGAGGAGAGCGAGACGGATGATAGTCTGATAGATAGGCTATTATCAGACAGACCACCTCCGTACAACAGAGAAGCTGAACGTCCCGAACTCCAGCAGGGGGACGGGGCCGGAAAAGGGGAATATAGACCGCTCCCCATATCGGACTGGGAACCAAGAAAAGGCGAGGAAATACCTCAACCTAGTCCAGTACAAAGAGTAGTCGGAAGGTTCGTGGTACAAAAGGTGCCAGAAACAGAGTGTGCCAGGTCGTATCAGCTACCAGATGCTTTACAAGTACCTGGTACCATAGGTCCCGTAGTGTCAATCTACAACCCAGAAAGAGCACAGGAGGAGGAACAGGCACGATGGGACAGGGAAAGAGCAGAGATGGAAAGCAGGAACAATACGATAAATTCACAAAGGCAGTTGCTAGGACCAAGAGGTCGGAGTACCCCATTGGATTCAGTAACGGATCCCTTAATAGAACAGGGGGGTGAGAGAGGACCGATGGATCTGAGGGGACCTCGACCGAAATCCTTTAAGGAGTTAAGGGAGTATTTGAAAGAATGGGACACTGCTGTAGAGACTCAGAATAAAAGAATAGAAACGGAAGCTGAATGGAGAGGCCAAGATAACAGGATTCTCTCTCGCTGCGGGGCTGGCGAAAGCAGTCCGGAGTGGGACGGAAGGAGTCAGGAAAGCAAACGAGATACCTGCCTTATTACCGGCGGGAATAGACAGATGTGGGAAGAGAAGAGTACAGGATGTGGGGGGATGCCTCGCCCCATCCTCAGTGAAGGAGAGCGAAGGACACAGGAGTACAAGAATAGTTACAGATGCACTCACCATACACCAGGCGAAAATGTGCAACATTGGAGTCGCGGGAGTATGGAGAGTCGCGAAGGATCTCATCATGTGTCCAGTGATCACGGACGAGATCGTGGGAACATGGAGAGCTGTGAGGGACCTTATCGGTTACTGAGTGACACCAGACAGCAAGGGAATGGTGGAGACATAGAAAGCAACGGGGAATCCTATCATGTGTCTAGAGGGACAGAGCCGAAGAGACAGAATGAGATGGTGGGAAATAGAACAATGTTCCATCATCCACCTAGGGAAGATGGAAGAGCATGGGATTTAGAAAGATGGGAACAAAGGAGTACTCCCCATGACTCACCGGGACCTAGACGTAGGGCTCGGAGTTGGGACGAGAGAGATGTTAACGCACCACCTAGGAGCGAGGTACTGAGAGCTGAGGTAAAGGCAAAAAGACTCAATGTAACCAGTTTAAAATCAGATCTAGATGAAATAATAGACGGCACATTGCCAATAGAAAGAATCGATCTGTATGAACAGGATGAGATACTGTTTATGGCAAAGGATGTTACTCGGAAAGCGAGGTCAGTGCATGAAAGACTATCTGAGTTGGCAACCAGGTACATGATAGACTTATCAAGAACTAAGGCGTTACAGGGTAACCATAGGCTGAATTGCACGGATCAGGACCTAGACGAACGGAGGACGATTGGGCTGAAAATCCACATAAAAGAACTAATCTTGGGTATAAGAGTATGGAGAGATTTGGATAAATGGGAGGAAAGATGGGCCAAGAGAGGGACTGTCAGAAGGAGTGCGATTGGGATGTCCCCAGAGGGAGGGCCACAGCGAATGGAAGCTTTCCCTTTGCGAGAAATCGCGAATGGAAGCTATGTGCATGTGCCCTGGAGTAGGGGGGACTTAGCGGCATTTACCAATTCCTTCCCTAAACTGAGGGAGAACCCCGTGGAATGGTACAAGCAGGTAGAGAGGTTTGTAAAAATCTCCAAAGTACTGTGGGTCGATCTGAACACCTTGTTTGACATTGTAGTACCAGGGGATTTGTGGACAGCATGCAAGCTTAGTGTCGAATGGCCCATTTCTGAACCGGATAGGGACGCCCAGACGAATGGGCCATCAGAGAAAGTCATGGAAAAGTACGAGAGGGTGATGGCATGGCTGAAAGAGAAGGTGCCGTTGCAGGACATAGACTGGGTTAAGATAGATCGAACCACTCAAGAGCCGAAAGAGACTGTACATGAATATTATGAGAGATTGCTGAAAGCGTTCAAACAGTATAGTGGGTTGGATGTGATGGATCCTAAAGACATAGGACAGTTCGTGTCAAAGTTCGTTTTGGGTTTGAGACCTGACATTAGCTTGATGATTCAGCAGCATTTGATTTGTTGGCAAAACAAACCCTTAGATGAAATTCTGAGATATGCAAGGTACTGCAGCGATGAAATAGACTCGAAAGCAAAGAAACTTAAGGAGAAACTGATGTTGGTACAAATGCAGTCAGCTGGAAAGGGTGGACAGCGGCAACAGACGACCGGAACCCTAGGGAAAAAGCAGAATAATCAAAATAAAGACGACGAGGACAAACAGAGACCTAGGATAGATATTGCGACACTGAAAAAGACGACTAGGTGTCACCAGTGTAACGAGGTGGGACATTGGAAACGCGAGTGCCCCTACAATATAGAGACTGGAGAATTAGAGCCTGAAGAAGACGATGTCCAGAGCCGTCTAGTGAAGGGAACAGCGATACCGAAGGGAAAGTTTATCCAAGGGGGGATTCCGACTCCTCGAGCCCAGTTCCCTCAACCACCTCGTATTGCGAACGGAGGAAAAACCTATAGACAGCTGCCACTGTTCGTAGGAGGAGAGGAATGCTACTACGTTGATCCCCTTACGGGACAGCGAGTGAATAGAGAGGAAGATTGCACCTTAGGAGCCGCCTTAGAGGGAGACCAGAGGGGACCATACGTGGAGGCTGAAGTGGCAGGGTGTCCTACGACCTTTCTGGTGGATACGGGGGCCACTCGATCCACTTTGAGATCAGCGGTGGTCCCAGGTCTGCCAATGTCAGGAGAAACGATACAAGTCGTAGGAGTTGCAAATAGGAGAATGACGAATCCTTTGACAGAACCAGTGTCGGTAAAAATAGGGAAATATAGTGATGAGCACCAGTTTGTGATATGTGATTCCAGTCCTGTGTGTCTGTTAGGAAGAGACCTGTTATGTAAACTGAACTGTACGATATATTGCACGCCCCAAGGAGTAGAAGTGCAGACTAACGATGATGATGCCGACTTTAAGGTTGCAAACTCACAGGTATGCGTGGAGCTATATCCTACCTTGACGGTGGAAGAGCTTCCATGGGACTTGAGAGGTGCGGTGTCATCTGAAGTATGGGATTTCACAGGGGAAGAAATAGGATTAATTAAAGGGGTAGAGCCAGTGAAGATCATGGTAAAACCAAATGCTGAGTATCCAAGAACACCCCAATACAAGTTGACCCCGGAGACGATTGCAGGAATAAAGCCTGTGATCGAATCCATGATTAAGCAAGGAATACTGAAGGAAATCGTCGGAAGCCCGTGTAACTCCCCGATCATGGGTTTGCAGAAACCTAGTGGGAAATACAGAATAGTGCAGGACCTTCGGAAAATTAATAACATAGTTGTTTCATGATGTCCAGTGGTACCGAATCCATCAGTAATACTGTTTCAGATACCATTCCAAGCTGAATGGTTCACGGTGATAGACCTGTGCCAGGCCTTCTTTTCAATCCCCTTAGATGAGGAAAGCCAATATCTTTTCGCTTTTAAGCTGGAAAATCGTGTTTTAACATGGTGTCGTATTCCCCAGGGGTATACAGAAAGCCCATCGATTTTTAACCAGCTGCTGAAGAAGAATCTTGAAAGTCTAGTACTCCCCATGAACTCGGTTCTGGTGCAGTACATAGACGACCTCCTTGTGGCGTCAGAGACTGAGGAAGCTTGCAAAATAGACACCATCACCTTATTAAATCACTTGGCTGAGAACGGACACAAGGTGTCTCCAAGTAAATTGCAGTATTGTTTGACAGAAGTGCAGTACTTGGGTCACAGGATTGAGAAGGGAAAATGAAAGGTGTCACCAGACAGAATTGAGGCAATCATGAAAATGAATGCGCCCACAACACAAAGAGAGACCAGGATGTTCTTAGGAATGGTTGGGTATTGCCGGCAGTGGATAGCTAACTTTTCATTGAAGGCAAAACCTTTACAAAAACTGACGAACAAGGGGGTGAGTGATCCGGTACCATGGGACAAGGATTGTTTGATGGCGTTCCTGCAGCTGAGAGAGGACTTGTGCCGTGCTCCGGCTTTGGGAATGCCGGATTACGAGAAGCCATTCTTACTGTATTGCTGTGAAAGAGAAGGTTGTGCATTGTCAGTTTTGGCTCAGATACATGGAAATGCCCGTAGACCAGTTGCATATTTCTCGGCTACATTAGATCCAGTAGCCGCAGCGTTGCCCGGATGTCTTAAATCCGTTGCTGCAACGGGTGTCAGCATTGAAAGATGTGAGAATGTTGTGATGGGACACCAGTTAGTGGTGTATGTACCGCATTCTGTTGAACTGTTGATGACCAGGACCAAGACACAGCATCTGACAAACAGCAGGCTCACGCGCTATGAGCAAGTCATTTTGGCCGCCGAGAACGTGACTCTCAAGAGATGCTCTGTTTTGAATCCTGCCACCTTAATGCCACTTCCAAATGAATTAGATGATGATGTATGTACAGATCATGACTGCCTTGATGTGACTGAACTATGCACCAAACCAAGACCAGATATCGTAGATGAGCCATTGACTGACCCCGATGAAATATTCTTTGTCGATGGCTCATGCGTAAGAGACGATATTGGTCAGCTGAGAGCAGCTTATGCCGTTTGTACCATTACCGGAGTTGTGGAAGCCGCCTGCCTGGAAGGAGTACATTCCGCTCAGGTAGCTGAAATCATTGCTTTGACCCGTGCCTGTTTAGCCGGTAATAAAATTCGAGTCACCATATACACCGATAGCCAGTATGGTTTCGGGGTAGTTCATGACTATGGGCAGTTATGGTCTCAAAGAGGTTACATGACCTCCTCAGGTTCTCCTATTAGGAATGGAGAGTTTGTGAGATTATTGTTAGAAGCCTTACAAGGTCCAGCAGCTATTGCAGTTGTTAAATGTACAGCTCATACAAAAAATACTGATTTTGTGTCACAAGGCAATAGGTATGCGGATGAAGTCGCACGTTACTGTGCGGAACAAGGATATTCCTTTACAGAGGTAGAAGTGGGGGGATTACAGGAAAGAACCGAGCTAACTATGTTGTTGGACACTGTAGACACTTGGGATGAGTTGAAATGTGTACAAGAGAATGCACCTGATTTTGAGAAGAAGTCGTGGGAAACAGCTGGTTGTACCAAGAGTGAGATGGATTTTTGGATCTCTGCAGATGGGAGGGCAGTGTTATCAAACGAACTAGTCAGTCCAATGGCAAGGAGGTTGCACGGACCAGCACACATAGGTAGAGATGCCATGGTGAGGGTGTTCAGGCAAACCTGGTACAACCCCAAATTTAGAGTAGCGGCAGAAGCAATATGTCAACGTTGTGTGATCTGCCAACAGCTGAATGTAGGGAAGAGAACACCAGTCACATTGAGTCACATAGGGAGGTCTGGGGGGCCATTCAATAGAATGCAATTAGATTTTATTGAAATGCCAAAGTGCAATCGCCTCAGATACGTCCTAGTGGTCGTCTGTATATTTTCCAGATGGGTTGAGGCTTACCCCACACGTAGGTGCGACACACTTACAGTAGCGAAGCTATTGCTTAGAGAACTGATACCGCGCTTCGGGGTGCCGGCCTCTTTGGAATCAGATAGAGGGACTCATTTCAACAGCGAAATTGTGAAGATGCTATGTTCAGCCCTAAGTATAGATCAGAAGCTGCACTGTAGCTATCGACCAGAAGCTTCAGGGATCGTGGAGCAAATCAACAGCACCATAAAGTCCCGACTTGCCAAAGTTTGTTCATCGACATCCTTGAGCTGGCCCGATGCACTTCCACTGGTCCTTATGAGCATACGTAGCACACCAGACAGGAGGACAGGTCTCTCCCCACATGAGGTGCTAATGGGGAGGGCTATGAGACTGCCATCCGTTCCAACTGCAGCATTGTTAAACATCACAGATGATTTGATCCTGGACTATTGTAAGGGACTCTCTGACGCAATTCATTCTGTGTCTCTTCAGGTGCAGGCTGCCGAAGTTCCATCGTCAAATGACCTGTGCCATGACCTGTGTCCGGGGGACTGGGTCCTGGTGAAGAAACACGTCAGGAAGAATTGTCTAGATGTGCGCTGGCGTGGACCCTTCCAAGTCATATTGGTCACCAACACTGCAGTGAAGTGTGGAGGCTTGCCTAACTGGATCCACGCCTCACACACTCGAAGAGTTCCAGCACCTCTTGAAGAAACAGCTCCTCTCTCGGATGAAAATCCGGCTGAAAGCGGAGAAGCCACAGAGGGGATTAGCCAAGCTGCAGAGGTGCTAGAGGAGACTGAAAGCGTGTCTGACCAGGCCAAGGACGGTCAATACACCAGCGAAACTGAAGCTGCAACAGAAGGAGAAAGTAGCTGGGAGTACGAATCGGACACTGATCAAGCCGCAAGTGGTCCGGAGTCAAGTGCAAGAACAAGAAGCAGGAGGACAAGGAGTGGAGAAGCTAGCTGGCCGGAAAGAAGCCTGAGAGCAAATCCAGAGAGAACTCTTGTCCCGATTTCTGAAGACTCAGACCTAGTGAAGGTGCAGCAGACTCTGACTCCGAGAGTCCAAGGAGAGTACGTGTGCCCTGCCGAAGATACGCCACTCCTGAGTGGACCTACCTGGCGGCAGATGTCTTGGGGACAGAGATCCGGGAGGGTGAGAGAAGTGCAAGTGACCAATCTCGATCCAATTGTAACAGTGGAAGTACGGATGTTGACACCTGGAATCGAAACTGAAGAGTTGCTAACGTTCACACTCCCCGTCCCCCTGTATCTAAGCCGGATAAAGGACTTGGTGCTAAATAGATCAGAGTTTCCAACCTTGGGTCATCCGGTACCAGCACAAGAGGAAACCATCCTTCGTCTAGAACTGTTGGAATACGCCATTAGGGCTGCTGGCACCAGAATTATTGTAGATATCTAAAGACTTTGCAAATAAACCAGTGAGAAAGAAGATAACCTAGCGCCTAGTGGAAAGAAGAAGAAAATTAGGGACTTCATTTGGTGGATGGAGAAGGGCTAGGGTTGTCTGTTATTGAAGATAAAGAGACTTTGTGGTGAAGAGGCTTTGTCATTTTTCAAGTGTGATTCGTAGACCAAAAAATCAAATGTAAGCTGAGTGAAGAAATCAAAAGAGACTTTTTCAAAGAAAGCTACGCTATCTGATAAAATGGAAACCGGCAGTTCGAACCGCAAAGCAAAATGCATAGTAGGCACACTTATAGCAGTAGTAATTTCTCTCATAATTATAGTAGTTACTGTATCATACACAGTGGGACATGCAAGTGTAACTGAGACAAGAGATGTAAAGCCTGTAACGACTTTGAAACCTGTTCTTGGTGGAAAGAAGGAGGAGAGCAAGGTAATACAGGAAAAGGCGTTATTGGCAGCTGAGGCTCGTAGGTTACACGTAGATGAGTCGCAGGGAAATTTTAGGACAAACGCATATGCTAAACTATTGTATGAGTATATTGATGCCATGGAGGCCAGGGATTGTTATGTCTGAATGCAATTGCCGGGGCCCGTAGATGAAGGCATACGATATCATCACCTTTCATTGACATATGGGATCACATGTAGTTTACTGCTCAGTATATTTTATGGTCGAGAGGGGTTTGAATACTACTTTTCGAATTATGATTCGGTACTGCCCGAAGTCCCGAATTATAAACAGATGAACAAATGGGACTATTATAAGAAGGAAGATAGATTGGCTAAATTCTTCCTTCCTTGGGATACATTAGATACTTCATATGCACGCCGAAATAATCTGACTTGCAAGGTTTCAGAGATAGAGAAAAAGTTTATTGGTCAAGTTGATGACCGTTACAGGAGGCAGAGGATATTAAAAATGTCAGGACAATGGAAAACAGATTGGACCGAAGAGGAAAAGGCACACAAAAGGAAAGGTAGTAATGGTCCAATAGCGTTGGATCGAACACAGAAAGGAAAGTTATGTCTGACCCGAAGCAAAACGTACTATGAGAGTGTATTTGTAGGTGAAGTTAGTTGTGAACACGCTTTTCGATTAGAATACTATACGAAAGATTTTATGAAAGGGATGCAAGTGATTCCTAATGTATATTTTGTATGTGGAAGAAATGCCTACGTAAAGTTGCCTGACAATTGGTATGGTTCATGTTATTTGGCAATTGTCTTCCCCAAAATATATCATGCAAAGGATTTGGAGATTATAGAGGGAAAGGTTTCGGCAAGAGGGAAAAGGGATGCAGGAGATGCTGAAGTAGTTGGAGATGTATTTGGAGCCATGTTTCCTCTTTTAGGGTTGATACTTAATGATGTCAAGGTCAGGAGATTAGCTACAGTTGTAGATAGGTTGTCTGCCAGTACTGCGAGGTCATTGATGCTGGTGGAAGGAGAGATGCAATCGATTAGGGCAATGGTTCTTCAGAACCGTCTTGCATTAGATGTTCTGTTAGCAAAAGAGGGCGGAGTCTGTAAGGCTTTGAAGGTCCAGGAATGTTGCACTTACATTCCAGACAATTCAAAACCTCTTGAGAAGGCTATACAGAATATTACTAGGATACACCAAGAGATCGAAGACCTAACAAGGGTAAATGTTTGGGAAAAAGTAGGCCATGGAATGGGTAAAGTTGGAGGTTGGTTTGCCAATCTCGGGAAGAGCCTTGTCTGGTATATTCTGAAGCCTATTCTCATAGTCTTAATCTGTATGCTCATATTATGGGGTTTAGTGAGGCTGTACAGATGGTATAGATCAAATAGGTTGCAAAGATCCATGAGAGAGCGGGAGCGGAGACTAGCTGCTATGCAAGACAATCAATACAGAAGTTTGAGAGCTCTAGAAGCGGTAAAAAGAGGGAGCCTTGCAATAAGTTCTGTGTGACACATTCAAATTGACATATTAGTGATGACCCCTAGAGGTCATCAAAGGGGGGAACTGAGAGAGCGAAATTTGAATGAAAATCATGTATACATCATATTCACAAGCTTGTGGCGTAATGTTAGCCAATGTAACCACAGAAGTGAGAAAATGTATTCGTATTTACTCTAGAGTGTTTATTAGAAGTAGAAAATCCATATAGAGTGTGAGCTAAAGTAGAAATGTGTGGACTGTTTAGAATTATTAGACGTGTTAATCAAGTTCCATGTATGTAGCTGCTAAATGAAGAAAGATGTAAAACGTAAAATGAAGAAACGTGCAGACCACATGGCACTGTGTGAGAAGAAATATACAATTGCATCTTGTATACGACATGGATTCATTATAATCAATGATTTGCTTACATATATATGTTAAAGGCAATATTTTATAGAAGTGTTTTGTACAACTTAAGTGTGGTAGGTTAGCGTGTTATTTTAAGCAGAGTGAATTAGAGTTCACAGAGTGTAGAATACTGCATGTAATTTAGTGAGCCCAGATAGATAGTGGCTTGCCTTTGATCTACACGTGTGAGCTACAAGTCAAAAGTCTCGTTAAAATAAATTGCCAATGCTGGTCGAAGTTTTACGGCCTAGTAAGATAAGAGAAGCCTGGAATTTGGGGCCCTGTTTCGAAGTGTCTGTTTCCAGGTGCAAGGGGGGTACCAATCAAAGCTTTATGAATAGAGCTCTGATTTGAAGAGATAGGCTTGGGTCCGGAGGAGTCAACCGGAATGTCATGGGGGTACCAGCACGATGGAGACGGCGCCTGGGAAGCAAGGTCAACTTAACAGACGATCCAAAGAAACGAAACTATGGAAAAAACCAGAAGCAAGACCACGTGAAATGTATACGTGGTGGGCGTCTCAAAGGGGCGTTCCACCCATACTGTGATTTTGTATTAGGGACAGCACCCCGGGGAGGAGGTAGAGCAGATGGCCTGAGGACTCTTAGAGAGCGGATGGGTAGGCAGAAAGGGTACTGCTACACAACATAGGTTTTCCATCTGAGATTAAGAGAGATTGAGCTTCTTTGGAAGTTCAACGGCTGACACCTTTTTAGGTAAAGAGCTTGTTAAGTAGGGATGTCATCTAGCATAGTGTAGGGACAGTTTAACCTGTTTCATTTCTTTTCTGTAAATGACTCTTCAGATTCATCTTGTGTCAACGATATTCAACTTATTGATTTTTGAGTTGGTTTTAGTAGTTTTCTTCTGTAGATTGAGATCTCTTAGAGAGTTCATGTTCATTTTATTACCTGTATACCTTTTGAACCTCCTAATGAGGTGTTTGTACTTGCAACTGATTTTGGCTTTATAATAAATCTTTAAAACTTTCCAGTGGTAGGTGGTTCTTTAGAGTTGCGTCAGTCTATGGGGTTGATTTGATCTATGTGGGTTGCCTTTTACTCAATGACAGTCAATAATCGATTCAGATAGGGACTCAAGTGAGATAAGGATCAAGGTGATAAGATAATCGATCAAAATCTCACTCCCGCAGGTGCTTTAACTAGATTACATTATTTGCATGTAAGCAAAAGGAACTTAGATACAATTATGACTGTACATGGGGGACACTAGTCATATCATTCGATCTTCTTTGGTATGCTAAAAACGTTTTAAAAAAAGAAAGAGTTTATCCCAGAAAGTCTATCTTATGGAAGGAGAAATGCTGAAGAGGCAACCAACATTAGGAGGAGTGAAAAACTGATCTTTCGATCAAACAGATTGTTGATGAATGGCCAAATAACAAATAAGATGCATAATAGATGAAACAATCATTGGATGATAAGCAGAGGAAGCTGGACCTATCTGCAAGGAAAATGCATAAGGAAATCACGTTTCAAGATTATGATTCATCAGGAGGAATGGGAAATCCCTAAAATTGGAAGAATGTTAAAAAAAATAGCATGTGAGGGAATAACATGGAGATGATTGTAACTTTAACTTGCAGTCAGTGAGAGGTTTTGAAGAATAACAATAAGAACAAACTTTGGCATTATCTTTTGAAATGTGCATGGTCTTGCTTTGCATTTAGAAGAGGCATTTTTGCAATGTCTAGAAGAATTGCAAATGATTACATTAAAAGATGCATGTCTGATCGAGATGTTTTATATCACTTAAAATCATACTTTAATCAATACCTATCAAATCAAAATTAGACTGATTATGATAGGGTAGATGTAGGTATAGTTAATGTTATTCTTTTACTTTACACATTACCTGCAGAGAGTGGTCACATTGTTGTCATTACTCTTGATGTGTGTGAGGAAAATTAACATTTTCAGTTCAAGCCTACGTTGAAAAATGTCTACTTGGGATGTATGCTAAAATAAATTAGATAAGCGGGTAGTAGAGTTTGGAGAAATGTTTATAGAGCAGATATAAGGGAACTCATTTTACTCGTGGAATTATGCATTTCACACTGTACACTTTAGACATTTAAATTGCATGTTAAGGGATAGTATGCAAGCAAGATGCACTTAGGTAAATTCTGGATTTGCTATCCAAACAGATTATATAAGTGAATCTGTAGACATTATGAACTGTGTAAGAAAGTTGACATTCATTTTGAAAGTAATTATCTTCTGTTCATTATGGTGGTTACTTTGCAGTATTGAACAGTGAAATCTGTGTACTGTCCATTTGGAAGTAGGCAGAGGAGATAATTACGACGTCTCTCAGGTCCAGATGATCATGTGTCCAAATTACTCATAAATTCAAGTTGTTATGAACTACTATGCAATTAAAGTCAAGGATAGTCCTTCTAAGCCATCTTAAAAATGCACGGCACTGTCAACAAGGACTGGACGCAAAGTGGTCTGTTGAGAGCCCTTCGGAATTGCATAACGAAAGGGCGACTTCTCCCTGTAGCCACGGTGCCAATCCTCACAGAATATTAAATGTGACAGGTGATAGGTGTCTTCAGTCTTAGGAGGAAAACCAGTGTAAGAAAAAAACCTCCTTTGGCAAATAACCTCTTCGATGCGGCGCAAAATCCGCAGGGGTGATGCGTAATTTGACACGTGCGCAGTTCGGACGGCCCTTCGGCCGTCCGACGCACACGATCACCTTGAGGTCGGACAGCCGGGGCCGTCTGACGCATCGAAGAGGTTAATGTTGGATACTGAAAATGCAGAGTGCATTTTGTGAAATCAGCAAATAGAGTGAAGAGGTGCTAGAGCGACTCCGCCAATCAGAAGCCCCAACATTCGACATGGCGCATAAAGCAAAGTCCTGAACAGTGATGCATGGCCAACATATTCCCCTACCAAAATACATAAATTCAGGCACGCTTGTATCTTTCACTTGGCTCTGTTTATTATCCTGACAGTGTGCCCCCTTTAGAAGCCTTTGGCATGGTTTTGAAAAATTACAGGCAAACACAAGAGCATAAGCCTCAAGAAGCATCTTCCCAGGTATGCTCACTCAAGGCAGTCCTTCCACTGGATCAAATCCAGATGTTTCCCTTGATAAGTTTGAGAAACATGCATCTCTTGGACCTCATAATCAGGTTGCCCTTGTGTAATTATTGGTGAAGGTTCAGATGGAAGTCAATGATAAGGCCCAGGCACATACGGCCTCAGTTGAAAAGGATGAAAGAAAGGATGAATCTTCTAAGGACAAGGTAACGTTAACCAAAATACTGCAAGATTGCCTTCATGAATAATCATAAATGGCCCCAAAATCATTTATAATACTTTACTGGAATAGCCTGGACTGGAAGCAAACAAGGTGACAACCCAAACTTCTTTGCAGGACAAAACAAAGTGGAACATGATCATGATTTGATAGCATACTTCTTCATGATGATTTTAGAATCATATAAATGTTCTGAAGCAAGTTGTCTATGGCTCATTTATAGGTTTAATGAATGTTTGCCTTCAGGGATTAAAGGATCCGCTCAAGGAGGAGATGGAAAAGTTAATGGATGGAAACCTTGCATAAAAAAAATTCAAGATCTTTGTAGCACTATGAATTGCATTACTGGAAGTAGAAACTGGAATTGGGAGATTTGAAACACAATCATTCAAAACAGCATTACAGTAATACTGCAAATATTGCTCTAACATCAGATTAATTAACTTTGTCTATCGATTAGACTTGGAATGATAACCAGAAGAGAGAGGGCCTGATTGCAAGTTTGGTGGTGTGAGAGTGGGGCGGCACGCCACCACCCCGCGCCACCAAATTGAACTGCCGCCCGCCTGCCAGATTTCAAGTTTTTGCATTGTCTGTCAGGTGGTCCTTTGGAATACCACTGTGGTGCATTTGAAAAAGGCATCACAATGGGCACGACAAAGCCCTTTCCTGCACGGCATGGACTGTTAAGTTCATGCCATGCAGGAAAGGGGGTGCATGCACCCAGGGGGCACCCAAGGGCCCATAGACAACAGGGGTGGCTTTGTTTTCTCAGTGCCAGAATGTCATGGAGTGAACACCACCATGAAATCCTGGTGGTGAGGAAAACTCGGAATATACTTGGTGGTGCTACAGCAGCACCACCAGCATATTGCACGCATCTGACCGCCGCGCAACCGCCAGGGAATGTGGTCCCCTAGCGTTGCCATGGTCCTCTGGAGGTCCAACCGCCATAGTTGTAATACAGTGGTTGGACCATTGGTGTGGAGGTCAGCGACCACCACCACACCTCTACCACTGGTTCAGTGGTCCGATGGACCTTCAAACTTGTAAACAGGCCCAGAGCCTGTTCAATGTTTAATGATTTACATACAGTCTTTTAAATTGCGACAGGTACTGAGTGCCTCTCTCAGAGGTGATTGTCTGAGGCAACCTGTGAAGACAAATGTATCTGTGAAAAGCCATTTCTATTGCTGGGCCAGTACTACAGCTATAGGTAACTTTTGGAATGAATAAAAACAGGCCATCCTTGAAAAAGTGTCTTCCCTTCATCATCATGACACAGCAATCTTCCTAAAATGGAATATCAGCAATAAAGAATTGTTGAAATCGTATCCATGGTTCAGAGACACCAGTATGGGCTACAAGTGTCCAAATGATTTGGAATGCAAGGATTTGTATTGAACACAAATAGGACAGGCAAGAACACTTTATCAGAATGAACAGTTGGCCACCAACTATGATCACTCTATTAATGAATAAAGCTCCCTGGCATCCCTGGAGTCTGGCATCCACAATACAAATTCCTAATAATAAAATACAATTGTTAAGTGGGCACTGTGGAAAGTGATGGCGGACTTACAATTTTAAATCGAGCTGAAATCTTTATCTCATAGTCCCCCACACCTCACTCCCTGTTCCTGATTCCCTTTTCTGCCAGTCATTCAAATCTTCGCCCGAGCATATTTAATACGGGCTGGGATAGATCATAATGGGTTACAAAAAGGCAACAAAAGGGAAAATGAAGATCACCGGTAACTAGTGAAGCTGTTCGGTGTCTAAGAAAAGCCTCTTGGTAAATACAGAGTGCATGAATTGCGGTTGATTGGCCCTTTGTGGACCGGCTGAGAATCTTCACTTGCTCAGCACTTGACCCGCTTTAATTAACTCCATAGCACTTCACATCCTCTTCCGGCTGACAGCAGAGAAGAGGCAAGCAGAGGCTTGGAAATCGCATTCCACCAGGAAGAGAGTGGGACACTCAGGCCTGTATAGAAGTGCCTGCAAAGGCTACATTTATACCGTGACACGTCAGCTGGAATATAATAGCACTATTGCAACCCTTCCATACCAGTAACAAGCACACCCAGGGAATGCATTTGTTCACTTGTACACACGCCAACATTTCAGAACAGGAAAGTGGGAGATTTTGAAAAATAAATCAAGGGAAATGTATTTTGCCTATTAACGTCCATTGAAGCAGAGGACATTTTAGGCAGAAGACAGCCCAAATAAAGACATTTTTAGTTCTGAAAATCGCGAATCACCCACCTGAATCGGGTCTGTTGGTATGTATGCACTTGCACAAGCCTCAAGTATAGTGTACCTAAAGGTAAGGGAGCCACCAAATTAACAGGGGGAGCCAGAGCTGAGCCAAGAGCCCATACTCTAGCAAAGACCTGAACATATTTAACAGGGAAATCGTGCAGCAAACGTCACGTTAGAGTATGTTAAGTTGTGCTAAAAAAGTCAGGAAAGTGTATTAATTACTTTAACTCACAGAAGCGCTTCACCTTAGTACATCGTATTGTTTGAAAAGTTTTTATTAAAAGTTTAGAGTTTTTAAATATTAATTGAGAATGTTTCCTTACCCAGCCTTGATGAAAATGCTATTAGTGAAATAGGAGGCAAGTCAGTTGCAACATATACAGTGCAGGTGGTCTAGATTCTTATTATAGATGGAGTTACTTTATAGGTGACCAAATCAAACACAAGACAGATTTTTGTACAGGGCACATCCTGAACTTAAGTATTTAAAGGTGCTCGGCCTCTCATGTGTGATAATGAACAAAAAAAGATGCCCAGTGAAATAAAGTATTTGCTGAGGGTCTTACAATTTAATCATGCATGGAAGCCCTGATTCCAGACTTCACAGGATGCTGAGCTGGGCCAGAGTTAAAACCCGGTTCCCAATGATACATGGTCAGACTGTAATAATCGCAAGCATTGGCAAAGACAACAGGTCTTGCTCTGCTGCCTATTGAATTTATCATTGTCTTTTGCCGAGCTGTGCAGCATCAGAGAAAAATCTTAATGCTTTTTATCGATACTGTGTAGCATCGGCAAAAAAAAAGATGAAAGGCTTGGTGGTGTAGCCATTGCTGGTGGTCGCATCATTCTGGCACATGCAGGTTTAAAGACATATGTGTCAGCATTGACCCGAGCACGTGTGCACACCAATGAAATAACATGGGTGCAATTTACTATGCTTTTTTTAATTTAATGATCAAAGATGGAGGATGCCATTTGGATCTGTAAATAAAAAAAATACTTTTTTAGTGCAACAGTGCAAATTAAAAAAAAGACTGAAGGGTAGTGGGCAACGGTGGAGCAGGTGGAGAAAGAGTGCTGGAGGAGGAGGAAATGCAGTACATAAAGGAGAGCAAAACGGTGCAGGGTAGAAGCTCACCATGGAGAGAACAATACAGAACATAGGGGAGTTTGGCAGAGAAAAAAGACAACAGTAGCACACAATTGGAGAGCAACGCAGGAGAGGAACACATGAAGGAGAGACCAACACGGCATGGGGTGGGGGAGGAGCACAAGAGAGAGAGAAAGGGTGACCAGCACATGAGGGAAACTGCAACACTGAGTCTGGGGAGCAGGTATTTGGCAGGGCAAGAAGCAGGCGAGGGTGATAGCTAGAAAACCCATGCACTCTCATGGAGTGCTTAGCCACAGAACAAAATAGTTCAGTAACAGTGAGCACTGGAAAGATACAAGTTAGCCATTCAGTGCTGGACTGGCCTGGTGAGCACTCTTCCAGGTGTGCCAGCGGAAGGTGCTAATGTGAACGCATTTTTTTTTATTAGACAGGACCAGAAATAATACCCTTACACTTGCCTTTTCAAGACCCCCCACCTTGCAGTGCCTAAGTGGCCAACATGTCAGTCCAGCACTGAAGCTAATCTGAAGAATGGTAAAGGGGTTGTGCTCCAAGGGAGGGACAAATACAAGAGTAAGGCAAGTCATCCAATAAGAAGCAAGGAAATGAGAGTGACAAAAAAGGCAAGCAATGGTAAGCAATGGGTGGACTATAAGTCCGCTGCAATTTCTTGGTAAGCTCACAATAGGTCTTTTGCAACCATGCAGTTTACCATGTCTGGTAGGCAAAAACTAAAAATTAAAAACCTTAGGGGTATATTCACATGAATGTGTGATAACTACCGCAAGAGCAGCGTAACACAACTTTCAACATCGCTGCCTATCGCGGGAAAACAACTCCGTGACAACGTGGAATTCACAACATGGCGGTAGCGTGCAATAGTGTGCCGAAACCGCAGCCAATGCCCATGACACAACCACCTCGACGGAGATAAAAACAATCAATCAATCAATCAAATCATTTGTAAAGCGCACTACTTACCCGTGAGGGTCTCAAGGCGCTGGGGTGGGGGGAATGCTGCTCCTACTCCAAAAGCCAGGTCTTGAGGAGTCTTCTGAAGGTCAGCAGGTTTTGGGTCTGTCGTAGGTGGGTGGGGAGGGTGTTCCATGTTCTGGCAGCGAGGTGGGAGAACGATCTGCCACTGGAGGTTGCTCTTCGGATGCGGGGGACTGTGGCAAGGGTGAGGTCGGCGGAGCGGAGCTGGCGGGTGGGGGTGTAGAAGTCGAGTTGAGGTCCGTCTGTAGAGGTACACTGGTCCGGTGTTGTAGAGTGCCTTGTGTGTATGGGTGAGGAGCTTGAAGGTTATCCTCTTGTTGATGGGGAGCAAGTGCAGGTCTCTCAGGTGGGGTGTGATGTGGCTGCGGTGAGGGATGTCGAGGATCAGGTGTGCAGAGGCGTTCTGGATGCGTTGCAGAGTTTGGCCGAGGCTCCTGCATAGAGGGCGTTTCCGTAGTCCAGCCTGCTGCTGACGAGGGCCTGGGTGACCGTTCTTCTCGTTTCGGTGGGGATCCACTTGTAGATCCTGCGGAGCATGCGGAGGGTGTTGAAGCAGGAGGAAGAGACGACGTTGACCTGCTTAGTGATGGAGAGGGTGGAGTTGAGGTTGTTCCCTAGGTTGCGTGCGTGGTCGGTGGGTGTTGGAGCTGTTCCCAGTTCGGTTGGCCACCAGGAGTCGTCCCAGGCCGAAGGGGTGGATCCAAGGATGAGGACCTCCGTCTTGTCCGAGTTCAGCTTCAGTCGGCTGTTCGCATCTATTCGGCGATGGCCTTCATTCCTTTGTGGATGTTGGTTTCGGTGGTGTGGGGTTCTTTGGTGAGAGAGAGGAACAGCGGGGTTTCATCGGCATAGGAGATGATGTTGAGGTCTTGCAGTCGGGCGACATGGGCGAGTGGTGCCATGTAGATGTTAAACAGCGTTGGGCTGTGGGAGAAGCCCTGGGGTACGCCGCAGATGATCTTGGTGGCTTCGGAGTAGAAGGGGGAAGGCGGACGCTCTGTGTTCTGCCGGAGAGGAAGGAGGTGGTCCAGTCCAGGGCTTTCTCTTGGATCCCGGCGTTGTGGAGGCGTGTTCGTAGTGTGTGGTGGCAGACCATGTCGAAGGCGGCTGACAGGTCCAGGAGGATGCGCGCCGCTGTTTCTCCGTTGCCTAACAAACACCAACGCGAAAAAACCTGCAATGGGCTAAATTGCAATAAGGAAACAGTGACAGCCAGCGCAAGGGAAGCAATACTCATGGACAATTCAGGAAAAAGCACAAGAACAGCATACAGAAAATGCCACAGGACAAAGTTCATCAACAGCGGAGTACCACGGATGCACCCTGACCAACTGAAGAGGACAACATGTACATCAGAACATCCAAGCACCCTGGAAGAACAGAACAGACAGGCACACCACATGAAAGAGACCAGTGCAAGACAAATCACAGCTGTTGGAGCGACACACCCACCGTGCAGCATACGCACATAAGCAGGAGTGCACCTTGACATTGACAACATCCCGGTACAAACAGCAACCCTTCCACAATTGAACACAGGACACAACTTGTTCCACAAATGTGCACAACCTGCCAAATCACATCTGAAACCGCATGGAAATGTAACATGACAATGTACAAGTACAACCTGTAACCGCAAATATGTTTAAATCACACATGCAGTGCAGTTGGACATCTTCTACTGTCACATGATTGCCATGGACGGTCACAATGTGACGTGCTCATGAGAAGTAAGTGTCAATGATGGTATTCCTACAGGCCATTCCTGCCGCTGCTGCAGTGGGATGTGGGCCACCTGCCCCATCACCACCATCATCGGTTGGTACCTCTGGAACTGGGATACATGGGGCCCTGGTGCGAACACAGATGTTGTGCAACACCAAGGAAGAATATAAAGCAGCGATGAGGACTTACAAAGCGGCGCGAAAAGCAGCCCAAGCCTCCTTTTTTGATAAAAAAATCAAAGCTGCCTCTAATTCTTCTCGGGAGACCTATAAAATAGTTAAAGAGCTCCTCACTATACCCAACACCCTCCCAAACCAACAACCCACAACTGACGGATGCAACCAAGTAGCCTGTTTTTTTCAAAATAAAATCATCAAGATCCTACAGTCACTTCCTCCTTTAAACGATGATAATTCCCTGACCGCTTCATCAGCCTCTGTCAGTGGCCCAACTTTAGACAGTTTCAGCCAACTTTCTGAGGACGATTTTTTAAAAACCCTTTCAGACTTGAAAAGTGGCTCCCCTAACGATCCAGCACCTATCCACATTCTCAAACAAGTTGGACCCACCATCTTGCATCTGGCCACCAATCTTATTAATGCCTCATTCAACCAAGGAGTGGTCCCTCCTAATTGGAAACATGCCATTGTTAAAGCTCTGCAGAAAAAACCGGGTATGGACCCTGCCGATCTGACTAACCTCCGCCCAATTTCACTCCTTCCTGGACTAAGTAAGATTGCAGAGAAGGTAGTCAACAAGCAATTGTCTGCCTTCCTTGAAGCCAACAATCTCCTTCGTCCCACACAGACAGGCTTCCGTCCAGGTCAAGGGACGGAAACAGCCCTTTTGAAGGTAGTTGAAGAGGCAAGATGCATCTTGGATTCGGGAGGATCAGTGTTACTGATCCTCCTGGATCTAAGCGCTGCATTTGATACGGTGGACCACAAAACCCTCATTAAGCGCCTCTTCAGTTTGGGAGTAAGGGGCACAGCCCTTTGCTGGCTCTCTTCGTTCCTAAAAGACAGAACATTTCAGGTCTGCGAAGGGAATGTGCGATCCGACATTCTCCCTCTCCAGTGTGGGGTCCCCCAGGGCTCTTCACTGAGCCCTACACTTTTTAACACATACATGGCCCCCCTGGATGACGTGGTCTCCCCTTTTGGGATAAAAGCCGTCACATATGCTGACGACACCCAAATGATTGTATCATTTTCCCTGGAAGAGGACAAGGTAAAAAACCTTCATGATTGTCTAGAGGGTATTCATGCCTGGATGTCCGCCTCAAGGCTTAAGCTCAATGGCTCGAAAACTGAGCTCATGCTGTTGGGAAATAAAATATCTTCTCTTCCATCTGCCATGTGGCCAGCATGCTTAGGCCCCCTCCCTCAACCCAAGACTGAATTAAAAAGTCTGGGTTTCTGGCTTGAACAGGACTTATCCCTCAAAACGCAAGCGAAAAAAACAGCTGGCACATGTGTGGGGCTACTGCGTTCCACCAGAAAGATCCTCCCTTTACTTCCAGGACCCTCCCAGAAATTGCTCGTTCAAGGTCTAGTCCTATCAAGACTAGATTACTGCAATGCTCTCTTTCTTGCTGCCCCGGAATCCACGATCAACATTCTTCAAAGAACACAGAATGCCGCAGCTAGGATTCTTACTGGGACCTCTCGCAGAGTCTCAGCCAAACCCGCCCTTAAGGCACTACATTGGCTGCCGATCCGCGAAAGGGTCAAATTTAAGGCCCTTTGCACGGCTCATAAAGCTTTGCAAAATCAAGGGCCTCCAATGCTAAAAGACATGATCTTTCCATACAGACCCAATAGGCCCCTACGCTCAGCTCAAGGTCATCTGGCCACAGTCCACAAAATTAGAAAAGCCCGAACTGGAGGACGCCGTTTCTCGGTTACTGTGGCCACCTCCTGGAATGCTTTGCCATTTCACCTTCGTTCTGAGTCCAATCTTCTGAAATTTCGCAAGCTTCTAAAAACTCACCTCTTCCCGCAATAACTTCCTCCCTTTCCCCGTCTTCACCCTCAGAAGTTCTGCAATTTCAGCGCTGGGACGCTCACGGGCAGCCATGCGCTATATAAGACCTAAATTTCATTTCATTTCATTTCACAACATGCAAGGATCATCTTGCACACGATGTCTGGGCTGTACAGGAGCTTCCCACCTGTGCCGTCCAGGCACCTGAAAAGTGACTTCAACACGTCAAATGTGCGTTCAACGATGCCCCAGGTGCGTATGTGGGCCACATTGTACGGCCTCTGGGCGGGTGTGGCCAGGTCTCGGAGGGGTGTCATCATCCAAGGGCAGAGTGCCTATCCTTGATCCCCTGTGACAGTGCAGGGAGAATAGAGTCAATACTTGGTTCGGAAGGATGTGATGGCAGGTCCACCAATCCAGTGACGCCTGTGCTGGCTGTGTGTGGGGTGAGTGTAAGCCAGCCCTCAGGGAGTAACTGATGCTGGCAACTACAACAACAGTCATCAGGAATTCAGAAATGCAATGTCAGAACTACAAGGGGGGATGACTCGAGTCGCACAGGTCTAGTGGCCCCCGGATGCACAGCGACCGACACAGGCCCACCATGGGACCCTGACCTGCGGGAGGCTGGGGTGGGGTCATTTGGGCAGAGCAGTGCCTCAAATATGTCATGGCTCTCATTCCGCATCTCGACACGTCCAGCTGGTGTGTGGCTGTGGTGCCATAAGGGAGGTGTGGTGTGGTCATGTCTGGTAGGTGGTCGTGTAGTTTGACATGTTGAATGTGGTTTAGTCACATGTGCATCCCCACAGTTGTGCTTTGTACGTTGGAGGCTTTGGGATGTGTGGTGTGTTGATTAGGTACTTACCAACTAGCAGTCCCGTTCCATATGTGCCATCCTGGAAACGCTGGTTGATGATGGACTGTCGGAAGATGAAGGAATCATGCACACTGCCTGGGTAGCTGGCGACAACATTAGTGATTAGTCCCCGGTGGTCCACTATTGCCTGCACATTAATGGAATGTGTGTGCTTTCTGTTGCGATAGTGGTGTGCAGTATCCCCAGGGGGCACAAGTGGGACATGTGTACAGTTGATTGCCCCCAACATGGCCGGGAATCCGGATATGGTGTAGAAGCCTTGCTTTGTCTCCAGCTGTTCCTGCGCAGTGTTGGGGAAGTGAAGGTACTGGGGTATGAAGCTGAGGATGGCATCCAGGACAGGTGTGATGAACTTTGATTGGGCTGGCTGTGAGACCCCTCCAACTCTGGCAGTTGTTGGTTGGAAGGTACCAGAGGCTAACAGGTGCAGCACAGCCAGCAGCTTTGTCTGCGGAGGGTTGTTGGTTCTCTGCTGTGTTGGGACCGTCAGCCTGTGGGCGATGTGCGTCATGATCCGGTGAATGGTTGTCCTCTTGAGCTTGTAGTAGGCAATGACTTCCTCTGGCATTAGGTCTGTGAGAGTGGTGCGTTTTCTGTATGTCTGCTGTCTTACTCTGTGCTGCCTCTGTGGTGGTCCGGGTGGGGGGGGGACCGGGTCCTAGGGATGGTGGCGGTGGGTGTTGTGGCGCTGTTGGGGCTCCGAGCTGCATGATGAGTAGCTCCATGGCGTCGTTTGTTCTTCGGATGTGGCTGTGTGCGGGGCTCCGTTGCCTACTGCAGGTAGCCGTCCATCTTTATATCTGCTTGAGGCAGGTCTTAAATACCTGCGTCTACCACGGCTTATCACCTGTTTTTGGTTCACTTCGCGGATCTGTCAGTTCATTGTGAATGTGGTGTTGTTGTTTTTTCATGTGTTTCTGCACGGGAACGCCAAATCTCCATCTCATTAGAGTTAGTTGGTGGTGTCCGCCGTGGTGTTAGGTTTTGGGGCAATTATCGCGGGAATACTGACGATGTCGATTTGGTTCGGCTGGAATTCAACCTCAACCAACAAAAACTGGAAGAGATGGCCTCTCAGAGCCAATACTTCTACTTAACAATGGCGGCACCGGAGAACACAATGAAGGCGGCTATACAAACTATTTTTCAAGAATCCGGCAATCCCTGGTCTGCCAAAGACCTTTTGCAACTTGCAACAGAGAACTGGGACCCCAGGATAGTCAAGCATGCCACTATCAAAAGCACAATAAAAAAACAAGTGCTTCTACGCTCCTGTACCTTGGACATGGAATCCCTGGCAACAAGAGGATTTCATGAGTCCCAAAGCCTCCCACATACAGTGCACAACCTCAAATCTCATCTTACGCAGGCCGTGGGGAGACCAGCCCTACATAGGATCTTAGCAGCCAGACTACATCCTCTCCCCCTCAAAGAATTATACCCCACCGGGTCAGTAAGACCAGTGATCAGAAACGTGAGTCTTTGGCCCACATTTTACTTTGTTGCCCGGTTCTGCGTCTAGCCCACAGAATCTACCTCAGGCCCATCCTACTACAATTGGGTACTCACACATGCAAAGGAGGCAGTCCATCGACTTTACACGTTGGACATAGTGAAGCATATGGCTACCTTTGGCCAATTTGGACAATATACCTACACAAAATTGATGGACACTTCTCCCTAAGCAATCAGGCAGGTACTTGTGCGGAGATGGCCCATTACCTTTTATCACTTAAATGGTTTTATTGAAGCATGTAAAAGAAAATTGTAACACTTGCCCTGAACACAAATTTATCTTGTTTTAGATTTTGGATTTTAGACCTCTAGATTTTAATTTTATTGCTTTCCTTTAAATGCAGTGCTCTTCTTTTCTATTGTAATGGTTTTGAGTAACCACGCAAATAAGTTTATTCATTCATTCATACTGACGATGTCTGCTGTAAACACCAGCTTTGTTAATGGGGAGGTAAATTTATCATGACTTTGGCTGCGATAAAAAGTGCAGTTAATTCGGCAATAGCTCCTTGTGAATATGCCCCCTAGTGTTTACCATTCAAAATATGAGCATAGTAACAGGTTCTGATTGTGTCTTGATTACGGAGTGACATGACTTTGAAAGTCCTGGTGAAATGCACATTGACAAGTGAAAAACGTTCTTTTCCCTTTCTCGCTCAGATTCCCTCCTCTCCTCTACCCTTGACTTCCCTTCACCATCCCTTCCCTTCTAATCCCATTCCTCTTGTGTTCCTCCCTCCATCCCTCCGATTTACTGATTTAGTTTCTCTTCGTTTCATTCCTCAACATTTTTCCTATTTTCCTTCCAAGTATCCTCTTGTTAATTCTCTACTGTTAATGTCTCTAGTGAGCATATTCTGGGGCATATTAACAAGCGGCAGCGATAATTATCGCTGACCGCTGTTAGAGTGAGTAAATCTATCGCCGGCTATCGCTGGCGATAATCTCCATGTTAGCCTTGTATTAACAACGCTTAACGCCATGGAGATAAAAATCCCAGCGATAGCAGGGATTTTCGCCGTTTTCAATGGAATATCGCTGGTTTTCCAGCGATATTCCGTTGAAAATGGCGATAACCTTGTTGATAGGGCAGGGTAATCTTAGCCATGTAATCCACCTCTCATTGGATTACACGGCTAAATCCGGTCACAAGCAGGCGTTAGGAAAGTAGCGTTAACTTTAGTTAGCGATACTTTTCCTTACGTTCTGCATGTTAGCGTGCGCTTAGCGACATTTCTCCTATTATTTTGCTCTGGAAAGCCCACTTTGCATCTCATTAGAGATGCAAAGCTGGGCGTTGAAAGGCTCGCTAAATCATCAAAACACGCGATAGCGTGTCTTTGCTGATAAGGCGATGAAATTATCGCCGCTTTTCGGCCGAAAACGGCTGCAAAAGCGACGATAATTTCATATCGCCTCCTTGGTAATATGCTCCACAATTTTTCCCTTACTTACTTTCCCTTCCTCCGCATATTCTCGTTGCTCCCTCCCTGTTACTTCTCTCTGCTGCACCCCTCCCCTACTTTCATCAGACTTCCTGCACACACACGCAGATAGCTAGTGGGGAAATGAATTGCAAATATATGTTTTTTCCGATTCCCAATGGATAAAGCTCTCTCGCCAGAATTTCAAAGACATCTGCAAGTGAAGAATTAAAAAAATAAAGACTGTGAAGGTTTAACAAAAGCTTCTCCTGAGATGACTTTGCTCTCTCTTACTCTGGCATTCTCAAACACCGAGGCTGTCCCCTCCAGCCTTCCACCCTTCCCCCAAATGACTTGGGCAGCTTTCCTGATAAATATTTATGCAGGACACACTTGAATGGAAGGGGTCCGGGGGGCCCAATCTCTTTCTCAAACTCCGTCTCGTCTCATTTCACGCGGTCCCATAGGGCGGCGCTTCATGCCTTTCCACAACTTCCTCTTCTGAAAGCTGTGCAATGTCTGTAGATGTATACTTTTACACGTTTTAATATCGGTATATAGAAATATTGGTATACAGTTATGTGTATATTCAGTGGAAACGCTTTCTTGTCGGAAGTTATCAGTTTTTTTATCTGACGGGATAATAACGTTACGTAAAAAATAGAAAATCCTTAAAAAAAAAACCTACATTTGTAACGACATTATGATTACATAGCAGAATATAAAAACAATTAAATTCTCAAGTAACAGGCAGGGCCACTGTAAAATTGTATTTTGTAGGTGCAGTTTTTTTTTCTAATAGGTTGTGGATTTTCCACACTTGGCACATATTCCACCAACTGCTGTTTAATTTTTACATTTCCAGGAAAAAAAAATTCCAGCTTAAAAAAACCGAAAGTAACAAAAAATGTGACCCACACTGCAGCGCAATGGCACATGTTTTCCAGGGGTTAGCTGATTGCTGTAACCACACTAATCTGTCCACAGCCACCCTTCTCAGAGCAACATATATGTCAACGATGCACTCAGAGTAAAGTAAAATACAAAGCATTTTGCTTCGTTAAGGTCTGTTATTAAATCTTTCAGTCCCGGTTGTTATTTAACACAACTGGTAAATAATGATACCATGAGGAATGTTGGGGCATATTTACGAGAAAATGTCGGAGTGCGGAGCTGCGTAAATTTGACAGCACCGCGCTCCACTATTTTCAAAACAAAGGGATGCACCGTATTCACAAGACTACGGCACACCACTGTGTTTTCCCTAGATCTGGCGCTAAATTTAGTTGCCTTGCGCCAATGCAGACACCCTTGCACCAAAGTGCACCGTAGTGCATTGATGGAAATGATTGTTTATGTGCAGGAAGGTGTCCCTTCCTGCACACATACGATCACTAATGACGATTTGTTACTTCTATCTGTGCTGCACTGCAAATAAGAATTTCTCCTAGTTTCGTCATTCTAGCGCCTGCTCTTGTATGGCATTAGTTTTTGGCCCTGCCTCCGATTTACACTTCCTTGTAAATCTGGACCAGCGTCAAAAGCAATGGGTGTTGCGGTGGGACGCCCACAGCAACACCCATTGCACTCCCCTTTCAAGCTAAGTGATGCGTGTAAAGGGTACTTATTTTGAAGGCGGCGTTAAGCCACAAAAGATGTCTTAACATAACTTTGTAAATATGGAGAAGGGCATATCGCCACCTGACATCGCTAAAAGTGACCTGCTGATGGTTCTATCCCCTTGTAAATATGTCTCATTATTTATCGGGTGCGATAAATAACAACTATTGTGAGTCTATGGGGAATAACTTGCTGATTTTGGTGTTCAACGCACCAAAACCCGCATGATACGGTAAATACTGTATGCTTCTCCCACCCTTAAATTTCGGCAGGTTTGACCTGCAGAAATTTTGAGTTATTTATTGCATCCGACAATTATCGAATGCGTAAAATTCCTTCAAACTCGTAATTCCGGCCCAAGCGTAAATAGAGGTCTTTGTCTCATCATCAACGATTTTCATATAACTGGGGTACAGAACCCACAAAGTTAACAGGTAGTTGCATTATGTACCACAATTGTTTCTCTTGCAAAACGTTTCTGAACTAAATGGTGGGGTGTGAAATAAATAAACAACAAGCATTTGCAAAGCAATATGTCTCGCATTAGGAAAGATTGAGCTATTGGTATTGTAAATGACAATCTTTTTTATGTGTTGCTTTTGAAAATAGCGAAATTAATAACTTTCAATTTCGATTTACAATGCCAATAGTTAAAACTTTTGCAAATGTGACACCTATAGCATTTGTAATGCAATATGTGTTGTATTTACATGACTTAGATGTATTGATATTACAAATAACAATGGCTTTTAATTTTTTTAAATAATTAATACTTAAATAAAAGTTATTGTAATTTTAATGGCAATAGCTTAAACTTTTGTAAATAACTTTTGTGAAGATTATGTTTAGTGTATTTTATTGTGACGAAAATCCAAGAACAGAAGTGAAATATTAACATCTTTTTGTGACATTTGTAATAAAGCTTGAAACATTGAGAGAACATATTTGAACCAGTTGTTGAATGGTTGCACAGATTGATGCTGTGGTGTTCAGTGATGCTGTGGTAGTGCATAGTGATGTTGTGGTACCCCTGAGTGATGCTGTGGTAGTGCTGAGTGATGCTGTGGTGATGCGATAGATAGATAGATAAAGTGAGTGCGATAGATAGATAGAGTGAGGGCGATAGATAGATAGAGGGAGGGCGATAGATAGAGGGAGGGCGATGATAGATAGAGTGAGGGCGATACATAGATAGATAGATAGATAGATAGATAGAGTGAGGGAGATTGATAGATAGATAGATAGATAGATAGATAGATAGATAGATAGATAGATAGATAGAGTGAGGACGATAGATAGATAGATAGATAGATAGATAGATAGATAGATAGATAGATAGATAGATAAATAGATAGATAGATAGATAGATAGATAGATAGATAGATAGATAGATAGATAGATAGAGTGAGGGCGATAGGTAGAGTGAGGGCAATAGATAGATAGATAGATAGATAGATAGATAGATCGATAGATAGATAGATAGATAGATAGATAGATAGATAGATAGATAGATAGATAGATAGATAGATAGATAGATAGATAGATAGATAGATAGAGTGAGTGAGGGCGATAGGTAGAGTGAGGGAGATAGATAGATAGATAGATAGATAGATAGATAGATAGATAGATAGATAGATAGATAGATAGATAGATAGATAGATAGATAGATAGATAGATAGATAGATAGAAAAATAGATAGATAGAGTAATTATGTGGCGTGTAATTATGTGGCACTGAGTGGTATTTGGAGTGTATGTTGCGTTGAGCGCAGTGTAAATATGTAGCATATAATTATGTACAGTAAACAAAAAGATTTCCTTTCTGTGTTTCTCAATTAATTTCCACAATGATGAAATGACCATCTAGTAACTATTCTGACACAACTTGAAAATTATTCAAATGCAAATAGGTTTCATTTGTTTCTTTTATTAAAAGTAGTTTTTTCTTTCTTTCATCAGAGTTATTATTTAAAAAACCAATACATAAAATGGTAGCAACAACACAGTTTGAACAACCTCCCCTCTCGAATCTATTATAGGTCGATAACGTGTGCCCTATTTACCTTCGTTTTAGTGCATGCGTGTCTCTCGTCCTCTCCGGACGGAGGGGACGTCGTTTTACCCAAGCGTTAGCCAGAACAGTATATCGATGCTATAGAGGTTTGAATGCTGGAAGGGGATCCGAGTTGAAGTTAATAAGGGGGAGAGAAAGCAAGCAGCCCACTGACATTTTTCTGCCCCATAGAAATCAATATGTTTGGCATCATCTCGAGGACGAGGGAATCGAGTGAGGGATCCCGCAGCTCAATCTATTAACAACAGTAGTTTAACTGTGGAGATATACACTTAAGATACCTAATAAGCGGAGCGTAATATGATCACACGCAATCAAAAGGTTTCGAGTGTGTATTACTATATAAGAACAAAATCGTATAACGTAGCTGCTCTCTACCAATATTGAAAGGAAAGTTAAAAGTGGTAAACAGACTAGAGGAATGAGTTAATAGACTGCAGAAGTAGGCCACAGTGATGCCGCCTCATAGACATTATTCCATCTTTACAGGTGCCCTATATATCGCTATCTAGCATATGAGGTGGCAATACATCGATTGAGGCTGTCCTAATTTAAACGATACCCTTCGATCTACATATTGGCACCAATTTGGACCATTACGGAAAGACGGTTGGATCCATAACCAAAAGGAAAAGATATAATATCCTTTGCACACCAAGTAAGTGTATAAGTATCAGGAGATAATGGCACATTTATCAGGAATATTAATAATTAAAATTGATAGTGAGTCCCCTGTTTGTAACTACATAGATTACGGAGGTCCCATTGAAAAGACACTCCAACCAATATAGAACTATATATTGTATTTTATAATTCATTGTATCTTATCATTTGTGTATGTGAATATTGTTGTATGCTAAAGGATAATCACAATATGTTAGGATATAGGATCATTAGATTGAATTAGTATGCTCTGAGGAAGCTATAATTCAAACAGTGTTGTTGCTACTATTTTATGTATTGGTGTTTTAAATAATAACTCTGATGAAAGAAAAAACTACTTTTAATAAAATAAACAAACGAAACCTATTTGCATTTGAATAATGTTCAAGTTGTGTCAGAATAGTTACTAGATGGTCATTTCATCATTGTGGAAATTAATTGAGAAAAACAGAAAGGAAATCTTTTTGTTTACTGTTTATATTACCCAGTCCTTTCTGGTTGATCTGGGGAACTCTCTCTTTTTTGAGGCATATAATTATGTGGCACTGAGTGGTGTTTGGAGTGTATGTTGCATTGAGTGCAGTGTAATTATGTGTTGTGTCATTATGTGGCATTGAGTGGTATTTGGAGTGTATGTTGCATTGAGCGCAGTGTAATTATGTAGCATATAATTATTATAGGTATTAAGAGGAGTGTATGTTGTATTCAGTAGAGTGTAATTGTGTGGTGTGTAATTATGTGGCACTGAGTGGTATTGTTTGGAGTGTATGTTGCATTGTAACTATGTATTTTCACAGAACAAGGGAAAACCCAAAAGGAATAACACTAGGGTCCTTGGGCAGTAGTATATTTTACAGAACAGGGGACCCTAGTAATTTAGGGATCAACGGAATGATAGACATATACTAGATAGTATATATGACTACTGTCCAGCCGGACAGAGTTTTTTATTTTTCAATTCTTCAGTTTAAGAGTGTAAATATAATATTTATACAAAAGTGGGCACAGCCTGTGACCCACAAAGGACAAGACAAAACATATGACAAAACACTTATGTAAAAGCGCACAAAAGCGGTCTGTACTGTTAATCTGTTTTACAGACTAAGATTAAATCGTAGCAACCCATTGTTTTACACAGTTGGTGAATTCCAGCAAACATATGGTGCAATAAGGTCGACGGCGTTTCGATGCAATTACCAAATACATGCATCATCATCAGGACAAAAACTTTTGTGTCAAGTTTGTCTTGAGAGTTTTCAATATCATTACCCCTTAAGAAGGCATAATAGCCATCCTGGGGGGTACTGTAATAGCGGAGAGCCGGGGGCTGTCTGTCAGTTTATGCCGAGGTGTGAGAGATTATGGTAATGTCTGCTCACATCGACTTCGCCGGTAATGTTATTAAAAATTGAGGAAATGGAGCGGTGCTCGTATTCTCGGCGAGTCTTTAATCCATAATAGGATTTGGTTCAGGCTAAGCTTGATAGCAGGACAGATGGATTCTGGCGGGGATCTCTTCCTGGCCGTTGGAGGACCCAGGTGGTTATAATAAAGGGAGGACTAATAGAGAAAGTCCCTCGACTTTGGCGGCCATCTTGGAGTGGTCACTCCAAGATGGCCGCCAAAGTCGAGGCCACATTACCGGCGAAGTCGATGTGAGCAGACATTACCATAATCTCTCACACCTCGGCATAAACTGACAGACAGCCCCCGGCTCTCCGCTATTACAGTACCCCCCAGGATGGCTATTATGCCTTCTTAAGGGGTAATGATATTGAAAACTCTCAAGACAAACTTGACACAAAAGTTTTTGTCCTGATGATGATGCATGTATTTGGTAATTGCATCGAAACGCCGTCGACCTTATTGCACCATATGTTTGCTGGAATTCACCAACTGTGTAAAACAATGGGTTGCTACGATTTAATCTTAGTCTGTAAAACAGATTAACAGTACAGACCGCTTTTGTGCGCTTTTACATAAGTGTTTTGTCATATGTTTTGTCTTGTCCTTTGTGGGTCACAGGCTGTGCCCACTTTTGTATAAATATTATATTTACACTCTTAAACTGAAGAATTGAAAAATAAAAAACTCTGTCCGGCTGGACAGTAGTCATATATACTATCTAGTATATGTCTATCATTCCGTTGATCCCTAAATTACTAGGGTCCCCTGTTCTGTAAAATATGCATTGTAACTATGTAGCATATAATTATGTGGCACTGAGTGGTATTAGGTGGAGTGTATGTTGTATTCAGTAGAGTGCAATTGTGTGGTGTGTAATTATGTGGCACTGAGTGGTATTGTTTGGAGTGTATGTTGCATTGAGTGCAGTGTAATTATGTGGTGTGTAATTATGTGACACTGAGTGGAATTTGGAGTTTATGTTGCATGGAGTGCAGTGTAATTATATGGCGTGTAATTATGTGGCACTGAGTGGTATTTGGAGTGTATGTTGCATTGAGTGCAGAGTAATTATGTTGCATATAACTATGCGGCACTGAGTGGTATTTAGAGTGTATGTTGCATTGAGTAGAGTGTAATTATGTGGTGTGTAACTATGTGGCACGGAGTGGTATTTGGAGTGTATGTTGCATTGAGTGCAGTGTAATTATGGGGCGTGTAATTATGTGGCCCTGAGTGGTATTTGTAGTGAATGTTGCATTGAGTGCAGTGTAATTATGTGGCATGTAATTATGTGTCACTGAGTGGTATTTGGATTGTATGTTGCATTGAGTGCAGTGTAATTATGTGGTATGTAATTATGTGGCACTGAGTGGTATTTGGAGTGTATGTTGCGTTGAGCCAGTTTAAATATGTAGCATATAAATATGTGGCACTGAGTGGTATTTGGAGTGTATGTTGCATTGAGTGCAGTGTAATTATGTGTCGTGTAATTATGTGGCATTGAGTGGTATTTGGAGTGTATGTTGCATTGAGCGCAGTGTAATTATGTAGCATATCATTATTATAGGTATTAAGAGGAGTGTATGTTGTATTCAGTAGAGTTTAATTGTGTGGCATTTAATTATGTGGCACTGAGTGGTATTGTTTGGAATGTATGTTGCATTGTAATTATGTAGCATATAATTATGTGGCACTGAGTGTTATTATGTGGAGTGTATGTTGTATTCAGTAGAGTGTAATTATGTGGTGTGTAACTATGCGTCACTGAGTGGTATTTGGAGTGTATGTTGCATTGAGTGCAGTGTAATTATGTGGCGTGTAATTAGGTGGCACTGAGTGGTATTTGGAGAGTATGTTGCATTGAGTAGAGTGTAATTATGTGGTGTGTAACTATGTGTCACTGAGTGGTATTTGGAGTGTATGTTGCATTGAGTGCAGTGTAATTATGTGGCGTGTAATTATGTGGCACTGAGTGGTATTTGGAGTGTATGTTGCATTGAGTGCAGTGTAATTATGTGGCATATAATTATGTGGCACTGAGTAGTATTTGGAGTGTATGTTGGGTTGAGCGCAGTGTAATTATGTAGCATATAATTATGTGGCACTGAGTGGTATTATGAGGAGTGTATGTTGTATTCAGTAGAGTGTAATTGTGTGGCGTGTAATTATGTGCCACTGAGTGGTATTGTTTGGAGTGTATGTTGCGTTGAGCACAGTGTAAATATGTAGCATATAATTATGTGGCACTGAGTGGTATTTGGAGTGTATGTTGCATTGAGTGCAGTGTAATTATGTGGCATGTAATTATGTGGCACTGAGTGGTATTATGAGGAGTGTATGTCGTATTCAGTAGAGTGTAATTGTGTGGCGTGTAATTATGTGGCACTGAGTGGTATTGTTATGTTGCATTGTAATTATGTAGCATATAATTATGTGGCACTGAGTGGTATTGTGCGAAGTGTGCGCTGCATTCTGTAGAGTGTAATTATGTGGTGTGTAATTATGTGGCACTGAGTGGCATTTGGAGTGTATGTTGCGTTGAGCACAGTGTAATTGTGTAGCATATGATTATGTGGCACTGAGTGGTATTGTGTGGACTTTATGTTGTATTCAGTAGAATGCAATTGTGTGGTGTGTAATTATGTGGCCCTGAGTGGCATTTTGAGTGTATGTTGCATTGAGTGCAGTGTAGTTATGTAGCATATAATTATGTGGCACTGAGTTGTATTGTGTATAGTGTGTGTTGCATTCAGTAGAGTGTAATTATGTGGTGTGTAATTATGTTGCACTGAGTGGTATTTGGAGTGTATGTTGCATTGAGTGCAGTGTAATTATGTGGTGTGTAATTATGTGGCACTGAGTGGTATTTGGAGTTTATGTTGCATTGAGTGCAGTGTAATTATGTGGCATGTAACTGTGGCACTGAGTGGTATTTTGAGTGTATGTTGCATGGAGTGCAGTGTAATTATGTGGCGTGTAATTATGTGGCACTGAGTGGTATTTGGAGTGTATGCTGCATTGAGTGCCATTATGTGGCATGTAGTTATGTGGCCCTGAGTGGTATTTGGAGTGTATGTTGCGTTGAGCACAGTGTAATTATGTAGCATATAATTATGTGGCACTGAGTGGTATTTGGAGTGTATGTTGTGTTGAGCGCAGTGTAATTATGTAGCATATAATTATGTGGCACTGAGTGGTATTATGAGGAGTGTATGTTGTATTCAGTAGAGTGTATTTGTGTTGCGTGTAATTATGTGCCACTGAGTGGTATTGTTTGGAGTGTATGTTGCGTTGAGCACAGTGTAAATATGTAGCATATAATTATGTGGCACTGAGTGGTATTTGGAGTGTATGTTGCATTGAGTGCAGTGTAATTATGTGGCATGTAATTATGTGGCACTGAGTGGTATTATGAGGAGTGTATGTTGTATTCAGTAGAGTGTAATTGTGTGGTGTGTAATTATGTGGCACTGAGTGGCATTTTGAGTGTATGTTGCATTGAGTGCAGTGTAGTTATGTAGCATATAATTATGTGGCACTGAGTTGTATTGTGTGGAGTGTGTGTTGCATTCAGTAGAGTGTAATTATGTGGCGTGTAATTATTCGGCACTGAGTGGTATTTGGAGTGTATGTTGCATTGAGTGCAGTGTAATTATGTGGCATGTAATTATGTGGGACTGAGTGGTATTTGGAGTGTATGTTGCATTGAGTGCAGTGTATCTATGTGGCGTGTATCTATTTGGCACTGAGTGGTATTTTGAGCGTATGTTGCATTGAGTGCCATTATGTGGCATGTAGTTATGTGGCCCTGAGTGGTATTTGGAGTGTATGTTGCGTTGAGCACAGTGTACTTATGTAGCATATAATTATGTGGCACTGAGTGGTATTTGGAGTGTATGTTGCGTTGAGCGCAGTGTAATTATGTAGCATATAATTATGTGGCACTGAGTGGTATTTGGAGTGTATGTTGCATTGAGTGCAGTGTAATTATGTGGCATGTAATTATGTGGCACTGAGTGGTATTATGAGGAGTGTATGTCGTATTCAGTAGAGTGTAATTGTGTGGCGTGTAATTATGTGGCACTGAGTGGTATTGTTTGGAGTGTATGTTGCATTGTAATTATGTAGCATATAATTATGTGGCACTGAGTGGTATTGTGCGAAGTGTGCGCTGCATTCTGTAGAGTGTAATTATGTGGTGTGTAATTATGTGGCACTGAGTGGCATTTGGAGTGTATGTTGCGTTGAGCACAGTGTAATTGTGTAGCATATGATTATGTGGCACTGAGTGGTATTGTGTGGACTTTATGTTGTATTCAGTAGAATGCAATTGTGTGGTGTGTAATTATGTGGCACTGAGTGGCATTTTGAGTGTATGTTGCATTGAGTGCAGTGTAGTTATGTAGCATATAATTATGTGGCACTGAGTTGTATTGTGTGGAGTGTGTGTTGCATTCAGTAGAGTGTAATTATGTGGTGTGTAATTATGTTGCACTGAGTGGTATTTGGAGTGTATGTTGCATTGAGTGCAGTGTAAATATGTGGTGTGTAATTATGTGGCACTGAGTGGTATTTGGAGTTTATGTTGCATTGAGTGCAGTGTAATTATGTGGCATGTAACTGTGGCACTGAGTGGTATTTCGAGTGTATGTTGCATTGAGTGCAGTGTAATTATGTGGCATGTAATTATGTGGCACTGAGTGGTATTATGAGGAGTGTATGTTGTATTCAGTAGAGTGTAATTGTGTGGTGTGTAATTATGTGGCACTGAGTGGTATTTGGAGTGTATGTTGCATTGAGTGCAGTGTAATTATGTGGCATGTAATTATGTGGGACTGAGTGGTATTTGGAGTGTATGTTGCATTGAGTGCAGTGTATCTATGTGGCGTGTATCTATTTGGCACTGAGTGGTATTTTGAGCGTATGTTGCATTGAGTGCCATTATGTGGCATGTAGTTATGTGGCCCTGAGTGGTATTTGGAGTGTATGTTGCGTTGAGCACAGTGTAATTATGTAGCATATAATTATGTGGCACTGAGTGGTATTTGGAGTGTATGTTGCGTTGAGCGCAGTGTAATTATGTAGCATATAATTATGTGGCACTGAGTGGTATTATGAGGAGTGTATGTTGTATTCAGTAGAGTGTATTTGTGTTGCGTGTAATTATGTGCCACTGAGTGGTATTGTTTGGAGTGTATGTTGCGTTGAGCACAGTGTAAATATGTAGCATATAATTATGTGGCACTGAGTGGTATTTGGAGTGTATGTTGCATTGAGTGTAGTGTAATTATGTGGCATGTAATTATGTGGCACTGAGTGGTATTATGAGGAGTGTATGTTGTATTCAGTAGAGTTTAATTGTGTGGTGTGTAATTATGTGGCACTGAGTGGCATTTTGAGTGTATGTTGCATTGAGTGCAGTGTAGTTATGTAGCATATAATTATGTGGCACTGAGTTGTATTGTGTGGAGTGTGTGTTGCATTCAGTAGAGTGTAATTATGTGGCGTGTAATTATTCGGCACTGAGTGGTATTTGGAGTGTATGTTGCATTGAGTGCAGTGCAATTATGTGGCATGTAATTATGTGGGACTGAGTGGTATTTGGAGTGTATGTTGCATTGAGTGCAGTGTATCTATGTGGCGTGTATCTATTTGGCACTGAGTGGTATTTTGAGCGTATGTTGCATTGAGTGCAGTGTAAATATGTAGCATATAATTATGTGGCATTAAGTGGTATTTGGACTGTATGTTGCATTGTGTGCAGTGTAATTATGTGGCGTGTAATTATGTGGCACTGAGTGGTATTTGGAGTGTATGTTGCGTTGAGGGCAGTGTAATTATGTATAAACAAATAAATGGGGGGTGAGGGTCTGAGGGACTAGTTTAACGACCAGCCTATGCTATTATCCCTAGCAACATTTACCACAACAGCGTATAGCAAGGGGTCAGATCAAATAATGCAAACTAAGTGAAACTCCTATGATGTGAGTGAAAAGGGATGGACTGAAACTACTCGTGTGTTATAAAAGATCACACAACAGGTCTCACAGTACTGTGAAAAAATTCCCATCAGTCACCACACGGATCCGCCCTTCATCATCTGGGAGTCTTTACTCACAGAGGTGATCATGAGACCCGCTATGGATTGGCCGGAGGTCAAAGCCTAATCCTATATGTGGTACTCACTGTGAGCGGAACATGGGATGTATACTAAGGTGACTGAAAAGCAGTGCTAAAAAGTGAAGTGCAAAGTGAATTGTGTGCAAAAATATAAAATTAGGTAAAGGAGAGAAAACCACTTTATTCAAATTCTCTTCAATCCTAAAGACAAGGGAGTGCGTAGTGGTCTCAACAAATAACCACTAATCTAGATGGAAGGTCGACATGTTTCTGCAAATTAGATCCACATGGTATCAAGCTGCTTCGTCAGGACCATTAGCGCTACTGCTTTTAATAAAAATAGTGAATAAACCAAAAAAGTGATTGGTAAAATATCACCTGAAACTCGGTGATAAAGAATCTCTCCTACCAATTTGGCAGGAGAAAAAAGCCCACCTCACCTGGCTACATACACTCCATTACTCCCTTGTCTTTAGGATTGAAGAGAATTTGAATAAAGTGGTTTTCTCTCCTTTACCTAATTTTATATTTTTGCACACAATTCACTTTGCACTTCACTTTTTAGCACTGCTTTTCAGTCACCTTAGTATACATCCCATGTTCCGCTCACAGTGAGTACCACATATAGGATTAGGCTTTGACCTCTGGCCAATCCATAGCGGGTCTCATGATCACCTCTGTGAGTAAAGACTCCCAGATGATGAAGGGCGGATCCGTGTGGTGACTGATGGGAATTTTTTCACAGTACTGTGAGACCTGTTGTGTGATCTTTTATAACACACGAGTAGTTTCAGTCCATCCCTTTTCACTCACATCATAGGAGTTTCACTTAGTTTGCATTATTTGATCTGACCCCTTGCGATACGCTGTTGTGGTAAACAGTGTAATTATGTAGCATATAATTATGTGGCACTGAGTGGTATTATGAGGAGTGTATGTTATATTCAGTAGAGTTTAATTGTGTGGCATGTAATTTTGTGGCACTGAGTGTTTTTGTTTGAAGTGTATGTTGCATTGAGTGCAGTGTAATTATGTAGCATACAATTATGTGGCACTGAGTGGTATTTGGAGTGTATGTTGCATTGTAATTATGTAGCATATAATTATGTGGCTCTAAGTGGTATTGTGTGGAGTGTGTGTTGCATTTAGTAGAGTGTAATTATGTGGTGTGTAATTATGTGGCACTGAGTGGTATTTGAAGTGTATGTTGCATTGAGTGCAGTGTAATTATGTTGCATGTAATTATGTGGCACTAAGTGGTATTTGGAGTGTATGTTGCATTGAGAGCAGCGTAATTATGTGGTGTGTAATTATGTGGCACTGAGTGGTATTGTTTGGAGTGTATGTTGCATTGAGTGCAGTGTAATTATGTAGCATATAATTATGTGCCACTAAGTGGTATTGTGTGGAGTGTGTGTTGCATTTAGTAGAGTGTAATTATGTGGTGTGTAATTATGTGGCACTGAGTGGTATTTGGAGTGTAAGTTGCGTTGAGCGCAGTGTAATTAAGTAGCATATAATTATGTGACACTGAGGGGTATTGTGTGGAGTGTATGTTGTATTCAGTAGAGTGTAATTGTGTGGCATGTAATTATGTGGTATTGTTTGGAGTGTATGTTGCATTGAGTGCAGTGTAGTTATGTGGCGTGTAACTATGTGGCACTGAGTGGTATTTGGAGTGTATGTTACATGGAGTGCAGTGTAATTATGTGGCGTGTAATTATGTGTCACTGAGTGGTGTTTGGAGTGTATGTTGCATTGAGTGCAGAGTAATTATGTGGCATGTACTTATGTGGCATTGAGTGGTATTTGGATTGTATGTTGCATTGAGCGCAGTTTAATTATGTGGCATGTAATTATGTGGCAATGAGTGGTATTTGGAGTGTATGTTACATTAAGTGCAGTGTAATTATGTGGCATGTAATTATGTGGCACTGAGTGGTATTTGTAGTGTATGTAGCATTGAGTGCAGTGTAATTATATGGTGTGTAATTATGTGGCACTGAGTGGTTTTTGGAGTGTATGTTGCGTTGAGCACAGTGTAATTATGTAGCATATAATTATGTGGCACTGAGTGGTATTATGAGTAGTGTATGTTGTATTCAGCAGAGTGTAATTGTGTGGCGTGTACTTATGTGGCACTGAGTGGTATTGTTTGGAGTGTATGTTGCATTGTATTTATGTAGCATATAATTATTTGGCACTGAGTGGTATTGTGTGGAGTGTGTGTTGCATTCAGTAGAGTGTAATCATGTGGTGTGTAACTATGTGGCACTGAGTAGTATTTGGAGTGTATGTTGCATTGAGTGCAGTGCAATTATGTGGCGTGTAACTATGTGGCACTGAGTGGTATTTGGAGTGTATGTTGCATTGAGTGCAGTATAATTATGTGGCGTGTACTATGTGGCACTGAGTGGTATTTGGAGTGTATAATGCATTGAGTGCAGTGTAAGTATGTGGTGTGTAATTATGTGGCACTGATTGGGATTTGGAGTGTACGTTGCATTGGGTGCAGTGTAATTATGTGGCGTGTCATTATGTGGCACTGAGTGGGATTTGGAGTGTATGTTGCATTGAGTGCAGTGTAATTATGTGGCGTGTAATTATGTGGCACTGAGTGGTATTTGGAGTGTATGTTGCGTTGAGCGCAGTTTAATCAGGTAGCATATAATTATGTGGCACTGAGTGGTATAGGTGTGTGGAAGGGGGTGTAACAAGAGTGAGAGGTGGTGTGTGAATGGGGGTAGAGAAGGAAACAAGTGCTGGAAGTGACTAGCAAGGGGGAGGGGAGGCAGTGAAAGGACAGAGAGCCGCTGAAAGCAAAGAGAGCACTGGTGCGTGCAAGGAAGGAGAGCCACGAGAGCACGGTTATTTATTTTATTCTTTGTAGTTTTAGATAGAGAAAGCATTGGCAAAAGTTAAAGCGTTTCCCTCGCGCTCTAATGAAAAAAAAACGATATTGTAAAACTGGTTGGCATAGTCTAGCTAAAAGTATATAACGTTAGGGTAAACTGCAGCGGATGGCAAATGGTGTGTGAATAAACGAAGTTTAATTGTGTGCGCCGCTCTGCCCCTTACGGTGCCTGCCAGCTGCTGCTGTTTATTACTGGCTCTGGCACATGGTAAACAAAACAACATCAAAGCGGCCGGCCGTGCAGGCTGCCAAATGGTGTGCGATGTGCACGCGCCCGTACCCATGCACTCTAGGCAATCCGCCTGGAAAAGCCTTTGGGAGCATTTTTGAAAGTCCCTACTTAATTTCTCGCCAAAGCATCTCTAATGCGATGGCTTAGGCGAGATCTAAAAATGTATATATATCAAGACATTTTTGGGTTCTGCAGCCAAGGCCCACAGTGCGTGGCCCCAGTAGAGCAGAATAGGCTCTGAGCATGAACCACTGGGAACAGACTTGACTTTGTTCACTAAACTTTGGGCGCTAAGCCTCACCTTCGATAGAGCTCTGAGCTCAGCCCCAGAGCACACTGGCTTTTTTCTCTAGCTATGTCCTCAAAATTCTGGCCTTAAACCTTTGTATTTGGCCACACCAAAGACCAGACCCTGCGCTCAATGTCCTATCCCCTATATTTGGTTTTCGATGTCATAAATAAGGTCAGGGGTGATGCTGTGATTTGTAATTTCACCAATGATGTCATAAACGATTGGATCTGAGACAATATAATAAGTAATGTCAGCAACGAGGTCATCAATGATCACATTTATGATCCCTACTTTGGAAACATTCATACGATCGTGAGCAGTCGTTTTGGTGGAGTCAGGATTCAGTAGTAGGAGTGTACAATAGTTGAGAAATTCTGTGTTTCTAGGTTTTGGTTAATAACTGTAACAACCACATAACCAATTTTTGGGAGGTAATATTTGAACAGACATAGGGGAATATGTACAAGAAAATACCAGGGTGCTGTGTTATGCCAAATTTGGCAGCACTACGCTCAGACATTTTCAAAGCGCAGGAATGCGTGGTATTTACAAAAATACGGTGCACTACTGTGTTTCTGCTGGCGCTAAAAAAACTGCCTAGCGCCAGCGCAGGTGACCTGCTGCCTTGTTGCATGGGGGCCTGCACTGCAGTGGTGATTGTTTATGTGCAGGAAGGAACACCTTCCTGCACATATACAATCAGTAATAGCGATTTGCTCTTTATTTGTGGGCTGCAGAATGCGAGGAGCCATGTAACTCTGGGGCACCGTCAAAAAACAATGGGGGTTGCAGTGGAACGCCCACAGCAACACCCATTGCACGCCCCTTTCACTCTAAGTGGTGCGTGAAAGGGGGTCGTATTTACAAGGCAGTGCTAAGCCACAAAAAGTGGCTCAACGCCGCTTTGTAAATATGGAGAAGCAACATTGCTAAAAGTGATTTTCTGGTGGCGATATCCCCTTAGACAAATGCCCCACTGTTTCCATCATTTGAGTAAAATAGCATTACTTCCTCGTAAAAGGAGTTAAGATTTTTGCTCTTGTAAGTAACTTGGGGCCAGATGTACAAACATTGTCTTTTCTAATGGTGTTCGTAATTTGTGCACTGACATTTCACGAACAGGGTGGTATGTTGTGAACGAGGGCCAGTTTTAGCGTTGGTGGCACCCAGGCCGACAATCTTTTTGACAGACTTCAGGCTCTGGTAGCATCATTTTCCACAGCTTACCTCACTACCACCCACCAGTTGTGCCCCTAATTTCTCATTAGCCCCTCTCTCCCATTTACTTAATTTCTTTTATGGAAATAGTAATGTAGGATCTCAAGGCACTTTAGAGCACACGTACAATGAATGATGTGTCGGCAGTAACGGCCCGTGGAGGGAGTTCTGTGGGGCGGTGAGGCGGGGCGGAGGAGGGGCAGGGTGGGGGGTAGTAAACACCGGAATATGGATGAACTGAGGTAATTAAACATTTAAATAAATAAAGCGATGCAGCGCACGCAACGAAATTCGTTTTATTCATTTAAATGTTTACTTACCTCTGTCCATCCATATGTTTACTACGCCCCACGGAACTCCCTCCATGGGCCGCTACTGTGTGTCGGTCAATGTATATGAAATGATACATAAGACAATGAGGGCCACAAGGTCTAGGAGTCACATGTCACCCATACTGGTAGGCATTATATGCTAAGAGTGCTTCTTCCGGAGAAACGAAGGAGCAGATTTACAAAGTTTTCATGTTCCACAGCTCAGTAAGCCAAATTGCTTTATTGTGTGAAAAGGAGAGAGCACAACAGCACCATCTATACTAAGACATGGTGCTGATGCTCTTTCTCCTGGTGCTGGCTTAGTGAGGCTGTCTTGCACCAACGCATACACCCTTACACTATAGTCCACAGGTTTGTACATGATTCAAGCATAGGTTTTGTACTGGAAGGGCACCCTTTGGTTTGGAATAGAAGGATACCCTTCCAGTACAAAATTCTTTGCTTTGACAAGGTTTAACACTTTACCACTTGACATGTGTGATGAAAAGTTACACCTGCTTCGAGGAGGTGATACAAGTCTGGCGCAAACTTATCAAATCCGCTCAATAAACGTAGGATATAAAATGTAACACAATGGTTGAGGTTGTCTACGCTAATACGAATGTATTACTGCCCAAAGGAATCCTTTTTTAGCAGCCTTAGAATGATGAAAGGTTGAGAAAAAAAGCCAAATGGTTCTAAACCTATGTCTTGCAGTTGCATGCAGCACTTTGAATCCACTTCGTAGCCCAATTTATAGCTCACTATGCTATATTAGAAGAATGATAACTTATGAAGTGCAAGTAACAGAATGGTCCCTGTGACAAAAGCAGTAACTCACTGAGCTATCTACAAAAAAATACAAATCTGTGGTATGCATGCTACATGTTGTGCTTTGCAGGAGGAGCATTAACCCTCTATGTTACTTTAGTATCATTCAAAACTATCAGTAGACAAGCCAGAGAACTCTCATTCAGTGCATCAATTACCAGCGGTAGCATGCTGTTGTCCTTATCCTTATGCAGCACACACAAAGAGCTCTCGAGGCTGCTCTAATCTCTCCTCAGCCTGTCACTCAAATGGCGCCCCCTCGACATTGGTGCGCGTTGCGATGGTACCGGTCGCACCGCCCTAAAGTTAGCACTGTTACAAACCGGCCTAAGTACTAATAGGTCGGGTCACAAAATCTTGAATCATAGTGAGTCTCAATTTGACCTACCTCATCAATGTGGATAAGGTAGATCAAACTGCAACCCACTCTGATTCACGATTTTGCGGCCCGCTACGATTCACAGCCAACACAGGGATGGTGGCCTGCTGGGGTCAGCAGCCTACCATGTCTGTGAGTGCTTTTAAATAAAGCAATTTTTTTTAAATGCAACCTATTTTCCTAAAAGGAACATATGGTGCATTTAAAAAAAAAGAAAAGGTTTTAGTAACTTTTTTTAGGACGTAAAAATGTTTTGGACAACATTCACAAAGGGGATAGTGTCCCTTAGGTTTTCCTTCTCATTTGTGAATGGGTAACTGCTACCTTTATGTAATCTGCAAAATATTTAAGTTGTGTCACGGTATTCCAGTTTAAAAAATGTAATTCATAACATTGTGAACCACTATTTGGAAGGGACGCCCAAACTACGCCTCTTCCAAATAGCGATTTGGTTTCTACTCGCTAACCACAATTGCAATTTGGTAACATGTTACTGAATCGCAATTTGGGTTTTGTATAAACCAAAATGTCATTGTGCATTCGCAAAGGCTCTGATTTTGCAAATCAGAGCCTTTGTGCCTACAAAATCCTTTTGTACATTGTCCCTAGATTCAATATGTCTGACACTATAATATTTGACGTACACATTTTAAGTGGGTGATCAATATCAGCTCTCTACCTTGGGTTCAACCCATACTTCATTTATCACACCCACTATAAATGCAATGAACAAGATACAAATTCCATTAGCCACAATCAACAAATCAGCAATAGCTCTTATGCATGCAAACTCACACTGGGAAACGCCCAAATTTGAATTTCAAATAATCCAAGCAACATCCTCAGGCTATAAAGATCATAATCTATTAAATTAAAAATGCTGAGTCATCACGGATGTGCATCACCTTGATCTGGGCTCTTGAGTGCCTATCTACATAAGACATATGAAGGCTCACATACAACAGTGAGTGGCTTGGGAGCAGCAAGCAGCGCCTTTCAAACCTTCAACAATGAATATTTAGAAAAGGGCCAGGGAGGTGAATGCCATTCTCCTCAATGGCATTGTGGGTACAAATCCAGAAAAGTGCTGTTTCACTTCCAAATCGCTCCTCCCTACCACTGAAGTCCAAAGATCTACAATTCGCTTCATTGAACGAATGGAGGGTGGTTTCTAATGCAGAGACTTTTACTGTCTGCTTTTCTACCTTCCATCCCAACCTTTCTTTGAATACTTACAGTTCTATTCTTCTCATTACAGAATGAACGCTGCAGGGGTGTGTGAAATTTGAGTAATTTCTGTTTTCGCATTATCATGAAAATTTAGGAAAATTACTTGAAATTACACGTACTGCAAATCCAGGATTTAGTGCTATTTTTTTTTTTAGCATCCAATATGGTCGAGAGGACACATTTTAAATTCGAAAAAATAGCGTTAAATTGCACATGACATGATCAGTAGCTGCTCGCTCATTTTGTCCCTGTTACGCCCTGATACGATTTTTCCCCGAATGGACAGAAAATTGGGCAACTTGGTGCAATTGTATAATTTTACGCATTTCACTGCAATAATTGTAATACAAAGTGTTGGAAAATTCTCAAGATGACACCTGCGTAATGAAAATGTCTCCCAGGCCTAGAATGGAAGATAAATAAAATTACTACTACACAGACAGCTATATAAGAATTAAATATTTACGTTACAGAACACTCAAGTGATGTAAGGGAACTGGAGCCCGTCCATGATGTCTGTTTTAGTGTTAGCCCACCGATGCCCTGGTCCACTGGAATTATATGACAGGAGAGGGCCAAATTATGCGGCAGAGCTGAGTAAATTATGCAGCAGGAAAAGGCAAATTATACGGCGTAATGCGGCACATTTTGTAATTGTATCTCTTTATTATTTCGTCATTTTTAAACTTGGTTACAGTGTCTGGGCATTGGTTGCACCTCATTAGTAGCGGTTGAAAATTAACACCCAAATAAAGCAATATCCAACAACAGAAAGATGACCAGTCCAGCTTCGCAAAGGGTCTGCCCCTGAGCCGCATACCTGTTGCTGCATTTTTAGTAACTTTTGAACCATTTGAGGTAGAAACACATTTTGTTTGTTAAAATCTGCAGATTATGCAGCAGATGATGGCTTATGTGGCAAATGCAGCAACCCTATAATTATGCAAATATCGCCGCAGCCTCACAATTGCATAATTCCAGTGGCCCTGTATATGCCCAACAGGACTGTAATACCAGAACGCTTAATGAGTTAAACACCTTGCTCTATAAGCAGTCAAGTCAAATCTGCCATCTGACCTTCTTCCATGATATCTTACACTTCCAAACTCCAAAAACACTCAATTGGACACAATTCTTGACAGGAGGGTGACCACAGAGTCTTCAGGAAAGATGACAGGTTGGAAGTCCCAAAGCCATGGTCAATGGAATGCAAAGTATTGCCCCTGTTTCTATGCAGCAGAATGTTCTGTGCTCATAGTATAGCTATGGTCTGGATAGGTGGGAGGATGTTCAGATTTGTAGAGTTGCATTTTGTTCTCAAGGTATGAGGGCTTGAGAGTTGCAGCAGAGCGTATTGAAGGTCACTTGAGTGATGACATGGAGCCAGCAGAATATCATCAGATTCTTACTTGGTTGGTACTTCGTGATCCCTCTAAGACTTACATGAATAACAAACAAACTCACTGATGGATAATGAAACCCCAGAAACAAACAAACTCTAGCAATCCCTAAAAGAGGAAAATCTTAAACATCCAACAGGATATTCACAAGGACTTATCTCTCCGATGTATCTCCACTTTAACGCATCAAAAGTGCCAGATCTGTGAAGTGAACCAAAAACAGGCGATAAGCCGTAGGAGCACCAGGGATTTAACACCTGCTTTTTGCTGGTGCTTTGCTGATGCTAAGCAGGACGACTATCAACAGCATGAAAGGGAGCCCAGCAAAGAGCCACAACTGAAAACCCACAGATGCCATGGCGACAATGATCATGCAGCTCCGATACCCATGAGGGCCACAACTATCACCGCAACCACCTAAAGCCCCCCAGACATACACATACCGTGCACGACACAAGAGCCACAAAAAGTGCATGATGACGCACAGTGCCAAAAAAAAACCCACACAAGTGTGGACAGATGAACGAGAAACAGTCACACAGCACTGAAGTAACAACCAAAAACGTTATTGTAATACAATACAAAACACCAATGCGGATCCGTCAGCGACAATCTCGACGTCACAGCCTGGAAAATAAAGCACAAAATCAGGATGTGTGTCATGCGCACATCAAAGGAGCGAGACACAGAGAAACAGAGAAGGAAAGAAAGCCAGCGAGAGAAAGAGAGGGAAGGAAAGGAAAGGAAGGGAGAGAGAGAGAGACACCGCCGCCCTTGTGCACCCAGTACCCACTGTTCACCTGCTGCCACCGGTGTGTCCACCAGTGGGAGGTCATGGGGCCATGTGCGGCACCAAGAAGAAACAGGCCAGGTGGCGGAAATGAATGCTAGTGTCTCCTTCTGAACTCAAACCCATCCGCATCCTCGTCCTCGGATGTGTGCTCTGCCCCACCTGTGGGTGTTGCAGTACCGGCTGCAGCACTGTTTGCCACAGACACATCAGGGGCCGGAGGAGGATTGTCGGCCGCCTTTGAGGCACTGACACACCAGGGGACGGAGAAGTGGATGGTGTGGGGCAGCAGCATTCATCAGCGCAACATCTTGTGGCAGCAATGCCATGATGAGGATCTGCAGGGCATGGTAGATACTATCTACATTTTGCTGATGTGCAGTGATGGCTGCCATCCTTTCCGCCTCCATCCGCACCATGTCCTCCATGAGCCTACGCATGTGTGCCAGCTCATGGCTGGGATCGCTGGAGCCACTCTGAGCAGACAGGTGTTCTTCTCTCCGCGTCATGACTCCAGCGATGTCAGTCAGGGCTCATTGGAGACCATGGAGCGGGCTGTGTGTGTCCGTTAGGGACTGGAGCTGGTCCCAGAAGGGACCTAGACACCCATGGATGGAGTCAAGTTTGGTATCCCTGATGTTGAACCCCTCCCGCACCTGTTCAGTCATCTCCCTCTGGCCCTCCAGCACACAGCATTGGAAGGCAATGTGTTGTTCCTGGCGGTCTTGGGAGACTGCCAGGGCTGTGGGTGACTCCTGCTGGGTGCTTTGGGTAGTGGGTGGGGTCTCCTCGATGCAGCTGGGCTGCCCTGATCCTGGAGGTGAGTTGCGGATGATGTCAATGATGTATTGGAGGGCTTGGGTGTCGATGCTGGGGGTGTCCTCCTCGTCAGCAGTGAAGTGTGGCTGGGACTGCTCTGCAGAGGGTGTTGATGGTGCCCCTGCGATGTGATGGGGAAAAGGTGTATTACAATGTGTCCACATGTATGTAGCCGCATGGTACATGTTGACATTCAGACAGCATGGCATTGTACATTGTGACAGTCCATAGATCAGGGCCATGACCCAGAGTCATTGTGGGTGTGCACTGTGCTCTGCTTGATTGTGCATATGTGCCATTGCAGCCATCTCCACCTGTCCCCCCAGTACCTGGTGGTCACTCACCCTGTTGCGGTTGTGTGTGTCCTGTCGAGCAGCATAGATGAGAGACTACTGTTACCATGTTGACAAAATCCCTCTAGGCACAGCCGCACAGCAATACGCCGAGCAACGTCGCTCGCCGTCAGCATGCTTTTCCCTGTTCAGGCACTGAACCACAGCAAGAGCAAGAGACACTGTGTAGGACTGAGTCACAGTGACCATCCAGGTAAGCAGCCACAGTAGAGTGAAACAGTTATTTCTGCACTACAGGACGTCACAGTACGGGGCACAGGTAATAAATACGTATGTAGCCCTCACACATGCAGGGCCCCAGGAGGAAGGGAAAGACAGCTGTTGGGCTGTAACACCAGTACTTAGAGAAGTAGAAACTATACAAAAATCCCCAGTCACTGTGCAAATTCCTTCAACACCAATGTACCTTTTTGGTTGAAAACGATGTGTTGAGACGTTTCAGTATTCCTCCAGAATCTGAAGAACAATGAAGAAAGGCAGAGTAGATTCAAAATGATCCTCACACAAAAGAACAGCCAAACTGGTTTACATGGGTTCTTTCCTTAGATCGCGTCGCCAATGTGGAAAAGTATAACTATCAGTAGGCACATGTAGAAGCAGCGTAGTTTATTAGGTGAAGAGTAACAACAGAAATGTCCTATCCACAATTGCAGTCAGCAGGCAACTGACTAGCAGTATTCTACATCCCCTTAACATTCTAAGCCTGCATTCTACGTTCCACAACCCAGGGAACCACAGTAATACATTTAATTTATTACCATTTTATTGTTCCCTTTCCCCAGCTCGAAATGGTATTTGGGGACGGGCCAATGCTGCTGACTTGCAGCAGAGGAGTGGTGCTCAATCCAACAGTTTACACTGAGCATATCACTTTGGCCGGCTGTCTTGCGATGGCCTGCCTGACATGCGCAGTGCAAACCTCTCCAGGGTGGCAAGCAGGTACAGGCACACAGGGCCTGTAGGAGTGTCAAGGCAGCCCACTCCAGCCAAACCTAGCACTGCTATCATGCTGCTGAACATTATCTGCAGCATGAGAGCAGCGTCTGAATTGGTACGGAGAATTCAACTTGCTTCAAGCTTCCAGCGCCAAGGGACTGAAGCAGAGGACTGGAGGAGGCAAGCCAGAGGAGTGGTAAGTACGCTCTCTGCTCATTCTGCCCATTGTTTTGCGTCATTCTGCTTGTTTTTTACCTTTATTTTGTCTCTTTCGTCTCATTTCTGACCTTTATGTTTCCTCTTTCTGCCTGTTATTTTTCCTCTTTCTGCTTGCTTCTGACCTTTATTTTGCCTCTTTCTGCTTGTTTCCGGACGTTATTTGTCCTCTTTCTGCTTGTTTCTGACCTTTATTTTTTCTCTTTCTGATCATTTGTGACATTCATTTTCCTCTTTCTACTCATTTCTGTCCTTTATGTTTCCTCGTTCTGCTAATTTCTGTCCTGGCTCCTCAAAGGAGACGTCCCATCCAGAGTGTCCAGATACCCCTAGGGTTGACAATGCTGTGCTATACAAATGCTCATTGATTGATTGACTATGCATGATTGCACCCACCCCCAACCCATTTGCCTGGCCCACCAGCTCTCAGGGGTTGCAAGACATCGCTGCCTGAAAAACCATCACACATATCATCATCAAAAGCAAACTGGACTAAAGGAACACTGTGTCCCCACGTTAAAGCACGCCCCAAAACATCAAATTCAAGAAAAATTCAGTTTCTTTAAATAATTTCTATTTAAATGTGTCTTGGTCCAATGTTTTATTACAAAGTTTAAAATTAAAATGATACAAAGTCAATGTCATGAAGGCTCTCAATGCAGAGTTATACAGAGTATGCAAACATCTGTAAATATTATAACATCCCTAGCAGTATCAAAGTCCCCAGTAAAAATCTTCTGATTCATCCCCCAACATCCCCCAACATCGAAGGGTTTCAAACATTATTCTTGCATATTAAATCAGAATTTCTATAGATTCGTGGTGTGAGCTAATGTTTAATTTCCTCAGCAAAGAAGAGGACATGAAAAATAAATGTCCTATTGTATTAACACCTAAGTACTAACCAACTACATGAATAATTATTCAGCACCCTCCAAACTAATGTTAACCGGAGATGCTATAACAGAACAAGATACATTGACAATAATGCAATATGTTAATTAATAAGTCTCATGAAACAAGCAGAAGACTTTGCAATGTATTACAAGTTACAGTTGAATTGGAGGAGGTTATTTGTGAACAGAACAACAATAACAATGAGAAATAATTAGATTAGTTACAGCTTGACTGTTCTCTGCAGAACATGTGGGGAGAGGATTTGCGCGAGGCGGGGCACTGAATGATTGACATACATGACTTCCATCTTGGACAAGATGGTCTTTACATAAAAATGTTTCTTAGTTAACATACAGTAGAAAAATGCGCTTCTACAGTCATTGGAATTTTGTCTCCAAGCCATTCCTATTATAGCAGTCTAGACATGTGAATTGGTGTGTGTAGCTGCATACTTCGCACTGTTAATGATGCACAAAAATACTAACACATAAAAATCTTTGACAATAGTTAATGTTCTCGGCTCAATATTTTCTTGTATCCAATGCTCCCCAAGGTGTGGAGCGTCATTATTATTACCAACATTGCACCACGTCAAGGGTTCCTGACTTGTTAGGCAATGTTCCTTGGACCACACTAAACCTTCCTCTGAACCATGAGCTACAGAATGTTATCCATCAAAGTATCATGTATACTGGGGATTGCCTCCACAGTCAAGTAGGGTAGAAATGTATTCATGGAGAACATTCACTGCAAGATTTATCCCTTAACAACTAGAGAAGAATCTTGTTGTTAGAACCCCATGTAAGATGAGCTTCCCCTACCTATCTGTACATTGAGGTATTTTGCTCTAGATCAGCTGATGTCTGTGTTCCATACTGGTCTAAAAATAACCCAATTTTTTAGGATAAAGTTAAGGTCGTACAGGTCACTTGTTAAACAGGAAGGCTTAGTACCAGACTAGTGTACAGCCCTTTGCCTAGTAGAAAGTGAAGGTTCATTGCTGTGACCATCTGCAGTCTGGAGTCTTGCTCCATATTCCCAAGACCTCACAGAGCCTAGGGTCTCACAACAGCCGCTCAAAGCAGACGCCTTCTGTTTTTCTGATTCAAGCGCCAACTAGCGCGGCTGGATGAAAGCGTCGCGGAACCCACACAGGTGCTTGTTGGGAGAGCTGCTCTTTGCAGAGGGTGTGCCCTTGAAACGTCCTCCTTGTTCCTGGCAGTCTAAGACATGAGAAAGGAGCTTGCTTCTGAACTTCAAAGGATCAGCTCGACTGGTTCGAAATTGACTTTAATTATAGGGCAGAATCAGGCCTCGCGGTCCAAATTCCACTGTCAACCAAAGAGACGTTGTAAAGAAGAGCGGCCTCATATTTGTTTCTTTGTTTATCACATACCACGTAGCCCCTTGAACTCCATGGCCCAGGGAGACAACTTACCGAATGATGGGGCTTGGCTTATGATGCAGCACCAGTTTTAGGAATTGAGCTATAAATACGAAGATTAGAGCTTACAATATCTCTAGGGCCCTCAACATTCCAAATTGGACCTCACACTATTGCAAATTTTCTGTCAGTGGTGCTCTGGATCGGGGAGCCCTTCCCTGTCTGCAGAGGGTGGATCAGAACCATTTTTCTTATTGTTTTTTAGAAAAAGTTCTGTTAAGATTTATTTGAAATGTACAACAAATCTATTAGATTCTTATGCCAACATTAGTCACATATTAGAAAAAGCGAATGGTGGATTTATCAATGAAATCATTATCTAAATGAAATCCTAACATGACTACCATTGAAGCGTCTGTGTTTCACGGCTGGCAAAATAATGCGCAGCGTTGCTGGTATGTCATTTTAGCTACTATTTACCTAAACATATAAAGATGCTCAGGCCTTCTGGAAATTAGATCCTTTGGCTGGATCTCCACTGTAAAAGATTAATTTTTTTATGACGTTTTGCAGGTTTGGGCCATATTGTCAGTTTTGGAGTTTCTGTGATTTTCCACCAAGCAGTGGACATTACTACTGAGGCACATTACATTTAAAGAGAGTCATCCACGTTGACAGGTACCGTTTTAAAAGCTGAATCCTCTTCCCAAAAGGAGTGACATTTTATGAATAATATAGCTAGCCGAAGCTCATTTGTCCTATTTGAATTTTATCCAAAACTGGTGTAGTAGCAGCATTCGGTGGGCAGCATTCGGTGTATACATTTTTGCATCGTATGTTTTTCATCTCGAAATAATGGCAGAACTGCTGGCCTTCGTCACAATCTGCTCCGACAATCTTTTGAAAAGCCTGATATTTTTGTTCAAATCAGATTGCATCTGACTGTATAAGTCTGTATCCTGTAGAGCACATGCTTTTTAATAGTTTTATACTTATAATTTGACAGCACAAATGTTATGTCAACTGCTTGAGAGCACTTTGCGACGTTTAAAGGGCAACAGCATGGGTGATGACGTGCAGACTAAGAGATAGTTATGAAGTTCAGACTAAGAGATAGTTAGTAGGAGGAAGGGGGCAGACCAGAGGAAGTGACGTCGTTGCGCTTCACAGCATGTGCCTTTCTGTGAAGAGGTGGATTTTTAACCCGTTTCTGTATCTATAGAGATGGGGTAAGGAGTTCCATAAGGAGGAATTTTGTTTATGTAAAGATATAACCAAGATCGCCTCCAGGTAGAGGCGCAACTAGAGCCAAATTTCGGGAGGGGGGGGGGCTAAAAATTCGGGGGCGGGGCTAATTCTTCCTGCAATAGGCAGAGTGGAGATGCAGGGGCTCTAAGAAGGGGTGAATAAACAACAAAGCCTTATTAACAAGCAAATGGACTTTTAAAGACCTGTGAAGTACTCGGGTGCGGCTGTGTGTGTGCCCAGGAAGCTGTCTCAGCCCGGGCTGACACACGTGACGGTGGGGGGGGGGGGTAAGGGAGACTGAAGTACTTTGAGCCCAATGGGTGTTGCACACCTGCCTCCAGGACTATATCGGGAGTGGTGGGATGGGGGAGAGAGAAGGGTCCAAGGGAAGCAGTAGTGGTGTCATTTCTTGGGTGAGGAGGAGGAACACAAGGAAAGGCGTTGGTCCTCCTCCTAGGGCCTACCTCAGTGGTTCCTAACGTTTTGACTTTTGAGGACCCCCACTGAATCACTACTGGAATCTGGGGACCCAATGAGTCATAACTGGAAGCCAGGGACCCCTGGCCTCAGCAATTTCTATGACTTGATTCTCAATACAATAAAAAAATATATAGAAACAAATACTCAACTATTGAAAGTTTTGTTTAATTCACAATCCCCACTTGAACTCTTTGTTACGGCTGAGATCAGAAGAGGGAACGGGGCAAAAACCACCAGCGAGTCAATGGCCTTTTGTCTACGAATGGACAAGCCTCTAACTTATTTTCCAGCTGCAGGATACCTCCATAAAGGTTGGCAGCCAACAAAGATCCTATGTCAGGAACTTTGTAAATTAATGGTATTCCTGTACGTTTCTATGAGTGTATGGCTTTTAGCTGAGACAAAATGTGATTTGATTTGATTCAATAGGCGTGCATAATTCACCACTAGGCTACCTTGCAAAATGCACTGCCTGCCAATACTGAGACATTCATGTGGCTTTCCAATTTTTCCTCTATTCCAACATGTAGAATGTACAAGTGAACCAGTTGTGAGGCATGCGCGGAGCTGTCACACTGGATCTCAGTCCTGATTTGCTTCATACACTAGTACAGCAGTAAAGGGATGGCCATAGAGCTCTCACAATGGTCCTGAAGCCTAACTTCTACCATGCATTGGATTCAAAGCACTGCAGCATCAGACAGTATATTCTGTAATGGTTACGTGTGTTTTTCCACAGTTTTCATTCTTATCCATCTAGTTCTAACATTCATGCCGCTCTCACAGTGCGCATCTACCTTGATTTTCAGTGCGGGAAACAGCCAGAATGAGGTAGGCAGAGCTACATGTGCCCTTCCAATGCAAGCGCAACCACGCTTGACTTAACCACGTATATGCTGTAACCACGCTTAAGCGTGGTTAAGGCAATGCGTGGTCTAGATGCAGGAATGGGCGGGCCCAGGAAAAGGAAGGATTGGGAGAGGACGTGGTGAGGTAAGTGGAGACGGGGATGGGTTTTGGGAGGGTCGGAGTAGTTTTTAAGGGTTGAGGTAGTTTTTAGGGCCGGGGTGGGGTCAGGGTACTGTTTAGGGATGAGGGGGGTCGGAGTCATTTTTAGGTCTGCGGGGTCAAGGTAGATTTTAGGTCTCAGGGGGGTTGAGTTAGTTTTAGGGCTCAGGGTGGGGTTGGGCTACTATTTAGGGCTCAGGGGTGAGGTCATTTTTAGGGCTCGGTGGGTCAGGTTAGTTTAAAGGGCTCAGGGTGGGGTCGGAGTACCTTTAAGGGTTCAGGGTCGGGGTAGTTGTTAGGGCTAAGGGCAGGTGGCATGGGTTGTGATATTTACCACACATTCCTATACGAGTCATGCCTTTATCCTGAAATTGTGAGGTAAAGGCATGCGTGGTAAAGGAATGTGTTGTTCAGATGCATTTGTGGTTTAGGCAGCCTAGTAGTAGAGGGATGCGTGGTTTAGCCATGCGTGTCTCTGTCATAAAATCGTGCAGTGCACCTTGAAATCGCAGTAGTGACATTTTCACAAGACTAATACCATATTCTCTATCTTTCCATCATGCGCAGATCAGTGCTGAAACATCAACAGGGCTCTATCAGTTGTATGTCAGGGTATCTAGCACAAAAATATCCTCCAGACAAATATAATTGGCAGAATATCACGATATAGTGAAGACAAGTAAAAGTACCCTATTTTGAACTCTTCATCACTATATCTTAAAGATGCACATTTCGTCAAGGTGAATGTATTTGGAGTCAAATACTTTACATTACCTCTTACCTACCTATACTTACCTTCATAATATTTTGGTAGCCATTGTTCTGGATACGATGGATAGTCAACACTTGATACTCAAGTAGAATACCACCCTGACAATGCCCCTCGATGTTGTACCGTACTCTACACTGGTACTGTATTATCAAAGCTCTCATTATGCACATCTTTATTGAACTGTAACAGGCACAGCTACCCCACTCATATATTACCACCAGCCTGACTTCCACATAACTCCAAGAATACACTTTTTGCATTTGATAGGCAATAGTCAATCAATCAATCAATCAGAGCATTTCTATAGCGCGCTACTCACCCGGAGGGTCTCAAGGCGCTTGGGGTGGGGTGGGGGTCCGCTACTGCTCGAACAGCCAGGTCTTGAGTTGCTACCTGAAGGCGAGGTGGTCTTGGGTCAGGCGGAGGTGGGTGGGGATGGAGTTCCACGTCTTGGCGGCCAGGTAGGTGAAGGATCTTCCTCCCGTTGTGGCTCTTCGGATACGGGGGACGGCGGCGAAGGCGTGGCTGGTCGATCGAAGCTGGCGGGTGGGAGTGTAGAAGTTGAGGCGGTCGTTGAGGTATCTTGGGCCTTGGTTGTGGAGAGCTTTGTGTGCGTGGGTGAGGAGTCGGAACGTGATTCTCTTGCTGACGGGGAGCCAGTGCAGGTTTCTCAGGTGTGCGGAGATGTGGCTGTGTCAGGGGATGTCCAGGATGAGTCGTGCTGAGGCGTTCTGTATGCGCTGGAGTCTTTTCTGGAGTTTTGCAGTGGTTCCGGTGTAGAGGGAGTTACCGTAGTCCAGTCGGCTGGTGACCAGGGCCTGGGTGACCGTCTTCCTGGTTTCGGAGGTGATCCACCGGAAGATCTTACGTAGCATGCGAAGGATGTTGAAGCATGACGAGGAGATGGCGTTGACTTGTCTGGTCATGGAGAGGGAGGAGTCCAGGATGAAGCCCAGGTTGCGTGCGTGGTCTGTTGGTTTGGGTGCGCTGCCCAGGGCAGGGGACCACCAGGAGTCGTCCCAGGCGGAGGGCGATCATCCCAGGATGAGGACTTCCGTCTTATCTGAGTTCAGTTTCAGGTGGCTGTTCATCATCCATTCGGCTACGTCTTTCATCCCTTCGTGTAGGTTGGTTCTGACGGTGGCGGGGTCGTTGGTGAGGGAGAGGATCAGCTGGGTGTCGTCGGCGTAGGAGATGATGTTGAGGTTGTGTTGGCGTGTGATGGCCGCGAGGGGGCTCATGTAGATGTTGAATAGCGTGGGGCTGAGTGATGATCCTTGTGGTACGCCGCAGATGACTTCGGTGGCTTCTGATCTGAACGGGGGGAGGCGGACTCTCTGCGGCGAGGAAGGAGATGATCCAGTCCAGCGCCTTCTCCTGGATTCCGATGTTGTTGAGGCGCTGCACTAGGGTGCGGTGGCAGACCGTGTCGAACGCCGCGGAGGGGTCCAGGAGGATGAGGGCCGCTGTTTCCCCGTTGTCGAGCAGGGATCGGATGCCGTCTGTGGCTGCGATGAGGGCGGTCTCGGTACTGTGGTTGGCCCGGAAGCCGGACTGCGAGCGGTCGAGGGATCCATTCGACTCGAGGAAGGCGGCAAGCTGTCTGTTGACGGTCTTCTCGATGACTTTGGCAGGAAACGGGAGGAGCGAGATGGGGCGGTAGTTTTTGAGGTCGGTGGGGTCTGCTGATGGTTTCTTCAGTAGGGCGCTGAGTTCGGCATGCTTCCAGCTCTCTGGGAAGGTTGCGGTGTCGAAGGAGGCGTTGATGATGTCCCGTAGATGGGGTGCGATGACAGAGTCGGCCTTGTTGAAGACGTGGTGAGGGCAGGGGTCGGTTGGTGATCCGGAGTGGATGGAGTTCATCGTGCGGATGGTGTCTTCAGTGTTCATCGGGGTCCAGGCGCGGAGAATGGTGGTGGGGGGCGTTGGTGCGGTTGTAGGGTGCCTCGGCTGTGTGCTGAAGCTGTTGTGTATGTCTGCGATCTTGCTGTGGAAGAACGAGGCGAGCGAGTTGCAGAGGTCTTGTGATGGGGTGATGTTGTTGTTTCCGGCGCTGGGGTTGGAGAGCTCTTTGACAATGTTGAAGAGTTCCTTGCTGTTGTGGGCGTTGTTGTCCAGTCGTTCCTTGAATGCGGTTTTCTTGGTGGCGTGGATCAGTTGGTGGTGTTTTCGAGTGGCGAGCTTGAGGGTGGACATGTTGTCTGGTGTCGGGTCTCTGCGCCAGGTTTTCTCGAGGGCTCGGCAGTTCTTCTTGGAGCTTTGTCGTTTGTAGTTTAGAACTCCCTGTAAAACTGTGATTTTAGGCTGATTTCTGTCTGAAAACGCATTGCAAAATCCATCATTTGATTTCATTTTTTTCAAAAGTTTCTTGTGGGAAAAAACCCCCAAATCTCAATGGAAATGGCGAAGCTTGTCTTGTAAATCAATTCTTTGAAATACCTAATGGATGCTGATAGAAGATTAACTCCAAAAGCATTGGCTATTTGGCCAATTTCTTAGACACATAAAGCTTGAAAATGCTCCACTTGGCCACATTCTTTTTAGAATTTACTCAGGGTGAGGGAACCACAGGCATGAGCTGCCATAGGGAAAAGTGAGATCTGCTCACCTCGCTTGCACAGTGCATTCGTTTCAGAGTTCATGAGCCACCACTGTGGGCAATAGAGCGGCCCTTCAGTAGAGACATTTTAAGGCATAGGCAAAGTGAGCAATTGCCAAGGCCGCCATCTTCCATGATGCTCCCTGGGAAAATGAACTTTCTACCTATTTGACCATTGTCTTTTCTAGCTCTCTTTGTAAACCGCTCTCCCTTTCTGTCCATCTCTACCTCTGACTACTGATTTATGGGGTCCTGGGCAACATACATTTCAACTGTTTTATGTGACCCTGTTAAAGTTTGACATATAATTTAGTATTATTTAGCATCATGCAGCTTTGAATTATCAGAGATCGGGTTAAAAAAAAATAATAATAATTCTGTAGCGGGTCGCCCCAAATATGTCTTGTCTAGGGCCCCCAAAATCCTTACGATTACACTGCCCAGAAGTGCCCTCTCCTTTGTATTGCCTCACAATTGCAGCTAAATACTTCCCAAACCACTCAGCCTCCAAGGAGTATTGAGCCCACGAGGGAGCCTGCTTTTGCTATCTCCAATGAATTGGCTCCTTCCATAGGGTTATACTTTTATTGTCCTTTTAAACGTTAATTAAGTCCAAGGATGATGTCCGGCTTGGTCAGATTGGTCTTTTGAGACTGTCACTGATTTGGGGATGAATTAAAGATACTGGGTGAGGTTGAATGGTAACTAGCTCTGTCCTGTTATTGAACAGAGGGTAAGGGTCTGCGCTCAAGCTCTGGGTTTCATCTGCTTTCAGGTGATTTGACGTTTTGGTTCTGGTTTTATTCTATTTTGTAAGTAGGGCTTGATGGGTTCCTGCATGTAGTGGTGGAGCCAGCAAGCTTGTTTCACTTTACTTCAGAAATTGTGTTTCACTTTATTACAGAAAAGTCGGAATTTGATTAAGTCCTTTCGTGTGAGAAGAGATTGCACGTTATTTGAAGAATAACGATTTCTTTCCTTCTTTTAAACGAAAAGGATAGGTTACAGATTTAGCCCTGTTTCTGATTTTTTTTATTTAATAAAAAAAAAAAGATTTAAAACAATTAATGCCTGTTAGATGACGAGGGTCTCTGTTTGGTATTTGATACTTTTAAAGGGCGGTTTGACTATTTCCAGACCAGGAATGGAGGAGCAGGGTGTATTTGTATCATTTATATTTTTGCCACGCCTGCTTTTTACTTTGTATTATATTTTTTTCTTAACGTTTTGACGTTGACATGTGGGCTTGTTGGAAGCGAGTAAAAATAGGAGAAAGATACTTTTACAACAACAAAAGGTGATTGGTCACATTTCTGGCATGGGGTAGGTTGTGAGAAGGAGGCTGTATCCTGGGGTGAATTGGCAACCTAGTACTAGTCGTTTCAGTGTTGGTGAACTGGGTCTGGGTGTGGGTCCAACGCTGATTCATCTCAGAGCATCCTTCTGTCTTGGTTGTCTGCTAACTTCTAGTTGTGGTCTCTTCCTGTGCAAGGGTGTGCTCAAATGGTGAATGTATTCTGAATCTTCAAGGGGAGGCCTGGCATCACCTAGGGTATTGGCTTGTTTCAGTCATACTCCTTTGACCTGGGAGGCCTGTTTTTAAGATCCTGGTGAATCAGTGTTTACTGGGCACTATATGTGGGAGCTATGGTTTTTTTCTGCTGGAATTCTGGTGCCTATGCTATTGCTGCACTCCGGATGTAATAACCAAATTCCCCCCTCTCTACACTAGCATCTCCAAGGGAAGCTTGGTTAAGGAGTAGATCTTTACTTCAGGGACAGTAGTAATTCTGGAACTCTAAAACAGTATGAAGTCTCGCTTGAGGTCGGACATTGACTTTGAACTCACTCACAAATATTATTTATGCCCGATTTCAAATGACGGTGTCCGCATGTATTAACCAGGCTGCTTTGGACACGAGTGGTCACTGACGGGAGTGGATATTGGACGGAATTCTACACAAGACTAGTAACTGCTCCAACTGGTTTATAAAGTATGCTTCGCACAGGACTACAGCTGATAGACATTGGCTTGCACCTACTCGATCTACAAGAAGAAATACAATTTAGTGACTCCTGCCTGTGAGCGGCTGGTTGCTGTACACATTTCTGGGTGCCATGGGCACCCGCAGAACATTGAACCCTGCTCGACACTTTGGTCTAACGAGCAACTGGAAAACTGTGATTTAGGAATAAGGTCCAGTCACATATAAATCTATATCGGTACCATAGGTAGAGAAATATGGTTCAAATGAATCAAGAAGCATTTTGACCATTTTTAGCAAACAGGACAGCTATGATAAACTAAGAAAAATCATGTGTGTCTCTATTGCACGAGAAATGGAACAATATTGTCTACTGAAAAGTCAGAGATGCTATAGAGCTGTGGCACTGAATTGATTCACCCTTGCCATTACAGTTTATCCTCTAATGTTCAACCTTTTTCCTTTAACTACACAAAAGGTGATGTGAGGAAGGCTTGCAATAAGTCTAAACACTGGCAGTTGCTAGGGGTAGCCTTCTAGACCATTGTTTTCATGCCCACCATGCCACCTCAAATTAGATTAAACCATATGCACATCAATCTTGGTCCTGCTCCAACAGGAATGGTCCAGCCTGAACTGCCAAGCCAGGTCCTCTCTGACCCGGAACACAAGCAACTCAAGGCTGGTCTTGCCATCATTGTGGTTCTTCAATCGGGTGTAGATTGGTCAAATGGTGCAGTAAGCATCGGACCCACTTTTGAGCACACTAACGTCCACTTAGGGTATTACACAAACACACACAAGTTGTTGGGAGGAATGCTTCCAACATTTCAGCTTACTGTTGTCATGTGTCAAATCTTGATTAAAACTAATGATGGCAGCCTTAGCGATAGCTTTAGGTTTTGTGATGTTGCTCTCTTTAGGTTTGTCATTAGACCCTCTGCGTTGGGATCCAATGTGGCCATGGTGCATAGGCTAGGGAATCAGTCTCAAAATGTGTGCTTCTTCTCTTGGTGTTATAACACATAAATGACAGATTGTTGGAGTTTGCCTTTGAGGCAGCAAGGCAGCATCTTGGAGCTTGTACTCATGGTTTGGGAGTCCTTGAGATGAGTTGTTCTGATCATACTGGTCATCAGGGCCTTTGATAATTTCCTTCTAGGTGATGCTGGAGGCCCTCTAGATAGCATAATCAGCTCTATTGGTGCTGTGTTTGTGTTCTGAGACATGTCTGTGCAACGGTACGGAAGCGCTGCACTGAGGGATGGAATTGGACAAGGCACTGTGATGGTGGTTGGAGGTAAGTGTGAGAATTTTCTAAAATATACCTTATCCTCTAGCTTGGTAGCACACCCAGAGCAAACTCCTATTTCTGAAAAGCATGGGAAGCACGAGTAAACCAGCAGTGTAATTGAACACAAGAAAGAATTGAACAAAGCTCTGAAAATTCAATTTAAAAAAGTACGCGTAAATAAAATCTAAGACCTAAACAAAAAGATAAACACACAAAAGGTACGGTGTACTCCCTAAAGAGCAATACTGGACCACCTAACAGGAAGAAGTGTGGTGGTTTAATATTCATCTTTAGGGAGTCCACCGTCCATTTTGTTTGTATGTCAGGAGAACGTACAGTGTTCTAGTGTTCCTCTTTTTCTTACTCTAATACTAAACTGGCATGTAAAGGAACTTCTAAACATATCCATACACATTTAATAGTAAACAAAACATAGTAGGAGCAAGTTACATTCAAGTTCAAGAAGGAAATTAAGAACAAAACCGATATATTTCAGAACCCTCACAGATGTTCACAAAATATATATTACTGAAAGAAACATTGAGAATCGGAAATAGAAATTGAAGGGAAGCGTTAGGTTTGAAAGTCAGAGAAAGAGCTAAACACCACTAACGAGGTCAGGTAGGCCTCGCATGCAGGCAGCAGATGTGTGTAGACCACTTTGATGGAACAGGTGTCCCTGGTGAAGATTGACACATTCAGCCTTTATATTTAGAGCACTCAGACCAAGTGCTTAATTTGAGCCAGTGGTTTCCAGAGGTCGTCACCGGCATTTTATTCTTAGCACCGGCGCCGGTGACAGTCTGCCACATGGTGTCGCTATCTGCCAAATTTGGGTATGACCACAAAAACAGCAGTTTATTAATTTAATATAAATTAGCAATCACTAATATTTGCCACCCAAGTCATTCTTACAGCTTTGGGGGCCTTTAATAGTATGAATTGTCACTTGTTAGAGAGCAATGGTTAGTAGTTGAGTTGGCATTGTCATTGGCAGCACTAGCAGGGGCAATGGATGGTGTAAGCTGCTCTATCCTCCTGACGGGGCCCGGGCACTTCTTTTTTTACAAATTAACCACGGCTCAGACCAATGGAGACATCTTTCTCCTCCCAGATGGGATTCAATTTACCCAGATGAGACCCACCTTGGGTGCAGGTAACTCGGATGCTGCATAATTCGTAACCAGGCTCTTAAAGCTGAGATAGCGCCAGGGCTAAGAGTCCAGTTTAGAGTTGAATGTTAACATAAAATCCAGTGATTTATTAAGGAAATTGTAAATTCTTGGTTTGAGTAGTATCTCCTGGTGCAGAAACCTCAGGAGGAATAATCCATACTCCCCATAAACCCCCCATGATGGAGATAATTCCCTTAAAATAGATCTGTGGGCCCGCTGGCAAGGTGGTGAACACTGGAAGAGGCTGGGATGCCTGGAGAGCTCTCCTCAAATATAATTCAAAATTAAGTAGATGGATGAAACCTGAGCCTTTGGTAAGGAATTTTAGAGACCAATAAAGGGGTACCCTGTGCACATTTTATTTTTATTTTTATTTGCAGAGTTTTATATAGCGCTGGATAGACCCGGAGGTATCAGAACGCTTTACATGAGGATTAGCGAGATACAAAATGACATTAGTTACAGGAGCCTAGTTTTACATAGGAAAGAAAAACTGTGTTACACAGTAACAAGAGTTACTATAGTATAGAATACCAAAGTCAAAGTTTATTTATTTATGATTTGGAATTCCAAGGAATTCCACATAAAATACAAAATAAAAAACAGCTTATACACATCATGTTGGTTAAAAATTATTCTCAGAGTTACACTTATTAATACAAAGAAGTTAATATCAAAAACGCCATTACAAAAAGAACGAAGAATTTTTTACCCACAATTTTCCTTACTTATATAGCAATTATTACTAATCTATAGTGTCACGATAAGGGGCATGATATAGCATTAACCTTGATTTTAACAGAACAAGTACACTCATCACCAGAAAAAACAATTTCAAGAGTCCCAGAATATAGAACACCATATACACACATCATAGGGGAATAGAAGATAGAGGGGAAAAAGTAAAAAGGGGTGGGAAGAAGATCAGGCCAGGTAGAAGCTGTTTAATCCGTGGAAAGCAAAGGAATGCTGCAGACTCGTCCACCCTCGTTATTACTGACTTAGAAGGGCCCACACATATTTAAGGGGCCGACTAGTGCATCCTGCCCTCATCTCGGCAACAAAAAAGTTGCCGAGATGAGGGGCTTTGGCCTACTGGCAAATGAACAGTTTCTCTCTCTGCCCCTGCCAAAAGCAAAGATACTCTGCCCGGAGGAGCTCATTTAAATCGTTGTGAGTCTGCCAGAAAAAACTTCAAAGGCTGCTGACCTGTCAGGTTACTTGGAATGTAAATGAAGCCTCCTTTTGGGATCCTCGCACGCAGATCAGAGGCCGTCTGTCATACAGAAGAGTAACCTAACAGACTGAATCCAGAAGCATAAATGACATTATACAGAACAGTGATGTACTCCATATTTTTCTACTGAATTACTCACGTTGCTACAAAATACAGCACTCTACAGTTCAAATGCGCCAAACACGTGATCCAACATAAATTAATTACATGCCATAATTAATAAAGGTGATAGGTGATCAGACCTGCGACCTGACTACAGTATTTGAGCATCTCCCAGGCTGATAAGTTAACACACGTTTACGATCGTGAACTGCTCACGAAATTAAGGGTCTCGATCAAATGAAGGCCATTTATTACAATCTGACCGAGTCCTTCGGTCAATTGCCAGGTGTTGGGGTGTGTGTGTGTGGGTGTGTGTGAGCCATGCCACCATTCTCAGGCATGGTTTATTTCTTTCTATACCTTCACTATGCCTATAATGCAACAAGTTACAATCAACAAAGTACAGTAATTCAGTATACAGTAAAATTTAAATAGTATATATTGAAGATGGAGTTAAATAAACAAGGCAATATATCATTGTCATTACTGGCACTTTAAGAGAAAGGTGACATTAGACATGGATTAGGTCAGCGTATTTCATTAGACATGTAAGAAGCATGTTAAATCCCATGACAAGAGTATGTCATGTAGGTCTTTTCAAATTTCAGCATTCTGCGTTTTAACTACATCTCCATGCATATATATTGCACAGTTTTGTCCACCCCAAGAACCCAAGGGGAGAGGATGTGGCCTAATGGCTAGAGCGGTGGACTGCAAAGCTGGGGAACCGGGTTTGAGTCTCAGCAAGGGACGATTAACATCCTGTGATTCTGGGCAAATCACTTAATTTCGCCGTGCCTTAGAAAATGAACGTGTCCGTCTGTAATGCAAGTGGTGCTCATGTAAAGCGCTCTGATCCTTTTAGGTCAACTTTGCACTATATTTAACTCAGGGGAAAAAAAAGAATACGCTATTGAATGTTTAGGTCTTAATGTAGACAGCTTTAGCTGTCTGTAGGCAGAATGTGTATGTTTTCCAATACAAAACATACACTTGGAGTGGCTTTTCGGTCAGCCACTTGCTCATTAATGGATGGCTTTGCAGTATATCTCATTATCTGCTCCTGATTCAATTGGGTGAAATGGGGCAGCACAAGCTACAAACATATATTTTTGGTGTGGAAATGGCTGCTTTTTTTCAAAACAGGTGCAGATCACAACATAAACCTATGCACATACCGCAGAGACATTTTTTATGTGGAAAAGGCTGCTTTATCGAAAACAGGCGTGCATTACATCATAAACCTAGGCCTTGCCTTTACAAAACTAAACCTCACTGTACACAGAATACCTACCATCACTAAACCCCCACCGCTAAAGCACCCGCCACCCTTTAAACTCTCTATCCTACAACTTCCTACCTCCTACCGTGCTATTGATATCTTGGCCTTTACTTCTCCTACCGCTTGACCTAACATCTATCAATAGCCAACTATCTACATCCTACAACACAACATTTTATTTTGTTGTATTATCCATCTTTAACTTTTGGTTGACACCCACCAATTTTCCTACTCACTTATGAGAACAAAGATTTCCTTTCTCTAGAATCATATCAATTTGACAGACCATCGCCACTCTGAAAAGCCCTCCAGATTTTCGGCCACCCCCCCCCCCCAAGCAGGACACCTCTATTTATCTGTCTGTGTTCAAGGTCTCATCAAGGGCTTCCTGAGGCTGAATAAGGTACAATTCCATCCCGAAGCGAGACAAATGCATCCCATTGTTGAGAAAAAACTCAAACATGTGGCACCACAGCAAAGGGGTTCCACCCACACAAAACTTTCCTCCCTACAAAACAAACGCATCTCCTTGTTTAACTTCCTCCAAGCTTTGTCAATTGCAGAGGGCCGCCTTGTATCCCTGCAATCCCTCCTAAATCTCATGGAGCAACATTTTCCCTTGCACATTACCATGTCATTTTCCCTGAGATGAAGCAGAAAAACATCCGGACAATCGTTCCAATGCCAAGACACTGTATACAGTTTGGGATCCAGCCCCAAATTCATTCCATTATCACTCTGAGCTTCTTGCCTCTCCGCCTATTTGATAAACAAGTGTCCTACTATCCAGATAGACAGGCCAATCAGCTTCGGGCCTGCCACGGCACCTGAAAAAACAAACCAAGTGATAGACATAAAGTCAAGACTATCAACAATCCCCCCCCCCAAACACACATAGAGGGAATAGCAATCTGAGGACCACCTCACCAAGGTCATGATCTTATACCTGCCCCAGCCTCGTTTAGCCGCCTCCATGACCATCCCGATCCTGAAGGAGTGTGTTCTGAAAGCCCCCGAGTCTTCCCCGACATGGGTCTGGGCTTTGCACAATACTACCAATAGCTGAAAAAGGATGACCTGTGCCCCACTGATGTGGTGGAAAACCTTCCTACTCGCTGCCCTGCGATCCCCAGTAATCGCTCACCCCACAGAAAGCGACATAACATTTGAACAGGAAAGCTTTGCAACACCACTGTCTTCGCTTGCAATCTCTGTTCCGTCTTGGACTTGCACAACTGCAGTTCAACACATCCTGTAGCACTGGAAACCTCCCCCCACTGAATCTCATGCCCTGCCACCCAACAACTCTAAAACCTGGAAGGCTCTGAAAAACATCCATGACATCAACTTGGAGAAAAGGTCAACTCCTCTGGCCCGCTGCAGATGGCAGGCAGGGATTCCAAAACTGCCCCAAAGAAACAACTTGTCGTAGGCTTTCTCTGCTTATCCGCACTGCCCCTCTCCCTACCCCAGCCCTCTAGGATCCTCCGTCCCTGTTCCCACACGAACAGAGCATATCCCCAGCCCAGTTTGCCCATGAACACTATCCCCGCCTATTTTCCGGTGATACTGACACTGAATGGCTCCTTTCCAATAACAGTCAGAATGAACTGCTCCACGTCCTCCTCCTTACTCCTGCCTGCCAGTCTACACTGTGCACTATTGTGGATAAACTTCTCCCATTCCTGTTCACACGAACGCCTGGTAGACCACGCCAAAGACCCTACCACCAAATGGAGCATCCTTCTTCTCCAAACTGAGTGGTCGCTCCCAGTGTCCCTTGCAGACATCTGGTATCGTAGCGCTGCATTACTTTGTAAAACTTGAATATCATTTCGCCTGCTGTGTGCTTGGTTACGGCTTTGCCTCATTTGCGCTTTGGTTATTTCATTGTGCTGCTTTTAACATTGTTAGCGCGTTTGCCTATAGCGCTCCGCTGTGCTCCACCCTCCGCCTCCATTTTGTTTGTTGTTGTCGTCCTCGCGTGCCCGCCCCGCCTCCCAGCTGAGCCGCCCTCCCACTGACCAGAAATAGCGCTCCTCTCCCTGAAGACGCCGTGACTCGCTCCTCCTCACGGGCTGAGTGGTCGCTCCCAGTGTCCCTTGCAGACATCTGGTATCGTAGCGCTGCATTACTTTGTAAAACTTGCATATCATTTCGCCTGCTATGTGCTTGGTTACCGCTTTGCCTCATTTGCGCTTTGGTTATTTCATTGTGCTGCTTTTAACATTGTTAGCGCGTTTGCCTATAGCGCTCCGCTGTGCTCCCCCCTCCGCCTCCATTTTGTTTGTTGTTGTCGTCCTCGTGTGCCCGCCCCGCCTCCCAGCTGAGCCGCCCTCCCACTGACCAGAAATAGCGCTCCTCTCCCTGAAGACGCCGTGACTCGCTCCTCCTCACGGGCTGAGTGGTCGCTCCCAGTGTCCCTTGCAGACATCTGGTATCGTAGCGCTGCATTACTTTGTAAAACTTGCATATCATTTCGCCTGCTGTGTGCTTGGTTACCGCTTTGCCTCATTTGCGCTTTGGTTATTTCATTGTGCTGCTTTTAACATTGTTAGCGCGTTTGCCTATAGCGCTCCGCTGTGCTCCCCCCTCCGCCTCCATTTTGTTTGTTGTTGTCGTCCTCGTGTGCCCGCCCCGCCTCCCAGCTGAGCCGCCCTCCCACTGACCAGAAATAGCGCTCCTCTCCCTGAAGACGCCGTGACTCGCTCCTCCTCACGGGCTGAGTGGTCGCTCCCAGTGTCCCTTGCAGACATCTGGTATCGTAGCGCTGCATTACTTTGTAAAACTTGCATATCATTTCGCCTGCTGTGTGCTTGGTTACCGCTTTGCCTCGTTTGCGCTTTGGTTATTTCATTGTGCTGCTTTTAACATTGTTAGCGCGTTTGCCTATAGCGCTCCGCTGTGCTCCCCCCTCCGCCTCCATTTTGTTTGTTGTTGTCGTCCTCGTGTGCCCGCCCCGCCTCCCAGCTGAGCCGCCCTCGCCCCTCCCCCTCCACTATCCATATATGACAGTTCTTCCCGCGCGCAGCGTTCACGCGCAGCGACCGCGCCCAACCCGCGCCGAAGGTGCGCCAAAGGTAAGCCCGTCTACGCCCGTCCGCGCCTGGACCGCGCCCAGCGCCAGACCCCCTGCCCCTCGCGCTGCCCAGCCCTCCCGCATTACCTACGATGCCACCACCCTCCTAGCCCTCAACCCCGGTCGCGCCCCCAACTGCGTCCAAGCCGCTCCTGGACACACCCATGGTCCCTTTTCCTGCAATTCCTGCAAATTCATCGGTACCGTCACCAACTCAGCTACGCTCACACCTCAGATTCCCGACCCCAACCACCTACAATGCATCCTGCTCAACACCCGATCGGTCCACAGGCACGCCATTGACCTATGGAATCTACTAGACACCATCTCTCCAGACGTCGCCTTCCTAACAGAAACATGGATGAACGCTTCCTCCGCCCCAGACATCACCATTGCCATCCCGGAAGACTATAAGATCATTCGCAAGGACCGTACCGGCCACACAGGAGGAGGAATCGCTATCGTCCATAAAAAATCAATCCACATCTCAACCAGCTCTGACGTCAATCTCGCCAACTCTGAACACCTTCACTTCCAGATCCACATCGACCCCAAGACCACACTCAGAGGCACCCTCCTTTACAGACCACCAGGACCCCGCGCAAAATTCAGTGAAGACATCACGGACTTCATCACTCCACACGCGCTCCCCTCCAAAGAGTACATCCTTCTGGGAGACCTCAACTTTCACCTTGAAAAGAACAACAACCGCAACACCACCACCCTCTTGGACAACCTCGCCAACCTCGGACTTAAACAACTGGTCACTTCCCCCACCCACATAGCAGGTCATACTCTCGACCCTATCTTCACCTCCAGCAATCACGTCACCTTCAGCCACACTACGGCTCTCCTTTGGACTGACCACAGCTGCGTTCACTTTACCTACTACAAGCCGAAACCCATCAACCACCCCCAACCAACGCTGCAAAGAAACTGGAACAAAATCACCATCGACCAGATCTCCTCATCGCTCCTTCTAAACACCCCAGCCCACTCTTCTAACCCAGACCAAGCCGCCACCAACTTCACCCTATGGTTATCCAACAGCGCCGACATCCTAGCACCACTGAAAAAACGTCAAAGCAAACCTGGCAGCAAGAAGGCCTCATGGTTCAACGATGATCTTAAGAAGTCCAAGAAACTCTGCCGCTCCCTTGAAAAGGCCTGGAAAAAAGACCCAACCACTAGCACCAAGGACGCCTTCAAAAACGCCACCCGCATACACCACCAACTAATCCGAAAGGCCAAGAAAACAGCATTCAAGGATCGACTAGACAACAACGCCCACAACAGCAAGGAACTTTTCAACATCGTCAAGGAATTTACCAATCCCTCGGCCAACTCCAACGACATCACCCCCTCTCAAGCCCCCCGCGACTCCCTGGCTTTATTCTTCCACAACAAAATTGCAGACATCCACAACAGCTTCGACAACCAACCCGGAGACCAACCCACCCAACCATATGCTGAACATTCACCCCCCTTGAACACCCTTAACGACTGGAACCCAATCTCCACTGAGGACACCATCCGCCTGATGAACTCCATCCACTCAGGATCCCCCACAGATCCATGTCCTCACCACATCTTTAACAAAGCAGACTCCATTATTGCACCACACCTCCGAGACGTCATCAACTGCTCCTTCAACTCCGCCACCTTCCCGGAAAGCTGGAAACACGCTGAACTCAGCGCCCTTCTGAAAAAACCCACAGCGGACCCTACCGAACTCAAAAATTACCGCCCCATCTCGCTCCTTCCTTTCCCGGCCAAAGTCATCGAGAAAGCTGTCAACAACCAGCTCGCCGCTTTCCTCGAAGCCAACAAATCCCTCGACTCCTCACAGTCTGGCTTCCGAGCAAAACACAGCACTGAGACCGCCCTCATCGCAGCAACAGACGACATTCGAACTCTACTGGACAATGGAGACACAGTCGCCCTCATCCTCCTCGACCTCTCTGCAGCCTTCGACACAGTCTGCCACAGCACCCTTTTACAACGCCTCAGAAACATCGGAATACAAGGAAAAGCACTTGAATGGATCACCTCGTTCCTCACCGGAAGAACCCAGAGAGTCCGCCTTCCACCATTCAAGTCCGAGGCCACTGAAGTCATCTGTGGCGTACCACAAGGATCCTCACTCAGTCCCACCCTCTTCAACGTATACATGAGCCCCCTCGCGGCCATCGCCCGCCAACACAACCTCAACATCATCTCCTACGCGGATGACACTCAACTGATCCTTTCACTCACCAATGACCCCAGCACCGCCAAAACTAACCTACACGAAGGAATGAAAGAAGTTGCCGAATGGATGAAACATAGCCGTCTGAAACTGAACTCAGATAAAACAGAAGTCCTCATCTTAGGTACATCCCCCTCTGCATGGGACGACTCTTGGTGGCCGGAAGCCCTTGGAAAAGCACCCATCCCGACAGACCACGCACGGAACCTAGGCGTTATCCTAGATTCTTCACTTTCAATGAACAGACAAGTCAGCGCCGTCTCCTCATCCTGCTTCAACATTCTTCGCATGCTCAAAAAAACATTTCGCTGGATCCCCACCGAAACCAGAAAAACAGTCACCCATGCTCTGGTCACGAGCCGACTGGACTACGGGAACACCCTCTACGCAGGTACTACCGCTAAACTCCAGAAAAAACTCCAACGAATCCAAAACGCCTCAGCCAGGATCATATTAGACATCCCGCGCAACGAACTCATCTCTGGTCACCTGAAAAACCTCCACTGGCTACCCGTCAATAAGAGGATCACTTTCCGACTTCTAACCCACGCACACAAAGCACTCTACGAAATCGGACCAGAATGCCTCAACTCACGACTGTCCTTCTACACCCCCTCCCGCCAACTACGATCTTCCAGCCAAGCCCTCGCCACTGTACCTCGCATCAACAAGACCACCATGGGAGGTAGATCCTTCTCATACCTGGCAGCTAAAACATGGAACTCACTTCCCACTTACCTTCGCCTTACCCAGAACCACCTAGCATTCAGAAAGCAACTTAAAACGTGGATATTTGACAAGTAATCCTCCTCCCCTCCCTAAGCGCCTTGAGACCCTCTGGGTAGGTAGTGCGCTATATAAATTCTATGACTTGACTTGACTTGAATTTTGCCGACAGAGGCATCTTCAACATATCCCCTTCCGTGGCCAGCCCATGGAACCTCTCCCACTGTGACCGAGACAAAGCATTTGCAATGTCATTGTCCACTCCTGGTACATGTCTTGCCATAAAAACTACGTTATGTTTCTGGCAGGCCAAAATAAACACCAGCAGCAATTTGAGGGCCTGAGTGTCCCTTGCAGATTGTCTGTTGACAATGAAAATCACAGCCATATTATCGATCCAAAACTGGACATTGCGATGTTCCAGCTCTTGATCCCACAGTGTCACTGCCACCACCAAGGGAATGAATTCTAGAAAAGCAATGCTCCGCCCTCCATGTTTCCATGTGGCTGGCCAATCCTCTGCTCACCACATCTCCTGCCAGTACAACCCAAAACCTAATCCACCTGCTGCGTCAGAATAAATCTGCACATCCCATTCCCAATCTTGCAGATACCATTGAAGTCCTCCAAAAACCTGCCCCACATTCGCAAATCCTATTTCGCACCCGCTGAAAGCCACACAAGGTGATGGGGTTGTGACAGACCTGCTAAGGACAAGCTGAGCCATCTGCAAAAGGTCCTGGCCGCCCTGACTACTCTGCAAGCAAAGTTCAGGTGCCTGAGCAATACTTGCACCTCCTTAACTGACATTTTTTTCCTAGCCAGCATCGTCTCCAGCAACAACAGCATATTGCAATTTTCGTTCAGGGGTAACCATGCCTCCCTGACTGTTGAATCCTATTCAATACCCAGAAACGAAAGAACCTTGCTGGTCCCAACTGTCTTCTCCAGTGCAAGAGGAACACTCAGGTCACCCATGAGCTACTGAAACTGTAACAACTGTTGGTGGCAGTCTGTTGACCCGGGCTGACGCATGAAAAAAGATGTCATCCAGGTAGTGCGTCACTGTAAACTGAGAGTGTGCCATGCGAAAACTCATTGGAGAAAAGAGCTGAAGTGTTCGAACAGTGCACAAGAAATGGAACACCCCATGGGCTGTCCACGTACAATTGGCCTTCAAACTGTATCCCCAGGAAGTCAAAATCTTCTGGGTGTATGGACGATAGCCGATAGGCAGACTTAATGTAGCATGTGGCCATATGCGCCCCCATCTTACTCGCTCTACTATAGTCATGGCTACATCCACCGAGGAATAGGACACTGAAATCACCTCTGCCGCTATGAAATCATTCACAAAAAGATCATCTGACCGGGACAGATGCTGTATGAGTCTAAGCTGACCCTGTTCTTTTAGGTAATTAGGACACAATGGTCGGCCATCTTCCATTCCTGGATCTCTTTTAGCAGTTTTACGCCTACTACATGTCTATGGGACTTAGCTGAATTCAAATTCTCCACCCACCTACCCATCCTCGGGCCCTCATAACCCAACCTAAACCCACAGTGAAACCCCTCGCTCAGCATCTTTTTCTTTGCCTTGTCAGGGTAGTGGACCACGGCCACCGAAGAACCTCTCCTATTAGCAATGGTCATATATTCCACAAAATGGCCACATATATATGTGGGCTGAAACAGCACATAATAAGAAGCCTACAAATAACCCACCTGGCATGAGCTGTACCATTCCCCCTATCAACTTGGGAGGAAGTCCTCCCTCCCGTTGGCTGCCCCTCAAGACCCATTGATTTTCTCACTAATCTTGTGTTTGTGCTACCAAGGAGCATTTTACCCTTATAGAGTTCTGAGTGGGTGAATTGTATCCTTGCAGGGCATATCTGAGGTGACTCTTTTATTATGCAGTATTGAACACTCCATTTGGGTGCATTTGTTTACTTGCGCTCTCCCTTTATTCTCTTCATCAATCCCTTGCTCTCCATCTCTCTTTTCCCTCCCTCATCCCTGTTGCTCCCAGCCCAATCCCCATCCCATTCCCCATCACACTGGCTGTGTTACATTGTTTATTTATTTGTTTCTTTATCTATTTGAGGGCCCAGTAGTTGAAAAGCGTTGTATGGTCACTAGCTTTATTTCTCGTGCTTTACATACACTTTTTTATTTTAACATCTTAAAATGCTTTTCTAACTTAGCCATGTCAGATTCAGTCAGAGTAATAATTGGCAGGAGACAGAGAGCTTGAGGAATGTTTGCATTAGAGAGGCACCTGCCTACGCTGTGTGTGCCCATAAATTTACTAGGATAATCAGTAGGAACATACACTTGAGTCTTTCTCCAAGGTCACTATATTTAAGGACCTTAGTTAAAGACACAGCAGATGAGGAACCGGCTGGCCTTCATCTGGTGTATGATTAATTCTACAGACTACTCACCAGATGATTGATATCTCCAGGTTGCTCCCCTTCCAGCCAGTCACTCAGTCCTAATGAAGACCCACTGGTGAGGCTTGGATTGGCCCTTCTCCCTTACGCCTTGTCGAAACATCAACACCTTACACAGCCTGGATTTGATATTTGGTCCCCAATTTGGAAATTATTATTGAAACAAATCCCCTGTATCAATGAGATCACATTTATGCTGTATATTAAATGTAATGGACAGGCTTCTCTGTAATAATTATGATATATATAGAAAATAATCAAATAATCTATTTCCTCCCTCTTTTCCCTGTTGAAATTCCACACACAGGCACTATTTTTGAGCACTTTTTTCTCTCATTGTTTCTTTGGAGCGACCATTTGTAAATAATGTATTTATGCTGTCAGTCTTCATATAAAAAAAATCCTTGCATTGACATCTTTGTGTGTGATAAGAGTTGATATTGGTATATTCACACTCCCGAATCGATAAAAGAAAAATGTTACCCCCTTCCTCAGAGTGAGACGAGGGCGTTTTGGAGAAAAGAAAGTATTATAAGTAAATTTTTTAGATTTGTCCTTTGTGTTGATCTCTCCAATTGGACCACTGTTATGTATCATTATAGTTCTAACTTAGTAAGCTACTATGTTAAAATGGTGAATTAAAAATGGCTGCTTGCGTCATGATACTGTTCACGAATGCGTTATTATGCACACAGATGTGTCACAACACAACCATCTGCAATGGAAGCTATCATGAAATTGGTTCCTTTTAGAAATACATTCCATGATTGCCAGCTGTGCGTACACATGCACCCTGATGCATGTGTGCGCATGTAAGCGCTAATAAGTATTGGTAAAGCCAATAGGTCAGCCTTTCCAAGCCAAGACTCGGGCAGCCACACAGTAAACTGTATTTGTCAGTTGTTTTTCTCTTTCCCACCACATGTACCCCCTGGTGCAAACCGTAACCTTTTCTGGTTGTTTCCCTGGATCACTTGTGTCTTTTTTTTCTTTTTTTGTACCTTTAGCCAGTCTTGTCTGTCAGTATGTCTGCATTTCGAAGTTCAATCCTTTCTCTATTAGCTCCTGTGACAATCCATTTCTCTTAGAATCAGTTCCATCAGGGTTTTTCAAGTTCTTTTATCCGTATCATATTTTGGTTCCTGGGTTGTTCATATCACTCCCCAGTAAACTGTAATGTGGAATTTAGGATCAGCAATGCTATTTGAAGCATTCATTAACATTTCAACACTTCCCCTTTTTCTACCTTATGCAACACTGTCACCCTGGGGTCAGGTATTTATGTCTCTTATGGGTTGCTGCTCTCCTTGGATTCCCAATTAAGCTTGAAGTGTTATGCCATCCCTAGCTCTGTAGGGTCTAGCTTTTTTCTGATCTACCACACGAACAATTGGGTCTACGAGGTCATTTTGTATCCACTGGTATTTCTTGAATCACCCAGATCTTGGTGTACTTGGGTAAGAGTCATTCTTTCGCCTTCATACTAGGAAGCACCTAACCTTTTGGAGGGAGACCTTCTTCCCAAAGCAATTTTTGGGTGAGGCTCATACCAAACTCTAGCCATATCCCACGTTGGTAATAGGGTACCTTGACTCTTAAAGGGATCCCTTTGTCCTCAATCATGTTTTATTTAGCATCCTACATGTAGTGAGACACCAGCAAGTAGCATGAACTGCTGGTGGCAGTAGCTCTTGACAGGGCCCTTCCAAGCTCCTACACTTTTGGGCCTGACTCTCACCTCCAGTGATTTACTACCCCAAGTGGAAGGTCTACAGAGGTTGAGCAAGTTTCCAGGAGCCAGAGAGCCCTCCCGTACAAATCATGAGAGAGGCTCCTGATAGTGTCAGTCAGTCAGTCAGTCAAAAATATCTTTATTCGATTTAGTTAAAAATCATATAAAGAGATAAAAACATTTCATACAGTGTTAAAAACTATTTACAATATCATACAAATCAGAGCATACTTGGGGTTTATAAAAAGGCAAATTAAACTCATTTGGTATTAAACAAAATTTAAGTACATTGATTAGACACAATATTAAAAAGACCCGTTGTTCTGGTGTATTTTTTTAGTTCTAACTGCTGCCACCAAAAAATTGGCCATACAAAATTAATTGCGTATGCTGTTCAAAGATTGTAGGTAGAGCAGGGCTGGCCTCTCTTGTGTGAAACCAGCCTCCTTCAAAACAGGTAACAGATATTTTTTCCTGGGCTCTAAATAAAACCCACAAAACATAACAAAGTGCATGGTATCCTGAACAGAAAAGTGATCACAACAACAGGGGGGGCTAAATCAGGTTTTTCCCACGTTTTAAAGTTGCCCAAATAAAAATGTAACAAATTAAACCTAAACTTAGTTAGGAGGAACCTGTGGAATGGGATCATGACCGAGCCAAGGTAAGGTGCTAGTGCAAATGAATTTACAAGCAGATAATGCCTCCTCACTGCCGGTTTCACTAGTTCCTTTTCCTCGCGGGATGCTCTTGCCCTACCCATAAATTGCTTTTTAATCAAGTCAATATCTTGTTTTTTGATGTCCCGGGGGATGTAAAAAAAGTTCTGGTCGTCCCAGGTCTGAGAATGCCTTCATCAAATAGGCCAGCAATGGCACCTTTTTAAAGTGGTCCAAGGACATGACATCAGCCATGATCCTATGGTTAAGGGGCAGCTCCTCATTGAGCCAGGTCTTCAGCCAAAAGATCAAGGGTGCCATATTCAGCCCATCAGTGACGAAGTCCAGGCCCACCTCCATATGTATTGAAAAAGTTGGTGTGGACTGTGGGACAGACAGAAGGGTCCGAATAAATCTGTTTTCCCCCTTCTGAATTGGTTCCAAGTTTACGTAACCCCAAAGGGGTGAACCATATGAAGCCTGGGCAACTGATTTGCTTTTATAAATCTTCAGAAGAGCTTCCATAGGCCTAGCGCCCAACCTACTCGCAAATCCCATGATAGCTGCTGAAGATCTAGTCACCGCCAGCCTTTTCGCCCTGACCTGGGGTCCCCAGGATCCCCTCTGATCAAAAAGAACCCCCAGGTAGGGGAACGTGGAAACTCTGGTGACGATCTCTCCCTTACATTTAAAACTTTTAGATTTCCCCTTGCTACCTTGGCGCCCCACAACCATGGTATGGGACTTGTTTGTGTTTATTTTTAAGTCCAAATGGTCCATAAATGTACCAAATGCGTCCAGGAGATGTTGCAGGCAGAGACCAGTGCGGGCTATCAGCACTGCGTCGTCCGCGTACAGGAGCGCAGGGATCTTAACTGCTCCTGCACGCGGAACATCCCCATCAACATCCTCCAGGTAGGCACCCAAGCCATTGATGTAGATGGTAAAGAGCAACGGGGCCAGTATGCACCCCTTCCTAACCCCTCGCATGGACTTAAAGCGGGACGTGCACCTTCCCTCATTAGTGACCCGCACTGCAGCAAAAAGCTCTTGGTGGAGAGAGGCCATGAACTTGACCAGTGCCTCATCTATCACTATCTTCAGGAGGGTGGTCCATAACTTAGACCTGTTCACCAGGTCGAAGGCCGAGGAGAGGTCCATAAACGCTAGGAATAGGGACCCCTCCTTGGCCACCGTATATTTCGAGATCAACAGGTGTAAGTTGGAGCATTGCTCAACCGTTCCTTTCTTCTCTCTAAAGCCGTACTGAATGTCGGCCAACTCCCCGCAACACTCTAAACTATCCCTCAATTTATCCAGGAGGACTCTACCTAGGATCTTAACTGTAGAGTCCAAGAGGAATATGGGCCTATAACACCCAGGGTCGTCCCGCTGGCCCTTCTTAAAAATGGGGACGATGGTAGAAATGGCCCAGGTGGATGGTATGGGGTTGCCATTAACGGCGGTAAAGACATTAGCCAAAACCCCCGCCCATAACTTGGGTGCATGTATAAAAAAGTCAGCCGGCACCCCGTCAGGTCCAGGGGCCTTGTTCTTGGTAGTGGCCAAAATAGCTTTCTCCACCTCAGATGTATTAAAATAAATGGGTGCAGCATCCGGGGCCACCAAGGGGCATACTTGACCACCTATCTCATTATCCCCATATACCTTTTTGAAGTGGTCCAGCCATTTGTCATCCGGGATAACACAGTCCATGACATCGTTAGTTAAATCGGAGAAAAACGGCTGTTTAATTGTTTCCCAGAATTGCCTGCTATCTTTCAGGACGGCCACGGAGAGGAGATTCTCCCATGCTTCACGTTTGATATTATCTTGTCTGGTTTTGACAGCTAGCTTGTAGTTCTTCCTCAACGTTACAATGTCATCCCTTATCCTAGGAGTACTCTTCAAGGCTGTCATTAGGGACTTATGTGCCTTTGAGCAGGAAGCCTCAAACCAGCGCTGCTTACTACGTGCTCCTTTCCTGGGTTTTGCCAAAAGGTCCTGTGAGACCTGCCCACATATAGTCTCAAAGGCCCCTATGATCTCGCATTCCCTGGCATTTGGGTTTTGGCACACCGCCACCTGGGCCTCAATTTTCGGGAAAACTTCAGCATAAAAGTTCTCCGGAACGACCTTGGCCCATTTGAGTCTTCTACCCTGGTCGGATGTGCGTAAAGTGTGCTGTAATCTAGCTGGCCCCGGGGTTGGCCCCATATAATCTCCCCAAGCTACATCAAGAATGACTGGATTGTGGACGCTGTGATGGGAAGGAACTGTGCGGTAGGTAATGACCCTGTTTAAAATACCTTGTGTTACAAAGATATAATCAATAATTGTTCCAGGGTCAGTACCCGTAAAGGTAGCTATTCTTGTACCCCCCTTCGGTTCATAGAGGTTATGGTTGGCCAGAAAATCTTCTAGCTCCTCACCTGATGTACTGTGCTCGAAGTGCGGTCCTTCTGGACCATCTCTCCCTTCCTTGTTACTTAGGCCACATATTTGTTTACAGGGGTGAATATTAAAATCTCCCAATAGTATGTACTCCGAATCGAAATGTGTATACTGACTGACAGACATTAAAACAGCATCTAGTCTAGCAATATTATTGTCACTATTGTCCCTATTCCAGGAATTATAAAAGTTTATATATAATGTCCTCCTGGAGGGGCTAATCTCCCTTTCAACAATGAGGATGTTGGGAGAAGCTCCTGATAGTGCCTTAGGCTTGTTCAGAAACTAAGAACTTCTTCAGGGAAATCCTGCTATGCTCCTTGCTTCAGTTCCAATTCCAACTCTGGCTCTAGACATGACTTCTGTCTCAGGAAAAGGTGCAGGTCACTTATTTACCGTTTGTCATTCTGGAAGGAATACCTTGGTGGGTGAAATATAATTTGTGTAACATTCTCAGTATTCTTTTGTAGCAGGGCAATTATGTCTGTGCTTTACTACACACCTGGAAATTATTTAAACAGCTCTCAAAATACTCTTTTAGGTAATTTCTTGATGTCTTTGCTGTTTTAGGTTTACATTTCAAAAGGAAAGGATGCTGGATTTCACTGTTTTTCCCAATTTGTTCTGAGTGGCATGGGCATAGAAACACGGACAATGTCTTACTGACAAGGTGGCTACCCTAGCTGGCTGTCTTGCTTGGGAAACAGTTTCAGCTAGCCTGAATATTTCACTGTGGTGCCCCAAATACACAGCCTCTGTGGCTGTGGCAGTTCACAAGATCAGCTCATGCACAACACATTCAGTCCACAAACATATACACAGACAGATATAAATTAGCATTAGGAACAGCTCACTTTAAATCCATACTAACTAAAATGTTGAGACATAACTTCCAGTATGGATGACCACCTCACTCCTGGTCATTACCAATACTGTCTCCAGTCCTGAAATTTTCATCTAAAAAGCAATGATTTCAGGTGTGTTAGTGTATTTAGTTAAAACGAAGAAAAAACAAGGATACAACACTCAGGATGCATTATGGAACTATATTAAAGTTCAGGACTGGAAACAGTGTCCGCAATGCCCTGAAAGGAGGTGGGTACCTCCCCCCAGTTTACACACCTACCATGAAATGCTGTGTAAAAGGGTTAATTGGGAGACAGTGAGATAATAGTTTAATCCTTCAGATTAATTAAAAGGAATTTAGACCAGCCCATAATCTTGCTCCACAATTTTAGATCTCTCTTTTCTTTATAGAAAGATTTTATTACTTTTTGACAGCAGTTTATCATAAACAATGGTTCTGCTCAGCATGCATACAGATATACAAGAGTGCGGTGAGGACAACGGCCCAACATGGCGGACATGTATTATGGGCTCCTGAACTTGAGCCTTCTAATCCCCCGCGCTTGATGGTCTAACCACAGCATCGGGACCTAAAAAAGTGCCAAAGCTCATTAATATTGGCATGTTGGCAGCCCGGTTCAAATATAAGTTCCTGTGGATGGGAGGGAGCGCGAGACGGCTAATTGCTATGCCGCGTAGCCTGTGGAGAGACTATGGGGCTGAGGTTCTGGGGCGGGCCGAGGTGTCGGGCTCTATTGCAAACACAGATTAGCCCTTCTGCAAACCCGGCAATATACTGGTGATCATACTACCATTAACAACCAGCTGGATCCTGGGGGAACAACCTGTCCCCTACCTCCTGTGAAGTGGTGGTGCATATATCCACAACAAGACATGACAGCCGATGCAGAGCCTACGCCCTGCTGAGAGTCCTGAGCCGAAACACAAGGTGAGGCAGCGACCCTGGGGGAGTTTCATAAGATCTCTGTGGAGACTCCTGCTCGTGCTGGTGGCCAGGGGTGAAGTGAAAGGAGATGGAGCTGCTGGGTGGAAATTGGCCCAGGCGGACAGCATGAGGGCACCCATTGCTGCAGCGAGACCAGGAGAGATTTCTGCCTGTAGGAGGTATCGGAGGCCCCGGCCACCCGCGACGACCTTCACCTGTCAAGCGAGGCAGAGTGAATGTTTGAGCTGCAGAGATAAGATCCCCCGCCCCCTCTGTGTTACAACCTCGCGTGTTGGGCCTACTGACATCTTGTGGTGGGGGTGCTTGGACTGGCCCAAGGGAAAGGCTTGGGCCGTGCTGAGAGGCCCTTAGAGAACGTGTGGCACTATGAAATACCGGAGAGCACTTCAATTATTGCCGGGCACTAGTTAGGAGGCAAGCAGCAAAATGCCCATTGTTGGCATTAATACCATGTGAGTGCCACAAAAAGACTGGACAAGAGCCAAGAGTGTTCTAGTTGGCTGGAACACTTATTTTTCTACTAATTTACCTGGGAAAGGCACAGAAAACTGCCTGAAATTTAGTGGGTGGAGTGAAAGGCTTGGGGATCCCTCTGGTCCCTTTCCGGGCCAGTTGCCTCCGTGAGGCCTGTGGGCCTTGGACTAACGCTTGACCCCGCTGCCTTGGACCGCAAGCAACTGCTGGTGGATGCCCTGGTTAGAGGCATGCCAGAAACACTGTAACTTCACGCCCTTATACCTACACCAGGGAACTGCATCGCAAGGAACAACGAAGATGCTCTGTAACCCCTGGATTTGGGGACCTGAACACGATTAGTGGCACACATGGGACGAACTAAGGCCAAGAGTGACAAATCTGCACCCCACTCGCATTCCCGCTCCACTCCTTCTCAGTGCTCACCGAACAAGTCCACCGGTGACAGTGTGCTATCCACTATGGCAGCGCCACTACCCCTATGGATACATTGGAAATAATCTTTCAAGAAATACGGGATTCGTGCGTGGCCTTGAAACAGAGGATGGGGGCCATAACAATGAACATAAACTTGTTGAAAGGTGATCAACTCAAACTATCAGACAGAGTCAAAGGTAATAAAATGGAGCTATCTACTTTGTCCCCGGGCCACATAAACCACTCCATGAAACTCAAGCAACTGCAGCAACAAGTGGATCACTTACAAGAACAGGCAGAAGATGCAGAGGGCAAGGCTGTTGTAAAATGTGAGGATCATTAGGATCCCTGAGGGTAAAGAAGGCCCTCAAGTCACCCAGTATGTGGAGGATTTGCTTCGGACAGCAGTGGCCCCTGATGGACTGTCAGACTTGTTCACAGTGGAGAGGGCCCGCCGAGTCCCGACTAGGAAACCTATCCCTGGAACCTCACCCCATCGTATAGTGGCTAGAATCCTAAACTTCAAAGATAGGGATGTAATGCTGCAGGCCTCAAGAGAAGGCGCGCCTATTGTTATGGATATTGCAAGACTCTCCCTGTTGCCCGACTATACCATCATAGTGTAGCTCAAACATGTATTGTTTCAAGAAGTTAAGCGGCATCTTCGTGCAGTTGGCCTAACATATGGTCTACTCTTCCCGTCAAAATTAAAGGTGATCCATGACCAAAACACAAATTTTTTGACACCCTGGAACAGGCCTGGGAATGGATTGAATAGCATTTCTTGGACTCTTATACCAGGGACGGTGTACGCACGGCGCCATCCGAGGTAAATAGGACCCCGGGTCGGAAAAGCCGGGAAGGAAGCAACCAGGGAGATAACAGGGGGACCCCTTCTCCACAACAAGCATTGGGGGGCAATTAGCAGTGATCCACTCTGCGACAATGCTAAGGACATCCAAACCACCCATCAGTTCCTGTACATCGAATGGCTGTGTCTCGGATTCCAAATCCAATGGCAGCTTGGCAGTTCCCGTTGATTACACCACAAACTACCAATGACTTGTTGGGGTAAAGAACATGAATAACATGGGCTTTCAGCTATACTATTGAATTGGTGTGGTCCGGCGGGTGTGGTCGTGCCCGACACATGTGTACACATCCTCCAGTACATCTCACCAAGGCCTTATTTTACTATGATATTGCTAATGTTGAGCTATTGATACACTGTCTCTTACTTTAACTACCTACGGTTGGGCCTTTCTTTTTTTAGATGTAAACTATATATGCTCCGGGAGCCCCACTTTGACCATAATAAACACGCTTTGCAATAGCGGTTCTCCTCTTGAGTCTGAGAGGGCCTCCTCCAATAACGAAGGTACAAAGTTGATAATGTTAATATGGTTAATGTTTGTTTTCAAGTTTGGTCGAATGATGAGGAATCACTGGACCATGTATTGGGGGGATGTTTTATACAGTTTGCCGAAGCTACATACAAAAATGCTGGGAGGTACTGCAAAACGTACTTGCGATGTCATTAGCTAATAATGGTTTTAATCCAGGGATATCTTCTGTGATGAATGCCTATAATGTGATAACATGGAATGTGCGGGGTACGGATCTATTCATAAAAGGCACAGAATACTGCTCAATTGTATAGGCACCACATACATATCGCTTTCATTCAAGAAACCCACGTGGTGACCACAGAGGCGCAAAAGCTGCGCAGGCGATGGAGAGTCGAATTATTTCACACATCCTATTCTGCATACTCCAGAGGCGCTGCTATATGGCTTTGTGGGGGGACCGTTTGCAGGGTTAGAATCTAGGATTGACTCCCAAAGGTGATGTGTAATATTAAAAGGCAGATAAGATGGGGAACCATTTGTACTATGATGTATTTATGCACCCAGTACTGATCAGCACACCTTCTTCACCCTTTGTCTATGACGTTAGTGGGCTAGACATAATATTTGTGGGTTGTAGGTGGGCCTTTAACGCAGTATTGGTTACAATGTTGGATAGATGACACCCCCCTTCCAGGCACAAGCTGTGTATATCAGGCTCGAATGTTACGACAATGGGTGGGTGGGTGGGGGCTTTTAGATGTATGGCACAGCCATAATGAGGCCTGAAGGAGTACTTCTTCTATTCTCATCCAAATATACTTAACTCCCGACTGGCCAGATTCCTCTGAACCGCACACCTCCAGTCTAAAATAATGCATGCAGACTTATCTAGGAAGAAAGATCTCCGACCACTGCCCTCTAGAGATAACGATTGCATGGCGTTCGGTATGTACCCACATTTCTATGTGGAAAATGCAGCCCGTCTACTCGAGAATGGGGTCTTCAGAGAGAACTACTTTTCCAAAAACTCAGAGACGGCCTCCTCTCTCATGGTGGAGTGGGAGGCCTTCAAAGTGGTGGTATGGGAGACAGCAGTTTAACTCCATGGTAGGTGCCATGAAGGAGGTCCTCCGGGAGCTTGGGAGCTTGAAGAATCCTTGGAAAGGAAGGCAACGGAGAACACTAACAATGCAGCCCTATTCTGGAAGGCCAGAATAACGCATGCAGAGTTGTTGGAACAACTCAGTGTGATAGACTATAGGACATATACTCAAAGGGTGCATATGGAACCGGCACACTGCTAGCACGAATGATACGCCCTGACCCAACCCCCACACCGATCCTAAAGATCACTACACCTGATGGGGGAACCGAAGTGTCACATTAGTGGATCAACAAGGCATTCTAGGTCTGTATTCGGCCCTGCCCCCTCCCAAGCCAATTGAGATTGCAGCATTCTTACAACCGACAATGCTGCCGAGAGTGCAGGCGGCTGACTGTGAGGTACTAGCTGTGCCCATTACAGTGAACAAAATCAGGGGTGCCATCAAAGAGATAGCCAAAATAAAATACCAGGATCTTATAGACTACCTGTGGAATTTATATTCCACATATGCTGCCTGACTGGTCCCACACCTTGAGAAACTTTACAACGCCTCTCTCTTCGCTGGCTCACTAACCAGTTCCACTAAGGAGGTAATAGTGACGTCTTTACTGAAACCTAATAAACCTCCTGTGGAGTTATATTTGTATAGACTGCTGTCTCTGTTAAACAGAGAATACAAAATACTGAGTAAGATCCTGGCCAGGCGACTGCTACCATTGTTACCACAATTTATTCATGTAGACTAATGTGGATACATTCCCCTTCCCAACACTTCATTAAACATATGGCGGCAGTTTAAAATATTGGACGCAGCCTGGGACCCTTATCCATACACTGACTGCTTGTCCCTGGATATCCGCCAAGCCTTTGATACTCTGGGAGGGATTTTATGCTTGCGGCTCTAATGCATTCTAAGATACCTCATGCTTACATTAAATGGGTTAAACTACTTTATTCAGCCCCCACAGCCAGGGCGAGGACGAGTCCGCACATTTCGGATTCATATCCGGTCTGGCAGGCTACACACCAGGCATGCCTTCAGTCCCCGCTCCTCTTCATACTGGCTATTGAACCACTAGCACAATGGATTTACCAGGAACCTAGAAAAAAGGGAATCCTGACAAGGAACTGCAGTTCATACTATATTGCTATTCGCAGACAATATGATACTACTGTATTTTAAGGATCTTCTGGAGGATTAGACAGCCATGGCCAAATTTCTCTCCATTTTTGTCAGATTGTCTGGTTTACGTATCAACGCAGATAAATCTTGCATTTACCCTTTTACAGGCACATACATAGCGCCAGTGTTTGCCCTGGGAGAATTACAGATACCGATAACCATCCGATATCTTGGAATTCAGGTCTATAGAGAGGGTCCAGATCTGTTGTAGGGTAACCTGGTTCGCGCAGTAACAACACTCAAAACACAGAGACGCTTTTAGATTACCTAGCCCCTTTCCATGGCTGGTCACCTAGCCAGGGGGGAAAATGGTGCTGCTACCACGCCTACTGTACCATTTTGTGAACCTACCTCTTTTCATATGGTTGTGGGTGTTCAAGTTGCTAAATACGCTCCTTATAGATTTGGTGTGGGGACATGGACACCGCTGAGTTAGCCTGGTGAAGTTACAGCTGCCTTCGGATAAGGGAGGGATGGGAGCCCCTGATTTTAAAGCCTATGGTATGCTGGTCAGCTGTAGTGGCTGTCCTTAGGTTAGCAGGGCATAATTTGACCGAAATAGATTACACAATGGCCAAAATTAGGCAAGGTCAGTTACACAGACTAATATGTCCTGCCACCACACTGATCCATGTAGATTCTTTAATGTTATGCACAGCAATAACATACTGGACGATTAAAAGGAAGTATACAGCCATAAAAGTGCCCTATGTACCAGATATACAACTTTATGAACTACCTACATCTGACGGCACATTGAGAGCGTGCAGGCTTGGCCCCTGGGAACAGGCAGGAGTAACGATGGTTGGGGCACCATTTGCATATGGTGTGTTAATTATCCATGATAATTTTGTTCAGGCTCAGGGGTTGCCTGAAACACAGTTCCAAACCCATGCTTGTATCGTCCGATACTGGTGCAAAAATTGGGCAGTGGATGGGCGGGAACCTATGGTACATGAATTTCTGTGAGCACAGCACACTATGGGTCATGAACACCATCACATATGTTGATTATACTGAAGGCTCTGAGGGCATCTTATGGTACCACTCACAGCACTAAAAACCAAATGGGAGGTGGACCTTGCCAGGTAAACCTCAGACAAGGAATAGGCTGGTGTGATAGAATACCCTATAAAAATCTCACGCAATGCCAGATTCAAATTCATTCTGTTTTTAACACTGCATGGAGCATATTTAACACCCCATAGAGTCCATCAAATGTTTACGACGGCATCCTCGGAGTGTCCCCATTGCCAAATCCAGGAAGCTGACTTGCTGCCCATGTTATGGGGTTGCCCCCGAGTGTCCACTTACTGGGAAGGAATCACAACATCTTTGGAGGAGCTGACGGGACAGCACCGGTGGCACAACCCTTTGCAGAGTATTCTGGGGTTGCCCATAGACCTAAGGGCTCTAAGTTAGTAACCCGGTTCACGAACATGGCACTGCTGTTGGCCAAGAGGTCAATAACAAAACAGTGGAAATCCGCACTGGCCCCTAGGGTGGAGGACTGGCGTGAGGAGATTCAGAGAAGGGGCCTTGCCAAAAGCGAACCTCTCAGACGGGAAGAATATATAGGTATGCGTAAGATACCTATTTCAATGGAATGGGATGTATTTTAAAGCACACGAGCAGGAGACGTAATGGGTAAGACTACCATGGGCAGGTAGGAACTGAATCACGAATGTATCATTGGGGTTGGCCACGGTCTATGGTCAACTCTGTACACGGTGTGATGGACACCCCATGGCTGATCCCAATGGTGGCACAGTAGTATGTCCCTCGTCCATAAAGCACAACATATATTCACCCTGCACAGACTTGAGATAATGAGCATTATATATCAATCAGTACGCACACACACTACCCCCTGAACACATTCAGGCATCATAATAGATGGCTTTGTTTAGTTCCTTAGTTGGGGGTGGGAGAGGGCGGGGAAATTTGATCAAACTCTGTATGCTAACTAGGTAACCTTGTAATGTCATAAGAAAGATGTCAAATGTATTCTTGGAACAACTTATCATTAACGAGGACTGCAATGTGTACTGCATGTACTATATTTAAAAATGCAATAAAATCTGTATTAAAAAACAAAATACAGATATACCAGAATCCAGTGTAGTACAATTTACCCAATGCCAATTGACCCCACAAGCCCCCTTGATATACACTGATGTGCCTGGCTTTACCTTAATCATCCAGTCCATTGTAGTCCAACCATTTCCTCCATATTTTATCATACTTCTGGGGACAACCCCTCCCCACATACATCGCTTCCTTCAGTTTGCCACATCAGTCCATGCCTCGTGTCCAGGCTTCCACAACGGGGGCTGCGGAGAATGTGCAGTAGTGAGCTATATCACATTTTGCTATGATTATGTCAAGATCCACCAGAGATCTATCTCCCCTGGAACCCCCAAAATCCTCCAGAATTCCCAACATTGTAATGCGTGGATTCGATTCGATGGGGGCCCCACCACCACAGAGAGAATACTGAGTATGGTAATCCAATAGGTGTGAACCACTGGGCATTTCCACACCATATGGAAGAAGTCACCCATCGGGTCATGACATCTAAGGCAGGCGAGGGAGCTACGGACACCAGCCTTCTGGAGACGACAGGGTAATAAATAGGATTGATGGAGATATTGTCATTGTATGAGACGGAGTCTGGACGATATTGCCAAGATCCGAGGGGGGGCATACATGCATCTCTCCAAACAGCTTTGTCAAGCTCCTCCTCAAGGCCTTCCCTTTTAACCGAAAGATCATATAACATTGTAGGGGAGTGAATGACCAGTGACCGGTAGATTTGGGATATCCCACCTGCTCCCAGGTGTCCCATAAGTATCCCTGCACTCTAGGGGGGCTATACTCGGGGATGTTCTCCAATTCTGCTTGATGCGGTGAGAGGGCATGACGAAGCTGGAGGTAATGGAAGAACTGGGAAGCTGGCATTTGGAACTCTGATCTGAGATCTTGAAAGGACTTCATGTGATCCTATTTCTATATATCACCCAATCTTGAAATTCCTATAGAGTCCCATCCCCAAAAGCCCTTCAGTGACGATACTTGGACCAACAACCTACTCCCCCACAGCGGTGTTTCTAGAGTAAATTTACAATTCCACCCTATCCAACGACGCACGTCTCTCCATGTTTGGAAGGCTACTTGGGTTTTCTCAGGGAGAGAGGAGGGGACAGGGATTCCATGCATAAAGCCTAATACCCTGACTAGATCCAACAGAGCCAACGTGCATCTATAGTCTGGGTCGTCCCATCCTCCATGTAGCCAGTCATTGATGGGAAGAAGGTGTGCCGCCTAGTAGTACAGTCTCATGTCCACACATCATATGTTGTGCAAATAGATTTCCCACAAGCAACCCTTTGGGTCTTACTGGCCCAGATACATTTGTGTCCCATGGAATGAATTGCATTGAACCACATACATGGCAAATGAAAGGGGAAATTTTGTAAGACATAAAACAGTCTAGGGAGGATCATCATTTTAACCAAGGTGATATGGCCCATAATGGTAGTGGGGAAAACAGTCTAGGGTGACAGGACGGAGGTTTAAGCTCCATTTGAGGTCCGCCTCCCAGGAGATATGCACCCCAAGATATAAGAATCTGATCTGCTGAATTGGGATCTGGGTCTGCCAGGTCTTGTCTTACCGGTCACCTCTTAAGGGGTCCAGTAGGGACTTATTCCAATTAACTTGTAGTCTTGAGGCCTCCCTAAACAACCCCAGTATCTGGAGGAGTCTGGGCCCTGTTTTAGCAGGGCAGCACATAAACTGCAACACGTTGTCGACATAGAGGGCTTCATTGTCCTCCATGACAATACCCCAGTCAAAGTCCCAGACCTCAGTATCACACCTGATCCAGGCTGCTAGGGGCTCAATGGCTAGCGTGAACAACAGCATAGAGAGGGGACAACCTTGTCTGGTGCCTTATCATGTAGAATATTTCTGGTAGAGAATACAGTTAACTCGTACCAGAGCCCATTATTCGGCATATAGGACTTTTACATACGTACAAAATCAGGCCCCGAAACCCAACTTCACCAGGATTTCCTCAAGATAGGAGAAGTCGACCGTATCAAAGACCTTTTTGAAATCAAATTAAAGGAGGGCAGCCGGACCCCCTAAAGCTTTTATGCAGGATAGAGCCACCTCGACTCTATGGATACAATGCCTAGTCACGCTGGGGGGAATCCACACTGGTCTGGGTGAACTAGCTGAGAAATAACCATGAGTAAGCAATTGGCCAGTAAATTAGCGTACAGCTAAACTTCGCTGTTTTTAGCAAGATGGGTCAAAATGAGGCACAGGCCACCAGTGAACGGCCCAGCTTGGGCAGGACTACAATTGTGGTGTGATCAATATTGGTGGGAAAGCAATGTCCTCTGAATATAGTTGGAACAGAGGCTGGATAATGGTGGGGCAAAGCCTACAATACATATCGTCTGGAAATCCATCTGGGCCTGGAGTTTTGCCAGGGTTCAATTCTGAATGGGCTTTTCCGATCACTTCCAGTGAAATATCCTGGTCAAGGGCAATCCTGTGGGAACCTGTCAAACAGGACAACAGAATGTCCGAAACCATAGGGGATATCGACTCGCGTTCTGGTCGGGGCACTGGGGCATAGAGGGTCTCGTAATATTGGGCAAAGGCATCCGCACTCTCCAAGAAATCCTCAATCCACCCCCCAGGAGACGTTCCATAGCTGGCGTATAACCCTGGCTTACAATTGCACTCAACGAGCCAGTTCAGTAGCTTGCTGGCCGTGTCTCCCCATCCATATGCCCGTTACTGGCATGCCAACCAGCACTGGCGAGCAGCATCCAAACAGAGCTGATGAAGGGAGGCTCTGTCCAGCTCTAGCAGGCGTCACGCCAGGTTGGACAGGGCAGTGGGTCCTCTTCACTCTCTGCCGAGTATTGAAAACTTCAATTCTGTTTTGCGACTGAGTTTGTCCGAGTTGAAGCCCTGAATATAAGAGCGGCCCATACCCCGCAGAAAGGCCTTGCCTGTTTCCCACAGGACCTCTTTCGAGGCAACAGATCCCTTGTTCAGCTCCAGGAAAGCCTGAAATTCAGTTAGTAAGTGGAACACCAACTTTCCATCTTGCGGAAACCAGGCTTTGAGTCGCCACATTGGATGTGTACCATTGGGTTGCCATCAAAACAAAGGAGGACTATGGAGTCATCTGACAGGCCCTAGGGTAGAATTTGTGCCCCTGAGCTACATAGGAGATCATCTGCCGGGAGGGCCAGATAATCAAGGGGGGACCTGGACCCTTGGGCTGCACAAACATGAGTATAGTCCATGGCATCAGGATGCCAAGCCCGCCAAACATCGCCCAGGCCGAGTGTCTGTCCCTGGTCATCCAACCCTCTGCTGTGTCTGGGAGTCCTGTCATGTGGACCACACCAGTCCCTATATCCCATGATGTCCTTAAAGTCTCCTCCCACTACTGTCACACTTTGGGGGAGCGCCGCTATCAATGTCCTGAAGACTTTCAGCATGATCTGGTGTCAGACTGAGTGTATAAATACATTTACTATGTTACACTGTCCCGTGTGCCCTCAGGTATTATATAACGTTCCAAGGGGTCGTGTGTGACCTCTTTGATAACCAACGGTAGTGCTTTATGCAAGAGAATAGCCAGCCCACGAGATCCCGTAACATGCCCCGCATTATATACCCTATTGTATCCCTTACGGGCTAGGATGAGGCAGTTTTGCTCCTGTATGTGGGTTTCCTGTAAAAGGAATATCCTCAGCGTGTGACGTTGCAAAAAGAGGAATATCGCCCTCCACTTAATGCTCTCAAGGAGACCATTGACATTCCATGTCATTACTGTAAGAGATTGAGTCATGGGAATGGCAAGAGCAATGATATTTGGTCCCCACATGCATACCTCCATCAACCCTGGGGTGGACCGACAAAAGAGAGGACGCGGTGGCCATTCCGCAACAGGACTGGGAACATCAGAGTTTGTGACACTGGATAAAAGGCCAAGCAGAACTGTACAAACCAAAAATAAACATCCAAAACAAACCACTGCCCCCAAACACCCCCACCCTATACTTCCCACCCCTAAGAAGCATCTGTCCCCCATTACCAACTGTTTATAACCAACTAAAGAATATGAGGGATGGGTGTACCTAAGCAGGTTCCCCCCTCCACTATGCTCCAAACCACAGTTAATTATATCATAGCAGGATGCACTGGTACTGGAATGCAAATGGCATCGAAACTGCAGTGTGCCTGGTCAGCCCAAACCCTGGTCCATATGAGGATCCAGGGAATCCAGGGTCTCTTGGATCACGCCCCCTGATTGTTGACCCTTCTCTCCCTTGGAGTGCGTATTCAGTTCTAGTTCCTAGCGTCCCACTTGCCTGCGGCGTGACCGCCTCTGTTGGTGTCCACCCTGTGACAACAAATACAGGAAGTGTGGCTCACTGGTTAGAGGCGGCAGACCCGAGAGCAGAGGACGGCCCGGGACCAGGGTTCGATTCCCGGCGCGGCAGGTTTCTGGACCAGGGTGAGCGGACTCGATAATTCTCTCGCCTCGGTGCCCACTCTGATCAGCGATCACACTCGGCAACTCTGGGCATTAGCTTGCCTCATCTTCACTAACGGCCCCACCAGACCGCCGGGGATGCCTGGTCTCACCCTGGAGATACCCATTAAGGGACCATCTCTCAGGGAAGCCAGGAAGGGTTTCGCAGCGGTCGAAGCGCCTTGGGACCCTCCGGGTAAGTAGTGCGCTATATAAATGCCTATACATTTACATTTACATTTACATTTACAAATACGGAGGCAATGTAACGAATCTAAATCAAACAAATATACTTCACAGTTTATTCAAAGCAAGTGCAATAAACCAATATGGTTAATAAATACCAAATTATTTCACAATACAATAAAATCACATACAATATAAAATATACGGTGTAAAGGGACAGACAGAAAAGGAAAAATAAGTTCCTATTTGAAAATAAGGAGATACAAAGAATGATGAGATCAATTCAGCTTAGCATCAGAATTCTTATCTCTCAAGACTTAAAGTATTTCTCCTTTCTTTTTGAGCATCGACGCGTTTCGGCGGACATCTATAATATAGCCACCTTCTTCAGGAAAACATTAAAACCATCCCATAAAATCTTATATAAAAATGTAGCACATGGGCATATGCCTCCAATCAGGGATACACGCTCCACAGAAAGCTGCTCCTAATTCTAAAAGTCACTCAATAGCATAACGATTCCAAAAGACAATGCATGTTTTTATTAGTGTATTCACAGATTATAGTCGGGGAACAGGTCTCCCACTTCGTATGAAAAATTCAAGGACACTAGTGACTGGATAGAGTCAAATTTAGAGTTGAAGAGTTACTTCAATTTCATCAATGGTTGAACTCAAGGAACACCTTTTTGCGGTTCACCATTGAACACAGCAAGGAACAGCTGGCTTTTCTGGATCTTTTAATAACAACAACTCCGGAAGGATTAAAATACGAATTGTTCAGAAAGCCAATGGCTAGAAATTCCTTGCTATGTTATGATAGCTGTCACCCCAAGGCACTTCAGGATAATCTCCGGTATGGGCAGTTTTTGCGCATTCAGAGAAATTGCTCAACCAAGGAAGCCTTTCAAGAACATGCCAGTACGCTAGAGACCCAGCTTTGCTCTAGAAAGTATCCTAAAAAATTGGTGCGTCGCTCTATGAAAAGAGCTGCTAACAACAATAGGGAAGCACTGCTAGAACCATCTATCCCTAAAGAGAAAACTCAGAGGATGACATGCGTGCACACCTTTAGCACACAGTCAAACAGTATTCAGAAAAATATTTAAAAAAACATTGGTCAATCCTGAATACAGGATCAGAACAGCTACCACCACCACTGTTTGCATTTAAGCGCGGCACCAACTTAAGAGACAGACTGGTGGGTGCACACTTGGCCCAAGATCATTGAAGCAAGGACTGTAGGCACTTAGTGGGATATGCCTGCAGTTGAGGGTCACCACCCATGTGGAAATTGTGCAGCATGTCCTCAAACTTTCAAATCTACTAGCATTGACATCGGTAGTAATTGTCCGTGCAAGCAGCGACGTTTTACTAATTGCAACAGTCAGAATCTAATTTACTTAATCACTTGCCCATGTCAGCTGCTATATGTGGGCATGACCACTAGAAAGATAAGGGTACGAATATCTGAGCATAAAAGTACCATTAGGTGCAGAAAGCAGGCTACCAGGCTCACAAACCATTTTTTAGAGGTGGGTCATGGTCCCATTGACTTCACATGGACGGTGATAGAGAAACCGACAATTCCGAATCATGTAGTAGACATCAGTAAACATCTTTTTAAAATCGAACAGAAGTGGGTCTATAAATTAAACACTGACAAGACCGGCTTAAATGAAGACATCCCTTGGGCTTCGCTATGGGCAGCACCATACCTGTTGGTTATTGAGACTAAGCCATGTCAGCTGTATGACCGCATTTAAACGATGATTACATCTATGATTGGGAGATATATACTTTACAATCAGGCCCTTTAGATCCTTTTGTGAAGAGTCGTCTGTATGCCCTTGAACAAAAATGAGACACGAGAACTGCTGTGACTGTTACTAAAAGGATGTTATGCACATGATGGCCGATAGGCACGTTCGGCCCCAAATCCCCGTCCTTATACACCAGGAGGGATTCACCCGGACACTGTACAATATCTAGTGTCGGGAGGAGCACATTAAACAACCTGGTAACGAGCGGGATGAGATGAAACGATAATCCCCACCCATCTTGCCTGTACACGTGACCCTTGCTGCATGCGGACAACCAATGACGTAGAGGGAGGGGGCGGATCACAGATACAAGAATAATTTGTATTTTAAAAAGAATAGACGTGGATAAAATATGAAGTCAGCTGTGAATAGTATATTCTACGGGGTGTAGTGCATAGACTACACTTCCCAGGAGGCATGGTATCGCACATTACTCCCGCGATATTCTGCGAGACAATGACGAGGGAGAGATCTAGACTACATTTCCCATCTGGCCCACACATGCGATTCCCGCGAGGTTTTGCTGGTGGACGCCGGTACAAAGATGGTGTTTACCTTTTCCGAGGTACCTCTCCAAACGGCACAGAAGACGCCAGGAGTACCGACGGAAAGGTTATCGTTGTTGCGAGTAGGATAACTCCATCCAGTAACCACGCTATCACGATGAGCACTCACTGTGTCAGGACCACGTATCCTCAGGATCAGGGCGATGCTATACAGGGGTCCACCTCCAGACTGCCCTATACTCTGAAATCACAATACACAGAGCATAAGATAATCAGGTGAGGGAAAAAAAGACCAGGAAGGAACTGGAACAGGACGGGAGGCTGAAATGAAACAACATAAGAAAACAACAAGCATTAATAACATATCAGTGCTAACTACTCTCAAGTATTCTCGCTAAGCCACCACCTACCACGGGTACTAGCTACAATCTCCTCTTCTCCCTCTTGGTAGGTAGTGTATAAACCTTTATCCACAATGACACACTAGTCTGAAAAGCAAGGAAGAAGGTCAGTGTTCAAGAATCTATTCAGTCGCCCCAAACACTTCTCCTATGTTCAATACTTTCACACACACCTTCCAGCCTTCCTGGGTGATACCAAATGAAATTCCCCAAAAGTGTATTTCCTTCAATCCAAACTTAAAAATAGAATGTGCACCAAAGAAAACAATCCGATTCTCCTCTGAAACAAAGTCTTGGTATCTCAAAGTTCCTAAATCATAAATCCAGTCGTTATTAATCCGAGTGGTTAGCAAAAGTTCAAGGTACTAAAATGCGTCTTTCATTACGCTTGCAAGCTCCCCAGTTCGTGTTGTACTCTAAACTCACGGAATCCGGTAACAGCAGATAACGTCCAATCCTTTCCGCTTCACAGGACTCCGCTAACACCAGAACAGCGTTCAACAGCCGTTAAACGCTACAAAGGGAAGCCGCCGCTCCCCGCTCCTTCATCATCCACCTCCAACCAACTCTACAAAGAAACTGGAACAAAATCACCACGGAGCAGATCTCCACATCGCTCCTTCAAACCTCCCCAGCCCTCTCTTCTAACGCCAACGAAGCCGCCTCCAACCTCACCCTTTGGTTATCCAACACCGCCGACACCTTAGCACCACTGAAAAAACGCCAACACAAACTTGGCATCAAGAAGGCCTCATGGTTCAACGAGGACCTCAAGAAATCCAAGAAACTATCCCGCTCCCTTGAAAAGGCCTGGAAAAAAGACCCATCCACCAGCAACAAGGACGCCTTCAAAAACGCCATCCGCACTCACCACCAACTGATCCGAAAAGCCAAGAAAACAGCATTCAAGGATCGACTAGACAACAACGCCCACAACAGCAAGGAACTCTTCAACATCGTCAAGGAATTCACCAATCCCTCGGCCAACTCCAATGACATCACCCCCTCTCAAACCCTCTGCGACTCCCTAGCCTCTTTTTTCCACAACAAGATTGCTGACATCCACAACAGCTTTGACAACCAACCCGGAAGCCAACCCACCTTACCATCAGCTGAATATCTTCCCCCCGTTAACACCCTTAACGCCTGGAACCCAATCACCACTGAGGACACCATCCGCCTGATGAATTCCATCCACTCTGGATCCCCCACAGACCCATGCCCTCACCACATCTTCAACAAAGCAGACTCCGTCATAGCTCCGCACCTCCGAGACGTCATCAACTGCTCCTTCACCTCCGCTACCTTCCCAGAAGACTGGAAACACGCTGAACTCACCGCCCTTCTGAAAAAACCAACAGCAGACCCCACCGAACTCAAAAACTACCGCCCCATCTCGCTTCTTCCATTCCCGGCCAAAGTCATTGAGAAAGCTGTCAACAACCAGCTCGCCGCCTTCCTCGAAGCCAACAAATCCCTCGACTCCTCACAATCTGGATTCCGAGCAAAACACAGCACTGAGACTGCCCTCATCGCAGCAACAGACGACATTCGAACTCTACTGGACAATGGAGACACAGTCGCCCTCATCCTCCTCGACCTCTCTGCAGCCTTCGACACAGTCTGCCACAGAACCCTTTTACAGCGCCTCAGAAACATCGGAATCCAAGGAAAGGCACTGGAGTGGATCACCTCGTTCCTATCCGGAAGAACCCAGAGAGTCCGTCTCCCACCATTCAAGTCCGAGGCCTCTGAAATCATCTGCGGCGTACCACAAGGATCATCACTCAGCCCCACCCTCTTCAACGTATACATGAGCCCCCTCGCGACCATCGCCCGCCAACACAACCTCAACATCATCTCTTACACGGATGACACTCAACTGATCCTTTCTCTCACCAAGGACCCCAGCACCGCCAAAACTAACCTACACGAAGGAATGAAAGAAGTCGCCGAATGGATGAAACAAAGCCGTCTGAAACTGAACTCAGACAAAACAGAAGTCCTCATCTTAGGTAAATCCCCCTCTGCATGGGACGACTCCTGGTGGCCGGAAGCCCTCGGAAACGCACCCATCCCGACAGACCACGCACGGAACCTTGGCGTCATCCTAGATTCTTCACTCTCAATGAACAGACAAGTCAGCGCCGTATCCTCTTCCTGCTTCAACATCCTTCGCATGCTAAGAAAAACATTTCGCTGGATCCCATCCGAAACAAGGAAAACAGTCACCCACGCTCTAGTCACGAGCCGACTGGACTACGGAAACACCCTCTACGCAGGTACCACCGCCAAACTCCAGAAGAAACTACAACGAATCCAAAACGCCTCAGCCAGGCTCATATTAGACATCCCACGCAACGAACACATCTCTGGCCACCTTAAAGACCTCCACTGGCTACCCGTCAATAAGAGGATTACTTTCCGACTGCTTACCCACGCACACAAATCACTCTACGACATCGGACCTGATTGCCTCAACTCTCGACTGTCCTTCTACACCCCCTCCCGCCATCTTCGCTCTTCCAGCCAAGCATTCGCCACTGTCCCTCGCATCAACAAAACCACCATGGGAGGCAGATCCTTCTCACACCTGGCTGCCAAAACATGGAACTCACTCCCCGCTTACCTTCGCCTCACCCAGAATCACCTAGAGTTCAGAAAACAACTTAAAACGTGGATATTTGACAAATAATCCCCCTCCCCTCCCCAAGCGCCTTGAAACCCTCTGGGTATGTAGTGCGCTATATAAATTTTATGACTTGACTTGACTTGACTTCCTTTTCTTCGCCAAGAAAGCAAAGGCTTTTTAGAAATACCGCCTTGGATCTCATCCGCCTCACTCCTCCTGAAACGTCTAATTCTTTCCAGCCGGAATTGAAGGGAAATGCCGAACAGTAGAGCAGCTGATGCACACGGCAGCCGCCGCACGCCTTCTTTCGTCGATAGAGAGCACCGCTTTGCCTGGCTCTCAAACCAACGCGGGAAAACTCGGGTCCTGTAGAGAAACTCTCTGCAGACTTCCAGCAGCTGCAATAACGCCGCTATGGTACAACAACGAACTCCGCTTGGCCGGCTCTCTGCCAAACGCGGAGTCAACTCGAGTACTAACACTAAACAGGATTCAAAATGTAAAATCACGTACACAGCGCCCCAGCAGGCAGGGACCTATATAGACAAAATAAACCCTCCCTGCTTGCTAAGCATTCTGGTCTTCGTAGTGTAGGACCTCCACTAACAAAAGCTAATTCGGCAGGCGCTTCAGAATTCAGACCATGACACACTGCTCTTGTTTGATCGCATATCATTTATATAGCCAGAGCGAGGGAGCTGTTTGGATGTTGTTTACATCACGCTATATGCGCCCGACACAGACGGACGGGCCTACAGTTACACCTTAGAAGGCGAGTCACTGACCTTCATGCTAGGTTGAAGATTTGAGCAAGCGGTCACGATGAGCACTCATTGCTCGTGTTTGACCTCACATGGTACATATAGTCAGAGTGAGGGTGCTGGCAGTATGTAGTTTACACGTGGTTAGTGGCACCTAGGGTAAGTGCCAACTCTCTGAGCACAACCTCCGTGAAACAAACGTGTTTCTATATCAAATACTTCAAATGCCGCAATAAGTTAAACCAACATTGTAACCATTTCCTTCATGTTTTATTCACATGAATCTCTCATCAAAATCCATGGAGTTTCATTTCAAGATTTCATATGCAAATCCAATTCCGTATATATATTATGACATCATATCCCAATGCATTTCGGACACATGGTCCTTCATCAGGGGAATCCGGAAAAAACAATGATACAATCTAAGTTTGATCCACCGAGACAAAATCTAATAACCAAATACATAACATAATTAAATTAGTGTGTCATGAGAGTTGTGACTAAAAAGGAACATATCGTGAAAGTAAAAAGCACCCGAAAATGTGCTTGCCCAAAGATCGAAGGATATGTAATAGGATCAAGAGTGACATGGTCAGTAAAACAACTCTAGTGTCCATGAAATAAGATAAGCCCAGTGTCACGAGAAAAAGAGTGCCAAATAATTGAACGAAGATCGTTCATAACCGTACCACATGCAAAACGTAACCTCATGTAATCACTAGAATAGAACTAAGTCATACGCGCTGCGCGGTGCATAGAACTTACGGGATAAGTGGAGCAAGATCACGCGTCCTGCTCGTGCGCCCTTCGCCACAGAATGCAAGGTTTGTGTTTGGTATATACGGAAGTGCACTGGGTGAAGAGGTGTGTGTAGAAAGAGGACTCCGTAGATGGTGGCCATCTTGGAGTGGTGACAAAATATAACAAAAAGAAAACCAGTAGTGAAAAGAGGAAATAGTGCATCGTATGCGTGCATCGCATTTGTGATCACAATAAAGTTAGCCAACGGGGATGGGGTGAATTAAATAAAACATTGCAGATATATGTTTAAAAAATAATAATGCAAAAAACAGTTCATAACAACGTCGCTTCTCTACAGATAACATTGAAATTCCATCCGGTCATTAAGACCAGACGGTTTCAGGGATTGAAGGTATTTAATCCAGTGGTTTTCACGCTGCAATAAAAAGTTATTGTTGTCTCTGTCGTCTCGCTTGATGACCACTTCTACAGCAGCGAACCTGAGCTGACTGATGTTGTGTCTACTGTCTTAGAAGTGTACAGCCAAGTTGGATTTAATGTTCGCAGTTCTTATGTTGCTCTTATGCTCGTTGATTCTCAATTTTAATTTTCGTGTGGTTTTTCCAGTGTATATCAATCCACACGGACATTTAATGATGTACACGACATTTTCAGTGTTACAGGTGGCATTCAGTTTCAATTTGATATCGGTGCCCTTCATGGGATGTTTGATCACAGGACCTTTAATCATGTTGTTGCAATTCTGACAATTAAGACAAGGTTGATTCCCTTTGTACATGATTGAAGACGTAGGTTTAGGGTTTTTGATGAGTTCTTTGAGATTGTTACCTCTTTTGTAGGCAAACAACGGTTGTTCACCAAAGATACCATTAAAGTCCTGTTCACGACTGATAATCGGCCAGTGTCTCAATATAGAAGTTTTGTATGCCTTTGAAGCTTCAGAGTATTTGGATACGACCACAGGTCTTTTCTTGTTGTCCTTTGGTTGTGTAACCAACACATCTTGCCGTTTGATCTTGTCACAGCGTTCTTTGGCATGGGCCAAGATGGTTTGAGGATATCCTCTTTTTACAAAACGTTCCAGCATATTGGATGCTTGTTCCTCATACTTAGAGGTATCAGATACAATCTGTTTGACACGGAGAAGTTGTGAGAACGGCAGGTGATTTTTCAATGATCTCTGGTGATAAGAACTGTAATGAAGGGTATTGTTTTTGTCAGTTGTTTTCCTATAGAGGTCGGTCTCTAAATGATCATTGATCCTTGTCACTCTCACATCTAAGAATGTGATTGTTTGTTGGTTGGTCTCCGAGGTAAATTGGATCCGGTCATTGATGTGATTGAGATCTGTTAATGCCTTTTCTAGAGAGTCCTGATCTCCTCTCCATAAAACGAAAATGTCGTCTATGTATCGCAAGAACGTCATGGCATGCGTAATCCAAGGAGTCTGGTTCAAGATGTTGTTTTCCTCAAAATATATCATGAATGCATTAGCATAGACAGGTGCTGCACAATTGCCCATGGAAGTCCCGGACAACTGTGCGTAAAATTGATCATCCCAAGAGAAATAACTCTGATATAGAGTGAAATGCATCAGCTGCATGATGAAAATCTGAAAATCCTGAGGAAGATCAGAGTGTAGTAGAATGTTCTCAATGGCTTCCATACCAAGATCATGTGGGATGCTTGTGTATAGAGATTTGACGTCTATGGAACATAGCCAGATGGTTCCATCTTCCTCAAATCTGATTCCATTTATTTTCTGTAGAAAGTGTGTGGTGTCCCTTATGTAGGTACGAGACTGTTGAATTAGTGGTTGAAGGTACCTATCAATCAGTTTACCAGTGTTTTCATGTATACTGCCACGTGTAGATACGATGGGTCTAAATGGAGGCTGGGTTAAGCTTTTATGAACCTTCGGCAGCATATACATGCTTGGTGTGCTGGGGTTGGTGGGAGTCAGAAATTTTTTGGTTTTCGAATCTATAGTGCCATTTTCTTCAGCCATAGACAGAATGTTCATCAAAACTTCTCGATACTGATTAGTGGGATTGGAATGTATGAGGTCATAGGTGTTCCTATCTGACAGATGTTCTTGAACTTGATACTTGTAAAATGTGGTGTCCATGAGGACTAAAGCACCCCCTTTGTCGGCAGTTTGATATGTAATATCCACTTTCTTGGCCAGGTTGCTGAGTATTGAGTATTCCTTGTTGGTCAAATTCAAGTGCTTTTTCTTCCTGGTATAGTTAATGCAGCTGATGTCATTTTTAACCAGACTCTCAAAAATGTCGAAAGATTTGTGACTGACTGGTGCCATGAATGTGCTTCTGGCTCGTAATCCTCTCAATTGGTCTTCATGATCTATGTCTTGTGGAGGCAAAACATTTTCAAAAAAGTGTCTCAAACGCAAATTCCGCATGAATTTGAATAAACTGACTTCAAGCTCCAACTCGTTGGTGTGACTGGTGGGGATAAATGAAGTGCCTTTTTGTAATACCGTGATTTCTTGTTCAGATAGAATGTGTGAGGAGATGTTTATCACTAGGTTGTCTTCTTCTTTGGTTTTTCTACCCTCTGGTTCAAAGTTGTACTTCTCATTTCCCTTTCCTTCTCTTTCTCTTTTTCCTTTTCTTTTGACCTGGCTCCTCCTGGGTCGTCTCTTTCTCCTGGTCCTTCCTCTAAAAAAGGAACCGCATAGAGGGTAGAAGATTCAACACTTGTAGAAGGTTTTTGTGTATTAGCACGTCTTTGTTCTGTGCGTGATTCTTCCTCTGAGGATGAAGTCTCTGTTGTGGTGTTGGTGTGGTCCCTTGGTGGTCTATTCTGGCGTCTCCTGGCATACACCTCAGCCCAGGAGTATACTTCCCCTAGCTTGTAGTCTATGGTATCTCTACGATACTTGCGTAATTTTCGTTCATTTATCTCCCTGGTGTGTTTCTCCAATTGAATGGTGATGTCCTCCAATATCTTGGATCATTCTTCCTTGGGTAGCATATCCGTTAGTTCTTGTTTGCATTGCTGTATGTCTTTGTTAAGTTCTTCCAAAGCTCTAGATAGTTCATCCACTATCAATAGTATTAAGTCCAAAGAGCACTTGTTTAAGATGGCGTACCATCTATCCACAAATTTCGAGCTGTTCCTGCATAAAAGTGGCTTTAGCAGGACTCGGAGCCCCCTTGGAATACGCTGAGCTCGATGGTAACGTATTAACGTGCTGGCGTGAAGCCTTTGGCTGATTTCTTTTTTTGAAAAGTAGAGTAGCTGTTTTAAGCAACTTTCTTTATTTCTGGTGGACCCTTGCGGACTGGCCACCTCGGGGATCAGAGCATAGATTTTATCCACATCATCGATGTTGAAAGCAAAAGTGTCCGCCTTCAAATCAGTTAGTGCAGTAATGTCGTCATATGCCATTTTGATAATCTACGATAAAGTTGATTTGGGGTGCTGTGACCCTGGTCAGGGTCAAAATAATGTTCAAGTGTGGGTCACGCACTCCTCTGTGTGAGTAAGATGAGTAGGTTGTGGTGTGCTTCAAAGATATCACCCCCTGACGAGAAGGTGTGGTAATCAAACACGTGGTTAGTGGCACCTAGGGTAAGTGCCAACTCTCTGAGCACAACCTCCGTGAAACAAACGTGTTTCTATATCAAATACTTCAAATGCCGCAATAAGTTAAACCAACATTGTAACCATTTCCTTCATGTTTTATTCACATGAATCTCTCATCAAAATCCATGGAGTTTCATTTCAAGATTTCATATGCAAATCCAATTCCGTATATATATTATGACATCATATCTCAATGCATTTCGGACACATGGTCCTTCATCAGGGGCATCCTGAAAAAACAATGATACAATCTAAGTTTGATCCACCGAGACAAAATCTAATAACCAAATACATAACATAATTAAATTAGTGTGTCATGAGAGTTGTGACTGAAAATGAACATATCGTGAAAGTAAAAAGCACCCGAAAACGTGCTTGCCCAAAGATCGAAGGATATGTAATAGGATCAAGAGTGACATGGTCAGTAAAACAACTCTAGTGTCCATGAAATAAGATAAGCCCATTGTCACGAGAAAAAGAGTGCCAAATAATTGAACCAAGATCGTTCATAAACGTACCACATGCAAAACGTAACCTCATTTAATCACTAGAATAGAACTAAGTCATATGCGCTGCGCGGTGCATAGAACTTACGGGATAAGTGGAGCAAGATCACGCGTCCTGCTCGTGCGCCCTTCGCCACAGAATGCAAGGTTTGTGTTTGGTATATACGGAAGTGCACTGGGTGAAGAGGTGTGTGTAGAAAGAGGACTCCGTAGATGGCGGCCATCTTGGGGTGGTGACAAAATATAACAAAAAGAAAACCAGTAGTGAAAAGAGGAAATAGTGCATCGTATGCGTGTATCGCATTTGTGATCACAATAAAGTTAGCCAACGGGGATGGGGTGAATTAAATAAAACATTGCAGATATATGTTTAAAAAATAATAATGCAAAAAACAGTTCAAAACAACGTCGCTTCTCTACAGATAACATTGAAATTCCATCCGGTCATTAAGACCAGACGGTTTCATGGATTGAAGGTATTTAATCCAGTGGTTTTCACACTGCAATAAAAAGTTATTGTTGTCTTTGTCGTCTCGCTTGATGACCACTTCTACAGCAGCGTGATCTTGCTCCACTTATCCCGTAAGTTCTATGCACCGCGCAGCGCGTATGACTTAGTTCTATTCTAGTGATTACATGAGGTTACGTTTTGCATGTGGTACGGTTATGAACGATCTTTGGGCAAGCACGTTTTCGGGTGCTTTTTACTTTCACGATATGTTCATTTTCAGTCACAACTCTCATGACACACTAATTTAATTATGTTATGTATTTGGTTATTAGATTTTGTCTCGGTGGATCAAACTTAGATTGTATCATTGTTTTTTCAGGATTCCCCTGATGAAGGACCATGTGTCCGAAATGCATTGGGATATGATGTCATAATATATATACGGAATTGGATTTGCATATGAAATCTTGAAATGAAACTCCATGGATTTTGATGAAAGATTCATGTGAATAAAACATGAAGGAAATGGTTACAATGTTGGTTTAACTTATTGCGGCATTTGAAGTATTTGATATAGAAACACGTTTGTTTCACGGAGGTTGTGCTCAGAGAGTTGGCACTTACCCTAGGTGCCACTAACCACGTGTTTGATTACCACACCTTCTCGTCAGGGGGTGATATCTTTGAAGCACACCACAACCTACTCATCTTACTCACACAGAGGAGTGCGTGACCCACACTTGAACATTATTTTGACCCTGACCAGGGTCACAGCACCCCAAATCAACTTTATCGTAGATTATCAAAATGGCATATGACGACATTACTGCACTAACTGATTTGAAGGCGGACACTTTTGCTTTCAACATCGATGATGTGGATAAAATCTATGCTCTGATCCCCGAGGTGGCCAGTCCGCAAGGGTCCACCAGAAATAAAGAAAGTTGCTTAAAACAGCTACTCTACTTTTCAAAAAAAGAAATCAGCCAAAGGCTTCACGCCAGCACGTTAATACGTTACCATTGAGCTCAGCGTATTCCAAGGGGGCTCCGAGTCCCGCTAAAGCCACTTTTATGCAGGAACAGCTCGAAATTTGTGGATAGATGGTACGCCATCTTAAACAAGTGCTCTTTGGACTTAATACTATTGATAGTGGATGAACTATCTAGAGCTTTGGAAGAACTTAACAAAGACATACAGCAATGCAAACAAGAACTAACGGATATTCTACCCAAGGAAGAATGGTCCAAGATATTGGAGGACATCACCATTCAATTGGAGAAACACACCAGGGAGATAAATGAACGAAAATTACGCAAGTATCGTAGAGATACTATAGACTACAAGCTAGGGGAAGTATACTCCTGGGCTGAGGTGTATGCCAGGAGACGCCAGAATAGACCACCAAGGGACCACACCAACACCACAACAGAGACTTCATCCTCAGAGGAAGAATCACGCACAGAACAAAGACGTGCTAATACACAAAAACCTTCTACAAGTGTTGAATCTTCTACCCTCTCTGCGGTTCCTTTTTTAGAGGAAGGACCAGGAGAAAGAGACGACCCAGGAGGAGCCAGGTCAAAAGAAAAGGAAAAAGAGAAAGAGAAGGAAAGGGAAATGAGAAGTACAACTTTGAACCAGAGGGTAGAAAAACCAAAGAAGAAGACAACCTAGTGATAAACATCTCCTCACACATTCTATCTGAACAAGAAATCACGGTATTACAAAAAGGCACTTCATTTATCCCCACCAGTCACACCAACGAGTTGGAGCTTGAAGTCAGTTTATTCAAATTCATGCGGAATTTGCGTTTGAGACACTTTTTTGAAAATGTTTTGCCTCCACAAGACATAGATCATGAAGACCAATTGAGAGGATTACGAGCCAGAAGCACATTCATGGCACCAGTCAGTCACAAATCTTTCGACATTTTTGAGAGTCTGGTTAAAAATGACATCAGCTGCATTAACTATACCAGGAAGAAAAAGCACTTGAATTTGACCAACAAGGAATACTCAATACTCAGCAACCTGGCCAAGAAAGTGGATATTACATATCAAACTGCCGACAAAGGGGGTGCTTTAGTCCTCATGGACACCACATTTTACAAGCATCAAGTTCAAGAACATCTGTCAGATAGGAACACCTATGACCTCATACATTCCAATCCCACTAATCAGTATCGAGAAGTTTTGATGAACATTCTGTCTATGGCTGAAGAAAATGGCACTATAGATTCGAAAACCAAAAAATTTCTGACTCCCACCAACCCCAGCACACCAAGCATGTATATGCTGCCGAAGGATCATAAAGGCTTAACCCAGCCTCCATTTAGACCCATCGTATCTACACGTGGCAGTATACATGAAAACACTGGTAAACTGATTGATAGGTACCTTCAACCACTAATTCAACAGTCTCGTACCTACATAAGGGACACCACACACTTTCTACAGAAAATAAATGGAATCAGATTTGAGGAAGATGAAACCATCTGGCTATGTTCCATAGACGTCAAATCTCTATACACAAGCATCCCACATGATCTTGGTATGGAAGCCATTGAGAACATTCTACTACACTCTGATCTTACTCAGGATTTTCAGATTTTCATCATGCAGCTGATGCATTTCACTCTATATCAGAGTTATTTCTCTTGGGATGATCAATTTTACGCACAGTTGTCCGGGACTTCCATGGGCAATTGTGCAGCACCTGTCTATGCTAATGCATTCATGATATATTTTGAGGAAAACAGCATCTTGAACCAGACTCCTTGGATTACGCATGCCATGACGTTCTTGCGATATAGACGACATTTTCGTTTTATGGAGAGGAGATCAGGACTCTCTAGAAAAGGCATTAACAGATCTCAATCACATCAATGACCGGATCCAATTTACCTCGGAGACCAACCAACAAACAATCACATTCTTAGATGTGAGAGTGACAAGGATCAATGATCATTTAGAGACCGACCTCTATAGGAAAACAACTGACAAAAACAATACCCTTCATTACAGTTCTTATCACCAGAGATCATTGAAAAATCACCTGCCGTTCTCACAACTTCTCCGTGTCAAACGGATTGTATCTGATACCTCTAAGTATGAGGAACAAGCATCCAATATGCTGGAACGTTTTGTAAAAAGAGGATATCCTCAAACCATCTTGGCCCATGCCAAAGAACGCTGTGACAAGATCAAACGGCAAGATGTGTTGGTTGCACAACCAAAGGACAACAAGAAAAGACCTGTGGTCGTATCCAAATATTCTGAAGCTTCAAAGGCATACAAAACTTCTATATTGAGACACTGGCCGATTATCAGTCGTGAACAGGACTTTAATGGTATCATTGGTGAACAACCGTTGTTTGCCTACAAAAGAGGTAACAATCTCAAAGAACTCATCAAAAACCCTAAACCTACGTCTTCAATCATGTACAAAGGGAATCAACCTTGTCTTAATTGTCAGAATTGCAACAACATGATTAAAGGTCCTGTGATCAAACATCCCATGAAGGGCACCGATATCAAATTGAAACTGAATGCCACCTGTGACACTGAAAATGTCGTGTACATCATTAAATGTCCGTGTGGATTGATATACACTGGAAAAACCACACGATAATTAAAATTGAGAATCAACGAGCATAAGAGCAATATAAGAACTGCGAACATTAAATCCAACTTGGCTGTACACTTCAAAGACAAGACGGTAGACACAACATCAGTCAGCTCAGGTTCGCTGCTGTAGAAGTGGTCATCAAGCGAGACGACAGAGACAACAATAACTTTTTATTGCAGCGTGAAAACCACTGGATTAAATACCTTCAATCCATGAAACCGTCTGGTCTTAATGACCGGATGGAATTTCAATGTTATCTGTAGAGAAGCGACGTTGTTATGAACAGTTTTTTGCATTATTATTTTTTAAACATATATCTGCAATGTTTTATTTAATTCACCCCATCCCCGTTGGCTAACTTTATTGTGATCACAAATGCGATACACGCATACGATGCACTATTTCCTCTTTTCACTACTGGTTTTCTTTTTGTTATATTTTGTCACCACTCCAAGATGGCCGCCATCTACTGAGTCCTCTTTCTACACACACCTCTTCACCCAGTGCACTTCCGTATATACCAAACACAAACCTTGCATTCTGTGGCGAAGGGCGCACGAGCAGGACGCGTGATCTTGCTCCACTTATCCCGTAAGTTCTATGCACCGCGCAGCGCGTATGACTTAGTTCGATTCTAGTGATTACATGAGGTTACGTTTTGCATGTGGTACGGTTATGAACGATCTTGGTTCAATTATTTGGCACTCTTTTTCTCGTGACACTGGGCTTATCTTATTTCATGGACACTAGAGTTGTTTTACTGACCATGTCACTCTTGATCCTATTACATATCCTTCGATCTTTGGGCAAGCACGTTTTCGGGTGCTTTTTACTTTCACGATATGTTCATTTTCAGTCACAACTCTCATGACACACTAATTTAATTATGTTATGTATTTGGTTATTAGATTTTGTCTCGGTGGATCAAACTTAGATTGTATCATTGTTTTTTCAGGATGCCCCTGATGAAGGACCATGTGTCCGAAATGCATTGGGATATGATGTCATAATATATATACGGAATTGGATTTGCATATGAAATCTTGAAATGAAACTCCATGGATTTTGATGAGAGATTCATGTGAATAAAACATGAAGGAAATGGTTACAATGTTGGTTTAACTTATTGCGGCATTTGAAGTATTTGATATAGAAACACGTTTGTTTCACGGAGGTTGTGCTCAGAGAGTTGGCACTTACCCTAGGTGCCACTAACCACGTGTTTGATTACCACACCTTCTCGTCAGGGGGTGATATCTTTGAAGCACACCACAACCTACTCATCTTACTCACACAGAGGAGTGCGTGACCCACACTTGAACATTATTTTGACCCTGACCAGGGTCACAGCACCCCAAATCAACTTTATCGTAGATTATCAAAATGGCATATGACGACATTACTGCACTAACTGATTTGAAGGCGGACACTTTTGCTTTCAACATCGATGATGTGGATAAAATCTATGCTCTGATCCCCGAGGTGGCCAGTCCGCAAGGGTCCACCAGAAATAAAGAAAGTTGCTTAAAACAGCTACTCTACTTTTCAAAAAAAGAAATCAGCCAAAGGCTTCACGCCAGCACGTTAATACGTTACCATTGAGCTCAGCGTATTCCAAGGGGGCTCCGAGTCCCGCTAAAGCCACTTTTATGCAGGAACAGCTCGAAATTTGTGGATAGATGGTACGCCATCTTAAACAAGTGCTCTTTGGACTTAATACTATTGATAGTGGATGAACTATCTAGAGCTTTGGAAGAACTTAACAAAGACATACAGCAATGCAAACAAGAACTAACGGATATTCTACCCAAGGAAGAATGGTCCAAGATATTGGAGGACATCACCATTCAATTGGAGAAACACACCAGGGAGATAAATGAACGAAAATTACGCAAGTATCGTAGAGATACTATAGACTACAAGCTAGGGGAAGTATACTCCTGGGCTGAGGTGTATGCCAGGAGACGCCAGAATAGACCACCAAGGGACCACACCAACACCACAACAGAGACTTCATCCTCAGAGGAAGAATCACGCACAGAACAAAGACGTGCTAATACACAAAAACCTTCTACAAGTGTTGAATCTTCTACCCTCTCTGCGGTTCCTTTTTTAGAGGAAGGACCAGGAGAAAGAGACGACCCAGGAGGAGCCAGGTCAAAAGAAAAGGAAAAAGAGAAAGAGAAGGAAAGGGAAATGAGAAGTACAACTTTGAACCAGAGGGTAGAAAAACCAAAGAAGAAGACAACCTAGTGATAAACATCTCCTCACACATTCTATCTGAACAAGAAATCACGGTATTACAAAAAGGCACTTCATTTATCCCCACCAGTCACACCAACGAGTTGGAGCTTGAAGTCAGTTTATTCAAATTCATGCGGAATTTGCGTTTGAGACACTTTTTTGAAAATGTTTTGCCTCCACAAGACATAGATCATGAAGACCAATTGAGAGGATTACGAGCCAGAAGCACATTCATGGCACCAGTCAGTCACAAATCTTTCGACATTTTTGAGAGTCTGGTTAAAAATGACATCAGCTGCATTAACTATACCAGGAAGAAAAAGCACTTGAATTTGACCAACAAGGAATACTCAATACTCAGCAACCTTGCCAAGAAAGTGGATATTACATATCAAACTGCCGACAAAGGGGGTGCTTTAGTCCTCATGGACACCACATTTTACAAGCATCAAGTTCAAGAACATCTGTCAGATAGGAACACCTATGACCTCATACATTCCAATCCCACTAATCAGTATCGAGAAGTTTTGATGAACATTCTGTCTATGGCTGAAGAAAATGGCACTATAGATTCGAAAACCAAAAAATTTCTGACTCCCACCAACCCCAGCACACCAAGCATGTATATGCTGCCGAAGGATCATAAAGGCTTAACCCAGCCTCCATTTAGACCCATCGTATCTACACGTGGCAGTATACATGAAAACACTGGTAAACTGATTGATAGGTACCTTCAACCACTAATTCAACAGTCTCGTACCTACATAAGGGACACCACACACTTTCTACAGAAAATAAATGGAATCAGATTTGAGGAAGATGAAACCATCTGGCTATGTTCCATAGACGTCAAATCTCTATACACAAGCATCCCACATGATCTTGGTATGGAAGCCATTGAGAACATTCTACTACACTCTGATCTTACTCAGGATTTTCAGATTTTCATCATGCAGCTGATGCATTTCACTCTATATCAGAGTTATTTCTCTTGGGATGATCAATTTTACGCACAGTTGTCCGGGACTTCCATGGGCAATTGTGCAGCACCTGTCTATGCTAATGCATTCATGATATATTTTGAGGAAAACAGCATCTTGAACCAGACTCCTTGGATTACGCATGCCATGACGTTCTTGCGATACATAGACGACATTTTCGTTTTATGGAGAGGAGATCAGGACTCTCTAGAAAAGGCATTAACAGATCTCAATCACATCAATGACCGGATCCAATTTACCTCGGAGACCAACCAACAAACAATCACATTCTTAGATGTGAGAGTGACAAGGATCAATGATCATTTAGAGACCGACCTCTATAGGAAAACAACTGACAAAAACAATACCCTTCATTACAGTTCTTATCACCAGAGATCATTGAAAAATCACCTGCCGTTCTCACAACTTCTCCGTGTCAAACGGATTGTATCTGATACCTCTAAGTATGAGGAACAAGCATCCAATATGCTGGAACGTTTTGTAAAAAGAGGATATCCTCAAACCATCTTGGCCCATGCCAAAGAACGCTGTGACAAGATCAAACGGCAAGATGTGTTGGTTGCACAACCAAAGGACAACAAGAAAAGACCTGTGGTCGTATCCAAATATTCTGAAGCTTCAAAGGCATACAAAACTTCTATATTGAGACACTGGCCGATTATCAGTCGTGAACAGGACTTTAATGGTATCTTTGGTGAACAACCGTTGTTTGCCTACAAAAGAGGTAACAATCTCAAAGAACTCATCAAAAACCCTAAACCTACGTCTTCAATCATGTACAAAGGGAATCAACCTTGTCTTAATTGTCAGAATTGCAACAACATGATTAAAGGTCCTGTGATCAAACATCCCATGAAGGGCACCGATATCAAATTGAAACTGAATGCCACCTGTGACACTGAAAATGTCGTGTACATCATTAAATGTCCGTGTGGATTGATATACACTGGAAAAACCACACGAACATTAAAATTGAGAATCAACGAGCATAAGAGCAATATAAGAACTGCGAACATTAAATCCAACTTGGCTGTACACTTCAAAGACAAGACGGTAGACACAACATCAGTCAGCTCAGGTTCGCTGCTGTAGAAGTGGTCATCAAGCGAGACGACAGAGACAACAATAACTTTTTATTGCAGCGTGAAAACCACTGGATTAAATACCTTCAATCCATGAAACCGTCTGGTCTTAATGACCGGATGGAATTTCAATGTTATCTGTAGAGAAGCGACGTTGTTATGAACAGTTTTTTGCATTATTATTTTTTAAACATATATCTGCAATGTTTTATTTAATTCACCCCATCCCCGTTGGCTAACTTTATTGTGATCACAAATGCGATACACGCATACGATGCACTATTTCCTCTTTTCACTACTGGTTTTCTTTTTGTTATATTTTGTCACCACTCCAAGATGGCCGCCATCTACTGAGTCCTCTTTCTACACACACCTCTTCACCCAGTGCACTTCCGTATATACCAAACACAAACCTTGCATTCTGTGGCGAAGGGCGCACAAGCAGGACGCGTGATCTTGCTCCACTTATCCCGTAAGTTCTATGCACCGCGCAGCGCGTATGACTTAGTTCTATTCTAGTGATTACATGAGGTTACGTTTTGCATGTGGTACGGTTATGAACGATCTTGGTTCAATTATTTGGCACTCTTTTTCTCGTGACACTGGGCTTATCTTATTTCATGGACACTAGAGTTGTTTTACTGACCATGTCACTCTTGATCCTATTACATATCCTTCGATCTTTGGGCAAGCACGTTTTCGGGTGCTTTTTACTTTCACGATATGTTCATTTTCAGTCACAACTCTCATGACACACTAATTTAATTATGTTATGTATTTGGTTATTAGATTTTGTCTCGGTGGATCAAACTTAGATTGTATCATTGTTTTTTCAGGATGCCCCTGATGAAGGACCATGTGTCCGAAATGCATTGGGATATGATGTCATAATATATATACGGAATTGGATTTGCATATGAAATCTTGAAATGAAACTCCATGGATTTTGATGAGAGATTCATGTGAATAAAACATGAAGGAAATGGTTACAATGTTGGTTTAACTTATTGCGGCATTTGAAGTATTTGATATAGAAACACGTTTGTTTCACGGAGGTTGTGCTCAGAGAGTTGGCACTTACCCTAGGTGCCACTAACCACGTGTTTGATTACCACACCTTCTCATCAGGGAGTGATATCTTTGAAGCACACCACAACCTACTCATCTTACTCACACAGAGGAGTGCGTGACCCACACTTGAACAGTATGTAGTTTACACCACGTTATATGCACCTGATACAGACGGACTCGCCTATAGTTACATCTAAGGAGGCGAGTCATTAAATAATACGCCATGTTAAAGACCTGAGCAAGACAATGAGACCATAATTGAATGGTGACCATTTTTAAATGAAACTGGTTCTGTGGTTGGATTTGACACTCTTTGTGTATGTATGCGTTTTTACTTTCTAGCGCTGGGCTCCACTTACCTGAGCCGTTGCCAGGTGAGGCGCAGAGCGTACCTCCTTCCCCAAAGGTAAGCCAGGGTAACCAAAAAATCGTTTTTGGGAGTTAGAAGCTTGGCTCACTCGATTGGGATATGTATTTGACATACCCGTTTTTTGCTTTAAAACACTATTATATGTTTGAGCTTGAAAAATAGTCACTTAATGTGGTGTTCGTGCCTGTCTGTGTGTGTTATATCTTTTGTTTGCATTTCAGCAAGGAGGACCTACACCTGTCAAAGGACACCTGGTTCACTTACAGGAACGTAATGTAAAATAATTTCTTTCTTTTAAACGATTAAATTGGTACACATCCCTTTCTTCTTTTTACACTGGGGTGCACAAGCAGTAGCTAGATTTGGTCCTGAGGAATGCAGCTGGGCACCTGGGTGGGCCCATAGTCTGCAGAATCATGTCGACCATACTACACTAATAATAGTAGATATTTGTGTCTACTATTTTCTAGCACTTTTTAGTATTGGAAACATAGGGGAGACTTAATAAAGCTTTTTTTCTCCTATTTTCTCCAATGTTATATCCCTTCACCGTTATCACACTATCTTTAAAAAAATATATATTTTGCACTGCTTTCTATTCAGTCTTCACGGTTATCAGCCACACACCTTATGACATACTAGGGCTACCACTACTCTGAACATCGAGTTGTGGCAGGAATACTCTCCTTGGTGGGAGGAGTCCCAAATGATGAATAGGGCGGAACCGATCAAAAACCGATGGGTATCTTTACAAATGTGGAGATATCCCTTGTTACATGATTGAACCGAATTTTTCTTTCTTGTCTTCTTTTGTCAGTCAGGCACCACCCATTAGCTTTCATTAGACCCACAATCATTCATTTGTGTGTTTAGAGTCAAATTTAGCCTCACATATAATTCAGTATTGCATTCCTTCGTAGTTCACAAACCCACAGCGGGGAACACGTCTCCCGGTCCATATAAATAATGCCGTACAGCCGCTTGATGACTCCCCAAACACCTAATCTCAATTGCTCAATTATGTCCTTTGTAAGTATGCTGGGGAACGCTTGGCTCAGATCGTCTTAAAACAGTACACGATGCAGTGTTAACGCCGTAAAGGTCACCACACGCTCGTATCTAAAACTTGTTTTGTCGGACGGCAAATGCTGCGTCTTGGCAATTTGTTCTTCAGAGGCCGCAGAGGAACCTCATGGTGGTGGTGGATTACTAGTGAGTGGACACTGCTTGGTGAGCCATGTCCAGGCCTCCTTTGGAGATTCGAAGAAGATGGTCTTGTTCGCATGAACGATCCATAACTTGGCAGGATAAAGGAGCATGTAGGGTACATGCATGGCGTGCAGCTTGAGTTTAACTTGGTCAAAGGATTTACATTGCATTGTACCCAGCGGATGTAGTTCAGGAAGATAAGAACATGCCCAGTTTGGAATGAAAGGTCTTTTGCGGTTCGAGCACCCCGTAGAATCGCATCCCGGTCTTTATAGTTCAGGAACCGAGCTATCAGTTTGGGTGGTGCTCCAGGCAAGGGCTTCTGGGTCAAGAATCGATGCACTCCTTCAATGATGAAACAAGAGGAAAGGTGTTTGGATTCAATCCAGGATCTGATTCACTGTTCAAGGAATGCCCCTGGCGTCTTGCCTTCCGAGCCCTCAAGAAAACCTATGAAGAAAAGATTACTGCAGTGATACCATTCACAGCATGTGTGGCAGGCTGTCCGTGGTGGCTACTCCTGGTCCGCCATCCTGGGGAAGCCACGCTATCAGCCACAGCCATACTCTCACAGCCTTGGGTCTCCCAGGAACAAGAAAGCGGCTTCCGATGTTCCTACTGCCGCCATAGTGTTGCAGCAGCTTTTAACGGGGCGCATAAGGCACTTCAGCACCCGTAATAAGCGGTAAGGGAACATCTGGTGCGGTAGCTCAGAGAGTTGCACCTGCTATATTGGCCATCTAGATATATAAGAGAAAAGAAGGAGGACGCCCATATAACACTCTAGAGCCTGGGCTTCACCATGAACATGTGTCAAAAGGGGAAATGGCTCTAGCAGGATAGATATACAAAACATTTCTAGAGAACCCAACTTTTAGTTTTTGGTCTCTGGCGGAATTACTCACCTAGTATAATTCATTCATTTTTTCAAAAAGAACATATGGAATATATTGATGGAATTTGTGAAAGTATTGTTGTGCAAATTAAAGGAAGACACTGACTTAGAAATGATTTTGTAATTCAAAGCATTTACTTAGTCAATTGGTATTTCTAAGCAACAAATGGTGAGTCACAACACATTATTAATGCTACAATCTGTAAATTCATTATATAGGCTTATATCTAAATTGAGACAAAAAAGTGTTAACAAAAATTAGATGAATGGGGTGTCCGCCAATAACAAATGATAGACTCTTCATTGGGCTTCAATAGAAAAACTGTCTCTAGGTACTAACACAAATTCAAATTAGACCAATTTATACATCTCTCAAATTAATTGAGTCCAAAATTGGTTTTATAGTCTAAACCTCGATGGGTTATTTTCTTTCTTGAAGATGAATAGTGATGGTCCTAATAGATAAAGTCGAGGCACTTCAGCCTCCAAATATGGCCTCCTCAGGACAATGCGGGACTGGAATGACCCAATCTACAGTTGGTTGTAACTGAAGTAAGGAGTTTTCCAGTGAGAAAACTCCGGGGAGTCATTGCGGGTTCCAAGATCAAATGTCAGTGGGGTAAATATGAGGAAAAAAAACACGGCGCCAGGAACATACGTCCTTCCAAGTTCTGTGTGGTAGCGGCAAAGGCAGCCAACTCTTTTAAATGTTCTTCCAAACGGCATATAAATTGCCTGGAAAACTAATTTGGGGCGCGTCCGTTCATTCGGCAATACCCCCAATTTTGGATTTCTTTGCAATTGGCTGGTGCCTGTATCTTTCTTCCAAAATGATCCACAATACATGCCTGTCAATCGCCATCCACTAATGATTTTTCTGCTATGTCCTAACCTGTGATTTCAGGTAAGAAGCTTGACTGCACCATCCTTCTTCTCTACTAGCCAGCCTTGCCACCTTTTTCATTTTTTGAGATTCTAGAAGGGCTCAGAGCAGGGTTGAACTGGGACAGAAAATAGGCCAGGGCACTAAAACAAAAGTGTCCCCCTGTTAACAAATCTAAAAATGTGGCCTACATTTGCAAATGGGGCAGATTTGAACATGAAGAGACACTCTGTACAATTGTATTGCAACATATGCATTTGTGCTTGCGTCAGGAAATGTTTGTGGTAATATTATGGAAATCAATAGTAAAAACCGGACCTCGAGACCGTAAAACAGGCCCACGAACAGCCAAAATATCTGCACACATACTAACCTCAGTCTCAGGCCCGCCCTTCAGGCACTGCCAGATTGCCCGCTAGTCAACCCGGCCATTGCTCAGCGCAGGTAACTGAATAACAATCTGGGTATCATCCTGTGTTCGTTTTTAACATTTCAATTCAGCCTCTGATTACTTTAATAAACATTTATAAATAATCTGTAAAACTTTGAAATCTTTTTGAAGTCATTTATACATGCATATACTACGTCAAGTTAATATTTCAAACAGAAAGACTGGCCTCCGGGCTTTAAGTGTGCCGGGTCTCTCGGGTGCTGAGCACCAGCAGTTTTTTTTGCCCTGGCACAAGCGATCCCTTTTTTCCGGACTGCACTGACAGGAGGCACATCAATGTGCGCTGCTCACACTGCTCACTTCTCACTAGTGGAGAAGTTACAGCATGATGTCATGCTAGGTGACGGTTGTAGAGGAAGGGAAATCCTTTGAAAAGTGTCATTTTCTCTCTAGATTTCCCTTCTCTTTTTGAAACTCAGGAGCAGCAACATTGTCCTGGTGTCGCCAGGGCTTTAAGTGGAAGCTTTTTCAATATTATACACACGGCATAGTTGCTGCTAATCTATTTTATGAAACTAACAACCATTATCAAAGCCAAGAGCCCTGGCTTGTGGTAGGTGTGATGTTACTTGTTGTATCATATATCTGGATGCAACACCAGTAACCAGCAAAATACAAGTCCGCCAGCACACTATGCTAAGCACAGTTTTTTTAGCTTATATTTTAAGCCACGCCCTTAATTACATTAGCCACTCCCCTTCGAGAGACCCCCCGTTTTTTCATCCCACTTAAAGCCTTGACTGGGCTTCTGGTATTTCTCTGGTGGGCTGCAAGCTAAGTTGGGATAGGGACAGAACTATGCCCCCACAGCCCTATCCTGCAGTTCGACGTCGAAGTTTCCTGTCCAGATCGAGGTAAAATGCTGGCAAGGTAACAACCCTACTCCCACCTCACTCACATCAGCCCTGAAGTTCAGTGACTTGACACAACTACCCCAATCGGGTCTGCAAGTTTACGTCTTAATTAGTATGTTCGCAAGGGAGAAAGCCGAGGGATGAGTCGATATTGAAGGAAGCGAGGAAAGAGCAGCCAGTCACGGTTCACAGACATCCAGGAAAATTGGGAGCCAAGGAGTTGATAAAAAAATTGAATGAATAGATTGGAGAGCGCGAGAACATCCTGAACGAACGTCTCCGTGATTGCTTCCTGCGCGCGCGGTCTGTCGGCGGCCCACGTTTAATCAGGTGCGCCGCCCGCGGCATTGTTGCAGGCCCCGCTGCTCGCCTGGCGATGTGCGGGCTGCGGTTTATCTTGCAGTTGCAGCTTAATTAACAGGCTGGCAGGCCTTTTCCGCTGCTGAGATCTGACTCTGACATGGCGACTGCGTCCCCAGGCGCCCGCTGTTCCCTTTTATGCAATTTTAATTGACGACTTTGTGCACGCGACGTGTGCCAGATTGACAGACCGCAGCTGAAAGTGAAGTTTGAGGACGTCAGCGCGAGATAGTGCACGCAGGTGGCCGGAAACCAGGGCACCGTTCTGCAGTCTAGCATACAAAAGGTACAATGAGTGACGGAGCTGCTTTTCAGAGTCTCCAAGTACCTTTCCAACTTGCTCTTTCGCGCTCTCTCTCTCTCGCTCATACCTTTCATAGCTTTATTTAGAACCCCAGGTAAAATGTAGGTGCAAAACCATCTGGGTATAAATAATATTTGCTCCTCGAAACAGGTGTGTTTTAATGGCGGGTAAATTATCAAATTTATGGTTTTATTTCTTCATTTTATTATTGTATCCGGGTAGTTAGTTAACAGTACCATGAGCAGGAAGCTCTGACAAAAGGAGCGTGAGGATAATATTTATTATGCAATCACGACTTTCAAGTATTTTATCACTAGTGCATGAGTTTAAATTACCGTGTTACTCATTCACTCAGTAGACCCCAGCCCACAATTGCAAGGGATCACCATGGGTGCTCCAGAGATGCTTATTGGTAAATTCCGTGAGGCAATGTGGTGCAAACGGTAGCACCAATAAACTGTAATGTGCAAAAGGTTTTTTTGCACTGAAAGTTGATGCAAATGCTGTGTGAAATACCTCTGCTCATGTAGCGCTACCCCCCTACTAGTTTATAGAAAGTGGACATAACAAGGTGGGACAACGCTACCCCCCCCCTACAAAAACTGTTTTGTCCAAAGTAAGGCAACCTGGATTTGCCTTGAACTGTTTCATACCAAATGAAACCAGGCGCAAACAAGGGGCAGACAGCATATAGTGCAGAGGTCTTCAAACTTTTTGATGCCGAGACCCCCTTGTAAAACCTTTTTAGGCGTAAGGACCCCCTTACGACAAAAGATTCTAGAAACTGGTACTCCTCATCATCAACAACTATCGACAACCATAAATGCGCCTGTTAGAACTCATCACATCCATCCATCCATCATTCATCCACCCACACTTTCACACATCCATCCACCCTTTCATCCTTCCATCCATACGTCCATCCTTTACCTATCCACCCATCTATTCATCCACCCACCTTTTCACACATCCATCCATCCATCATTCATCCATGCAACCTTTTACCCATCCATCCATACATCCATCCTTCATCCATCCACCCTTTCATCCTTCCATCCATACATCCACCATTTCACCTATCCATCCTTCATCCATCCACCCTTTCATTATTCCATCCATACATCCATCCACCCTTTCATCCATACATCCATCCTTCATCCACCCACCCTTTCATCCATCCATCCACCCATCATTCATCCCCCCACCTTTTCACACATCCATCCATGCATCCATCATTCATCCATGCAACCTTTTATCCACCCATACATCCATCCTTCATCCATCTACCTTTTTGTCCTTCCATCCATACATACATCCTTCATCCATCCACCCTTTCATCCATCCATCCTTCATCCATCCACCTACCCTTTCATCCATCCATCCATCCATCCACCCATCATTCATCCCCCACCTTTTCACACATCCATCCATACATACATCCTTCATCCATCCACCCTTTCATCCATCCATCCACCCACCTTTTCACACATCCATCCATCCTTCATCCATCCATCCACCCTTTCATCTTTACATCCATCCACTCATCATTCATCCACCCACCCTTTTATCCATCCATCCACCCACCTTTTCACACATCCATCCATCCATCCTTCATCCATCCATCCACCCTTTCATCTTTACATCCATCCACTCATCATTCATCCACCCACCTTTTCACACATCCATCCATTCATCCTTCATCCATCCATCTACCCTTTCATCTTTACATCCATCCACTCATCATTCATCCACCCACCTTTTCACACATCCATCTATTCATCCTTACATCCACCCATCCATCCTTCATCCTTCCTTCCATCCATCCATCCATCCACCCACCCTTCATCCTTCCATCCACCCATACATCCATCCTTCATCCATCTACCTTTTTGTCCTTCCATCCATACATACATCCTTCATCCATCCACCCTTTCATCCATCCATCCTTCATCCATCCACCTACCCTTTCATCCATCCATCCATCCATCCACCCCCATCCACCCATCATTCATCCCCCACCTTTTCACACATCCATCCATACATACATCCTTCATCCATCCACCCTTTCATCCATCCATCCACCCACCTTTTCACACATCCATCCATCCTTCATCCATCCATCCACCCACCCTTTCATCTTTACATCCATCCACTCATCATTCATCCACCCACCCTTTCATCCATCCATCCACCCACCTTTTCACACATCCATCCATCCTTCATCCATCCATCCACCCTTTCATCTTTACATCCATCCACTCATCATTCACCCACCCACCCTTTCATCCATCCATCCACCCACCTTTTCACACATCCATCCATCCTTCATCCATCCATCCACCCTTTCATCTTTACATCCATCCACTCATCATTCATCCACCCACCTTTTCACACATCCATCCATTCATCCTTCATCCATCCATCTACCCTTTCATCTTTACATCCATCCACTCATCATTCATCCACCCACCTTTTCACACATCCATCTATTCATCCTTACATCCACCCATCCATCCTTCATCCTTCCTTCCATCCATCCATCCATCCACCCACCCTTCATCCTTCCATCCACACATACATTCATCCTTCATCCACCCACCTTTTCTGTGCCTCTCTCATGGGGGTGGGGTCAGTATCTCTCTGTGTCTTCTTCCTTCTTCCTCTCTCATGGGAGGGCATCTCTGTGTTTCCCTGCTTGGGGGGGGGGGGGGGGGGGGGGGGGACAGACAGGCTGTATAAACACCTCACGGTGAAGAACAGTTTCAGGCACATTTCTCCTGCACAGGCGCCAGGTATGTGGGACTTGAACCAATGACTGTAATGTCCTTCTGCTGTTTGCTATGTGTGTTTGTAAAGCGCTCTGATACCTACGGGTTAAGCTAGCGCTATATAAAACGTTAAAAATAAAAATAAACCCCACAGCTAAGTCCATTGATTGAACTCAAAGGGCTACAGCCTCCTCCCCCAGACACCCCCCCCCCACTCCCCAGCACGTGTAAGTGAGCCCGGCTGAAACAGCTTCGGGACACACAGAAAGGCACACCCGAGTACTTCACAGGTCTTCAGAAGACCTTTACTTGTTAATGAGGCGTGAATTAGGCCTCCACCGTGATCACCCGGCCTCAATCAGCCTGACGCCAGGAACTGCTGCACGCTCCAACAGAATCTGCGACCCCCTTCCCAGGACTCCACGACCCCCCTGGGGGTCGCGCCCCACAGATTGAAGACCTCTGATATAGTGTGATATTCTGAATAGCGTGTACTTTTTGGAAAATTATCCAGTTTATAGGACCTACCCATCACATTTGTCTGCATGCACTAATTTGCGCTGGAGGGTTTGCCTCAAGTAAACATTTTACTTAAGACCCTGCTCACATTTGTGCCTGGTTGCAATTATTTTTTAGCGCATGAGCGGGCAAAGATGTACTCAGCACATGACTCTTTTTCTTAATTTGCCGCTGTACGGAACATGTGACTGTGGGATCTCAGGCAGTGCCACCCTACCAGATTTTTAGTTAAACTGTCCCTCTTCGTGTCTGGATTCCAGCTAGAGTATGAATTGAGTTCAATCTCTATTCCTCTATAATTAGTGGGTCCTCTTTAATTGGATTACAGGTATGTAGGAGAGCAAAAATGAATGTCTTTAATCAATAATTTTCTGGCTTTGATGGAGGAATAATTCCGAAACGGATATACCTGCTATTGCGACTGCAAAATTATACCATGATGCTGTGCTGGAACTAACAATAATTTTTAATACCCAAACAAGAGGTACTAATTTTATGAAATTCAGAAGGATGAAAGGCGTTTATCAATGGTAGGTGGTTAAACCACTGACTGCTTTGCTACATGCATACTCTTTCCATAGTCTCTCTCCCTCTCTCTCTCTCTCTCTCTCTTCTATACCTCTCTTTAGAGGAAAATGTTAAATTCATTAACAAATACACCCAGCTCAATTTACGGATTTATAAATGAATGTAAAATAAAGAAAATTACAGTCGTTCTCACCACGTAAAGAGGCAGCTGCCTATTACACGAATGCCTGGGCCTGGCAGTCTACAAAAATACGTGCCACTGCGGTCCACCAGCAACCACCAGAACAAACTAACCACTGCTCCGAACCCCTTGGTCATATAGAATGGAACATTTTCAACACAGGGGTATCAACTATGTGAGGTTAGCTCCTCTGGCGTGTTAGCTGCAGAATACCACATTCCAGTGCGTTCCCAAACCTAACAGGGCAAGAGCCAAGCTCTCCTGCAGTGAAAACTTCAGAACAGACATTCAACATGCCCACATATGGTGGAGCGCAGCCCTTACCAGACAACTACTTTCTTCATTGATCCCTTTATTATTTTGGTAAGAGACCTGACACCGTCATCATTTAATTAACTTTTGGTGCACTGTAATTCTGCATTATGGATTAAAGTGTTATTTTTTTAAAGTAATAACTATGACTGATCATTCATTTTTATTTTGTGCATAGCAGTGTTATACTGTATCTGGCTCTATCTCCTCGCTGCCTCCCATGAGTAAAGACATGATTGTTCCAACAATGCTACCCAGTCAAGATGCCTTGTAGGTCCAGTTTCGTGAGCAGAGCGCCCACTCTTCTGGTCAGTGTGGTGTACATATGAAAAAAGTGAGCCCAAAATCTGGGTTCAGGGACCTGTCAACACCATCTACGCAGGTACTACCGCTAAACTCCAGAAGAAACTCCAACGAATCCAAAACGCCTCAGCCAGGATCATATTAGACATCCCGCGCAACTAACACATCTCTGGTCATCTGAAAGACCTCCACTGGCTACCCGTCAATAAGAGAATCACTTTCCGACTGCTAACCCACGCACACAAATCACTCTACGACATCGGACCAGAATGCCTCAACTCACGACTGTCCTTCTACACCCCCCCCCCGCCAACTACGTTCTTCCAGCCAAGCCCTCGCCACTGTACCTCGCATCAACAAGACCACCATGGGAGGCAGATCCTTCTCATACCTGGCTGCTAAAACATGGAACTCACTCCCCGCTCACCTTCGCCTCACCCAGAACCACCTAGCATTCAGAAAGCAACTTAAAACGTGGATATTCGACAAGTAATCCCCCTCCCCTTTCTAAGCGCCTTGAGACCCTCTGGGTAGGTAGTGCGCTATACAAATTCTATGACTTGACTTGACTTGACTGTTGTGGCTAAACACAAAAGATTATTAAGTGTAGCCGAAATCAGAAAGAAAAAATATCTTTCTTGAGTCCCCTCACTCACCGGAGTTTCCTCACGGTGACATGCTTCATCATTGGGGCCATCCCAGTTCTCTACGAAAAGGGGCGTGCTACGACTTGCGAACTACGTAGGAGCACTTAGTTGTGAAGGACTATGTGTGGTGCAAAAAAGTGTAGTGAGGTGGAGTGGGTGAAAAAGTGAATTTAAAAATACCGTGCTAGTGGGCCTCAACAATTTATTCTGCTCCTAGGTTTGTATATTAAAAATGGGGTTTATACTGTGATCCGACCAACTATGAAGGTAGGTTCAGTATATGGTCTATTGACCATATACTGAACCTACCTTCATAGTATACCAACCTAGGAGCAGAATACATTTCTTCACAACTAAGTGCTCCTACGTAGTCCGTGAGGAAACCCCGGTGAGTGAGGGGACTCAAGAAAGATATTTTTTCTTTCTGATTTCGGCTACACTTAATAATCTTTTGTCTTTAGCCACAACACAAGACAGGTCCCTGAACCCAGATTTTGGGCTCACCTTTTTCATATGACGCTTTAGGAGGGCGACCTGTTCTTAAGTACCTCTTTTTCTCTCTTGTTATACAGTGTGGTGCACAATCAGACCTCCCTCTGATATTAGTAGGTGACACCTTCAACTTTAGAATCTGGGAAAAATTCGAATACTCTGACCCAGGGCAGTTTTCTCAAGTGCACTAGAAGACTGAAACTGCAGTTAATAAAATAAACCACCAGGATAAATCATTGGTGGAGACCATTAGCAACTTCTTAATCTGGGTCCATGTGGATGCCAAATGTTAATGTTCTCACTATTATTCTCTTAAAGAAATATGATCAACAATGGCTCATATTATGAAGGGGCCATCATGGAAATCTGACATGAATCTGACAATAGAGGACCAATGATCAACACTCAGCCTGTCTTGAAGGTGACATTTGTGTATCGCCTTGTGCAGAGTCTTAAAGATATTTAAAGAAAATATGCTCGGGTATAGACCCTTTATGCATTCATTTGGACTTCCTCCCAGGTCATCACACATGTGTACAAGTGGGGCGGGGGAAATACAATGCATGTAGTTGCATTACTCCATTTATGATTAAATAGCTGCCTGGATGCAAAAACAGTGGACGTGCGGGGTAAAATACATTGGTTTCTTGTATTTTGGCTTTATTCTGACTATTGCAGATCAACATCACTACTCTGCAAGTACACTGATCAGTGAGATACTGTAATGTTAAATCTACCGTTGCCTAAAGCAGCAGTGCTCTGCTAGTGCAACTGTAGGCATTCGAAAGTAAAACTTGCTACAGTGGAATTCAGGACTTAGCCATGACCAGTAGAAGAGTAAATTACATCCCATCAAAGTAAAATCTTTTTTAATCTTGCCCAAAGAATCTATTGACTGTTTTGATGTCATATCCGAGATTTTCATAATCTTAGATATGTTCTCAATATTTTAAATAGTATAATCAATTTCACCTATTGTCCTTGTGTGCGTGTCTGTGTGCGTGTGCGTGCTGTGCGAGCGTTTGTGTGTGTGTGGGTACATATCTTAAATGCCACCTATACATTCTGGGTAGTTCCATCACTTTAGGTGGAGACCTCACCCTATGCTTTAAAATAGTGCTGCAAAAATATCTGTTACTTTTTTAGGTTGGCATTGATAGCACTGTTTTAATAGAATATTTAAAATTCTGCTAAACCAACAGATATTTGAGGTATGCAGATTCAGAGAGTCAGTGGTGTTGTAGATGTGTTCCCTAAAAATAATTAGCTTTCCACCTAAAGGCAGAGAACTGCACAGTGTTTCTAGCAGCTGCTTTGCATAATGTATGCTGCATTCTATGCCTAATGTGTTTTAGTTTGATATATCTATATCAGTCAGTAAATCTTTATTTCGAAGAATAAAAATTCCTCATAAAAGCACATTGCATAAAATTTCATTACATTTCATACCTGAACGTTTCATGTTAAAAACAACAATAGAGAAGAGAGGATATGATTCACGGGCCAGGTATAATTTTACAACACTAATTCATTTCTTGTATTCCTCAATCTTACTGCTACTTTTAAAAAGCTTAAAATGGCACATAGGGTGTGGGGATCAGTGGCTTTCTGTAAAAACAACAATGCAGTTCTTGCTTGGCGGAATTTCTGTTTCTTTAAAATGTCTACCAAAAACAATCGTCTGGGGTTACTATAAAATGAACATAAAAGTACAAAATGAAGGGTGTCCTGCGGAGACCTATTGTCGCAGCCGCAGGCACCCTTCTGCTCAATTGATACGGTAAAACCAGCAGGGTAAGCTAAAATATTTGGTAACCATATATCTATATATATCAATATATTTATATATATATTTATATATCTAATTCACCAAAAGAGCTCTTGCGCTCTCGAGAGTGTGGTAAATAAATTTACCGGACTATTTTTCTATACCTTACATGACAATAAAGATAGCTCAAAAATGAGAGGCAGAGTCCGTGGTATCTGAGTCATACGGGCTTTAATTAAGTATCCCGGGGTACTGGACATCGAGTTCCATCACCACTAAGGTTCAGGAAGGGATATTCAACATTTTATTAACATCACACAATATATATAGTAAAACTGTATAATTGAAATGAATACAGTAGGCGTAACAGGTGAAAAGAGAGAGATAAGAACACATGTGCGTAACAGGAGGCGTGTAAAAGGGCGTACACATAGGCGTGTACTTGACGAGTCAGAGAAACGTCACAAGGGGGTGGATGCTTAGAGAAAGTTTGCAGGATCAGCAGAAACCTTTGATACAGATGCGCGCGCAATTGAGCATGACGTGGTGTAGACGTGTAACTGGGGAGAACTGGGGCTTGACTTTAGCACTAGTAGAGGAGACTGATGTCTGGGGTGTCAGAACGACCTGTACCTATAGCATATCTGGTATCTTGTGTCTAGAGGATGTGTTGTCTGAAGTAAAAGGTCTCTCGGGCAGAGGCCGTTCAATACTGAATGCTAGTGGGTGCATATGGTTCTTCATGTAATGCGCGGGGGCCATGGGCCTACCACGGTAACGGGTGCAGTAAATTACGTGCAAGGAGACAGGAAAGCTGGGCCCTTTGCTCTGCAGGCTGGAATATGTTTACCTATTTCACTAGACTGGAATGTGTTTTTGCGGAGGCTGAGCAGATAACTTGTAGGCAAAATACCGTCTTGGCAGGCAGGCCAGGCCGAGCCGGGCACCGCTCGCCTAGGCAGGATGTAAGGAAGAGGTCAGGGATGCATACCTAAACTGCAGCTTTCAGAGACAGAAAAGACTCGGAGCCTTAATTTAAGGGTCTGGCTCGGCTGAGCCAGAGAAAACATGAAGAACGTGTGCTTGGCGATATTTAAAAGTGCACCATGTAAAGACGTTGGCACCATAGGCCTAAAAGCCATTTTAACGTGGTTTTCTTAGTGAACTGAATAACTGACATGTTAACGATGGCCGCAAATGCATATGCGTCTTCCGGGCAGGCACGGGAAAGGAATTACACAACATACATGGAACATGGGTGCATGGGTAGGGTGCGAGTGGGGGACACATTGGCTACCTAAAAATTTCTATTTCCTCATTCCCTCCTTGGCCCCTACTTCACCCTTTAGGATATATCTATTTTCATGAGACACTCTATCTGTTCATATAACATCATTTGCTCATCTTTCGTTATTCGGGAACGGGAACGTGAACTTGGACGGGGAATACAAGCTGTGGCGCACAAGCCGCAAATCGCTGGCCCACATTGCAGACAGAGACAACAACTGAATACTATGAGCAGTATTATTCCTAAGAATGACAATACTTTCCATCCCCAGGCGGATATCACACTCCAGAGCCAACCGGACCATGTCCAGGTGCCTGGATTCTGGTGCATCTGATGAGCTATCTCATGAAGCCTTGTAATCGCTTTATACACTGACGGTGCGTTATTAGGAATGAAAATACAACAACTGGATCCGATCACTCTACAAGCCCCGCCCCTATCGGCCAGGATGACGTCAAGGACAAGGCGGTTTTGAAGAACAACAAGTCTCATAGCAGACTGCTCTTCGGTCAAGTTACCTAAGGCAGAAGTAGTCTCATTCACTACTGTTTCAAGAGTTCTGGTTAATTTGCGTATCAGTTTACTGTTTTGGACAGGACCTACAAAGAAAAAGAATCCTTTATTGAAATCTGTATATTGTTCCCACGTCGTCTCAGTCTGATCGACAATTGGGGACTTGATCTCCCTTCTATGTCTTATATGCACAAGATGTGAATTTCGATGATAATCAGGTGGGGCTAGAAAAACAGGTGGTAATAGGAACGCGATGTAACACGTTCCATCCCAATCCAAGGGCAGACGTACATAAGCCGTCTGACCACAAATAAAATAAGAATGGCGGGAAGCTGTGAAAGTAGACTTTCCTTTGTCACTGAATTCGACCACAGTATTACAATCGCTGTGTCCTAGATGTACTGAACCATTCTTTCTAACGCATAATTCGCCTGTTACTGGTAAAACTGTTATAAACGGCAAATCCGAATTAGTCTCGGACTGAACGTTCAGAATCATGAGATTGAGGGTAAAATTACCTAATCCATACACTTCATTTTCTAGATCAGTCCCTGTCCTTTGGGGAAGACCGTCCTTGTCTGGGAAACATGCTTTATTCATAACTGTGTTCAGATTTCCCCATATCCAATCGCCTTGGGAAACTTGGGACTTACTGTCTAAAGATGACATTAATGTAAACCATGCACCGCACGAACCATTATGTGTAAACGGGTAGGGAAAGAGAGGCAGAGCTCCCTTGTATTTCTGATAGGGAGGGAGTCGGCCACATACCAAGCAATTCGTGGCATTGCTGGTTTGATGAGAATGGTGTAACATACGAATGAAAGTGTTGTTGCGCATTGCTAATCGATAGGACAGCTCGTGTGGGGGCAGGTCACTGAAAGTGTGCTCTACGGTGTCGTTAGAAAAAATATGTACATGTGAGTCAAGAGGAGGAAAGAAAACATGTAACATCAAGCTTATGCATATAATCGAGAAACTCAGAATAAACATAACAATTAACGTAATAACGCATCTGCTGTGCAGGTTTTTGCAATATTTGTCTCTCTTTTCGATTCGTCTATCTCTCTGACTACTTGGGTCTATCTTATACATGTCAGAAACCTGTCTAACCGCTTCACCCAGGGGGGGACTTAAACAATTAAACGCTGTCTGACTTACTAGACCTCAACTTTAATTTATACTCCTGTTGCGGAGTTTTCTCTAGCAGGGGGAGTTTAGAGTCAGTATCTGAAACGGGGCAGTCCTTGGAAACAGTCTCTGGACACAATCCATGAAAGCGTTTTATGTGGCTGGAATGGAGCCACCCTTTTCTTCCTTCCACCTTCACCGCGGTCCTCGTGGTCATCAACACCAGTTTCGGTTGCTTCCACCTGGGCTCCAGAGGGCTTGTGCGATCAAAATTGCGGACGTACACCAATTCACCTGGAACGATTTCATGCGGTTTCACTTGGGTGTTGTCCGGGAAGGCAGCCGCGACCTGTGAACGACAAGAGTGTAGTGCAGACATCAAGGAAGCCAGGTAATCTGTCAGCATATTACTATCGACATCAGTAATTTTACGAGGCATAGGCGTACCCCACATGTTTGGAGGTCGGCCGAAGACTACCTCATAGGGAGATAGTCCGGTTCTGGAATGAGCTACCATACGCATGTAAAAGAGGGCAACTGGCAAGGCTACTATCCAATCTACACCTTTTTCTGCACAGACCTTCGCTAATCGTGTTTTCAGAGTCTGGTTATGTCTCTCGACCAGGCCGGCTGCTTCGGGGTGTCGTACACAATGAAATTTCCACTGGTAACCTAACAGGAGTGATACCTGTTTCATGAGTTCAGACGAGAATGGCTGACCATTATCTGAGTATACGACACGGGGCAAACCGTATCGTGGGAAAAATTCACGAACCAGCTGCTTGGCAGTGGTTACAGCAGTGTAATCTGGGACTGGGTAAGCTTCTGTCCATCTGGAAAGAGCACATACAACTACGAGGACATACTTGAATCCTCGGCATCTGTCCATCTGGATATAATCCATCTGGAGGACTTCAAAAGGATGGTCAGGAGGATGGAATCCCCCTTGTTCCACGGGAATACCTTTGCCTGGATTGAACTGACAACAGATCATGCAGGTACGCACTTTCTGTTTCGCTGCTGCACGTAAATGCTTGTTGAACCAGAGATTTTGAATGCTGTCTAACATAGCTTTTTCTCCTAAGTGTGCTGGACTATGTGCTGTATTAATGATAACTTGAACCATAGAGTCGGGGAGAAACCATGTGGCTTTTCCCTTCGTCATCCATCCCTGATCTGTCTGGATCCCTCCTTGTTCAGTCCATTTCTTGATTTCTTCAGGAGTTGCATGTGTCTGTATGTCGAGTACATCTAGAATGGGATCCTTAACTGTCATGCAATGAGTCTGTGGAGTTACGTCAGTCTGTGTCATGTCAGTCGGTATGTCTGTTTGAGTCTGAGCTGTGAGTTTGGCTGTTCGATCTGCCAGGTCGTTACCCTGGGAAATAGTGTCTGTGACTTTAGTATGTGCTTTGCACTTCATGATAGCAATGGATGCAGGTAAGTGTATTGCTTCTAACAGAGCTTGAATGAGGGGACCATGCTGTATCTTGGCGCCATGAGAAGTTAAAAAACCTCTTTCTTGCCAGAGGATACCGAAGTCGTGAACGACTCCAAATGCATACTGTGAATCTGTGTATATGTTTACTTTCAGGTTCTTGGCTCGTATACAGGCTTGGGTCAGAGCAATGAGCTCTGCTGCTTGAGCAGACAGTGTGTCAATACGATGTGTTTCTATGACTTCAATTTCAGTGGTCACTGCATATGCGGCCACTAACTCTCCTGTACTTGTTCTCATACATGAACCATCCACATAAAGTGTCAGGTCCGGATCGGGTAAGGCAATGTCTGTCAAGTCTTGTCTTGGTTTCGTAATTGTGTCAATGATTTCCACGCAGTCATGTGGTGTAGGGTCTGTTGTGCTCGAGGGTAACAATGTGGCAGGGTTTAAAGTGTTGCAATGTCTGATCTCAATGTGTGGCTGAAACAGTGTCAATTCATATCCTGTCAGTCGTGCTATGGTCAAGTGCTGTGTCTGGGTTTGGTTCAGGAGAACTTCCACGGAGTGTGGAACTTGTACTGTCAGGGGAAGTCCTAACACTATTGAGTCGCTTTGTCTGATTGCTAGAGCTGTAGCTGCAACTGATTTTAAGCACGCAGGCAAAGCCTGGGCTACTGGATCCAATGTACTAGAAAAATAAGCACAAGGCTTGTGTTTTCCTGCTTGATCTTGTGTCAGAACAGATAATGCTGTGCCATCGCGTTCAGTAACAAAAAGTGTAAAAGGTTTGCTGTAACATGGTGTCGCTAAAACACGTGCTTGACATAAGGCTTTCTTCAGTTCATCAAAAGCATGTGTATGTTCCTGAGTCCAAGGGAGGACAGTCGAAGTCGCTGCCTCCTGCGTTGTCAACTGTATGAGTGGCTTTGCTAGATATGCGTACTGGGGAATCCATTGTCTGCAGTAAGAAGTGAGGCCAATGAAGGCCCGTACTTCCTTTTGTGTCTTGGGTTGTGGAAGATTTGCAATTAACTGGATACGGCCAGGTGTCAACTGTCTACCCCTCTTGGACAGCAAGTGTCCAAGGTATACCACTTGCTGGGCACAGAATTGTAGCTTCGAAGGGGACACCTTATGCCCCTTTTCGGCCAAGAAATACAAGACAGTCAGTGATGCGCGTTCGCAGTCACGTTCGGTCCGTGCTGTAATTAACAGATCATCAACATATTGGAGTAGGGCAGTGTCGGTAGGCATGTGAATACTGTCTAGTTGTCGTTTTAAAGCTTGGCTGTAGATACTAGGGCTTTCTGTGAATCCTTGAGGAGCACGTGCAAATTTGAAACTTCGGCCATTTAAACAGAATCCGAAAAGGTATTGGCTTTCCGGGTGAATGGGGACACTAAAGAAGGCGTTCTTGAGATCGATAACAGTGAAGAACACCGCTTCTGAGTCAATAGCAGTCAATAGTGACGAAATGTCTGGGACCACAGGGTACTGCGGTACTATACATTTATTTAATTCTCGAAGATCAATCACCAGTCTGTAGACCGGAGGTGCATTCGGATCAGTACGTTTAAGAATCGGAATGATAGGGGAATTACATACATTGGAGTCAGTTTCTACAACCACTCCTTGTGCAATAAGCTCGTCAACAATTTTCAGTAAGGCTGCTACAGCCTCAGGTGGTAACTTGTATTGTCGGATTCGAGGCAGTACAACTCCTTGTTTAAGTGTGACACGGTATGGTGTAATGTGCATACAACCTACATCAGTCGGACCTTGGGCCCATAAATGTTGTGGTACATTCTGTAATCTTGGATCGAAATCTCTCAACACATAATGACCTTTAAAATCACGTAAAAACAATCTCACTCCTTCCGGAGAACAACATATCACTGCTCCTAGTGCTTTCAATGTTTTAATACCAAGCAGATTTTCAGGGCATGATTTCGTAAGCAACAAGTCTGTAGTACGGGATAATGGACCAATTTCTAGGGGAACTGGTTTTGACACTTCATTAACAATAGGCTTTCCTGAAAATCCCAGGGAAACATTCTGTGAGCCTGAGAGGGGTGCCCCTGGAACCTCGTCATGACTGATGGTAGTTCTGCTTGCCCCTGTGTCAATCAAAAATTTTCTGTCTTTCCCTAATACCTGACTATGTACATAGGGACCCTCTTGATCTACAGGAACCTCGATAAGGGGCAAGCCAACCTCCCTCTCTAGGCTGTTTCATGAGTACTGCTGATAATCGGGGTAATCTGACTGTGCATATTGGTACATTTGTTGTGTGACATGTTGTGTGGCAGCAATAGGTTGGGGCTGGGGTACAGCTACTGTCTGTTGTGGATTCTGTGGAGGTTGCGTGTTCTGCGGACTATTTTGTGGAACATGTTCTTGTCTAGGTGGACGCGGTCTTTCTTTCGTTTTACCAGTAGCTATATTGTATTTTAGAACGGCACATTCGTTTATATAGTGTCCTGGCTGTTTACAATAGTTGCAATTCCCTTTAACAGGAGCTGCAGAGTGACCTGGCGGTGCCGTACCCTTCTTCTGACCGTCAGTTGGGACAGACTGAGCAACTAATACTTTCATTTTCGTGTCTTTAATACGTCTCTGTTCATGATCGTGTTCTTCTCGAATTCGGTTCTGATGGTACTGTAACATTTGTAACATTTGGGAAGGGGTATTAGCTTGCCATGTACTCTCGACTTTCAGTACTCTATTTTTAACTTGTGGTAAGGAATTCTCCACTAATTTAGTCACGAAAAGATGCGGGTATGATTCACTACTTGTTTTTAGGCCGCTATTAATAATGAAACATTTCTCGAATCTGGAATAGAAATCACTAGTATCTTCATCTTGTTTCTGTTTGCAGGCTGAGATTGCATCCCAGTCTTCCTTTTTAGTAGCTAGTAATCTTGGCAAAACCTGTACTAATGATCCTGGTAATGCTTTGGCTTTGTCCCCAAGACCAGTACCAGGAACTCGTGTATTTTCCTCGTCTTCTAATTCTGCCCAAACTATCTTTTTCTCTCCCACTTCCCATTCTTTTTCTTGAAGTTTTTCGTAAATACCAGCAGGCAACAGTACCTTTAACATTTTAAGGATATCGGGATACGTATACTCCCCCATGAGGAGCATGTCTTTTAATTCACGGTGGAACCCTGCTGGATCTTTATCATGACAGGGTACTAATTTTTTCATTTCCAATAATTCCATTTTCGTCAAGGGTGTATATACGAATACTCGTTCAAGCGTATCATCTGCCCTCCGGACTGGATGAACTTCTCGTAAGGGGTTCTGTCTGTCTATGTAAAATGTTTTCCTTACTGGGGGTGGAACGGGAACAAAATGTGGAGTCAGGAAAGTTCTGTACTTGTGTCGCTGTTCTAGAATGACATTAATTAAATCAGAACCTAGGCCTCTCCATCTACCCAGGAGTAACTCGTCCAGTATATTATATAGGGGACGTGGATCAGAATGCTGACTTTCATACAATGTAATGAGATGTTGAATCATGTACATACCAGCTAATCGCTGCTCATCTGGGGAAAGATTCAAAAACGTTTGCGCTACTGGATCATCTGTATATACGTTAGTATTGCCAGCCCATTGTACTGCTGACCGGGCTAGTTCCTGTTCATGCATGGAGCTAAGCTCACTATAACCTATTCGTTGTTTTAGTACTTTATCAGTGGCTTGGAATAGATGCTCAAGAGAACATTGTTCTGGTATGGGAGAAAGAAAACGTTTCTTGCTTTCTAGGCGTGTGGATCTGTCAAAAGGTCTTGTTCTACCTACGTACGCTATTCTATCTGGGTTATCATGGTTTTGAATTTGTATATCATCGTCTTCTGAAACTTCATCATCCTCTTTATCGGCTTCTCTTTCTGCTCTTGCCCTTTCGTGTATGTCTATAATTACCTTACGAATCTTTCTGTACATGGCTTCTATACAAGCCTGTCTACTATGTTTGCCATCGGCTATGTTGTCACTCCATTTTGTCAGAACTCTCATCTCTTCTTTATTATAACCGGGCTGGTCTCGTTCCCTTATTAAACAATTTATCAAAAACTGTAAGATCATATTTTGAGTCTCCACCTTCCTGTGTTCCATGGCCTCTTGAATACTGTCTGGTCTCTCCCCCGTTCTAATAAAATGGTATATGTTATCTAAATGTTCTTTCATATCGGGGAAAATAGTCAAGTAGTTTGTAACCCGTCGTAAACGTATTGAATATAGGATCATCTGGTCTTCGCCAGGTACTGCATCATATCTACAATCAGTAAGATACTGTTTAAGGGCTGCGTATGTAGTTACTTTCGGTGTGCGTTGTAATGCTGCTTCTCTGAGTGTAGTTCGTTTTACTTGGGGCGGGGTGATAGGGAGACCTCCTGTAGCTCCTCCTGGAGTGTGATCATCAACTAATACTGGTTGTGCTGTCGGTGGTAGTAATGGAGCTGGTACAGTAGGTGCAGGTAATGTAGGTTGGCCCTGGGTTGCTGGCGTAAAGGGATTGCCAGGACCAGTGGCAGCGGGAACAGTAAGGGGAATCGTGTCATGAACAGGATTGGGAGGATTATTAATATTAGGTGGTACACGTGCATTAGTATACTCTGGAGCAACGTCATCTAAATAGGAAGAAAGGAAAATGTCCGCTGCGGTCTGTTTATGACGGAGTTTAGTCGGGACCAATGGTGGTGGCAAATTACTGGGTACTTCCGGGGTCGCCTTGGGTAGGCCCTCGGCGAGAACAGGATACAGACCTGTAATAAGGGCATTTCTTTGTCGGTCTAATTGTTCTGCTCTAACTCGTTCACCTTCTTCTAGTAATTCTTTTTCATGGGCTTTTTCGGATTCCTCTCTACTTTTCTAAGTTCTTTCTCTGTTCTTCTATGCGATTCTTTACGCCATAATTCTATGGCATCTTTCTGGGATTGTCTGGCTTTCCTTTTCCATAGTGCTTCTTCTACTCTCATGATGCATTCAGCATCCCATGTTCCTGAGACAGGCCATCTATCCTTTTCTTCTAGATTCTTCGTATACTCAACCCATAAGTCTAAATACAGTATGGCATCTAAGCCATGCTTATGGTACATAAAATGTCCGGGAGTGTCCCTAGGCGGGACGGGAACTGCTTCTTCGAGTATCCCTTTCCTAGTTCCTATCTGACGTAATTTCGAAAACAGTGGCATAATTGAACCTTACTTGAACATGAACACAATGAACACAGTAATGAAAAGCAAACAATCACTCATACCACGACATTTAACACATTAAAACATTTTCAGACTGAATACTGGTACATAGAAAAACATAAATTCTGAAAATCTCGAGAAACAATACTAGAACTGGATTACTAGAATACTGAATCACTAGATGGACTGCTAAAACAGTACAGACATACCGGTCCCATAAAGAGACACGTCATACCGTATCCACCTAAGTAAACACGTCTTGACCGGATCTGTGTACCCAGACCCATCTTGACCGGGCACAAATTAATGAACCCGTCTAGATGCTCCCCCAGCAACGGTACTCACCGGGAAACAGAACTGAAGGCCTCGGAAACTCGACACTGGGCTGGACTGGACTGCTACGGCGTCTGGCTGCTACTACTACTTCGCATGCGCTTCGGAACAGGTGGGCCTCCGGATACCTCGGACCTTGCTCTCTCGGCTTGGGCTCTGGTCGGGACTCTCCGCATTCCTCACCGCCTCGTCTGGATGCCGGACCGCAGTTTCCGTCTCCTCCGTGGGCCTGAGGGAGATAGCAGGAAAACCCGCAGGTGTGCACAGGAGTCCGTCACGGCTGTAGAAGGGGTCAGGGGCTGCGCTACATCGCCAGCGCGTGGGGAAGGGGAGGGGTCCCTATTCGGGCGCCAGATTATGTGGTAAATAAATTTACCGGACTATTTTTCTATACCTTACATGACAATAAAGATAGCTCAAAAATGAGAGGCAGAGTCCGTGGTATCTGAGTCATATGGGCTTTAATTAAGTATCCCGGGGTACTGGACATCGAGTTTCATCACCACTAAGGTTCAGGAAGGGATATTCAACATTTTATTAACATCACACAATATATATAGTAAAACTGTATAATTGAAATGAATACAATAGGCGTAACAGGTGAAAAGAGAGAGATAAGAACACATGTGCGTAACAGGAGGCGTGTAAAAGGGCGTACACATAGGCGTGTACTTGACGAGTCAGAGAAACGTCACAAGGGGGTGGATGCTTAGAGAAAGTTTGCAGGATCAGCAGAAACCTTTGATACAGATGCGCGCGCAATTGAGCATGACGTGGTGTAGACGTGTAACTGGGGAGAACTGGGGCTTGACTTTAGCACTAGTAGAGGAGACTGATGTCTGGGGTGTCAGAACGACCTGTACCTATAGCATATCTGGTATCTTGTGTCTAGAGGATGTGTTGTCTGAAGTAAAAGGTCTCTCGGGCAGAGGCCGTTCAATACTGAATGCTAGTGGGTGCATATGGTTCTTCATGTAATGCGCGGGGGCCATGGGCCTACCACGGTAACGGGTGCAGTAAATTACGTGCAAGGAGACAGGAAAGCTGGGCCCTTTGCTCTGCAGGCTGGAATATGTTTACCTATTTCACTAGACTGGAATGTGTTTTTGCGGAGGCTGAGCAGATAACTTGTAGGCAAAATACCGTCTTGGCAGGCAGGCCAGGCCGAGCCGGGCACCGCTCGCCTGGGCAGGATGTAAGGAAGAGGTCAGGGATGCATACCTAAACTGCAGCTTTCAGAGACAGAAAAGACTCGGAGCCTTAATTTAAGGGTCTGGCTCGGCTGAGCCAGAGAAAACATGAAGAACGTGTGCTTGGCGATATTTAAAAGTGCACCATGTAAAGACGTTGGCACCATAGGCCTAAAAGCCATTTTAACGTGGTTTTCTTAGTGAACTGAATAACTGACATGTTAACGATGGACGCAAATGCATATGCGTCTTCCGGGCAGGCACGGGAAAGGAATTACACAACATACATGGAACATGGGTGCATGGGTAGGGTGCGAGTGGGGGACACATTGGCTACCTAAAAATTTCTATTTCCTCAAGAGGCACATCACGACATCTCCGCAAACTCGCATATTGGCCTCTTGTGGCTCTCACGCCCTTTCTCCAAGCAATAGTTCTGACTCCTGACGCGTTTCGAGGCCACTCCGCCTCTTCATCATGGGGACACACAAAAAAGAATGCAGGAGACCCTACTTTTTGGCGAACACCGCCCTCAGTGGGCGTGGCTTGTAGTCCATAGGGTGGGTCTTTAGTTTCCCTTAAGTAGGTGGCATTCTTCTGTGCAATATATAAATGTCCTTCATTACATCCTTTAGTAGGAAAGGAGAAACCAGGCGTGAGCGCTGTATATTAATATGAGAAGTCGTTCCGAACGATGAAGAACTGTTCTCCCCCATGGCTTCTCTGCTCCCGTTGACCTTACTCAATAAAGATTGAAAGTATACTTTCAATCTTTATTGAGTAAGGTGAATACGAACAAAATGTGGCAACAATGTAACTCTTCTGTTTCTATGTATCACATGCACGAATTGCAATCACTTTACCTTTAAAAAAAGAATGGCTACGCAACAAACCTCACCCGTGACAAAGAAGTGAGGGAACTTCGAAATACGTTGGGTGTTTCCTGAGTGTGCCAATAAACTTCACTGAGCACTATCGAGGCCTCAGCTCTGGTTTTTTCCGACCTAAAAGATTCTTGTACCAGGTGTTGTGTGTGTATATATATATATATATATATATATATATATATATATATATATATATATATATATAGAGAGAGAGAGAGAGAGAGATACTGCAACGTTTTTTGTCATTAAATGAAATGTGAATAAAATAAATGATAGAAAAGTAAGCTCAGAGTAGCAAAACTATCAGACTGTTGAGTGGATTTCCTCATAAAGTGCTCATACATCAACAGCATATGGTGCTCATACATCATACACTTAATTGTGACTAGTTAGTCTTAGGTGATCTTGCATAAAAGCATCAATACATGAGTTCCCTGTATTTATGCTGATAGTTTCATCCTCCTAGCAGGAACTCAAACGCCCTACAACTCCAACTATATGCAATGAAAACATACTGTGCCAAAAACACTTAACTATCCACCCTTTTAAATCTAAGAACTTCTTCTGGGGTCATAATTGAAAGAAAATACCATGCAACCACTAACAATAGGGAACCAGGGAAACAACACAACGGGCACATTTTAATACCAAGCTTGACATTGGGCTTTTCTAGAGAAATTACTTTTATAAGGCCCTAGCTTTGGTAAAGGGTGCAGCATAGACATTAAAAGGTTTACTAAACGACATGGTAATGTGGAACCAAAAAGCTTCGAAATGGTACTTTAATGCAAAGTTGGTGCCACATTAATTTATGGCGCAGACATGTGGAGCTTCTCAGTCGACTTGTTTTTTAAGGTCTATTGGTGAAAATTGTCGGGAAGAAAAGTGATCAGCGTTACTCAATTAACCGCCACAGTGGCACTAGAATTTGTCTCATTTCCAGCCAGGGCCTCAAGCTTGCCAATCCAATATGCCATAAATGGGAAGTTCAGCTTCACTAACCACCTGATTGACATCTCCTGGAGGGAAGCCATCAGATCTAAGAATCCCGCCATGCTTTTTTTTTACAAAAGGAGCTGGCATGCTGAAACATGGAATCCTTGTTAGATCTTTCAGCCAGCATCAGTGTCGAAACAAACCAAGCAGAATCACTGTTGAAACAGCATCTACAGAAAGTAGAGTCTGCAGAAGTTCTACAATTGCTGAGTTCATAAAAAGCATTGACTGGTCAGAAGTCTTCAGATTGGACATAAAAAGGACCAGCTACCTCAATACAAACATTAACCTATCACAGTAAAAGACTGTAGCTAAAATAGTTTACAACATTACGTTATTCCTTAAGAATCATCCTGCCAAGAGACATCAAACTAGGTCATCAGCATGTCGTCGATGTGGCTACTGCCTGCAATCGCTACTTGCGTATTTTCACTTTGTGCTCTTATGCAGAAATGATCACCAACCCCAAAATATAGGGTTGCGGATAAAGAACTCCAGCCTTCAGAATACCAAACAAGCTAGCATTTGTTTTCTGGCTAATTTATTTATTTATTTATTTATTTATTTGCTTATTAAGCGCATGAATAAATTCCCGAAGGGATATCTCTGCGCTGGCTTTACTGATACACCCGTATGCACTGGGATCTTTCTTGTGGAGATATGAAGCCTGTGAGGGAAGATTTTGAAAGTGGTACAAATTATCTAACAATGTTTAACTATACGTGTGTGTATATATGTACATACATAACAGGAGTATCACCAGACGACCGAATGCCATCAGGGTGGACCCCGATGATGAAGAATGTCACCACTAGGTTGGTGAGTGAGGGTTTTTTTACAAAAGGAAAAATTCTTTCCTTTTCCCAGAACACATCCCATTAAGAATCCACGATTCTCTCTGGTGATACTCCTCTTATTGTCAAGTAGTATACCTTACCCAGGGGAACAGGAGTAATCCCCATTCACCTTTTGTGAATACAATCCCTTACTCTCCCTTTTGTTGTTACATATATGTACATATATATATATATATATATATATATATATATATATATATATATATATATATACACAGCCTCAAGAGTCAAGTCAAGTCAAAATATGCTTTATTCGGTATGCTTGGCAAAACCATATAAGCAGTCACAATTAAAAACATTTTAAACATCATCACATACCAGGCTACATTCCTAACAATAAAAGATGGATTTAGCTAACAATTTACAAAGATGACAGATTGTTCTTAATAGAAAACGTCTTGTGCAAATTATGCAATTAAAGTGCAATTCTTCTCTAAAATTCACGATGTGCAAATTACGCTAATGGTCACCTTCAGAAGGAGGTTTTCAGCTTTCCAGGTTATGCAAATACAAGAAGTTATATGCAAAAGAGTACTAGAGTTTATCTAAAATGGATAAAGTAAACAATTCATTGCATGTCCACTAGGAGTGACCAATAAAGTGCAAAATAGAATGTCCCCTCCGGGAAATGGGCCACATGATAAACCAAGATACATTACTAACATTATAAAGTGGAATTAGCCAACAAATTACAAAAATGATAGATTGTTCTTAATGGAGAACATCTTGTGCAAATTACGCATTAAAGTGTAATTTTTCTCTAAAATTTACAATGTGCAAGTTACATTGGTAGTCACCTTCAGAAGGGAGTTTTAAGCTTTCCGGGTTATACAAATACAAAAAAAATGGGAATTTACAAAAGATGTATGCAAAAGAGTACAAAGTTAACGGTTCATTGCATACCTTCTATGGTAGCCAGTAAAGTGCAAAGTGAAGATGTCCCCTCCAAGAAATAGACCACATAATAATATAGCATTAAGATTATAATCATTTTAAAGTTCGTAATTACATGTTAGCCCAATCTACAGGTTCTTTCTATGCCTGATACAACATTTTAGGAACCTTGCAATACTAATAGCAATGCAGTCTGATTCCAAAAGCTGAAGGGTCATGAGAGCAGGACAACATTGACGAAGGCCCAGGAGTGTTAAAATCGGGATCAGCCATCGCTTTCTAGGTTCAGTATAAAATTTACAAAAGAGAGTCACATGGAGAAGTGATTGTAAAGAGGAGTCATCATGCGGACAAGGGATTAACTGCTTGGACCAATCATTTTGTATTGGAAAGGTTATAAATCGGTGAAAGATGTTTAATCTAAATCGGGTCAGCAGGAATATGTCAAAAGTAGTTAGCTTCAGAGTTAGATAGGGCTGGATAGAGAGGGTGGTCTGGATTAATAGTGAGTGCTGAACTGACATTTTGTTTGCTTCAGCAGTCAAACGGAGATCGGCTAGATGCACTAGACATAGATTCTTTAAAAACTTTCTTGAGATCCTGGTCAAATCTTGGGGGTTATGAAAGTAGCTCTCCATTGCCACATCTGAGAGAAACTTCCTGACGTATTCCAACCATCGGATCTTTGAAACCTGTTCTGATCTGAGGCAATCTGTCACAATGGCTTGGGTTAAAGTTAGTTTATTAGACGTCCAGAGACAATGCCATAACAGGACTGGTTGCACCCAAATGATGTCAGAGATGTAGGGTACACCCAGTTCTAGATGACAGCTAAATGTTGAAGTACTTGGGGGTACAGCTAATAGGAATCTGAGGAAGCTGTTTTCTACCTTTTGGATAGAATCTGCGTGGACGTGTCCCCAGACCCCTGCCCCGTATATAGCTGTGCTAACGCATTTAGCATGATAGATACATAACATCTCTTGGGCGGGTCTTTTGCCAAGCCTCTGAATGAATGCTAATAAGGCCATGGTGGCTTTTAAAAGCTGCAATTTTCTGATCTCGATTGCCCTTTTCCAGGTGCCCTTTTCGTCTATCACCACTCCCAAATAAGGATAGGTTGGAGTGTGGTCAATCCTGGAATTGTTTATGAAGATACCGTTTCCCTTACTCAGTTTCTTGCCAGATGTCAAGATAAAAGTCTTTTTTATATTGATTTTTAAGTCCAAGTTTGACATGAAGTCATTATAGCGGTTTAAGGAGCGCTGCAGTTCCTGAGGGGTGCGAGCGATGATAACAGCATCATCCGCATATAGAAGTGCGGGGATAGGGCGATGTTTAACAAAGGGAAGGTCCTGACTCCCTTCCAGCATCGCTGTTTCAAGGCCGTTTGTGTATAGTGTGAAAAGGAAAAGGAGCCAGGACACAACCCTGTCTAACTTCCCGCTCCACCTTAAAAGATGCAGATAGCTGACCCCCCAGACCATATCTCACTCTAGCACTTGCGTTTGAGTAGATTTCTCGTAGGTAGTTGACAAGAAGGGGGTCGATCCCCATTTGCATCAAGATGTCCCATAGTTTTACATGGCCCACGCAGTCAAAAGCCGCGGTAAGATCTACGTATGCCATGTGGAGTCTGCCACCCCTCATGTCAACATATTTACCACTGAGTAACGAAAGGTTTAGGACCTGCTCAACTGTACCAAAGCCGTCTCTAAAACCGTACTGGAGGTCAGATAAGACGTTGTTTTCCTCCGTCCAGCACTGCAAGCGGTCGAGCAAGATTCGGCCCACCACCTTTCCCAGCGAATCTAGCAAGGAGATGGGACGGTAGCACATTGGACTGTTGCAGTCTACCTTTTTAAAAATCAGGACCAAAATAGATTCCGACCAAGAGTCCAGGAGACCCACCTTGCCAGTAGCTTCCAGTACCCTCAGTAACAACGAGGCTCATAGATCCATATTGAATTTGTAAATTCCACAGGCACCCCGTCCGGGCCTGGCGCCTTTCCTCCTAATGTTGAATGAATAACTTCCCAAAAAGTGGTACTATTTTTGGTTTCGCAGGCGCAATGTAAAGCGGCCCAGTGTTCCGCCCTTAGATCGATCTTCCTTTGCGGAGCAATGAATTATAGATTTTCTTTAATTGGGAAACCTCAGTCCTATCCCTAGGTTCTTTTTTGAGGGCTGTTTTTAGGGCAGAGTACGCTTTAGAGCAGGAGGAATTGAACCAACCGGACTTAGGGTTCCTTTTGTCTTTGGATGTAATAGTTAAAGCCTCTTTTACACAGTTAGTTATAGTTTTAAAATTGTCTACAATCTCCCGCGGAGATGAATTTTTGACTGCTGTTAAGGAAGTAGTAACTACCTTCTTGGTTAATTTTTTGGGGTCAGAACGGGCCCACTTTATTGTATAACCATTTAGTCTGTTCATTCTGAGATGACAATCCTGGTAAAGGCTCATTGGCTTTTGGGTGCCTTCTGCCAGGTGCATCGTGATGGAGTTAGGAAAATGGTCACTATAGGCGCAATTGTGCGTAGAGAAGTTAGTAATCAGGTTGGAGGCGCCACGGGCCATAAAAATAAAATCGATGCAGCTAGAGGCTCCTCTACCGTTGAAAGTTGGACTGAAAGTAACAGGAGGGACTAGTAGTTCATTTGCAAAAGCCAATTGAAGGAGAGGGATTATCTTGTTCATACATTCCCCTTTGGTGGTATGAGAAAAATGAGTGATGGTATTTTCTTGTGAGTCTAAGAGGCCACACGTGATGGATTTATTTCTCTCGCACAATGAGAGGTTGAAATCACTACCCCATATAAGTATGTTTTTTTTTCCTGGGTTTTATTTTTATAGTCCAAAAGTTAAATCCCGTATTTCCTTTAAGGTCTCCACTATTTTAGATTCCTGTAGGTTATTATAAAAGTTAACAATCACTATGTGAGTTGGTTTGTTTAGAGTGACTGAAAGTATCTGGTAGTTTTCCCTATTTTTTAAGGATGTTATTTCTCTGGCCTTGATTAAGTTTGAAATGTAGATTGTCAGTCCACCTTTTGCTCGCCCTGAGGGTGAGGTAAGTGCCGGGGAGAAGAAGGTCTTAATTCCATTTAAATTGTTTGGTGATACCACCCATGTCTCCTGTAGGCACAGGATGTCATAACACCGCACAAATGTTATCCATCCTTCGCGGTTAATCTTAGAGCGGAGACCGGCGATATTCCAGAACATTATGCTTGTCGATGCTCCTCTTACGATATTAACATCAACACGCAGAGGTGAATTTAAAGATCCTCTTGCTCTGGCTGTGCTGCTAGCTATGGAGGTAGCCTCAGTAAGCTCTATAGGGTTTAATATTTGAGATTTTGGTTGATCTCTCTTCAGATCATGGTTTGATATAACGGTTTCCTGTACCTGCTCTTCGATAGGCAAGACGAAGTTGGAAGATTGAGTCAGGGGTTTTGCCAGGAATGAAGGATCTAAAAATAATTGACAGCCTAGGGTCCTGTGGTCAATAGCTCTATCACACTCCGGATTAGAAGGTCCTAACAACGAAATTAGTTGTCAGTCTACCTCCTCTAGTACTGACAGAAGTTCAAACCTATTTTGCATAAGAATGGATCCGTTTGATTTCAAAATGGGATTAGGAGCCGGTCTGTAAAAGAAACCCAGTGGAACGGATTGGATTGCTGTAGGGGTTAAGGGTGTTTCCTCCTTGTTGGCTAATAATGAACGAACCAGTTTCGGAGAGTTAAAATTAATAACAATACAATCACCCTGAGTAGGTTTTTATGATGTGCCTATCCAACCTACTCTACGCACCATAAGAATTTGATTTGTGTTCCTGGGATGGAAATGTTTATGTTTCGCTAACCAGTCCACCACTTTGTTTCTAAGGGACAGCCAAGACTCGTCACTCCTTTCTGTAGAGGTGGTACACCTATCAGAGCCAGTACATAAGGGCAGGAGGCGGGCAGCAAATTTAAAGAATCAGTGTTTGGTTGAGTCATACTGATAGAGCGCGCAGTCCACCCGGGTCACCAAGGTTACCAATTTCTCTACACGCACTGGGCCCCGGCGTGCAAATCTTTCAATACCCCACTAATAATTCGGGTGAACCGGGTGAGGATTACTTTGTTTCTCCTCCTGCACGCTGCTATGAGTAATTAAGGTTTGGTTTCACCACTGCTTACCATGTACCAGACTTACCACAGGCACAATTCCTACGACAGATCTGAAGCTAGTAGGGAAAATAGCAGACAGGTCTAGATCAAATATTCCTTATAATCAGTACAATACTTATTCACAATTTCTGCAAAATGACCACAGACACCTGAGGGTAGTTCAAAACTTTATATAAAGTTTAAAAAAAGGAAATGACAAGGCAATAAGTGATAGGCAGAGTATAGCGTCAACTAATAAAATCATAACAACAACATAACTATAGATAAAGGCTAGTATCATTCGAGTACATGGGATGACTAAGGTGGGAATTATTAGAACAGGACTAGTCACTGCAACTTTATACTAGAGACCTAGGACGAGGATGGGACCTAGAACATGTACTTAACCTAAATGCACTAAACTTATTCTTACTAAATTCACTGCAACCAGCTAAAGGAAAGGGGAAAATTGGAACATACTAATAAAGTATAACAGTTTGACAATTCTCTAAAGGGAGGGGAGAGAAGTGGAGCAATTCTAACAGATAATAGCATATACGTTACTTTCACAATGATAGGACAATATCACAGGCAAGAGTGCTTTATTTAGGCAAGCGGAGAGATGAGAGAGAGAGAGAGAAGTGAGAGGCAGGGACGCAAACCCACGGGTTGATATTTACCTAGTTCAGAAAGAAGACTAACCCTGGCCACGGGTCAGTTGGAAGGACGGGGACAAGGACCCTCAGGAAGGAATACCAGAATGCGAGCAGGTACAGCTCACGGACAGTAAGGACAGGATACCCCTCAGGTCTTGGGATCAGGACTGGGCTCACCAAGGCACGACCAACACCCACAGCTTCGGACAGCAACGCCTGCGTTACCCCTCTCTGCAAGTAATCCGCCAGTAACCCCGATTTGGGTTTTCAAATTTCCCAGCAAAGTGCTTCGCCAGCACTTAGGATTTTTCCACCCCTTAGGAGTGTGTGGAAAGTATGGACAGAGTGCTCCGCAGCACTTTCAGATTGAGCACCTATTGAGATCGTAGGGTCAGTGACAGGTCTGCTACTCGGACAAGTCGGACAATTTTCCTAAGCTAAACTAGGGCAATTATACTGTTTTGGGGACCCTCAGACCACCCACTAATGTTGCAAGTGACAGTTTCCCATTTTATGATTGGTCAGGAGAGGTGGTGCGGTCATTACCACCTCCTAGAATTCAGCTTTCTCATACTTAATATTCAATTTTGCACACCCGCCCCCCGGGTTCACGTTCCCATGCATGGAATACAGCAGTACAGCACAGTTCACATTAGGTAGCAACAGAGTTGCATCGTCCAAGGTAAGACTCTGCTTTCCCAGAGAGCTTCTCAGGCGCATTGTGCTTCAGGAGCCAGCTGGCTTGGTTCAGCTTCTGCGCAGTTTGGATTTTCCCCAGTCACGTGACGGGGTTCAGAGGAGCCTCAGCATGGCGTCGCTCATGTATGCCCCAGCCCACAAAGACGCGGTACATGAAAAGTAAGCGAAAACAAATTAAAATCACACATATAAAATGATCACACTGTATACCATGAAAAATCTTATCCAACCCTTACTTTATAATAACTATAGCATTAAGTTTTAGTGCGGAAAGACAGATAGGCTAAAGCAGCAGTAGCAAGCGGAGAGCGTGGTGAGAGACAAGCGGCCATATTTGCAACAGTGCGCATGTGCACAGAATCCCTCCAGAATGCGAGTGCGTCACATCACATGGGTATGACCGACGCATGCGCAGACTGAGTTTCAGCGAAGCAGCCGATTTTAGTGCAAGCTTCGTTAGTACGAGAAAAGACAAACAAGCAAGCATCCTGGGGACACCCGCGTGTTGGGAAAAACACTTTATAAATGACGAACAATGGTGTTAATATGATTATACGATTTAAGCAAGGGTTTTGTATGAGAGCAAGGCGCTTGCACGCGAATCCCAGCTCCATCAATCCCCTCTTTGATGATATTTACTATCGTCACTACATAGAAGGAAACAGATGCCAACTTTTCTCATTCATCCACATCGCCCATTTCAATTTCAACAAATTTATTGTTTAGCTTTCTTTCAGCTTCTCTATGAGAGTGGTGATTTTTCGCCTTTTTGTAGATAGCACTCTTTAGCTCTTCTAATTCTAGTTCATCTATGTTTCTTTTCACCCCCCTCTGATTCACTGAATATTTCTTTTTGCATTTTTGGCATTTGCAGCAGATAAAAATGATCAATACAATCACACCTATTACAACTATTGGCATCAGTATTTTCCATAAAAGACTTCTACCTAGGTTAGTAAACCAACTACCTATAGAGGAGAGACCTCCAGTCAGTCTCGTCCAGGCACTGTCAACCTCCAATGGTTTGAGTTCTTTTTCCAAATTAGTTATGTTCTTCACATATTGTTTTAATTCTATACTTTTATCAGGAATGTAAGTGCAACAATGTTGCGCTTTCAGCATTCTACAGACTCCGCCCTCTTTTGCTAATAGGGTGTCAAGGGCAAGACGGTTTTGTAAAACCATTGATCTGATCGCAACCATTTCAGTATTGACCATCAGGAATCCGGCAGCAGTGTCCGTTGATAACCGGTCCACTACTGTAGACAATTTGCAGATTCTATGGGTGTTCAGAACTACCCCCATTCCAGGTATCAGTGCACTAAAAATATCACCTATAATTTCTCCTACACTTTCACGTCTACTACGCACTAAGCCATTAGTTTCTTCATCGCTTCCAGCTGCATTATTCACATGGTATATTTTCGGGAAAACAATGCCAAAGTAGCAGCTTCCATACCAGTGATCCGGCAATTTGAAATAAGCCTTGTTCCCACATATATAATATATTCCGGGAAACACAGGTTCTGACCCATTTTTGAAACCCCAACCTCCAATTACCTTGTAATTATGTTCACACTCGCTGGAACCGATGAATACATTGTTATAGTACTCTGTCTTTTCCCTATGGATACAAAGTTTCCCCTTTCGTTCAAAATCCAGCAACAAGGCAGGACTAGTTTCGCTTTGCGAGGTGTTATCCATGTGTTCAGCCCACCTAGGGACTCTATCCTTTTCGTCATTTGCTTTCTTTTGAAACTTTTCTCTCCTTCTGTCTGCCATCTTTATAAACATCTTTTCCTGCTCTTGCAGAGAACAGGTCAGATTAGATTGTCTTGCTTCGTCTAAATCAATGTTACCTATAGTCAGAAAATATTCTCCCATATAACGGGTCACGTCACTTGTAGTATGTACACGGTTCAAGTGTCCTCTAATAGGAAGTTCAGAAAATACTACGTCATCATTTGAATAGTAATACTGCAAGGTGCTTCTATAGAACAAGCTAGCTAATATACTACAGGAGATTCCATAGGTTAAAGGTAGATGGTGATATGTCACGCCTTCAGCCACTGAAGTTGGCAGCTTCATGCAGACATAACAGTCCTCTATTTCCATAGCTTCTACGTAATGCACTAACAAGTTAGCAAAGACATTTAAATGCGTCCTGTTTTTCATTTTGTGAAAATGCAGTCCATCCTCATCTGATGCTTCTAAGTTAGGTCGTGTGTGTGTCAGACTCACTTGTTTGTCACGTCTTTCTAAGCTTCGTGGTGTTTCGGCAGTCTGTACATCTCCTACGTCTACTGCTTCGGGTTCAGTGGGGGACAAGTTAGGATTTTTACTTATCATAAACGGTAGAAAAACGGTTAGTCCTATCCACATTACTATTAGCATGGCTACACTACACAAGCATATCTTACAACAGGTTTTGAGACACCCACACCGGGATCTCCCAGAGACACTCGGATCAGACATTTTAGCTTACAGGTGGCTTTTGCTACCCCTCTTCGTTTCTTTGTACCAGAGGCTCACTTCTGGGCTCTCTCAAGGAGGGTCTTCGTCCGAACTCCGATCAGCGATGGACTCTTCGTCACTGTTGCCACTGTGGTGTGGTTCGTCTATTTCTTCCAACACAAAGTAAGTCCACTCAGGGCTCCGATACAGTCTGTTCTGTTTCTTTATTCTGTCGCTCTTTCTCAGCGATTTTCCCTGGGCTGCCCTTCTTTCACTTTCAGCCCTTTTCCGGTCTTTCAGTTTCTCATCGACTGTCTTTAGTCTGAGCCTTAGTCTTTTTACGTATCGGGGAGCACTTCTGCCTCCTTTCCTCCCAGTAGTTGAGGAAACTTGCCCTTCTTCGTGCACTCGTTTTACTTTTTGTTGTGGCACTTCTGTTTCTCTACCTGACTGACTAGTTCCAGGTCTTTCATCTATCTCTTCTGCCTGGTCCCTAATCTGACCCTGCTCAGATTCAAATCGTACTTGCTTTTTCCGTTTGGTTGCTTTTATTTCGGGTGTCTGAGCACATTGATCTATTTCTATCTGTTCCTGTTCATGCTCTTCGATCTCTTCGTTTTCTTCTGCATGAACTTCAGCTCTAATTACTATCTGTCCCTTTCCAGACTCCGGAGTTTCAGGAGGAGTCTCGATGCCTTGATCTGACCCTACTTGGCCTACTTCCTGATCAGGTGTGATGTGATTCTCGTTGACCTGACCTTCTTCATCTATTTCTAGCTCACCTGGACTATCCCACTCACTGTCTAAGTAGGAATATTTCCTGGTTCGTATTGGATCATGAACCTGGTCGTCGGCGGGATACCATTCAACGTCTCGACTTGTGCTCGGCAGTTCGATGTCAGCTAGTTCCGGACTCTCCTCTTCGGAAGCCTCTTCAGCTGCGCTGCCTTCAGCTCCAGTCGCGTTTTCTCCAGATACCCGCTTGGTGTGGCTGGCGTGGATCCACTTCGGTACACCAGCGCACTTTACAGCAGTTGTAGTGACGAGGATCACTTGTCGTGGCTTTCCCCACCTGGGTTTCAGGCAACTGCTCCGGGTGTGTTTCTTTAACGCCACCCAATCTCCTGGTTGCAGTTTATGTGCTGGAGTCTTTGGCCACTCGTCTTCTGTCTCTCCAATCTGCTGAGAGAGAGAACGCACTTGGTCACCCAGCTGCTTGCAGTATTCTAGCACCATATCATCAGAAATGCTTAGCAGTTTGTGTCCGGGTACCCATGCCTGCCGCATCACTCTTCCCATCAACACTTCATGGGGGCTCAGGCCAGTCTTTCGGTTCGGGATACTTCTCAAACTCATCAGCACAAGGGGTAAAGCCTCTATCCAGTTCATTTTTGTGGAATCACACATTTTTCCCAACCTGGACTTCAAGGTGCCGTTTATTTGTTCCACTACCCCAGAAGCCTCTGGATGGTAGGCACAATGCAGTCTTTGCTTCATTTTGAATGCTTTACAGAGTTCTTCTAGGACATCGTTGGCAAAATGCCCACCTTGGTCCGTTTCGATAGTCTCTGGGATTCCGTACCTAGGTATCAACTCCCTGAGCAATAGCTTGGCTGTAGTTAGGGCATCATTTTTCTTTGCGGGGTAGGCCTCCACCCACCGGGAAAACAGACAGACTACGACCAGGATGTATCTATACCCTTTGCACCTAGGCATGGTTACAAAGTCTGCCTGCATTCTGACAAAGGGACCTACTGCCTTTCCAATAGTACTCTGCTCCACTACAGTCCTCTTTCCTGCATTGAATTGCTGACACACTAGGCACCTCTGGCAAAGCCTTTCCGCCTGGTTCCTGAATTTTGAGTTACAGAACACCTTGTCAAACACCCGACACATTGCGTCTCTTCCCATATGTGTTGGTTCATGTATCATTCGAATCATGGGGTCAATCAAGCTATCAGGCAGTACAGGCACCCCAGTCGGGTTTACCACCACACCATCATCTCTCAATTTGCATCCTTCTGCTGCCCACTTCCCTTTTTCTTTCCTGTCTGTAGCCTGTTGCAACTCTTTCAATTCTTCCCACGTTGACACATTCTCAAACAACATAAGTTGGCAGCTGGTTCCACCCCACAATGCAATTTGGAGGGACATGTGATGTCGGGCACAAAACTGCGCAATTTGGTCAGCGTACCTATTACCGGCAGTCACATCATCATTTCCAGATCTGTGTGCCGCACACTTGACCACAGCCAATTCTTTGGGCAATTGGATAGCTTCCAGCAAGTTATGCACCACCTTTCCGTTTCTGATAGGAGTGCCTGAGGAAGTCATGAACTCTCTTTGCAGCCATAATTGGCCGAAGTCATGAACAACCCCGAAACAGTACTGACTGTCTGTATAAACAGTAATTCTTTTGTTCTTACCCCTCTTACAGGCTCTAGTTAACGCGATGAGCTCCGCCACTTGTGCAGATTTCACCTCACGTAGGTAGGATGCTTCTATTGTTTTTGTCAATGTAACCACAGCATAGGCAGCACTCAGACTCCCACTCTCATGTCTTAAACACGAGCCATCCACGAACATTGTCTTATCCCCATCAAGTAATGCTATTTCACGAATGTCCGGACGGGGCTTTGTACTGTACTCAGTTAGATCGATGCAATTATGTTCCCCTCCCTCTTCGATTTCTACATCCAGAGGGACCGGTAACAGGGTTGCAGGGTTTAGGACGTTGCACCGAGAAATAGTTATATTTTCGGCGCCAATTAAAATCCTCTCATACTTAGTCAGCCGACTAGGCGTGAGGTACTGGGTCTTCGTTCTGGTCAGTAGGATTACAACAGAATGAGGAACATATACAGTGACGTGATGTCCCATGACAATGTTCTCACTTTGTTCCAGGCTGACGCAAGTAGCAGCAACTGCCTTCAAGCATCCAGGTAATCCAGCAGCCACCGGATCTAGAGTGGCTGAAAAATAGGCCACTGGCCTTCTAATCAGTCCGTGCTTCTGGGTCAGGACTGATAGAGCACAATTCTCTCTTGTGTCACAGAAGAGTTCAAAAGGCTTGGTGTAGTCAGGCATACCCAATGCAGGAGCGGTACATAGACAGTTTCTCAAAGTCACCCAAGCGTTCATGCTTTCGTTGTCCCAACTGACGGGGTCTTCTACTCCTTTCTTTGTCAATTTTATCAGGGGTCTTGCTAGAGCCGCAAATCCTACAATCCATTGTCTGCAGTAACCCACGACTCCCAAGAACATTCTCACCTCTTTCTGAGTTCTGGGCAGTTCCATTGCTTTAATTATTTTAATTCTTTCGGTAGTGACTTTCCTGATTCCTTTTTCTATCTGGTGCCCCAGATACTTCACTGAGTTTTTACAGAATTGTAACTTGTCAGGCGACACTTTATGTCCTCCCTTTCCTAAGTGATTCAGCAAGGCAATTGTGTCAGTGACACAGTCAGTCTGGGTTTTAGACGCCACCAACAGGTCATCTATGTACTGCACTAGAACAGACTCCCTTGGCAGCACTAGAGATTCAAGGCACTTCTTTAGTATCTGATTGAAAATCGATGGACTTTCGGTGTACCCCTGGGGGACACGATTCCAGACATAGATATGACTGTCAAATTCAAAACTAAAAAGGAACTTGCTTTCTGGATGCAACGGGATGGAAAAGAATGCATGGCACAGGTCGATGACAGTGAACCATTCTGCATTCCAGGGAATCTGATATAGAATCACTGCAGGGTTGGGTACAATAGGGCAGCAAGGCACAACAATTTGGTTTACTTTGCGCAAATCTTGCACTACCCGGTACTTTCCACTAGGCTTTTTGATCCCAATGATAGGCGAATTACAGGGGCTGCTCATTACTTCTTCTATTATTTCTGCTTCAAGCAGCCTGGTAATTTCAGTCGCTACTCCTGCTTTCACTTCTGCACTCATTTTGTACTGTCTGGTTTTGGGGTATACAGCATTCGTTTTTATCGCTATTTTAACTGGGTCCACATTTGCCATCAGGCCTACATCCTTTCCTGTGAAATCCCATACTTCTGGTACTACTCTTAACTGAAGTTCTTCAGGTAAATCCTCAATTGTCAAAGGTTTGATATCAGCATCTTGTCTGACTAACATCAGTTTGTACAGGCCATCTTCATCAGGGGTCTGAATTTCGACGCCATTTGGTGTGCAGTAAATGGTACAACGCATTTTGCACAACAAATCTCGTCCTAGCAGGTTTACAGGACTGGAATCACAGACCACAAATCTGTGCATTTCCTTGAAATTCCCTATAGAAATTTCCATTGGTTCAGTTACTGGGGTACTTATTATTTGATTTGAGACGCCCACTACTTGGATCGCTTCTCCCGAGAGGGGTAGGTTAGGAACATCCACTGTTCTTACAGTGGATCTGGTAGCGCCAGTGTCCAACAGAAAGGTGACATCTTTTCCTTCAACCTTTCCTTCAATGTATGGTCCAGTCTGGTCTACCGGTAAGGAGGTGCCAAGCACGCACTCCTCATCCTCCCCTCTCAGGCCCCGTCAATCTTGATCTTCACAGAGGAAGGTATCATTTAACAAATATTGTGGAATGACTGCGTTTCTTTCACTCTCGACTTCCCATACTTCCGCCCTCTCATTCTGTTGACCCTGATTCTTAAAATTCTGTCTTGGAGCGCGAGGTACTGGAGGTAATTTTACCTGTTGCTGGTTCTTTCTCGTCCCCTCTTTCGGCACCTGTGGATTTAAACCATTTACAGGGGCATTACCGGCCTGCAGGTGTGGACACTCGTCTCGCCAATGCCCCATCTGGCCGCACCCATGGCACGGAAATTTTTTCATGGCCTCTTCCCTACTCATTTTAGTGCGGGGCTTCCCTCCTCCCCCAGCAGTGGCATTCTGAGCATTATTACCAGAGGTCAATTGACTTAACTGTTTTTCTTGTTGTTCAGCTAATTTTACCTGTGCCCACATGACCTTTTCCTTGAGGGCTTTCTTTTTATTTTCGATTTCATCTTCGCAGTATTTTGCATATTTCAGGACATCATCTATGGGCTTTCCCTGCCAACTGATTTTATTATCTCGAATCCATTGTGATATTTCAGGCCTTAATCCTAGCACGAATCTGTAGCTGAAATGGGTCATGTCTTTCATGTCTACGTTATCAATACCACTGTAAGTTTTAAATACCTGCAGTAACCTTTCATAAAATGAATGCACCGTTTCATCACGTTCCTGGGTAGTTCTATCTATTCGGGTCCAATCTGTTTCTTTTGCGGGAACCTTTTTCTTGAGATATTGTATGACTTGTTCATACTTCCTCATTACTTCAGGTGCAGGAGCTCCTGTTTTCTCATCTCTAGGGAACTCTTCACTGGGCCAATCAATTTCGATTTTACAGTCGGTCCATAAATCTACAGGGACCACAATGTCGAAAAACCCATCCAGGTCTTTTAGCAGACATTTCTGAACTTTTATGAAGCGTTCTACCTGCCTGTACCAGTCAACAGGCTTCTCCCGTAATTTCGGGAAGTCATTTGTAAATGACACAATATCCTGTCGGGACCAAGGGACATGGACATATTTCCCTCCCGGGACCTCTCTCATGGGACACAATTTTTCTGCCGGAGTCACTTCTTTCAACATGAATTCTGAAACCTGAGACTTAGCCCTGCTGTCTTCCTTTTTCTTCGCCCACCGGGTTCTCCATTTTCCCACCTCTCCCCACTTTTGCAGGAGCTTCAACAACTCTTTTACTTGGATCTGCTTCCCCATCACATTCAGGCTTTCTAAATCCTTGTCTGAAAAATCTACTCTGTAGGGTTTCTGAAGAATTTTGGAACGACTAACATCAATTCCCATTTCTGTGGCTGTATCCATTATCCTTTCATGGAGCAACCTAGCACTCCGGGTGAGATTTTTGCTGATAAACAGTAATTCGTCTTCATTGTACGAGCTTAGGCGCTCAACTCCTACATTTCCAGCCATCATTTCTTCTATTTCTATTCTTAATTTATATATCTCTAATGCTTTGGGTTGGGGAGTAGTCTCTTTCTCCAGTTCCTTTGACCACCTGTCTAATTCTTCTGGGGATACTACAGTGGCACTCCTCATCCCAGTGGCACCTGCAATCAACACCTCTTTTAGTCTCGGCTGACTTCTTGCCCCTGCTGTGCTAGTCCTAGGCTCTCTAATGGGCAAATCCATCAGTACCACAGACTCACATTCACTTTCCTGATCCTCATCTATGAATACTTCTTTCCTCGGGGAAGGGACGCTAGGAGTGAGCAACACTGGTGTGATAACAGGAGGACGGGGACTAGCCAGGTCATTTCTATACAGTGGAATAGCTGGACCAATAGTTACTGGAATAGTCAGGGAATCAGGATGGGGATGTATCTGGGCAATGGTTCGAACTAGATCCTCTCGCTGTCTAGCCAGGGCTTCCTTCTCTTTTTCCCGCAATGCTTTTTCGGCAGAATTGTCATGCAATACCTGAGGTACTAAGGACGGATAAATACTCGGGGCAGTCGGAGTGACCAATCGGGGTGGACCCTCTCCGAACGGCTGATAGTTTGGGACCGTGGATTTAGGTCTGCAAAACCCATCCCCGTCACTGACTTTACTGTCTGTACCCGTTCCATCTGTATCACTATCCCTCCTACATCTGGGATACTTTGAAAAGGGATTTGGAGAATGCACAGGTTCTGACTCTGCAACATAAGGAGGTGGGTTTTTCGTTAACAAATCTTCCAGGTGCTCATCTTCTGAATCCCCTACGGGCATTAGGTGATGGGTCTTTTCTTTACACTTACCTCCATTTTCTTCTAATACCCCCATCATGGGAAATCATCCCTCAGTCAACATAGATTGCCTCCACTGTTTCATTTTCTGCTCTTTGGTCTGCGCTTGAACCCTCGGATACCATTTACTCACTCCCTTATCCATCCAGGGTTTATCTCGCTCTGCAGCCTCAATTTCCCATTCCTCCAGAGCTTCGTACTGGGTCAACCTAGGTCTAGGGTGTAATTCATTCATGCGGGTCCTTGGGTTAAACAGGATCCGACCATTAAATGTACCTTCAACAGGAAATGCTAGGACTCCGTCCTCGGCAGTATATTTTGCCCAATTTTCTAACCAGACACAAGTGTGATACCCTTTATCAAACAACATGAAAGAAGCAGGGGTATTCGGCGGGGGAATGAGCACGCCTTCCCTCGTTCTAATGGGCTTGTCGGACTTGAAAACATTCTTAATTTTATCGGAAAGAGACATTTTCCTCTTTACTCCATACATCATGTGCGGTCTACCTCGTATAAGCTGATCCTTATAAAATCCTAGGTACTTTGGATTCGGTATGAAATCTGGATACCACATGCACCTCTCCAGACTTGCTTCTAACTCGGCTTGATTAATTTTGTTTACTTTTGTACTTCCAATGCTAGCGCGACTTTAATTTCACAATACCCAATCAGGTCTGAGAATACAAAAACCCTTAACCAATGGGTGCGCGGCCTTTTCGCAAGACAGAGTCTCACGCTTCGGCACTCACCCCTCCTTCACAAATTCAGCTCCGCTACACACCTGCTGTCTTGACCAATACCAGCGCGGCACGGAGTGACGTCAGAGCAGCTCTCCGACTGACTCCCTCCTTCACAAGGTAACGGAAACTTTTTACTCTCCCTAAAGTGCAAATACAGAGTTTATTTAACAACACACAACGTTTGCCACTATGTCTGAGTGTTCTAAAGAGGAAAAAGAACTTTCTCTCGCTACAAGTAAACCACTTCTGTCTACTTTTCATTCACTCTGGATAGACTTCTTTGCCTGTCCCTTCACACTAGCAACATAGAACCCGTTATTCTTCTGACTCATCCACCTTAGTCGGGGATATGTACTGAGCCAGGATTTCACCAGCGAACTATCTTACTTACCAGTCAAGCCTCGGAGACCCTACTACTCCTTCCGTATGCGACCCTTACTAGGTGATATCGCAATGAAAGTTTTATACCGGACTCGTGGCTATCATTTATTCAGATGCAACAAAGGTCCTAATTAGTGCTTCCAGTTATTCCTAACCCTGCGCTAATGATTCAAACCCTAGTGACTTCAACAGCTAACCGGATTCTGCTCACCGTTAGCTAAATACTTCCCCGGGGATTCGGACTACACTGAACACTTACAAACAATTCTGGGTTAATTCAACATGCAATATTTATAGCAGCAATGTAAAAATCATGTACATTTATATATAAAACTTTTAAAACATTTCAAAATTTGAGCTCATACAGTAGAAATCAGCAGCACATTTTATATTCACGGTTTGTTTATTACCTTCCCTGTCTACCTAATCTAACTAGTCCAAACCATACTACTGCTACCAGAAAATTACTGATAGAGCGCGCAGTCCACCCGGGTCACCAAGGTTACCAATTTCTCTACACGCACTGGGCCCCGGCGTGCAAATCTTTCAATACCCCACTAATAATTCGGGTGAACCGGGTGAGGATTACTTTGTTTCTCCTCCTGCACGCTGCTATGAGTAATTAAGGTTTGGTTTCACCACTGCTTACCATGTACCGGACTTACCACAGGCACAATTCCTACGACAGATCTGAAGCTAGTAGGGAAAATAGCAGACAGGTCTAGATCAAATACTCCTTATAATCAGTACAATACTTATCCACAATTTCTGCAAAATGACCACAGACACCTGAGGGTAGTTCAAAACTTTATATAAAGTTTAAAAAAAGGAAATGACAAGGCAATAAGTGATAGGCAGAGTATAGCGTCAACTAATAAAATCATAACAACAACATAACTATAGATAAAGGCTAGTATCATTCGAGTACATGGGATGACTAAGGTGGGAATTATTAGAACAGGACTAGTCACTGCAACTTTATACTAGAGACCTAGGACGAGGATGGGACCTAGAACATGTACTTAACCTAAATGCACTAAACTTATTCTTACTAAATTCACTGCAACCAGCTAAAGGAAAGGGGAAAATTGGAACATACTAATAAAGTATAACAGTTTGACAATTCTCTAAAGGGAGGGGAGAGAAGTGGAGCAATTCTAACAGATAATAGCATATACGTTACTTTCACAATGATAGGACAATATCACAGGCAAGAGTGCTTTATTTAGGCAAGCGGAGAGATGAGAGAGAGAGAGAGAAGTGAGAGGCAGGGACGCAAACCCACGGGTTGATATTTACCTAGTTCAGAAAGAAGACTAACCCTGGCCACGGGTCAGTTGGAAGGACGGGGACAAGGACCCTCAGGAAGGAATACCAGAATGCGAGCAGGTACAGCTCACGGACAGTAAGGACAGGATACCCCTCAGGTCTTGGGATCAGGACTGGGCTCACCAAGGCACGACCAACACCCACAGCTTCGGACAGCAACGCCTGCGTTACCCCTCTCTGCAAGTAATCCGCCAGTAACCCCGATTTGGGTTTTCAAATTTCCCAGCAAAGTGCTTCGCCAGCACTTAGGATTTTTCCACCCCTTAGGAGTGTGTGGAAAGTATGGACAGAGTGCTCCGCAGCACTTTCAGATTGAGCACCTATTGAGATCGTAGAGTCAGTGACAGGTCTGCTACTCGGACAAGTCGGACAATTTTCCTAAGCTAAACTAGGGCAATTATACTGTTTTGGGGACCCTCAGACCACCCACTAATGTTGCAAGTGACAGTTTCCCATTTTATGATTGGTCAGGAGAGGTGGTGCGGTCATTACCACCTCCTAGAATTCAGCTTTCTCATACTTAATATTCAATTTTGCACACCCGCCCCCCGGGTTCACGTTCCCATGCATGGAATACAGCAGTACAGCACAGTTCACATTAGGTAGCAACAGAGTTGCATCGTCCAAGGTAAGACTCTGCTTTCCCAGAGAGCTTCTCAGGCGCATTGTGCTTCAGGAGCCAGCTGGCTTGGTTCAGCTTCTGCGCAGTTTGGATTTTCCCCAGTCACGTGACGGGGTTCAGAGGAGCCTCAGCATGGCGTCGCTCATGTATGCCCCAGCCCACAAAGACGCGGTACATGAAAAGTAAGCGAAAACAAATTAAAATCACACATATAAAATGATCACACTGTATACCATGAAAAATCTTATCCAACCCTTACTTTATAATAACTATAGCATTAAGTTTTAGTGCGGAAAGACAGATAGGCTAAAGCAGCAGTAGCAAGCGGAGAGCGTGGTGAGAGACAAGCGGCCATATTTGCAACAGTGCGCATGTGCACAGAATCCCTCCAGAATGCGAGTGCGTCACATCACATGGGTATGACCGACGCATGCGCAGACTGAGTTTCAGCGAAGCAGCCGATTTTAGTGCAAGCTTCGTTAGTACGAGAAAAGACAAACAAGCAAGCATCCTGGGGACACCCGCGTGTTGGGAAAAACACTTTATAAATGACGAACAATGGTGTTAATATGATTATACGATTTAAGCAAGGGTTTTGTATGAGAGCAAGGCGCTTGCACGCGAATCCCAGCTCCATCAACTAACCAGAGTAGATTTCACAGTTTTTTGGTCATGATTACTCATATTCTCCTCTCTGCCGGTAGCCTTCAGTATGGCGCCTTCTTTTGGGAGAGATTGATTCACTTGTTGGGATACCTTGGGGATACCAGGCCGGGCCTCTTCCCTCGGATGAATGGGGTAATCCCTAGCCGATGTTTCAGTGTTAATGCCGCTAGGGGTCATATTGGGATTTTCTAATCTAACTCTGATTGCATCAACGTCCCCTTTCATTTGTGCCAGCTTGTTCTCGATGAGAGCAAATTTTTCTTCAAAGAGGGAGGATAGGAGAGTAGTCATCTCACCAATTTTTTGTTCTAGGATGTTTTTTATTAGGCCTTCCATTTGTTTCTCTATGTTTTGTGAGATTACTCCTAGCTTCTCGTTAGGAGCAGCTACCTGTGCTACAGAATTACATTGGGTTTCTGGTAGTTGGATTCCTATCGTACTTTTCCCAGTCCTGGTCGTCACCTTTCCCTCTTTGACTAGCTTGCCTCCCTTCTGTTTTGTACCCACTACATAGCCTTTCGTTTTATTGGCCCTCGGGTCTGGGGGCCTTTCAAACTTACAATAGTAATGTAAGGCTCCCTGCCCCGTAGGTCAGGTGATTTTAATGGGGTGTCCGTATCCGGGGAAGAAAATATTAGGAAGGGTGTGTTGGCCTCAAGAGTCATTACCGCCAGAGGAGGCTCTTCCGCTAAGGCGGAGGAGCGTCGCCCCACTGCTTTAAGGCTGTGCAGAGGAAAAATAAAATGATAATAACGAAACGCATTATTGCCACTTTCTTTTTTTCCCTTCCTAGGGGCAGGGAGGGGCGGGGCTGGCCGGGGCAGGGGCCAGGGGAGGAGTGGTTTGCCAGGGCCGTTTGTGGTTCCCAGTCCGGCCCTGACTAGGACCTCTGAAATTCTGCAGTATCACTTTCTGTGAAAGAGTGGAACAATAATGCCAGTGTGGCAGCAAGTGTTGTGATATATTACAAGGCACTAACTTGACAGTCAGTATTGTATTGTATTGCAACATTTATATAGCACTTACTATCCCTATGTGGGACGTTGAAGCTCAGTAGGTAATGTTTTACATATTGATTACAGAGCTTCATTCCAAATGTAATGCTTTTTTTGGGAGTAGCATCTCTTTAAGTCTCTTTGCCCACATTTTCCTTTCGAACAAAGTGAATTTATTAGACTGCGTAAAATAATGCCGTAGGCCATTCTTTTGAGGTCGGGCTTGATAAATTAAAGGTCTTTAGCATAACTAATGTTGTCATTATCATATCCCTAAATATTGTCATTTCATTACCTTCAGTTCAATTGCTCTTCGTCAGTTAATTGCTTTTATTTCCTCTCTCAGGAATCCATTTCATTAGCCATCTACAATTCATTACTATCCGCTGTGCCTTCTATTTTTATGAAACGGGTAACATCTCTCTTTTAACACCTGCTTCCAATTGGCGTAATTTTCTGCCGCTGTCTAATAATTTTACTAGATAGGCTTTGTGTCAAAAACCATGGATGACTGCATAGGACGCCCACATACCATGCGTCGTGGTATTCCCCCATTGACCACAGTAATGCAGAGAAAGGAGGAAGAGACGGGGGAGGTTGGAAGGAACTTCGGTTTTGGGTATAATTACTCACAAAAATAATCGTAATTGAAAAAATAAATATATAGAGGGTATTGTGCTTTAATTGGATTTAAATAGCTCTGAGCGCCGACGAGGCGCTGAGGCGCTTTGCGGACTGGTAGCATGCGAGTCTATGGGAGTGCTCGAAAGCAAGAGGGTGTCTGTTAATTTGGGAGACGGCCAATATCTTGGAAATTATCAACTTGAAGCTGTAAAATAGGACAAGGATGGGAGGACGGTAGAGTGCTCCGTGTTAGAAAAGGAGGCAGGGAGGGAACAGGAGAGAGGAACAGAGACAGGGCTAAGTTATAAAATATGCATAGTGCCTGCAGGGCGCGCAGAAGCCCTTCAATTTTCCAGTCAATTAAAGCCCGGGCCGGGGAAGAGACCCGATGGAACGGACTGCACCTCCTCTCGGGGGCAAGAGAAAATGTCATGTTATCTCGCGCCGACTAAAAATAAACACAACTTCTTCATTAATATTGCATGGCTTTGACCACATTCCTCCGCTTGGTCGGTGAGGAGGCGGAGGCGGGCTGCGAGCTGGCCCCGGCCACTCTGCGCGCGCGAGAAGCACGCGCTGGCTGCAGCCTCGCCGGCGGCGCTGCAAGTTGTGCAAAGCTGAGATGGAGAGGGTGGAAACCATCACCAGTTCTCCAGACGAGACAATTATTTCCAAAGCTATAAGAATGGCTTCGGAGGCAAATTCTAATCATTGAGAATTTAAATTGAATTAATAGACAGAAGTTGTTTTGCTCGTTTATCTAAATTGGCAGGCTCCACTACCATGGGGCGGACAGTCATAAACCCTGGTACTGGCAATGAAGTGCCGGTGCTGAGCACCCGGAAACCACCGGCACAAATTAAGCACTGGCCAAGGTGTCACAAATACTATTTTCCCCTGGCAGAATACGAAAGAAACGTGTGCATATATTGCAACCGGGCCTCGAATAGTAACTAACAGGCCCACTTTATTTGTCACATTACGTAAAACTAGAACAACTCCTAAAATTAGTTGGGATCAACTGCACAGAGATGGATCACCATGCAATAGAAAGAGCCAGAAAACTAGGCTCATGTAGCAAACTGAGGACAACAACATCCACGTTAGCACACCCAATGGACCCAACACTAACGATAGCTGTACCATCACCGCCACACTCGCACCTGACATGCACGGGTGAGGTTATTCGGATTTGTAGAATGCACTTTCATTTGGGAGGGTTTCCTGGAGATGTGTACTTGTGAGTCTAGGCCCACTTAGAGCAGAGTGAAACTACGCGAAAATCCAGGTCTTCAGACTCTGGTGGAATTAAAGAAACACGGAGGAGGCTCTTGTATGTAGTGGCAGGTCGTTCCACGCTTTAGGAGCGATGTAGGAGGAGGCTCAACTGCCGGATCTGTTTTTCTGTAGGCACAGCCGCGGTCTGTGCAGGTAACAGCTGTGGGGCCGTGTAAGGGGGGATTCAGAGGGACGATGCTTTGGGAAAATTAATTATTTATTTAATTTCCCCTCTGCATCGTCCCTCGGAATCCCCCCTTATATGGCCTCACCGCCTCACCGCTGTTACCTGCACGGACCGCGGCTGTGTATGCAGTGCTTGAAATGGAAAAATAAAAGTGCTGGTACTCTATCAGAGTACCTGCTTGTTTCTGAGAAGTGCCGGTACCCTCCAATTAAAAGTGCTATGTGTCTCTTGAGAAGTGCTGGTACTCTCCCCCTCAAAATAAAAAAGTGCCAGTACTCAGTACCGGCCAGGCCCGGACTGGCTGTTGCGGGCACCGGGCAATCCCCCGGTGGGCCGCATGGTTGGGGGCCGGTTTTGGCCCCCTGGGGGCCGTTTTTGTTACAGGGCCGTTATGCTACAAAAACGGCCCTGTAACAAAAACGGCCGAAAACCGGCCCTGGCACAGAGCGCGGCCACACCTCCCCCTCCTCCCCGGAGGGGGGGGGGGGGGGGGGGGAGAAGGGGCCGGCCAAGCACTTTGCCAGGGCCGGATCTGGTTCCCAGTCCGGCCCTGGTACCGGCCCATTTAAAGCACTGTGTGTATGCATGGGATGTGTGCAAGCAGGAGTCCAGACGACCCGAAGTGTCTGAAAGGTTTGCGATAGCAGATGTGCCATGTATGCTGGCCCAATGTTATGTAGTGCCTTGAAAGTGTTGGTGAGGAGTTCGAATTGTGTTGTTTGTGCATGAGGAGCTCCTTTGGGGTGGTGTGATGTGAGTGCGGTGTGGGAGGTTGAGAGTGATTCTGGCTGCTGAGTTCTGAATGATCTGCAGCCTTCTAGTGAGTTTTAATTGATCCCGGCATAGAGGGTGTTCCATTAGCCCAGTAGTCCAGCTAGCTTGTGACCAGGGCATGCGTGATGGTTTTCCGAGAGCTGGTGGTTTGAATTATTTGGTGATAACTTCTCTAGAGCTGAAGTACGGTGGTGACATTGAAGTGGCTTGTCTTCTATCCTGACTCTGTAGGAGTGTTCTTTCACCCAGCCCTGGAAGTCGGCGCAGCACTGCTAATGTGCATGTACGTAGGCGTGGGGATAAACATTAATGCAAAAAGTCTCTGTTTCAGAGTAAAGTTTAACCCCATTCTCATGTGTTTCAATATTCTGATGTCAAAAATGCCTATATATTCAAGCTCAAGTCAATATGGAGTGGTTAACCCCTTCCACGCTGATGACGAGCTGGGCTCGTCATGGCGTAGCCTCCTCGCACGCTGATGACGAGCCCAGCTCGTCACGTAAAGTGCATTTAAAAAAATCTCAGCGCATCAGTGGAATTCCGCTAGCGCGCATGAGGTTAAATGCTGACGATTCAATGTTTACAGTTGTTGCATGGTCATGGGGCACGAGTTTGAATGCGTGATTGGTCCTGATGGGGGCAGGTCATTGATGCCCAGGCCAGCCACACAGTGTGAGAGAAATACAGGACCACCGATGAGTGCTTAATGGCCTTGATAACTATGTATTGATTTTGTCTAGCAATCAGTTGTCAGTAAGATGACATTTGTGCACATTTAAGAAGGCAGTGACTTGCTGGTGAGTGCTGAAAAAGCATTTGCAGAGTTGTCTCCCTAGAAAGTACCGCACTGTAATCCAACTATCCATACTGGCCTTTTCAAAGGTATTGGCTTGAAAGGGAGAATTCTGATTTCCCTGTTCAGAGTAATGGGGTCCAAGAGTGTAGCAATGGTGCTGCTGCCCTCCTTCTGCAATACTGGTGTTGCAAATGAGTAAGCTGATACCTGGGGAGATGATCCAGGGAATAAGTCTGTCTGCCTCAGATAAAAAGGATTGCACTCCTCCCACCCAGAACCACCTCTTGAACAGCGCAATTCATGTCTCAGATAAAATGCCAGTCGCATCCTCCAGAAGCAGTACCAGTGACTTTCTGGTACTTTTCAAAAAGTAGGCCCAGGGGTGCTATAATATTAGATGTGCAGGCCCTGAGCTGTCTGATGTTATCACACTCTGTCTCATTCTCTTTCCCTCTCACCTTTCACGGTCAGCTTCTCTGACCAAAGTCCCTATCTCCATTCTACCCAACTTTTGTTTCTCATTCCTCTTTTGATTGTCTTTCTGTCACTTGTATCTCTCTCCTTTTCCCTTTCTCTTGCCTTTGGGCTCCATTATGTTTCTTGCCCTTTGTATTTACAATTTTTTCCTTATGAGCCTTTATGTAGGCACATAACTGAGGTAATCTGTTGTATACTATTAACTACAGTTAATTAATAAAGTTGTATAATGTGGTCTACCAGTTGCCTAGCCCTTTGCCAGATATAGCAGATGTTCATTATTATCACCCAGCGTATTCTTACTCATCATATTGACCTCAGAAGAAAGAAAGGTTGAGTGGAACTAATAGTGTTCAAACCTGTCCATTTAAGCTTAGACTCAGATCCTAACAATTGATGCATTAGTCCACAGGATATCTTATCTGGGCCTGATTATGTGTGTGTCTGTGTGCAAAGTAGCCTTTTTTATTTACAAATTGCTTGTGGTTAAACTCATATGATATTATATTGTTGTTGTCAATGTGTTGGATATGAATTGGTTATATGGTAATAGCTGTAGTAAAAGTATGTAACACAGCAGGTAAACGTTGTTTACAACGCAGTGTTTACACCGCACGACCGTTACCACGCTGCCATTACAACACAAGTCATTACTACGACTTGCGCTGGATGGCGCTGTTGGTTAAGGAATATTGTGATTTTCTATTCCAACACCTTCCCTACTGTTACGTGAGTGGGAGTTGGAATAGAAAATTATAATTATCCTCAATCCGCGCCCTCCAACGCAAGTTGTTGTAACGACTTGCGTTGTAAAATCCGCGACGTAAAGTATTGCGATCAAAATGATTGCGTTGCACTATCATACATCCCCATCTATGAGGAATTTCATGATTACCTAGTGGCGTGTTCCTCTGAGGTGGTTGGCATTCTTCACTATGTACCTCATTATTTTGCGTAACATACTGTTTCATGTAGCAGTCATGCACCTGAAGACGACGCCTTACAGCTGATTTATTGCTTGTGTTTTTTGTTGTCCAACACTATGGTTCTAATTTCATTGACCTCCAAAGGATGTGAGGCTCAGGAGATTCACTGGAATTCGAACTTGTAACTGTAGATGGGAGACCAATTTCTGCAGCAAGGACTAAACTCAACGAGCTATCTTGCCAAAGGTGCTTTCAAGGCAAGCAACAATTGCTCTCCAGTCAGTTTATTTTCACCTTCAAGCATATGATGCATGACCACACCAGCCAATGATCGCTCAGCCAGTTTCCTATGCAGGGGCATGAAGACAGCAGCTGCCATGCTGCCATGCACCATCAGCAAAGCACCAGCTTACTATCCAGTTAATTTCGTTCCTACCTCAAGGGATGTGCAGCCTTTCCACACCAGCTAGTCAAGTGTATGGACATGAAAACAGCAATTCTAAGCACTGGTTGCCTCTGCTTGTTTTCTAGCCAGCCAAGCAACAACGCGCTGTCCAGCGCTGTATCATGTCTTCATCAAAACATCGAAACAGAATCTGTTAAATAGCTATTCATCACATACTTATAAACACTGTATATAGTGTACCTTAAAGTGCTGTGTACCTGCTCTTGATGTTGCGCTAGCAAGCAACCACTTGCACGTCTGTCTCTTATTACGATGCCCAATCAGAATCATTACCTCAGTTATTCATAGCAGTATCTTGTCCATGGACAGAGAAGCAGGATTTACCACTTGTCCACATACTGTAATTCTCATTTGTTTCCTGCTAGGCATTCCGTTTTTGCCATCCAGTCAGTTTCTTCTTATCAAGATGGCCAAATAGCATAGGTACTGCCACTTGTCACTGTACCACGAATTCTGTCCAGGGACATGCAAACAACATCTGCTGCCAAGCACTAGAGTCCTCCATTTGATTTCGTGCCAGCCAAGCAAAACGTGCCGTCCAACAAAGCCTTTTTCTCTTCTAGTCTACCAAGCATATGTTCAGCAACGATTCTTTGTAGTTGCTAGTATCTTATATAGAGATATTTAAACAACGAATGCTGCACTATCAGTCATCTTCCTGTTTTTATTCTCTTCGTGTACAAATCCCCCTTGGTTCAGTCTCTTCATAGCAAGATGCCCAGTCATCATCAGAACCACATCTACCCATGACAGCAGAAAATATTCCATCTATTGGCACTAGAACTCTAGCTCTCTGTTTCAGTAGACTGCTCATTAAGTGCTTTCTGATTTTCAAGGGAGACAGGCAACAGCATCATTATAGCTAAATTTATCAGACACTTCCAGCCTTCAAAGTACCACATGGCACCCACTGTTCTTCTCACCCGTCATGCGGCATCAGTATGGAAGCCAATATCTTCTTACATTTAGGTAAAATCTGCCTTTCTAACCTCTACACAGCCCTTAACTCCCAAGTCAACACCTCTCCGCTCAATTTGGTGCCCACTTTTTCTTAACACTCTAAAATACTCTCAGTACACTAAATGGGGAACAAGCATTCTACTAATCGACACAAGTAGCCTACTGATGATGTGCTTTTTTACTTGTAGAAGAAATTAATGTTAGTAAACCTGGGAAGGTGAAATGCCTCCTTACCTGATGTAAGCAAGTAAATGTATGCTGAACAGAATCTGCTCATTGACCTTCACATTATATGACACTTATTTGATATTGGGTGATTTCAACGTGGCCAGAATATTTTCTATTTGTGTACACTATTTAAAAGTTTCTTAAACCGTGCTGCATTGCCTCAATGGTGTATCAACAATCCTGTCTGACACTCCCAATGTGCATGGAAGTATTTTCAATAGGATTTGAAGAAACAATGTTTGTTTATAGAGTATTTCATTTGAATCTATTTCTTTGGAGATCACTGCTTCGATGATGGGCAATTGTAAATCTGACACACCTTTCGATCGCTGTCCTCCTGATGTTCTTAAACGAGTTATGCCACTTATCAATACTATTCTGAACAAGCTGATGAATTCCTTCTTGAAGTCCTCCGTAGTACCGAGAGGTTGGAAACAGGCCCACCTTCTACCTTGCTAAAGAAACCTAACATGGACCCCCTAGATTCTTAGCAACTCAAATCAGTATCTCTCTTACCTGCAGTGGCTAAAATGCAGGAGAAGGCGGGTAATAGACAATGTACTTTTTTCTGGGGTCAAATTTTCTCCTTCATGACGTGAAATCTGGCTTTCTGGCGGGTTACAGCAGAGAGAATGCCTTGCTTGAGATCTTGGAATTCGCAAAGGCTAATCTTGATCAGGATGGGGTTGTGATGGTAGTACCATTGGACATATCTTCACCATTCCGTACAGTCTCTCACCCTGTTCTTATGAACAGGCTGAATAATATCAGAGTTCAGGGACAGGTGTGGGCCTGGCTTAAATCATATCTCAAAGGCATCTCTCCCCTTTTGCTTGAGTCGCGACACCTCTTGACTGTGGAGGTACCTCAGAGTTCGGCCTTGAGTCCTTTTTTTAATGTCTGTCTGGAACCTTTTGGCAAATCTTGTGGAATCATGAGACCTGAAGGTGATTTCCTATGCTCATGATACCCAGCCCCTCCTGTCCTTCCAGGGCAATGAGGTGGAGGCCTTCAGCTCTTTTAGCAGCATCTGAAGTCTGTCGGTGAGTGATGAGTGGCAGCTGCCTTAAACTGAATTCTGATAAAACAGAAGTCATCTTTTTTTGGCACAAATCAGAATTCAGACTTGTATAGCTGGTTGTGTTCAGACCTTGTTACTTCTCCTGTTCCATCTTCATATGTGGGAAACTTTGCTTCAAATTTGATGCAGATCTGTCTTTCGAACCACAGGTTAAAGCGGTCTCTGTTAGCTGCTTTGAAACTTTGAATTCCCTCTGGAGGATGCTACATCTGGTACCGCTAGCTGCCCGGGAGACCATTGCCCATTGTTTGGTCAGCTCAAAGTTAAGCTATGCCAATAGTCTATATATGGATCTGCCTTCCTAAATGTTGCACCATCTGCTGATCATGCAAAATGCGACAGCTCGTCTTATCTTAAAAGTTCCTGCTTATTTGCATTTCCTCCCTATTCCGAGCCGTATTAAATTAAAGGCACACATTTTTGCCTATAGACCCTTTGAGCAGAAGGGCCCCTTGTACCTAAGATGAAGGCTCAAGGCCTACTCTCAGTGTAAAACCTCAGAGGTCTAATCCTTTTAAAATCTTGCAAACCTCAAGGGTTCGCAAACCTAGTAGTGGAGGAAGTTCATTCAGTTCAGTTCATAAGTCTTTATTTTCGAATATTTCATCATAAAAGACACAAACATAGAGATAAAAAACATCATAAAACACGCATCAAGTTTAAAAATCATTGAATTAGAACAATATATGCACTTAAAACAATTTATACCAACGACAAAAGGAGCAGCAGCATAAGATATTACATCATGTAGTGGTATATAAAATGTGGTACCATAAAAGATATGAACAATTCTGGACTGTACTGAACCAACCCATGGCTTAGTGTTTAGCCCTAATGATCCACATCCAACCTAGGAATTTTGCTACCGCAATTACCAATGGTTCCCTTGTGTCAGTCCTAAGGATCCTTAAAGCCTCTAGCCCCACCAGTGTACCAATATTTTGACAAATAGGTTTGAGCCATTTTATTCGAGGGGCTGAAAAAGCGGAACATACAAAAAATATGTGGCCAATTGATTCCTTTTGGTCATTACACCAAAGGCAATATTCATCCTCCTGACCCTTCCAGTTTTTAGTAAACGTTCTTATTGGAAGAGAGCCGACCCTAAACTGGTGGTATAACTTCCTATCACTAGACCTAGTGATGGTGTCCCAGTAGTCTTCTAAAGATGGATCAAGTTTATGCTCAAGAAACATTCCAGACAAGGAAGAGGCATTTGACTGTGCAATGTATTTTTGTCGGACTGATAGCCAATATAGGTCTTTAAAGGCTTTTTTTGATGGAAAAGGGTTATTAGCAGGATCTATCCATAGGTTGCCCAATCCCATATTCTCTAAGAGCATTCTTACTTTTTTAAACCATAGGATATTACCCGAACCCACAACAGATCTATCATCCAGGAATGCCTTTGCAAAGAGTGCCAGTTCGGGGGTAGTCCAGATCCTCCTCCATAAAGCCACAGGCTTATAGCGTGCCACATCATCGGAAAGAGATCTAAAATTGTAAGTCTTTTTTAAAAACCGAATAGTCCCCTTGCTGCCAATTGATTTGAGACATAAAATTATATGGAACGAACTATATCATATATCATGTTATCCTCTTTTCTATAGTTAAACCATCTTTTATCTATACCCAACAAGGCACAACTGCTAAATCTTGAAATTTATAAAGGCAATAAAGACTGTATAAGCAGTAAGTATATTGGTTAATAATTTTTTCCTACACATATAGGAATAGTTAGCTTCTATATTCTTAGTGAAGAATTGGACACAAGGTCATCTATATTGTAAAGCAAGTTTTAGAAGCAAGCCATATTTGCCCTAATCCCTATCCTTTATGGTCTGTTTATTAATATCGTAATGAGCAATGGAAATCAATATGTTGAACACTACAATACGTTTGTCTGTAAGAAATATATGCTACATGGTGTTCTAAGTGACAATAGGAAAGGTTTACCATAATCTTGTTGATCTCAGTGTATGTAACTTGTTAGTAAATGTTAATATATATTGAAAACTGTAAAATCAGGTCATTTATGTTGTTTTTAATAATTTTTTGTCATTAGATAATCCGTGGCTACTCCAGAAGAAGGCGCTGGTCGCCGAAACGCGCGTCGAGAAAAATAATTTTTGTTGCCACCTTTATCTATTTTATTATTCTCTGTATTTACATTATGATTTTTTTAACTGTATTGTGAATTGATGCATTTATTGTTTAACTAATTTTTGAAATTGGTTGAAAATATTTGAGTATCAATTTCTTTTTTAATGGTTCTTAACTCACTTGTTTGTTAATAAAATGTATGTCACTGATGATCTTCTTGAATAGAATTGGTATTTTCCTTTTTTCTTTTGTCATTTTTCCATGAGCTTAAAGTATTGAATTGCCTAGGTTGTTATATTTTATAAAATATTAGCAGGATCTATCCACAGGTTGCCCAATCCCATATTCTCTAAGAGCATTCTTACTTTTTTAAACCATAGGATATTACCCGAACCCACAACAGATCTAACATCCAGGAATGCCTTTGCAAAGAGTGCCAGTTCGGGGGTAGTCCAGATCCTCCTCCATAAAGCCACAGGCTTCTAGCGTGCCACATCATCTATTGAGTGACATCCTAAGTCCATTAAAAGTGGCTTCAATGGGCTAGAGCGAGGGAGACCTGTTAGATTTTGTAAGAATTTATTTTGAACCTTAACTAACGGGGTTAGGTCCGCAAAACCCCAGAGGTCTGCGCCGTACAGAATCGCTGAACTTATCCTGGAGTTATAGATCTTTAGAGCGGGACCTATCCTTTTTGTCAGCGAAGATTTCTGTTCTTTGACTAAGCACCCTGATAGCTGGGCAAACTTAAGGGAAAGAGTGTCAATCTGGGGCTTCCAGCTTAATTTACTCTCCAAGACAACCCCTAGGTAGGTCATGACATTGGTCTGCTCTAGCTGTATATCGTTCATTGTAACGTGGCCGACCACTGGTCTACTTTTTGAAAGAATCATAAATTTAGTTTTAGCTACATTAACCTGTGGAGAAGTGTGGCTCAATGGTTAGAGCGGCAGACCCTGATGCAGAGGTCTAGCCCGGGACCAGGGTTCAATTCCCTGCCTCGGCGGGTCTTGGGCTCAAAATTCCACGGACCTGATAATTCTCGCCTCGGTGCCTATTCCAATCATGGAGTCCCACTCTGCAACTCTGGGCGATAGCTTGCTTAATCTCCACAACGGCCCCCACAACGCTAAGGATGCCTGGCCTCCACCTTAAGGGTGCCCAGGAGTGGACGCCTCACAAGGAAAGCCAGGATGGGTTCCACAGCGGTATTCGTACAAGCGCCTTGAGACCCTTGCGGGTAAGTAGTGCGCTATACAAGTATCAATTTACATTTAGGTCATTGTCATGGCAAAATTCCTCAAATTTATTCAAGGCTGCTTGCAGACCCTTCTGGGTCTTTGAAAGTATTAGGGTGTCATCCGCGAACATAAGTAGCGGAAACTTGATGCCACCCAAAGAGGGAGCATCGGTTGGAAAAGCTGAAAAGTACTGCACAACCCTGTTAATGAACAACAAAAACAAGGTTGGCGCTAGTACACACCCTTGTCTTACACCCCGGAACACTGCAAATCTCTTGGTGACCTGCCCTTGTTTTCCCCAGCGAACTTGTGCGAAGTTCGCTTCGTGCAGCTTGATCACTATGTCCAGGAGCTCCTGGGGCATCCCCATACTACTTAGAGCCCCCCACAACTTGGCCCTGGGTACTAAGTCAAATGATGACTTAAGGTCAACGAAGGCGGCATAGATAGTGCCACCTCCCAAACTTACAACTCTTCAGTAAATCAATAGAAACCTGAAGACCTGCTCGATGGTACTTATGCAAGATCTAAACCCTGCCTGTAAGGGAGACAGTACGTCCTCAAGCACTATCCAGCTCTGAATTCTTGCCAGAACCATCCTTGCAACAATTTTCTGGATGGAATCAATCAAACTGATTGGTCGATAGTTCCCCGGAATGGAGCGATCCCCCTTCTTGTATATTGGCAGGATCTCAGCTCCTCGCCATGAATCCAGGATACATGCCCCCTTCGCAAAAGCATTTCCAAGAAATACAATATAGGGAACCCAGTTAGTTGGGTCATGTTGGAAGAGATCTGCTGGGATACAATCCAGTCCCGGGGCTTTTCCGCAGGGAACCTTTTTTAGAGCATCCTCAACATCTTTGCAGTTGAACGATAGAACTTGATGGGTAGGCTGGGGACGTATGTCATGTGGAGAGCAGTCATTTTCCAATTCCAACCCTGAAAACTGGGTCTCAAAATACTCAACCCAGTTCTCGGTAGAAACATGGTTTGCAGGAACTTGGGAATGGGGCCTATTTCCCCATTTAACTATATGCCAGAACTTTGTCAGATTTTTCATCTTGCAAGCATCTAGGAGCTCCTGCCAATGTTGCTCATCCCAATCTTTTTTAGCACGATTTAGTACTTTACGATAATTAAGCCTGGCCTTCCTAATATCTGACATGTTTTTCGACCTTATGGCTAACGCCAATAAGCCATAAGATTCACGGCATAATTTATTATACCATGATTTGCTGGAGGGTTGGCTTATAGGTTTTAGGGGTTTACTCAGTTTGGAAAAGTGGGATTTTAGTCCCTTAAATAATGCTTCATGTAGTGAAGTTATTTTCCCATTTATATCTTCCTGAGTTGAGAGCGAACGTAAAACACCCAGAGACCGTGTTACCTCCAGCCTTATCTTTTCCAGAGCCCCAGGGTCATCGATGATCCTAGCCCAACGAACCCTGCGTAAGTCATTAGTGAGCAGGGCATCAGCAGTGACTATCTCAGTTTGATTGGTACTTTTGAGACCTCCATTGAGTTGAAGACTCAATAAGAGTGGATTATGATTACTCTCTGGGCGGTCCAGAATCATCATATCCTCTAGTATTGACCAGTACTCAATCTTAATAAGGATGTAATCTATTCGACTTGTGTATTTGCCATTGTCGAAGGTTGCCCTACCAATTCTGTCAGAGGCGGAACGCCCATTTGCTGCCCTGAAACCACGCTCCAGGCAAAAACCCATCCACTGCAAGGCCGATTCTGTCCACTTCTTGATTGGCTTTAGGTCAAGGGGAGGGATATTCCACTGGACATCCTCCTCTACCAAGAGATTTTCCCCTTCGTGATTTAGAGGCTCGAACAAACAGTTGAGGTCCCCAGCTATGATTGTGTAGCAATCAGACCTAACCGAATCAAAAAAGGTGTCCAAATCTAGAAAGGTAGTGGGGGAAGATCCTTTGTGTTCATAACTGCAAAACGCTGGAACTCTCTTCTGATTGCACTCCATTTCAACCCCTCTGAGTCAGTTTTTAGGAAAGGCTTGAATACATATCTTTTTAATGCTTAGGTCGGTGTCCTGCGATTGGATTCCTGCCAGTGCCTTTGGTACCTCGCTGCTAGCACCGAGACGCTTCCTCAGAAGCAGCTGCGGCTTTATAAATCCTATTGTGTTATTTGTATTGTATTTTTAGCTAGAGATTTTCAAACCTCTTTGTGTGATGTAACCAACCAAAGGTCTGGTGTGTTACTTTATGTTATGGTAATACGTGAAACAGCTATGCGATGTCACTTCCTGTGACATCACAGGTGTCCAAAGGTAACATGAGATCATGTATTGACTGAGTGGTCGCTCCCCAGTGTCCTGCTGCGTCACTGGTATCATCGCTGCTTTGCTTTCTGCCATTTACTGCTGCCTGCTGTTTGCCTGCTAGACGCTGTATTGTAACTGCATTTTGTCATTTATTTAAAGCGCCGCTTTTCCTGTTTGCCTGCTAGACGCTGTATTGTAACTGCATTTTGTCATTTATTTAAAGCGCCGCTTTTCCTGTTTGCCTGCTAGACGCTGTATTGTAACTGCATTTTGTCAAAGCGCCGCTTTTCCTGTTTGCCTGCTAGACGCTGTATTGTAACTGCATTTTGTCATTTATTTAAAGCGCCGCTTTTCCTGTTTGCGCGCATTTCCACTGGGCTCCCCCCTCCGCCTCCATTTTGTCGGATTGTTGTTGTTGTTTTGGTCATCCCGAGCCCGCCCCGCCTCCCAGCTGAGACGCCCTCCCACTGACCATATCAGCGCTCCACCACAGTAAAGCGCCGTGACTCGCTCGTTTCCCCTGAACTGAGTGGTCGCTCCCCAGTGTCCTACTGCGTCACTGGTATCATCGCTGCTTTGCTTTCTGCCATTTACTGCTGCCTGCTGTTTGCCTGCTAGACGCTGTATTGTAACTGCATTTTGTCATTTATTTAAAGCGCCGCTTTTCCTGTTTGCCTGCTAGACGCTGTATTGTAACTGTATTTTGTCATTTATTTAAAGCGCCGCTTTTCCTGTTTGCCTGCTAGACGCTGTATTGTAACTGCATTTTGTCATTTATTTAAAGCGCCGCTTTTCCTGTTTGCCTGCTAGACGCTGTATTGTAACTGCATTTTGTCATTTATTTAAAGTGCCGCTTTTCCTGTTTGCGCGCATTTCCACTGGGCTCCCCCCTCCACCTCCATTTTGTCGGATTGTTGTTGTTGTTTTGGTCATCCCGAGCCCGCCCCGCCTCCCAGCTGAGACGCCCTCGCCCCTCCCCCCTCCACCATCCATATATGACAGGAGTTCCCGCGCGCAGCGTTCACGCGCAGCGACCGCGCCCAACCCGCGCCGAAGGTGCGCCAAAGGTAAGCCCGTCTACGCCCGTCCGCGCCTGGACCGCGCCCAGCGCCAGTCCCCCTGCCCCTCGCGCTGCCCAGCCCCCCCGCGTTACCTACGATGCCGCCACCCTCCTAGCCCTTAACCCCGGTCGCGCCCCCAACTGCGTCCAAGCCGCTCCTGGACGCACCCATGGACCGTTCTCCTGCTTCTCCTGCAAATTTAGCGGCTCCGACAACATCTCCGCTACGACCACAACACAGATTCCCGACCCCAACCACCTAGAATGCATCCTTCTCAACACCCGCTCGGTCCACAGGCACGCCATTGACCTTTGGAACCTACTAGACACCATCTCTCCTGACGTCGCCTTCCTAACGGAAACATGGATGAACGCTTCCTCCGCCCCTGACATCGCCATCGCTATCCCTGATGACTATAAGATCACACGCAAGGACCGCACCGACCATACAGGAGGTGGAATCGCTATCGTCCATAAGAAATCAATCCGCATCTCAACCAGCTCTGACGCCAACCTCGCTAACTCCGAACACCTTCACTTCCAGATCCACATCGACCCCAAGACCACACTCAGAGGCACCCTCCTCTACAGACCACCAGGACCCCGCGCAAAATTCAGTGAAGACATCACGGACTTCATCACCCCACACGCGCTCCCCTCCAAAGACTACATCCTTCTGGGAGACCTCAACTTCCACCTTGAAAAGATCAACGACCGCAACACCGCCACCCTCTTGGACAACCTCGCCAACCTCGGACTTAAACAACTGGTCACTTCCCCCACCCACATCGCAGGTCACACTCTCGACCCCATCTTCACCTCCAGCAACCATGTCTCCTTCAGCCACACTACGGATCTCCTCTGGACTGACCACAGCTGCGTTCACTTCACCTACAACAAGCCGAAACCCATCATCCACCTCCAACCAACTCTACAAAGAAACTGGAACAAAATCACCACGGAGCAGATCTCCACATCGCTCCTTCAAACCTCCCCAGCCCTCTCTTCTAACGCCAACGAAGCCGCCTCCAACCTCACCCTTTGGTTATCCAACACCGCCGACACCTTAGCACCACTGAAAAAACGTCAACACAAACTTGGCATCAAGAAGGCCTCATGGTTCAACGATGACCTCAAGAAGTCCAAGAAACTGTGCCGCTCCCTTGAAAAGGCCTGGAAAAAAGACCCATCCACCAGCAACAAGGACGCCTTCAAAAGCGCCATCCGTACTCACCACCAACTGATCCGAAAAGCCAAGAAAACAGCATTCAAGGATCGACTTGACAACAACGCCCACAACAGCAAGGAACTTTTCAACATCGTCAAGGAATTTTCCAACCCCTCGGCCAACTCCAACGACATCACCCCCTCTCAAACCCTCTGCGATTCCCTAGCCTCTTTTTTCCACAACAAGATTGCTGACATCCACAACAGCTTTGACAACCAACCCGGAAGCCAACCCACCCTACCATCAGCTGACCATCTTCCCCCCGTTAACACCCTTAACGCCTGGAACCCAATCTCCACTGAGGACACCATCCGCCTGATGAATTCCATCCACTCTGGATCCCCCACAGACCCATGCCCTCACCACATCTTCAACAAAGCAGACTCCGTCATAGCTCCGCACCTCCGAGACGTCATCAACTGCTCCCTCAACTCCGCTACCTTCCCAGAAGACTGGAAACACGCTGAACTCACCGCCCTTCTGAAAAAACCAACAGCAGACCCCACCGAACTCAAAAACTACCGCCCCATCTCGCTTCTTCCATTCCCGGCCAAAGTCATCGAGAAAGCTGTCAACAACCAGCTCGCCGCCTTCCTCGAAGCCAACAAATCACTCGACCCCTCACAATCTGGCTTCCGAGCCAAACACAGCACTGAGACCGCCCTCATCGCAGCAACAGACGACATTCGAACTCTACTGGACAATGGAGACACAGTCGCCCTCATCCTCCTCGACCTCTCTGCAGCCTTCGACACAGTCTGCCACAGCACCCTTTTACAACGCCTCAGAAACATCGGAATCCAAGGAAAGGCACTGGAATGGATCACCTCGTTCCTCACCGGAAGAACCCAGAGAGTCCGCCTCCCACCATTCAAGTCCGAGGCCTCTGAAATCATCTGCGGCGTACCACAAGGATCATCACTCAGTCCCACCCTCTTCAACGTATACATGAGCCCCCTCGCGGCCATCGCCTGCCAACACAACCTCAACATCATCTCTTACGCGGATGACACTCAACTGATCCTATCTCTCACCAAGGACCCCAGCACCGCCAAAACTAACCTACACGAAGGAATGAAAGAAGTCGCCGAATGGATGAAACAAAGCCGTCTGAAACTGAACTCAGACAAAACAGAAGTCCTCATCTTAGGTAAATCCCCCTCTGCATGGGACGACTCCTGGTGGCCGGAAGCCCTCGGAAATGCACCCATCCCGACAGACCACGCACGGAACCTTGGCGTCATCCTGGATTCTTCACTCTCAATGAACAGACAAGTCAGCGCCGTATCCTCTTCCTGCTTTAACATTCTTCGCATGCTCAGAAAAACATTTCGCTGGATCCCCTCCGAAACAAGGAAAACAGTCACCCACGCTCTAGTCACGAGCCGACTGGACTACGGAAACACCCTCTACGCAGGTACCACCGCAAAACTCCAGAAGAAACTACAACGAATCCAAAACGCCTCAGCCAGGCTCATATTAGACATCCCACGCAACGAACACATCTCTGGTCACCTTAAAGACCTCCACTGGCTACCCGTCAATAAGAGGATTACTTTCCGACTGCTTACCCACGCACACAAATCACTCTACGACATCGGACCAGATTGCCTCAACTCTCGACTGTCCTTCTACACCCCCTCCCGCCAACTTCGCTCTTCCAGCCAAGCCTTCGCCACTGTACCTCGCATCAACAAGACCACCATGGGAGGCAGATCCTTCTCATACCTGGCTGCCAAAACATGGAACTCACTCCCCGCTTACCTTCGCCTCACCCAGAATCACCTAGCGTTCAGAAAGCAGCTTAAAACGTGGATATTTGACAAATAATCCTCCTCCCCTTCCTAAGCGCCTTGAAACCCCCTGGGTATGTAGTGCGCTATATAAATTTTATGACTTGACTTGTCAAAGGCCTTGAGTTCTCACTTCCTGTGACATCATCGGTGGGTCAAAGGGAATATGACGTCACTTTCGCTACCTCTAGCATTTGATGAATCAACATCCATGCTCACTCCCTATCCCTATCTATCTCTCTCGTACCTAAATTCACAAACACATTTACACAAATTCACCTCCTCAGATATATTTTCTTTTTCTTCCTCCTGCTGGGTGTGCACGCACACAGATGCACGCACACACACACACACACACATACACCCACACCTAGGCCCACCCCTGGTATTTCTGTCCTTCAGTATCTTTCTCATCCACAACGGAGTCTGAGTCTAGCGCAGTGCCAGCCTGTGCACAACAAGATGTTCTCTGGGTCTAACGATAATAGTGACACTGACGCAGAAAGTGGAAGTGTCTCTCTCCTTCTGAGGTGATATCAACGAGAACCTGTTACAGAAGTTATTCAGACCTTTCCTACTGTGGTGATGTCAATGATCAACTGGTATCCCAGTTATGTCTCTCTAAAGGAGTGCTATCAATGATAATCTGATACAGAAGGTAATTTGGTCCCTCCTCCTGGGGTGATATCAACAATAAACTGTCGTAGAATGTGTTTGGGTCCATCCTCCTTGGGTGATATTGTGGTAAATTTAAGTTTAATTAAGCAATATCAATTATAGTCGGATACTGAAAGAGTTTTGCTCCTTCGCCCTGAGGCATAGTCCACGATAAACTGCTACAGAAGGTTTTTAGATCCTTCCTCCTGGGGTGATATCAATGATAAACAGGTACAGTTGGCGTTTTGGTCCCTCCTCCAGGAACGAATCCAATGATAATTTGATACTGAAAATATTTTTGACTCTCTTCCTGGGGTTATATAAATGATCAACTGGTATAGAAGGTATTTAGGTCCTTCCTCCTTGGATGATATCAATGATAAACAGGTACAGAAGGTGTTTGGGTCCCTCTTCCTGGAAAGAAATCAATGATGATACGACAGAGGAAATATTTCAGACCCTCTTCTTAGAGTGATATCAATGATAAACTGGTACAAAAGGTTTTCGGGTTTACCCTCCTGGGGTGATATCAATGGTCAACTTGCACAGAAGGTAAACTGGTACATATGTTCCTGCTCTTTGGGTGTTATCTATGATAAACTGGTGCACAAGATATATGTGTCACTCCTTTTTGAGTAATATTAATGATAAAGCAGTATAGAAGGTGTTTTGTCTCTTCTCCTTGGGTGATATCAACGGAAATTAGTTTCGGAGGAGAAGTGAGTGCCACTTCCTTCTGAGGTGATATCAATAAACTACCACAGAAGGTGATTCGGTTCCACTTTCTTGGGTTATATCGATGATAAATTGGTGCAGAAAGGAGTTGGATTCCCTCCTCCTGGGGTGGTGTCAATGATGAACTCCTACTTGATTTCAGTGGTAAACTGATACAGAAGGTGTTCGGCTCTCTCCATTTTGGTAAATACCAATGGTAAACTGGTCAGGTTGTGTGAGTGCCTGTTGTCCGATGGAGAATTTCACTGATGGTGATAACACAAATTCAAAGGGTATGCAGGCTCCTCCTCGTCTCTGTGAGTCTGGGCCTGCTGAGGGCAGGCCATAACAAGTTAGCAAACAGAGTGGAGGAGGTGGGGCTCGCTGAGATGTATCCTTCACAGCTCGACCTGGCACAGCAGGTCGCAACACTGTCTGACATTATGCGCACATTGGAATTCCGAGCAGAACCCGCTGAGGGCCTCAGCAGTCAGAGAATGTCTAGCTTGTGGGGCAAGCATACATAGAGGGTGAGGAAGTTGATGACATGGTGGCGTACCTGGAGAACTGGCTTAAGACTTTGGTGGCACCAAATCACCTGACGCCCTTCTTTTCTCTAGAGCATGCACGCAGAGTCCCAAACTGGTCACCGGCCCCACGGAGACCGCTGCTCCCGATGGTGGCCAAAGTCTTTCACTATCGAGACCGTGACATCCTACTGCACAGAGCTAGGTCCGAGGGCCCTTACAAGGTTGAAAATCTGCCAGTGACCCCGTTTTGTGACTACACTCTTACTGTGCAAGTTTAGAGCGTCATATATGGAAGTGAAGAGAGCACTGATAAAGGAGGGACTGCAATATTTCCTCCTGTTCCCAGCCAAGCTGAAGATCATGTCAATGAGAACACCTACTTCTGCAAGTTCCCGAAGGAGGCGTTGGATTGGCTTGAGCCATACAGGGCTGGCTCATCAACGGTGGGTACATGCCAGGAACGCCAGCTGAGCACAACCTGGAGCAAATTGGCAACCTCACCAGCCTTGGAGCAGGAGGACTCTGTGAAAACCGACTAAGGCACTGAAGAGCAGGAGCACCCAAGGCACAGCAGGCAGCGGCATACATAGCTGCACTGATGGGGCCAGAATCTGGAAGTGACTCCTCCTCTGGGACTCAGGCCACGGGCTCGAAACAATAAAGCTTACTGATGGATGGCAAGGGGCTCCCCTTGGTGACCCTCAGTCTGTTGAAGACCTGGTTGGATTTGTGGACGACATGCATGGAGAACTGCTGTGCATGAGGGCTATGAGCCCGTCTTGGACGATTGACACATAGGACACAGGGTTGTCCTTGGTAGCTGACCTTGCCCTTTGGAAGACTTTGAACGCTCCATGATGCAGGCTTGAGAAGATTGCTGGAGATGGAATGTGCTCCATTTCCTGGAGGGGACGTTCTACAACAGGTCCCTGCGGAGCGGGTCAATGGGCCCTCTCCAATCTCCTTGGATGAAACTTGGTGGGGGAAGTGGCCATAGCATCAACTGGTTTGATTTTGCCTGCCCCTATCACCTGACACCATTTAGGAGTCTGGTGGAACCTTACTAATGTTGCTGCGCTCAGGTTGTAAAGTGTTTGGACGGACTGCCATTACTGCTCTGCCCAGGCGATGGGGAGTTTCAAGTTGGGGAACACATTGTTATTCTTTTTGTTTGTCTATGCAGGGTGGGAAGTTGGGGTGGAGTAGGCTTTGGGCAGTCTACACACACAAAGTCACCATCAGTGTTGATGAATACGGGCCTCAGCAAGGCCTGCGAGTGCGAAAGGGTTCGCCCTTCTGTACGCAAAGTCCTCAGACTACATAAGAAATTGGCACGGAAACTGGAAATACAAAGACATAGTTTAATAAACCTTCAAAGGTGGTACTACAGCCCACACAACACTCTACAGTATTGTACAAGGTAGCACAAAGAACACGAACATGCGGTCCCCTTTTATACACAAAGAAGGGGCTCATAAGTGGGGGGGTACAGCTCAAAAGTATGATTTACGACCATATAAGGGCATTTCTCGAGCATGATCAATACATGGGTGGAGTTAATGGTTCATGAAGCCCCCTGAATGCACATTCCGATCCCCTCTAAGCAGAAACAGATGTTACATGTACTGGGAATGCGCTAGATAGGCTGGAACTATTTATAGCTTGTTGCTGGGCAAACTCCAGGGGTGACGGTCAGTGAGGTAGGACTTGCCTCGTGGCGAGCACATGGCGTAATGTAGCCTTCAAGATGGAAGCCGGAAAACAAAAATGGAGTCCGGCCGTACTTTCAAGTACGAGCGGGAAAACTACTAGAAAGGCAGAATAGCATGTCTTCAGCGAATGCTTAACATTATCGCTGTTTTATTTACAACAGGCGACCCTTTCAGCATTTGCTGAAGACATTCGGTTTTCTAGGATAATCTAAATAGTCATTGTTTATATTGATGCTCATCATATCCGCTATCTCTCTAGTTATAGTTTTCTTATGGGCAGCACCCGCAACAGCTTGTTTATTGGGCACACAAAGTGAAACACATAACGAGCATATCATAGGGCTACATTGAATGCATACACAGCAGGTGAACAATATGGCAACAATTATGCATAGTCCAGTAAAAACCTTCCAACCCCATGTGGAAATTAAGGTCCAGAACCACCCAGAGAAAGTCCAAGACCCATTTTCTTGATGTATATCAGCTGCAATTTTGTGCAATTTGTTAATGGCTTTATACACAGAAGGAGTATGGTCAGGTATAAAAACGCAACAGCTACTTCCGATAACTCTGCAGGCTCCACCCCTATCTGCTAACATAACATCGAGAACCATTCGGTTCTGTAACGCAACAATCCTAGTAATTTGAAGCTCTTCAGTAAGATTCCCAAGAGCTGCAGCAGTTTGATTTGTAACAGCTTCCACTACTCTTGTCAATCGCCGTATTTTCCTGCTATTCAGAGCTGCTCCCACAAAGAAAAACAGTCCTAAATTGAAATCTATATACTGCTGCAGACTAGTGTCTGTCTGATCAACATCATCTACAGATAAGGTCCGCTTAAATCTGTTCACAGTTACATTATTCAACAACTTCAAGTCTTTATGATATGATGCAGGTGTCAAAAATACAGGTGGCAATAGGAACGATACATAACATACTCCAGACCAACCGGCTGGTAATCGATAATAGCCCTTATTCCCACATACAAAATAGGTGTTATGTGAAGCAAGAAAAGTACTGTTGTTCAGGCCGTCAATGTTCAATACAACAATACAATCACTAACACCTACGGGAATATGGCCTACACTCTGTACACATAAATCAGCTTGTGCCTGGGCCACAGAAATCACAAACTTTTCTTGTCCAACAGTGTCTCTAGTGTTCGTGATGATATAAGGTGTTGATTCATTGTCCGGTCGATATTCTTCCCACTCCCATATAGTTCCGTTGGCTTGTGGATAGCCGTCTTTATCCTGATGACATTCCTTATTCAATTTGAAAATCAGTCGTCCAACTGTGGGCTTTCTTGTAGCAAAAAGCAAAGTGTACCATGCTCTACAAGAGCCATTATGAGAAAAAGGAAGCGGTATGAACGGCGTTTCCCCTTTCTTTTGATGCGCTGGCATCATCCCACATATCCAACAGTCTGTGGCATTTGTAGCAACGTGGGTATGATGTAACATCTATATGAAAGTGTTATTCAAATAGGACTGTCGATGTTTCAACTCTTGGTAAGGGAGTGTATAGAAAAAGTGCTCATCAGGGACGGGAGTAGAAATAACATACAGTTCACGGGCAGGAGCTTTCTCCTCAACAAACCACATGACTGTAGCGATGACTGCTATGACGAGAATGAACCATACAGAACCAAAAATCTTTCTTTTATCCATCTTGAGCAAAGTACACAGTATCTTCCTGAAACTAAAGTGTTGTCAGAACTCTTACCCCTGAGGTAGCCGTTGTTTTCTTCACCATCGGGCCAAGACGGGTGTCACTACTCTAATGCATTGCTGATCCCCCCCTTGCCTCATTGGCTCTCTGTTTCACTAACTTAGGGACCGTGTGACAACTCCTCATACAATTGCAGATTCTTTTCTTGGCCGTAGATTGTATCTTCTTGATGAAGGCGTTGTCTGGTCCGGGAAGAACTCCTCAGAATCGTCAGGTACCACAGCACAGCCTCTCTCCGTAGTCAGGATATCTCGATGGTCAGTCAGTACAGCAGGTTCCACCAGATCAGGTTGCACTTTCTGGCAATGGATCGAATGGATCCAGTTTCTGTGATTTGTCACCCGCACTGCTGTTCTCGTGGCTAGGAGGACTTGTTCAGGGCCACACCATCTCGGTTCCAGACTATTCGACCTCTCAAACGATTTCACGAGGACGAAGTCACCAGGCCGGAGATTATGACCTTCTCCTGCGGACCGATCAGGGAGTGCTTCTCGAACCTGTTGATGAATAGAAACCAAGCTATCAGTTAATTGTGCCAAATAGTCATTCATTAAAACACAAGGTACATCATACACTGAACTCGGTTTGGGCACCCCATATATTCATGGGGTGCCCGAAAACGATCTTATAAGGCGTTAAGCCCGTCCGAGAGTGCGGTACCGATCTGATAGACAACAACGCCAGAGGCAGAGCATATGGCCAAGTCAGAGAAGTGGCGGCCTGTATTTTCGCAATCTTCAGTTTAAGCGTGCCGTTATACTTTTCTACCAACCCTGCTGATTGAGGGTGGAATACTGAGTGGAACTTTTGTACAATGCCTAATCCCTTCAGGACATACTTAATAACGTCCGCCACAAAATGAGGTCCGTTATCACTCCACAGCAATCTACAAACACCGAAATGAGGGGGAAATTCCTTCAGAAGCACCTTAGCAGTAGTCATTGCAGTATTGTCCTTAGTAGGGTATGCTTCAATCCATTTAGTGAATGCACAAACCACAACCAGGACGTACTTCAGATTATTGCAGTGTTCCAGCTGAATATAATCCATTTGCAATACTTCAAAAGGTGCAGTGGGTGTTGCAAATCCTCCTGCTAGAGTTCGTGTCCCTTTTCCCGGATTATATTTAAGGCAAATCATACAAGTCTATACCACTCTCTTAGCTGTGCTAGCAATCTCTGGATGCTCCCATACTTGAGTAAGCAATTTCACAATTGCTGAAGCTCCAACATGTGCTAGCCCATGTGCCATCTGAACCATAGGTTGTACAAAGGCGGTAGGTAACTTCCACCTATCCATCTGCTTATTCCTCCAACAACCCTCATCGTCCAATTCGCCATCTTTGGACCATTGCTCTCGTTCTTTCTCAGTAGCAGTCATTTGCATTTCTAATACTTTCTCCCTAGCATCATGCCACCATTCAGCTTGTGACTTCACAACATACATCGAAGTGGAGTCAGGCTGCATCGCAGTTCCACGTGCCACTCGATCTACAAAAACGTTTCCTTGTCCCACTTTGTCTGTCACTTTCTTGTGTGCACTACATTTCACTATAGCTATTCTCTTAGGGAGCGTCAGTGCGGTCAAAAGCTGGTGTACTAATTCTCTATACATGATCCGAGTTCCATGTGATGTCAAAAAGCCCCTTTCCTTCCAGAGCAGGCCGAAATCGTGCGCTACTCCGAAAGCATAGCGGCTGTCTGTGTAAACATTCACACATAATCCTGCACTAAGCTCGCAAGCTCGTATCAACGCTATCAATTCTGCTGCCTGAGCTGATTTCTGTGGTATGCGTGCTGTCTTCACTACCGTGTGTAATGTGGTAATTGCATATGCTGCGGAAGTCGTTCCATCTGGTAACTTTAAACAAGACCCTTCCACCCACAGCAGCTCTCCATCCACATCTGCAAAGGGCGTATCTTGTAAATCAATACAACCCTTTGTCTGTTCCTCGGTCACAAAGACACAGTCATGCGTCTCTTGCGCCTCAGGCTGAGTCGCTGGAAAGGGCAACAACGTAGCTGGATTCAGTGTTGCACATCTCTTCAACGTTATGTGAGGAGCCAACAATGTCAGCTCGTATCCTGTCAAACGAGCACTAGTTAAATGCTGCGTCTTCGTCTGATTCAAAAGGGCATCAACAGCATGGGGAACCAACACCAACAGCTTATGAGATAAGACTATCCCTTCACTCTGGCGTATTGACACAGCTGTCGCCGCAACTGAGCGAAAACACCCAGGCAACGCTCGAGCAACAGGATCAAGTACTGCCGAAAAGTATGCACAAGGGCGCTGCTTATCGCCATGCATCTGCACTAACACTGATAACGCGCATCCATCTCTCTCATGCACATACAATGTAAAGGGCTTTGTATAGTCAGGGGTACCTAATACTGGTGCCGAACAAAGGGCCTGACGTAATTGGTGAAAAGCATTCTCACATTCATCCGTCCATGGAAGGGGAACTGGGGTATCCTTTGTCAACAAGCCTAACAATGGTTTAACTATGTATGAAAACCCCAATATCCACTGTCTGCAAAAGGAGGTGAGACCCAAAAAGGCTCGAACTTCCTTCTGCGTGGAGGGTACTGGTGTGTCTAAAATGGCTTGAATACGATCTGATGTGAGTGCACGCCCCTCCTTAGACAAAAGGTGACCTAAGTAGGTTACCTTTGGTCTACAATATTGCAGTTTCTTTTTCAATACTTTGTGATTGTGAGATGCCAAAAATGTAAGTAAGGACAAAGTGCACTCTTCACATTCCTCAGGGGTGTCAGCGGCCAACAAGATGTCATCGACCTATTGTATAAGCGCCACACCGTCAGGTAAAACAAAAGAATCTAATTGTCGTTTCAATGCCTGACTATAAATGCTGGGACTCTCAGTATAGCCTTCGGGAACTCTACAGAATCTGTACGATCTATTATTCAACATGAAACCGAAAAGATTTTCGCTGTCAGGATGAATAGGGATTGAAAAGAAAGCGTTCTTCAAGTCTATAACAGAGAACGCTGTCGCAGTTGGTGTGACCAAAGTAAGCAGTGTCGTGATATCAGAAACCACTGGGTATTGAGGTATCACTATCTTGTTAACCTCCCTCAAATTGAGAATGAATCGATAAATCCTGGTATCAGTGTCTTTTTTCAAAATCGGTAGGATAGGACTGTTGCACACATTATATGGAACTTCTTCAACCACCCTTGCTTTAATGAAGTCCTGCACTATCTGTATGAGTGCCTCCTCCCCCTCCTGTGAAATCTTATACTGAGGTAGGCGTGGCAGCACAGCTCCCTCCTTTACACTAATGTGCACCGGAGGGATAATCATCTGTCCCACGTCGGTATCGGACGTGGCCCACAAAGACTAAGGCAAAGAGGCCAGTGCAGACTCTACAGTAATCATGTATACCCTCTCCATTGGTGGCTAATTGTCATTCAAAATAACACGTACTCCCTCAGGGGAGCACCGTATCGTGGCCCGAAAATATTTGAGCATATCCAGGCCGACGATATTATCGGGAGTGTTTGGGGAGAGTAGGAATGGGCATGGTGCAGCAAACTGATCTACATAAAGTGCAAGAGGTTTTGATAGTGGGCTAACAGAAGGCGTTCCATCAAACCCTATTGACGTAAATGTCGAGCCAGACAGGGGAGCCCTCAGAACCAATTTTTTGGACAAAGCGCTACGAGTAGCTCCTGTATCAACCAGAAACCTATTAGTAGAGCCCAAAACATGTGCTGTAACATAAGGACCCCTCTGATCTACTGGCACTTCAACTGGTTCCTTACCCCATCCTATGCAATCCTATGCATACTGCGAATCATGCTGCTCGGGAGGTGTATAGTCAGACATTTGGTACTGATTTCGTCGATCAAAAACATTGGACCCATCTCGGGGTTTAGAGTTAGAGTCAAATCTAGCTCGGTCATTCGTGTTATTTCTAGGGCCTGAAAAATTTCCTCTACCCCTTATAGACTCCTGTCCACGCTCCTGGCGTTGTGCACGCAACACCGGGCACTCATTCGCCCAATGGCCTTTCTGTCTACAATACGCACATTGATCCCGGGCAAAGTCAGTACGGCTTGAAGGAAAGTTAGAAAAATTCCTGCCACCCCGATCGTTACCTCTACGAGGCGGCCCATATACTTGCGCTAACATAACCTTCGTTTTCAGATCTTTAGATTTCTTTTCCACACTCCCCTATGCCTCTAGTTCCTGACACTCGTAATGCTGAGCCGTCGTCAGGAGGGATGCTGGTGTCGAAGTTGTCCAAGAACTTTCACTCGCTTTTAATCGAGCTGCTATACTTGGTAATAAATTCGAGACATATTTATCAACAAAGAGATGTCGACCCGTATCGTCCGTGAGCGACTGACCGCTAAAATCATGGAACGTTTCCTCAAACCGTGTGAAGAAATCCGGCACAGATTTATCTACTTTCTGTTTACAGGACGCTAACATAGTCCAATCAATCTTTTGGGGGGAATAAGCGTTTTTAATTTAGCTACATTAGCAGCTGGAAGATTTAAAATCGACTGGGGCGGCTTCTGTGCTGGTTTTCTCTTCCTGTCCTCATCCTCAAGATCCACCCATCGAGCTTTAAATATCTGAAGATCGTCAACCTTTTGTATTGACCTCCACATATCTGGTGGTAATATAAGCCCGAAAAACAAATCAATATCGGTCAAAGTCATAGTACAGGAATTCAAAGCCCCCTGAACTTCCTCATAAAAAGCTGCGGGATTCTTACGAGGATCAGGTAATGCTGCTTTCAATGCCATGACGTCTGCTCTATTCCAAGGAGTATAAACCCAATTATAGATAAAATACCCTTGAGCATCAGGAGATCCTCTATCCGTACTAGTACCCGCTCCCCTAGGAGGAACATACAAAGGCGCCGCCTCCCGCATTGGTTTAGCATGCACTGCATTGATCTTATCTGAATAAAGGATGGATGACTGCTTCCCGCCGCCAGCCGGATTCGAGGGCTCGTCGTCAGCCTTCCGTTTCCGTGCTTCATCCCGGAGCCGAAATATTTCATCCCGTAACGCAAATAGCCGTCGAATTGCATTGGGCACCTGGGGAGAAAGAAAAAGACCTTTACGCAGTTCCTTTGCATCAGCTATCACATCCGCTGGTTCAAGAACATCAGAATATTTCCGAAAGGCTGACACCACTTCATCAGAAAGAAAACCAGCAAAATATAATCTTTCCCTATCTTCCCATGTCTCAAGCTCAGTCAACAAATCGGCAAGGGGCATAGTATCTTTGGTGACCCGATAAGTAATCTTACGAAGATCAGCCATACGATCGGCCGATAACATAGACCGCGTATCCCTCTTCTGGTCGGGCGGCCTAGAATCTTGATCTCCTCCGTTCGGGGCGGACGGACCAGCATACGGTGGCGGTGAATGATCTAATAACGAAAAATCATCATCCGATTTATTAAGGACAGGATAGACAGGCTGACGAACAGGGTACTGGCCAGATATTTGCAACCAACGTTCTTTCTCCTGCTTCTCTTCTAATTCCTTAGCTTCTCGCTTTTTCATCTCTTGCGCCTTTTCACGCTCACTCTTTCGCTGCTCTTTCTCGCTCAGTGCTTGTTCACGCTTTTCACGTTCTCGCACCTCTTTCACCCACATTCGTATACATTTAAACACATCTTGTCGCACTCTCCGTTTACACATACACTGTTCCACATACTCAATCTTCCTCAAATCAAATGATCCATACATAGGCCATCGCAACTCAGGATCCTTCTTGGTATATTTCCTCCACAACGTGCTGTACATTATGGGGGAAAGACCAAACTTGACATACATATCCTTATTTCTTCTGGGGGAGCCGGCTGAGATTCTTCAAGTACCAACCGGTCATTTCCAAAACAGCAGCACCACTTACGGAGTGCGCTAAAAACAGGCATGTCTTAAAATAATGCAGAATATGCAATATTACAATTAAATGGCACTTAAACGTTGCGCCGCTCAAACTCGCAGATCAGGAGAAATATCCCCACATTGCCTGCCTATATGGGTTGCAACTCATATATCACTCTCATAGGATCAATAATATGACTAGTCATTACCAAACAATCAAACAAATTAGTCGGGGCAAGCGTATCCTAAAACTGCCTTGCCAAACAAGACTATCAAAAGCTCGGAGCAAGTATCGTACAACGATTCTTACCAATCAAGAGCGTCCAGATTCCATACTGCCAAGTTCTGAATTCGCCCAAACAGCCACTACGCGGCGAACCGACAGAAGAGGTCTCAGTCGATGACGGCGCCACCCAGATGGTCAGATCGGAAGGGAAGGAAGAATACCTCGGGATGCCAGGACTAAAGGCGCCGCTGGCAGTGATCACGTCCCCGGCAAGGTTCCAATCCTTTGTCACGACCAGTCCTTCGAGCATCCGAGTCGCCGATGAGCCCCACGTGACTGGCGCCAATTGATGAATACGGGCCTCAGCAAGGCCTGCGAGTGCGAAAGAGTTCGCCCTTCTGTACGCAAAGTCCTCAGACTACATAAGAAATTGGCACGGAAACTGGAAATACAAAGACATAGTTTAATAAACCTTTAAAGGTGGTACTACAGCCCACACAACACTCTACAGTATTGTACAAGGTAGCACAAAGAACACGAACATGCGGTCTCCTTTTATACACAAAGAAGGGGCTCATAAGTGGGCGGGTACAGCTCAAAAGTATGATTTACGACCATATAAGGACATTTCTCGAGCATGATCAATACATGGGTGGAGTTAATGGTTCATGAAGCCCCCTGAATGCACATTCCGATCCCCTCTAAGCAGAAACAGATGTTACATGTACTGGGCATGCGCTAGATAGGCTGGAACTATTTATAGCTTGTTGCTGGGCAAACTCCAGGGGTGACGGTCAGTGAGGTAGGACTTGCCTCGTGGCGAGCACATGGCGTAATGTAGCCTTCAAGATGGAAGCCGGAAAACAAAAATGGAGTCCGGCCGTACTTTCAAGTACGAGCGGGAAAACTACTAGAAAGGCAGAATAGCATGTCTTCAGCGAATGCTTAACATTATCGCCGTTTTATTTACAACAGTGTCTATGACACTATCATGGCCACCAGGACCCAAGACTTTAAATATATGACTTGGAATGTCTGGGGGATGGGGTCTGCCACCAAAAGATATAATATACACCGGTAGATGTAAGGGAGTACAAACTGCATGCTTCAAGAGACTCATCTTACTAGGGTGCAAGTGGAGTGATTACGCCGCAGAAGGCGAGGTCAATTGTATGCAACATCCTTTTCTACGTATGCGAGAGGAACACTGATGTGGGTTGGAACCAGGACCCCTTCTGAGTGTTTGCACTCGCTCATCGACAAAGAGGGTCGATATGTAGTAGTGAGAGGTAGATTACTACCCTCCCCCCCTTTGCCGAGAGCCAGAGGTCATACAATGGCAACTGACTTTTGGGACTGAACACAACATAGGGGGCTGTCAGACCAATTTCGCGCCCAACATGGCCTGTGCATGACTATTCCTACTCTTCACCCATTTACATACTCCATACCCAACTGGAAAAATTGGTATGCTCCGAGAGGCTTAGTCAATATGCCACCTTTGCTGAATACCTTGAGTGTACACTTTTTGACCACAGACACTTTTTGCTGAGGTTTAGACACATTGATGACAGACGGCTATCCCGTTGTAGCATCTCCAGCTGGCGACTCTTGAAGACACCTTCTACAGACAGTCCCTTCATGCATGTATGATTGACTATTTTTAACACAATCAGGGCTCCGCTTCGTCTTCTTTGACCGAATGGGAGGCATTCAAGGTGGTGGTGCAAGGGCACTGTATGAGCCATGCAGTGGGTGTAACTAGGGAGCTCCATGCACATCTGGCCACCCGAGATAACAAGCTCCATACTTTAGAGGGTACCAGATGCCAATGAACAACTAGTTGATGCAAAAGAATGCTACAACGTTATAGTGGAGCGTCTGAGATGCCATGACTATACAGCCTATCTAGCTAAGGCACATTTAGAGTGTAGATCTGGGAGACTTCTGGCATGGCTTTTCTTTCCAGTATTACCGGGTGCACCCATCACACACATCACCTCCTCCACTGGGATGCACATCTACGTGCCAGGGGATTTCAACGATGAGTTCCGCAGGTATTATAAAACACTGTACTCAAGCTGTCTAGGGGAGCAAGACCGATTTCTGGACTGAATTACTCTCCCGTCTCTGCCACCAGAGGCCAGAGAAGACATATGAGGCCCTGTGATGGTACAGGAAGTGCTAAAGGATATGACCACGGGTATGACTCCAGTGCCAGACGGTCTCCCGGAGGAGTTTTATATGGCTTTCGCTGGCACTCTAGCTCCCAGACTGGTCACACTCTATGCTGATTCTTTCCAGATAAGCCTCCTTCTGGACTCTACACGTGCACAGTGATTCCCCTTCCTAAGACTGATGGGCCAGGTGCACCCCCATCAGCGTTTCGCCCACTGTCCATGTTGAATATGGACTTCACACTCCTTAGCATAATATTGGCGAGTAAGGTGCTCCCATACATACAGACGCTGGTACACAGAGACCAGAACAGTTTTATCCCGAACCATAGAACATCACTCACCCTCAGGAAACTGTACTATATACTTTACCACCCTGAGGTAAAGGCTGATCGGGAGTCTGTTATCATGTCAGTAAACCTTGAGAAGGGCTTAGACCCCATTCAGTGGGACTTTCTCATGCAGGTTATGAACAAGATGGGGTTGGGGGAGTGGTGGATTAAATGGATCTTCCTCCTTTATGCAAATCCTATAGCCTGAGTGAAGACTGATTGCACATTTTCTACATTTCCTACTGCATACCGCATACTTAGGGGAACCAGGCAGGACTGCCCACTGACTCCCCTGCTTTTAATATTAACCAAAGACCCAATAGTGGAACTGTTCTGGAAGGAGGGCAGGTGTACTGGTTTATTGATAAACAGCCATGAACACTTGATCTCACTTTACGCTGGTGATCTCCTACTTTATTTGATGGGCAGATCAGCTGGAGTGCTGAGGGCCTCTCAGCTACTGGAAAACTTTGAGTCTGTGTCGGGCATAAAAGTTAATCGAGCTAAGACGTACATATTCTTGTGCGTAAAAAGGACACCTTACCCACTGGATCTTCTGTCAAACTTCATATGGTCCCCAACTAATTTTAAATACTTCGGTGTGAGGGTGTACCAGGACCTGGACGACATGCAAGAAGGGAACTTGGTAACATCTCTCTGCTCCCTTCAGCCATATGTGACCTTTTGGAGATTTTTGCGCTTGCCCCTTATGGCGCATGTGTCGCTCACCAAAATGGTGATGCTCCCCTGCTTATTATACTTTTTTACGAACCTACCGGTTAAGATACAAGTGACGTGGTTCAAACACCTTGACACCCTCCTTTGCGGCCTTATTATATGATCACGGTCGCCACAGAGTATCCCTGGAAATCATGAGATGCCCGCTAGATGCTGGGGGCCTGTGAACTCCGGAGTTTGAGCTCCACTATCTGGCGGCACAGCTGCATTGGGAAGCAAGATGGCTAGATGACACTCATGCACACGCCTTGGACCTCTTGGGACTAACTCCATATCGGGGACTTTTGCTGGCCTGCCTGCTCTGCCCGGAGGTATCCATGACAAAGCCTAGTGTACTGCTACAAGTGGCATTGCAATGTTGGTGTCAATGCCTTGTGCGAACCCAGAGTGCTCTCTTGTATGAACCAGTCTCCTGTTCCTCCGCTGTCCAACTCTTAGGGTGGACAAAGGTGGGGGTCAGGACAGTGGGAGATTGTCTCCTGAAGGGAGTCCTAGTTCCATTAGAGGACTGATAGGATAGTCACACCCTACCCAGAGGTCAATTTCTGACCTATGAAGCACTAGCATGGATGTTTGTGGACCTGTGGGCATAGAGGTGGGAAGAACCCACTCCCCACACAGTCTTTCAACTCCTGCTGTCAATGGGCTCTGCACAGACTAATAGAGGTAAAAGCAGTAATAGTCCGATATAGGTAACACCACGGATGTTCTTCTAAGTTTATTATGATATACATGTGTAGGGGATCCTCTCTATTGTGATGATATAATTGTTATTGTACAGACTCATAAGATCTTTGAGCCCATTCTCCTGGAGGTAATAATAGGGATTATAGGCAGAGAGTGTGTCAGGATCCCTGTCTATAAGGCTGATACAGCTAATGAAAAGATACATGTGATATTAGTGCCCCTTCTCCTTGTGATATGGACTACTATATACAGATAGGGTCAAGCTCCCTCTCTGAATCAGATATCACTCATTGAAAGTAGATAATATATTAGGACCCCTTCTCCTGGAGGAATGGCAGTTTTATTTTTTTCACAAACTCGACCTAAGGGCATTGGAGCTCTATTGTTGGCAAATAGCCCTCTCTGAAGGGTCACCCCAAACATGTTGCCTTCCTCTTCCTACTGAACTCTGTTTGTTGACCTTAGGACTGTGAGCACTTTACCAGTGCTAACATGCTTGTGCTTCCTCCCTAAACATATGTGTAATTGGTGTGTACCTGTTTGACCTGTTTAGTTTACTTATAAGCCCCTTGTAAGGTGGCATTCCATGTACCCAGGGCCTGTAAGTGAAATGTTATTAGTAGGCTGCAACATTGATTGTGCCACCCACAGAAGTAGCCTTTCAAATATGTGTCCGGTCTGCCACTGCAATGCCTGTGTGTGCAGGTTTCTGCCACTTCAACTTGCAATTAAAACTATATGTGAAGCCTTAAACTCCCCTTTTAATACATATAATTCATCCCTAAGGTAGGTCCTAGGTAGCTCTAAGGGCAGGGTACTATGTAAGTAAAAAGTAGGACATATACTTTTATGTTGTGCATATCCTGGTAGTGACAAACAGCCTATTTTGTTTTTCTCCATAGTGAGGCCTACTCCTCTCATAGGCTAGCATTAGGAATTCCTTAAATACACTTTTCAGCTGTAATTCCTGATCAGAGAGGAGTAGCTTCTTCATTTTTCATATGTTTGGAATGGTATTGATAAATCCAACTTGCTGGTGAGGTTGGTTTTAACATTACTATTTTAGAAATGCCACTTTTAGGAGGTGCAAAAAGAAACAAATGATGGACAGAATGCTGAACAATGCACACATTCACCCCCAGTCCCAAGGATCTGGATTAAATCCATAGTTATTTTGCTCACCACGCCACCCCAGTTTAACCAAGCCATCTGCAAATCAGTCTTAACCCTATTGCTCATGGGAACAGTCCAGCCCGAACTTACAAGCCAGGCCCTCCCTGGACCGGAAACAAGCATCCTGGGACCGGTTTCCGGGCATCACTTTTAGAAAGTGGACATTTCTCTGCACTTACTGCTCTGTGTACCTGACAGCCTGTCTCCAATACATGTCTGGGGTGGATGACAGCTACACTTTTTGCATTCCCTCCAGACAGCTACAACACAGGAAAGATAGGTGTGTCATTAGTACCCATCTACATACATCTGCATTCTGATGGCCGCGCCTGGGAAGGATGGAAGGGAGGGGCTAACACTTCACTTGAATAGTTAGTGTCCTGTCCCCATACAGAGGGCTGATTTACCCCCCATAGATAGCCTGGCAGACAGGACTGGGCTGAAAGGTGAACATGTGCACTTCAGAGAGCTGCTTTGAAGTCACCCCCACATCAAAGGAACTTTTGGGTATAAGCACTGGGTCTCCGACCCCCTAAAATCAGACACTTCTGGATCTTGAACTGATCCTCTGTCAGAAGGACTGCTGCGCTGCCTAATGGACTCATATTTGGACTGCAGACTTGAAAGGCCTGCTTTTCTCTTGTGTTGCCCAGCTGCCTGCTTCTCTCTGACTCTGCTTCAGGAGAGCTGAACTCTGCCTACCCGCCAAATGATCCCCAAGGGCTTGTTGGCTTGCCTCCTGTTGCTTGAGACTCAGGGAAATTAAAGTCTGTAACCCTTCTCTTGTGCCTGGCCCGCTGGAAGTGGCTCAGATACGTGCAACACAGATTTTGACGCATCTCCTGTCTGTGTTTAACAGAATCGGTCCATTAACCGAGTTGCGGAAGTAAAATTGGCGCATCAGGACCAAAGCTTTGCCTCACGAGATCGAAACTACAGACACCTTATCGCCGCAACTGCAGCTTGGTGGGTTCTTCACATCCCCTCAACTGCATGGCAGAATCCGGCACATTGATCTACACCTCTCGGCTCCAGCACCTGTCTTCGGGAACTGTTGTAACGCCTTCACTGCATCTCGCTGATCACGACCAGGAAAGTTAATTTGTTCACTGGGCCTGCGTGGGTCCTGTAGCCAACTGGAGTTCTATTGAGGTTGTTCTTAACCTTGATTTTTCTTCCGTTCAGCGCGACCTAAAATAATCTTTTAGCGGTACTTGCTTCTAAGCGCTTTATTGAGGTTATTTTTTTAACATTCAATATCTCAACTTCTGTACATTGGATTTTTGTAATTTTGGTTTTGTTTATAAGTTGCTCCCGGTTTTATGGTATTTATTTGTCTTATTCTTTTTGACTGTATTTATCCATATTTATTTTGTAGCCATCTTATTGGTACTTATCCATATTTATTTTGGGTTTTTGTGAACAGATGAGGTGATAACTCTTATTTTTCCACATTTATTTATTGGATGAACGTTCACTCAATCTTCGATGCCTGTCAGGTTTTAGCACATTAGGCATCCAAAATATAATACAATAATAAACCTCATTACAAAATGTGCATAATAGCACCTGCACATGTTGAGATAGGAAGTAATTTAAGCAAATCCCATTAAGCTTTCTAACTACCCATGATGCTAATATGTACAGTTAGTGGCCTGAAATTCATTAATCTCAGCACAGAGAGTCACTCAAAAAGAAGCCAAATGTTCTGTATTTTTCCTCTTTTAAAATAAATACAGACAGGAAACACAATGTATTATGTCTGTATTTAGCTGTAAAAATCTGTAAAAATGGAAAACAGGGAGCCCTATTTATAATTTAATAATCCGTTTTTTTAAACCTGGGTGTAGTGTGTTTGTGGTGTATTCATTGCCTTACTGTCTGTGTGATGCATGAATACTTTACATGCCTCTTTAGATAAACCTGACTGCTCTGTGCCAAGCTACCAGAGTGTGTGCACAGGTTTTATTTTTAGGCACAGGAAGATTAACACCTCGGACGCTCATGACGAGCTGAGCTCGTCATGAGCCACGGCGCTACAGTGCTCATGACGAGCTCAGCTCGTCATGGCCCGTGGAACGCTCAGGTGCGGAGAGAATTCCCCTGCTGTGCTGAGTGTTCCACGGGAGTCAATACACCTGTGACAAGCTCAGCTCGTCATGAGCACCGGAGCGCCGTAGCTCATGACGAGCTGAGCTCGTCAAGAGCATGGGGGCGATGTGCGCGCCCCCCTCCCCCCCAGCACAGCGGGGGAATAACCCCCACAGCGAAGGGGTTAAGTAATTTGGCCAGAATCCCTGGATGTGGAGCCAATGCCGGACTCAAACCTGGTTCCTCAGTTCCAAAATCGGCAGCTCTGCCATTATACCACACCTCCTACTAAGTAACAAAAGATGGTGCGGTCCTTGTCTTTGAGGCTGACCTCAGGGATGCAGAGGTGCAGATGTGCGAGTGCCCCTCCACCGAAAGATATGCTTGAGCACATGAGAAGTGGAGTACTCTGCTCCAGGCAGTGCTGCTTTCTAAGATGGATGGCTGGCACCGGGCTCTCAGAGCACCTACCCTTCCTGCGCTGAGAGCTGGGATTCTATCTACCATGAACATCGCCGTCCCCAGAGGCCTTCTGATGGGACAGATGGAAGATGTCGAACTCCAGAAATAATACATAAAGCCATTTTCGTGTATATACACAAATGAAAGTGTGTTATATAAACATCCGAAGGCAAGCCCAGCCTGGCGTGCTGAAGACAGCTGTCAGCACCGAGAGAAGCTCTGAGATCATTTGTAAGAGCAGAGGAGCCCAGTGTATGAAGTACATTAAGATGGCTCTGATATTAGCACACCTGCAGTGTGTTTCTCTTCTACTATGAAGACAAGCTTTCCGGCCTGCAGGACCCGGGGGCAGGGAATCACTTGGCAAAGAAGCTGAAAGGCTTAGCACGGAACATCTTGTAGTAGACTCTTGCTCTCTTGGGTTGACATGCTTAATTCCCTGGTTTGTGCGTGTGCCAAACCCCAGGAGTGTACCTCGGGGCCGAGGATTAAGCCTTTCTTTCCCTTGATGTGGTTGGCTGCAGTGGCAGGTGACCTGCTGGGACACAGGCGTGTGTGGGCCCGTGGCTGGTTGCAACTTACCTTCAAGAAACAGCTTGCCAACATTTGGAAAGAAATTGCATTAGAACTTACAACTTCACACGTTCCTCCCTTAAAGTCAGAATTTATGTTTTAAGACGAGAAGCCAGTTTGCTGACGGGCAGGACCATGATGACTGGAGATCTGGGAACAAGTGGTGCTCATGATGATAGACCCCTACAGACACATAGGTCCACATACAAGTAGCTCAGTAAATTGTGATATGTGAGCAAAAACCTGTTTGCGCTGGGATGGTACTTACAAGTGTACCTGGTACAATTACAAACTGTGATGAAGATCACACGTTTCATTAAAGTTCGGCCGGTCAAACCTGCTGGATTTTTTTAAAAAACGTGCCTGGTATATAAATACCTAGACACATAGATTTTGTTGCAGAAACCCCTAAAATCTGAATATTATGCACAATTTTCAGAGTAAAACTTGTAATAGGAGATTATTATCACATCTGATAAATTCTGAGTACGTTATTATCACCCCAAACTCCAGGCCACTTGTTAATGAGGGTGATATATTCACCTGCTATGGGGAGTTTGAGATTGCCGTTGTAATAAGTGGCTTAATATAAAACTAGATAACATGAAAAGACAAGGGCAGAAACTACAAATCTGTTATCCTGTTCGGAGACCTAACAAAGCACGTGATATTGCAATTAGCAGTGGCATAAATGTATTGTCCCTTGGCTTTTTCTATCCCCCAATGAATAATACTAACTCCCCTTTAAAACAGAGATCCACTATTCTTTATACACTTGAACGATTCAGGCTGCCCTTATATAATAGATTTGACATCCTTCCATCCCTGGTTGACATAGATTGACTTACTCCTCTGCCTAACTCTCCAGCTCAAAGAGGGCCAAACTTAACCAACTTTTTTAGATCTGGTATAAAATCTATGGCCAATGTAGTAAGGGATTTTATCCATGATGTCTGTAGCATTAGGATTGTCCTTCCTGATGGTCATAATAATAGTGACCGGGGGGCATTGATTGGTGCACAGTCAGCCTATGATGCGGTTGGAAATTTTTTAGATCTGGTATAAAATCTATGGCCAATGAAGTAAGGAATTTTACCCATGATGTCTGTAGCATTAGGATTGTCCCTCCTGACGGTCATAATTATAGAGACCGGGGGGGCATTGATTGGTGCACAGTCAGCCAGTGATGCGATTGGTAATTTTTTAGATCTGGTATAAAATCTATGGCCAATGGAGAAAGGGATTTTACCCATGATGTCTGTAGCATTAGGATTGTCCCTCCTGATGATCGTAATTATAGCGACTGGCGGGGCATTGATTGGTGTACAGCCAGCCAGTGATGTGGTTGGTAATTCCATCGCATCTGGTACTAGCATTATGGGACCACAGCCTATGATTGTAAACACCTTGCACAAACCCTCAGTAGCAGTAAACTGTGGTACGCCAACTAATGGTGATATAAGCAGTGACCCTGTGAATCGAATAGGAAGTCACCAGGAAGAGCATTCCTATAGTGAAAGTTTTGTGTTTGCTACCTGGAACGTGAATGGGCTTACAGATCAACAGACTGGGCTAATTTCATCCATGGCTGTGATAACATATGCTTTTAGGAGACCTGGTGTACTAGCCCAGCTTATGTGGAAGGATATTCACCCCATTTTTTGGCAGCTACAAGCTCACTATCTGGCCGAGCAAAGGGGGCCTGCAAATCCTCATTTCCAATAAAATCGTGATAAGTGTCCGGAAGGTTGAAACTGTTGGCTCATATGCACAAATCCTATGGCTAAACACAAAAGGGGTGAAAGATCTGATAATAGTAAACTTCTACAACAATGTCTTCGACAGTTCACGAGATAGTGTGGTAACAGCTATTGATCAGGGTCTGGAAACGTTCCTATCCATGGTCAATACTCAGTATGCTTCAATCTGGGCAGGAGATTTTAACTTGCAGCCGTGTGGAGCTCTCAATACAAAGCCATGTGGCCTCATACCTATAGATGAGGAATCTGATCATTTTTGCCACTATGCTTACGGGGAAGCACTTAATCAGATGATGGTCAAATATGATTTTTACCTCCTTAGAGGAGCCAGTGGTGCAAATGAGACCTCTAATCTAACTTTTATAGGCAGAAACTCTAATTCTATAATTGATCATGTATTCGTTTCTGCCACTGTAAGCCACTCGTCTGGTAACCTTACTGTGGTACCCTCATTGTTTAGTGACCATGACCTTCTAAAACTAACTTTTATTTCTGGGGTGAAAAGATGAATGTTTTTAACCTAGCTAACCATATAAAACCGGTCGGGACAAACGGGGTTACTAATAAATGGACAGGTGTTGATCCCTCGTTGATAATGAGGTAAATAGTAACTTCCAACTAAAGTGAAATTGCATATTGTCTTCAGGAGGAAATGACACCATTAGTACTGACCGAGAAGTTTTTTAATATAACTAAATCGATTAAATCAATTTTAACAAAGACTCCTAGGCCACTAGGTGGTAAGAAGAAGGGGTGGTTTGACCGTGCCTGCTCTAAAGTCCTAAGGGGTTTGAAGCATGCCCTGTCTCAACCTCCACTTGACCTATCCAATATCCAATCCTTACGGCATGAATATAAGCCAGCTACACTGGCCCGGAAAAGGACACTTAAGGAAGAGGCTTGGGAAAATGTGTCTATTGCAGCAAAAACCCGAATAACAAACTTTTCTGGGAGACTGTAAATGCCCCTTTTTTGAAGAATGATAGCATTCCAGAATTCTGCTCTTTTGTCCAAGTGGACAAATGGGTTGACCACTTCTCTTATTTTGTACAGTAATAGGGAGACAATCATGTGGCAGGATGGGCTGTTAGACTTGGGCAGTAACCTCCCCCTGAACATTACAAATGAGAAAGTCATTCAGGCAATCTATGTGAGTTCAGGGGGACGGGCCCCAGGAGCGGACGGTGTCCCGGTTGACATTTTTAAAACAGCACCTACTCTATGGGGACCCATCCTAACCAGAGTGTTTAATATAGCTGCAACAGATATAATTCCTAAGACTTGGGGTGAATCAATTATAATTCCCATATTTAAAAAGGGGAATAAAGAAGATCCCAGAAATTATTGCCCAATTTCACTCATAAACACCGCAATGAAAGTAACAAGTAGGGTCCTCCTTTTAAGACTTGAAGAATGGGCAACTGAATACTCTGTTTTGACACTGGTCCACTACGGGTTTAGGAAACGGTTAGGGACTGTTGAACAATGTACTAACCTAGTACTGCTTATTGGTATATATACCAGGGCAAAGCCAGGATCCCTATACCTTTGCTTTGCCGACCTAAGCAGTGCATTTGACTTAGTGGACCACCATTTGTTGTGGTCAACCCTAACAGAGATTAGAGCTCCCAAGGCTATTATTGGGTTCCTCTCCCGCCTGTACGAAAAACTATCACAAGAATAACACATAATCTCTTTTTCTTTGTAGACCAAAATACACGTGTGTAAACAGGGGGAGTCACTGGCTGCTCTTCGTCAGCAAATTCTGCCAAAGGGATGCATAGCAAATGATGAAAAAAGGGGGTAAAATGCCATCAGAAAAATTATACAAGTTCCCAGTGTCCATCAGAGCATCACCGGTACAGGTTCCTATTGTTCATCAAAAACGTTGGCGCTCTTGATCACCAGCGGCGGAGCTTGCTCTGTCCTAAGCTCGGGTTCCCACATCGACCAGGATAATGTACCCCCAAGGGGATACCTTAGATCTATCCTGTCCAATGTTCAAACGGTGCACAAATCTCACATCACCCTAAACTAACTCCGTTGGTACTATAGCAAAGTACACTGTAACTTACACAGTCCATCCCTAACTAATCTGACTTCTCCTTTGGTGCACCGTTCCTCAGCCAAGGGCGCATATTGTACCTAGTGACTCAAGGCACAGAAGGATCAAGAAAAAGGGGCTGAATAGCTCGTATTTCCGGAGGAACTGCGACATTTAGCACTTTATCATTTTCCACATCTGTCTTTGTCCAGGCCCGCTTGGTGTCACTGAAGGGGACAAACCAAGGCCCCGTCTCACACTCAGCGCCCCTGTGCCATTCTTCACCCATTCGCCATAGGGCAAAGGTAGATGTATCCTGAGACAGTGTGTCGCATGCATCCAGTTCTTTCGGCCGACGACTTTAACACCTGTTCCGATCCCTTCCACCGTGGCTCCAAACTCTTCTTCTGCTGGAAATTCTTTATCAACACAAAGTCACCTGGCTGAATATCATGTCCGGGCCCCTCTGGTGTAGCTGGCAGGGCTTCCCGGACCTGTTGGTGAATAGATTGTAAACTTTCAATTAACTGGCACAGATAATCAACAACGGATACTCAATATTGGAAAACTGTCAAGGGCGTGGGATGCCCCAGACATTTGCCTTACAAAAGGGGGTGGTGATGGACGGAGCATCTGAACCAATCAAACACTCACACCCAGTCAACAGATCTGGGTTTAATCCATCACCGTCCTTTGGCCCACTCTGCCACCCCTGTTCAGACATGGCCATATGCAAATCAGTCTGACCCTGTGCCTCATGGGAACAGTCCAGCCCAAAATGTCAAGCCATGCCTTCCCTGGACAGGACTCAAGCTTCCTAGGACCGGTTTCTGGCATTCCAGTCGTCTTAAGCCAGGCTTGCTTGAATCCAGTGGCAAAGTGAGCAAGGGATTCACGTCTGAGCATACCCTGCCAACTTATGGTGAACAAAGCGGTACAAAAGGGGGTGGTGATGGACGGAGCATCTGAACCAATCAAACACTCACACCCAGTCAACAGATCTGGGTTTAATCCATCACCGTTCTTTAGCCCACTCTGACACCCCAGTTCAGACATGGCCATATGCAAATCAGTCGGACCCTGTGCCTCATGGGAACAGTCCAGCCCGAAATGCCAAGCCATGCCTTCCCTGGACCAGACTCAAGCTTCCTAGGACCGGTTTCTGGTATTCCAGCCGTCTTCAGCCAGGCTTGCTTGAATCCAGTGTCAAAGTGAGCAAGGGACTCACGTCTGAGCATACCCTGCCAACTTATGTCGAACAAAGCGTTACAAAAGGGGTGGTGATGGACCGAGCATCTGAACCAATCAAACACTCACACCCAGTCAACAGATTTGGGTTTAATCCATCACCGTTCTTTAGCCCACTCTGCCACCCCAGTTCAGATATGGCCATATGCAAATCAGTCTGACCCTGTGCCTCATGGGAACTGTCCAGCCCGAACTGCCAAGCCATGCCTTCCCTGGATCGGACTCAAGCTTCCTAGGACCGGTTTCTGGCATTCCAGCCATCTTCAGCCAGGCTTGCTTGAATCCAGTGGCAAAGTGAGCAAGGGACTCACGTCTGAGCATACCCTCCCAACTTATGGCGAACAAAGCGGTACAAAAGAGGGTGGTGATGGACGGAGCATCTGAACCAATCAGGGTGTGACTCCCCTGCACAACTGTGTGACCCTCACTGATGAACAAACAAAGAGTAGAGTGGATCTCAGAGACACTGCCTTTTCAGAACCAGATGGGGCACTATGGGTAGACGGCTTGTGCATCAAACTCCCCGATGGCACCACCTCAGCCGCATATGCTGTCACCACAGCTCGAACCATCCTAGAGACAGCCCAACGATCCGCCCAAGCAGCAGAGCTCATTGCCCTCACACGAGCATGTATTTTAGCATCTGGTACGACAGTAAATATATATACTGATAGCCAGTACGCCTTCGGGTGGTTCACCATTTTGGGATCCTGTGGAGAGAAAGAGGGTTCCTGACTTCACACGGCACACCCATCCAACATGGAGATCTAGTCTCCGCATTGACAGAAGCAGTCCTCCTCCCCAAGCAGCTAGCAGTGATTAAATGCCAAGCACATAAGAAAGTGACCAACCTCATTGGACAGGGAAACGCATTAGCCAACATTACCGCCCGAACCATTGCCCAGGACAGAACCCGACACGAATGTACGTGACCAGGTCACAAGCAAAACAATGGACTGACACTAGAACGACTGTAAGGGACATACAAATGACAGGCACACAGGACGAACTGACTGAATGGGCTTGGTTGGGACTGAAAGACGAAGAAGGCTGCTGGAGGACAAAAGACGGAAACAAATGGCTGCTACCTAATGCCTATCTGATCCCCATATTGACCATGGTACATTTACCAGCACACATACGATCTGCCCCCATGACCGAACTGATCACCAGAGTATCGCATAACAGCAAGATAGCAGAATCAGCAAAACGCCTAGTATAGCAATGCATAGTATGCCTGCAACACAACCCAGGGAAAGGGACCGTAGTACCACGGGGAGGGTTTGGAGTCCCTGATCACCCCTTCGAAGTCCTCCAGCTCGAGAGGTGCCATGGTCTAAAATACGTGCTAGTGATCGTGTGCGCCTTTAGCAAATGGGTGGAGCCCTACCCCACCTGTGACAACACCGCCTTAGCTACTGCGAAGGTATTACTGAAAGAGTTCTTCCCCCGATATGGCCTTTGTAGAATTTTATGGAATGACAATGGCCCCCACTTCGTAGCAGAAGTTATACAAAACATACTGAAAGGGTTGGAGGTAAAGCAAAAGTTCCATGCCCTTTTCCACCCCAATCAGCGAGCCTGGTAGAGAGGCACAACGTCACGCTAAAACTGAAGCTAGCAAAAATAGTCGCCACGACTGGGTTGAAATGGCCCGACGCCCTCCCACTGGCATTGCTGTCAATGCGCTCCACCTCAACCAAGCACCGACTGACCCCTTACGAAGTAGTCTTCAGCAGGCCTATGAACATTTGGGCGGCACCAAAGCCAACCTCCATTAATGATGTCCCGGACATACTAATATTCGACTATTTGTACAAATTAGCAAACAAACTAACACTTATCCACCAACAGGTGCAGCAAGCCATACCAGACGTGTCCAGGGGCACAGGACACAATATCAAGCCTGGGGACTTCGTGCTGACGCAAAATTTTCAGTGGTCGAAGAGTCTGGAACCCAAGTGGATGGGCCCCTGGCAAGTCTTGATCACCACCCGAACCGCCCTGCGAGTGGAAGGAAAAAGAAACTGGCTTTCTGCGCACCACTGTAAGAAGATATCTCCGACACTGACGGCCCCCGAAGAAGTGAACAGCCAAGAAGAGCTCCTGACAAAAGACCGACCAGCCCTGAGTTGCTACCCACAGACAGAGACACTTGAACTGGCAGAGTTTCCCGACCCCACGGTACCATCCAAGAAAGGGTACAATTTGAGATTGACGAAAGGAGAGTGCTCCGACAAGCAGGCCACTAACTAAGTCAAAAGTCTCAAAACGGTAGCTAACACTACAAATGCTACTAGGAGAAATGCTAGACGAAAGTATGTGGTCCTGCCAGTCGTCGAGCCTCTTGAAGGTGATGGAAGAACCCGGACGACCGAAGAACCACTGCGACAACTCCAAACTTGCCAAATTGCACAGTACAAAGACAGTAACCCTTGTGGCAGCATCTCTCACCTGCCTCTTGCTGATGGTCACAGTCTGGATCGTTGAAGAGAGTGCTACCGCTTACAGGCTAATGTCACCCACCATGCAACCCACCACCAAGAAAGAACACTATCTGGTGTCACTGCCACCACGCTTCCGAGAACGACGCAAAGAATTCTGGAATAATTCTTTCGTACAATTATTGCACAATCTTGCCACAAATGCCACGAACTGTTGGATCTGTGGGTTGCTACCTCATGCCACTGAACATTCCATTCCTTTCATCCCTTCACCCTTTTCTGTTCATGGATCTTGCCTCACCTGGTTAATGCTCCTGCAAGAGAGCTACAAAGACAATGCCACATCCAATGGGACAATCAAACAATTTTACAACGAGTTCTGACTGAACAAAACGGGAAGAACATCCTCTCCCTTCTGCCCTCTGACTTCGAATGCAACCTTTCCAATGAACATTCCCGCCAAAGAACGAGTTGAAATGCAAGTGTACAACAACCCAGCCAGACCTACCTTTTCCTATCTAAAGAAACGAACTGCCGCAACTCTGACAGTGGCCCTATCTGGGGTGAACGTCTCAGGCCTTGTCTGCATCGAAGTCCATGGGACTAAGATCGTGGGTCACAGCTCTTGCCAAATAACGAAGACTCTGAACACTACCGACCCCCCTTCATTTGTTGCATCACCCAACATGTACTTCATCTGTGGTTCCAAAGCCTACACCTGGCTCCCAAAAGGCTGGGGGGGGGGCACGTGCTACATCGGTTTTGTTCTGCCTCCAACCTACACAGCACCGGCAGACCATCACAGAGAAAGGCATTCTAAAGCCACATCACAGTTCCTCGACGCGGCAAAAGGACTCGTCCCGCTATGGGGTCCGATGGCAAACAGCCGAGCCATCCGACACCTAACTCAAGCAGTTGAAACAGCCTTGAACGTTACTGCTGGCATCCTAACCAACAACAAGGCAGAGATTCAGGCGGTCCGCCTGGTGGCTTTACAGAACCGCATTGTTCTAGATGTGGTACTAGCGGATCGTGGAGGAGCATGCTGCATCATCGGAGCCAGTTGCTGTACCTACGTCCCTGACAACTCTGTTTTCAAGGCAATTGAACACCTCCACAGGCTGGCGTTAGAAATCTATCAGGAGTCAGAAACTTGGACACTTGGAAGCTGGTATTGGGGAATTTTGAAAGAATGGGGCTGGAAAATAATGATGATCCTCTTGGTTCAAATATTAATAATATGTGGTTGTTGTTTGGGGAAACATTGTATACCAATTTTGTGTTCTATTTGCCTGAACTCCTTGCACCCTAAGACTATGGACACTGAGCTCACGAAGATGAGAGTAATAAACGATAGATACAGGACATTATGGACATTGAGATAGACTAGCAAGCTGGCTGGACTATGTTCAAAGGGAGGACTGTAGAAAATAAAACGACAAATATGAACATTGCCGGCCCATCTTGCTTAGTGAGGGCCTTTACGTGCGCGTAAGCAGCAACCATTTTAGACATCGCAGCCATTTCATACTCGGCTGGTCACCTGTGAATCACCTTGACCTCGCTATCATCCCCCGCGCTCTGACCAAGCCTGAACACATGTACCAGGGTCGTAAAACCTTGTCAGCATGACAATGCCCCGGAGTCACTTCCCTGCACCTGGCCACTCAATCCGGTCCCAGGCACGAACCAACCCCTGTGGACATAGTTTATAACCCGCACACGGCAGGGCTTGTTTCACCAACAAAGGAGCTGATCTAATCAAAGACATGAACCCTTAGATCTGACCGATCCCACATACTTTTAGATCCTGTCGAAATGTCCAGCTGCAAGATAGCGATCATCTGTTAGATGTAGGTGGAGGGACGATTGCTGCTGGGTTTGTGTGGGAACTAGCTTGAGGCGGGGATTCCAATGATGTTTGTCTATGCAATAAACTGATGCCAGGAATGTTTGACCATTTAATAAACTGACGAAAAAGCATATAAAAGGCCATGCCACAGAGATGAAGTTAAAGCACCTCTTGACAATAGCTCCGGTGTCTGATGTGATGTATTCTCCTCTAGAGAAATAAACCTGTTCTTCGCTCTTCCAGCTCCCAGCGCCTGCCTCATTATTTTGATCACTAAATCTTAAGGTGAATTAAAGGTGGTTTGCACCAAGCAGCATCGAAAGTCTTGGGAGTCACGCTTCTTTTCATCAGACTGCCTACTTCTTCTCTTAAACAACTGTTCTTATAAATACTCAATCTTTTGTTCATCAAAAGTGCCCATCAACGGCCTCTGCAACTAGGCATTGTCCCTCTTATATTTGTGCCATAATGTACTAAACATAATAGGACCAAGACCATGCTTCATATACATATGAAAATTTGGAGTGCCTTCTGGAGGTCTAACAGCCGCAGAAAAACAATGACAGCACAAAGAAAACTATTTACTAACACTAGGCATTCTCAAAAGAAAACAAGTTCACTATTTTATGCCTAGCAAAATAATTGCAATTGCTTTTATCCAAAGGACGGTCCTTAGACTGTAGCAAATACAAACCAAAATGGTACCATATCCACAAAGAACCAAAACAAGCTCACCTGGTATATGCAAGTCAAACAAATTAATTCTCCACTGCAGACTCTTCAGACAAAACGGTCAGATCCAAGGGTTTCGCCATTCAGGTCTCCAGTCGGGATCACCACTAGGAGAGGCACCATCCGGCAGGACAGAGGGGGCAGCTGCGAGTACCATGAACACTTTGTGCAGGGATCCATGATCTGTCCGTCCAACCCGAATATTGCCTCGACCTCCCCTTCATCCTCGGAAGGGGATGGGGCACTCACCGGAAGGAGTTCCTGTTCGGGCACCAACTGAAGGAAATGGACCAAATAGGGTCAGCCAGGTCACTCACGACCACCTCAGCCTTCCATACCAAATGTAAAGTCGGTCAGACAGTAGAGAATACAAACAAATACCTGTTTATTCAGATACACTCAGAGTGGAGCCCAGTCTGCCCAGTCGCTTAGGAGGGACTGACTTCAGCAAGCATAATGATACAGTATGTACACTTCGAAACCAATCAAAGCAACCCCACCATGGAATTTTCCAAGCAGATGCAGCTGGACAGTAAATTACAAAGGAGTAAGTTTTGATTCTGAGGCTGGGCACACATGATCTATTATTCAAGGTCACTCTGATTGTCCCCTCCGCTAGACTGGTGGGAGAAGGCCTATATCTAACAGGAAAGGTATGCGCTAATAAGAAGAGTGCATTCATTAGTGTAGCAGAACTTAGCCTATGAAAAACAAAACTGAATGCAGCCGGTTTCTCAGAAATAGCAGAAGATTAGTTATGATCATGATTTAAAATGGCGGCCATACACAAAATGGCACCGTGAATGCTAACTCATGTATGACAATGCGAAAGCATATTTTTTATATAGTCTAAAATACTTTACCCATCTAACGTGAGTGCACTTCTTAGGAAGTCATCACAAGCTGACAATTTTTCCTGATCTTGCGTGGAAAATGCTAAGTAGGGATGTCATATTAGTGGTGTTGTAGGGATAGACTAATGCTTTTTACTTACGAGCCACCAATGAAGAAGACTTTTGACGTCGGCACTGTTATTTTCTGCATCTTGATTCTCAAAGTGGTTATACTTTGCATTTTTCATAGACTAAATTTTGCACGTAGGTTTGACTTTGTATTAGTTCCAATGTATTTCTACACCCTCATTCTGGAAGTTTGTATCCCTAATTATTCTTGGCTTTGTAATAAATTAACTACATTTAGAACCTGGAGTCTGTGATTCTTCGGAGTCATGGTTTATTTGAATTGCAAATATAACTAGTTAAGATGTTTCTCCCATCTACACTTTCAAACAGGAACCAATGGTCTGTCGATCAGGGGTTCCAGAGTACATCTAGTATGTGGAACATGGCCCCATCACAATCATGACCTTTGGAAAGCCAAGTGTAATAAAAGGATACATTTGATACACAATTGGAAAGAAATAGTTTCTCTGGTCATTGGACATCTGCGGTAAACAGCAGTATCCATCACATACACTGACCAGGAACGTACGCAAAGACCCAGAGAAAGACCACACAGTATGTCTGCCCTTAGTATCTACTCTATGTACATTGGGAGTGCTTAGAAACAGACTCAATTCTGGTAGTGAGTTCTTTAACCCCTTGCATGCTCGTGACAGAACCATTCTGTCCCGAGCCACGGTGGTGCTGTGCTGGTGACAGAATGGTTTCATCACGGCCCGGCTGCCGCGCCACGCGCGGTGCTGATTTCGCACCTGCGCTTAAGGTTCTATTAGGCGGGGGGGGCAGTGACGGAATCATTCCGTCACAAGCACAGCGCCTCCGTGGCTCGTGACGGAGTGGTTCTGTCACGAGCATGGCGGCGCCACGCGGACCCCTCTCCCTGCTAGCGCTGCGGCGGAATTACCGCCACAGCCAAGGGGTTAACACATTAAAGGGTTTTCCAGAAGGTGGAATTTCACTGGTGTGAGGAGCCAGACCCACCTATAGGTGTGGACCAGTGCACTTGCCATCTATTTCTGGCTTTACCCAAATATGGTGCTAATAAACGAGGGCAGAGCCCCTAAAACAGTGGAATTTCCATGGGGCTGTGCAATTTTTTGCTTAATTTTCATCAGACTTTGATCCAGTACAATAGAGAATAAAGCACAGAAGGGGAAAGAGGGGGAAAGAGAACGATGGAAAAACAGTGACAAAGGGAGAACGCAGAGGAATAAAAGATCCTACAAAAGGGAGATAAAAATGCAGGGGGTGTCTGTCTGATGATGGATCAAAGAGGTATGAAGTGGAATTAAGACTTTGCTGCCTTGGTATTTAGCACCCCAACCTTAATTATCCCAGCTGAGGGCTTCAGAGCAAAACTTTGGGCCCTTATTCATTTACAAATGATGCACTTATTCTTTTACAGAGTAAGAACTGTAAACCAGCACACTGTTTAAATGAAATACTTTTGAATTCACAATGCTCAGCTCCCAGAATCGTTTCCTGTAATTGGGCCTTGCAGGAGCTGGCGCCCACGGCCTCTCCTCTGCATGCCCTCTCAGGACTGCCACAGGCCCAGCCGCCAGGGGTCCAGGAAAGACAGGTCAACTCCCCAGGGAGCACAGCTGTCACAAAAACCGACAGGTTTAACTAACTTCACAGAAGCCAAAAAAAATAAATAAAAAAAATTGCGATGCACAGGGGCAAACCTGGATGAGTTGCTGTGGCAACATGATGCACCTATCAGTTTCCATAGCAACCAGCTACTGTTTTTGAATCCATTCGAAGTTGAATTTTTTTTACATTTTTATTTTAATGTAATATTCTTCCATTCCCCTTGTTCTTAGGCCCCAGGAGGCCCGACACCTATCCTCCCCCTCTGCCTGCCTCAGGCACTCAGCGAGATCTCGAGAGAAGAGAGCGTTTTCTGTCAGGCTTTCCAACAAGTCTATAGAACTGAGCCAACTTGGGATGCAAGAAATGTCATCGACGCGCATGGCATGCATCTCACTGGCTGCGCACGTGCTCTGCGCGGGCTCTCTACGTCGCTAGGAGCTTTAGGTAGGAAACCATTCATTATTTTATTTTTCTCTGGAAAGGATTCGCGGCCTAGAAGGGACCAGTCAGAGTTCAAGAGCAACAACGGCGTGAGGTCAAATAGGCATATTGTAGGATGTCCAGTCTACCAATTAGAAAGCACTACTTAGAATTTTGGGGGAGCCTAACCTAACCCTCCTATTGTTCCTATTTTCAGTCTTTTGTGCATTACGGCCAAATTCACAAAGCATTTATGTTTACGGCGCAAATGACTCCAGGCAGCTACAAAAGGACACGTGAGGTGTAAATATTTTTTATTTGCGCGTAATTTCCCACCACAAGTGCATAGTAAATACTGCGCAAGGGGTGGGGGTAGGAGAAGAAAGGCGCGGTTTGCTCGTGTGTTTGTGAACACACATACTTGTGAGTTTGTTGAGTTTCCCACACTCCTACGCGAATCTGTCCACCATGTACATGGTCAGAATTTTAGAAAAAGGATGGATTTATTTCCCTTCCAGCGAAAAAAATATTTCGTAGCGTAAAATATTTTTTTTAAAAAATAGTTGTGTATTGATACATTGACCTACACACAACCGCGCGATTGTAGTCTATATATAACTACTGACTGGGGAAAAACAGCCTTTATCAAAATAGTGTGACTTGCTCAGCAGTGTCCCTAGAAACCTGTGCCTGGTGTAGCTTTTCAAGCATATTACGGCCCACTTATGTGAAAAGGGAAATTTGTAATCCTACGCAAGTGAGGAATAATGCTTCCGTGAGTGCAGATGTATGATCCTCTTTGTGAATCTAGCCCTATGGTGTTTGCAAGCTTACACACTGCATTGTAGCATTAGACTGTGGTGGAGGTTAGAAGAATATAGATTTTGCATTCCAACTGATGTTTGCTTGTCCTTGTGTAAGGAAGACATTGACTGGGTGAGAAGGATAGGAAAGCCTCACTTACACCTACTTTTAAAATCGAAACCAGGACCGGACAGGTCTTTTATTCCCCTGGGCATTTCCCTGGTGGATTGGAGTCTTTGGAGGCTGGTTTTGAAACCCCCTGGTGCCTCTGTCCCTTTCCCTGGCTGCTTGAGATTAATTGCAGCAGGCACAGGGAGGCTTCAAGAGTGAGATGGAGGGGGAAAGAGGTAGAGAGAAAGCTATCAAAGAGGCAGAAGTTAGAGAGGAGAGAAGAAGAAGGAAATGGATAGGAGGAAAAAGAGAGAGCACAAAGAGACGAAAGGAACAGGGGATTTTTGCCAGGGCTGCTTTGGGTTTCAGAGTATGGCCCTAATGTAAACACAGCACCTGATTGGATTCCACGGGAGGACGATACCCACACCATGAGACAAAACTCATTTCTGGTAAGTAGGTAAGAGCTCTCTTGGCTTACTACTTTACCATTGCTTCTCCTTCTCATAGTTTCACCATTGTCCTCGTCAGCCCTGTCCAGAGCTTGAAATGGAAAAAAAAGAAGTGCAGGTACCTTGTACCAGAGTATCTGCTTGTTTCTGAGAAGTGCCAGTACTCTCCAATTAAAGGAATTGCATTTCTCTTGAGAATTGCTGGTACTATCCCTCTCAAAATAAAAAAGTGCTGGTACTCCGTACCGGACAGTACCGGCCCATTTAAAGCACTGGCCCTGTCAGATTTTACAGATAAGCCTTTCAAATTCTTCTACACTTGTCAATTTAGAGAAACTCTTCTGAGGAACATCTTCTCATCACCACTTTTTCGTAAATGGTGGTGCGATATTGCATCAAGACACCCCTAACATGACTCCTCTTTCACCACTCTCCCCTCTCATGACATGACACGCCTTTTCTAAAACCCTATCCTAACTTCCTGAAGTATCTCCCAACCAGTCTCCCCACAAGCAGGCAGAGTGGCTCAATTATTTAGATGCTCGCTGCTGAGATGTGCAGTGATGTATAGGTCAATATTTTCAATTCCAGAAAGCTGAGCTCATTCTCCCATCGAGGATGAGTTGACTAGGTACCATAATATTGGGCAATTGTGACACCAGTATCCTTTAGGTTAGAAACGACAGCCCCGTGGTATGAGATGCAACTTTAAAAACTAGTTACCATTGATTACTGTTGCACCTCCTTCATGCAGTGACAACGCCACCCTTTATTTTTCCCCAGTGGAAGTAAATCAACTTCCATGTTCCCCTTATTTCCTACTTTAGCAGGGGTAATCTCCCTTCATTGTTGTCAGGGCTACTGTTTGTCTATATTGTCTGATCGGGGATTGCCTTCCTAACCACTAACTACTGGTACCAGTGCCTCCTCATTCCTGAGAGAATTAATAGTAGAATATCTCCCCCCCCCGGCGTTGCTGTCTGTGGTGCAGAAGGTACAGTATCACCTGTGCCCAGGATCTTCAGGGAACCCCTGAACCACAATTATTCTGGCTCGCACTCTCAGATCTAGCAAGTTAGGTACGGGGGCCACTCTTTTTCTTTTTTGGCCCCCAAATATTAGAATCAACTACCCCTTCCATTACGTTCCTGTTCAGACCTATTCTCTTTTAAGGCCTCTCTGAAAACCTGGCTATTTGATCTCTAACAATACAAAACCAAAGGTGATGATGGACGGAGTGTTGAACATTGCAAGCACTCACCCCCAGTCAACTGATCTGGGTTTAATCCATCATCATTCTTTAGCTCACTCCGCCACCCCAGTTCAGACATGGCAGTCTGACCCTGTGCCTCATGGGAACAGTCCAGCCCGACTTGCCAAGCCATGTCTTCCCTGGACCAGAAACAGGCATCCTGGGACCGGTTTCTGGCTAATCAGCTGTCATGAGCCAGGCTGGCTTGAATCCAGTGGCAAAGTGAGCAAGGAACCCACGTCTGGGCATACCCTGCCAACTTAGGGTGAACAAAGCAAAAGCAAAGGGTTCTCTAACACCTCCATTGAAGTGTGACCTGTGTGGGTGCTCAAGTGCCGGGAAATTCCCTCGGGATGATTTGTGCGCTTAAGAAATAAATAAGAGAAAAAAAATAATAATAATTATAGCTATATTTTAGCAACAGAACAGCAAATAAAGGGGCTTATTTTCTTTGCTTCCACCCATTTCTACACCACTGCTTTATCCCCCCATCACCCTTACCCCTCCCCCACACCTGTCATTCCTTTCAAATAATATTTGCGGAGACACTTGGAGAGTAGGGGCTGAGGCAGATACAATATTACCCTGGGGCTCAAATTTCAACACAGACCCGACCAGAGCCAGAATAAAACTTCTCAGAGGAGAGACTTCCGTTTACATCAGTAGGACTAGGCCCGGCCAGGTTGCTTGAGGCTGGCCAGGGTGCGATATATTTTGTCAACATTAAGGGGCAGATTTACAAGAAACTGGCGCATCTGCATAGTTGTGTTGCTTTCTTGCGTCAGCTCCAATTGTCCTTGCACCACAATGGATGCGCTTTATTTACAAAACAGTGCTCCATGGCGCAAGGATTAACAGATGCGTCAGAAATTCCGACGCATCTGTTGGTGCAAAAGTGACGCATTGCTGGAGTTGCTCATGAAAGTGACGCAACTCCAGCGATGCGCCACAATAGAGGGGTGAGTCCCATTCAAAAAGCCCTGCGTCATTCCTTACGCCTGGTCTGAGCAGGTGTAGGGATTTTGACGCAATGAAGGCGTAGAGTGACGCAGTGAAATCTTGTAGATTTCACTGCATCAGGACTACATGGCTTTTTGTGTGGGAACGCCCACCCTGCATACATTATACCTGATACATGTGTAATGTGGCGCAGGGCTATACAACGTGACACATCTCCCTAGATGCGTCACGTTGTAAAAGGGCCGCAACATTTATGCTGCAGCTGCGTCGCAAAAGTGACGCAACAGCGGCACAAAAGTCAAGCAAGGGGCTTGTAAATCCGCCCCAAAGTGCTAAGAAAATTGTCTTGTGTACATCTGCGCTTTTACCTCCTTGTCAGGTTTTTGCTTGCTTGTAAAGTATCACTGTGCATTTACGACTCGCATTTTACTGATTGCTAGTCATCTACTTGGGCACACAGTCCCACATGCCCCCGTGCACCCCAACATTCCACTGGTATTTCGATACTCACTCTTCCACTACTGACCCTTTCTCCGTGGAGTCCAGCACCTAAGTGCCATATATTAGGGGTTTCTTGCTATAGAAGTGCTTGATTTAAATGAATTGGAGGCTATCATTCCTTCTTAAGAAATAATACATCTCATTTTGAATCTATTACGCAATTGTATGTATACTAGCTTCACTGTCGAAGTCAGTCAATGTCTATAGTTCATCCTAAAAACAAAGGAGCATATTTATCAAAAAGTAACAAAGCGCAGCACATCACCTTGCTGTGCGGCACTGCGCTGCAAAAAAAAAATCAGGAATGCAACATATTTATCACAATAAGGCACATTCCAGCCTTTACCCAGCACTGGCGCACAATCGAATGCCTAGCACCAATGCAGGCACCTTTGTACCATGGTGCAAGGGTGCCTGCATTGCACACAAGATTGGTTTTGTGCAGGAAGGAATGCCTTCCTGCACAAAAACAATCCTCTGAGGCATTTTCCTCCTTCTATGTGTGCTGTAGCACACATAGAAAGAGGAAGTAACAAGGAGAAATAAAGCTATTTCACCTTGTTACGCCTCCCCTGGGAAGGCGTAACATTATGGCACTTTCCCAGGTGTTCCAGTAATGGTAAATCTGGGAATAAGTAAAAATCCATGGGTGTTGCGTGGTAAGATTCCCGCAGTGCCCATAGAATGCTTCCCTAGGGCAGAGCAACACAAAGCAGAGATTTGCATTGTGCTGCGTTATTCCCGGTTTATCAAGCCACTCAGGACCACGCAAAGTGACTTGCGTGGCATGATATATCGCATTTTGGAGTTCCGTAGCACATGCACCATGTTGCAAGGTTCAAAAGAGAAGCAACCCCCTACTTAAATATTGCCAAAAAATATCCTGAAGACACTGTAATTGACATAGTTGTAGTCGTGGCCAAGGTGAAACAAAGGAGTCTTGCAATGTGGAACATGTTGTGCAAACATTGTTTCTGTAATTTATGACCCATGAAGGCCTTCAATCCGAGGTGCCTTTTAGTTTTGAGGGGGCTGGTAACTTCACTTTGCCAGGTGCAGTGATGCCATCACCGATTCAATGAATGAGCAATGATTTTACAAAAACTAAAAACACGAGGGCCTAAATCTATATAAATGAACAGATCAAAGAACTTAGTGATGAATAATTAATTTCCATTCACGTTCTAAAGATGCTGGACCCGATTCACCAAAGTAATCTGAGACAAATAAGACCAAAATTTAGGATTAAGTGAGACAATATCCTAACTTTAGTACTCCTAAATGCCTTCTGTGAATACCGAAAGTCGTAAGGTAAGGATTTTGTCTCAGATTACTTTTGTGAATCGGGCCCGCTTTCTTGAGAAAACTATTCTGTGTAGAAAGCTTGCATACTTCCAAACTGGTCACAGTCATGCTGTAATCTCAAATTGGGACGTATAAAAGCATGGTAAACAGTTAATGGCTGTGTAGGAAAAGTCGTCTCTCCTTTCAAACAGTTTTTACCACTTGCCCCCCACACTAACACATTATTTGCTATTGGTTGCAGGGATCCAGATCATCAAACTTTAGCCAGGTACTTCAATTATTTAGTATGTTTCTTTATAAAATGATTAATTAATTAAAAACTGAAAAGCACAATTATAGCTTAGTGAGTTAACTATATCTATGCCCCTATCATGGACTACTTACGACCTCACATGTTACTTTCGTTACTACGGTATTCATTAGTACTTTGTATAATGTTGTTCTTTAAATCTAAGGAGTGACACTGATGATGTAATTTAACATGTCATGATTGATGTAATATGTGAGGCCATAATCAGTGTATGATGTAGGTGCAAGATTACTATGCTATAACTTGCGTATTTTTCAGTGAATTTCAGTTTTTTTATCATAATGTACATTGTCCCAGTGCCGATCCCTCCACAAGCGCCTAACCCTCACTGTACAAGATCTTAGGATGTACACAGCGGTGATCGGCCTCACAAGTGATGTTATAAATTTTGTCAATTGAGATGCAGTCATTTAATGTGCCAATGTTAAATGAGTCATAAGCAGTGCATGGTGGGAGCCAATTATAGTTAGCTCATTGAACTATAACTGCTGAATTTCTGTGTGTTTTCTTTTTAAACATTAGTTTTTAATTCATTTTAACACCTAACTATAACGTTACTTTAACCTTTGGTTGTTTCAATGAATTTCTAGAATTTTTATTTTTGTAAGCTAAGATCTTATAACCATACCTATATTATAACTTCACTTTAAGCTTTGTATTTTTAGTAAATTTCAGTTTTTTAAGGTTAGGGTAGATTCTATTACTATACCCTTCTAGAACATCTATTAACCTTTCTTAAGCTTTTTCAGTGAATTTCTTGTCTTTTTTTAATACATCCAGCCAACACCTCCACTGCCAAGCCTTCTGCCTTTCACAACCGGGGAGTGGCATAGGCACCACAGCCTGCCCTCAATGATAAGCTTGCTGCTACTGACCCTGCTCCCCTGGTGTCTGCCCTCTCCTCTCTGTTTGTGTGCCATGGCCCTCACCACATGTCAATCGTGGTCAGCCTGCAGCCTCTGCCTCCTCTCCACTGCCCTCCATTCTCTGTGTGCATGCTCCTGCCCTCTCTCGCCTGCCTTCCATGGTCCATGTTGCTGGCCCTTCCCATACAAGCCTGCTCTCTAGGGTCAGCCTGCCACTCTTGCCCTTCATTCTTCATGTGCATACCCCTGCCAACCCCTTCTGCCCACCATAGTCGATTGTGCTGACCCTGCTAATGCAAGCCTGCTCGCTGTGGTGAGCTTGCTCCCCCTACCCCACTTTTGCCTGCCCTCCGTTTATAATATGCATGCCTCTGCCCATCCTGTTAGCTCTCTGTGGACAGCTTACTGCTCCTGACCATAGCGGCCTGCCCTACGTGTTCAGCTTCCTGCCTTCCTCCTCCCTACCCATTGTTCTCTGCTCCGTCCCTCCTGTCCTCCTCGGTCTGTTATGCTGTCCCTACTGATGGAGGCCTTTCCTCCGTGGTCAAATTGCTACAACCCTCCTCCCTGTTCTACGTTGTCTAAGTCTGACCATACGCCCTCCCTCCTGCACTGTTTGGAATTTGTGCTGCCACTGCCCATTCTGCTTTTCTTCCGTGCTTAGCTTGCTGCTTCTACCCATCTCTGTGCCGTCTGTTGTCCAGGTCCATCCCTCTGCCCCCTCCCTCCTGCAAAGCCCTACCCGCCTGCCTTGTAGGGTTTGACTGCTCCCAACTGCCCTTTGTAGGCCATGTGCATGTCCTTGTCCCCTTCCTCCTGCCTTCCATGGTCCGTTGGACTGCCACTATCCTTCCTAACTGACCAGCGTGGTCTGTTGTGCTACAACTTCCCCTCCTGTCAACCCTGTATGTGCCGTTTGCTGCCCTGCCCCCTTGTCCCTGCCCTATCAACTCCCTTCTGCCCTCTGTGCCCCCTTGTGCTTAGCCAAGCTCCCTCCCTCTTCCCCACCATGGTCTGTTGTGCTGCCGCTACCCCTCCCACCTGCCCTACGTGGTCATTTGGAAAGGAATTTATTAATAGTTTGTGACTGCAATTACTGTAGCAAACAATGGATGAGCTAACAAACCCCCGAATTGGGGTGGTAACTAACTTGCGAAGTGAAAGGGTTCTCCTTAGGATAGGATGTTTGCAGGCTCGGGGGAAGTTTTCCTAAAACTGCTGGTCAAATAGTGGCGAATCTGTACTATTTAGATAGTTACTGGGTAAACCGTGAATAGTTTTCCTGCTATTTGAACAGCTGCTGAATGGACAGTGCAGAATTTCTACTATCTACTCAACGGCCGGGTATGGAGTTATGTTTTTCTGCTATTTGCACGTCCGATGCTGCACAGTGCAGAATCTCTACTGATTAGCCAGTGGCAGGGTAAATAGTGAAGTTTTTCTGCTAGTTGCCCAATCTCCTGCCAAACAGTGTAGAATCTCTACTATTTAGTCAGCGGCTGGGTAAATAATAACGTTTTCTGCTATTTGCACAGCCGTCAGTCAAACCGTGCAGAATCTCTACTATTTAGGTAGTGGGCATGTAAATAATGATTTTCTTCTGCTATTTCACAGCTGCCAGCAGATTAGTGCAGAATCTATACTTCTTACCCAGCAGCCGGGTAAATAGTGGAGTTTTTCTGCTATTTACGCGGTTGTTGGCCAAACAGTGCAGAATCTCTATTATTTACCTACTGTCTGGATAAATAGTGAAGTTTATCTTCTACTTTCAAGGCCACTGGACAGATAGTAAATAATTTCCACTATTTAGCCAGCGGCCAAGTAAATATCAGAAGAAATTCACTGCTTACCCAGAGGCCGGTTAAAAAGCAGCTACCGAATATAATATCAGTCTTGGTGCTTGTACTGCAAAATGCACAAAATACAGTGGTTTAAAAAAACTTTTCATGGTTACCTGTGAAATACAGACTTTATCATCATATTGCCAGCCCCCAAACAATTATACTGAGCTTTAACGTTGTCAGGGCTACTAGGATTATGGTGAACGAAGGACCATATAAAGTGCAAGCCTATCTAAATTATGTGGCAAGAAATGAAATTATGCAGCACATTTCCTGGCAGTATTATTTTTATCAATTTGATATAGAAACAAAATTGTTGGTGACACCTGCAAATTTTGCTTCAATGTTGTGGTAAATGCAGTAAATTCATAATTGGATCGTAAACAGTGCAACTACGGATTCACCGAAATCCACCAACCCCATCATTGCCCACTGTTTTACTAACATTAAGTTGGCAAGCAGATATATCCCATGTTCAACATGAAATGTAACTAATGATTAAGCAACCGGTTTTAGGCCAGAGTTGATACAAAATTATATTAAATTATACGAGTTCTAGTGACTATTGTGCACTTTTTTGCCTAAACATTAATATGCAATGCTAAACTGAGATTGTGATCTAGTACGGAGTCATGGTTTTTTAAAAGTTATTTTAAAGGGGCTCCCACATATACTAGCTTCGCCTGTCCTTTGTTTTGTATTTGGAATTTGGTTGTGGCTGATAATGACCAATTGAATATTACTTTGATTTACAATCAATAGGCTGGTAATTCTCCATTTTGGTATAGAAGACAAACATCCCTTGAATTATTCACTTGAAAGGAGATGATGTAGCCTTATGGCTAGAGTGGTCGACCTCGAAGCTAGGGAACCCGGTTTGAGTCTCGGCAACGATGCTCAATCACTTAATCTCCCCCTGCCCAAACAAGCATTGGAAATGCAATAGGTCTCGCATTCGGAAAGTTTGAGCAATTGGTATTGTAAATGACACTTTTTTTTATTTATGTGTTGGTTTTGAAAATAGCAAAAGTAATAGCTTTGTCAGTTACAATGTCAATAGTTTTAACTTTCGCAAATGTGACACCTATAGCATTTGTAATGCAATGTGTGTTGTCTTTACGTGACTTAGATGTATTGATATTGCAAATAACAATGGCTTTTAATTTTGTAAATAATTAATACTTAAATAAAATTTATTGTAATTTATAATGGCAATAGCTTAAACGTTTGTAAAGTAATTTTGTGAAGATTATGTTCAGTGTATTTTATTGTGACCAAAATCCAAGAACATTGCATTTGCACCTGGTGGTGGTGGGTGTGGTGGATGTGGTGGTGGATGTGGTGGTGGATGCGGTGGTGGTGCATGTGGTGGATGTGGTGGTGGTGGATGTGGTGGTGGATGTGGTGGTGGATGTCATGGTGGATGTGGAGGTGATGGTGGATGTGGTGGATGTGGTGGTGGATGCGGTGGTGGTGGTGGATGCAGTGGATGTGGTGGTGGATGTGGTGGTGGATGTGGTGGTGGTGGATGCGGTGGATGTGGTGGTGCATGTGGTGGATGTGGTGGTGGATGTCATGGTGGAAGTGGAGGTGATGGTGGATGTGGTGGATGTGGTGGTGAATGTGGTGGTGGTTGTGGTGGATGTGGTGGATGTGGGTGTGGTGGATGTGGGTGTGGTGGATGTGGGTGTGGTGGATGTGGTGGTGGATGTGGTGGTGGATGTGGTGGTGGATGTGGTGGTGCATGTGGTGGATGTGGTGGTGGATGTCATGGTGGATGTGGAGGTGATGGTGGATGTGGTGGATGTGGTGGTGGATGCGGTGGTGGTTGTGTTGGATGCGGTGGTGGATGTGGTGGTGGATTTGGTGGTGGATGTGGTGGATGTGGTGGATGTGGGTGTGGTGGATGTGGGTGTGGTGGATGTGGTGGTGGATGTGGTGGTGGTGGGTGTGGTGGATGTGGCGGTGGATGTGGCGGTGGATGTGGCGGTGGATGTCATGGTGGATGTGGAGGTGATGGTGGATGTGGTGGTGATGGTGGATGTGGTGGTGGATGTGGTGGTGGATGCGGTGGATGTGGTGGCGGTGGATGTGGTGGTGGATGCAGTGGTGGTGGTGGATGCGGTGGTGGTGGTGGTGGATGGGGTGGTGGATGTGGCGGTGGATGTCATGGTGGATGTGGAAGTGATGGTGGATGTGGTGGTGGATGTGGTGGTGATGTTGGATGTGGTGGTGGATGTGGTGGTGGATGTGGTGGTGCATGTGGTGGTGCATGTGGTGGATGTGGTGGTGGATGTCATGGTGGATGTGGAGGTGATGGTGGATGTGGTGGATGTGGTGGTGGATGCGGTGGTGGTTGTGTTGGATGTGGTGGTGGATGTGGTGGTGGATGTGGCGGATGTGGTGGATGTGGGTGTGGTGGATGTGGGTGTGGTGGATGTGGGTGTGGTGGATGTGGTGGTGGATGTGGTGGTGGATGTGGTGCTGGTGGGTGTGGTGGATGTGGCGGTGGATGTCATGGTGGATGTGGAGGTGATGGTGGATGTGGTGGTGATGGTGGATGTGGTGGTGGATGTGGTGGTGGATGCGGTGGTGGATGCGGTGGATGTGGTGGCGGTGGATGTGGTGGTGGATGCAGTGGTGGTGGTGGATGCGGTGGTGGATGTGGCGGTGGATGTCATGGTGGATGTGGAGGTGATGGTGGATGTGGTGGTGGATGTGGTGGTGGATGTGGTGGTGATGTTGGATGTGGTGGTGGATGTGGTGGTGGATGCGGTGGATGTGGTTGTGGTGGATGCGGTGGTGGTGGTGGATGCGGTGGATGTGGTGGTGGATATGGTGGTGGATGTGGGGGTGATGGTGGATGTGGTGGTGTTCAGTGGGAATTTGCTGGACAATTTACATTAAGATGTTTTATACTTCATGGACATTTTCAGGGTTGTCTTTGCTTTGTTGTGAAAACTAAAGGGCAGACCGAAACGAAGATCTGAACCCATCTACCCTTGAACAACCAACATAGTACAATGGCACTCGTGCACTGCAATGCTTGCACCAAAATCTGCACAGAATGATCAATGCAAACACATTTGCACCGATTGCTGCAGAAACCCGTTTTGTGCAGCCATCCATCTGTGAAAATATTATATTTGCACTTAGAAGGTCGGTGCAAAAAAAGCTCATGCAAAATTCACTGCACTTGTACAAAGTTTGCATAGTCTGGCCACACTCAGAAGTTTTTCGTTGTCCAGGCTGCAGTTACACGTGTGCTTACAAGCATCTTTCTGAGCGTGTACGTGTGTGTTTGAGAGAGAAAAACAGAGCGAGAGAGAGAGAGGGGCATAATATGAGAGAGAAACAGAGACAGTCATGAAGACAGATAGGCTGCGGAAAGAGTGACTGAAAGAGAAAGAGTAAAAGAAGGGAACAGCAGAGAGTGTCGTGGAAGCTGACAGCAAAAAATGTGCGTGCAAAAGGGAGGATGAGAGTGCCACGGAGGCTAAGAGTAAATGTGTGTGTGTTTGAGCGTGCGAGTGAGAGAATACAAGGGACGAGTGATAGCTATGAAAGGCAGATAGAGCGTGCACTTGGGAGAATTAAAAAAAAAAGGATGCGGAAAGAGTGAATGAAAGAGAAAGAGTTAAAGAAGGGAACAGCAGAGAGTGTCGTGGAAGCTGACAGCAAAAAATGTGCGTGCAAAAGGGAGGACGAGAGTGCCACGGAGGCTAAGAGTAAATGTGTGTGTGTTTGAGGTACAAAGTTTACATAGTCTAGCCACACTTAGATGTTTTTCGTTGTCCGGGCTGCAGTTAGACGTGTGCTTACAAGCATCTTTCTGAGCGTGTATGTGTGTGTGTTTGAGAGAGAAAAACAGAGCAAGAGAGAGAGGTGCAAAATATGAGAGAGAAACTGAGACAGCCGTGGAGACAGATAGGCTGCGGAAAGAGTGAATGAAAGAGAAAGCGTAAAAGAAGGAGAGCAGCAGAGAGTGTCATGAAAGGTAGAGTAAATGTGTGTGTGTTTGAGAGTGCGAGAGAGAATACAAGAGACGAGTGAAATGTGCGTGCAAAAGGGAGGACGAGAGTGCCACGGAGGCTAAGAGTAAATGTGTGTGTGTTTGAGGTACAAAGTTTACGTAGTCTAGCCACACTCAGATGTTTTTCGTTGTCTGGGCTGCAGTTAGACGTGTGCTTACAAGCATCTTTCTGAGCGTGTATGGAACTCCCAAACAAGTTTAAAAAAAAAAAACACTGGGAGGGGGGAGGAGAACACGAGAGACGGCCTGGGGCCGTCAAAGTGAAATTGCTGTGGGGAGGGGGAGGAGAAATGCGGGGGCCTTTGAAGTGAAGCTTCAATTGTGTGTGAGAGGTGTGGGAGGAGTGCGGCTCGGCTGAGCCAGAGCGCACGCTGGAGGAAGCTTGTGGGGCGGAGCTGCTGGGGAACAGATGGCAGATGGCTGGCGATTTGATGCTGTGCACGAGCATTTCACGGGCACAGCACCAAATCGCCAGCTAGTTAAACCTCTGTTTAAGCCCCTTTATATCGAGCTCCCGCTCAATGCGCATGCGCATTGAGATAGGTCGCTCGACCTAAAAAAATGAATTTGTCCATCTGTAACAAAACTGGTGCTCATGTAAAGCACTCTGATACCCGATTACTTCAGGGTATAGTTTGCGCTATATAAAACTCTAAAACATTTTTTTTAAAGATTGTTATCAATCTTTATGTACATCTGTTTGTCATTTGCCTACTGGTGTTAGTCTAGCCTGAGAGTTTATAAGACATCTCATAGCATCTCAGACCTTGAAGGGAGTGGGAGCGAGTATTGATACTTGTAGGGTATCTAGGCAGCATTTGATGCATACTAGGGGCCAGATTTACTAGCATTTCATGCAACGCAGTGTAGTAAGGAAATTTGCTGTGCTGCGTTGCATGAAAGAAAGAGAGCAGAAATGTGCAGTATCTACTAAGACATGGCCCATTACTGCTCTCTCATAGCACTGTCCCACTTCAGGCAGCCTAGCTCCAACACAGGCACCTTTGCCCCACGCTGCAAGAGTGCCTGCGTTACAAGGAGAATTGTTTTTGAGCAAAAAAGGGTGACTTTCCTGCACAAAAACAATCTCTCTAGGCAATTTCCTCTTTCTATGCATGCTGTAAGTTGCAGCACACATAGAGAGAGGAAATAACGAGGAAACAAAAAGATTTTTCTCCTCGTAATGCCATCCTCTGAGAGATGTAGCGATTTCACTCAATCCCAGTTTACAAACCTTTGTAAATCTGGGATTGCATGAAATCCATGAATGGATGCATGGGAATGCCCTTGTTCCACCCATAGAACGCGCCTCAGACTGAAATGTAATGGAAGGCAGCGCATGCCGCTGCGCTGCTTTACATTTTTTTGACAAAGCCACGCAAGGCAGAGCAAATTGCCCCTTGCGTGCCTTTGTAAATTTCTACTAGCATTTTGCGTCATGGATGCGCCACAAAAGTGGTGCCGCAATGACGCAAAATGTTAGTAAATCTGACCTTAGGAGTGTTGCCTTATGTGCATTTTTACATGTCAGTGTGTCTCATATTATGGTGGGAAGTGCTGTTTTTTTTAGTTTAGAAAGCTTTATTAATTATAAACATGCAAAGTAAAACATCATTACCAAAGTAAATGGCAGAGGAGAAGATATAAAGGCAGTAAAAATGAAACATTAAGCAACTCAGACCCCAAAGGGGTAAATACACTGTACTAAGAAAAAAAGCTTTTAATGGTGTTTTATCATGAGGGAGGGAAGGAGAGAAAGAAAAGAAGGGGGAAAGGGAGAGGAAGAAGGAGGGCAACTTAGAAGACAAATTCAATACCTAAGATTACCATAAGAAGATAAAAGTGAAAGGGAGATAAAAAAACATTATTTGGAAATTAAGGGAGAAAGAGGTAAATGTTCAGGGGACAGGTCTGGAAAGAAAGTCAGTTAAAGGCAACCATAACAAATCATTTTTGATTAGTATAGGTACAGTGGTGGCAAAGGCACGGTCAAGCCTATGGTGATGACATAGCAAATTCCACCAAGCGTTATATGAAATCTGCGAAGTATCTTTCCAGTTGGTTGTAATTATCTGAAACGAAATTGCTATGAAAAGATCTATGAATTTACGTACATTACAATGAACATTCCAAATAGGTGAGGGACCACCCAAGAAAATATGGACGATCTCGAAAGGAACTTCAATAGATTCATTTAGTTCAGACCAAATGCGAGACCAAAGTGACTTACCCAAAGGGCAGTGAAAAAACATATGGAATAAGTCACTATTGTCACATGAGCATGCCCAACAGTTTCTTGAGTCAAGTAATTTGAATTTGTGCAAATCAGAATGAGTGAAAAAAAGTCTATTGTAAAAAAATTAAAAAGTCTGTGTGGTGCTGGCAGAACGAGAAACAGTGTGTATTTTGGACCAAATAGTATCCCAAACTTGTAGAGGAAAATCTTGAGCTAGGTCTTTTTCCCATAAGAGCTCAAGTTTAGATTTGAGCCTCTCAGTAGTGGGATGGGAAAGTATTTTGTCAATAGCAGCAGCTCTGGAAGGGATAGAAAAGTCTGGTGGAGATAGGAGAGACGGGACGGTGATGGGAGGGGGACTGTTTTGAGAAAAAATAGAGGTTAGGGTGTGTTAAAGTAAGGAAAAGTGAGATGAGTATGTATTTGAAAGGTGAAAAGTATTGCGTAGGTCCTGGAAAGTTCTTAATGAATTATCTTTAAGTGAGTGGCCATAAGTGATAATACCTTTATCAATCCACTCTTTCCAGAAGAGCACTCTGTTGTTAATCTTGAGGGATTTATTGTACCAGATCGGAGTCAACAAGTGAAGATTAGCTTGTGGGAGAAAGTAGCGAAACAGTGAAATAGTTAGTGCCTTGGAGTGTTTAAAAATGGGGGTAATAAATCTCTTTAGAGGTTGAGATAAACGAGTGGCAGCAAGGAAAGAAAAAGGAGCAAGTTGTGCAAGTTCTATTGAGCTCCAGGCTGTTAAAGAAGGAGAAAATTAATCTGTGAGGAAAGGCCAAATTTGTTTTAGAGTAAAGGCCGAATGAAAATGACAAATATTGGGAAAGTTGACTCCACCCACATCTTTGGGTCGTTGGAGGCAAAAGAGAGAAATCCTGGCTTTGCGATTATTCCATAAGAATTTTGTTAGGAGGCGATTGATGGTTTTAAAAAAATTGTGCGAGAGAGAGATAGGAAGCATATAAAGATAAAAGTTGATGATAGGAAGTAGCATCATTTTAACAGTTGCTAGCCTCCCCCACCAAGATAAGAAAAGGGGGGGACAAACCATCAGTAAGTGAAGAGACCTTTTTAAGTATATCCTTATGATTAATTTTAATGGTTTCTCTGATAGTGTTGGCATAAAGAATACCTAAACACTTGACATGACTGGCATTCCCTGGAATATATGAGAGAGACAGAATTTGTTAAGAGGTAGGACTTCAGATTTATCAATGTTAAATTTATACCCAGAAACTAAGGAGTAGTCATGGAGTAAAGAAAAAAGTGCAGGTAAAAAAGTGGCCGGATTAGAAATATAAAGTAAAATATCGTCCGCATAAGCAGTAAACTTAATCTCAACATTCTTATATGTGAAACCAGTGTAGGAAAGCAAACACCGTATTTTTTTCCAAGAAAGGTTCTAATGCAAGAATGAAAAGAAGGGGGGAAAGAGGACAGCCTTGCCTGGTTCCTCTATAAAGAGAAAAGTATTTTGATACGCCATTAACCCAAATAGGAGTAAAAGGGTCAGAATATAATAATTTATTATAATTAATAATGGGGGGACTAAAACCATGACATCTCAGTGCTCCAAACATAAAATCCCAACTGACCCTATCAAAAGCTTTTTTCAGCGTCTAAGGTAATAGCTGCGATAGGGGAATCCATCTTTAAAGCAAGATGTATGATATTAAGAAGAGTTCTGGAGTTATCAGTTATAGATCTACCCTTGACAAAACCAGACTAATATATATTAACAATCTCAGGGATTACTTTATTAATATGTATGGCTAGAATTTTGGCAAATATTTTACAATCTGTGTTTATGAGGGAAATAGGCCTATAATTTTTGCAAAGGGAGAAAGGGAGGGGTCTTTATCTTTTTTAGGAATTAGGCAAAGCATTGCCTGTGTGAAAGATCCCCTAGATTCGCCTTTAGCAAGGAAGTGATTGATTAATGTAAATAAATGTGATATTAAAACATTCTTAATGTGGAGATAAAAACGTACCATAAATCCATCTGGGCCAAGTGTTTTATCCTTGGGAAGAAGAGTAAAAGCAGTAACCATTTCTTTCTCCGAAATAGGGATGTCAAGGGATGAGAGATCTACAGATTTGTCAGGGGATTTGGGGATAGACTGGAAACAAAAGAGTCCATTTGTGCAGAAGAAGGAACAGATTCTGTAGTATAGAGAGAAGAATAGTATTGGACAAAGCAGTCGAGGATTTTGGCATCTATGGACTGAGAAACTCCATGAGAGTCTGTGATGGCAATAATCTTAGATTTTTGCTTTTTAATTTTGAGATAGTTCGCAAGTGATTTGCCTGCTCTATTACATCCGCCATACAACTTAGCATTAAATTTAAGAAGTTGATTGAAGGCGGAGTCCCAGGAATGTTTATTATATTGTAATTTCGCTTTGATGAGAGAAGATAATGTATCACAGGAGTTAGTGGTAAAATAAAGGTGTTCAAGTTCTTTAAATTTGTTAAAGGAGTTGAGATGATTGTGAAAGGGCCTTTTTTCCTTTCGGGATACAAAGTCTATAAAATAACCTCTAGCGGCGGCCTTAAAGGCATCCCAAATAAAGTGAAAGTCCGAGGTAGTATTGAGATTATTAAAGAAGAATTCGTCCAGAAAAAGCGTAAAGTGATCAGTAAACTGGGAGTCTAGGAGGAGAGTATTATTAAATCACCAGCACCGAGGGGCGGAGATAGGTGAGAGGTAATCCATGTCCAAAATGACGGGGTATGATCTGAAAGGAGAATAGATCCTATTTTTGAGTTAGTCATAAATTGGAAGGCGTGTTGAGTGAGAAAAATATAATCAATACGGGAGTGTGATGCATGCACTGAAGAAAAGAAGGAAAATTCAAGGGAATCAGGGTGGGATATTCTCCAGGAATCTATAAGGCCTCTAGAGGAGATGGATTTGTAAAAGGATTTTTGCATTTTGTTGGGAACGTATCTGGTTTGTGATTTGCGATCTAGAAAAGGGTCCATGAGTTGGTTACAGTCGCCACCCACAATTAAGTCCTCATTCACATGTGAAGAGAGAAGCGAAGAGAAGTAATGACAAAAGGTTAAGTCAATACCATTAGGGCCATAAACATTACAAAAAGAAAGTTGAGCATTGTTAACAATGGTATCTAGAAACAACCATCTACTGTGAGAGTCATGAAACTCTTTTTGTACCTGAAAAGACAACGATTTATGAAACAAAATTATAACAGCATTTTTGTTGTTAACTGCAGAAGAGCAAAAGGCTTCTCCTACCCATTGTTTACGCAATGAAGACATATCTTGCGAAGTGAGATGTGTTTCCTGCAATAAAGCTACTTGACATTTCAATCTCGCCAAATGAGACAAAACACGGTGATTTTTAACAGGATTGCGAATACCTTTGACATTCCATGAGATAATACGAAGACCATTCATTTTAGAAAGTGGAATGAGATTAGGAAAGAGAGTGTAAGATAGTCAGAAAAGAGTAGAAGAAAGTAGAAAGATTTTGAACAATTATTGAAAAAGTAAAGGAAACAAAGAAGAGCAAAAGGAAAGGAAAACGGTCCCTGTAACCACCACAGAAGAAAGAGCCAAAGTAGATCAAGAAAACAATAAAAATTCATAGGCCAGACTAAAAGAGAGAGTGGAGAGTATAATAAAGGGTGAATGAGAAAAATGTTGCCAAAGGAAAAGAAAGAAAGAGAGGTATAGCCACCACAAAAACATGGTGAAATGAGTGAGTAGAAAGGGAAAAGGCAAATGCACTCTAAGAAGAGGAGGAAAAGAGAAAAGGAAGGGAAAAGATAGGAAATAGGGAGCATTATCTCCCAAAAGGATAAAGAAAGAGAAGATGACAGGAAGCCATGGGGCTTTAGTCATAATACTCAAAGAAAGGAGAACAAACAATGAAAAGGGAGGGGGGAGCGGGAGAAGAAGACCAAGAAGACCACATCACTGGGAGGGAAACAAAAACAGACTCGACAATATGCTATTTGATAAGTAGAAAGGTATGAAGTACTCCTAACAAGACATAATGAATGAGTGAGACTATAAGACAATTGAAAAAAGGGGTATAGGGGAACACATCAACAGGAAACATCAAACAAGCAGACACACGAGTGATACACGCAGGAGTCCCCGACCATAGCACACGGTATGCCTAAAACAGACAAGAGAACAGATAACAATTAACATTAAGTGCAAAGCAAATACATTGACCTGAAAGGAAAAGCCAGAAGAAAAAATTAGAAGACCATGACAAAACAATTAATGTTTGCTCAATTCCATCTGTTCTTCTCGATGAGTATGAATGAACTTTCGAAGGTCAGCTGGGTCATCGAATGAAAAAGTTCTGTCCTTGCAAGTCACTTTAAAGAAGCAGGGATGTATAAGACCGTAGCGAGCATTCATTGATTTCAAAGCCGGCCGAAGATCTAGGAATTCCTTGCGTCTGTTAGCAGTTGGCTTGGGCACATCTTGGCTGAAGAAGATTTTATGACCTGACCAGAACATCTGCTTGTGTTGCTTGGCAGCGTTGAGGATAGTCATTAAATTTGAGTATAGCAAAACGTAGGCAATGATACCTCTTGGTTTGGTAGCTGAGGATGCATTTTGAGGTCCTAACCTGTGAGCTCTTTGGATAATAAAATCAGCAGTCTTTCGGAGTCCAGCGATCTGTAAAACTTGCATTTTCAAGAAGAGAATCATGCCAGATCCCTCTGAACCCTCTGGAAGTCCGTAAATTCGTAAATTATTGCGTCGATTTCGATTTTCCAAATCCTCTGTGGAATTTTTTAGTTGGTTAACTTCCTTAGTAAGAGTCTCAGCTTTTGCAATGACGTCCCTAGCGTCGCTTATCTTTTGTTCAACATCAGATAATCTCATATCCAAGCCAGACCATTTTTCTTCAATTCTTTGGAGAGTGGTAGTAGTGTCTGACATAAATTGACGGAAGAGACGCAGTTCATCTATAATATCCTCTAACGTATTAGGAAGAGGAGATTTAGTCGGAGAAGAGGGATCTTTCTTTAGACGTTTGCTGTTTTGCTTGAGGGATCTTTACGGCCCCCAGAAACAGTTCCAGAGGTGCCATGTGATTTGTTAGATTGTATGAGATCCATGTTTGGAAAAATAAAGAGTTTCAGAATAGCAACACAAGCCCAGACACAAGAAAAAAAGGAGGCATTAGACCCACTAAGGAACAAAAAATTGAATAGCTGGTTCAAATAGGCAAGAGTGACACAAGGTAAAGAAAAGACCATAAAAAGGTGGCCAGTATAATGCCAAAAAAGTTCTGGAGGCGTGCATGGACAAGAGAAGAAGTGGCATAAAAGTGTCCAGGAGCAAGGCAAAACACTAGAGCGAGGGCCAGCCACTGCAGAGAAAAGGATTTAAACTGGTGTGGTTACTGGTCCTTTAAGATAAACAAAGATGCAGGTGTGGCATACTTTAATCAATGCCAACAAGATGAGCACAGTTATTTAACCTGATAGAGCTAAAAGCAGTATGCAGGGCAAATAGCAACCATGCTGACAAAGCTGAGGAGCACGAGATACCAACTCCGTTAGAAGTGAGCCTTAAAACGTAAACGTGTCATCGGCATTAAAATAAAAGGAACGATGGTGGACAAGATCACTCTTTTCCAGTTTTAGGAGCATTAATCAAGAAAGTGCTGTTTCATGAGGCAAATTATTCTCGCGCCACTCCAGGTATAGAAAATGGTAGCGTGCGAGGCAATCACCAACAGTGCTGACGATGTTAAGGAGAAAGAAACGCTAACTCCATTATAAATGTTCCTTATTAACGTGACTGCAGCTTTAAGATAGGAGAAACTATGATGAAAAAAAGCACTCCGTACCCAATTTAAGGAGTATAATTCAAATACGGTTCTTATCGTGAAGTAAATTGCAATTGCGCCGATCCAGGCATTCAAAATGGCGGCCACGACAATTTGGCTCAAAAAGCAGAATTTAAAAGGTAATGAGAACAAACCTTGCGTCACACGTCGGTGGTCGGAAAACACGCCATAATGTTCCCAGCGGTTTCTGACATCGATGCTTCTGAATAGAAGCGGGAACGGAGACAAATAATGGTCCCTTCGCGGTAGGGAAAGTGCCGATCCTGCGATCCTCCTCAAGACGCGGCCATCTTGCAGATTGACAGCTATAAAGCCTTTCCTTGCAAAGCAGTGGTCTGTCTAATGTTTTCTGTTAGAAATAATGTGCTTTTGTTGCCACCTCTGCTAGAGCATTCATTACTTCTTGGTGACAGGCTTTGGAGAGTCTTGCATGCATAAAGACATCTACAAAGCACAAACCTCGCCAGAGGGGCAGTGGAGGCTGTGTGTGTTTACACCAAAACAGCATAATTGTGATTGTGAACTCAGAAGTAGCGAGGCACAGCATTTTAAAGGAAAGATAGTGCTAAAAGAGAGAAATTGTACCAAATAACTGAAACAAAAAATCAAGGTATGTTTGGAGGGTGTCTTGTTCCATGTCCAAAACTGTTGCAATAGTGCATAGGACATAGTGATAAATTGTAAGTATCTCTTGTCTCGATTAGGCACGGGAAACTTAAAACTATAGAGCATTGGCCTGCTCATCTTATTTACAGAGAAACAAAATACTTTGGGACATAGTAGCACATTGTTTTGTTTCACATTGAAGCTTTGCAATGTTTATATGTAAACAGGTTGATAGATTTCTGTTTATACTGTGTCCCATTTGCCAGCCGCAGCTCCTCTTTAACGGTGGAATAGTGTCGCACCACTGCGGATGAACAATAAAACAATAATAAAACAATAATAAAACAATTTTATTATCATTTCATTTTTCACTGACAGCCGATGCTGCTGAGTCCAGTGCGGGGCGGGCAGGGCTGTCCTCTATTGACAGACAGCAGCACTGAAAGTGTGCATGTCTGTTTGGGCGGCCATCTGAGGACGCCCAAACCGGCATACGCACTTAGATTTCACCAACCCAGCTATTTTGTATAGTCGGGAGGAGAAATAGCTCAGGCTCTCAATCCTTTAGTGAGCGCCTAACCAGCCTGCTCAGACCAATCCTGGTGCGGTTCTCATAGCATGAAAGCAGTGTCTGGAGTGGGTGGATAGTCTGGAAGCCTGTGTTGGCCCTTGGACGTTTTTCGGGAAGAGAGGAGCACCGAGGTGGCCGACAGCAGGAGTGGCAGGTAAGTTTTTTTATTTTATTTTTTAATATTTGTCCCCTCATGCTCACCACTTTATTTTGGCAGTCAGCGCCCTTGCCATTTCCACATGATTTTTCTTTACTGTTAGGTTGCGTAAAGTGTTATAGAGCACATTACACCTGTTTATTGTATGTCAATGCACATGATCCTCTGCCTTGCTAACCGTTTAGCCCACTATGCAGGCTGCAAAGCAAAGTTACGTGTCCCTTTTTTATAGGGTGCGAAATCTAACCAAAGGTACAGGAGCACCTGACATGAGCACGAGTTACATTACACAAGGTCTCTTTTTGTTTAGGCACGGGGAAATTAAGTAATTTCTCCAGAATCACAGGATGCTGAGCTGATGATGAGACTCAAACCTGGTTCCCCTGTTGGCAGCTCTGGCCATAACGCCACCTTCTCCTCTTAGGCTCTGTTGGAATCCGGGTTCTCCCTCGCCCATGTAGATAGTGTTCCACTCTCTCTTTAGTGTTTGTGCTTGAAGAATGTGCCTGTGTCACTGAAGCTGATGCACACATATGATACATCAGTACTCCTAAAATAGACCCTCATTACGAGTGGCCTGGAGTGATATGCCCTGTGACAATACTGCTCTGGGTCAATCCAACTTGCCCAGTTTCTATGGGAGCAGGAATTAGCGGGTTCGTCTGCAAACACCAGCTCCTGTAACCTCAGACCCGGGGACTTTAGATCTGTGAACTGCTGCAGTGCGGGGTGGGTTGCAGGCAGTGGCTGCCCCCCAGTGGCGGCTCCTCCACTAAGGTGGAGGAGCTTTGCCCTACTGCTCAAAAATAAAAAGCTAATAACAAATAGTTATCATCATTTTATTTTCCCTATTGCAGTCAGTGGTGGGGTGGGGCGGGGCGGGGCAGGGCTGGCCTGAACAGGGAAGGAGTGGTGTGCACTCCCTAAGTGCGCATGAACTGTTTGGCCGGCTCTCTTAGGCCAACCAAACAGTTCATTCGCACTTTGCATGTTCCCACCAGGCTGCTTTACACAGCTTGGTGAGGAACATGCACAGGCTCCCGGTTCCCATCTGAGCGCCGAACCACTGCGCTCAGACCAATCACCACAATTGACTCAGGGAGCCTGTGTACCCAGGTGCTTCCTAATACTGGCCCAGATAGGAAGTATAAAGAGGACGAGGACAGAGGAGAGACGCCGGCCGGCTGTTTCAGGTAAGCCCCCTTTTTTTATTACATTTCTCTCACCCACAACCCCCGTCCGGGAGCAGCCACTACTGCTCCACCCTCCTCCTTCTGCGCGATGGGTGGAGCAAACAGTGTCCCCAATGGAATTACCTAATCCTTCCCTGACTTCCTGAGCAGGGCCCACCCCATACTTTACCCCACTGGTCCTGCTGCACCAATGGAAGCTACACCCCTGCTGCTGACATCTTCCACCTGCTGAAAGCAGGTAGGAAATGTCAGAGGATTTGTCCCTAGAATCAAGCAAAAACCAACACAAAACTGTTACAAAGCCAGGTCTGGCAGGTTATTTCCAATTTCAGGGATTATCCACCCCAGGAACAAACCTTGTAATTACCAGACTGTATGCATGGATACCGCCAACAATCGGAGTTTCTGGTCCCTTGAATCCCTGCACTGAATTCAGCAAAAACATAATGAAGACGTTAATGTTATGAAGTCCTTAGAACAAGACCTGAATGAAAGTTTAATTATGCTAGAGCAGGTCTGGCTGGGGAACTAAAAGCAGCCCTAGCAAAAATGCTCAGACCAGCCCGCAACCTTCATGTACTTGTGCAATCATTCTCTTTCCATCACATCCATTTAATTTTCTCCCTCTCTCCTCTCTCTCTTCTGCCTCTCTGATTGCTTTCTCTCTAGCTTCCTCCCCATCCCTCTTTTTCTCTCTCTCTTGGATCCTTCGGTCCTGCTGCAAATTAACCTCGATTTGTTGAGGAAAGTGCCAGAGGCTCTTGGAAATGCCCTGGGCTTTCAAAACCAGCCTCCAAGCACTCCAGATCACTGGGAAAATGCTTGGTGGAATAAAAGGCCTGTCTGGCCCTGTGCAAGGGCAATCAGCATGTTTTCGGAAATTTTGCATACTCTTTGATGCCAAATTACCAAAAATTATCCAATTATGCACGTTTATGTAAGTATAAGTAATTTAGCACAAACATCCCATGCAGGAGCACATTAACATCGACCTTGGAGAGCACGAGGGGCTGATGGCTGCTGCTGTTTGTATTCAGTTGGATTTAGCACACTGTGGGCTAGATGTAGGTAATTTTATTTTACCACTTCTTAAATACCGAATTTTACCGATTCGGTATTTAAGAAGTGGTAAAATAGAGGGGGGGGGGGGGGGGATGTAGGTATTACAGAATCGGTAAATACCGAATCGTTAAGATTCGGTATTTACCGATTCTGTAAAAACCGATTCGGTAATGCCCATTGAGTCCTATGGGCAGAGTCCTGTGGGCATTGAAGCCCATAGGAATCAATGGGCATTACCAAATCGGTATTTACCGATTCCGTAAATACCAATTCCAGCAAGGGTGCAAGGGGTGTCACTTTGACACCCTCTAGCACCCCAAATACAGGCATGTGTGCCATGTGGCGCACAGACATGCCCTAAGGGCATGTCTGTCTGTCACATGGCATAGTTGTGCATGCACACATGTGCATGCACACCTGGATTCGGTATTTTACCACCCAATTGGATTGGGTGGTAAAATACCGAAACTGAAAGGCCTTTGGGAGTCAGAAGAGTTCCACCTACATCTGGAAGTTACCGAATCGGTAAAAATACCGATTCGGTATTTTACCGATTCGGTAAATTTACCGATTTGGTAAATTTACTGAATCTGTAAAATTGGCCTCCTACGTCCCAAAAACCCATCTACCGGTCGGTAACGGCCGAAATTGTCCGTTACCGGCCGGTAAAGGGCCACCTACATCGGGCCCCTAGGTCTTAGTACAAGATATATCCTCGAGTCTATTTTGAACGCAAGGGTGGATTTTGCCTTCATAAAATAGTGATAAATACTAGATTATTCTTATTGTGAAATTCCGCATAAACTAGCGTAAGTTTGCTATAAATCACGGGGCATATTATCAAGGGCAATATCGCCGCTTTTGCTGCACTTTTTGCCAAAAAAGCAGTAATATTTTTATTGCCCTATTAGCAAGCCTGCGCTAACATGCGTTAGTGTAAGCTTTCAGGCACTTTTTCCATCGCCTTGCATGTCAGCGATATATATTGCTAATGACATGCAAGATAGGCGTTCCTTACTTAAACTCTATTAAAATAGTTGCAAACTCAACATCGCCCTATTATCAATGTGGCCCCTGACCCGCGAAGCGCTAATAAAACTTGCGCTAACCGCGGTTATCGCAGAAATTTAACTCCTGTTGAAAACCTGACTTAACCATCTTTCCAATGGGAGGTGGATTGATGGGTTAAGTCTACACTTGCGTATTAGCAAGCTTATTCGTATCGCTATATTTTTATCGCAGGATTTCTCCCGCTTTCGCAGGTTATCACCCCTATCGCTGGATTTTACATCGCCAATTGGCGGAGTGTTGATAATACGCTGCTAACAGGGCGATGTAATCCTAATGGGGAACAGCAGAGGAAGAAACACTGAGAGATGGGGAGGTGAAAGGGATTTGTAAACATCCTATCTCCATGGAATGGGCACACCTCCTGTTCCATTTTGCACAAGAGACAACACTATATGACTCACCCATGGCCACACAAACCCAATCCAAAACTCCACCCCTGTCCCCAATGGCGCAAGCAAACACCAGCACGTAACAACCATATGAGATGAAGGGCCGACTGTATACTAGGGCCCCACCGGACTAGCACCCAGGCCCGCGATGGGAGATGCAACCCCTGTGGGTTCCTCTCTCCCCTTGCTACTGATGCCACAGCTCTTTAATGGACAAACTAGAACCGACCACAAAATAGATACCTACCTACCACGATACAATCCGTAGGCTTCCCAACCCCCCTCCTTCCACCCTCACTTACCCCCTCAGTTAACTGTTCTACGTTTTACCCCAGACACCCTCGGAGTCATTTTATCTGTATTGGGAACACACTCATGGCCAATATAAAAAGAGGTGTACAGGGACAGAGCGGGGGACCGAATATCAACCCGCATCTCCTGGAAACCCACATATGCAGGCACCAGGCACCAGTCAACCTACCATTACCTGTACTCGTCCACCGGAAGTGTAATTTCCATTTAATTTTGCTGTTTCTTACTTGTGCTGTAATTTATATGATGGGATGGTTGTTTCATGATGCACTGATGTCATCCGACTGCCTGCATACACCTGCCATCATGTATTAAAAAAGATGTTTAGCGATGTACCATGAAAAGTAAAACGCCCAATAAAAAAATGTAAACAAAAAAAAACGGCGTGTAATCCAGCGATAATAAAAACCTCTCTAAACGAGGATTGCAATAATTATTGCATTACGGGGCAAATTAACAAGGGCTGGCAATAATATTACAGCCGCTTTAGCGTCCGTTTTCGGGTGAAAAGCGGTGATAATTTTATCACAATATCATCAAGGACACGCTAGCGCGTGTTTCCTTGACTTATCGCCCCTTTCCAGCACGCCTAACTTCGCATCTCTAATGAGATGCAAAGTGGGCGTCACTGGGCAAACCCCTGACGAACTACCTTGTAAAATTTCACGCAATGTATATCGCGATATTTACAAGGAGGCCAACGAAGTTTAGCAGATGTTAGTTTTTGGCGAAAACCGCGGTTTTCGCCAAAAACGAATGCAGACTTACCTATACCTGACAATAGGGATGGATTATGCTGATACGACCACAGGGTTGTATCAACAAGGTTATCGCCATTTTCCATGGAACATCGCTGGAAAACTAGCGATGTTCCATGGAAAACACCGCTATTGCTGGAAAATTATCGCTATTGCGTCATGCGTTGTTAATACAATGATAGCATAGTTTTGGGGAAAACCGTGGTTTTCGCCAAAAACTAACGTCTGCTAAACTGCGTGGGCCTCCTTGTAAATATTGCGATGTACATTTTGCAATATTTTACGAGGTAGTCCGTCAGGGGTATGCCCAGTGACGCCCACTTTGTATCTCATTAGAGATGCGAAGTTAGGCATGCTGGAATTGGGCGCTAAGTCAAGAAAACACACGCTAGCCTATCCTTGATGATATTGCGATAAATCTATTGCTCCTTTTCACCCGAAAACGGACACTAAAGCTGCGCTAATGTTATCGCCAGCCCTTGTTAATATGCCCCTTGGTTTTCAGAACCATTGAATCTCTCACTGAGATGCCCACCACAAAGCAAGTCATCAATGTGTGAACCATGTAAATGTACACCCAATGTCATTACACAGTAGTGTATTAAACAATTAAATTGAGGTGATTTGGCTTTTATAGCATTCCTCCCATTTGTGTGTCTGTCTGGTTTTATTTTCCCATTCCTGCACCCCAGAGTGTACCTCTGAGTATTTTCTTTCAACTCTTTTCTGATGTGAGAATGTCAATGCATACCCCCACAAGTATACTTCCCATCCACTTCTTGGTGCTAGAAGATTTATTTTATTTATTTATTTACTTGAGTTTTATATAGAGCTGGCTCGACTCGGAGGTATCAGAGCACTTTACATAAGGACACAGTGAGTTACAAGTTACAAAAGTTTCACAGAAGTTACATAATGGATAAATAAACAAAACAGGAGTAAATTAGCAAACACGAAAGTCAGGATAGGAGAGACCAGGGGCAGCATTAACCCACAGGAAGGAGACAGCAGCGGGGGAGAAAACTAGGCAAATGTCCGTGATCCGGCTGGGTAGGTGACGGCCATAGCGGTATGCCAGGGCCAATCTCCCCTATAGCTGTTGGTGCAGCTCCACCGAGAAGCAGCCCTGTATACGTTTAGGGCTCTGCCAGAGAAGAGTGAAGATCAGGAGGGGATCAGAGGATAAATAAACAATACAGGAGTAAATTAGCAAACACGAAAGTCAGGATAGGAAAGACCAGGGTTAGCAGGTAATCCACAGGAAGGAGACAGCAGCGGGGTAGAAAATGAGAAAATTGTCCGTGATCCTGCTGGGTAGGTGACGGCCATAGCAGTGTGCCAGTGCCAATCTCCCCTATAGCTGTTGGTGCAGCTCCAACGGGAAGCGGCCATGTATGCGTTTAGGACTTCGCCAGAGAGGAGTGAGGCTCAGGAGGGGATCAGAAGCCTAGAACCCAAAGACGGGTGGTAGGCGCTTGCGAGTATGGCAGGGTAGGAGGAGTGTGGTTTTGGCAGCCGTCTTAGAGTCAGGCACGTCGAGTCTGTTAGTCTCCATGGCTCAGTAGCAAGTTCTAGTTGCCACCAGTTCTAAAGTTGGATGAAAAGCACAGTGCTAACAATCCTCGAAGAAACATCAGGACCCTGGACTCGGAGAGACAGCTGGAGGGGAGCCAGTGTAGCATTATGACCCACGTTATGAGATCGCCATTTTAGGGTCAGGCCTTCTACCATAACAGTCATCAAGGGTTGCAGAAGTCATCAAGGGTTGCAGAAGATTATTCACTTCGACCTTACACAACCCACTCAAACACACACTCTCACTCCTACAGCTAGTCCCCTATTATCTACTGTTTGGATTATATTTTTATTGTATTTTCTTTTGGCTCCAATCTTCTGTTTGTTGTTCATGTCACTGGTTCTAGCTTCTGATGTGCAACGCTGTATCTCCTTTTATGCTTAAATATACTTTTGGAGTAATCTACATCTGAAATTACCAAACTAAAACCCGTTACCGCCTTATTAGTTCGACCTAAAATCCTAAAAAAAACGGGTTTTCAGTCAACTGCAATGCCACTTGGAATCCAGTGAGGTACTGGTACCACATAATGTGGGTTGAGGCCTATGCATGGTATAAGATTGCCTTTCTAGGCTTCTGGGGTGAGGCTCTTAGATCTATGGAAAAGGAAATGCCACCTTGCTGTTCCTTCTGGGCCTCTCAGCTCCCCTGAGCACAGTGGATCACTGTGGACAACAATGAATTACAAGATGTTAATGGGCAGAACATTGAGGGATACCATATACTTGTTCGCTTCATTCATTTTTGGAATTTTTGGACACTACAAGTGAAGAGTGGCTACTTCTTTCCACAGACTGTGGCTACTGATTGTGAAATGCCTCAGGATTCAGCCCTCTCTCTGACTTTCTTTAACTTTGATCTCATAACCTCTTTCCCCTCTTTCTGGGTAGTCAAATGTCTAATCAATCCTATGGTGTTGACACATATCTATATTAGTTTTTCATGTTAAATGTGTAGTTATCTTTCATAAGATTGATCTCTGGATTACCGCCAACGAGTTGCTACCTAATGGCTCCAAAACCAATGTCATTATCTTAGGTGATGTCAAGACTCTAAAAAGTCTTTGGCCTTGAATATAGTGGGGCCAAAAAGGTAAAACCCTTAGCAGTACTTTTCTATGTTGAGGCAATGCTGTGCCTATAGTTTGGGGATTCAGTAAGAAGCTGCTTTTCCAGCCAGGAAAATTAAAATCCATTTTACCCCTCCTGAAAAAAGATCATCGGCCCCTTGTGTTAGGTGCTACTGTAAGTTCGTGGTCAGACTACTGCAACACCATTTATTGCAGTATATTTAAAAATAATGTTTACACTACAGAGAGCTCAAACGTTTTATGAACCTGTTTCCAGATATTTTAGTTTCAGGATTTCAAAATATACCTCTACAAGGAGACTTCTCAGTTACAATCAATCTCTCTTTAAAGTTCCATCACATAATCTTAGCTCAAAGGTTGGCTGGAGATTCTTTATTTGGATCCCCCAATAGTTGTAATTCCCATTGAATAAGTGTTAGGAGCTGCCTCGCCCTGCTGGAATTCAGGAGCAAACTGAAGACAGTTCTGCTTGGCTTAGGGTTTCATTCCAAAAGAACACTTCAAGATAAGGGTGCTATAAAGGTGTAGTCAGATCCATTAATTATGACAAACATTCACTTTAAGTATACCCATTTACCTATTGGACACCAATAACTCAATTCCGGGGACTTAAAATGATGTGTTATATTATGTAAATAAATATGATATGTGTTTTTACAACATAGCATAACCAAACTACTGTTATTGGTATCCGAAGATGGAAAGGCAAGGTCAGCCCTGCCCGTTTTGAAACTTTGACCTACAAATCGCCCATAGATCTCTATAGCTGTAAATTAAACATTTAGCTATTTTAATGCCAAATTGTGTTTTGAGGAGCCAAGGTGTTATGAGGCTCACTGTCTGAGGCCTGCATTGTATGTATGTTCTTGCCAAGGAGTTTGGCACATACCATAGTTGAGAGAGAGCATCCTTGCTCTTCGTAGCCTGAGAATCTCCTTAGCATGCAGTTCCCAACATTCTCTGGATGGGGCATCCATGTGGTCCATCCATCCGTCCTTCCTTTGACGCGTTAGGACAGGGGTCTTCAAACTGGGGGGCCTCAAGTGGTCCCAGGAGAGGGAGACACCAGGCTCTGGCCAAAAGAAGCATTATGCTGATAACTGTGCTTTGTTTCAAGTTCAAAAAAAGAGCAGCAGTAAGCGGCTCTCTAATGGGTCATCACCAACATCTTTTGTCATTTATATTCTGGCTGGGAGAAGGTGTCAAAAGGGATGGGACTCCAAATATTCTTCAAATCTCCCACCCCACTTCTAATAGTCAGACTGTGGATACTTGTACGTGTTAGTAAGGCCTACCTGACCAGAATAGTATGTTTGGCAATCATGTATTTGTTTATATTTTTAAAACAGTAACAGAACGTAACTGCAGTGTTTAAATAGGTATAGGCATATTTCAACTTTGCCAATTTAATAAAATAATTGTGACAAATTCTGAGGGGGCGCAATAAATTTTTTCCACTAGGGGGGTGCGGCATTAAAACGTTTTAAGACCACTGCCTTAGGAGAACACTGTATGGCAGTGTCACCCAACCCTGTCCCATCGGGATCTCAGCGTAGACCTCCATAAGCTTCAACTAGCATTACTGGTGTGGTTGGATAATTCAATTCTGCGATGCCCTGGAATGGCACAGTCAGGCTAGTCTGCAATGTAAATCTACCCATGCCTCTATCAGGCTGGAAATAAACACTCTGTGCTCTCTCCTCCCCTCCTGCCAGGGAAGAACAGCACACACGTCTTCATCTGTAAAAATGGCACCTGCCATGTACCAACTAGCCCGAGCATTACCTCACCAGATGTTAGCTCCGCATGTAAATCCCATAATCCCCCTCTGTTTGGTCCTTTAAACTATTCCATTACCACTACCTTCTGGGGGGCTCTCGCTGATGGATTACATGCTCATTCATTTCACCTCCCCTTGATAAATGTGACTAATCCGTCCCAGGGAGTTCCGCAAGCGAGACGGTTGTGGTGTTCCCCTGGAGTTACTCCGTGCCACTTTAAAAGGTCTCTAAAGCCTTCCTTAATAGTAAAGCTCATGATTGCTAGAAGCAAAATGCACGAAGGACAAATGTAGTAATTGCAGGATTCAGATTGCCAATTTAATGAGCTTTTTTCGCTTACTTGGCAATGTTTCGGAATGCCGCGAGCCAGCAAGCTCCAGGGCTGCCGTGGTAAGTGAGCTAAATTATATATATGTATTTGTGTACATATATATATATATATATATATATATATATATATATATATATATATATATATATATATATATATATATAGATATATATATATATATATATATATATATATATATATATATATATATATATATACTAGCAGCCCGCCCCAGCGTTGCCTGGGGCAGAAGGGGGTTGCGGGCTGCATTATCCCAGGGCAGAACTCCCTCCCGCCTCCCGCCCTGGACTTCAGCAACACGGCGGTGCACCCGCCGACTCCCTCCCGCCCCCCGCCTCCCGCCTCCCGCCCTGGACTTCAGCAACACGGCGGTGCACCCGCCGACTCCCTCCCGCCCCCCGCCTCCCGCCCTGGACTTCAGCAACACGGCGGTGCACCTGCCGACTCCCTCCCGCCCCCGCCTCCCGCCTCCCGCCTCCCGCCCGGACTTCAGCAACACGGCGGTGCAGCCGCCGACTCCCTCCCCCCACCCCCGCAACGTACCTCTCACTGCTCCTCCGCTTCCCGCCGGCTCCTCCCCGTGCTGCCACTGCTCCTCCGGTTCTCTCATACCGGCGCTGTTGTCCTCCGGCTCTTCCTGGTTCTGCTTCTCGTCGCTCCTCCCCTCACTCAGACGTCGCGCTGCTCTTTCTGGTTCTGGTGAACGCCGGCCGCTCCTCCCCTCACGCAGACGTCGCGGCCGGCGCTAGTTGCAAGGGACTACTTTGTTTTTAAATTTTAATTTTTTAATTTACGTTTTAATTTTATTTTATTGAGCCTATGTCCATCTACACACCCTGAGGATTACAACAATGTATTGGGTGTGTGGATTGGCGCTGTGGTTCCCGAGTGTACCTTGCCAAAAGGTGCAAGTTCTCTCTTTATAATAGTAGTATAGATATATATAGAGAGAGAGAGAGAGAGAGAGAGAGAGAGAGAAATAGAAAGATATATATGTGTGTATGTATATATATATATATATATATATATATATATATATATATATATATATATATATATTAAAATACGTTTGTAAATCAACTACACAAAAACACACACAATCACACCAATACAAACATACACACAATGGCTGCAATAGAACCTTCTTGTTACAGAGAAAATATGATGTAGGGAGTGTAGCACGGGAATGGGTCAAATTCAACACCACGTGTGCTGATCTGTGTGAGGGAGCTGAGATCCCTTCGAAGAGACTGGGGGAAACGGATCTTGGGCAAGAGATACCAAAAAAACCCAGCCTGGTCTGTTGTCCCAGGTCAAGCTAATATATTTAAATAAGCCTTTGTATCTTGCATTTTTGAATCAACTGTACTACCCTCCTGAATTGATGTGTAAATTTGATGTATCTACAACTGCATAATGTCAACGATGCCCCATCAGTTGAGGGGGGCTCTTACATTTGGCTTGGCAGTGTCTAAGTATATCTGCTTTTTGGCACATGGAGGATGGTCTACTGGTGGCTATTCATAGCTCACACCATTCAGCTACCCCCCTTAGTGGTACTGCTGGGATATGTTGCCGACTTCTGCAGGCTGGAGTGGAGACCCATATTCTTTTTGCTGTTGCTCCTTAAACACATTCACCACAGCTTGGTTGAAGGTTCCTCTGCAGAGTCCCTGTGGCTTGGTTGAAGGGTACACCTCCCGCTACAAAGGGTTTGCACCATTCAGGCATGCATGGTCGAGGGTAGGTGCATCAAGACGCGCACCGGGCTAAATCTCCGTAATGGTGTGGGTCACTGTGCGCTAGCCTATGAAGCCAGTTCTGTAGAAGAATTAGTTATCTAGGTCGAACCAATGGTGATATTTATCACGAGCAGGTGCCACCTTACAAAAAAGAAAGGGCTCATTCTGAATCTAAGATTAGGGTTGACTCAGTAATAACTTATATCCATTTCATTTCTGATGAAGCTCCAGGGATCAATTTGACCAATTTCAGGCAAGAGCAATGTCCACATTTTCCTTTTTTAGTAGGGATCATTAATATCCCATAAGTAACACTAACCTTCGGGTTTTTTACTCTGACCGGGGAATCAGCATATTAAAACTTTCGGGATATCCCCTAGCCAGTTTTAAATAATTTGTTTCACACTCACTTTTCATGGCCCCTCTAGGACGCACTCTCACACTCATCAAACAGCGGAATAAAAAGATTGCCGCTAAAGTGGCCCTCCGGGGGACCCGTAGGGCATTGCAGCGTCGGCCCGACAAGGAGCACCCGCCGAAAAATGAAGCATGACATCCCTAGAGATGTGTGAGGGCAACAAGAGACAATCTTGTTGTCTGTTCTCTCGTGATTGGCACAGTACCTAGCTTCCTAGTCTATTCCTTCCTTTCTTTAGATACTATTAGTATCCTACTAGGAACAGTAACCCCCTTATTGGAATTGATATCGTCTTTTGGAGCACGGGCACTGGATCTTTATCAGCTCCCAGTCCCCCTCTTCATTTATTTGATATACATGATGCAGCCTTCAGTAATGACTCTGCAGTCTGCTGTTTACAGATGCAGCCCTCACACAGTTGCACAAAGGATTTTTTGGGGGGACCCTTCGGGTCTTACCTTGAGAGACAAGCAGTAACTGAATGAGCAATGTGCTTGGAGACTGTAATTGATGCAATGTGCTTGACATTACCTTATGATGTCTACGGCTCTGTCAACTTGGCTCTCAATGCGTTTGTTGGTGGTGAATTGTGAAGTGTGTTTCTTTTTGCAGTAACTGGAACATGTGATGCTATCTTCTTGCCATGCATACCTGTCATCCACAACCACCACAAAGTCCTAAAGAGTAAGAGGACCCTAGGATAACAAGCCTTGCATAGTAATGATTATCAAAATATCTTAAGACGGTTCGCTAAGAAGAACTTGAGCAAGAAAAAAAGGCAGAAAGAAGCAGCCTAAAGACATCAGAAAGAACCACCAGAGGTGTCAGATCTCCATTGCTTTCTGGAGTCTGTAGAAAAGTCATGAAATGGAGAAAATGCATCAAAGTAAAGGTTTGTGCATGAAAAAGGTGTAAATAGATAGTATTCTACAAAAACAAGGCACACATGTTGCTTCTAGACATGCAATTAAGGCGTAATCCTATAATTATCCCCAACACATGACAGTGTATGGCATTGCCAAGACCTGGCAATTGTCTTTGGAAGTGTTTAAGAAACATTTTGAGGACATTGTTCCGATTGGGAGAGGTGAGTATGAATGTGTATGCACAGAAAGTCCGAGGTTTGCATGTAAGGCAGAGTTGTTAGGGTTCTTCTGAAATGAAAAAAGAGGTGGCACCATCTGACGATTTAGGGCTGATGCGAGAAAGGATACAACTTTTCGTGGATATTCTACTGGGTATGGTAACAGAATATCACAGCCAGAATGTCGTCTGGTTGTGATATTCTGGTACCATACTGTCGTCTAGCATACATATTGTTTCATATAAATGTTTAAAACGTGATTCAAAAAAGTTACTCTCATTGGAGAAAATCTACACCCAATGGGACTATAGTTTTGCAACCAATATTTAGGACACATTACTTATGTCAGACATAATGTTTGGATATAAACTTTGAGCTTAGTCGTACAGTGTGAGATTTAACAGAGCAATATATTGCTGCATTTTCTTACAGTAGATGAGCCGTCACTGTCATATTTTGCTTTGTGGCAAGGTTTGATGGTACTAGAATCTTTTTTCTTTTTGCTGATATCTGTAGCCAATCACTTCATCTACAAATGAATGGATGTCTATAGTACCTGCAGTGCTGCATTGGGTTCGCTGTTTAGCATTCCAAAGGGGAATTGTGGTCTTCTAGTTTTTGATAAATAAGGTTGTTCACAGCTGACTGATGGTCCACTGGCTTAGATAGTTCAAAATATGACTGTTTAAAAAAGCCTGGAGCCTCTTAGGTTTGGAGATGCAACATTGTTTTGAGCAATAACAGATTAATTCGTTTAGTAAATTCAGTTCTTGCAGGATATCCCACAATCAAGTGGGATGATTTTACTTTGACACATGTTCTTTCATAATTGTAATGATGCACAAGACGATATCTGTGCACCAATCCAGAGGATAGATGCATTACTTTATGTATCCTAAACACCTGTGTCTTCAGGAGCAAAGAAGATGGCAGGGTGCACAGATTTTGCCTGGACAGAGGCCTTGTGCCTTAGCCGGATGTGTTACACTAAACATTTAGGTGAAGGCATGAAGGACTACATGTCACATGGAGCCACAGGGCTGTCACATGACTTGCAAATGGTGAAAGCCATCTTGAATGTGTTGAAGTGCTTTTATTAATTAGAAAAAAAATGCCTAATTTAGACATGCTTAAGTTAGCATGACTAGGCCAAAGCCAACTTGCTGTTCCTGTTTAAAGAAAACAATATGCACTTTTATTGAATGTGAACAAGCCTTCCACAATGTGTGCTTTTCCATTTCAGAAAATCAGCAAAATGCAAGCGTCACCTGTGGTCTCTGCATTAATAAATTATATTAAAGTGTGTTCCTTCCTTTCCTATGCACACCTCGTTCATTAATATGCAGTAGAACTAGGTGTTTCCTGATGTGTCTTATTGAACGTATCGTATGCATTAGAATGTTAATTCCTTACTAGAATGACACATTGCTAGTTCAACCCTAATATGCCATTTCACACAACAGACTTGCAGCCACATGCATCAAACGTTTGCGAATTCGCAAAAATTGCGAATCGCAAAAATAAGGCCATTGCGATCGCAATTTGAAGAGTAGAAATGCATGAACCTTAATTTAGCGAAAATCGCAAAATTTTCGCTAAATTAAGGAATCGCTAATAAATTCTGCGAAACCCATTGCGATTTCCCATTTGCGATTCGCAATGAAAGATTCGCAAATAAGGAATCGCTATTCAAATGCATGAAAAATCGCAAATTGCGATTTTGATGAAAATCGCAATTTTGCTATCGCAGTTTAAGAAGGAGCACAACCAGGTGTTAAAAATGAGTGCAAATCACAAACAGCTGAACACCAACAGAAACATATATAAACACACCCACAATGAGGCCCCAGTATCCAAAATGGCTGCCCTGTACCTGATGGCGAGGAGGATGAGGCTGCAAGCGGCTCAACAGAGAGGGAGGCAAATCAATGAGCGCATCTTCAGAATACGCGTCACTCTGCTTGGTCAGGAGGAGGATGAAATTTATGACAAGAATAGGCTGAATGGGCAAATGATACTTGATCTGATCCATGAACTGGACCCTATCCTGCAACGACAGACCCATCGGACCAATGCAATCCCAACGCATGTGCAGGTATTATGTTGCCTACATCTACTGGCGTCAGGCACTTTTCAGGGAGTCATAGCAGTAGCAGGAGGTGTGTCTCAAAGTGCAATGTCACGAATATTGGCAGATTTTCTTGATGCTATGATGGTACGGATACACAACCACATTACTTTTCCTACCACAGCCCTTGAAATAGCTAGGACCAAGCAGGAGTACTATCAAATAGCTGGATTTCCCCAAGTACTGGGTTGTATTGATTGCACCCATGTGGCGATATGTCCCCCAGCAGCTCAAGAATATATGTATCGCAATAGGAAAAGTTACCATTCCCTGAATATTCAGGTGGTGTGCAATGCAAAGACCATTATAACGGACATCGTGTCTCAATTTCCTGGCAGTGCACATGATTCTTATATCTTCAGGCAAAGTGGCATTCAGACCCGTCTAGAAAGGGGAGAGTTCGGAGAGGGACATTTGCTAGGTAATTATGTGCAACACATCTTTCCATACCTTGTAGACATGTAAAACTCAAATAACCACTGACAGCCTTTCTATTCCCTCATGTAGGTGACAGCGCATACGCCTTGCGAAACTACCTGCTGACACCATACCTAAATCCAGCCACAGCCGCACAAATGAGATACAATGCAGCACATATATCTACCAGGAACGTGATTGAGCGCACTTTTGGCCTACTCAAGAGCCGATTCAGACGCCTCCATAAGACCGGAGGTGCAATGAAATACAGTCCCGTCAAATGCTGCAAGATAGTGGCAGCATGTGCCATACTGCACAACATAGCAACAAAGGGAGGTTTGGAAGTGGAGCTGTCTGACAGTGACTCGGAGGACGGAAACCAACAAGTACCACGCCACCCTGCCCAACAGGGCACTGGCGCAGCAGAAGGCCGCAGGCGCAGATTGGAGATTACACAGAATTACTTCTGAGGTCAGAAATGAAGACACAAACACAAGACACAAACAGATTCATTTAAATGCAAAGTATACTTTATATGAATGTATTGTGACCGGTGAACATTGGCAAACAGCCATAAGTGACTTATGTCACTGTACTCATTTGAATAGGAAAAGCAAGAGAAAAATTAAATGAAAAGTACTTGAAAGTCAGTGTTATGGTCACAATGTGTCAATAGTTACCTCACCATTTCGCTATAAATGTCAGGTTTGGAGACTAGCGTTTTTTACCCCGTACACCCAGACGTCTGTCTTGCGCAGCATCTTCTTGCCTTTCGTTGGCAGTGGATGGGGTAGCGCTGCGAGTAGTGCGTCTCACAGCATTTGCTACAGGCACTGTGCTACTGCTCATGCTTGAGGCACACTCACTGCTGTCATCCTGTGCAGTCATGTGCACTTGCCTACCAGATGCATTCATCAGGTCTACTGCATTGGTCACTTGATGCAGTGCTTGGGCAACATCTCTACTACAGTGACACATTTCCCTCTGCCAAGTCACTGATCTACGCGCCAGCTGTGTGGTGGCTGCGACCATACTATTGCTGCTGCTCCCTTGTAGTTTGAGTTGCTGCATCAGTTGGCGGTGCTGTCTTTTGCGCGCTGCATCCCCCTCCTGTATGACCTTTGTGAGTTCCTGTACACTACTGGCCAGTAGAGCAATGTTGCCTGACATCTGTGCAATTTCCTCCTTTACTAAACAAGTGTTCTTGCTTTGCAGGCGATGTGAGCGGAGCATCTGTCCCTCCAAGCCAGCCCAGACAGGATTTGTTGCCTCCACCTGCTGTGGTCTGCGTGCCCTGCGTCTTCTCCTTTGCAATCTACACGTGCGTCTCCGGATCTGTGTTGGTGTGGGTGTTGCGATGTCTGTTTGCCGTACACGGACTGCAAGTGCAGCATTGCCATCATCATCGCTAGCCATGGGACGCAGTGTTGGGACAGGTGCCCTACGGGAATGAGGCACAAATGATTGCGTAGTTACCAGTGCTTGTGTGTTCTCCTGTTCTGAAGCGCTGCTGTGTTGCATTTCCTGTGCATCAATGTCCTGGCCCTCATTGACTTCTGCATCTGTGAGGTAAAACAGTGCAAAACAGCATGAATGTATGCTTGTGAGGGCATGTCACAGTTCTAATTTCATTAAAATGTACTTATTCTGAACATCTGCTACAGCTTTTCTTGTAATTTTGGGCATTACTGTGTGTGTGTGTCATTGTCAGTACTTAGCCAGACTACAACTCCCATGATGCACTTCAGTAATCTAATAGCAAACAGGCTTTACAGTGTGTGCTCATGCTGTGCTCTCCAGACATCCTGACTTATGTACTTGGGGCTCTTGACACATGCATTTCTCTTACCTGCTGAGGTGTGTGCAGCACCGGAGGTGTCCAGCCGCGTGACTCCAACAACTGCTTCAGGCTGGATGGTAGACTCCACCAAATCATCCATGGGAGTGTTCCCTGTGTGTGGCGGTGTGCCCCCTCCTGTCTTATCTGCCGCCTTCAACCGGTCTGCAATGCTCGCCTTGGCACGACTGCGTAAGTCATACCATCTCTTTTTGAGTTCATCTGTAGAACGGTGAGTGACCCCAATGGCATTGACTTGGTTCTGAATCCGGATCCATATTTTGCGCTTTTCCTGCTCTGGAACCTTGAGTGAGGCTTTACCAAACAGCTTGTCATTGCTGTCCACTACTCCCTCTATTAGAGTCTCCAGTTCTTTTTCAGAGAATTTCATTTTTCTCTTCCTTGTACTTTGGCTGTCCTGTGGTTCTTTCTCAGCTTCCATTTTGAACTTCTTACAGGGTGTAACACAGTCTTTCTCTCTCTCTCTCTCAATCTCCTCTGCTCCCAGAGCCAGCTCCCTCCTCCTCCCTGTGCCTCAGCAGTGAAAATGAGGCTTGAACAGCAGTGAAAATGAGGCTTGGACAGCACATTTTCTGGTTGTGATGTCATCAACATGCATCAAAGCGCGACCTCGCTATTAGCGAAATCGCTAATTGCGAAATCGCAATTTGCGATATTGCAAATTGCGATATCGCTAATTATTCGCAGATTTTTACCGATTCCTTAAAAAATCGCTATTTTTTTGATGCATTTCGTTTTGCGATTCCTTATTAGCGATTCCTTAAAAATCGCTAATAAGGAATCGCTATTTCTTTTAATGATGCATGTACCTGTAAGTCACTAAGAAAAAAATATTTTTTCAGATTATGTGCCAGACTTTCTTTGCCTTTCCACTGAGCAAACTATGTCAGGGGATAATGACGTTTAAAGCGTGGCCGTTCCTTGCCGATACGGCTGAGAATGGGCTGCAAGGAGCTGAAAGCTAAGAGTGTGATTCTACCCATGCTTCTTTGCTAGGATCTTCCATAAAAAGCCCTGAAGAAAAGGGTTTATTCCCTCGAAACATGTGTTGGCTGGCTGCCTTCTTTTCAGTAAATGAAAAAAGATCAGGAGTGGCTCCTCCATTATGGCAGAGGAGCTTCACCCCACTGCTGGAACCAGCAGACGTATGTAAAATAAAATTATGATAAAGCAGTTATAAATCTGCTCTATTATCAATTGATTTTACTCTCGCAGCCCAGTCTTGAGGACAGGGCCATAAACAGCAGGAGGAATTGTGGGGTCAGGGCACTACCAGTGCGCATGTAGGATTGGCCGACCATCCACAGCCGGCCAGACCGACATGTGCACTTGGCTATCTCTAGGCTATTGCTTGGAGATGCGAAACAAATCCTGTGCACACGCTTATAAAATAGGTGGTCCTGAAGTTAGGACTCAACAAGTAGGAGCAAAATTGAAGAAGAAGATTTATAAGTCAATTTAGTCAGTACATATGATAATAGCCAGCCTGGCTATTATCATATGTACTGACTAAATTGACTCATAAATCTTCCTCACATACAAATATTTGGTGTTTGACCTTCATTTCAACCTCAAGAAATTTTGCTCCTACTTGTTGAGTCCTGACTTCAGGACAACCTATTTTATAAGCGTGTGCACAGGATTTGTTTCTCTTCTGTTTGGTATAGGCCTTTTTTACACCAGTGCAGGGGTTGTTTGCCGTCTGGGTTTGTTTTCCCCTGACCTGTTTGCACCGCGTGATTGTTACACCTACAGACATACTCAGTGATCACACAGCCTTGAGCGCCATATCTTCCTGTCCTCTCAATTCAAATCCAATTTCTTTATTCAAACTATTGCTTGGAGATATCAGTAGTCTCGGGAGCAGAGGCTCCCAGTCCCTGCTGGAGCGTGGAACCAGCCCGCTCCACCCAATTCACGCTTCTCTCATGATAGATAATACCAGCATGGGAGTGGTGTCTGGATTGGCGCAGTGGAGTCTGCCTGTGTTAGCATCGGAGCTGTAGAGGCGGCGGACGTCAGTCTGCAATAGTACGTTTTTTTTTTCTTTTTTTGTTTTTTCACCCAGCGCTGCCTCACCGATTTCTCCTGTCTGCAGCACGATTGAAAAAGGGGGCAGATATCCATACCTCCTTCCCCCCTTCTCAAGAGGGAAAAGGTGATGCCATCTCTCATACTCCTCCTACATGTTCTTTGAGGAATTTCTCCTTTAGTGAGCACTCTTTGTTTGTATCTCTATTAAACACTACTAAGTCAGGCTCAACCCTAGACCCTCTACCCCCTGTGATTTTGAGCAAACTTTGTCCTCAGCTCTTATCCATTGTAATTACTCTCCTCAATTCCTCATTACTTGAGAGCTTTGTTCCTAAGGCTTGGAAATATGCAATGGTGGTACAGTGTCTGAAGAAACCTATCCTCAGCATCTTCAACTGGGTCAAGTATGAGCTTATTTCATTACTGCCGTTGTTTGCTAAAGCTCTTGAAAAGCATGTTAATCAACAATTACCAGCCTACCGGTAAACTAAAGGTCTCCTATATTCTTCACAGTCTGTATTCATGGGTGAATATAGCATTGGAACCACCTTGGTGGTGGCTACCTAACAGCTCAAATTAGAGCTTGATAGGGGTGCTCTTATCCTGTTAGATTTAAGTGCAACTTTCAGTACTGTTTTTCACCAGGTACTTCTTCAAAGACTGGAGAGTTTAGGTATCCAAGGCCTGGCCTTGGCCTGGTTATGTTCTTTTTTGCAAGACTTCTCCTTCCAAGTCTGTGTTAAACCACACCACTCCAGCTCTCACATGTTACTTATTGGGGTGCTTCAGGGCTCAGTATTAAGCCCCATCCTCTGTAACATCTATGTGCTGCCTCTGGCTGACCTAGTTGAAGGATACGGTCTCACACTGTTTTCTTCGACGGATGATACACAAATCATTGTATATGAAGCTCCTAATGAAGATCGTAGCTCAGCTGCTCTTAACTCCTGCCTTTCTAGTGTGTCATCTTGCATGAACAGTAATTCCTTAAAGCAAAATGGGAATACGTCCGAAGTCCTACTGATTGGTAATCAATCTCATTTTGGGGTCCTCACTGCTGGCCTGATGATTTGGGGCTGCTCAGGTGGTTACGAATTTGGGCTTCTGGCTTGATGACAAGCTTACGATGGACCAGCAAATCACTAAGATAGCTTCCTCCTGTTTCGGTGTCCTGAGGTGACTGAGGAAAATACTTTGGCTCTCCTTCCTGCTTCAGCCCAAAGACGGTAGTACAGGCACTGATCATTTCTAGATTTGATTATTGTAACATTCTTTATTTGGGTGCATTGAAAACTGCAATGAAGAGACTACAAGTCGTTCAGAATGTGGCGGCTCGGCTGCTATATTTTCTTCCTAAGCATTCCTCATTTTCTCATCTTCTTCGGGACCTACACTGGCTCCCAATAAACAAGTGAGTCCAATTTAAGCTATTTTGTTATATTTTCAAAGCCCTGTCTTACTCTAGACCGATTTACCCTAGAACACTGGTGTCGCCATATCTTCCACATCGGTCTCTTCAATCTAGTAATCTGAATAATGCAATTGTTCCTCGGATTCGTAAGAATAGGCACGGTGGTTGCTCCTTTTCATTTCAGGGCCTAAACTTTGGCACTCTCAGCTTGACTCACTTAGGTCCTGTAAGTCTTTGGATAAGTTAAAAACTCCTTAATATGTGGCTTTTTCTAAACGTCCTGATAGAATTCACTTTTCGATACCCCAATTACCCATTGATGATATGTGAGTTAGCATCATATGGCTAACTGATGAAGTTCGTATATGCACCTATGTTGAACTATTTTACTTGCTGCTTTTATATTCAAATGTACGTGTGACTACATTAGTTCCTTAGCTTAGCATGTGTGCCACCATTTTGCGTATCCCTCTGTGTCCGCGGGCCCTGCTCGCTCATCTGCCCCTCCCGCAGGAATACAGAAATTCACTAAGACAGCAGTTTTCGTTTCTCGGCTTGCTGTGGCCGAAACTAACAAGTCTCTTTATCAGTAATGTTCTCATGCCCCAGAGATGCCAAAGCCTAGCTCCATGGCCCTGAGTAGAGATAGCGATGTATCCCTTGCAGGTGCAGATGCCTGCTGTATGATGGCATTGTTCACTGGTCTGGGTTTCGGTAATTTTCCACAAGGGGCGTACCCTAACTAACTGTATTGCATTATAATGTATTGCTGTGATGCAGAGAGTCAGTCCTCTTGTTCGCACTCCTAGGAGTGAGGTCGGACAGGGCCCTCTCATATGAGTGTGATTTGGCCTAATAAAGACTTTTGTTTATTCTTCTCCACTGTCCGGCTGACTTCATATATATTTACCATAGGTGAGTGTGGTAATTCACTCGGGTGGATTTGAGCCACGCTTATCAGATGGCGCCCGAATAGGGACCCCGCGATAAAGATCTTTCTCACCCGTAGGTGGGTAGCAGAAGACCGGGGACCCGCTGGTCGGCACGGTGGGCCCGGGTACCCATCTGATGCCGAGCTTGGTTCTCGCAGCGCTGCCCCACCCTGCTGATCGGGAGAGGTCCCGGTTCAGATCTTACGCCGGGGTCCAGAAGGCAGAACTCGAAGCTGACCGTGTTGGTCCTGGCAGCCGGAGGTGGAGAACGGTAGAGGTCGGTGCCGCCTACGGAAGGTGAGTGGTCCGCCTGTGATTGTTTCAGGAACTGGAGTGTTCCGGGAGACTAGGGTGTCTCCAGAGGTTTGAAGGAGCCGGTGTGCTCTTGGGGCTAGTGTGCTCCGGGGAACTCAGAGTGTGAGTAGGCGCTCTGACAGGCTTGACGAGGTTGGGGGAAACATCTAGTTATATTGTTGTAGTGATCCGACCGGGTGGTACTGTGGTGAAGGCGTGGCTCATTGCGGGTGGACTCCGGTGCTTACCCTGAACTCCTAGAGTGGTGGTTCAGTGGAGATGAGACCTGGGTCTCCCGTGGTAAAGTGCGCAGTGATCCATAGTGCCGCGCGGGGAGCGGATTTGTTTCCCCATCCTCAGAACAGTTAGTGTGCTGTTCGGTCTGCGGTAGGGTCCAGGTTCCCCAGGACTTGGTCGACGGGCCTTGTCCCATTTGGTAACACGTGTTTGGAGGTACTGTATATGTGTGTGCGTGATTCTTTTTTTCAATGCATAATTATATGTGTGTGTGAACGAGCTCGAGCTACGTGAGTCAAGGTAACGAAGTCTGTTGATAGAGAAGTGTTTTAAAATGCCGTGTTTTAGTAAGTTACGATGTTTTGGTTGTTGTTGTCGACCCTCAGATACTAGACTGGCCGAGAGCCAACCTGCACCACCCGAGGGCACTCCAAGCTTTGATATGTATGTCAAGCATGGACTGGTCCCGCTTTTGTTTAGTACTTTGTGGCACCGGTACACTGCTGACAATGTGGATTTGCAATGGCCCTTAACGGGTTCTTTTGATGAAGCTAAATTGGATTATTTACAGGATAAATTGTTTGCTAGGCGTAGCCGTCAAAGCATGTTTGATTCCTTAAGGGTCTGGCAGAAAGAAGCCAGGAAGCGAAAGATGAGAGAGGAGAAAGAAGCTTTTAAAAAGTCCGCGCAAACTATGGCACAGAAAGCGAGAGAACATGTTGGGAATGAGAATGCACTGCGTTTGGAGCGCGCAGATAGACTTTGCAGGTTGAAAGAAAATAAAAGTTATGTCGTACGAGAGGATGACCCAGATGAGATGGAAGACATTTTGAATACTAGACCCCCTCCTCCTTATGCCCCGCAGTCCTTGTATCCCTCCTTGCCAGCTCCGACCTCTATTAGCAGGGACCCGGGCCCATCTGCGAGAGCCCCCCAACATGGCGCAGTTTCCCCGCCCCCGACACCTCTCGTTTCTCTACTCCAGACCGCCTCACCTGCACCCTCCCAATTTTCTTTAGCGCTTCCTACTGTTTCAGCTAGCACGACCCCCAGTCAGGAGATGTTAACGCCGAGCCGAGGCGCAGGGAGTGGATTGCTCACACAGGTACGGAAGTTGCTAACGCGTTCTACAGTTGGTTTGGATGAGAAGAGTATAGTGGCTAATCAGGCATGCCAGTGGGCAAGGAACAATATTTATTTGTTTGAGGATATTTGGTCCACTATGAAAGATTTTGAGCCCTTGATGCAACAGCACGCTTTGTGGCATATGTCGAATGTATTGATACAGCTATGGGAACAGGGGTATGGAGGTGTGGCTCCGGCGACTTTGCGAGACGTACAGAGTGGAGCTTTCAGAACGAATACTGGGGTGAAGGAAGTGATGCGTAGTGTAAAGGCTCTACTACAGTATAGAAATGAATTGCCCTCTGCAGGTACGCCCCATTTTCCAGGTATACATCCAATGCGTGAAGTACACCCTATTTTTCATCCCGAGATCCCAGAAATGGTAGATCCAGTTACGAAGGCTGTCACCAGGGACAGAGTAGGTGCACATTTCCAGGAACAATGGGTATATACACCATGGAAGAGAAGTGAGGTATTGTCGTTGAAGGCTCAGCTCCCAGATTCTAGAAAGAACCTGACTGCCTACTACAAAGAACTAACGGAAGCTGCGTCTTCCACTGTAATGACTTTGGCAGATGTTGAATTGTTTTTTGGGCTATTGGTCCCAGTTGATGTGTGGTGGCAGGTGAAAGGTACGGATCATTCGGAAGAGCTAGGAGGTACGTGGCAGGAATTACAGGATTGGGATAAGGAACGTAAGCCAGGAGAGAAGCCGAAGGCTGAGATTTTGGCCCTGCCGGGGCGCATAATAAAATACATGCATTCTCTCATTCCCCCGAAGAAGGTAGATTGGGACAAGTTGACGGCTTATAAGCAGAAAAAGGATGAGGCAGTCTCGGACTTCTTTACGAGGTTTGAAGAAACGTTTATGGATTTTAGTGGGCAAGATGTGTCAGAGGATGGAGGGTTGCGGCTTTTCGTCAATAGGTTTGTCATGAACTTATTGCCCGAAATTTCAGCGAGACTGCAAGCGTAGGAGAGTACGTGGACAACGTCCTCTCCTTCAGGCATCCTTAGTATGGCACAGTATTATGAGCACAGAGAAAATGAGAGTAAGGACAAGCAGGAAAAGAAGGCCAAGGATTTGAAGACTAGGGTTTTGTTGTAGCAAGTGTCTAGAGGCAGAGGAAGAGGTGCGGCGCTGAGTCGTGGTGGCGGTTTCGGGAGAGGTGAGAGTAGGGAAAGACTGGGACCGAATCAGTGTGCGAAGTGCAAGCAGGAGGGGCACTGGTGGAGGGATTGCCCACTGTTTCAGTCGAATGCCGGTTCAGGGCGAGGACGAGGAAGAGGTAGTGGTGATTCTGGGAGACAGGTTGCACGGTCGGACGGAGGTGGGAGACCGGGAGGTAATTATTTTGACAACAGTGCGAACAGACAACAGTTGCAGAGGGGCGGTGGTCAGTACTATAATGATGATTACTCAGTGGACGATCTGACAGGGTTCTCCCACAACTAGGACAGCGTAGGACAGAGCGAGGGACCAGTGCCTGTGGAAGTTGATCAAAGGGGACCCTATGTCGAGGCAGACTTACTGGGGTCTCAACAAAAATTTCTAGTAGATACGGGTGCAATGAAAAGTTCAGTGGCTCATTCTCGGGTCCCAAGGGCGGCTCTATCTGGCAAGAATAACATCTCTGTGGGTTTTGCAGGTACCCCGGTGATTAGCCCCATTTCTAAACCCCTCACGTTAACGATTGGTCCTTTTACTGTTGATTCACCGTTCCTATTGACTTCGAATTGTGGAGAAAATTTACTGGGCTTAGATCTTTTGAAGAGGTTGCACGCCACTATCTATTGTTCCCCGGATGGCGTGTATCTTACGTTAGGTCCAAATGTTGCTCGCCCACTACAGTGTTTCTCCAAGGATGAACAATTACCACCTGAATTCCAAGGAATACCCGACAGTCTGTGGGCTGTCAATGACACAGATGTAGGAAAAATGGATATAGCCCCGGTGACAATAAGAGTAAAAGTGGGTGCGAAATTACCCCGGGTCCCGCAGTACAGGATTCCTAGGGAGGGAGAAAAGGCCCTGTTGCAGGTAATACAGGATTTAATTCAGTCTGGTGTAGTGGAAGAGACGGACTCGAACATATGTAACAGCCCTATTCTACCTATACTTAAAAGGCGATCGCCAGATGCTACAGATAACACTCCTGATGTATATAGGTTCGTGATTGATTTGCGTCACGTGAATAGAGTAGTGGAGCCACAATACCCGGTGGTCTCGGATATCACTACGATATTGACGATGATTCCCCCTTCTGCCAAATATTTCTCCGTTTTGGATCTGAAGAATGCTTTCTTCAGTATTCCAGTCCGCGAGGATAGCCGATATCTATTCGGATTCTCATTGGCTGGCCGAAGCTTCAGGTTTAAGAGAATTCCCCAGGGGTACACTGAAAGTCCGAGCATATATAGTCAGGCTCTGAAGGCACAATTGGATGAACTGGAACTTCCACCTGGCAACGTCATGTTGCAGTACGTGGATGATATCCTGATAGCGTCAGACGACGAGAAGGGTTGTCGGGATGCTACTGTTAAATTACTGCACCATTTGGCAAAAAGGGGGCATAAAGTGTCCCTTCCAAAATTTCAATACTGTCGAACGGAGGTCACCTACCTTGGTCACCTCCTTTCGAAAGTGGGGAGGAGATTGACGCCAGAGCGCATAAAAGCTATTACTAACATGAAGGTACCTAACACGCAACGAGAGGTGCGCGCGTTTCTGGGCATAACATCGTATTGTCGCCAGTGGATACCTAACTGCGCGCTACTAACAAAACCCCTATTGTATCTGACTACCAAAGAAGTGCGCGAACCCCTACCCTGGACCCCTGCATGTCAAGAAGCTTTTAATTTACTAAAAGATGCTTTATGTTCTGCACCCGTTCTTGGAACACCTGATTACCAGAAGCCTTTTGTTCTTTACGTACATGAGGCGGAAGGTTGCGCGTTGTCTGTTCTAACACAGTTGTACGGAGGGAAGCAGAGACCCTGTGCTTATTTCTCTGCAATGCTCGACAACGTGGCAAGAGCGCTGCCGAGTTGTCTGAGAGCCACGGCGGCTGCTGCGGTCTCTATAAGACAATCGGCAGTGATCGTATTGGGATCAGACCTCACAGTAATGGTACCGCATGCTGTGGACATTTTACTAAACAGAACACAGACGCAGCATTTAACTAGTGCTCGTCTTACCGGTTATGAGATGACCCTCTTTGCACCTCATGTGACAATAAAAAGGTGCGCTACACTGAATCCTGCCACATTGTTACCCATCCCCACGGATATAAAGGACGATGACATACACGACTGTCTGTTCAGGACGGAGGAGGAGACAAAGGGGAGAGTGGACCTGACAGACAGGCCCTTAGACGAACTGGACGGGGAGCTGTATGTGGATGGGTCTTGTTTCAAATTGCCAGATGGTACATCGACAGCAGCATATGCAATAACAACATTACAGACAGTAGTAGAGACATCGAGGATTCCTTACAATTCGGCCCAAGCTGCTGAGATAATAGCCTTACTGAGAGCATGTGAATTGAGTGAGGGACTGGATGTGAATATTTACACTGACAGCCAATACGCCTTCGGCGTGGCTCATAATTATGGGCGACTCTGGGCGGAACTGGGATTTCTGACTTCTCACGGTCAACGCATACAACATGGCCCACTGATATTACGACTGTTAGCAGCACTGACGTTACCTAGAAGATTGGCTGTGATAAAGTGTAGTGCACACAAGACAATAGTGGATGACGTAGGGCGAGGCAATGCCTTTGCAGACGAAACAGCAAAAGAGACTGCTCGGACAAAATTACCACGGATGTTTGTGGCGGGACCAGCTAGATGGGTCCCAGATGTTAACATGTTTGCAGATACTGTACGGATTGTAAAAAACATACAAGAGAAAGTGACTGAAGATGAACTGAGGGCATGGAAGGATGGGCAGGGGCGATTGGATGCGGATGAATGTTGAACAGATGTGACCGATAAGAGACGATGGTTACTCCCAAATGCATATGTCCTCCCAGTAGTGACGATGGCTCACAGGCCTGCACATATTAGTGCAAAGGGCATATGCAAATTGTTGGACCCAGTGTGGAGCAATAAGAATATCTCCAAAGTAGCGACTCATTTGGTCCGACAGTGCATGGTGTGTTTGAGGCACAATCCTGGGAAGGGTACCCCTGTCCCGGTGGGAAATTTTGCACCTCCTTCTTTCCCTTTTGAGGTGATTCAGATGGATTACATAGAAATGGAGAGGGTCAACAACTTAAAATATGTACTTGTGGTTGTATGTGCCTTTAGCAGGTGGGTGGAGGCTTTTCCAACGAAGGATTGCACGGCCATTTCTACTGCAAAAATGTTGATAAAGGAGTATTTTTCTCGCTTTGGATTACCTAGGGTGATCTGGAGTGATAACGGTACGTCCTTTAATGCAGAATTAGTTAAGCAAATATGTAAAGGATTACAGATCTCCCAAACGTTCCACTCGGCACTGCACCCTCAGGCAGCGGGTCTTGTGGAACGGTTTAATGGAACGCTCAAACTGAAAATGGCCAAGATACAGGAGAGTACAGGTCTCCGTTGGCCAGACGCCCTTCCTTTAGCTTTGCTCTCTACGAGAGTAACAGTAAATTCGAAAACGGGCATCTCCCCCCATGAAGTGATATTCGGCCGTCCGGCCAATGTCTGGGGAGTGCCCAGGCCTAAGTGCTTCTCAGAAATACAGTATCCTTTGTTGACAGACTACTTGTATGCTTTGACTAAAGATCTTCGTTCTATTCATCAGCAGGTAGCAGACACCCTGAAGCCGTTGCCGGAGGGGCCTGGACACTCCATCAACCCAGGCGATTGGGTTGTCATCCGAAGATATCAACGGAAATCCTGTCTGGAGCCCAGGTGGTCGGAGCCGCGTCAAGTATTATTAACAACACGCACGGCGCTTCGTGTGGAAGGCAGGAAGGCGTGGACACACGCCTCACACGTGAAGAAGGTCCCGTTGCTGTTGCCCTATGATCAATGGGTAAAGGAAGGCATTGCTGACGAGGAACATGAGAAAATACCCAGATATGTTCCTTTCTCGGATGCTTCACTGAGGGGAGAAGAGCAAAGCGAAGGAGAGAATTCGCAGTCACGAGCAGAAAAAAGTGTTTCGGTGAGCTCTACTACTCCCGTTGCTACTAGTGAAGAGACATCAGAGAGTTCGGCGCCTGCCATCGACACACCTGTCTTGTTTACTGATCCCGAGGTGCGAGGGAGCACTCGCTATAATCTGCGGCCCCGAAAAAAGAAATAAATAGGAGTTACAAATGTGATGGACTAAACACTGGAAGAAGGGGTTAGTGGACTTTCTGAGTACGAAGATTTAGTGGTAGGGATGGACTTGTAAGAGCCCTGGTGTTTAGCCGAAGATTGTGTTCCATGAGACTATAGAGTGGTGCGGGGTCCGGATTAAGTGCTCCTCTGTTTTCGATTGCTGTGTGTGTTAAGCGACGTTGGAATAAGGTATGGACGGTAAAAGCCTGCCTGTGAGGCTTTGAAGGACACAGGGAGAAGATCCCTTTTTAGGGTTGAAGAACCCCTCTGGCCGGCTTAGCGGATTGTCTGGGACTATTTTTTTAGTAGAAGTGTTTTTTTCTTTTTATAAAACATTTTGATATATTTTGAACGTTTTTGAGAATGTATCCTTTTGGCCGCCCCATCCCCGATGAGGAGCAGCCCTTTGCGGCTCCTCCGAGACCTATGCCTGATTCCCCCTGGTTGGCCCTCTCCCGGAAAGGAAAAATAGTCCTTATTGTCATCATTCTCATTGCTTTTATAGTGACCCTTGGTATACTGTTTTTTCTGGATAAAGCCTATCCTGTTCATGTGTTTGCACCCACACCTACTGCCGTTCCTGAACATAACATGATTACTGTGGATTATGGTGAACGATTACTGAGGAAGGGTTATAAAGAAAATGTTTTTATTAAGACTTTGCACCATGCACATGCCACCACCAATTTGACTGACTGTTGGGTCTGTGGACTCCTCCCTTCTGCTGCCTACAAGAAAGATAGATTCCTAGCACTCCCTCTGACTCCTGTGAATAGTTGTGTGGGGTGGTATACTCTTATAGGTCTTGTTAAATATTTTCAGCAGCCCGATTTCTTGACTCCTAGACTGCAGAATAGGGGGTCAACTATGACAATGCGAGTCCGCCCTTTGCCTCCCTCTTCCCTTGGACGGATATACACTGATGGACGTTTTGACCAGACATTCATAGAGACGTGTGAGAAAAAGTTGGGCCGATTTCTGATACCAAATGATACTGACAAAGTTAGGGATAGTTTCTTACAGCTGAACTCCTCCCTGTCTTACAGACACCCCCCAAAGGGAAATGCAAGTGCCAAGTCTCTGATACCCCTGGCTGTGGTGGGCCCCCCGCCATTTTTCTGTATAGAGGGAAGAGGCCCCATTAAGGTTGGTAATAGTTCCTGTAATGTAACGGCATTGATACGTCTGCCTCTCAGCCCCTCCCTGGTTACATCCCCTAGCATCTATTTTGTATGCGGAGATAATGGATACTTATGGTTGCCTGAGGGCTGGGGTGGGGTGTGTTATTTAGCCTATATGATTCCTCCTGTATATGTGGCACCTTCTGATTATCACAGAACTCATCGTAGATTTCCCGGTCCGCAAGACCAGCGTAAAAGGAGGGAGCTTCAGGTAGATGACGTTGACCAGACGGACACCTCGTACCAACAATGGACTGATTTCTCTAAGGGTTTGCTACCTTTCTGGGGTCCGATATTTAACAGCAGGGCCATTCGACGACTGTCCAGGGTAATGGAAAAAGTAGTTCTTACTGAAGCTGACATTACGACTAACATATCTGTTGAGATTCAGGCCATGAGATTATTTACGATTCAAAACAGGATGGTGCTTGACGTCATCCTGGCAGATAGGGGCGGGGCCTGCCGCGTCATCGGGACCTCTTGCTGTGTATATATTCCTGACTCAGCACCGACTGTTAACTTGGCAGTACAGAAATTACATAGATTAGCGACTGAACTACATCAGGATAACGGGACATGGTCCTTACAGGGGTGGCTCTGGGGTGCCTTCTCATCATGGGGTTGGAAAATATTGATGGGTCTGGTTGGTGTGGTGAGCGTCATCCTGACATGTTGCCTTTGTGTATATTGCCTCCCTCCATGCTGTTCAATGTGTGCCACAAATTTGCGTCCACAAAAGAAGGTGTCGGGTCAATATGCTACTTCAATGATTACTGAAATTCCTGCTGATGCAAGTTGGTTGATGTTTATTTCAGAGGATGTTTTAGACTAAAAGAAGAAAAAAAAAAGGTGTTCTGCCCCTAGAATGGATATGCCGGCACTACCTTTTGGCAAATAAATGAGGCCATAGTTAGCCAATGATGCTAAAAGGAGGGTCTGATAGAATTCACTTTTCGATACCCCAATTACCCATTGATGATATGTGAGTTAGCATCATATGGCTAACTGATGAAGTTCGTATATGCACCTATGTTGAACTATTTTACTTGCTGCTTTTATATTCAAATGTACGTGTGACTACATTAGTTCCTTAGCTTAGCATGTGTGCCACCATTTTGCGTATCCCTCTGTGTCCGCAGGCCCTGCTCGCTCATCTGCCCCTCCCGCAGGAATACAGAAATTCACTAAGACAGCAGTTTTCGTTTCTCGGCTTGCTGTGGCCGAAACTAACAAGTCTCTTTATCAGTAATGTTCTCATGCCCCAGAGATGCCGAAGCCTAGCTCCATGGCCTTGAGTAGAGATAGCGATGTATCCCTTGCAGGTGCAGATGCCTGCTGTATGATGGCATTGTTCACTGGTCTGGGTTTCGGTAATTTTCCACAAGGGGCGTACCCTAACTAACTGTATTGCATTATAATGTATTGCTGTGATGCAGAGAGTCAGTCCTCTCGTTCGCACTCCTAGGAGTGAGGTCGGACAGGGCCCTCGCATATGAGTGTGATTTGGCCTAATAAAGACTTTTGTTTATTCTTCTCCACTGTCCGGCTGACTTCATATATATTTACCATAGGTGAGTGTGGTAAGTCACTCGGGTGGATTTGAGCCACGCTTATCAGACCTACTTTAGTCCCCACAGTTGTACCAGTGTGGAAAAACCCTTTGGGGTAGCCATGTGCTCTACAAATCTGCATACTAAAAATGTGTGGCAACTAGCTATCCCAGAGTGCACTATTCAGCCCACTCCTAAGATGGCGGAACTCTTCTCTTGGTATATGGAGCTTGATAGCCCACCATAGAGGTGTGGCTATCTAAGGGCTACACACCTACGGGAAAAAATATTTTGGTCACTGGCTTCCACTCTCTGTCCCCAATGCTAACAAGTCTACCGGAACAAAAAGGCAGCCCCTCTTGTGTGTGTCCACCATTTGCCCTTCAAAGGCAGCTTCCCTTTTAAAGCTCAGCTTTTGGACTCACACCCTGTGAGGCTTCCTGCCATACAGAGTTAACACCTCTTCCAGTGGCAGGCTTTTATTGTTTTATTTCTTGGGAGTCATTCACACTTCTTCCCAGGAGGGCAGAAGTTGGTTTTGTGGCAAGCATCTATGAATGGCTGCTGAAAAACTCGGGCAACAGAGTAGCAACTTGGTGAAAATCGCTTTTATTCAGAAGTTACATTAAATTCGCCTTGGGCATCAAAACGAGTTTAAAGCAATTAACATTTTGATACCTTGAAGTATCAACTTTAGTGGTCCCATTCAGAAGTTAGTATTGCTGAGATGTCAGCCTGTAGCCCTGTACTGGCTAATGGGGATACTAGCATTTCCACAGCAAAAATGACAAGTTGGAATTTTTACATTTGGACATATAAAAATATATGCCCTATTTTTTTATATACAGTACCCTATCCTTAGTACTCAATATGCCTGTTGTAGGGATCACTTATATATCTTAAAAAGGGGGATCTGGACTTTGTCATTAATTTCAATGGTATAGTCAAGTTAGCAGTTTAAAATTGATCTACCAGTCTGCTGTGGCAGGCAGGTAGACATGTTTTACTTTGTCACCCTTTCGGTGGCACAACACGTGCTGCAGCCCTGGAGAGTCACTTTAAATTACAGGTCCTTGGTACCCTGGTACCATATATTACTGACTTATAAGAAAGATAAGTAGGATGCCAATTGGTTATAAACCAATTAAATATACATCTTTAGGGGTCAGAGCACTGGCACAGAGGTCTGTTTAGCAGGCCTCAGTGAACTCTCAGAATCGAAAAACTACCAACAGCAGTCCAAAACTTTGGGGATGATCATGCAAAAAGAGGCATTTCCTTACAGGCGCTAACATCTGCCTCACCTGTTCATGACAGAGACCTTGATCCTGATGATGCAGATTAGTGAGAAGTCATTGAAAAGGTGATTTCAAAAAAGTTTACACCCCCTTTTCCTGCAAAAGAGCTGCTTTTTCGGTCCCTTCCTCTAAACTGGTATACCCTGTTTTTTGCCAATGGCATTGTAAGGTGGATGTATTTTATTCAGTCAGTCAGTCAAAAATTCTTTATTCGATAAAATTAATATCATAAAAGACATGGTACAATCATATTTAAATAAAACATTTCAATTTGATTAAAAAGATTCAATGCAATACATTCATTATCATTATTAAAAATACAACACATATTAAAAGAGTTTATAGCATTTAAAAATGTATGCCTTTTAAAAATGTTAATACTGCAACCTTACTATGCAAGTAAAATACATGTTTTTACAAAGGGGTATTACTCAAAACAACTTTGGATCTGCGGTAAGCTGTTAATATTTTTTCTTATACGAATGGCTGCCGTCAGAAAACTAGCCATACAAAACATAATATAAGGGCTACCCAGCTGCATTAAATATATTAGAGCGGGCCTACCCTGAATAAAGCCCGCCTTCTTCAGGAGTGGTAACAGATATTTCCGTCTACATGGTTCATAATGAGTGCAAAACATAACAAAATGAAGCGTATCTTGCAATGAAAAGCAGTCACAAGAACAGGGATCCGCCTTATCCGGTGTGCACTAAGTGCGGAAGACTCCCAAAGAATAGTGGATCAGATTTAGGCGGAATCTTGTCAGGAGGAATCGGTGGTGCCGGTTATTCACCACAGATAGGTATGGTTCAGGGCCTGGGCAACTGATCAGCCCATAATTTGCTCTTACCAGGGGATTTCTCAGCTCCGTCTCCTCCCGATCTAATGTAAAAAGGTCCATTAGGGCCTTTTTTGTTAGAAGAATATCTTTTTTGGTTATTATTTCTGGGGAGTAAAACATGGCTGAGCAACCTATCTTTTGAAGACCCTTTTTAATATAATTCAACCATGTATTTTATTGATTACTTTACATTTCTGCAGTTACTGGGTCAGTCGTCCTTGAGCCAGTCTATCTCAGCTCAGTCTGCTCCCCAATGATCAGGTCTATCATTACGATAGGACAAAAGGCTCTCGTCATGGATCAGGATGTCTTGAAGCACTTCTGGGTTCCCATATATGCCTCGCCAAAGTTACCTCTGGCTAGGTTTTTGGTAGCAGGTAAAGTTGGTTCCAAAAGATTCCATTTCTCCCTGCAGTGTTACTTGGTTGTTCATTTAAAAGTTGGGCTATCCACTTCGACTCTGGTAGTTGGTGTATCGCTGGTCGAGTTTGTGTGCCCATTATACAGCCCATAAGGAACTCAACTAACGCATTGACTCGGCTCAAGCCCAGCTGATCCTGCAGGTTTTTCTGGCCTAGGCCTTTGTGGTCAGGTAAGCACTCTGACCAAGGAATCACAGCATGCACTTGGGGAGATGGAGACCACACACCACCAATGCTGTTGAGAATCAGGTGTTTTCTCCCTGGTAGTTCTTCCTCAGGTTCAAAAACATATCCACCGCCCAAATTGAATACCAACCCTGGGTGTTCACAGCTTCCACTTTGTGAATGTGCGAGTTGGAGAACGAGAATATGTCGTTCACATAATATCAGATTCTTCTTCTGACTGACTCTAGCCCATGTCCCTGAAGAGGCAGGGAAAGCTACTGCAATAAAAAAAACTGTATTACGAAATTTTGAAAGTTAGGATGGAGACCTGGGGCCATATGTATCAAGCCTTTTGCGATTAGTTAAGGCCGAAATTCGCAGAATTTCGTCCTTAGCGAATCGCAAACGGCCTTTTTACCGATTTTGGCATGTATGAACAATTAGCAAAATAAGGAATCGCAAAAAATTGTGATTCCTTATTTTGCTTAAGCATTTAAGGAATCGCAATTTTGCGATTCCTTAAATGCTATCAGCCTAATTCATGAAGCCTAAATCGGCTCGCAAAGGGCCAGATTCTGAGAATCTGGCCCTTTGCGAGTGCGATTTTTGCATTTGGGATTCAACATCCCAAATGCAAAAATCGCTATTTGCTAATTCGCATATTAGCGAGGAATTACATTTAAGGAATCTCTATTTGAGATTCCTTAAATGTAATTCATCATCCATTTTCCAATTGCGAAATCGCAATTTCGGCCCGCAATTTACCGCGAGGTCAAACCTCGTGGTAAATTGCGAAAACTCAGAAAAATGCATTTAAATGCATTTTTCTGAGTTGCATGTTACACACACACATGTCCTTTGGACATGTGTGTGTGCAACACCTGTGTTAATTTCCATTGCAGGGGTGCTACAGGGTGTCCTTTGGACACCCCTGGCACCCTTGTACTCGCAATCTCATTTGCGATTAGCTAATTGCTAATCGCAAATGAGGAATGACTCCCCATGCATTCCTATGGGCCTTTTGGCCCATAGGAATGCATGGGGAGTTATTCCTTATTTGCGATTAGCAATTAGCTAATCGCAAATAAGGAATCAGTGGGAATCGCAATTAATATTGCGATTCCTACTTGAATACCGTTTTGCGAGTCTCAAATAGCGATTCCTTATGATTCGCTATTTGAGCCTCGCAAAACGGCCCGTTCATGAATCAGGCTGTATGTATGAAGCTTTTTAGACTTGCGATTTCAGGTTTAGAAATCGCAAATTACCACCAACTTGTAGTTGGTGGTAATTTGCGATTTCTAGTAAATATGCACAATTGTGCATTTGTGAGGGTGGCATATGACGCACATACATGCCCATTGGGCATGTATGTGCGCCATATGCACACACATGTAATTTACAAGGGTGCAGCAGGGTGTCCTTGAGACACCCCTGCACCCTTGCAATAATTCTCAAATTGCGATTAGCAAATTGCGAATTCGCAATTTGAGAATTATTTCGCAATCATTCCTAAGGGCCTCCTTGCCCATATGAATGCATTGGAAATTATTCCTTAATTGCGAATTCGCAAAATGCGAATTCGCAATTAAGGAAGATTAAGGAATCGCTAAAAAAAGCGAATTTCTTCATACATACCATTTTGCGATTCCTAAATAGCGATTCCTTAAAAATCGCTATTTAGGAATCGCAAAACGGAACTATGATACATATGGCCCCAGCTGTCACTCTGAATCCTCTTTGGCAGAGTCCCTTAAGGGAAGTACTTTTGCCCGTAGGGCCAACCCGACATTGAGTCTAAAAGTTTTCAGGAAGCATGGTAGTGCATGGTTGTCTAGGGAGTAAGGTGGCCTACATACTGTCTGACAAAACTCTCATGCCCCAACTATTTTTGAAACATATTGCCCCATTGGAGATAATAGAAAATATGTTATGTTATGTAGATTGGTATGGTGCAGCTTATCATCTGCCAGGTGCTGGAGCAAGAAAGCAGGCCTGGCAGTGCTCCTTGTTGAACAGACAGGTCTTAAGTTCCTTGTGGAAGTTGAGAAGGAGAATGGCAGTCCTGATGTATTGAGGAAGTTTATTCCAGTTTTTGGCAGCGATGAAGGAGAAGGAGCGCCCTCCTATTTTGCTTCTCCAGATGCAGGGAACTGATGTGAGAGAGAGAGGTGGAGCGTAGCTGTCTGGAAGGTTGGTAGAGTTGGAGTTGGTTGCTGAGCTATGTTGTTCCTGTGAAGTGGAGGGCTATGTAGGCGTGGATGAGCAGCTTGAATTAGCAATGCTTTCAGATAGATGGCCAGTGTGGTTCAGTTAGTTAAGGAGCAATGTGAGCGCTTCTGGGGACGACGACAATGAGTCTGGCGGCGGTGTTTTATATGGTCTTAAGTCTGTGCATAAGTTGGTTGGAGATGCAAATAAACAGTATGTTACTGAAGTCAAGTCTGCAGGTGTTGAGTGCCTGGGTGACCATGCATCTTGTGTGTGTGGGGAGCCATTTGAAAATCTTGTGAAGCATTCGGAGGATATGGCAGCAGGATGCTATCTCAGTATTGACCTGTTTGTTCATCGTGAGTTTGTCATCAAGGATGATGCTGAGGTCTCTGGCATAGTCTATGGGGGTGGGAGTGGGACCTAGGTCAGGTGGCCACCAGGAGGCGTCCCAGGGGAAACTCTTACTTCTGTAGATCATGATCCCCATTTTCTGTGTGTTGAAGTAGAGGCAGTTCTCTCGCATCCAGTTGGCCACGTTGCACATGCGCACAGTGAAGTTGGCTCTGGTGGTGTTGCTCGGGTCAGTGAGGGAGGGGATGAGCTGAATGTCGTTTGCGTAGGAGACAATGTTGATGCAGTGGGTTCTTATGATTTGGGCAAGAGGTGCCATGTACATGTTATACATGCTTGTGCTGATCTAGGAGCCCTAGGGACTCCGCAGACTAGCTTCTTGTGTTTCAAGGTGAAAGTGGAGAGCCTGACTCATTGTGACCTGTTGGAGAGGAAGGAAGTGATCCAACCAAGGGTGGGACCTTGGATTCTAATTCCTGGAGTCTGGCAAGGAGAGTGCCATGGAAGGCGGAGTCGAACGCCACAGAGATGCCGAGTCGGATGAGGGCTGCAGTTTCTCCTCTATCCCAAATGGACTGGATATCATCTTTTGCTGCCAGGAGGACGTTTTTTGTGCTGTGGTTGCTGTGGAACCCTGACTGGGTGGAGTCGAGTAGGTGGTGCTGTTCAAGATGAGTGGAGAGCTGACTGTTGATCTCTTTCACCAGATCTTTAGCTGGAAAGGGCAGGAGCGAGTTGGGCCTGTAGTTTTGACATTTTTGGGTGGTTTGCTGAGGGTTTCTTCAGGAGAGCTGTGACCTATGCATGTTTCCAGCTGTCTGGGAAGTTTCTGCTGGGGATGTAGGAGTTGATGATGGTCTTTCGTTTGGTACTGATCATTGTGCTTCCCAGGTTGTACATGTGGTGAGGGCAGAGGTCTATGGGGGACCCTGAGTGGATGGTCTGCATGATTCTGGTAGTGTCATCTATGGTGAGAGGGCTCCAGTTCGGTAGGAGGTGGGTACTCCTGGTGATGGTGGGGGAATGTGGGATGATGTTCTCTACGGTGGATTGGGGTGTGATGGTGGTGTAGAATTTGAGTATTTTGTTGTGGAAAAAGTCAGGAAGGTCTAAATCCAAAGGATCTATGCTTTTCTAAACAATATTTAGGCCATGATATTTATGTTGAGCAATATTTCTGTAATTGGTTTTCTTACATAAAACAGGCAGTAAAGTGTATGAAGAGAGTAAGTTATTGAAGATTGTATGTTTGCAGTGATATAGCAACGGTTTGTGATATGGTTTACTGACACAGGGAGTGCAGGAGACACTACACAGCAGTAGCGGCTGCTAGCGAACAGGGGTGGTGTGGCGGGGGAGCAGAGGGAGGGGATAAAAACAATAATAAAAGCACTTACCTGAATACCGCCGGCCACCTCCTCTCCTCTGTCCTCTTCTCCTCTTCAGAAAGCACAGAGCCTCTCAGAATCCCATAGCCAGTCACGATGCTGCTTTACAGTAACTTTGTGATTGGTCTGCGCACCATAGCTTGGCGCTCATATAGGGACGTGGAGGCTGTGCATGTTCTCCACCTAGGCTGTACAATACAGCTTGTGGAGAACATGCAAAGAGTACATGAGAATTGGGCCGGCCTGAGATGGCCGGCCAAACCGTCATTTGCACTTAAGCTGCAGCAGACACTCTTCCTCCCTCGACATATCAGGAGCGCGGCCTAGACATAACCTAACCTGGCTTCAACTGCAAGCTCAATACAAAAAATAAAATGATAATAACTCAATTTTATTTTTTGTATTGAGCTTGCAGTTGAAGCAGTGGGGTGACACTTCTCCACCTTAGTGGAGGACCCACCGCTGCTACACAATCCTGTGTGGTGGGAATATGAATGTCTGTCCATGTGGGGTGGCACTTAAATACAACAGATTCTGGAGGGTGACAGTCCCTAGAAGAGGGAAATATAAACATTATTTTAAATACCTGAAAATGGGTGCTTAACTGTATTGGACACAAGGGAAGGAGCATTCTTTATTGTAAACTATAGAGATTTTTTACAGCTTGGAGAACATAAAGTGGACATTTTCAGAAATATTGATTAGTGTATGATCATGGGTCGAGACATCTAATGTCACTGGGCCAAGCTCAGATTTGCCCACTCAAATAGAACTACTGCTGTAGTCCTCAAATGTTCATGATATCATTTAGTTCCCACCTCTCTCCCAGAACCCAAGTTGTATTGGTCTCCTTCACTACATTCATGTCCCCATACAGTTTATCCCTTCTTTTAAATCTCTGCAGGACCATATCTGAACTTTGAAGAAGGGGGTCAGGCTTCACGTTCCTTGACTTTATTTTCTACCAGGGGCCAGTAAATGGGACTCAGATTGGGGAGCGTGGTTTGTACATTTACTATTAAACAGCTGCCTTTGGTGGCCTGTAGTAAACTGCAAGACACTTAACTACATATATTCATTACACCCAAGGTAATGCAGCGTGCAGAGCGCATCTGCCTTGTTTCAGGCAGAAAAGTTACAGAAGTTGCCAGGTCTAAGATGGCAGAAGTGCACTGTCTGAAATGGTATTGACACAAAGTGATGCTTTATCTAAAAGTGACACTCTGTACTGTGTACAATGTATAGAGATGTGAGTGGCACCTTAGGGTGGTCTTTCTTCTGCCACCTAAGATTGACTTGGTCAGCTGGTGCATCACTTTATTCAGAAGAGTGCTATACCTAGAGAAGACCGTTGAGGACAGGCTATGGAAATTAGAAACAAGGCTCTGGCGGATCCATACAGCAAACTCTCCTCATTCTACTTCCTCAGGGCCTCGGAGGTGATGCAGAGGAAAGCCAGGAAGCAAGAATCCTTCTTAGGATGCAGAAGTTGGTGCACGGCTTTAGAATTGTAATAGCTCAATTTCATCAAAAACCAAGATGTCCTATTGTTGGAATAGTGCCCTCGTTGGAAACAGGTATAACACATACCCCATGGACAGCAGACTTAATACCCTTACAGGGCAAACAAGGAGACACTCAAACTCTCACTTGGCAGGCTGACAAGAGATGAATAGTGATTTTAAAGTATTTGTCATTTTCCGAGCTCTCTATTAATGTAAGATATGTGGATCTACAGTTTTTTCTGAGGGAATATAATGATTGTTTACACTAATCATAAACATGTATATTAGGAACACTTCCTGCTGCACTGATTTGTAGTACTTAATAAAAAGTGCTTATTACAACCCAATGGAATCCATTTAATCAACTTAGAATAAGACTAGAATGAATTCAAATGTGCAAAAATTCAAATGTATATCTTGCATGTCTCGTGCAGCTCTTTGTAGCTGATGCTTGATGCACTAAGCCATCTTACCATGGCTGTAGTTTTGATTTGTGGTCACACAGAACCAATGCAAGAAAAATATGAACCCAACATGCTGTTGCATCCAAAGCAGATCTACCACTAGAATGTTTGTAAACCTTGCTAAAGTAGATGATCACTGAACTGACTTCAGCTTTTGCCTAGCCATAACTTTGCCCTCTGCCATTAATTTGACTTTTGTTAAATCCAAGTATTAAGGGTTATTCTTCTAACTTTACTCCTAACCATTTTGAGTGTATTCAGTGCACTTGCAATATACCTAATCAATGCATAAAACAAACTGTCCTGTAATCTGTTTGGCATAATAATCCCACTGTTTTGGCTATCCATTGAAACTGCAGTTTTCGGTGTCAGACACGCCCAGGTCACCACTGTACCGTCATGGGTCTTTCACTCTTTGATCACTGTAAGATTACTACATGCAGGGACAGATGTACAAACGCATTTTACATTTGCAAAGGATCTGATTCGCAGAAATGGGCCATTTCCGACCTCAGAATACGATTTGGTATGTGCCAAACCAAAATTGTGATGTGGTACACATTACAAAATTGCAATTTAAGTTTACAATTACATACAAATGGTATTTTGAAGGAGCGTGTTTAGGACCTCCCTTCCATATAGCAATTCGGAATAAGATGTACTCATGTTTTGGGACCAATATACAGCAGCAAAACTTTAACATATTACCAACTAGACAAAGGTAGTGGTAACCCATTCACAAATGGGAAGGGGTCACCAAGTGACCCCTTCCCCTTTGTGAATGTTGTCAAAAACATTTTTAGGAGTAGGACTCTTAAAGTGTAAACTTAAAAAAAAAATAGAAAAAAAAAGAAATTCAACTTTCTTTTATAGGATACGGGCTGCACTTAATCCAAAAGGATTTCATTATTTAAAAGCAGTCATATACATGGTGATCTGCTGACCCCAGCAGGCCACCATATTACTCTTACCTTTTTCTTTTCTCCTCTGTGCTTTATGTTGATCGTTCTTGCTTTTCTCTGACCCCCACTCATGCTTTTTCCCTCTGTACCAGTGGCATCTGCTACTTAATAGGGGTGGCAGGGCGAACGAAAAATATATATTTTTTAAATCACTTATGTGCAGGCCGACCGCTGCCTATCCTCCATACTTCTGTTCTGTCGACGACACAGGGAAGAAGGAAGCACACAGGCTCCCACACTTCCCTAGCCAATCACAACGTTGCTGTCACCAGCATGACAGCAGCATCGTGAATGGTCTGTAAGCTGTGGTTCACCGCTCAGACAGGGACTGGGAGCCTGTGCATGTACACCACCCAGGCTGTGCAATACAGCCGGGTGGAGAACATGCTACATGCGCATGACTGTTTGGCCGGCCCAAGACAGCCAGTCAAACCATCATGTGCACTTAAGAGAGTGCCCACCACTCCTCCCCCTGCTCAGGACAGCCGAGCCTCGTCCCGCACCTCATTTTATTTTTCCTCTTTTGAACTGCTCACCGAGCAGTGGGTTGTTGCTCCTCCTCCTTAGCGAAGGAGCCGCCACTACTCCACACGCACACTCCTATGTTGCTTCCCTCCTCTCACCCCCATGTTTCTACGAGCTCACACCCCCTTACTCCCCTGAGTTGCTTCCACTACCCTGCTTTGGTGCTTTTGCCATCCCTATGTTGCTTCCCCTAAGTGCTCTTAAAAGAACCACTTTAATGATATTTTTCTTTTTATTTACTGATCCAACTCTGATCAGTAAATAGAAACAAAAAAAGGATCTTTTTCTATTTGTATGCGCTTGCAAGCATTGTGCGTGCACCTACAAATTGATGTGTCATACATAGGCTTTCCCCCCACACAATTGATGAATATTTTACTAGAATTACAGTAAGTATATCCAGAAACTATATACAATGAAAGAATACATGAGAAGACGACCTACGCCACAGAACTGGTCTTGCAGTTGGGTGGCACCTTGCCCATGGGCGGGCTTTAGAAGGGATTGCGTCTGTCATGGGGTTGATATTGGTAGTGTTTCAATATCACATGTGAGGACCAGAGACCTGCTGTTATCATGTGTTGTCACTGTGGTTGGGCATGAAAAAGAGTGAGGAATAGTCTGGGCAGTGCCTGCGGTAGTATAGGCCGTGTGAGTGCAGTGTGGCTTTTGCTCAGTGCTTTAAATGGGCCGGTACAGTCCGGTACTTAGTTCCGGCACTTTTTCATTTTGAGAGGGAGAGTGCCTGCACTTTTCAAGAGTGATATAATACTTTTAATTGGAGAGTATCAGCACTTCTCACAGGTACTCTGGTACGGGGTACCTTCACTTTTATTTTTCTAATTCAAGCACTGACTTTGAAGGGAGTGTTTTCATGTCGTGTGTGCATGGCAAAGATTTCAGAAACCATGTCACCGCAAGCAGATGGCTGCACATCGGCAATGTACACAAGCGTTTAAGAGAAGTGTGAGGAAAAAACGGGCCAGGCAAAATTACAGATCCCTAGCATATTTAGGATGGTCCATACCCCGCATTTTAAACCACATAAGAGTTCATGCGGTTTTGATGAGGAGTGAAAACTCACCTGTACAACATACAACCTACGACTCCCCTGCAGCTCCAAGTCGCCTCGAAACCTTAACCTCATTATCCAATTCCCAGTCATGCCGCCTCTGAAAACCAGCGTGAGCGCAAAACAAACACTAAAATTAATCTTCTAACACAGGTGAAATGTTTGTTTAATTTTACAGGGGGAAAAAATGTAGCTTCCGTGGAAAATAAAAAATGCCTTTTTACCCTAAGGGGAAGCGCCTCAGTTTTGACTCCCCGGAAATTCCCCCCGGTATTGTTCGCTTATTTTACCAAAGCTTCGCTCCCCCTCTGCGCCCTAAACAAGGCCCTTCTGTACTTCTTCCTAGACCTGCCCCCATCCTTCTCCCCCTCTACCCATCTCTCAAGAGCTTCACAGAACTAATTGTATCTTCTCTGCGGCTGCCAAACGGCGGCGATCGCGATTTCTCAAGAAGCTGTTTGCCCATATTTCATCGCCTCGCAATTGTCCCGTGGCATTAACGGGGCCCCTGCCCCTTTAAGGCGCTGCCCATCCGTCAGGCTGCGGCCCCCGCGCGCCCGCGGGGCTGTCTCGGGGAACCTTGGGAGCAGTGTGTTTAGACAAGAGGGCAGTGTCTTTGAAGTGGCACTTAGCTGCCGGCTCATTATGGGGTTTTATGAAGTGCTCAGAGAGCTCATCGTCTTTATGAGGTACTCGAGCGAGCGAGAAGGGCAGTGACAGGCAGGCGGGAGGTGGCCCTCCGCCAGGGCTTGCCGGCCTCGGATGCCAGCGCACAGGTCCCACCTTCACTTCACCCACTTTTCAGGTTTGAAGTTAGACCAGGCCTTTTCATTATATGGAAATTATGAGGCTTTCAACCGGGACACTTTATTCATTGCCTGTTTTTTTTTTACACTTTTTGTGTCATTCGCATTATCATTCCACCCAGTGTGGCATGCACTGTGGGGCAAAGGGTTAGACCACTTAAGTCGTTGCTTATCTTCACTGAGTGATGGCATTCGGCTTTTTCACAAGGAGCACATCTGCACACAAAGTAGTTCTTTTTTTTTTTGATTTCAGTAATTTTTTATTGAAAATAAAGAACATATTTACATGGTACAGGGTGAAACACACGGGGAAAAAGAAGAAAAAAGCACGGGGGGGGGGGGGGTTGTCAAGCATTGTCTACATTGGCTAAAATTGGTTTGGCTCTTGGCAGTCCGTTCTACAGTTTGTTTCATCATCTTCTCGCCGTTCTTGCACGTTCCAGTTTCCCCCCATGTCTCTTTGCAACCTGTCTGGTTATCTTTCCGCACCCCTGGTGATGTGAAGTAGAGTAGAAAAGAAGAAAGGTGTCGGAGTAGAGAGAGACATAGGCGCATTATGTTGTTGAGTAAGGTGCATGTGTGGGTTTTGTAGTATTGTCTGGTTTGGGTGTTTAGGGTGGCTTATGAGAGGACAAGTAGTTGTCTAGTGACAGCCATATCTCGCTCTTTTTCCCTGAGTTCGTTTGGCTGTTGAAGTGCTAGGAACTACTATGGCAATGTGTCCTTTTTGAGACCATTTTTTTTCTCCCTATTAGCCAAAGTTTATTTTTAAGATTGATGAGGGCTCGATAGCGTCCCCAACAAAAAAAACTTAGAAAGAACCAAGACAAAACAAAGCGAACATTGACAAGACCCAAAGGCAGGCAGCCATTGCCAGAACTATAGGCTTTGCCAATGCTTATTTTACTTGTTCTCAGCTACATAATCAATCAATCAGGATTTATAAAGCGCATCTAACCACCCAATAGGGTATCCAGGCGTTTGCAGGCCCCGGAGGCTCATTCGAACAGCCAAGTCTTGAGGGCGATTCGTAATTTCGGAAGTGAGGTGATGGTCCGGAGGTGCGAGAGGAGGCTGTTCCAGGTCTTTGCTGTAATCTGGGAGAAGGAGCGTCCTCCACTTCTTCTTCGGTGGATACAGGGAGTATGGGCACATGAAAGGTAGGCGGAGCGTTGCTACTCGGTAGTTGGTGGAAGTTCAGGCGGTGGGTAATGTAGCCGGGTCCTTGGTTGTGCAGAGCCTTGTGTGCATGGATCAGCAGCTTGAATTGGTAACTCTTCTGTACAGGGAGTCCCTGGAGTTTCCTAAGGTGGGGTGTGATGTGGGTTCATTGGGGAAGGCCAATGATGAGACAGGCTGCAGCATTCTGTATGGCCTGAAGTCTCTGTAGAAGGTGTGCACCAATTCCTATGTAGAGGGCATTGCCGTAGTTCAGTCGGCTGGTGATGAGGGCTAGTGTCACGGTGCATCTCGTGTGTAGGGGTAGCCACTTGAAGATCTTACCTAGCATGTACAGAGTGAGGAAGCATGTGGAGGAGACAGCGTTGATCTGTGATTTCATGATGAGCTTGATGATTCAGAGGTTTCTGGCGTGGTTGGGGGGAGCGGGTGCAGGTCCTAGGTCTGATGACACCAGGAGTTGTTCCATGTGTTGCTGCTATTGCCAAATATCCGTACTTCTGTCTTGTCTGTGTTCAGCTGCAGGCAGTTGTTCTTCATACAGTTGGCGACGTTTGTCATGCATCTGTTGAAGTTGGTTCTGGTGGTGGTGGAGTCGTCGCTGAGTGAGAGGTTGAGTTGGGTGTCGCCCGTATAGGAAATTATGTTGAGACCAGGGGATCTAACGATGTTGACCAGCGGGGTCATATATGTGCTGAAGAGCATGGGGCTGAGGAGTGAGTCATGGGGGACACCGTAGACTATCTCCTTGGGTTCAGAGGTGAAAGAGGTAAAATAACTGGTTTGAATTGAAGTACACCATTGACCCCAGCTCTAAACCAGACATGAGCAAAACAAGCTCATATAAGAGCACGGAAACTGAAGAAGAGTCGATGAGTGGAAAATTTATTTTTATAGTGTACTTCTCACACCTTCCGGGAATGGCTTATTGAAGGGCAAATCTTTTTCTATTCCCTAACAAAGCCAGACTAGGTAGTCAAAAGGAAACATTCTTCATGAGTGGAGGTAGGGGTAGGGCACTAGACCTTTTTAGCCACATTCAACCTTGCTGGCCTTTTCGAAATGACACATCTTTTCACAACACATGCTTGGGAACTGCATCATTGGGCCCCTATGGATTTCATACAGGGAGGGTCAGTTGAGCGTACCTCTAGGTTTTGCAAAAAGGCAGGGTTCAAATTACAACAAGCAGACTACTGTCTTGTAAGGAGTTGAGAGAGAGTAATCATGAGTTGGTTAAAATGCACTTTTGGAATATCTTTCTTCAAGAAATAACCTAGATTGGAATGGATATCACACTTGTTTATTTGCATTCAGGGCTTCTGGATATGCCAAAAACTTGGGAACTGAGGTGGGAGTGAAAAATGGAAGCTGGAACTGCTGTGCCATACAGCTGCAGACCTTTGCCCTTATAGCTTGTTCCTCCTAGATAACATTTGAACCTGGGTAATTCCCTCCTGAGGAGTCCAGCTCATCTACTCTACTGAAATCGATAAGCTTTCCTGTTGGGAGTCCTATTCCAGTTTTCTACAGTATAATACGACTCATGTCCAGGAGGCATTTCAAGGGACTGGAGCCAGTCTGGATGGTACATGTTAGTGGCTTTCCAAATATTCTCTCTCAGCAGTGACGGGCAGCTGATGAAGGTGACGAGAAGGTCCAGAACAATACTGTTGAGATGGGTCAATATGGCACAAATACCCTGGTTGGATGCACCAGTCTGTGAAATAAACAGATATTTTAAATATAGCTCCTTCAAGACCAATGCTTCACAAAACTTTTTCAGTTGGTCTAGGCTTGCTCACGCTCTTCAGTCCAATTAACCTTTCCGGATCACTTCCAAGAGGCCGGCACTGTAAGGTTCTGGCTATGTGACCATACTGCTAGTAGGGACTTGTTTATAAATGTGTAGAGAGTATTTCCACAGTCCAATCTGCTGGTGATGAGTGCATGGGTGACAGTTTTCTTTGACTCAGGAGGTCTTGCGGAGGATGCAGAGGGTGTTGAAGCATCTGGAGGTGATGGCGTTGACCTGTCAGTGCATGGTGAGTGATGAGTCGAGTACAATGCCGAGGTTCTTGGTGTGGTCGCAGGGTATAGGTGGGCTAACGAGGGTGGTCGGCCACCAGGTGTTGTCCCATGCTGAAGGAGTGGTACCGAGGATGAGGACTTCTGTCTTCTCAGCGTTGAGCTTCAGGCAGCTGTTGGTCATCCAGACTGTGACGTCTTTCATTCCTTTCTGGAAGTTGAGTTTGGCAGTGGGGGGGTCTTTGGTGAGGGAGAGGATGAGCTGGATGTCGTCGGTGTAGGATACGATGATGAGGCCATGTTGTCGGACGATGGCTGCGAGGGGGGCCATGCAGATGTTATGGAGGGTGGGGCTCAGGGATGAACCCTGTGGGACTCCGCAGGTGATTTTCATGGGGTCGGAGAGGAATGGTGGGAGTCTGATCCTTTGGCTTCTTCTGGTGAGGAATGATCGTATCCAGTCCAGGGGTGTTCCGTGTATGCCTGCGTTGTGTAGTCTGGCGACTAGTGTGCACTGGGAGACGGTGTCGAAGGCCACTGATATGTCTAGTAGGATGAGGGCTGCTGAGTGGCCTTGGTCCAGAAGGGTGCGGATGTTGTCTGTGGCAGCGAGTAGGGCGGTCTCTGTGCTGTGGTGGCTTTGGAATCCAGATTGGGAAGGGTCGTAAATGGCATTCTGTTCAATAAATCGTGTCAGTTTCCTGTTGACTGTTTTCTCTGAAACTTTGGCTGTGAAGGGGAGGAGCGAGATTGACCGATAATTCTTGAGGTCGGTGGGGTCAGCTGTGGGCTTCTTGAGCAGAGGTCTGACTTCTGCGCGCTTCCAGTTGTCTGGGAAGGTGCCTGTTTTGAAGGTGGTGTTGATTGTGCATTGTAGTTCTGGTGCGATGGCTGCTGTGGCACTGTAGTAGATGTGAGGGGGGCAGGGGTCGGTGGGGGCCCCCGAGCGGATGATTTTCATGGTGCTGGCGGTGTCTCTCTGACGTGATCCAAGCTTGTTGCAGACGTCTTGGGATTGGATGATGTCTGTGACTACGCTGCTTGGGTTGGTGAATTCTTGAATGACACTGAAAAGTTGGTGGAGTTGGCCAGGATTTTGTTGTGGATGAAGTTCCTCTTGGTGGCTCTGATCTGGTTGTGGTAGTCCGTCATGGTGTCCTTGTAGGTGGTGTGGTTTTCAGTTGTCTTGGTGTTTCTCAGTTCGTCTCCAGGCGTCTGCAGGTGAGTCTGGCTTCTTGGAGAGCAGTGGTGAACCAGGCGACTTTCCTGGTTCATTGTCGTTGTTGCGTAGCAGGACGAGCTCATCTGCGCAGTCAGAGATCCAGGTGTGGAGTTCTCTGGCTGCGTCGTTTATGTCGGGTACCCAGGTTCGGTGGTCTCGGGTAATGGTGGAGTTAAGTTGCTCGTCTGTAACCTTGCTCCAGTTCTTTTGTGGTGGGCATGGGGCTGGTTTGGGTGCCTTGGGTTTGTTGATGGCAAAGTGTACGCAGTGGTGGTCGGTCCATAGCGGCTGCATTGTGTGGCTGAATTGGACGCTGTTTCCTGCCGCAAAGATGGGGCAGAGGTTGTGTCCTGCTCTGTGGATCGGTGTTGACGAGTTGTTTAAGTCCGATGCTGGCAAGGTTGTCAAGAAGGATAGTGGAGTTGGGGTCGCTGGGGTTGTCGAGGTGAAAGTTCAGGTCTCCAATGAGTATGTGGTTTGTTGAGGCGATGGCGTGCGATGAAGTCGGTGATGGTGGTTTCAAAGGGTGTTTGGGGGCCGGGGGATCTGTAGACGAGGGTTCCTCGGAGTGTGGCTTTGGGGGTGGTCTGGATCTGGAATGCTGGTCTTCGGCAGAGGGGAAGGTTTCGTTGGAGGTGGTGAGGTGGAAAGTCCAGTGATGGCCAAGAATGGTTGCACATGGGTATGGATTGTGGGTCTGTTTGGTGGACCTGGTTAATGGATGAGCACCTTCAACTTCGTGAAGCTATTTGTTTCCACCACCCATCTGCTGCTTCAAATTAATGACTGAGAGCTTTCTAATATGGTTACGTTTAATATAGTTCTTTAAAGTGCATAAAGGCGTACACCACAGATCCCCTCCCTCTGACTCACCCCCCACATCTCCCCCCTTGCTCGAACTCCCTTTCTTCTCCTCCCCCCTTCTCATGGCTCCCCTTTTTCTCTTCATCTCCTTCCCTCTCCTGCCCCAGCCTCCCCCTATGCTCCTTCTGTCTCCCCCCTAGCCTTTCCTATCCCCTCCTCTTCCCCACCCTGTCCCCTCCTTCCCTCGCCCCCCTCTTCCCTGACTCATTCGACCCCTCTCCTCTTTGCCCATCCCTTTCCTTTTTGTGCCCTGGACACTCAGGATCGTAGGCCCACGGCCCTCCTCCATCGTGGAAAACCGACACTATAACCCGCGTCACCCTTTATACGTCTTGGTGGACCCCCCACAGAACTCCCTGACCCGGTAACATGAGGCTCCGCCTTCCCTCATCGTGGGATACCCTCCCTGACCCTGCCGTCTGCACCACCCATTCACTAGATACGTGCCCTTCCTCTCGCCCTCCCTTACCGGGACTGTCTACCCGGAACACCCCCTTCCCTTTCATGGGCCCCTGGCCCAACTGCCCCTCAATGCATTCTCCCTGAAGGACCGACCTGCACTGGGGTAGTGGGTCTTCGTGGTTCTTTGTTCCATATACACCTTGATTTCTCCCCATACCCCTTTTATCCCCCCTTTTGGTGAACTGTACTGCACTGCTTGGCACTAATATACTCTGGTTTCAAATTGTGCTAATGTTGTATGATTCTGCCTCAATAAAAGATTACGACACAAAACAAAATGCATAAGGGAAGCTTTTGAGGTTTAGTATGTAATACTACCAGCTGGCACTAAATATTGATTGCTATGCTGTTGAGATATTCCATATGGAAGACAATTTGCCCAGCTCGGACATGATTTAACAAACTCTGTATTAGTCCAAAAGGCACGGCCCATAATATAGGTTACTTATTAGCACCTGTTGTTAGGGCATTCCAACAGTATCTGCTGGTCAGATCAAAGGTGTTAAAAAAAGAGCAGGTCCCAATGTATTAATATATTAATCAAGTATGGGTTTGGGTGTTTGCTAGTCCTAGTAATCACATTGGTTCGACCTTTGTAATCCACACGGAAGTGAAGAAACATTGACCATTGTTTTAAAACAAGCTACCTCATTCCCTCTTGAAGCCTTAATATCACCCATTATAACAATGTAATAACTTTCAACGTATTACTTTCTTGGGCCCGGTGTACTATATGGAAAGTTGTGGACTTGACTGGTGGATTGGTACAAGTGCTGCTGTTGCACTGCACTGAGGTTTAAGTCACAAGAGATTAATCTAGGAATTTTCTAGACGCTACTATGTAAGGGCCAGGCGAAGCATAAGTAATATACTTTGCAGAAATTATGCAAAATGCTCAAAAGCACGCAAAATGATGCGCTATTATGTGAAATGCCAGCATTTCCTACTAAAACAAGCATTTGCAATGCAATAGGAGTTGCATTTATGAATTGCATCACCGACAACGAGAGTTCAGGCGGTGCGCTAGCTCAGGGCTCGACCTACAAATAGTGCAACATCTCGCTTTTGGCACGAACAACAGCTGTTTGCATTCAGTTTGTTAGCACTGTGCTCACAATGAGAGTTTTATTTTCTCCCAAACTAAATCTTCTTTATGAGCTGTAGCACACTGGCATCATCTTGGCCATTATGCTTATCAGTTGTAATGCCATATGCCAGAAATAAGGGAAGATTACCCTCATCGAAACTCTGCCTAGGCTTAATTTACTTGCATCATTACCTCGATTCCTTCGAACTTAGAAGCCATTATAAATGTTGAATTTTTGGAGTAATTTTACCCAAGTAAGGGCCTTGAAGGGTGACGAGTTGTGTCTAAAAGCTTCTGAAAGCTCAAACCAGGCTCGAGGCAGATGCATGGCTCTGGCTCGGCTCCAGGTCCTCTTTCACCCTCGAGCCTAAAACGAGCCGAGCTTTTATGTGAACTCTGCCTGAAACCCGCACTCAGAGGTTTAAGTGCGATGACAAAATCAGAGTTTTGTTTAAAGGGACGTGGCTTATGTAATCAAGGTTGTGACTCAAACACATAAACGAAATTTATGTGATTCCCATAGTGTGCCACACAACCAGTATTTTGGTGCCTCGATGAGCTTTCTAATACTGCATCAAGAGATATAACACAACAACTGCCATACACTTAAAATCAACCAGATCTAGGGGGTTTAACAATGATCGTTAGCTGTTTAAGATAAGCGTAATATGCTGCATGGAAAAAAATACACAAAAAACATTCTGGAAATAACTAATACTCTTAGGGAAGGTAAAATTAAGTAAAACATGTCAAATATAAACAGTAACTAAACCGCTGACTTGGATTACGTTAATGTTTATTACATTTATTGTTCACAATGGACTAGTGTTTTCACCAGTGAGGTTAAGGATAATGATATAAGGACCGATAGGAACCAGTTTCAATGTCCATTTTTAATTAGTGCGAGGACTGAGACCCGGATGAACCCGGCACACTTAAAGCCATGCCACACTAACTGCATGTGCTGAGAATTGAGGTAAAACATTTTAACTTTTGATGCAAAACATGAAATGGAAAGAAAAACTCCCCTAGTGGTTGAATGACACAAAGGAAGATTGAAAACCTGGAATGCACGCTGGCTTTCCTGCTTGACTAAATTCTGTGATCCTGGGCAAATATTTTAGTTTACTGTGCTTCATTTTTCCTCATTATTGCATTTGACTGATCTTTATCTGAGTTTAGGATGTGTGCTAACCAAACAACTCTCTGGTATCTGGTTTAAATAGACTACATTGTTGTTCAATGAAATAATTTAGTCCACATATAGGACGTACATACCAACTGCCCTGGGGGGGTCTGAATATGTTCAAGTTCATGTTTGAAACTGTCACTTTTAATAAATGCTTCACAATGCAGTGATGTTACCTGATTTACTAAGTTGAACCGCTTCAACATGTTAAAGAAATACACTTTTTGAACTGTGTTTATTATATTTCTTTATGGTGCTTGCTGCACTAATTTGTGCCAGCTATTTTAAAGGGTTTGATGGAGCAGGGTTTTCACGAACGGATACCTGATCGGATTGAACTCCTTGCAGTGCAAAATAAATCATTAAAGCTAATTAATAGTTACTAAAATGGGCTAAGTTTAACTGCACATGCGTACAAGAAATTGCATTGAAGAAGAGTTTGGGGTAGGCTCAAAACCTGCACATGACTAATGCAGAAACTAAAGACTAAGGGCCCGATTCACAGAACTAACTTAAGGCAAAATCCTAAACTTACTACTTTAGGTATTCACAGAAGTTAGGATTTTGTCTTAAGTTTGTCTTAAGACAGACTTAAGACAAAATCCTAATTTAGGTCTGACTTAAGTCTGTCTTAAGTCTGTCTTAAGACAAACTTAAGACAAAATCCTAACTTCTGTGAATACCTAAAGTAGTAAATTTAGGATTTTGTCTTAAGTTAGTTCTGTGAATCAGGCCCTAAAAGCTGTCAACTTAATGATTACATTAATGCTTGAGATACTGTGCAGAATACTACCAGACCAGAATAAATGGATAATTTGGTAAGGTTGGTCTAAACTAATACTGCGTGAAGGAACTGCCAGGTAATAAATTTGGGTCCAGGATATGAAGTATTTTCCAAGTTCCTAAGCGCTGGATCATGTTCAACTCGTGCATGGGCTCTAAGAGCCCAGTCAGACCATTGGCTTTGCTCTGTCTCGGATCTCTCAGTTATTTTGTTGGTTCGCCCACCTCTCATGTAGAGAGCCTACCAGCACTGCCACCAGGAGCGTCTGGTGCAGGTAAGAGTGATGAGGGGGTGGAGAGGGTTGGGGGATTTGACAGATGACTACGATGGAAAATCAAATAAATAATTAATTTTCCCTCCTCCTCGTCTGTCGAAATCCCCCCCCCACCGCTCTTACCTGCAGGGGCCGCAGCTGACTGCCACACTTTTTATCTTCCTGGTCTGCGGAGTGGTGGCTGAGATTCGGGGCTGTCTGAACCAAGCTTTGCAAGTTGCCCATGACTGACCCAATAGGTTCGATGAATAGAAGAGCAAGGGATAGCCAGATAGAACTTGGATGTAGTAAAAGTCTTGAAGGATGATGAGGTATTGCTGAAAGAAACAGATGTAGAAGAGTGGTGATGGGGGAATGTTGTCAGTATTCCTCTGCGCTCGGTGATTGCCTGGGATCCAGGAATGATTTAAGCTTGGGGTGAGGTGCAAAGTTCCAAGCTAACTTTCGGGTACAGTCTCAATTAAGGCGCTACTAATACTTAAGAAGCAAATCAGCGTAGTAAGAGAGAATGGATCAACATTCCAATAATGAGGCATGGGAAGATGCCAATGCGAGGAGAAAGCTTGGATCAGTTAATGACAAGGAGAAGGATTTGGGCGGAGCAATAGCAATGAAAAGGAAAGGCTCAAGGAAATTGAATGGTTTAATGAAGTGAGCAAGGTGGAAGTCTAATAGGGATTCTGGTATTTAAATAGTTCAACCCCTTCTTTAGCCTCTGGACATTCCAGCAACAATTTCTCTGATTGACCTTTAGTCCCAAAAATACAGTAAATACACTCTCCACTTGCAAAAGGTAGAGAATAAATGAAGTAACACATTTTCAGGAGCTAAAATGTCAGGTATCGAATATTATATGCAGGTGAAAAATAGGGACAGACAATTTGTTGGGTGTCATTGGGTGCTGGGAGAGTAGGATCAAAATTGGGTCTTCAAAATTTAAGAAAATGTGTTGCTTGAACCCCGAGAATGAGGGGAATGGGAGTTTGGACTTGTCAGCACTCAGAACATTGATTCTGATTGACTAATTTAATTCTGGGCCCTATTTACTAGCCGGTTTTGGTATATACGCGACACAAACCGTAAGCAGGAATTATGAAGCCATGGAAGCCCACTTTGCATGGCCCTCAGTGGCTCCATAAATCTGGAGTAAAGCAACACAGCTCAAATTGCTGCGTTGCCTTGCTCTGCGCAAGGGAGGCGTTCCATGGTTGCTGCGGTGGGTGTTTGCATGCAACTCCCATAGATTTGATGCATTCTCAGATTCACCAGAACTTATAAAACCTGGGAATGTGCCAAAAAGATGCGCCTTCCCAGAGAGGCGTAACACTGAGAAATATCTTTATTTCTCTTTGTTCCTTCCGCTTTCTATGTGTGCTGCGTTCTGCAGCACACATAGAAGGAGGAATTTGCTTGTCAGGTTTGTTTTTGTGAAGGAAAGATCCCCTCCCTGCACAAAAACAATCCTGCATGTAACACAGGCCCCCTTGCACCATGGTGCAAGGGAAACATATTTTTCAACGCAACTTTTACCACGCAGTACCTTTACAACGCAGGTTTTTCAACGCAAGTCATTGCAACGACTTGCGCTGGGGGGCGCTCTAGGATAGGTAATAGTTTAATTTACAATCCAACACCTTCCCTACTACCCACGGGGACTGGAGTTGGAATAGTAAATTAAACTATTCACTATCCAGCACCCCCAACGCAAGTCATTGTAACGACTTGCGTTGAAAAACCTGCGTTGTAAAGGCATGCGTGGTAAAAGCATGCGTTGTAACAACGTACATCCATTGCCTTAAACTAGGTGCATTCCTGTCCTTTCCTTGTCTCACAGCGCAGCGCTAGTCACCTGATGCGCTGCGTGACTTTTTCTTAAATCTGCCCCTTTGAGTTATCCACTGTAGTGGCAGTACTGACTTTCCCAAAGTGGATGCCTTCGCCATCGAGACACCAACTTTCAAGAAGAAACTATGGTGGAAATTCTGCCATTGCCTGTGTCAGATTGCAACATTTCTACCACCAAATGTGAACACTAGAAACATTCTCACATAGGGGGGTCACCTGGCCACTGTAAACTGATATTCAGTTCCTGGCATTTCAGTGTCCGTTTTCCATCATGTTAGTGACTAATGACACTCCTTTTATGAAGGTCAACTACCCTTTTAGTGAAGGTTAAACGGGAAGAGGGATCAGCCACTCTAGAGTGATCTGCTGGTCTGCATTCCACCTTGGAGGAAAAAGTTAGGGGTGAGCAAAAGTCACATGATTTGCTTTTGCATAATTATGCGATAATCTGCAAAATGCAAAGCCGGCATTTAAAGCCATTTGTTGTCACAAAATGCGTCACGGTGTCCATTTTGAACGCAAGAATGCATTGTGGGTTAAAAATCGAGAAACAACGCAACTGCCGCGAACAGCAGTTTGCCTTATGGTTATCGCTTTGTTCCCACGTTCCTGAGCGAAAATGTTGCCACACACTCTAATTTTAGAATTTAGCATGACAAGAGTAACATAACATGTGCAAAATTACACAGGATCATGTTGGCGCAATGGAAATTTCACTAGTGTCCCTCAGATTAAACCCTATAGAGGCCCCCTCAACGATTAATTTTTTTCTATCTTTTGGAAACATTTTAAGAAAGCTTGATTATAATTTTCTTTCAAGATCAACTCAATATTATTTTGATTTTTTGTCGCGGGCCCCATTAGGCCGTGTCTACTTTGCCTATTTGGTAATCGGGTACTGGCGCCTTTCGGAGGAGTCTCATGATGTCTGCAACCGAGAAAACTCAAAATAGGGACGTTCGTCCACCGGAGCCTTAGACAGAGCATCTTACTTTTTTTGCGGGCCCTCCATCAACGGCGCGTTCCCCCATCGAGATCTTGTCTTACATTGGGCTTGCAGTGCAGAAGGCCAGAGCTGAAGCCCATCAAGGAAAGGCTAATAACTGAGCAGATTACCTTTGAGGAACTCCTATAATCAGCCGCGCCAGCTTCTTCAATTTCTCTTCGCATGCCTTTTGAATACCACAGAAAAAAAAATGCTCCCTGTGAATTATCTTTTAATGTAAAATATAAATTCTCGCCACAGCGGTTCCTTTTCCGAGTGCTCAGGGCTGCTGATAACATACCTCAGGTGGCAATTAACTCAGTTGATTTCGAGTTCCTTGCCTTTGGCTTCCAGACCGAGGAGGGCCTCAAGTGGAAATAAAGCATTCCTCTGATTATTCACAGGTGGCGCCAGGTTTCCCGCCTGTACCGAGAGCTTTAATGTCAGAATCTAGGCACGTAAGAGCGAGTGTTATTATGCAGGTAGTCACTGATTGACATCCGCCATTCGCCTTTAGAAGCCCCTTTCAGTCCTGGGTGCTAGTGTAAAGACTGCTCCGTTTATGCATATTTTTCAGTCACGCGGACATGGACTCTTGCATTCAGGAATGTCAGTTCCATCCTCGAGCCACCCACGGCACGGACCACCGTGGCACGAGAGCAGATTGTGTTGATCAGAGAGAGAGCGTCCGCCATGTTGTAACCTGTCTCAAGAGTGAGTGGCAGGAGCAGGGGGACTGATACTAATACAGGTGAGTGGATTTCTGGAGATTGCAGCCTCTTTTAGCTTTTAAACCAAAGATAAGATGAAAAGTGGTTGCCTCGGGTTCAGATTAAGAGCTGTCATTGCGGGTCTAGTGCCATTCCCAGCCAACCAATGTGGTGTGGTTGATCGCAGCGGCAAGGATGGTGCTTGTGGATCGGAAGGGAAGCGGTTCACTACCAAACAGAGGCAAACAAAGGTGGCATTACCTCCTCGTCCGTCTTCCTGGATGCAGTCCTTACCCACCGCACCCTAGTTCAGCGCCTCAGCAACACCGGCATCCAAGAGAAGGCACTGGAGTGGATCATCTCGTTCCTCGACGGGAGAACACAGAGAGTTCGCCTCCCCCCGTTTCGCTCCGAGGCCACCAAAGTCATCTGTGGCGTACCACAAGGATCATCACTCAGCCCCACCTTCTTCAACGTCTACATGAAACCGCTCACAGCCATCGCACGCCAACACAACCTCAACATCATCTCCTACGCCGACGACACCCAGCTGATCCTCTCTCTCACCAGGGACCCCGACACCGCCCGAACCAGCCTACACGAAGGAATGAAAGACGTCGCCGAGTGGATGAAGAACAGCCGCCTGAAACTGAACTCGGACAAGACGGAAGTTCTCATCCTGGGACCATCGCCCTCCGCCTGGGATGACTCCTGATGGCCTCCTGCCCTGGGCACCGCTCCCAAACCAACAGACCACGCACGCAACCTGGGCTTCATCCTGGACTCTTCCCTCTCGATGACCAGACAAGTCAACGCCGTCTCCTCATCGTGCTTCAACACCCTACGCATGCTCCGCAAGATCTTCCGCTGGATCCCGACCGAAACCAGGAAGACGGTCACCCAGGCACTCATCACCAACCGACTGGACTATGGAAACTCCCTCCACGCCGGAACCACAGCCAAGCTACAGAGGAGACTCCAACGCATCCAGAATGCCTCCGCCCGACTCATCCTGAACATCCCCTGTCGTAGCCACATCTCCGACAACCTGAGGGACCTGCACTGGCTCCCCATCAACAAGAGGATCACGTTCAGACTCCTCACCCACGCACACAAGTCCCTCCACGACCTAGGCCCCGAGTACCTCAACGACCGACTGACCTTCTACACGCCCACCCGCCAGCTACAATCCACCAGCCTCGCCCTCGCCGCCGTACCACGCATCCGAAGAACCACCACCGGAGGCAGATCCTTCTCCTACCTGGTGGCCAAGACATGGAACTCCCTCCCCATCCACCTCCGACTGACCCAGGACCATCTCGCCTTCAGGAAACAACTCAAGACCTGGCTGTTCGAGCAGTAGCGGACCCCCTCCCCCAAGCGCCTTGAGACCCTCCCGGGTGAGTAGCGCGCTATACAAGTGTCCTGATTGATTGATTGACCCATGTTATACTTCTCCTTTCTGGCAGAACCAGTTACCTACCAGAAACCTAAAAAGTTCCCCCAAGATGGCCCCTATTACCTTTGAGCCACCACCAAAGAGAGGAACTAACGAAGCACTTTCTCTAACCCCAAAAAGACAACAGAAAAACAGGAAATAGTTAATCGCCATGCCCAGGCTGGAGAGCGGGACTCAGGACTGCGTCCAGGAAGACCAGGACTCGGAGTAATGAAGATTGCCGGTAAGTAACCGGGGCATTGGTAGCCATCCTTAGATGGGATGGTCCCAAGCATGGGCAGCTGGGAGAGGACACCCTGGTGTTCCGGCCTGTTCAGAGCACTGTGTTATGTGACTCGGATGGCAAACAGGAGTGGTCCAGGTATTGTGAGAGTGGGTTACACAACAAAATCATTGATTACATTGAATTAATAGATTGTTTTTATGGTATAGAGATACCTAAAGGCTTCATGGCTCTGCAAAAACACATTGCATCAACTGAGAAGAAACAGAAGACTTCTGCCATCTGAAGATGAGTTACTTAGTAGTGGCATGTCTCAAACTTCATACCCATAAATACGGGCACTCTGCCACTTTAATGCAAATTATGTATTAAACCTGACGGATTGGGAATAAGTACGCTGATCATGGTTTTCCCGGTCCACTTATGCATGAAATATCCTATTCTATGGAGATTAATGCTCCTAGTTACCACCTGGTCTAAGGAGTTGAATAGTGGGAGTGGGGGCGAGAGGTAAAGGGAGGCAGATAGGAGGTGCGAAGGATGTCAATGGGTAGAGGAGGCTTGAACCAGTCCGGGGGGCACACCCGTGCTTTCCACATCCCATAGGAGAAGCTGAGATGGGCTTGTGCCTGCATTCAAGGAACCCTGTCTCTTGGAGTAGTGGGGCCACTCTCCTTTCTTATAGACGATTCCCGGCCCAGTCCTCCAGAAATTTTAATATCTGGGTTTTCTGGCTGGTGCAAATCAGATCTGGTATTTCCGCACCTAAACTATCTGGTGTGAGAACAACTGGCCACCCCTGGGGAGCATAGCAGTATCCCAGCATGTGATACTGTTTAGCCTGACAGGCAGATAAAAGAAGGGAAACCGCTTTAGGGCCTGGTGATGCCTAAATGATGAATAAGGACTTTTCATTCAAAAGGTAGATGATTCCAAAGCCTAGGAAGTAAGAATGCTTCTGTTCATTTCTGATGAGAAGTGAGTTCAGTTGCTGCAAGTTTTGGAGCTAAGATGATGATCCGGCATGATTGCCTGTAATACTTTGGCAAGTTCAGATTTTTGCGTGTCATAGAATATCATGTGGGCCATGCAAAAGCACTGGAACTTCACCCTGGGCTTGACCACTAGCAAACCAGTGCAACCCTGTGACATGTGATCATACTTACATACAAACCAAAAACGAACCCAAAACAGCCTCAATTTAACTTAAGAAAAACTGAAAATCAAGTACAACTTTTAAACAAAAAAATAATATTTCCATTCTTAAATAGTCATTAGTCAACCAATTTTTCATTTCACAAAACTTAGTGCAGCGAGGACTACCTGCGACTAAAAAAGCAGTCAGGCCAACAATGAGGCATTGACAACCCCTACTTGTGAATTGTGATGCTGTTGACATTGTCTAGAACACAGGAGTGAGCTCATAGGCTGCTGTACTTATCACAAACCGGATTTTTGGAGAATGGGAGGGGCCTGCTCCTCCATCACACATGTCATGGATTGTCTGTCACTACTGTGTAGTGGAGGGGGCCTATCAGTCCATCTGTAGCCAACCAGGTTTACTGTGGTGTCTATCTCTGCTTTTGGAGGAGAGGGGCCAGCACTGCATCACTGCTCCACTTTAATATGTTATGTTATGTTAAGTGTATTTGTAAATTGCATTATCACCCGTGAGGGTATTCTGGTGCCATGCAGGTATGTGAGGATAGCCCTGTAGGGCAGAGAGGAATTATTCGAAAAGCCACAACTTCAACTTCTTGCAGAATTCAAGGAAAGAGGTGGTTGCTCTGATGTAATCTGGGAGCAGAGGTGCCTTGATGGCTAGTCAACGTGAATGCAGCTGTTCAGGTAAGCTTGGCAAGCTTTGTGTAGAGCTTTGTATATGTGAGTGAGGATCTTGAATTGTGTACCCTTGTGTGTTAGGAGTCAGTGTTATTCCCTGAAGTATGGTATGATGTGGGTTGTGCATGAAAGGTTGAGATGTTTAGTGTTTCCTGCATAAAGGGAGTTTCCATAGTGCAGTCTGCTGGTGATGAGTGCTTGGGTGACTATCTTTCTGGTGTTGTTCAGTATCTACTTGTAGACCATTCTCAGCATCCTCAAAGTTTGATCACAGAATGCACTGAGGACGTTGACCTGGCCAGATATGTCTAGCTTGTTTTTGATGATGATCTTGAGGTTTATGGCCTGTGAGCCCTAGATTTGTGGTCTACCAGGTTGAGAACCATGATGAGGCATTCTTTCCAAAAGAACACCATTTCTGTCTTGTCGGTGTTCAGCTTGAGACAGTTTGAGTAAATCCAGGCAGCCACTCTGGACATGTATCCAGTGAATTTGTTCCTTGAGTTGGGGGATTTGTCCGAAAGCGACAGAATGAGTTGTGTGTCATCGGCATAGAAACGTATGTTGGTTTTGTGGGTGTGGATGATGTTGACCAGTGTGGTCCTGACAATGTTGAAGAGGGTAGGGTTGAGTGAAGAGCCTTGAGGTACTCCTCAGATTTCTCGCTTCTGAAGATTAAGGCGATATGTTGTTTATCTGAGATTCTCCAGTCAGAAAGGACCAGATCAGCGGAGGGTGTACCTCTGGATACCAGTCTTGTGTAGTCTTCTGATGAGGATGGTGTGGGAGACTGTGCCAGAAGCATCTGAGAGGTCCAGTAGGGTGAGGGCCGCAGTTTCTCCTCTGTCTAGGATGCAATGAAAACTGTCTATGCTATGGTTGGGTCTAACTCCTGACCTTTTGGTATCAAGAAGCTGGTGGTTCACAAGGTGGCCAGTGAGGTGTCTGTTGTTGACCTTTTCCATGATTGTGTTTGGGTACGGTAGGTGGAGATTGGCTGGTAGTTCCTGAACCTGGCTGGACCTGCCGAGGGCTTCTTCAGCAGGGCATTAACAGCTGCATGCTTCCAGGCTTCAGGGAAAGTGACTATGTTAATGGAGGCATGTGTATCTACTGAGGCATAGTGACGGCCCTGAAATGTGCCTTTCGTACACAAGGACTAACAAAGTGCCTGTCTACTCTGAGGGCAATAGATCACACCTGTCTGCATTCTACCTCTGAACATGCATACATCCCCCTAATGTATTTGCTGCTTGCTGAGGCAGAGGGGCCCTGCAGTCTGCTTTTTGTACTATTCACTGCCTGTAGTATCTGCTTTGGGTGGACAGATCCCTGTAATATTGGATATATGACGTTACAACGAAAACAATTCCAACGCATGCTTTTACAATGTGATTTTTACATCGCAACTACCATTACATTGCATGATTTTACAACGCATGCCATTACAATGCATTTTTTAAAACTATCATTGCAACGCATTCCATTACAACGCATACCATTATGATGCATACCATTACAAAGCATAATACTTTTAGGGCAACAGTAGGGTAAGTGTTGCATAGTGTAGGGGTAAAAATTACTATTCCCACTCCAGTGAGTGCAACAGTAGGGTAAGTGTTGGATAGCATAGGGGTAAAAATTACTATTCCCATCTACCCCAAAACCCAAATCCACACTAAAACTAAAAAATCTCCATTACTTACGTTATATTGCATTGTAATGGCATGTGTTGTAATGGCATGTGTTGCAATGGCCTACGTTGTAGTGACATGTGTTGTAATGGCATGCGATGTAAAAGCAGTTGCATTGTAACAGTTGTGTTGTAAAAGAAGTGCGATGTAATGACTGCGTTGTAATGGATGTTTCCAGTAATATCCCTTTCAGACTTCACTCCACTCCTTTCAGGCCACTGTTGTGCCTATTTCTGTGACAGGTCAGAGGAAAGTGGGAAGAGAATGTGTCCTAATGGCTAAAGGTACCAAGTTTGGAACTGGAGAACCAGGTCCCCAGGGTCGACTCAACATCCTGTGAATCTGATTCAATTATTTTATCTCCTTGTGCTTCAAAAATGAATCTGACCTTGTGTAACACAACAGGTGCTCGTGTAAAACGACCTAATGGGCCAAGTCTGAGCTATATAAAACTGCAAAAAATAATTAGTATAAAACATTAAAAAGTGAGTACATAAGAGATGCCGAAGTTTGACAGGCTCACGAAAACGCGGCCACCCATCTTTCATCCTTGACCGCCACAGGTTGGTTTTAAAGAACCAGCAGTGTAGCGCCTGGAGGTATTTTACAAGCCTGCCTGTCTCAAAAACCCCGAGAAGATTGGTCTGACAGAAAAACATAATGTTGAAAAAATTGCTCTTTGGCAAGCTGGATGTGCAGAGATCAATTTCAGAGATAAAAGGATGTTTTTCGAGGCCGGCCAGCCCTGTAGCCATGAACTCTCAAGTGGAATCACTGATGGAATGGTGTCCGTGGGCGTGAAAGGCCTCGCTCCTCAAGAATGCCAGGGGTTTTACATTTTCGCCATGGTAACACATCTTGAACCCTCCCTGTTCTGATCCGATAAACCCCGTCCGACAGCTGGGAGGATTTGGACCCCGTTTGTGTTTGCCTGGATGCGCGTTCCTTCAGCCGCCCTTATCTGTGCCCGAGATTTAACAAGGCCTCCAGCCTGAGGCTGGTAGATACTGCTCAAAGGAACTGAAGCAGAAATGCAGTTTTTTCACCTTTGTTTGGAATTTGGACATTTGCCAACAGGACTTAGCTAGCATCAAACGTAACTATTTTGTGTGTCAAATTCTAAAATATCATTCAGCGAGTCAAAGCAAAAGAAGGGCGTGGAACCAAAGCATTAGGTAAAAATAAATAAAGAAACTCTATGCAATTGTCTTATGGTAGCTGTGGTTATATAGCGCTGCTAGCCTTTGACGAAGAGCGCAAGCACGTCTTTTGGCACGCTACGCCTTGGGAGTGTTTGAGTGGAAGAGTGTGTGTATGCCAGGGTGTAAAAATAAACTCATGCAAAAGGATAGCGTCAGTGCACCTGTGGAAACTGCCAATAACATAGGGGCATATTAGCAAGGGCGTGCGATAAATATCGCAAATCGCGCTTAGCGTATATTTTTTTATCGCCGTCTATCGCGGGATCCTATCGCGGAAATAGCTCGTTATTTCCAACGTGTATCTCCAATGCGATAAAAAATTCAGCGAAAGCGGCGAAATACACCAAAAACACAAGTGAAACAGTGATAAAACTTTTATCGCTAACATAAAGCTTGCTAATTGGCAGTGGGGAATTCAGCCTTAGAATCCACCTCCCATTGAGGATAATGGCTAAGTGAGGAATTTAGCAGGTGTAAAAATTCCTGCGTTAACCCCGGTTAGCGCGACTTTTTTCATCGCTAACCGGGGCCGGGTCCTCATTGCTAATAGGCATTAGGCCTGTTAGCGGCTATTTCCGTGGTCTTTTGGTCGGGAACCCCTACTTTGCATGTCATTAGCGATAAATATTGCTGACATGCAAAGCAGCCCCCAAAACAAGCGCTTTCGCCAGAAAGCTGTCGCTAACAGCTGCTAGCGACAGCTTGCTGATAGGGCGAGTAAAATATCGCCGCTTTAGCAGCAAAAAGTGCCGCTAAAGCGGCGAAGACGCCCTTGCTAATATGCCCTATAGTTAATTAATTAAACTCTGCACTGGCTCCATAATATGAGGATAAAGCTGAGTCAGTCCCGGTTTCTCAACCTACACCCTAAGCATGATGGGATCGAACCAAACCCTGGCATGGGTAAAATTATCCTAGAAGTATCAGCAAGCATGGTCCTGTTGGTCTTAAAAGCAGGCTTGGCTACAAACCACCTACTTGGCAAGGGATCATCAGCCCACAATGAGTAAAATGCTGCTAAATTTAGAGATTTTCACTTGTCTGTCAGTCAGTCATAAATCGATATTCGGAATACATAAATCCATAAAAGAATCCAACATATCACAAATCAAAATGTAATTGCACATTTAAAACATCAATCAATAAATATTATAATCATTCAAACACATAAACAAACAATACTAATACTGTCAATTATTTAAAAACCTTACTACAGCTACCCAAAGGTTTCCCCCATCTATTTAAAATTGGAACACAAATGTGTACTATATTTTCATCCTCCAGCTTGCAAGAGATTTTCACAGAAAAATAAGGACAGGTAAGGCGGGTACCATGTAAAAATAGCGTAGCCATCAATAGTGCTGCAAGTGTAGTGGTAATGGGTCACAAACTGGAGGGACCCACTCTACTGCAATGAGTGGCTGTTTTTAAAACCCAACTAGGGGATGGAGGGGGGGGGTTACATTTCTGCACTTGGGTATGGGTTCAAGGAACCCCTGTGCATAACTGTCAAGGTTTGGTGCCCATCGTTAAGTCAAGGAGTTCACATCACATTCTCAGGTGATACTTATTTTGTTTATCTAGCCCGTTGACGCGGTTGTAGATTCCTCCTTTGGTCTCCCTTCAAAGGAAAAAGTACTCCTTATTCATGAGGGATGGTTGCGATTTCGTCTAACTTTACAAGATCAAGTACAAATATTCATGGGCCCTAAATGTATACATGTGCAACACACAGCATGTTTTGTTGAATGTTTCCAGCTGTGAAACGCGAAACACTGGAGACTCTGGCATATGTAAGTGATTCTCCCGCGCCTCAGCTAGCTCCTCAAAACCAGTGTTCCTCTACAATATTGAGTGCAGGCTATCGATCTGAAACAACATCGATTGTAGGATACCAATAAGCAATAATATTGAGTGAAGGATATCGACCCACACTAATATCTAGGAAATTGACATGCAAAAATATTGGGTGCAGGATATCCACCTGCAACAAAATTGGGTGCAGGATATTAACATTCAACAATATTGGGTGCAGGATAGCGGTTTGCAATGGTATACTTCAATAATTTTGAGTTCAGGATATCAAACAGGATATCTAATGCAGGATATTGACCCCAAACAATATTGGGTGCAGGATATCGGTCTGCAATGATATTGAGTGCAGGATATTGACCCCAACAATATTGAGTGCAGGATATTGATATGCAACAATATTGCGTGCAGGATATTGACATTCAACAATATTGGGTGCAGGATATCGGTCTGCAATAATATTGAGTGCAGGGTATTGACATGCAACAATAGTGGCTGCAGGAATCGGTCTGCAATAATATTGAGTGCAGGATATTGACATGCAACAATATTTGGGCAGGATATCGGTCTGCAATAATATTGAGTGCAGGATATTGACATGCAACAATAGTGGCTGCAGGAATCAGTCTGCAATAATATTGAGTGCAGGATAATGACATGCAACAATATTGCGTGCAGGATATTGACATTCAACAATATTGCGTGCAGGATATTGACATTCAACAATATTGGGGCAGGATAGCTGTCTGCAATAATATTGAGTGCAGGAGATTGACATGCAACAATATTGGGTGCAAGATGTCGGTCTGCAATAATATCTAATGTAGGATATCGACCTGCAACAATAACAAGTGGGGGATAATCAATACCCCTATGTCGTCAAGGTAAGTATATACAGGAAAGAACACATTTACTATTCTTAGTCCGAATCTGTGTCACTTGACAATACATATATCCTTCAGGTATATAGATGTGACAATGATCTATACACATGAACGTATATTTAACTTGACAAAATAGTGGTAGTCGATCTCTTGCATTGGAAACTGTTGCAGGTTAATATTTAGTTATTTAATATTATGACTCACAATATCAAAACCTCCACCCAAATGAGCATGTTTTCAAGCTCAGACATATTCAAAACCTGAGGAAGGGCATTTGTTTCATGGTTGAATATGGCGTCGGATAGTCAATTTTAGACTACTACAGTGCTGGGAGGAGCAATGCCCTAAGTGAGCCACCCATCAAGAGGGGTAGAAAATGCTGACGTTCACTTGGTGGAGGGTCGTAGCGATGCCTCTCTATGAGAAAAAGACTCTTGTGAAGGACTCAGTTCCAATGTATTGGTTAGTACTTGAACATGTAGTAAGAACCCACACAGATGTGTTGTTGGAACCACCAACGGAGGTTTTTTTTAACAATAACTACCCATAGAAGCTGGTTAATGTAAATTGGTCACACAAATATAGCATGTTCACAACCCTTTGAGCTGCTTGGATGGGAAATATGTGTGCTTTCATAACGGTTGCAAGATACGTTGCAAATCAATTACTTTCAAGAAAAGCTCGAGTATAAAAAAAACTTCAACATTGACCATGGTCTAGGTTGAGGAGTAAGTTTTCCTTGCCAGTCTGCACACGACATTGCATTTACTAGCTGTGTTATGCCACAGTCTTATTTATTCCAACCAGAAAAGCCACTTAAAAAAAATTCTGTGACAAACTTAATAATGTCACTCTTTTTTCATTTTCTGTGTACATCTAATGTTTAAGGCCCTTGTTACGAGGTTGGCGGTCCATCCGTGATGTCGGTTCAGGGACCGCCAGACTAGTGGTCTGCCCCCCGCATTAGGACTGTGAAGCTTGGAATGCCACAAGACCACTTCTGCCGCCAGGGATACACAACCCCTGGCAGTGGGGCAGCGGTCTGAGGCCCCTAATATGCTGGCAAGAACTGCCTTTGACGCTGCCATTGTGGTGCCTTTTTCAAAGGCACTGCAGTTGGACCACCAAAGAATCGCCCGCCAGAATAAAAATAAGTTGTACTCTGGTGGGTGGTCTATAACGGCTTTGGCGGTCTCGGAGCAGGGCGGTAGCGTGGCAGCCCGCTCCGAGACTGCTAAAGTCATAATAAGGTTCTTAGACTGTTTTGAGTGGTCATTGATTCTTATTGCAGAGACATGAATGACACACGGCTGTGTCATGGATGCAAGTAAAATAAGCATACGGTTCTGTTAGTTTTGTGCGTGATAACTAGCAGTTTGGCTATTAAATCCTGAGCTGTGGTTGATGCTGAAAATGTCAAATTTGAAACAATTTACTTCGGGAACCCACAAATTGGATGACCAGTGGCAGCTCTTCCGCTAAAACAGAGGAGCGTCACCCCACTGCTGAAAAGGAAAAATGAAATGATAATAATGTATTGTTATTATCATTTTATTTTCCCTATTGCAGTCAGTGGCGGGCGGGGCTGGCCAGAGCAGAGGAAGGAGTGCTGTGCACTCCCTAAGTGCGCATGAACTGTTTGGCCGGCCCTCTTAAGCCGACCAAACAGTTCATGCGCACTTTGGATGTCCCTACCAGGCTGCATTACACAGCCTGGTCTGGAACATGCACAGGCTCCCTGTTGCAATCTGAGCGTCAACCCACGGAGGTCAGACAAATCATAACTCTACATTGCAGCGTTCTGATTGGCTTAGGGGAGTCTGTATGCCCGGGTGCTTCCTGCGGCCGGCCGGGACAGGAAGAGGAAGAGAATGAGGATGGAGGATGGAGGAGAGGCGGAGGCCGGCTGTTAAAGATAAATCCTTTTATAAAATTGTATTTATCTTCCCCCACCAACCCCGTCCAGTAGTAGACGCTGCGATGGCAGACTGAAAAGAGATTGAGTCAAGAGGGGCAGTCATGGGGAGGGGAACAATCTAGATGAAGTGCCAGAGTCAGTGAAAGTGAGCCTATAGTCTGACAATGAATGGGAATTGTACTTTTGCAAATTCTGCTTACAAATTAATTGACAAATAGGAAAAAGTTAGTGAAACCATTGTGATTTAATTGTTCAAAAAAGTGATAGTGTGTTATGATAATTTAGGAATTAAAGCACTTGATTTATGACTGCCTAGCTTGTTTCAGTATCTAATACTAGAAACACAGCATAAGTGGTTACATCACTTTCTGGAGGGAAGTAATGTCTGGTGTTGTGCTTTAATCACGAAATAGCTCAGATAGATACATTGCTTGCTGCAGAGCACTGCATGAAACTACGTGGTCTTATCTAGCGTAATTTGTTGTAGAGTAATTATGCAAAATTACAGCACAACTTCGCAAGATTATGCAGAATTCCGCAAGGAGCGTAACCCAGCATTTAGAACTATTTTTGAGGACAAAATGCTTAAGGAAATTGTGCAGAATTCAACAGAACACAAATAGCAGCAACCAGCAGCCGCTCGTGCTTGCTAAGTTTGCAGTTCCTATATTCCTGCAGTAGGATTTCTATGCCAAATTACTTATACTTACTTGAACGGGCATGGTCCCTTTATTTTCAGTAATTTAGTGTCAACAATTAGCGCAGAATTACCTAAATGAAGACAATTACTCCAGCTTAACTAAAATTTCTAGCAGGCCTATCTATTATCGTCCAACATATGTTCATTACCCGGTTAGGTGATGACTCATCTCTGTTTCGCTCTTGTGTCATGTGTTCCCAAAACATTCAATGTGTGCATATTTGAAATGTTAATTGTGTCATCTTGCATGTTATTAGAATACCAGGTCCCACCCCTAGGCTGAGTTTGTGGAACTTTCCCGCCCAAAGAGTTTGCACTTCAAACTCGTGCTGTATAGCGTTCCCCTTGCATCTTGGGTATTTCTGGGAAGTTATTAGCTTCAATGGTGTGCTTTGTGCTCTGCCCTACCGTGTACCTGCTAAACATCTTGACAAGCATCCCCGTTATCATGTAAGCAACTAGTGTGTTATGCATCCACAATTATGATCTCATTATACACTCATTTAACAAAGGATATGGATGGGGTCCATCAGCCCATGCGTTCTCTGCTCACCTGGGATCAGCCACACCTGCCACCCCATTGCTGGAAGAAGAGAGCAGAGAGCACCGCAAGCAACTCGGAGAAGCCTCTCGCGCTGCTCTCTTCTTCAGCACATGAGCCTCAGGAGCCACCAAAGCCAACCCGCAAGCCAAGCCCCGACTGAACTCAGGCTGTGATCCCAGATGTAGCCAAAGTAACTTTCTTCTTGGAGTCGCACCTGGTTTTAGGTCCCTATCTCGAAAATAGCTTCTCCTTTGTTGCGGTGCCCTGACATCTAGTCCCGGCATTATGGAATAGGGTGTTCATGGCCTCCTCCTATAATCCTGATAAAAGCTCAGTGAGAAGGTTGACTTGCATGTCCAACCAGCAGCGGGCTTATGTACTGCCCTACGTCACCTTCCGCCCTCCAGGGTCACCAGTCAAGCCGTTCAGACAAACCCGCCGCTCAACTGCAGGTGGGCATCAAAAGGTAGCCACGCTCCTCTCTCGTCTTCAACACATGAGACTTGGGGGCTGCCATTGGGTCCAAGCCGCCAGGTAAACCATGCCCGAACTCCCAGGTTGTAGTCCTCGAGGTAGCTGCAGGCCCCACTGCTGCTAGTCTTCTGCAGGATTCGGCGTGACATCTCGGGACCCCGTTCCAGCGGTGTCCTCCGCTCTGCTGTGGTGTCCAACTTTTTCAGCCCCCAGAGAGGGGTTATTCACTGTGATTGAGGATAATTGTTCGGGCTTTTGGACAGAGCTCGCAACTATGCGGCTTTCCCTATGGCTAGGTTGCTTGTGAGTTTGAGTGCAAATCTTGGCTCTGTTTTGCAGGGATTGGCTGTGTGGTCGGTTAGGCGCAGTGCCTGGCCACAGGACAGAGCCTATGGTCAACCAGGCTGTTGGCAAACCCTGCATTGCACAATCAAAAGCAATGTGTAGTGGTGGGGGCGCTGGTAACATGGGAGGCTGTGTGCATGGCCTGGTCCAAGGCGAAATGTGGTGCGCAGCTGGGTTTCACTTTTTGTAGGGTTGGTCATAGGAGAGTATAATGGCATATGAACATTTGAGAGATGGATGTAGTATATCAAGAAAAAAAACTAAAAACACATTAAAAAAAGTTGTCATTGTTATCTAATATATTGGTATTACATTATCAATCTGGGAAAGATGGATGGAAGAACTGTTCTTGCTAGGATTTGAATTTGTACTACATACCAGTAGAAATAATTTAACTCAGTGAGCAATCGTCTAGAAAGTCATGTAATAGAAACAACATTTGTTCTGCATAAAGCAATTTGATATGGATCACAGCATGCAGTCAAAAGCACTCAAGCCAGCAAAACCAGGTCTCCTGAATTCAAACTCTGTAGCTTTGCCAACATACTGTATCCAAATTAAACAAACCACGGGGTGGCCACTGCTTAAGTCTTGTGCGTCCCTATGCTTGAAGCAGATGTTCTGGTGGCACTCCACCATTTAACTCTCCATGTATTTGTCACTGTTTGGGTGCATCCATCTCTACTAAAGCTTCCATCACGGGGATTGCCATCATGTCTAAGCCACGAAGCAGCCAGCATCACAGGGGCTGTGATACACTTGCCCATCAGAATAACTTTAAATGAGTTTATCATCAACGTGAACATCCAGAGATATGGCAGCCCTAGGAGCATGCTTATTGACCTCATGGGGAAACCTTTATTTGTTTAAAGGAATATACTGAGATGCTTCCCTGCTCCAAGATGTATCAGCTTCAGCCATACCTAGAGTTGTTAACAGCGTAGGAAACCGAATCAAAAGAAATTGACAATCTCCAAGATAGATGAAACATAGGCCTTCTTTTAGAGTAGGTTAGGAGAGAATGAAGTGGGGATCTCTATGCCTATAATGGAACTGCTAGGGTGATTGCCTTCCTCCAGGTCATTACGGACACTGGAGAAAGTGTCCGCAACGACCTGGAATGAGATGGCCACCATAGCTAGTTCACAACTTCAGGCAATTAAATCAGTTAAGTGCCAAGTGCTCCCATGTTCTTTTGCCCCTACTCAGAATGTATGTTTATTTAACGTAAACAAGCTCCGAAAGCAGAGGTTTGTTAGTGTTAAACACTCTACCAATTGGCCCTAATTAGCACTGATGTTCCCTTCCACGTAGGGCACAATTAACTGATTTCATTGCCTGAAGTTGTGATGCATTTAACAGCAGTCCCAGGCAAAGTAATATAGTGACTGTCACCCTGTCTTGGATAGGGTGCAGTGAATGTCATAGAGATCTGGTGGCCCCGTGGTGGACAGGCTGTCAGGTCGAACATATCCAATGGTGGAGCCGAATGTGGTTCCGCCTTTGGAAACCCTGAAAGTAACCCACATCTGAATGGGGTGAGGGAAATCTAAACTTTGGTGCGTGGGACATCTGCCAATGTTTGTCAGATGCTAAGCATGTGCCAAACTCTAGCTAACCCGAAACCCCACTGAGATAAAGTAAACCAGATATTTGTTAAACTTCAAATGGGTAAATGAACAACAGATCTTTAGAGTTCAAGTGCAGCTGGAACTACGGAATGTAGACCTAAGAAGAATTCAAGAGAGGGCCATGCAGACTTTGGAAAGGATCAGACCAGCCTGTTGCGTGCAATTTGTAAAGTAACTATGGGATGATCAAAACAAGCCTTATGCAGAATCAAGTGAAGATTTGAAGACAGATAGTTCCTTGCAGGTAGCACAATCCCACTAATACAGTACAACTGAAAGATTTAAATTCCATCTTGCTCGTTCTAATGTTTTTTTTCTTCATTGTTAGGATCCAGAAAGATTTTTTTTCTCATTTGCATCAATGTGCATATTTTTGGGGTCATTTTGTAAGTCACCATAGGCAACCTGACACACCATTGTACCCATTCTTAATTAGAACCGTAAATTTAGAGACAAGTTTTCAATATCTTTTGAGCTCTTCTTCCCACTCCGAGATTTTTCCAGAGAAGAACCTTTGCTCAGACAGCCTGGTCAGAGGAGCCCAATGCCGCCCATCTATCAAACTTCATCCACTGGGCCCATTTGAGCCACACAAACTCAAAAAATGCATCTCACCTTCAGCACCTGCCAGCATTTACCACTGAAGACATTTTTTTGCATCTGAGAAGAAACTAAGGACATGATTTAGAGCTGGGGATTAGCATGAAATCTGTCAAAATTCCTGTGTGGTAATGAGCGTGGCAAAGGTTTGATGACCTTAAGTCATAGCATCCTCTGGGTTCGACATTTGTTCTCCATGCTTCTGTGTTGTCATCACTGAAAATGATAACAAATCAACCTACCAAACCACTAACTTAAGTGGTATGTACACTGTGAAAGATCACCCTGCAATTGTGTTCATGACACACTGGTGAATTCTCCTAGATGGACAAGCACAGTAGAAAAGTTGATACTGGCCGAGTGGTATACATGAATACTGACGGAGATCTGTCCACTTCGACTTGTAACTTCTATAAGCATCATCAACTGTTACAAGCTATCATTTATTTATTCATTATTTTTTTGTATAGGACTTAACACCTAATTTGCAGCCATGTGGTGGGTATGGAAATCCCTTTGCCATGCTAACCCGATGATCCAGGAATTTCCGTTCATGTACTCTTCTCAGGGTTTAGCGCTTTCCACAGAAATCAAAGGATTTTCCATTCCTATCCAAATCTAACTCAAGCCCTTGGTGCTGAATGACAGCCCCAGGGCTGATGCTTTATTTAGGCCACTGTAGGGAGATGCTGTATGGCACCACCACACATGTCCAAAGAGAGCACCACATTGCAATAAATGGCTTCAAAACATGCCTTATTGTTAATGGAAAGGGAGCAGCAAACAGCAAAACATAACAATCCTTGCACCACCGTGGGAGACCCACTGGACAGACAGATAGTAAGATAGTACATACACACACACACATGAACACACAGAAAAACACACACTAAATAGGCGCCTAGAGCATTATTTTGTATCCATACTAAAGTTTTCTCCCTGTCTGCATGCCATCCTCCATTTGACTGACAAGTGTATCCCTCATCCCTACATGAAATAAAATGAAGGAAAATATTTGTACCATAGAACCTTATAAATAAAGATGAAAAGGGAAGTGGGAGACATGTCTCTCTTCAAGCGCTTAAAACTTTGAAACTTTTTGTGACATTCCATTTCTGATTTAGATGACCATCTTCCGTTATGCAGGTTAGGCAAAACACCTCTATTTTCAGGGCTTTAAGCGAGACGGGTCCTGACGGGTTTCAGATCTAGCAGTGATTAATAATTGACTTTGAAACGGGTCAACATCAGGCTCTGAATTCAGGCCCATAAAGTGACTGGCAAACATTGATTGATATCTCAATAATTACCGTAAAAACCCATAAAAGGGGGGGAGGGGGTTATTAGTGAAGCAATCACTGTTTACATTTGATGTTTCACTTGATCTTGCATTTCCTAAGAATGTTAGATTTTTTTTCAAGATGTTGTTTCTGTATTTTTTTCCATACAATATTTGACTTTTGAATAGTGCATAGTTTGAACTGAAGTGAATACAGGTTATGGGTGGGTGAGTTTGCAGATGTGCAGATTTATGGTCGCATATGTGCCAATTGTAATTGTGGGAAAGTGTGAGATACACAGATGGATGATTTCAGAGAAGATGTGGGAAGAAAATGGCGTATGCGACTGTTGAAACCTGCACTTTCTGGTTGGCTGAAGGGATACCCCCAGCCAGGCAGAATCTGCTGCTCCCATCAAGGGTGGGTGATTACACTCACTGCATAACCTGTACTCACCCTTGCGTAACTTGGCACTGAGCACTCAGGCTTTTCTCAGAAGCAAAGGCACAGCAGCCACACACGATACATACACTGAGCGTCATAAAAGTGACTTCACACAGGATGTACGTAAATACATACATATTCAATCATTATAACATGAACATCATATACTTTCGGCCATAATACACATTTGGAAATATTCCTAGCAGTACTAGGCTCACTCGTATCGTGATGATATCAGTAGTATGCACATTGTGGAAAATTCCTAATCTAACCGTCTAATAGAGAGCTAGCAGTAGTGTAGTTCCTATATCCCTAATAGGCTCTGCGCATTGGAATAACATATACTATAGATTTGACATAGTACTGAGGTCAGTATGTCTCTATCGAGTATATTAAGGTTAATTGTGTGTGTGCCAGCTAACTCAGAGGCCACTAGAAACGTTCTTGAATAAACAAGAAGGGATTAGTCTGTGACAACGCATAAACATGACAACTTTGTTTCCCCTAGAATCGAAACAATATCTTCAGAGTCGTAGAAACAATAGATAACTATTTCACTTAGTCAATCGTGCATACTTTGTTTCTTCAGAGTTGCAGAGAAATAGATAGACAGTGCGTTTCAAATAAAAGGGTTTATTGAACAGTCTTATTTCTCATGCAAGAGATATGAACTGCTACAATCGTAAGACAGAATGCAAAATAGAATATGTACAGCATTAGCAGTAATATATAATAATATTGTAATAGCATTTTTTGTGGCTATCACAAATTCATTAAAATACATACATAAATAACACAGGCTAAAATACTCAACTGGTGCTTCTAAATAATCCTACCCCGATGTACCTAACCTAAGTCTAGGACGAGGGAAGTAGTAGGTGTTGTTTTAGCTAAGTTTAGTTTTGCCAAGAATTTGCCAAAGGTTTCTCTAGGTTCAAATCAGCTCCATATCTTAGAATGAGAGATGTTGATATCTCTTTCTCTGGACTTGATTTCCCAACACCCCGCAAGGGGAGTCAGAAACACTGGAGCTGGATTCTCGGCAGGAGGATGACAGTTTCTGGTCAGTGTGCCAGCTGGGTAGGCAACTTCCTTCGGGACTTGCTGTGGCGAGCTGCGTCGTGCAAGTAGGTAGTAGAACTGCACCGAACCACACCGTGCTTTGCCATAGCAAGTGAAGGTAAATTTATACCTTGAAGGTGTTTAGGAATGCCAGTATTGACGTAAAAGTGGGGCATATGAACGTCATAAATGAACACCTAAGTAATAGATGTGCATGCATAATAAATGAGTTCTTGGAGAAATCAATATCCAGGCAAGGGAAAGTCCCTTGAGCTTAAGAGTCTGGTTTTCCAAGAAATCATTGTGACGTAGATGAACGGATGGAAGTAGCCATGCCTGTATTTGGGTAGCATGGGCTATGCCTAAATAAGGACTTGATTTCTATGCCTATATAAGGGCAATGTGAATTGTTCATATATAAGGGCATGAATCGGGAAATTCATACGAAATCTAAATCAATACACAACAGTGCGACACGCTATCCATCCCAGGCCTACCCTAGTAATCCTGATAATACAGCCGGATCACTGAAATAATATCGAGCCCATTAATATCGACTTGCAAAAATATCGATGAGAAAATATCTAGGGACAAAATATCGAGTTTCTATCTTTATACAGGTAAGTACAAAAATATCGACTCTAAAATATCGACTGTAAATAATATAGACTGTCAAAATATCGTTTTTTTTATATGTCTTTAAATTAAGTTAAAACTAATATAATAATAAATATATTTAATATAAACTTAGTTAAAATGATTAAATAAATGTAATATTAATAAATAATTAATGTAAATGACAAAAAAAATAACATAAATAATAAATATATATATATATATATATATATATATATATATATATATATATATATATATATATATATAATACATATTATTAACTAAACATATATAATATTTTTACCGTAGCATAGCAAAATGGTTAAAATTTATTGTAACAACTATAGTGAATTCAACAGTAGAAAAACGCTGGATAGCGTTGGGGTAAAAATTACTATTCCCACTCCAGTGGGTGCAACAGTAGGGAAAACGTTGGATAGCGTAGGGGTAAAAATTACTATTCCCACTCCAGTGGGTGCAACAGTAGGGAAAGCGCTAGATGGCGTAGGGGTAAAAATTACTATTCCCACTCCAGTGGGTGCAACAGTAGGGAAAACATTGGATAGCGGAGAAGTTAAAATTACTATTCCCACTCCAGTGAGTGTAACAGTAGGGAAAGCGCTGGATAGCGTAGAGGTACAAATTACTATTCCCACTCCAAAGAGTGCAACAGTAGGGAAAACATTGGATAGCGGAGGGATTAAAATTACTATTCCCACTCCAGTGGGTGCAACAGTAGGGAAAGCGTTGGATAGCGTAGGGGTAAAAATTACTATTCCCACTCCAGTGGGTGCAACAGTAGGGAAAGCGTTGGATAGCGTAGGGGTAAAAATTACTATTCCCACTCCAGTTGGTGCAACAGTAGGGAAAGCGCTGGATAGCGTAGGGGTTAAAATTACTATTCCCACTCCAGTGGGTGCAACAGTAGAGAAAGCGCTGGATAGCGTAGGGGTTAAAATGACTATTAATTAACAATTAACTATTTTAATTAATTTACATAATTAAATAATTATTATTAAATTACTTCCCACCCTATCCCCCTATAAACCCACAACCCGCTACAGAAAATAATGTACTAAATATTAATTATTTATCAATTAAATATTTATAATTAATTACCAATTATATTTAAATTAATTACCTATTAATAATGATTTAACAATTATTATTAATTTACATAATTAATTAATTATAATAAAATTACTTCCCACCCTATTCCCCTATAAACCCACAACCCGCTACAGTAAATAATTTACTAAAAATTAATTATTAATTATTTATTATTTTTAACAAATTATATTTTAATTATTTACCAATTATTAATTAATGAACAATTATTATTAATTTACATAATTAATTAATTATGATTAAATTACTTCCCACCCTATTCCCCTATAAACCCACAACCCGCTACAGATTTATATTACACAATTATTAAAAATTATTAATAACTACCTTATTTTCGATTTTTTTTGTCTATATTCTATCTAGTCGATATTATGTCTAGTCTATATTTTTGATTCAATATTTTGGCTATTAATATCGATATTACTAGATATTTTTGTAGTCTATATTATGTCTGGTCAATATTTTGGCTAGTCTATATTTTTTACTCGATATTTTGTCCAAACGATATTTTGGAATCGATATTATGTCTGTTTACCAATACAGCCCGCACAGTTATAGGGGACATCCCTTGTCCCATCAATATCAAAGATATGTACATACATGAAATTAGTACACTTTTTAGAAGCACCACGGGCTAGAGCCACAAAGGTAAACCCAATGTTAAATGTATTGTGTTTTTGGCATGAAATCAACCTACAAAGCGGCACCATCAGGAAGTGTTGTGAATCACAGGCAGTCCGCTAACTATCACTCTCACTCACACACTGAATCCGCACCGCTATACGATGCGACAGGTACCAGCCCAGCCCGTACAGAATACTCTTACAGACATATGGACTCAGCACTTACTGTGGGGAAAGTCCCCCCGGCCTTTAAGAAGGCTATAGTTGTCCTCCTATTGAAGAAACTTGGGGCAGATCCTAAACTGCTATCCAATTACCGCCCAATCACTTTGTTGCCTTTTGTGACAAAGTTATTGGACACTCATGTAGCAAACTGCCTGTCTGATTTTTTGGAGGAGTCTGGTTATCTTGACCCCCACCAGGCGGGCTTCCAGCCGGCCCATTCGACAGAAGCAGTCATAGTGGCAGTAACGGATACTCTTAGAGAACATGTGGATAGGGGCTCCCCACGGGCACTGGTATTATAAATCTCTCAGCGGCATTCGACACGGTTGACCATGAAATATTGGTCGACCGTGTCGAACTGGCAGGTGTCCAGGGGGCGGCTGCCAGTTGGCTGTCATCTTTTCTAAATGACAGGTCTCAGGCAGTCTGTCAAGGGTCCCACCTTGCCTCCCCACATATAATCACATGTGGGGTTCCTCAGGGCTCAGCATTGTCACCGCACTTATTTAACATCTATATATCTCCTCTGATTCTATCTCTGAAGTTGAGAAACGTGACAGTTTTAAATTATGCAGATGATCTGCAGTTGGTCCTCGAGATGGATGGCTCCGATCGTTCAGTGGCTGAGTTCCATGAAACACTGCTGTTTATACAGCAGTGGATGGATTGTAACCATCTGAAACTTAACCCGGCAAGACGGAGCTTGTCTTGACCGGGGACAGTGGCAAATTCTGAGGTCCTCGCTACTGGTCCACGGAGCTTGGTCCATCTCCTTTTCCTTCCAGCTCAGCAAAAACGCTGGGGGTCTCTTTGGATAAGGATCTAACACTAAAATCCCAGGTGGGCAGTGGGATATCAAAATGCTTCTTTCAGATGAGGAAGATCAGGAAAATCCATTGGTTTTTCACTCAGGACGCTCTGGTCCGGATATTAACGGCCACGGTCATATCACATTTGGACTATGCGAACTCTGTATACTTAGGGATGCCTAAATACTTATTTAAGCGATTACAGTTGGTTCAAAACCAGGCAGCTAGGTTGCTCATGCGCCAACCCAGATGGCAACCAATTAGTCCAGCGCTTCAGAAACTCCATTGGCTTCCCATCTTCCAGCGCTGTGTTTTCAAAACAGGCTGCACTGTGTTTAAGGCCCTGTATGCCAAAAGCCCCGCTTTCATTACTAACCTTTTACCTAGATATGTGCCAAACCGGACCCTTCGTTCAAGCCACCTCTGTTTGCTTTCTGTACCTAAGTTCAAACGGGTGCCCCAGGGGGGCCGCCGTTTTGCGGTCCTGTCACCCAAACTATGGAACTCGTTTCCTTTGGAAATTCGATCCTGTACTGACATCATGCAGTTCAGGAGGCTCCTTAAGAATTGCTGTTTCGGCTAGCCTACAATCTGGGATAATTGACAGCTGCGGTCTGCTCAGTTTGCCTCCAGTTCTTTCTGTTCTCTGGTCAGCGCCATGAAGCCACCCGGTGTAAGTGCGCTCAATAAATACCCACTAACATTAACATTAACTAACAGCACTCTATGTGGTGCTCCTGTACCCAGCAGGTCCGTGGATCACACCCTGCAGACTCTGTGGTCCCAGCCTCCCTCCACCCTCTGGTTGGCCCTAATTGTCCTATACCCCCAGATGGACGATAACCAGCTGCGCATTACCTGATACTAGGCCACACTGGCCAAATTCACACTTAGTCTGGGTCCTCAGGAAGATGGTGGGGATGTGTAGCAAGTTTTAATTAGGAGGTAGAAGTATACAAGAAAAGGTTAGCAGCCACTTGAGAAGTTCACCCACAGGTTTTAAAACACAATGGAGTCACTCAGTCTCTTGACCTGCCTCCAAACTGTCTCAGAAGTGTTACTTCAACTTAGTTAACCTCTCTCTTGCTACTACCTGGTGCCACGATGTCTTAGAGAGAGGTCAGGTGTGGAGTGAAAAGAAAAAGGGAACAACCAGTGAATGGGGAGTAACACAGGGGAGCCTATCAATCGGAGGAAGCTCCCCGAGTGGTCCACGGTGATCAGGGTCGTGTCCAGGCAATCGGGGCACAGCGTTTGGTGCATGTTGGTATGAGTCGCACCAGACACTTCAGGTCTTAAACATGGTTGTTGCAAATTCAATGCCTCCCTGGAAATGAGCCACAATGACTGGTGCATGATAATACAGGTTGCACCAGACCAGTCCGGTCACACACACACACATGTGCAAGTTCAGCAGACCCACAATAGGTAGAATGAGGCACTACTATGGGTACATCCCCTCCTCCAAGGGTCGCACCTTGTGAATCGGACACTGCACACAATGAGCATGCAGTCAGTGTCAGACGCGAGATTCGGCATGATCAAAGAAACAGGCCATGTAGGGCCCCGCAACCGGTGAATCTGCTTACCTCCCAACTAGACACTTATGAGTGTCAGGGTCCCTGCAGTACAGGGACCGCATGTCTTAGACAAGGGCAAGATTTCTGAGGCTCCACACTAGACAATCCGGTCTCTAGGCACAAGTCTTTGTTTTACGCTCACACCATGCTACCAGTTGGGATTTCATAACCAATGTGGGCACTTGAGAGAGCACCACTCCCCAGACGTCGCAGGTGGATAGTGTAGGTTCCTTGCGGGAGATCTTTGAGGTTTCTGAGATCTCTGGGAGAACAGGAAGCCCACAGACTACCCCTTTAAGAGCACACTTCAGGGTGCTACACCTCATCAGGTCTTTGGCCAAGGCCAGCCTCTATTCAGAAAGGGTAAGCTGTCCCCTACATGGGCAGTAATCCTCCATGAACACAATGTAAAAGGGAATAACAGATAATTGTGGAGTAACACAGGGGAGCCTCTCAATCTGAGGAAGCTCCCTGAGCAGTTCACGATGATAAGGGTCGTACCCAGGCAATCCGAGCACAGTGTCTGGTGCAAGTTTGTATGAGTCGCACCAGAGACCTCAGATCTCAAACATAATTGTTGCAAATTCCATACCTCCCTGGAAATGAGGCACAATGATTGGTGCACGATAATACAGGTTGCACTAGACCAATCCGGTCACACACACTCACACACACACACAGATGCAAGTTCAGCAGAACAACAATAGGTAGAATGGGGCACTACTATGGGTACACTCTGAACTCCAAGGGTCGCACCCTGTGAATCGGACACAACACACAATGAGCATGCCCTCAGGAATGTCACACAAGAGAGATCTGGCGCGATCAAGGAAACGGGCCATGCAGGGTCCCACAACCGGTGAATCTGCTCACCACTAACTAGACACTTATGAGTGTCAGGGTCCCTGAGGTACAGGAACCATATGTCTTAGATGCGGGCAAGATTTATGGGGCTCCACACTAGACAATCTGATCTCCAGGCACAAGTTTTTTGTTTCACGCTCACACCCTGCTACTAGTTGGGATTTAGTAGCCGATGTGGGCACTTGAAAGGGCACCACTCTCCGGACATCACAGGACAATGGTGTATGTCCCTCGTGGGAGAGCTTTGAAGTCCCTGAGACCTCCAGGAGAACAGGAGGTCCACAGACTAGCCCTTGGAGAGCGCACTTCAGGGCACTACACTTCAGCCGATCTTCGGCAGAAGCCAGCCACTATTCAGAAAGGGCACACGGTCCCCTTCATGGGCAAATATCCTCCATGTGTACAACAGAGTCCTCCGGCACTTTGCACCACAAAGTCCGGGTTGAATGGTCCTGCGTCCCACAAGCATATCTCACACATTGCTGAAGGATGTCACCAGTAGTTATACTGTCATGTGTCTTTGAAGTTAGGGGTGGTTTAAGGGGTTTCTCTTTGAACTACAGATGTTTCCCCTAAATTTCAGGTCTGTCTGCCATGGGGCAGTGGAATGCAGATCTCAATCTTTAGTGGGGCCATGATCTGGCCCAGAGAGGCTAAGAGTCAAAACTTCTCTCTCCAATCTAGGCCATATGGCCTTCAAATACACAGGTATTGTCCTTTTAGTGATATGCCCATGTTTTATGATGGTCACTGGGGAATGCACAGGTCCCTGGTGTCCACTGAAGAGAACTAGCACTGCACGCAAGACTCTTAGAGAACAGAAATGACCAAGTAGCATTTCTAAGCAAGTTATGCCAAAGCCCCCTTTAACATTGGAAAGAGTTTGGCATGGCAAATCCATTGATAGGAAACACCAGGAGGCTGCTCCACTGCAATCCATTATTACATCCCAAAGAAATGTCAACTACTTCCCCATGTTAACCTATGGGAAGAGCAAGCCTCATAGGTAGTGAAAACACACAGGCCTTCCTCACTGAGCACATGTGTGCTAGCGCACACCTGACCTGCAATGGCAGGTTGAACACAGTCCCCCGGATCTGGGGTGTAAGAGCGCCCACCCATGTCCGCAGCAGCAGGTTTGACACAGGATTAACTCATAAGTGTGTCAGTGCATATGCACCAGCCTGCGATGGCAGGCGGCACACGCAATAACGGTCACCATAAGTGCAAGTGTGCTCATGCATTGGCCTGTAATAATAGGCTACTGATGAGTTTAATCACAATAGCTGTCAGTATGCACACACCGGTTGGCGTTGGCTGACTTGCCCATGTTTCAGAACATCGAGTCAGCGCCACTTACCAACACGGGAAAGAAGGGAGTGCGCACTTTCAGACTATGTTAACAGTGTGAAAGTGCTCAGAGGTCACACAAGAGAATCTGCAAAACCCTAGTGGAAAAGCAAAGTTTAGGGAAGCGCTACCTGACAGGTATCAGATCCAACAGTGACTAACAGAGAGAGAGTTTGCAAAAAAATGTGGTGTGAAGGGGTGAAAGGGAGAGTGAGAGACACTCTTAAGGCCACTTCTCCTCCATTAGATCTTGGTAATGTTTAATTCACAGGCTTATAATTAAATAATTAAAAATTCAGATTATTCACAATAAATCATTGCTGTTATTCATTTATCTTGTACAGCTAACAAGTATTAGCAAAGCCAATAGGCATGGCCTGCCTTCTTTGTATTTGGTGTTTATTGTGTGACATGTCTGGATGCGATTATAGAAAAATCATAGAGTGGCACGCAAATACTGGTCAGGTGACACAATGTGCGAAGCACTGGATTTTAGTTGACATGTTTAAATTCAGGCCCTTAATTACATAGGCCACACCTCTTTGTAAGGATACCTTGTTCTGCTTCTTTGATCAACCCCACTTCGAGGCCTCCACCTTTTTCATCCCACTTAAAGTACTGGCTGTTTCACAAATCAGCTATAAGTATCAGGGCTGTGTGCTGTTAAAGATTAATTACATCTTTAACAGCACAAAGCCCAGACACTTACAGTTAATTTGTAAAACGCCCACTCTTTAAGTGGGATGGAAAAGGTAAGCATCATGAAGGTTGTTTGGGTTAGTTACACTTTTTGCATAGAATGAACATTACACATAACATGGTGTAGGAAAGTGGAATATTATGTAGTGAAGCTGATTAAGCTTCACTATACAATACTCTCACAATACCCCAAAGATAGGTCCTTTGGATTCCCACTAATAAAACTCTCGCTCTGTTCTGGTAGAGTGGCACAGAGCAGTCAGGCTTTACCTTTACTAGAGGACTGTGTTTAGTATTTGAGATCAGAGGCGTAGCTAGAGCTTGTGGTGCCTGGGGCTATCCCTCAGATTGCCGCCCCTGGGGGGAGGGGTGTTGGGGAAAAAGGACAGCAAACACTTGAAAGAGGTCCGAGAGACACGTAGTATCGCCTCTAATAGTTACCCAGATCATGCAAGTTACATGCACAAACATGACACGGTCCAAGGCTACACAGTTGAAAACACCGGTGACCGTCAGTACAAAGTAGAACACACAGACTGCATGATCTATCTGGGGACTCAGAAAAACAGCATGTGACATCCATTAGCGAGCTGCGTAATCAGTTACCTGGTAATCCCCTCAGTACAATGCAAACATGCACATACATGACACTGTTCGGGGATCCATCATCTACAGCTGAATGACCAAACATCATGGTTCCCCCCATTTAAGCAGTAGGGACGTGCACAAACGTGATGTGCTCTGGGGACCCAAAACCAACTTAACAGTGACGAAGCCTGTGAGTCTTTATGTTTCATAAACAGAAAATTAATTATTCACAGGGAATGACTCACTGTGTGCCCTTAGAACAAAACTCAGCTCAAAGGGGTCAGTCAGCTCCACAACCTCACCAACACAGACCAGATACAAAGTCCACTCTGGTGGCCCAAAGGCAACAACAACAAGGGGTCGTGCCCTGTCATTACTTCTAAGCAGCAGCAACCAACTCCCTGGGAATGAAAAGACGTGTACTCTTGGGACCAAAGCCAGCTTGTAATAGTGCATCGCTCCTTCAGAGCAGCCTCAACACACACATGGTGCACAGCCTGCCCATGGGGCTCAAAGCTCAAATACAAGGAGGGGCGACACATTATCATCACAATCCTTAAACACAGCTGTAGGGGCCATGGAAACATTTTCAACCCTATCCAAGGCCCGGGACAAACTGATCCGGCACTGCAGCACTCTGTGAATAATCAAAAGAAACAAAACACATTACATTTTTCTGCGATTTTGTTTTCACATTACTTTCATGGTAACCAACAGTGTTAGAAGTTCTCAAAAACAGTAAACTCATAATAATGTGTCTAGTACAGAATGGCAAGGCTCGCACACTGCTGGGTGTGGGTCACTTTAAGCCCCTGGTGTGTGAGGGGAGGGGAGTGGCCATCGACCGTTTAACTATGGAGGATTAGGACAGTCAATCAGATTTTTATCGATAACCTGTTATCATTCGGTGCCAACGACCGCTCTGGCCTCTTCCCAGATGAAAGGCCTGGGGTCCTACATGCCCACCGCAGAATCTGTACCTCAAACATGGTGGGAGGGCCCCCTACACAAGAACGGTGAGGGGGAGGGAGACACACATGAATTCATTATAGTAAATTTACTGAAAAAAACACAAAGGTTAATATGACATTATTGTTAGGTCTTGTAAGAATATAAAAACTATTGTTTTAGTTTGCCGCCCCTCTTAATACACACCAAAAATTCAAAATGAAGTATAGGAAAGTAAATGAAAACACTATGTTTATTTTTCAAGTAAAATTTAAATCCAACACACTAAAATGTTATTTTTCTTGCTTTTCTATTAGCAAAATCATCTATGACATCGTCGAAGTCTACTTCATCACTCAGTTGCTGTTCTATAAATAGTATGGCAAGATTCCTTAAACGGAAGGCACTCATTGTAGATCTTAGGTAATTCTTAGTCAATTTCAATTTAGAAAAACTCCTCTCACAACCAGCAACACTTACAGCAATTGTGAGGTAAATTCGCAGTAGTATTACAATATTTGGCACTGAGTTCTCAAGACTGTATTTTAGAATAAACTGCAAATGTTCAAGGGGACTGTCCTTCCATGTCTCTGTTTCGTGTTGCGTAGCAGCAACAGAAATACAACTCTGAAGTCTTTTTCTCTCAACGAGGAACTCTTCCTCATTAATGTCATCATGATAATGATTTAGTTGACATTTGTATTGATCATTCAAAAGATTTGATGGAGTGAGGAAGGCATGTATTTCAGCAAGAACATGAAGTTGTTGAAATCTTGTTGTGATTTCTTGGATCACTCTGTCCAGTGAAGAAAAAATTTCTCTTCTTAACTCAGTTTCATATTACAATTCAGCATCTCATGATTCTTTACCTGCCATTAGTTTCTTCTTTCTACACCGACGATCCATGATCATCCCAAGATCATCACAAATTTCTTTGGTGTAAGCTACTGAATTGTTAACTAATTCACACCTATTTTCAGTTAAAAATGCTTTTAAAGCATTGAGTTTTATGTCACATTGTTGTATATTCAATCCTTTGGTTTGGAGGAAGACCTGAGAGTCGTTAATTTCTACAAGGACGGATTCCCACAGAGTTTCTATTACACGCCTGACACTTTGACCAGTGACTAAAGTGAGAATATTCCAGCGATGGGTCGAGGAAGAAAAAAGAATAAACGCTCCACAGTTCCAAAAAAGGTAACAGAATTTACAGCAACAGAAGCTGCATGTAAACCATCCAAATTCAGCGAGTGATTGGTACATACGACAAACTCTGCTTTTCCATTAATTTGGCTGATGCGTCTTTGAACGCCCGTATGTTGACCAGCCATCACAGCAGCATTATCATATGCTTGTCCTCTACAATTTTGAATATCAATTCTGCTGCTTTCTAAATTCTGCAAAATCATAGTTGAAATATTCTCAGCAGTTTTACCTTTTGTTTCAATGAAATCGACAAATGATTCCACAACCATCACTTTATTTCCATTGATCATAACGTAGTGTCAAAATTGGCTAGTCTGATCCTTATGAGAAACATCAGGGTTGCTGTTGAATACCATAGAAGAATACTTTGCTTCTTTCACTTGCACAATAATTTTGCTTCTTACTTTTCTCCCAAAATTTCTATAAACTCATTCTGAATAGTAGGCGACATATAGGTTTAGCATACTTTTTTCCCAGCTTAATTCTGACAGTATGCTCACGTAGCACTGGATCGTATTTCACCAACAAATTAACTAATTCTAAAACATTTCCTCTATTTCCTGTTAATTCAGGTTCATTATCAGTCTTTCAATGAATTCCTTCTCGGTGACCCCCTAAAGCCAAATTTTGTTTAGCTAGGAATCTAATGATATCCAACAATCTTGAAAGTATCTCCCTCCACTTCCTTACTTCGTTTTCAACTTGTTCTTGTGCCTTTTTATCAATTGTTGCTCCACATCGGATTCTAATCTCCAACTCCTTCCACTGTGTGAAACATCAAACATGGGGGACACTACATTCATGATCAAACATTTTAGGATTGAGTTTCAACCACGTGTTGAATCCATCTGTAGAATAAAAATTTGAATGACTTCTGTCTTAAATAGTCTGCAACAAAAGCTGTAAAGAGCGTTCTTGGAAGGAGAGTACACCAACCACGACCTCAAAATTTTTTCATTATTTGGCAGAGTTTGAAAAAACCACTCGCGTGTCAGTTTTCTGGTTCATCCTTTGATTGAAGCACCCTCACAAATCACTTCACCAAAATCAGAATCTAGATATTGAACCACAGACACCCCTTGTCCTACCAGTAAGATACATGTGTCATCCTTAATTGTACTTGGCCAAAGGCCAACTTCTTTTAAGTCAACAGCTGGTATTTCTTGTCTGTTACACCTCTTATCACGTGTTAAGTTGAAGGATCACTTGACTTTGATGATGGTTTGAATTCAGAATCTGAAATTGCTTCAGTAACAGTAGTAGTACTAGTAGTTTCTGTTTCACGACTGAGGTATTTCAGTTGTGCACCTTTATAATTTTTTTATTCTTCCTCTCTAGCCTTTTCTTTTTTCTAAAGGCTGCACCACTTTCTTTTATTCGCTTCATCTTAACTAAGCTTGAAAGAATAAGAAAAAGAAAGATATTCATAATAAAAATACATCCATTTTAAAATGTAAGCTTCTAGTCTGCTCCGTTTAAATTGCAATAATATACAGTGAGCTAAGAAGGGCATGCGCCTCCTACACCTTGTAACCCTCACTGTCTTGTTATCTGACACATTCTATACATTGATTACCATTCAGAGCTGGGCGTCACATCTTGTCCCAGCTGTCAGAGTACGGGGACTCGCCAGCGAGGTACGTTTTGTGAGAAGCGCAGTGCTTGCGGGCATAGATATAATTAGATAGATATAATTTAGCTCCTGCTGGGCCCCCACATCAGAGGGCCAGGGCTATCATTCATGGTGTTTGGAGACGTAGCCCACTTTGTGAATGCATTTAGTCAATAACTCATATTAAACCTTAAATAAACATGCGTATCTATTGGTTGAATTAAATAAGGTAATAAGCTTCAACTGGCCAGTGAAATGCCAAACAAATACAAAGAATTGTGATGTTTTGCTCTTTCTGGCCACAGCTTTTACTCTGCCCACTTACCCAATCCTCAGGTAATTCCTGCCCTCTCATTCTCTGCCCAAGCCCCCCCCCCACTAAGGCCACTGGTTAGAAATGAATTGTCTCAATGAAAATCTCTACATGAAAGAGTCACAATATATGAAGAAAAAAAATCTGAGACCTCGTCATTCTTTCATTCACCTTGACTTCTATGACCAAAAGAAATTATAAGAGCCACCGGTCGACTAACCCCTCACCTTGGATAAAAATTCACTCCAAAGCCCAAAAGGTTGTGTAAATTAATTTTGCATTAACTACTACTCAGGATGATGTACAGATAGCAATTTGGTTCCTACTCAGGGTTTTAGCCTGTCTGTTACATGAGTAGATGTTCCAGTAAAAGTCAAGGTAAGTTTCTATTTGTGAATCGCCAACACTGAAACAATCATGCAGCCACTGAAATACACCAACCAGGGCACAATTCAGGGGTGCACAGCGTCCACCCACTATTTTCACAGGGTGAACGCCGTCCACCCTGCCAAGAAGTTGGTCCCAACAGAAATATGCTGAACTTGTCCAGGTGTAATTTTCTGACTGCTAAACATGTTCAGCAGCACCTGCATATTGTCTGCTTTTCATTCCCAGCAGCAAAGTGCAGGCAGCGAGGGGGGCTTTTTATATTCCTCTCCAGCTGGACCAAAGATAAAGGCCAAGTTAACAGCCATTAGACCTCCTTTTGATCTAGTGGCCTGGAACCTCACACTTAAATGTAAATACAACGGAGGGAAACAAAAGCACACAGCTTGTTATCTCTTCACAGGTACTTAAGAGAGGCATGCTTCTGAATGTGTTAGGTCCCTTTATGTAAGTGCATGAACTGTAAGAATCTCAGATGTGTTGGTCTGTCCCAGTATTTACACACAATTTAAACAGCACTATTTTACTATCTTTTATAACGCTACACATTTCAATGCAGGGTGTCAGAGCGATTTACATAAAATACAGATTGAAAATAAATCATGCAAGTGTGTAAATCAGTGAACAAGATGTGTTGCATGAGTCATTGAGGTTTAAAAGGTGTAGCAGTGACATATCCTACATAGCTCACTGTGCTATATTATAAGGCTTACTATTTATGAACTGCAAGTAACAAATAGATCTGTGTTCAAATTTGTAACCTTACCTAGCTACATTAAAACAAATCTGTCATCTGCATATTACATGATGTGCTTTGCAGGCACATTAACCTTCTATACGACTTTGAGACAGATCTGGGACTACACAAAACAGAAATTTCTCCAAGAAACACTTTAACCTCCAGGGTTATCTCACCAATTATTATTCCCTGATAGTTACTGGGCACCTCTGCAGCAGATGTCTTAACCCTATAAAAAGATTAGAAAATGCAGACTTTGTAACCAATTAAGCATAAAAGATCTACTAAAGTGCTTCTCCTTGTTGCCAATCTCTTTGTGGCGGGGTTTTAAAAAACATTTAACATTAGTCGAGGCCCAGATTTTGCATCAGGATTGCGCCACTTTTTTAGCACAACCCCAAAGCAAAATCTAATTTGTTAAATCTCATAATGGGCTTAAATGTACTCATGATATACCTAATAAAAACAAATAGGTGAGATCATAATAGCAGGCATTAAATTACCAATCAAGCACACAAGAGGCCACGAGAGCCTGCTATTGAAAAGCAACAACTCAAGAAGATGTCAGGAGATTAATAAATAGGTCTTTCACAGTGATACTCGCACTACCTAATTCTGTGGGTCCAGAACAGCTCTGCCTGGTATTGTGCGCATTCTTACTCGCACAAGAAACACATCGCCCTATAATCCGATACGACGCCCTACATAGGGATGAGTAACGCTACTAGGTATGTGTAACTTGTTACTCGCTGCGTGACACTAGAGATATTTATGCCAGGACATCAGGGCAGGCTCTTGTGATGCTCATGCCACTACATCTCTGAATGCCTCATGTTCACCCAGCAATACCCCTTCTACATTGGTGGGGTCCAGTAAAGATCTGTGTCTTTACTAAACTATTGTCTTGTATTGTCAGTGGCTCCTATTGCATAGCTTCGCTCCAGTGGTTCTAGAGCCTAACTGCAGGTCCTTGCTCTTTTTGGTGTTAATTCTTAGCGGAGCCATCTGACCTTCTTTCTAGATGTTCATAGTCAACTGTCTTTTAAACATCAAGCGGTGGCTGTAGCTGGGACGTGCTTCCAGATTATAAAAGCTTTGAGGAAGTTTTTTGATCTTCTCCCGTTGTCAGCCAGAAAAACGGTCACAGTGGCCCTAATAAATTCCAGGTTGGATTATTGTAATGGTTTAAATGCTGGAGCTAACAAAGCTGTTCTCCACAGGTTACAAATGGTCCAACATGCAGCGGCCCGCCTAGTACTGCGTTGGCCCCGTAGGTCTTCAGCCTCAGCAGCACTTAATGCACTCCACTGGTTACCAATAGGTAAAAGAATCCTTTTTAAGATTCTTATAATTACCTTCAGGGCATTTCATCAGCAAGGTCCAAAATACCTGTGTAATGGGTTCAAAAGATATCACCGACACGCTGTTTGAGGTCTGCCAGTCAGAATCTGCTCACAATCCCTCGATTCAAGCTGGTAACAAAAGGTGGCAAATCCCTTTTTGTACTAGGCGCCAAGGCCTGGAATAAGCTCCCACCCTTTTTACAATCATTGTCCTAAGAAACCCACTTCAGGAAAGCATTAAAAACCTGGGTCTTCTCTTTATCCGATTCTGCATGTAGGGCGCTGGTGTAATGTGTAGTGCTGTGTGCAAGTCATCTCTTTTTCCTCCAACCCCTTCATCTGGGTTGGGTGAGCGCCAAGATACTCCTTGGAGTGATAGGAGCGCTATAGAAGTGTCCTTTACATTACATTAAATAGCAGTAATTTTAATTAGAGTCAGCTGCAGCAGGCATTTGAAGCAGTGTTAGATATTCTGTGAGTTTTGTTGCTCAGTTTATATTTATGTTTCCTCATCTTCATTGCTTGACTTTTGCTCGCAAGAAAGTGTCACTCGTAGTGGTTGAAATGTTGCTCATAACCACACTGAAATTATGATCATGTCACACATAGCAATCTGAAACCTTGGCAGCTCTGAATGGCATGTGTCATGAGGTAATTTGCTAACTGCCTAACTTGGTTAGTCCCCCACTTCTTTTTATAGGACTTGTGAACTGTCTGCCTCTCACTAAAGATCCTTTCCTCTAGTCCAGCCAAGTGCCACGCATCAGGTGTGACCTTAATGCATTTGAAGGCATGGCCCCACATCACCGCATTAAAATTAAATATCACGCATAATAGCCCTTCCTGTACTCGGCTGTCAAGGTTGGAGGACTGCTGTATAATAATTTGCACTGCATGCGGAAAGCTGTCTGCGCCGGTCCGCGCAGGCTGTTAGGTGCATCATACATTCAGCCGCACTGTTGCAGCATTCTGAATCACGTGAGGCACGTCAGGAGAGTGACTGAATAATATGCCTAATGGCTGTGCAGCTTAGATAGGACAGTAAAAGGCGGGCCGGGTTGGCGCTCTAGTGCTCGCTCCGTTTCGTCATTCTGTTGTGCTCAGATGTGGCAGTCATTTGTACAAATTCCTTGTTAATGCCGCTGCTTTCCGGGGGAATAGGATGAAATAAACTCCTCAACAGTGAAGAGTGAAAGTACTTGGCCGATTTACTTTGGATGGATGTGGATAGTTACTACTGGAGGTGGGCAAGTAGTGGCATAGTTAGGGATTGGGGGTAGGTAGCACATGGTGTCACTAGTGTCCTAATATTTAAAGTTCCTGCCCCCCCCACCCCCCGGCACGTGTGCCCCATCACAATGATTGAGAGCGAGTATGTTCAGCCTAATGGTAGTGAGACTTTCTTAAAATGCCAAACAGGCGCGCAGCGCAACGGCCGCGCGTGAGAGAGTGCCTGCAGTAATACCTCTTGAGAATGCGGCTCGAATCCTTACCAGACAGCAGCCACTGCGGGAGCAGCCATGTGGCTCAGCTCTGGCCATACAGTGGTGGTCAGTGGCGGCTGGTGACATTTGAAAGTGGTAGGGCGTTAAACAATTATTGTACTACACTGCAGCGAGCGAGGATAGCGAGCGAGCGTTAACCACCTACGGAGGATCGGGGGTCCCCCAAGAATTTGTTGACGCCCCTATGAAGGAGCCGTCACTGTATAAGTACCAAACACCAGAAAGCACAAAGCCATTAAATAACAGCACATATTCCAACCAACAAATAATGCTCCTTTCACAGTCGTGCCTTTCACAGTGTTGGTGGTGTGTTATGTAATCTTATTGGTAAGATGAGTTACAACATTAATGCTGCACCTGTCAGGTCAAGTGTGAGATCAGGAGTGGTGCATACAGTGTGCAAGTTATGGTTTACAAGGCTATTGTGCAAGTTATGGATCCCTCCCCCCTTTTGCCCCAAGACTAGAGCTGCAGGGCTACACCATGGCTGTACTGCATGGATGTCTCATTTGCACACCTCCTTCTAAAGCAAAGTAGGGCAATAATAGTTCAACAGTTATGCAACAGAAATGTGTCCCAGCCCCTGTAGTGTGTAGGCAGCTGGCCCCAAGACACCGACCGTAGCTCCGCCTCTCTCTGTGATCAATTGGTCGTTTACGTCACTGTCTTTCAGTAGTGAGACACGTGCTTACACTGACCAAGCATATTTCATACTTAAGTTTTCACATTTGCGGCTGTGTAACAATCACAAAGTTTTGATATCTCTTCAATAAAGTAAAGTGAGGCATTATACCCACCCGAAGGAAAGATGTAGGTGAAGGCATTCTCCTGCCCTGGGGTGACTCTGGAGCTGTCCTACAGAGATGTTGGGTTTGGCCTAAGTATAAAGCAGGCAGTCTGTGTCCGAGTGCGTGCAGAAGAGTGAAGTCTGGGAATCACAGGGAGCGCCTACAGTTACAAGACGCCTACCCCAATGGAGTCACTGGACACACCACCACTCACATACTATGGGCAGAAGCTTTTTTGGGAATTCCAAACCATGAGGAATTTATAGGGGATCAAGAGGGGCTGTGCAATAGCGCAAGTCAAGTGTAACACGAGCTAATGCTTTGCAAAACAAAGTGCCAATACCAATATTGAAAGGGACATCCCACCAGCGCGTGCGCTGCACAATCAGCCCGCTCGACCCTCACTCTAAGGACTGACAAAGTAACCCACTTGCATTACACAATGGAACGGGGCAATCGCCCGAGGCCTCTGCACTGAAAAGGTGTAAACCAAGTGACGAGCGCTTCCAATTGCCCTTGCATCTGTGTTCCTTCATCACACACATGCTCTTTTCTGGTTTGTCTTTAAAAACACATTTGTTCAGGACAATAGTGTGGGGCTCGCTGTAGATTTATCGGAAATAAAACCAGCGCTCATTGATAGCGTGAGGCAGTTCTAGCAGCTACTGACCTGTGTGCAATCCAGGCGGTCGCGGCCGGCATGTCCATGGGTGGGAGGGGGAGTGGAAATAGGGTCATTGCGTGGGGATGGAGGGGAGAGGCAGGAGGAGTTTACAGTTTATTTAAAGAATAATATAAATAAAACATACAGCACCGCTTCTGGATGGGTCCCGACTCCCGAGTCTGGCAAATCCCGCTCCCGCCGTCCACCATTCCAACCTGCGTGATCAAGGAAAGGTAGTTTCCCTCCCGCGGCACGAGTCGACCACGAGGAGACCACAAGGAGGAAGGGAAGGGTGTAGACGTGACACTAACTAGCCGTGGGCCGGCCCGATTTGCCCAGCAACTAGAAATGCCCAATCACTGAATGGCTTAACACTAAGCCACTACAGGGATTGGGCATTGCTTCCCACCAAGTGTATACAATGCTCCCACCCCCGCGGTGAGACACTAGAACGTCAACAGTACTGTTACACTAACACTACACAGTACAGTACAGTAGTAGTAGCCAATCCTGATGCTGCTCTCTTTAGAGGAGAACTGCTCTCTAAAGAGAGCAGCATCAGGATTCGGCTGAGCATGAAAAAAACGCCGCTCTTTTTTTAAGCACTGGGGTATGTTGCATGAGCAAACCCCGTACTCTGCAGTGCTTGCTTTTTGAAAACCATTTACTTTGCTAGCTGCACAAAGGCAGTCGGGCAAACACCACATGCGCAGTGCGCTGTGCCGGCTACTCCAGCGACACCCAGTGTCAACAGTGCATATTACTACTCAGCTCAGACAGCTTGACACCACGGCCGCAGGCGCAGGGCAATAATTATCGGGTAATTTATTCGAGCGGCGCTTTTTAATTTATGAAACTTTTATTAACGCGCCGCTCGAATAAATTGCCCGATAATTATTAGTGGGGCAACGCCCCTCCGCCCACATGGTAAAACCGCCACTGGTGGTGGTGCTCCAGCTCGCTCTGTCCTGTACTTTAGTGTCAAGGTATTTAGCTCCTATGACACACTTTTTTTTTTTTAATTAACATTTCCTGCTCGTCAGGCCCTTGAATTGATTACACCTCCTGCGCGGAGTTAAATAATTAAGGGAGGAGGCCTATGTTCGGCCTGTCACCTGCAGACCCTCGACACTTGCTGCATGCTCAGGCTCTATCATGGTAGGTTCTTTCTGGTTGGTGTGAGTCTGAGAGCAGGTGCTGAGTGTCTTTAAAAGACGCAGGTCACGGCTCTCAAGACAGCGGTGCCACTTTACCGCTTGTCTCACCATCGTCAGTCTCTATGTGATGTATCCTAATTGCCAGCAGCTGTCTGCTGCCAAGGAGGGTGACACTCCAAGAGGCTACATGGACCCAAGGCCAGCAGTCTCCGTCTTTATATCCCTAGCTGCCACACTGTGACTCACAGACTTGGTAAATGTACAAAATGAAAGCTGCTGAGTGCTGACATTATACATGTTCGTGCTAAGGTCGGAGTTTAAGTTTTAATATTATAATAATGGTTCGATATTTGTTTTATGATATGATTAGGTTACTAAGGTACTTCTGTTTCTCATGCTTTACAGCACTTTCAAGATCTTCTTACAGTTTTTCATTGCTCAAATGAGTGTAAATTCTGATATTTATATGTTTACCTCATATTCATTTTGTTTGCATGAAAGTGTCATTCCTAGTTGTTGAAGTATCACTCATGAATAAAAAAAATTATGAAAATGTCACACATAGCAATCTGAAACCTTGACAGCTATGTTCCTTCTCTCGGAAAACCGTCTAGCTCTTGCCTCAATCAGCCTCCAGTACTCCACAGTGGTGGCAGCCAGGGACCAGGGTCTCAATGGTAGGGGTTGGTTCACTTCTGCTGCAGCAGCAAATCACCCAGCAGTGCCACTGCCCCAGACTCAACTCCCCACAAGAGCGCGTAGTGGTGAGGCGCGTGACGCATCACTGCTACGCGAGGGCTGGCCAAAATGATGCCCATGGCCAGCATTGGTAGTGCTGGCGCGCTACAAGATTGACTGCCCTGGGACGGACCCACAAGCAAACACAATAAACGCGGTACGTCGGGTCAACAATTATAATCACAGAGAAATAAATTTGAAGTCTGCTGGTGCTGTACCAATACAGACCCTTGCGCGCGGTGCCTCCGTTCGATTGCCTGCACGGTACACCCTACGAAAGGGAGGGCTAGTCCACGGCTGGATCTGACCCTGAGCTGACAGAGCTCATTAGAGTCTTTCCCCTCTATCCGCCATTCCGCCGGTCCGGTCGCACACCACCACCACTACTCTAGGTGGTGGTGCCTGTGCTGAAGGAAGCAGAGTTGCATGGAGGGGCGCTAGCACTTCAAACGGGGCCTCGCGCGCAGCACTGGTGGCACGTTGCGGCGGCCATTCTAATTTATTTGGGGACACTGACACTACTGTAATGACTGACAGTAGTGTCAGTGAGTGTCCCCAAATAAATTATAAAGGCCGCCGCAACGGGCCACCAGTGCTGCGCGGCCGCTGCCCCCAGAATAGCGCCGCCTGGGGCGGACCACCCCCCCAGCTACGCCACTGTTTGAGAGTAACAACATGGACGATAAGGTGTAGACATGACTCGAAACAAAAATGACACCAATTTACAGAAATAGAGCAGGCTTTTATATAAAGCACACCAAAATAAACACAAGCAGATAAGTATTACAAGAGTTATGAGTTTCAGAGGAAAACATAAGTCAGTACAATTCACTACAGCAAAACCTTAACGTTGCAGTAAATAGAAAAAATTACAAGTAAGAATCGGTCACGGGGAGGTTGAGTCCAGTCGAAACCACTGGGAGTTAAGGTTATGCGAGTCCCAGGACCAAGCCTCGACTGTCAGTTCAATTTGTCCCGGCTGTCCTTCGTGCTTGTAGGGAAGGGCCCCTTTTGGATATGTTCATCCCAACTTTATGCGTAATATTTGATGTGATTTTGACTGGAAGTGCACTGGGTTCCTGCTAACCAGGTCCCCAGTGCCAGGTCTCTTTCATAAAACTGTGCATTGTATCCCAATTGGCGATACCTTTGGTACTTCATGTAACTCCCTAGTAAGTGGTACCCGGAGAACCTAGGGCAAGAAGGCTAAAGAAGGGCCTTAAGGACTGCAGCTCGCAGCACACGATTCAGTGTTGCACACACCACATGAAAAATTGGAGTAGAAGCTGTATATTAGAAAACAATTGGAGTGCACAATACACACATTCACTCAGTTTTACATATCCCTGTGTCCCATGTCCACAAACACTGCATGCCGTATAGGTGAGTTATCCCAATAGCAGGCCTTAAGGCAGGGTGTACTATACTGCATGTGAGGCCATATCTGCATGAACCAATATGCCCCTGTGCTGGTCAGCTCTATTACTACCAATACAAGTGAACAGAAGAGCAATTTTTAAGTACATGTGCTGGACACTGTGGAAAATAAGCTCCCCAGCTACATGATGACTTCACTGAAAATAGGAATGTTTGGTATCAAACATCTCATATTAACAAACCCACACTGATGGCAGTGTTGGATTTATTAATACCTGCACATCGGGGGTCCCTTAGAGGTGTCCCCTGAAAACCTACCAGCTACTGGTGTGTTGACTGACTATTTTTTGCCAACCTGCCACCAGAGACAAGGGTCTTTGATCTTAGGAGGCCAGACATGAAGAATGCTCGGGCTGTGGGTGTTTTACACCCCTCCACAGGATGACCTGCAATTTAGCATTACAAGGCAAGGGAGCTTTAAAGAGCCCACTGGCTTTAGCATGTAAATCTGGCTTCTCTCACAGGAGTTGAAGCCTACTTATTTTCTCCAGAGCTCTTTGGCATGTGGATGGATGGGAAAATTAGCTAGAAAGATAGGCGTGTCCACCTTCAGGCCAGTACCACCCCTTAGGTAGGCTACCAGAAGTGGAGGTGACTTTTCAGAGTTAGCCATTTTGGTGATGGCAAACTTAGGAACTCTGGGACAGGGTTATGACCACTTCCCACAGGAAGTGGGCATATTGGGGGCATAGTGACCCCAGGGGTAGACAGCCCTTTAGCTACTTCCGTACACTCCCATAACAGCCCTAAATTCAGTATTTTGAGGTGTCCCTGGTGCTCGAAGATCAGATCCTGATGACCTATGAAGAAGAAGGATGCTGAAGATCCATGAAAGCAATAGACCGAAGAAGAGCAACTGACTTGGCACCAGCCCTGCCAGCCTGTCTACTGTATCCCATCGAACCTGCACCAAAGTGTGTCTTCCTGCAACAGTTGTGCCTCCAAATCCTGGGAGGATGGCCTATCTTCAATTGAGATTCAAGAACTCCCTTGGAGTAGCAGACCAGCTCCCATGCATTCTACAGGCTCCCCAAGAAGAACTGTGTGGACTCTTGAACAGCCCAAACCCAACACTGCCAGGCACCACTGCACCCGAGACCTCCAGCCCATGTCAAAGTGGGACAACAGTGTCAGGGTGGTCCCCAAACCCTCAGGAGACCGATTCCACTTTGGATTCAACTCTAGTGAACTCCCTGATGTCGCCTGCAGCCTCTGTTGTAGGTCTCCTCAACCGCGAGTGTTCCCAGGCGAAGAAAACCAACACCGCAAAGACCCTCTGCACTCTGTCACGTCGGCCAAACCTGCAGCTTCTTTCCCCTCAAACCAATCATCTTTGACTAACATTGGGCACTGAAGCTGTATAGCACCCCTGCACCGGCCTCACTAGTGCCACTGGAGGTGACCTGCTGACGCTGCCCTGGACTTAGCCTGATACTCACCTTAAGTCCCGGAGATTGGTCTCTTAAGTTGCTGTACCGTACCTGAATGCCAAACTTATTTTCCTCCCATAGGATAACATTGCAGCTTCTGAAAAATGCGCTTTTGAAAAGCAAGAGTATTTTTCGTGAAAAATGTACTTACCTGATTCTATTGCCTAAAACATATATGAAGATAAGTGTTATTTTTTGTAAATTGATGTAGATCTCCTTACTGAGTCATTTGTATCATTTATTGATCATTGTGGGTATTTGCTGTTGTCTAACACTCCTTTCTGATAAGCCTTAGGCTACTGGACCACATTACCCTCTAGATGAGTACATTGGGACTGCTAGAGCGAGCCCCTGTCCTTTCATAGAGGAACCCTGGACTCTGTGTATGCTATACTTCATTTTGGTATATCAGATAAAAAGCCAGCTTCCTATAGTGCTGAAACGGGAGCCACAGTGGTGCTGATTTTACTGCTTAGACCATGCTGGGAAGAGAACAGATGCAAAAACACAACAAAGAGGCCACCGAGGTGGCCAGGTGAAGGTGCTGCAGAGTTCCCTCTTGGCACAGTGGCAAACAAAGGTAGTGGTATCTGGATTGACCACCAATAAGCCTTGGCAGCAGCAGGCTCATCCTTGGATTAGTTTGAGGTTCTGGAGTTCGGTAGAAAATGGTACCTGCCTGAAACTTGCTCGCGGTCAGAACTATGTTTTACACATTGCACTATACCATTTAATTTTGAGCAATCCCTCAGCGAGCCCCATGGCCAGTGATTCTTTGGTTCTTGGAACTTTTACCTGAGGGCTGCAGAGGACCAATGCCTCTAGTCCAAGGGAGTTCTGGAGTTGCCTTTGGTGCTCAGAGAGGTTCCTTGTTACTTTAGTGCCGGTCTCTGGTCCGGAAAGAGTCACAATCGTGAAGTTGCAGGATGGTTGCCACAGGTGGAAGTTATCGCGCCTTTGCTTTGTGCAGGTCCTGAAGTTGCAGACTCGGGTCTCTTCTTTGTCCATTGTTGCAAGATGTTTCAGATCTGAGGTTCTGGTGCCAGAGGTGCCCCTTAAATCCTATAGTTAGGGGTGTTATAGGTGTGTGTTCAAGTAGCCAATGGGCTACTAGCCCCACCAGCTAAACCGCCCCTAAGGTGACCACATCCGGCGGGGTGTGCCACCTTTGCTACCCAGGACCCTGTATTCTTCCACTTTTAAAAATGGCAGAATGATTCCTTGGCTGTACAGACCAGGTACCACACCCTCGGGGCATGGTTAGAATTCTGGGGGTGTACACCTCATGACCATACAATTTTCCTGCCTGCTGAGGTGTAAATGTACATGGGGGTTGGAGGTGGGTTGTTTCCTCCTTTGGGAGTCAGCCTTTTTGCATTTCAGAGGCGGTGCATCCTTTGAAGCTCACCGCCGTGATGTGCCACTTCACTAGCCATCCTGTCAGGTAAAGAGGTGTCACTCGCTTCCCAGGCAGGCCTTTGTTTCTGACTCCTGGGAGTGTTCGTACCTGCTCGCGGGGTTGGATCCCTATCTTGGTGGAAGCAGCTGCAGGCTTACAGCCTCAGAACAGGAAAGGCTGGGGCAACTAGGTGGACAGCCTCTAAGGTAGTGCTTTGATTTTGCCACTCACGGTGAGGGCAAAGTTAAGTTGGAGCCGTTTGCACTGTTCCTGCAGTCTGTAATAGCAGGCCTGCTGTCATCTGTTTACTTTTGTCACTCAGGGTGGCACAAACAATGCTTCAGGCCCTGGTGACCCCTTTAACTCCCATGTCCTAGTATCCTTGTCACCACTTACCAGGAACTTATAAGAGGGGTAAAGTCAATTGGGGTTACCAATTTATTTACATCATTTTTAAGGAGAGAGCAATGGCACTGGGCCTGGGCCTGGGCAGCAGACTCAAGTGCATTTTCAGTGTCATAACCATCAGCATTGGAGAGAAAAAGTGTGAGGATGACTGTGAGAAGGTGGCCTGATATGCAGTGCTCACTATTCTAGTGAACACTATGTATCAGTCCAGCAACCCTTATTGATGATTGGTTGTAAGTCAACCTTATAGACCAGCTATCCTAGTAGCGTGGATACGAGCAGTCTAAGGCTAAAGACTCGAGAGGGCGTGTTAAGCCAGCTGTTATACCACACATATACCCCTTGAACACCAAGTGAAAGGACACCACACAAGTGTTATGAAAATAAACAGTTATTTATTAAGTATCACAACAGCCCTGTACTCTTTATGAGGACAGGGTACTAAGCACAAACCAAAACTCTTACAAAATACTTAAGTTAGCACAGTATATACAAATGCCCGAGGGGCACGGAAAACCATATACTTGAAAAGTGGAATGCGAAATTACTAGCAGGTAAGTACAGTACTAATAGCTTTTGGAATCGCTAGGACTTGACTAGGGAATCGTTAGATTACTTCTAGGAGGCCTAGGGGACTCGGGTGCAGTGCGTGCACTCTCACGCGAGATGCGGACAAAAGTCTATGGTAGCTAGAAATTGCAAAGTTAGTGTTCTCGGGCGAACCCGACCTGGTAGGGAGAAAACGACAGTGGATCCTGACCCTTAGATAGTGAGGCTATGCTGGGGCACCGAAATGCCGAAGTTACCTAGCCCAGGGGCTGCAGCTGCATAGGTCTGAAAAGACGTCGGGAATCCTCGTAGACGGACCAGGAGCCTGGAAGAAAGAAGTTGCTGGCAGGCGACCAGTGAAGAAAGTTCGGTGGATCCAAGCCTGGATCGATGGAAGATGACACCTGAAAGCAGAGGGGACCAAGTTCGAGACTACTAGCCAGTAGTCAGTGGGCACCAGGAGGGCACCGGATGGTAGCCACCTCGACTAGGAGAGTGGGTGACGCTGTACTCGAAGATCTCACGGACCAGGAGGCGTTGTCGGCGACCAGGATGGAGGATCGAGCTGTCCCACGAAAATAGAAGCTGTCGGCGTCGCTGGACCCAGGATTGGGCAACAAAGCCTTGGCAAATTCAAGCCCACGCGGTGGACCTAAAATGGCGTCTGGAGTGGACCAGGAGGGTCCGGGGTGCCTCTCTTTAAGAAGGAAGCAAGGGCCAGCCTGGAGCAACCAGACCAGCAGCAGTGATGTCGTCGGGCGTCGTTCAGAAGGCCACAAGCCAGCCGGCTAGTAGCCAAACAACGCGGTGCACAGCAAACAGCAGAAGGGCCCCACGCAGATCGTGGAGATGCAGGGAGGCTGACCTTGGGTGCTGGAGCTGCGCAGGGTCGGGGCTTCTCGGACCCCAAAGCACTCACCAGTGGAGGACACGGTGGGCTTGCAGTAAAGATGTCGTGCAGTCTTGGCGATCGTCGGTCCCTCGAGGTCTCGTCGCACTCACGGTTCTCAGCTTTGCTGTAGAGGTGAGTAGAGGTCAGAGGTGCCAGGGAAGCTGGGTCTCGTCGAGCTGGGTCGTCGGATTCGTGAAGAAGGACTTGCAGCAGACCGCAGTGTTTCTTAGGATGGTGCCCGCTTGATGCAGGGTGACTACTCCTTAGCCACAAGGGAGAATCTTGATGAAGAAATCGTGAAGTCCTTTCGAAGAAAGTCGTATCTTGATTCCAAAGATGATCTAATTTGAACAGGGGGCCCGCTCCCATCTTTATACTAAAAAAAAGGGGGCTGACCCGGTGACTAGGTCCTGCCTATGGGTGGGACTAGGAGGGGGGTGGTTACACCCCTCTCCCATGCCGGACTTCCCCAGGCCAGGGGCTGGTGTGCCCCTGGAACTGGTTCAGACTGGCCTATGCGTAGTGAGCACCGGGGTGCCACTCAGCAGTCACCTTCCTGTAAAGCCCTGCCTACCCAGGATACACAAAACCATGTCTGGGACGGTGCTAGCACCGCCCCTGACAGGAAACCCTTTGTCCAGGCTCCCCTCGCTGGAAGGACTCCCAGCTGCAGGGGGTCAGACTCGTGTCTGTGGTGGCAGCATCCATTTTGTGGAGCTGAGGCTTCAGTTAACTTTAACCGGGGTTCACAGTTATATACATGTCGTGTCCCTCTAGAAGGGTGGAATGCTAACCCCGTCGCCAGAATTGGCGAGGGGTTAGTATTCCAATTCGTATGACACCTTACTCGACATGTTTTGATAAAGCAATACCAAAGATAGCTTTTAACCGCGAGGATTATAATGCACTTAAGAGTATATGGTATGCGATATCATGGAACAGCTATTAGGACTTGGTTCCGCAAGCTGCAGACAGGCTCAGCTCATGCCAGAGCACCATCTCACATGATTCCAAGCACTCTGCCTTCAGGATTGTCAAGGCCTGCCATAGGAGTGACTGATAGGAATCTGTGTGTCCATTTTTAGGGTTAGGTATAGGTATACTACACCTACAGCAAAGGGTGATTACACAACTTTGCCCCAGCTGTCATGCAGCCAGTTGTGTCAAATTTAGGAGGCCAGCCAGGGGTGGCATAATACATGCTGCAGCCCCTGGCAGCCCTGGGCACACCTATGCCCTGAGTTACAGGGTCTGATAAGGTGGCCCAGTACCAATTGGTAAATGCACCTAGGGTACATGTTGTAATTTAGAGAGAGAACAGCCAGGTTGTGGGTCTGATTGGCAGGCCCACAGCCAGAGAAAGTCGTAAACCAGTGAAACAAAAGCAAAAAATCTGGGTGATCATAGGATTGCAGACCCTACTCTCCTACAATGACCATACAAAAAGGGCACTTTCCTAAGCATGATACACACATAGCATAGCAAAATGTATCCACACAGCTCTGAATCATGATCATGTTGTCTCTTAAGTAATCCATGTCACATAATCTCTTGAAATGCCACAATGTACACATATGTAATGTAATGTAACATGGATGTATAGAGTGTGAAACTTGTCACCCGTGAGGGTATCCGGATGCTGGGTAGGATACGGGTTCTGCAAGAAGGATCAATTGAAGAGCCAGGTGCCTGGAGAGGTCGTCCCAGAATTTGGCATAGTTTGCATTGTCATGCTTACGGAAGAGTCCTTAGTTACACCACACACTCTCAATTTATCAAACACAAGTGGAAGGCGTTGGCGCTGATGATCCATGGGGAAGTTGGTTCAAAGACAAACATGCGTAGATGAAGGCATGGAATACCACCTAGCACATTTGTCCAGTACATACGTGATGAAGAAAAACGGTGCAACCTTTTTAACTCTTATCTACTAGACGCCCTGTGTGTTGCAAGAGATATTGTTAGCTTACAGTGGGCTTAGAGCTTGCTCGTTGCTTACCATTGTTCGGCTTTACTGTCACTATTGCTTAATTGCTTCTCATTAGTAAGCTTCTACTGGCTTTCCTTCCTCCTTCTTATGTTTATCCTACACCGCCTTCTGTGTTCGCCCTTGAGTGACTCTCGTCTTCATTGCTGTGTGGTTCTCCCCCACCATGCTCCATGTTGCTTTCTCTCTCTCTCTCTCGCGCCCTTTTACTGTTCTCTCCTGCTATTCATGCTTCACCAACTCCTCTTGAACACTGTGTATTACTTTTTCCCCCCTACCTGCACCCTCTGTGTTGTTCAAGTTCCACGTGTTTTGCTTTATCCCCCATTGGTCTACTATGTTGCTGCTGTGTCCCTGCCCATCTTGTTGCCCAGGACCTAATTTCCCCTTGTGTTGCTTCTGCCTCCTACACGTGTTATTAACCCTCACCAGCTTTCCAAAGAACATGTTTTTTTTAAATTTCCAATCTGTGTTGGAACTGCAAATAAATAGAAATAAAAAATGGTTGTCATTTTGTAGGTGTGTGCATGTATGGTGCACACCATTAATGTTCTACCAAAGATGTTCACTGTTGCCTTTGTCAGGAATTTATATTTCAGTGTATAAAATATATGGATATATCAAGATTTATGTTTGAAAAGCTTTATTGATATTTAATAAGATATAAACATACGAGAAATACATAGAAGAAAGCTATAAGGAAGATAAATGAATAAGCTGATAACTGCAAAACAGGAAAAAAAGCATTTTCAAGATTTTACCTAGGAGGGAGGAAGTAAGAAGGGGAAGGAGGGGAAGAGGGAAAAAGGGGGGAGGGAAAATAAGGAGTATTGTATCTCAGAAAATAGAAGCATAAAGGATAAAGCAAAAGAATGCATACAAGATATATATCATATATGAGTCAAACATAATTTGCCAGGAAAATCCAAATGTATGACAAAGTGAATGGGTAAAATACAAAAATAAGAAAAACCAGGGACAAAATCATTCAAGGAGGTTTGAAATTCTCAGAGGTTAAGTGAGAAACATTCTTCAGTACAATTCGATCTAAGTAGGAAGTGAGAGGCAACCAGAACAGATTCTCTATTAAATCATGGTGTACATGTGGAAGCGAAGGCTACATCAAGTCTATGAAATTGACAGAGAGTGTTCCACCAATGTTGTATGGTTGTTTTGTGAATGACTTCCAATTGAAGGAAATGTGTTGAAAAACAAGAGCAAGCATGAGATCAAAAATACCATGAGTATGTGGGTAAGCTCTATTAAGTCAGAAAGACTGCCAGCAAAGAGTAGTGGGATAGAATGGGGGGTGGAGAGAGAAAGGATACGAGATATGTATGACCAAACTTTCTCCCAAAAGGCATAAACCAAGGGGCAGAGAAAAATAAGATGAAGGAGGTCAGCATTGGAAGAGCCACAAGTTATGTTAGCTACATTTATTTTGCGCACAGCTGCTCCAGCGAAGGAGCGTCCTGGCGCATGGAAAAGGTGAACATAACACAACGCGAGGAAGAAAGTGAAAATCAACATAAAAAGTTTAAAACAGGTAGGTTTTCACGGCCCTGCGAAATGCTAGTAGATCCTCTAAGAGGCGGATTTCCAAAGGAAGAGAATTCCAGAGAGCCGCAGCTCTCACACGGAAGGAGCGCCCACCCATCCAGCTAAGCCTGAAACGGGGGGTAACCGCAAGGGATTGCCCAAGAGATCTGAGGGAGCGAGTCGGGACATAAGGGGATAGAAGATTATTGAGGATCTCAGGTGCCGATCCTTTTAAAATTTTAAAAGCAAGGCTGAGTACCTTAAAATGGATTCGGCTTTTCACTGGTAGCCAGTGTAGGGACCGCAGAGTATTGGACGTGGGACAGGACCTCGGCAGGCCCACCACTGCTCTCGCAGCCGCTTTCTGGACGCGCTGCAGGCGAACGATCTCAGATTGGTTAGCTCCCAGCAGGAGCGAGCTGGCGTAGTCCAGCCGGGAGATGATCGTCGCTTGGATGACCAACTGTCTCGTCGGAGCATCGAAAAATTTAAGCACCGGCCTCAGTCCACGCAGAACACCAAAACAGCATGCTGCCACTCTCTTAGTGTGGGTGGTAAAACATAAGGTGTGGTCGAGCCATACTCCCAGGTTTCTGAGCTCCATCACCGGTATGGGGGCAGGCCCGAGCTCCTGAGGCCACCAACTGTCCCCCCAGCAGTCCGTTCCTCTTCCCACGATCATCACCTCAGTTTTTTTCGCGTTCAGCTGGAGACAGTTGTTATTCGTCCAGCTGGCCACCTCTCTCAGCCCGTCTCGGAACCTGGGGGCATCCAGTTCGGCATCCCCGCTGATCGTGACCGCTAGCTGTGTGTCGTCGGCATATGAGACCATAGTAAGGCCCCACTGCCTGGCGACATCAGCCAGCGGCCGCACGTAAAGATTAAAAAGCGTGGGACTCAGCGAGGAGCCCTGGGGAACCCCCAGGTCCAACTGATGGAATTTGGACTGAAAAGGAGGGGTGGCAACGCAGAAGGAGCGATCGCTGAGGAAGGAACGGAACCACTGCAGAGCGGGGCCACAAATGCCAATGTCCTCCAAGCGGTGTAGAAGGATGCGATGGGACACCGTGTCAAAGGCAGCGCTAAGATCTAATAAAATAAGCGCTGCCGTTTGACCTGCATCCAACACACTCCGCAGATGTTCTACCATTGCCAGAAGGGCGGTCTCCGTGCTGTGCCCAGCACGGAACCCATTCTGCGTAGGATCGAGGACATTGGCCAGGGCCAAATGCTCAGATAAGGCTAGGTTGACATGGGCCTCCATGACTTTGGCCGGCCAGGGAAGCAATGAAATCGGGCGATAGTTTTCCGGTTTTAGAGGATCCAATGATGGTTTTTTCAGGATCGGGGAAACCACCGCCTGCTTCCACTTGGCAGGAACAGTGCCTGAAGTCAAGGAAAGATTGATTAGTGAACACACTACCGTGCGCCCCTGAAAAGACGGCTCTCTAAAGAGGGCAGGTCCAACAATTAGAGTTAGTAGAAGAAGAGAAGCAAGCCAAAGATACAGGGGAAAGATAGAGTCTGTGACAAAGACCGAACATAGATTGAGTGAGAGAAGCAGAGCGAGACATTTTTAAAGACCTGATCCAGAGTTTGTCTCAAAAGGCTGTAGACCATTAGCATCCTAGATCCGACTCCCAAGCACGTTCCACCTTAGTTTTATTACGACCTGGAATGGGGGATAAAAAGAATTTGTATATAAGAGAGGCCTTGGGAAGAGTATTGAGTATTTTAAGAAGAGAGTTTGGTGCGTCAGCTGAAGATGAGGAAGGGAGAGAGTAGTAAATGTCAGTAATGATTGCCCTAAGAGTGGTATATTGACGAAGAAAAGAGCGAGGGCAATGGGATGAGGATTGAATTTGGGGAAAGGAGCAAGGGGAGAGACCGTCAAAAAGATGATTAACCCATATAATACCTTTTAACCTCCATGACTTCCAAAAGTTGGGTCTATTGTTTAAAAGGATAGGCTAATTATGCCAGAGAGGGAATTGTAAAAAAGATTCACGGGAAGTAACAACAGGAGATACCAGAGGTTTCAATAAAGAACAAGTGTGTTTAAATAAGGGAAGAGAATTTGGAAAGGAATTGGCAGAGAAGCGGATAATTTTGTCAAATGAGTGGGGTAGCAATAATGTTTGCCCAATAAAGAGCCACAGAGCAGTAAAGACTGATGAGTCCGAAGTGAGCCATTTTGAGGCTTTGCAAAAGGAAAAAGGATTTATGATAAAGACAAAAATTGGGAACATTAACGCCACCATTAGACTTAGGTTTACGTAGAGAGGATAGAGCTATTCTGGATTTTTTATTCTTCCAAAGAAAGGTAGAAAGACATGAATCAATACGTTTAAAATAGAGAGCAGGAATATGAACAGGAAGCATGGAGAGAATATAAATTAAAATTGGAGCGATCATCATTTTAATTGAATCCAAGCGACCCCACCAGGAAAGAAAAAGAGGGTTCCAAGAAGAAGTTAGTTTCTCAATGCGAGATAAGGCTGCAGATAGATTTAATTTGATGGAAGAGGGGATGGAATTGGAAAACCAAATGCCTAAATATTTACATTTTGTGCTATTCCAGGCAAACCCAGCACCAAAAAATGAATGAGGAAGACAACATTTTGTAAGAGGGAGAATTTCAGTCTTATCTGAGTTAATTTTATAACCAGAAACCTGTGAAAAAGAATCAAATTCAGACATTAAAGGGGGAATTTGCGATCTAGAAATGGATCAACAATCTGTTTGCAATCACCACCCAAAATGAAGAATCATCTCGAAATTGAATACAGTCTTCCATGATCATAGGCTAAAAAGTACCATCAGGTTGTGTGGGGCCATACACATTGAAAACAGTTAGAGGGACAGAATTGATTGATATCTTTGCTAAGACCCATCTACCATCCATGTCATTCTCTTGTGATAAGATTTTAGATTTCAACTTTTAATGACATAAGGATGACAACACCATTCTTTTTATTTGTAGACGGGGAGAATTAAACCGTACCCACCCAGCTTCTTTTTAATTTAAGTGATTCAGATTCTGTTAGATGCGTTTCCTGTAAGAAAACTATATCTGGATTATACGAAGCAAGGTGGGAAAGGATTCTCTGTCTTTTAATGGGACTAAGAAAACCCTTTACATTCCAGGAAATTACTCTGAATGTGGAAACATTAAAGATTGAAAAGACTTGTACAAAACTAGGTATGGATTAACATGTAAAAGATGAGGAAAAAGCCAATGTAAAGATGTGGAAGTGAGATTAAACAGATATAAAGAAGAGCTGATAGAAAAGAAGAAATATAAGGAAAGGTAATGCATATCCAAAGGAAAACTGGGGTAATATACATGAGAGGTAGGCAAAAGAGATAGAGTCAGTAAGAGGGTGCCAAAGAGAAAAAGGAAATAAAGGAAGAGGAGTAAAGGGGAAAGGAGCAGAGAAAAGATATGAAAGAAGAGATTATATCCAGAAGGACGACTGAGATTACCATACCTGAAAGGGAGAAAAAGAAGGACAATGGAACAATGGTGACGCACAACAAGACGGACCAACCAAAACTGGGACTTCGAACCGCATGGGAAGGAGACACGAGAAGGACCACCATATGAATTGGATTGAGGGGACATAGAGAGGTCTATAAGAATAAAGAACTGAAAGAAACAATTAACACAAGGATGGTGACATGAGAAAAGAACAAAGGATAACGAAATAACATGAACTAGAAACATGATAAACCTGAGAGACATACTAATGATTTTAAACAAACAGCTACTAAAGAAGTAACCCAGAAAGAGAACAAGAAAAATATAAACAGTCCATAAATAGCATCAAAACGAATCATTGAATAACAGTTAAAAGAGAAGAGGATATAAAATATCACCAAGAAACCTGCAAGGAAAAAAGAGGGTTAAATGATCAACCATTAGAAGAGTTAGTAGTGTCCATGCCATTGGAGGTATGAATCAGAATAAAGTTCTTGAGGTCCGCCGGGTCTTGAAAGGTCCAAGTTTTATTTTGATAGGTAACTTTGAAAATACATGGATGGAATAAACCATGTCTGGCACCAAGGGATCGAAGGGGAGCACGAAGATTCAGGAACTCTTTTCTTCTGTATGCTGTAGCATTGGAGACATCTTGAGATAGGAATACCCTCTGACCCAACCATGAGATTTGACGTTTAGATCTTGCAGCAGAGAGAACCGAAAGGAGATCCGTGAATTTCAAAAAAGTGAAATGACACCTCGAGCTTTAGTTGGAGCAGCTGAAGAGGAAAGTTTGGGACCTAGTCGATTAGCTCTTTGGATGCTGAGAGAAGCAGTCGAAGGCATCTCTAGGAGTTTCGGGAGGCAAGAAGAGAAGAAAGACATAGGGTCATCCCCTTCCCAGGATTCTCGTAGGCCATATATACGTAGGTTATTCCTCCTATTTCTGTTTTCCAAGTCCTCAGTGTGCAGCTGGAGGCTGAGAACTGTTTTTTTTAAAGATGAGATCCGTTGTGAATTAACGTGTATTTCTGAGGACTGTTGTTCCAAAGAAGTCACTCTGTTATCTAAGGTAGACCATTTTTCCTCAAGAAATTGCATTTTATTGTTTATTTCCTCCACAAACAGTCTCAAAGCATGTATTTCCTCTAATAGCAACTCCATAGAGATGGTAGATGGAGGTTTGTCAGGAGAAGGAGGATCATGCTTCAAACGTTTAGTTGAAGAAATGGGAGGAGAAGATTTCCTTGGCGCAGCTTGCCCGGCCGAAGCACGATGAGAGGATACTCCAGCCATTTGATCTGAAATTGGAAAAGAGTTCAGTTCTGGTGGAAAAGATGATGAAGAAGGTGTCAAGACTGTGCTATTTGATGGCACAAAAACAAATGTAGGTTTGCGCAATCTTCCCATAAGTGGCTGACGTACAATGATAATAAGAGTAATATACAGATGTATGTTTGGTAGTAAAATAAAGCGTTAGTCAATAAAAATGAGACTGCATATAAACATCAATAAGATAGAGGTGGGCGCTTAAATGTTAGCAGCATAGCAGAAGGCAATTACGTAGGTAACCATTTGCCAATAACAAAAACAGTGGTCAATCCAGGTAAATCAAGAAACATTAACCTGTGAAGGGAGGTGAACTAAGTCAGTCACAACAGCGACCAATTACCACAGCGCCATGTTGAGGAGATCCTTGTAGCAGATGAAGGCAAGAGTCATAAGTACACTTGTTCAGTAAGGATGGTTCATATAATAGAAAAAACAAACTGAGAAGGAGAAGCTGCATAAAATTATTGGGTACATGGGGCAGTTCAATAGTAGTGTGAAAGGGTCAGTTGTTGCCAGACCATTCTCCTAAAATGGCGCATATCGTGAAGAAAAGGCAGCCACTTATAAGGTAAATGAGGTGAAAATAGAACTGCAGTGGTCTTTCACGCACATATTTGTGGTGGAAGCAGGCAGATAGGGTTCTTTGCAGAAGAAAACATCCCAAATTAGGTTGATGCGGCAGGACTTATAAATGAAGAAGCCTCTCAGTCACAAGTAAGCAAAGAAGCTAAAAAAAAAGAATATGCATGTTCCTGAGGAGGACGCTAAAAAGAAAGGCTGCCTTTGGGGGTAATGTGAGAACCGCATTAAACAGTAAAATGAGGCATTTGCAGCAAGGCGCTGAGGAGTAAAGCGCTGTTTGAGGCTCGTTGGGTGCTCACCTAATATGGCGGGTGCCGTGAAGAGATGAAGGTAGAAGCGGGAACAAGATGAAGCGCGTCCCGCTTAAATACAAAAAATACCTCACCGCGGGCACTGCATCGTCGGACAAGCAATGCGCCAATTCCCAGCGATAAGTGCAACGGAAAGCACACCCGCAGGCTCCACAGCACTCCCGATGCGGAGGAGTGAAATCCTAGGTGGCCATCTTCATCGGCGCCGTAACCACACCCCCCTTATATATCAACATTTGAAAGTGGGGGAAGTGTTTATGCCATTCTGACCCTATCACCAGTATGGCAGGGACATTTCATGGGGTTTAATTCCATTTTCAAATCTTAACAAAGTTACATTTAGACAACAGGTTCTGCATGCACATTGGATTGCAGGTGTGCTATCTATAAACATCTTATTCTTTAACATTCCTTGACCACCCACCAAAAAGTGTCTCTGGTACAGACAAGAGTTGCCAAATGCCTTCTCTCCCCTAGAAAGAAAGCAAGCTCCTTACTCCTGATAATGATGTGTTTATGCCTACGTTGTGCTTTGTTACTTTCTTGTTTACATTTCTGATTATCGTTCTTATTTCTGTATTTTCTTTTGTTGCTGCAGCATTAACTTTTTTGTGGCAAGTAGTTTCCATAGAGGGCTTGCCATCTTTGCTATAAGCACCAAATTGTTGGCATGGAGCAGGATCAGTGTTTTCGTGATGTCAGTGCTTGGCTCCTCATCTTTTGCACATACCAGGACTGAGTAAATATTAGTGTTAAGAAGAAAGTGCGCTGTAACAAAAAGGAGCTATTGTGCGCCTCTGTTTTCTTCATTTTTCCTCCTTCTTTGGCATTAAGTCCTACCTTGACCTGGGTGTGTTGTTTTCTGTTGTAGAATTATAAAGGTTGCTTCTGATGTGCCACCAAGGCTCACTCCTTTGAATTTATTCAACAATGTTATTCACTCAACCATTTCAAACACTTGGCTGTTCTCCAGAAATGCTACACTTAGCTGCCTTTTTACTTATGCTGTAGTTTCAGTGAGAGACCTTGGAGATTTGATGGTGAACCCCTTCCGCGATGTTCCGTCTTGTAGAAACATGCTCTCCTCTCACCCATCAACTGATTAAGTTGAGAAACTACATTCGAGGAATTTTTCATCTCATATTTTAAGTCTTAACAAAGATGGTAAGGATAACTTTGTTAATTTCATACATTTTAGGGAAGAATAGAGGTCTCTAACACAAGGCTCTAGGCCGTAGTGTTTACAGTTGTAGCAGGGTGTTACTGTTTATGATGTCATTGGAGTATCTCTTGCCCATGGAACCAGATAGGGAGATTTAGAGGCACTAAAGAAAATAATCCACTGTAAAGGTCTTAAAAATCGCGCCAAAGTGTCTTGGGCCTTGGCACATTGTGGTCAAGGTTCAAGATTCCAACCCTGGACACTCATGCTCAGATTGTTCTTGCATCATAGGTGTCCTCCTCTCTCTGATGCATCACACTCTTGTTAGGGATCCAATGGGGTTGGAACCTGGGATGTGGCAGATGATAAAGTACCCCACCCCATTAAACCGCAGGGAATTTGTCCAGAGGAAGAATAATTAAGAGGTGCATGTTCAACGATAATGATTGGAATCAATTAAGCCTCGATGGTAAGTATTTTAACTACTTATAAATCATTTACCACTCATCCAAGTGTACATCTGTATGCCTGCAATCAGGGGCGGCTCCTCCGCTATGGCGAAGGAGCGTCACCCCACTGCTTTTAAGCAGTGAGAAACCTAAAGTTATAATAACTTAGAGTTATTATCATTTTATGCTTCCTCTCCTGATGCTTTGCGGTGGGCAGGAGGGCGGGGCTGCTCTGCTCTTGGCGCAGGGGAGGAGTGCTTTGCCCACTCCTAAGTGCAGAATAACTGTTTGGTCGGCCGCCCAAACCAGTCCTGCGCACTTTCCCCGTTCTACATGCAGGCTGCATTACAGCCTTCATGGAGAACATGCCCAGGCCCTCATTCCCTGGCTGATGGCTGATCTACGGCACTCAGGCCAATCACAATGCTTCATTGCAGCGTTGTGATTGGCTTAGGGGAGGGAGCCTGGCTGCCTGCTTCCTGTTCCTGTCATAGTCCGAAGCAGGAGATCAGGAGCAGAGAAGACGCAGACCCGGCCTCAAGGTAAGTTTTTTTTTTCTAATTCCGATCAAGGACTTCTAACTTCTAAAGATGCAAAATACATTTCTAGCTTTCTTTCCACAGTTTCAAAAACATTTGTAAAATTTTACCACTAATGCAAACACGAATAAGGCATTGTGCCACTTAGGGCTAGGATGTGATGGGGCCAAATGTGCTGTGTAATGTCAATAAACAATGCCAAACATTATTTTATTTGCTTCCAATTCGAAAACTACAGTGATTTCATATTTCTTTTTTATGGCAACTACCGTTTTTGAGCGCAAATCGTCCAAACAATGCGTATTATAACGTTGTGATAAGGTTGTGTGACAGAGGATCATATACAAAAATATCATCTGATGGGGCAATATGTTTTTTAACGAGATCTAGGCCACAAATTTTATGTCAGAAGATATTCTGGTACCACATCCAAGTGTTATGTACTTCTGACATAATGTCAACTACCTTCAAACACAAATATATGTCTATTTTACCGTGAAACATACCATTTCTTTTCAGTGCGATTTTTGGTACACTACGTTAATTATTATTCAATGTAATTGATGTTATACAAAGCAAGTTCCAATGAGCAGTTGAGTACTTAACATATAACAAATGTATTACAGGAGGAGCGAAACAAAGACGAGGTTGTGTACAAAGTGCAGGGGGATTTTGAAAGAGGTCGGCTTGAAGATTAAAGATAACGGTGTGATGTGGAAGAGGTTGGGAGCTTGCATTATGGACAGTGGCGGCTTGTAGGTAATGGTTGTGGGAATGAGGTTCTGTGAAATTCTGTCTTGTCTCGTGAGGTTATGGTTCTGTCATGATTTTGGTGATGTTGTACCGTATTTAGTGAGTGCGGCCAATATGCAGTGAATTTGTCACGTTAACTAGTGAGTTCATTACGTATTCAGAAACTTCGTTTAGAATATGGGTTCCATTTTGTCCGTGCCTCCATTTTGTGTTGCCATCACGTAGGCCCGTGGGCCCGTGGAGGTAACCGAACGAACGAAGTTGCATGGGATTCGCTGTTCATGCACTTATTAACTAGGCCTTTTCTTGACTCTAAGGTGCATTGTAAGAAACTGACCCCATCATCTAAAACCGACCTCGCTAAGCTAATTTCCTTGGTTGATCGTTGTCTGAGATTGCCAATCACTGTTCAGGACATCGTTAACATTTAGGTTCTTTACACATGCTTTATCTTGCTCGCTATCTGTCATTGTTTCCTTTTCTATGCTCTTTCATTACATGCATTGTGCTTTCAATTATGGGTTTGTCCGGCTTGTGGAGATTGGATTTGGGACATTCCTAATAATTAACTTGTGGGTTGGGGCAATGTAAACCGAGGTTTTTGCTATGTGATACTTTGTTTGAGAATGTACCTTATTGGCTAGAATTTTGCGCAGTGGGTGTGCATTCGTAATGTGAATTTTGGCATAAAAAGGGATGTCTTGCCTTACAAAATTGAACAGTCTCCTGTGGTGTACACCGTGTTGTATTTCTAGGACTTCTGTTACTAGCTGCAGCTAATAAATTTGGTCTCTGACGCCACCCAGAAGTATTCCGTGTCTCTGTATACCAAGACAGGTGAATCCGAAGACTTTGGGCGTGCCCCTGGCGCCGCTGGGTTTAAAAACCCGGTTCTTCAGGAAGACAGATTTAAAAAAACTTTTTTTAAACTTACCTGCTCATCGTTGTCACCAGCCGCAGGCAGCCTCTTCTTCATGCTCGCTGTGCTGGCTCCCGGCAGCACCCAGGCTCCCCTAAGCCAATCACAACTCTGCTGTCACCATGACAGCAGCATCGTGATTGGTCTGAGCGACTTGGTTCAGTGCTCAGACACGACTTGTGCATGTTCTCCACTGGGCAGTGCATTACAGCCCGGTCGAGAATATGCAAAGTGCGTATGACTATTTGGCCAGCCCAAGATGGCTGGCCAAACAGTCATGAGCAATAAAGGTGCAGCAGCAACCACTCCTCCTCCTGCGACGTCACAGGAGCCCAGCTCCACCCTGCTCAACCTGACTGGAAGATACGAAAAATAAAATGATAATAACATGTTATTATTCATTTTATTTTTCCTTTTACACTGCTCTGAAAGCAGAGGGGCGACCTCCTCCACCTTAGTGGAGGAGCCACCACTGATTATGGATACTACTAGACAGCTTATGTATTTTGATATCACGCTTAAAAAATAGTGAATTGAATAAAATCCCATGATCAAAATGCTGAAGTATGATCAGAACCAGGTTCTAAAAAGAGTGTAAGGTAAGCAAACTAGTCACTACACCTGGTGTCCTCCTTTATTACGTCCCTTATTACGTTTTAATACGTTGTTGCAGCAAAGCTTCATCTGTGGGTTTGGTCTCAACCTGAACCACCATCCCGTAAACGTTCAGCTGCTGATTAGTTCGCTCCTCTGCTTCCTTCTTCGTATAGCACACACAGTCAAAAATGGTCTCTTACTTTGTTTGGATGTCAGGAAGTCACATAAGGATGATGTAAGTCATATGATGCTTACAAAGCCCAACACTATATGAGGATCCACACAAATTAACAAATTAATGCCTTTAATGTTATCAGTGGATAAGAAAACTTTGACATGTCCTTTTCCAAAAAAACATACTGACTATCAAGAAACTCACTCCCCAATACTGCATAATTACCCATTACCAATTGCAATATAAATAAATACCAATACAGGTTACAAAATGAGGTTCTCAAAAAGAATGATATGAACAAGTATTAGAACATTGGAATGGTGGAAGCTCCATTGAAAACAATGGAGGGCACGGGCTGTAGAGATCCAACATTCTAATGTTTGTTCACAGCTTTTGCTGTGAACAAAGGCCTCACGGAGCCCAAGCGGATTTCAATCCCCTCAGACTCTTTGTGGCCTTTGTTTTACAAATGTAAACATTCTGCCCTCCAGGATTGGAATGTTCGATTAGACTTAGAGCCCTCCAAAGCGGGCTCTACCAGCCATTAAAGTCCCTCTCCCTTGTTAAAGGCCCTTGACTTTGACTCAAGCCTTTAATGGTGGATTGGCCTTTAATGGTCGCTAGAGCACTCTACGGCAGGCTCTAAGGCTATATTAACCCGTTAAGCGCGCCGCAAATTCCGCCCCAGTGCGGACGTATGATTGCGCAGGCGGAATCGGAACGTTCAGCGGACGTGCGCAGCACTAGCGAGGTAGTGCACGCGACGTCCGACGAACGTTCGCAGCACTTAACGGGTTAAACATGTATCATAGCAAGAATTTGAACATTTAGAGTAACTGGGGAGACACTAGGGCTTCCTGGCTGATCAATCGACTTAGTGTTGCAGCTACTCTTCCTGTGGCATGTAATTTACCCTTGGCCGATAGACTTGTTCTGCCATTCACTGGTACAAATTAGAGCACATGAGATCAATATTTTGCTTGTCGAAAGCTTTACTCTGTTCTGAATCTTCCTGGCAAATGTTTTGACCATATATTGAGCATAGTTTGGCATGCGAGGTAACAAAGGGCACAAATTCTGCTCAATTTGCTCTATTCTCTCTGTGCCAACAGATGGCAGCAGAACACCATCTCAGGCCCCGTCATGAGTAAATGTTCTGACGTTCTAGACTCCTATCAACTCTGCTTTTGCCCCAGGCAGGGGTTTGAAATTGCTGTTCCCACTGGTGTGTACAAACGTGGAGCTATTCTGGATGAGGGAGGTCACTCTTTGCAACACTCCACCACTTGTCACACCCTATACTATATCATCTTGATATAGTCACAGTTATGAGATACAGTCACAGGAAATGTAGATCATGAGTATGGTGTCAGACATGATCATCTTGTTCCTTAAAAAAACATTCAAGTCCCTCTATGTTTAGAAACCACTGCAGATAAAAGTAGTTAATTCCGCCAGCGGAGGAGCAGAATCTATCAGTAATTCCACATAACAGGAGTAACTCGCAATTACCAAATTCCTCTGATTCAGCCAGAAGAATTAAAAATTTCACCTAGGTCTAGTGAACAAATTGCAAACCTCTGGCATCCCTTATTCCACCCGGCTGTCAGAGATTTATGTAGGTGAAGGGAACATAGCAGTCTCCACCATCTATACGCCTATGTTCCGCCTAACTCTGAATGAGGTGCGCTGAACTGTGCTTTGGTGCAGCGGGTACCCCGTAGCATTAACCCTAGTTCACCAAACTTTGTACCCACGTTGTAAAGGAGTGAGTATGGGTTATAAGTGATAGTTATACCCCGTTACATTGAGTCCACATGGGGGCACTAGATCACCAATGCTACCTACATCGATAAATGTAGTTAATATAAATTGGTTACAGGTTAGAGTTACTGAATTAAAAAAATAAGAGTAACTGTAGCCAATGATGGTGTAATCTCCATGATGTTGTGGTGTCAAAGCAGGGCTCCATGACATAGTGGCACTCATCACAGTGACATATAAACGATTGGTAGAGGGGTTCCTTAGTACGTTGTCTGTATAAAGGGATGATTTGATACCACAAACAACCAAAGGAGATATTTGCTTGAAATTAATATGTAATTTAAAGTACCAGTAGTAGCTAGACCCTCACATCTACATAATGCTAAAACAAATCTTCTCATGCCCAATATGGAGGCTTTCCAAGATGGATTGAAGCCAATGCATCCCTAAATTATTTCAGGGAACATTATGTCTTATTCACTAATTTTTCTAAAGAAGCCTGAGTCAAATCATTGCAATAATTGACAATTTGCTCCACGTCAAAAAATAACAAACTGAATTTAAATTTCCCCTCATCAACTGATATGCATGCATTGGGATTTAAATATTTTCCTTTTCCGTCCCGTACAGAAAAGGGAGGAGAAAGCAAATTATGCTGCTTCATTTGTTTTCTCCACCCCTTTCTGTTTTTTAGGTCGAGCATTCCCGACCGCTTGTATTATATACTTTAGTATATAATTATATGTGTATGTTCTTTGTGGGCTCTGGAGATCAGCCCTAGGACTTGGATGCTTCTGCTTAGGGACTTTTTTCTGTTCAATTGTTTCTATTTAACTGTCTTCATAGAAAACGACCAATAGTGGTCAGTAAAATACCATAATTGCTTTCTGCTGCAGGGCTTTCTTTTTTTATTTTTCTGGCAACCGCTTCTATTTAACTTTCTTGATAGAAAAAAACAGCAGGGGTCAGTAAAATACCAGAATCACTTTAGCATTCTCTAGATTCCAGTCCATAGAAATTGTCTTCCACGTGCACCCGTAGACAATAATATTTTTTTTCAAATCTTGTATTTTGAGTGAAATGACTACCGAAGGCCCTGATTTTAGATTAAAAACAGCTTTAGACTATACCATTTACCGCTGAAAGGCAATACTTCTCTTCATGTGTTCCCATGCCTGGAGTATCACGCAGTTTGGTGCTTACTTTCCCTCCATGTTAAAGAACAGTAGATGTTTCAGCACCAAGGCTAATGTGCTGCATAGCTAAATACATATAAGGGCCCAAAGGCGAGACCAATTGCATTGCAAATGTTTGTCCTATTTCTTTGATGATCTCCTTGTACACAGCTTATAATTTAGGAACAGATACGTTTACTTATTCAAATTTAGCCAGTGACAGTAGAACTTTTCTTATTTTACTGCTCTCAGTAGAGAAACCCAGATGTGGGGCACATGATAATTACTAGTTTTCTTCTTTAGTCATTGATTTACTTGCTTTGCAGGAGACTTTGCTACAGATTTAGTACCTACATAGAATTAGTTCCAGACTTGGTGGAAGGACTGAATATGTGAGAGACAAATGTTGTGCAATCTCACCCATTCTACCAGTTTTTAGTTTTTTCTAGAGTCAGTAAATTTCATTCAGCTAATTACCAATAAGCTCTTTTAACATTTAGGGGGATGCCGGATGATCTCCAAGAGCTCAGGGCCAAAATAGTTACGAAAAGCAAACAAAGTGGGTCTTGGTGACATTTTCAAGAAAATCATGAAACTGAAAGCTAATGCCAAGTGTTTGAAGTAAACCAAATGAATTAGTATTTAATGACACACAAAAATGCACATTCTGCTGTTCGACAGAGAAGCAATTTTTAAAACAGTAGGAAAGTAGTAGGCAGTAGTACGTAGCAGGCAGTTATTAGTTGTCACTCTTCTCATCTTGATGGCTGTCCTATGAGAAAAGATGAAATTCAGGAATCCTAGACTTTGGGTTGACTAGGCAACTTTTTAATAGGTGTATAAGGACTACATAGGTAGATTGCACATAGGTAGTACTGACATTGGTAAGTATATTAGGGATGTCCTTGCAGCCCCTTGATCTGGTGGAGGAACTGAATTTTTACAGGAAGAAAGAATAGTCAACATGATAGATTCTGATACCACCCTACAAGGTGGTTAAATATACTACATAAAAAGCTGCAGGCCATCTTCCAGGGTCATTCTGAAATCAAACGAATGGGTAATGGCGTTGATAATAGTAGGTTCTATGCAGTCAGCAATCAAAACAACCGAGAGATACCCTTTCCTCTCTCTTAGGACACAAAAATGCAAGGTACCACTGTTTGTGAATTGCAGAGCAAACCCAAGTCCTCCAGGGGGAATAGCTGTGAACATTCCCAACGGTTTTCATCACTCCTTGACCTCAGACTTTAAGCTTGAAGAAGCTTATCAGCAACAGACGGGGATAAATATCGCAAAGCGCATTTGACGCTTGTATGTTTATCGCCGTCTATTGTTGGAATTTATCGCCTGGATAACGTGTTTCTCCAGGGCGATAAATAATCCAGCAAAAGCGGCGTTATGCGGGAATATCGCTGGAAATCCAGTGATATTCCCACAGCGATAGGGGAAATCTTGATGATAGGGAGATGTGGATTCAGCCACTGAATCCACCTCCCATGTATAAGGTAGGGTAGTCATAAAAAAAGCAGACGTACAATACCGGCGATAACAGCGGTTAGCGCTGTTTTTCATATCGCTATGGGTGTCCTGGGCTGTATTATAAATATGGAGAAGGACAGGTAGCGATCATTTTCCATTAGTTTTCGCAGGGAACGCCTACTTTGCATCTCATTAGAGATGCATAGGGAGGCGTGAACAAAACGGGAGCTGAATCAAGGAAACACGTGATAGCCTGTCCTTGTAAATAAACCAATATAATTATTGCCGCTTTTTGCCCAAAAACGGACGCTATGGTGGCGATAATTATATTGCCAGCCCTTGATAATACGCCCCAAAATATTCAAGCTACTTTAAGAGGTATATTTTTCAAACAACGACCATTATTTTAATTACTGTAGCAATGGTACTCCAAAGAGTGTTCTGCAATGGTGGAGGACCCTATGGCTTTCAGTGAACATATGTCCAGAGAGTGAGCAAATGATTTTAAAACAATATGGCAAGTAACTCACAAATAGGTAATAGTGACCATGTCTTAATTGGTGAAAGAATGAATTTGACCTTAGAGTTATGATGATACCAATATATATTTTGCAACTCAAATACCAGCCACATTTTTGCTTCTTATATATGCAATAGTTTTATTTCCCATTTAGGGCAGCATTCTGAGTGTACGAAAATGCTACCCAAAAGTTAGCTTTGTAAAATCCACTTCAACACTTGCATTAGAACCACTATGTGTAATTTAAGAAAGCATTTGCCTTCCTTCTTTGCGTTACATTTTGGAGATGGCCTGGTGATTCCCACGGAGAGTCGTGTGCAGCCATTGAGGGAGCTCAGAGCTGGGCCTGTCGGGGTTGGTGCTGGGTTAGTACCTCATATTTAAGGGTGCGATTCAGCTACAGCTTAACATTATCTTGCTTACCTTCTTGATGTGTCCAACATCAAGGACAAATGTCTTCTGCCCTTGCACGCTCCAAGCTCGTGTCTGCTCCTGTCAGTCACACTTATAACGTTTTCCCCTCTCATTCCCTTGTCCAGTGCTCCATGTTTTTCTCCATGGACACCTCTCTCTGCCAATCAGACAGGGGTTCAATCTTCACATTGTTCCTCATGAAATGTAGTTGCTTCCATGTCTAGTTTCTGAGAGGTTGCTGCTACTATTTTCCAGCAAGATGGTCGGCATCTTGGAAGCATGATTGGAGGGGGGTACAATGGGTGCATAACAGTCACTTGGTACAACCTTATAGATATCATGGGCTGACTGCTTAGTGTTAAACCACTGTTCTCCATCCTCTATTGGTCCAACTTGTTCAACCTCCTTCCTTCCTCAGCCTTCACAGTGTGGCTCACAGATCCAATTCTTTGGGGTTCTCCTTTGGGCTGTCTGGCACTGCCAGACTATCTTTTCTTCATAGCTTTTTCTAGCTCCTCCTGCTCCTCTACTGTGACTTGGAATGGACCAACTTTCATTCGGCATGGGAATGTTGGTAATATGAAGAGTGTTTTCTGGTTCTTCCTTATAGGCATGCATGATAATGGTGATGAAATTCTAAGTTAGCCGATTTGCCGTTCATTCTCCTAAAGCGCTGCATAGCAATGGCCAGGAAGTCTGCACTGGCACCCTCACTGTCACTCTGGCTAAAAGACCTTTTTAAATGGGCCTTCCCTGAGATGCTTCCATCTGATGCCTGACAACACATCACTTATTAACGTAGCCATACCCTTGCCCCCGTTGCCCCTCCTGCACGCTTATGGATGGGACACTTGGGTCTTTCCCTTTGCAGATCCCCTTTCAGGGCTGGATGTTGGTCTGCCTCCCTCCTCTCACTTAGTAGCTGAGTGATGCCATTGGTCGATTTTCACTCCACACATTTTCTTGTTGTGCTTTTGCTCTTACTTTCATTCTCACAACTCTCTACAGTAGGCCTACACAACCACTATGCGCAACTCCCCACACTATGTTTGTACGGGGACTGTGTTGGGCACTGTCCTAGACCAGCCCAAATGGGTGCCTGTATAGAGGTGTGAAGTGCTTCACACTATAATGATGCAATTTAGACTGGTCATTTACTTTTGACGCCAATGTCTACCTGCTATTTGTTTACTATGCATAACATTTTAATAAAGAGCTACTATAGACAAAAAGCATGGTGATTAAGTTGGGGTTCACTTGTCAAAGTTGCAGTTTTACAGCTATATGGCTGTTGCCTGAGTTTGAGAGATAAATAGTGATGGAGTAGGTTTACACGTTAAGGTCATTTAAGAGATATTTTAATTACCCATGGGCGATAGCTGCAATCTTGCACACATCCTTCTCATCCTCATTTGTAGGATGTCCCCACCCATGGAATAAAAACCAAAGTTGGTCCTTACCTTTATATCTACAATGGTATTGCTCAGACATCCTTTAGGAGCCATTCCTGTCATGCTTATATGGTGTCCCACGAGATCAGTACTTGTAAAACCAATCTTACATTTCCCTTTCATGATGGTGGAAGGGTGAGATTTTGATCAATATCTTATCTCTATCGATCTAAAACCCCGGTCTGGTCGACTGAACCTTTATTGCCTGTCTTTGAGGAAAGAAAGTGCATCTCTTACCAAGTTAGTTCTCCCAATTAAGGACTCTGCTCAAAGGATCACAAACAACTTCTAGCTTTCAAAGGTTTATTATAAAGTCAAGATAAGTTGTAGATACAAGCATCTCAAAATGAGATTAACCAGATACACAGGCCCAACTACGTACATGTGTTCTCTGAAAGCCCTCAAACGAACAACGGAAATTACCAATACCAATTCTAAAAACAATAGTGCTATTAGCATAGACACATATTGAAATCTGTCGGTCATTACAGGCGGAGGGAAAATACAGGTTAGGCTTTCCCTACCCTGATCTAGATGGTATCCCTACTTAACCAGGTCCCAACCTATCAAAAGGTGTCAGCAGTGAATGACCCCCAAAGGAAGTCACCCACTCTCAGTCTCTTGGTGAAAACCTAAAGTCCTCCAATCATGGCCCCTCTCTGCCTACCCATCCGCTCTCTAAAGGGTCCTCAGGCTTCTGCTCTAACTCCACCCAGGGGTGCTGTCCCTAATACAAAATCACAACAACATTTAGGACGCCCCTCGCGAGACGCCCCTCACGTGGTGTAGCTTCTGGCTTTTTCCATGATGAGGCCTTGTGGTTAGAGTCGACCTTGCTTCTCAGACGCTTCTCCGGCCCGCTGATACCCCTTAAACATTCCGGAACCCTCCTCCATGTCTGGTCCATTTCAAGAACAGGCTTCTATTCATATTTAATAATTGAATACCCCCTTTTCTCTTCCAGACAGACATTTGGAGCCAAATCCCAAATCTTATGGTTTTCCAACTGCGTTGCAACATTCCCCGGTCCAGACTAATACGTGTAAATCAACGTTTAAGGCTTTCCAGCTCTACAACAGTTTTATAATATTCAACTTCTTCTTTAATTGTTAGCATGTTAATACTCTTATTCTACTGATTAAGTAAACACATCTATAAATCAAACCCTACTCATTATTTCTAAACATTAGTGCAATCCACATTGTGCATTTTACTCTCCTTTCCCCTCCCTCCTAGCTCTGGCCCTGAGGCCTACCACGTTCAACGTTTCCGTATGCCATCTTACATTTTAGCAGCTACACAACATGGATTCAGGAATAATCACGTTTAATAAGCCTTATTACTTCATACATTTTCTGTATTAGTTCCACTTCTATTTAAACTTCTATATTAACTACACATCAGAATATAACTGTGGCTACTATCAGCACTCATGGCATTTCTCTTCATGATTCGTGCTTACTACGTGTAAGTGTAATGCCTTTCTACATTTTGGTCAGTTTGCGCTCTCTCAGTTCCCCCCTTTGATGACCTCTCGGGGTCATCACTAAATATTTAAACTGCGGTGATTGCTAGCATAACTCGCTTCTGAGTTTCCAGTGCCCTCAGACTCCGGTACTGACTATCTTGTATGGCAGCCAATCTCTGCAGCTGCTTTCTCTGAGCCCTCGCTGACCTTCTGGCTTTGTTCCATTTAAATACCCTCACCAAACCCCATAACACGATTCCACAGATCAATATTATGATGATAGGTTTTAGTATTTTCCACACAAAGCTTTTGCCTAAAGCGGTGAGCCAGCTTCCAGCTTCACTCATTCCTTGGCCCACCTTTTCCCAGACATTTTCTCTGCTCAGGTCTTCAATCTCCTTGTGAATATCAGTTATATTTCTAATAACTTTCTCAAGGGGCTTTGAATTGTCTGGAATGTAAGTACAACATTCTTGGACCTTCAAAGCCTTACAGACTCCGCCCTCTTTTGCTAATAGGACATCTAACGCAAGGCGGTTTTGAAGAACCATAGCCCTTATCGATTGCATCTCTCCTTCTACTAGCATTAAGGACTGAGCAGTGCTAGCAGACAACCTGTCTACGACTGTTGCTAGCCGTCTAATTTTAACATCATTAAGAGCTAATCCCAGAAGTGGGAACACAGCTCCAAAGACATCTCCAACCATTTCTGCACTCACATCTCTCCTTCCTCTCGATGATGTCTTGCCCTCAATGATCTCTAAGTCTTGGGCATGATATATTTTAGGGAAGATAATTGCCAAATAACATGAGCCATACCAATTATCAGGTAGCCTCACGTAGGCATTTCTCCCACATACAAAAATTACGTTAGGAATCACCTGCATTCCCTTCAGGAAGTCTTTGGTGTAGTACTCCAAATTGAAAGCATGTTCACAGCTAACCTCCCCCACGTATACATTTTCATAATACGTTTTGGCTCTATGAAGACACAACTTTCCTCTCTGCGTTCTATCTAAAGCTATTGGACCATTACTACCCTTTCTCTTGTGTGCCTTTTCTTCTTCGGTCCAATCTGTTTTCCATTGTCCTGATTTTTTCAAAATCTTTTGTCTCCTATTCCGATCATCCACCTGCCCTATGAACTTTTTCTCGACTTCTGACACCTTGCATGTCAGGTTATTTCTGCGGGCATGTGAGGTATCTAAAGTAATCCAAGGAATGAAAAACTTTGCCAACCTGTCTTCACTCTTCCAGTAGTCCCACTTATTCATCTGTTTATAATTTGGGACTTCTGGTAACACTGCATCATAGTTGGAGAAATAATAGTCAAAACTATCTCTCCCATAAAATATACTAAGCAACAAGCTACATGTAATGCCATATGTCAGCGGGAGGTGGTGATATCGAATGCCTTCATCTACAGACGCCGGCAACTGCATGCAGACGTAACAATCCTTGACCTCCATGGCATCCACGTATTCGTACAGTAATTTAGCATAAGCATTTGACCTAAAGTCACCTTGGGACTCATCCACGTGTAACCTGCGGGCTTCTGCAGCCAATAACGCTTTCTCGTGTGTGTTTTCCCCTTTCTCACCAGCAATGGTGGGTGTAAGCGCTTCTGCAGATGCCACATCAGTTACCTTTGCCTCCTCCTCACGTCCCTTTACATAAGAGACTGTTACCACTAAAGCTATTAGTATTATCACTCCTACTATTAGTGTACCTATTATACATTTCGCTCTGCGGTTCTGGGTACCGGCCTCCATTTCGTCAGATAGTGTGGTTCTCTCTCAACTCAGCACAAAGTTCCTTTCTTTTTCGTTCCTTTACTGTCTCTTTTTCTCCTTTTGTCCTGAGAACCACGCAACTGGAAGCTGACAACCCTTTCCGCCAAAGTTCTTTTTAGTTCAATTACAGACAACCCTAGCCCTTCTCCATCATCTCAGGGAGTGTCCCTAAGAATCTCTGCTTCCTAGGCGCTAGGTAATCTTCTTTTCTTCACGCTTATTTACAAAGTCTTTTAAGCATCCACTATCAGGCGCTCGCCTGCAGCTTCAACAGCAAAATTCAATATTTCCAGGCGAAGATTGTGCTCTTCTGCGGCTGATATCTTTGTACCAAAATCGGGGAATTGCAATTCTGTGAGAAACATGTCCTTTATCTTGCTGAGGCGGGGAGGTCGGGGAAGCATAAATGTCAGTGACCCTTCTTGCTCAACTCCGGGTACTAACAGTCGTATCTCCACTGTTACAATGGGCTCAGAACTGGACACCACCACCGCTCGGATCCTCCCTGTCACTGGCTTCGAAGCCATCTGTCGCCAGGTATGTCCACTCAGGGGTGGAGTATCTTCTGTTAGGCACACGCACTCTTCTTGACCTCCTCAACTCCGGTGCTTCAGCGCCTTGAGCACCTTCTTCGGGGTCTGAGTCTTCGGATATCGGAGGAAGGGTTCTCTCCGGAGTTGACCTTAGGCTAGAGCTCCCTCTTTGCGGCCAATCAGCTTCTCCACGTACCCTTCTACTCCGTTTTCTTCTTGTTCTTTCACGCTCTCTGTCAGACCTGTCAGCGTCTGACTCGTACTCCCAGCTACTTTCACCTTCAGTAGCGTCGTCTGTCTCGCTGTTGTACTGACCGTCCTCAGCTTGGTCAGATTCGTTCCCTGCTTCCGCTGGCACCTCTACAGCTTGGCTAGCCCCCTCTGTGGCTTCTCGGTCCTCAGCTGGACGTCTATCCGAGAGAGGAGCTGTTTCTTCCAGAGGTGCTGGAACTCTCCGCGTGTGCGACGCGTGGATCCAGTTGGGCAGGCTTCCCACCTTCACTGCCGTATTTGTGGTCAGGATGATCTGGAAAGGCCCACGCCAACGAACATCCAGGCAGCTGTTTCTCACGTGCTTTTTCACCAGGACCCAATCCCCAGGAAGCAAGTCGTGACAAGGGTCCTGGCACGACGGTACCTCGGCAGCCTGCACCTGAAGGGACACAGAATGAATGGCGTCAGACAGCCCCTTACAATAGTCCAGGATCATATCATCTGTGATGCTAATCAGTGCAGCAGTTGGAACAGATGGTAACCTCATTGCTCTTCCCATTAACACCTCATGTGGTGACAACCCCGTTCTTCTGTCTGGGGTACTGCGGAGGCTCATAAGAACCAATGGCAACGCATCAGGCCAACTCAAGGATGTTGATGAACACACCTTTGCAATTCTGGCCTTGATGGTGCCATTTATTTGCTCCACAATTCCTGAAGCTTCTGGTCGATAACTGCAATGTAGTTTTTGGTCTATATTTAAAGCGGCACAAATCATTTTCACAAGCGAGCTGTTGAAATGCGTTCCCCTATCTGATTCCAAAGAGGCCGGCACCCCGAAGCGCGGTATAAGCTCCCTAAGCAGTAACTTAGCCACTGTGAGGGTGTCGCACCTGCGTGTAGGATATGCCTCAACCCATCTGGAGAACACGCAGACAACCACCAGGATATAACGGAGGCGGCTGCACCTTGGCATTTCGATAAAATCTATCTGCATTCTATTGAATGGACCTCCTGACCTCCCTATGTGGCTTAGTGCAACTGGTGTCTTTTTCCCTACATTCAACTGCTGGCACGTCACACAACGCTGGCACACTGCTTCGGCTGCTACTCTGAACTTGGGGTTGTACCAGGTCTGTCTAAACACTCTCAGCATAGCGTCTCTTCCTAAGTGGACAGGACCATGTATGTGTCGGGCCATTGGGCTCACCATCTCATTGGGTAACACTGCTCTGCCATCTGCTGAGACCCAGAAATGGGCCTCACCCACCACACATCCTGCCTTCTGCCATGTCTCTTTTTCACAGTCAGGAGCGTTCTCTTGCATCTCCTTCAGTTCGTCCCAAGTATCAACAGTTTCCAATATCATAGCTAATTCAGTCCTTACATTTATTCCACCCACCTCCACCTCTGTGAAAGAGTATCCTGTCTCCGCGCAATACCGTGCGACTTCGTCGGCATATCTATTGCCTTGTGACACGAAGTCCATATTTCTGGTATGCGCGGTACACTTCACAACGGCAATACCTGCTGGACATTGCAATGCCTCTAACAGCAGGCGCACAAACTCTCCATTGCGAATGGGAGAGCCTGAAGAGGTCATGAACCCTCTTTGAGACCATAACTGCCCGTAATCATGAACTACCCCGTAACCATATTGACTGTCAGTGTATATGGTGACTCGAATTTGATTGCTTGCCAGGCAGGCACGTGTCAGGGCAATAATCTCGGCTACCTGAGCGGAGTGTACTCCTTCCAGGCATCCAGCTTCCACTACTCCAGTAATTGTGCAAACAGCATAAGCTGCTCTCAACTGCCCAACTTCGTCTCTTACACATGAGCCATCGACAAAGAAAATTTCATCTGGGTCGGTCAGTGGCTCATCTACGATGTCGGGTCTTGGTTTGGTGCATAGTTCAGTCACATCGAGGCAGTCATGGTCTGTACATTCATCATCATCTTCAATATCGTTTGGAAGTGGCATCAAGGTAGCAGGATTTAAAACAGAGCATCTCCTGAGGGTCACGTTCTCTGCAGCAAGAATGACTTGCTCATAGCGCGTGAGCCTGCTGTTTGTCAGATGCTGTGTTTTGGTCCTGGTCATCAACAGTTCAACAGAGTGGGGCACATGCACCTCTAACGGGTGCCCCATTACAATATTTTCACACCTCTCAATGCTGACACCTGTTGCAGCAACGGACTTGAGACATCCGGGCAACGCTGCGGCTACTGGGTCTAAGGTAGCCGAGAAGTAAGCGACTGGTCTACGGGCATTCCCATGGATTTGGACTAACACAGACAGCGCGCATCCCTCTCTCTCGCAGCAGTAGAGCAAGAATGGTTTATCGTAATCCGGCATTCCCAGAGCTGGAGCACGACACAAGTCCTCTCTCAGCTGCAGGAACGCCATCAAACAGTCCTTGTCCCATGGTACCGGATCACTCACTTCCTTGTGCGTCAGTTTTTGCAAGGGCTTTGCTTTCAGCGAAAAGTTTGCAATCCACTGTCGGCAATATCCCACCATTCCTAGGAACATTCTGACTTCTCTCTGAGTTTTAGGCGCATTCATTTTCATGATGGCCTCTATCCTGTCTGGTGACACCTTTCTCTTACCTTTCTCAATTCTGTGTCCCAAGTACTGTACCTCTGTCAGGCAGTACTGCAATTTCCCCGGGGACACCTTATGCCCATTTTCTGCTAGGTGATTTAACAAAGCAATAGAGTCCTGTCTGCAAGCCTCTTCTGTTTCTGACGCCACAAGGAGGTCGTCTATGTACTGGACCAGAACTGACCTCTGGGGCAGCACTAGACTTTCAAGATTTTTCTTTAAGAGCTGGTTGAAGATCGATGGGCTTTCTGTATACCCCTGAGGAATACGACACCATGTTAGGACGCGACCTTCCAGCTTAAATGCGAAAAGAAAATGGCTTTCTTCGTCCAAAGGGATCGAAAAGAAAGCCTGGCAAAGATCAATCACAGTGAACCATTCTGCTTGGAACGGTATCTGAAACAGTATCACTGATGGATTCGGTACCACTGGACAACACGAAACGACTATGTTATTAATCTTTCTGAGGTCCTGCACTATCCGAAATTTCCCATTTGGTTTCTGCAAACCCATAATCGGGGAGTTACATGGACTACCCACGATTTCCTTCAGTATTCCTTGCTTAATCATGGACTCAATCACGGGTTTTATGCCTGCAATCGTTTCTGGAGTCAATTTATACTGAGGGGTTCTTGGGAACTCAGCATGTGGTTTCACTGCAATTTTCACTGGGTCCACCCCTTTCACCAACCCAATCTCTTCCCCAGTGAAATCCCATACTTCTGGAGCAACTGTCTCTCTCAAGTCCCAGGGGAGCTCGTCTACTGTCAGAGTGGGATACAACTCCACACATATTCTGGAATTTGCGACTTTAAAGTCTGCATCATCATCATTTGTCAGTACCTCCACTCCTTGCGGTGTACAGTATATAGTGCAGTTCAATTTGCACAAAAGGTCTCTTCCTAGCAGACATACAGGACTAGAATCGCAAACCACAAACTGGTGCTCCTCACTGTACCTCCCTATTTTCACCTGCACGGGCTCAGTCAAAGGACTGGTCATTCTCTTGTTAGCGACCCCCACCACTTGTATGGTCTCCCCCGATATGGGCAGGCCTGGAACTGCGGCTGATCTGATCGTGGATCGAGTGGCTCCTGTGTCCACTAGAAATGTCGTGGGGAACCCTGCCACTTTGGCCTCAACATAGGGTCCCCTTTGGTCTACCTCCAGAGCTGCCCCGAGGACGCAGTCATCTCTTTCCACTCTCTGTCCAGTTAGTGGGTCCACATAATAGCATTCCTCTCCTCCTACAAACAGGGGCATCTGTCTATATGTCTTACCCATAGTCCCTACTCCGGGTGCTTGCGGGAACTGGGCTCGGGGAGGAGGCCCCCCTTTGAGCACCTTTCCCTGGTATTGCGTTATCCCTCTCGTAGGCGCACTCTGGGTCTCTTCCTCTTCCACCTCTTGGTCTCCTATCTCAACATTATAGGGACACTCGCGTTTCCAATGCCCCACCTCGTTACACTGGTGGCACCTAGTCGTTTTCTTTAAGGTAGCTATATCTATCCTGGGTCTAAAGGTGGAGTTCTCCTCATTGCCCTTGTTCTGGCTGTATTGTTTCCTTCCTCCAGTACCTGTTCCTGGTTGCTGTTGCTGTGGTCCCCCTTTCCCCGCTGCCTGCATCTGTACCACCATCAGTTTCTCCTTTAGTTTCTTAGCCTTAGAGTCTATCTCATCACAGCAGTACCTGGCATACCTAAGTATTTCATCCAGGGGTTTATTTTGCCAACAAATCAAGTGTTGCTGAATCATTAAACTAATATCCGGTCTCAGGCCTAGGACAAATTTGGACACAAATTGCCCTATGTCCCTCGGATCCATGACATCCAGACCGCTATACTGTTTAAACGCCTTCAGCAATCTCTCATAGTATTCGTGTACTGTCTCTTTGGGTTCCTGTCTCGTTCGGTCAATTTTTACCCAATCTATGTCTTGCATTGGCACTTTCTCTTTCAGCCACGTCATTACTCTTTCGAATTTTGCCATCACACTTTCGGACGGCCCATTAGTCCTAGCATCTCTCTCTGGCTCTATGATGGGCCACTCAGCGCTAACCTTGCATGCGGTCCACAAATCTCCTGGCACTACTATGTCAAACAGCGTGTTCAAATCTATCCATAGGACCTTTGAGATTTTTACGAATCTCTCTACTTGCTTATACCACTCCACAGGGTTTTCCCTCAGTTTGGGGAACGAGGTGGTAAAAGCAGCTAAATCCCCCCTACTCCAAGGGACGTGGACATAGGTCCCATTGGCGACTTCCCTCAAAGGGTACGTTTCTACTCCCTGCTGTCCTCCTGGTGTCATCCCAAGTGTACTTCTCCTAACGGTCCCTCTCTTGGACCACCTCTCTTCCCACTTATCTAGGGCCCTCCATGTCCTTATTCCAGTGATCAGTTCCCTTATGTGTGTTTTCAATCCGATGGTCCTCCTCTCATCTAGATCGCGGTCTGTGTAATGTAGCCTGTGGTTGCCCTGTAACGCTTTGGTTCTTGACAAGTCTACCATATATTTTCCTGCTAGTTCGACTAATTTCTCATGGATTGCTCTCGCCTTTCGAGTTACGTCCTTTGCCATGAACAGAATTTCATCCTGCTCATACATGTCCATTCTTTCTAAGGGCAGAGTACCGTCTACCATGTCATCCAGATCTGACTTTAAGCTGGAGACATCGAGTCTTTTGGCCTTTATTTCTGCTCGCAATAATTCCTTCGAGGGAGGTTGACAGGTGTCTCTCCCATCCCAACTCCGGGCTCTACGTTTGGGTTCTGGAGAGTTGGGGAGTGCTCTCTCTTGTTCCCATCTCTCCAGATCCCATGCTCGGCCATCCGATCTTGGAAGGTGATGGAACACAGGCCTGTTACCCCCCCTCTCACCTTGCCCGATCTCTCCTCTCTTCTCACAGTAAGTCTCTCTGCTACTCTCCCTTCGGTCCCCATTCTCCCTCGGCCTTGTATCACTCAGTATCTGATACGATCCTTCCTGGTTTCCCGTCTTCCCTGGGCTGCGCTCATGTCCGTCTTCACAAGGACTATGGTGTGGTCCCACGCAACCCCCACTCTGTTCTCTCCTGCCGGGCACGCAGTGGATACACTTAAAGCTGTCCCTGTACTCCCGAGCCCTCCTGTCTTCTCCATTATGTATCGGGCGAGACACCCCCCCGTTCTCTGGGCCCCCATCTTCCAAGTCCGATCTATCTCCACTCCGGGCCCAATGGGTGTATCTCCTACTGTCCTTCTCCCTCCCGTCCCACTCCGGACTGCTCTCTTCAGCCCCGCAGTGAGTCCGGGCCCTGCTGTCCTGACTTTCCCTTTCAGCTTCTGCCGCTATGATGTTCTTTTGAGCCTCGACTGCCTCATCCCATTTCTTCATGTACTCGCTGAACTCTTGAAAAGACTTCCGTCCTGGTCCCCTCATATCCTCTGGCCATCTAATATCCCCCAGATCGCCTGTTGTGTGTACTGGGGTGCTCCAATCTCTTGGTATCGGCAACTGACTTGGGGAATTGATCATATCTTTCCTTCTTGCCATCTCTGCTCTCTCTCTGTCCCTTCGTACCCGTTCTTCCCCTCTAGCCCTGTCTGGGTCATATACCGACACTATAGGACCTATGGTAACAGGTACCTGTAGTGCATCAGGTAATGCGTAGGATGTGGCACACACCGTTTCTGGCGCTCTTTGCACCACAAACCTCCCGACCACCTGTTGCACTTGGCTAGGCTGGGACAGTTCTTTCTTTGCAGCGGGATCCCAATCGGAACTGGGAAGCGGCCCATGCTCTCCTGCATTGCCCCCCCCTTTCTCGCCGTTCTCGGCATCTCCCCCTGCTCTGTTATACGGAGGTGGCCTGTCTGTCAATAATCTGTTTATCAGGCTGTCCTCTGTCTCGCTCTCGTCATCCTCTTCTAGGGGGCTTTTGTTCCCGGGCATCTCTAACACTGGATACAATTTATTTACTTCCATGTTATGCACCCTCCATCTTTTAGCATCCTCATCCCACTTGGCATCCTGTACTGCCCTTACCGATCGTTTCACTCTTTCTTGCCGTCTGTTCATGTTCTTTTCATGCGCTGCCCTAATCCATGCATTAAGGGCTTCAAACTGAGTTGGTCTAGGCAAGGGTCTAGTTGCGGTCATAATTGCTTTTAATCTGTGCAACACCTCTAGTCTGAACGTCCCGTATTTCGGGAACGTAAGTTCCTCATTTCCATCTGTCATCTTACTCCACTCTGAGATCCACAGAATCGTGTGCAGCCCAACATTTATCCCCATGAAATGCGCTGGCGTACCCTCCGGCGGGGCTTCTTCCCCTTCATACGATCCCCTGCGCTTTCTTTTAAACAGCGCTCTTAACCATTTAAAACACTTCATAATTATGCGCAAAATTTCCAGCTTGAATACTTTGTTTACTTCCTGATGACAATCCACCAATCCTAGCGCGGCTTTGCTAGCTGGCCTATCGCAGCGCGGTCTTTCACCGGCCGGCCAATCCCAGCGCGGCACTTTCTGACGTCACTAGTCTCCGCTTCGCAGCAGCACCCCTCCTTTCTCAGCTCTCCTCGCGGTCATGCATGCGTCCCATTCATACACCGAAAAATGACTACTTCCGACCAAGCGGTCACTTCCCTCGACTGTACGTCCACAGTCTATCTGTAATTGTCAACTTATCTGACGAGATGTCTATCGTCTCTCTGATAGGTTCTTTTCACACTCAGTAACTTCCGACCAGCGTCCGTTACTCACGCACTCACTCTTACGTTCCCCCTATCTGGTCCTTCGGGTGATCACTGGTACCTCATGACCCCCTTCACACTAGTTAACAATTACTCTGAGTGTCCGATACACCCGAACCACTTAAGCTCTCCTTGAGCTTAAGATTTCCTCCGGTTGCGCGCGCTCACAACCTGTTCCACAGTCTCTCTACAGTCATTCAACTCCGCCAGACATTACAACATAGATACAATACAAAACACCGCAATCTTAACACGCATGACCCTTTATACTCACTCTCGACCGATACTGCTGCTTTTCTGTCTCACGTCATCCGGTCCTTCTTCCGCGGGCGGTTCTTCCGATCATCGATCTCTAGGGGCCTGGGGGTAATCTAACCTGGCCTAGATCACCTTCCTCAAGAAGGCAACCATCCTCTGTAGCTACCAACTGGAAGGGTGAGATTTTGATCAATATCTTATCTCTATCGATCTAAAACCCCGGTCTGGTCGACTGAACCTTTATTGCCTGTCTTTGAGGAAAGAAAGTGCATCTCTTACCAAGTTAGTTCTCCCAATTAAGGACTCTGCTCAAAGGATCACAAACAACTTCTAGCTTTCAAAGGTTTATTATAAAGTCAAGATAAGTTGTAGATACAAGCATCTCAAAATGAGATTAACCAGATACACAGGCCCAACTACGTACATGTGTTCTCTGAAAGCCCTCAAACGAACAACGGAAATTACCAATACCAATTCTAAAAACAATAGTGCTATTAGCATAGACACATATTGAAATCTGTCGGTCATTACAGGCGGAGGGAAAATACAGGTTAGGCTTTCCCTACCCTGATCTAGATGGTATCCCTACTTAACCAGGTCCCAACCTATCAAAAGGTGTCAGCAGTGAATGACCCCCAAAGGAAGTCACCCACTCTCAGTCTCTTGGTGAAAACCTAAAGTCCTCCAATCATGGCCCCTCTCTGCCTACCCATCCGCTCTCTAAAGGGTCCTCAGGCTTCTGCTCTAACTCCACCCAGGGGTGCTGTCCCTAATACAAAATCACAACAACATTTAGGACGCCCCTCGCGAGACGCCCCTCACGTGGTGTAGCTTCTGGCTTTTTCCATGATGAGGCCTTGTGGTTAGAGTCGACCTTGCTTCTCAGACGCTTCTCCGGCCCGCTGATACCCCTTAAACATTCCGGAACCCTCCTCCATGTCTGGTCCATTTCAAGAACAGGCTTCTATTCATATTTAATAATTGAATACCCCCTTTTCTCTTCCAGACAGACATTTGGAGCCAAATCCCAAATCTTATGGTTTTCCAACTGCGTTGCAACATTCCCCGGTCCAGACTAATACGTGTAAATCAACGTTTAAGGCTTTCCAGCTCTACAACAGTTTTATAATATTCAACTTCTTCTTTAATTGTTAGCATGTTAATACTCTTATTCTACTGATTAAGTAAACACATCTATAAATCAAACCCTACTCATTATTTCTAAACATTAGTGCAATCCACATTGTGCATTTTACTCTCCTTTCCCCTCCCTCCTAGCTCTGGCCCTGAGGCCTACCACGTTCAACGTTTCCGTATGCCATCTTACATTTTAGCAGCTACACAACATGGATTCAGGAATAATCACGTTTAATAAGCCTTATTACTTCATACATTTTCTGTATTAGTTCCACTTCTATTTAAACTTCTATATTAACTACACATCAGAATATAACTGTGGCTACTATCAGCACTCATGGCATTTCTCTTCATGATTCGTGCTTACTACGTGTAAGTGTAATGCCTTTCTACATTTTGGTCAGTTTGCGCTCTCTCAATGGTTAGCCCATTTTTCTTCAGAATTGTCAGTTTGTTTGCAACGTTGTTTGATATTTGCTCTTCTGAAAAGACCAATATATCTTCTAAGAAAAACATTACATTTGCTGACCCCTTAAACAGCTCTTGCATTGTCCTTTAGAATGCGACAGAAACTGATGCTGCTCTGTCAGCTGATGCATTGTTGACAAATGGTAAAAAGAGCCGCAGTCTTGAGAATTAATGGCGGTTCATCAATGTTGGACAGTTGGTGCTAATTAATCTAAATACTAGAGTTGAAAAACAATTGGTCTATCATTAGCCTTATACCACCATTTGGTTTTCTGGCAAACACTACTGGTGCAAGCTACTCCAAAGCTTCAATTTCTTTATTAAAGTATCCTGACATAATCTCTGTAACTCCTCCTTTTATTCCTCTCTACTCATTCTTAAATTCATTTAAGCCTTTGAAATGTTGGCATCGTTCCTTCCTTCACTAATATCTTATGGGGAAACCATTTGATTAGTCTTAACTATACACTCAACACTTCAGCACTTTTTTCCTTTCAGCATCCTTATTCATCCCAAAACCCTGGTCCAGTTTATGCTAGCTGATATGGATCTAATTGCATCTTTAATATATTTTTTGGGGTCCATCACAGAATTGCATAGGAAAGGGTTTCCTAAGAGATACATTTACTTACCAGTTCTCAATAGCACATTTCTCACTGTTGGGCATTGAAACCAAACGTTTACTGCTTAATTATGTATAACCTTTATCTAATCAAGGAGTGATAAAATTAGCATCCAATTATTTCCCCATGAGTGGCCAAAAGCCATGTGAGCAAAAACTGTGAATTTCTAAATACTTTATTGTAAAGTGAAATTGAGTAATTACAAAAGACATTTGTCCTGACAATAGTATAAATAAAGGAGACACAAGACTACAACATTACACAGTCCTTGTAGTCTTACATTTTAGGGTGTTGACAAGTGTCATTTCAACACCCGGAGGTAGTTCATAGAGCACAGTCAAGCCAATTTCAAGACCTGCCCTTCATTGTGGGACCCCAGCAGTTACTGCAGCAGTTCTGAAAGAATGAGAGGAGTAATTTGTGGGATCAATGCCAGCTGCAGCCATGAAAATTTCAGACAGCTGACAATGTGACAGAGCTTTCCCCCTCTGGTGTGTGAGCAGGGCCAGGAAGTCCAAACTGGACTGCAAGACCAGAAAATACTTCATATGGAATATTGGGTTTTTCAGGGAAAATGGGGCTACCAACAGAGTAATGATGCCACACACCTATTTGTTCTGTCTTTTAGTGGGTCAATCTGACTACCGATTTATCATGACAAACAAGCTATATGTGCTGCAACTGCAACCAATCCAAGGACTTTATTTGTTTTGCTCGCTGACCCTAAAAGCTTTATAGAGGGCTGGCGCAAATGCTGCTTCAAATAACCCTTATTTGTATGGGGAGTTGCACATTATATAATGTACATTATTCCAAAATAAGTGACGTGTTCCAATATCTAAAGAGCACCTGAAATCCTTCTGCTTTCCAGACAAGCAAGACCAGCCAGCCAACCCCCCTGATAAGAAAACTGTTGGAGGAGCCATAGGTCGCAAACCTAGTAAGTAAAACTATAGCCATAACCTGCTTCTTAGCATATGTTGGGGTTTGCTTGTGTTCTGGTTCAGGGAGGTCTTGTTCTGGCAGTTCAGGCTGCACTGTTCCTACTGGAGCTGGGTCAAGATAGATTTGCATATGACTGGGTCCAAACTGAGGTGGTATGGTGGGTAAAAGAATGATGGGTTGTAATGCTAATTCAAGCGATTGCCAGTGGTTAGACTTTTTGCCAGCTTTTATCCATTCAACTCTTGTGTATTTGATGTAACACGCTAAGTGGCAAGGGTGTGCCCACATGTGGGTCCCATACTCACTGTGCCACTGGAACCAAGCTACACCCTACTGGTGTCCCTCTATCAAGGTGAAACCAGCTTTGGGTTGCTTGTGCTCCAGTTTTGGGTAGACCTGGCCTGGCAGTTGGGACCCGACTGCAGTAGCAGCCCCCACAAACAAAGTCTGGTTTGGCAGGTGGCGGCAACACGGCAGGTTTAGCGCAGGAGGGGGAGAGGAGCACACAGAGAGGGTAGTAATAATATATATTAAAAAAATCATAACTGAGCTGAAGCCCGCCGCCTCCCACGTCACCTCACGCCTCCTGTCCCTGTTCCAGCAGCCCCAGGGACATACTCCCATCCAGTCCCCCATCTGCTCTAATGCTAAGAGAGTAGCAGGGGATTAGCCTGAGCAGTCTGAAAAGAAGCTCCGCTCAGGCCAGGGAGTCTGTGGGGGTTTCTGCAGCCCAGCTGTTCAATGCAGCAGGACTGGAGAAATCTAATTGCGCATGTGTGTTTTGGTCGGCCTGTGACAGCCGGCCAGACAGATATGCACACTGAGGGAGTACACATAGCACTCCTCCTCCCCCTCCCATCCAATGCCTTGGGCCCGCCCCTACCTGCACGCGCTTGCTCAGAGCCATCAAATAAGAACTAAAACAAAGCTCGAACGTCGTTTTATTTTTCATTTCATGGCTCTGAGCCCGGCAGTGGGGCGACGCTCCTCCGCTTTTGCGGAGGAGCTGCCATGCTCGATTCTTTCTATATGTTGAGACAGACGTTTTCTGCATGTCTCTATCTTGAGAGTGCTTTCCCTGTCTTATGCTGATCTCGAGGCAAGTCTCTTAAAAGTAACTGTATGGTTTCTAGATGCCTACATCAGCGAGCATGACAATCATACATGTCCACTGAGGGTCTACTTGTTTACATGGATTGAGACCCGGGAACCTGGCTCTGAGGTTGAGGGAAGTCATGCATAGTGCACCCCTATTTCACAGAGAGTGTCTACTGCTCTCGCTCTACACAGTCTGCGATAGACTGACAGTGGGGGCAGCAATAAGTCTCTAGTCAGGGATATCTGTATCCCTGTATTCTATCAAAGGTGGGCGACTAGCAACCCTTCTGGTCAAGTCTGTACAGTCTCTCATGCCTGAGGTCCTGTAGATTTTGTCTACCTGACGTGTGTTTGAGAGGCTGTGGGTGTAATGGGGAAAGGATGGTGAATTGAGCCATTGTGTGTAATGTGAGCTGTTTTGCTGAACATTCCAGCTCCCCCATGCCCCTCCCAATTCCCTGGACAGGCCTGGTGGACTGGGTAGACAGTCACTCTTTTCTGTGTTTATCTGTGTTTATCTGCCCAACCCTGCTAGTAGGGACTTTTTGTGTTTGGAGATGGTCAGGCCCCTCTGGTCTGGAGTTAATTAAAAGTCCTCTCTGAGAAATAGCAGGAGCTGGTGCGAGGGAAGGCAATACGTCATCCTTTGCATGCTTTGGTCATGCAGTGAACATGCCATATATGTGCCTTGTGATTGGAGGGGCGCCCAGGATTCAAAAGTAGCAGACCCTCTGATTGGATCAGCCTATCAATCAGAGGTAATAAAATTCTGGCCATAGTGGTCAGTTGCTGTTTACGACTGATCTAAAAGTATTTGAGAGACAACCCTTTTAAGAGGTTCGTTTGAGCAAGCCATTTACAGCCCGCAGTGTGAAGGCAAGACAAGAGGCTTACTCAATGTGTCTCTGCCACACCTGGCTGGGGATTAACTTGAGGAAGTGTTCTCTGTGATGGAGGGCTTATGCTGCAAAGGAGTTTGCCAGTTTGACAACAAGCAGCAGCATCAGTCAGAGTGCCAGCTGTTCCTGTGAGGTTTGTGGAGCTGGTGCTCTGAACAAGGACAGCTGCTCAAGATAAGGAAGCTTGCAGCACATCAACGGAGGGAGAGGGAGACAGGGTAGCTTGAGCTCTGTCCTTTATTATGAGATCACTTTGCCCAGACTCCACCCTGGTACTGTAGGAGATTGTGTGGAACTTTCAGTTACAATCTGTAGCTGGTGAAGGGTGTCGGTGGTACAGCCCACCCACTTCCTTTTTGCGGTATCTGGGGGTATCAGGGTGTACTGGCACTCTAGCTAGCCACTACCCTCCTACAGCTACCCAGTGGCTACTAGTCTTGTGCAACTCCTGTAAATTGTGCCAAGACATCTGGCACCTGTGATCAGATCCCTGACACAAATAGAGCTGTGTTCTTGTTCGGGATGGGAGGGCATTTCTGTTTCTTTGGGGGCTGATCAAGAACATTTGACTTCACATCAAATGCGGACACTATCTCAATTCAATAGGATTGGTATCATGGCTCTAGCAAATGAGAGCAACCCTGTGCAATATGGTCTGGAAAATGTATTGCTAATTGTTTGTCTACATGTTAACTGTATTTTTATAGTGCTTAGCGTGTGGCCCTATAACACTGTTTGTGGTCAGGCCTCAGGACCAGAGGGTTGTAGTGATATCTGGTTTTCACTTTTTATCCTAGTTTTATGTGTAGTATAATTCTCTTGTGTGAATTAAAGGACTTTTCTTTCATTAAAAGCAAAGCAGTGACTGGTCATTGATTTTATCAGCTGGTAGCCTGCCTTGGACGTGCTCTGTCTCGCTACCCTGAGAGAGTCAAGTGCTGAAGAGAAGTACATGGTTATCCAGTTTTGGGTCCCCTAGTACTGAGGCCCTAGGACACCAGCAGGGAATACTCCAGTAGATGCGGTCTAACACTATTGGAGCAGGGTCAAGGCTAATTTGCATGTGACTTAGTCCAAACTGAGGTGGCATGTTGGGCAAGCATTCCTCCAATCACCTTTTGTGTGTTAAATGCTACAGTCATAGTCCAACCATGTAGTTCCACAAATCTCATGATGCTCTTTCAGAATTTTGTTATCAATTTGGGAACAAGTTCTGACTTCTTTTCAATCATCACTGACAGGTACACAATGAAACCCGTTCATTATGGTTTTGTCTATTTTAGTTTTTTTTCACTTGTTTCTTTAGTCTCCATTTTCCTACCTTTAGGCCCTGTGCTGACACAGACATTTGTTAGGGGATAGGAAGTGTCAGTTTGGACAAGGGCAGACGGGGTGGCCCAGCATCCGACCAGATTTTGTCTGAGGGTAAGGTGAGTGCAGATATTAGGGAGCAGTAATGCCGGGACCGCAAAGCTACACCAACCTAGAGCTGCTCCAATTGTTGGCATGGTGGAAGCCCAAGGGGGTTAAGGACAAGTGTGTATAGCTCCATACAACAAGCAAAAGTGGCCAGTGCAATTAAGCGCGGTGAGGCGGGGCAGAGCTCTGAGGGGGCGGATGTTGTCAGACAACAGAATAGGAGTTATTTATTTAGTTTGACCTATTCCGTCATCTATCGATATTCGACCCCCCCCACAAGCACCCTGACCCGTCCCACCACACTTACCTGCATCGGCCGCTGCTGGTGCAGAGACTGGCACGAGGTCACCACTCAGCCGGTCCACACCACTCTCTGTACCCTAGGCAATCTGCAACGCTGCACCAGACGTTCAAGCTGCACGGGCATCCCTGCATGCCCTTGTGTGATGGTCCACAGTGTGGCTACCCCAACAGACTGCTTCTGTGTGGCCTCTCTATCAGGTGATACAGCAGCAGCGGCCGGTGCAGGTAAGTGCGGGTGGGCAGGGGATGTCAACAGACGACGGACTAGGGCAAATTGGATGTATGACGGTACCACGCGTACTTTTACAACGCGTACCGTTACCACGCTACTTTTACCACGCAAGTCGTTACAACGACTTGCGTGGAGGGGCGCTGGATAGTAAATTATTTAATTTACTATTCCAACTCCAGTCCCCGTGGACTCTAGTGAAAGGAGTTGGATAGTAAATTAAAGTATTTACTATCCTGGAGCGCCCCCCAGCGCATGTCGTTGTAACGACTTGCGTGGTAAAAGTAGCGTGGTAACGGTACCGCGTTGTAACAAATGCGTGGTAACCGTTGTATACCGGGCAAATTAGGTAAATAAGTAACTCCTATTCCTTCGTCTGTCGATATCCCCCGCGCATCGCCCCACAGCGCCCCACCCCACAACGCTTACCTGCACCGGCCGCTGCTGGCAACAAGAGCAAGTGAGACATATAAACAACAATAAACTGGAAATAGGAGAGCTTATCTCCCAGACCCTTGCCCGCCCAGCACTCTCAAACCAATACCATGGACCAACAACGATAGCCCCAGGCCACCTTGGATACAATATTCCCAGAGAAGGCTCCCTCTCAGGCCACAGCTTCAATCAAACCAAAGATCCCATGCAAGCACAGGTGGTGGGGGAGCTAGCGGCAGTAGATGTGGTTATAACAGCACCAGTTTTTGGGGTCACACACAGTACACCCAGGAATAAGAAGAACAACCTCCCCAAATGTCTTCCACTGGTGCCGGCAAGGACCAGTCCTAACTCGCATGACAGTAGCTGGATCTTACCAAGGAGTGCAACGCATACACGGTCCATCAGTTTGCACAGAGGTCCAAGAAGTCACGGTTTGATGGGAGAGCACGAATCATTGTTGCCGCAGTCGACCGGGGCCATGCTGGTATTGTGCACACGTCTCTCCCATCTTTTGAGGAAAGAGTACAGCCTCTGACGTTCAGGGGAGGTGGCGGTCGAGTCTCGCCACGCCATGGCGCAGTAGGCATGTTCAGTTCTCTATTAGATAAAGTGCTGGTCACTGGTTAGGCAGTATCCCTGGCTGTTCCTGTGAATGTGGATAAGTATTGGTCCTGGTTTTTTGAATCATCAAATTCCTGGTTCTTTCCATTGATGGTCAGAAGCATGGTGGCCGGTTCCAGCAAGACATAACTGATGTCAAGTAGTGGGCAGAATGCCAGGAATTTCTTCCGGCAACCAGCAGTGTCATGAGAGAAGTCAGCCGCCACAAAGATCTTGGTGTCATTATGGAGAAAGGAATCATGCTGTGGCTGGGCTGCAGAGATGACCTGCCAAGCTTGTTGGCTAAGACGGAAGCAAGAGATGCCGGTTTGGAAGCATTGCTGCGCGCGTCCCTCCTGGTCTGTATCCTGTGCACCCTTTGGAATTCCAGCACAGGGTTCAAAGTCAGTCCTGTGTGTTCCTCGAGGAACACAGAGAGGAATTCTTCCATATTTTTCGCCTCCGGAATGCAGTGAAAGTGGAAATTATTGTGACAGCTAAGGTCTTCCATTTCTGTCAGCTTTTTGTACAGGTGCCACACTTTACTGCCGGCATCAGGGTTGGTCTCTGACACCGTTAGACGTACATCCAAGGCTCCAGTCATCGATCCATAGCATCTTGCCTCACATTGGAAGAGCAAAAGCCGGTCTGAAGGGACTTAAGTTTAGCAGCTGTCATGGTGGTAGCAGCATGCATAGAGTTCATGGTAGCATTGATACCCATAACTTCTGTCATGAGCGCCCCCAAGGTGATGTATGCCTTTGGCTTAGTTGGCCATTTCAGCCTACCCGCTGCCACATCCGTAAACAACAGCTGGCGCGTAGGATTCCCCATGGGCTTCAGGATTTGTGTAATTCTGGAGAATATGGAAGAAGTGATCCGTGACCATACAAGAGAACCTGTGAAACACCGCAGCCGTCCACAACAGTTAATCGTGTTACGTACACATGTCCCTCCGAGAACCTCAAGGCCACCTACCTAACATCAGGGCATCCAGATTTGCCCAGGGGATCCCCTCTTAGCCACTGCACATAAAGAGGCATCTCCTCACCACAGTTGAGCTGTCTCAGCACGGTCCGCATAAAGCACGCGAGAGTGCGCTCACTCATGGCCACCATGTATGGCAAGGCCAATCAATAACGAGTGCCATCCTCCAGACCTTACGCTGAACACCCCAGCAGCCTGCCGTCCCCTTTGCTAGAAAGTGGGAATTAGTCACATGGGCTATGGTAATTCGTGCTCCATAGGGGATAGGAAGTGCCCCAGGGCCTTACCTAATTTCATTTCCCCTCCAGGGCCGTGGGGGGATGTTGGGGAATGCAAAGATGCCATACCGTCACCAGCGCAAGGTCGCCTCCCGACCGCATGCCATCCCTGGTGCTCTCGGGCAGCATGCATTTTACGCAGGGCCCACTGCCTCGCAGGCTCAGTCCTGCTGCTCAGGACGTCAATAAGGAGGGGGTTCCTGCACGTAAGTAGTTTGAGCACGCTGGGTCCAATCCAGCCCCTGAGGGTCCCATGTCCCTGGCCTACCCACGGGCCTCAGCGGGAGTCGACCATCTTGGGTGCGGTCAGGCTCTGCCTCCTATATGCATTTTTCAAAGAGATTGTAGTTTCTGTGTATAATTTGTCTTGGAAGTATAGGTTTGTACTTACTCTGAGCAGACCACGGTCTTCTTTGTTTCATGTAACTGCCCAGGTTCTCAGGAATACAGGGCTGCCCCTTAATATATTAGTCAAGGGTCAATCCAGAAATGTTTTACTAGTATACTTTCCATACTGCTAGTGCAACCATGGTGCTGGAAATAGGTTTTAATGTTGGCCAAAAAAGAAAGGAGGTAGGAAGGTGGTCTTCAGTCTGTTAGAATCACAATGTGTTGCCTGAATTGTTGTATTCTATTGAGACATACGCTCACTTATTCTTTCTTGTAGTAATCCATGGTGCTCAAACGGGTTGGGTAGGTAAGTGGGGGGGCTCATTGGCCGCCACTCATTTTTCCAGAAGGCCACATGCAGAATAACAGTCTAACAGAATAAACTAAGGGTGCTGTTGAGGATGTCCTTCAAGTGACTGGGAATCAGAGGCTTGCATTTACCATAGCTGCAAGAGACAGCATCCAAAGCAAAATTTTGGGCTGAGGTCCAGCCGCGGAGTTAGTCATCTTTCACCTAGAAACCAATGATCTGGCAACAGCTGGTCGCAAAGAACTCCACAAATGTTTGAAGAATTCTATTGGCTGGGTAAACAATTCTCCAAAGCTATCATTGCATGGTCTCATATAACCTCAAGGAGGAACGGGGGGGGTCTAGATTTTCTAACGAATACCCTGAATGTTTCTGTCAGGCACCTCAGTGGAGTTTTGGCAAAGTTTTGTGCTGGAACAGGGAGTTTATGACACATTTCACTTAAATTCATCAAGAATCCTGAAAAATTTCCCCATGGGAAAGGGGGTCATTTAACTGAGCAGGGCATGGACCTTTTATTGATACTTTTTGGGGGACTTTGCATTATCTCGCCCAGCTGGTTGGAAGACCGAAGAATCAGGCAGACCTGTGCGCACTTATGGTGGAAAAAGAACCATATAATCAATCTTTGCACGAATGTTAGTGCTTAATCAATACTTGATAGCAATAATGATTTTCTTGTTAATTTTCATTGTGTGTTATTAATTTTGAAAAGGCTGCTTTCTTGAGGCAGGTGCACGTCACAGAAACATTACCCAAACCTAGGCCGCAATGCCTTGCGTAACAAAACCTCGCTTTATAGGAAATATCTATTGTCTTCTCCTACCCCCACCCTCTAAATGTAGCACCCAACACCTCCCCTTGAATGTTACCATCTTATCTGCACAGCACTTTACAACATGAACTTGACCAACCAACTTTGTTTCGTCCAACTCGCAAACCTTCAACTTCCTGCGTCCTCAAGATAAATAACTCTCCCCTTTTTAACCCCACAATACAAACTTCTTGAAATACTGAAAAGCGTCTCTTAAAACGCCCCACAGAAAAACTCCCTGGAGATTTTCTGCTCCACCCCATGCAGCCTCACAAACTGACCTTCAACCGGAAAGCCACCACTGCACACCTTGTGACTCACCTACCGCCTCTCTTAACTGCAATAGATAGAGATCCATTCCCATGGCAGCCAAGTGCACTACATCGTCCCTGAAAAAATGTGCCATCTCAAACTTGATATCTGAAAGGACTACCCTCCTAATCCTTTTTCATCAACAAAACTTTTGCATCTCCCTATTTGATTTTTCTCCTTGCCTTGTCAAAGGCAGCCGTCCTATCTGCCCCTCTCCACTTACGGCACGGAACCAGCTCAGTCCACTATGGGAGTCCCTGCCCAAAACGTCAGTATCTCTTTGAAATCTGCCTTCATGGCCTTCAGCAAAGCCAATCCTTTCCTCTGAACCAAGTCATTTTCCCCCAAATGAATGACCAAAGCATCTGGGTAGTCCTCAGAATCCCTTGAACAATTCAGCCGCTGTAGCAGTTCCGTGCATAGCATTCCCCCTTTCCCAAACCATGCAACATAGGATCTCCTGTTGGACAAACCAAGCTGCTGACCAAAACTCCTGCCCCGTTCCGCACAGCTCACAATAGAGTGTCCTGCAATCCAGACACTCACTCCTACACTCCGTGGTGCCAGAACCAAACCTTAAAAGGAAACAAACAATTAGACAGTATTGATGCACTTCAACACTCCCCAAAGTGCATTTAAGGCCGGTAGCAAACATGACCACTGCCTCAACTGCTTTATCTACTCCCCCTCCCTATTCCACTGCTCCTATTCTGGAAGATTGTGTCCTATAATCTTCTGGCGGCAGTCATATGTGCCCCAGAGCCTTGCACAGTACTTGCAAAAGCTGGAAGGCCGACACCACCAATCCACTGTCATGTCGTAAAACTAAGCTTTGCACCTCTTCCTCTCGTCAACTTCCAAAATCAGTCAACGGGCAACACTGCCTGCTTGGAAGCCTCCTCAAACGCACTGTCACCACCTTTCCTTTCTGAGCCACTTTAGACGTCTGAATTTCGACCAACACAGGCCCTTCACCCCTTTGGACCCCAAAAGCTCTGACACCCTAAACGCCCCAAAAACATGCCACATATGTTTTGCCAGTGAATAAGGCAGCTTCCCCCCATGCTGGAACACAATGCAGACAATACATCAATCACTTGGCAGAAAAGTGGCCAATCCAAGGGTCTCTGCTTCCTACCCCCATTGCCAACCTTTCTCGCACAACCTTCCAATAGCCACTAACCCAGTTCCCTTGCTGAAGGTGTATAGCCCCAAAACAACTTTGTCACAAACGCAATGCCAGAAAGATTCCGGCGATGGTCACCCTTGGACAACCCTTCTCCACCTTTGTCCTTTCTTTATGGCTATCTCATTTTACATTTACAACTTATCTGTTAAATGTGGAAGCACGCTCACCTGCTTATGTTTGCATTTGTTTATTTTCATGCTGCGTCATGCTCTCCATCCCTTCTCCATGGTACCCAGTGGCAGTTAAACTACTTACAGCTTGGATTCCTAATAAACTTACGTTTGGCTTATATTGGAGACTCCTCATTTCCTCATTTGGCCTCACAACACCTACCCACAACCACCACTGCGTTAACCTTAAAATGGTAGCAGGTAGCTCAAACCAAAACCCATATATATCAACGCCCCTCCTCTTCAGCCCCAAAATAGCCAAGACGGTTTCCGTCCTTTTTGGACCAAACCATTCGCCCAAATTCTTGCAGGGGCATAACTACTTGTCGTATGCCCCCAAACCCCAGTTCTGAAACCCATGTCTCAACCTTAGCGATCTGTAAAAAAGCGACAGCTTTTTTTCTGCTGGTATTGTAAATGTTGATTGTTACTGTTTTTGGAATTACACTTTAACCATGTTTAAGAAATTACTTTTAAAATGTTAGGAGAAAGACAGTAATGTTTTCTTATGCTGGCAAGTCAATATTATTACATAAATAACAAAATACGATGTGTATTAGAACACTCGAATTTGTAGTATGGAGAAACGAAATGCGAATGCCCCTCGAATATACCAATGGATGATGGGTGTAGTGGGCTAGCCTAAACCCCCTCTAGTTATATGTCTGTGCATACATTTATTTTTATGTTTTTTTTAATAACAAGAGGACGAGACAGCTAAACCTGTTACTACACTGGACCTAAAAATTAGACAACACTACATCTTTCAGTCCTACTTCTGCAGGGATAGCAGCATTTGAACGGAATTAATTAGTGTACCGGTTTTGCCGTGAACTGAACGGGATATTCTGGAGGCGAACTATTTAATTTACATGGCATGCACGCTTTACGGCACTCCTCGCAGAGCTATGCCAGATGAGAGTCATTAACGAGCATGATGAATGGGAAAGGAAGATTCTCAGAAATGGCGGCGCCCGTGCAGCGCCCAGCCACGGTTTCATCCGCCTGACCCCAGTTAGCAATTAACGGCACGGTCACTGCCCCGGCGGCACACCAAGGGAGCATTGTGAGTCTATGGGGAGAAGCAGCCTCGCCTGACTGGCTAAGTACACTGGGCCTGTTTCCGGCGGCTGATTGCTCCTTAATTAAATGTAGGACACATAATGGGAATGGTCATTAATTGGGTAAGTAGTTCACACTTGCTACCGTGTCTCTGGGGGGCCCTGTGCGCCTTATTGCTGTTAACGTTGCTGGTGGGGGCACCAGGAGCGAGGGCGAGGGGAAACCAGAGCCATTCAGTATGCGCTCCTGGCCTTCCTGCTTCGGTGGCACCAAAGACCTTAACATTTAGACAGATGCGGGGAGACAATTTGTCAAAGGAGAGACAGTTGATGAGCACATCCTCCATTTTGGCTTGGCTCAGCTGTTTCCCGGAAAGGGGGGTAGAGGAAGGACAGCGTGGCAAGCACATAATAATGGGGGCTTGGGACCTCTGTTTCACATTTCAGACAGAAGCGAGGCAGGCCCTATATAACTTAGTCCTACTGTGGCGCTTAGTTGAACAAGCTCTGTGAGCAGGGCTCGAGTCGGGGTACCAAACGGGTGGACGGCGCTTCCCCCCACTTATTTTACCGGGTGGACGCAGTCCCCCTTGCCAAACAGCTGGACTTCACTCTTTGGCCTCTCTGGGACGAGATCGGAGCTCACAGCATGCTGCACACGCGCTGGCTTCTCAGATGCAATCGCATCTAAGGGGTGAGCAAGGGGAGGCAATGAGCCCGATGGTGCAAGCCACCTTTTGTGACGTCACTTCCTGTCGTGACGTCACTTCCGGCGACAGCGTCCCCCCACTTCCTTTTTCAGGACTTGTGTCCTGTCTGTGAGGGACTGCAAGAAAGGACTGGAAGGAGAGTGGGGGTGCTCAGGGGGACAAATGGCTAGTCCAGTTTCCTCCTCTGTATTTTCGGGCGGATATAGACCACATGGACAAATGGCAAGGGGATAGTTAAGGTTGGGGTTTTGGTTGACGTTGCTATTTAGGGGCTTTGGGGTGTGTGGGGGCAGCTCAGCATTTTCTGAGTCGAATACCCCATGGGCGACAAGGCAAGTTTAGAGATGAGAAGAGCAGTCTAAGGGTTAGAGCTAGGAAACAGTGGAGGCTGGAATAAGCATGACCGTAGTAGGAGACATGGAGATTAGTGAGATGGTGAAAGAAGGAAACACTTATTTAAGCCACGGGTTTTGGGACATGCGAGGGTTAGGACGAGGAGACCACAGTGACAAGCATCGGGGGTAGAGAGGGTGATTGTCGCTTGCTGACACCCACAGGGAAGGAGTAGGGATACTGGAGGAAGTAGGTCCAAAAAGCTAAAGACAGCAAAAGATCCACCAATTGTAATAGCCCCAAATGTGGAGAGTCCTTACCTAGCACTGCGTGCTTCATGGTTGGTTTGGGGGAACAGGGTAAGGTAGGAGATGGTGTCTGGCCCACCAGCCGTAAGAAGCCACGGAGGAAGTATATGCAGAATTGTGGCTACCTCATGCCCAAGGTAGACTACAGAGGACAGACACACCTGACACTTGCCTGCCTTACTGGTCAGTTTCATCTTTTGTATCCCTGCCAATACCTCTCCAAATGATCTCAGGTGGTCCTGCCATGAATTGCTAAACACAACAATATCATCTTAGTAGGCCAGACAGAACTTCTCCAGCCATGGATCATCAGGCACTGAAAAGTGGCCTGAGCATTGTGCAACCTAAAGGGCATCACTTTAAACTGATGCAACCCCTCTGGAGTAGAAAACACTGACTTCTGTCGGTAGTCATTGGTCAGATCAAAGGTGCTCAGGTACTTTATAGCACATCACCGATCAAGCTCATCCACTCTCTGGATTGGCTGGGCAGTGTTCTTGGTTACCTTAATGAGGGTTCTATAGTCCACACAGAACCGCAAATAAGTAGACACTTGTTTTGGTACTAGCACCACAGGACTAGACTACTGACTATGAGGTCCTTCAATGACGCCCAGGTTCAACATCTTGACAACTTTTTCCTTGATGAAGCAATGAACCCGTTCAGACGTTCTGTACATTCTGCCCATCACTGGCAAATAGTCTCCTGTGCCTATGTCGTGCACACAGGCAGGTGTCAACCCTGGAGTCAGCGAGAAGAGGTTGCAAAATTGTCCCAATTCACCTCTACATTCTTTTCACAGCTCAGGTGTGAACTTGGCGGATAAATGAACCCCTTCAACATTGCCATCCTTCATGTGACAATGAATCAGGTCAGAAAAAGGTACACTGTCTTCTTCAACCTATGCCATAGTAATGGGATTCACTGTGTAATCTCTTCGGAGGTAAGTCTTCAGGTGGTTCACATGAAACACCCTCCTTGGTTCTCTTGTGGCACCTGTTTCCACCAAGTAGTTAACCTCTGAAACTACCTGAACTACCTTGCATAACCCAGACCAATTGTCCTTCAAAGCCCTGAAACAAATAGGCTTTAACACCAACTCCTCCTGACCATCTTGTTACCCAGTCAGCATAGCTTTCTGCTTGTACCATTCTTTCATCAGCCCTTGGCTAGACTGAAGGTTTTCTTTTGCCTGACTCTTGTATTACACCATCAACTTCCTGAGACCAATCACATAGCCCACCACATCCTTCTGTGGAGACTGTGAGATTCATTCATGTCTTTCTCTAACTAAAGATTGTGGACCCGCACTGGACTTGCATACAAAAGTTCAAAGAGACTGATCTCTACTACCGTCTGGAGAATCTCTTAGTAGGCAAACAAGAGAAATGATTTGAAGAATATCCCACTTTGTTCTGAGGTTCTCTGACAGAGTTCCCATCATGCCTTTATTTGTTTTGTTAAACCGCTCCACCAAACATGTTGGTTTGTGGGTGTTATGCCATGGGGAAATGATAGGTCACACCAGCTAGTTCCTACATCCAAGAGGATATGAAATTGGTTTCACGGTCATAGATTACCGTCCTCGTAAATTCCAAACCTGGAAAAGACCTTCAGCAGGGCGCCACACGTGTATCTGCTGTCTCCACTGTAATAAGAAGTGTCAGTTGCACTCGCCACCAGACAATGACGGAGTGTCTTACGCACTATGGTAACTTCCGCTGCGCTGTCGAAGAGGTTCACTGCCCAAGTCCAATCTAGGAGCAGGGTTCTCACCGTCTGAGGTATACTTCGCTGTTAAAGCGGCAACTTTCTTCTTTTGATATGGGGGCCTAAATAGAGGAAGTCCCTCCTGTTTGACTTTTGCTTTAAACTGGCATGGCGGATCTCTAATCTGCTGAGTGGTCTCGCCTTGTCTGCGATCCTGGCGCTCTCCACCACCAATATGAGAATCCAATGTGTCCTGTAAAGAACGAGGAGAGTGCTGATCAGGAACTTGAAACCTCTCTGACGTCTTAATTTTAGAGCGGTCACACAAATCATATTAACGCTCTGAAGCATCAGGTGTCGCTCAACCAGCACGCAAACCTTGTTTCTGTTGCTGCTGCCGCTGATTTTTATTCCAGTTCTTTTTAGGAAAGACTGGACGCCCATCTTTTTAAGGTTGGGTTTTTTGTTGAGTTGCTGCAAAAAGCTTAACACCCAGACTGTTAGGGCCTAAGCTTTTATAAGCCTTTGCGATAATCTTCAGCTTTTACCTTTACGTTAGCTAGGATCATATCGCAAACAATATTAAACACCCCCAACAATTGCATTCCCTACTCAATGTCAGCTTGTGTCCCATGTTCATCCTGAACTCTTTTAAGGACAGACGGTAGAACAGTCATCAAGGGGGTGCCGAAACACAGTGAATAAACTGCTGCAAAAACTCTTCCCCAAGTGGTAGAATCAGCCAACTCAGGAATAAGGCCTTTCGGTAAATTCATGGTCAGGATCCTGTGTTTCTTCACAGGAGTGGTAAAACAGCTTCGAGTTGCTCAAACTTTTCCGTCAGTCTATAACGGAGATCATCCTTATTCTGAGGACTTTTACCCATCACAGAATTAATCATGATGGGTATAATAACCAGACCACCGTGTCCCTGTGGTTGTGCAGCAATTCCAGGTTGTGCCACCTGCAGGTTGTGCAACATAAACTGTATCACAGCTCTGTGTATATGTAGCAAAGACGTGTGTAATTGATGTAGCTCTGCGATAGGAGCGTTAAGGTAATTTGGATGTGATGTATAACCAGCCAAAACGGGCCATGTGGCCCCATCAACTGATAAGGGGTCTAAACAGATCGCAGAAATCGGGTGAGGAAGGGCGCCATATGGTGTGCTGCCAATTGTCAACAGAAGAGTTCTATAAGGTCTATATTCCAGCGAACCACAGGGGCAGTATATTCGTTAAACAAATTTTCGTCACCATCCACTGCCACAAAGGTAACCCAAGAATAGAAAACCAAGAAGGGGTGTGCTGCATTTGCTTCAAGAACAAAAATAAGAGAAGCCCCAGCTTATGGGACTTCATCTTGATTCAAATAAGCCGGGACTGGAGAATGATTTGGAGCCACTATGGCACCCGCCATAATTTGAACGTAAGAATGGTAGCAAAACTATGGGCAATAAACAAAGAAGAACCTTTTAAAATTTAAGCTTGAAAAACCTATAAACATCAAATATAGGAGGCTAAGCCCGCTCACTATGAACGTCTCCGAAAACTAGTGAGAGGGTATTGTGGACACACACAAGCACTACTCAGGGGTTTCGTGAATAAGTACCCAACCAAACATTGGTGGCGCCATGTTGCACGGATTCTGCACATACACAGACCTATGCGCAGGAATATGGGACCTCGGTGTATAGGGGCTAAAAGTTTTACTACCGCCTCAGTACCCAAAATCCCAGGACCGACTAGCTATAGTGTCCCACTAGCTCTCCTAAACAATCACGAAGCTGAAAATGATTAGAAACCCCAGAACACAACACTCCCAGATCTCTCAGGAATCGCTGTAACAAGACACGCCTTTTCGCTCACTCATACATGTCCACAATAAGAATTGAAGGAGACACAAATATAGTTTAAAATGTTTATTTAAACTAATGTGCTCTAAAGCGCACTATACGAGCAATAAACAGCAGCAAAATGCATAATATCAATACAGTTAGCATTGCAGCAAGGCCATATATCATAAAGGGAGATCATATAAAGACTATAGATAAAGGACTATAAGGCCTAACTACCCTCCCCTTGGCAAGAAGAAGTATTATTATATAATAGAAGATCTCTGGGCTTTGTCAGCAGACCCCATACCTTATTGCTTAGATGGTATATCTCCATCATAGGAATGGCATGGCTCTTCTCCTTGGAAAGATCCCTCTCCAAGTGTGTGTTAATCAAACATGCATCCCCGTAATATCAAAGCACGCGTTTCCAGCAGTAGCAGCTGTGTTAGCATGTTTTGTCTAGGTGCTAGGGACTGACCAGAACAGAATAACAAGGGTCATTGTTTATCGACCTTGCTTACAGTGTTCAGACTAAACTCCAGGAATCAGCAGAGAACGCACCAAGCAATCAGTTCTCATGTGAAAGGCATAAATAGAATCTTGCAAAAATAAAGTCCTGTAGTAACGTGCGCAAAAGCAGCATCATGGCAGCTGGGCTCATGCTAACTTAGGAATGTGAACAATGTCCCTACTGGCCATACTACAAGCTCATTCTATCACCTTTACAGTCATGCTCTTTAGATTTACTGTCTCAGAAAACATGCCTTTGATGACCTCTTCCTGGGCTTCCTTATGAAGTCTCACAAGTCAAGGTCACTCTTCCTATGCCTTGCAGAAATCATCCTGGGTAGGCACTCCAGCAGCTAACAAATTCCTGCAGCTCTAGAAGCGGACCAGACTCCAGTTCCTGGCCTGCTTCGGGTGCCTCTTCCTCCTCTACCCCTGGAGCAGAAGCAAAGACATCCAGGTCCCATATCTTCCCGGAGTCTGCCCTTTCCTGCAAACTGCCTTGTGCTGGTGCCTGAAAATCAGGGACCGTTCCAGTCTTGTCCTGAGGTGCAGCCTGTGCTCTGGTCAACACAGCTCATGTGGTCCAAGCCATAAAGGCTTCTAGTCCTGGCACCGAGCGAGGGGCAATTAATTAATTGCGCAAGAGGCATTCCGCACCTTGCGTTTCCCTTACACCAATGTTCACCATGGCCGTCTTACGATTGAGTGCAATCTCAGGTTGGGCAAGAGAGTTCTCCATGCCCTCCCCACTGGCTACCATACCTGTATCCTTGACAAGAGAGAGAATCTCCTCAGATTAAGGTGCTTCCTCTCAACCGTAATATAGAAGGCTCTAGTATCTCACAGAGCAGACACGATCTTCCCTTTTATATTAGCTTCCTGCACAGATCCCATCATATTAGGATGAATGTGCTTCAGAGCATCTGGGTCCCTTGCCCAGATGTCCATCACCAATAAGTTGAGTGCAACTGGGCCATCTTGAGTAAGGGTGGGCGGAGTGCCACTATGCGTAATTCCACGGAATTGCCTAAAAACTTAGTGGAATTCTGCTCTACTCCACCCTAACCTGTATGCAGGCAGCAGACCTGGAGGGTTCCTGACCCCCAGACTGCCACCTGCTTTAGGGCCTACCTGGATCTCCTTGTCGGTGCAAAACGTCGATGTACGTCTTGGGAGGACTGCGCATGCACGCACGCGCGCACTTGCACAGTCCTCCCAAGACGTACAGCGTAGGGGGTTTGCACTGATGAGAAGACAGCCAAAAGGAGGAGGACAACCCAGGCACGGGGGAGAACTCCAGATCCAGGAAAGCCGCAGCGGCATTCCTAGAGGTGGGTGGCAGGTGCAAACTCCGCCACGCCTCAGATTCTGAGTTTTTGCCAAACTCTGCGGTCCCAGGGAACACCTGCTGCCATCCTAAGCTTCTCCTTCTCAAGAGCTATCTGTCCCTTCCCATCCCATCCCTTCCCTTCTCTTTTCCCTCTCATCCGATTCTCTAAGCTTTTTTCCTACACTCTTAACTTCTCTTCTCTGGCCCATTCTTCCTATCTTTCCAGCCTCCTCTAATTATGTTCCTGATGAGCTAGTATCCCATTCTCTCACTCAAACTCACTGTCCTTCTTTTCCTGCTCAGCTGTAGATGTCTGGAGAGCCAACTGCAAGTTCAGCGTCACTGCTATGCTCCAGCCACACAAAGGATTTACTCCTGGAATTGGTAACAGTTGTACCCTAGAAATTAAAGATTGGGTGCACCATGGGGTTATTCTGGAAAGTAACGTAGGGATTGTATTGGGACACTGTAGAAAGGGTTTTAGAGGACGCACTTTTGTCTGAGATTAAGAACACAAGAGCCTGACATCACAGCGCTCTCCTCCCAGGTTCCTACCATAGGTCCCTACCCTGAGTCTACTACATCCTCATCCCTGTCACCAAGTCTCCCAGACTGGTCTTTAACGAAATAAGAAAATACCTCCTGGTTCCTCCTTCTTGGAGCCCTCCAACTTCTGTCCCTATGTAGTTCCTTCAACTGATCTACCAACATGGTGCTAAGGTCTTCTTCTAACCCTTTGTTGTCCATTTTTATGTGTGCAGACTTTGTGTGTGAAAATTGGACTTATCTTGTTACAGGCATTGATTGGAAATGGCCAATTCAGCACTTTCACCCAGGACTCCTAAGTTTTAGGTGGCCCACCGCTTACCTCCAACTGTCAGAACTTCTTTTAGAAGGCCACAAGACAGCAAGGGCTACTTGGCCCAACCATGGGGGTTGAGGCCCTTTACTCCTGATGTCCCGGGGCCTGACCTACTGTGGGTCCTGAGCAACTGGGCCAAGTACTACCCCTTCAGCACTTGAGTCTCAGTGGTAGCTCGGTTTGAGCAGTCCTAGGCCTCTTGGGGGCAGGTAAGTGCAAGGTGTACATGGGCACAAGTCTCACAATACATCTAGTAGCCACAACAAATTAATGTCCAGCCAGATGCTCACTTTTATGAATACATTCCTATATGCTCACATGCCATATCCAAAACTAGACTGTTCCTATTACAAATTACATTATAAAAAATGTAAAGAAAAATGTAATACCCAAGCAACATGTTTGGCCAAACTGCCAAATGATATGCAAATTGGTTTTAACTCTGTTCACCAAGACACTTAAGATTTACAGACTGAGATGGAGATATATGAAGAGGCCCTTTTATAATACCAGTTGCTTCAGTGCACATTCTCCTCCTGTGCAATGTCAAGAGGACATTTTCTCATCTCAATGGTCCATACAAATGAGGAAAAACCTTTGGCCATCTGCCTGGACCATACTGATAATGCAGCCACAGCAACAAAGAGGCTCTTGGAAGGAACATAAGTTGTGCCATGTGGGAAGTGTCATATAACTAGTTATATTGCTAGTCATATATGTCTAATAACTAATGCACTCCATAGGGTGTACTTCAAGGGTTATGGGAGGTTCCTGGGAGCTTCCGGGAGATAATCCAGAAGCAGTCCAGTGTGCAATCAGTGGAAAATGAATAAGCAGTTTGAAACCAGTGTTCCTTCTTTCACTGGTATACTGTTTCCAATGAAGCTGCAACCTCCCAGTTCATACTGGTGCACTGGTGTAGACTGGGACCTAGATGCTGGCTTCATAAGGTGTGCAGAATACTTGACAATCATCTCATAGCAAAGGAAGTTACAAATGTACTGCTGTGCTAGATAAGCCCATGTTTGCGCCCTCTCTTACCTGCTTCAGTTTTCTTCCTCTCACCTTTACTACACTCAAATTTATTTTGTCCCTTGTCAATTGTCTTGTATGTCTCTCTTCCGTTCTCTGGTCCTCATATTGTCTTGTTTTACTACCCCTTTGCACTTTCTCTTTCTCACCTCACTTTGCTCTCTCCTGACATTTTTGTCCCCTGTCCTTTCTGTCTCGTCTATATGTATCCCCTCTTCACTCTCTACATCTCTTTCTCTCTCAGCTGTCTCTTATCTCCTTTCTGTATTCCTCAGCAGTTTTCTCATCTGTGACAATTGTCTGTTTCTCAAAACACATCTGCATTTTTCTATTTTCATCCCTCCTCTCTCAGTTGCCTCCTTCTTTTTGTGGCTGTTTGTGTACCACAGCTTTTTCAAACCTGACTCTATATCAGTTGTTTCTTACTTACTTTTCTCCATCATCTTTTTCTCCACCTGGACCTGCTCCATTGTGGTCGCTCCCCTACGCTCCCAGCCACGATCCCCAGGCTGATTGCTGCACTCCTCCTGCTCCGCTTGCTGCCTCTGACGACTGCCTGCCCCAGCTGCTGCTCCTAACACCCTCTGCCTACCTGGGTGATCGCGCTCCGTCGCAGCCTGCACTCCCTGAGCGCCTCGAGGGAACATAGCGCCTGGTATCGTTTATTTAACAATTGCTTTCATAACGCAAGGCATCTCCTTGCATTTCGCGCTGCTTTGAAGTGCTTTTATTTACTTTGACGCTGTGATTGCTATCCCTGTTTCCGGCCGTCCATTTTGGGTCTGATCACTCCTCGTGTCTCCTCCCCGCTCCCCGCCTCCCAGCAGCCCCTCCCACCCACAAGCAAAGCAGTCCGACCCTGCCTACACCCCTCTGTGACCACCTGGACCTGCTCCATTGTGGTCGCTCCCCTACGCTCCCAGCCACGATCCCCAGGCTGATTGCTGCACTCCTCCTGCTCCGCTTGCTGCCTCTGACGACTGCCTGCCCCAGCTGCTGCTCCTAACACCCTCTGCCTACCTGGGTGATCGCGCTCCGTCGCAGCCTGCACTCCCTGAGCGCCTCGAGGGAACATAGCGCCTGGTATCGTTTATTTAACAATTGCTTTCATAACGCAAGGCATCTCCTTGCATTTCGCGCTGCTTTGAAGTGCTTTTATTTACTTTGACGCTGTGATTGCTATCCCTGTTTCCGGCCGTCCATTTTGGGTCTGATCACTCCTCGTGTCTCCTCCCCGCTCCCCGCCTCCCAGCAGCCCCTCCCACGCTCCGCCCCCTCCACTATCCTTCAAATGCCAGATGTCCCAACGCGCAGCGTCCACGCGCTTCGGACACGCCGAAGGTGCGCCAAAGGTAAGCCCGTCTACGCCCGTCCGCGCCTGGACCGCGCCCAGCGCCAGGCCCCCTGCCCCTCGCGCTGCCCACCCCCGCATTACCTACGATGCAGCCACCCTCCTAGCCCTTAACCCCGGCCGCGCCCCCAACTGCGTCCAAGCCGCCCCTGGCCACACCCATGGACCTTTCTCTTGCTACTCCTGCAAATTCAGCGGCACCGTCAACATCTCCGCTCCGACCACACCACAGATTCCCGACCCCAACCACCTAGAATGCATCCTTCTCAACACCCGCTCGGTCCACAGGCACGCCATTGACCTTTGGAACCTACTAGACACCATCTCTCCAGACGTCGCCTTCCTAACGGAAACTTGGATGAACGCCTCCTCCGCCCCTGACATCGCCATCGCTATCCCTGACGACTATAAGATTACACGCAAAGACCGCACCGACCAAACAGGAGGAGGAATCGCTATCGTCCACAAGAAATCAATCCGCATCTCAACCAGCTCTGACGCCAACCTCGCCAACTCCGAACACCTCCACTTCCAGATCCACATCGACCCCAAGACCACACTCAGAGGCACCCTCCTCTACAGACCACCAGGACCCCGCGCAAAATTCAGTGAAGACATCACGGACTTCATCACCCCACACGCGCTCCCCTCCAAAGACTACATCCTCCTGGGAGACCTCAACTTCCACCTTGAGAAGATCAACGACCGCAACACCGCCACCCTCTTAGACAACCTCGCCAACCTCGGACTTAAACAACTGGTCACTTCCCCCACCCACATCGCAGGTCACACACTCGACCCCATCTTCACCTCTAGCAACCATGTCTCTTTCAACCACACTACGGAGCTCCTCTGGACTGACCACAGCTGCGTCCACTTCACCTACAACAAGCCGAAACCCATCATCCACCTCCAACCAACTCTACAAAGAAACTGGAACAAAATCACCACGGAACAGATCTCCTCATCGCTCCTTCAAACCTCCCCAGCCCTCTCTTCTGACGCCAACGAAGCCGCCTCCAACCTCACCCTTTGGTTATCCAACACCGCAGACACCTTAGCACCACTGAAAAAACGCCTACACAAAATCAAGAAGGCCTCATGGTTCAACGAGGACCTCAAGAAATCCAAGAAACTATGCCGCTCCCTTGAAAAGGCCTGGAAAAAAGACTCATCCACCAGCAACAAGGACGCCTTCAAAAACGCCATCCGTACTCACCACCAACTGATCCGAAAAGCCAAAAAAACAGCATTCAAGGATCGACTCGACAACAACGCCCACAACAGCAAGGAACTTTTCAACATCGTCAAGGAATTTTCCAACCCCTCGGCCAACTCCAACGACATCACCCCCTCTCAAACTCTCTGCGACTCCCTAGCCTCTTTTTTCCACAACAAGATTGCTGACATCCACAACAGCTTTGACAACCAACCCGGAAGCCAACCCACCCTACCATCAGCTGACTATCTTCCCCCCGTTAACACCCTCAACGCCTGGAACCCAATCACCACTGAGGACACCATCCGCCTGATGAATTCCATCCACTCTGGATCCCCCACAGACCCATGCCCTCACCACATCTTCAACAAAGCAGACTCCGTCATAGCTCCGCACCTCCGAGACGTCATCAACTGCTCCTTCAACTCCGCTACCTTCCCAGAAGACTGGAAACACGCTGAACTCACCGCACTTCTGAAAAAACCAACAGCAGACCCCACCGAACTCAAAAACTACCGCCCCATCTCACTTCTTCCATTCCCGGCCAAAGTCATCGAGAAAGCTGTCAACAACCAGCTCGCCGCCTTCCTCGAAGCCAACAAATCCCTCGACTCCTCACAATCTGGCTTCCGAGCAAAACACAGCACTGAGACCGCCCTCATCGCAGCAACAGACGACATTCGAACTCTACTGGACAATGGAGACACAGTCGCCCTCATCCTCCTCGACCTCTCTGCAGCCTTCGACACAGTCTGCCACAGCACCCTTTTACAGCGCCTCAAAAACATCGGAATCCAAGGAAAGGCACTGGAATGGATCACCTCGTTCCTCTCCGGAAGAACCCAGAGAGTCCGCCTCCCACCATTCAAGTCCGAGGCCTCTGAAATCATCTGCGGCGTACCACAAGGATCCTCACTCAGCCCCACCCTCTTCAACGTATACATGAGCCCCCTCGCGACCATCGCCCGCCAACACAACCTCAACATCATCTCTTACGCGGATGACACTCAACTGATCCTTTCTCTCACCAAGGACCCCAGCACCGCCAAAACTAACCTACACGAAGGAATGAAAGAAGTCGCCGAATGGATGAAACAAAGCCGTCTGAAACTGAACTCAGACAAAACAGAAGTCCTCATCTTAGGTAAATCCCCCTCTGCTTGGGACGACTCCTGGTGGCCGGAAGCCCTCGGAAAAGCACCCATCCCGACAGACCACGCACGGAACCTTGGCGTCATCCTGGACTCTTCACTTTCAATGAACAGACAAGTCAGCGCCGTATCCTCATCCTGCTTCAACATCCTTCGCATGCTCAGAAAAACATTTCGCTGGATCCCCACCGAAACAAGGAAAACAGTCACCCATGCTCTGGTCACGAGCCGACTGGACTACGGTAACACCCTCTACGCAGGTACCACCGCCAAACTACAGAAGAAACTACAACGAATCCAAAACGCCTCAGCCAGGCTCATATTAGACATCCCACGCAACGAACACATCTCTGGTCACCTTAAAGACCTCCACTGGCTACCCGTCAATAAGAGGATCACTTTCCGACTGCTTACCCACGCACACAAATCACTCTACGACATCGGACCAGATTGCCTCAACTCTCGACTGTCCTTCTACACCCCCTCCCGCCAACTTCGATCTTCCAACCAAGCATTCGCCACTGTCCCTCGCATCAACAAAACCACCATGGGAGGCAGATCCTTCTCATACCTGGCTGCCAAAACATGGAACTCACTCCCCGCTTACCTTCGCCTCACCCAGAATCACCTAGCGTTCAGAAAACAACTTAAAACGTGGATATTTGACAAATAACCCCCCTCCCCTCCCCAAGCGCCTTGAAACCCTCTGGGTATGTAGTGCGCTATATAAATTTTATGACTTATGACTTATGACTTATGACTCCTCTCAGCAACCCCTTTCTTACCTGATTAGCCATCATGTTTCCACCTGTCTGTTTGTATATTACATCTCTGTCTCTCAAATGCCCTAACCTCTTTCAGCAGTCTCTCTATCAACCCTCTATATTTCACTTGTCTCACTTTGAGCTATATCTTTCTCACGTTTCACAACCCTCAATATTTTCTATCACCTTTCTCTTCTATTTCCTTAACAGTCACTGTGTCTTTATCATCTTCTCACCTGTCTCCCTTCACAGCTGTTTCTTTCTTATTTATCTACCTCTCTATCAATGTGCAGACATCTTCTCCTCTCTCAGCTCTCTCGCAACTGTTCCTGTTACTTGCTCTCACCTGTCTCCCCTCTTTCAGGTGTCTCTTTGACACCTATTTATCATCTGCCCACATCCCTACTCCTCCCAGTCATTTCTATACTAGTTTTCTGTATCTTTATCACCTCTCACTCTCTCACCTGTCTCTTTTTTCCTGTCTTACACCTTCCCTCCCACTCCTACTGAACAATATCTTTTAAACTTTTTTCTCCCCTCTCACCTATCAGCCCGTCTACCAGATATCTTTTTCGCCTCTCTCACCTGTCTCCTTACTATCTCTCACCTCTATCACTTTCTCAACCATTTCTTTCTTACCTGTCTCTATATTACTTACCTGCACTGTGCCCTTATCCACCTCTTACCTCTGTATCTTTTTATCAACGCTCTCTAAATTGTTTCACTCTTCCTCTCAGCTGTCTGTTTATCACTTACATTTTGCCTGTCCATTCCCTCGCCTCTAAGCTGTTTCTTACTTTCACGTCTGTCTCTTTATTACTCCCTATCTCTCTCCTGTAATGCCTGTGACGTTTGCTGTGTCTCTGAGTTCATTCACACTTCGTTCCCATCATTTGTTCTTTATCACCTTTTTAGGTCTCGGCTAGCGTAAGACTGCGCACATGCGCAGTCGAGCTGGCAAGATTTAATGAGATAGAGGTATTTTCACTAGCGAGGTTAAGCCCCGCCCCTCTTTTCCATTGGCTGGCGTCACCGTTCATGCTTAACGGTGGCCAAAATCAAACAAAATGATTCCCTTGGGTCGTGTACAGGAGAAGCTTAGATTTAGCTATAACACAATTAAATATAAACACACTAGCTAAAAGAATAGTCAAAAATTGAATTACATAACAATTTATTGAAACAATAAAAGACAATTTACAATTACACTTGGAAAAGATGCTAAAAAACAGTTAAAATTTGACCAATACTGTATAATTTTGTGACCAGCACAAAATGGGGGACAGACAAAACTCAATTGTAAAACATACAAATTAGAAATTACAAAGCGTACATTCACAGTTAATATTTCAACATCCCCTGGTTTTATAACCTCACAATCGTATATACACCGGGGAGGAAAAAGCATGAATTGTACAAAGACTTGCGTCGACGCGTTTCGGTGGTTTTGCGTATTATTGTGTGCCACCTTTATCAAGACTATTAATTTGTTGTCTGTCGTGTTACTGGATCCTTATAGGTGTCCTACAATAGATATACATACAGTTAATTCTCTAAATTAAAAGAACACTCTGCATAACAGTAATTCAAAGGTACATTGTCTATCTTATTAAGAAGCAGTATTGTATTATGACTATTATTTATACCTGAGTTATATATTCTATGACTTCACAATTGTCTCTACATACAAGCTCACAGAAACACAGAGTAACTCAATTATGGGAGCTTAATCCGGTTATGATATTTCTCTGATAAGAACCTAGATTTCCACACAATGTTGCGAACTGGTAGCCTAATAGGTGCTAGCTAGGCGGGGACAAATGCTGACATGGCATCTTTTCCCTATGTCAGAGGGAAAATGTGCATATGGGATGCTAGGCATATGACTCTCTAAGCTATTGCTAATAATAGTATATAGTTAGTACAATATAGGAGGAGACATAGGGTTCCAATCTATGTATGCATCTAACTGCTGTATCTCTACTGTTGAAGTTCAAAAAAACTCCTTGAAAAGTGTAAAGACTCAAAATTGAATTTCCCTGTTAAAGTTCTGCTGTTACCTGTATCTTCAGGTGGGATTCCTAGTTATTTGGAAGAGATAAAATTCTTTCAGGATGAAAGGAGTTGTTCTTATTGGGCGGTAACCATCTGGAGGGGAAAGCATATGAAACCGCTAGATTAAGTAGGAGGTGGAATAAGTCCTATGTCCTTATTATTTATTTTAGCCTATTCCTTGACATACCTTTAGGTTTCTTTTGAGTATCCTATCCCTTAAGGATTAGAAAACTTTTTGAAGTCTGTCAATCTTCAGACACTTCTAAACCACTGCTAATCCGCTGTTCTTGATTTGTGGCGGAGATGAAGTTCAATGGCGGATTGCTTTGACGGCCAGAGCGAGTCTCTCTTAGAAGAAAAATGATAGAAAAGGGAGCACTTTTAGGCCACAATTCTATATGGCGGTGTAAATGGTTATGATTATGCACCCGGATTGCTAATTTACCGATAGCGTAGTCTTACCTATAGTAGCGGAAAATGATCTCGCTGTAGGAGGAGTTGTGGAGGCGCGGTGGGCTGCCTTTACTTTTCAGAGCGCTGGGGTAATTTCTTAAAATGGTATTCTTGTATCCCCTAGGAGGACAAAAGTGTAACCATATTTCAATTGTGGTTCGTTAGTTAGTGCGGTATCTTTAGGTGCTCCCAACCGGGGTTAGTCTTACCTGCTCTAGCGGTAGCGTCTCTTCGCATCGGGTCTTCGTTTTGGAGTGAAAGATTCTTAATGTCTCGTGGGCTTAGTTAAAATACACCCCTCTGTGCTGCGATTGGATGAAACTAGAGTATTGAATTGTCCAATCATGTGTGTATACTGTTGAAGCTGCCTATTTGCATGTTTAGGCTTGCTGAGCGCTCGATTCTATTGGCTGTTACGTGGTTAGAGGGAATGTCTATTCAATTGCTTTATTCAGTTCCCACTGAGGTCCTCTAAGCGAGGGGAATTGTTCGCGCTCGTCAAATAATAGGGTTGCTTGGTGTTGACCTAAATATTCAACTACCTTTGTATATCGCAAGGTATCATTGGCTGTATTTGTTCGCTCATAAGCGGTGATGACGCACTTGCGTTCCTAGTACCTGAGCTTTTGTTATTTCCGCAAATTTAACAGGGGAGAAATACTCTCTTTTTTTGCTCTAGGGATGGGGGCTGTACTAGATGAAATCCGTAGTTGAGTTGTATTCAGTTGCCGATCTTTTTATTATAGGGCTAAAAACCAGGAAAGGAAGTTAACCTTGGCTAGTCTCTAAATGGGTACGTTTATGCATTTTTTGTCGGACATAGTGCAGTGTCTCAAAGTATGGGACTCAATTCCTGCTGCTAGCGATGAATTCCTAGAGAGAAACCTAAGATTGGGGTTTAAGCAGGGATGGTAAATTATCGAGCATAGGGCTCCCATGGGTTAATGGGCCTGATCACTGGTCCCAGAGTATGGGACTGTGTCGCTGTTATTGGCGAATCCCAGTTGCAGAGTTATCAGTCATTGGGGATTAGTTCGGTTTTCTTTACAGGCATTTGGCCCAATCCTCTCTAGTATTCAGGCCCTTAACTATTGTGTTTAGGTAACAGAAGTACCATTGCTCTCTTCTTTTCCTAAGTCTGTCTACATCTCCCCCTCTTCTATTTTGTCTCACTTTTTCTAATATGAACCATCTAATATCATCACAGGAATGTTTCTTCTCCTTGTAATGTTCTGTTAGGGGCGCATTGATTTTAGAAGTACGTATCGCTGACTTGTGCTCTAAAACTCTGATACGCAATTCTCTACTTGTTTCGCCCACGTAACCTAGATTGCATGGGCAAAGCAGCAGGTATATTACGTTCTGGCTACGACAGTTGTTGAAGGTAATAGGTTTAAGGTTCTTGCCATTGTATTCTAAGTTACTACCTACAATGCATTGTGGACAAATGGAACATGTTCCACATTTGAAGTTACCTGAGGCAAGGTTTCCTGACAGAGTTAGTTGCTGTTCTTTTGCGGTAGGATAGGTGTGAACTAGACTGTTTTTAATGGTCTTATTGCGACGGAATGAAAATAGAGGTTTATTCAATTGAGTCTCCCTATTTTGATTCAGTATTTTCCAGTTTTTGTTAACAATGTTCTTAATCTGATTGCTCAAATGCGAGTATTGAGTAACAAAAACTATCCTGTCTAATGTAGAGTTCTTTTTAGATTTTCTTTCAGGGTCCAAGAGACTGTCTCGATCGTAGAACCGTGCACGTTTTAGTGCATTTTTGATCAGTTTCTTTGGGTAACCTCTATTTTCTAGTTTAAGTTTGGTATTCTCCGCGTGTTTATAGAAGTCATTCAAGTTTGTACAGTTCCTGCGAAGACGTAGGAATTCCCCGAATGGTACATTATCTTTTTGTGATTTAGGATGATTGCTGGAATATAACAGAAGGGTGTTTTTGTCCGTAGGTTTCGTAAATAGTTCCACCTTAAGAATACCCTCCTCTTCTTTAATGATAATGTCTAGGAAGGTAACTTGTTGGTTACTGTGGTGGCCTGTGAATTTAAGGTTTGGATCCCCCAAATTAAGCCACTCCAAAAAGTTAGAGAGGGTCTCGCTGGCACCGCTCCAGATGAAAATAATGTCATCTATATAGCGGTGCATATGCATATATATATATATATATGCATATGTATGTGTATAAATATATATATATATATACATATACATATATAAACAGATATAAACATCTGCATATCTATATAAATACCAATATTAATGCATGCATACATATACATACATATGCATGGTATGTACATAAATGTTTAAAAAAACACTAATACAACCAACGCTAAAAGCGATCTAATTACAAACAGAATTGCTAAGCTTAACTAAAGCTGAGACCGTTGCATTGCAAATGCTTGTTTACATTTACTCTCCACCTCTGTCTAATTGAACTGTCTCTTTCTCACCTCTCTCTCACCTTTTCTCTCAGATGTCTTGTTTTCACAAACACTCCATCTCTGCTGTGTCTGTCTAGTCTGCCATTGTATCATCCCTTCTCACACACGTTTCTCTCTCTATTTCTCTATCTTGTTCGGGGAATAGACTGGGGAGAGTTAATAAGTAAATAAAACACACTCACAGTTGGGCTAAAGCTCAACCAAGAGAATAGCAATTCTCCAAAGAGTATTTAGATAGAATCTAGATTTCCTTAAAGATACAGAGGCTAGTATTATGCATTACGTTTTTAATGCCATTCTGACAGCAGCTCCTTTAAAGAAACATATCACCATAACAACCATTCCAGTTTAGAACTTAACACACTATATAAGCTCATGTCTTAGAATCTTCTCCCTCTTTTAAATCTGCTTCACCACAATCCAAAGTTCTTTTACTCCAAACTCTTCTCCACTTGGCCGCCTCCATCGACGCTCCATCATTTAGGGGTGTGAAATTTAATACAATATCTACTTGTCCAAGGGACAGGTAGCTTCATAAATCTACTTGTCCTGTAACAAAATCCACATGTCCCTTTGGTGCCACGTAGTACACCGTCAAATAATGGCAGCAATTTCATTATTGATTACCTCTGATAATAGCTTCTCTGGTTATGTCAGGCTAATACTATAGAAGGATTTGAATTTTGGGGGTTTTCACCAGCTCTTCTCAAATCTTTTCCAATACTGAGAAAGGATGGAAATTTACCCATAACAACGGTAGAAGTAAAGTTTCTTCCAGGGCTGGGAAAAAAGTGGTTGGAGAAAAAGTGAACTTGTAAACACTTGACAGATTTTCTCTGGGGCAAAACTATACATTCATATTTGCTCATGCTAAAATGCAGTTCACAAATATTTTCTAGGATTTCGGTTTCCTGGCCTACTTAAGGAAATTCATGTTAATTCATGACAAATGTAAATCTGCATTAATACAAGGACATATATCATGGGTGCACTTTTGTTACTTTCTTTAACATTTGAGCCCTTAATTAAATCTGAGTTAACAAAGACTTTTTGTTTTTATTAAAATGCTATCTCTACCTATCTATCGGCTGGCTCACTGTGTATAACAGCATTCTGCTCTTGAAGAAAGTAGTTTTGTTCAGTGCCCGGAATTTCTATGGCAATGTGGCCATTTTAAGACCAAAAACTGGCTGTCTATTAGGACCGCACTGGCAAACAGCACCACGCCTACCTGATAAGCCCCAGGTAGAGAAAGGAGCATAGTGCAGGCCAAGTGAATAACCATAAAATAAAAATACCCCCACTTTGAACCAAAGCTCTCATGCCACCAAGCAAGCAAAAAAAGTTACTTCAACCCTCTCCAGAAGAGCTCGCTCGTCTCTTCCATTCAAGCCTCTATCCATTCATCCTTTAATCCACTGATATCCAGCATTTCACCTTCTGCACCAACTGCTCAGAGCTACTTATTAACTGGCTGTGACCGTCAGGGTTGAACAGCTGTGTCGTATTACCATAAGACTGTCTACTTGTTTTTGGACAAAATAATAAAAAAAAACTCTTGCCCTTGTAAGAAATCTAGATGTATCACCCCTGTAGTATCCCTCTGTTATCAAAACGAGTAACATCAAAAATTACATAATCCTTTTTTTTAATAAGCAACAATAAATCAACATTATACACTATAAAATTCGCCCCATTCACATACCTCTCAAGAGTGAGGCGGGGTAGATAATGCTATCCTTAATATCTGTAATGAAATCTATATTCTCTCTACATACTCTTTAGAGAATCACTATTTCATTACAAGATAGGAGGCTAGCATTATGCATGTTTAAAGCTTTTCAAAACTGCCCTCAAAACATGCTCCACAGGTCTGAAATAATTCCTCACAAACATACCAGCTCCTGACCAATCGGCCGTTCTCAAAACATCCTCCAACCATGCTCCAAACCATATCTTCTAAATAGCTATAGCACCCCTTTTAGAATGGGCCCCAAAACATTCCACATCCACACTTGCCTCTCTTATTACAAGCTTCAACCATCTCACTATTGTCACAGACATCACTGCCCTAAATGACTTCACATCATAAATCAACAACTGCTTATCTGCATCATGCCTAGACTACATAACCTTACTCTTATAAACTCACAAGCAATCCACCACACATAACTTCTAATTGTCCTCAAATATGGGATACAAAATCGAATCGGACATTGATTTAGTCCTTCTCCTTATCTCAAAACACACCCTTGAGGAGTATAAACCCTAATAAAAACCTCCAGTACTTTAACATCCAAAACCCTTCTACACAATACCAAACATAGAAGTGTAGACAACTTCATAGTCAGTCTTCTAACATTCAAGAGCTAATTAGCTGGTTACGACTCTCACAAGTGCAACAATAAATAGCATCCCTTAACACCTTTTTCCTAGATGCTGGTGTTCTCCTTAACAGCATGCACCTAATTATTCTACAACTCAAAACATCTCTTTCTGTTCATCTCCCATCCTTTAACGCATGTCCTGCAGCAATAGCGGATCTATAACAATTTATCGTCCAGTAGCTCAAACATCTTTCAAACTGTTCTACCACAGTCGCCCTCACGGGATCCAAACTCTGTTCCATGCACCATCCAACCCATATTCTCCAAATTCCTCTATATTTATGCATTGTTCCTGGTTTTGGGACTCCTTGAGAAGCTCTGAAGCCCCTCTAGAAAGGCCTTCATAATCTGTAGATTTAGGGATTCCTTCCAAACAAGAAGGTTCAACTCCCCGCTCATCAACAAAGGATACTTTTGACCATCTCTTCCTATAAGAAGACCACCTTCTGCATCTATCACAAAAGGAATCTCGCAAGTTCCAACATCCCTGAAAACCATGCCTGAGATGTCCAAAAAGGAGTTACTAGAACCAACTGACCTTTCTCCTAACTCACCTTCAACAGATCCTTCTGCAACATCGCAAAAGATGGACAAGCATTAGTCCCTTTCGCTAACCACATCTGCCGGAATGCATTTACTGCTACTGCCCCTGAATCCGGCACCCAACTGCAATATTCTTCCAACTGGACTTTTAACTTGTTCACAAACAAATCCAGCTTTAACGGACTCCATATCTTGTCTAGTGTCCTCAAATACTTGGGATTCAGCTTCCAGTAGCTGTAATCCATTAAGAAACTTAAATTCCAATATGCGATAAATCATTTCCAGGTAAATGCTCTGGCCTCAAGGATATCTTTTTCTGCAAACAAAAAAAAACACAACTCATTCGCCAAATCTCTGAAATCATTTGACCTTGTCCCCCCAAATAATTTATGTACGAAACAGGCGAAACGTTTTCCATGCATAACACAACTGTTCCTTCTTGCAAAACATTCCTGAAGCTTCTCAACACAAAAAACGCTGCTTTCAACTCCAAATATTTTATATGCAAGTTCCACTTCTTTATCGACCAACGTCCACCTGTCCCCTGACCTCCTAAATGTGCTCCCCATCCTTGCAAACTTGCATTCGTCTAATGAAATAATCTGGAGCAGAACCAAATATTGTTTTGTTATTCCAAGACCCAAAATGTTGTGGGCACCACAGCAACTCCTCACTCGCTTTCAAAGTCAAACTTATCCTGTCCCCTTACCATAAACCTCTCCTCAAAGCATCTCCCGTCACCCTATGCAGAGCTTGATGGTGCAAGGGGCCTGTGGAAATGGCCTGAATAGAAGAGAACAATAGGCCAGTCAATATTGCCAAATCCTTTAAAGTCAATCTCCCTTTCTTCAAAACGTTTTCTTTCCTTTTTTATCAAACTCATCTTCTTTACTGGCAACAACAGCTTTGACTACACTGTGTCTATCTGAAAACCCAGAAACTCCATCAGATTTGAGGGCACCACAAAAGGCTTCTCTTCGTTTATGAAAAATCCCAAACCTTCCAAAACCCTCCTTACTACCTTTTTTTTTTTAAACCTTTATTTCAACAACCTCATACATCATTCACATACAGAGTGGTCACAAGTATATAAGGCACATTACTTTAGGCTTCAGTAGACAACAATCACAGATCATAGTGGGTATGCCACAGATGTAATATTGGCATGACTAGACATAATATTCACCACGCAGTGGACAGTGGGTTACAATTCACAGAGGAAGGGCAATGCAGCAAAAAATGACATCAGTACAGTGTAGCGTATAATGTAAGGCACCGGGAAAAACCAACATCCCCAAACATCCTAAAATAGCTGTGATATGACGCGCAGCGCCAAAAGTATAGGAGATGGCCTCCCTACGGAGGGCAATAAGCATCGCTAATCAGTGCTCGGGGAGCAGCACACATGGCCCCTCAATGCAAGCAACATCTAGGAACTCTGAGCATATCGTTTCACAGTAGTAGTATACATTTACCATGGAATGGTCCAGTTACGCCTCACCATCATGGCTATCGCTCTCCAAATCTTCCTGTTGAGCGGAAACAGATAGCCAGTAGACTTGTAACGGGTTCCAGAAATCCTTAGGCCTACAGCGCACAGGCATCAAGTCAGCGTAAATATTATATTGATCCTGACAGTATTCTATATCATCCAACCACTCCTTGAACTTCGGAGCCCTGCCCCTCCCCCATCTACAAGCTATTCTCCTCTTCGCAAGCAACAATGCGACATCTGCGAACCTACGGTAGGATCTTGGCACATTTTTCGTGTATCCTAGTAACATGACCAATGGATCAAATGGTATACCTTCTTCAGTCATGATCTGCAGCGCGCCATGGACCTGAACCCAGTAATCATGTTTCGCACTGCATTCCCAAGCCAAGTGAAGAAAGCCAGCACCCTCCGCACGACAACGAGCACATCTGTCATCCTCTGCCAAGTGAAATCGAAGCTTCCTAACTGGTGTGTAATAAAATCTCTGGACAAACTTATAGTGTATGATCTTAAGCCTGCAGCTTGATGAAATGTTCGCAGTGACGTTACAACAATAGTGCCACTGATCATCAGCGATGTCAATGCCGAGTTCAAGATTCCACTGTTGACGTGCACAACCAACAGGTGTCTCTCGCTGCGTCCTGACGGTAGTATACAACTTTGATACTAGATGTCTGCCATCGGACACCAGCATAGTATGCAGTGGCAAAACCACCCCCGGTTCATCTGGAAATTGGGGAAGTAATGCACGGAGACCCTGACGGAGCCTGATGTAATAGAAAACGTCTAAAGGAGAGGGTCAGTCCACACGAAACAATTGATCTCTAGTACGGAATTTGCCCTCGAGGAACAGGTTACCCCACGTAGTCAACTGGTTTCGCTTGCACATGAGTTAAAACCCCGTTTCCTGCAATAGGGACAGTTGGGGATGATACGTAAGCGGCATCGCCGGGGAGTAAAGCAATGTGGCCTCTAGGAGTTTTGCAATTCGAGTCCAGGCATCTATCGTGCATGTCACTGTGGTGGCCGGTGTTTCCACATCCTTAACCCTCCCTTGTATCATTCTATTGAGTGGGAGCGGATGCACTATCCACTCTTCAGCAGCTATCTGTGGCATAAAGGGCGTAGGATGTACCCAGTAATAAGCATATTGTGCCTGAGCACTCAAATAGTACACCTCAAAATCCGGGACATCAAACCCCCCTTTCTCATAAGGCAGCATTAGGGTAGACCAATTCAATCGCGGTTGTTTGCCCACAAGAATAGTCTGAGGAGTTCCGATCGAAGCCGCTTGAAAAAATAGGCGCCAGGGTGGTAGGGAACATTCTGAAATAGGTACAAGAAGCGGGGGAGCACCACCATCTTTATCAACGAGGCTCTGCCCGCCTTAGAGAGTGGCAAGGACACCCAGCGTGTAACATTATCAGTCAGTTTAGAGATGGCCACTCCATAATTGAGTCTGATCGTCTCTTCCGCGTTAAGAGAAACCATTATACCCAGATAGCGAAGGTCAGTATCGCACCATTCCAGGGGATAGTCCAGCTGGAATCTCTCAACTGCCGCCGTGAGTGGGAAGAACTGTGATTTTTTCCAATTTATGTGTACCCCCGATATCCCTCCAAAAACGAGAAGCTCCCGCAGGAGCGGATTCAAATTCACTTGTGGGTCTTTCACGTACAGGGTGATGTCGTCTGCGTAAAGTGACACTCCTATCTGCCACTGAAAGCAGTTAAACGCGCTGTGTTTATGCAATTGTCTAGTCCGGCACGCCAACGGTTCTATCGCGATGGCAAATAACAGTGGGGAAAGAGGGCAACCCTGCCTGGTCCCCCTGGTTATAGGCATCGGAGGGGAGAGTGTTCCATTAACAATCACTCTAGCCATAGGTTTGGTGTACAGCAATTTCACCCATGCAATAAAGATTTTAGGAAAACCCATTCTACACAGTATGTCAATTAGGTAGTTCCATTCCACCGAATCAAATGCTTTGGTAGCATCCAAAAAGACTGCGGCGACAGGGAGATCAGGGGCTATGGTCGGAATCAATGAAAAGAGTGTGCGAAGATTAGGGGTAGTGGCACGGTCCGGCACAAAGCCAGACTGATCCGGAAGCACAATAGTGGGCATAAGCAACGACAACCGCGTCGCAAGCACCTTAGCTAAAAAATTTGCGTCGCAGTTAAGCAACGATAGGGGCCGGTATGAGTCAGTGTCTAGAGGGTCCTTACCAGGTTTTAGTAGAGACGTAATCGCCACCTCTCTCATTGATCCTGGAAGAATCCCTACCTCCAGAGACTCCTCAAACACTTCCTTAAGCACCGGGGCCATCGTATCGATATAGCACTTATAAAACTCGGCAGGCAGTCCGTCCAACCCCGTCGCCTTGCCATTGTTCAAAGACATAATGGCCTCACGGATTTCTTCGACCTTGAGAGGTCCACCAAGAAATGCCCTATCTCCATCGGACAGCCAGCACAGCGCAATGTCATCAAGAAAGACCCCATAGCGGACTTCCCCCGACTGTTGTGTAGAGTATAACTGTTCATAGTGCTGCAGGAATGTTCCCTGAATTCCCTTAGCGTCCTGACACCGTGTACCGTCTCTCGTGTTGATTTCAAGGATACCAGTGCTGAAGCGCGGGTGTCTCGTGAGGGCGGCTAATACCTTACCCGGTCTCTCCCCTTCGCAATACTTCCTAGCAGTCCAATATTTCCCCCTGTACTTCACCTCTCTAGCGGCCTCTTCCTCGAATTCTGACAGTTTGTCCCTAAACTTGTGGCAAAGGTCTGGGTCAGGGTCATTTATCATCATTTTCTCCAAGTCCCGTAGTTCCGTCTCCAATTTCGCTATGGTCTTGACGATTTCTCGCAGTATCCCACAGCTTTTAGAAATTGTGATGCCTCGAATCGTCACCTTAAATGCCTCCCAGATCATCTCCATGCTATCAACCGAACCCTTATTCCTGGGAAAGAATGCTTCAATCTCATCCCCAAGTTCCGACTTGAAAATGGGGTCCAAGAGCACCGAAGGGAACAATCTCCATGGGGGTCGAGGTCTATTGAGTCCTGGGACAGACACTACAGCCAGAACCGGACAATGGTCAGAGTAAGTCCTGGAGAGATGTTCAACCCTGTGCAAGCCTACACTAAGTCCCCGTGAGAGAAAGCAATAGTCCAAACGCGCCCATGTTCGTGCATGTGCAGTGAAGTGTGTACCCTCCCTGCTTCCGGGGTGCGAAAACCTCCAACTATCCACCAACCCAGCTTCATCCAATATGCCTTGTAAGGTGTCCCTCGCTTGTACATTATATTGAGCACTCCCATCAGATCTATCCACACCAGGTTTCAAGGCCACATTAAAGTCCCCACACCATATGATATGTGTGGCCTCTATGGCAAGGACATGTCCCCAGAGAGTAGTGAAAAATACAGGAGTGTCAACATTGGGTGCGTAACAGTTCACTATTACAACAGTATCCGACCCAAGCCTACCCCACAGAATCACATAGCGCCTTGCAGAGTCCAAGTTCACCCACAACTCCTGAAAATGAAGCGTCTTTTTAATCAACACAGCAGTCCCTCTAGCATATGAGGAATATGACGAAAATTTCCTAACAGTGGCCCAGTGACTGGCAAATTTGGGGTCCACCAGGGGGCGGAGATGCGTTACTTCCAATAGAGCTATCTGCACCTGATGCCTATCCAAGTACGCCAACACATTTCTACACTTCCTTGCATCGTTAAGCCCCCGCACATTCCAAGACAGGATCGACACTTTATCAAGCGTAGTGTCAGCCATCCTTTACATTGCAACCCAGCACTGCCAAAACATCCATGCACACACCACGCCGTTGAGGTAAAGCGTAAACCAGCCAGTACAGAACATGCAACCACATCCGCATCCAATCTACAACACAAGCACATCGCACGGTAACCCCCTCCCCAACTTGACAACATACAAACACAACACCCCAGTCACACACTGCCTCAAAATGTAAGTCCAGCATCAGGAACAGTCCGACCAATGTAGGCCGACGAAGACAAAAGCGCACAACATGCCACCCATTAAACTCCCAGCAAAGCTTCACTAGCCAATAGACGCAGGACTGAGAACAGAGCACAGAGCCTCCAATTGGTATAAGCAAACAAGAGAGGCCCGCAACGGCCCAGCCCCAACGAAAGCCAGGACCCAAAGAAGCAGGCATGAATACAGCAATGTGAAACACAGAAGAACAAAAGAAAGCAGTCCTGAGGGACCATCGCAACACTACCCAAGAGCACCCACCCACCCACCACCCACTGAAGCAACCCCAACCTGCCAGCAAACTCTACCCACCCCCCACCCTGTACAAACCCCACACATCCCAACATTCGTATCAGAAGTAACAAGTGCAATGGGGTATACCCTTCAGGGTGTAACCTAGAAGTGCAGATGGCCACCCCCCACACCTCACCTTTGACCCTCAGTCCTCGCAGTAGAAGCGGCCCAGGTAGTTGGGGGGGGGGGGGTACCTGGAGTACATTACCACCTCAGTTCAGTGTCCGTCCAGTGACCTCCAGTAGCACAAGATATGTCCAATCTTCAGACCCCTTAAGCGGAGCCACCAACAAAGTGAAAGGAAGAGGATAAAAAAGAAAGGGGGGACATTAAAAAAAAGCAGGATCTCGCAAGTACAAATGCAGGAGCCAAGGATATAAAGTACAGTGTCATTCATCCTCGTTGGTAGAATGGAAATCCTCCTGTCTGTCCTCTCCATTGCGACGCCCCGCTGCACGTTCTCTCTTAAGGCGTTTCACAAAATCCTCCGCCTGCTGTGGATTAGTAAAGAAATGTTGTTTCACCTGATGTGTTACTCTTAATTTAGCAGGGCACAACAGCGCATAGTCCACTTGCAGTTCTCTAAGCTTCTTCTTGACGTCGATTAATTTACGCCTCTGGTCCTGGACCATAGGGGTGAAGTCCAGGTAGATGGAAAAGTTGACCCCTTCACAGGATAGCGTGCGGGTGGCACGAGCCGCTCGAAGAGCCGCGTCACGATCTCGATAGTTCAGGAGACGGGCAATAATGGGCCGCAGTGGCGCACCAGTGTTAGGCCGCGGACCCAGTGAACGATGCGCCCTCTCTACTATGAATTGTTTGGAAAAGGCCTCCGGGCCGATCGCTACAATCAAAATCTTCTCCACATAGGTCTCCACTTTCCCCACATTGGTCGTCTCCGGTACCCCCACCACGCGTATATTATTGCGGCGGCTTCTGGCCTCCAACTCCTCGTTCTTTGCAGCTATGAGCCGGAGCACATTGTCCATTCTCGCAAGTTGCGTCGTGTGGGTAGCCGTAGTGTCATCATGGTCAGAGATACGCTGCTCGGCCGCTGTGATACGCTCCTCATGGACGTCCATTTTCTGTACCACGGCATCCATTCTCGGCGACATTTTGTCCATCTTGTCCACGATAGTGGCAAACCCCTGTCTCATTTCCTGCATCATTTGTTGAAAATCAGGAGCGACAGGTTGAGAGTCAGAATCGGACACAGCGAGGGCGCGGGAACCACCCGCGTCCTGTGCATTTCGCAGGCCTCTCTTGGCCGCCAATGAGTCAAACGACAGCTTTGGTTGTTTATTGTCCGGTTTACCCATGACTGGACGCCAGCAGCTGTACAAAGCAGGGAGATAGCAATTGTGAGATCAAGCGCCAAAAATCAGCGAGTAGTAACTGGAGCAAACAGGGGCAAGGGCGTTAGAACACCCCTCGCCAGTCGCCTCGCATGATGGCCGCCAATCCTTCCGGTCACCGGAGCCCAGCACCGCAGCGCGTCTCCTCCGGCGGCATCCTCCACAATATTCCTCAGTCACCGCTCAACATGAGGCGGCGGAAACTCCCGCCAATCGTCGTCGCACCCCTCAGGATCTGTCCAGTGGCCAGCGCCGCGCCAGGGAATTCCGATAAAAAGTTTTACGTAGGGGCCCACACGCCACGTGGTGCGCCGCAGACTTGCGTAGACCACCAGCCCGGCTAGCGAAGCCAGCACCTCCGGGCCGATGCACGGTCGAAACTTCCACCAGTCGTAACTCCGGGCAGAGGCGTCGTAGACGGCCAAAACCTTTACCACAGGTGCACCAGTGTCGGGTCAGCAGAATTCCGCGGTCATGACGAACACAGATAGTGGCAAGGCAGGATAAATGTTGGATATTGTCTCCAGGCTGCAGGAGCCTCACATCAGTGCGGCCATACTGCTAGTGCGCCCTCTAGCTCCCCTACCCTCCGTACTACCTTAACTTGCGACTCCTTGCCCTTGGATAGTGAAAGAATATTGTCCAAATAAATAATTAGACAAATTCCTCTCTTCCTCAGGGAAGTCACAATGGGCCTCAGTATCTTGGTGAAACACAATAGGGCTGATGCTAGACTGAAAGGAAGTGCCTGAAACTGAAATAAAATACTGCTTCCAATGGAACTGCATATATCTCTGACTCTCCTGACTCATAGGGATTGTAAAGTATGTGTCGTTCAAATCCAGCTTCACCAATCAATCCTCCTTCTGCAAAATATCCCTTAACAAAGAAATGCCTTTCATCTTCAAATATTCAACAACATCAAACTGGTTCATCTTCCTTAAATTTATCACTGTATGCCAACACTTTTCTCCTGCAACTGCCTTACCTCACACCACAACCTCAACTAATTCCTTCTTTAAACTCAATTCCCTTTGCTCTCATCTTGGAAGGGAATTCCAAATTGTATCCCTGTACTGTCTCTAATATCCACAGATCCCTTGTAGTCTTTCTCCATTCCTCCACAAAATGCCTCAAATGTCCCCCTACTTTTGCTGGGGAAAAACAGAATCTTTTTCCATACTCACCTTGTGCTCCTCCAGGACATGATCCTCTTCCTTCTACCAATCCTGTGTCTTCCGGACCTTTCTCTGCTTGAAAGTCCCCGCCTGCAAGTCCTGAAGAACACTTCACCTCCAAATATTCTCCTCATATTGGAGATGTTCTTCCTCACACTTTTCACTAATCTCCCTGCAAAAAGTAACATAGCTTCCTCACTTGCCTCTTTCCCTGCCGTGTCTCCTAACTTTGGATGTATCTTCATCAAAATGGCCTTATGCCTCTCAGCAATAAGGCCTGCCTTTGTACTTCATAAAATACATATTGTCCTTGACTCCAATCCCTCAATAGCTCCGTATGTACAGGAATCTTCCTCAAATGAGTCTCTTCTGCCATATCAAGAATTCTACCTAGTTGCCTGAGAATATCCAACACTTGTCCTGACATTGTGTCTAGGACCTCTCCAGACCCTCTCTAGGGTCTCTCCACAACCTAAACAGAAAATAAACCAGCTCTGGATCTAAGTTTTGAGTATAACATACCTTCTCCCCTATCACTGGCTTAAACATTCTGGTCCCATAACACCCTGTACATCTTCGTCCAAACTCCCTCTAATCCATTCTTTTATATACTTACCAACATGTTCTATAGGCCACCAGTCTGCACTACGTGGATGTCTTATGTTTCACAGTGAGAACATTCCCTTACCTACTGGCGTCATAATCACCTTTTTTGATGTTGATGGCTGCCCAACTCCTCATCATCACCACCAAATAAATCTTCATCATATTAAAGATCCAAAATATATTCATCAAACACTTGTTCATTTTATACAGTAATTCTCTTTGCACATTTTCCTCCTTATCACTTGAGGCATCTCCATATGTGTCGCTAACGACACCTATCATTTGTGAGCTGTAAAGCTACTTTTCTCTTGCTTGCCGCTTTGGGCTTCTTTATCTTGATCAACTTCAATGATCACAGTTTCAGAATTGGCATTAAAGTTAGCCTTCTGTTTTTTAAGCATTGCAAACTTTTCCAAATGTTTAATTTCTTTAAGGAGCTTACTCTTCTTAACTTTTTCCTCATCAGCACCAGCCCAATTTTCACCTTCTGTTGATTCCTGAGTTCTCTTTTCAATCATTAAACTACTAATAGTTACTCTCGCGGCAGACCTCATCTCATTGTGTATTTAGCTTCTTCAAATCTCCTCATAGAACACGCCTTCAGGGGTACTAGACTCACTTCTACCTGCTTTATCCAACATCCTTCACACCTCCAAACTACCTTAGCCTAACAGAGCTCAAAATATTTCCTTCAAACTAAATTATACCCTTCGAAAAGCACAATTAAATTCAAATCACCTTTCCTGTTCCAGATGACCCTTTAATGCCGGTGCTTCTCGCGCTACTATAGGCCCATTAGTTCCAATAAATTAGAAAAACATTGACCCACAGCCCACATCCCCAAACCTACAAAGGCCCGAATAGCCAGCGAATTGCTAAATGCTGTAATATATAATTAATTCAGAAGACAGTGAGTGGGTTGAACAAATGCATTTGCACATGTCAACCATATGCCACAGTCCTTATCCTTTGGAAAATGTCTGAATTTTACTCGTTTTCTATTCTATGGTGGACGAAGATAACCCCCACCATCTTTCCAGTTCAAATGTTTTTTTCCTCAATCAATATACAAGAGAATCAGGTTCAATGGTCATAAAGAGTGGGAAATTATTTGATTTTAAAAGTGCTATAATATCTGACCTTTGAGCTTATCATTCAATGCGGCGAGCAGGATCTCTGGACCAAAGGATGGCACCTGCCTACATCCAAGTCCAATTGCGTTGCATAAGAAGGGGAGGTGAGGAAGGAAGGTATAATATAAAAACTAATGTTACCCAGTAATCTAGCATATGTGGGAAAGTATGGTTTATTGTACTGAAAAATATGCATGGATCACTTGATATGCGCTAGTGAGGAAACCTGCTAGGACCGCAGACCCAAATCCTCTTCACCCCAATCTGAGGGCCATAATACAGAAACAAACTTTTAAAAAATAACACTGCAGATTTATTTTCATCGTTTAGTGAAAGACCATCTTACAGAGGAGTTTTCCACAAAAAAGGAAAACATGGGCATTGAAAACACAGGTAGACATGTATATATACTAAATCATTTTAAATGAGTACTAAAGTAAACCGAAATGCTGCTCTGTAACTAACATTTAAAATCTGAGCTATTTTTCTATTAAGACAATACAAATGGAGCAAATTGGTTTTGCCTCTTAAACCTTTCTTTCGTATTTGAATGATGGAAACATGTATTTCATAATATGTAAACACAGATTAAAATAGTGCAAATTCAGTTTGTCCCATGTTTGTTCTTGTAAAAATGCAGCTCATTGAGCCATATAAGTCATCATTCATTTGAAATAGCTGATGCGTTTATTTTCATTATTGTGAACTTTACATATATCGTATATGTTGATAGCATGCCAGTTTATACATTAATGTATTCATTTTAATTGTCAGTGCTTAGGAAAAAGCATAATTGCGTGTACAAGACAATTCTTACATTAGTTCTTCCACCTGACATCACAAGGTTTATTTTTCTCAAAATTGATCATTTAGATGGTGCAAATTAGATGTTCACAGCCCCTTTTGAAAGACAGAGAACGAGCGATCAGGGCTTCAAAACCGTTTCCAGAAAGCAGATCAGCCAGGCTCTAAGACAAGCCAAGGAAGGTAAATATCTCAAACAGTCTGTCTGCAAAGGCATAATTCCAATTTATCTTGCAAGTTGGCCTTGCAATGGAAAAATCTGGAAATTCTAGTAACAATTTGTGTTGACAATTTAATACGCAACCGTCACTGCAGTGAACCAATAATGCTAACGATTAGCTTATAGGGATCTTTAACCCCTTCGCTGCGGCGGCTATTCCGCCGCAGCGCTAAGGGGGCGAGGGGGGCCGCGCGGCTTGCCCATGCTGGAGACGGAACCGCTCCGTCACCAGCGTCGGTTGAGCTGTGCTCATGACAGAGCGGTTCCGTCACGGCCTCGCCCGCTCAATGGAACGCCCAGCGCAGGCGCAGAATCCACGCGTTGCAGGCGCGCCGAGCGGGCCGTGACGGAACCGCTCCGTCATCAGCACAGCGCGACCGCGGCTGATGATGGAGCGGTTCTGTCACCAGCAGGGGAGGGGTTAAAAAGGCACTGTATAATATGTTGTCTGCTTTCATAATATTTACCTTCTCTGATTCTGGGTTGGCTACCATGGTACTGATTGCTGCAATTGTACTCTTGCACTTATTCTCCATTTAAATTGGCTTGAAAAAAAACTTAAAAAAAGAAGTGTGTATGTCTTCTGCTTGCACTTGTGGTGAAAGATTGTCAACACTCACATTAAATAAAAATGCCTGACATTGTCTGTCTGGTTGGTTATATGCTCATTGAACAAGCTAATTACTTCAGTAATGCTGTTTATGGTGGATCTTTCTAGCAGCTACTCTATCTAAGCGACAAGTTCACAGCTTTAGAATGGCCCCAGGTTCTTGATCTGGACAGTGTTCTTGCACACGGGCAGGTGGCAGCATGCAGCTTTGCATAGTATCCGTTCCGCTCCAGAAGTAAAAGAGCGGAGCTACGAATATAGGCCACTCCTGCAGTCTGGTTTGATCTTGGCTCTGTCCGTGCCCTCGACCAGAAAGCGCAAAACCAATTAGAGGTACCAGTAAGCAGATCTCTAATTTGAGACCTTTTTAGATGGAAGGAGAGACCATTCCATAGAAGAGTGTAAGGAATCTACTGTTAGTATGTATCAGAAAGAACGTTATTGAAGGTCAGTAACTTGTCTTTCTGATGGATACATCTAACAGCACATTCCTAACCAATAGAGTAGATACTAAAGTAGTACCTCCCAGGAGGAGGAACTGTGGATTGGACTCAGACCAAAAAACCCTGCCGACAGAAACCCTGCCCACATTGCCATCTGCCAGATATCAAAAATTGGAAGTCTGGGTGTCAACACAGTGGTAGCAGCCAGGGCCCTGGTAGTGGAATAGGCCCGTAGTCCTTCTGAAGGATACCTCTTGGCCAATACATAGCAGGCCTTAATGCAGAGGACTGTGCGCCTTGAGAAAGTCCTTTTCTGCATTGCTTTTCTTTTGTTTGCCCCATAGAACCCCACAAAAAGCTGATTGGCCCCTCAATGGTCTTTGATACCATCTCTTGTTTGCAGCCAATAGAATAATTCTTCCTCTTTTTAGAAATGAGGTGGAGCAAGGAACGTTGGGATGGTAATGGATTGCTTAACATAAAATGGCATCACGACTTTTGGCAAAAAGGCCACACAGGTCCTTAACACCAGTTTATATTGGAAAAAAGGTGGTGTAAGGACGCTGCATCCAGAGAGCTTGGAGCTCACATAAGTAATGAGCTGAAGTAATTGCGATGAGAAAGACTGTCTTTAAAGTCAGAAGATGGTACGAGCTTCGGCACGAATGGAGTGCACATGAAGGAAGTCAAGACCAAATTGATATCCCACTGTTGCATCACAAATAGTTTTGGCGGAAACATGAGGGTTAAACCTTTTAGAAACCTCATCCCAATAGGTGATTTAAACAAAGACAGAAATAAGCTGAAGAGTGGAAATAGTGCAGCCGGAACTGCCATGAAAGGGGCTCCCTGAACCAAAACACAAGCAGCCGAGGACTGTCCTAGGATGCTGGTTTGCGGTCCAGGGAGGACCTGGCTTGGCAGTTCGGGCTGGACTGTTTCCATGAGGCACAGGGTCAAGACTGATTTGCATATGGCCAGGTCTAAACTGGGGTGGCATGGTGAGCAAAAGAATGATGGATTTAACCCAGATCTCTTGACGGGGGGTGAATGTTTTGATTTGTTCTGCATTCCGTCCATCAACGGTGTGTCTTTTGATTTCTGGGATATATGTCTGGGCTTACCCATACCACTTAGGGTGACCCTCTAAAGTATACAAAATAGTGATAGATGGAATGCTTGAATTAATCTCAGCCACTGTAATTACGCACAGGCCGCATCCAATTCAATTGTTAGTTTGCACATAATGTCACATCTGGACAGGTAGTGAAATTACTGGTTTTCCTGCTAAACTGGTCTTTGAAGGAAGAAGCCAAGCAAGAGGACTTCATTTCCGATCAGCACCTGAAATGGCATCACAGCACCCTGCACTCCTACCCCTTCCTGTGACCTACTAAATGACAGCTACAACACCGATGCGCAGCGGGAGTGTTAAAGGCAAGTCCGTCTGTGCCTGACCTCGCCCAGTGCCAGAACCCTGGTCCAATCACCGCTCAACGATACTCTGCAGCACTTCTTAGGTCGCTAGACACTGGACTCCGTTCTCCCAACTGCTGTCGAACCCGCACCTCACAGCACAGTAGCAGCTTTCACCTGCACCCACTGCCAGTTCTCCAGCAGCCACACACTCACATCCCCCACACAACTACTAACAGCACCCTCAACGCCTTCTCCCTACACACACGTCGCATAAGTACTAACACCAACACCTACACCCCCACCCTACACCAAACACCACAGCAAATCTGCATGTCAACACCCACTCAGCAAACACACATCTGAAATAGGTGACCTGCTGTGTAACGACGCACCTGACATCCTCTTTATCACAGAGAACTTGCTCAGTCGTCATTGGTTTCAGACATTGCCACAGCAATCCCAGCGGGCTGCAAGATCGTTCAACAGGATCGCCTTCACAAGCCAAGAGGAGGATTCGCTGTCATCTACAAGGAATCCATCAAATGCACAACATCTACAGAGATCACCACCCCATTCAAGGAACACCTGCACTTCAAGCTACAAATCTCACCAATCTTCACCTTGAAAGGAACCCTCATCTACTGACCACCCGAACCACAAGCCATCTTCACCAACCTCATCACCAACTTCGTCACTCCACTCACCATTGACACCAGAGCCTATATTATTCTCCTTGGTGACCTCAGCTTTCACCTGGAAGGACGAAATTGACCCTGCTCCGCAGAGCTCTTTGAAAGCATGTGTAATATATGCCTTCTCTCGTGCTGGGCGCAGCACGAGAGATTGCTTCTCTCCTCCATGTTCTTTCCCTCCGTTCCATTCTAGCGCTCTGGGCAACTTCTGGCAGTTGCACGGAGCCCTGGACTGGAGCGGCGGCTTTTCCCTGTGGGTGTTCCTACGACTTGCAATAAAGAAGAATTGCACCACAACCCTTGCCTAGAAATACCTTTATTTCATTTGGCGAAGAGCGGGTCAAGAACCTACAAGAACACCCACCAGGCGACACTCGGCCGATTCCTCCGCCCGCCCTCTCCTCCGACCAGGCTCTCCTTCAGCCTCCTGGAACAACGCACCTTCCTGTTCCTCCATCCGATGGTAGTTTGCTTTCTACCTCGTTTTCCTGGTCTTTGCTGCTTCTCTACGGTGATGTGGACAGTTCGTCTCTGCTCGAGCCTCAGCCCGTGAGTAACCGGCATTCTGCAGCGTCATCTTCCCCTGCGCTTTCCCAACCCTCACGCGCATTGGACGCTTGCTGTCTCGTCGCCCTGCTCACGCCTCCACGTCATCACGCTTGCACGGCAACCATTTTGCATCGTTGCCTAGCTACTGATAGCTACAGCTTTCTGCAACTACGCGCTCAGCGCTAATCTCCACACGGAGCCTGTTTCCTTCTACATGACTTCACAGCGCGACCTCCGCTTCGTTTTCTTTCCAGTTTACTCACCCTGAGGAGTCAAATACTGGTATTTCATAACATTTTATTTACATTTGACGAATTTGTTCATTATTGTACATCCTCCTTCGGTGACAGGCACACCCTGCCTGCATTTCAACTCTCATTATTAACTTAAATTCTTGCATATCATTTCTTGGGCACTTTCTTCAATTTCATTTAACATTTATTAATGTGATACTGTGTTTATATATATTTTTATTTTTTATTTTTTTTAAATGGCTTCTTCTCAACAATTCGCTCAACCCCCACCTTTTCTTCAACTCCCTGGAAAACCTACTATTCCTTGGCGTCAGTGGGTTAGAGCTTTTGCCAATCATATTGTAGCAATTGACGCAGTTAAGTTTACACCTGAAAGGAAAGTTGCTATTTTATATGGCTGCTTGGGAGTTGCTGCACAACATACTTTTGAAAATCTGCCAAGGTCCTCTCCTCCCTCTGGAGATTCTGGTGATAATTGGGACGAGTACAAAGAAGCTTTATCTCGCCTCGCAAGACATTATGGTGAGGAACCTAATGAAATGCTGGAAAGACATAACTTCTTTAAGAGAAGACAGCGAGAGGATGAATCCATCGAGGAGTACATTGCCCAATTAAGAATTTTGGCGTCTACTTGCGAATTTGAATCCAATCCCGACATTTACATTCGAGATCAATTCGTTTTCGCTTGCTTCTCGAAAAAGATTCAACAACGCCTTCTGAGCTGTAAGAAGCCTACACTTCAAGAAACTATTGACATTGCCAAGAGCATTGAAAGATCCATCACTACTTCTAATGCTCTTCAAAAAGACCTAGCTCACTCTTCTCTTCACACTTCTTCACATGACAATTCTACTTCTATTAGTTTAGTTAACGCTAATAAGTCAGTTAGACCTTTTCAAAGGAGACCCAACCCTAACCCTTATTGTTACAGGTGTGGTTCTAAGTCTCATATTGGCAATAACCCCTCTTGTCCTGCTTCAGGAAAAAGGTGTGTTTTATGCAAAAAATTAGGACATTTTCAAGGTATGTGTAAATCTGTAAAGAGATCGCCCAGACCTTCTGTAAATGGTATTGTCTGTCCTGATTTGGATGATTGCATTGACGAATTTCAAGACATGGTTGTATCTATTCATTGCAATTTCATTGATACCTCCAATTTAGTCAAGGGTCCATACTGCTCTGCACTGTTTGGTAACATTCAGGTTACTGTCATGGCAGATTCTGGATCTCCGATAACCATTCTCAATGAAGCGTTCTTTCTTGAAAAATGGAACAATTCCATTTCCTTATTTAAATCTGACCTTAGTCCAAAAGCTTTTAATGAGTCTGATATTATTATGCTTGGCTACTTTAACTACAGGTTAGAGTGCTTTGAAAGATCTATCATTACGAAAATTTATGTTGCCACCAAGGGTCCCAACATAGTTGGCTGGCAAGACCTTGCAAAAATGGGTATTTACCTAGTTCCTGGTGCGAACGATCCCATTAGAGTTGGTGATCCACCCGAAGGCTATTCCCCTGTCCCACCTTTTGTTTCTGTTTGTCTTCTTACCAATGATCTCACTTATGATCATGAGTCAGACATTAAACAAATCTTGGACAGATTCCCCAATGTTTTTTCCAACCAACCAGGTACTGTTAAAGGTTTTAAACATGAGATTAAGCTCAAAGCCTCTGCCCAACCCATTGTTCATAAAGTCCGCCCTGTCCCCATCAGTGCCAGGGATGAACTCAAATCTGTTCTCACCTCTCTCAAAAAGGATGGTATTATTGCACCTTCGGACTCTTCCGAATGGGTTTCGCCCATTGTTATCGTTCGCAAAAAGAACGGTGAGGTTAGGCTTTGTGCCGACCTTCGCACCCTAAACAAAAACATTTTGGTTGATTGCCACCCCCTTCCCAAAATTCACGACCTACTTGCCAACTTAGGTGGTGCCAAATATTTTTCCCTTATTGACTTACGCTCCGCATACCATCAGGTACCCCTCACCGAATCCTCTCAGGATCTCACCACTTTTGTCACCCCATTTGGGGTTTTCAAATATTTGAAACTTCCTTTTGGTCTGGCTAGCGCAGCTAGTGTTTTTCAAAAAATAATGGATCACCTTTTTGAGTCTGTTCCTGGGGTGCAGGCCTATCAGGATGACATTTTGGTTTTTTCTCCTGATTGGAATTCCCACTTGTCTCACCTCTCTGCTGTTTTGAGCAAGCTCAACGAAACTGGCATGACTGTCAGGGCTGACAAATGCAAATTTGGTTCTCAATCTTTGGAATACTTAGGTCACACTTTGACTCCCGAAGGCATAAAACCCAAGTCGTCTCTCATTGAGGCTATTTCTCAGGCTTCTCCTCCCAAAGACAAGGATGCTCTTCGCTCCTTTTTGGGTTTAGCGGAGTATTACGCCCGGTTCGTAAAAGGTTATGCCCAAATTGTGGATCCCCTTCGTTCTCTGCTCCGCAAAGGTTCCAAATTTGTTTGGTCTGAAGAGATCAACTCCTCTTTTGCACATGTCAAAGACATGATTATTGGTGCCCCCGCTTTACATCCCTTTCAGGACTCTGCCAAATGTTTCATCATGGTTGACGCCAGTTTGACTGGTTTAGGTGCCGTCCTGGGCCAGTGGGTTTCTGGTAAGGAACACACTGTGGCTTTTTCTTCCAGAAAACTTAAGGATTCTGAAACCCACTACAGCACCATTGAGCGAGAGTCATTGGCTTGTGTTTGGGCAATTGAAAAGTTCAAGAACTACATTTGGGGCAGAGAATTTGATTTATTTACCGATCACAAGCCCCTTACTCAACTTCTCAATGGTGATGGCCTGGGTAAAGCTTCCTCAAGACTTGTCAGGCTCTTGTCTAAATTACATGAATTTCACTTCAATATCAAGCACATTTCAGGTGGGAAAAATTTTCGTGCTGACTGTTTATCTCGCATGTCACTCAATTCTACTTCTGATGTTCAAGATTTTGGTGATGTTGAGTGTGTTGTCGCCACCCTTGACGCCACCAAATTGTGCCCTTACATTACAGAGGATTCTTGGTCCAAAGCCTATGAAAATGATCCCAATTTAAAGTTGGTTGCACAATACATTTCTCAGGGCTGGCCTGAGACCAGAAAATTGTCTAACGAGCTGAAAGCCTTCTCCATGATTTCTTCTGAACTCTCTCTTGTTGACAATTTAATTATGAGACATGATGTTTTTGTTCCACCTTCTGATGTCAGACCTGATATTATTAAATTTGCACATCAGGGGCACCTTGGTATTACAAAAACTTCTCAACTCATCAAGTCCCATTATTGGTGGCCTTCCATTGAGTCCCAGGTAAAGTTTTACATTGATTCCTGCAAAGAATGTTTGCTTTCGGATAAGAAATGGAAACTCATTAGTACACCCCTCCATCCTGTTCCTTTTCCTCTTAAACCCTGGGAAAAGGTTGGTTTGGATTTTTCTGGTCCCTTTGATGTTCTTCCCCATGACATGAAATATGTCATTCTCCTTATTGATTATCATTCCAAGTGGTTATACCACATGTTTTGTGACTCTCCCTCCTCTGCCAATGCCGTCAAATTTTTGCGGAATTTGTTTATCATTGAAGGTTGCCCTTCTGTTGTAGTCACCGATAATGGTTCCCATTTCGTATCCGAAAAATTTGACTCATTTTTAATGGAGCATGATGTTGTTCATTTCAAAGTTGCTCTTTATTCGCCCACTTCAAACGGCTTAGTTGAACGGGCCAATAGACTGCTAAAAGATGCTGTTCAGACTGCCATTTCTTCCCACAATGATGTAAGGAATTTTGTTGAGGAGAAGTTTTGGTCTTACAACATTTCTCCTCATTGCACAACTGGCATGTCCCCCTTCTCTTTGTTAAGGAATAGGTCTGTTCACACCAAATTGTGTCCCACATGGTTATCTGAGAAAAACGTTCAGACCCTTCAACCTTCCGATGCTTCCCTCTCTGAAAGAGTCTCCAAGAAACAGTCTCTTATGAAGTCCAAGCATGATTCAGGTAAATGTTTCACCTCTATTATCTTGAAAGTTGGTGACTGGGTTCTCATCAAAAATCCTAGAAAAGTTGCAAAAGGGCTTTCCAAGTTTTCTACCCCTGTTCAGGTTACTGCTGTCAGCAGGGCTTCTGCCTTACTTGGCAGCAGAGGGTGGTGGAACAAGAGAGCTTTAGTTCATTTGTCTGACTCTCAAGCTCGCTCCTTGTTAAGTTTGACCAAGGAACAATTTGACCACTGTGATTGGTCTTTTTGGTTGGATCCTCCATGTTCTTCCAACTCATCCTCTTCCTCTCCTTTTTCAGATGCTTTCGCATTCTCAACTGGTTCGCAGTTGTCTTCCTCTCCCTCTTCCATTCACTCAGAGGTTGCAGTTCAGGTTGCCGCACCTTCTGTACGATGTAGGAGGTTACCTGTCAGGTTTAATGATTATGTTTTAAGTTGAAACATATTTCCATTTTAACTTCTAAATGTTTTTTTGTTGTTTCTGCTCATGCATTTGCTCTCCTATCTTTGCTTGTTTTGAAATGTTGTGAAGAGGGAGAAGTTGTAATATATGCCTTCTCTCGTGCTGGGCGCAGCACGAGAGATTGCTTCTCTCCTCCATGTTCTTTCCCTCCGTTCCATTCTAGCGCTCTGGGCAACTTCTGGCAGTTGCACGGAGCCCTGGACTGGAGCGGCGGCTTTTCCCTGTGGGTGTTCCTACGACTTGCAATAAAGAAGAATTGCACCACAACCCTTGCCTAGAAATACCTTTATTTCAGCATGAGCAACATTGGACTCACCCAGCTCATCCCAGAACCAACACACATTTCGCAGGACACCCACTGGACACCATATTTTTTAAAAACTGTTTTTATTTATTTTAGAAAAATCAACAGTACAGAAATCACATCTAATAAAGCCTGCCATTACCTCAAGTGTGAAAAAACTAGGTCACTGGGGCCCTACCGTGTAAAAGGAATGTAGAATGAAGAGTCAACCTTTATGCTCTAAGAGGAGAATGTATAAAAATAAGAGGGGAATAGGAAGGGGAGTGGGTGGCGGAGTAGAGGAGTGGGAGCATGATGTGGGATCTCATCAATCCACCACTGGCATGGCATCCTCAAAGGAATAGTGGAGGGGGAATGGGGTGCGTGTCGATCAGAGAGCAAGCTACTGAATGGAGGGGGAAGGCACCAAAATGATGGTGCCTAGTGTCTGGTACTGATCAGCAGCGGACAACAAATGTTCTCACAAGAGTTGCCAGATATCTTTCGATCTAGAGGTTGGGGTTTGGAGAGAGGCATATAGTTCACTTTTAGTGTTGCAGTATGTATGCTAGTAAGCCAGTTAGTTGTAGTAGGTGGCAGAAGTTGATCCCAATGTATTGCAACCTCACGTTTGGCTAGGAGCAGAGCCATTGCGTGAACCGTCTTGTGTTTTTGGGAGGTCCTGGACGTACCCCATCAGGGCGAACATTGGACACCATCTTCACCACAAGCTACAGCATCAAATAAAACTACGTTCATATGGACCGACCACTCCATCCTGCACTTCCAAATCAACACACCTCAAGTCAACACCCCTGCCAGGTTTTGCATTTCAAGCCGCAGCTGGGGTAAAATCACAAAAGCAAAGTAGCTCAGCCTCCACAGAATGGATCAACCTAGCTCCACAGACAACCTCACTTAGGACATCAACAACATGATCAAAAAGTGTGCAGACTCCCTTCCACCTATCAAACCCAACAAGCATACTATTTCATACAAGCAGGTCAGCTGGTACACAGAAAACCTCAGAGGCACCAACAACTATGTAAACAGCTAGAAAGGAAATGGAGAGCCAGCCACAACACCATCGACAGAACTACTTGCAAGGCTGCACTCCAATGCTATCACTAGCAAATTTGAGACACCAAGAAAATAGCACTAGTGGACTGCATTGAAGGAAGCTCCAACAGATTCAGGGAGACCTTCTTGGTTGTTAAGGATTTCAGCTGACTATCAGATACAGGCACCAACATCGCTGCTTTCCAGCAACACTGCGACAACCTATCTAACTTCTTTGAAATCAAAATTGCAAACATCTGCAAGCACTTTGCACACGAAACCAACCCCAGAGAACTTGTTTCTAACCTACCCAAAGTCAACCAAGACGGTCACCTGACCAAAAGGACAGTCCTCACCAAAAACGACACAGCGAAAATCATGTGGACCTACCACTCAGGGGCTCCAATGGGCCCATGTCCCCACCACATCTACTACCTGGGAACATCTTCAATCAGCACCACCCTCACTCATATTATCAACACTTCCATCACGTCCTCCACGTGAATGGAAACTTGCTGAATTCAACGTCCTCCTCAGGAAACCCACAGCTAACCCAAATCAACTGAGCAACTTCCGACCCAACTCCCAGCTTCCCTATCCAGCCAAAGTGATTGAGAAGACCATCAACAAGCAACTCACAAACCACCTCGAACTTCAACATCTTCTAGAGAACATTCAATCAGGATTCAGAAAGAACCACACATGGAAACAGCACTCATGGTGGCCACCGATGACATTGAAATCATCCTGGACAGAGGACAAATAGCGGCCCTCATCCTGCTCAAATTCTGTGTTGCTTTTGACACTGTCTCCCATAACACCCTCGTCAGAAGAATCCACAAGATTGGCATACATGGATCTGCTCTCAAATGGATCTTTTCCTTGCTCATAGGAAACACCCGTACGGTCAGGTTGCCACCCTTCACATCAGAGACCAAGAAATTGATATGCAGAGTCCCACTGCAATCGTCCCTAGCCCCACCCTTTAAAACCTATACATGCCACCGCTCGCCAATATCATCCAATCACCAGACATCACTGTCATATCCTACACCGATAACACCCAACTCATCCTCAATCAGATAGACAAAACGACCAAAGCCAGAACCAACTTCACCAACTGCATGACCATGGTAGGAGATTGGATGCAAACCAACCTGCTGCAGTCAACTCCGACAAGAAGTAAGCACTGGTCTTTCGCAACAAGACCTCATCATGGGACTCCACTTGGTAGCCATCAGAGCTAGGACTAGCTCCCACAGACCAGGCAAAAAGTCTAGGGATCATTCTAGATGACAAGCTCAACATGACGGCTCAAGTCTATGCAGTGTGCACCTCCTGCTTCTGCATCCTACGCATGCTGCGAATAATCTTCAAATGGTTGCCTTAGAGCACTAGACGGACCTTCATGCAAGCACTCATCACCAGCAGGCTGGACAACGGCAACACTCTGTATGCCATAATCGCCAAACAACTCCTACACAGACTCCAGACCATCCAGAACACCACTGCAAGACTCATACTTGACCTCCCATGACGCACCCACATCACACCAAACCTCAGGAAGCTTCACTGGATACCCATTTACAAGTGCAGCCAGTTCAAACATCTCACACTGCATACAAAGCCCAATACAATATGGGAACAGAATACCTGAACAGCCGCATACACTTTTGGCAACCCAACCAACACCTATGCTCTACCTCACTCTCACACACATTCCCTGCATCCACAAAAACAGAAGTAGAGGTTGCTCATTCTCCTACATAGCACCCTAGACCTGGAAAGACCTCCCTAAACACATCAGAGCCTCCTCCTCAATTCTTTAGTTCCACAAGAATCTGAAGACCTGACTTTTCGTATAAGTACCTTGAGGACCACAAACCTACACACCTGCCCAAGCGTCTGGATAGTCTTTTGGATGATTAGTGTGCTATACAAATCAATTTAACACCACATAACCTCATGCCACCTCAGTTTGGACCTAGCTATCTGCAAATCATGTGTTGATCCTGCTTCAGTGATTTGGATATGGCTGGGTCTGAACTGAGTTGGCATATTGGGCAAAAGAACAATGGGTTGGAATGCTGAACTGAGTGATTGCCAGTGGTTAGACTTATTGCAAGCTTGTATCTGAAAATGGGGCAATCGCAATTACGTTTTTTGGGCCCTCAATTTACCCAGGTGTCATTCCCACAGCCACTGTGTTACTGGGATTTGCAGGGAAGCTATGGCTTTTATGTACAATAATTTGGGTAGCATTGGGACTAAAGATATAAAACCAAAGGTCTCACAAACAGCACAACTGGATCCACACAATGGGCAACACCCCAATCGCATGTAGCCCCTCCCCAACAGTCTCAGACTGCCACCTTTTTTTATTCACTTTTTTGTCCATTCGATTCATAAAGGGGAAGCATCGTTTACAACGTGGTGTTTACACCACAGTGCCTTTACAACGATGCCAAAACAACGCAAGTTGTTACTACGACTTGCGCTGGATGGCGCTGTTGGACAAGGACACCTTCCCTACTGTTACGTTGACTGGTGTTGGAATATAAAATTATAACATTTCAAAATACGCGCCCTCCAACGCAAGTCGTTGTAACGACTTGCGTTGTAATGCCCGCGATGTCAAGTACCGCGATCTAAAAGATCGCGTTGTACTGACATACATCCTTCATAAAGGGATCATCTTTAGCTGTCCCCAGAGGGCACCATGAGATGGAGCAGGAAGGTGGAGGAAAGAAAGCATCTAATGGTCAAGGGTCTTTATTAGGTCCAGGCTTATATTCTAGCAAGAGAGAAGGCAGAATGGTATTCACATCTTAATTGAACTACCTGTTTGGCTCATCACCCTCATGCAGCCCATGATGTCAGACAAAAGAGAAAGTATCCCTTTTATGAATGGCTTATAAGATTTTATTTTTCATTGTAGGTTCATAACCCTGGGCTGAAAGGAAGCAGCCAGAACCCTTGCCCTCAATTAGCAGCTGCCATCAACCGTTAGAAACCACACAGCTTAAACAATGCATAAGGGTTCACTTTAGAACTACACTTAGTGTGTTGAAGCGTTATTACATTAAGCACCACTCATTAGGTTTGATAGTTGTGTCCACTGGACATACATTACATTAAAATGGAGGTAGGATGGCACACTTTATATTGCCATGAAGGATTTTGAAATGTATTGTCTGGTGCCCTAAATCTCTACTGGTGAGCAATCTCTTGGACGGTGTTCAAAACCTTTTACGTATTGAAGAGAGATGAGCAAAAACCACAGATACAGATGGTTCTCTTCTTAAAAGAATGGATCTTCCTGCTAATTTCTTTTTAGAAATGCGTGCCCATATTGTACTTGTTCCAAACTAGCTTTATTCAACAAACTTACTTCATTTTCTCATATTATTCTAGCTATTTCAGTGACTTGAGGAGTTAATAGAGTTACATTTACTATTTGCGGGGCACTTGGAGTCACCTACCCTAAATTATCTTCATATGGTGAAGGCCTTTTCATCATAATTTCTTCTAATAATTTATCATCAGATTCATCCAAACCTTCTCTGGATGTTTCTATATTTTTCTTCTTCTCCTTGCACTTTTCACCTGTTTGACTCCCTTCTGTTAAAACTGGATATAGACCCTCGGTCACTACCACTCTTTTACATCGTTTCATTTGATCTTCGCGCCTCTTAAATGGATATCTTGGGAAAACCCCTCTACATCTTCTACCACCTCTATACTTCTCTTTCTCAAAGGCTTCTTTTTCTCACTCTACCAATGCTTCATACTGTGTAAGTCTAGGATTTGGCTCAAATGAGTTCATCCTATCTCTCAAATTTTGTAAAATCCTTACATTAAACGTACCAAACTCAGGAAAAGCTAACATTCCATCATCCTTCGTATAATTTCTCCAGTTCTCTAACCAAACACACGTATCGTACCCTAGCTTTATCATTATATAGGAGGCAGGGTTTTTTGGGGGAGGAATGGGAATTCCATCTCTCGTCTCAACTGGTTTGTCTTTCTTAACACCTTGGCTGCTAGGGATATTTTTCTCCTGTGCTGAATTCTCAGATTTACCATTGTTCATGACGAGCTCAGCTCGTCATCAGCACAGCTCAACCGTGCCTCATGACGAGCGGAGCTCGTCATGAGCATGGAAGGGGTTAAATAAACTCTTTATTTTCTTTAGCAAACCCATTTTCTGACTCTTTTACTAGTAGTTCAACAAACGAACCAACAAAAACTTCTCTGTAATTCTCCTTTCCCAATGCGCTAATCTCTTGTCCCATACCAGTGCGACTCACACCAACCCACCAATTACAGCTCACTACATCACCACTGTCTTAACCAATATCAATGCGACTCACACCAATCAACCAATCTGATCTTTGTTCACACCCCCTATCTGGCCAATGCCAGCGCGACACTTTGTGACGTCAGTTTCTACTCCTTCTACTGACCCTCTCTTTACAATCTGCTCTTGATACACTCCCGCTGCTTTGTCCAATACCATCGGGCACTTTTTGACGTCAGTATTACTCCTTCAACTGAATCCTCTTTTACAAAAAACAACAATTTTCTGAGTTTTCGTAATCGAAATTCTCTTAGTAACAACATAAAAAGACAATGCTACCTTGTCTGCTCCTCTAAATAGATAGTTTTCACCTTTTCCAAGAAAACCTTACTCTACAAGCAACAATAACGACCAGTGTTATCTCGCACCTCTAACAAGCTCCGGGGAGACCTGTTACTCCTCTAGGGATAAAGCTGAGGTTTCACAAGAGGACTTTTTGGCATAAAAAGGTGTCCTGTTACTCCTCTCGGGAATACTGCCAGAGTTTCAAAAGTGAACCCTTCGTTATTTCAGACACTACTTACACACAAAATTTCCCTATATATAACACTCACAGCCCTACGTAGCTCTTCAGTATTATTACAACAGACACAGTACTTCTGCAATGGGATTTCTTTACCACACTCTTCTTCTGCCTACTTCAGGCAAATTCCTTCCAGGGGTTCCTCAGGCAACTCTGTACCTGTACTTCTAGACAACATAGAACAAGACTCTAACTATTCATGTTAAAACATATAATCAATATTCAATAACCATTACCAAACCATTCAGTAATTAAACCATGCTCTGCTACCAAGAAACTGATTCAGCGTAAACCCATTAAATTGATCAGGGATACATTCTCAATATCTTCACACTACTTTGGCCCATACACACACCTCAGCCTACGCGTTCTCTTTCCGGATGGCATCACCTAAACCACACCCCCAAAGCACCTATTCTTATACTTTAAAATGACATGTGCATCCCACAATCTTCACATTTTCTAAGTAAGTGGTTGGTTGGTTTCTAGGGATGGGATGTCACCTCATCATGAAATCATTCTTCTTTCAACCATACCATTGTTTTAAATAATTTTCCCATTCTCTCTGTCATGAGTACATGTTACAAATTTGTTATACAATTTATTAAATTCAGCGACTACTGGTTCCGTTTCTCATGATGACACTGGCTTGGCTGGCAGTCAATGTCTTTATCTTTCACCAGGTCAGGCTCCTTCAGCTTAGCACAGCAGTTCAGTTACGTGGTCAGATGGTTCTAGCTCGCACACAAATCCACGCTCCCTCTAGTTTGGACAATTTAAGAATATGGAGGACTTGTTTACCACTAAAAGAATAGGAAATAGACATTTATTAGTGAAACGATAATACAATTCTCACTGTTTACCACCCAATTTGGCACTTATTCATTATTAATGTGTCAGCCTAGCATAGTTTAAGCAGAAAACAAAGTTATTTGTGACTTTAAAACATCACACACCACACATTTTATGAATTACACATGCGGCCTTGCCATGCAAAACCCTTTAATCCATTCTAAACACAAGATTATTACATTTCCGGGTATTTACATATTAATTCTGATTAGTTTGTGCATATTTGCAAAGTAAGCTTCCCACGTGTAGTGTAAATGTGCACATTAGTCGTTTAGACACTACTTACTGTTAGTACGTATTATAGGGGTGTTCAATCGAGCAGGATTCTTTTTGCAAAATCCTGCTCCATCATGGATAACAACTTTTCCCAAACTCAGTTTCTTGTGTACATTTCAGAACTACTAAGGGGTATATTTACAAGAGCTTATCGCCATCAGAACGTCACTTTTTGTGACGTTCTGGTGTTGATAAGCCCTTTGCCTTATTTACAAGGCGGCGTTATGCCACTTAACGTAGCTTAAAGTCCCTGTTGCAACGATCGCAAAGTGGAGATACATCAAGAATCCTGCATATTGCTTCCTAAAATGAATTCTTCCAAACTATTGCTGGGAATGATGCTTTGCTCAGAAGACGGCGTGGAGATAGACGACCTACACACGACAGCATCGACGTGGATCCCAGGCACCGCACCATAATCTCAGGCCATCTACTTTGTGATTGCCATGCTCAAAAGTGCAAATTCAATTAGGGAGCAATGAACGAATGAATGTGTGTGTATGCTTCTGGTGGAGGGAAATTTAAGATTGAGTACCAAAACAAAGTGACTTGTGTCAAGATTGAATTAATTGACCTCTGTAGAGTTGAGAGTATCCTCACACAGGCAAATCAACTCAGGCCTCCCTCTGAAGTGGTTGCATCTGGTTGTAAGTGTGGGAAACATGGACTCTTTCTAGTGATGGACAGCTAGCTCGGTCATTATAAGGGTAATTTCAGAGAGATGGGGAAATATGTCAACTGCGACCTAGAATAGGTTTCATTGTACAGCAGCCAGCTTTGAGCCACCAGATGGTAATGCCGTTTGGTAGCTGGAAACCTAAGCATGATTTATGTCCTCAACCCACAGGTCAAACAGACCCTTTTTTTCTAGCCAGGCTATGGAGCCTTGCAGAGTCAGAACCGTCCACTAATCATTACCGCTCTCAGCCTATCTCGCTTCACAAGGTGCAAAATTCGATCTAAATTATGTTTCTCTAGACCCTACGGGCCAGCTGAAAGATGAATAACGGATCAGCCTGGATCTGATTTATTCTGCCCTCAGGTGTCCCTAAGGAGGATGCTTACCTCCTCGCCCAACCCCTCCTCCTCTCCCATAATACCACCAAAGTTCACCCACTCTGATGCAGGATTTCCACTAGTTCCAAGCAGAGTTGCTACAACTTTTTACAGTGGAAAAGTGTGGCTCAATGGTTAGAGCGGCAGACCCTGATGCAGAAGTCTGGCCCGGGACCAATTCCCGCCTCGGCGGGTCTTGGGCTCAATTTCCACGGACCTGTTAATTCTCACCTCGGTGCCTATTCTAATCATGGGTCCCACTCTGCAACTCTGGGCAATAGCTTGCTTAATCTCCACAATCGCCCCAACAACGCTAGGATGCCTGGCTTGACCTTGGGGGTGCCCAGGAGTGGGCATCTCACAGGGAAAGGCCAGGAAGGGTTCCTCAGCGGTATTCGTACAAGCGCAGAGATGCCTCCGGGTAGTCGTGCGCTATACAAGTACATCTACATTTACAATGAAGGCACAGCACCCTTAGGCCGGGTCTTTATTGCCCAGGGCTGGACTGGCCGTAACGGACACTGGGCGTTTCCCCAGGGGGCCACCAGAGTCCAGGACGGTTTTGGACCCCTGCGTGGCCATTTTTGTTACCAGGGCCAAATTTGCTATATTCGACCCCTGTAACAAAAGCAGCTGCAGTGTTTTACACGTGCAACCCCCAACCAGCCCCTTACCCGCCCCTACGGCCGGCCCGACTCAATTACGAGGGCCGGTTTGCATCCCCAAGCCGGGCCTGTTAATGCCAATTTATGCTCTATTTATTTATTTCTGCATTTTTATATAGCGCAAACTTTACCTAAAGGTGTCAGGGCGTTTTACAAGAGAACCAGTTATATTACCTAAGGACGTCAGAGGACATGGGTTACATACAAAATAGGAAACAGATAAATGGATAAAAAAAACGAAGTTATAATCTGCCAATATTGGCAGGAAGTGAGCGCAAAGAATATAGAAATAGCATAATGCTATTATATAGCATAGCCTTTATGAAACAGAAAGGCAACAGTATATACAGAGAGTGGACCTACATACATGGCCATCAGGGACTGTGCCTCGCACACCTACATTTTTTGGGTTGCGTTAGACACACATTACAATAGACCCCCCCCCCGAGAAGGAGTAGACCTCCAGTAGTTATTGTGCCCTTCCTGAGAGGGAAAGCCTCCAAAATGGCTATCTATTGCTGACTTTGAAATGGAGTCCTGGATCTATTTATTGAAGTTACCAGTGTTTCCACCCCCTACTGCCTCTACTGAGCCTGTGGAAGAATTCCAGGCATGCGCAGACACAAAATACACGCCCTCCAAATATTCGAGGACTAGAGTAATAATGGTAAATTCTCAAATATGTGTTTGGGCCCATTTCTCTGCTCTTACTTCGATTTGTAGGGAAATAAATAGGAATGCGGGTACCTCTGGGATGCAGAGACATACCAGAAAGTTTGCATTGTTGGAATACAGCCGAGGCTCTTTACTCCTTTCAGAGTCCCCAGATTAGGATTTACTCACGAAATGGAGGAAAAACAATAAAAAAGGGAGTTTTTTCTTTTCCACAGCTCCGAAAATTGTGAGCTGCAATACGTCGCAAGAGCATAGGTATGACTGTCTGCCCTGGACCGGTGCCAACTTAATAACAGCCATTCTGCACTCTGTTAGTATATTCAATATCCGCATCGGGTTTCTGGGAGGGGCGGGGGTGGGAGGGAGCCCTCCACTCCAGAGTGAAGCTCCTTCCATATTTCTCCTCGCTAATGAAGCACTGTAAATGAAACAAGTGGAGCCGCAGATTAACCTCTGACCCTCCCTCGCCGCTCTAGGGGAACCTTGACTGCCCCCTCCCAGACAAACATGCAGTGGACTCCCGATTGCCTGAAATGTCTGGGCCTCATTAGTGACTGATATATGGCACGGCACTGGGGGCTCCATTTTGTGTGGGGGTGGGGGGGGGCAGAGGTGTTGCAATATGACTTCCCAGGTACTATGTAGGCCTTTTCCCTCAAAGTTACCCCAACCCCAGCCTTCCCCGGTAAATTGGTGATTGGCCTGTGGCCCGCCCTGTCGCTCTCACTTGGAGGGGGGCCTGCCTGGCAGACAGCCAGAGAAGCCGAGAGCCCCCACCCCGCTGGCACCCCACGGGGCCTGCATCTGTGACCTGGAAGGTCCCGCTGAGCAGGAGAGCAGTTTATGTTTTGTGATATTGGTGGAAATGGCTGGAGGGGGGGTGACGTCACACGCTGCCGGGATCATCCCTCACCGGGACTTCGCTTGTCTCTTTTAATCTCTTCCAGATACAGCGCTTTCCTGTCTGCATCCAATGAATCTGCCAGAGCCCATTTCGGCAGGCTAGTGTCACAGCCCGCGTCTTCACGAGGCGAGATACCCCAGCCCATAGTGCTGTCCACTGTAACAGCCACTGGCATTGATTCCTCAGGGTATCACCCTAGGCCTAGGTGGTGGCTGTTATGGGCAGTCTGTGGCCGCTTTACACCTGCCACATGCACAATGACTGAAGTATCGCAGGGGCGGCTCCTCTGCTGAGGCGGAGGAGCGTCGCCCCCCTGCCTTTCAGCGCTGTGATAAAGATAAAAGGAAATGTTAATAACGCGAGGTTATTCAATCAATCAATCAATCAGAGTACTTGTAAAGCGCACTTCTTACCCGTGAGGGTACCAAGGCGCTGAGGGGAGGGGGGGTGCTGCTACTGCTCGAAGAGCCAGGTCTTGAGGAGTCTTCTGAAGGCGAGAGGGTGTTGGGTCTGCCTTAGGTGGGTAGGAAGGGTGTCCCAGGTCTTGACCGTCTGACTCTCGCTCTCAGAGGTCGCTCCCACTCGCTCCTCCTCGAGCCCTACCTTCCAGAGATTGTGCTGCTGCACAGCGCCTGCTATCACCCCTGCATAGCGCTCCTATATAGCGCTTGGTATCGTTCTACTTTACATGAATAATTGTATTTTGCATTTGCATTACTTTAAGTGAATCATTGTATTTAGCATTTGCCTAATATCGTTTTACCTGCGCAATAATTTAATTTATAGATTTGCTCAGTGCTCCTGATTAGTGGCAACTTTATCGCGTGTACTGCTTGACTCGCGCTACCCCACCGCCATTTTGCTGTTTGTATTTACCTGCCCCCGTGTCTCCTCCCCGCTCCCGCCTCCCAAGCTGACCCTCCCACGCACTAGTATCGACCTGCAGGCCCCGCCCCCCTCTGCCCTGTGACCGTCTGACTCTCGCTCTCAGAGGTTGCTCCCACTCACTCCTCCTCGAGCCCTACCTTCCAGAGATTGTGCTGCTGCACAGCGCCTGCTATCACCCCTGCATAGCGCTCCTATATAGCGCTTGGTATCGTTCTACTTTACATGAATAATTGTATTTTGCATTTGCATTACTTTAAGTGAATCATTGTATTTAGCATTTGCCTAATATCGTTTTACCTGCGCAATAATTTAATTTATAGATTTGCTCAGTGCTCCTGATTAGTGGCAACTTTATCGCGTGTACTGCTTGATTCGCGCTACCCCACCGCCATTTTGCTGTTGTTGTTTGTATTTACCTGCCCCCGTGTCTCCTTCCCGCTCCCGCCTCCCAAGCTGACCCTCCCATGCTCCGCCCCCCCCCCACTATCCATTTATGGACAGATGTACCCACGCGCAGCGTCCACGCGCTACGGCCGCGCTGAAGGTGCGCCAAAGGTAAGCCCGTCTACGCCCATCCGCGCCTGGACCGCGCCCAGCGCCAGACCCCCTGGTCCCCGTAATGCCCAGCCCACTCGCATCACCTACGATGCCTCCACCCTCCTAGCCCTTAACCACGGCCGTTCCCCCAACTGCGTCCTAGCCGCTCCGGGACACACCCATGGACCCTTTTCCTGCAACTCCTGCAAGTTCGACGGCACCAAGAACAACTCCTCATTTACGCACACACAACAGATATCCAACCCCAACCACCTACAATGCATCCTGCTCAACACCCGCTCGGTCCACAGGCACGCCATTGACCTCTGGAATCTACTAGACACCATCTCTCCGGACGTCGCCTTCCTAACAGAAACATGGATGAACGCCTCATCAGCCCCAGACATCACCATTGCCATCCCGGAAGGCTATAAGATCATTCGCAAGGACCGTACCGGCCACACAGGAGGAGGCATCGCTATCGTCCATAAGAAATCCATCCGCATCTCAACCAGCTCAGACGTCAATCTTGCCAACTCTGAACACCTTCACTACCAGATCCACATCGACCCCAAGACCACACTCAGAGGCACCCTCCTTTACAGACCACCAGGACCCCGCGCACAATTTAGTGAAGACATCACGGACTTCATCACTCCACATGCGCTCCCCTCCGAGGATTACATCCTTTTGGGAGACCTCAACTTTCACCTTGAAAAGAACAACGACCGCAACACCACCACCCTTTTGGACAACCTCGCCAACCTCGGACTTAAACAACTTGTCACTACCCCCACCCACATCGCAGGTCACACACTCGACCCTATCTTCACCTCCAGCAAACATGTCTCCTTCAGCCACACCACAGCTCTCCTTTGGACTGACCACAGCTGCGTTCACTTTACCTACAACAAGCCCACATCCAACAACCACCCCCAACCCACTCTGCAAAGAAACTGGAACAAAATCACCATCGACCAGATCTCCTTTTCTCTTCTTCAAAACCCCCCAGCCCACTCCTCAAACCCAGACCAAGCAGCCACCAACCTCACCCAATGGTTATCCAACAGCGCCGACATCCTAGCACCACTGAAAAAACGACAAATCAAACTAGGCAGCAAGAAGGCCTCCTGGTTCAACGATGATCTTAAGAAATCCAAGAAACTCTGTCGCTCCCTTGAGAAGGCCTGGAAAAAAGACCCAACCACCAGCACCAAAGACGCCTTCAAAAACGCCACCCGCATACACCACCAACTGATCCGGAATGCCAAGAAAGCCGCTTTCAAGGACCGACTAGATAACAACGCCCACAACAGCAAAGAATTATTCAACATCGTCAAGGAATTTACCAACCCCTCAGCCAACTCCAACGACATCACCCCCTCTCAAGCCCTCTGCGACTCCCTAGCCTCATTCTTCCACAACAAAATTGCAGACATCCACAACAGCTTCGACAACCAACCCAAAGACCAACCCACCCAACCCCCTGCAGGACCCCCACCCCTCCTGAACATCCTCAATGACTGGAAGCCAATCCCCACTGAGGACACCATCCGTCTGATGAACTCCATCCACTCAGGATCCCCCACAGACCCATGCCCTCACCACATCTTTAACAAGGCAGACTCCATCTTAGCACCGCACCTCCGAGACGTCATCAACTGCTCCCTCAACTCCGCAACCTTCCCGGAAAAGCTGCACCGCACCTCCGAGACGTCATCAACTGCTCCCTCAACTCCGCAACCTTCCCGGAAAGCTGGAAACATGCAGAACTCAGCGCCCTCCTGAAAAAACCCACAGCTGACCCCACCGAACTCAAAAACTACCGCCCTATCTCACTCCTTCCTTTCCCGGCCAAAGTCATCGAGAAAGCGGTCAACAACCAGCTCGCCGCATTCCTCGAAACCAACAAAGCCCTCGACTCCTCACAATCCGGCTTCCGAGCCAAGCACAGCACTGAAACCGCCCTCATCGCAGCAACAGACGACATTCGAACCCTACTGGACAATGGAGACACAGTCGCCCTCATCCTCCTCGACCTCTCCGCTGCCTTCGACACGGTCTGTCATAGCACCCTGTTACAACGCCTCAGAAACGTCGGAATCCAAGGAAAAGCACCAGAATGGATCACCTCGTTCCTCACCGGAAGAACCCAGAGAGTCCGCCTTCCACCATTCAAGTCAGAGGCCACTGAAGTCATCTGCGGCGTACCACAAGGATCTTCACTCAGCCCCACCCTCTTCAACGTATACATGAGCCCCCTCGCGGTCATCGCACGCCAACACAACCTCAACATCATCTCCTACGCCGACGACACTCAACTGATCCTATCACTCACCAGAGACCCTAACACTGCCAAAACCAACCTGCATGAAGGAATGAAAGAAGTAGCAGAATGGATGAAGCACAGTCGTCTGAAACTGAACTCAGACAAAACAGAAGTCCTCATCCTAGGCACCTTCCCCTCCGCCTGGGACGACTCTTGGTGGCCAGAGGCCCTTGGAAAAGCACCCATCCCGACGGACCACGCACGGAACCTGGGCGTCATCCTGGATTCCTCACTCTCGATGAACAGACAAGTCAACGCCGTTTCTTCATCTTGCTTCAACATTCTCCGCATGCTCAAAAAAACATTTCGCTGGATCCCCACCGAAACTAGAAAAACAGTCACCCACGCTCTGGTAACGAGCCGACTGGACTACGCCGGTACCACCGCAAAACTCCAGAAAAAACTCCAACGCATCCAGAACGCTTCAGCCAGGCTCATATTAGACATCCCGCGTAAAGAACACATCTCTGGTCACCTGAAAAACCTCCACTGGCTCCCCGTCAATAAGAGGATTACCTTCCGGCTCCTTACCCACGCACACAAAGCACTCTACGAAGCCGGACCTGAATGCCTCAACACACGACTGTCCTTCTACACCCCCACCCCGCCAGCTACGATCCTCCAACCAAGCCCTTGCCACTGTACCTCGCATCAACAAAACCACCATGGGAGGTAGATCCTTCTCCTACCTGGCAGCTAAAACCTGGAACTCACTTCCCACTCACCTTCGCCTTACTCAGAACCATCTAGCATTCAGAAAGCAACTTAAAACGTGGATATTTGACAAGTAATTCCCCATCCTTCTTCAAGCGCCTTGAGACCCTCTGGGTATGTAGAGCGCTATATAAATTTATTGACTTGACTTGACTTGACTTGGCTGCGAGGTAGGAGAAGGCTCTGCTGCCGGACGTCATTCGTTGGATGTGGGGGACAGCGGCAAGGGCGAGGCTGGCGGAGCGGAGGTGGTGGGTGGGGGTGTGGAAGCTGAGTCTGCTGTTCAGGTAGGCTGGTCCGGCGTTGTGGAGTGGTTTGTGTGCGTGGGTGAGGAGCTTGAAGGTGATCATCTTGTCAACGGCGAGCCAGTGTAGGTCTCTCAGGTGGGGGGTGATGTGGCTGCGGCGGGGGACGTTGACGATCAGTCGGGCGGAGGCGTTTTGGATGCGTTGTAGTCGTCGCAGGTGATTGGCTGGGAGTCCTGCGTAGAGTCCATTGCCATAGTCCAGTCTGCTGCTGACAAGGGCCTGTGTCACCGTTCTTCTTGTTTCGGTCGGGATCTACTTGTAAATCCTGCTGAGCATTCGGAGGGTGTTGTAGCAGGAGGAGGAGATGGCGTTGACCTGCTTAGACATGGAGAGGGAAGAGTCGAGGATTAATCATAGATTGCGTGCATGGTCGGTGGGGGTTGGTGCTGTTCCCAGTGTGGTCGGCCACCAGGAGTCGTCCCAGGCTGAGGGGGTGGGTTTGAGGATGAGGACCTCTGTCTTGTCCGAGGTTATTATCATTATATTTTTCTGTGCCGAGGCAGTGTTGCTGGGCGGGGCTGGACAGCGCAGGGGGGAGGAGTGGTGCACTCTGTAAGTGCGCATGAATGTTTGTCCGGCCGTCTTGGGCTGTCCAAACAGTCATGCACACGTTGCATGTTCTCCAACATGCCAGGCTCCCATTCCTAGTCTGAGTGCCGAACCATGGCACTCAGACCAATCACAGCGTTGCAGCATTATGATTGGCTTAGGGGAGCCTGGGTGCTTCTGCTCGCACAGAAGCCAGAGGAGAGGCGGCTGCTGACCGGCAGGTAAGTTATTATTATTTTTTTAAACCCCCCTTTCCCCTTCCCTGCCCCCCCCCCACACACACTGCCTCACTACTACTTCCTGCGGTCAGCCGCCACTGGAAGTATGTATCTATGTATGTATTTATTTCAGGTGTTTTGTAATGAGGTGAGCCGTTGGCACACAAAATATTATGGTCTGGGTGTGGAAACTTTTCAGGAACTCCATAGCACACAAGGGCAACTGGGAGCAGTTCTTGATCATCAAAGCCTTTTAACATTGGAGCCTTGGTTCTATACTTTATTGCTGAGCCCAAACATTATCACTAAGTGCATCCCTTTAGTAACTGACCCTCAGGGTAGCGAAGTCAAGAAAATCAAGGCTCACTCTGGGGTCTAGTGTGGGATCAGGGACTCAGACCTCAATATAACAACAACACAAAAAGTCAACAATGGGATGCACAGCCAGTGCCTAATCTTTTCAAAATAAAAAGTGATTTGTTTAATTAATGTACTTGACATAATTATGTACATAAATGGATTAGTAACAAATAAAAGCTGTGACTAATGTTATATTCCAGCATTACTGTTTGACGTAGCCTACGCTACTCACATGGGAAAACCATACAAACTTCCAAGATACTTTTTTATGCCACTATCTCCCCCTCTGGGGTCTCCTTTGGTAGTGTGTTTGGCAATTGGGAATCATCAGAGAGTGACTGGCTATGCTGGGGGTTGGTTTGCGGGCTGTTCCCCCTTTCTGGTGGTTCAGCCCTCGTTTTCCTCTTTCCCAGGGCTCTCTTATAATGCACAGTACCTTCTTTGGTCACATTGTGGGTGACACATGCCAAGCACGTATCATTTGGTCATCTTGGCTGGACCGCTCATTATAAAGGGAGTGTGATTAACGGTCCTTAGAGTCCAGAGAGCAGCGACATCACCCAGGCCCATTTAGTAGATGTGCAGTTGGCATTGAAGTGCCATTTCAGGTTTCAGGCAAGTAGAGACAGCATCAGCACAATTTTAAGAGGTACAGTGTTCATGCCTAGGTGGATCTTGTGGCTTGGGAATCTTCTTTGGACCCAAAAACCAAACCCACCCCTCAAACAGCTATGCCCACGCATGGTAAGTAGTAGATCCTAATGGTGGCCAGGTATCTTCTGTCGTCTGGGTGTTCGAGGTTGGATCATGCTTGAGGTCTCATGGGTTTCAGCCTTGCAGAGAATTGCACAGGAGTCATCTTTAGACGGTTCCATCCTGACTCCTTCTAGGCTCCAATTCTCCTGAGCAGTATCTCCCTCATGCATTGCAAGGGCACCACCAGTGTCCCTCCTGAGCAGTTGTTCAGATCTGTCCCTCCAAGTAGAGTCCAGACTGCCACTTCTGGCAGTCCAAATTCAAGGTCCCCGGTTTCTGGTCTCAAATGTAGCAAGGGGAGTTAGTGGTGGATGCCCCAACCCTGGCACAGGGGTTCTAGTCAAAACTGGTGTGGAGACCCTGGAATCCAGTAGAGATATATTGGCTCTTTGAATGGAAGTTTCTGTCCCATCTTTATACAAAAGTTGCAAGCGGTGGCTGTATATTTCAACAGTCAGCACATAAAGAGTTCCTGGGCCGTTATGTCCTGATGATTATTCCTCTCAGACTTTTCCAGCCAAGGTCTTTGTCATAAGGTGTGAGCAGGATGGTGGGGTGGGCTTGGAGTCTCCTTTCAGGAGACGGCCACCCCACTTAACTTTGTGTTATCTCATAATGGGTATCCCTTACAGAAAGAATGGGCAAGCAAAGTGCTGGGGCATAAGCATCACAATTTGCTAGCACACAAGAAGACTTAATAAATGATTGTCCAGTCAGTTATTTTTCTTTTAAAAAGGAAAAATACATTTATTACATAAACACACTACTAAATAACAGTAGCAGCTGCTAACCAACAGAAGTGGTTGGGCAGGGGTGTGGGGGAATAATAAAAAAAACTTACCTGTGCCGGCCGTCTCCTGTCCTCTTCTTCCTGTCTCCACCGGCAGCAGGAAGCACCCAGACTCCCCTGAGACAGTCACAACGCTGCAATGCAGTGTTGTGATTGGTCTGAGCACCATGGTTCGGCGCTCAGACGGGGACTGGGGGGCTTTACATGTTCCTCACCAGGCTGTGTAAAGCAAGCCTGGTGGGAGAGATGCAAAGTGTGCATGACTGTTTGGCCGGCCCAAGCAGTCATGAGCACTTAAGGAGTGAAAACCACGCCTCTCCCTGCTCTGGCCAACCTCTCCCCACCCCAAGAGCTACAATAGGAAACATAAAATGATAATAACAATACGTTAGATTTATTTTATTTGTTCCTTTTGAGCAGTGTGGCGGTGCTCCTCCACCACAGTGGCGGAATCGCCATTGCTAAATATTGTTTTCTAAATTACAAATATTTATATTAGGTAGATGGAAAAACCTTTGGTGTAACCCTTATAACACTTTTTGCCCCAATGGGTCTTCTGACTCCCAGCGCCTGCTTTCTCCTTTGCCTGGAACCTGGTAAACCTTTCTTGCTGATAGGGGGCATCTTGTACAGCCCCCTCTGCTGCCAACCAGAAATCCACCCTCCTGTCTGCAATCCCTGGCCCCAGAGCATCCTGGCTGTGTTGCAGAGTACCCAAGATGGCAGTGGATTCCAGGTATTCCCCCAACTTCCCCTCACGGAGCAGAAGAGGCCAGCACCACCGGTCCTGGAGAGACCCAATCACAGGCCTGGGGTCAGCTGGAGTCAAAATCCTTAAGCCATCTTGGCAGGGCGTCAGGTAGCTCCTCTTTCCGGCAGGTTATTCTTTATTCTTTCCAGGTACCAGGGTCTTCCTCTCTGTCTCTCGCTTGTCCAGAGGTTTTTAAGTGGGGTCGAAGGTTCTAGATACTAGGCACCCATGGCCAGCCCTAGAATGCCACATCATACCTCCACCCTTGCGCTAACCTTCCTGCACAGCATTTTGGGACAATTCAATATGACTGTCAAGTTTTCTTTGAGCAGAGCTCCTCTGAGTTCCACCCCTAGCTGTCATCACTGCAAGATCCCCTCCACCAAAACTTAAAAGGCAAGCTCCTCCTGTGTTGGCTCCAGATATTTGGCTGTCCTACTTTGTTCAGTGTACCCAGCCCAGCTCCTGGGCTGTCCCAGCCCAGGAGCAGTGTGACAATCTAATGCAGATTTTCCCCAAACTCCTTTCTTCTACCAGGAACTGGGTCAATCGCTTTTGATTGTTCCTTTTGTAGGGGGAGGACTTTGTTCCCTCTTCTGTGGACCATAGCAAGTAACTTGGCCCTGTAGGTAGGGGACAAACACCTGGAATCTGATTATGAGCTAAGCCAGAGAAATATGACAAAACCTGACATCCCACAAGATGTATATCTGGTGTTTTTGAAACTGCAAACTCAATCTTGTGCATATGTTTTTCCCCAGATTAATACCTTGCTGGTCTGTGTGGACCTAACTGGAGCGAAACTGCATTTTAATGCCAATTTCACCTAGATGTATAATGCATTGAAGGCACTACAGATTTTCCTATAACCCTACTGACCTATCTATAGATGTCCACTAATATTATAAGACCTACTCAAGGTCAACAGCTATCCTTGTAGAGTCCCTTCTGGGTCAGGGTACCTGTGAGCAAATACTGGGCTGCGCAAAACAGTAGTCTGACAAGTGGAGCTTGCACATATGCCCACACTTGTCATCACCCTTGGATTCATCTTCGCCCTATAAACAAGCAATGGCATCCAACAGACTTAAATGGGAAAACTCGTCCTGTAAACCTCCATAAAATGTTAATCCTTGTTGATGTCAAAATATTTACCCTCCAAAAGCATTCAATCTCACCACCCCTGGACACTCAAAATGATAAGAGGTATGAGTATGGGTCTGTAAAATCTATGTATGGGGTAAAGCTTCCTCAGGAATGATGGTCAATGGGGTGGGCAGACGACTCATCAAGACATTGCAACTGTGCATTGATACAATTGGGTAATTAGAAAGTAGCTGATATGTGCAGGACACCTCAATCTATTTATTTTATTCATTTATTTAAAGAGTTTTGTATAGCGCTGGCTAGACCCGACGGTATCAGAGCGCTTTACATGAGATTCAACAATGTAACAGAAAAAGATCAACAATTACACATTACATCAAAACATAGGCAATACATTAGGAGAGCAGAGAAGAGAGAGAGAAAAGTAGTGGAGGGGGAAGGGGAGGTGAGAAAGGGAGGATAAGGGAAGAGACAACAGGAGAGACGAAAGGAAGTCTGTATAAAGACCGACTGGGTAGGTGACGACCAAGGAGGGAATCCACAGCCCATCTCCCCTATAGCTAAACTAGGTAGCTCCATCAGGCAGCAGACAAAACAGTTCGGTCTCAAGTGGCAAGGGAAGAAGTTCACATAAAAACAGGGTGGGGACAAAGGGCAAGGGCAGGTGAGGGCAAAGAACAGAAGTTGGAAAGATTAGGAGCGCAGAGGGGTGAGGGAAGGGAGAGGGGGAGATAAGGTCAGGAAAGACGCAGGAGCGTTTGCCCAAAGTCCAGCTGGGTAGGTGATGGTCAAGGAGAAAGTGCAAAGTCCATCTCCCCTTTAGCTAGCGAGGTAGCTCCACCGGGCATCAGACAAAAGTAGCTAGGTCACAGCTGTCTAGGGAAGTAAGCAGGGTAAGGTCCTGGTGGGTGGGCGGGGACAGGGACGGGCAAAGGCTGGTTGAGGTCCGGACAGTGATCAGTGATTACAGACTAGGGGAGGAAAAAAACATCACAGAGGGTCTCACTGTGTCGGCCATCTACAAGTCAGGCAGGGTGTATGCAACATTGCAAATTCAGATACAGTCAGTCCCCATGGATCTCTATGTCCCAGAGGAGAAGTGTTAGGGCAGCCATCTCAAGATTTGGTCGAAAACGCTGGGGCAGAGACAATTAGAGCCATTTGCTATATAGAGATCGTCTTGGAGAACAAAAGCAACCCCACAATGATATATATCAAGAAAAAAGGTACAGAGGGATCAATTCAACATTTATTCTCATTCAAGGTACAGCTAATTACCCTGATGTTTCCAATAATTATTTACATATACTGTATATCAAAACATCAAACTCATATACCTGTCAAATGACAGGGCAGGACACAGATAAACACAATTGTATATATACACTTCAAATATTCAGAACATAAACAATCACTACAAATCACATTTAAATCGCATTCATATATAATACAATACATATATACATTATATACAACATATACAACATATACAAAACATACAAAAAAATGTACAAAAAAGTGTACAAAAAAAGTACAAAAAAGTACCCGTACTAAGAACAACAATATTCTCACAGTGTACACTCCAAACTCCAAGTGGTACACTCAGAGGAAATCCCTACTGCGCCAGTGGCATAACACCTCTAGCCAAATTATTCTATAGGCGCTTTCTCTTTTCAAACAAACTCAAAATGATCGGACTCCTCGTCAATATGTCGACGCAGTCGCGGTCGCGTTTGAGCCAGTAATTCCTTTAGGCCTCATCAGGCAAGGGAAACAATATCTCTTAAATGAGTGAATAGCACTCTACAATCCCTGGCTCGCACTCTCCAATCCCTGGCTACGCAGGTGACACCTGGCGGCCGTCCGGCTTCTAGACCCACTACAATCCTGTAGCAACACAGTCTCACAGGGCTCAGAAAATCACCAAAAGTCCACTTCTCGCTTTAGACCAAGGGCAGGGGTATGTCTCCTGCAAAACGGGTCCCCGTCACGCCACACAGATCTTCAGTGGACAATGCCACAATGATAGGCATCTCCCAAACAGTGGGCACAGGTACAGTAACGATCACCCAGCATGCCCAGGTCTCCTCGTACAGCACCCAGGAGAGGACTAGATGCTCTGAGTAGTCCTCGTTTCGCCGACATTTTGGGGTCAGGCACAATCCCAGAGGAGAATGTCGAGGGGATGAAAAACAGCCTCAAAAAGAAGCGCCCCTCACAGCCAACTGGCAGCATCAGCGCAACTGTCCAAAGTCGTCCAGACTTCAGCGACAGTACAGTGGAAGAGCACCCCCCCCCTGTACCGGAGGAGGCCTCACCTCAGTTAGGACTCGGCTAAACCTCCAGGTGTCCCGCTCGTCATGCAGGCAGATGTCCGCAGTAGGAAGTCCCCCGATCCAGAGGTGGACCCAATGAGAGGGAACTGTTATATGGGAGAGAACGGAAACCAGCTGCCGTATGGTGCAGGTTCCATAGCACTGGGCAAAACCTCAGCGCTCGGCAGGCGCCTTCTTGGTCTCTTCATCGGCGGGGACATCCAGGCTCGTTTCTCCGAGATGTTAGATCGGAGAAGGACGCTAGGGATTTACTTATTTTCAGCCCACATTCTGGTCGCGCCAACGCCGCTTGGGAGTGAAAACAGCGCTGCGGGATGCCCGCTTCGGAAGTCATTGCGAAGGTTCAGCACAGAGCATCGGAGTCACTTACCTCCAAGATCTTGCACTTTGTGAGGCTCACCTGCTTTAAGTGCACTTGGAGCCGATCCCGCTGACCCGCGGCTTGTCAGCACTTAGAGGTCCCCATCTACGCTTGAAAAAGCTTGAAAAGTGGCCAGGGATCAGCTCGGAACAGCTTGGTATTCAAAACCGCGAGCTGGCTGGTATCGGTGGTTTTGGTGGTGGTGGTTAGTTTAAGGCATGCTTGATCAGTTCTCTTACTAGGTGTGTTCTGAAATGCATACCACCTGGTCCTCCTCTGCAGAGAGGCTATGTAGGAATAACAACTCACAACTATTTGTATTTGCTGTCCCATTCAGCTGATTAATGTTCCATACTTTTCTTTGGTTTGTTTTTGCATATCTAGGTGGCTCCTAATCTAAGGAAGCACACAAAGACTGACTCTAGTCCTTAGCATACTGCTTGACTCCTACTGAGGTAAGGTAGACCCCAAAAGGGCACCCCTGCAAAGCGTTATAGTGATGCAGCTCCATGAACCTTCTTACATTGAGGCGACTAGCTGGTGGCAGTGATCAATCATTTTTTGAGGGGTACAATGTGACAGTATCAAGGGGGCAAGATATCTGGACTCCCCTTCCCTGTTCCATGCAAAGCTGTGCAAGGATTCATATCTCAATCCCCTTACACGTGAGCGTAACAAAATATGATTTCATGTGTGCTCTTTAGGAAAGGGGTGTGTCTATTAAGATGCTATATTTAGATCTGCCTCACAAAAGCTCAGGATGTCCTATCCCTTTTTCTGTTTCTTCCTCTCTGTGTGTGAGAATTTCCAAATATCGATGCCAGGCAACCTCACTCAAATAGAGCCAGTGATCTGCCTACCAACAACGGGCGTAATATCTCACAGAGCATGGGGAAGCGCAGCACACTATTTTATTTTCTGCCAAGCACCAAAATATTAGGAGTGTGCGAGAATCACGTAATTTGCTTTGGCGTAATTATGTAAAATTTCTGCAAAATTATGTGAAATGCTATGTTTTAGTGCATCTTTGCATCAGTTTTTTACGCAAGGACGAGTTTTGTGCTAAAAATTGTGAAAATGAACGCCAGCGATAACCAAGAGCTAATATTCTGTTTTTCTTGTGCGTTAATGGTAAAACATTTCTGGTAATGGTTTACAGTTAATGGTGCATAAGTATACAAAGTGTTGTCACTTCCAGGATTTTGTATAACGTGCTTAAAGGATTTTTTTTCTCCAAAGTTAATCAAACTTAGATCACGTATTTTCAATTTTGCTCAGGCCTACAAAATATGCCTTCATTGGATGCCTTGTCTGTAACTCTGGAATGCACATCTGGTTTCCCAGATTATCTAGTTGACTAGCAAGGGAGTCGTGATCGCGTGAAAAAATGTGCCATTGGGCCACCAGTCTGGGGGAAAAATACAGCCATATTTGAAGTAGAGATGACTCCTCACACTCCTTGGCGCTGGTGCAACTGCACCTGTGGTACTATTAATAGCTACACCCCAGAGAATGTCTGCGATGATGTATCGATGACTCATGTTTAACATTTTGGACACTGCAAGTACCTTGAATGTAAGTTAAATCTGGCACAACTGGGAAACATCCTTTACAACGCAACTTTTACCACGCAGTGCCTTTACGACGCAACTTTTACAACGCAAACCATTACAACACATTGCGCTGGGGGTGCTCTAGGATAGGGAATAGGTTTAATTTACTATCCAACACCTTCTCTACTATCCACGGGGACTGGAGTTGGAATAGTAAATTAAACTATTCACTATCCAGCGCCCCAAAGCACTATGCGTTGTAAAGGCATGCGTTGTAAAAACCGCATTGTAAAGGCATGCGTGGTAAAAGCATGCGTTGTAACGTCATACATCCGGCACAACTACCAAAGACAGAAATATCAGCTCAAGCTCTTCTTCAGCTATTTGATGAGTTACAGTTGAAGAAGATATGTAGATAGGAACAGGAAGAAACCTGCTTTAATTAAACTTTTTCAGGCCTGCACGCATTCAGCACTGGCCAGACCCACCCCACGAAGGCATAGCTATCAGTAGTGTTGCAGGTAGTCAGTCCTGTTGCCCAGGCTCTGGGGAGGCCCATTGCATCTCAATTATGACTGTTTAATACCCCTGAAATTGGGGTAGGTTCATCTATTTCCTTGCAGCTCCTCTGTGAGGGAATTTGGGAATGCTTTGGCTGGACTGTTTTGTATATGCAACACTTGCATAGCCCTTACTACCCCTTTGTGGTGCTCTGAAGCACATGCCAACATGGGTAGCACACTACATTGTGTAAGTTGCGTGGTTCTAAATGCACTGTCTTTGTTTTGATCCCATGTTGAAAACGTTTATATGTTGTGTCTGATGACCACCGATATGAGGGTATCATGTTATGGGACACATCGCTTAGCTGCGTGATGGATAAAGAAGTATGAGAGACAGGCGTGCATTTATAGTTTTCAGTAACCAGGCAGCTTTTAACAGCTCCGCAGGTCCCTTTATGGGGTTTCTTATGTTCACAGTCCACTTAGCTGGTTACAGCACTGATTTGAGATATTTTGTTAAAAGTGTATGGTCCTGAGCAGGAAAACATAAAAGGGAGAAATTGTGGAGGGCTATGAGAGGCCTATGTTCGGATGGACTTTGTTAATATCATGGCATATCTGATTGTCATTGTGAAATGTCAAATAGTGGTTGTAGTATGTACAGTGGCGGCTGGTATTAAGGAGCAGAGAGGCGTTGCCCTACCAGCATCAGGAAAAAGGAGGAGAATGAACACCATTTAGCAGTTTTAAAAGAAGTACTCACTGCTTGGTGCTCCCCGTGAAACGATTTTAAATCTTTTTTTTGTGTTCGAAGTCTTCCTGTGCTAGCTGGGGGAGGACCATTCCTCGCCCCTGAGGCGCAAGAGACAAGGCGGGTGAAATCAGCCTTGTGCGAGTGGCCACTTAAAGCGGCAGTGCATGGATTTCAAGTGGGACGCTTAGGAAGTGGCCCGGGGCATGGTCAGTGGATCGTCATTCACAATAATGGGAAGGAACAGGGCTAGCACATAGTGCGGGGGGGGTGGTAAAAAGTGCAGCACTCCTTTCACCCCTTTGAATTAGGCTTCCTAATTGGGTAAAAAGTGCTATGCAAACAAGAATGCTGAATAAATCATACATTCACCCCAGTTCAGGAGATCTGGGTTAAATCCATCGTTCTTTTGCTCATCACACCATCCCAGTTTAGACCCAGCCATATGCAAATCAGTCTTGACCCTATGCCTCATGGGAACAGTCCAGACCGAACTGCCAAGCCTAATTGGGCAAGGCAAGCTTAGGAGTGGGCTATGCATGAGTTTGGCCGCTCCTATTTCTGGGACACAGTTGTTGGAAAAAGAAAGGCGCCTGCAGCCGTGGTATCAAACGATACAGCAGGTTTGTTTTTTCAAGTTACCGAGAGCTGAATTGGGTCTCGGTATATGTACTTATAAACCAACCATGGCCCATTCAGGCGACAGAGCGCTATACAGGCACACAAAATTCACCCTGTGATGATGCCTTGTGCAGGTTACATGTTTGGGGCGAATAAAACATTACAGCTGCGCAAAGGATGTTATTGTCGTCCCACTGTGGTTAATGCAAAGGTAGCTTGAATGCAGGCATGTCACACATTACATTTACGCCCCCACCACTTTCAAAAGTCACAGGCCACCGCTGAGTATGTAGCTAGTTGGGACCCGCAATGGTCGGCTAAATTAAACTCCTCCATTGGCAGTAGCATGCTGCCGATCTCTTCGGTTATTCCATGCTGTGTCAAGCACAGGGCACCTACCTGCAGACCAACGTCGCTGCAAGTGACTGCAAACCTTAAAAAAACTTTTGCAGACTTCTCAAATGTTCTTCTTTGAATGCTGGGATTTTGAGTCCTATTTATCAATTTATTCATGATTATACTCAAAATACAGTGACAAAACCAGAAATGTATTAAGGATGCCCTCAGCACTAATGTAAGCAAGGAAGATGGAACCACTATCTTCTGGTTTGATAGAATTTGTTTTTATAATTTGAGTACAGTTGGCCCTTCAGATGCCCCGGCCTGGCCTGTGGCCGCTGACCCTGCTGCACTATTGGTAGCTACGCTCCTGGACAAACGCTAGGGAGCGCTGAACGAGATGCTCACGCACGGGCCTCAGAAACTTGAGAGGCCGCCAACACAACCATGCATGCTGTGACATGCAGTCACACTTTCCCGCTTAAAAATAGCGACGTAGCCTTCAGCGTGTTGCGGCGCTGTTTGTTGGCAGGGCTGGCTGGCTCGCCATGTTGACTTGGGCCACTTGACAGCTATGGACGGAAGATTTCCATTTCCAGCGCTGTCAATCCAGAAACTTTCACGAGCTCCAAACTTCGCACAAAATCCATATAAACGGCGCAGCGTGTCACTTTAAGAGACGGACGCTGGAGTAATGAGACACGGGGATGAAGTGCGTGATTTACGCGCCCCGGCCTCCCGCGCAGCTGCCTTCCTTGCTTTTGTTTTTCCTAAACGGGGTCGGCATGTCGCAGTGTATCAAACACACATGGCATGCACTCGCTCTCTCCAGAAATTAGAGGCAGGATTAAAAAAAAAAGCATGAGGAAACTCCTTAACCTCCCTCTGAGCGGGAACATCTGTTCCCCGTTAGGAGAGCTCGCTCGCCGGCCTGCGTTCCGGCTGGTTCTGCTGATTTACGGCGATCTCTGTTGGCTAAAGGGCGCGTTTCACAATCCCCCTCCGCTTTAGCAGTTTTCATTAGGGATGATGACGCGCTGAAGGGAAGAGCCCGCCTAGATTATATCTGGAGCTGCTACCCAGTTCGGACTCGTCTCCTGGTTGAGTTGTGCCAATGGGGTTATAGTTTTTTTCTTGTACAGCGCCTAAGGTACCAAAGAAACTGGCTACAAAACTGGATGTATCGAGTGATGCATAAGTAATCCATCCGAATTTCGTATTCTGCATTGAGATGGCAAAGCTGTTCAAAGTTCAACCCTGGGCATCTCGTCTATTATAAGTTTTTGCTTTGAATTCTGGGACATGCAGTTGGCTTTTGTAATAGAACAAAAAGTCCTTCAGGTCTTTGAATTCATACAAATAACCTGGATAGATTAGCTACTCGTGCATCGACTAGCGAAATATAAGAGCTGAGGTTTGGGGTTGGTGGACTAAAATCTGTTTAATCCAGGAGGCACTAGAGAGTCGTTTCAGTTTCTGTCCCTGTGAAAGCTAAAGTGTGGGCATGGTCGAAGGCCTGGTACTGGACGATCTGGGAAAGCTTTGATGCTCTGGAAACCAAGGAAGGTTAGCTCCATTTGCTGAGTTTTCTGCGCTCTGCGGAGCTTTGTAAAACTCTGATCTGCATTAAGTGTATTTTTTTTCCTGCTCACCAACGTTAAATTGGCGAACACATGCAATGAAAATCCAACGCTAGACCACCTTTCTGTTAAATTTCTCAACGCAGGCGGTCGCGGATGGTCGCAACCGCTTGCATTGAGAAACCATCCGCTCGTGTTGAGGAAGCTGCCGCTCCAGTAGAAAATGTACTTGAGCGGCTGAAAGAAGCAGCGCCCTGTTGTGCGGCACTTGGTGCAGTTCGCACTGATTTTCCAGCGTGGGACAAACACCCGGGGCTAAAAATCAGCGTGAACGACTGTGACCTAACACACTCTGCCCCTTGCGGGAATCCACGTAGCATGGCAGAGTTTTTTGGTCACTTCATGGAGTTTCACGTAGCGGAACTCCACCAACTCCGCAGAGGCCTACTTAAAAGGTGCATTAAACCTTGGAATTAGTGAAGCTGCAGGACGCTAGGAGTAAGTGTTAGCCAGGGAGAAAGAGCTAGGAACCCTGACGACCACTGAGGAACTAAGCGAGTGAAAGCCAAAGAAAGTTGGGAGAGAGAGGAGATAGGATGCCTCAGTCTATGACTGACTGTATGCTAATATGGACACACTGTCTGCGCTTTCATGTGGCATCCTCATGCATTCTATTCTATTCTATTGTATACTGCACTTATAAGCACATGGTTACCCTTAGACATCCCAGCAGGAGTACTGCAGCACAACCGAGTTAGAGAGGATTAGAAGGATCTCGTCTGGAAGAGCCAAGTTTTTAAAGATTTTCTGACGGGAAGTTTCATTTTGCTGATTTAAGAGAAAGCGGAAGGCAATTCCAAAGTTTAGCCGCGTTGTAGGCAAAAGACCGCACTTCAAATGTTGTCAATCTGATCCTAGGAACTATGGCTAGGTGAGCCATGGAGGAGCACAAGATTCTACTGAGAAGGTAGGGGTCTAGTAAAGTACGGGAGATCATGAGCCCTTTGTCGATGAGTGCCCTGTGGGCAATACAAAGTGATTTGAACTTGATCCTCTCCGCCACTGGAAGCCAATGAAGGGAAGCAAGGGCGTGTTTGGCGGATTGATGTCTAGGTAGATTGCACTTACAAAAAAACAGGATTAGGGAGTGAAGAGGTAATGCCCCTCACGGGCACTAGGGTGGATACGTCCTCCTCACTAGGTTAATTCAAAACAAAAGGATCCACCTCAAAGAGGTTCAAAGGAAAGTGTTCCCAAACTTGGTAGGGCATACACAGTGTTTGCTTAAATACCCCTCCCACCCCAAAAGAGCCCTTGGTGTTATGCTTCATCATAGGGGGTCTTCACGCCCGCTGCAGGACTGGGCGTGCTACGACTAGCGACTACGCTTGAGCACTGTTATTGTAGTGCTGTGTGTGATGTATGGGTAGTGAGAGAAAGGGTCAGGGGTGGATGAGGTGAATGGGTTAAAAGGTACCTGGCCTTATAGACTTAAAGAATTTAATAGGTCATAGGCTGGTATTGTTAAAATGGTAATTCGGAGATATCCCGCGTTTTAATGTGCGGATACTCCTGGTCAAGTCAACATGTTTCGAAGCATCAAGGCTTCTTCATCAGGACTAAAGAGGATCCCTTCAGTGCTCACTATGTTGCTGTCAATTGGTGCAGAATAAAAAAGAGTGCTATGTACAAAAAGTGATATTAAATCAGTAACCAGTTAGTATTGTTAATGTGTAAGCTCAGTCAGTATTTCTGAAAGTAATCTAGAAGTGATAGTACCAGCTTATGACCTATTAAATTCTTTAAGTCTATAAGGCCAGATACTTTTTAACCCACTCACCTCATCCACCCCTGACCCTTTCTCTCACTACCCATACATCACACACAGCACTACAATAACAGTGCTCCAGCGTAGTCGCTAGTCGTAGCACGCCCCGTCCCGCAGCGGGGTGGGAAGACCCCTATGATGAAGCATGACACCAAGGGCCCTTTTGGTGTGTGAGGAGTATTTAAGCAAACACTGTGTTTGCCCCACCAAGTTTGGGAACACATTCCTTTGAACCCCTTTGAGGTGGATCCTTTTGTTTTGAATTAGGTAGATTGCACTACAGCCATGCAGCAGAGTTCGGGTTCACCTGCAGTTTTCTTATTGTGGTCTTCAGGGCACCTAAGTATAAAGAGAAAGAATAATAGTCTGGACCACCAGCCTCTTTTCGCAATGGGATGAAGGAGGGGAAGATTTTTTTAAGCATCCTTAGTAGGCCAAAACAGATGGTTTATTTATTTATTTGAAGGTTTTATATAGCGCTTTACATGGCAGATGTTGCAAACAGGTACAAGCATAGAAAAATAAAATATAGGTAATTCCTATACAAGGTGATCAATAATACAGACTAGTAATTATATTATAGTAATAAGTAAGTAATTCAAGTGAATTTAGCTATGAGAATCGCTTTCACTTCTTTTTTTAAGGAGGCAGTTGAAGGGTTCAGTCTTGTTTCGGTGGGCAAGGCATTCCAGATCCTGGGAACCATTCCAGAGAAGGTCCGGTTGTAAGTTTTCTTCTTGGCAAATCGTTGTGTTTTCAGTAGAAGATTCCTGGAGCTCCTGAAGGCTCTATTACCAGAAGAGAGTACCAGTTTCTGAGCTAGATAGCTCGGAGTGTTGTGATGTAAGGCCTTGTGCGTCATACATGCGATTTTCAGATTAATTCTAGCTTCAAACGGTAGCCAGTTGAGGGCTCTGAGGTCTAGAGAAATATAAGAGTTTCTTTTTGAACCTGTGATGAGTCTCGCAGGTGAGTTGATAGAGGCTCTTAGCAGGGCTGTTGTCGATCTGGGGAGGCAGCATAGGGCTACAGCCCCAGATTCCACCCTTGGGATTACTAGGGCTTGAACTGCTTGTTTGAAGTCGTTTGCTGGCAGGAAGGGTTTCAATCTTCTCGTGGTGTTCATGTCGAAATTTGCTCCTTTTGTGAAGTGCCTGATAGGTTTCTGCATCTTTCGGTTTCTGTCCGGTGTCACACCCAGCGATTTCGCTGATTCGACAATGAGAGGTTGCCCTTTGAGTGCTGTTAGGTGCTTCATCCAGTCGAGGATGATGGACGATTTGTTGGGAGGGGGGGCGATTAAGCCTAATTCCATTCTGAGGGAGTTTAGTTTCAAATGGTTTTTTCGGCCATGTTTGAGTTTTTTGTAGCGTTTAGTTGAGAGATTTGATGTCTTCAAGTGAGTGGATCTTGATGTAGAGTTGGGTGTCGTCTGCATACATGTGAAAATGGACATTGGAGAGACTGAGAAGTTCAGTGAGTGGCTCCTTGAAGAGGTTGAAAAGTGTGGGTAAAAAGGAAGAGCCTTGCAGTGAGGACTCAGAGGAAGAGTAAGGACTCTAGACTCAATCAACGAAGTCCCCTCCAGAAGACGACACGACTGTGCACCTATGGTTTCGGCGTAATTGAAGGTATATATGATATAGTGGTAAAATGCTTGACTATGTGTTTGTGGTTGAAATGTATGCATTGTATTAACTCGAAAACTCAAATAAAAAGTAAAAAAAAAAAAAAGGAAGAGCCTTCGCAGTACTACTAACGTGACTGGAACGGGGTTGGACAAGGATTGATTGACCTTGAATCTTTGAGATCTATTTTGGAGGAAAGAGGTAAATCAGGTAAGTACAAATCCAGACAATCAAATCCAGATAATCCCATTCTGTGTTTCAGGAGCTCTAGCAGTTTGTCGTGTTTGACTGTGTCAAATGCCGATGAAAGGTCGAGTAAGATTAGTAAGCAGGCTTTGTTTTGGTCAAGGATTTTGAGTTTGTCGTTTATTATGTGGTCATGGCTGATTCCGTACTGTGAGCTGCCCGGAAGCCTGATGGTTGACAACTTTACTGCGTGGGTGTTAAAGTTCAGGGATTTTTCCAGCCACATACCAAGCTTCTTTATAGAAGTTTTGGGGTAGGAAGGTGGCTTATACAACTTGTCCAGCTCAAATTAAATGAGGGCGACAAGTTGTTGCCGAGAACATGAGCTCTGTTTTTCCTAGATTCAATTTAAGGCAGGAGCTGTTCATCCGACCCACAACTTTCTCTAGACAAGAGCCTAGTGCAAAGGGGGGATTTCTGGCGTTGGGTGAGAGAGAAGACCAGTTGAGTTCTGTAAAAGACACTAATAATACCCCAAATGGATAAACAATCCCTGCAAGTGGCCCCTAATAGAGTAGAGATCAAAGACAAGCCCCGAGGTACTCCGCATTCTATAGGAAAGATCTCTGACATACAAGCTCCCTCAAAGATCTGCCTTCAAGAAAGGACTTCAGCCAAGAAAAGGCTAGTCTAGAGATACCCGCTTTCAGGAATCTTTCAGTAATCATGTTGAGGCACACCGTATCAAATTCTGAACTGAGATCTAGGAGTATTATGGCTACAGAATTGATCAAGCAGTTTTTTGGCTTCTTCTACTACCACCAGAAGAGCAGTCTTGCTCTGTGGTAAGGTCAAAAACCAGTCTGTGTGAAGTGCAATATATTGTTTTTTTCTAAATAGTCTAATGACGCAAGGTTGGCATGTTTTCCTGGAGTTGGGAAATCGGTCAATATTTGCCTGAGTCAAGGGGGTCCAAATTAGGTGTCTTTAATAATACTTTGACCATAGCATGTTTCCAGGCTACCGGGACTGTTCCTACCGCCAAGGATTGATTAGCCATTTCCAACACATAGGGAGTATCTGGTCAGCTACTTTGGCAAGAATATGTGGAGAGGCTAGGTCTTTAGGGAAGTCAGATTTGACTTTACGTAATATGTCTATGAGACTGTGAGGATTAAGAGGCGGGATCGCACTGAGAATAGGCTGGTTTGTGCCCAGGATGGTTTCCTTAAGACTTACGTTACTTGGAACAGTGTTTGGTTGGAACTCCCTGTACATTTTAAAGATCTTATTCTGAAAGAATCTTGTGAAGTCATTACACAGAGATGAAGAGGGTTCAAGAGGAGGGCCAGTAGAGGAAGATTCTGATAGAGTTTTAACTATGCAGAACATTTTGCATAAGGAATTTTCAGCACAATTGATTTGTTTCCACAAAGTATGACGCTTGGGCTTTTTTAAATTTCAGCATGGTAGACTCTAATAGTTTCTCTGTATATGTGGTCTCCCCATAGTCTCTTCTCCGGGCCCTTTCAGCTATATTACAGTCCTGTTTGAGTATGCGGAGGTTAGGGGTATACCACGGTGAGGATTTATTTTGGAGGATTTATTTTTCACTCTTCTGGCCAAAACTATGGCCATAGCCAGGTATGGGGCAGCAATCTGGGGTTATAAAGACTTAATTTTGATTCAGAGAGAGGAAAACAAATTTTTGCGAGCTCTCCTAGGCCTTCCCCAATCCACTTCCTCATTTGCGGTCCATGTAGAGCTGGGTATGGGCTATATTGCGGACATGCTAAACATGGCACCGCTTTTACTATGGATCAGAACTTGGCTTAACCCCAAACTAACACTGAACCATAAAATTATTAAAGACTGTTTGGGGCGGGATAGAGTGGCTGATATCAAATGGCTGGCATACATTAAAACATCTACTGCACTCCTGGGTCGCCCGGAATTATACTTACATCCGGAAAATTTGATTAAAGATGACATAAACTGGGTAAAACAGAATTTCATTAGGTGCCGTGAAATGGATCGAGAGTCGATTGAAATTTCTAAATCGACAGTAAGATCACATTTTTTGTTGATCAGTTCAATGTCAATGCAACCATATCTGACTGTTGTCACACGTCCTTATCACCGTTGGTTGCTAACTAAATTTAGATTCCACCAGGCACACTTTCTGTTGGGTAAATATGAAAATTGGTGCATGCCAATGGAAAATGTTCCATGTGAATGCGATAATTTTTCCGACCAGGATTTGTCACATTTTATCTTTTTTTGCCCCTTCTTCTCAGAAGGTAGGGTAAAGTATATCAAGCCTCTTCTAAGAGAAATGGGGTTTTTACAGGTGAAACCTGCATTGTTGTTCTTACAATTAATGGAAAATCATCGAGTGATGTTTTGTGTAGCCAATTTTTTGATTGCTTCTATTCGTGCTAGACGGAAGAGATCTCATACGAGTCTAGATGGAGTTAACGTAAATGTATGTCCTATACCTGATAGTATGAATTAATTTCTAAGCTCTGCTCCGTTTTTCATATATTTTCAAAAATGGGTCCATGAATTATTTCAAGATAACAATGTAATTCCTGTACGCTAGGTCATTTTATATGTACTGTTAATGAAAATTAAAATGTACAGTATTTTTAAAGTTTTTAAAGTTTTGTATGATGTTTTTATGTATTTGTATAGCATACTTTTATGATTTTTATCTAATCGAATAAAGTGATCTTTGACTTGACTTGACTTGACACTCTTCTAGTATAAATGTTTTGAGGGATAACTTGATCAAGAGTGGATGTAATCCACTGTGAAATGTTATTGTTTGCTAGGGTAGGGTCTGGGTCTAAAATAGGAATTGAATCATTGAGAGTTTGTTTCCAAGCTTAAATAAGTAGTTTAGACCAGGGATTGTCTTTCCAGCTGGATAGTATACAATTTAAAGATGGATGGGGGTGTCAAGGGATATTGGAATCATAAAATGTTCTGACCAGATTATTGGTAAGGGGTCTTGAACCTTTAAACGATTATCATTGGAAAAGATGGGGTCAAGCAAATGGCCTTTCTCATGAGTGGGTCCCGAGACCTTTTGAGAAAACTGAATGGCCAGAAGATGCTGTACAAGACCAGCAACTAGAACTCCAGCCGGCTTCTCCAAATGAAAGTTGAAATCTTCAGTGAGGCAGAAATTGGTTCGAGTGCTAGCCAAGTTCGCATTTACTTCAGGAAGAGAATGGAGAAACTTACTACTTAGTCCAGGGGCCTATATAACAAAACTCTTGAAAAAGAGATAGTGAGGGAGAATGAAATGGCGAACAGCAAGCTTTCGCAGTCAGGAATTTCCAAAGGTTCGATGAAGCAACTGAACTCATCTTTAAGGATGATTACAATACCAATGCTTTCCTGTTAACTCGATCCAAACTATGGATATAAAGGTGGGGGCTAAGGCTTGAACAAGGTCTGACCCGGATTCGGCATATAGGCAGGTTTTAGTTAAACAAATTCTGGATTTTGTAGTCTGTGTTTACTTAACACCCAGCTAGTACCTCTAACATGGTAATAGCAATTATTTCTAAGTTAAAAGCCCAGGTCTGACACTAGAGTGAGGTAACAGGCGGCTTTAAGTGGGGCGGGTCCAACCAAATCTCAGACCAGCAGAATTAAAAACTGGTTTTAGGCAGGTCCCTGTTGGGCCCTATATTCTTGTTATTAGATTTACAGGCAACAACGCTGATCGATTTCTGAAAAAAAAACCATAAAGTAATCAATATCATGTCTGCATTTAAGATTTTACTTCATCTTGCGTTCCCTAGGAGTATTTCTTTGTTTACAATGTGGTGTTTTCTTTTTTTTTATGCAACATAGTGCATGTAATTGAGTGGCCCGTAGGTTTTTGGGTGAGTTCACATTATCAGTGGGTGGTCATGAATGTACACTACTGAGAACTCTGGAGTTGAGGCTGAAGGCAATGCAAGGTTCTCAGAGTGATTGAAAGTGGGTTATAAGGTGTTTGTTCAAACTACATGCTCACCCAATCCTTAGACTTCCTGCAGAATGCGCAGAGAGATGGTCCAATATGTGATAAGTGTAATTACCATTGTAAGGGAAAGTGTATGAAGGAAGTATACATAACTTTTGAAATAATGACAGTGGCAAAGGAAAATACATGTTATATTTACAGGTGAGAGAGAGGAAATGTGAGAGAGGGGGTATGGTGAAGGGAAGGCGATACAGAGAAGTGCATACAGAGGGACAGAATGAAAAGATCATGACAAAGAGAACGAATACTGCATTTGGGAACATTTGGATGATTTAAGAAAGATGTATGTCTAAAAAGGGTATAAGCGTCTAAAAGAGTGAGAGCCTGTTGGGGTGCGGGGGGGGGGCAGCGTGGAAAGGAGAACAAGAGGGACTGAGACGCTCTGAAGGTCACTATTACTTCCACAGACCCAAGCAATGTTTAATTCAGTTTTGTGTTTTTATAATTAAGATGTTTTCAATTCGAATTATTCACAGTAAAATCATTGCTGTTACTCTTTTATCTAAAACAGCTAATCAGCGTTGGCAATGCCAATAGGTCTGGCTTGTTTTAGACACAGTTCCTTTGTTGTGTGATATGCCTGGATGCAATAACAGAAAACTCTCAGAAAGCCCCCCAAATACAAAGCATGCTGTGGGAGGCACAAGATTTAGGGTCCCATGTTTTAAGCCACACCTTCTAATTAGATATGCTCCAGCTCTTGGAAAGAATTCCTAGTTATGCTTCTTTGAGAAGACCCCTGCCAAAGATCACCAACCTTTTTCATCCCACTTAAAGTAGTGAGGTGGCCAACCTGCAGACAGTGAAAGCTGCAAAGTAATTTGAGACGGTGATGTCTGAACTGCAGCAACAGTTGGTGAAATCTGCAGAGCACTGAAAGACAATAGTGGCCTTGGAGCTTTCTGAGGCAGGGAAGGCCACAGATCTCTGGGGGCGCTTGAGATTGCAAGTGTTGTGTGTGTGTGGGGGGGAGTGAAGATAGGCAAAATAGTGAGCACCAGTGAAGGCTGGAGTCCACTGAGGGAAGTGGAAAGGCTTACAACCCTGTGCACCACTGAAGGCACAGAGATACTCCTTCGGGAATTGATTATTGCGCCATATAAACAAATAAAATAAATAAGGCTACACACCACTTGCAATCTTTGAAGCGCCCTAATAAGTTTTAAGGTTGGTCTGGGCTCAGGAAGGCACTTAGCTAAATGTGGAAAAACAAAAAGACTGTTACTGGTATGAACTATAGCAAGGGCGAGACAGAAAGGCTCTATGTCTACATGTGAAGTGTATACAACAAAGAGAAACTGAATCCCATCAGCCCACCCATAAGGCAGAGCATCATCATCTGGGATTACTGTAAAGATGGTCCGGATAAGGAGACACACCTGTTGGTATTGTGTGCTTCTCCAATCCGCAGGAACCACCAGTGATGGATCATACCAAAAACAAGCCAATCGTGGTTGTACTGGTGTGGGATGTTGATTGCAGTGAGAAAAATGTGAAAAATAAGTCAAAAGTGCAATATAAAATTTACTACCATGATATAAAGGGAGACTTTATTAGGGAGATATCATGGTGTCAATATTAAAACGAGTGTATGACAGTTTGAAATTATAACTGCCAGTCAAAGATGGTATTCGGTCAACATGTTTCAGCCATTGTAGGATTCACTCACCTACCAGGCTTTCGTCAGGACCTTAAGTACACTACTGCAAACAAGAAAAAATAAACCAATGTGCAACAGAAATTTCTACACACACCATATGATACCGAACATCCTACCGTAGAATTTTCGTACGTGGGATGTCTGGTTCACAATTACTGTGGATTCTTTCCTAAAAAGAAGTATACACAAATACATACTGGTAACAAACAGATACATCCCCCTTGGCTTAGGAACAGGCCAGAGGTACCGACGGACAGGTGAGGCAGCGCATCGAGCAGAGCTTTTTCTCCACCTTTCTCTTCATCGTCTGTTCTTTCATCGTTTGTCCTCATGCTGGACCGACTTTGCATTTTAAATGGTGCATTTTGAGCGCCTGCACTGTACCATTAGTTTCCAACTTACCAAGTCCTTTTTAACAAAACAGGATTTTCTGTGCTTCTTAGTGCAGTGCAGGTAAGTTCTTTTATATATTTTTTTATTGATACTCCCTACCAAGTGTTATTGGCAGGGGCCACAACTGGAAAACGCCACAGCTGCAATATCGCATATTTCCAGTGGTCCTGCTTATAGGACACAAAAGGGTGATTAGTGTAGGTGCCCGATATACACTATGTCAGGTATCAAAACCTCAGACATAAAACAGCTTCTACCGCAGGGGTGTTCAAACTTCCTTGCATGGGTGAATCAGAATTTTGAGAGGGCGCTTGAAACATGCACTTGACTTCAATCAATCAATCAACCATTTGTAGAGAGCGCTACATACCCGTGAGGGTCTCAAGGCACTGGGGAGGGGAGGGGGGCCTCTACTGATCGAACAGCCAGGTCTGTCGTAGGCTCAGTGGGACGGTGTTCCAGGTCTTGGCAGCGAGGTGGGAGGAGGATCTCCTGCCCGTGGTTGTTCTTCGGATGCGTGGGACGGTGGCGAGTGCGAGGTCGGCGGAGCGGAGCTGGCGGTTAGGGATGTAGAAGGAAAGTCGTCTGTTGAGGTCGGCTGGGCAGGTCTCATGGAGCGCCTTGTGTGCGTGGATAAGGAGGTTGAAGGATATCCTCTTGTTGACGGGCAGCCAGTGCAGGTTTCTCAGGTGGGGGGTGATGTGGCTGTGGCGTGGAACATCGAGGATCAGTTGTGCTGAGGCGTTCTGGATGCGTTGCAGTCTTTTGATGAGCTTGGTCGGGGCTCCTGCGTAGAGGGTGTTTCCGTAGTCGAGTCTGCTGCTGACGAGGGCCTGGGTGACTGTTCTTCTTGTATCTGTTGGGATCCTCCTGTAGATCTTGCGGAGCATGCGGAGGGTATTGATACAGGAGGAGGAGATGGCGTTGACTTGCTTGGTCATGGAGAGCGTTGAGTCGAGGATGATTCCCAGGTTGCGTGTGTGGTCGGTGGGTGTCAGGGCTGCCCCCAGTGCCTTCGGCCACCAGGAGTCGTCCCAGGCTGATGCGTTGGAGCTGAGGATGAGGACCTCCGTTTTATCCGAGTTCAGCTTCAGTCGGCTGATGTTCATCCAATCGGCGACAGCCTTCATTCCTTTATGGAGGTTGGCTTTGGTGGTGATGGGGTCCTTGGTGAGGGAGAGGATCAGTTGATTGTCGTCGGCGTAGGAGATTATGTTGAGGTTGTGCTGTCGGGCGACGTGTCCAAGTGGGGCCATGTAAATGTTGAACAGTGACTTCAAACTAGGCAGTATCTATGACTTTTGTTTCAGAGCAGGACACCATGACATCTCTGCTTTGGGCTCCATCATTACGTGTTGTATCCAAAACAATATATGTTTATCCTCCATCCAACCAAGTAGGACAGCTTTTAGGAATGTGGTTCTGCCCATCCACCTTCCCTTTGACCTGCCACCAGACATGTTCTGTTGTGTGTTCTTATGTCTTACAAAGTCCACCACGGTCATGTACTTCCTCACTGACACGTTTTATTTTTTCTCATGTAAGGTCTTCTCATCATTTTTTGGGTATTTAATCTAGGGGCAGAGGTACTCATTCCTTAGACCTCCCTTACTCGGGGAGCTTCTAGGTGGGGGATAATATACATGAGGTGGTAGCGGTCACATCCTTGACTTATGCAGTGAAGTTTCACCTTGTGTAACACTTGCCCTCTTGGTCTGTAAACTGGGAGTCAACCCCTTCTTCTCTACAGGATGAAATCCTAATGTGCTTGGGGGGGTAGATCAGGGAATGGACTCAATAAATGTTCAGACCGCTAGCTCCATCTGCCTCCACCTCTGCCATTGCTTTGAGCATGAACAGCAATATTGTATTTTGAGCCTTACTGCAAAGGAACCATTTCAAATTACCATTAATTTGTTAACCAATCAGAACAGTTTGTATTGCAGCTCGAGGCGAGGCCACTGTATCACTCCCAGGGCTGTTTGCCTTACACTAATGGGGCTTCTGTCTGCAGGACGAGAGCTGAGCTAAAAGACTTCCTTCATAAAAGAGTCTTAGACAGTCTGCTTTCTTTTGATTTCAGTGGTCAGGGCTAAAAAAAGTAGTGGTTGGAGAACTTTATAATGAATAAGAACACAAAGGAAGACAATTATCTACATTCTGGGTCCAGAAGAGCAGAAAATCTTGAAACGGCAGCAAGGGTGCAAGAACCTGAGAATCTGTTGTTGCAGATGTTAGAGCTGAGTTGTCGGTCTTTTACCAGACATTAGAAGGGACAGCAGTGCGATGTTGCTCCTTTAAATCACAAGGATGTCTCTCATCTCCTTTGTACTTTTGGAACATATCAAGTGCAGCTTCCTCAAGTAAAGACACCACTGGTAAATGTTGGCTATATATGTTTCAAGTATAAGTGGCATTTGAACTGGCTGTGAGGCTGGTAGTATTGCCATATATAGGCGGCGCTTAATTTGTAAAAAATAAATAACTGCCAGAACCCTTGTTATCAGGTCATTGTAGCTTGAACCCCCCAGCGCCCCTACCAGTGCTGGGAATGCCAGTACCACACAACTACTAACCATCACATGCCTACATTTGTGACAATTCAGACTTGTAATATACATTAAACATGTCTAATACCTGCCGCCCAAGTTATTATTATAGCTTTGGGTGGCAGGTTTTAGTAATTTCTTTATTGTAGATTGATTATTAAAAACTGTTGTGCTCATCACAAAATTAGGCAAACATCGCCACCTTGTGACGGGCTATCAATTAAGTGCAGGTGTGGACAATTAAGTACTGGTGCCGAGCACCAGAAACCACCGGCTCAAATTAAGCACTGTATGTAGGTGGTAATGGCTGTGATCATGATGTGCCATAGGTGGGACATTCGCCCAGTGCAGTCATGTTAATGGAATGAAGGGTATCCTGGTGTTCCTCCACTTCATGTGTTGTGAGAAAGGTATGCTGTGTGTGTAGTATTTATGAATTGTGTTACACTTTTCTTCATCATGTCTCTCTTGCAGGATTTGTTTTGTATTATGACCGGTGACACAGTATGAGTCACTATAGGTGATTGACACAATAATGCCCATTAATTATAACACATACCTTAATATGACCTTGAGACGACTATCATGATTTCCTTGAGAAAGCTGTCTGAACTGCTGAGCAAAACAAGTGTCAGTTGTGAAGATACAAATCATTAAATTAAAGAAATATATAGGCTTTTAATAATGGACCTATGTGCAAACTCTTCTCGTGACAAAAGAAGTGGAGGGATACCAGGATACCCTTTATTCCATGGTTAACATATACTTTTGCTTTCCCAGAATGGATGTCAGCTTTTTATTCTAATTCGTCAATAACACCCAGAATAAACTTGTGACAACCACTATCCACAACCTCTTTGATGCCACTGATAGTTTCTAACAGTTTAACCATGGTGACTTCCCACTTTTTTCAGCTATAAGAGGCAACGTAATGTCTTGCTCTCTGTTTTCGTGACTCAGATAAGAGAGAATGAGAATATAAAAGGACACTCTGGCTGGCTTTTGTATCGACGGTCCCACCCCTTGTATTGACTCTGTAATGCTGTGTTTCAAACTAGACCAGTTTTTAATTTCACCAGGAGTATGCAGGCAAAGGCACACATAAAATGCAAACTCAATTAGTAGCTAGACAATAATGCTACAGAATGTGCAATTCATATAATTGTTTTGTGTTTACTACCCCTATGTGGTGTGTTGAAACGCTTGCCTGCATGAGTAGCATGCTACACTGTGGAGGATGTGTGGTTGGAATTGTATTGTTTATGTTTTCATCCTATGTGGGAAGTTTTTAGGCGTGTGTGATGACCACCGGGCTGCTGTTATTGTGTTATTTATCGCCGCGCTTAATAGTGTGATGGATTAAAGATGTGTGAGAGGGAGGTGCACAGTTTACGGTTGTCAGGAAGCTGGCAGCTTTAAACAGCTCTGCAGGTTCCTTCATGGTATTTCTTATGGTCATGGTCCATTTTGCTGAATGGTGCACTGGGATGTCCATTTTAAGATATTTTATTTACATTTTATGGTCTTGAGGAGGCATAGGGGAAAAGGAGAAGAGGGGAAGCGATCTGCTGGGATGGACTTTGTTAATATCATCCATATCTGATTGCCATTGTGAGATGTCAAGAAGCGGTCTTAGTATGTAAGGTCCTCTGTTGGCCAGCGGCATGTGGAGTGGCAGACCTCTTCAGTTATTCCTTGCTTGTTTGCTTGGTGATGGGTGATTTATTGCTGTGGACCGATACAGTATTGGGTAATGGACATAACCAATGGTAGTTTTGTCTACTGTGAGTGTGAGAGTATCAAGCAGTGTCAGAAATAACTATGCAGCCTCTATGAACTACAATCTGCAGGAGACCGCTGAATGTTATGGTGTGGGCCAGGAGGATTATGAATTGTATTGTTATGTATGGCCTTCCTTAAGTGCCGCCATCCATCGTTTACACCAGGTTCTAAATCTGGTAACTCACTGCTATGACCTGTCAACAATTGATAACAAAACTTGCTACCCACTTTTGCTATGTCATGAAGGCCTTCCGGGCCAAGCTAGCAGGGCTCTCTTACAGCATCAGCCCAGCACTGCTTGTCTGCTTTGACAGAAAGCACAGCTGCAGGAAGGCGAAGAAAAGCAGGGAACTTAGTAGGGGCTGGTTAAGGATGGCAGGTCAGATATTTATTTTTTGACATTTGGGTCAAGGAGAAGAGGTCATGTTGTGTATGGCTTCCCCATTACTCCCATGACCCTGTGTAGCAGTTAAATGTAGGAGCAGATGAGTTTTGGGGCCATACAAAACACAAAGTTATAGATGGGTAAAAAGTGAATTACTGGATGTTTTTAACCTCAGGGTTCTGAGTGACATCATAAACAACTTGAGCTCGCTCTCGTTGTCTATTTGATGTAATTCAGAACCTTTTTGAGAAAAATATCCCCATAATTCACTGTTACCCATCTATAATTCAATATGTATTTTATTGTAGTTATGTAGGTCTTACTACCCTTAATGAGGTGTGGAAGCTTTTTACATGGGCAGGACACTGGTGTGGAACCCAAGGTTTGTGGATTTTAAGTGGCTATTGGGATTAATCTTGTACTCTTCAGGAAACCATTCCATCAGTTTATTCCATTTTCTTTGTGCTAGATTAAATTAGCAGGAGTTAGGTGTGATCTTTAGTGGGAGGGAGTATGCAAATACATGCAAATGATTGGCAGTATTAATATATGAGCTACAGGAGATTAGGTACTGTTAGGTTGCAGGGATATGACTTTTAAAGGAGAGGTTTGGCCTTTGAAATGAGGTGTGGGCAATTTGCAGAAATAAAATAAGGGATTGAGACGAACACTCATGTGGTCCTAGAGAGAGGAGGCATACAGACGAAGGAAAGTAAGGGGATGTTCATTTGACAGAAAAAGTGAAAGGCAGCAATTGGGCGTTTTAAGTCATGATCAATTTTAATGTATATACAGAGGAGGCTTTTTGAGATTGCATGCAATCTTAGGATGCAAAATTGTGGAAAGGAACAACATAATTTATATGTGAGATTGTCCTATATTAGGTACTTTTAATAATCACCGTTCAGTATGTCACACAGTGCTTTAAGTGGACCAGGTCTTTCCGGATCTCAGACCTGATAGTATTTTAGAACGGACATTGAAACAGATCCCTTTCAGGCCCTATATTCATATCCTTAACCTTACTATGAAAAACACCGACGATTTTTGAACAATTATTGTAATAAGTGTTCAGGCAATTCATGCCAGTGATTTAGTTCCCATTTAAATTTCACATTTTTACAGGATCTTGTCCTCCACTAGAGTGTTAGCCAGGATGTTGTGTTTTTGTATTTTTTGTTCGTGCAGCATATTACTCTTTCATAGTGCATGATTTGAGCTGAGTCGGATCCAGGTGTTTGAAACAACTACATTTAAGAGCTTTGGTGTTGAGGCTGAAGGTGGTGCAAGTTTCTCATTGTGCCTGTTAGTGGGTCAAATGGGTGTGGGCATCCAATCATTGGCTTCTGTGCAAAACACACAGAGGCAACCACTGACAAAGCCAATAGTCAGGGCTGGTTTTAGGTGTACGTTGATTGTTATTGTATCTGGCTGCAATATGCGAAAGCTCAGAGAGACCCCAAAATATTGGTCGGGTAGCACATTATGGTAACTACACAATATTAGCTTATATGCTTAACCAACGTCTATATTTACATATGCCACACCCCTTTTCTCTTCCCTCTTAAAGCTCTGATGTAACAAATTAGCATGTTTCATACAGCAGAATTCCTCTAGCACATCAGCAGACCTTGGTTTATCTCTGCTGCTTGGTTCTTGAGACATTGGCAGGGCCACTGGAATTATGTGATTGTGCTGACGCAGCTATTTTTGCATAGTAATAGATTTGCCGCAATTGCCACATAATCTATCATCTGCCACATGATGTGCAGATCTTAACAACAAGAAAATGTTGTTTCTAGCTCAAACGGTTCTATGGTTACTAAAAATGCACGAGAAGTGTCGCTGAGCACTGGAAGGTCCTTTGCAAAACTGGACTGGTCACCTTTCTTTTGCCTATTGCTATATTTGAGTGTTACCCTGCTATTAATGAGGTGCAACCAGGGCCGGACTGGCTACCGGGCAGTTTGGAATGCTGCTGACCTGGGTGCTGATTTCGTTCATGGAGACCTGTGTGTGCTAAATGAAATTCATTTTGCTTTAATTATTTCGAAGCACACGCAGGTCTCCATGAACGAAATCAGCCCCCACCGCAGTGAAATCAGCCCCCAGTTCTGCAGCATTCCGAACTGCCCGGTAGTCAGTCCGGCCCTGGGTGCAACCGATGCCCAGACAGAGTTACCAAGTTTAAAAATGACAAAATAATGAAGTAACACTATTACATTATGCCCCATAATTTGCCTTTTCTTGCCGCATAATTTACTCAAGTCTGCCACTTCATTTGGCCCAATACTGCCACATAATTGCAGTGGCCCTGGATATTGGGCTAGACTATTTGTTTTGCTTACTGAGAGCTGACCAAGCACTTCACAATTTATGCTATAGCACTGCCCTTAAAATGGTGGCCCTGTCTGGCTTTCTTTCAAGCCTCCTGTGGCGATTTCCCTTCACAGCATACTGCACATTTCTTTACTTTGCTCGCACGTCATCGACTTGCTTCAGCTGCGCAGCAAATGTTTGTGGCTTCTTCCAAAGTGAGTCCACATCCTCTCTCATCAGTCACTCTGAGCTGTATAGCTCCCACCGCAAAGACGAAAGTGACCTCTAGGTCGGCCCTCTTGCACAATGCTGATTTCTTCTTCATTTCAGCAAAGAAGGAATCTATAGGCTGACTTCCTTTTCTCGGAACTCCTCCCTTCCAAAACACATGTACGATCAATCGTAGGGTGTAAGCGCTTTTTAAATATGACTTTGAATGTTTCCAGTAGTTTTATCTTTTCTCTACACCCACATCATAACCAAGAAAGTCACATTAAGGAGATTTATCAACTTGCATTAAATCATCCAGTGTCCATTTAAGTTACATTATGGCATGTCACGCTGGTTTCATACAGTGCATAGCTGCAATTAGTTGGCCTCGTTGACTTTTAATAGCGGATGTGTCTGTTTGTGGTTGCACACAATTTTTCACTCTAATCACACTGGACACATAGCGTTCCTGTTGTAAGGCACATGTATACACAGATAGTGGCGTGCCACTTACACCGGGATAGTCTTTCAGTGTTCTGCTCGGCTTTGTATTTGCGTGTGTGCTGCCTTCACTTCCCTTAATTCTGCTCTCTTCAAAGATTTCTTTGTTGGGTTATGGTAAAATAAATTGTATAAGTGAGAAAAAAAGTTTGTTTTCAGGTACTAAACGTATCACATTTGTACAAGTTATAATCGTGTGAAGGGGCCTTAGGAAACTCCCTCACTTATAGAATCTCAGTCAACATGTTTCTGCCCTCTTTCATATTGCCTTTGGGTCACCAGACATTCTTCAGGACTTAAACTGACCCATAAATCTACTCTGTTTCATTGTACCTGTTTATTGTGTATTTACTGTGTAGTGAATTATAGAGAAACGGGGGAAACCTGTACGACAGTAATGTACATGGTGATCTTGTTGCTTGGATAGTTTTCCACATTTAATCCCTATTTAGGATTAACTGACTGAAGGACAGAGGCTGTTTTAACAGTGTTTAAAGAGTACTCTATAAGGCTCTGTTTGCTTGTTATCTCACTCCCACCTCCTGACATAGTCACACACCTATTCCTGACATATGCAGGAGGTATATTCAGCAACACTGGCTGTTAGAAGACAATGGTGCATCCATGACAGAGGAAGAGGTGGAAAGGTGAATGAAGGAACAGGACTTTGTAAAAATTGCCTGGGACGCAGGAGGGCAGGCGAGTCTTGGAAAGACAGTGACAAGGTGGGTTTAGCAGGTAACGGGGAGGGTGGCAGCACATAAAATGTGTCTTGGAGCAGACCAGGACAATTTCACAGAACGGAAAACTGTGCCTGATGGGCACAAAAATAAAATTAACATAAAAAAAGATTTTTAAAATGGCATTGATAGAACATTGTATATTAAAATTGGTAATCCTGGCTAAGCAGGGTGGAGAAGAGGGTTAAATAATGTGAGAGGGTTAGCAGAGGTAAGTCCCTGTTAAACTGCCAGGCGGTAAGAATTGGAAATAGCATGAAAAACAGGAAGTTATGGGGATAATAATGCATCAGTTTCTGCACTGTGGTTCTTACAGTTAGGAACTCAAATGTGTAATTTGATCTTAATGGACTCGAGAATAAAACATAGATCCACAAAACAAAGTGCAAACAGGTCATGTCGTTTATTTTGTCCTATTGGCACAAGCACCAGTCTCTCGGTCATGTTGATAGCCAGTTAAGCAGCCCACATTAGCAAAAACTACAATCTAAAATATACATTGATGGCTAAGCAGGAACATTGGTGTTATTTGCAATGGCCGTACAGAACCGAACAGATGAATCGCTCTCATGCAAGGTGTGTTCCCAGACTGTCTCAAAGTAGGCCAAGTTACCATCTGGTTGAAGAAGCCCTCAGCTCATCCGATGATTTAAACAACTTCAACCCCGCACCCGCTCTTCCTTTGTGGGAAACATCATTGTAAGCTGCGTGGCAATACAACTTAAGCAAAATAGCGATAATTAAAAACCCTTGGACAAATTCCAGTTGGGTCTCAGAAAAGGATGTAGCAGGGAGACGGATTTGCCACAAGTTGTGAATGATTTACTTTGTATGCTGGATTCTGGCAGCTCTTGTCATCTGGTCCTCCTGGACCTAAAAGAGGCATTCAACACAGTGACCCATACTGTGCTCACCAAGATCATTCAAGAACACATGGGAATTGACTGCGTGTTCTAAGATGGTTCATCACTTATTAGACCAACCGGGCCCAGTGGATAAAAGCTGAACTCTGCCTCACCAATGCAGTCACTTTAATGCAATGGTTCCTACACGGTTCCAATGTGGTCTCCTATGTTTTCAACCACTGCATTGAACGCCCCAGTGTCCGACTCAAGAAGTTGGGAATCTTATATCATAAAAATAAATAATAATTTGTATTTGTAAAGCACAATCATATCATTCCTCAAGGGTTTCAAGGCACTGGGGGCCGTTGAGGAGATTAAGTGAGCTATTGCCCAGAGTCACATGATCCTGAGCTTCCGCCGGAGATCGAACCGCTGGACCAACGATCCGGAGGCAGCCGCTCTGGCCTCTGCGCCACAACTCTCCCTCAATATAGTCATCAAGATGCTGAGGATACTTTTATTTATCTTTAGGTTTCCACCCCATAGACTTTTCACTCCATGTCCCAACCCTGCAAATAGTTCAAACCTAGATGACTTTCCATTATTTGAATTTCTGACTCTGATCTGTGAGGGATGGAATCCAGTCACGTGACTTCCCACAGTTCTGTGAAACTATACTAATGGGAATACGACAATATGTAAATAACTCTAACAAAACATAACATAATGTAAAATGTAACAACATGGTTTCTCATTAATGTTTCTCTTGGCCTGGTAGTTTTTCTCCAAACGGTTCAAGGGACTTGTGGTTTTTGTACTGCAGGGTAATAAAGTGAGAAAATAGACGGCATAATATTTGTCTCTATGCCATTTAATAAAATCAAGACTTTCTTTCACTAATGGTAGAAAAATATGCCTTATTTTCCTATGTGAATTACCTTTCTGACCACCAACCAGGTGTTCGCAACCCGCGATCACAATTGTTCGGCCAAGTGTGATTTAAGCTTTTTGAGGAAGGTACTTGCCCTGGCAACACTCGCCCCTTATTCCCTCTCTTCGTCATTTATTTCCACCTCTAGGACTTTGAGTTGGTCATTGGGCTCCATTAAGAGCTCTACAAGAAACCAACACAACACAGGCTGCAGTCAATTGAATTACTTTACTGTATCTACGCAAGAGTGATCCAATAACATTAACTACCTTTGACAAGACTTGGGTTATCTAATATGAACTAGTTGCTCACTGTATGATTTGGGAGCTAGCTGGCATACATTGATCAGTTTTTTCCACATAATTTGCTGTTCAAGTCATTGTGCTGCTGCAAACATGCATCCATCATATTGCCTCTCACATGGCTAGGAAAGGAAAATTATCATGCAACAAAAACCTCATTAATTTGTAAATATTTGTATTGGCATTTTGGGAATATACATCCCCAGAGCATATGCAATAACACCATCCATTATATCCATAGGTATCTCCACAGGATGACCAAAGTCACTATGCAAGGTGGCATAATGAGTGGCTTCATAACTGTAATGGCAGGGTTTTTGGCTTTATTTAGCAGTGATAAAGATCATTATTCTTGCTCGCATCTAGTATAGGTATTCTTAGCCTGTGTTGGCCCTTTTAAGCCCTTTTTCCAGACCTAGAAGAGGATAGCTGCTTAATGTGCCTTTATTCTTGACTTTAACCTGTCTATTGCCTATTGGCTTTGACATATTAGACATATTGGTATGGTTTATGTAGGTATTCTGACAGAGCTAAGGAGCATTTCACCCCTTTCAGGCCTAAAGCTAGAGAGACTCCATCTTGATGGAAGCAGGGAGGCTTTTCAGGGCAAAGGCGAAGTTTATAGTTAAGGCTGTTTTTCACTTGGAGAGAACCGGTCTGGGCCAGCCCTTATCGGTAGGCTGTATTATTCTCTGTGTTGAAGACACCACAAAAGGCTGGCCAGCTGGGTGTGTGTCCTTGATGCGAAGTGGTGCAGAGATCTGGTAAGCGGCGGGCTGATGGATGGAACTTTCCATGAGGAAACAGCATTCTATATTTGTGAAGTACAGAGGCGGAGTCAGTCAGTCAAGCAGAGGGGAGTCGAGGAGTCAGTCGAGGAGAGAGTCCAGCAGAGAGGAGAGCAGTGGAGTGGAGTTGGCAGAGAGAGAGAGAGGGTTCAATCTGGAGAAGAGCTGAGTTGAATAGTGAGCTGGAACTGAAGGAAGCAGTCAGAAGCAGTTGTTTATCAGGAGGAAGTGTGAATAGCTGGAGTCTGAAGTAATGCCTTTTAGAAGAGATAGAGGAGAGCTCGTGGATTAACCTATGGGAGCAGATGGAATTGGACATTGGCGCAGAGAAAGAGCGACTAAGATAGTAGAATGAACAGTGATCAGAGCGGCAGGAACCATTAAAGAGTGAAGACGCAAAGTGGAGAGACAGTCAGAGCGGGGGAGAGGAGTCCAGAGACAGAGCGATCAGCGCAGAGGTGTACCCAAGAGTGCAGGAGAGGAGAGAGAGCATGAGATGAGCCAAGGCACAGACGAGAGAGGAACCCAGATGACAGCTAGAACAAGACTTCACACTAATCAGGTGATATTGTTTTCATCACATTAGCTACACTTAATCTTTTCCCTTTCAGCGGAGTGTTCCTGTTATGTGTAATCCTTCTCTTTCAAGCGGTGTGTTCTACCTATAGCCTTTGTTAGATTTGTATTAATGTTTATATTACTATAATAAAATGTCCCCAGTTTATAACTAACTGGTGTGTAATCCCTATTCTTGTTCACTAAAGGTAAACATAGCTCCTAGGTAGTTGCTGCATGAATGGATGAGTAATCCCAATCAGGTAAGTGGTGATCACATAAATAGGGAGTGAGTGGACCTTTGATGCCAAGAGCAGGTAATACACAGTAATCTGAAACCATATCCAAAGTCATCATTGTAGTTTCATCCCGAGTAGACAGCTGAGATAATATCCCAATATATATATATATATATATGTATAGGTGTTCATAGGAATGTGGTCGTCGTTTGACATGCGGCGTTAATGAGAGCACTGGAGTGTCAAACCAGTGTCTAAAGCCACCGGATTGTGGCATAAGATTAATGAGAGCGGTGAGAGGGAGATCACCGTGTAAGTTTCGCAGGATCGCGAACGCTTTGGAAAAGGGAGCATTGGGTTCTGCAGGCCCGTGTGTAGACGCACCAGATTGTGTGTCAGATCTGCCCTAGGGTAGAACGGTCTGGGTCAGGGTGGCCGCGAGACCAACTGATGTGAATAAGTGTAGTGTAGGGTATGGATATCCCTAGTAATCAGTGAGTATTCTTAGTATCCCTATAGATTTAGTGGTGTTTTTGATAATATGAGCTTGTATATTGCGAGTTCCCTATCCTCAGGTAGGTACCAGGTGCCTGGATAGGTGGTCCTGAGGACGGAAGGTGAGTACGTTTTGGCTGGGTCATAGGGGCCCCTGGGGGCTGATCCCATCTAAACAGAAAATCCAGCCATTACAATAACCTATAACACTGAAAGACCGAGAACTTCTTAAATGCTAGAGAAATATCATAGCAAAAATATCAACCAGAATAGGGGAGAAGTAATTCAATATAGGTCACTCGAGGTTTACTAGTCACCTAACTTCACATCTATGCATCTTGATGAATATTTAGTTAACTGTTCAATATTTTTGCTATGATATTCTTATAGCACCATATTTTTGTAGTCGATATTCCGACATACAACCACACACAATCCAAATAAAACATGGAGTCGCTTTGGAAACTGCACATTGTGCACGTGGAGGGAGGTTTTCATCCCGAATCCCTGATGGTTTAACTGAAAATGTGTTGCGGCTCCTACATAGCAGCTGATATTTTCCAGATGCCCTTATGAACTCCTATGGATGTTTGGACAGGCCTCCTTTAGTATTCATTGGAATGTAAATCAGATTTTTGCAAGTTGGTCTGGCTGCTAAGTCTAAGATGCTGGATAGTACTTCTGGTTGTCTTCCCGCTTCTATCCTTCCAGTACTCTATTCAATCCAACTAACAGACTCACATGTCCACCGCTCAAATGAGCTCGTACCTCCCTATACTAATACTATACTCATATTTCCGTATGCTAATCCACCTCTAATCCTTTTGGGTTCCGGAATAGCATGCTACTTGCCGAAAAGCGCTTCAGCGGCTCATCAGGAGTAGTATGTGCTATATTAATACAATTACAATGCCACATATATGAAAGCCATATACAAGGCAACTTGGACCCTATTATGGCTGCATATGGCCGTGTGTATTTTTTTGTTGTTGCAGTTTTATATAGTGCCAACTCGCCCCAAAGGTATTGGAGCGCTTTACATGAGCACCAGGACACATTCATTTTTTGTTAGGCACGGGTAGATTAAGTAATTTGCCCAGAATCACAGGACGGTGAGCCGACGCCAAGACTCAAACCTGGTTTCCCAGCTCCAAAGCTGTCAGCTCTGGCTGTTTGGCCACATCCTACACACCTGCCGACAGTAGCTTCAATAAGGAAGCCCTGGGCTTGCGAGGAAGTGTGGAGGTATATGCAATTGAGGAGAAGAAAAGGTGGATGAGAATAGCGAATAGGTCAAAGTAGAGTTTGAGTGAGATGGGAGTAGAGGGCGGAGAAGATTGATGAGGCTAAATGGTAGGAGGAAAGGGAAGGGCTGTAAAATGGGAGGTCGGACCATGAGACAGGGAAATAGGAAGTGGGAAGGGCAAAGAGCACTTGAATAGTTGGAGGACTAAGGGCAGCACAGGAAATGTCTGGCCATAGCTGCTTAAAGCGCGAAATCCGAATTCAGCGAAAAGGAAGTCAATCAAGAGAGGTGGATGTTAGCGTAAGTGGTCTGAGAGCAGTGGAGAGATACTGAGTGAGGTTAGGAGGAGGACACACAAGAACAGGGAGACGAGAGGCAGGAACAGTAAGAAGATATCCATAGTTCAAGCATCATGGGTTGATGTAGACAAGGAAAAGGGAAATGGAACACAGTAAAAGGACGGGCCACACATCTGGACCTTTGTGGTAAAGATGCAATAATTATTTATTTATCTTAGCATTGGGTTCCTGGGGAGGAGGAAACATAAGAGGGGGTCTGAGGTGTGACGAAGACACACGGAGTAAAAAACAGCAACATGCTTGACAGGTATGCACTAGGGGTGGGCATAACTTACATCATTTTAAGTAGCGTAATTATCCTTTTGGGGTCCGGAATAGCATGCTACTTGCCGAAAAGCGCTTCAACGGCTCATCAGGAGTAGTATGTGCTATATTAATACAATTACAATGCCACATATATGAAAGCCATATACAAGGCAACTTGGATCCTATTATGGCTGCATATGGCCGTGTGTATTTTTTTGTTGTTGCAGTTTTATATAGTGCCAACTCGCCCCAAAGGTATTGGAGCGCTTTACATGAGCACCAGGACACATTCATTTTTTGTTAGGCACAGGTAGATTAAGTAATTTGCCCAGAATCACAGGACGGTGAGCCGACGCCAAGACTCAAACCTGGTTTCCCAGCTCCAAAGCCGTCAGCTCTGGCTGTTTGGCCACATCCTACACACCTGCCGACAGTAGCTTCAATATGGAAGCCCTGGGCTTGCGAGGAAGTGTGGAGGTATATGCAATTGAGGAGAAGAAAAGGTGGATGAGAATAGCGAATAGGTCAAAGTAGAGTTTGAGTGAGATGGGAGTAGAGGGCGGAGAAGATTGATGAGGCTAAATGGTAGGAGGAAAGGGAAGGGCTGTAAAATGGGAGGTCGGACCATGAGACAGGGAAATAGGAAGTGGGGAAGGGCAAAGAGCACTTGAATAGTTGGAGGACTAAGGGCACAGGGAGACGAGAGGCAGGAACAGTAAGAAGATATCCATAGTTCAAGCATCATGGGTTGATGTAGACAAGGAAAAGGAAAATGGAACACAGTAAAAGGACGGGCCACACATCTGGACCTTTGTGGTAAAGATGCAATAATTATTTATTTATCTTAGAATTGGGTTCCTGGGGAGGAGGAAACATAAGAGGGGGTCTGAGGTGTGACGAAGACACATGGAGTAAAAAACAGCAACATGCTTGACAGGTATGCACTAGGGGTGGGCATAACTTACATCATTTTAAGAAGCGTAATTACCCAAATGTACAGCAAAATTACTCCAGATCATGCACAATTGCATGAAGAGTGTAACTCAGTATTTTGCACCAGTTTCTTAGCACAAAATACATTCTTGCATCCAAAATGGACCAGGCAATGCCTTTTGTGCCAAGAAAATAAAGCTAAATGCAACAGAACACGAACAGTATCACCAGCAGTCGCTCACGATGGTTAATTTAGTTGTTCTTGAGCTCCTGAGGTACAATTTTTGTGCCAAATTACTCAGAATTATGCAACTTGGTGTAATTTTTGGCATTTTTGAGTCAAAAGAGTAACAAGACTTTTTCAAAATTACTCTAATTACTCCGGTATAATAAAAATTTCACCCAGGCCCAGCATGCACTACGAGAACTGGTGCAGTAGGGGAGCCTCTTGGGGATAAACAGTAATGTGTATTGTACAAAACATGAACAAAGGTGTATGTTTGCTATTTAATTTGCCACAGTGGAAGGTGGAATCAAAATACAGATTACTCACAAATGTAGCTAGTGACAAACATTATGTGGGTAGGGTGATGAGCGAAGGGGTCCAAAGACTACACAGAGTCAGTACAGAATCCACTGGGCAAGGCCAATATACTAACAAGTGGCATTGTACAATAAGCATTGGCAAAGCCAGTAGGTCTAGTACAATGTGCTAACGCATGTGGCATTAGAATGTTAGAATGGGGGAAGAGTCAGCAGGAGCGGACAGAAAGGTCTACTGTTGTAAAATAGTTCTTCTTGCCGTTCAGTGAGAGTGGGGGCAGAGAAGGGATAAACTGAAACAGCCAATACCATAGGTGACGGATGAATACTCAATTGGCTATGCCAAGATGTGTTTGACAAAGCCTCAAGCCAGTGGCTGAAAAGGCTGGCCCAAGGAAGCTAGTCGTTGAAAGGGGCAGATCTTAAGCCCACTCTATGAATACCAGAAGGACAGAATGGGGACGGCGGTGTAATATGTTTCCAGCCTATCTTCCCATAGGTTTAAGATGGAGAGGTGAAGTTTAGTATGCCTGAACTCACAATTTAATAACACATCTTTTGTGAAGGTGGTTTTTGCCTTCTGTGTTTAGAAACTGCGCTTTTAGAAGTGGTTGGTTTCTTTGTTCTAACAATTCTGTGTGTCTCTACCTGGTTGTGGATTGACTGTCTGGATTTGAATGTGATAGGCTCTGGGGAATGTCTTGACCCAGGGGAGGAGGCACCCTGAACTGGTTTGGACAGGGGTCAGTGCCCCCTAAACACAAAGACTTCAAAGACATTTAGGGGTATAACTATGAGAGCTGAAACCCCTGGACTTTGGAATGATCAAGACTGAAAAGGGTTGAAACTACTTCATGGTCAAGAGGAACCTCTACCAAGGAAGAACAGCTGAAGAGACTGAAGAGAAGGACTGATGTTTGCTTTGTGTTCTGGGGCTGGCCTGCAGTTTGCTGATTTAATTAACAAGAGGCTAAGGGACTTTGCTGTATACCCCTGCTTGAAAGGGCTTTGCTGTGTCCTGAAGTAACTTGTTACCAAGGGCCCGAGGAGAGCTGGCTCCCTGTTGTGGAAACTCAGGAACATAAAAGTTTCCAAGTGTGTCTCAGCGACACTGTGTGCTTCTGCTTTTTGCAGCCTGAGACCTTCGTAAGAACTGCCCCGTGATCGTGTGCACCTGGAGTCCAAGTGAGTCTCAGCGATGCTGTGTGCGTGTGCTTCGTGCAGCCTGAGACCTTCGTGAGCATTGCCCTGTGATTGGGTGCACCCGTAGCTCAAGTGAGTCTCAGCGATGCTGTGGGCTTGTGCCCTGTTGCAGCCTGAGACCTTCGTGAGAAATTGCCCTGTGACTGTGTGTCCCGGAGCAGTCTTTTTCCCTGCTTCGATCAACAGCATGACCAGAAGTGCTGCAATCATCATTGCCATCAGTCTTGACCGGTAGCCCCAGAGGAGCTGTGAGAATTCACCGCCGCCGGCCCGAGCCTGCGTTTGCCAAGGAGAGACCTTGAACCATCACCGTCGGGGGTCCAAGTTCCACTGCCCAAGATCAACGAAGTCGCATCGGAGATTCAAGCGCGAGGAGAGGAGAGTGAGATCGTACCCCCCAGATAACGCTCAGCGAGCGTGCGTGTGGCTGCCAGGGGCGGGCTACGAGAGAAACACTCTTCGCATTTCCAATCTTTGCAGCGTGAACCTCCGCACAAGTCTGTATCACAGCCCATACTTGACGACGAGTGCAGTACCAGGGCCGGAGAGTGGAGCTGCACTTTGTTTTCCATCATAACCGTGTTGGGGGCATATTTTGCCAGTAGCTGACCTCGAGTCAGTAAGAGTGGCATAGAGACCGTCCAGAGCACCGCGATTGGTGCCGGAGTACATTATTTTTGCATTACGAACTGCCTGATTGTTGCATTACGAATTGGATTATTTTTGCATTACCAACTGCCTGATTGTTGCATTACGAATTGCATTATTTTTGCATTACGAATTGCCTGATTCTTGCATTACAAATTGTATTAGTTTTGCATTACGAACTGTCTGATTCTTGCATTACGATCTGCATAGCAATGCATTAGGACTGCATTGGATCATCGAGAATTCCTGATTAATACTGCAAGAACCTACAAGGGCTTGCTGGCCTAATACCCGGCAAGGTGAAATATTACAAATACGCATATGTTGGATTTTTATTGTGTGGTCTCATCATATATCTTTTTTTATTAACATATAATTGTTTTTTTATGAAACTCGTGTGGAGTCCATTTGTGATGTTATCAATGGGTTACTGAGAGAGTGGTTGCAAGTACTTTACACATTTGCCTTGGAGATAAGCCTGGCTATTCGTGCCAAGCTACCGAGGAGGTGAGCAGGGGCTATCTGAGAAGGTGTCCTTCCTTTCCCTGACTTAGAAGTAAGGGTCTCTATTTGGACTAAGGTACCTACCTTAGCCAACTTGAGACCCCCAGTTTTAATACGCTCCTTCTATGGTAAAGCAGAACTAACTATAACTACCTAGTGGCGACCACCTCAGCTTTTTCCTGGAAAGTTTTGGGGTTATCCGTCAAGCAGGGGTCAAGAAAAACAGGAAATCCCAAAATGCAAAATCCCCATGCAATTTTTCATAGACTTCTTTAGACAAAGCTACAACAAAATTTGCTGAACGGAATTACACCAAATTCGTCAAGAAGCTAGATCTTAGTCCGTAGATTGTGCTTTTTGTGATTTGGAGTAAATCTGTTCAGTGGTTTTGAGATATTAAGGGTAATAAATATATAGATATTTGGATGGTTGCTCTCCTCAAGAGTCTACGAGCCTCTTGCGGACTGCCAATTTAAACATAGAGCGTTCTGATTATCCCAGGGAGCTTAATTTCCCTTGGGACATCTGGTCTCCACAGGAGTCAGACTCCAGCGAGAGAGAAAGACCACTGTGATTGGCTGCCAGCAACATTAGAAACATACTTAGTCCCATGTCCTGAATGGGGACAGGCCCCATAGGGTGGGGCCAGAGGGCCACCCCGCAGCCAAAAATAAAACAAAACAGCAAAAAATGGAACAAGGCGAGCAACGGCGGACCGGGATAGCCGGACTTCCCTGCTACATTCCCTGTATGGTAAATCCAAAGATAGTTTGGGTTGGTGTGCAGTTCTCTCTCTGCTAAGCAGAGAGAGAACTACACCAGAATTTGGAGTGGTGCACTACCCAGGTGATCAATTCAATAAATATGTTCTCTTGTAGAGTTGTATCAAAAATCTATTCTTTATATTCAAATTCATCCGACAAAACAAAGTTCCAGCCAACACGTTTCGTTCATTAAGCAATGAACTTCTTCAGGGCGATCATAGTTCAGTAGGACGGCGAGGAGAAAGGTTCATCCTACAGCTGTGTCCTGTGATCGGGACAAACCCAGGCGTACTGCTTACTCAGAACCACAGATCTTGGCCCATATCAAGGAGGCCACACTCGTTTCAACACTGCGACTACTGACAACCTGCAGAACTGACACTTGGTTGTAACAATTAAGACGGGCTCAACGGAGCTGGCCCTCACCACACGCATCATAGGACATGGCTGAATTGATTTTTGATACAACTCTACAAGTGAATATATTTATTGAACTGATCACCTGGGTAGTTCCCCTCTCCAAATTCTGGTGTAAAACAGTAAAAAATGCAGCGATCCCATAAGACTGTTGCAACCAAAGTAAAACAAAAACAAAATGGTGGCCGGGCTGCATTTATTCATCATAAGCCCTCAGGAACCTACTCCCAGGGCTGTGTTTAAAGAGGAGAGGGGGTTGCGAGCCTCCAGAGGCCTTGGAGAGACCACACCCAGGGCCAAAAACAATTTGTATGGGGAGCGGGAATGCAGGGCCCCCCTCTGTGAGCCACCTGAAGTTTTGTAATTCTCGAGTCTGACTCCATTTTGTTCTGTGCCACCATTTTGTGTTGCTCTCACGTAGGCCTGTGAATGTAGCCTGGCGAACAAAGTGGCCTGGCCTTCTTAGTTCATGTATACATTAACTAGGTTGCTTGTTGACTCTGAAATGAACTGTAAGAAACTGACCTCTTCACCTGAAACTGACCTCGCAAAGCCAATTTCCCTGATTGATCTTTGTCTGAGATTGCCAATCAATGTTCAGGACATTGTTAACTTTTAGTTTTCTTACACAGCATCTGTTACTGTTTCTTTTTTATGTTTCTTCATTACATGGGTTATGCTTTCAATTATAGGTTTGTCCGGCTTGTGGAGATTGAATTTGGGACATTCCAAATAATTAACTTTTGGGTTGGGATACTGTAAATTGAGTTTTGTTATGTGATACTTTGTTTGAAAATGTACCTTATCGGCTTTTGTGCAGTGGGTGTACATTTATAATGTGAATATTGGGTATAAAAGGAGACGTCTCGCCTTAGTAAAACGAGCAGTCTCCTGAGAATTTACACCGTGATGTATTTCTAGGATCACAGTTACTAGCTGCAGCTAATAAACTTGGTCTCTGATGCCATACAGAAGTATTCCGTGTCTCTGTATACCAAGACAGGTGAACTCGAAGATCTTAGGCGTGCCCCTGACGCGGCTGGGTTAAACCCCGGGTCTTCTCATCAGAGGCTGATTGTATTATTTATTGGGAGAGTAGCCCTGCGGTCCTCCCAACCATGCCTCAAGAGGTTTCGGGGAGCCATGTCCCTGGGGTCTATGTTTAAAGAGGGGAGGCCTCTCTACCCGAGCCTCCAGAGGCCTTGGGGAGACCACAACCAGGGCCAAAAACAATATGTATGGGGAGCGCTGCCTGCAGGGCCCCCCTCCGTGACCCATCAGAGGCTGATCTTAATATTTATTGGGAGGGCAGCCGTGCATTCCTCACAACCATGCCTCAAGAGGTCCCGGGGAGCTCAAGCCGGGGTCAGACATTTATTTTTATGCAGCCCACCTTCCCAAGCCTCAAGAGGCCCCGGGGACGAAAATTCACGAAATAGGGAAGATGATTCCTTTAAGAGGGGGCCTCTAAAGGCTCAGCAGCTATGTCCCAGGGTACACACCCCTTTGACATAGCTGGTTCCCTGCCTGCAGCAGGCACGGAAACCTGTGTTTGCTCTCATTTGGTGTGAGTATTATTATAACTAGCCCCCCTGCCATGCACTGATCATGTCCTCTAATGTCATAGTAATTTATACAGCAATATGTGGGGGAAAAATCGTGGATTACATCAACAGTGATGCCATCAGTGATGTCATCAATTATGTCATTTGAGATGTCATCAGTGATGTCATAGTACATGTCATGGGTGATGTCAAATGTGAGGTCGTAAGCAATGCATGGCCGGTCGCAAGTTATAGCTAGCACAGCTAACTTCATCTAGTGAATATATATATATGCGTGCTTGCACGTTGGCTGGTGGGAGGAGCGGGTCCTCAACGTCACGCATCATGTGTGGGTACGAGAAAAAATTGTCCGATACCTTCGCTATATTGATGATATTTTTTTAGTTTGGCAAGGTGATGAAACAGAAGCTCGTGCTTTTATAAATGCTATCAATGACAATCCATACAACCTCAGGTTTACTTCTAAAATAAGCAACAAACAAGCAGAGTTTTTGGATGTAACTGTATACATTGATGAACACAGCAGAGTTCAAACTACTCTCCATCGCAAAAATACTGCAGGCAACACCACCCTTCATGCCTCTAGTTTGCACCCTAGGCATACTATCCAAAGCATTCCCTATGGTGAAATACTTAGGCTGAAAAGAATCTGTAGCAGTACTAATGATTTTGAGATGTGTGTCAATGACCTACGCAGCCGTATGAAAGCCCGAGGTTATACAGAAAAAATGTTTAACCTAGCGTTAGCAAAATCACAAGACAGAACCCGGGCTAGCCTGTTAAGCACACCTTCTGAGACCACTAACTTACCTGATGAGACAACAGATACCACCAAACAGGAATGTCCCAGGTTTATCACCAACTACAGTAGCCAACAAAACAAAATAAGACAAATCATCAATCATCATTGGCCTATTGTATTAACGGACAATGTTTTGGGAAATATGCTTCCTAACAAACCCATGGTTACTTTCCGACGTGCTCTTAGTATGGGTGCTGTGCTCGATCAAAGCAGTCCTGAGCTCAAATGCAAACAAAACTGGCTGATTAAGGAGGGATTCCGGAAATGCTCTACTTGTAGGCCATGCAAGTTCGGAATAAATAAGACACACTACAAACCCCCCTTTAGTGACACTGAGATCCCCATTAAAGGCCAGCACACCTGCAAAACAGAATATGCAGTATATGTTCTGACATGTACGTGCGGCCTCAATTATGTAGGCAGCACCATACAACCTGTACATGTCAGAATTTTACAGCATATCCGAGCCATTCTGCATTCAGATCCAGCATACCCGGTTGCACGTCACTTTTTGAGCACTCATAGTAAGGATATCAATTGCTTATCTTACTATGTAATAGCCTCAATCCCCAAACTAAGACGTGGTGGCAACTGTGAGCTCAAACTCAGACAATTAGAATCACGAATGATCCTTGAATTTGACAGTAAATGGCCAAATGGGCTTAACATTACTGAGGATCTTCGCCATTTTCTGTGATATGCCCCTCAGCGGTTACACTAAGTCCTGAATACATTCATGTAATCTCGATGTTCTTTCCCCTAGATAGTCAGGTTCCCTGTTATCTAGTGGGCCAAATTCTCTAGTCCAAGTGATTTATAATGGTGCTGATATAACTAGTTGTGAGTTTGGCCAGTCAAGTTCCTTGTTGGCCAATCTACTATCGATAGATGTAACTCTTTACCTTCCTCAAATTTTGTAAATATTGTTGTATAATAGTTTGTATACACTTTTTACCCCCAAAAAATTTTTTGTACACTTTTTAGCACTGTATTTTACACTGGGTGTTTTTAGCAACAATGAATTTTACACATTGCAGTTTTATCAAGTATCTATTGTTTTTACAGTATTTTATGAGATATATAGAAGGACATGGTCCTATCTCTTACTGTTTGCATTGATGCAATAATTATACAGGATACTTTGCAACATGTGGATTTAGCACTTTATTCTCATTTACCTCTTTTCCCTATGCACTTTAATACACTCCACTAGACGCAGGCTGGGAACCAGTCTAAATTGTATATATTGGCACCTTAAATATTCCTACAATTCCCCAGTCACTGTCAATAAAGTATGTAGACATTTTCATGGTTTTATCTAAAAGGATTTATCCTGGAATTAATTATGTGATACCGTGTTTTGAAAATCTGCATTTTTTTCCCATGGTTTTCTTTAAAAAAATGTGACATCTCATTATATTTATATCATTTTGTATGTAAAAAATATATAGCAATGAAATGTTCTAAAAAACCGGAAAAAATGTGATATGCAGTACCTCTCTCCTTAACGCAGGAGAAGTATGTCTTTTATGTCTATGCAAAACCTACACCATGTGGCTGGGCGGGCTAATTGGGTGTGCACAGCATTATAAAATTAAAAAATTTAAACTGGCTCACTTGCATGTGAACAAGGGCTTTCCTAGCCCGAAACGCGTAGTGCCCTCTTGCCTACCGGCTTCTCTGCAAATAAAGATCTTGTGAAGCGCATTTGGTGGTCCGTCTCCTATGTTTCCTCGCCGGTCTGACGTTGTTTGACCTGGAAGTGGTGTTTGGAGTTTTTGCGTATATATATATATATATATATATATATATATATATATATATATATATATATATATATATATCCAGCAGATGACTCCCTTTCCCTCCGTAAGGCGCTACTTGTTCCTGGTCGCGTTACTCCTGCGGTCGAGTCAGACCGCTGCAAATTCAACAGGGTTTCCCCACTGAAGGGGAGTGTGGAGGTTTCCCCACTGAAGGGGAGTGTGGAGTCGCAGAAGAAAACAGACTGTTTTCTTCTGCGACTCCACACTCCCCTTCAGTGGGGAAACCCTGTTGAATATATATATATATATATATATATATATATATATATATATATATATATATATATATATATATATATATATATATATAAATTATATTTAGGACCATGTTTGATGTAGGAAAAGCCTATATCTTGCCTATATCTTTGCCGCTATTTGACGAATGTTCACAAAATTTTCCCCAAAAAGTGACCCGCTGATTCTAGTTGTGCTTTGAAAGTTTTGGGGTGATCTGTCAACCGGGGACGAGAAAAAGGGTGGGCTCAAAAAAGTGTGTTTTCTATGTTAATTCCGATAGTGATTTTAGACACGACTGCAGCCCGAATCACTGGACGGAATTACACCAAAGTTCTCAGAAAGCTAGCTCTTGGTCCAGAAGGCCTACATCTGGGTGGAGCCTAAGCACAGATTTCATGGTGGGATCTGACTGGCTGCAAACACTTCATCCAGGAAGTGTTGGCAGCCATCTTGGGACCAAATTACACAATAGCACCCCATTGAAATTTTTAGTGAGTGGCAGGTTTTGAAGGTCACAAAAAAGAGAACGTATAAAGGGTGATAGCTGATTTTAGTCACAATAATGTATAGAGGGGACTCTTGGGTGAAGGGGTTTCTGTCTATGACAAAGAGGGTGTGCTGTGACAAATAGCGGTGGTGTGTGTATGGGGCAGTGAGTGGTGTATGTAAGAAACAGAGAGGAAAATATGTTGGGAGTGTGACAGTGGTGGGAGAGATGTGTGCATTGGCAATGTTAGTGAGAAAAAGGTGTTTGCTGGTTACAGAGAGGATGGGATGAACTAGGAAACGAGTGTGCATTAGGCCCTGGGAGAGGGAGATGTGTATATGGCAATAAGGTGTCATTGAGAGTAGATATGTGCCCTAAGAGGTATGGAGTCCTCAGTCCAGTCGAACCACATCACCTGGTTTATAAGTGACATCCTTCAAGGCAGGTAGAGCCAGGCATGTGTCATTATCACGGAAAATTATAGTTTTACTTGAAATTGGTGGGCGTACAACCGTAGTGACTGATGCATATACAACATTTTGAAACTAGGGAAAAATGCTATTTATTTATTTATTTATTCATTTTATTTGTGGGTTTATACCGCACTAGAATCCACTCCCGGAGGAGTATCTCTGCGCCATACGCCATGTCAGATGGACCAGAACAATAGAGGACACACAAGTAATGGGTGCTAACACTGGAACAAGAGAGTTTTCAGCTTTTTTCTGAAAGTTAGATGGTCGGAGCACTGCCTAAGCATGAAGGGGAGTTTGTTCCAGAGTGCTGAGCCCACCGAGGACAAGGCTTTCCCGCTTTGTCTGGACTTCTTTACAGTAGGTACCTGAAGCAGAAGTTGATTGGAGGATCTGAGGTTATGGGCAGGGTTATAGAAGATTAATTTTTTAGCCAAGTAGGAAGGTCCTAAATCATGTAGCCCTTTATGGATGACACAACAGATCTTAAACTTTACCCTTTGGCGGATGGAGAGCCAGTGTAGTTTTACTAATAGGGGTTTTGAAGGAGACCTCAGGGGGCATTTAGGACCAATCTCGCCGCAGTGTTCTGTACCACTTGAAGCCTACCAAGTATGCCGTTGTTAGCCGATGCCAACAGCCCGTTACAGTAATCTAGGCGGCTAAGCACCAGGGCCTGCACCAGCGTTTTCCTAGTGGTATCAGGGAGAAGAGGAAATACCTTACGAAGGAGCCCTAGAACATGGAAACAAGCTCCTACAATACTATTCCCATGTTCCTTTAGAGACAGATTTTGGTCCAATCGCACCCCAAGATTCTTCACCACCTGCTTGGGTGTAGGAACCGGGCCTAGATCAGATGGCCACCAGTCAGGGGACCACAGTATTTTGGCTTTTCCAAAGAGCATGACCTCAGTCTTCTACACATTACACTGTAGGAAGTTCGAGGTCATCCACTGGGCGACTGCCTTCATGCCTTCGGAGAAAGATTTGATTGTCTCGAAAGTCAGAGATTTGAAAGGAAAAAGAAGCTGAGTGTCATCAGCATATGACACTGGGATGAAAGCAAAAGCTCTCATAATCCTAGCAAGGGGGGCCACATAGATATTAAAAAGAGTAGGGCTCAAACAAGAGCCCTGTGGCACCCCCTTGGTAATCTCTACCTCCGCTGAACGATACGTACCCAAGGTGACTCTCTGGGTGCGATCGGACAAAAAGCTCCGCAGCCAGGCCAAAGCCACACTCGTAAACCCAATCTCAGCAAGACGTTGGAGCAAGATATTGTGGGATATGGTATCGAACGCTGCTGATAAATCTAATAGTACCAGGACTACCGAATGTCCCTTGTCCTGGTACATGCGGAGATCGTCTGTTACAGACAGCAGAGCCGATTCGGTAATATAATTCGGCCTGAAGCCGGACTGAGAATAGTCCAGACTTTCTGTGCATTCGAGAAAGTTCGAAAGGTGTTTATTAACGTGTTTCTCCGTAAGCTTGCTTAAATACGGGAGCAGAGAGATGGGTCTGAGATTGGACAAGTCTGACCATGGGATGGCCGAGTTCTTCCGAATGGGTCTTACTAGCGCCTTCTTCCACTCCAGTGGCACTTGGCCCTCAGCCAGCGAGAGGTTGACAAGACGCTGGATCCTAGGACCGAGCACCTTGCCAACCACCGGCATGACTCTGGCAGGAATGATGTTGAAATGGGGCGTGCCATGATTTTGAAACTAATACAAATGCTTTGATTCTGAAATGAGGACTAGCCATGTTTCTGCCAGACATGCATTAATTCTGGAACTGGCATGTCATGCCATGGTTCAGAAACCAAAGGACATTCCATGAATCTAAAATTGGGTAAAATGCCATAATTTTAAAACCTGTGAGCATGAAATGATTCAGAAAGGTGGGCACATCCCACAATTTTGTAGTTGTCAGATATTTAATGATTCAGATATGGGGGTATATTGCATGATTTTTGGAACTGCTGTATGGCTCTGACAATGACGGATGGGCACAATTCTGAATACATATTTTTGTAGGTGGTTTGATGTAATTTTCGAGGTCACTTGCTCTTTGAGTTTTTAGGCCTTTCCCTATACTTATAATTGGCAAGTGCAATCAAAATTACTCAGTTTTAGCCAATCAATATATCCATTGATATATGTGTAGCTACGCTTCTAACATTCATTAATTGATGAGAATCTATTCAAAATATATTTTGTTAAATAAATTCTTTTGACATTGTAAGTCATTTTTATGTTGTTTAGCAGTAATTTAAAAGAGTCCTGCCTGTGAGTAAGCTACAATCTGAAATTATAATTTGCTATAGGTGTGTTATACTCCCTTTGTCCTCCACAAAATGATTTCGACACATTGTAGCAAGAGAAATTCTAATTAGTAGTGGTCATTATCTTTTTATATATTGCTACTTAGTTTTGGTCTGATGATGACCTTTTCAACTCAATTTATTAGGGTCGAAACGTCGACAGTTATATAACAGACTCTGAATAAGAACTTTATTGTTGAGTCAATTTCTATATCAGCCCTAGTATTTATATAACTTTTGTATACATCACCTGTGCTCTTTTAGCTCACTCTTCTCACTTGCACTTCGCCCTTTTTCTTGGAGCACCTTTGTTTCATCATGTAATGTGTTTGTGTACTTCTGAGACAATGGTACAGTAAATAAAATGTAATGTACTCTCTACATAAAGTACTATTTGTGATTTGCAAAGGAGGCTTACACTTTCCCTGTGGGGACCAGTGTTTAATTTTAATATTGATCTACCCCAACATCCAGGGTTCAGGTTTGCCCCTTATTTTCCGCATACTATTCTGAAACTGGCAGACATGCCATGATTCTTATTTTTTGTAATGTTAAATGTGTGAGAGGCTTATTACATATTAATAAATGATGAGAAGTGTTTTCCTACTCAGAGCTGCAATCCTAGGGGTTTATGGCTGCGACCAGTTCCTCTTAGAAGTGGCATAACATTCTGACTTACAGTGCTTTGGGCAGTGTGACAGTGTTGATGTGTGGACCTCTAGGTTCTCCCCTGTATCTGTGTGTTTTTATGCTAAGGGGTACACTATACCATGTTGTTTGCATACCCACATGGAAATTGACTTAGGTCTTTGTCCTTCCATGAGTCTTCTTATGCCCCCCCAATAAAAATTGAACACTGAAGAGCCAAATTCCAAATTTCACAGAACGGTAAATGTTGCTGAACTGTAAAGCATAGATGATGGACGGAATGCTAAACATTGTCAAACATTTCCCCCAGTGCAGAGATCTGGGCCTAAACCCATCGTTTTTTTGCTCACCATGCCATTTCAGTTTGGACCCAGACATATCCAAATCAGTCTTGACCCTGCTCCCTATGGGAACAGTCCAGCCCACACTGCCAGGGCAAGTCCTCCCTGGAACAGAAACAAGCATCCTGGGACCAGTTTCAGGGGATCACGCTCATCAGCCAGGCTATCCTGAATCCAATGACATAGTGAGCACGGGACCCACATCTGGGCATACCCTTCCTACTTGGGGCGACTATAGCAACGCAAAAAGATAATAAACGGAATCTTAAACATTGTCAAACATTCACCCCCATTTCAGAGATGTGTGCTTAAATCCATCGTCTTTTGCTCACCATGCCATTCCAGTTTGGACCGAGCCATATGCAAATCAGTCTTCATCATGCTCCCCATGGGAACAGTCCAGACCGAACTGCAAAGCATGGCATCTGAGATCTGTGACAAAACAGGAATTGATTTAAAAAAAACACAAAAAAAACAGGAATTGATGCTCGTACACCTCGTGCACATATTATAAAAGAATGGGTAAACTTGGAACGCTCCTGGACCAAAGGAAAAACACTTTTATGAGAAAAGAGAATCCACAAGTTAAGGAAAGTTTTTTCATAACACTTCTACATAAAGAAGAATTGAACCTAAATCAGGCCTGATATGTTAGCAGCTCTATGCACAAAGAAGCCTCCTCGTGTGACTGGAGTACATTCTCAAAACAGGTGTATATTTAGTTATGCATTGGAGATTATCCCTAACAAACTGCGAAGTTATCACAAAACAAGATGCAAATTCAAAGTTAAAGTGTGCATTTGTATTACTTTTGCAAGTAATACATTCAAACCCCAGAATATCCATTAATTACAACATCTTTGTGGAGATTGTAGATATATAGCTTTAAAAAATCATGCTTCATCCATTGTCTTTCATATCTGTACCTAAACCAAGAGCAGTAGTGTGCTGGCTGGATGCAGTCGCTCACAGACCCCCAGTCTAAGATACCTTGATGTTCCATAATTTCTGTGCCACATTTTTAGCGGCTTCATCCCTCTCTCATAAAATGTCATGAAATGTCAACGTGTTTCAACAATTCGGCCACATGGGTGCCTTCTTTAGTACCAAAGAGGAGGGGACTTATCACAATGTATGAAAATTAAAAATGACCTTTAAGCCTTATTGAAAAAATCTTCGTGGAATGACAGAAGTTAAAAGCATTGGTTCCAAAAAAAATAAAATCTGAGTTACTTGCACAACCTATGCATATACTTGTATATGGAAATTAACAAAACCATTCTCAAATGTAATACCCAATAAATTTATATATTTAATTTACACTCCCAATAAGGCTCTCTAGCAAAACTTCAAAAATATATTGCCAGTGGTCATTCTCTGAGATGCACACAAAGGTATGCACCTCTTTGCAAATTAGAAGTGATTGTAACTGCATTGAAAATGTCTTAAAACTATATATATATGTTTAAAAAACAGTGCTTAATTCTTGTGTAAATATAGTCTGCATACTGCTTCTACACTGACCAAAAAAGAGACAGGGAAATAGTCTCATCAGTTCACTGGAGCAGGCAGCTGTGGAGATTCCATACCTCTTGCCCGAATAAATTAACTGGAGGTGTTATCTTCGCCAACTAGTGCCATGTTTCTTCTTTCCCACTGACTTTCTTTCCCACCAACTTTCATTTTAACCTTTTAACCTCTTCGGTGCTCATGACGGAGCGGTTCCGTCATGAGCGCCCGTTGGGCTATGCTTATGACGGAACCGTTCCGTCACGGCCACGCCCGTTTCTTAGAACCTTCAGCACAGCGCGAAAATTCGCGCCGCGCTGAAGGGGTTAACTACATGTGTTGCTATCCTTGCTAATGGAGGTCCACTGTGGAGCAGATTTGTGTTTATAAAGGACCAATTAATTAAATGTACACAAGGGACACATATATATTCTAGTTATAAGATGAATATCTTCCACACATTGCTAAATGCCCTCATCAATCATTTTTGCATCAAAGGAATCAATCACTTCAGACTCCTAAAACTATTGTACAACAATCATTCCACATTGTGAAACTATGTCTCCCAACCTACTAATACAAGGATATATACTATCAGTGGATATTATCAAAGGCACTTTCACCTTTGAGAACCAACATGATGCATGTCTTGTGATTAAAACCTGCCTTGAAGGGGGGGCGTGGCTTGGCGCCCGGCGAACTTGGCAGCGCAGATGTGAGGATCCTGGACCGGCGCGGCGGCGACACGCTCAAGGACCGAGTAGCGCAGACTCTTTTGAAGTCTCTAGCGGAGGAGTTGCTGCCCACAAAGATGCTGCACCTCCTGCACATTTTACTGGTACTTTTGGAAATGTTTCTTTAGTTATGGGCGCATCACGGAGGTCGCGCACGGAGAGCCGCCATTTTTATATACTGTAGCGCGAAGCGAGTGCTCTCCTTTCTCTACATGCAGCACTCCGGTCAAACTTTTAAAAAAAGGCAGCAGACCACTTAATATGCTATAAAGAGCATCTCCTCTCTCAGCTGTTGTCTTTGGGGGCGCGGTGACCCTGTTTCACCTCAAATTGCTGTTACTACTGTGGTGATGTGGTCACCGCCGCCATTTTATGAAGCAACACCATTTTCAATTGCAATAATTTTATAGTGCATGTCAGCGAGGTTCCTGTTTGATCTGTGCACTATTCCAAGTGTTTTTTTAGGTACATTTTCCATATTTGCTGCTTCTCTGCTTCTGGGATATGTTTTAAAACAACAATTTCGTATGTGAAGGCAGAGGCACACCAAGAATTTCTTCAACTCAACAAACAGACGTGTGTGTAAGGTGGTCCTTGCCATATAAAGTTTCCAGCTGTTACCAGATTGTAATCTACCTAAGCCTTCATCATAAAGGTATTTTTCTGTTCAGCCAGGGCTATAAAGAGCACCTCCTCTCTCAGCTGTTGTCTTTGGGGGCGGGGTGACCCTGTTTCACCTCAATTTGCTGTCAATACTGTGGTGATGTGGTCATGGCCTCCATTTTATGGAGGAACACCATTTTCAATTACAATAATTTTATAGTGCATGTCAGCGAGGTTCCTGTTTGATTTGTGCACTATTGCAAGTGTTTTTCGAGGTACATTTTTCATATTTACTGCTACTTTGCTACTGGGATATGTTTTAAAACAATAATTTTGTCTGTGAAGGCAGAGGCACACCAAGAACTTCGTCAACTCATCAAACAGACGTGTCTAAGGTGGTCCTTGCCATATAAAGCTTCCAGCTGTTATAAGATTATAATTTACCTAAGCCTTCATCATAAAGGTATTTTTCTGTTCAGCCAATACATCCACTCAGCTGGCTTTTATTTTCCTATACTTACCCTTTCACCCTCACGTTGTATATGCGCCTCCTAATCTCTCTTTTACAAGTCGATGGGCAGAACAAAAGGTACTCTTTCGGCTACTTCGACACCAAAACGCGTTTTTATCAAAAATTAAAAGGTTTTTTCTGAACTATCTAACTTGGAAAATTTAGGAGTTCTTGAAATGGACCAATGTAAATCAGATATGGATCCTGCACAGCCACCATCAGGAAAGTCAAATGGGAAACGCCTTAAGAAGGACCCTCCTGCACTGCCCAAACCAAATTCTCCAGTTTCATTGGAATTATTATTACAGGAAATAAGGGCCCTCTGGCCATTTGTAGAGGAAATTAACTGTAAATTACAAGCCCTCTAAGATAACTGGTCACAGCTGGATGCTAGACTTACAACAGTGGAACATACTGTCTCTTCTCTGGATGATGCTACTAAAAGCATACCTTTTATGCATTCTCAAATATCGACACTACAAAAACAAGGCGAGGAACACGAAAATTGTAATAGGAGAAACAACATGCGCTTACATGGTTTGGCAGAAGGGGTTGAAGGTACAAACCCTCTCAACTTCTTTAAATCCTTTCTCCCTAAGATTCTGCACTTGCCAGAAGATACCACACTGAACATACAATGAGCTCACAGACTTTGCCGGGTTGCTACCAATACATAATCTCCACAGAGGCCGAGAGGCGTCATCTTATATTTTCTAGAGTATACAGACTTGTTAAAAGTCTTAGCAGCTGCTAAGGCCATTCAACGAATTTCATGGTCTGGTGCCACACTATTTTTCGCACAAGATTATTCCAAAGCTATAGCGTCCAGATGTAAAGCTTTCCTCGATATGCGGCCAGATCTTCAATCCGTGGGCGCTAGATACGGCCTTTTTCACCTGTGCTTCATACGAAGACCCGGTACGATTGCAAAGCTTCATCAATGCTCAAAGGGCAGACTTCATGGACTCTTCTAGACCATCTTCTTCACATGTTACTTGACTGTCTTAATCCTTTTATTTGACTCACCACTTTCTCTTTGTTTTGCAGTTACCTCAATGTTATGTATCCTCGTTAGCTTCATAGATTAATGTTATCTTTGTTAACATTTGTTAATGATTTCAGCTGTTGCTATTTTCTTGTTCAGTGTTCATTGCATCAGTTATTGCTCAACTCATTATTCTTTTCTCTTCTTGCTTCCACAGTTATGTTCAAGTCTTGACGTGTTGGCCCCGGTCCGGTTCAGTTCTCACTAGACGTCTCGTCTGTTCCATGTGGCCCACCTATCCCCACATTTGTGTTCCCTTCTTGTAGGTATGTCATTCCTTCTCTTTTTTGTCTTTTGTTCTTTCCTACATTTTCTCTTGTTTTCCGAGTACTGTGTCTCACATTTTTATCTCATTTCATCTTCTTTCATGCATAATTTTACTTGTTATATATTACCTATTTTGTCCACCTCTTTTCCCTCTTATCGTCTATCTTTTACACTCACCCCTTCTCATGTTGCTATCTTCACTTTTCACCCCTGTTTTTGGACACCCAATTTTTATTCCTTTCCGTGTCTTGGATTTATATCATTCCTCTATTTCATTCTTTTCTCTCTTCTCACTCTACAGTGTGATTACAACGGGTTAGATTTCTGTATTGCAAGTTTGAATCATTCTTTTTCTGATAGCCTATGTCTTTAAAGTTAATTTCATGGAACGTTAGAATTCTAAACTCTTACATCAAAAAACAGAGAGTACTCACTCATTTAGCTAAATTGGATGCAGACATAGTTTTTTGCAAGAGACTCACTTCACAGATGTCGAATTGTTAAAACTAAAAAGAGGATGGGTGGGCAAAGTATTTTCATCCCCTGGGGATGGGAGATGAAATGGGGTAACGATTCTTTGCTGCAAATCACTCCCAATCACGTTCATGTCACAAGATTCAGATGCACATGGCAGATGGCTAAATGTTAAATTGTTTGTTAAAAGATGTTTCAGTTTCTCTTCTTAATGTTTATTCTCCCACATGGGGGATACTTCTTTCTGGCCCACTTTGGCTAAGCAAATTACCAAGTCCATGGATGATAACTTTATATTAGCTGGTGACTGTAATCTGGTATTTGATCCATTTGTTGACAGAAATTCCAGATTTTCTTTTTTTCCCAATAAACCCCAAAAATCCTTTGTCCACACTATCACCTAGCATAAACTCCTTGAAGCTTGGTGTCTTTGCAATCCGACTACCAGAGAATATACTTTCTATTCCCCGACCCAACAGCACAATCAAGAATTGACTATATATTTGTTTCTCACAACATCTCACAAACACTTACGCACGCAGAAATTGGTCCCATTTTGCTTTCGGATCATGCTCCTAAATCAATTGGCATTGACATACTACCTAAAGCTTTGCTCCTAGAAGATGGCGCTTCAATAACACTCTCCTTTTAAACCCGGAGTTCACAGCCTCCTTCTCAACTTTTTTTAATGAATATTTTGAAATGAACCATTTTGAGCACTTATCTTTCTCAACTATATGGGACGCCTTCAAAGCAACTGCAAGGGATTTTATTATTGGTTTTGTTGCTAAAAAACGAAAAGCGCACGTTTACACATTAGGAATTTACTTTAGGATATTAAGAAGTTAGAGCAGTCCTACTATACATCCCACTCGAAAGAATGCTTAGAATCTCTCATAAATGCCAAATTGCATTTTAATAAGAAATCAACAGATGATGCCTCACCATACTTGCTAAAATCTAGTGCGAAGTTCTACAGAGGTAAACACAAAGCTGGGAAGATATTAGCTAATTATTTAAAAGTTAAACATAATAAATCAAATATAGAATCTACATACGATTTGCTTTCCAATTTACATTTTAAAGACACTGAAATTCTAAACGAATTCTCCCTTTTTTACAAATCACTGTATTCATCCGAAACACAACTCACGGATCAATCCCTAGCACAATTCTTTTCTAACATTCCAAAACCCAAACTTAATTCTCTTGATCTATCCCCCTTGGTTTCGGACCTCACACAGCAAGAACTCTTAAACGCACTTCAACGCCTTAAAAAAGATAAAGCTTCAGGTCCGGACAGTTTTACCGTTGAATTTTATCGCCACTTCTCTAAACTCTTATTGCCCAAATTGCGTTCTTTAATAAATTCATTTTGTTCTACACATAGTTCCTCTGGGTCCTTCTCAGAAGCACATATTTGCCTTATCCCCAAAGAAGGTAAAGATTCTGAATTCTGTGAAAATTATAGGCCTATATCCCTGGTTAATATTGATTATAACATAGGCATTAGCTCTACGATTAGACTCCTATCTACCAAACTTATTGGGAAAAGAACAATCTGGCTTTGTCAAAGGCCGTTTCATTGCTTACAACACACAAGTTCTTTTCTATTTCCTATCTAAATCTTCCCATCTCAAACAGCCCATAGCAGCATTTGCACAAATCGCGTAAAAAGCGTTTGATAGAGTTGAATGGACCTATTTGTTCTATGCTCCTAAGTTGTTTGGCTTTGGTCCCAATTATACATCCCTAATCTCCCTTCTATATTCTTATCCCCATGCTGCAGTCTACGGTAATGGCTTGATTCCCTCTTTTTTTGATTTAGGCAGAGGAGTCCGTCAATGTTGCCCTCTATCCCCCTTCTTATTTAATTTAGCCCTGGAACCGTTTCTATCTAAATTGCGCGTAAATCCAAATATACAGGGCTTTCAGTCGTCAAATTATCATGTTAAACTAGCATCTTATGCTGACGATATTTTGCTTTTCATATCAAACCCAGGTGATTAAATTCCTGCTTTTTTTAGCAGACGTACAATCATATTCCCTAATCTCTGGTTATAAACTAAAAAATGATAAATGTGAGATTCTGCCCCTAGTTAAGCATACTCTTAAATCAGAATTTATTGCCTCTAATTTTACATGGAGCCCCTAACACATTAAATATCTCGGACTTCATATTACACCTTCAATTTCGGACACTGTGGCTCTCTGTATGAATAAATGTATCCAGAAAATCTTGGATCTAACCGCTAAGTGGCATCCCCTTTATCTATCCTGGTGGGGTCGCCTAGACACTATAAAGATGATGCTGTCGCCCATAGTTCTATACACTCTTTCCAATATACCAGTTCCAATTCCAGTCAAATTGTTCAAGAAGATGAATTCCTTCCTTTCTTACTTCCTATGGAATAACAAGAAATCGAGATTGTCCCTGTTAAAGTTGACCCGATCTAAAACAGAAGGTGGAGTTAACTTTCCAGATTTTCAGGCTTATCAGAAAGCATTCCTCTTACATCAGGCCTCTATGTGGTTATCTGATTCCACAGATGATTGCCCTTTGTGGACCTCAATTGAACGTCTTTTCTTATTTCCCTTTTCCTTCCGAGAACATCTTTCCTTCACACGTAAGCCACAGACCCTTTTCCACCCCCATATTTAAATTGACCTCTGAACTCCTTCAGATGTCTCATCTCCATATCCATATTACTATAGATTCCTTCCTCAACTCAACCATTTGGCATAATAAAAACATACTCATTCATAACAAATCCTTCTACTGGAAAACTTGGAGGCAAAACGGATTATCTTGGCTCAATCAGTTATTTTCACAATCAGACTTTGTATCCTTTCCCTCACTTAGCCAACTGTTTATTCTGCCTACATCATTCAATTCGAAATATAACCTTTTGAAGGAGGCTGGGATGACTGTTTATACTCCGTTATCCAATGCTCCGGCCAGGTCTAACTTCTCATATCCATCATTGCACCTTCACATTTTGTAAAAAAACCACACCTAAGGCATCCACCATTTATAGCTATCTACGGGGTAACAACACAATAAGGCAGAAGTCTAAAATTGAATTGGCATGGGAACAGAACTTTGGAGTAGCATGATCACCATCTTTATGGAACAATTTATGGACTAAGTTACATAAATCCTCAAGAGCAGCTAACATAACGTAGACTCTTACAATCACCACATGTTTTGAGTAAATAATTTACAGTTGTGCCAGATGCTTGTTGGACATGTTTGTCCCCAAATGCGGACTTATTTCATGTTATTCTCTTGTACATCTGTATGTAACTTTTGGAAACAAGTTTGGTCTCAGATCAACCTAATTTTTGGAACTAAATTTCCTTTTTCCTTTACCCATGTTTTCTTAGGTAGCTTTTTATCAATATGGGATAATAGATGTTTAATGTCAAAATTATATATTTGCTACTAGCTGTTGCCTTTTAGCAAATTACCACAAACTGGAAAGACTCTACAAAAATGTCTTACAGGGCTTGGCGGTACGCCATTTGCCACAATCACAGGTTAGACACTGCTTTTGTCTACCCTATACATTTGGCAATGAAGCGTCTGCATTTGTGGTCACCTGTTACAAGATATTTCGATGCAAGAGCCAAACGCTTTTCTCAGACAAATCCTGCACAAGAGGTTCTTAAACCCCCTTGACTTTTTAACAATTCCTAATGTTTTTTTGAATTTATTGTTCTCCAGATTTTGCTTATTCATGTCTTTTTGTAATTAATATTTTGTGGTTCAATAGTCTGATTCGTCTACCCTTGATATATTGCTGATTTTCCCTGTAATGATATGAGCTTATTCTTATGTACTCTTTATAGACACCTCCACATTTTTTGTTCTTCAATAACATTTTCTGGAACTAAAAAAACTTGCCTTGAAGCAATGAACCCTGCAACATATCTGAAATCAGACACATTTCTCTTACCAAAAAAAACCTACCCAAGCATTCTAGCTATCGGCAGGCAAACTACCAACTAGGTAATACAATTGAATAAAATGTATTCATTCAGTTAACATCTCATTTGAATAAAAACTTCCTACTGGCTGATCACCACTGCCGCTTCTGAGGAGACTTTAGCACGGACACTGAAACTTTGAAAGTACAGATGATGTCCACCAGATGCTGGACAGAGGGCACTCGTGCCCTCTCATTTTTAAACACCATAAACAAATCATAGAATCCAGGACGCACATCCGGTGAATTTATGAAGAGGATGATGCAGGTCAAATATTGTTCCCAGTGTCTGTTGAGTCGTTCATAAGATGTGGAGTTTTAAAAGGCCAGAGTATACCTGCCTTAATAATGGTAACAGGGTGTTTATTAGCTGTTTACATTTGGTGGTAGGGGTCTATGCAAGTGTATACTCTGAGCTATTTAATGTGAAGTTCTATGGTCCTTATCCTGAAACTGACTGCTCAGTACAGATACATTTCTTTTTCTGATGCTTGGTGCCATGGCAACCAGAGTGTGGTACTCAGAGTATGAAACTCCTCTTCATCTGAGGTCACCTGTGGCCTGAGCGACTATTATTTAAGAAAGCTTTGCAAGACTCAGGTCTGCTCCTTTGACCCTCACGTACATAAGAGGCATGTTATGCCATCCTTTTACTGAAATTGATGAATATATACAGTTTATGTGTGATAAACAGTGAATGGGCTAAACGTTTTTACTCCAATATGAGGCTCACCGTCTGACTTGAAACAATATCTTCTTAGTTAAATTGTAGTGTATTGTATTGCATCACATCTATAGTGTTTTTATTCCTCTTGACGAAGTCCCACAGCACTTTGCAGTTCATGGGTTAGTAGTTCTGAGTCTGCGCTCCATGGATACGAGAAGGGTGTAGGAACAGTGTCATGGGTTAGAATTGAGCATTGGTGGGTTTGTGATGCCCAGAGAGTGTGCTCCAAAGTTGATGTAGCAGTGTCTGATCATGTTCTAGACTTATGGTGTAAAGCAAGGTAGTATGAGCATAGGTTCACAAGAAACACACACAAAGCAGTTGGGTGTTGTAACCTTAGGCAGCGGCGTAGCGCCCGTTGCGAGCACCCGGGCAAAGGCAAGTATTGTGCCCCCTAACCCGTGGGCCGTTAAGTAGTACGATTTTTTTCTTTTAAAATTTTGGGGCAGATTTACAAGCCCATGCGTGACTTTTGCGCCGCTGTTGCGTCACTTTTGTTACGCAGCTTCAGAATAAATGTTGCAGCCATTTACAACATGACGCATCTAGGGAGATGCGTCACGTTGTAAAGCCCTGTGTCACATTATACCTGTGTCAGGTATAATGTATGCAGGGTGAGCGTTCCCACGCAAAAAGCCATGTAGACCTGACGCAGTGAAATCTACATGCTTTCACTGCGTCACGCTACGCCTTCACTGCATCAAAATCCCTACGCCTGCTCAGACCAGGCGTAAGGAATGACGCAGGGCTTTTTTAATGGGACTCACCCATCTATTGTGGCGCATTGCTGGAGTTGCGTCACTTTCATGAGCAACTCCAGCAATGGGTCACTTTTGCGCCAACAGATGCGTCAGAATTTCTGATGCATCTGTTAATCCTTGCCCCATGGAGCACTGTATTGTAAATACTGTGTATCCGTAGTGGTGCAAGGACATTCGGCACTGATGCAAGGATGCAACGCATCTATGCAGATGCATTAGTTCCTATTAAATCTGCCCCTTTGTGCTCCCTAAGAATTTTGTGTCTAGGGGAAACACCCCTGTGCACCCCCCACCCCTCCCTCCCCACGCTACACCACTGGCTTTAGGGGGACCTGAGTCTTTCATTATGTGATGAGCTATGTATTTATGTTTCTTCTGAATGCAAATGATTGTTGATGATCTGATTTTTTTGGGCAGTACATTCCATAATTTGTGTCTGTACTGAGTAGACCCTACGTCTTAGCTGGCCTTGTGGAATGCGGAAATTACCAGCAGTGATTTTGCTCTGAGGTTTCTTCTTTGATTATACAGTCCGAGCTTCGACTGTAAGAATCCAGACCCCAGCCCGGGCATTGCCCGAATTCAATACACTGTTCTGTAATCAGGTCATAAATGGAGACCCCAACTTTTAGAACTCCACAACCTCTTTTGGTTGCTCAAGAACTCCCTACATGACAGAGAATGGAGACAGGAAAGGTCGAGATGCAGCAAAGAGGATGTTAGTGAATGCTGAATAGTAGGCTCTTTGCTAGATGGGCTAAATTTCAATTACAGCCAAAGCACATATTGTGGCTACCCAGTATGTTGGTTTTTCAAGTGCGTTTTTCCGGCTTTATTAGTCCCCTATCTCACTGGTCTCCCAGTGGCACTATGAAGTTTTATGTGTTGCTATTTATCTGCTAGATCACTATTTCATTCAGTTGCTGGCTTAAGTGCTCAAATTCTCAAGTCACAATGCATTATGGTCATTGTATTCTTATCTAATGTTACCTCAAATTCACCTCCTACCGTATATTTCACTCTAATCACATTAGACCTTATTCTGGAGAAAAGTGAACAAGCCAGCCTGGTGTAAAGTTACACAGCAGTAATCAGAAACTGCAGGATAAATTGCTGATAAACCAAACCAGAAAAAAAATCTAAGCTCTCATCAGAAGGTTTTTTGCTTAAGAAAATGCATTACTTTCCAGGGAAATTCTTCGTGTTAACTTCACGAGGCACTTTTCTGCAGTGATCTGACTATTACTGACAAAGATTTCCTCCTTCGAGATTCAATCTGTCTGCACAAATGTTTAAGAGTTGTGTAAGAGTCAGTGAACCAGCGAGAGGCTTCGGATCGGGGCCTTAAGACCATAATATGCATTAACTCATTTCCTGTGTTATTTATAGCGGTCGCGGTGGGGTTGAAGGCGACCTGGCAGCTATTAGATCGTGTCCTTCTGTGAAAGATGTTGAGCTCTAAGGCACAGCCTATCTATTGAAAGTATGTTTGGCTCCAGATAAGATGGTTTCAGGCTTTTCATTTTTTACAGTAATTCCAGCGGGGATCTCTGTTACAAATGGAATTTATTTATGACCAGTCCACTCTACAGATGTGAGTTCTTTTGTAGGGATCGAGCCTTCCTTTTAAAAGTTCAAGGATTGAAGAATGGTTGAATGATGGGTTGTCTTGTTCTATAATTGTGTAAGGCCTAGAAGTTCTAAGCTCTGAATCACACCCTTGGGCAAGAGTAACTTATCTTCCTATAGTAATCATGGTTCACCAAGAAGAAACAGAGCAGGTCAAAAGTTGCAGTCGACTCCAGGGAGTGGATAACACAGATGAAAGCCTCTATATGTGGGACAGGTTAGCGGTCCTCCCCTTTTTAGAAATATATAGTTTAATGATTCTTTTCCCTCAGTACCTCAGCTTCTTTGAGTCTCCTTTGAATCTTCTTGGAATTTATTTATTTATTTATTTATGGTCTTGTATCGCGCCTGAATCAGCCCCGAAGGGGTATCTCCGCGCGTAGCTTGCATGAATTGGGCAGACTGTAGTAAGTGGGGTGACAGAGAGAGTGGCCATGTTATTCGTGTGAGAACAGGTGAGTTTTTAATTTTTTTCTAAAGGAAAAGAGGTTAGGAATTAGCCTCAGCTGAGGTGGAAGTGAATTCCACAACAAGGGGCCTTTATAGGAGGGTGCACGCCCCCCCTGTCTCGCTCTGGAGACTTTAGGCACATGCAGCAGCATGGTGTTGCTGGAGCGCAGAGCACGTCCAGGAGAATAGGGAAGAAAAATTTCTCTTAGATATTTGGGGCCAGATCCATATATGCACTTATGCATAATACAGCAGATTTTGAAATTTATACGCTGTTGCACTGGGAGCCAATGGAGGTGGGAGAGAAGAGGGCGGGAAGGGGTACGGGGGGGGCATTCAGGATGAGTCTTGCCGCAGTATTCTGCACCACCTGCAGTCTGCGTAGTTGTTCCTGGTTGGCGGAAATGAGTAGACTATTGCAATAGTCCACTCGTCCAAGGACCAAGAATCTATTGGAGGTCTTACACTTTGATTTCCTTGCTTCTGCAGAAGAGCACAAAGCTCTTCTAGACTGATGGCGTGCCTAGAATCTATCCACAACCATGGTTAAATGTAGCTGTCAGGATTCAAAGAAAATATATTGTTCGGTTAACTAAAAGCATTACAATCATAAAAATGTGATTACACAACATAGAATATTGTAATCATCAGGTTAGTCAAATTTCGATATATACTTAGGGCCAAATTACGAATTTGGCGGTACGCCCCGCGCCAACAAACCGGTGGTTGAACAGCCCGATTAGATTTTATCCTGGTGGGGCGGGAGGTTCTTTAATGTTCCCACAGTGGTGCCTATGAAATAGGCACCGCAATGGGAACATCAAAATCAGTAACTGCATGGCATGGACTGCTGCAGTCCATGCTGTGCAGATACTGGGGTGCATGCACACAGGGGGGCACAACATATACTCCCCTGCACGTATCCTCAGGCTCAGAGGTAACAGGGGGCACTGTAGGGCCCCCTCTGTTTCCTCTCCGCTGCGGTTTTCATGGAGGTAAACCCACCATGAAAACCATAGTGGAGAGGAAACTCATAAGGGGGGCTTGGGGGAGGGAGCTGAGCGAAGGGAGGTCTCCTCCCCCGGGCAGTTTGGGAGGGCTGCGAGGGGTTTTGCTAGCAGTAGCCAGAACGTTCTGGATTTGGGATGGCCTGGTAGGTTTTGCCAGCCTAACTATAAATTCCTGTTGCCCCGCCTCCTAGCCACCATTTTAGGTTTGGTGACCTGGTGGCTAGGAGGACAGTTAGCGTTTTTTGTCCCACCCTCCCTCCCCCTATATATATATTTTTTCTCTTCCCTTGGGTTTTTTCCTTCTCCATTTTTGTTAAGGTAGGGATTTTTTATTTCTTTATTTTATAATCTTTCTTTTTGTGATCTAAAGGCTGTTTTTCTGGTTAATAGGTGTACAGGGGGTTTTTGTGCTTTGTATTGTCGCTAGGAACAGGTGCTGTGCGGGGTTTTGTTGTCTCGGTGCGGTTTATTGTAAATTTTTGATGAGTATTGGGCTGATTCATGGATTGACAGGTACAGGGGAAGTTGGTCATTGTTTGACCGTTCAGGTTTTGGGGGGTATTGGCAGGAGTGAAGGGTCAGGCAGGGTTTCTGGTTATCGGGGGCCTGGCTTTCAATATGTGATTGGGGTTTGATGACGTAATGGGTTAAGTGACGACGTAATGATTTGATTAATGACGTAATGCTTTATTGATGATGTTATGTTTATAATGTTATTGTAATGTTTTAATGCTGTATTGTTGGGTGGGGGAGGGGCCAAAGAATTTTAGGGGAGGGGGTGGGGGGGCGGGGTTTGTAGTTAATTATTTATTTAGTGAGGTATAGTTTTGTAAGCCGTTGCCAGGGTTTTATATTTGTAATGGGCACCTGTTTCCTAATAAAACGGCCTTTTTCACACTCAAAACATTTTTGGTCTACTTTTCTCCCACCCCTCGCCCTCCCTCCCAATATGCTTGGCGGGACCGTGGCCTCAAGACTGCTGTGCCACCACCAGGGATCTGATCCCTGGCGGTTGCGGCGGTCCGAGGGTGGACTGACCGCTCTAGTTGTAATAAGACAGTCAGGCAGTCCATGGACCGCCAGACTAGTAATTAGCCCCTAATTTATAATAAAATGCAATATACTCTCGAAAATATCACCCTTCTATCTTTGCCTTCGCTGATGCTGCCTAATGGTGCCAACCGTACTTGTTCTTCTCATAACCCCAACTTTTATTTTACACCTATTATAACTTTTGTAACTGCATGGGCAAAACATTGAGCTGGTAGCTCACATAACATTTCCTTTGAGGACCTATGTCTTGTGTATATTTTCCATGTCTGCACGGTTGTATTGCATTAATTTGTATTATGTGCCACTGATCACTCTAGACTGTTGGAATCATCCCTTTACGATTTACAGTTCCAGAGGTACAAACTGTGATACCTCCGCTTCCTAAACTTGTATGTGCCTGCTCCCTCCAGGTGCCACTAATCCAGTGAGAGCTACTGATCCCATTGATGCCTATCGACACCAGATAGAAGACCCTCAGGTGAGCCAGGATGCATTGATACCATTTCTTCTCTGAAATTGACACAAGATTAAATGGCGCCCCTGCTGTTTCCAGTAAATCTTGTCCATCATAGTGGAGCCCAGAGTCAAGGTCCTAGGCACACTAGATGCACTGGACATCTCTTTTACTCTAGATGTTGTTCATAGTATGAATCGACCTGTTGCCCCCATTCAGTGGTTTGGGATCCCCACTCAACTGGGTTTGGTGAGAGTGCTGCAGTCTTAGCTTCGGCCCACTCATCTAGTTTGTGAAAAGTCCTGGAATCATACGAAACATGGAAAAGGCACCGGCGTAACGAAACTTGAGGGGCCCCCTGCAAGGTGCGTGGAGGGGTCCCTCCGGACTTAATCAGGAGCTCTCGGCCAGAGCTTGGGCCCCCTGCACCATGGGGGCTATGGGGGCCTGTGTTATGCAACTGGGAAAAGGGGCAGATTCACGACTGACTGTCTGTGAGATACATTGTAAGGTCTTGCCTGGCACCTAGACTTTACTCACTAAAGCACCAAAAATGAAAATGTTGATCGAATTAAAGAGAGCAGAAAAGGTCTGCCATCTGCCAAAGTCTTTATGATACCACTAATGAATAACTGAAAATATTCCTTCCCACAGAAAGCACTATAATCTTGTTTGGAGTCATAGTTGAGGCCCAGCAGATTACAGGACCATGCCCTATCATCTTCCTAGCCTGAGGTCTTTGAATCGGAGAAAGTGAACCTGTCTCACTAGCATTCAGCTAACTCCCAGATCTTGGGGGCATGCCTTCAATCTCCCAAAAAGCTTGGAACCTTGATATACCCATCATTCACTCCACAAATCAGTGAAACAGTCTAAGGGATACATCTGCACCTGTTCCTACTCTGCAGTATCCAGGTAACTCCTCGAGTTCTTCTTTGACTACTGTAACATCAAGTGCATTGGCCTCCTCAAAGCCCTCATTGCCAGATTACAGAGGCTACAGAACCAGACAGCCATAATGTGCCTTAACCTGTGTGACCAGGACCATATCAAGACGCCACTGAAAGCCCTTCACTGGCTATCAGTCAAAGTGAGTATGAAAGTCAAGTTTCTCTGCACTGTCCTCAAAGCCTTCTGGAACAAAAGCACGAAACACCTGCAGATACAGGCCCAATACTACACCCTAGCTAGTAACCTCTCCCAAAATGATTCTAGATTTGACAACATTCTAACAAATGGATCAACCATGGAGAAGTAGCCATTGGGTAAAGGGTCCAAGATTATGGAATGTCCTCAATGGGTCCCTGTCTGAACTCAACCAAATACGCTAAAGGAAACTTCTGAAACCTGAAGTGTTTGGACTCTAGTTTGGACAATTGTTTTGTGGTTCAAATTGTTTTAATTGTTTAGGCCGAGGTCCCCGGATTCCAGTAATGGCTCAGATGGTGCCCCCCCAATTCCAACAGTGATACAGTGGGGGGGGGGGGGTCTCCTGAGTTCAAGCTCCAAAAGTATTCATTGGCTGAAAAAGAGAACGCGGATTTAGAGTTAAGTTTCTGGGATAAGCCAAATAAAGAGTCATTGTTAAAGTAGTGTAGAATTGAATGTGTTGCAAAAAATAGTAAAACTGCAAACTTTTTGTTGAGAGACCGCTTTATACTACAACAGCGTTTCTAAGCGCTGTAAACAGGTGCGTCTCATCATGAAATGATGACCTGCGTGGGTGGGGAAGGATGTCAGAGATATCAAGGTATGGAAGTCAGCAGACTGTTCACTAAAGAGCCCTATAATGGGAACTGTAGAAAGTTGACAACCAAGCTTTACATCACAGTGATTATCACCTACACACGCAGCGGTGGAAAGGGTAAACATTGAGGCTATATTCACCCTCTTAGAGACTGTACTAGGGAATACCGAGGGCAAAATATCGAAGGGTCACACAATCATGACCAGAGTAGGATTTTTTTTCTCAGAGTTTTATATAGTGCGAACTTGACCCAAAGGTATCTGCCAACAGAGCGCTTTACATGAGCACCAGTTGCGTAACAGAAGGATACAATAATTTGTTTGGGTAGGCAGGAGGAGATTAACAGGTAGATTCATGAAAGAAAAATGGGCTCGCAAAAGGCCAGATTCTGCAAATCTGGCCCTTTGCGAGCGCAATTTTTGCATTTGGGATTCATCATCCCAAATGCAAAAATCGGTAATTGCGAAATCGCATATTTACGAGGAATTACATTTAAGGAATCTCTATTTGAGATTCCTTAAATGCAATTCATTAACCATTTTTTATTTGCGAATTCGCTATTTCTGGCCGCTATTTACCGCAAGGTCAAACCTCGTGGTAAATAGCGAAAACTTAGAAAAATGCATTTAAATGCATTTTTCTAGTTGCATGTTACACACACACATGTCCTTTGGACATGTGTGTGCGCAACACCAATGTAGATTACATTTCAGGGGTGCTACAGGGTGTCCTTTGGACACCCCTGGCACCCTTGAAATCGCATCCTTATTTGCGATTGGCAAATTGCTAATCGCAAATAAGGAATAACTCCCCATTCATTCCTAAGGCCCAAAGGCCCATAAGAATGAATGGGGAGTTATTCCTTATTTGCAATTAGAAATTTGCTAATCGCAAATAAGGAATGTGTAGGAATCGCAATTTATTTAGCGATTCCTACATGATTCCCGTTTTGCAAGTCCTTAATAGCGATTCCTTAATAATCGCTGTTAAGGACTCGCAAAACGGCACTATGATGAATCTAGCTGAATGTGATTTGCCCAAAATCACAGGACGTTGAGTGTCATTGCCTGACTCGGACCCGGTTCACCAGATTTGAGATTGACCGCCTAGCCGCTAGGCTATGAAAGCAATGGGGCTGAGTTTTGGGGCAGTGGCCTCCCCACCCCACGACCCCCTTTCTTACCTGCGAGCATCGCAGTGGTATCGCCGGCACACCCCCCCACCCTCTTATATTAGGCCTAGCTACGTGACTGTTTATCCATGAGAGCAAATGCACACAGCAAGTTTTTCTGTAGACGTGCTCTGCCTCCACAGAGCTTTTCTTTCTCTCCTCACATTTTAACAAGTTATTATTGTACAGCGCTACCCGTCGCACTTCTGCCTTCTCTAAGTACTGTAAATAACAGGTGTTACTATTGCCTAGTTTATCAAACTCATAACTCGATTACCTCACCAGTGGTGGCTGGTGTCTCTTGAAAATGGTGAGGCATTCACAGGATACAGTTTTGTTTTGCATTTTTTCAGGATCCTGTCACAAGGCCATCAGAAGCCTAATGCGCTGCTACAATTAATGTAGAAGGCCAAATTTAGGAGGCCACTAGCATCACTTTTGCGCCACCAGAGCGTCACTTTTCTTACACTCTGCTGGCACAGTGTGCCGCAGCATATTTACAAGGCCACGCAAAGCCACTTTGAGTGACTTTTCATGGCCTTGTAAATATTTGCCCCTTTCACACAGAACACTGCATGAAAGGGGCGTTCCTTGGGTGTTGCTGTGGGTGATCCCACACAACACCCATGGAATCGGAAGCATTCCCAGATTTACGAGGAATTGTAAACCTGGGAATACGTCAGATTCTAACCCCACCCCAGGAGTGGCGATAAGGAGGCGCGACAAGGAGAGAGAACCTTATTTCTCCTAGTTCTTTCCTCTTTCTATGTATGCTGCATTCTGCAATACACATAGAAAGAGGAAAAGACCACTTGTTATATTTTTGTGCAGGAAGGTCTCCCTTCCTGCACAAAACAAACATCCCTACAACCCAGACACCCTTGCATCATGGCACAAGGGAGCCTGCGTTGGCGCATGGCAGCCCATTGTGTACCAATGCAAGTGAAAAGGATAGGAATGCTCTGTATCTCATAGATACGTCTCATTCCTGCCCTTTTGTTTTGATGCAGGGCAGCGCAGCAAGATTTCATGTGGCGCTACCGTACACCAAAACCTTGTAAATGAGGCCGTTATTGTTTTTTACCCAGCATCTACATATTGCGGACTCGATCTGACAGATTGGAAACACCCACGTCCAAATCCACTGCGCTTTTTTCTGCACTGAAGAGCTGCGCATACTGGCATGGAGAAACTAGCACCACACACCCCAGCCAATGAAAGCACTGCTCTCATTCAGTTTATAGTAGTAAAAGAGCATAAGAGCACTGCGAGGATTGGCTGGGATAGGCAAACTCAGCACTCGATCTGAGACTGATGGGGCTGTGTGTCTGGTTCCCCATCTCCGTGACAGCGATGACTGTGAAAGCCTGAACAGCGCATGTTAGGCTGGGGGTCAGACCCTCTTTATACTATCTTGAGCTGTCTGATGGGCAGGTCTGTTGGTTGCTGGACCCCTGTACAACAGGCCAGGTTGAGGGACCTCTAATTTAGGGTTGGGGATGCTTCATCTGGTACCCAGGCTATCTAGGCTGATCATGGCCCTTGCTCAAACCACCTTGGGATGAGGTGAGTGGGTACTAAGGAAAGCACAATAGAGGGCTCCACGCAGATGAACAAAGCAACTAGCCACAAGTTGATTTAGAATAAATGTGTTTGCCAAGCAGAATCACACAATGAGCTAACCAGCTTTGAAAGATCGATGATTCATGGGGACCCTATTCTGGTCACTGGTAATGGTTAGAGAATGCACCTAAGAGCGCGGGGTCTGTGCCACGGACCACTCTGTGTTGTTCTTTGTGGTTCAATGCAGAGAAGGTCAGCAGCAAGGGGTAGAGGTCAGAACAGCTGCATCAGGGTATCAGGCTTAGATCTAGCCTTGAGGAACCCGGTGCCATTCAGTGGCATATTCAGGAAGAGCCACAAACCCGTCCACACAGTTCTGCGTTGATGGAGGTCTGCGCTGAGCTGAGGCCCTAGCTTATACCGCCAGTGCTTGGAGTTTGGACAGCAGCCCACTGCCAGTCAGTGCCACCGTATTCTCAAAGTTTGAATTCCACCATGTTGGAGCAGTGTTCCCTCTCAGAAGGGTTTCTGCCAATGGCCGGTCTTGACCTGCTCTCAGAATGCATTGTGGAGCCTGGTGTCCACGTGGCCTTTTGTAGGAGGTGACGTGTATTCCAGACAGACCTGGGGTGAAAAGAGACAAAGAGAGTAAGAAGTGATTGGTGGACTGTTACTGTTGTTTATATGCAGGGAGAGTCCATCCACCATAGTACACTCACCTTTTCTACTAAATGTTATTTGTGATCATCTAAGGGTAACCCTATCAACAGGTGCCCCATTGTTCACAAAAACAATACTGATAACAAAGCAGGGCACCGCACCATGGTGTAATGGTGCCTGCAGTGGCACTAAGCTGGCTTACTGCGATGTATGATTATTTGTTAAATATGCCCCACAATTTACAAAAAAAACTAAGTGCAATGTGCAGAAATATCACCACAAAGGCAGCATGCAAGTTCCACATATAGGGAGCTTTATGTGGGTAAAGCTGCTAAAAGGTGGCTCTTGTTAAATCTAAAATGCGTCAAATAAAACCTATGTTGTAAATTTGATATAATAACAATTAAGACTCCGCTGATCTAGATGTCACAATGGCTGCATGAAAGCTTTCAGTGGATTATGGGAGTTCCCGCTCTGATCTCGTGTCATAATAACAGGTGAGCCCATACTCAGGGCCACTGGAATTATGTGGTTCTGCGCCCGCTGCTTTTCTGCATGGTTATAGATTTGTCACATTCACCACATAGTCCATCATCTGCTGCGGAATCTGCAGATTGTAATAAAAATGTATTTCTAGATCAAACGGATCAAAAGAGACTAAACATGGCAACACGTCTTCCTGCGCAGTGGACCACCCATTTCAAAAGCTGACTAGTCATCATTCAGTTGCTTAATACTGCACTCTGTTATTAAACATGTACCAATAAGGTGAAATATTTGTCAAAATAGTGTTACCATGTGTAAAATTGACAAATAAAGAAGTAATACTATCACAAAAATGTACCACATTATGCTGTACAATTTGCCTTTTCCTGGGGCATAATTCAGTCAACTCGGCTGCATAATTTGGCCCTCCTCTGCCGCATAATTCCAGTGGTGCTGCCTAAACTTAATCTCTTTTCTAGTGTGCACATTGATGAGTTCCGGTTTAGTGAATAATTCTGGAAAATCTAGCTCCGCAAAGATCTTTTTTATATACAAAAGCCAGGTATCGAAAAGGTCCCATCCAGTACTATCCATTCTCATAAAATGGCCCTAGTAAGATTAGCTTTGGGTTTGGCCATATTTAAACCCATAATAGAATAGGGCAAATCATTAATGAATCTTCTAAATATGGGATCCCTATATTTATATGTATTCTTTAGGGCAGACATAGGAAGAATTATTAATTGGAACAGATACGTTAAAAGCATACCAAGATGATTAATTAATGTTTATATGTAAAAGCATCACATGGAGAGCGAAAAACCTGCATGATCGAAAAGAAGGATTGGCAAGTGAGCTCAATGTAGATTTTGCAAAGAATAAAATGTTACAAAAACCTTACAGAGTGGATTTTACTGAAAAGGATATTGATAACATGAAGACTGCCAGAAGATTAACCCAGATAAAAGAATCAATTGTGTTGCTGACAAAGTGGGGAGAGGTGGATAAGTGGAAGACCAAATGGGCAAGGAAAAGAGAAGAGAGTAATGATAAAACAAGGTTAGCATTCCCAGTTAGAGAAAAGGAGCCTGTGGCAAATTAATTTCCTATGAGAGAAATACCGGGAGGAGGGCATGTACATGTTCCCTGGACTAGACAGGATATATTGTCATTCACAAATGATTTTCCCAGGTTGAGAGAGAAACCAGTGGAATGGTACCGACAAGTGGATCAATTTGTAAAGGTTTCAAAGGTACTATGAGAAGATTTTAGATGGATTGTTTGACATAGTAGTACCAGCAGACCTATGGTCTGAGTGTAAAATAACAGTGGACTGGACAAAAATGGAATATCCGAGACACCCTAAAACAGGTGCTCCTGAACCTGAAGTAATGCGAAAATATTGTGGTGGTGGGCCTCAGCAAGGCCTACCAGTGCAAGGGATTCGCCCTTCTCTGCACAGAGTCCTCAGGCCAATAGGAAGAAGTTGCCACAGAAACTTGAATAGAAAATACAGAGTTTATTAAACCTCATGAGGTGGGACTACATTCACACAGCACCCTTCGGTAATGTATGAAGTAGCACACTGAATGGAAGGAGCTTGGTTCTTTTATACCCACACAGGGGCTCAAATGAAGGCGGTACAAGTACAAAATGCTGGTTTTAGGTACATGTATGGTCATACAGAAAATGCACAGTCAACAAGTGGGAGGAGCTAACAGTGGCTGTTTTTGGCAAGCACATTCTGACAGTTACATTCTAGGGGCAGCTGCAAAGACAGCTGCAAGCTCAACTGAGCATGTGCGAAGGTGGAAGATGCTAAATATATCTCGTCTCTAGGCAGATTTCAAGAGCAGTTAACATAAAGGTAGGACAGAGCACATTGCGAGCACATGGTAGCACATGGTTAACAAAATGGCTGACAGAAATACAAAATAGATTCCACAAAACGGACAAGATAGTCTCTAAATACAGGATGTCTTCTGCTAATGCTTAACCTAATTGCTGTCAAATTACTACAGACAACACTTTCAGCATTAGCTGAAGACATCCGTTCGTCTGGGGTAATCTAGATATGCATCCTGTACATCAATGCTCATTAGTTCCGTGATCTCTTTATTTAACATTTGTTGGGCTTTTTATTTCCGCAACATTTCTCTTAGTAGGTGTACAAGCAGTGATGCACATGGAGCAAAACATAGGATCACATTTTATACAAGTACAGCATGTAAATAGTATCACCAGTAGTATACATAGAAAAGTCAGTAGCTTCAAGCCACAAGTAAATTAGAGAATGTCCATATCCAGTTCGAAAATGTCCATGTACCAGTCTCTGGGTGAATGTCTGTAGCAATCTTATGCAGTTTTGATATTGCGTCGTATACTGAAGGTGAGTGGTCTGGTATAAATACGCAGCAACTGCTACCGATGATGCGGCATGCACCACCTCGATTAGCCAAAATCACATCAAGCACCATTCTGTTTTGGAGTGTTACAATCCTTGCAATTTGCAGTTCCTCTGTAATGTTCCCAAGTGCCATTGCTGTTTGATTGGTGACAACTTCAACAACACGAGTGAGGCTCCTTATTTTCCTACTGTTTAATGCCGCACCCACGAAGAAGAACAAACCCAAAATAAAATCGACATATTGTTGCAAAGTGGTATCAGTCTGATCAACTTCATCAGTACTTATTGTCCTCTTATTTCTGTTCTTGGAAATGTCATTGTACAATTTGAAGTTGAGGTGATATGACGCGGGTGCTAAAAACACAGGGGGCAATAGAAAGGACACATAGCAGATCCCTGACCACCCAACAGGTAGTTGATAGTATCCCTTATTTCCGCACACAAAATAGGTATTGTGAGAAGATGTGAAACTACTATTGTTAGCTCCTTCAATAGTCAGCGTCAAAATACATTCACTCCGTCCAACTGGAATTCCCCCAACACTACTAATACATAAATCTGCTTTAGCTCTTGTCACAGAAATTACAAAAGGTCCTTTGTTTTTCATAGTCCTCATATTCGTGAAGACAAATTGAAGAACCGGGTTTTAGAACCCAGCGGCGCCAGGGGCACGCCCAATGTCTTCAGATTCACCTGTCTTAGAATACAGAGACACGGGATACTTCTCGGTGACGTCAAAGATCAAATGTATTGGTTGCAACCAGGAACAGAGGTCTACGAAGCACGACACGGGTGGTTTGCCAGAGACTGCACACCTTCATTTTGCGAGACATCTTCTTTTATGCCAAAAATCACATTCCTGACGAGCACTAATTATTTACGAACTATCCAATCACAGATGACATTGCAAAAGGTATCACATGACGACAAGCCCACTTTCAGTTGTCCAGCCCACCATCAATTACACGGGAAAGGCCAACACCCTTGCTCAGACAGGCCGGACAAACCCATAATAAAAGACCTCAACCCAAACCATAAATAGGCCATAAAAGAAGGAACAGAAACAGATGAGAAGCAAGATAGAAGGGTGTGTGCATGTACCATAAACTCAGCAATGTCCTGCTCTTTGATCTCTATCTTGACCAGCTGCCGAACAAGGAACTGGCTCAACAAGTTTAGCTTCGGGCAATGGAGTCAGTTTGCTCAGGTCACACAGAAGTCAGCTAAAGGTGTACGTGTCCCAAGGACTCGTTCGGCCGTAGTCATCGGCCTATGTGAGGGCAACCACAAAATGTCTGCCATACACAAAATGGAACCGAATTGTTCAGAACAAAATCCCTAATTTCATAGTGAATCCATCACTCGAACATGACAAAAACACTTGTACATACCACACTCGTCATTTGCGGTCCGCTGTTACCAAAATCGTCACGATACGACGACCTTTATGAAACGGGTTTAGAATTACAGAACATCAAACCCTCCTTTTGCCCTTACATAGGCAATCACCTAAACTCACGTCAGTCTGAATCCAGGTCTATATTCATCAGATCATCAAGATGTTGCTGTAGCATCATCCTATTACTTAGTAGGTCTCTCTGGACAGGTCTCCTCGCACACAAGGTAGCACAAAGGCCACATATAGGGGGAGCACACTGTACACAAAAACAAAACAGGAAACGAATGGCCAAAACCATCCCAATGATCATCAGAATCTTCCATCCCCAGGTGGATAACAATCCCCAAAACCATCCCATTAATGACCAATCTCCTTCGTCCACATGTATAGACTCGGAGATCTTGTGCAGCTTGGAAATGGCTTGGTACACTGTCGGAGCGTTGTCTGGAATGAAAACGCAGCAGCTCGATTGAATCAATTTACATACCCCTCCTCTATCTGCAAGTATGACATCTAACGCAACTCTGTTCTGGAGTGTCATAAGACGATCCGACTGGAGCTCAGCAGTCAAGTTACTAAGGGCACCGGCAGTTTCAACTACGGTGGACTCAACCACTCTCGTCAATTGCCGTATGTTCCTGCTGTTAACCATAGGTCCCCAAAACGGCAGAAAACCCTTCAAGAAATCTCCTAATTCTTGTCCTGCAGTATCTTCCTTACTGAAGACACCTCTAACAACTCTCGTCTTGTGGTAATCTGCCGCAGCTGTATAAGTAGGAGGCAACAGGAACGAGACAAAACATGTGCCCGAGAAATCAGGGGGCAACCATGTGTATGCTCTATCGTAACAGACAAAATAGATACCCTTAGCTGCTAGAAACGATGGGGAAGTCTGGGACGCAAAAACATACGTCTCAGTGCAGATTCTCTTCCCTAACTGCGCTCTCGGATTCTTGCCATTTCCTTGCAGACAAAAATGACCCTGATGGGGTAAGATCCAGATCGGAGAGGATCTTTTCGCTCGCTGGTTCTCATTCAGACTAGCTCCATAACCAGTCACGTTCCATCCAATATACGCTAGTGTCTCATCTTTCGGGATTGTCTCATAGGAGCTAATTCCTCTAATCATATTGACTATACCCTTAACTAGAGCACTATTCTTTGGATTATCTTTCACAGAACGTAGGGGGTAGACTTCACAAGCATAGATGAACATCGTTCTGTATGCCCACACAGAACCATTATAGCTAAATGGCAGGACCTGGTAAGGAATACCTTTACCAGTAGTATGAGGCATAAGGCCACACACCCAACAGTTAGTCGTATTCACTACCAGCTGGTGTTGGTGCAGAAGCTGAACAAAGGAGTTATTAACAAATTCCAATCTTCTAATGGATTCATGTTCAGGCAGAGGATGAAAAGAATGCGAAGAAATAGTAGAAGAAGGTATGGGTTGTGTAGTGGGTGCAAACGACAATTGAAAAGAGAATATAATATATCCCATAAAGAACATCATCAAGCTAAGTAGCATAAAAAGACATAATATCAAGAAACACTTTCTAATCATAATTTGAAACATTTTGCTCTTAAAGCTCATCTCTTCAACAGGTCTCTCCATCTCGAAAAACTCCATCCTCTAACCGTGCTGTTCGCGGCAGTTGGTTCAATTCGCTCAGTGTACCTCTGAATGTCTCAGGGAACGCCCTAGAACAAACCAGAACTGTCGACCTTGTATCTTCACGGCAGTACGCTCTAAGTCTTTATACTGCGACCCTACAGCTGAACCCGGATGCCGGTTCGAAAAACAAAAATCGGTCAAAACAGTTTCTCAGATGGGAGAGCTTAATTTCAAAAATAGCAAAGAAAAGAATTTTCACTTTATTAGTCCCACGACTCTTGGTCGCAAACTATAACGGCCTTTACCAGGCAATGTCTGATCACGAAACAAAAGTTCAGGCTCAGTAGTGTCCAGTCGAACTAACGATGGTACAGCTTCTTGCAGAAGATCGTCGCTTTCACGCTCAGAACTTGTCCTAATTAAACGTGCATCGCTAAAAGGCAGAAAACGAGGCACGGTGTCAGTTTCTGAATCAGGAATACCCTCCTGGACCCACCGGTCGTACGGCAGAGGCAAAGGAGCTCTCTTATAATGTACGCCGTGGATCCAGTTCTTTTTCCCGTGCACTCGCACTGCAGATCGCGTAGATAACAGCACCAAGTAGGGTCCGGTCCAGCGGGGCTGATCGTTCTTTGTCCGCTGAAAATTCTTGACCAGGACCCAGGAACCAGGATCAATGACGTGTCCTGAATCTTCAGAAGCCTGAGGCAATGTATCATGAACCTGTTGGTGTAAGACACGCAATTTAGCCGTCAAATCATACAGATAGTCAAGCAATATAGGGTGTTCAATCTCACTGAATTTGGTCGGCCTCGGCACTCCCCATATATTTGCCGGGCGACCAAAAACGATCTCATATGGACTAAGTCCCACTCGAGAATGTACAGTCATCCTAGTTGACAAAAGTGCTAATGGCAAAGCATCAGGCCATTGAAGACCAGAGCTCGCCTGTATCTTGGCCAATTTCAACTTAAGGGTGCCATTATAGCACTCAACTAAACCAGCTGATTGGGGGTGATTTGCAGCATGGAATTTTTGACGAATTCCTAAACCATCACACACTCTCTTCAGCACTTGACCCACAAATTCACTCCCATTGTCACTCCAGACCATTCTCTGCAAACCATACCTAGGGAAAAACTCCTTGACAAGGGCTTTAGCTGTGCACAAGGCAGTATGATCTTTTAGGGGATATGCTTCTACCCATCTCGAAAAGGCACAAACAACCACAAGTACGTATTTCAGGTTGTTGCATCTCTCTATGTGGATAAAATCTAATTGCAAAACCTCAAACGGATACGTCGGAGGCGCAAAATGACCAGCTGGAGTTGGAGTTCCCTTACCAGGATTGTACATCAGACAAACCATACAATTCTTGACCACATTCTCTGCACACTTAGGCATTCCAGTATTTTGCCATACTGGAGCCAACAACTTACAAATCCCTTTCGCACTGATATGAGCCATTCCATGCGCCATCGTAACCACTGCAAGCACGTACGCATCGGGTAACAACCATCGCTGATGCTCTGACAACTCTACCCAACAACCATTCGAATCCAATTTACCCGTACTCTCTCCCAATATGCTTAACTCTTTCTCTGTAGCTTCAGCTTGAATTGACTTCACACTTTCTATCTTATCTTCATACATACTTCTATCTGGAACCCATCTCGCCGGACCTGCAACATACATTCGACTCATCACATCCCTCGCCACATCTTTCGCAACTTCATCCGCAAACACATTACCACGACCAACGTCATCGGTAACCTTCTTATGTGCACTACATTTCCTGATCGCAACTTGCAACGGCAAGGTAAGTGACTCCAGAAGTTCATTCACCAACTGACCATGCTGTATCTTCGTTCCATGAGACGTGCGGAACCCACGTTCCTTCCATAAGCGACCAAAACTATGAGCCACACCAAACGCATAATGGCTGTAGGTATACACAGTCACTCTCTTTCCTTTCGACAACACACATGCTCTTGTAAGTGCAATCAACTCTGCTGCTTGAGCTGATTTATGTGGGATACGTGCAGCTTCAACAATCGTATGCAAAGTCGTAACAGCATATGCCACAGTCATATCACCGTTCGGAAGCTTGAAGCACGAACCATCCACCCATAAGGTACCATCACACTTCGCAAGAGGAGTGTCCCTAAGGTCTATTCTCCCTTTCGTTTCCTCCTCTGTCCTTAGAAAACAATCATGCTGTTCAGAAACATCTGTCTCTACTGAAATCGGCAACAACGTAGCTGGATTCAACATATTGCATCTCTTTATGTGCACATGACTCGCTAAGACTGTCAACTCATAACCTGACAATCGAGCACTAGTTAGGTGCTGTGTCTTGGTCCTATTCAACAAGGTATCCACTGCATGCGAAACCATTACAATCAACGTATTATCCATCACCAAACCAGCAGACTGTCGGATAGAAACAGCTGCTGCCACTGTAGCTCTCAAACAACTCGGCAGCGCTTTAGCTACTGGATCCAAAGTCGACGAGAAATACGCACATGGACGTTGCTTTTCGCCGAACTGCTGTGTCAAGACTGACAAAGCACATCCCTCTCTCTTGTGGACATAGAGTGTAAAAGGCTTACTGTAGTCGGGGGTACCCAACACAGGAGCCGAACACAACGCATCGCGCAATTCAGAAAGACTCTTCTGGCATTCGTCAGTCCAAGGAATAGGATTCGGAGTATCCTTAACAGTAAGAGCTATCAAAGGTTTCGCAAGAAGTGAAACATTTGGAATCCACTGTCTACAATATGACGTAATACCCAGGAAAGCACGCACTTCTCTCTGTGTAGTTGGCACACTCATTCTCGCAATCGCTTGAATTCGTTCTGGGGTCAATCTTCTTCCCTCCTTCGATAAGAGATGGCCTAAGTAGATCACTTCTTGTCGACAGTACTGAAACTTCGAAAGAGACACTTTATGATGGAAATTAAACAAATGACGCAACACCAACAAAGAAGCTTCTTTACAAATCTCCTCAGTATCAGCAGCAACTAACAAATCGTCGACATACTGAATAAGAGCAGCACCATCAGGTAAGACAATCGTATCAAGCTGTGTTTTCAAAGCCTGACTATAGAATGATGGACACTCACAATAGCCTTGAGGAGCGCGCTTGAACCGTAAACTTCGACCTCCTAAAGAGAAGCCAAAAATATCTCTACTCTCCTCGGCAATCGGGATGCTGAAGAAAGCATTCTTCAAATCAATCACCGACAACCAAGTGGCTGAAGCTGGAATCGTGGTCAGTAAGGCAGTGATATCTGGAACAACAGGAAATTGCGGAACTACAATCTTATTCACCTCGCGAAGATCGATCACGAACCTATATACAGGCGGTTGCGAAGAATCAGTACGTTTCAGAACAGGCAAAACCGGACTATTGCACACATTACCTCTCGTTTCTTCAATCACACCTTTCTCAATCAGATCATAGATGATCGCTAGCAACGCTCTTTAACCATCACTAGAGATCCTATATTGGGTATACGGGGCATTCTAAACATTCGCTTTCAGCGTCACAACATATGGCGGTATCTCCAAGAGACCCACATCATTAGGACCAGTAGCCCAAAGAGTATCAGGAAGAGAAGACAATTCTGCCGGAAGTCGATCTTTCGACAAATACATCGGAGAGATCACTCTCTTACCCAATGTAAGTTGTACTCCTGAAGGAGAACAATGTAGTGTCGCATACAATCTTTTCAACAGATCCAATCCCAGCAAATTCTCACCACAACCTGTCGTCAAAATAAGTGGTGCTTCGAATTCACAAGGTCCAACAGAAAGAGACAAAGGACTAGAAATCGGGTTTCTAACTGGGGCGCCAGAAAAACCTACTGAAACATTCGTCAAGCCAGACAAAGGTGCGCCAGGGAGTTTAGAGTGCATAATAGAACTCTTCGCAGCACCAGTATCCAACAGAAAAGGCTCTGACACACCTGATGTAATCACTTCAACATAAGGTCCACTCTGATCTACTGGAACTGAAACAACTCCCTCTCTTTGTCTATGGCTTTCCTAGCAATCATTACCGTCCATATTCTCACCTTCGACATAGTAGTCGTCAGCATAGTACTGAGTCGTCCTACCAGACGCACCATTCTTCTGATCAAAACAATTCATCGAATTTTGGGGAGGAAAGGAACGCGTATTGTGGGGGAACACACCACGTCCCCTACCTCTAGGAGCTTGCTGAACACCTCGACCTCTCACACCAGAAACACCATTCGCGCGCTGTAACAGAACCGGGCAACTGTTTTTAAAATGACCCTCTTCTTTACAATATGCACACTGATTAGGGCCTACAGGAAAACACGGTTGAGAAGACTCAAACCTTTGCGAGTTTCTCTGAAACTGCTGAGGTTGCTGATAATCACGTTGGTTATTACGAGGCGGATACGCTTGCTGCAAAAGAACCTTCGTCTTCAAATCTTTAGTCTTCTTGTCTGCTCTATCCTTCTCATCCTTATCCCTATTTTCGTAGTACTGTGCAGTAGCCAATATCTGTGCCGACGATGAAACAGCCCAAGAACTCTCTGAATCCTTCAACTTAGTACACAATTCGGGAAGCAAATTATGCACAAACTTATCAACAAACAACCGATGACCACCTTCCGTTTTCATGTCTTGACCACTATGGTCAATAAATGTCTCTTCAAACCTAGTGAAGAAATCAGACACACTTTCATCTTTCTTCTGCTTACACGCAGACAATTTTTCCCAATTTACTCGCATAGCAGGCATTAAAGTCTACATGTAAGTAATGATCTTACCAGGAAGTTCTGCAACTAAAGGCTCAGGTTTAGCACCACCAACTTGTCGACCATCCGCAGCACCAATATTATTCCATGTATCACCTAACTCTTGCACATGATCCGCATGACGAATCAATCCCCATAAAGGCTGTGGAACCACATTTCCAAACAACATGTCTATATCAGCTAGATTCATAATACACAAGTCTGCAGTCTGTGACAATTCCTTATAATACCCTGCAGGATTTTTACGGGGGTCATGCAAAGTCTGCTTAAGAGCCAAAACTTCAGCTCGCTTCCATGGAACATGTACCCAAACACGATGAAAATGAGCCGGCGCAGCTACAATACCAGCATTAGCATTGGCCTGAACGGCCTCTTTCCACACCGGAGAAACCTCTCTCATCGGATATTGTCGCACTCTTCTCCTAACAGAAGAATCAGGCTCGAACAACGGCTGAGGAGGAGACTCGCTCCTAAACGAAAGCAATGTCGCTATTGCTCTTTCAACGTCGAGACCCACAATCGTACCTCTCGCAAACTCGGACTGTACACGGAACAACTCAGAAGGAGTCTGTCCCAAATCACCATCTTCCCATTCTTCACGAAGGAAAGTACACATCTTGTAAAAAACATATCTCTGCTTCGGTGCTTCCCATTGACGGAAGACATCCATAACAGACTCTAAATCATATCTTAAAGAATTAGTAACCCATTTACGCGCTAAATGATCCAATACTGTCCGCTCTTCGGACCAGGTATTTGGCTACGCAACTGTTTACGCTCTGAAACAGGGGTCATACTCGATGACCCAACGAAAGGAGACAAGAGACTAGTAACAGTATCAGTCATTCTCTGTCGAACAGAAGGAGAAGTTGACAAAAAGACAGGAGACAAAGCAGACTGAGAGGAAACCAATGTAGGAGCAGTAGCAGAAGAAGTAGCAAGAACAGGAGAAGAAGTCGTAGGAATTGGAGACGGAGCAGGGAGCAAAGTCGGCGGCCCTTGAGAAGGCTGCACCAGACGAATAGGAGCCAACTGAAGAGGAGCTGGAGGCTGTGCAATAACAGGAGGCAAAGCAACCGGAGGTTGCGCAACTAAAGGTTGCGGAGGTGCTGTAGCACTCTGCACATAAGGGGGTGGCGAATTCAACAAATGTGACATCAAAGGATCTTTCTCAAGTTCCTTCGTCGCACCTTGCTGGAGAGGCGGCAAAGCTGGATAACATTTATCAATCGCCATTTTATGTTGCCTGTGCAACTGCTCACTCGCTTGTTCTTCTTCGTTATCTTTAAAATGTATAGCAGCCTGCATTATCGAGATACCCTTCTCTCTTTTATTTTTTTTTCGCTAATTTAGTTTCTTTCTGTTTGGCTTCCTTTCGCCATAAGCGGAAAGAGTCAAACATCGCCGGCCGGGCTTTCTTCTTAAAGAGTTTAACCTCCAGATTATTTAAAACCTCTGTGTCATAACTACCATATTGGGGCCATTTTAGGACACCATCCTTCCTAGTGTGGCGAATCCACACTTCATTATACGTGATGGGGCCCACGCCATGTTTCAAATAGAGCTCATAGGTTGGGGTTCCAATCGGAGGCACTGGACACGAATCCTCCAATCGGGAATCCCTATTACAACCACAACAAAATATCTTTCCAAGTCTGCTAAGACCAGGCATCTTCGCTCACTAGTCTAGCTTCAAACTTCAAGGGAATATAGAACACGATAGTCTCGCGAATACACGAGTCCCTCGGCTTTGGAGATTGCAAGTTCCAAATCAAAAATCCCAAGGGATACCCAAAAACTAAGGACTGGGAGACGCTCCACTCATACTTAACTGAGGTATCGATCACGTCACCAGAAGACCCGGCTATCGTCTCGCTCTACAAATCATCAAATGGTCCAAGACAGGGCGACAGTCAGGGAAGCAGTCCTTCGTAGCCGTCGGAAAGCGGGGAACCTCGCAGCAAAGACTTTCGGACCACGACGACATACAGGGGTCGATAAAGTGGTAGGCCTTTCTCCAGAATTTTCACACAAAGCTCCTCACGATCTTCAGGCTTGGACCGGTACCGCTGAAGTCGCCCAACGTTGGGCGCCAAATTGAAGAACCGGGTTTTAGAACCCAGCTGCGCCAGGGGCACGCCCAATGTCTTCGGATTCACCTGTCTTAGAATACAGAGACACGGGATACTTCTCGGTGACATCAAAGATCAAATTTATTGGTTGCAACCAGGAACAGAGGTCTACGAAGCACAACACGGGTGGTTCGCCAGAGACTGCACACCTTCATATTGCGAGACATCGTCTTTTATGCCAAAAATCACATTCCTGACTAGCATCAAATATTTACGAACTATCCAATCACAGATGACATTGCAAAAGGTATCACATGATGACAAGCCCACTTTTCAGTTGCCCAGCCCACCATCAATTACACGGGAAAGGCCAACTCCCTTGCTCAGACAGGCCGGACAAACCCATAATAAAAGACCTCAACCCAAACCATAAATAGGCCATAAAAGAAGAAACAGAAACAGATGAGAAGCAAGATAGAAGGGTGTGTGCATGTACCATAAACTCAGCAATGTCCTGCTCTTTGATCTCTATCTTGACCAACTGCCGAACAAGGAACTGGCTCAACAAGTTTAGCTTCGGCAATGGAGTCAGTTTGCTCAGGTCACACAGAAGTCAGCTAAAGGTGTACGTGTCCCAAGGACTCGTTCGGCCGTAGTCATCGGCCTATGTGAGGGCAACCACAAAATGGCTGCCGTACACAAAATGGAACCCGAAGGTTCAGAACAATATCCCTAATTTCATAGTGAATCCATCACTCGAACATGACGAAAACACTTGTACATACCACACTCGTCATTTGCGGTCCGCTGTTACCAAAATCGTCACGATACGACGACCTTTATGAAACGAGTTCAGAATTACAGAACCTCAATATGGTGTCGAAATATTATCAGGTTGATACTCTTCCCATTCCCATTTAGTCCCTTTAGCTTTAGGATAACCATCTGCATCTTGATAGCATACGTTATTCAGATGAAAGTTAATCCCACCACCCGAAGGCTTTCCAGAAGCAAACAAAAGTGCATACCAAGCTTTACACAAACCATAATGGGAAAACAGTAGAGGAATAAAATGTGTTCCTCCTTTCTTTTGGTGTGCAGGTATCATCCCACACACCCAACAGTTGGTAGTATTCGTGGCATTGTCTGTATGATGCAACATCTGGATGAACGTTTTATTTAGGTAGGATTGTCGATGCTTCTGCTCATGTTAGAGAAGCGTGAAGTAATGATGTTCCACTGGCGCTGTAGTAGTGGCAATAAAAAGCTGTCGAGCAGGAGCCACTTTCTCAAAAAAACAGCTGATTATTGCCATAACCACCAGAGAAACAACAAACCCTACAGCACAAATGATTCTTTCGTTATGCATTTTAGCAACAGCGATAATTGATCTCTCTACAAACTTGTTGAAACAATCGTTTGAGCTCTTATCCCTGGACAGCCGTTGATTTCTTCACCACGGGCCAAGACAGGTATCACTACACTACACAGGACTGATCCCCCATGCCACATCGGCTCTCCGTTTCACTAACCCAGGACCGTACCTCAACTAGTCTTTTCCAGCACTGCAGATTATTTCCTCGGTCTCAAGTGGTATCGCGATGCTCCAGTAATCGTGTGGTCTGGGAAGACTTCCGCAGATTCGTCAGGTGAGATAGCTTGACCTTTCTCCGTCTCTCAGAATCTCTCGATAGACGGTCAATACAGCAAGTTCCACCGAGGCAGGCGACACACGCTTGCAGTGTATACTACGGACCCAGTTCTTCTTGTTTGTCACTCGAACTGCTGTCCTTGTTGCTAGGAGCACCTGCTCTGGTCCTCACCACCTCGGCTCCAAGCTGTTCGATCTGTCAAAGACCTTGAACATCACATGGTCGTCTGGACGGAGTATGTGGTCCTCACCCGTAGATCTGTCAGGAAGAGCTTCTCAAACCTGTTGATGAATAGAGATCAAACTGTCGGTTAACTGTGCCAAATAATCATTCATCAGAACACATGGAATATCATGTATGGGGCGTGGCTTAGGAACTCTCCCAATGTTCAATGGTCTCCCAAAGACCACTTCATATGGTTAAGGCCAGATCGTGAATGTGGCCCCGATCTTATGGGAAACAATGCCAAGGGTAGTGCACCTGGCCACTTCAAAGACGTGGAAGTCAATATTTTCGCCAACTTCAATTTCAGAGTAGCGTTGTACCTCTTCACTAATCCTGCTGATTGCGGGTGGAAGACTGCATGGAATTTCTGCTTGATCCCTAATCCTTTCAGGACATGCTCAACAACTTGCCCATAAAATGAGGTCTGTTGTCACTCCACAAAAGTTTACAAACACCATATCTAGGGAAACTCCTTTAGAAGCACCTTCGCTGTGGTGAGAGCAGTATTATCCTTTGTAGGGTATGCCTCTATCCATTTACTGAAGGCACATACCACCACTAAAACGTATTTCAAATTTTTGCAGCGTTCAAGTTGGAGGTAATCCATCTGCAAAACTTCAAAAGGTGCAGTCGGTGTAGCAAAACCTCCTGTAGGAGTCCGTGTCCCTTTACCAGGATTATACTGCCAACAGATCAAACAGGACTGTACTACTCTTTTAGCTGTGCAGGCAATTTCAGGATGCTCCCAAACTTGCGTAAGCAATTTAGGTATTGCTAGAGCTCCAACATGTGCCAGCCCATGTGCCATTTGAACCATAGGTTGTAAATAGGCTCCAGGCAATTTCCATTTATCCATGTCTTTGTTACGCCAACAACCCTCATCATCCAATATTCCTTCTTTAGCCCATTGCTCAAGTTCTGCTACAGAAGCAGATCTCTGTACATCTAACACTTCCTGTCTAGCATCATGCCATGGCTCAGCTTGAGACTTCACTACGTACATGGAAGTAGTGCTTCGTTGCATTGCAGTCTCACGAGCTACGCGGTCTGCAAAGGCATTGCCCTGTCCTATTTTGTCAATGATTTTCTTGTGTGCGCTGCACTTCATAATAGCAATTTTCTTTGGGTATGTAAGTGCAGTCAAGAGATTATGTACTAATTCTCCGTGCATTATCTGCATCCCATGGGATGTAAGAAAGCCTCTTTCCTTCCAAAGCAGGCCAAAATCTTGGGCCACTCCAAAAGCATAGCGGCTATCTGTATAGATGTTCACACACAAGTCAGTGCTAAGCTCACACGCTCGTGTCAAAACTATTTGCTCAGCTGCTTGAGCCGACTTCTGAGGTATGCGAGCTGTTTCTACTACTGTCTGAAGTGTTGTAATTGCATATGCAGCTGAGGTCGTGCCATCTGGTAACTTCAATCAGGACCCATCAACTCACAGTTCCCCATCTACATCTGGGAGGGGCGTATCTTGCAAATCGATGCAACCCTTTGTCTGTTCCTCAGTAAGGAATATACAATCGTGAGGCTCCTTTGACTGAGACTGAGTCGCAGGATATGGCAACAAAGTGGCTGGGTTCAGTGTTGCGCATCTCTTCAAGGTAATATGAGGTGTTAACAGTGTCAATTCATATCCTGTCAGACGAGCAGTAGTTAAGTGTTGTGTCTTAGTCTGATTCAAAAGGGCATCTACTGCATGGGGTACTAGCACCAATAGTTTGTGTGACAAAACTATCCATTCACTCTGACGTACGGACACAGCTGTTGCTGCAACTGAACGAAAACACCCAGGCAATGCACGAGCAACAGGATCAAGGACGGCTGAAAAATATGCCCAGGAGCGCTGCTTGTCACCGTGTGTCTGCATTAAAACTGATAATGCACATCCATCTTTCTCATGTACATAGAGTGTAAAAGCCTTCCTGTAATCTGGTGTGCCTAACACTGGTGCAGAACAAAGAGCTTGTCTTAACTGACGAGAAGCATTTTGACATTCATCTGTCCATGGAAGGGGGATTGGAGTGTCTTTAGTCAAAAGCTCTAGCAGGGGTTTAACAATGTGTGAAAAACCCAATATCCATTGCCTACAAAACGAAGTCAACTCAATGAATGCACGGACATCTTTCTGGGTGGCAGGTACTGGTGTGTCTAAAACTGCTTGTGTGCGATCTGGTGTAAGTGCACGGCCCTCCTTAGACAGAAGGTGACCTAAGTAGGTTACCTCCGGTCTACAATATTGCAATTTCTTTAGTGATACTTTATGATGGTGTGTAGAAAGAAAAGAAAGCAAAGACAAAGTATGCTCTTCACATAGTTCAGGCGTATCGGCTGCCAACAAGATGTCGTCGACATACTGTATGAGAGCCACCCCTTTAGGTAAGACGAAAGAATAAAGTTCTCTTTTCAGTGCTTGGCTATAGATACTAGGACTCTCAGTGCACCCTTGAGGAACTCTACAAAATCTGTATGATCGATTATTCAAAGTGAAACCGAACAAATATCGCCTATCAGGATGAATGGGAATCGAGAAGAAAGCATTCTTCAAATCGATCACAGAAAATGTAGTCGCTGTTGGGGGAACCAAAGTAAGTAGTGTCGTTATGTCAGAAACCACAGGGTACTGCGGTAATACAATCTTGTTGACTTCCCTCAAATCAATGATGAATCTGTAAATCCTAGTGTCAGTATCTTTTTTCAAAATAGGAAGAATAGGACTATTGCAAACATTGTAAGGAACTTCTTCCACAACCCTCACTTTAATCAAATCATGTACAATGCGTGTGAGTGCTTCTTCTCCTTCGCGAGAAATGTTATACTGAGGCAGTCTTGGCAATGAAGCTCCCTCCTTGACACTAATATGCACTGGCGGAATAATCATTTGCCCTACATCGGTGTCTGTAGTAGCCTACAAAGTACTAGGGAGTGAAGCTAATGCAATGTCCTCTTTACCAATACAGGATCTCTCAATCACGGGGTAATTGTCATTCAACTTAACACGTACTCCTTCAGGAGAACATCGTATCATAGCCCTGAAATACTTAAGCATATCAAGACCCACAATATTGTCTGGTGTGTTAGGAGAGAGCAAAAAGGGAAATGGAGCAGTGAACTTATCAACATGGAATGCAAGTGGTTTTGACAATGGGTTAAGGGAAGGCGTTCCATCGAACCCTATCGATGTAATGGTTGAGCCAGACAGGGGAGCCCTTGGAACCAATTGTTTAGATAAGGCGCTACGAGTAGCTCCTGTATCAACCAGAAACTGATCAGTAGAACTCAAAACATGTGCTGTAACATAGGGACCCCTCTGATCTACTGGAACTTCAACTGATTCCTTACCCCATCCTAGGCAATCCTATGGATAAGCAGAATCTTGAAAATCAGACGGCACATAGTCGGACATTTGATATTGGTTCCGTCTATCAAAAGTGTTAAACCCATCCTGCCCACGTGTATTAGCATCAAACCTAGCACGCTAATTTGTTCTTCCTCTAGGCCCTGGATATCCTGAACGATTTCTCATTTGTCCCCGAGCACGTGACTCTGCTGAGCAGGCAGTACTGGACAATCAGAAATCCAATGTCCAAATTTCATGCAGTACGCACACTGATCAACAGACAAATTCGAACGAGTATAGGAAGGAAAGGACGAACCATAAGATCCACGTCCACCTCTATCATTACCTCTAGCAGGCGGACCATAAGCCTGAGCCAACATAACCTTTGTTTTCAACTCTTTAGTCTTTTTATTCTCATTACCCTTCGCTTCTAATTCCTGGTGTTCATAATACTGAGTCATAGTCAAAAGAGAAACCGGTGAAGAGGTAGTCCATGAACTTTCACTGGCCTTTAGGCGACTAGCTATTCCTGGCAAAAGGTTTGCTACATATTTATCGACGAACACATGTCTACCTGTGTCATCTGTCAATGACTGGCCACTAAAATCGTGGAATGCCTCTTCCAAGCGTGTAAAGAAATCTGAAACCGATTCATCTGCCTTTTGCTTACATGACGCTAATACTGTCCAATCTATCTTTTTAGGGGAATAATCGTTTTTAACTTAACTAATATAGCTACCGGAAGATTTAAAATTAACTGACACTGTTTCTGTGCAGGTTCTCTGTCTTCATCTAACTGCTCGAAATCTTTCCATAATGCTCCAAATGATCGCAAGATCATCAACTTTACGCACAGTTCTCCACATGTCAGGAAGCAATATCAATCCGAAAAACAAATCAATATCAGGCAAAGTCAGGGTACAAGAGCTAATAGCACCCTCAACTTCCTCATAAAAAGCTGCTGGATTTTTTTGCGGATCAGGTAATGCAGTTTTAAGGGCCATGACATCTGCACTATTCCAAGGAGTGTAAACCCATTTATAAATAAAATAACCCTTTGCATCTGTAGAAGTCTTATCATCACTTGTACCCATTCCTTTAGGAGGAACATATAAAGGCGCGGCTCCCGCATGGGTTTCACATTAATTACAAAATTTGTATCTGTTTCAGGAGTAGATGTTCGTGCCATGCTGATCTGGCATGGTTGTGCAGCTGCGTCTGCTGCCTTTTTGTCCTCTCGTAAACGGGCTGCTTCAACACGCAGTTTAACCAAGCGTCTGATCGTGTCAGCCACCTGGTTGAAGACAAAAAGACCTTCACATAGTTGTTTACAATCATTTGCTACATCATCGGGCTCCATTTCTACCGAATATTTCCTGAACCGTTCAATAACCTCCACGGCAAATGTATTGGTAAAATATATTTGCTCCCTTTCCTGCCAATCTTTTATACTATCAAAAAGTTCAGAAGCAGTGGCAGTACTACGAACGGCTTTGCGCGCAGCAGATCTAATGTCAGACGCACTCCCAGCAGATAACATTGAGCAAGTTTCTCGAGCTTTGTCCTGATCTGTAGGAGAGTCCTCATCCGGCTCATAAGGACCAGAAGGAAGAGTATACGGAGGTGGACAACGATCTAATAAGAGATAATCATCTTGGAGTTTATTAAGAATAGGCTAAAGGAGTCTACAAACAGCGTATTGGCCATTTTCCTGTAAAATGACGCTCCCTATCTTCCCTCTCTTTAGTTTCTTTCATTTCCCTATTTTTCATTTCCAATGCTTTCGCATGAATGCTCTTACGTTGTTCTTTTTCAATGAAAGCTTGCTCACGCTTCATTCGCTCACGCACTTCTTCATCCCACATTCGCACACAGTCAAACATATCTTGCCTAGCCTTTCGCTTAAACATTCGTTGTTCCACATACTGAATCTTTCGTAAATCAAATGACCCATGCATGGGCCAACGTAACTCAGGATCCTTACGAGTGTATTTATTCCATAACGTGCTGGGATCACTGACAGAATATCGAAATCACAAATATCGACCTACAAGAATATCGAGTCAACAATATCGATGGCAAAAATATCGACATCCTATCTACAACATGGTAAGTACAAAAATATCGAAAAAATAATATCGATGTAAAAAATATCGATGTTAAAAATATCGATTTTTTTTAATATATATAAATGTAAAATTAAGTATATAACACTAATAAATAAAATATACATATTTAAAAGTATCTAATAATGTTTAAAATTAAATAATTAATACATATATATATTACTAATACATTAATTAAATATATACACTAAATATATAATATATAAATACAGAACAATAAGTATTAATACTTATTTTACTAATTTATAAATTAATAAAATATATTCTAATTTACTAATTAACATTTACAAACATAAAACAATAACATAAATAAAATGTAAGTAATAAAAAATAAAAAATAATTTTTTTACAATTAATTATATAAAACATTGGATAACATAAGGGTAAAAATTACTATTCCTACTCCAGAGAGTGCAACAGTAGGGAAAGCGTTTCATAGCGTAGGGGTAAAATTACTATTCCCACTCCAGTGGGTGCAACAGTAGTCAAAACTGACCCTGATCCCTAAAAATACCCCTTTACCCAAAAACTGAAAACTGACCCTGAAGCCTAAAAATACCTTTACCCAAAAACTGAAAACTGACCCTGAACCCTAAAAATACCCCTTTACCCAAAAACTGAAAACTGACCCTGAACCCTAAAAATACCCCTTTACCCAAAAACTGAAAACTGACCCTGAAGCCTAAAAATACCCCTTTACCCAAAAACTGAAAACTGACCCTGAACCCTAAAAATACCCCTTTACCCAAAAACTGAAAACTGACCCTGAAGCCTAAAAATACCCCTTTACCCAAAAACTGAAAACTGACCCTGAACCCTAAAAATACCCCTTTACCCAAAAACTGAAAACTGACCCTGAAGCCTAAAAATACCCCTTTACCCAAAAACTGAAAACTGACCCTGAAGCCAAAAAATACCCCTTTACCCAAAAACTGAAAACTGACCCTGAAGCCTAAAAATACCCCTTTACCCAAAAACTGAAAACTGACCCTGAACCCTAAAAATACCCCTTTACCCAAAAACTGAAAACTGACCCTGAAGCCTAAAAATACCCCTTTACCCAAAAACTGAAAACTGACCCTGAACCCTAAAAATACCCCTTTACCCAAAAACTGAAAACTGACCCTGAACCCTAAAAATACCCCTTTACCCAAAAACTGAAATCTGACCCTGAACCCTAAAAATACCCCATTACCCAAAAACTGAAAACTGACTCTGAACCCTAAATATACCCCTTTACCCAAAAACTGAAAACTGACCCTAACACTAAAAGTACTCCTTTACCCAAAATTAATTAATATTACAATTAAATTACTTCCCACCCTATTCCCCTATAAACCCACAACCCGCTCCAGTAGTAAAACATATAATTTACTTAAAAATATACATAAATTATCAATTAATTAATCAATTAATCAATTAAAATAATTAATTGACAATTAATATTTAATTGTAAAATAATTAATCTTTTAAAAATAATTATTTAATTGAAAATAAATTACTTCCCACCCTATTCCCCTATAAACCCACAACCCGCTCCAGTAGTAAAACATATAATTTACTTAAAAATATACATAAATTATCAATTAATTAATCAATTAATCAATTAAAATAATTCATTGCCAATTAATATTTAATTGAAAAATAAATTAATCATTAAAAAATAATTATTTAATTAAAAATAAATTACTTCCCACCCTATTCCCCTAAAAACCCACAACCCGCTCTGGTAGTAAAACATATAATTTACTTTTATATTTCTTTAAGTTATAAAAACATATTAAACACATATTATAACAATTACTTTAAATACTTAACTAAAATTTCTAACACATATTAGTAAATCGAAATTACTTACATCGATATATATGCTATCGATATTAGTAATTTCGATATTACTTACATCGATATATATGCTATCGATATAAGTAATTTCGATATTACTTACCTTAGGGTCGATATTCTGGCCATCGATATTCTGGACATCGATATTCTGTCCTTTCGATATTTGCAACTCGATATAAGTGTAGGTCGAAATTACTGTAATCGATATTTTGACTGTTTACCAACGTGCTGTACATTATGGGAGAAATACCATACTTAATATACATGTCCCTATTAGGCGTCCCCTCCGGGGGGGGGCGGTTGTTCTTCATCGAGTCTCAAACTGGTACCTCTACAAAAGCAACACATCCTACGAAGTGTGCTAAAAACAGGCATGCCAAAAATAGTGCAAAATATGCAGTATTATAATCAAAGTAGCGCTTAAGGTACTCTTCGTACGTTGCGCCGTTCAAACAAATTCGAATAGAGAAAAATCTCCTCATTACCTGCCTACATAAATTGCAATCTATATCTATAACATACATACAAATACGAATACTGGCCAGTCATACAAATCATAAGCCGCAGTAAGTGTTACTAAACTATCTTACCAATCAAAGGCATCAAAAACCAACAGCAAGTGCCGCAGAACGACTCTTACCTATCAAATTGTGTCCAGGTTCCAACTGCCAAGTTCTCAAATTGACCAAATGGTCACTGCACGGCGAATCAACAGAAGAGATCTCAGTCGAGGACCGGCATCACCTGAATGGTCAGATCAGAAAGAAAGGAAAAACGCTGTGGTTGCCAAGACTCTGGTCTCCTCAGGCAGCGATCGCGTCCAAAGCGAGATTCCAATCCTTCGTTTCAACCAGTCCTTCGGGCATTCGAGTCGCCGATGAGCCCCGCGTTGTGCGCCAATTTGTGGTGGTGGGTCTCAGCAAGGCCTACCAGTGCAAGGGATTCGCCCTTCTCTGCACAGAGTCCTCAGACCAATAGGAAGAAGTTGGCACAGAAACTGGAACAGAAAATACAGAATTTATTAAACCTCATGAAGTGGGACTACATTCACACAGCACCCTTAGGTAATGTATGAGGTAGCACACTGAATGGAAGGAGCTTGGTCCTTTTATACCCATACAGAGGCTCAAATGAAGGTGGTACAAGTACAAAAGGCCGGTTTTAGGTACATATATGGTCATACAGAAAATGCACAGTCAACAAGTGGGAGGAGCTAACAGTGGCTGTTATTGGCAAGCACATTCTGACAGTTACATTCTAGTGGCAGCTGCAAACACAGCTGCAAGCTCAACTGAGCATGTGCGAAGGTGGAAGATGCTAAATATATCTCGTCTCTAGGCAGATTTCAAGAGCAGTTAACAAAAAGGTAGGACAGAGCACATAGCGAGCACATGGTAGCACATGGAAAACAAAATGGTTGACAGAAATATAAAATGGATTCCACAAAATGGACAAGGTAGTCTCTAAATACAGGATGTCTTCTGCTAATGCTTAATCTAATTGCTGCCAAATTACAACACTATGAACGAGTAATAGTGTTCTTTAAGAATAAAATCCAAAACTGATTGGGTAAAGATTGACAGGACATTGCAGGAACCAAAAGAATCAGTACATTTCATTTATGAGAGATTGCTGCTAGTGTTTAAGCAATATAGTGGATATGAAGAATTAAGCGAAAAAAGATATGAGTCATTGTGTATATCAATTCGTGTTTGGATTGAGACCAGAAATAGGAGACATGATCAAGCATAATTTGATGGGATGGCAGTCATGTTCGGTAGATGAAGTGTTGAGGCATACGAAATATTGCAGTGACGAGATTGAGGTTAAGCAAAGAAAGCTTAAAGAAAAAGCAATGTGGGCACAGGTAAAAGTGGCTGAACATCAAGTTGCTCAATTGGAAAATAAAAACTCAGAAGGAGGTCAGGCAAGAATAAAAGGTAATTTTAATAAAAACAAAAGTAACGGGTAATTTGGATGAGCCAAGAAAAAGTTTCCTTGTCACAATTGCGGCAGGTTAGGGCATTGGAAGAAAGAGTGTAAGTATCCACCAAGAGTTAATCCCGAAAATGCATAATTGAATCCACAGGTGCAGAATGAGGTAATTCAACAGTCATCGCCACAGCAGCAGGTAGTTACTCAACAGAGTCAGGTGCCAGAACCACCACTTCCACACAGGTTAAATCTAGAGAAATGCAGTGCAGGGACAGTATTCTTTGGAGGAGAACATGTAACAAGATCACCTAGAGTGAATGTGAGTTAGCAGTACTGGTTGAAGGAAGATGGGAGTGAGTTGGATGACAGCTTCTGACGGTGCCTAAGAGAGGGAGAAGAGTGCGTACTTGGCGCAACTCTAGAGGTAGATCAATCTGGTCCTTTTGTGAATGGAAAGGTGAATGATGTAAATGTGACTTTCCTAGTGGACACAGGTGCTACCCGTTCTACTGTAAGATCAGTAGAAGTTCAACATCTTTCTCTCTCTGGAGACAGTATCCAAGTTGTAGGTGTAGCGAATAGACAGATTAAAACATCCCTTACAGAACCAGTTAAAGTGGAAATTAGAAATTTCAAAGACACGCATCAATTTGTAGTGTGTGACAGTTGTCCTGTTAACCTTCTTGGCAGGGACATATTGTGTAAAATTAATTGTGCCATTTACTGTTCACCAGATGGCATTGAGCTTCAAACCCCAGATGAAGATAGCTTGCATAAAATTACTATGTCACTAATAGATTCAGAACGAAGTAGTATGTTTCCTGTATTTTACAGAGAGAAGATACCTGTTGAATTGAAAGATTTAGTCAAAGAACATGTGTGGGATTTCACAGGAGAATCTATTGGACTAATGAAAGGTGTAGATCCTGTGCAAGTTTCTGTAAAAGAAGGAGTGAGTTACCCAAACATTCCCCAGTACAACATGACAGCAGAAATAATTGAAGGAATACCTCCAGTGATAAACAAAATGATTGAACAAGGAATTCTGAGAGAAACAGTAAGCAGCCCATGTAATTCACCTATAATGGGATTGAAAAAAGCCTAATGGAACATTTAGGATAGTACAGGATTTGAGAAGAATTAATAACATTCTTGTCCCATGTTGTCCAATTGTATCAAATCCAGCAGTGATCCTGTACCAAATTCCACATGATGCAGAATGGTATACAGTCATTGATTTATGTAATGTGTTCTTTACAGTTCCATTACACCCAGATAGCCAGCCAATATTTGCTTTCCAGTTTGGAGACCGTATTTTGGCATGGTGCCGAATTCCTATGGGGTATACTGAGAGTCCCTCCATTTTTAACCAGTTGCTAAAGAAATCATTGGAGAGTTTGAACATGCCCGGGAATTCAGTACTGGTTTAATATATTGATGGCCTGTTAGTCGCATCAAGAACCAAGGATGCATTTGTTTCAGATACTATTGCATTACTAAATCATTTGGCAGAAGGAGGACACAAGGTGTCCCCATTGAAGTTACAGTTCTGTCAGAAAGAAGTACAATGTTTAGGTCACAAGATTGCTAAAGGAATCAGACAAGTCACGATTGAAAGAATAAAAATGATACAGGGAATGCAACCTCCTAAAACTCAGAGACAAGTGAGAATATTCATAGGAATGGTAGGTTACTGTCGACAATGGATCAGTGGATTTTCATTAATAGCAAAACCATTGCAGAGGTTGACAAGAGCAGAGTAAAAGATCCCATAGTGTTGAATCAAACTGAAATGGAGGAATTTGAGAGACTAAAAACTAGTCTATGTGAAGCACCAGCATTAAGAATGCCAGATTATGAAAAAGAGTTTGAACTAGATTGAAGGGAACGAGAAGGTTGTGCATTATCAGTTCTAATTCAAAGACATGGAAAACTGAGAAAGCCAATTGCATATTTCTCAGCTGTTTTGGAGCCAGTTGCAAAGGCGTTGCCAGGATGCTTGAAAGCAGTAGCTACTACAAGTGTAAGTTTGGAACAAAGTGAAGGTATAGTGATAGGATATCCTTTGAGAGTATATGTACCTCATTCAGTGGAGATTCTCCTCACCAGAACAAAAACACAGTTTCTTACTAATAACAGGATGACAAAATATGAGGTAGTAATTTTAGGTGCAGATAATGTGACAATTTCACGATGTGTGAATGTAAATCCATCTACGCTGTTACCTGATGTCATGGATGCTTAAGTGAGAAATGCATTTGTTCATAAATGTTTAGATGTTCTTGAATATTGTACCAAACCAAGACCTGACATCAAAGATGAGCCATTGCCTGAATCTGATTAAGTAATATTTGTAGATGGTTCATGTCTGAGAACAGATGAGGATGCTCTGAGTGCTGCATATGCTATATGTACAGTGGCAGACGTCATGGAAGCATCTTGTCTAAAAGAAATTCGTTCTGCTCAAATAGCAGAATTGATTGCTTTGATTCAAACATGTGATCTGGGAAAAGAGATAAGGGTCACCATAGTGACTGATAGTCAATATGACTTTGGGGTTGTCCATGATTATGGCCAACTGTGGTCCCAAAGAGGTTATTTAACTTCTGCAGGATCAGAAATGCTGAATTTATGAAAATGGTGTTTGATGCAATCCAGTCACCTGACAAAATTGCTGTTGTAAAATGTGCAGCTCACAAGAAAGGAGATGATTACGTTACCAGAGGTAATTGTTTTGTTGACTCAATTAAAAAATACTGTGCCAATAATCTTACATCCATAAATCGGGACAGAAAAACTGAACATGTTTCAAGTCCTTTAATGCTAACCACAGTAGTTGAGATTTGGCAGGAGGTGAGACAAATGCAAGAAGAAGCTAGTGAGGAAGAGAAAGATATCTGGTTAAAATCAGGATGTAGACAAAGAGAAGAGGATGAAATTTGGTTTACAAAGATGAAAGACCACTAATGCCTGATAACATGATTTCAAAATTGGCCTGAATGTACCATGGTCAAGCCCATATTGGGAGAGATGCTATGATCCGAATGTTCAGACAGACATGGTATAATCCTAAGTTCAGGATGATTGCTGAGAGCCTTTGTCAGCGATGTCTTGTTTGTAAACAAATGAATCCAAGAAGAAAAACAGTTGTGAGTTTGGGAACCATAGGACGGGAAGGAAGTTCATTCACACAAATGCAATTAAACTTCATAGAGTTACCACCCTGTAATTGACTTCGATATGTACTTGTGATCATTTGCCTATACTCTCGGCGGGTGAAGGCTTTCCCTACCAGGAGGAGTGATGGAGTGACTGTTGCAAAACTGTTGTTGAGATTAATTATTCCACGCTACGGTTTCCCAGTAACAATTGAGACAGATCGTGGAACACATTTTCACAACGAGTTAATGCAGATGATTTGTGAAGCACTGGACATTCGTCAGAAATTGCATTGTGCTTACAGACCAGAGGCTTCTGGGGTAGTTGAGCAAGTGAATGGAACCATAAAGAACAGAATTGCAAAAATGTGTTTGGCCACTGGACTGAAATGGGCCTGATGCTTTGCCGCTTGTTCTGATGACCATAAGGAGCATACCTGATAAAAAGACAGGATTAAGTCCACATGAGGTTCTGATGGGAAGAGTGATGAGACAAGCATTTGGGCCAGTTGATAAGTTATTGACTATTAATTATGATATCATACTGGATTACTGCAAAAACCTGTCTGACGTGGTAACTTCTGTGTTCCATCATGTGGGAACTGAGGCAAATTCGAAAGAAAAACATCCAGCTCATGATCTAGTACCTAGAGATTGGGTACGGATAAAGGTGCACAGGAGAAGAAACTGCTTAGTCCCTTGTTGGCAGAAGCCCAGACAAGTCATTCTGGTTAGCACGACTGCAGTTAAATGTGCTGGAGTAAAGAGATGGCTGGACCCAAGTCACACCATCCGTGTGCCTGAACCTGAAAACCCACAGGACGTAGCAGAAAGCACACCTGACTCAGATTCTGAAGGTGAACAAGTGAAAGATCCAGATACTAAAGCTCAACCTGTTCGTCGGCATCTGGAAATATCAGATGCAAGTTCTGCGTCTGAAGGAGAAAGTGAAGTTGTTGAAGTACCAAATTCTGAAGATCGACCTGAAAGTCGAGATTTGGTAAGAATTGATACCAGTATGGACACTGAACAAAGTGAAGATAAAACTGGTAGTCAGGAAAATACTGAAGGACAGTCTGAAAGCAGGAACCGGAATCTCGAAACTGGTGAAAAGGAAATAACTCACGATGAAGATGAGCTTCCAAGTACCAGCTATGGAGAAGTTCCTAACAGAGTGAAAGAACTGACCAAATAGAAAATAAGCTCAGTGAAAGAAACTGACATTATAAAGTTCACCATAAATGAAACTAATGAGAAATCTGAAACTGAGTCTGATGATAGTGAAGATGACACTCAACTGAGGAGAAATTCAAGAAAAAGAGCTTGGAGAGTGGAACATAACACTGTCGGACCTGAAACTAAGAGACCTCGTAAAAGAGATAATTGGCCTAAAGAATATAATGAACTGAAATTTAAATTGGTTAATTAAAGTAAAAATACAAGAGGATCAAGTAAATGAAATAACCAGTCAAAAGGAGTTATTGGGTAAAAAGATAGAAATTGTGCAAAGGCCAAAAAGAGTGAGAAGACCAAATCAGAAATACAAGGCACCTGAGTGGACTTATATGATTTTGCTTCCAATAAGTGAAGTGAATAGCAGTCAAGAAAATTTGAGTTGCCAAAGTGAAGAAAAATAAAGTGAGTAAACTGTAACTCAAAAGAAAGAAAAGAAGTACCTAAACTGGGAAACTGTAAAAGAGAAAAATGAAAGAACAAGATTGTTGAAATGTATTGGTGGTAAGGACACTTTAAGTGCCAGGGAGATCTAAAAGAGACAATATAAGGACAGAAAAGATTGTGGAAAGCGCTGTGTAAAAAAAAAAAAAGTTGCTACTAATGATGTAACAAAATCGAAATGCACAATATTTCGAAAATGGTTTAGAATGTGGTTAATATGTACAGGATTATTAATGTTGACATGGTTAATTTTAGCTATTATGATTCCTTTCAGGCCAGATTTTGAAAAAGCAAAGGCAAATGAGAGTATGAAAGAAAAAGATTATGAGTCAAAGGGTGAAAAGTTGCATGTGTATAGACCTGAAGAACATCAAGATAACTCAATTAGTGATTTCTCTCGAAATACGTTTTCAAAGTTATTATCTGAATATGTGAGAACGATGGATGTGAATGATTGTTACATTTGTGTGAAATTACCAGCCTCTGTATCAGAAGGTGTGACGTACCATCACTCACCTTCCATTAACAAATGGGGTTACATGTAGTGTTTTAGCTAGTTTGTTTTATAGAACAGGAAAATTGGAGTATTATTATTCTAATTTTGATGATGTCTTTGCGAAATTGAAAAGTGTAGCTGAATTAAATCAAATCAAACCTGCATAAGTGTTTGGAGAATATTTTTTAGAAACACAAGAATTGATCCATGAGTATGTGTTCAAACGTAATTTGACTTGTAAAATGAGAAATGAGGGGAAAGCTTTTTTGGATATGGTAGAAGAAAGAAGGAATCAGTACAAAAGGAGGGAAAAAGCAAAACAATTTACATCTACAATATGGACATTTGAAGATGATAATATAGAAGGACATAATGTGAATGTGGCTATAAATATAGAACACCATTAATAGAGAAATTATGCATTCAAAGAGAGAACTCTGTGTATGATAATTATTTTGTGGGAGCAAGTCAATGTGAGACGCCCACAGGTATTCGCCGCGCTCTACAAATGTCAATAAATAAATAAATAAATACATATATTATAAAAGGGGGTTGGGGATTTAAAAGAGGTAATGATCCAGTTTTTCCTGGGATTTATTTTTTGTGTGGGAACAAAGCTTATTGTAAATTGCCTGATCACTGGTATGGGTCCTGTTATGTAGGCCTGGTCTTTCCTAAAAATGTTCATGTAGATAGAGAAACTAATGGAATTCATTAGATAGGTAAACCTTTAAGCCGTAGAAAAAGAGAAAGTGTAATAGAAATAATAGGTGATGTTTTTGGAGCATTGATACCAGCAGTGGATATATCCTTTAATGCAAACAGAATTCGGAAATTGTCAACAATAGTAGATCGCTTATCAACAGATACTGCAAGAGGATTTTTGATGGTAAATACAGAAATGGTGGCTATGAGAGCTATGGTAATGCAAAATCGACTCGCTCTTGATATACTATTGGCAAAAGAAGGAGGAGTCTGTGGAATTTTAAAGGTAAAACATTGTTGTACATACATACTTGATAAAAGTCAAAACATTGAAAGATATATTACAAATCTTACGGAATTACATAAAGAGATTGAACCACTGGAGGTTGATGGTGTTCTTGAAAAACTCGGTAGAAAATTTTCAGCAGTTAGAAATTGGTTTTATGAAATAGGTAGATCCATAATAGGGAAGGTATTAAATCCAGTAACCCTAATAATAGTAGTATTTTTGATTATAAGATTAGGTTGTAAAGAAAAAGAAGAAATCTTAAAATGTCTATAAAGAAGGAATTTGAAGAAAGACAAGAAAGAGAACGTGAAAAGGGTGACATTGAAATGGAAGAGTTCAAAGAGAAACTTTATTAAGATAGAAAGAAAATGGAGGTAACTAGAGCATCACTCATACTAATTGAAAGAATTTGAAACATGTTGTGAAAAATGTATGACATTTTTGGGTGTTATTTGGTGATAAATCACCAAAGGGAGGAGTTGATAGAGCGTGGGGGACAACAAAAAGTTTTGTAAACCCTCTCAAAGTCTCTTCCTCATAACAGTAATATGCATTAATCGTGTGGTTTTGAAATTAACCAACATAGAATAAGAATGCATACACACAAATACATGTGGGATACTGTGAGAAGTTGGCCTGATATGTAGTGTTTCCAATTCTGGAACCACTTGGTATCAGTCCAAACAAACCCCAAAGATGTCTGGTTGTAAGTCAACCTTGTTAGACAAGCTATCCTAGTGGTAGCATGGACTAAGCAGCCTTAAAGGCTTAACTTAAGAGGTCGTGTTAAGCGAGCTGTTTTACCACATACAATCCTGTAATCAAATGAAAGGACACCACACAAGTATATATTATAAAAATATATGTATTTATTTCTAAATTACTCCCCAGTACTCTTTATGAGGAAAGGGGCACAAGCGTTAAATCAAAAGCACAGTATAACATACAAAGTTGCACAATTTTGGATAAGGGCCGGTGGCCACTTAAACCATATACTAAAAAAGTGGTATAAGAGATACCAATCGAACAGTGGTTAGGCCTAGGGCCTAGAGATTCGCTGGGAGCAGTCAGGACTAGCAATGCTGAAGTCAGGAGTAGCCCACAGGAGACGGGTGCAGCACGGAAAGTGCGGCTTGCACCAATGCAATGTCAATGGTGCGTAAAAGTTACACAAAGTGAATTAAAAGAGGCTTCCGCTGAACCTAGAGGAACAAAACTTTAGACACAGACCCTAGAGGTGTGTACCAGTGTGGGAACACCGGCGTTGCAATGTTACCTCACCCACAGGCCGTGGGTGCACAGGGTCGAAGTGGCGTCGGGTTTTGACACGCAGGCCCTTGGTGCTTGAAGCTGTTGCAGCTGCACGCGATGTGAAGCAGAAGTGTCCGGTGCGATCCAAGGGTGGATCGAAGTAGAAAAGTACCTGAAAGCAGAGGGGACAGAGTCTGGGTCACTCAGCAGTGACCAGGGTGGAACCAGGATGGAACCAGGCAATGTCGGGCGCAATCAGGTGGTTGTCGATAGGCTTCTCTCCGCTGTCACGTGGGCTCTGGGGCATCTGCGACGTCCAGGAGCAGGTCACGATCTGTCCCACGTAGGCTCTCGCCGTCAGCACCGTCGGCTTCAAGATTGCAGCAAACAGCACTTGGCAAAAGCAATCCACGCGGAACCGGGAGATTGCTTATCACTCAAACCAGGAGGGTCAGAGTGGGGGCTCCTTTTCACAGGAGCTGGTGCAGATCTGGAGCAACCAGAAAAGCAAGTCGTATTCAAGTTTTCGTCGGCACAGGGGCCACAAGCCAGCTGGCAAGTGACCGGGCCAACGCGTCGAGCCAACACAAGCAGAAGGGCCCCACGCAGCACTCGTCGAGTGTGGAGGGGGTAGCTTTGGTGCAAGTGGAGCTCAGTGTTGGGGCTTCTCAAACCCCGGTGTACAGCTGCGAGGGTCACTCGTGGGCTGCACGGTCAGCGTCTCGTGGCCTTTTCAAGATGGCGTGCCCCACGCTTCCGGTCGCCTCCACTGGTCTCAGCTCTGCAGGGACTGTGGATCGGGCAGGGAGAAGGCAGGCAAGCTTGATCTCGTCGGTCTCTGTCGCTCGAGTTCCGGGGGGAACTGCAACAAAGCAAGGGTCGAGGGCTGGATGTTGCCTGTTTGCACAGGGTGGTCACTCCTTGACCACAAGGGAGATTCTTCAGTCTTCTATGTTGAGTAGAATGTCGAAGGGTCCAGAATTCGTTTCTTATGTTTCTTCAGGATGATCTGAGTTGCATTGGCACTGCTCCCACTCTTATTCGAATCTGGTGGGCTGGACATCCTGCTAGGTCCCCTCCTATGGGTGGGACCCAGGAAGGGGGTGGTTACACCCCTTTCCTTTGATCCAGGCCGCGCTGGGACGGGGGCTGGAAGGCCCCAGAACCGGTTTGGCCGGATTATGCAAGGGGCAGCCCCCCAGGCAGTGTCTGGTTTCTTTGAAACCTCCCTACTACAATCCACTATCTCCTGTCTGGGGTGGTTTGACACCGCCCTGCGACAGGAAACTCTTTGTCCAGGCCACCATATGCTGAGTTTCGGTCAGCAGCAGGAGGCCAGACCCGTGTCTGTGGCAGAGGCATCCATTTTGTGGATCTGAGGCTCATTTTAAATCAACCGCGTTTCAGTAAAGTAACATGCTTATCCCTCTAGAAGGGTGGAATGCTACCCCCGTTGCCAGAACTGGCGAGGGGGTAGTATTCCAATTCGTATGACACCTTACACGACATGTTTTGATAAAGCCAAACCAAAGTTGCTATATAACCGCGAGGATTATAAGGCGCTTAAGAGTATATGGTATGGCATTATCCCGGATCAGCTTAGGGAGTTGTTCCCGACAGCTGCAGACAGGCTCAGCTCATGCCAGAGCTCCATCTCACATAAAACCACGCACTCTGCCTCCAGGATTGATGAGGCCTTCCATAGGAGTGGCTTACAGGCTATATATGTGTCCAGATATAGGTTTAGATATAGGTATACTATATCTAAGCAAGGGGTGATTACACCCACTTGCCCCAGCTGAGTGATCAGCCAGTTGTGTCAATTTAAGAACCAGCCAGGGGTGGCAAAAGCTATGCTTCAGCCCCTGGTAGGCCTTGGTGGCACCTATGCCCTGAGCACCTATAGTGCATGGTACAGGGGCTGACAAGGAGTCCATTTCCAATTGTGGTATGTACCTATAGCACATGTATTATAAATTTAGAGAGAGAACAGCAGGCTGGGGGTCTGATTAGCAGGCCCACAGCCTCAGTAAGTCGAAAACCAGTGAAGCAAAAAGCAAAAGTTGGGGTGACCATAGGATAGCAGACCCTACTCTCCTACATAACCCCCCCCCCCCCAAACGCAGGGACATTAAACTTAACCTTGACCAGATAAGTCTTCATGTTCTAAGTGGAAGTACCTGGAGAGACCATCTGCATTACCATGGTCAGTCCCTGGGCGGTGCTCCACTGTAAAGTCCATCCCCTGTAGGGAAATGGACCACCTGAGCAGTTTGGGATTTTCACCCTTCATCTGATTTAGCCGCAAGAGGGGCTTATGGTCTGTCTGAATTAGGAAGTGAGTACCAAACAAGTATGGCCTCAACTTCTTCAGGGCCCAAACCACAGCAAAGGCCTCCCTCTCAATAGCTGACCAACGTTTCTCCCTGGGGGTCAGCCTTCTGCTAATGAAAGCAATGGGCTGGTCTTGACCATCTTGATTAAGTTGTGAAAGCACAGCTCCCACCCCCAACTCAGAAGCATCTGTCTTTACAATGAACTGTTTGGAGTAGTCAGGACTCTTCAGGATAGGTGCAGAGCACATGGCCTTCTTCAGGTCATCAAATGCCTTTTGACAGCTAACTGTCCACTGAACCTTTTTGGCCATCTTCTTGGATGTCAAGTCATTCAATGGTGTCACAATGGACCCATAGTTCTTTACAAATTGTCTGTAATACCCAGTCAGGCCCAAGAAGGCTCTGACTTGTGTCTGGGTAGTTGGAGGAGCCCAGTCCTGTATGGTCTGGATCTTGCTCTCCAGTGGTTGAACTTGACCCCCACCTACTAGGTGGCCCAAGTACACAACCTTGCTCTGCCCTATCTGGCACTTAGTAGCCTTGATAGTCAGGCCTGCCTTTTGCAGGGCCTCCAGAACCTTCTTCAGGTGGATCAGGTGATCCTCCCAGGTGGAGCTAAAGACAGCAATATCATCTAGATATGCTGCACAAAAGTCATCCAACCCAGCAAGGACTTGATTCACCAACCTTTGGAAGGTGGCAGGTGCATTCTTCAAACCAAAGGGCATTACCACAAATTGATAATGTCCACTAGGGGTAGAGAATGCTGTTTTGGCTTTTGACTCTTCAGCTAGTCTGATTTGCCAGTAGCCAGCTGTCAAATCAAATGTGCTCAGAAACTTGGCAGAAGCCAATTTATCAATGAGCTCATCTGCTCTTGGAATGGGATGAGCATCTGTCCTAGTGACAGCATTGAGACCTCTGTAGTCCACACAAAACCTCATTTCTCTCTTCCCATCTTTGGTATGAGGTTTTGGCACAAGGACCACTGGGCTAGCCCATGGGCTCTCTGATGGCTCAATCACTCCAAGCTCCAACATCTTTTGCACCTCAGCCTTTATACAATCCCTGACATGGTCAGGTTGCCTGTAGATCTTATTCTTCACAGGCAGACTGTCACCAGTGTCCACCTCATGGATGCACCAGTTAGTCTGGCTGGGTGTGAGTGAAAACATATGTCTGTGGGCCTGCAACACCTGTCTGCAGTCCACCTGTTGCTGCTCAGTGAGGCTGCCTGCCAAGGCTACTCCATCAACTGAACCATCATCAGGGTTCTGGGAAAGCAGGTCTGGGAGAGGGTCACTCTCTTCCTCCTGATCCCCATCTGTGGCCATGAGGAGACTCATGTCCTCCCTGTCAACAAATGCTTTCAAACGGTTTACATGGAGCACCCTGTGGGGGCTCCTAGGGGTGCCAAAGTCAACCATGTAGGTGACTTCTCCTTCTTTTCAATGATAGGGTAGGGTCCAGTCCATTGGTCCTGGAGAGCTGCTGGCCCCACTGGGTCCAACACCCACACCTTCTGCCCTGGCTGGTACTCAACCAGAACAGCCTTTTGGTCATGCCAAGCTTTCTGTAATTCTTGACTGGCCTCAAGGTTTTTGGATGCTCTCTCCATGTATTTAGCCATCCTGGAGCGGAGACCAAGTACATAGTCCACAATGTCTAGTTTAGGCTTTTTGAGAGGTAACTCCCATCCTTCCTTCACCAAACTCAATGGACCTCTCACAGGGTGGCCAAACAAAAGTTCAAAAGGGCTGTAGCCAACCCCCTTCTGTGGGACCTCTCTGTAAGCAAAGAGCAAGCAGGGTAAAAGGATGTCCCATTTCCGCCTAAGCTTCTCTGGTAAACCTTTTATCATTCCCTTTAGGGTCTTGTTGAACCTTTCCACAAGCCCATTGCACTGTGGATGGTAGGGTGTGGTAAACTTATAGTTTACTCCACACTCTTTCCACATTGCTTTTAAGTATCCAGACATAAAGTTAGTACCTCTGTCTGAAAGAACCTCCTTTGGAAAGCCCACTCTTGAGAAAACTGCAATGAGGGCTTTTGCCACCACAGGAGCTGTGGTGGTCCTCAGGGGAATTGCCTATGGGTACCTGGTGGCATGATCCACTACCACCAGTATAAATCTGTGCCCAGATGCTGTTGGAGGATCCATGGGACCCACAATGTCTATTCCAACTCTTTCAAAGGGTACCCCCACCACAGGTAGTGGTATCAGGGGGGCCTTTGTTGTGCCACCTGACTTACCACTGGCTTGGCAAGTGACACAGGAGCGACAAAACTCCTTGACATTTTCTGACATGTGAGGCCAGTGAAAGTGTGGAACAAGCCTGTCCCAAGTCTTATTCTGGCCTAAGTGTCCTGCAAGGGGAATATCATGGGCCAAGGTAAGAAGGAAACCCCTAAACTTCAAAGGTATAACCAACCTCCTGGTTGTGCCAGGCTTGGGGTCTCTAGCCTCTGAATAAAGGAGTCCTTCATCCCAATACACTTTATGGGTACCTTGAGCATTCCCTGCAGCCTCAGCAGCAGCTTGCTGTCTGAGGGGTTCAAGTGAAGGGCAATCTAATTGGGCCTGCCCCAGGTCTGCCCTTGAGGGTCCCCCTGTCCCCAGAAACTCAACCTGGTCAGGTTCAAGCTCATCTGAGACAGTCTCCTCTTGGACTGCAGAATCAGTTTCCTGTGAAACTTGATCCTCAACCTGGGACAAGTGGGAAGGCACAGCCTTAACCCTCTTGCTCCTTCTCTTGGGTTGTGGTTGGTCTATTGTTTCAAGATCCACACTGGTTCAGGAAGGCACTTCTTAGCCTGAGACCTTGTCACTGCAAGGACATGAGCTGAAATCCCTAGCATTTCTGCATGAGTCCTGTACTCCACTTCTGACCAAACTGAGCTTTCAAGATCATTGCCTAACAGACAGTCTACTGGGAGGTCTGCACTCACAACAACTTTCTTTAGGCCATCTACCCCTCCCCAGGAGAAGTTCACAACAGCCACACTATGTGAAGTAGTGGAGTTGCTTGCATTGGTCACTAGGTAACTTTCACCTAGTACAATCTGACCAGGGTCCACAAAGTCAGGTGTCACCATAGTGACACTGGCACAAGTGTCCCTGTAGGCCTGAGCCAGTTTCTCATTGATTAAGGGAGTCTGCCTATATTTGCCCAGGTTACTGGGGCTTACTGCAGTGGGCAAAGATAAGTCCACATCATATAGGAGAACTGCCTGTGTGGGGATTCTGACTAGGCCAGATTCCACTTCAGTACCCAGGGTCAACCCTACTAAACCCTTTGGCTGAGTACCACCACTGCTGACTGTACTAGGGGGTGCAGGTGCTTTAGGAGCTGCCGTGGTGGGGACTGGATTTTTCTTAGTGCATTCACTGCCCCAGTGTGAAACTGATTTGCAGGTATTACACCAAGGTTTCTTTGGGCCATCATTCTTCTTTTTCTTGTTTCCATTTTGGGAACCCCCCTCCTTATTGCTAGTTTGGGGGCCTGAAGACTTCTGGTCCTTTTCTTTATCTTTCTGATTCCCACCCTTCTGGTCTGTTTTCTTCTGGTCACCTTGGTTCTGGTTTTTCTGCTTAATCCTTGTTCTGACCCATTTGTCTGCCTTCTTTCCCAATTCTTGGGGAGAGGTCAAATCAGAGTCAACAAGGTATTGATGCAACAGCTGGTTCTGACAGTTATTAAGGATCTGCTCTCTCATCATAAGATTGTACAATCCTGTATAGTCTGAAACTTTACTTCCCTGCAGCCAACCCTCCAGAGCCTTAGTGGCACAATCAACAAAATCAGTCCAGTCCTGAGTCTGTGCTTTTTGGGTGTCTCTGAACAACAACCTGTATTGCTCAGTGGTTAGGCCAAACCCTTCAATAAGAGCACTCTTCAGAACAGAGTAGTTTTTGGCATCCTCAGGTCTAACAGTGAGGAGCCTGTCCCTCCCTTTCTCAGAAAAGGAGTACCATAAAATTGCTGCCCACTGATCCTCAGGGACCTGCTGTACCATGCAGGCCCTCTCAAGAGCAGTCATCCATTTGTGGATGTCATCCCCTTCCTTGTAGGGGGGCACCATTTTTGTCAGGTTTCTATTGTCATAGGCCCTGTCTTTTTCTTTAGGAACTTTGCTGCCACCAGTGGCATCTAAGCCACACAATGTTCTTTCTCTTGCTAAAGCAAGTTTAGCTTGAGCCAAGGCTACCTCTTCCCTCTCTATCTGGAGTTGGACAGCCCTCATTCTGGCCCTATGCTCTTTCCTCTGGGAGGGAGTCATCCCTCTTTGAGATTTTCCTGAGGCACTAGAAAGATGAGAGTCCCCTGATTGAGATCTCACCCTCCTGTTACCTGGGAGAATTTGGTTATGAGATCTGGAGTGGTGCTGGCCCTCTCCATTCCCATGTAGGTCTAGGTTGGCCTGGTTAAGCCTGGCAACCTGTACCTGGATCACCCTCTGATCCTGATCCTCAGGCTCATCTACATCTGAGCCTTCCTCTTCCTCTTCCTCCTCTTCTTCATCTTCTGCAAGATCCTCATTCTCAGGGGAGTTTATCCCTTCACCTGAATCTAAGGGAGCCTGACTCACCTTATCTAAGTCATCCTTTTCTAGGATAGCTATTAGGGAAGGAATGGTAGGGCCTCTGCCCTTTTTTAGCCCCCTGGCTGTGCACAAGGCACTCAGGTCTTTGTGGCTAAGGTTGTCATATCTGGAAGTTGCCTTGGTAAGGTCAACTGCTACAGGGGCAGACCCTGAGGCTCCACCTGTATCAGACATGACTGCTAGTGAGGTGTAAGTGATGCACTTACCTACACTAAGTGTTTTCCTACTGTACCTTGCTAGTGAGTTGTAGTCAGGGTGTGCTAATCCCTTTAATCTACAACTACTAAGTTCAGTAGAACTTAATATGCTAAGCTTTTGATTTATATGTACCTAAGGTACTTGATGTGATCTTTCAATTTGATGTAAAGATTGCAATGGTAAAACAAACAGCAAGCTCAAATCCGCACCGCTGCACACCAATGTGAGAAGTTGGCCTGATATGTAGTGTTTCCAATTCTGGAACCACTTGGTATCAGTCCAAACAAACCCCAAAGATGTCTGGTTGTAAGTCAACCTTGTTAGACAAGCTATCCTAGTGGTAGCATGGACTAAGCAGCCTTAAAGGCTTAACTTAAGAGGTCATGTTAAGCGAGCTGTTTTACCACATACAATCCTGTAATCAAATGAAAGGACACCACACAAGTATATATTATAAAAATATATGTATTTATTTCTAAATTACTCCCCAGTACTCTTTATGAGGAAAGGGGCACAAACGTTAAATCAAAAGCACAGTATAACATACAAAGTTGCACAATTTTGGATAAGGGCCGGTGGCCACTTAAACCATATACTAAAAAAGTGGTATAAGAGATACCAATCGAACAGTGGTTAGGCCTAGGGCCTAGAGATTCGCTGGGAGCAGTCAGGACTAGCAATGCTGAAGTCGGGAGTAGCCCACAGGAGACGGGTGCAGCACGGAAAGTGCGGCTTGCACCAATGCAATGTCAATGGTGCGTAAAAGTTACACAAAGTGAATTAAAAGAGGCTTCCGCTGAACCTAGAGGAACAAAACTTTAGACACAGACCCTAGAGGTGTGTACCAGTGTGGGAACACCGGCGTTGCAATGTTACCTCACCCACAGGCCGTGGGTGCACAGGGTCGAAGTGGCGTCAGGTTTTGACACGCAGGCCCTTGGTGCTTGAAGCTGTTGCAGCTGTAGGCGATGTGAAGCAGAAGTGTCCGGTGCGATCCAAGGGTGGATTGAAGTAGAAAAGTACCTGAAAGCAGAGAGGACAGAGTCTGGGTCACTCAGCAGTGACCAGGGTGGAACCAGGATGGAACCAGGCAATGTCGGGCGCAATCAGGTGGTTGTCGATAGGCTTCTCTCCGCTGTCACGTGGGCTCTGGGGCATCTGCGACAACCAGGAGCAGGTCACGATCTGTCCCACGTAGGCTCTCGCCGTCAGCACCGTCGGCTTCAAGATTGCAGCAAACAGCACTTGGCAAAAGCAATCCACGCGGAACCGGGAGATTGCTTATCACTCAAACCAGGAGGGTCAGAGTGGGGGCTCCTTTTCACAGGAGCTGGTGCAGATCTGGAGCAACCAGAAAAGCAAGTCGTATTCAAGTTTTCGTTGGCACAGGGGCCACAAGCCAGCTGGCAAGTGACCGGGCCAACGCGTCGAGCCAACACAAGCAGAAGGGCCCCACGCAGCACTCGTCGAGTGTGGAGGGGGTAGCTTTGGTGCAAGTGGAGCTCGGTGTTGGGGCTTCTCAAACCCCGGTGTACAGCTGCGAGGGTCACTCGTGGGCTGCACGGTCAGCGTCTCGTGGCCTTTTCAAGATGGCGTGCCCCACGCTTCCGGTCGCCTCCACTGGTCTCAGCTCTGCAGGGACTGTGGATCGGGCAGAAGGAAGGCAGGCAAGCTTGATCTCGTCGGTCTCTGTCGCTCGAGTTCCGGCGGGAACTGCCACAAAGCAAGGGTCGAGGTCTGGATGTTGCCTGTTTGCACAGGGTGGTCACTCCTTGACCACAAGGGAGATTCTTCAGTCTTCTATGTTGAGTAGAATGTCGAAGGGTCCAGAATTCGTTTCTTATGTTTCTTCAGGATGATCTGAGTTGCATTGGCACTGCTCCCACTCTTATTCGAATCTGGTGGGCTGGACATCCTGCTAGGTCCCCTCCTATGGGTGGGACCCAGGAAGGGGGTGGTTACACCCCTTTCCTTTGATCCAGGCCGCGCTGGGACGGGGGCTGGAAGGCCCCAGAACCGGTTTGGCCGGATTATGCAAGGGGCAGCCTTGTGCTCCCCAGGCAGTGTCTGGTTTCTTTGAAACCTCCCTACTACAATCCACTATCTCCTGTCTGGGGTGGTTTGACACCGCCCTGCGACAGGAAACTCTTTGTCCAGGCCACCATATGCTGAGTTTCGGTCAGCAGCAGGAGGCCAGACCCGTGTCTGTGGCAGAGGCATCCATTTTGTGGATCTGAGGCTCATTTTAAATCAACTGCGTTTCAGTAAAGTAACATGTCTTATCCCTCTAGAAGGGTGGAATGCTACCCCCGTCACCAGAACTGGCGAGGGGGTAGTATTCCAATTCGTATGACACCTTACACGACATGTTTTGATAAAGCCAAACCAAAGTTGCTATATAACCGCGAGGATTATAAGGCGCTTAAGAGTATATGGTATGGCATTATCCCGGATCAGCTTAGGGAGTTGTTCCCGACAGCTGCAGACAGGCTCAGCTCATGCCAGAGCTCCATCTCACATAAAACCACGCACTCTGCCTCCAGGATTGATGAGGCCTTCCATAGGAGTGGCTTACAGGCTATATATGTGTCCAGATATAGGTTTAGATATAGGTATACTATATCTAAGCAAGGGGTGATTACACCCACTTGCCCCAGCTGAGTGATCAGCCAGTTGTGTCAATTTAAGAACCAGCCAGGGGTGGCAAAAGCTATGCTTCAGCCCCTGGTAGGCCTTGGTGGCACCTATGCCCTGAGCACCTATAGTGCATGGTACAGGGGCTGACAAGGAGTCCATTTCCAATTGTGGTATGTACCTATAGCACATGTATTATAAATTTAGAGAGAGAACAGCAGGCTGGGGGTCTGATTAGCAGGCCCACAGCCTCAGTAAGTCGAAAACCAGTGAAGCAAAAAGCAAAAATTGGGGTGACCATAGGATAGCAGACCCTACTCTCCTACAGATACTAATTTGCTTATGTTGCGAATCATAATATACTAGTTAACTGAAATCGTTATACTAACTTAGGGGTCGATTACGATGGCGGTGAATCCGCATCCTCCGGGCCGGTGGAAGCCACCGCCGGCCCGGAGGATGCGGATTCACCGCCGCGGCAAAGAAAACACGCACCGCCAGATTATGATGGTGGTGGGATCAGCGGCGGACAGCAGGTCCGTTCGCCCCTGATCTGCGGGGTGTGGACCGCAATGTGGTGGCGGTGTCTGCAAGACACATTACGATGGGTGTAGGAACATGCTTTTCCACGCCGGCTTTTCTGCCGTGGAAAAGCATGTGAACCTTTGCTTCTGGGGGCCCCTTGCGGGCCCCTAGGGTGTTGGGGGATGGGCGGTGCACATGGGGGTACCTATGGTACCCCCCTGCAGTTGCATGCACAATGCGGCAGGCACCGCGCGGTGCCTGCCGCTTTGTGCATGCAAATGCACAGCAGGCCCTTTTAACTTTGCGGTGGGTGCTGCTTCAAGCAGCACCCGCCGCAATGTTAAATATACAGTATGTGACCGCCAGGGTGGTGGTCACATACTAATTGCAATGAAGGGAACGCCGCTGTCCCTGCGGACGGTCCCTCCACCTTGGGGTAACGGGCGGACGCAGGTCCGTCCGCCATCATAATCGACCCCATAGTACGCAAATGTCATAATCTAACGAAAACTTGTGTATGTATGCTTTCTATATGTCTTATTGTGGCGTAAATGATGGAGAATGGTAAGTAAACAACGCATAAATGTTGCTGAAATGCTCGGTAATTACTAACAGGGTTACTTTAGAATGGGGGGAGGTAAACAGAAGGGCTATACTTCGAAAATTAACATTTAATTGTGTTTGTTTCTATAATAGTTCCCATTATGGCCCATGCGGCCTACTAGAAAATGGAGGTTTGCGAGATTCCAAAACTGTGGTCATCTACGCATGCGTGACTATGCTCGAGAGATGTGCAAGCAGTCTGTGCCTGCACAGCGGGGGTCAAGGTCAGTGTGGCCTGGAAGTGTAGACGAGTGCCAAAGATCGATCAATGACCGCGTCGTGAGCCTGGGAATAAAGCCCGAAGTGACAATTTAAAGGACACAAGTGAAAAGACTGTTAAAGAACAATCAAAACCTTATTTTTATGAATATAACGATGACGTGGCAGAAATATGGACAATGAGAAGATGAGGTGATGCTCATCCACCCCTTTCATGAGAATAATCGAGGACCCTAAAAGTTTCAAATCTTAGATAGATAAGTTAGGGAAAAAGGGTATAAAAGAGGACGTTTGGAAGTAAGAAAAGAGCTTGCTTTTGATTTGATTTTCGCACCACGACATGCTGTCGGACTGACAAACTTTTCCTATGGTGCAAGGACTTTGAACATTTTCTTTGATTTTAACTTTTGATGGGTGAGGAGTCCGGATGGGAGGTGAACACCGACAAAGAATAGAGAGGTGTTTTTTGGGAACATCGCTGTCTTAACCCTGATGTCCAGTTACTGAAGTCTTGGTAATATGGTCTCAACTTATTTTCCTGAACTATACTGCTAATAAATGTGACTATTTGAATTTAACTTGCTTTCCAGGTTATTAAATGCTTTATTGATTATTAAGGTAAAAGCTAAATAAATTAAGGTCATGCTAGAAGAACTAGTTGCAAAATAAAAAATTGAATAAATGGAGAATTAAGCTGATCTTGTTGTCCATTAGTTAACTTTTACTAGCTGATCCATTGACTAAATAGTGGGATGTTTTAATGTTTCTTAAAGAATAAAACCATGGTAATACTGATAAACTGTAGATGTATATAGTGTAAAAAATTGTAGAATGAAATAAGACACTCCGCTAATATCCAGCAGCTCATCCTTTAGTCTTCACTGATCTTGGGAGTAGTGTGATTTGTGTGTATGAATGACTCGCGGTGTTATGGGCCCCACTGATGAGTAAAGAGGGTTATCTCTTAAGTAATATTGTGATGGTTTGATGGATTGTTTGGAGCCGCGCTGAATCAGTGCCAAACCTGTTGCTTTTGTAATAGTACAGGAAAATGGAGCTATTATACAGAATTGTGTAATTTCTTTTTAGAGCTGGGTAAGGAGTGTATGATGACTGATGTTTTGAAGGCCAGGGCGGGCAAAGTGGAGCAGAGTTTTTTTGTCGCTCTCGCTCATCAATGTTAAGTTGGGGAACGAGAAAAATCCAATGCTAGACCACATCCCAGCTGGATTTCACAACGCCGGCTCTTACCCCGCGTGCCATTACAACGCGGGCTTTACAATGCAAGTCGTTACCACGACTTGCGCTGTAGGGTGCTGGACTTAGGAATAGTAAGATTTACTATTCCAACACCAGCCTATTATTCCTTAGCCTAGAGCGCCCTCCAGCGCAAGTCGTGGTAACGACTTGCTTTGTAAAGCCCGCGTTGTAATGGTAGTGCGGTGTAAAAACCGCGTGGTAATGGATGTTCCCCGCTCACATTGAGAAACCATCCGTTTGCGTTGAGGACGCTGCCGCTGAAGTCGAAAATCTACTGTAGCGGCAGAAAGAGGCAGCACCTTTTTGCGCTGCGCATGGTGCTGTTTGCACTGATTTTCCAGTGTGGGATAAATACCCGGCGCTAAAAATCGGCACCAATGACGTGACCTAATGCACTCCTCCGCTTGCTGAACTCCATGTAGCATGGCAGAGTATTTTGGTAACTACGAGGAACTCCGCGAACTCCACCCAAGCCTAGAGTTTAGCTGTTGCAGTATTCATTTCTTCATCTCACTCATGCTTAACTATAACTTGTAACCTGAAGTAGCTATAACTTGTGTTAGCTTACCATGCACAGTGTTTAAATTAATGATGTAATTATAGATATTGCAGTGATGATATCAATAGTGTCAAAGAACGTCATGAGTGATGTAATATGGGAAGTAATTAGCAGTGCATAATGAGGGCATGTGATGTAGTTACTTTACAGCATGAGTTTTAGTTACCTGAGATAACTGTAACTGGTGAATTTCAGTGGTTTTGTATGATTAAAACGTTATGTTTTCACTGACATTTTCACTGAACTGTAACTTTACTTTATCTTGAAAATACGGGTGGTGCACCAAAAGTTGAAGTCCAGAGAGTAGCAATATTATGAAAAATTCTTTATTGATTCAATCTTTAAAAGGCCTCAGCCAACGTGTTTCGTTCCTTACGGAACTTCGTCAGGGCTGAAAAAGTAAAGAATAAGAGACATTGAATACACAGACATACAGTACATATATATACAATAACAACAATCAAAATTGGCGAACTAAAACATAAAACAAAGTACATGGACAAATCTAAAACTTGAGTCATATATGACCCCTCAGTCTATTAGTAATGTAACACTGAAACATGAATATTCACAAAAAGCTAAGCAACGGAGTGAGATGAAAACATACAAAGAGGGAAAGCAATAGCTATATTGTAATATGTACATAATCATTTTCCATCTGTTTTTTCCATGTATATCAATAAAACACTGGTTAGAATCCATTAAAGGAATAACTATTAAAGAGCCAATAACAGCGAGAAAGGGGAAGGGTAAAGAGAAAGAGGTACACAAGAAGGAATAACGTTAAGGAAACAAAGACTATCTCTCCTGTCTGGTCCAAAACAGGTCTAAAAGGTGTTAATAGTATGTACCAAACGACTTAGACAGAATATGTTGGGGTGTCAGTGCATCACCTATTGACAATTCTGGTGGGACAGCAATATAATACTGCCCTCCTTGCTAAAAAATATTGCATGAGGAAGTATATTAAAAGAGAGGGGAGAGCTTTGAACCAGCGTCTCACCTTAGTAATCTCTTGATAGTCCCAAGAAGCAGTCAAATAGTAAAGAGTAAGAAGCATCCACAATACGGCTAGTTCACCTTCTAAACAAAATAATTTAAGAATATCAGGCTCTGCAGTGCCAAGAAATCCTCAGTAGTCAACATATACAATCTCCGAGGCATGTCAATGTGTCCATACAATTGATGGACGGAGTATAGATTATCCCATGAGCCAACTAGCAAAATCGAATCAGCCTGGTACCCCCAGGTATAGGGAAAATGGAAAAGGTAAATAACTACGTTCTTATGGAGATCCCATATAGGTCACTGTCACAGCTAAGAAACCCCTATCACCACTGAGGGACAGGTTCGGATACGTAAATCAAAGGAGAGTAGCACTATCATAACCCCCCTTTTTTAACTTTACTCTAACCTTTGTTTTTTTCAGTGAATATATTACTGAAAGCAGTACAGTTAAAGTGAAGTTATGTAAATAAATCTAATAATCTTACAGATTTTTCGTTTACACTTTGAATAATTCAACTATGAACACAGTATTATTTATTTGTTTGAGTATGTGTTGTTATTTAATGATGTTGTGCTTTTTAGGTGTTATTACTTATTGGTTTAAATATTATGAATCGTCAATGTTTCAGTAGTTTGTGCAGGGGATTTGGTCTCAGACTGCGCTCTTTCTGAGCATGCCTACTGTTTTGTAATCTCTGTGTAGTGGAGGAGAAAGAAGCTGAGATTTGACTTTCCTACAGTTCCTCTTACCTGAGCATGGCTGCTTCCATTTCCTGTACTGATGATGTAAACAGTATTGTGAAAATTGTGGGACCACATTGTTTGGTCACTATCGAAACAGAGGGCCTGATTTAGACTTCGACAGTCAGGCTATTCATTCTACCAAACTCTTGGTCTTCCCGTCTCATTCAGAGATAAGCGGACTATAAGGTTTCTGTTGACAGAGTTGCTATTGACTCATCAATGGGAAGCTTCCTCAGATGTCCCTTTGTAGAGTGTGTGGTTTAATGTCCTTTTTTCACAGGGAAGCAAGATGTTCAGCTAGTATGTGAAGTCCTTCAATGTTACGGCTTTCACATTAACTAAGAAAAGTCTCATATAGAACCATCTTGCTCCCTGCAATTAATCATTCAGTTTTCCAGACAGACATGAGGCAGGTATTCCTTCATCAGTTAAGTAAGTTGAAGCTGGCCTCCCACCTGTTGACATTACCAAGCCTAGAGGAAGCCTCTGTAAGGGATTGGCTTTGCATCTGTCAGAATTCAGGCCATTTTGCGCCTACCTAGCGATGTTAAACTACATTTCCCAGAATGCTTGCCGGCGTGACGAGGATTTAGGGGGCTGGACACGCACCGGAAGTTGTGCGTAATACTGTTCCCGTTATTGTGGTTCCTCTCGGTTGAGAGGAGGACTTCGGCCGAGGACTCCCGGAGCTCGGAGTTGTCCAGTACCGTTCCTGCCCAAACGTGCCTGTGAGTACTGTGAGGGGGGCTTGCCTATTAGATGGAGTAGAGCGGAATATGGAGGTAGCGTTCTACCGCGTATTGCTGTGTCCATGGTTGTTTGACATTTGGAGGCTTGGCGGCTTGCAGAGCACAGCGGCGGTCACAACCTCGTATTGCTGTGAAGCCGGTTTCTTTTTTTGTTGTTTTTTTTTTTTTGTTGTAAGACTTTATTTGCAGTTGCCAAAAATACATTGCATTCTTTTACAACCCGGAGGTCCGTCGTCTTTCACCCACAAGTTCACCTTCATTGTTACACAGCTCTTCAGCCGACAACCTTCCGGTCCGGCAGCATTTGTCGACAAGTTACATAAGGCATTTGTATGATGTGTGATTAATATGTATCGTCTTACTTTTATATATTTCTTAACAAAACTTAAGACTCAGTAAGATTAGATGTTTACTTGTATAAAAATCAATGTATGTTCAGTACCTCAGACTGGTTGGGATTCCCGGGCATTTATCCTATCCCCTCTTGTCCCCAAGTCCTACAGTAACTCAGATACGTACATGTCCCAGTCCTCCTCCCGACTCCTCTCGACGACCTCTGAAGCCGGTTTCTTGAAAGGATTTAATTCTTCCGCGGCTGCGGAGTATTGCGGTGGTCTCAACTGCATACTTCTGTTAGCCTTTACTGCCATTGGAGTTATTTTTTGGTTCTCTCCTGCAAACGGATTATGGCGGGATCTTACCGCGTAACACCAGGTGCAGTTATTTGTTCTCTGTCGTGTGGAAGTTTCACTTACTGCGGAGTGCTGCGGTGGACACATGCGTACTACCATGTGCTCATTACTTTGTTTATTTGGGATTGAATTCTTTTCGACTGAGGAATAGAGCGGCGGTCGCAACCGTGTATTCCTGTGTACCTATTGGATAGTTATCCTATGATGCCTAGGGTGTAACCCTTTGGTACTTTGACCTGTATTTATTCTCAGCCTGCCTCTAGCTGCTGCTTACATTCCAGGGTTGGAGAACAAGAGTCAGGATCAACTGATCAGGACATTTCAATGATGTGTCTCCAGTGACTGTGTGCTCTCCTCATCCAGTCAGTCATACAGAGGTTCATTATCCCTTGGCTAAAACTCTATGCCTCAGACAAGGATGCTCTCCTTTCTCACTTTTGTTCTCTGACACCCAATCCCAGAATTTGGGATTTTATGCACTACACTTGACCTGGTCAAAGGGCCTTCTTTATGCCTTTTACCATATTCCCCCTTAAAAGCCAAATCTTTCAAAAGATTCCAGGTGACAAGGTAGAGGATTTTCTTAGTTGCTCAGTGGTGGCCCAGGAGACCTTGTTTCCCAGGTTGCAGCAACTTTCATTCCTACTTTCATGGAGGTTTCTAGTCCTCCCTTCTCCTCTTAACTACTTACCAGCACTCCAAAATTTGCATCGATCTCCAGAGAAATCAAAAGACTCCACTGGTTACCCATCAAGAATCGGGTGCGCTTTAAATCCCTCTGTACGGTATACAAAGCCCTACAAGGCACAGGACCTGACCATCTGATGTGGCAATTCCAGTGGTACGTGCCCAAAAGAACACTTTGCTCCCTTGGAGCAAAGTTGGTGATAGCACGACTTACAAAAAAAGTAATGTGGGGAGGAAGAATTTTTGTTGCCTGTGCGGCAAAGGCCTGGAATGACCTTCCTTTCCATCTGAGGAATGCCACCGATCTATTGGTTTTTAGGAAGGCCTTAAAAACCTGTCTTTTTGACATATTAACCGGTTCACATCGCGCATCACTCAGAGGACTGTAGCTAGCGCCTGGACAACCTTGGGTAACCGCTGCACTATACAAATGTCGCTAACATAACAATTCTCCTCATCTGTCAGAATCATCGTGTCTTCATCTAAGGTTGGAGGTCTGGAGATTCGAAGTCTAAAGCTTGAATCCCAGGGTTGTCCAGAGAGTTCTCTTTAAATTCAGAAGTCTAGGTTGCTAAGAACTGGCAAGATGTATGCCCACTACTGAGAAAGGTTTCATTCCTGGAGTTTGTCTCGGGGTCTTGGAGCTGCTTCTTGTACCCCATCCTAAGTTCCTGACTTTCTTAGGGATTGATTTCTTTCAGGTTGAGCCGTTTCAACCTTGTGTACTCAATGGGCAGCTATTAGAACCGTAAGTAATTCGAAAATTTCTTTGTTTGCCACTTTTGTCGCTCGATTCCTCAGAAGTGACAGCAGGTAGTTCATTTCCGAATTCCATCATGGGAACTTTTCTTAGTCGTTTAGGGCTTGCAGGGTAACCATTTTAAGCTCTGGATACTGCTTGCATGCAATAGCTCACTGTCAAAGTGGTTTTCTGGTCACAGTGTGTTCTGGATAGAATTTGGGTAAGCTGGGTGCTTTTCTTTGCTTTCAGTCTGTTTTTTGTTTTTTTTCAGGCAGATCCGTCTTACGTCCTAGTCTTGAATTTTTTCCAAAAGTCCCCTCTGATTTTTACCTATCTCTGTGTTTGGCCGGAGTCAGGTTCTGTACATGACTCTAGAGAAAGTGTCCCCATATAAGGTTGCAGTGTTTTTGACTCCCACCTCAGTGCACATGACTATTACTCCTGTGCACGTAGGCCCTTCCAACATACAGCATGAGATCCAGAGTGCTCCTCTGCAGTCAGAGGGGCACACCAAGTGCACCTTCATTTTGAAGTGAGTGACTACTATCATCTCAACAGACTGTAGAAACTGGCAGTGGTTGCAGAAAAGTAATTATAGTTGCAGGATAGGCCTTTTGCCTGAAGCCAGCTAGAGAGAGGCCTAATGGCCTCTCCCATGTTTTTAAATTTGACTGCCCGTCCCATTTATCCATCCATGTGGGACAATGCTGTGCAATGTGTGAACTTACCTACATGTAAGAAATGCATGGAGTGTTTGTAGTATAGGAGGCCATGGCCACACTGGTTTCCACGTTGTATTATCCAGGTAGTACTTAAGATGGAGGGTCAGAGATAGTTCAGGCACCTGACGTGAACTGGATGACTCTTTCAGGCATTGCCGGAAGCCTTATAGTGAGCCAGACTTGCTGAGTGCATAGAATAGGAGACTGTGGGTCTATTTGCAGAGGTAGTGTTTCTGCTTCTGTTTCGTGGCCCTTTGTCCTCTGGATAAGCTACCCCGGGGCCCATGGGATAGCAAGTAGCTGGGTGGCAGAGCCTGCATATCTGTTGTGCCTTTGGCTTGAGTTTCTCCTGGACTAGTGACCCAGCTTTACACCAAATTCCTGCTCAGATAAAGGCCATTGCTGGACCAGTCTGTGTGGAAATACCAAAAGAGCAGAACTAAACTACTGGAATACACAAAACCTGTCTGCAAATTGAGCATAATTTGAGGCACAAACTTCCAGTCACAGTGCCAGGCTCTCCTCGACAGAACCCTGGGGTCCCACACCAGTGGTGACTGGGAGAATACTTAGAGCTCTAAAGTTGAAATACCAACTGCTGACTCACCTTTCTGGGCAATGGGTCAATAGCCTAGGGAAATGCTACAAGTTCGCCAATAGAGGCTGCTGGACCCTACGTAAAGGACAGAGCTAACCAACGTCTGAGGAGGAACGCTGTAGATGCCACTGTGAAGTACCGAAAAAAATAATTTACCATCACCCAGTTAGAATCATGTTTACAAGCATATTCCTTCCATTACCAATAATCAGTCGGTTGGCAGTGTAGAAGGTCCAATTCGTTTATTTAGAACAAACAAACTCTGCCAGAGGAGCTCCTTGCGACCTAACCCCACGAGGTCCGCCAAGAAGACTGCTGGCACATTATCAGAACATCACATATATACAGTTGCATTCTCGTACTCATTACCCAAGATGGAAAAATACAAGTTGGTACAGGTTGGTGCAAAAGGAAATCCCATTTATGGAAGACAAAGCACTCTTGGTTTAGCTCATCCTAGATTAGCAAGGCCATGTGGGTGACTCCCTTTTGCTAACTCCGAGACAGTCCGCCCGCACCCCTCCCGGAATGTGCCTATCAGGCATCCCTCTGCTACCTATAACCTTGACGGGCCTAACGAGCTGAAACAGCAGTTTTGCAACAGTCAGGCTATTCCTCATGTGAACGGCTTTGGTGTAATGTATCGAGTAAGGTCTGCTAATGTAGGGCTCCGAGCGAGGCCACAAAATGGCGTCGGTCGAGCCAAGCCAGTGTAAAACGTGGAAAGCAGTGTGCGTTAGAAACCTGAATCACTCAGATCGGGTTCATGTTAGTGTTTGCGTATTCCAAGTGACTAATCTAGATACATCATGCTAATTATTAATTATCGATTATAGTTATTGCAATACCGGAAATCAATTCCAGTTCCTCAAACCCTCCTTTTAGCGTGATGTAGCTAAGTAAATGGGGGTGCTAATCTTGGAAGACCTTTTCATCAATAGCCATCAATTCATGGATCTCCTGTTGGAGCATTTGGGTTTTTGAAGGAACTGGAGTAGGGACGCATGTGGAGGTGATCTTGGAAGCACAATAGGAGCAACAGGCCGGACCACAATGAATTAGGATGCAACAAGTGAAGATGACACCGGCTGCTCCACCCAATATTAACAACAACTTCCAACCCCAGGTGGACAGGAGCCCCCAGAACCAGCCAGACAAGGACCAGGATCCATTTTCGGCATGCATCTCGGCTGCTATGTGATGCAGCTTCTGTATAGCCAGATTAACAGTAGGGGCGGAGTCTGGAAAATACACACAGCAGGAACTGCCAATCACTCTGCATGCTCCGCCTCGATCAGCCAAGATAACGTCTAAAACCATACGGTTTTGGAGCGTAACGAGCCTGGTCACCTGAAGCTCAACCGTAATATTGGCCAAAATATCTGTGGTGATGTTAATGACGTTTTCCACTATTCTAGACAATCTTCTTATTTCTCTGCTATTGAATATGGGTCCCCAGAATGGGACTAACCCTTTGCTAAAGTCTGTGAACTGCTGTAAGGAGGTGTCGGTCTGATCGACTTCTGTCGCACTGAGCTGTCTACGTTGCCTATAGGGTACGGCGCTAGCAGGATGTATTTGGTGTGTTTTGTGGTAATCGGACGGTGCTATGTATACAGGTGGATACAGGAAGGACAAATAGCAGTGTCCAGCCCATCCACGTGGTAACCAAGTGTTGGACAGGCCACGTGAGGGGCTTGCCTCCTCCCCACATGACAGGACCCGGGCCCCGGTCCTCCAGATGTTACCCACAAAGGCAACCCGCACCCCGTCCCATGCGGGACTCCTGCCGCGGACATCTCTGTATCATGGGGCCGAATTCCTTCCCGCTCCCTCGGCCGGCCCGGCCGCCATCTTGGACACTGCACCACGAGGCCGCGTGGCCTCAGATCGACCCCAACCCTGGGCCTGGCCAGGCCCCGACATCCCGGCACCACCATCCACCCAGGAGGTGAATGGCCCACTTGGCAGGTTGATGGGAGAAAGAAGTATCGATGGCTCTCCCCCGCCAGGTGCCGATCGCACCCAGCTCCCCCGGGCGCTGGCTCCACCCCCCTGCTGGGTGTCTGGACTCCCTCATCCCGGACCTCCCGACCTCCAAGTGCGAGGGTCCGGACATCAAAGGGCACCAGACCTATAACTGGGGCAGCTCCAGAGCAGGAAGGCAGTTGTATCCTGGAGTCGAGAGACGCAGTGAAGAACTCATCCTTGACGGACTACTGGCGCTGCCGTAGTCCTACCTTGTGAACTATTGTCCTGCCTGCTGGCGCTGCCGCAACCTTCTGAAACCTTCATCGTCGTCGGGACCTGCTGGCTCCGCCGCGGACCGTTTGTAACCACCACCTTCATCGGGACCTGCTGGCTCCGCCGCGGACCGTCGCTAACTTCAACCATCCCGGGACCTGCTGGCTCCGCCGCGGCCCGATCATCTAGAACACCGAGCTCGAGGATTGTGAGCTATTTCATCTACCAGATTGGTAACAAGACTGTCCCGCTACCCTTTTCCCAATCGAGAGACTAGAACCAAGGGGACCCCTGAGTCCAGACCTCCTTGTACCATTTCACCGTACTTAAAGAATTGCTTATAAAGAACGTTAAACCTTATCCGTGTGTGGTGTACCTCTGTGGGGGGGAAGTTACTCGTCTGTACGATCGCTGGAGACGGCTCTCCCCGGAGACCTCTCCCCTTATTCTCGGCCGACCCTCCCGGTCCGTCTAACATTGGTGGCCAGCGGCGCGATCCGAATCAACGCGTAATCGTACAGAGAGTAGCTCACCCTACGACAAAACCACGATGACAACCAAAGAGAACGGATCCACCGAGAAATTCCAGATGGAGAAATTGGAAGAGTACAGCCATCGTGAGTTAAAGCAATTCTGCATTGAACTAGGTATCGCTACCACCGGTCTGAGTACTAAGGACGATTTCAAGCACGCCATTGAGTCATGGGCAGAAACCGGGGCCGACAGAACCCCGGACCAAAATATCACAGCAGCCGAGAAAAACGCCACGGCTCCCGAGGAGCGAAGAACGGGTCTTTCGCAAAACGAAATCCAAGAGCGAGAGAAAAGCAGACTACATGAACTAGAAATGGCCCGGCTCAAAATGGAGGGCGAACTCAAATTAGCCGAACAAAAACTGAACCTAGAACATCTACGGCTCCGAGAAGAAAGGTAAGAAAAACAGAGACAAAGAGAGCTCGAAGAGAAGAGACTGGCGTATGAACACGAACACAACCTAGCAGAGATCGAATTACGTAAGCAGAACAAAGAATTAGGAGTGCCCGAGCAACCGCGCACCCCGGGAGCAACAGAAAAGAAAGTACACATCCCCAAGGATGTCGTGCGAGAATATTTCCGAGATGACGACATACAGCAGTGGTTCAAGGCCTACGAGATCGCTATGACCTCCCACCGGATCGACAGAAGCGACTGGGGAGCCGGCCTATGGGGGAGGTTCGTCAATGAGGGCCGCGATGCCCTGTTACAGCTCCCCGACCATCTAATGACCTCCTATGACCACATGAAAGCTACCCTCCTCACCCGCTATGGGCTCACACCCGAAATGTACCGCCAGAGGTTCCGAGACTGCACCCGGATCCCGGGTACAACTTGGGTGGAGTACGTGAACTATTTCAGTCGAGCCTTCGAGGGTTGGATCAAGGGAAGCAATGTAACGACCTACGAGCAACTCTTCAATCTCATGGTGTGGGAGCACCTATCTAACAACTGCTTCGTCGAGCTCAGGCAGCACCTCCTCGACATTAAATTGACTGATCCACGGCAGCTCGCCGCCGAGGCTGACCGGTGGGAAATCACCCGAGTGGGCCGGAATGGGCCACATGAACAGAACCGGAACAACCACGGTCAGCACCGTCCCCGAGGAGGAGGAGGGGGCCAGGGACGAGGAAGAGACAACGCCCCGGCCGCTCCCGCTGCCAACACTCCACCCCCGGCCAACCGGGGCAACACCCCGGCGCGCCCGGGGTACAGAGCCAATGTCACGTGTCACCGATGCCAGCGAGTCGGCCACTATGCCAATGACCCGAACTGTCCACAGAACCAGAGCCCGAGACCCCGCCAGATGGCTGCCGCCGCCCTGGGGGAAGAACAAATCTCCGAAGATCACGAGGAACATGAGCAAGAACACCCAGAATGGGAACCGGCCGCCATGGTTCTAGCATGCCTAGGGGGAAAAGACATGGTCCCGCGGGCCCCCCTACCCGCCAACACCCGGAAGTACAGTCAGTGGGTGAGCATTAACGGGCGCCGGGCCGAAGCCCTACGTGACACCGGGGCCAGTGTGACAGCCGTCCGCTGTCACCTGGTGACCCCAGAACAGATCCTGCCGAACGTTCTCTGCCCTGTCCGCTCAGCCGACAACTCGGAGAGTCTCTGTCGGATGGCCTGCGTCCCCTTCGAGTGGGGAGGAGTCTCCGGCATGTTGAAGGTGACGGTCCGAGATGATGCCTCCGTAGACTGCCTCCTGGGAAATGATCTGGAGAGTTCCCCGTGGGCCGCCGTAGAGAGAAGAGAGCACCTGGGGATGTTGGGTCTCCCGGACTGGGCGTGCGTAACCACCCGGTCCATGGCCGCCCGTGCCATCCCCAGACCCGAAGAACCCGAATGGCCGGCACCTCCTCCCCCGGTCGCTCCAGTCGAAGACACCGTCCGTACTGACCTTCCCGAGCAAACCCCCGAAGGGCTCGCCCAGCTCCAGGACCTTCCCGACCTGGCTCAGTGGCGTCAGGAAGGGGGGCCCACCCAAGAACAGTTTCGTCAAGAGCAGAAGACCTGTCCCTCCCTCGAGGGACTCCGCCAACAAGCCCTCGCCCAAAGCGCCGGGGATACCGCCGGAACCCATTGGATCTATTGGGACAATGACCTGCTGTACAGTGAACAGAGAATCGCGGAGTTAGGGGCCAGTCGAGTGCTAGTGGTGCCCCTCCGCTTTAGAGACTTTTTGCTAAACCTGGCCCACGATGTTCCCCTGGCTGGTCACCTGGGTCAGGACAAAACCTACAGTCGCCTGGTGACCCACTTTTTCTGGCCAAAGATGAGGAATGACGTACTCCAGCACTGCCGGTCTTGCCCCACGTGCCAGGCCAGCGGGAAGAGCGGCCGCAAGCTGAAAGCTCCTCTGCAACCTTTTCCAGTGGTCACCACCCCGTTCGAGAGGGTGGGAATAGACATTGTGGGGCCCCTGGACCCCCGTACAGCACAAGGACATCGGTTCATCCTGGTACTGGTGGACCACGCCACCCGCTACCCCGAGGCTGTTCCCCTGCGAACTGTGACAGCCCCGGTGGTTGGCCGGGCCTTGATGGGAATCTTCTCCCGGGTGGGCTTCCCCCGAGAAGTCGTCAGCGACAGAGGCACGAACTTTATCTCAAAATACATGAGATCCCTCTGGCAACAGTGTGGGGTCACCTACCGATTCACGACCCCCTATCACCCTCAAGGAAACGGCCTAGTTGAGCGGTTCAACCGCACGCTCAAAGGGATGATTGGGGGGTTGGAAGAGCCCCTCCGTCGCCAGTGGGATGTGCTACTGCCGTGCCTCCTCTTTGCCTATCGAGAAGTTCCCCAGAAGTCCCTCGGCTTCAGCCCGTTCGAACTCTTATATGGACACCCGGTGCGAGGGCCGCTCAGCCTAGTCAAAGAAGGTTGGGAAATGCCCCCTCTGAAGAACCCTCCCGATGTTTTCAAGTACCTCCTGACCCTACGCAACCAGACCAGAAGGTTCAGAGAAATGGCTAAAGCGAACTTGGAGGCCAGCCAGGAAGACATGAAAAGGTGGTACGATCAAAATGCCTCCTCCATCGAATTTGAACCCGGCCAACAGGTATGGGTGATGTCTCCCACCGAACCATGCGCCCTGCAAGACAAATGGACAGGGCCCTTCAAAGTGGTTGAGCGCAAGAGCCCTGTCACCTATCTCATCGATATGGAATCTTCACGGAACCCCCTCCGGGTCCTCCACGCCAATAGACTAAAACCCCACTTTGTGCGCTCGGAGCTCAGCCTCCTGATGGCAACAGACAGCGGAGCCGAAGAGGATTCCGAGCCACTCCCTGATCTCCTACGGACTCGAGAGAAGGACGGCTCCGTGGATGGGGTCCGACTCTCGGAGGCCCTCACCCAGGAGCAACGTCAAGGCTGCCGAGACCTCCTACTGCAGTTTGCCGCTCTGTTCTCCCTCACCCCAGGGGTCACCCCCTGGTGCTCCCACGATGTAGACACGGGAGACAGTCCCCCTGTCCGACATCGGGCCTACCGCGTACCAGATCGGGTACCGGCCTGCATCCAAGAGGAGGTGTCCAAGATGCTCACGCTCGGGGTCATCGAGCCCTCAGACAGCCCTTGGGCCAGCCCAGTGGTACTGGTCCCCAAAGCCGCCGCCCCCGGCACCACTCCGGAGCTCCGGTTCTGCGTTGACTACCGGGGCCTCAATGCGGTCACCAGAACCGACGCACATCCCATTCCCCGAGCAGATGAACTCATCGACCGTATGGGAGCTGCCCGCTACCTCAGCATCTTCGACCTGACAGCGGGCTACTGGCAGATCGGTCTCACACCCCGAGTCCAAGAACGATCTGCCTTCTCCACCCCTGATGGCCACTACCACTTCAAGGTCATGCCATTCGGCATGAAGAATGCTCCAGCAACATTCCAGCGGCTAGTAAATCAGGTCCTGGCGGGACTCGAAGAATTCAGCGCCGCCTATCTGGACGATATCGCTGTGTACAGCCGCCACTGGTCCGACCACCTCAACCACCTCCGAGAGGTCCTGCAGGCCCTCCAACGCGCCGGCCTCACGATCAAGGCCAGCAAGTGTCAGATTGGCCAAGGGTCCGTGACCTACCTCGGACACCAGGTGGGAAGCGGTCTGGTGGCCCCGCTGCAACTCAAAATCGCTGCCATCCAGTCTTGGCAGCCCCCCATCACCCAGACCGAGGTCCGCGCCTTCTTGGGGCTCACAGGCTACTACAGGCGGTTCGTGAGGGACTATGGCAGCATTGTGGGGCCCCTCACGGAGCTCACCTCCAAAAACCACCCAAAGAAGGTCAACTGGACCCCAGACTGTCAAGCGGCCTTCGAGAAACTGAAGGCCGCCATGTGCACTGCCCCTGTGCTCCAGGCCCCCGACTACAGTCGGGAATTCATCGTCCAAACGGATGCCTCCGACCATGGCATTGGGGCAGTCCTCTCCCAGTTGAACCCCGAAGGACTTGACCAACCAGTGGCCTTCATCAGCAGACGTCTCCTGGCCCGAGAACAACGCTGGAGCACCATCGAGAGGGAGGCCTTCGCAGTGGTGTGGGCTCTCAAAAAGCTCCGACCCTATCTCTTCGGCACCCACTTCCGGGTGCAAACAGATCATCGGCCCCTGCAGTGGCTAATGCAGATGCGGGGGGAAAACCCAAAACTGTTGCGTTGGTCCATCTCCCTGCAGGGGATGGACTTCACCGTGGAACATCGACCCGGCCAAGACCACGCCAACGCAGATGGCCTGTCAAGATTTTTCCGCCTCGACGAGGAGAGTCCCCAAGAGGATGGGTGACTCTCCCCGCCTTCAGCTGGGGGGGACGCATGTTGGACAGGCCACGTGAGGGGCTTGCCTCCTCCCCACATGACAGGACCCGGGCCCCGGTCCTCCAGATGTTACCCACAAAGGCAACCCGCACCCCGTCCCATGCGGGACTCCTGCCGCGGACATCTCTGTATCATGGGGCCAAATTCCTTCCGGCTCCCTCGGCCGGCCCGGCCGCCATCTTGGACACTGCACCACGAGGCCGCGTGGCCTCAGATCGACCCCAACCCTGGGCCTGGCCAGGCCCCGACATCCCGGCACCACCATCCACCCAGGAGGTGAACGGCCCACTTGGCAGGTTGATGGGAGAAAGAAGTATCGATGGCTCTCCCCCGCCAGGTGCCGATCGCACCCAGCTCCCCCGGGCGCTGGCTCCACCCCCCTGCTGGGTGTCTGGACTCCCTCATCCCGGACCTCCCGACCTCCAAGTGCGAGGGTCCGGACATCAAAGGGCACCAGACCTATAACTGGGGCAGCTCCAGAGCAGGAAGGCAGTTGTATCCTGGAGTCGAGAGACGCAGTGAAGAACTCATCCTTGACGGACTACTGGCGCTGCCGTAGTCCTACCTTGTGAACTATTGTCCTGCCTGCTGGCGCTGCCGCAACCTTCTGAAACCTTCATCGTCGTCGGGACCTGCTGGCGTGGCCGCGGACCGTTTGTAACCACCACCTTCATCGGGACCTGCTGGCTCCGCCGCGGACCGTCGCTAACTTCAACCATCCCGGGACCTGCTGGCTCCGCCGCGGCCCGATCATCTAGAACGCCGAGCTCGAGGATTGTGAGCTATTTCATCTACCAGATTGGTAACAAGACTGTCCCGCTACCCTTTTCCCAATCGAGAGACTAGAACCGAGGGGACCCCTGAGTCCAGACCTCCTTGTACCATTTCACCGTACTTAAAGAATTGCTTATAAAGAACGTTAAACCTTATCCGTGTGTGGTGTACCTCTGTGGGGGGGAAGTTACTCGTCTGTACGATCGCTGGAGACGGCTCTCCCCGGAGACCTCTCCCCTTATTCTCGGCCGACCCTCCCGGTCCGTCTAACACCAAGTGTAAGCATTTTCCCCGCATACGAAATACACATTGGGTGGCGTTAACAATGGTGGACTACTGGGTATCTTCGCGTGAAAGGTGTAGTTACAAACGCTGTCGCCAACCGGCACATGCCCCATCCCGTGCACACAGAAATCGGAGGAAGTATTCAAAATAGGAATGGGTACAATACGATCGCTAGTAACATTTCGATCAACAAAAAGCTGAAAATATTGGGAAGCATTAAATTTGTCAAAGTCATAGAGTTCGTCCTGTAAGTAGGTACTATTTCTAACCACCATATATTTATTCATACATGCTTCTGGATCCAGTGACCCTTGTCCCCCATTACTAAGCATGGGCGGAAAATCCGTTTCGCTCGCGGATTTTGCGGATTTTCGGTAAATTCGCAATCCGCGAGATTCGCGAATCTCCCGCAAAATCTGCAAATCCGCGAGCAGCGGATTTTGCTCGCACTGTTCGTGTGAGTTCGCGGCTTCCCAGTACAACTTCGCGCCCCGCGAATAAGTGCAAAATTGCAGAAATACGATCTTAGCAAAACTGAAACTACTTACCAGGTTCAAAAGTTCAGGCTCATCATTAGTAGCCATTTCCTGTAGTGCTTCCTGAGGGGCCCCTCCAGAGTTCAGTTGCCAGTTGCAACTATTATATGACCCTGCTCTGAACCTCAGAATAGTTACACATATGCCACAAAGGTCCTGAATTACAGCTAAGGGAGACAAGCAGGAGCCAGGCTGGAAGTTCAAATCCATTAATCAGCCCCTAATTCATTATTGTCAGTTGGGGCAGGGCAGGTGTTGTAACTAATTTTGCAACAATGAAAGCACTTAGCAAGTGCAAAAGATCACTAATCAGGAAGCACTAAGGAAGCAGGTGGCAGCTAAAAAAATATTCTGTGACACATTAATCAGCCCCAAATTAATTCAGGTCACTTGAGGCAGGGAAGGTGTGCTTGCGTTGCCACAATAATGTACACTGACTGGACAACCAGAGGGTGCTGTGATGAAACAGAGGGTGGCATGGGTGGGCCAGAGGGTGGCATGAGTAGTCAGAGAGTGGCAGTGGTGACAGAGAGTGGCAGTGATGAAGAAGAGTGTCCCAAACAGGCTGGACACGTAGAAACAACAAGTTCGCGAAACTTGCGACCCAACAGGTAAGTTCGCAATTTGCGACATTGTACAAAACCCTCGCGAACTGGCAGAAACCCGCGCAAACACAAAAAAAAAAATCCGCAAATTCGCGAGAATTCGCGGATTTTGCGGATTGCGAGTTCGCAAATCCGCAAAATTCGCGAACGCGAGATTCGCAAAATTCGCCCACAAATCCCTGATGCGTCTCAACATACTCAACCACCAGGTCGTAGTCTTTTGCAGTGTAATGTTTGTGATTCTCTATATAGTGATTGTACATAGCGGAAAGTATTTTTAACCAGGCTTCACAACTCCCCAAATAGGACAGAGGTAATGAGAGCAACAAATCATGATTATGCACAACAGAGGGCAAGAGCCCACAAACCCAGCAATCAGTCATGTTGGTGGCATGGTGTGTTTGATGAAGCATTTCCACAAATACATTTTTCGCATAGGTCTGACGATGTATTTCTTTGTGAGGTGCCAAAGTGAGCATGAAATGTTCAGGTGGTGTAACAGTTGAGGGCAAAGGAGTTTGCAAAGGATATTTATACTCTAAGTATATGAATAAGCCCATAAAAACAGCTAATATGGCAGTAATAACCAATACAAAGGCTACCTTGACCTTCGTGGTCCATGTTGAAAACATTGGTTCATAAAATGGCATATAACGTGGTGCAATAGGTATTTCTTCTTCTAATATAAAACGGCCAAAATGATACATTCCTAGCTAAAAGTCCAAAACCTAAACTCGGGCCTAACAGTCCGTTCTGCCAGAGGGTTCTTCTTCCCTGTGTCCGTCAGAGTCTCACAGGTAGACTCCTATCGTTCATCACAAGAAAACCAAAGAGTGGTGGTCAGAATTAATCCGTTGTACAACCTGGCCGCTCATGTGAAATCGTTTTTCTTTCTGAACAGAGCACAGTAATCAAAGTTCCAGCTCTCAACGGGTTCAGTCCAGTGTCTCGCTCAGTACCTCAGACCTGTCGGCTAGCAAACCCTGTCTATTCAATCGAGTCTTTCCTTATCTCCTAATGGTGGGGTCTGAGGCACTGTGATGTTTTCTCGGCCGCAGGTTGTATCGCACATGACCCGGAACTTCCTGATCCGAAAACAACACAGTAGAGATCTCTTTCTCATTAGAATTTTCTCTTGCCGGGGTACTCGAAACAGGATTCAGAGCAATTGCAGATTCAGTCAAACTCGGTTCACCCGATCTCGTCACTCCCTCCTCTGGCCTTTGTTCGATTTCGCAGGCGTCAGAGTGCAGCATCTCTCTCGGGCTCCTGAGTCAGAATTCCCCCCGGGCTTTGTTGATCATATGGAAGTGGAAGCGGCAGCTTCTTCAGATGGGAGACGTGAATCCAGTGTTTTCTCCCATCTACCTTGACAGCCATCCGGGTCGCCAGGAGGATTTGGTGTGGCTCCGACCACCTTGGAGCCAGGCTGGAATCTCGTTTGAATTTCTTGACCAGGACCCACTGGCCAGGTTGTAGGCGATGTCCGGGGCCCTCTGGTAGAGGCTGCAGTACAGATGCTACCTGCTGATGAATAGAACGAAGATCTTTAGTTAACCCCTTCCGTGCGGGGCGTATTTTCCGCCTGTGCTGACTCCGCCTTGCGCGGGCGGAGTCATGACGGAACGGTTCCGTCATCAGCACAGCTCAACCGATGCTGATGACGGAACCGTTCTGTCATCAGCATGGAAGGGTTTAAAGCATACAAGTAATCGATCAACATAGGATATTCTATCTCAGAAAAAGATCGCGGTCTGGGCACCCCCCATACATTCGCGGGCCGCCCAAAAGTGATTTCATAAGGAGAGAGCCCAGAGCGAGAGTGAGGGGTAACCCGTAAGGACATGAAGGCCAGGGGTAAGGTGTCAGGCCATTTCAACCCCGTGCTTTCTTGGATCTTAGCTATTTTTAATTTTAATATCCCGTTGTATTTCTCCACCAGTCCTGCTGATTGTGGGTGTCGGGCTGCGTGGAACTTTTGTTTGATTTGTAAGCCATCACAAATGTGTTTAACAAGGGCCCCATGGAAGGGCCCCCCGTTGTCCGACCAAATCAAACGGAGCAAACCGTAGCGGGGCACAAACTCTTTGAGGAGGGCTTTTTCTGTGGCCAGGGCAGTGTTTTCTTTTGTGGGGTAGGCTTCAACCCATTTGCTAAAAGCACAAACCACCACTAAGACATACTTCAGATTGTTAACACGCTCCATGTGGATATAATCCATCTGGAGCACTTCAAAAGGTAGCGTTGGGGGTGCAAAGTTCCCACTCAAGACATTTTCTTTTTCTCCTATATGAGCAGGGCCGTGAGCCATAGTTACAACGGCCTGCACTAATGCATTGGGCAATAACCACCTTTGTTTTTCTGTCCGATCAACCCAGCAATTGTTCTCATCCAACCTCCCTACTTCTGTCTCCCACTTCTCTAATTCCGCAGGGGTGGCTTCTTTCTGTAATTCCCTCACACTCTCCATGGTATTATCAAACATTTCAGATTCCTCCACCCATCTTGCTGAGGTCATTACAAACATAGTTCACATTGGGGATTGAGCTGTTTGTTTGGCCACCTGGTCTGCGAAGGCATTCCCTTCCCCCACTTCGTCTACTATTGCCTTGTGTGCACTGCATTTGATTATAGCTAGTTTCTTGGGTAAAGTGAGGGCATCTAACAATCGTAATACCAGGGGGCCATTCTGAATTTTCTGACCATGAGAAGTAAGGAAACCCCGCTCCCTCCACAGCCGCCCAAAGCTATGGGCCACGCCGAAGGCGTATTGGCTGTCTGTATAGATGTTAACCTCGAGTCCCTCACTCAGTTCACAGGCTCGCAATAAAGCCACTAATTCAGCAGGTTGGGCTGATCGGTGGGGTACTCTAGACGTTTCGACGACCGTCTTCAACGTCGTAATTGCATACGCAGCTGTTGTTGTTCCATCTGCTAATTTAAAACAGGACCCATCCACATATAACTCTCCCTGAGGGTCAGATAGAGGAATGTCAGTAAGGTCAATTCTCCCTTTCGTCTCTTCTTCAGTACGATAAATGCAATCATGTGTATCATTGGTTGTTTCACTCGTAGGGAGTGGTAACAGTGTAGCCGGATTCAGTGTTGCACATCGTGTGATCGTGATGTGTGGTGCAAATAATGTTAATTCGTATCCAGTGAGGCGTGCACTTGTAAGATGCTGTGTTTTTGTTTTGTTTAGCAATGTATCCACAGCATGCAGCACCATCACTGTCAGATTGGAATTTAGAACGAGTCCTTCCGACTGCCGGATGGCCACGGAAACAGCTGCTGTGGCTCTCAGACAGCTAGGAAGTGCTCTTGCGACATTATCCAAAGTAGCCGACAAATAAGCACAAGGCCTTTGCTTACCACCAAAGTCTTGTGTCAACACCGAGAGTGAACAACCATCGACCTCGTGCACGTACAATACAAAAGGTTTGCGGTAGTCAGGAGTGCCCCAGACAGGCGCAGAACATAAAGCAGTTTTTAAAGAGTCAAAAGAGTGCTGACATTCATTCGTCCAGGGGAGGGGTTCATGCACGTCTTTAGTAGACAGATGCAACAACGGTTTAGCTAGAAGGGAAAAATTAGGTATCCATTGGCGGCAGTAAGAAGTGATGCCAAGAAAAGCAGGGGGACAGACATGCTAGAGATGGTAGTGATACATTCAGGGGTTAGTCGTCTACCCTCCTTCGATAGTAGATGACCTAGGTAGGTCACCTCCTGTCGACAGTATTGGAATTTAGACAAAGAGACCTTGTTACCTTTTTCTGCCAGATGGTGTAACAATTTAACAGTGGTGGTTCTGCAGCTTTCCTCCGTGTCCGATGCTATCAATAGGTTGTCCACATATTGTAACAGCACGTTACCTTCTGGCAAGACCAAGTCATCTAATAGTGCCTTAAGGGCCTGGCTATAGATGCTTGGGCTCTCGGTATAGCCTTGGGGTGCGCGACAGAAGCGGAAGCTTCTGCCAGATAACGAGAATCCGAAGATTTGCCTGCTGTCAGGGTGGATAGGGATGCTGAAGAAAGCATTCTTCAGATCGATAACCGAGAAATATTGAGCAGTTGGTGGAATCATTGTGAGGATAGTAGTGATGTCCGTTACCACAGGGTACTGTGGCACCACAATTTTATTAACAGCTCTAAGGTCAATCCCATACGGTAAGCATCACCATGTCCCTGCGCACTTGAGTCAGAACTCTTTTTCAGTATCGGGCTATTGCAAATATTGGCAGCTGGTTCTTCCACTACCCCTTTGTCAATGAGATCTTGAATAATGGACAGTAGAACCCGTTCACCAGCTGGTGCAATTTTATATTGCGAGATGCGTGGTAGTTTTGCGCCAGTCTTCAAAGTAATATGAACCGGGGGGATATCTAATTTACCTACATCTGCATCCCCAGTCGCCCATAAGGCAGCCGGGATACCATCAAACTCGGTGGGAAGGGGCTCGTTTTTAGCAAAACATTGTTTCATGCAGTCGGCATAAGGTTGTATCGTTAAATAAACCCCATCAGTGGAGCAGTGTATTTTTGCATTCAATTTCTTGAGCAGATCCAAACCCAGTAAATTTTCCCCACAATGCGACGTCAGTAGTGATAAGCGTGGCTCAAATCCACCCGAGTGACTTTCCGCACTCACCTGTAGTAACTATATAGGAAGTCAGCCGGACAGTGGAGAAGAATAAACAAAAGTCTTTATTAGGCCAAACAACACTCATATGAGAGGGCCCTGTCCGACCTCACTCCTAAGAGTGCGAACGAGAGGACTGACTCTCTGCATCACAGCAATACATTATAATGCAGCACAATTCATTAGGGTACGCCCCTTCTGGAAAATTACTGAAACCCAGACCAGTGAACAATGCCATCATGCAGCAGGCATCTGCACCTGCAGAGGATACATCGCTATCTTTACTCAAGGCCGTGGAGCCAGGCTTCAGGGTCTCGGAGGCATGAGAACATTACTGATAAAGAAACTTGTTAGTTTCGGCCACAGTAAGCCGAGAAACGAAAACTGCTGTCTTAGTGAAATTCTCTATTCCTACGGGAGGGGTAGATGAGCGAGTGAGGCTCGCAAGCACAGAGAGATACACAAAATGGTGGCACACAAGCTAAGCTAAGGAACTAATATCGTCACACATATATATATGGATAATGAGATAGCAAACGAAAACAATTCAACATGAGCATGTATACGTATTCCATTAGTTAGCCATATGATGCTAACTTACATATGTCAAAGCAGGTGGTTGGGGCATCGAAAAAGTGAATTCTATCAGACCCTCCTTTTAGCATCATTGGCTAACTGCGGCCACATTTATTTGCCAAAAGGTAGCGCCGACATCCAGTCTAGGGGCAGAGCAACTTTTCTTTTTATTCAAAAACATCATCTGAAATAAACATCAACCAACTTGCATCAGCAGGAATTTCAGTAATCATTGAAGTGACATATTGACCCGACACCTTCTTTTGTGGACGCAAATTCGTAGCACACATGGAGCAACATGGAGGGAGGCAATATACACAAAGGCAACATGTCAGTATGACGCTCACCACGCCCACCAAACCCATCAATATTTTCCAACCCCAGGAGGAGAAAGCACCCCAGAGCTACCCCTGCAAGGACCATGTCCCATTATCCTGATGGAGTTCAGTCGCTAATCTATGGAGTTTCTGTACCGCCAAGTTAACAGTCGGCGCAGAGTCAGGAATATACGCACAACAAGACGTCCCGATGACGCGACAGGCCCCGCCCCTATCTGCCAGGATGACGTCAAGCACCATCCTATTTTGAATCGTGAATAATCTCATAGCCTGAATCTCAACGGATATGTTAGTCGTAATGTCAGCTTCAGTAAGGGCTACCTTTTCCATTACCCTGGACAGTCGCCGAATGGCCCTACTGTTAAATATCGGACCCCAGAAAGGTAGCAGGCCCTTAGAAAAATCAGTCCATTGCTGGTACGAGGTGTCTGTCTGGTCAACGTCATCTACCTGGAGCTCCCTCCTTTTACGCTGCTCTTGCGGACCGGGAAATCTACGATGTGTTCTGTGATAGTCAGAAGGGGCCACATATACGGGAGGAATCATATAGGCCAAGTAACACACCCCACCCCAACCCTCAGGCAACCATAAGTATCCATTATCTCCACACACGAAATGGATGCTGGGGGGGTAACCAAAGAGGGGCTGAGAGGCAAACGTATCAATGCCGTCACGTTACAGGAACTATTGCCAACCTTAATGGGACCCCTTCCCTCTATGCAGAAAAATGGCGAGGGACCCACCACAGCCAGGGGTATCAGAGACTTGACACTGTCATTTCCCTTTGGGGGGTGTCTGTAAGACAGGGAGGAATTCAACTGCAGGAAGCTATCCCTAACTTTGTCAGTATCATTTGGTATCAAAAACCGGCCCAACTTTTTCTCGCACGTCTCTATAAATGTCTGGTCAAAACGCCCGTCAGTATATATTCGTCCAAGGGAAGATGGAGGCAGAGGTCGCACTCGCATTGTCATTGTCGACCCCCTATTCTGCAGTCTAGGATTCAGAAAATCTGGCTGCTGAAAATATTTAACAAGACCTATGAGAGTATACCACCCCACACAACTATTCACAGGAGTCAAAGGAAGTGCTAGGAATCTATCTTTCTTGTAAGCAGCAGAAGGAAGGAGCCCACAGACCCAGCAGTCAGTCAAATTGGTGGTGGCATGTGCATGGTGCAAAGTCTTAATAAAAACATTTTCTTTATAGCCCTTTCTCAGTATTCGTTCACCATAATCCACAGTAATCATGTTATGTTCAGGAACGGCAGTAGGTGTGGGTGCAAACACATGAACGGGGTAGGCTTTATCCAGGAAAAACAATATACCAAGAGTCACTATAAAAGCAATTAGAACAACAATGATGACCACTATTTTTCCTTTCCGGGAAAGGGCCAACCAAGGGGAATCAGGCACAGGTCTCGGAGGAGCCGCAAAGGGCTGCTCCTCATCAGGGATGGGGCGGCCAAAAGGGTACATTCTCAAAAGCGTTCAAAATATATCAAAAAATGAAAAAAACGAAAAAAAAACACTTCTACTAAGAAAAAATAGTCCCAGACAGTCCGTGAAACCGGCCAGAGGGTTCTTCAACCCTAAAAAAGGGATCTTCTCCCTGTGTCCTTCAAAGCCTCACAGGCAGGCTTTTACCGTCCATACCTTATTCCAACGTCGCTTAACACACAGCAATTGAAAACAGGGGAGCACTTAATCCGGGCCCCGCACCACTCTATAGTCTCATGGAACACAATCTTCGGCTAAACACCAGGGCTCTTACAAGTCCATCCCTACCACTAAATCTTCGTATTCAGAAAGTCCACTAAGCCCTTCTTCCAGTGTTTAGACCATCGCATTTGTCACTCTTATTTATTTTCTCCGGGGCCGCAGATTATAGCGAGTGCTCCCTGGCACTTCGGGATCAATGAACAAACCAGGTGTATCTATGGCAGATGCTGGACTCTCTGATGTCTCTTCACTAGTAGCAACGGGAGTAGTAGAGCTTGCTGAAGCACTTTTCTCTGCACGTGCCTGTGAATTCTCTTTTGCACTTTGCTCTTCTCCCCTCAGTGAAGCATCCGAGAAGGGAACATATCTGGGTATTTGCTCATGTTCCTGGTCAGCGATGCCTTACTTCACCCATTGGTCATAGGGTAACGGCAGCGGGACCCTCTTCCCGTGCGAGGCGTGCGTCCACGCCTTCCTGCCTTCCACTCGCAGCGCTGTACGGGTGGTGAGGAGCACCTGTCGCGGCTCCGACCACCTCGGCTCCAGACAAGACTTTCGTTGATATCTTCTAACGACAACCCAGTCCCCTGGGTTGATGGAGTGTCCAGGCCCCTCCGGCAGCGGCTTCAGGGTGTCTGCTACCTGCTGATGAATAGAACAAAGATCTTTAGTCAAAGCATACAAGTAGTCTGTCAACAAAGGGTATTGTATCTCTGAAAAGCACTTAGGCCTGGGCACTCCCCAGACATTGGCCGGACGGCCAAATATCACTTCATGGGGGGAGATGCCCGTCTTCGAATTAACAGTCACTCTTGTGGAAAGTAAGGCTAAAGGGAGGGCATCTGGCCAACGGAGACCTGTACTCTCCTGTATTTTGGCCATTTTCAATATGAGCGTTCCATTAAACCGTTCCACAAGACCCGCTGCCTGAGGGTGTAGGGCCGAGTGGAACTTTTGGGAAATCTGTAAGCCTTTACATATTTGTTTAACTAATTCTGCGTTAAAGGACGTACCGTTATCACTCCAGATCACCCTAGGTAATCCAAAGCGAGAAAAATACTCCTTTATCTACATTTTTGCAGTAGAAATGGCCGTGCAGTCTTTATTTGGATAAGCCTCCACCCACCTGCTAAAAGCACATACAACCACAAGAACATATTTCAAGTTGTTGACCCTCTCCATCTCGATGTAATCCATCTGAATCACCTCAAAAGGAAAAGAGGGAGGTGCAAAATTTCCCACCGGGACAGGGGTACCCTTTCCAGGATTGTGCCTCAAACACACCATGCACTGTCGGACCAAGTGCATCGCTACTTTGGAGATATTTTTATTGCTCCACACTGGATCCAACAATTTACATATGCCTTTTGCACTAATATGCGCAGGTCCGTGAGCCATCGTCACTACTGGGAGAACATATGCATTTGGGAGTAACCATCGTCTCTTATCAGTCACATCTGTCCAACATTCATCCGCATCCAATCGCCCCTGCCCATCCTTCCATGCCCTCAATTCATCTTCTGTCACTTTTTCTTGTATATTTTTTACACTCTGTACAGTATCTGAGAACATATTGACATCTGGGACCCATCTAGCTGGTCCTGCCACAAACATCCGTGGTAATTTTGTCCGAGCGGTCTCTTTTGCAGTTTCGTCTGCAAAGGCATTGCCTCATCCCACATCATCCACTATCGTCTTGTGTGCGCTACACTTTATCACAGCCAGTCTCTTAGGTAACGTCAGTGCCGTTAACAGTCGTTATATCAGTGGGCCATGCTGTATGCGTTGTCCATGTGAAGTCAAGAATCCCCGTTCTGCCCACAGTCGCCCGTAATTATGAGCCACGCCAAAGGCGTATTGGCTATCAGTATAGATGTTCACGTCCAGTCCTTCACTCAATTCACATGCTCTCAGTAGGGCTATAATCTCAGCGGCTTGGGCTGAATTGTAAGGTATCCTAGAAGTCTCCACTACCGTCTGTAATGTCGTTATTGCATACGCTGCTGTCGATGTACCATCTGGCAATTTGAAACAAGACCCATCTACATACAACTCCCCGTCCGGTTCGTCTATGGGCCTGTCTGTCAGATCCACCCTCCCCTTTGTCTCCTCTTCTGTCCTGTACAAACAGTCATGTATGTCATCATCCTTTGTGTCTGTGGGGATAGGTAACAATGTGGCGGGATTCAGTTTAGCACACCTTTTTATCGTCACATGGGGTGCAAAGAGGGTCATCTCATAACCAGTAAGACGAGCACTAGTTAAATGCTGCGTCTGTGTTCTGTTTAGCAAAATGTCCACAGCATGCGGTACCATTACTGTGCGATCTGATCCCAATACGAGCCCTGCCGATTGTCTTATAGAAACCGCAGCAGCCGCCGTGGCTCTCAGACAGCTCGGCAGCGCTCTTGCCACATTGTCAAGCATTGCAGAGAAATAAGCACAGGGTCTCTGTTTCCCCCCGAAACACTGAGTTAGAACAGACAATGCGCAACCTTCCGCCTCATGTACGTAAAGAACAAAAGGCTTCTGGTAATCAGGTGTTCCAAGGACGGGCGCAGAACATAAAGCGGATTTTAGTGACTCAAACGCTTCCTGACATGCAGGGGTCCAGGGTAGGGGTTCGCGCACTTCTTTGGTAGTCAGATACAATAGGGGTTTCGTTAGTAACGCATAGTTAGGTATCCACTGGCGACAATACGATGTTATGCCCAGAAACGCGCGCACCTCCTGCTGCGTGTTAGGTACCTTCATGTTAGTGATAGCTTTTATGCGCTCTGGCGTCAATCTCCTCCCCACTTTCGAAAGGAGGTGACCGAGGTAGGTGACCTCCGTTCGACAGTATTGAAACTTTGGAAGGGACACTTTATGCCCCCTTTTGGCCAAATGGTGCAGTAATTTAATGGTAGCATCTCGACAACCCTGTTCGTCGTCCGATGCTATCAGGATATCGTCCACATACTGCAACATGACGTTGCCAGGTGGAAGTTCCAGTTCGTCCAATTGCGCCTTTAGTGCTTGACTATATATGCTCGGACTTTCAGTGTACCCCTGGGGAATTCTCTTAAACCTGAAGCTTCGGCCAGCCAATGAGAATCCGAATAGATAGCGGCTGTCTTCATGTACTGGAATACTGAAGAAAGCATTTTTTAGATCCAGAACAGAGAAGTATTTAGCAGAAGGGGGGATCATTGTCAATATTGTAGTAATGTCTGAGACCACCGGGTATTGTGGCTCCACTACTCTATTCATGTGGCGCAAATCAATCACAAACCTATATACATCAGGAGTGTTATCTGTAGCATTGGGTGATCATCTTTTAAGGATAGGTAGAATAGGGCTGTTACATATGTTCGAATCTGTCTCTTCCACTACACCAGACCTAATCAAATCTTGTATTATTTGTAACAGGGCCTTTTCTCCCTCTCTAGGAATCCTGTACTGTGGAACCCGGGGCAATGTCGCTCCCACCTTTACTCTTATTGTCACCGGGGCTATATCCATTTTGCCTACATCTGTGTCATTTACAGCCCAGAGACTGTCGGGTATTCCTTGGAATTCAGGTGGTAATGGGTCATCTTTGGAAAAACACTGTAGTGGGCGAGCGACATTTGGGCCTAACGTAAGATACACGCCATCCGGGGAACAATAGATAGTGGCGTGCAACCTCTTCAAAAGATCTAAGCCCAACAAATTTTCTCCACAATTCGAAGTCAATAGGAACGGTGAATCAACAGTAAAAGGACCAATCGTTAACGTGAGGGTTTAGAAATGGGGCTAATCACCGGGGTACCTGCAAAACCCACAGAGATGTTATTCTTGCCAGACAGAGCCGCCCCTGGGACCCGGGAATGAGCCACTGAACTTTTCATCGCACCCGTATCCACTAGAAATTTCTGGTGAGACCCCAATAAGTCTGCCTCGACATAGGGTCCCCTTTGATCAACTTCCACAGGCACTGGTCCCTCGCTCTGTCCTACGCTGTCCTAGTTGTGGGAGAACCCTGTCAGATCGTCTACTGAGTAATCATCATTGTAGTACTGACCGCCGCCCCTCTGCAACTGTTGTCTGTTCGCGCTGTTGTCAAAGTAATTACCTCCCGGTCTCCCGCCACCTTCCGACCGTGCAGCCTGTCTCCCAAAATCACCACTACCTCTTCCTCGTCCTCGCCCTGGACCGGCATGCGACTGAAGCAGTGGGCAATCCCTCCACCAATGCCCCTCCTGCTTGCACTTTGCACACTGATTCGGTCCCAGTCTTTCCCTACTTTCACCTCTCCCAAAGCCTCCACCACGACTCGGCGCCGCACCTCTCCCTCTGCCTCTAGCCACTTGCTGCAACAAAACCCTAGTCTTCAAATCCTTAGCCTTCTTTTCATGCTTGTCCTTACTCTCATTTTCTCTGTGCTCATAATACTGTGCCATACTGAGGATACCTGAAGGAGAGGACGTTGTCCATGTACTCTCCAACGCTTGCAATCTCGCTGAAATTTCGGGTAATAAGTTCATGACAAACCTATTGACAAAAAGCCGCAACCCTCCATCCTGTGACACATTCTTCGGGGGAATGAGAGAATGCATATATTTTATTATGCGCCCCGGTAAAGCTAATATTTCAGCCTTCGGCTTTTCCCCTGGCTTGCGTTCCTTATCCCAGTCCTGTAATTCCTGCCACGTACCTCCTAATTCTTCCGAATGATCTGTACCTTTCACCTGCCGCCATACATCGACTGGGACCAAAAGCCCAAAAAACAATTCAACATCAGCCAGAGTCATTACAGTGGAAGACGCAGCTTCCGTTAGCTCTTTGTAGTAGGCAGTCGGATTCTTCCTAGAATCTGGGAGCTGAGCCTTCAATGATAATACCTCACTTCTCTTCCATGGCGTATACACCCATTGTTCCTGGAAGTGTGCATCTATCCTATTCCTAGTGACGGCCTTCGTAACTGGATCTACCATTTCTGGGATCTCGGGATGAAAGATAGGGTGTACTTCACGCATTGGATGCATACCTGGGAAATGGGGCGTACCTGCAGCAGGCAATTCATTTCTATACTGTAGTAGAGCCTTTAAACTACGCATCACCTCTTTCACCCCAGTATTCGTTCTGAAAGCTCCGCTCTGTATGTCTCGCAAAGTCGCCGGAGCCACACCTCCATACCCCTGCTCCCATAGAGGTATCAATACATTCGACATATGCCACAAAGCATGCTGCTGCATCAAAGGCTCAAAATCTTTCATTATGGACCAAATATCTTCAAACGAGTAAATATTATTCCTTGCCCACTGGCATGCCTGATTAGCCACTATACTCTTCTCATCCAAACCAACTGTAGAACGCGTAAGCAACTTCCGTACCTGTGAGAGTAATCCACTACCTGCGCCTCGACTCGGCGTTAACATCTCCTGACTGGGGGTAGTACTAGCTGAAACAGTAGGGAGTGCTAAAGAGAATTGGGAGGGTGTAGGCGAAGTGGTCTGGAGTAAAGAAACGAGGGGTGTTGAGGGCGGGGAAGCAGAAATCGCTGCGCCATGTTGAGGAGCACTTGCCGATGGACCCGGAACCCCACTACTGGAGGCCAGAGCCGGCAAGGAGGGATACAAGGACTGCGGGGCATAAGGAGGAGGGGGTCGGGCGTTCAAAATGTCTTCCATCTCATCAGGGTCATCCTCTCGCACTACATAGCTCTTATTTTCTTTCAACCTGCAAAGTCTATCTGCGCGCTCCAAACGCAGCGCGTTCTCATTCCCAACCTGTTCTCTCGCTTTCTGTGCCATAGTCTGCGCGGACTTTTTAAAAGCCTCTTTCTCTTCTCTCATCTTTCTCTTCCTAGCTTCTTTCTGCCACACCCTTAAAGAATCGAACATGCTTTGACGGCTACGCCTAGCAAACAATTTGTCCTGTAAATAATCCAACTTAGCTTCATCAAAAGAACCCGTCAAGGGCCATTGCAAATCCACATTGTCAGCAGTGTACCGGTGCCACAAAGTACCAAACAAAAGCGGGACCAGTCCATGCTTGACGTACATATCAAAGCTTGGAGTGCCCTCAGGGGGTGCAGGTTGGCTCTCGGCCAGTCTAGTATCTGAGGGTCGACAACAACATCCAAAACATTGTAACTTACTAAAACACGGCATTTTTAAAACACTCCTCTGTCAACCAACTTCGTTACCTTGAATCACTTAGCTCGAGCTCGTTCACACACACATATAATTATGCACTGGGAAATCACGCACACACATATACAATACCTCCAAACACGTGTTACCAAATGGGACAAGGCCCGTCGACCAAGTCCTGGGGAACCTGGACCCTACCGCAGACCGAACAGTACACTAACTGTTCTGAGGATGGGGAAACAAATCCGCTCCCCGCGCGGCACTATGGATCACTGCGCACTTTACCACGGGAGACCCAGGTCTCACCTCCACTGAACCACCACTCTAGGAGTTCAGGGTAAGCACCGGAGTCCACCCGCAATGAGCCACGCCCTCACCACAGTACCGCCCGGTTGGATCACTACAAACAATATATCTAGACGCCCCCCCCCAACCTCGTCAAGTCTGTCAGAGTGCCTGCTCGCACTCTGAGTTCCCCGGAGCACACTAGCCCCAGGAGCACGCCGGCTCCTCAAACCACTGGAGACACCCTAGTCTCCCGGAACACTCCAGTTCCTGAAACAATCACAGGTGGACCACTCACCTTCCGTAGGCGGCACCGACATCTACCGTTCTCCACCTCCGGCTACCAGGACCAACACGGTCAGCTTCAAGTTCCGCCTTCTGGACCCCGGCGTAGGATCCGAACCGGGACCTCTCCCGATCAGCAGGGTGGGGCAGCGCTGCGAGAACCAAGCTCGGCATCAGATGGGTACCCGGGCCCACCGTGCCGATCAGCGGGTCCCCGGTCTTCTGCTACCCACTTACGGGTGAGAAAGATCCTTATCGCGGGGTCCCTATTCGGGCGCCATCTGATAAGCGTGGCTCAAATCCACCCGAGTGACTTACCGCACTCACCTGTAGTAACTATATAGGAAGTCAGCCGGACAGTGGAGAAGAATAAACAAAAGTCTTTATTAGGCCAAACAACACTCATATGAGAGGGCCCTGTCCGACCTCACTCCTAAGAGTGCGAACGAGAGGACTGACTCTCTGCATCACAGCAATACATTATAATGCAGCACAATTCATTAGGGTACGCCCCTTCTGGAAAATTACTGAAACCCAGACCAGTGAACAATGCCATCATGCAGCAGGCATCTGCACCTGCAGAGGATACATCGCTATCTTTACTCAAGGCCGTGGAGCCAGGCTTCAGCGTCTCGGAGGCATGAGAACATTACTGATAAAGAAACTTGTTAGTTTCGGCCACAGTAAGCCGAGAAACGAAAACTGCTGTCTTAGTGAAATTCTCTATTCCTACGGGAGGGGTAGATGAGCGAGTGAGGCTCGCAAGCACAGAGAGATACACAAAATGGTGGCACACAAGCTAAGCTAAGGAACTAATATCGTCACACATATATATATGGATAATGAGATAGCAAACGAAAACAATTCAACATGAGCATGTATACGTATTCCATTAGTTAGCCATATGATGCTAACTTACATATGTCAAAGCAGGTGGTTGGGGCATCGAAAAAGTGATATTGAGATGCGTGGTAGTTTTGCGCCAGTCTTCAAAGTAATATGAACCGGGGGGGATATCTAATTTACCTACATCTGCATCCCCAGTCGCCCATAAGGCAGCCGGGATACCATCAAACTCGGGGGGAAGGGGCTCGTTTTTAGCAAAACATTGTTTCATGCAGTCGGCATAAGGTTGTATCGTTAAATAAACCCCATCAGTGGAGCAGTGTATTTTTGCATTCAATTTCTTGAGCAGATCCAAACCCAGTAAATTTTCCCCACAATGCGACGTCAGTAGAATAGGTGTTTCAACAGTAGCGGGACCAATTGTGAAAGGCATGGGATTGGAGATGGGACTGACAACTGGGACTCCCGAAAATCCCACTTAAACATTATTTTGCCCGGACAGAGCCGCCCCCGGAACCAATGATCGAGCAACGGAACTATTCATTGCTCCCATGTCAATTAAGAAATTTTCAGAAGTCCCCATCAATTCCCCTGTGACATAAGGTCCCTGCTGGTTGACTGGGATTGACACTTGGCCCCTACTCTGTCCGTGGCTGTCCTATGCTTGGACATACGCATCCTGATCTTCGAATTTGTAATCGTTGTGATAATATTGCCTGCCCTGGTTCCCATCGAAATGGTTTCGTTCAGACTTGCCTGATCCTTCTTCTCTACGCATATCACTCCGATCGGGGCCACCTCGTCCTCGTCCCCGGCCCCGTACTGCACCGTTCTGGGCCAGTAACAAAGGACACTGCGCTTTCCAATGTCCTTCCTCTTTACAATAAGAACATTGGTTTATCCCAACCGTAGGAGCCCCGCCCCTGCCTCGGCCGGTGCCCGCCCCTCTGGACGCGGGCCCTCTAGCTCCTCTCCCCCCTCCTTGTCCTCGGACTACTTGCTGGAGCAGCACTCGAGTTTTGAGATCTTTGGCTTTTTTCTCTATTTTATCCTTACTCTCATTTCCTCTGTGTTCATAATACTGGGCCATGCTCAAAATCACTGAGGGGGTAGAAGTAGTCCAGGTACTTTCTGCAGCTTGTAATCTTGCTTAAATTTCCGGGGCTAAGTTTGTTACAAATCAGTTCACAAACAACCTAATTCCACCTTCGGTGGCCAAATCCTGTTCGCTAAAGTCTATAAAAACTCCTTCGAATCTGGTGAAGAAGTCCGATACACTTTAATCCTTTTTCTGCTTACAAGCCGTCAACATATCCCAGTCAACCTTCCTCGGAGGTATCAAGGTGTGCATATATGCGATTATTTTCGCTGGTAAGGAGGTTATTTCATTTCTTGGCTTGTCCCCAGGTTTGCGATCCCGGTCCCAACCTCTCAGTTCGTCCCAAGTACCCCCCAATTCTGCATGATCAGCATCGTGCACCTGTCACCATATATCAACAGGCACTAATAGTCCGAAAAATAGCTCTACATCAGCCAGGGTCATTACAGCAGAGGCCGCAGCCTCTGTCAATTCTTTATAGTAAGCCATAGGGTTTTTACAGGGGTCGGGTAGTTGGGATTTCAGCGCCAGAACTTCGCTTCTTTTCCAAGGCGTGTATACCCATTGTTCTTGGAACCGGGCATCTATTCCAGCCCGTATCACTTGCTGGGCATTATCACGTAGTTCTGGTACTTCGGGATGGAAAATAGGGTGAACCTCCCTCATGGGATAATGGGAAGTCCAATTGGGACTTTTCACAAATATTCTGCCTCAATATTTTATCAAGGTGTCTATATTTTTATATACCTCCTGTAGATCCAAATTGAATTTATATGCCCAATCTCGAATGTTATACAGTATTTGAGGTGCCTGGCCTTCACGGAAACTTACCTCCCAAACCCCTATGAGAAAGTTGGACATTTGATATAGCACGTGTTGCTGCATTACCGGTTCTAAATCCTTTACAGTGCTCCATATGTCTGCCAACGTATACACATTGTTCCGCATCCATTGGATGGCCTGATATGCTAATGCTTCCTTTTCGCCATACTCCACAGATCCCCTAGTGAACAAGCGCTTACCGCCTAAGCCTCCCGTTTCCCCTTTTGGTGTCTGTCCCGAAGCTCCGGGGGTTGTGTTAGCTGACTGGGAACCCACACGGGGCTTTGGGCGCTTAATGGCAGATGAGGTGATTCCGGGGCGTGCCTCAAGTCGGGGACAAGGGTAACCGGGTCCCTCATTGAGGTAGATGGGGCACTGGTACTCCCCGGAAGAGCGAGGGAGCTGCGTTCCTCCGGTGCAGAGGCTTGGGGAACGGCTACCACCTGGTGGGGCACCGCAGGATAAATGCGCTGTGGAGCATACGGCGGGGGAGGTCTTTTATCTAATAAATCCTCTATTTCGTCTTCTGCCTGACTTCGTGCTACATAACTCTTATTGACTTGTAACCTAAATTGTCTATCTGCGCGCTCAATATTCTTTTCCGTCTTATTCTTATCGTGGGCAATAGCCTTCTGAGTTATAGTCTGCCCTTGCTGGATTTTCAAGAGCTTCTCGGATCGAATGCGTCTCCTCTTTGCCTACTTCTGCCATTGGTTCAGCGTGTCAAACATGGCCTGCCTACTGCGTTTGACAAAGAGGCGTTCTTGTAAATATTGAATCTTTTTCTCGTCAAAGGACCCTGTCTTTGGCCATTGCAGTTCTACATTGTCCTTACTATACTTGTGCCATAGGGTATTGAAGAGAAGGGGACCTATCCCGTGTTTGCAATACATATCATGGCTGGGTGTTCCCTCCGGAGGGGCTGGTTAGCTTTCGTCCAACCTCGTGCCCCCTCGGTGAACACAGCCGAAACAGAGTTTACTGAAGCACGGCATGGCCCTGGCAACAGAAACCCCTTTCTACCTAACTCGGGCTGCAAAGGAATCAGGTGTTATTATGCAAAAGAATCAAATACTCATTAATCACAATTCTCTCATACACATGGCCATGTTATCATTCAGAGTCACACGCGCACCAAATCATCAATCCTTTAGTAACGAACGAAACAATATAAAAACAATACCAACATTCGGCAAAGCAATTGTACATAGGCGAACGAAAAACACAAATGATTGCAAAACAAGAGGTGGAGCCCGTCGACTCCCACCTATGGAGAACCCTTTTTCAAATCTCTTCAAAGCTGCAAAAATGTCTTCTTATAACAGTCTTGTCCTTAGACTGCCTAGAGATAGCTACACAGGTTTCTAAACCACAGACCGACCTACAGGCCATCCGACAGCATTCATGGTTCACCTCCCGGACTATTCTGGCTAAGCCCGCGTTTTCAAGCGCCGCTCCAGGTCTGTCCGGGTGCTACCCAATCTCAACTGCCGGCGTTCCCGAGAGCAGTCCGGCCTGGTGAAAACCGCAATTCTCACAAAGGCGTCTAGTCTCTATCTCTAGTCGCCCCTCACAAATCAAACCAGAGGCATCTGCTCGTGCAATTTCAATGTTGCCCCGTCAGACCCCCTTTTCTCCAAAGTTTTCTCCTTGACCACAGGTCACCAAATGCCAAGTTCCAAGTCTCAAAGTTGCAAAACAATATCCAGCACAAGACAAGACAAGACACTCACCTGGTGCACGCAGGTCGGATTGTACGTTCTCCACTGTCAACTTTTGCTAAGGCCAAAGTGACTTGTTCTCGGGTTACACCCGAAGGACTCTGGCGTGGGGTCACTAGCAGCTGGGGTTCTCGCGATCGGGAGAGTGGAGCAGACTCAAAAATTCTCTTGATCTATTCATCCACCCCCTCAACCAAAATTGCCCCTTTCCAATGTCCCGTTTCTTTTCTGATTACAGAGGGACGACCCCAACGCGGAGTCCCGGCGGAGTCGCCAACTGAAGTACCGAAAATAATAATTTACCATCACCCAGTTAGAATCATGTTTACAAGCATATTCCTCCCATTACCAATAATCAGTCGGTTGGCAGTGTAGAAGGTCCAATTTGTTTATTTAGAACAAACAAACTCTGCCAGAGGAGCTCCTTGCGACCTAACCCCACGAGGTCCGCCAAGAAGACTGCTGGCACATTATCAGAACATCACATATATACAGTTGCATTCTCGTACTCATTACCCAAGATGGAAAAATACAAGTTGGTACAAGTTGGTGCAAAAGGAAAGCCCATTTATGGAAGACAAAGCACTCTTGGTTTAGCTCATCCTAGATTAGCAAGGCCATGTGGGTGACTCCCTTTTGCTAACTCCGAGACAGTCCGCCCCGCACCCCTCCCGGAATGTGCCTATCAGGCATCCCTCTGCTACCTATAACCTTGACGGGCCTAACGAGCTGAAACAGCAGTTTTGCAACAGTCGGGCTATTTCTCATGTGAACGGCTTCGGTGTAATGTATCGAGTAAGGTCTGCTAATGTAGGGCTCCGAGCGAGGCCACAAAATGGCGTTGGTTGAGCCAAGCCAGTGTAAAACGTGCAAAGCGGTGTGCGTTAGAAACCTGAATCACTCAGATCGGGTTCATGTTAGTGTTTGCGTATTCCAAGTGACTGATCTAGATACATCATGCTAATTATTAATTATCGATTACAGTTATTGCAATACCGGAAATCAATTCCAGTTCCTCAACTGCATGAGGGAGATGCTGATGTGATGGTGAGGGGCTATGAAAGAGCCTAGGTGAGACAATTCAACTCCACAACTGGACCATTGGGTGCACAGCACTGCTGTGGTGTGGGCAAGGCTCAAGGTCCCTAAAGTGTCCCCAGCATAGCCGGCTGCACCTGAACCAGAAGGTTTTGTCGGGAGCTCGACAGAGCGCACCTGAAGCCAAGGGTCTAGCACTGAGAAGCATACAGGTGCTCAAGAAAGTGGGCATTCATCATTGCTGAAATACAGTAGGAACTTTACAAGCGCAGTGAAGAAACTGCACCTGTACGATGACATCAAAGCTGTGACTGAGAGTTGGTACCTAGCTTTTATGTGTGGCATGTTGTGACTGGGCCCTAGTACTATCCTAATCCACATCATTGAGTGGATCGCAAGCACTGTGACCCTGATGCAGTTTCCTCTTCATTGGTGCTAGCACTGCCGCTACTATGCTGATTGGTGGCCGCCGGCATTCTCAATGCAAGAGCGATGACACCTCAGCTGTGATAGGCAAGGCAGTAGCACCTGCGCTCAGTGGTTCATTATGGACACACAATAGGGTGTCTCCACTCACAGTGACACTGGCAGGCAGGCCCTGGTCACCAAGAACTGCAAGTCCTTGGCCGGGCACATAGGTACTGTGGCACTATACCCAGGCAAGTGGTGAAGAGTGATCTACTGGGCTGTTGAGTCACTGCGAGCGAATTGAGAAGCAGGAGCTTCCCACTGGGTCAGAGAAAGTACCTTTCATTGGTCAATGGGCCAATGCATTTTACTAGCATAGACCTTCCGCGAGGATACCATGGTTAATGCTCTAGTTAGTGGTTATAACACATGCCCTCTTTTGATTATGCAATAGTATCTCTTGTTGTGTAAGCAGTAGTAAAGTACTTGTATTTCTAAACGAAGGTCTGGCTGGACAGTGATTTATGAACTGAAATCTGATAATTATTTTCTGTTGAGTCTCTATACTCACACCATCTGCCTAAGCCTTGAGCTGCTCAAATTCACTACCCTAAGAGTCAAGTGCTAAATGAAAGTTATTGTTGATTAGTTTTGGGTCTAAAAGTAGGGTAACACACTGGGGCACCACGCAGTGCTTAATTTGTAAAAAGTGCAGAGAGGCCCTCGTCAACAGGTCACCGCAGTTCGCACCACATATTGCCACTGTACTTACACAACTACATACCATCACATTACTACAAGTTGACAATTCAGACTGTTTGAGGCCCCCAAAGCTTAAAGAAAGGATTGGGTTGCAGGTATTAGTTGTTTTAATAGATATTGAATTAACAAACAACTGTTTTTCTGCTCATCTTTAAACTGCACAAACAGCGCCACCACGTGGCAGCTGTCAGAAGTGCAAGTTCTGGCAATTAAGTGATGGTGCCGAGCACAGGGAACCACTGGCTCTAAATAAGCACTTGGTACCAGTGGTAAATGGCTTTAATTCATGCTAATTGAGCCTAGTGATCCCAATCGCCCAGGACTCTTGAAGAAATTCCTTAACTCAGCATTTAGTTGTACTCGTTTTCCCTTGTTCCTCGTCTAAGGAGGAGAGATTACATGCTCTTGATGTACACAGAGCACTTTCTGTTTATGTTGCTCGAATTTTTTCTTATTGTATGTCTGATACTCTGTGACTTATGGTGTCTGGTCAGGGTCAAAAGTCTGCAAGGGGAACCCTTCGTTATTGGATCAGGCTTCAGACTTCACTTGAAGCTCAGTACAGAGTAGATCGACTAGAGGTTACTTGGGCTTCCTACCATACTTTTATTTCTCATTACTCTTTACAAATGGGAAGCAATTTTTCAGCTGTTTAATAGCCAAGGTTTTGTCTTCAGTACAACCTTGTAACTTTATAAAATTGCGTTTTTGCTTAAAGTGTGAATAAAAGTACTGTGGGTGTTGAAGAGACCCGGGAGAAATTTCGATTATGTTAGCAAAATTTGCATAGTTCCTGAATTTCGTGTTTTGCGAAATTGCCAAAATTACTTTGACTTTGCAGTAGGTAATTTCACATACTTTTTGCAGGTGGCAGACTATCACGCAGAACATATCTCACCAAGGGCATCTTTTGCCTAAACTGGTCTCCTGCCAGTATCTTGCCAGACATTTTACCTGAAGTGTGCCTTCCCCCCAAAAAATGTAATGCGAGGTACAGGCAAACCACATTTCTCTGCAAAAGCATAATTTCGAGGACTTTACGATTTCTCTCACCCTTTGTGTTAAATTAACGTCAGTGCTTGTATCTTAATTATATAAAGGTCTGTGTTCCCATATAATGCCTTCAGTACATTCATACTCGGTAAAGAGTGGGAAGATAAGGATGGACGAGGAGGTAACAAGCGAGTGGGGTACATGATGCACATTTTCAGTAGGTCTTGGACAGGTCAAAGTATGTCTGCAGGACAAGAGTAAAGTCACAAGTTAAGGAATAAGACAAGAAAGATTGGGACTTGGAGTAATGAACATTATTAGTAAGTAATATAGGGCCTCATTTATAGGGATTTGGCATTGCGCAGCACACCAGGTCACCTTGCTGTGCTGCCCTATGTCAAAGTGAAAGGGCAGGAATAGACAGTATTTATTCAATGGGGTCCATTCCTGTCCTTTCTCCCTGCACTGGTGCCTAGCGCCAACGCAAGCACCCATGTACCATGGTGCAAGGGTGCCTGTTTTGTCAGCAGGATGGTTTAAGCGGAGGAAGGGACACCTTCCTGGACAGAAACACTCCATTGAGGCATGTACCTCTTCCTATAAGTGCTGCAGAATGCGGTACGCATAGAAAGAGGTATCATCGAGGAAAAAGTTGTACCTCACCTCGAGAGGCGAAATAGTTTGGCACATCCCCAGCTTTACATGGTCTTGTACATCTGAGGGAGCATCAAAATCCATGGGTGTTGCGTGGGAACACTCACTGCAACGCTCATGGGACGCCCCCCTAACGGCCGATTTGCGCTGCCTTGCCTTACTCCATATCTATGAGGCCCTTCGAAGCCACACAAAGTAGCTTTGCGTGGCCTCGTAGATATGATTTCAAGGTTTGCCCGCCGGAGCGTCACAAATCAATCCTGCTACGGCAGCGCCAGGGTCTCGTGAATATGCCCCTAGCCTTTCCACTGCTCCTCATACAGGCTCTGAACTGAGTAGAGGAGTCATCCTGTGTAAGAGATGGTCGTTTACTAAACTTTTAACACCAATCCCCAAATGTTCATGACCCTGGAGCACGTTTACTGGAAGTATGTGATATTGAATCTGAGGTGTTTTTTCGCATAATTATGGATTTGCCATATATGCCGCATAATCAGTCATCTGTTGTATAATCTGCAGATGTTACCTCCCAAAAAATGTATATCTCAAATGGATCAAAAGTTACTAAAAGCGTAGCAACACCTATTACTGTGCAGTGGAAGGTCCTTTGCAAGGGCTGACATGCCACCTTTCTGTTGCTTATTGATGTATTATGGTGTTAGACTGGTACTTAAAAGGCGAAACCTTTACCCTTACAGTGTTAACCTATGTAACTAAAACAAAATAATGAAGCAATACTATCACGAAATGTGCCTGATTACGCCGCATAATTTAGTCAACCCTAACACATGCCGCATAATTCCAGTGGCCCTGCGCTGGAGCTCACAGCAGACCAGTGCATGTGCCGTAAAAAGGCCAATGAGGAGCTAACCTCATATTATACAACAAATGTTTTTCTTTTTTCATATTTCAAGAGCTCCATCAGTGTAAAAATGTCTTCCTCTCCAGGACCCCACAAAGGAATATCTGTTGCTTTCATTCCACAGAAGTGCGAAGAGGCTGCTGGAGCCAGGAGGGGGGAGGAGGCGAGCCTCACGCGCCCCCCATTAGATGAGGGTTTATTGATTCAGATGCTGCTGAGGCCTGTTGGCTGCAACTTGAACCAGAGATTAAAGAAGCAGGTGGGCGGGGGCCCGGGGCGAGGGCGGGAGTGTGAGGCATCCATCATATCATATCTTCAACACCTGCCAATTTCAAGGAGGATGAGAAATGGCAGTCACCTGTTAACTAGCCTTCGCTACCGCGCGACCTCCAGCAGCGCGCGCCGAGCTCAGTCCGGAAAAGGGGGAGGATGGCTGGAAGTGGAAGGGGGAATAGTGAGACATCTGCATCATTAAAAAAAACAAAAAAAGCCCGAGTCTGACTTCGTGAATCCGGGATGAGACGGCCTCACAATCTTTTCACTCGTGAGGAGATCAGTGTTAGTTTATTGACTTGTTTTTCTATACTTATTATTCTTGAACACTGGCGCAATGTATATTAATTGAAGGGTCGGCCATTTTTACAACACTAATGGTCTCGCCCGCAGGCAGTCGTGTTGGACTCCAAGTGAAATGTGGCGCGAAATTCGAGAGAAAATAATTAGACACATTTAAATCAGGAAAATTCGCATGGTTTGCTTAAGGTGAAAGTTGTTGGCAGGTGGCGTAGAGAGAGCTGCTCCTGCTCACACATGTCATCATATCTCGCTCAAGGCAAATACAAAAGGCTCATAAATTTTACTGAGGCTGACATTTTAGTTCATGTTACCGTCTCATTGCCTCATTTATTCACACACCCCTAGAAAGAAAGACCTTATAGCCGCTCTCGTACGAATAATATTTTTGCATCTGCAAGTTTAATAAGCTCTTTTTTTATCAGGCTAGCTATGAGTCTCCTAAGGCAACACGAGTGAGTCAGGTATTTATTAAACATGAAAAGTGTCCGCAAGGCATCTTGGCGTTGGGCTAAAAGATAAAACGATTGGACCAAAAAAACAAGCATCGCCAACGTAAAAATGTCTGTCATTGGCTGCCAGTGTTAATACTTGGTTTGGTTTATCATGGTATTAGCAAAAGTTTATTTTTGGGGAAGCTGTGGAGCCCTGGTCGATCTAAAAAAATGGGCTAAAACAAAAATATTTTGGGGTCTCAGTAAGCACACATTGCGATAGCAGTGCCTGGTACTGAATGGAACTACTTTGGGTGTGGACATAGTCTTTATAAAAGAGCAGAATGCTGTCAGTCAAAGTGAAATTAGCCAAATCGCTGGGCTATTGGAATTTTGAGGCTGTGGCGTTTTCTGCATAGCTATGAATTTCCCATATAATGCATCATCTGCTCCATGATCTGCAATTTTAACAACAAAAAATATTTTTGTAGGTTAAACGGATCAAAAGTTACTAAAATTGAAGTGACAAGTGTTGCAGCGCACTAGAAGGTTCCTTGCACAGGTTGCACGGCTTATTGCTGTATTTGGGTGTCAAACTGATACTACTGAGGTGAACCCTTTGTTCAGATAGTGTCCAACAGGTGAAAAAATGCAAAAAATAATGAGGCAAAACTAAAAAAAATGTGGCACATTGTGGAATATATTTTGCCTTTTCTTGTTGCATAATTTAGTCAACCCTGAAGCATAACTTGGACTTCCCCTACTACATAATTCCAGTGGCCCTGCCGATAGGTGAATGGGGCTGACCTACAGTGACATGCTGTTTGCTGTAGTAGTGGAATTAAAATGTGAATAGCGCACTGAATGAAGAGGACTGACTGAAAGCCCCTATATGTAAGTGTATTATACATATCATTTTCCAAAAATGAAAAAGCCCTCTGTCTGAAATCGAATTAACTTCAGTGACAGGCCTAGTGTGCGTGAGATGTGAATTCCGCCTTTATGTTTATCTTTTTTTTATGTGATTGCCAAATATGTTTGTATTTTGCGTATGTTTGAAAAGTTCAATAAATCTTTTGTATGCTTGCCAACGTCTCATGTCTTGGCGTTGCCAATGCTTTTTTCCTAGGAATTTGAGAATTCCAAGGCATTTTGGAGGAGCAGAGTCAGGGTGGGGTGGTATTGCTGTAGATGGAAATTCTTACCCGAGTGTCATTGTTAGGGTGTGGAACAGCGCAATATAGGCTCCACCCTTACACGTCATAGAAGCGCAATGTTCATGTCTGCCTGGGATTATATACGTTGTGTGTTCTAACTTTATTAACATGAAATGAAGCATTTCATATTGGTATGTATTCGCTGTAGAAGCTAGAGGTTCATAAACGTTTGTAGGTTACATTTTAGTTTAACTGTGAAGACATGTAATTCTCATTTGCATTTACACTTGTGTTTCAAGTTATGCTGCATTTATTACAGCACATTGTATATGTAATCATGAGCCAATTTATTCTCGTTTGCAGTTATTCTGAAGTTACATCTGCATATATATTCACATATTCAAAATGGACATTAAATTACTTAAATAAAGTTAGCTTGACTAAAGGCCTTAATTTTTAAATGTATTTTTACTTGTCTTGCGTGTTCTTTCTTTTGCAGGTATGTCTTCATAATTTCATAGCGAGAGAAAATGTGGTATTGATAGTCAATCCTGAGAAGAGACATCTTGGCAAGGACGTGAAGTACTAATGAGCAGAAGAAGCCTCCTATTCATCGCATATCAGGACGGGGAGATGCTCAAGGTTGCAGCGACTGTCCAAGTTTGTGGGATGGGAAATTCGAAAGATGTTGGCGATATCTACTGTGGGGAGGATAATTAACCCCTTGCATGCTTGTGACGGAACCGTTCCATCACAAGCCTCGGGTGAGCTGTGCTTCTGACGGAACGGTTCCGTCACGGCCCGCTCGCCGCGCCTGCACGGTGCGAATTCTGCGCCTGCGCTGAGCATTCTATTGGGCGGGCGTGGCCGTGACGGAACCGTTCCGTCACAAGCACAGCTCACCCGAGGCTCGTGACGGAGTGGAATAGCCGCCGCAGTGAAGGAGTTAATTGGGTATCTGGTGACGTGGGGAAAAATATGATTGTTCTTGAAACTTTTTCGTTTTGATTAAGTCTCACACCGGTAGAGTTTAGTTCTGATGCCCTTTGACTCTGTGGAGTACAGGCCTCTCTGCTTTCTTGCAAATGTGTAGCTTTATGCTAAACACCTATTCTCATTTTGAAGAGGTATACTGGAGTATTCACTATGCTGACACCTTCCCGCACTTCTGAATTCCTCTGTAACCTTTTCCAGTGACTCATTCGTATCTTAGATTCAGAACTTGCGTTATATGAGTTCTGAATCTTATCATGTTTCGAAAGGAGGACCGGATTTTCTTGAAGGAGCACCAATTTCTATTTCTCAGTATCCATATTGCTGTGACTGCGTTCATTGCATGCCTAATGCTATTAAATCTGAATCTCTTTCGATTCCCAGTTGCAATTCTGTACCTTTATAATATGTTTTTGATTTGCGTATATATTGGATTTGCTATTTACTTGTAATAAATCCACTTAACTTAATTCACTGATTCCTGGTCCTCTTTGGGGCATAACGGGCTACACAGAAGTTAGATTGTTTTATTAATGCTGACTACCTTAACCTCTCAGTCAACTAAAAAGATTCCTCAGATAAGAAATGGTAATCACTTTCCTGTGCCTGCAGGTGCAATGTCTGTTCAGTTATTGACACATTTTGGTCAGCCTAACCTTCTTTTAAATGTAAACACCTCTCTAGAAGCAGTCAAAATATTTCTTCACATCTTCGGCCAAGGAATCTTTTGGCAGTCCTGAAGCTGTGTGGTAATAAATAGGAAGTATCGAGTACAGATGCTTTCACTGGTAGTATGAGGTGGTTTGGTGATGGAACGAGGGACAGAGATGCGAATGATGAGATCTGGTTTTCAGTGATTACTGAGGGGCACAAATTGCTCTTTCAAAATGGATGCTGACAAAATGCGGAACTTAAATTAGGTAAAACCATTGCACCGACAAGCGGCATATATTTGAGCTGTCAAATGTTTTATTTATTTATTTATTTTGAACGTTTTATATAGCGCGAACAAGATCTTCACAGATATCAGAGCACTTTACAGGGGAGGGGAGCATGTATACGCAGATACATCAATCATGTTAAAAGTACATTGAAGTGATATCATAAACCAATCAAGTAAGTCACTTTCAGAGTCAAAATAAAAATACAAAGGGATCGAACAAGTAGTACAGATGAGTATCGAGTCTTTGTGGTTTTTCCCCAGTAGTGGTTCAAGTGTATTTAGCCATGAGGATCGCTTTTACTTCTTTCTTGAAAAGTATGGTAGAGGTGATGAGCCTGGTTTCAGGGGGGAGCGAGTTCCAAATCCTGGGAGCCATTCCTGAGAAAGAGCGTTTATAGGTTTTTTTCCTTGCGGAATCTTTTAGGCTTTAGCAAAAGATTGTTTGTGCCTCTAGTGTTTCTGGAGCCTCCAGAAATCGTCAGCTTCTGAGCGAGGTATCTAGGTGAGCTCAGGTGGACAGCCTTGTGCGTCAAACAAGCGATTTTCAGGTGTATTCTGGCTTCAAACGGCAGCCAGTTCAGGGATTTGAAGTCAGGGGAAATGTGTGTTTTTTTGATCCAGTGATAAGTCTTGCTGCGGCGTTTAAAGAGGCTCTTATGGGTGCCGTAGTAGCTAGGGGGAGACCGCAGAGGGCGGTGCTGCCGTATTCTATTCGAGGTATGACTAGTGATTGTACCGCAGTTTGGAAGTCTTTGGCTGGAAGGAAAGGTTTAAGTTTCCTAAGGGTGTTGATTTGGTAGTTCGCTCCCTTGGTTGCTTTGTTAATGTGTTCCTGCATGCTGAGATTGGTGTCAAGTGTTATGCCCAAAGATTTCGCTGAGTCCACGATGGTGGGTTGAACATTAAGTGCCGTTAGGTCTTTAAGCCACATTTGTGCGGTAGTGATCTTCGCGGGTGGTGAGATCAGAAGGAACTCTGTTTTAAGGGCATTGAGTTTGAGATGATTAGCGGCCAACCAAGATTGGGTGCTTCTGATCGTTGAGTTCAAGAGCGTGATGTCTTTGGGTGATTGTAGTTTGAGATAAAGTTGGGTGTCATCAGCATACATGTGGAAGTGTACATTGGATTCTTGCAGCAAGGTGGTGAGAGGTTCCATGACTAGGTTGAACAAAGTTGGGGATAGGGAGGATCCTTGTGGTACGCCTAGCGATACAGGTCTTGGCGCGGACATCAAGTTGTTGCTCTTGAATTTCTGCGACCTGTTATGCAGAAAGGACGTGAACCATTTGAGCACAGTTCCAGATAGGCCCATTCTTGTGTTTTTTCTTGAATTTTGAGGTTGTCAGGCTTTCTGCATTGGCAACAAAGAAAGTTTATTTCTGGTTTTAGTGTTTTAGCGATGATTAGAATGTTAGCACAAGAAGACTGATTACTGAAACCAAACAGCTAGATTCATCACAGAGCCGTTTTGCGAGTCCTTAATAGCGATTATTTAGGAATGGCTATTAAGGACTTGCAAAACGGGATTCATGTAGGATTCGCTAAATAAATTGCGATTCCTACACATTCCTTATTTGCGATTAGCAAATTGCTAATCGCAAATAAGGAATAACTCCCCATTTATTCCTATGGGCCTTTAGGCCCATAGGAATGAATGGGGTGTATTCCTTATTTGCGATTAGCAATTTGCTAATCACAAATAAGATAGCGATTTCAAGGGTGCATGAAATGCAAATTTACACAGGTGTTGCGCACACATGTCCAAAGGACATGTGTGTGTGTAACATGCAACAGAGAAAAATGCACTAAAGTGCATTTGTCTATTTTTTCGCTATTTACCACGAAGTCAGACTTCGTGGTAAATAGCGGCCAAATATTGCAAATTCGCAATTTAAAATTGGTTAATGAATAGCATTTAAGGAATCTCTAATAGAGATTCCTTAAATGCAATTCCTCGCAAATATGCAATTTGGCAAATAGCGATTTTTTGCATTTGGGATGATGAATCCAAATGCAAAAATTGCGCTCGCAAGCAGCACGTTACTCCGGGACCCATAGAGGATTAGTGTTGAATTAGTACAGTGAAACATGCAAGTCAATTTTAAGTGGTGGTAGTAAAACGTAAAAACATGATAGGTATTATTTTTGCAAGGTACAATTTCTCCTTCCTGTTTTTTTACACTCATTCAAATTTGCAAGTGACTCAATTTTTGGGGGGGAAGTTTGATTGTTTTTGCTTCTTTAAGGTCTCCTGGCACAAGTTGATTACCCACGTAATCTAAGACATTACCGGAATGTCCCCAAACTTGGTAGTTATGTTTCTTGGTGCTCTGAGATGTGTCTTGAGAGGCATAGGAAGTTATGTGCTGATCCATTTGTTACCCTCTTAATGATATTTGGAGGTGAGACAGACCAATCATTACAGTTTCATTCTAATTCAAGGCTCTGATAACCTTTGGTCTCTCTGTTTACCACCCCCAACGTGCTTTTGACACTGACAGCCATATCCAAATGTATAGATGTGGATGTCTAAAGATATGATGCTTGCTGCTGCCGCGGACAGCAGCTGGTGACTGTATTGGCATGATGATGGGAAGATGTTAAATTTCCCAGCACAGCCGTATATGGGCGTTGTGGAAGATCCAAGCTCTCCCAGGAATAAACCATCAGGAATGGGGGACAATGGCGAGATCTCACAAAGAGAACTCTCCACGTCTACACCCCACTCATCATCTTTTCCCATAAGAGCTCACATTTTGGTGACAGGGACTCTTTGTTAGAGAGTTACTACTGTTTCATGGTTCAGTTCAAAGCTGAATTTGCTGCAGCTGATGGGACAGTGGAAAAATCTCACAACAAGACCTCTCCACATCTCTGCCCACATTCATCAACATCTTCCACAAGATGCCATGTTTTAGTAACAGGGATTTATGTGGAAGATTCAACACTGAGGCACGCTTGAGTTCAGAGGTAGATGTGTTGTGTTTAGACCGCCAATACTCACACACGAGGTTTCTCTGCCGGTACAGATGAAGTCGGTTTCAGGATATGTGACTGACTGTGACTCTGGAGTGGGAATAGTAATTTTTACCCCCACGCTATCCAACGCTTTCCCTACTGTTGCACTCTCTGGAGTGGGAATAGTAATTTTTACCCCTACGCTATCCAATGCTTTCCCTACTGTTGCACTCACTGGAGTGGGAATAGTAATTTTTACCCCTACGCTATCCAACGCTTTCCCTACTGTTGCACTCTCTGGAGTTGGAATAGTAATTTTTACCCCTACGCTATCCAACGCTTTCCCGACTGTTGCACTCTCTGGAGGTAGAATAGTAATTTTTACCCCTACGCTATCCAACGCTTTCCCTACTGTTGCACTTTTTGGAGTTGGAATAGTAATTTTTACCCCTACGCTATCCAACGCTTTTCCTACTGTTGCACTCTCTGGAGTGGGAATAGTAATTTTTACCCCTAGGCTATCCAACGCTTTCCCTACTGTTGCACTCTCTGGAGTTGGAATAGTAATTTTTACCCCTACACTATCCAACGCTCTCCCTACTGTTGCACTCTCTGGAGTTGGAATAGTAATTTGTACCCCTATGCTATCCAACGCTTTCCCTACTGTTGCACTTTTTGGAGTTGGATTAGTAATTTTTACCCCTACGCTATCCAACGCTTTCCCTACTGTCGCACTCTCTGGAGTTGGAATAGTAATTTTTACCCCTACGCTATCCAACGTTTTTCCTACTGTTGCACTCTCTGGAGTGGGAATAGTAATTTTTACCCCTACACTATCCAACGCTTTCCCCACTGTTGCACTCTCTGGAGTTGGAATAATTATTTTTACCCCTATGCTATCCAACGCTTTCCCTACTGTTGCACTCTCTGGAGTTGGAATAGTAATGTTTACCCCTACACTATCCAACGCTCTCCCTACTGTTGCACTCTCTGGAGTTGAAATAGTAATTTTTACCCCTACTCTATCTAATGCTTTCCCTACTGTTGCACTCTCTGGAGTGGGAATAGTAATTTTTACCCCTACGCTATCCAACGCTTTCCCTACTGTTGCACTCTCTGGAGTGTGAATAGTAATTTTTACCCCTACACTATCCAACGCTCTCCCTACTGTTGCACTCTCTGGAGTTGAAATAGTAATTTTTACCCCTACTCTATCTAATGCTTTCCCTACTGTTGCACTCTCTGGAGTGGGAATAGTAATTTTTACCCCTACACTATCCAACGCTTTCCCCACTGTTGCACTCTCTGGAGTTGGAATAATTATTTTTACCCCTATGCTATCCAACGCTTTCCCTACTGTTGCACTCTCTGGAGTTGGAATAGTAATGTTTACCCCTACACTATCCAACGCTCTCCCTACTGTTGCACTCTCTGGAGTTGAAATAGTAATTTTTACCCCTACTCTATCTAATGCTTTCCCTACTGTTGCACTCTCTGGAGTGGGAATAGTAATTTTTACCCCTACGCTATCCAACGCTTTCCCTACTGTTGCACTCTCTGGAGTGTGAATAGTAATTTTTACCCCTACACTATCCAACGCTTTCCCCACTGTTGCACTCTCTGGAGTTGGAATAATTATTTTTACCCCTATGCTATCCAACGCTTTCCCTACTGTTGCACTCTCTGGAGTTGGAATAGTAATGTTTACCCCTACGCTATCCAGCGGTTTCTCTACTGTTGTGCTCTCTGGAGTGGGAATGGTAATTTTAAGTTCTATGCTATCCAACATTTTTATTACTGTATTTTTTTTACTTATGGATTTTGAATAGTATTTTTATTTATTTAGCTATTTTATTTTTTTGTATAATTTTAGATATTGTAGTATATAATTAATTTTAAAAATATTAAAAGTATATTTAATTTTTTTAATTTATAAACATAATTATTTACTTTTTATTTATGTTTTTGTTTTATGTTTGTAAATCTATTTGTAATTTACAATATTTTTTATTATTTTATAAATTATTAAAATAATGATTACAATGTATTGTTAAGTACGTATATATTATATATTTTCTGTATATGTTTAATTAATGTATTATTATTATATATGTATTATTTATTAATTTTAAACATTATTAGATATTTTTAACTGTTTATTTAATTTATTAGTGTTATTTACTTTATTTTATATTTATATTTTTACAGGAAAAAAACCGATATTTTTAACATCGATATTTTTAATATCTATATTTTTTCCCGATATTTTTGTACTTACCATGTTGTAGATAGGATGTCGATATTCTTGCCTTCGATATTTCAGCATCAATATTTCTGTAGGTCGATATTTTCTATGTCGCTATTTTGTCAGTGATTCCTTACGCATGCAGAAAGCCACTTTGAAAATATATGCAGAATGATTACAAGCCCCAAGTGCCGCTGGTACTTCACTTTTCCCATATTAAAGGTGACACACCAGCAGGAGGCTTGTAAATAAGCCCCATGTTGTTTAACTGTTAGCCAATACAAATGGTCTGTGGTCTCAGGCACATGCTTGAAATTTTGAAGACTCACCTTTGTCCTCGTTGCCAAATTTTGAATGTGCCCTGGTTTGATCAAGGTGGTATCTGCGAGACCCAGGTTCAGGCTTTTGCAAAATGCGGGCATAGACAGGATGCATGTAGGAATGGCTCTGGCATGGGCCATCATGGAAATAAATGGAAGACTTTTATTCTTATTCAATACGTTAACCCCTTGGGCGCGGCTGCGATTCTGCGCCTGTGTGGCGTTTTTTGAAGTGGGCCGGTTTATGACGGCCCCTAGCCGTCATCAGCACATTCCCACCGCAGTGCATGACGGCTGGGGGCCGTCATCAGCATCGAAGGGGTAAAGCCCAGGTTGTTTGTGCATTGGCAGACAACAAACCTCAGATGCTGTTGCCCTTGACTTACAATGATCTCCAGCTCCCGGATGGTTCGCACAATGTAGATGCCTGCACATTTATCAATGAAGTGAGGCCAACTCAGACTGCACCCTGCTATTGCCTTTCTAAGTGATGGAGGCACATTGGCGTCTTCCAATAAGATGTATGCAGCTGTCTGTTTGTTAATTAAAAGCAAAATGGTTGAGGATTAAAAATAAATGCTCCAGGCTCTCTCCCAGCATTTAGGGCCTCATTTATGGGGATTTGACGTTGGGCAGCGAAGCAAGCCACCTTGCTGTGCTTCCCTATGTCAAAGTGAAAGGGCAGGAATGCACCGTATTTAGCTAATACGGTGCATTCCTATCCTTTTCCCCAGCGCTGTCACTATTGTAGTAGCCTAGCGCCAATGCAGGCACTCTTGCGCCATGGTGCAAAGGCTCCTGTGTTGTCAGCAGGATTGTTTTTGTGCAGGAAAGTGCACAATCCTGCCCAAAAACAATCCCTAGATTAATTTCCTCTTTCTATGTATGCTGCAGAATGCAGCATACATAGAAAGAGGAAGAAACAAGGAGAAATAAAGTAACTACTCCTCATTACTCTTCACCTCGCGAAGCAGAAGGTTTTGGCCATTCCCCAGGTTTGCATGGTGTTGTAAATATGGGGAAGTGACAAATCCATGGATGTTACATAGGAAACCCACCATAATGCCTGTGGAATGCCTCCCGAGCGCAAAGTAAGGGAACTCAGCGATTTTTGCTGCCTTGCCCTTACGCCATATCTAAAGGGCCCTTTAACAACTTCAGTGCTGATGACGAGCCCAGGCTCGTCATGCAGCACAGTGCTCGTGTGCTGGTGATGAGCCTGGGCTCGTCATGAGCCGTGGAACGCTCACACGTGGGGATAATTCCCCCGCTATGCTGAGCGTTCCATTGCGCGGGCAGGCTCATGACGAGCCCAGGCTCGTCACCAGCACATGAGCACCGTGCTGCATGACGAGCCTGGGCTCGTCATCAGCACCGCTGCGCCGTGCGCGGCCCCCCTCCCCCGCGCTGCGGGGGAATTAGTCCCGTGGCAAAGGGGTTAAAGCCATGCAAAGTGGATGATTTTGCAATTTGCGCCACCGGATCATCACAAAAAGTGACACTCTGGCGGCGCGAGGGGGTAATAACTATGCCCCACAATGATTGCATGTTAGAGATCCCCTGACTGCAGGCGGGCGAAGGTCTATTCTGAGGCCGCTGCACCAGCCACAGTAAAGAAGTAAAATGCTTGAAAAAAATGTGAAGCTTTTACATACAGGGGAGAGTGATTGGCTGGTCATGAATCCTCTGTTCTATTTCTATTGTTCGCATAGAGCAGATTACACATATATTTTCACTGACAGAGCATCAAACTGTGGCAAGTGGCTTTTTAGGGGTTGTATTCTAAGGTGTGAGAAAAGATCGACTGAACAAGCCGGAACCCCTTGCTCTCTCAAGACACCAACTAGGAAGCCATGCTGCTCAGAGGGACGTATGTCGTTACAATGCATACTTTTACAACGCATACCTTTACAACGCAATTTTTTACACTGCAACATCCATTACAACGCATTCCATTACAACGCATGCCATTACAATGAATTCTTTAAAATGACCTTTACAAGGCATTCCACTACAACGCATACTACATTTACAACGCATACCATTACAACGCATACCATTGCATTGCATGTATGGTAAGTATTGGATAGTGTAGGGATAAAAATTACTATTCTAACTCCAGGGGGGTGCAACAGTAGGGTAAGTGTTGGATACTGTAGGGGTAAAGATTACTATTCTAACTCCAGGGGGGTGCAACAGTAGGGTAAGTGTTGGATAGTGTAGGGGTAAAAATTACTATTCTAACTCCAGGGGGTGTAACAGTAGGGTAAGTGTTGGATAGTGTAGGGGTAAAAATTACTATTCTAACTCCAGGGGGTGCAACAGGAGGGTAAGTATTGGATAGTGTAGGGGTAAAAATTACTATTCTAACTCCAGGGGGTGCAACAGTAGGGTAAGTGTTGGTTAGTGTAGGAATGCGTTGTAATGGTATGCGTTGTAATGACTGCATTGTAATGACATGAGTTGTAGTGGTATGCGTTGTAGTGACATGTGTTGTAATGGTTGCGTTGTAATGGCATGCGTTGTAATGGACGTTGCGTTGTAAAAGTTTTGTTGTAAAGGTAGTGCGTTGTAAAAGTTGCGTTCTAAGTGTTGTTTCCCTGCTCAGAGTGAGATGAGTCCTGCAGCAAACAGATACAAATAGTCACCTAAACCATTGACAGGTGCTATGGAGTCTGAGAAAATTTTCTCTAATGGGACCAGCAACATCAGTTACCAAATCTTCTGGAATTATTGGAACACTGTGGATCTGTTTTGTTTCACTGGGAAACTTTGGCTGCTGAAAGCAGCTGAAATATTTAAGTGATACACCAGGGAAAACAAGATATCAGGGATTTGATCAGAATTACTCATTTCTACAGTATTTTCTCCTTTCTCTGGGCTGTATGAGTTTTACCTTGATCCTCTTTAACGTCACCCACCCGGGGGTACTGGTACTCCATTATAAGTAACTCCAAATGAATGCCAACCACACAGCTGTGTAGCTAGACCTTTGGCCGCCTGTGGCAGTCCCTGCGTTTGCCGCCTGTGGCGGCCCCATGTAAGTGCGGGGTGGCTGGTGCTGCCGATTGCTGTGTTTGCCGCCCCACGACAGCTGCAGGTAACCCCAAAAATTCCACCCCTTACTAAGCCACTGTACCCACAATAAAGTCATAAATGTGGGTGCTCAACAATTAAGCATCGTGATGTAGGAAGTTTGACCGGTTTCCATCTTGGCCAGCTTTGAGCCCTAGCATTGATAATATATGGCGAAGAACACTCTATTGAGTTGGCAATATATGTTTAACCCTTTCCATGCGGCCGCGATTCCCCTGGTGTGCTGTAAACAACACGAACAGGGGCGGGCCGTGACGAACCCCAGCCGTCATCAGCACACGAGCACCGTAGTGCATGACGGCTGGGGTTCGTCATCAGCATGGAAGGGGTTAAGAACAGTTTTGACCAAATAGAAATGGGTAAAGCAGGCAAACAAATTGCTGTCAGGTTTACCATAGATGCAAAGAATGAACGGGTTTGCTACGTGTTTAAGTCATAGAAATAGACGTGTTTGTAGACGCACATCAGCTACAGTATGTCCATCCTTCCGTTTATAGAGCCCACATTTATCGGAAAGGAAGACCAGTCACATTAATGCGACTTAATAGTTGGCATTTTCATTTGCACTTTACCCCCTAGAGAGAGGATTACAAGCCACTTAACCATACCAGAGGAATTTAAAAACTGTAAAATAGAACCCAATAAAAAATGAAAAGCACTTCATAATTAAAAAAATACAGGCGGGGACGTCACATAAAAAGATGCAAGAGAGAACAAAGAGGATGGGATAAGGCAACAGCTTTCAAGTACAATAAGTCAAATCTGCAATATCTTTATCCACTGGATTGGTTGAAATGAATACTGGGTAATTGTCCTTTCAGTTCAGTTTGTTTATTTGTAAGTGGCCCACCAGTTTGAGAAGGTGTTTTTTCGACAGCATTGGGTGAAAGCCAGCCTTATTTGTCCTAATGCCTTTTTGTAAGCTGATGGAAATGCCATGGTACATCTCTCATACATAAACCCTCTGTAGATGACCACAGTTTAAGCATGTTTCGACCAGGGATTTTAGAGGATAGCACTCTCAGAAAGGAAACTAGAACAGTGCTGAGCAGGGAGCAAGAGCAAATGTAAGTCCTACAGTGGAATATTCAAACAGATAATTTTGGGGTATATGCATCAACATTGCGTTTTGCGATTACCAAATTACGAATTTTACCGAATCGCAATTTGAATATCGCAAAACGGAATGTATGAAAAAAATCGCGAATTACTTGCGATTCAGTAGTAATCGCAATCGCTATTTACAATCCTGAAATACCGACTCGCAAATTTAGCAAAATCGCTATTAGTGAGTCGCAAATTGCGATTCCCATATTACTATGCATTATGATGATGTTCGAATCAGGAAGTGACCATGCTCATGCTGTTACCTGTGTGCTGAGAGTGAGGAGGAGGAGCAGACTGTTGGGGAGCTTCAAATTTGAAAAGTTTGGGACTTTTAAACTGGTGCAGTCAGCAGCATGGCTTCAGAAACACTTCAGAAGGAGCGAAAAAGGCAAAAGAAATTCAGTGAAAAGGAGTTGGAGATACTAATAGAAGAAGTGGTGAGGAGCCATGATAAATTGTTTGGAAAACAGTCACTGCAGGTCCCAGAGTCTAAAAAAAGAAAATTGTGGCTGGGAATGCACAGGAAAATAAATACAGTGGGAGTTGCTCAGTGCAGCATAGCAGATTTGTGCAAAAGGTGGTATGACCTGCATAGTTGTGCCAAAGAAAGGGTTGCCGAAAGGCTTGATGAAGCCACAAAAAACAGCCCAGCCACCCAAACAACACCACAAAGGACCTTGTGGATTCCACCCTGCAGCCGGAGACAGTTGTTGGAGTAGACACAATAGATTCCTCAGCACCAACCAGTACCTCCCAAGGTAAGATGCATGCCAATTTACATCCACATTTTAGTGTTAGCAAACAAACAGCATTAGTCAGATCTGGCTTAGTGCAGAACATAGTATTCCAGACCATGTTTTACTTGTAACACACAAATGCCTTATGGGAATTGCAGTCAGCAAAACTACAAGGAAAGGCTGGTGGGTAGCAAACCAGATCGGTTAAATTCTATTGTGACAGGCAAGTTAGTCTCCACACACAGTGTTTAAAAATAACTTTATTGAACAAAACAAATGAAACATGTCCAAATATGCTAACTAATCATGCACTGTTCAACATCACAGATGCACAGGAACAAGAGTCAGAGGACAGTGATGGACATGCCCCACCAGAGAGTGAGTCTCAGTCAGGAGAAAACATAGCAGTCTCACCAGCACCCACAACACCAGCTCCAAAAAAGCGCAGGATCACAGTGGCACCATTGCTTGCATTTGAAACAGGGGATGATGGACAACCTGAGCCTACAACAGCACAGCTTCGAATACAGCCACATCAAGACCACGTGTACAGCCGCAATGTAGGAACATGAGGTTCAGGAGAAGCAGGGCAGCTCCAATGCTGAGAACTGCCAAAGGCTAGAGTTCCACATCCTACGATGGTCTAGAGAATGCCATGTTAAGGGTACAGCGCCTGCAAGTGAAACACATGCGGTCAATGCAGGCAAACCTTTCCACTCTTGCATGCAAAATGGGGGACATGAGTGACAGTATCAAGCATCTAACAACAGCTGTGCGGGAAGGTCGCAGGGAAACCAATGAACAATTTGGTGAGACGGCTTTAGCACTCAGGGACCTATGCAAAGTTTCGAAAGATGATCAGGTATCCCATCGCAAAAGACACCACTAATTTCTTGGACACTTGGATGGGTACACTAGGGCCATCAACCGGCTTAGCACTACAACTGCACAACTATCCTGACGTGCAATAGACATTCAGTTGGAAATGAGCCATTGCTGCAGAGATGTTGCCAGGGGACTGATCCAAGTCAGAAATGCAGTGGAGCAGATGCAGACCAATGCTGTTGCTGCCAGTAGTGTCATGGGGGGGGGGGGGGTATAGTGAGGATGCCTCCAGCCGCAGTAGCAGCTTGGAACCAGTGATGGAATGCAGGAGGCGTAGCACACGTGATACGCCAGGATCAGAGAGCTCACAAAGGGATGTGTCTGAGCACCCAGAACGGGCAATGGGAGTGCGAATACGCAGGAAATATTGTGGCCATGTCCACAGGAATTGTTTTTGGTGAAGCAACCGGAAGCTACATTTGTCTGGACTGATGTAAAGTACCATAACATACCATTATGTCTACACATCATTATTTTCAGGCTTCGCAAGTGTGCAATAACGCTAATGTTTTTGTGGGTTAAATAACTCTAGTTGGAAAAGTAACAGTGTTGTGTTTGATTTGATAACTACCCACCTCAAAAATAATTCTGGGTAATTTCTGCACGTCGCTGTCTCCCTTCAGCTGCACTCGCTGCACTTCCTGCTTGTTGTGGGTGTATGTTCTCCTTTTCTTCATCGGGGTCCCTATCCGATGTTTCAAGTGGTACGCCTCTGGCAGTTGCTATGTTATGCCCATGGCACATGTGGCAACTATTTCACAGCAGATGTCATGGCCAGTACTGCAAAGCACTGCCCGTTTCATGTATGCAGCGAAATCGACTTTTCAGCAGCCCAAGGTCCTCTCAATCACATTGCGCGTTGTCCTGTGTGCTGCATTGAACTGGTGTTCACTTGGTGCCTATGGATTCAGATATGGTGTCAAGATGAATGGGCGCACAGCGTATGCGCTGTCACCTGTGGAGAAACAGCCAATATATTAGTCACTGCTATGTTTCACTTGACAATGAAAACCTGTATAAGAGAGTGACATGTGTTTACCAAGCAGGAATCCTTCCTAAAATTCACCCAAAAAAAACCGTGTATGTATGCCGCTGTGCCTAAATATATAGGAATCATGCCTACTCCCTGTGTATCTTGCCACTATGTCCGTGGTGATGTACTTCGCATTGCATATCACTTGTATGTTCAGTGAATTATATGACTTCCTATTCCTGAAGATATACTCATTCACTGAGGGTGAACATATGGCTATATGTGTCCCATCTATGCAACCAATTACATGGGGGATGTTGGCTATCTGGTAAAAGTCCATTTTAGTTTCAAGCAAATCCTGTGGGCTAGTTGGGAATCTGGGGGCATATTACCAACAAGTAGCGATATTTATCGCTAAATAGGCTTAGCAATGATTTTTTTATCGCTGCCTATCGCTGGATATGTTAGCGGAGAAAACATGCTATTAGCAACGTTTTTCTCCATTGTGCTAAAATATCCAGCGATAGCGGCGAAATGCTTGAATATCGCTGAGAACACAGCGATATTCACGCATTAGCGACGAAATGCTCTTAGCCATGCTATCCACCTCCCATTGGATAACATGGCTAAGAACTGGGCAGGTGTTAGTATTTGGAGATATTCGCGCTTACGCGAATATTTCCAACGCTACGCCTGCCTTGCTAATAGGCGATAGCGACGTTAGTGACTGCTTTCAGTAGCTAACTGGTTGGGTATGCCCACTTTGCATGTCATTAGCGATAATCATCCCTGACATGCAAAGCGGGCCCCAAACCGCTCGCTATCGCCTAAAAGCTGTCGCTAACATCAGTTAATAGGGCAATAGAATTGTCGCCGCTTAGCGTCCGAAAACTGACGCTAAATCGGCGAGAATTGCCTATCGCCCCCTTGGTAATATGCCCCCTGATGTGTTGGTGCATCCTCAGCAACATAGCATCCAGGAACATGTTGAAGAAACGCGATAGTGAACTTTGGGAAACACCGCCAGCTGGAGCTATTAGCCCCTGGAAGCTACCAGACACTAGGAGATGCAGGGAACACAGGAACTGCACATGGGTGGGGATAGCATGTGTCCTGCGAGATTGACGCTGCAGTAGTGGGTCTAATTCTGCAATCAGATCATGTATCATTGCTGCATTTAATCTATACTTCTCATAGATTTCCTCCTCTGTCTGCCCCAACAGAATATGACCTCCTGTATCCTCCTTCTCCTCTGTGATGCTGTTTTTAGCCTCATCCTCCTCGCCATGATGTAGAGCGCTGCCATTGTGAAACATTCTGAGGCCTTCTGGTCCTTTTTAAATACTTTCCCACATGTTTCCCACCTGATTTGATTATTTTCACCTGGTTACCACCTAGTTTGATTTGGTGTCATTTAGCGAATGCAAAATTGCGATTCCTTATTTGTTCACAATTTGCGATTATTCATGCATAGCTTTGCGACTCCGCAATTGTGATTCGCAAATAAGGATTTGCAGTTTTGGAAATTGCAAAATAGGTAATCACAAAAATAGCGAATACTTGGGAAAATCTGTGATTTTGCTTGATGCATTGCTTATTGCTATTTTGTGATCGCAAACGCCAATGTTTGGCGATTCGCACTGTTTGTGATTGCAAAATAACTTGATGCATCTGGCCCTTTATGTGGCAACCCTTGCTAGTGACCTTTTTGATTGTAACCATGTACATTTCTTTACAGCCCTCAATTAAATGGAAAATGGAGTGGTGGAAATTGCAGATGAGATATCACAAACCTAAAGAAATGTATGAATAAGACTTGAAGATGAGAATGGGAAATGTTTTGCTATGCACAATATATTACACACTAGATTTCCAGTAAACGCCAAAACATTGTGAGGTAGAAATCATTGGAAATAAGATCTGAGGCCAAATCCTTTAGAAGGATTTTATGGATTATATCTGGAATCTGTTAAATGACCAGGTGTCACTTCTCCAGCCTTCCAAGTTCTCTTTAAGAGTATTGTAGTTCACATCCTGTAGCAACATTTTCTACTAATTCTTATTTGTGTTATAACTTCTTAAAGTCCAAAAATGTAAGAATCCCATTGATTAGGATGTTGAGGTAATGTTACTCAGTTTACCCATCTTGGGAGGGTAGAGATTCAGAAGACATTTCCATGACTCCAACTTGTTATCTACCTATCACCAAACATTTCAGATGCAGTTGTTTAACTGGCAGGGGCATCCTGCAGGTTAGATGACATCTTCCCTTGCGTCCCCCTGTGGTGTTTGCACACAATGCTGTGTGCTTATCACAGGTGCAACGTAGAAGGCAGGTCCTAGCTAATTTCTTGCTCTCTATTATTTTCCACATGAAAAACATATTACGGAAACAAGCACGTTGTAATGCTTCCCATGGTGTGTATAGTGGGAAACATTGTTTACAAGGAACGCGTTACAACACATGTCATTACAATTAATTTTTAACAACGCGAAATCCATTACAACACGTCATTAGAAAGCATGCACCTACAAAGCATCCTACAAAGTAACGCCCCAGCAGAGTTAGAATAGTAATTTGCGTTGTAATGGTCTATGTGTTGTAATGACATGCGTTGTAATGGATTTTGCGTTGTAAAAAAATCGTTGTAATGGCACCTGTTGTAAATGCGTGCATTGTAACATGTCCTATTCATGCATAGTATGCACGCAAATTGAGCATGGATGTTGCAGACCTCAACATCTCAAGGTAGAATTAAAAAATAAAATGTGAGCTCCGTTTGTGTGATTTTAGTAGTGCCACAATCCAAATATATTCTCTTTTTTATTAAAGACTTCACTGCAGATTGTCTCCTGTCTGTGGGAATAGGTATTTAAATTGGGGAAGCAGGCTGAATGTGTTTGTCTAGAGTAGACTAGTGGGCCGCACTTCTGTAGGCTACAGTGACATGTTTCATTTGTTTGTTCAACCTGCTGAAACATCCCACTGCTCATCTGTCACTTTTTAAAATGCATTTTTATGTTATTTGATCACACCACAAATAACACATACCTTGTGTGAGGTAAAGTCAAGAAAAATATAGCATCCTACTTATTACGTTCTATTGTTTGTGCTCTATGAGGTCTTGATGACATCTCAAATTAAGGATACCGCAGGGCCGCATACTCAGTAGTGGCGGATGCAGGTAAGCGTGGTGAGGCAGTGGGGCGCCACGACGGGAGTGAAGTGACAGAAGAGTCATTGATGCAATGAGCGCAAAGTAAGTGGTTTTATTTATTTTATTTTGTCATCTGTCACTTCCTGCCCTACCCCACCGCCCCACCTCTCTTACCTGTGCCGGCAACGCCTGCACATACTATTCCCATTAAACACATCAAGTAGCCCAGAGTGTATGGTGCAAAAATTGGAATGGGCTGGATTGCTCACCATACAAGTCCATCACGTCCGTACACATCGTGGGCTGTTTTTCCAAGTGGGCATAAACAGGAGCCCCAATACCCTAGGTCTGGCAGGGGATGGCATCAGTATATTTCATGATACACAAGTTAAGTTTAGCAACACAACCCATCCAGTCTTTGATCATGGGTGTCTGTCCTTTCACCCATTGTTAGCAACCTCTTTTTCAAAAAGCATAATGAGTATGGTAGAGATGGGCGAGCCACCGAAAGCTCGAGCCAGTTGCATGGCTCAAGCTCAGCTCGAGGTCTTCCTAGATCGAGGTCTTCTTAGATCGAAGTCTTCTTAGATTGAGGTCTTCTTAGATCCTTTAGTGTAGCGCAAAACGAGCCAAACATTTATGTGGCTTCTACCTGTCCACCTAGACTCTAATCTAATGTGCCAAGAATAAAAGAAAAAAACATTATCCTATGTTATACATAGGGACTGTTCAGCCTGCCTCACTCTATTGTCCCGTACATTTTAGCTTCAGGCTTATCTCCATCTTTCCTCTCTCCCTTCTTTTCGGGGGTTAGAATCCTAGCACAGAGACACACCAGTGGGTGTAACCAGGTGCTTTATAAATGGCAAATAAATAAATCAGGAGAGGTAAAGAGCTATCCACCTAGTGGATGAATGGCACAATACAAAACCAGAAATCCTGGATTTTATCCTGGTTCCCCTCTTGACCAAATTGTGTGAATCTAGGCAAATATTTTATTTGCCCATGCTTGCTGTGTCGTCATTATGGCATTTGAAGCACTTTTAAATTGCTGAGTTCTCAGCACCTGCATGGATTCCTAGAGCCCAGCGAGACCCTTGGCTCGGCTCTGGAGCGGCCTTGGTTCGGCTCTTCCTGTCAATTTGTTGGCTCGCCCATCTACAGAGGATGGCAGTATTTTTCCTAAATTTTAGGCATATCACCCGCATACCCAAGCAGAATTACCAATGGGGAGCGTGAAACTCTTCAGTTGGCAATGTTGTATATCGCAATGAGCGAGTCACCCCAAAATCTGGCGATTACTGGGCACCTTAATGCCAGATGTAGGCAACCAGCAGTAGGGCAGTGGCAATGCAGTCATGTGGGATATTTTTACCTATTCTGTAGAGTTTGGGAGTTGCGTAGTACAAGCTATACCAACATGTGTAATGTAAAAGTTTATGACTATAGTTCATTGAGATAAGTGTGGTTTGACTACAGCTCTAACTCAATTTAGCACCTGTCCACTTGTCCCCAGATCTTCCGCCCATTTATTTATCACCAGAGTGTGATTCTCTTTTCTGGTATCATTTGTTTATTTATACAACTAGAAAACCATTCTCTAGAGTACTCCAGTTTTATCACGATGGCGAGTACATTCATTCATAAGGGCTTTGTAGTAAAATCAGCAAATAAAACTTTAAAGGCTGAGTCGAAAGTACATAATTACATCAAGTGCATCTGTATTGTCTAGCATTTTATATTGTTCCCGCATTAGAAAGTGTCTATCCCTGTTCATCAACATATCGTAATTATGCTGTGCTAACTTACTGTTTACTATATTGCTGTCTCTGTGGTAGCCGGTAAAGCTAGATTATTTAACAGTGGCATTTCTGGTGAATACATCATAGGTATGTCTAATCGAGCCCTTAGCTTGTGACACACCCTATTTGTGAACTCCACTACATCTGTTACATTTCTAAGTTATGGCAACTGCACCATTAGATAGGTCTGTCAATCAATCAATCATGGACATATAAAGTGCGACCACTCACCCGTGAGGATCTCAAAGTGCTGGTGGTGCTGGGTCTGTGGTTCAGTCCAAGAGCCAGGTCTGTAAAGTGCCCTACTCAAGTGAGTCAATTTCTCCAATGATATATGGCATGAATGGAGTGACCGGTACCAGTGGACCATCTAGTGGGCCTGGCAGCCTAATCTCCTTCAGGATGTGGTAGGGGTGAATCCATCTTTCTCAAACAGCAAAGTTAGAATCTCCCATCTCTAGCCTGTTTATTAGACCAGGTACAGCTGCTCAGTGTTGCCCATAATATAGCAAAGAAAGTCTTTGAAAAAGGAGTTGAAATATTGGCGAAGAGATAGAGTCATTTTGAAAGGTTGACCATTTTGATCAAAGCGATAAATAAGACACTTCCACCTCTCGGTCTGCATACATCCTATCCATCACCGGACCATTGTTATCCGGTATCTCTATGTCTTTAGCTATATGGCTTTTGATGCCCAGATACCAGACCAGAGTTGTGTGCTTGCTTGGCGTTAATGGCAGGATTTTGGACTTTGGCCAATTATATTTTAGGCCAGGCTAAGCCCCAAATGTAATGACTTCTGTGATTACAGGAGGCACTATCCAATATTTCAGATGCAACTGTTTAACTAGCAGGGGCATCCTGCCATCTAGATAACATACTACCCTTGCTTCTCTCTATGGTGGTCGCGAAACTTCTGGGCACTCATCACAGGTGCAAAATAGGAGGTAGGTCCTACCAAATGTCTTGCTCTCTCTTGTTCTCCTCATGAAATGAATGTTACAGAAACAGGGATAATGCAACACTTTCCGTTGTGTTTATAGAATATGCGCGACTTGAGCATAAATGGGGCAGACTATAACGTCTCAAGGTAAAATATAAGAAAACCTGACCTCAGTTTCTGCGATCTCAGTAGTGCCAAATCCAGGATATTTGTTTTGATTACTAAAGGCATCACTGCAGATTGTCTCTTTACTGTGGGAGTAGGTATTTAAGTTGGTGAAGCAGGCTGCATGGTCTTGTCTAGACTGGACTAGTAGACCACGCTTCCTCAGGATACAATTCCTTTTTCCACATGGTTGTTCAATCCCAACAGTTCAACCTGGTGTAACATCCCACTGCTCATCTGTTACTTTTTTTATATGGGTTTTTGCATTACTTAACCACATCACAAATTACACAAACTGCGTGTGGGGTAGTCAAGAATAAAACAACATCCCAATGATCATGTATTATTGTTAGTAAACTATACAATCTTGATAACATGTCAGAATAAGCTACCACAGGGCCTCATGCATATAACATGTCAGAATAAGCATACTGCAGGTCCGCATGCAATGCCCAAAAACGCATCAGGTAGTCCAGGGTGTATGGTGGTGTCAATATCAGAATGGGTGGGAATGCTCCCCACAACAGTCCATTATGTCCTTATACATCATGAGATTGTTTTTCCAAGTAGGCATAGATACATTTTTCCAAGTAGGCATAGATAAGAGCCCTAATGTCCTTAGGTTGGGCGAAGGATGGCGGCATTTCAGTATATTTCATAGCACACGTTATATTAACTAGCACAACTCTATGCTTTCCTGGTCGCTTTAACTTTGGGAATAATGTCTAGAAAACATCATAGCTTGGTGCCTTGAATTTGTGCGGCACTCGTTTCTTGCGCCTTATATATGGTCCTGGTAATTCAGCAGATGTGCAATAACAGATCTGAGAGGGGTGAATGATACAGTGTTCTACCCTAGGGATCTGTGCACCTGTTCCTCTGTAAAAGTTGAAGAAAAGGTGTCAGCACCTAATAGTTCCAGCAGATATTTTTCAATGTATGTTTCAGACTTGACCATAGTTAGCTTTGGACTCAAACAGGCACACAATGCGTATCTTGTTTCTGAACGAGCAGGCCTCTAAATTGTCATTTTTTATATTTAACTATCCAGCTGACTTCTTTATATGTCTTATTCTGTCAAGGTAAACTGTCCTAGAATCTTCCATGATGGATATTCTTTGTTCAGCATCATCCAGTCTCACAGTGGGAGTCAAACCTTTGTTTCGTGCCATTCAATGCGCCATCTGGCCATTGATTTTTACAATAATGGCTTTTAAATCACTTCCTAGCGCCAAGAGGAGTGGTATAGCATGTCCCTGGCCAGGGTAGATGAATTTGCAGTGCCCTCTTTCAATGGTCGCGAATCGGCTTTCTGTCGTACAGTGTGTGACTCCAAGGATAACTTGGCCTACTTTGGATCACAGGTCGCACCATCAGCACAGAGCAATTATCCAGTAGTTCAACACATACCAGCAAGGAATATATCCCCACCATGAAGAAGAGCAATATATCTCAAGTATTGTTGAGGCGAGGACCAATGCCTGCTTCTGGTCCCATGCGCAAATGAAACCCAAACAGAAGGATTTTCCACATTGTGAACAGCTACACAGTGGAGTATGATCTCTGCTGGTGCAGTGCTGGCCATCGCAGTCAAGTTACAGGTGATCTTTAAGGTATTTCGCATTGATGTTAACATCTGATGAAACTATTATTTAGGGCAGAGCTGTGCGTTGTTTATTTTGTAACTGGTTGAAATGTACATCTTATTCTTTTTTTCCCAAACTTTATTTATCATCTTCTTCCAAAACGGTTTTAATTCTTGCACATATAATTATAACCTCATCTAAGGTGCATCAACATTCCCTCCATTACATGTTATATCTTTTTTCTGTATCATGGTTTCATATGCAGTGGCGGCCACCAAAAACAAAGGGAGGCGGGGAGGGTGGAGGGAGCGCAGAGGTCATGCAGGGGGGTGTTAGTAATAATATATTAAAAAAAATAATAACTTACCAGAAACTGCCGGCCACCTTCCGCGTCATGTCATGCGTCCTGTCCTCTTCAGTAGCAGCTGATCTGATGTGAGGGAAATGTGGTGGGGCAAGCCCTGTGCGGGAAGGGTAGCATGGGGTGGCAGCACGGGGGCAGGGCAAGGGGGCTGAAATAAACATTAAAAAAAATGTCCTGCCAGTCTTCTGCTAGCTGCACTATTCCCCAGGCTTCCCCTCCATCACAGGTTGAAGTCCCCAGCTTCCCCTGCGACCAATCCTGATGGTGCTCGCACCATGAGAGCAGCGTATTGATTGGGCGGAGCACACTAGTTTAGTGCTCCATCGGGACATGGAACCCTGTGCCTGCTGATCTCTCCACCCAGCCATACAGCTGGGTTGAACAGATGTCAGTGCGCAATACTGTTTGGCCGGCCTGAGACGCCGGCCAACCGTCATGTGCACTGGTAGCAGGGCCCACCACTCCTCCTCGCTCTGCTGCACTGCTCTGGCCCCACCCATAAGACAGTTGAAGAACAAAAAAATAAAATGATCTGCACTTAGATCATTTTATTTTTTCTTTGCCTTTGCGAGCAGTGGGGCGACGCTCCTCCCCAATAGCGGAGGTGCCGCCCCTGGTTCCTCTTCCTGGTCACAGCAGCCCCTGGGACTGACTCCCATCAAAAGCTTGTGCTGCAGAGCTGTGCAGGGATTGCCCTGAGCGGGCTGGAAGGGCGCTCCCCTCACACCAGGAAGTCTGCGGGGTTTCTCCAGCCTGGCTGTTCAATGCAGCCTTGCTGGAGAAACCTAAGTGCGCATATGTGTTTTGGCCGGCCTGAGACGGCCAGCCAAACGCATATACACACTTAGGGAGTGCACACAGCACTCCTCCCTCCCATGCCTCGGCCCCACCCCTCTCTACAGCGCTGGCTCAGAGCCCGCAAATGAAAAGTATAAAGATGCTAGAACATCATTTTATTTTTCATTTGCTGGCTCCGAGCCAGGCAGTAGGGCGACGCCCCTCCACCATTGAGGAGGAGCCGCCACTTCCCATATGAGCCTCCATAACCAACATTCAGCTATCATGCTAGATCTTTTCATCATCCAGCCATTCCCATTCAACCACTTAAATGTATAGTTCCCAGTCTGCGGACTACTATTAATCAAATTCTCTGCACATTAGATGCTGCAACTGCATCTCTTTCATCACCTCCTCTGCCACTCTGCATTATCCCAGACCACGAAGCAGATCTCCCAAAACCCTATCTTCTCTGATTCTAGGTTCCGCCGCCAGTGACCCATTCTACCAAGTCTTGTTCCTAGGAAGCCTCCACACATGATTGGGCTGTCAGCTACTTAATGTAGGGACAATTTTTGGGGACATTTTTGCTTCTCATCAAGAGTATCTGCAAGGACTTCCTTACTCCCCAGAGTCCCCTGTATCAATATTTTCCCCAACTATCTACATCCTCACACCACTTTGCCATTTGCTGCTTTTGTGCTATGACATAATATAACTCCAGATCAAGGAGACCTACGCCTACATCGTCTCTATCCATTTTTAATATTTTCAGTCGAACCCTTTTCCTTCTACCAGCCCGTATCAATGAGATGAGTAAGCTATCAAACTCCTTGAATGTTGCTTGAGGAATGTACATATTGAGTTTTGCAAATATTAGACAGCGGGATAGAAAAACCAGTTAGCCACCGCAATTCTGCCTATTATAAACAGAGGAATTGTATTCCAGATTCTCACTGATGCCCTAAGGCGGTCAAGTAATCTTTGTGCATTATAATTATAATGTTATACAGCTTTATGCTCTATCTGTATGCCTAAATATCGAAATGTGTCTGTTTCCAAGTGCAAGCCAATGTCAGGAAGTTCCGAATGTGCCAAGTTTACTAGTCTACCCAAGGGAAAGACCATTTTTTTCCTTATTGATCTTCAAACTAGAGGCATGACCAAACTGTTCTAATACTTGCATTAATATGGGCACGAGTGGGTGGGGTAGGCTGAGATATACTGGGGAACATCAATACCATGTGTGTCATATCCCTTGTCCTTTTTCCCCAGTCTTGTAGTACTCACAATGTAATCTCAGTCAACAGGATAAACAACAACGGCGACAGGGGACAGCCCTGACTGAAGCGCCTCCCCATAAGTAATTTTTAATATATATTGGCACAATACTTTATCCTAGCCATCTGTTCTATATATATAGGAGTTTGACCTAAACCATGAAAGTCGGTCTCAAACCCATTTTTTGGAAAACATACAAAATATATATTCCCAATCGAGGTTGTTAAATGAGTTTTCAATGTCAGGCACCACTAGGGCACCATTGGCCTCTGATTGCCAATGGCATGCAATACATGGATGACACACCTATGATTCACAAGTGTTCTAGAATGAAGCCGTATTAAGTCTTTTTTTTAAGTCTTATGTCCTATTAGGTGTTTTGGTTAAAAACTATGTGCTGCTGTACTCAGTGTCACATTGTCACATGATACCAGCTCCCTTCACACGGTCACCCAGTTGAGGTTCCGTGACAATTGTAAGTGGTGTTTTTAACTCGTACGAATATGGTCGAGTCTGGTATCTGTGAACCGCAAATGACGAGTTTAGTAAGTGTGCGCAGTTTCGCTGTGCTAACTTAAACCGTTCGTTTGTTACGTGGGTTTCTCATCTGTACCCACGGGTTCCATCTTAGATACGGCATCCATTTTGTCTCTTGCCCTCAAGTAGTCAGCGAACGGACGCTGTCCGCTTCGCGACCCTGGGACTCCCAAGATATTTGCGGAAGACACATGTTCTTTGTAAGTGTCTTTATGACGAGGGGGATGCTACTGTAAGGCAGCTGGTGCCGCTCGAGGCTCATCTTGCCGCACGGACTTATTGTCTCAGCCGTGCATCTCATTAGGCACGTCCCTTTGATGCCTGTATCTCGTGCTTCCCGACACCTCCCCTTTTACACCCTTTCCGATCTCCCCACTGTCTTCGTCTTCCTCTGCACCTGTCTTCGTTCCTGTTTCGATCTACTTGATTGCTGATTGGAATTTGCTAATGGTGGGAAGATGGGTTTTTACAGTTGGGAACCGCCAAATGTTTCCGCACTTATGTTCCGGACCTTATGTGTTTCAAAGCGACCAAAGCGACCCCTCTGGGAGCTAGATGTGGGAACCGAGTTGTAAACCTTTGTGTTCAATGTTAGCCTATGGGTAAAAACTGTATAAAAGGAGCGATCCACAAAACCAATTTGAAGCAGTCTCCCCGAACTACACTCGATGTACTTCCTGTGACTTCTGTGTTCCCTGCAGCAAATAAACCTTGAATCTTTGACGTCAGAGGAAGTGTCCCGTGTCTCTGTGACTTGTACGCCGGAGCAGGTTACCCACGAAGGTTTCAGGTGTTGTGCCCTGGCACCGCTGGGTCCAAAAGAACCCAGTCCTTCAGTTGGCGCCCAACGTGGGGCTGCATCAGTGGTACCGGTCCAAGCCCGACGATCGTGAGGAACTTCGTGTGAAATCTCCGAGGGAAGGTGCACCCCGCTTCATCGATCCTGTTGTCGAAATAAGTGGCCCGAAGACTTTTCCCGCGAAGATTCCCGCCTCCTGACGGCTGCGACGGACTGCTGCCCTGACTGTAGACCTGTTTTGGCGCCTGGCGTAGACCTTGGTATAGCGAGACGATTGACGGGCCTTCCTGGTGACGCCATCGATCTTTGAGTTAAGTATTTGTGGGTCGCTCCCAGAGTCCTTGGTTGTAAACACTTTAGCGAGTGTTTTTGTTGTAAACACTTTAGCGAGTGTTTTTGTTGTAGACACTTTAGCAAGTGTCCTTGTTGTAAACACTAGTGGTTTTTGTCGTACACGCTGTGTGAGTGTTTTTGTCGGTGACACTTTGCTAGCGTACTTTGTTGTTGTATCTGTTTGACGACTGCAGCCGCCAAAGACCGAGGGTTTTGTTCTTGCTGGGATTTGGTAAATCCCGTAACCCTTGAAGTTTGTGAAACTCGGCTAGTGTGCAAGATGCCTGGTCGCAGTACTTTGTTCAGTTGTTGTAGACCTTGTGGTGCGGATTCCCTGCTGGAGGACTCGTGTCCGATACCTCCGGTTGGAACTCCTACTTATGACTTATATAGCAAACATGGGCTAGGCCCGATTGCTTTTAACGATTACTGGATAAAATATACAAAGAAAGACGGCGATCTTCGTTGGCCACCTCACGGTAGCTTCGAAGCGTCGATCTTAGATAATTTGGAAATAAAGTTGTTCGAACGTAAATCTAGGCCGGCCATGTTTGATGCCTTTCGGTTGTGGCGCAAAGAAGCCCGACAGAAAGAGATCAGACAGAATAAACGTAGTGAGCGAGATAATGTTGCTACCATAGTGAAGAAAGCTGAGCAGTTTCAGCGTGATAAGGAGGATAGGGATAAGGAAGTGTTTGAGAGGCTACAACGTATGACCATAGATAAATGCTATCCTGTTTTGCCTACGGAGTCGGATAAGAAGGAAGAGGCAGTTGAGGATCCTTTAATGTCCTATCTTATGAAGTCGCCACCTCCGTACGTACAGGGTACCGCAGCTCCTGTGGTCCCTGCCGTACCTGTTCTTCCACCTGTTATTCCTCCACCCGTTCCTCAACCTGCACCCGCTCTTCCGACTGTTCCTGCTCCTGTGCCTGTTTCTATTCCTACTGCTCCTCCGCTTCCACATACTCCTACTCACGCTACTGCTCCTGTGTTGTTAACCCCTGTTGTTGCTAACGTTTCTACTCCTTCTCTTGTTAGTCCTGTGTCTTACTCTTGTCCCTCTACTCGTAACCGTAATTCCCCCATTGCGGCTAGCTTCTTTCAGTCGCTCGGACCTGTTTTTGGGTCCGCTGGTTCTGATGGTCCACCGCAGAGGCGTAGTCAGCTTCCTGGTAATAGGGAACGCGCTGCGCTATATAATATGGCGATGGGTTGGATGGACAATCCGCAGAGAAATCCACCCCGAGTTGTTCTTGAAACATTTAGTCAATTCAACATACCGACTCAGAGATATGTGTTTGACGAAATGTGTAAACTCCTACATGATCAGATAGCGGCCGTTGCGCCTGACGAGGTGCTGACCGCCCTGTCTAATCTTCGGCTTCAGTTCGCAGCTGGACTGATAGTCGATACTAATGTCCGACGTGCCATTGAGCAGTTGCTGTCTTTTCGCCTCGCTCCTATTCCTCACGCACTGTTTGTTGAGGATCTTGAGCGCCAACAAGCCGAGTCTGGCCAATATCCTATGCGTGAAGTTCCGCCTGTTTGGATACCAGCTGATAATACTAATGTTAATGCTCCAGTGGCAGCACATTTCCAGAGAGTGTGGATACATCTCCCATGGAAACGATCGGAAGTGCTTCAGGTGAAACAATCTTTGCCCGATCCTCGTAAAAATCCTGCTGGGTATTATAAGGAATTATCGCAGCTCGTAGATGCTACAGTAATGAATCTTGCCGATATCGACATGTTGTTTGGCAACGTCGTACCACAACCGGTATGGGCTAAGATTCGTCACCAAGATCACGCAAATGAATTAGGTGGTGATTGGAATGCCATTACAGCGGCAGACGCTGGACAAGTGGCTGCTACTAAACCCGATCAGTTGATTGAACTTCTTCCTCAGCGAATCATTACATTAATGAAAACGCTTATGCCAGCTATGAGGGTAAATTGGGACAAGTTGTCAGCCTGTAAGCAAAAGAAGGATGAGAGTGTATCAGACTTCTTTACGAGGTTTGAGGAAACATTCGTCGATCATAGTGGACAGGATCTGGGTACTGAGGGTGGACAGAGGTTGTTTGTGGATAAATTTGTATCGAACTTATTGCCCGACTTGTGCAATAAATTGAAGAATTCAGAAAGTGCATGGGCCGTTTCTACCTCAGCTCAGATTCTGGCTACGGCACAATATTATGAAAATAGGGAGAAAGAAGAAAATGACCGAGCTGATAAAAAGACAAAAGAGCTGAAAACTAAAGTGTTGTTACAACAAGCGTATCCGCCGCGTTCTAATCAGAATGCGTCTCAGCAGAATAGATCACAGTCGCAATCGAATCGATCGCAGTCGCGTAACGATTCCTCTTTCCAAAGATCTTCGTTGGGGTACAATCAATGTGCTTATTGTAGACAGGAGGGACACATCAAATTCAATTGTCCCGCTTTGAACGAACGTATTAGTGGTAATTCGTCTAGAGGAGGCCGTGGTGGTTCGCAGAATGCATCACGTGGTAGAGGTCGTGGTGCTCAGAACGACCGTTCTGACAACTCATCAAATTCTAATAACTGTTTCGATCAACGTGGATCATCGCAAGGACGATCTGCGCAGTACAATGTAGACGATTATTACGTCGATCAGGGGACTGACGATAGTAATTACTAGGACAGCCAAAGACAAAAGGAGGGAGTGGTATCAGTTCCGGTTGATCAGAGAGGGCCTTACGTCGCAGTTGCTACATCGGGCGTCGTTGAGCCTTTTCTGTTGGACACTGGTGCAGCGAAAAGTTCCATCATGCATTCGAAACTCCCTGGCGCACCTTTGTCTGGCTTAACAAATGTTTCCGTTGGATTCTCTGGCGCCCCCGTTAGCAATCCAGTTTCGCGCCCTTTGCCCCTTAAAATTGGGCCACGTGAGCTCGAAGCTCCGTTGATTTTGACCACTGGTTGTGGCGAAAATCTTTTGGGTCTGGATTTGCTTAAACGTTTGTATGCAACATTGTATTGTTCTCCTGCGGGTGTAAAGCTTACGTTAGGTGAGAGGGTTGTCTCTCCTATGTATTTGTCTCTCGATAAGCTTCCACCGGAATTGGATTCTCTTCCTGCGTCTTTGTGGGCGACGGGTCCAAATGATGTGGGCCTACTTGATATCTCCCCTTATGTTGTACAGTTGAAAGATAATGTGCGGCTGCCACGTATTCCCCAATATCGTATCTCCCTTGATGGTGAACGGGCTTTGTTAGCGATCATCTATGATTTGATCGAGAAAGATGTTATTGAGGAGACTCGGGGAAACGTGTGCAACAGCCCTGTACTACCCATCCTTAAACGTACTGATCCTACCAAACCGCCTGTTTATCGTTTTGTTATCGATTTACGGGAGGTAAATAAAATTGTGGTTCCTCAATTCCCTGTTGTGCCTGACATCACGGCGCTACTGACTCTGATTCCAGCTACTGCTTCATGGTTTTCGGTGATTGATTTGAAAAACGCCTTTTTCAGCATCCCGATTGCCGAAGAGAGCAGGGACCTTTTCGGTTTCTCTCTTGGTGGGCGTAGCTTCCGGTTCAAACGCGCTCCTCAGGGCTACTGTGAAAGTCCATCGATTTACAGTCAAGCCTTGAAGGGTCAACTGGATGCGTTTAGGTTGCCGGTTGGTGCGGCCTTAATCCAATACGTCGACGACTTATTGGTGGCTGCTGATACTGAGGACATTTGCAAAATTGCTACGGTGTCGTTGCTGCAACATCTCTGTGAGTTAAATCACAAGGTGTCACCTTCTAAACTCCAATATTGTTGTCAAGAAGTAACCTATCTAGGTCACTTATTGTCAAAGGAGGGAAGGAGATTGACCCCGGAGAGAATTGCAGCGATTGCGCGAATGGCTGTGCCACAAACCCAAAGAGATGTGCGTGCCTTTCTAGGTATCACGTCATATTGCAGGCAGTGGATTCCTAATTTTTCATTGCTAGCGAAACCATTGGTGGCTCTTACGTGCAAGGATGTTTCAACTCCTTTACCATGGACGGAAGAATGTCAGAAAAGTTTTTCTGAACTGCGTGATTCATTGTGTTCGGCTCCTGTGTTAGGTACCCCTGACTACAGTAAGCCGTTTACGTTATATGTTCACGAGAGGGAAGGTTGTGCTTTGAGTGTCTTAACGCAACCTTTTGGTGGTAAGCAACGTCCATGTGCATATTTTTCCTCGACCTTAGACCCAGTAGCTAGAGCATTGCCGAGTTGTTTGAGAGCAACTGCGGCAGCTGCGGTCTCCATCCGACAATCAGCAGGATTGGTCATGGATAATATGCTTACGGTGATGGTCCCGCATGCAGTCGACACTCTTTTGAATCGAACGAAAACTCAGCACTTGACGAGTGCAAGGTTGTCTGGGTACGAATTGACGCTTTTGGCAAGCCATATTCAGATAAAACGTTGTAATGTCCTAAACCCGGCAACTTTGTTACCAATTAGTGCAGAGTCAGATGAAGTAGCAGAACATGACTGCTACTTGCGTACAGAAGAGGAAACAAAAGGTCGAGTGGACCTTAAAAACACCCCATTGGAAGACCCTGACGGCACTTTGTATGTGGATGGGTCATGTTTTAAATTGCCGAATGGTGATGTGACTACTGCTTATGCTGTGGTGACGTTGAATACTGTTGTTGAGACTGCGAGATTGAATCAGAATTCTGCCCAAGCTGCAGAGCTGATTGCTCTCACTAGAGCATGTGTACTAGCAAAAGGTAAATGTGTGAATGTGTACACCGATAGCCAGTACGCTTTCGGTGTAGCGCATAGCTTTGGACGATTGTGGCGAGAGCGTGGTTTCTTCACGTCACACGGTACGAAAATACAGCATGGCCAGCTTGTGAATGATCTTTTGGATGCATTGACTTTGCCTGCTCAGGTTGCGATTGTTAAGTGTAGTGCGCATCGTAAAGTGACGGATGATGTTGGTCGTGGTAATGCGTTTGCAGATGAGATTGCTAAGGAGACTGCCCGGAACCTTAGCACTCGAATGTATGTGACGAGTTCGGTTAGGTGGCCTACAGAATCGAGTATGTGTGAGAATACCATAGAGAGCGTGAAAGCAATTCAGAATGAGGCCACCGAGACTGAAAAGATGAAGTGGAAAGAAAGTACGGGAAGGTTGGATGCGAATGGTTGCTGGATTGATTTGTCGGATCAGAAAAGATGGATGTTGCCTGATGCGTATGTGTTGGCCGTTGTGACAATGGCACATGGGTTAGCACATATTAGCGCGAAAGGTATTTGCAAGTTGTTGGCTGATGTGTGGAAGAATGATGGCATTACAAAGTGTGCTGAACGTCTGGTGAAGAATTGTATGGTGTGTATAATGTACAATCCTGGCAAAGGAACCCCAACTCCCCCAGGCAGTTTTGCTCCTCCTTCGTATCCCTTTGAGGTGATTCAATTGGACTTCATCCATATGGAGCGATGCAATAACTTGAAATATGTTTTGGTTGTGGTTTGCGCATTCTCCCGATGGATTGAGGCCTATCCCCTCAAAGGCAATACTGCTTTGTCTACTGCGAAAATCCTACTGAAGGAATACTTTCCTCGGTATGGAATGCCTAGAGTCGTGTGGTCAGATAACGGAAGTGAGTTTGTTGGAAGTGTGATGAAGAGTGTGTGTAAGGGCCTTGGAATTAATCAAAAATTCCATAGCGCCAATCATCCCCAGTCAGCTGGATTGGTTGAGGGTTACAATGGCACCCTTAAACTAAAGCTAGCGAAGATTCAGGCTACGACTGGACTTTCGTGGCCTGACGCTTTGCCTCTAGCATTACTGTCAACTAGGGCGACTGTACACTCTCGAATAGGGCTTAGTCCCTATGAAATAGTGTTCGGCCGTCCTGCGAATGTGTGGGGGGTTCCTAGGCCAGGAATATTCGTTGATCTTGAGTATCCGATGTTGATTGACTACTTACATGACTTGACTGCTAAACTGAGGTTAATTCATCAACAGGTTTACGACGCCTTGCCGACGCAGACGGAGGGTCCAGGCCACCAGCTCCAGCCCGGTGATTGGGTAGTTACCCGTAACTTCTCACGCAAGAAGAATCTGGACCCCCGCTTTGTTGGACCTTTCCAGGTGCTCCTGGCCACGAGGACTGCCGTTCGTCTTGAGGGGCGGAAGAATTGGGTACATGCTACCCATTGTAAGCGAGTCCCTATTCCTTTGCCGGCAGACCCGTGGGTAAGGAAAGGCATTGCGTCAACAGAAGCAGAGACATTGCCGGCGTTTGTACCTTTTAGCGACGCACAGCTTGTTGGAGAACCCTCAGCGCAGCAGAAAGCCACTGTAGGAACATTGTCAGCAAAAGACTCGAGACCAGATCAACAAACTGATCAGCAGGACGCTGTCTCTTCAACGGATCCTTTGTTCGACGAGCAGACACGTCCCGGGAAACATCGATATTCTTTGCGTTCTCACACTAAGGACAAATAAAATTTTCTTGCTTTGCTAAAATTGATAACTACAATATCTTCGTTTCCCCTGATCAGTTTTGAACATTCGTATCGTTGAAACTTGTTTTGTACATATATCAAGCTTCTTCCTTGTATCTTTTTCCTTCCACAGCAGAGAATTATTGTGCTAAATATATACATATTGTGTATTGAGGGCCGTAGGGCCGCGCGCGTACTTCCTTCTGGACAGTAGGTCTTGACGCTAGGTTAAAGGCCGTCGGTTCCTAGGAACTCCTGGGGATTGACTATTGCTGCACAGAACGAAGTGCGTCAAGAAACGTTGCGGACGGTCGTAGGGAAATGGCATTTTCGAAGCTGAACGATTTGGAAGGAGCTCAGGCGTACAGAGTCAAACTGCATAAACTTAGTCGTACTAAATGTGTTGTATTCCAATTGTTTGTATTGTTTTTAACTGCTTCTGCATTCTTGGCGGGTGGGGTGTATTACACTATGTCTTACTTCTTACTTGCTACCCCTACTCCTACTCCTTACCCTAACCTTACTTTTACTACTACTACTGCTTCTCCCCATTCCTTTCATATTTTACCGGAACACGAACAGGCTAGACGTGTAGAATTCCGCAACAATTCCTTTATCCAGCTCCTCCATCAGCATCAGTTAGTGGTTAACACTACTAATTGTTGGGTGTGTGGATTGATGCCACATACTACGGGTAAGGGAATTCCATATCTGGTGTTACCGTATAGTTCCCAAGGGTCAGCTCGAGCATTCCAAACAATGCTTCGAAGCGCACTGGGTTTCCACCCCACTCCAGAACAACGTTCCCCCAACTCTGGTCCTACCTCGTATCAGTGGGTGCTATCGATGGCAATAGAGGATATGGAAGATGAGATCCATGATGCTTTTCTCATCCCTAAAGAAGAGGTACAAGCCTATAGGGTCCTGAGTAGAGGGGAATATAGTATGTTCACTAATGAAAAGCAGCTTAAAAGCTCGCCTCCAATATGGGTCGTACCCCACACTGGTAATCTTTGTCTCGTGGGTCGTGGTTCGCAAGCCTCACTCGGAGCCAGTGCTTGCATCGAAAGTTACGTTCTGCCAATGTCCCCGTCCCCTGTGTTTCTGGCTGCCAAGGGTACGTACTTCATCTGTCATGATCGTGCATACACATGGTTGCCCGTAGACTTCATGGGCTCATGTTTTGTTGCAAATCTGTTGCCTCCGACGTTCACTGTAGATGCCGATTACCATAAGACTAGAGTTGTACGAGGCGTAATTAGCGAAGAGGATACTGCCGGTCAAGAGGCAGGAGACTTTTTCAAGGGTTTCCTCCCGTTTTGGGGACCTATGGTTAATAGTAGGAACCTGAGACATTTGACTCGAGTGGTAGAATCGACAGCTAATGTTACTGCCAGTGCCCTTGGTAATATCACCACAGAGCTTCAGGCGGAGAGACTTATGACGTTACAAAACCGTATGGTTTTAGATGTCGTCTTGGCAGATCGTGGTGGGGTATGTAAAGTGATCCATTCGAGCTGTTGCATTTTCATTCCAGATAATGCTCCTACTGTCTATCAAGCCATCTCGAAGTTGCATAAGATCTCCGAATCCATACACGTGGATGTAGGGGATTGGACGCTACTTGGATGGTTTTGGGGCCTGATGTCGACTTGGGGTTGGAAGATTCTGATGATCATCGGGGTTGTGGTAGTGTTCCTGTTCACGTGTTGCCTTTGTGTGCAGTGTGGTCCTGCCTTATGTGGCCTCTGTGCTACAACGTGTATGAGACAACCACCTGTTACCAAGGGGACTCGGTTGGACAGAGCTATGCTACAACGACATCTTGATGGTCTGATGAATATCGAATATGATTCCGACTAGTGCTTGCCTACATGAGGGCAAAAGGAGCGTCTGAGGTTCCGTGACAATTGTAAGTGGTGTTTTTAACTCGTACGAATATGGTCGAGTCTGGTATCTGTGAACCGCAAATGACGAGTTTAGTAAGTGTGCGCAGTTTCGCTGTGCTAACTTAAACCGTTCGTTTGTTACGTGGGTTTCTCATCTGTACCCACGGGTTCCATCTTAGATACGGCATCCATTTTGTCTCTTGCCCTCAAGTAGTCAGCGAACGGACGCTGTCCGCTTCGCGACCCTGGGACTCCCAAGATATTTGCGGAAGACACATGTTCTTTGTAAGTGTCTTTATGACGAGGGGGATGCTACTGTAAGGCAGCTGGTGCCGCTCGAGGCTCATCTTGCCGCACGGACTTATTGTCTCAGCCGTGCATCTCATTAGGCACGTCCCTTTGATGCCTGTATCTCGTGCTTCCCGACACCTCCCCTTTTACACCCTTTCCGATCTCCCCACTGTCTTCGTCTTCCTCTGCACCTGTCTTCGTTCCTGTTTCGATCTACTTGATTGCTGATTGGAATTTGCTAATGGTGGGAAGATGGGTTTTTACAGTTGGGAACCGCCAAATGTTTCCGCACTTATGTTCCGGACCTTATGTGTTTCAAAGCGACCAAAGCGACCCCTCTGGGAGCTAGATGTGGGAACCGAGTTGTAAACCTTTGTGTTCAATGTTAGCCTATGGGTAAAAACTGTATAAAAGGAGCGATCCACAAAACCAATTTGAAGCAGTCTCCCCGAACTACACTCGATGTACTTCCTGTGACTTCTGTGTTCCCTGCAGCAAATAAACCTTGAATCTTTGACGTCAGAGGAAGTGTCCCGTGTCTCTGTGACTTGTACGCCGGAGCAGGTTACCCACGAAGGTTTCAGGTGTTGTGCCCTGGCACCGCTGGGTCCAAAAGAACCCAGTCCTTCACAGTGAGGATCCAATATCACACTGTAGCATTAAAACGAGCTAGAAAGCACTGCAAAGAGTGAATATCTAGCTCACCTTTTGAGGTTTGGAAAAGCTGATGTCCCTTAACCCCTTCCGTCCTCCTGTCGGCCTTTGGCCGTCGCGAGCACTACCTGGCTGGTGCTGCGAACGGCCACCGGCCGACGCGGCCCCGCCCACTCCTTAGAACGCTCGCACTGTGCTGAAATAATGGCCGCGGTAAACGGGTTAAGAGGTATGAAAACACCCCAGGACATTAACACCAGCCACAGCAAGATTTTAATTTAGTTTTTTATGAAGGAGGGTGTTCCGTGAGAATCGTAATGACGTTTGGGCTTGATCGAATATGGATGAGTTTGGTATCTACGAACCGCAAATGACGAGTTTAGTGGGTATACGCGTTTTCGCTACACTACTTAGAAGGGTTCGTCTTATTTACGGGTTTCTTCATCTGAACCCTCGGGTTCCATTTTAGATACGGCATCCGTTTTGTTTCTTGCCCTCACGTAGCCGACGAACGAACAATGTCCGCATGATGACCCTGGGACTCCCAAGCTCTTGCGGAAGATCCATATTCCTTTGAGTGTGTCTTTATGACTAGGGGAATGACACGGCAAAGGCAGATGGCTTCGTTTGAGGCTCATCTTGCCGTGCCGGTCTATTGTTTCAGCCTTGCATGCGCTAGGCTCGAGTCCTTTGATCCTGTGATCATGCTTCCGATATTGCCCCCACACTCTTTTCAATCTGTTGTCTTTCTTTGTTTTCCTTGCACCTGTTTCTGTCCCTTCTCTTCGCTCGTTTACAACCAGGAGTAGGCCCTATTGTCTATAATGAATTCTGGATCCGTTATACAAGAAAGGATGGTGTCCTTAGTTGGCCACCCCATGGTAGCTTTGAGACTGAGATTTTAGATAATCTCGAAGCAAAATTGTTTAAAAAGAAAGCTAGGCCAGCAATGTTTGATTCCTTTCGGTTATGGCGCAAAGAGGCCAGACAGAAAGAGATCAAGCAGATTAATAAAAATAAGAAAGAAGGTATTATTTCGATGATGCAAGGTGCAGAACAGCATCAGCGAGACAAGGCAGAGAAGGAAAAGGAAGTTTCTATTAGACAGCATAGCATGGCGGTGGATAAATGTTATCCAGTTTTACCGTTGAGTTCTGAAAAGAAGGAAGAAGCATCGAAAGAGGATCCTTTGTTATCGTATTTACTAAAATCACCACCCCCTTATGTACAGGGTACTATAGCTCCTGTAGTTCCTCCTGTTCTTCCGCCTGTCGTTCCGGCGGCTGCTGGTCAGCCCGTAGCTGGTCCTGTTCCTCCGAATCCCCTTGTTCTTCAAGTGGGCCCTGCTCCTTTACCGCCTCTTCTTCCTACTGCTCCTACGTTTACTCCTAATATTGTTGCTGCTGCTCTTCTTTCTTCTTCTCCTTCTGTTCGTAATCGTATTCCTACTTCAGTTGCTACTCTCTATTCTCCGCTTCTCGGATCGTTACTTGAATCCGATGTCTCTGAAACTCCACAGAGACGAAGTCAAATCCCTGGTGGAAGGGAGAGTGCGACGTTAGTAACTATGGCGCGTAGGTGGATTAGACACCCTGCTAAATACACTTCGCGCATAGTTTTTGATACATTCTCTCAGTTTAATGAGCCCACACAGAGATTCGTGTTTGAGGAGATGTGCAAATCATTAAGAGCAGAGTGGGATAGTGATGAGTTAGATATCGTACCGCCCGACTTGACTGAACTTCAGAGTCAGTTTTCGAACGGTATGATCGTAGGTGGTGATGTACGGCGTGCATTAGAGCGTTTGCTAGCTTTTAGGTCCAAAGTGCCTTCTCAAGTGTCGTTTGATGACGACTCCGATGATCCGAAACCTACATCAGGTCAGTATCCTATGCGAGAAGTTCCCCCAGTGTGGATGCCAGGTGATGCTACTGCCAATCCTGCTATTTTGCCACACTTCCAGAGAGTTTGGATACACCTCCCATGGAAGCGATCAGAGGTTTTGCAGGTGAAGCAGTCTTTGCCTGATCCACGAAAGAATCCAGCAGGTTATTATAAGGAGTTATCCCAACTCGTGGATGCTTCTATTATGAACCTTGCTGATATTGACATGTTATTTGGTAATGTCGTACCGCAACAAGTCTGGGCGAAAATTCGTCAGGAGAATCATGCAGTCGAGCTAGGTGGTGATTGGGCGGCACTTGTAGCGGCCGATGGACGACAAGTTGGTGGGGCTAAGCCTGAACAGTTAATTATGGATCTGCCCCAAAGAATTATCACGCTCATGAAAACACTCATGCCAGCGATGAGGGTGAACTGGGATAAATTTTCTGCTTGCAAACAAAAGAAAGACGAGAGTGTCTCCGATTTCTTTACTAGGTTTGAGGAGGCATTTATCGATCATAGTGGTCAGGATATGAGCACTGAGGGAGGTCAGCGATTGTTTGTCGATAAGTTTGTGTTAAATCTGTTACCTGACTTATGCAACATATTGAAAAATTCTGAAAGTGCATGGGTTGTCTCAACAACGGCTCAAATATTAGCAACGGCTCAATACTATGAGAATAGGGAAAAAGAAGAGAACGATCGTGCAGATAAGAAAACGAAATAGCTAAAAACTAAGGTATTATTGCAGCAAGCGTATCCTCCACGCTCGAATCAGAATGACTCACAACAGCAGCATGTGCAGTATCGACCGCAAGCTCAGTCCTCTAGGATGCAGTCGCGCTCTGACTCCTCTGCATCCAGATCTATGCTTGGGTATAATCAGTGTGCATATTGTAGGGTAGAGGGTCATTTGAAGTTCAATTGTCCTGTTTTACGTGACCGAAATAATGGTGTTTCGGCCCGAGGAGGTCGTAGTGGTCCTCAGCAGGCATCTCTAGGTAGAGGTCGTGACTCCTCTCACAATCAAAATGAGCGTTCTGCTCCTTCATTGGACGCGAACAATTGTTTTGATCAGCGAGATACATCGTCTGGTAGATCTGCGCAGTATCATGTGGATGACTATTACGTCGAGCATGACATTGGTGCGGACAACAATTACTAGGACAGCCATAGACAAAGAGAGGGAGTCGTATCAGTTCCGGTTGATCAGAGAGGGCCTTACGTCGCAGTTGCCACATCGGGCGTAGTTGAGCCTTTTCTGTTGGACACTGGCGCAGCAAAAAGTTCCATCATGCATTCAAAACTCCCTGGCGCACCTTTGTCTGGCTTAACGAACGTTTCTGTTGGAATCTCTGGCGCCCCGGTTAGCAATCCAGTTTCTAGCCCTTTGTCCCTTACGATCGGGCCACGTGAGCTAGAGGCTCCGTTGATTTTAACTACTGGTTGTGGTGAGAATCTATTGGGTCTGGATTTGTAAAGAGGTTATATGCAACTCTGTATTGCTCTCCTACGGGAGTGGAGCTTACATTAGGTAAGAGAGTGACCTCTCCTATATACTTGTCAACTGATAAGTTCCCGCCGGAATTGAGTTCCCTTCCTGAGTCTTTATGGGCAACAGGTCCCAATGATGTGGGCCTATTAGACATACCACCTTATGTAGTCCAATTGAAATCACATGTGAGATTACCACGTATACCCCAATATCGTATCTCTCTTGATGGCGAGCGAGCGCTATTAGCGATCATGTACGATTTGATCGAGAAGAATGTTATTGAAGAAACTTGGGGAAATGTGTGTAATAGTCCTGTGTTACCTATTTTGAAACGAACTGATCCATCCAAGCCTTCGGTGTACCGTTTTGTAATCGAATTGAGAGAAGTGAATAAAATTGTCATTCCACAGTTTCCGGTGGTGCCCGACATTACAGCTTTGCTGACCCTGATTCCAGCCTCTGCCTCCTGGTTTTCGGTGATCGACCTAAAGAATGCTTTCTTTAGCATTCCGATTGCTGAGGAAAGCAGAGATCTATTCGGCTTCTCATTAGGTGGTCGCAGTTTTCGGTTTAAACGCGCACCACAGGGCTACTGTGAGAGTCCATCGATCTACAGTCAGGCCCTTAAGAGTCAACTTGATTCGTTTGTGTTACCTGCGGGTGCGGCCTTGATTCAGTACGTCGATGATCTGTTAGTGGCTGCTGACACTGAGCAAATTTGCAAAACTGCTACAGTATCGTTGTTAAAGCACTTATGTGACTTACATCACAAGGTGTCACCTTCTAAGCTACAGTATTGTTGTCAAGAAGTAACCTATTTAGGTCACTTATTGTCAAAGGAGGGAAGAAGGTTGACCCCAGAAAGAATTGCAGCGATTGCTCGAATGACTGTGCCAACAACTCAGAGAGATGTACGTGCCTTTCTAGGTATCACGTCATACTGCAGGCAATGGATTCCAAACTTTTCATTGTTAGCGAAGCCATTGTTAGCTCTTACGTGCAAGGATGTTCCGACTCCTTTGCCATGGACTGAAGATTGTCAGAAAAGTTTTTCTAAATTGCGTGATGCGTTGTGTTCGGCTCCTGTTTTAGGTACCCCTGATTACAGTAAGCCGTTTACACTATACGTTCACGAGAGAGAAGGTTGTGCGTTAAGTGTTTTGACGCAACAATTTGGCGGCAAACAGCGTCCATGTGCATATTTTTCTTCGACCTTAGACCCAGTAGCTAGAGCGTTGCCGAGTTGTCTAAGAGCGACAGCGGCAGCTGCGGTGTCCATTCGACAGTTCGCAGGTCTGGTCATGGATAATATGCTCACAGTGATGGTTCCGCATGCAGTTGACACTCTCTTGAATCGAACAAAGACTTAACATTTGACAAGCGCAAGGTTGTCCGGTTATGAGTTGACACTTTTGGCAAGTCACATACAGATAAAACGTTGTAATGTGTTAAACCCAGCAACATTGTTGCCAATCAATATGGAATCAGGTGATGTAGCGCCACATGACTGTTACTTAAGGACTGAAGAAGAGACGAAGGGTCGTATTGACCTGAAAAACACTCCATTGGTAGATCCCGATGGTACTTTGTATGTTGATGGTTCATGCTTCAAGTTGCCGAATGGTGATGTGACGACTGCGTATGCTGTAGTGACGTTGAGTACGGTTGTGGAAACTGCGAGATTGAGTCAGAATTCGGCGCAGGCGGCAGAGTTGATTGCTTTAACGAGAGCATGTGTTTTGTCTAAAGGACAGCGAGTGAATGTGTTTACCGACAGTCAGTATGCATTTGGCGTAGCGCATAGCTTTGGTCGATTGTGGGGAGAAAGAGGATTCATGACGTCGCATGGTACGAAGATCCAACACGGTCAGCTCGTGAACGATCTTCTTGATGCACTTACATTGCCTAAGCAAGTGGCAATCATCAAATGCAGCGCGCATCAAAAAGTTACAGATGATATTGGTCGTGGTAACGCGTTTGCAGATGAGATTGCTAAAGAAACGGCTAAGAATCTGACGAATCGAATGTATGTTACGAGTTCAGTGAGATGGCCGACGGAGACTGGTATGTGCGAGGACACAGTTGAGAGTGTGAAAGTGATTCAGAATGAGGCTACCGAGACTGAAAAGGCTAAGTGGAAAGAAAGCACGGGGAAGTTAGATGCGAATGGATGTTGGGTTGATTTGTCAGAATATCAGAGATGGATGTTACCGGATGCATATGTGCTTGCTGTTGTTACTATGGCCCACGGCATGTCACATATTAGCGCGAAAGGTATATGTAAATTGTTGTCCCCTGTATGGAAGAATGATGGGATTGCTAAGTGTGCTGAGAGAGTGGTTAAGAACTGTATGGTATGTTTGATGCATAATCCTGGCAAGGGCACCCCCACTCCACCTGGTCATTTTGCTCCTCCTACATGCCCCTTTGAAGTTATCCAATTGGACTTCATTCATATGGAGAGATGCAATAATCTAAAATATGTGTTGGTTGTGGTTTGCACATTCTCCAGATGGATTGAGGCCTACCCTCTTAAGGATAATACTGCCCTGTCCACAGCAAAAGTTCTACTTAAGGAATATTTCCCCAGGTATGGCATGCCACGGATCGTATGGTCGGATAATGGAAGTGAGTTTGTGGGAAGTGTGATGAAGAGTGTGTGTAAGGGCCTGGGAATTCGCCAAAAATTTCATAGTGCTAATCATCCCCAGTCGGCGGGTTTAGTGGAAGGGTACAATGGTACTCTGAAACTGAAACTTGCCAAAATCCAAGCAACGACTGGTTTAGCATGGCCTGACGCATTGCCTCTAGCTCTCTTATCGACCAGGGTGACTGTGCACTCTCGAGTAGGGCTTAGCCCATATGAGATTGTGTTCGGCCGTCCTGCGAACATTTGGGGAGTTCCAAGACCTAAGGAGTTTGACAGTCTTGAACATCCAATGTTGATTGACTATCTTTATGATCTGACTGCTAAATTGAGTTTGATTCATCAACAGGTTTTTGAGGCTCTACCGGCACAAACAGAAGGACCAGGACATCGGCTCCAACCTGGTGACTGGGTCGTTGTCCGGAATTTTGGGAGAAAACGGAATCTTGAGCCGAGGTTCGTGGGACCCTACCAAGTTCTGTTGGCAACGAGGACTGCAGTTCGGCTGGACGGTAGAAAGCATTGGGTGCATGCCACCCATACGAAGAGGGTTCCGCTCCCATTACCAGCAGATAATTGGTCTCGGAAAGGATTTGCCCCGACTGAGACTGACGTTATTCCAAGCTACGTGCCATTTAGTGATGCTCAACTTGTAGAGAACGTTTTAGCTCAATCAGATACACCTGTTGAATCATCTGAAACTGTACCTTTGTCCTCAGACTTGGAGAATTCAAGTTCTGAACTGTCATCTGAACAATCGAACACTGTTGTGCCATCTGAACCGTTGTTTGAAGAGCAAACTCGACCTGGAAAATGTCGATACTTCCTTCGATCGCGTGATATGGACAAATAAAACTTCCCTTTTATTTTTGAACGTACATTACCCCCTCACTGTTGCTATGAATATTGTGGACATTTGCATTTTTCCCTGATTTTGAATTCGTCAATTTTGTTTTACATATCACGTGTGTTCCTCTTTTTGTGCAGCTAGGAAACTTATATTAAAATTGAATGTTTAATTGATTAAACCTACCATCTGGGTTGACCGTAGGGCCGTGCGGGTACCTACTTCTGTTTAGCAGGTTTCTGACACTAGGTCGGTTACTTTTGTCGGTTTCTGGGAACTCCTGGGAATTGATGATCGCTACTCAGAACGAGGTGCGTCAAGAACGTTACGGACGGTTTTTAGAGGATGGAGTTTTCTAAGCTGTCAGAAATAGAGAGGATGTCGGCGCAAAGATCCAAATTGCATAAGATTTTACGAACAAAATGTTTTTTGTTACAGGTTTTCATGTTGTTCCTAACTGTTTCTATGCTACTGGTGGGTGGAGTGTATTTCGGGATTCAGTCGTTATTGCCTTCCACTTCACCTACCCCTCCTTCTCATGATCTGAATTCTGTTCCCACTATTTCTCCACATTCCTTTCATCTTCTGCCCCAACATGAACAGGTTAGACGTGCGGAATTTATGAACAATTCCTTTGTCCAACTTCTGCATCAACATCAGTTGGTGATGAACACTACTAACTGTTGGGTGTGTGGGTTAATGCCACATACCATGGATAAGGGTATTCCGTATTTGGTTCTTCCCTATAGCTTCCAGGGGTCAGCTCGAACATTCCAAACTATGTTCCGTAGTGCACTAGATTCCTACCCTCGTCGAGAGCCACGCTCCACAGACCTTGGTTCCGGCCCGTACCACAAGTCTTTGGCGATAGCGATTGCTGATCTAGATAGAGATATTTTCGATGCATCGCTTATTCCAGAGGAAGAGGTGCGAGCATACAAGAATCTGAGTGAGGCTGAGTATAGTATGTCAGTGGGTGATAGACAGCTTAAAAGCTCGTCTCCAATCTGGATCGTACCCCACCTAGGTCATTTTTGTCTGCAAGGTCTTGGTCGAAATCCGAGAGCTCAACTTGGGAAGAGTGCTTGTACTGAGACATACATTTTACCGATGCTCTCTTCCCCTGTATTTCTGACTGCCAAGGGTACTTATTTCGTCTGTTATGATCGCGCTTATACGTGGTTGCCCCGTGACTTTTCGGGCACCTGTTATATCGCGAATCTTTTGCCACCGACTTTTACAGTCGCCTCAGATTATCACAAGACTAGAGTTGTGAGAGGCGTTATTAGCAAAGAGGACACTGCCGGTCAAGAAGCAGGAGACTTCTTTAAGGGTTTCCTACCGTTTTGGGGACCTATGGTCAATAGTAGGAACCTGAGACAGTTGACTCGTGTGGTAGAATCAACTGCTAACATAACTGCAAGTGCTCTTGGTAACCTGACAGCAGAGCTTCAAGCGGATAGACTTATGACGTTACAGAACCGTATGGTTCTAGACGTTGTACTCGCAGACAGAGGTGGTGTGTGCAAGGTGATCCATTCGAGCTGCTGTATTTTCATACCTGATAACGCTCCAACTGTTTATCAAGCCATCTCGAAGTTGCATAAAATCTCCGAGTCCATACACGTGGACGTAGGTGATTGGACGCTTCTAGGATGGTTTTGGGGCCTGATGTCGACTTGGGGTTGGAAGATTCTGATGATTGTAGGGGTTGTTGTGACGTTTCTGTTCACGTGTTGTCTTTGCGTACAGTGTGGTCCTGCCTTATGTAGCCTCTGTGCTACAACGTGTATAAGAAGGCCATCTGTTACCAGAGAGACATTGATGGATAAGATAATGTTCCAGCAACATCTAAACGATCTGATGAATATCGATATTGATTCTGATTTCGACTAGTGCTTGCCTACATGAGGGCAAAAGGAGCGTCTGAGGTTCCGTGAGAATCGTAATGACGTTTGGGCTTGATCGAATATGGATGAGTTTGGTATCTACGAACCGCAAATGACGAGTTTAGTGGGTATACGCGTTTTCGCTACACTACTTAGAAGGGTTCGTCTTATTTACGGGTTTCTTCATCTGAACCCTCGGGTTCCATTTTAGATACGGCATCCATTTTGTTTCTTGCCCTCACGTAGCCGACGAACGAACAATGTCCGCCTGATGACCCTGGGACTCCCAAGCTCTTGCGGAAGATCCATATTCCTTTGAGTGTGTCTTTATGACTAGGGGAATGACACGGTAAAGGCAGATGGCTTCGTTCGAGGCTCATCTTGCCGTGCGGGTCTATTGTTTCAGCCTTGCATGCGCTAGGCTCGAGTCCTTTGATCCTGTGATCATGCTTCCGATATTGCCCCCACACTCTTTTCAATCTGTTGTCTGTCTTTGTTTTCCTTGCACCTGTTTCTGTCCCTTCTCTTCGCTCGTTTACAACCAGAGTGGAATGTGCCTAATGGTGGGATAGCGTGCTTTTACAGTTGGGAACCGGCAACGCTACTGTAATTATGTTCCGGGCTTCTGAAAACATGAATGCGACCCTTTTGAAGTTTACCGTGAGAACTGAGTTGTAACCTTTTGTTCGTATGTTGTGCAATGGCGAAAATGTGTATATAAGGAGCGATCCACTTTTGCAATTCGAAGCAGACTCTCAGAACCTACACTTTGTTGTACTTCTAGCGATTTCTGTATCCCTGCAGTAAATAAACGCTGATCTTTGACGCCGAAGGAAGTGTCCCGTGTCTCTGTAATTTGTACGCCGGAACAGGTATCCCCACGAAGGTTTCAGGTGTTGTGCCCTGGCACCGCTGGGCCTTAATTTAGCCCAGTCCTTCAGGTGTTTGTTGGGGGGGATAGCAAAGGTATTTCTCAGCGCAAGGACCCGCCCTTTCAAGGCCCTGCTCCACCTCACATGGTAACATTTTACAAAATGTTTAGTTGGCTGGTCGGGGATTGAGCCTGTTTTTGCCCTCCTAAATAAGTTGCTTCAATAGCTTACAATACCCCTGACATGGCTTTAGTAGCAATTTGCACCTGAATAAAACAGACTTCTTTTCTCTGCTCATCCTACCTCTCCTTGTGCATGCCAGCGTTCCTTCTGCTCCCCCACAGCTTTGCAATTTTAGCATATTAGATATTTTGTTAAAGTGTGTATTCTGTATATTGCTTGGGCATGGCTGATCCAATAAACGTTCATTACATTAATTGTACCCTTCCCTGTGCATGACTCTGCTTTTTCCACAGCTTTACAACATAACAGGCATACATTCAACCGAAGTAATCTGTTAGGGATATTGACAGAAAACTGATTTTATTTGTTGTTACCTAGCTGAAACTCGTGTTATCAATCTCAGGATTAAAAGCTGAGCAGATGTACTGGGATTTGAACCTGTGACCAGGAAGTCAAAGATAGATCTGTGCAGGGGATGCATTTGTCTTCTAACCCGCATTGTCTGCCCACTTTGTGGACATCAGATTGATGCACAAGAACATTCTCCGGTTTGTTGTGGTTCCAGTTTCTATATTTCAGGGTTGCTTCTGGTTATTGAGGCAGTGTGAACATTCCTTGAGGGCATTAATGATCCTGACTTTCCTGATTTTCGCAATTCAACAAGTTTGGATTGTTTAAATTGGCCTTTGCCCATGAAAAGATTTTCTGCACAATGTGAGATCATTTCCACTGGAAACAAACCTTGCCACGATGGAAAAACGGAGAGGACGTTTTCTGTGCAAGTTTACCTTCTGCAATTTTTTCACTTTCAGAGACACATGTACGCAGAATTTTTCACTGCAAGTTTACCTTTTTGGCGTAAATTGTCTTAAAGGAAAAGTGGCTATTTTCATACAAGCCTGGGTAGGGTATAAAACTTCACAAGAAATGTTGCAAGCAAAAAATGTGCAGCATTACACACCCCTACTAGGTTCACAATTTGTTCTGCTCAGTGGATCCATGATGTGTGTTTAGAACATAGACCTAAAAGAGCATGGGGTCTCATGTTGCTCTGTCAAAAACAGTAAGGCAAACCCCTTCCAGATGTTAAAGCTTTATTTAATATCCAGATGTCGTTGTCTTCCAGATACAGTAGAATAAAACCCACATACAGATGTCGCAGGGCTGGTTCTGGGCTATACTATAACACAGTATACGTTATGGAACCAGACAGGGACACTACATTCAGTTAGAACTGCAAGTAATCCCACCCACTCCCCATAAGGTCCATATTTAAATGCTAAGCCTTTGGCAAGCAGAACAGAAATATTACCAGAAAAAATGTGAGATGGTAGCAAAGGCTACAGTGAGAGTCTGAAAAGGCTATTTAAAGATTAAAGCATGGACTGCGAAGGCTGAGCACCTGAACAAAAACAGCAGCAAATCTGGATTGTAATTGGCATGACCCAAGCTGTTACAGTGAACATGCTTTTGAACCCTGCCAGTACTCGTCCTGGCAACCAAAGGGCCTCAACCTCTCTGTAAGGCTTCCAGTGGTGGTAGGGTCTTCTTGCACTGTCTCGATGGCTGTGCCCTTTGTTTCTGTAGCTGTGCTGCATTTGCAGATCGTGGGTGATTAGCAGACATCTCGGCCACCCAACATTTATTCTAAAAGCAAGATGATTGCCTATGCACTGTATTGTTAGTCACTCTTTTTACTTGACTGTTGATTACCTCAATGCTGTATTGTATGTTTTTCTTTTGGTCTTTGTATAACCTGTAAAGCGCTCCGATACCTTAGGGTCTAGACAGCGCTATATAAAACAAAAAATTATAATAATTCAGTAATAGCATGCTTATTACCCAGTCATCTTCTCCAGTTAAAATAGTACCACCATCTTCATGTGCCCCAGAAGGGCCAGCCATGTGATTATTGCTTTGTACTATGTAGGATACAACAAGCGTGCATCCACCTGAGTAACACAGACCTGTCTCATATCTACACACAAACCTTCGAAATCATGGAACCACAACTAACACCAGCTACTTGACCACGGCAGGAGACGTCAGCCACACCTTAGAACATATGAAGGCCGAAGTTATAGTGCACAGAGTACGAATATTCTCCGGGCACCCATGAAGGCATCTTAGGTTTTAGAAGCATTTTGGGGCATATTACCAACGCTAAGCGATATTTGTCGCTAACGATGCTTAGCAACGAATTTTGTAACGCTAAGCATCGCCAGAAATTATCGCAGATAAACCTTGCTATTATCAAGGTTTATCGCAAAAGCGATAAAAATCGGCCGCAATGCATGAATATCGCTGAAAAATCAGCGATATTCATGCATTACCGAGCTAATGCTCTTAGCCATGTTATCCACCTACCATTGGATAACATGGCTAAGAACAACTCAGGGCAGGTGTTAGCTTTTGGAGATATACGCGCTTAGCGCGAATATTTCCAAATCCTTGATAATAGGAGAAATGTCGCTTAAGAACATTTCTCCTATTATTTTTCTCTGGAACGCCCCCTTTGCATCTCATTAGAGATGCAAGGGGAAGCGTAGAGAAAAAGGGTGCTAACATGCGAATTTGCGTGTTAGCACCCTGTTGCTGATAGGGAGATCATTTTATCTCCGCTTTCTTGGCTTTTAAAGCCAAAAAAGCGGAGATAAATCCCTTGATAATATGCCCCTTTGTGTCTTGTACAGAGAGCAGCCAAAAAATGATTATCTTTATAAAGGTAACAACTCAGGAGCTCAAAGTCTTTCCAGTAGTTCATCCGTTTCTCTCGGTGACATGTATGAGAAGCAAGTGTGTTCCTCGAGCTAGATACGAGGTGGCATATTTACAACAAAATGGCGCAGCATGGCAAGCAAGTTAGCAGCACTGCATTAAATCATTTAAAAAATGCAGGGATGCACTGTATTTACAAGAATATTGCTTTCCCTTCTGCCGGCAATAAAAAATACTGGCTAGCGCCAGCGCAGGCCGCCTTGCACCATGGTGCAAGGATGCCTGAATTGCAGGGATGATTGTGTTTGTACAGAAAGGGATACCTTCCTGCACAAAAACAATAATTGATGTTTTTGCTCCTACTATGCGTGCTGCAGAATGCAGCTATAATAGAAAGAGCAAAAACAAGGAGAAATGAAAGTATTTTTCCTCGTTGTGCCACTCTAACGTCTTTGTCCTCTTTAAAGGCGTTAGTTTTTGTCGCTGCCTCAAATTTACAGATCCTTGTAAATCTGGGGTAGTGTCGAAAAGCAGTGGGTGGTGCGTGGGTACGCCAACAGCAACACCCATTACACGCCCCTTTGCCTCAGAAAACTGCGTTGAGTATGCCTATATCTACAAGGCCACGTTAAGCCACGCACAGTGGCTGAGCGCCGCATTGTTAATATGGAGCAGTGCATTGCGCCAGTGGAGCGTCAAAAAAAGTTACACTCCGATGGCGCAATGCCCTTGTAAATATGCCCCTTGGTTTGTAATGTTTGATTTCAGCAGACCTTTGAGAAAAGTCAGCCTCGTGACGTTGAAGATGTCATCACGTGGGCTGTCAACTCTTCCTAATGTGGAATTTGTGTCTTTCCAGAATGTGTTTCTGGTCACAGTGACCTTGGTGGACGTATCCACGCTTCCTTGTGTGCACGACATCCCCGGCAGCCTTCTCCCTCTGGTTTCGCTCACGCTCGTGACTGAGACCGGGTGAGAGTATCTCATTCCTGAGCCCACTGACACTTATAGCAGAGTATGCGCCCGTGCCGGCAGGAGGTGGCCCTGCACGGAATGGCCGGCAGCTTGGGTTCCTGCCCCCCACGGGGCGACCAGATTAACTTTGACCGCATCAGCACTGTGGAAGAGCAAGACATGAGGATGAAGAAGCAATGTCTGAGGGAATAGGGCTCTTTTGTTCATTAGGAATGAAGGAAGGTGGGTATAGGACCTATAAGAATGCGACAAGGTGCAGGAGCGCTCGCACACACACACACAACAGGCGCGTGCGCACACACACTCTAGGGCAGATTTACAAGCCCTGTGCGCCACTTTTGCACCACCATTGCGTCACTTCTGTGACCCAGCGGCGGCGTAAAGCTAGCACCATGCTGTGACGGATTTACAACGTGACGCATCTAGGGAGATGCGTCACGTTGTAAAGTCCTGCGCCACATGAAACCTGCGTCAGGTTTCATATGGGCGTTCTGATGCAGAGTGGGCGTTCCGGCGCAGGAACGCCTCAGAAAAGTGCCTGAGTGAAATCTACAAGATTTCACTCCATTACTTTTCTGACGCCGCTGCGTCAAAACCTTACGCCTGCTTGAAGCAGGCGTAAGGCTTGACGCACCATGTTGCAGATTGGCTGGGTTGGAACAGTGCTGGAGTTGCGTCACGCTCGCGACACGACTCCAGCACTGCGCTTACCTTACACCGGCAGATGCGACATGCATCTGCATTTCCTTGTGCTATGGCACGCCGCACTGTAAATGCGGCGCATCCGTGGTGGCGCAAGGATTGTGATGCGTGTCACAAGTCAGCAGGGATGCGCTAGGAATCGTAAATCTTCCCCTCTCTCTTGCAGAACCAAATACAACAGCCACTCATAACCATTCTCATCTTTCATATATTCAGTCCCAAACACAGCAAGCAATACCCAAGAGCGCATATGTGTCCATTAGTAAGTGCACTCAGTCGCGCGTGCCTAAGCAAGGACTACATACAATCACTCCCAATTTTGCACAGGTGCACACACAACAGATGAGTCACTGACTGTAGTGCACCCACGTCGCCGTTATTAATCTTCTCGTGCCTGAGTAGTCCGTGTTTCCAAAATATCAGTGACCCTGTGTTTACAGGGTGCTGTGCGCCATGAAGGATGGCCCGGCTTGGGTTACAGTGTCAGAGACCTCCAGGGTGATGGACTATCATTAGCACTTACTGCTGAGAGCGCCACTTCCGGGTGTTTTGGGGACGGGGATCCTGGTGGGATATGATCTCTCTCGGCCCACAATTCCCTGTTCGACTGTGGCCAGGGATTCCAAAGTGCATCATCAGTTTACATGGAAGGGGTATAACACTGACCTCTCAGTAGTGCACCCTCTGCTGATGCCCCCTTGCACAATTATTTTTTTCAAAAATGTAATGTTAATTTTGCAAAATTGAGGGGCAGCTTTAAAATTCAATTGGAAAGCATAATGAGAGATACAAACACTTGTAGGGTGACACAGACATAACTAACGCATATTTGCTACCATAATGCTCTGAAGTGGCCAAGGTGACCGTAGAGCCTTATAACCCTCAATAACAATTAAACTAATCACTGTCTATGAAAACAGGAGGTGTCAACTTTACAGTATTCCTTACAGAATACCATAATGCTAGCCTGTCACTTGAACTTGCAATTAAGTGCCATTTTCTTTTTCAGCCAAATCTAAAATATTTTGATGAATGTTTTTATAGCACTTCTGGCCCAGATTGCTGGCTTTTATGCTATGCAGCATTTTTGAAGCCATATTACGACAGTTTGTAGTCACATTGACTCAATTAAGATACTCACATGAGCAGTTTTTGGAGCACCATTCACTGGAGTGTTTTCACCAGTCTGACTGATTTTAAATGTTATACTCTTTTGCAGTCATTATGACAGGCACTTGTGTAATTGTATAACTATGCTATGCCAAGTTTTTTTTTAAAGTCTGATTTATGAACTTTTCAAATTTGACAAACTATCTATTTTCACACGGGGAAGGACGCCACTAACCGTAGGTCAGTAAAATTCCCAAAAATCTATTTGCAGGAGTACTTTCTCTCCCAAAAATGTTTTGACTGGAAATATGGCCTGCAAATTTTTTTTCTCTGGGAAACGACATTTTATTCTGATAATGTTGAATCAAGCGAGAAAAAATACACAACAGAAAACAGGGAATCTTACATATCTTTGGAATTTGCAATGTTAATTTTAATCATTGTAGAAATGTGGTCCTCACTGTTCAGTCATAGGGACTAAACTTTTGGCCTGGGTGGTAAATTGTGTTCCGCTCGTGGAATTTGCAATATTTTGACATTTTCTCGTTCCGTGGAGAGCGCGAAAAGGTCAAAACTTTCGCAATCTGCAGCGAAACGGAAGTATTTTTCTTGTTTGCACTTTATAAATGCGTTCTCGTGCGTGCGGTAGATACTTACCGGGTCTCTATGTTCGCCAACGTGTTTTCGTATCCGTTCGCGTGCGCCACGAGATGTTGGATTGTTGGTAGCCGGTCGTGCTATCCTGCGCTAGTTTGCGATCGCGAACACGTCATTCGACCTGGAACAGGAAATAAGCATCGCGAGCCGTGCCCATTAGTGACCGCATGGGCAAGTTGGAGATAAATTTCCCTGCGAGGATGCAAAAACACATCGCAAATGGGCGAAAGTTTTGCATATGCGCAGAGATTTTGAGCAATTTTGCGATAATTTGTGAAAGTCAATTCCGCAAATTCCGCCCACCCCTTCTAAACTTGAGACAAGGCGTGGGATGGGTGATTGTGGATCTCTTGTTCATAGTTGGGGGCATGGCTGGCACAATACACGGAGTAGCCCCTATCCATTACTGTCATAATGTATCTGCTGATTCTGCCCATCTAAGTGGACCACTGACTCGAACAAGACAGTTCAAGACTGGAGAATTTGCAGATGCAATATGGTTGACAGGTGTGTTCGGAGTGCCCTGAAACCCAGCACTCTTATGACTGATTTAACTGGGTCACCGAGGCAAGGCCTTGTTTGCTTGCCAACACCTATGCGTTGTGAAGCACAGCTGGTCTGAATCTGCAGAAGTGCTTGCTCGAGATTATAATCCTGCTACAGGCTTGAGGCCTCTTTTGTGCTAGTGGGAATGACTAGGAAGTGGATGCCTCACATGCATGTATTCAGTCCTAAGGGGAAGCAGAGTGGTGGCGGTAGAGACAGACAAAGCGGTAGGTTGAGGGTGTGGCAGAGCATTATAGGTGCCCTGCCTCAAGAAGGTGTGTAGCCCATGGTATTGTCTCATTTCCCCTAGGGACAATCCTGGGCTCAGGAAACAGCGTGGGCCGCAGATTAGGGGTTTCTTCTAGCCTCGGATCCTAGTTTGCCATTTAGGGACAATTCTGGCCTGCTGCTGCACGGAGCCTATAAAGGGTGCTGAAGGGCCTAATTTTCCCCAAGAAGGAGGGAAGAATAAAATTAGGAAGCCATTGCATATTCTCCCCAAGTGTATAGTTTTAGCCTCCTCCAGTGGTCACAACATCCATCACCTATCAGGGTTGGCTCCTACCTGAACCGCTTCCCCTTAGGTGAGCTTTTAGACATCATTTTCATCCATAACTGCAACTCTGGCTGTTGCATCACTGGGAAGCTGGAGGTGAACTGTAGTTGTTGCTCTACTTACTACAATGGGAATGTCAGCTTCACAATCCTACACGTTCACTTCTATAGCCCCATCCGCGGCATAGCTCTACCATGGAGAGAGCCTTCCAAAACAATGCACAAGGTGCTTGATGGTGCTTCATTAATGGTGATACTGTGCCATGCCAGCTCCCTTCCTTTGAGTGTGCTGTCTCCAGGTATGAAACCTAAGAGAGATGTGCTGCATTGTGACATCTCCAACTCTTAGTAAGAGACCAGCAGACTAGCAGTCTCTCTTCAAACGATAACATGTTGTAAAAGCAGGAGGGAGCCTCAGTTAAGGTTTTTCACATGAACAGGCGAAGCAGAGAGGACAAGGATGCATTCATTCACCTCCGCTTCCCAGGCACCTCTTACTACGTGGGCAGTCAGCAACGACCAAGGAGAGTGACTTCACTGAAGAATACTTAAAACAGTTTCTACAAGTCATCAGATCTGTAGTGGACTTAAAATCCTGCTTCAAAAATCGTTCATGGGAGATTGACTCCTTGTGCTTATAGGTAGATGACTTTCAAAGAACAGTAGACAACTGCTCTGATGAGCAGTTCCCGATATGGGCGATCATATAATAATAATATCTGCATCAGGGGCCTGCCTCAGGCGCATAAGGTCAGAACATCCAGGACTTCATCAATGACCTGCAACACTCTGAAAAGAATAGGTCAGGAATCCATTTTGACTGCACACATTGAGTTGGCAGTGGCCTCCCCCCCTTTATGCTCAATAGAGTACAACCCTTTGAGCAAGAAGAAGGAATACTTTCAATAGTGTGAGCAAATTGTGAGATTGTCTTCCAAAGTAATAAACTGCAGTTGTGTAGAGATCTTGCTGCAATGACTCACAAGTGAAGGAGGGATTTTAGTGTTTTTGTCGTGCTCAGAATGAGTCGTGCATCGTTCATGCAATTGCTCTTTTGTTGGCAAGAGAGGAAACTGATATTTTGGTCACTCCACGAAGCAACAAAGGTCTTAGGTCTCATAGAGGAGATGGAGAACTCCACAGAGACACCATTGGGAATAGCAAGTAGTGGCCCATCTTGCAGATGGTGAAGGCAATTAGAAACAGAGCGAGATTTCCACATTGTGTCTATTGGCTCGCCGGTGCAGGCTACCAGACCAAGACCCCTGAATTTTTCAAAGCAAGAAATTAGTCTGATAGACAAGGAACTCAGAGAGCTGTCAAAGAAAGCAATTCACAGGTACATACTCCATCCGCAAGGCTTTCTGAAATTTTTTTCTTGGTGTACAAAAAAGACAAAGGTTTCAGACCTGTCATATACATAAAAGAATTCAACAAGTGGTTGGTATACCACCACTTCAAATTGGAGGGTATTTATCTTCAACAAGACGTCCTCTTGACCTGGGGCTAGATGGTGAGTTTAGATCTAAACGATGTCTACCTAACCATTTCCATTTTTGCCCCACACAGGAGATTCCTCCTGTTCTCCTGGAGGGACCAGATTTATGAGTTCCAGTCACTCCCCTTTGGGTTATCCTCAGCCCCATTGTGTTTCACCAAACTACTACACCCAGCAGTAGAGTTTCTCAGGACGAGAAGCATCTGTCCAATAATATACCTGGATGATATTCTCCAATGCCGCAATCGGTTACAGTCCAACTTGAATATGACTATTGCACTTCTGCAAGACCTGGGATTCATCATCAATGAGAAGAAATTGGATCTGGTTCCGAAACAAGAGATGTCCTTTCTGTTTCAACTTCAGTCACTCTGAATCTTACGGAGATAAAGATAACAAGGATAAAGAAGGAATTCAGAAAGGTCATGAGAAGAAACAGTATGTCTCTATGAGAGTTGGCCAGGATAGTGGGCCTGTTATCTTCTTCAATACAGGCCATTTCTCCTGGCCCTCTACACTACAGGGAGTTATAGAGAATCAAAGTGTCCCACTTCAGATAATGCTTTAGAACGTGAGGCTAGAGGATCTCTAGTCTCATCCCTTCGCTGGCACACACATGGTTGTCTTTCTTTGAATCAAAAAAGGACTTTCATTCAATGATTCTTGTAACGTATCTTTTTACTTCAATTTCAAATTCCTGTTTTGCGACATTGATTCTTAGGTTTTCAAAATCATTATCAACAATATTCACTTCAGGCAATGTCTTTAAAACGTGTCCAATGCATTTCGGGCATTAATGACATGCCCTTCATCAGGGAAATGACATTCAACTTCAAACTGTGGGAGCAGGCAAGCCCAGGCCTTCAATCTCTGTGATCTTGCCGGTCAGGCTCAGCAGCAGTTTGCCTGAATTCCCGACCCTCCAATTCCCGACCCTCTCCTAATATTGAGGGTGTCACGGCCCTGGAAACAAACACCACTGTGGGGGCTGTGTGACCTTACCCGCGGCCGCGATTCTTTGCAGCCTCAATATTAGGAGAGGGTCGGGAATTGGAGGGTCGGGAATTCGGGCAAACTGCTGCTGAGCCTGACCGGCAAGATCACAGAGATTGAAGGCCCGGGCTTGCCTGCTCCCACAGCTTGAAGTTGAATGTCATTTCCCTGATGAAGGGCATGTCATTAATGCCCGAAATGCATTGGACACGTTTTAAAGACTTTGCCTGAAGTGAATATTGTTGATAATGATTTTGAAAACCTAAGAATCAATGTCGCAAAACAGGAATTTGAAATTGAAGTAAAAAGATACGTTACAAGAAACATTGAATGAAAGTCCTTTTTTGATTCAAAGAAAGACAACCATGTGTGCCAGCGAAGGGATGAGACTAGAGATCCTCTAGCCTCACGTTCTAAAGCATTTTGACCGACATCGTTGGGCCCTCGACGTCACCTTGCGGAGCACCACAAAACTAACAACAAACATTACCTAATACATAAGTGTGTACCTTTCGATAAAACACCGCTGTGCATCCATCCGATAACAGTTTCATTATCCACTTCAGATAATGACATAATTGGAGCTGATCCGGTGGTCGCAGAAAGACAACATGGAAATCCAGTGGTGGCTGGACCATCTTGATGCCTGGAATGGGTGAGCAACATTTGGAGCCTCACCAGATTGGATTCCAGAGTTGGAAGCCAGCTGATGGAGGTGTGGTAACACATGTGGAGACATTTGAATGGGAGGGAGATGGTCAGAAGAGGAACAGAGGGTACATATCAATTACCTGGAACTCCTGGCAGGCTCTTTTTCCATTAGGTCCCTCACTAAGGACAGAGTCTCTTGCTGCATATTCCTGACCATGGAAAATGTGCCAGTGGTGAGATACATAAACAGTTTGTGGGGCATGTGATCAACGGACCTGGCAAAGGATTTCTGGCACTTTTACCTGGGCAGATTTCAGTAATGGCGGAGTACCTTCCGGGAGCTCACAACAGGATAGCAGACTAAAACGCCAGCTACAGCTCGGAAAGCAATGATTGGAGACTGGATTGCAATGCATTCACATCCCTGTTGGCCAGATGGGGACCTTGCAACATAGATCTTTTCATCTCCAGACTGAACAATCAGCTTCCAGTATATGTCAGCTGGAGGCCAGATCTGGGAGCAAAAGCGGTGGACGCTTTCCTACAGGATTGGGTGAACAGGTTGGAACGCTTTCCTACAGTATTGGTTGAATGGGCAGAAATGCACCTTTCCCCCTTTCCTGATGATAACCAGAGTAGCTGCTCAAGCCAGACGTCAGAAGGCATCTCTAGTTCTGGTGACACCAGTGTGGTGATTGCAGGCATGGTTCCCATTGCTGATGGAGTTATCATGGGACCTCCCAATAAGAATACCGTCATTGCTAAGCATTTTACAGAGTTTACGGGGTCTCCCACATATCTCCTGGTGCTGTAGACGCATCTCAATCTCATTGCCTGAAGGATTTCAGGGGGCATTGGGAAAACAACGTACTTTCAGAAGTCGCTCCAAACTTCATTAGACAGGCATGGACCTCCAGAACTTTCAGCATGGAGAAGATAGGCTTGTTGGTGTATGGAAAGATGCCTGGATCCCATGGGGCAGAATTTACTCATGCCTTGAATTTTCTGGCGGAAAGAAGTCAGGTGGGATTGGCCTACAGAATAGTGCATATCTTCAGATCAGCAATTTTGGCAGGTCACGCCGGTGGGAAAACATCCTTTGGTATGGAAACTAACAAAGGGAGCTCGACTGACCAAACCTCCAGACCACGGATACTCTGAATTGTGGGATGTTAATCTAGTTTTACGGCTTCTTATGAGCTGGTAGGACGACCAATATCTCAACCGAAAGGAACTTTCAGCCAAATTGGCAATGTAATATTACTGTGTTCGCTCTCACGTAAGAGGGTTTCTGATGTCAGGGCGCTGGATATCTCTGGATATCTCTGGACATGGGCTGACACAAGAGGGTGTGACTTTCATAGTGTCATGGAGGATACAAACAAATACCAGATTGGTATGATACCCGGATTTCAATGGCAATCCTAAAATATGTGTAGTTTGATGTATCAAGACTTTTGAGGTAATGACACAGAGGTAAGACCTGCAGGAGAAGGACAATGTCTCATTTTGGTGAGAAAACCTTTCAAGGCACCCTACATGCGTTTTTTCAGGTAGACCCTTCCAGACATGCAGTGTTTCTTCTCTATAAGCACACACAGGCAGCTAGACCACCCTATGAGATTAGGACCAAACAACAATGGAACACAGACCTGGAAATCTCACTGACTGATGAGCAATGGCAACATAGCTGTATACATACAGAAGCCGTTACAGGGAATAATAGATTGTGTCTCATACATTTTAAGTTCCTGCATAGACTTTATCACACCCCGACCAGACTACACAGATTTCATCTCAGGGAGGACGACAGGTGCATTAGATGCGGCAGGGAGGGAGCAGACTTTTTCCATCTGGCATGGAGTTGCCCCCATGTAGCAACCTTCTGGACACACACATTTGAGGGACTATCGACTATGCTAGGTATCCAACTAGACCCCTGCCCACTTGTCGGCCTCTTAGGACTATCCCAAGACATCAACACTCCGCACAAAAAATTTCTAGCTATGGGCTTGCTCCTAGCGAAGCGACAAGTAGCTTGCAGCTGGGGGAGAGGACGCACGCCCAAATTTAAATGCTGGATCCGCGTCATGACTACATGGCAGGACAATCTGGGTTGCTATGTAGAGATGTTACCCATGAAATCCCGCCCAAAAGACATTTGGGGCCCACTCACTACTTCTCTGTTAGCGCAAGACAATACAGCTGATACAGGAATGGGGGGAACAATCGCAGAGGCGGAAAATTTTGCCGAACCTGGGGAAGGCCCTCCCTAGACTTTCATAAAACAGGGCTACGTAGGGGTTTGAAATATATTACTGCTGGGTAGGTGGCAAGAACCACTTGTGGCGATGCGGTGGAATCTAACATATGACTGGACAGGAATGTTGATACTGCAGGAAGATCCAGGTGTTAGAGGATTGAGATCTTGTGTGCTGTGTCATCTAACTCCACTTGCATAAAGAACTGTCATTATCTGCACTGCATGTTGCTATTTCCTTCTGATTATGGCACCGTTTGTGCTGAAGGAACTCGTGTCGACATCGAGGGGGTTAATGGGTGGGGGGAGTTATTATTAAAATGATGTAACTACGGGAAGGTGGCAAATATTGATGTACAATGAAGCTTCTGATTTGCCGACTGTGTATTGCACTGATGTACCGAACAATAATTCAATAAAGGTTTTTGAACCCCCCCCCCCCCCAAAAAAAAAAACTTTTCAAGGCAATATCTCCTGCTTCTAACACCAGGAGGGTAAAATGGATCATGGCTGAAGCAGAGATAGATGTCAAGATGTTTGGGGCCCTTTCAAGGAGAGCAGTGATGACATCTAAGTTGTATAAGGTTGGTGGTAGATTGGAGTATGAATGTTGCAGACAGGTCATCAGAATCTACATTTAGGACATTCTATTGTAATCCTGTTTCCAGTACAGCTCCACTGGTGATAAGTAAGCATTAAACATTCATAATCCGTGCCTCCGTTCCTGACATAGAATGTGACATTTTCTAGCTATTGAGAAGGAAAGTTTCAATTCTGTTAAGACTTTGAGGCAAAGATTATGTCTCCCAGAGATCTTGCAAGTGGACGATCCTCTACCTGACCCAAGAGACGGAGGGGCTGATTTACAAGCGCCTTGTGCCACTTTTGCGTCACTTTTAACATGGAAAAAGTGACACAAAAGTGGTGCAAGGGGCTTGTAAATCTGCCCCTGAGTTGACAGTGAGTAAATACAGCTTTGAGGTAATATGATTATATGCTTTTTCGTGTAATTATGAAGCATTTAATTCTTTGGAAACATGTTAAAGCTGAATAATTGAATGGAGGATTTAGTTTAATTGTTCACCATCAATGGGTATATTGCTTTTCCTTTGGTAAGGATTGAAGCAAAGCATGGATATAGTGCATAGGTACTGGACTGATTTCTTTAGAAATACAATTTGAAATGTAATGAAGAACCAGAGGATAGTTTTCAATGTAATCCCTTAGTTAGCGAGAAGAAGAATGAGCAACAAAAAGAGCAAGGGATAATTTCCTCGCATGAAGAAGAGAAACAATAAGGGGCATCATAAGAAGATGTAAACAGAGCTGTTATATGATTGGCAGACTGTTGTTTGTGGTTACTCATTTCCATGTGTTCTGGGAAATGAAGTTTATGTTTACCAAGATGTGTTCTTTAAAACAACTGCTATGGTTAATAAAGTGAGGAAAGAAATGCATAATCCTCCCCCAAACTCCTTAGTAGAACTGAAACAATCTTTCTTGGTAATTTGGAAATGTAAAATGTAGTTGCTGCACAAGTTACCAAGCATTTAGCATGCTTCTATTATTGGGCCTCATTTCTTCATTTACTGCAGTATCCTCTGTTAGAAATGCTTTCAGTTTTACAACTTTGATTCCATCAAGATGGCGTTCATGTGTGCCATACTTTCATCATAATTACAGAATGTTAGCAATCTAGTTGCTCATTAGAACGCTGTGGTTAAGCTTCAGATCACCAGAGAGTTAACTGGCAGGCTACTTCTGATGTTGAATTTACATGTTTCATTCTACATGTAAGAATATTGTACTAAAATGGATGCTTGAAGATATTTGAGCACTCACACAAAATGTGTCCTAATTTTGCTTTCTATGACACTGACCATAAGTTCTATGAAAAAATTAACCTCCTCATTTTTTTTTTTTTTTTTTTTTTTTTGAAAACCTTTATTTAGCACTATTCAGAATACAAATACGGGCCTACAACCATCCGGCTGGCCGCGACACATGTGAAGCTTAACAGCAAACCGTACGTACACTCGGTAGCTCGTCATCCCATGGAAGCATACAACATACGTTATTAGAAGTCCACGTGCACCAAGTGCCAGGAGATATTGAGGTTAATTTAAAAAATTTTTATATAAGGAGATACAAAAGATAGAACGGATCAGTGCACAGCACATATACGCAGGTAATAACTGGGCAACGATCAGCAGGAGAGGCCAATAACAGTAACATCCCTATAGTGGCGGCACAAGCGAGGACACCAGGATGATAAAACGAAGCTACGTGCGCCCCCCAACCGTCACCCTCCTACCAGTAGCTCCACCCACCGACCCAAGAAACACAGTAGAAAGAAGAACAGGAGAAGAGAAAAAGAGGCACCATAGAAAATAAAAACCGAATCGAGAGAGACCCCCCACCCTACACGCATGCCGAGGCTATGGCCTGCCCCCCCCCCTGGCAGTGTGTCTGTCGCCCCAAGGAACCCGAAATATAGAAGTAAGTAGAGGAAGAAAGGAAGGGTAATAAATGATTATATAAGAGAGACAGAAACTAGAACGGATCAGTGAACAGTACATGTATGCAGACAAGAAAGGGGCTACGTCCACCAGGAGAGCCCACGCACAAAAGCAGCTCTAAAATGGCGGCACAGGTCTAAGATAACAGGATAGCGAAACGAAACAAAGCGTGCCCCCTAACCGCAGCCCTCCTACCAGCATCTCCTACCACTGATCCAAGAAAGCACAGAAGAAGAAAGATTAGAAAAGGAGAAAAAGAGGCCCATAGAAAATAAAAAACGAATCGAAAGATGACCCCCCACCCTGCACGCATGCCGAGGCTATGGCCCATCCCCCCCTAGCAGTGTGCCTGTCGCCCTAAAGGAACCCCGAAATATAGGAGTAAGTAAGAGAGAGGAAAGGGAAAAGGAAAAACCAGTCCAGAGATGCACAAAAGCACGTAGGGAGAGAGGGAAGAATACACTACCCTACTACCCCCAGGAAAGGGAAAAAGTGGGGAGGAGCCCACCCTACAACCGAGCTCCCGGTCCCCCTCACCGCCGAGACCTCCCGCACCAACCACCTTACAATGACAAGAAACTGCGCCCCCAGTCAATCTGAAATAATAACAACCAGTACCACAGTCCGGCGTAAACCCCCCACCCACCAGCAGGCAAGAGAAACAACTGGAGCAATCGACAGTAACGTGCAGCAAAATCAGGATATTAAAAAGTACTCAGCCAACAGTAAAAGCATAAGTCAGTCCAGGTCTTCGCCAGCCGGTCCCACCATGGCATCAACAAGTAGTCCCTTAACCCTGACCAGACCGGCTGAAGTTCGCCAGGCCCGTCCACTGCTGCGGGGTGCTTGTTACCAGCACAAAGAGAAAAGATGGCCGCCTACTCCGAGGAAGAACACTGAGGATTCCAATCGCCATAGCGACCAAAGCGGTACCCAAACTGACCCCGGGGGGTCCAATGGTAGGGGCAGCGAGTAGCACAGGCAATGATGAAGAGGAGTCCCCAGACCCCGGTGGGTAGTACAGAGGCAGAGTTGCCTCACTAAAGGTAGGGGGTGCCTCTGCTACAGTTTCAACGTCGATGGGCAGAGTCAGTACATTGTATCCAAGAGGACTCCTCGCCGTCCTCTCCACAGTCGGCAACAACGTATCCTCTCCAAGTTGAAGCAGGGTCGGCGGGGAAACCTCCAGCTGGAATCGCCCCTTGCCAGGGAGCGTGTCAGCAAATCTACAGACCAACGCCCGGGCTGTGCTTCGCAGTTCAGCCCTCAAGTCCAGGAGAGCAAGCAGGACGTCTTCATAAGTCGGGTCTCTCCGCGTCGGTCTCCGGTCCGCGTCCTCTCCAGGTTCAATCAGTGCGGCCACTGGTCCCGGCGCACATGGGCCCCCGAACCCTGCAGTCACCGGCTCAGCCAACGCAGCGGCCCGGAGGATAGGCGCCATGTCCGTATCTGCAGCCCCAACAAACGGACAACGCGGGGATGAGAGTGGCCTTGGAGGAAGCAACAGCGGAGCAGCCGGGGGGGGCTCCGTGCGCGACCGGGAAGCAGCGCCGGATGGAAGTCCTTAACACGTCCTGTGGGGAACCGCCGTCCACCACAGCGAAGACGCTCCAAGACGGAGGACGCTCAGCTCACAACGGGGATGACGGGGGAGCGACGACCGCGGGGGGAGCCTCCTTGTCCTCCACACCGCGAGCAGCGAAAGGGAGAGTCCGACCCAGGTGAAAGGGTCCGATTCCGGTCGTCCGAGCAGCGCTCTATATCCCCATGGTCCGCATCGCCGCTGCAGCTCGCCACCCCACTCACGTCTCACAGCGTCCTGCGGCGGCCATCAGCGCTGGGTCCAGAGGAAGCGCCGGAGATCAGGAGATTTCGGATCTGCCACCGATTCCGCCGGTAAGGATACCGGAAGATAGCCAGTCGAATCCGCACCACTATTCCACGCAGGTAGGTCAGTGCGGGACAGGATAACTGGTCAGGATGTCCGAGGGAAGCCAGACGGCTTGCGGAGCCGGGAGCTCAAGCGTCCGTCCCGTCCGCCATCTTGGCTCCTCCCCTAACCTCCTCATTTTGTTTGTTTCTAAAGGAAATATTGTAAGCTTTACAGCTTTAATTGAAACAGGATGGCTTCAAGTATTCCAGACTTTTATAATAAATAAGAATGTTAGCACTCTAGTTGTTCATTAGAACATTAGAACACCCAGAGAGGCTGCAGTAGAACACCTGAGACTCAACTGACAGGCTGCTTCGGTTTTTGGAAGTACATGTTTTAGACATTGTTCTCACATGGCTGAGGAAGATCCTCTACCTGACACAAAAGACTGAGGGGCAGATTTACAAGCCCCTTGTGCCACTTTTGCGTCACTTTTAACCCCTTCGATGCTGATGACGAGCTCAGCTCGTCATCAGCCACGGGGGGCGTGTGCGGATGACGAGCTGAGCTCGTCATCTTACGCGGCTTTTAGAAAAAAGACGTGTAGGGGAAAAATAACCGCCGCAGCGATGCGGTTAACATGGGAAAAGTGACACAAAAGTGGTGCAAGAAGCTTGTAAATCTGCCCCTGAGTTGACAGTGAATAAATACAGCTTTGAGGTAATATGATTATATGCTTTTTCGTGTAATTATGAAGCATTTAATTCTGTGGAAACATGTTATAGCTGAATAATTGAATGGAGGATTTAGTTTAATTGTTCACCATCAATGGGTATATTGCTTTTCCTTTGGTAAGGATTGAAGCAAAGCATGGATATAGTGCATAGGTACTGGACTGATTTTTTTAGAAATACAATTTGAAATGTAATGAAGAACCAGAGGATAGTTTTCAATGTAATCCCTTAGTTAGCGAGAAGAAGAATGAGCAACAAAAAGAGCAAGAGATAATTTCCTCGCATGAAGAAGAGAAACAGTAAGGGGCATCATAAAAAGATGTAAACAGAGCTGTTATATGATCGGCAGACTGTTGTTTGTGGTTACTCATTTCCATGTGTTCTGAGAAATGAAGTTTATGTTTACCAAGATGTGTACTTTAAAACAACTGCTATGGTTAATAAAGTGAGGAAAGAAATGTATAATCCTCCCCCCCAACTCCTTAGTAGAACTGAAACAATCTTTCTTGGTAATTTGAAAATGTAAAATGTGTTTGCTGTACAAGTTACCAAGCATTTAGTATGCTTCTATTATTGGGCCTCATTTCTTCATTTACTGCAGTATTCTCTGTTAGAAATGCTTTCAGTTTTACAACTTTGATTCCATCAAGATGGCGTTCATGTGTGCCATACTTTCATCATAATTACAGAATGTTAGCAATCTAGTTGCTCATTAGAACACTGTGGTTAAGCTGCAGATCACCAGAGAGTTAACTGGCAGGCTACTTCTGATGTTGGATTTACATGTTTCATTCTACATGTAAGAATGTTGTACTAAAATGGATGTTTGAAGATATTTGAGCACTCACACAAAATGTGTCCTAATTTTGCTTTCTATGACACTGACCATAATTTCTATGAAAAAATTAACCTCCTCATTTTGTTTGTTTCTAAAGGAAATATTGTAAGCTTTACAGCTTTAATTGAAACAGGATGGCTTCAAGTATTCCAGACTTTTATAATAAATAAGAATGTTAGCACTCTAGTTGTTCATTAGAACACCCGGAGAGGCTGCAGTAGAACACATGAGACTCAACTGACAGTCTGCTTCGGTTTTTGGAAGTACATGTTTTAGACTTTGTTCTCACATGGCTGAGGAAGATGGTGTGAATTTACAGAATATATGCTCCCAATGTAACTTCTGGGTGTCCTTCCATAATCTCTGAGAGAAAACAGACTTCTCTCAAACATGGCTCATACCCGCAGAGGATAAGTATTTTACACAGGATAACATCCCTTTTAAAATACACCACAATTCCTTAATTTAGTATAGTGCCACCAAAAAATTATTTATATTGTGACTAAAATCTGTTATCTTACTTTATATGTGCTCCTTTTTGAGACCCTCAAAAACAGGCTTTTACAGCAATGCATTTCAATGGGGACCATGTCTCAGAGCCCCTCAATGACTCCCAATGGGAAACAACCTTTACAACACAGTCGTTACATCGCACTAACTTTACGTAGCGGTCATTACATCACAACCTCCTTTACATTGCATGTCATTACAGAGCAGCCATTACATCGCATGTCACTACAATGCCTGTCACTATCACGCAGGCATTACATCGCAAGTCATTACAACGCATACCATTATGATGCATAGTAGCCTTACACTATCCGACACTTACCCTACTGTTGCACTCACTGGAGTTAGAATAGTAATTTTTACCCCTACACTATCCAATACTTACCCTACTGTTGCACTCACTGGAGTTAGAATAGTAATTTTTGCCCCTACACTATCCAACACTTACCCTACTGTTGCACTCACTGGAGTTAAAATTGTATTAATTACCCCTATACTATCCAACACTTACCTTAAATGCGATGTAATGGTATGCGTTGTAAAAGTATAATGCGATGTAATGGAATGCGTTGTAAAGGTAGTTTCTGAAAATGCGATGTAATGGCATGCAATGTAAAGAATTTGTTCTAAAGGATGTTGGGATGTAAAAACTGTGTTGTAAAAGCATGCGTTTTAAATGAATGCTTTGCAACTTCATACATTCACTGCCACTACATGTTGTCAATGTTGTGGCCAACCATTCTGAGGTAAGGTCACTTTAGGACCCCAGCCCCGCATGTCCCTTGGGTGTCAGGATGTGCTCATACTGCCCTTTTACATATATTTAAATTTATTTTCTGAGCACAGGGTACATGTCTTTGAGTCCTGTAATGCTGCCACAACAAATTGTTTAGGTTTTGAGCAACCAATCAGAATTGTCCAGTCCTCTTTCAAGTGGCACATCTGAACATCAGCTGTCAAGATATCACCAATATTTGAACCTTAATTTCTCAAAAACTGCTGATCGGTTTTACACCAAATCACAAAAAAACACGCTTTCTGAGTAAAGATCTAGGGGCAGATTTACAAGCCCCTTGCGCCACTTTTGCGTCACTTTTCCCATGTTAAAAGTGACGCAAAAGTGGTGCAAGGGGCTTGTAAATCTGCCCCCTAGCTTTCTTCCAAATTTGGTGTAATTCTGTTCAGCCGTTTGTTCTAAAGGGCTGTCTAAAATTACTATGGGGAAAATGAGTTTTGGTATACTTTTCATTCTCAGTTCCCGCTTTATGGAGCACCCAAAAACTTACTTGAGGACCTGAGGTGGATGAACATTTTTGGGAAAGTTTCATAAAGATACGTCAAATGGTGCCAAAGTTCTTAGCAAAACAAAAATCACTTTTCTTAACAATAACTACACTGTGGTGACAGCTGTTTCTACACACATATATATACATATATATTAAATGGCAGAATATATAAAATTGCTTACTGACATTTTTGAATCATCAATAAATCTATAGCTATCACTGTAATTATGCTTTTGTCTATTCAGGCATAATCTTTTTTTAAATCTTTTTATTAAACATCCATCAGTTGCAGTAAAAAGTGTCACATTAACAGGTGCATTAGTGATACACAAAATACTTTACATTTCAATTTTACGTTCCTCGATTAAATCTTTTGATCTGGGCCCTGTCCTAGTCAACCGTTTAATGACTGATAACATCATTGTTTCACCTGATACCATTCTGTCTGTTCTCCTTCTTCCTTCCCATCTCTTAACCTTTAAATTCCCCTATATCACACCCAGCAGCTCCATATTTATTCCCATTTCTGAGGGCAGCCTCTACTCTTGCGAAGCACGTTTTCTGCTGACCTGCACCACTCTAAGTCGGTCTTCGGTTGCCCTACCCTCGAGGGAGGCTCGCCCCTCCAGGCCCTGGCAATATATTTCTCTCAGCTACCATTGCTGCCACCATTAGCCACAACTTTGTGTACCTTTGACATGTCTGCTTCTGCGTTACTCACAAGATGTGCCATCTGGCCTCCAGGGATATTTCTTGCCCTAGTATCTCAGACATGGTCCGTCTCACACTTTCCCAGTATTTCTTTATGACCGGGCATCCCCACATGGTATGGAAGAAAGTACACCTTTCTTTGCAGCCCCTTATGCACAGGTCTGAGGGTCTGGATCCTAACCTTTGTATCAGTAGTCTCGTAGAGTAAGATCTATGCAGGATCCCGAGCTGGACCAGTCGAAATCTTGCTCTGACCGCTACCTCTTTTGGGCTTTGTATTGCTTCCATCCAGTCTTCCTCCTCTGACAGTCCAATATCTGCTTCCCAGGCTACTCCCATAGGGCCCTCAGTGGGTCAGGCAAGTTATTAAATATTTTCCTATATATTAAGGATGTGACTTTGTCACAGATAGGGTCCATTATTAGCCAATCTTCTAAGGGGGTATATTCTGGTAGTTGCTCACCTTCTCTGATGTACCTTTGTAGTACGTGCCCTTTGTTTCATATATCTATATCTTTCTGTGTATGCCGTGCTGATATTTCTTCTGCAGGTCTTCAAATGATATTATTGCCAAACCTCTCCATACATCCCCTAGGTGAGCTATGTCCAGCAGTCTCCATTTACTAAACCCCTGTAGTTCGCCTACTTCCTGTAACATGTCTCTGGTCCCATAGTGGGGTTCGTCTGTTGACCTATTTTCCCACCTTGGTGGCTCCATGCCATGCTCATATCACTGCTTATGAATTCAGAGGCATTCGTTTTTCAGCAGTTTTCCGGTATAGCGCTCCCGGGTAACCCCTCTGTCTCATCACTAAGTGATCCACCCTGTATATTCGGGCATAATATTGAGTAGCTCTTCATAACTCCTTTAAAGACTTGTGATGTTTTGGGCATTTACCTGAAAATTGAGCAATAAAATGCAGATTATCCACAGTTTTAATAGGTAGAAAAATCAAGATTTTATTAGTGACGAGTGGCTAATATTATGCATAAGTCCTTTAAAACACTCATACACAACAGAAACAAAAGAACACTGAATTAGAATCAGAACATTAAGCATTCTAGAACATCCTTGAACATGCATATACGCCTAGAACCCTCAGCCATCTTCCTTCTTTTTGCTGCGAATAACTCCAAAGTTATCAAATCAACCTCATAGAAAGGAACACCAATCCTTGTTCATTCATGTTCGCCGTCAATGTTTTCATTGTTAGAAACAACTTTATCCTCTCTCCAGGCTCTTAACCATCTTCTTAACTTTGGTCTGGAAAACAAATTCCAAACACATCAATAGGATGGGAAATCCATGGGAGGGATAATATTAGCCTCTGTGTTCTTAATAAAATGTTGGTTTCTACCCATTACAACTGTGAAGACTCTGAATTGTATAGCAATGCATGAAGGCCAATATTATGCATGTTCAAAGCCCATCCATAACGTTTTCCACAACATTCTTGACAAGTTAAATATAAAATGTCTTAAATGATGAATCATTTAACCAATCTGCTGCCTTCATAATCCCGCTAAGATTGCTGGCCATCATATAAGTCTTACTTGGCATTGCACCTCAAGCAGAATGTGCTCCAAACTGACTCACATCAATCTCTGTCTTCTTCATAACCTCCTTAACCCATCTAGCTACAGTGGAAGTAGACACTGTATGATGTGGATGTCTAAATTAAAGCATTAACTGAGAATTTCCATCTTTTCTCAGTCCTAATGTTCTCTTCTCATATTCCTTCAATAATCTAATTACACAAACATCATTATGCTCCTCCATCCTTGGATGAAAAATTGTCAGTGACAAAGTTTTCGTATGCTTCTTTACATAAAAACATACACCCTCTGATTGGTAACTTCTCAAAAACACCTCCAATGCCCTTATGTCCTACACTCTCTGGAAGGAAACTAAACAAATCAATATAGGCATCTTCCAAGATAAAAGCTTCAATGAACTACTGGCTCTGTTGTGCGTATCACTGTTTACCCGCGGTCCCATCGGCACACCCTTACGCCGACGCTATCGCAGCTGGTAGAAATTCAGACGCAGAAACGCCGAAGACGCTGAAACGCCGAAGACCGCAGACTCTAGCCAGGTGCTGAATTTGAGCTGCATTGGTGTATGGGGGAAATACCCTGAATTAAAAGGTTGAGGCCATTGTGTAAAGGAAAATACTGCAAAGGCAGTCACCATGAGGAAGGAGAGACTGCACAATCAGTATTGGTGGAGGAGAACCATCAGTACAGGAAGGGCAAGGGCACGGGCACGGGTACTCGACCGGAAGCACAACAGAGGTAAGTGTGGAGGCTTGTGGATCGTCTGGCCTTGTCTTTAACCATAAGGTCTGGACTTGATACAGGGGGGCAGATATGGAGGGGGGGGAAACTGAAATTGGACCCTGAGAGGTTGCCTCATTGCACAAAGGCACTCATCATGGCCCCCAGGAAGAACAAAAGTACCCTGGAACAAAAGCAGATGTTAAGAGATCTCTCAGCGGATCAGAGGGACTCTGTAGAAAGTATGGAGAGCTCAGAGCCAAGAGTTAAGAAAGGAACAAAGAAAAAAAGAAAAGGAAACAAGGTTGCAACGTCTAGTGGAAGAGGGGGCGGTTCAGCCTCAAAATCATTACAAGATTTTGTGGGGAAACACTTTCAAAAATTGTTTTCACCAGCAAAGCCACCGGACATAGAGGATGTAGAGGCCGATCAGCGGAATGGGAACACCTCATTAGATTTTGATGAGCAAATGATGGAGTCTGTAATATTGGCAAATCAATCTCTTCAGTCTTTGCTATTTCAAAAGGATCCAACAATGTCTCTATGGCTGTCCTCATCCCCGCGGGGGTTGTTCTCACAGGATCCGGAACCAACGATCCAGGACCATCTGGAAACCAACAGTGAGGACTTAAGTACTGAAGGGGAGACGATTTGGGCACAGTAATAAGGCCGAAAGGAAATGTAAGCCAAGCCCAGCGTGGCACCCAGAGTTCGGTGTTAAAAGAAGATGATGGACGTAATCCAACCTCTGAGTTGAACCTAGAAATTTCTGCTACTCCTGCTTCTTCAATGTTGGAAATAATGTTAATGCTACAAAGAACTCTTCAAGTGCTTTTAGAATTCACAATGCTAAATAATGACATTTTAAAAACACTAATAATGTACCTATACAAGATTGAGGGGGCATTACAAGGAATCAGGGGTCAAATGCCATCTATGTTAAGATCAGTTCCAGACCCCCAGCCCCGGTCGAGGTGGAGGTTGAGATTGTAGAACCACCAAAGGCCACTCACGAAGTTTACATCTCGAGACGTCTTACGATGGTAAAAAGAAGGTGTGATTATTCTAGGTAAGGGTTACCTAACTTTGTGAGACGAGTAGGAAGGAAGATACAAAAAAAGGGGAAAGGTAAGGTAGCGAAAAGAAGTAGGCTCGATGAGGCTAATTTTAGAAATAGCCGACCAAGAGCCAATTCCCATTAAGCCCCCAAGAGAAATAAGGATGAGGAAGGAGTTAAAAAAGGATCCAAAGAAGAATGTAAAAACTGTGCAACCTAATAGAAAGCCAACTTTGCAGTTGAAGCAAGCAAGGTAACCAGAAGGAATAGTTGTCAGCCACATATGGCATCTACTGTGGCAAGAAAGGAGGGAGCAGGGAATAAGTGGCTATATTTTGAATTAGTACAAACAGGCAAGGGAGGGAAAAACGAGGAAGAGTTCACTCCTAAATAGGTCACAACTTCTACAATCATTTGCCAGTGGACAAACCTAAAAGGTATTGGAACTAAAGACTTGCGGAAAGTGGGTTTTAAATTAAATTATGAAAGGAAGGAGATTACCAGGGTACTAGTTTACTCAGAGCTGGTAAGGTTTGCAAGAGAGAAGGCAGAGAGAGCTACTAAAGGAAGGGATACGGATAGTACCCGAAGAAGAAGTAGAAGGAAATGAGCCGCAAGGAAAATACTTCTTAAGGTACCTTGCAGGCTTAGGGAAGAGACAGGTAAGGTTGATAGAGAAAGAAGGAGATGGAATGGGACATCTCAATATTGTAGCGAACAACTCTGATTTGGGGAAATTTGGGGGTAACTGGAGTCAAAGAAGTAGCCCGGCAGGCCCCTCCCAGATGTATAAAGAGTTTGTAGAAGAAGGATACCTAGATGATGTCGAATAGGTAAAGGGGACGCCACATAGCATAAAGGTTGCTTCATGGAATATAAATGGTCTTGGAGATCAAACAAAACAAGAAAATATGAAGGAGTTAGCAAAAAGTACGGAGATTATATCTATACAAGAAACCCGGCTATGCGGCAAGACCCCAATATTTGATGGTTTCCGTCAACTCCATCGCCCGGCAAAGAAAAAATGGTTTGGGCATCCTGCGGGGGGAATTATGACACTGTTATCTACAAGAATAGTGAAGAATGTGACCCAATTTACTGTAAAATATAAATGGTTGCTTGTAAGCAGGATATCCTTACTGGTTGCCGATAAAAGGTATGATAACTTGACACTTTTAAATGTGTAAATGCATTGGGGTAGGCCGGAGGAATATGGTGTAGAAATTGGATATTTTAAAGATGATATAGATTTTATATGTGAAAAGTATGGCACAGCCATAATCCTAATGATGGGGGATTTTAATCACAAATAAAACCCAAAGAAATTAGATAGTTGGTATACAGAAATATTGGAGGCTTGTGACATAAATCTAGCAAATTTCTCAGAGTGTGTTCCCATAACTCAAGATACATATTTAGGAAATTATTTGGGGACTAAAAGCCTCTTTTGTTTAAATGGTAGGTCAGTTCTAGACTGCCAAGTGAAGAAAACGTTTAAATTAGGCACACAAAATTGCCCAATAGATTACGCTTTTATGCCAACTTGGAATTTCGCCTTAGTAACGGGATTCAGGATCTGCCATAGAGAAGGTTCAAAGCCTTCGTGTAGAATTTAGAAACAACGCAAAGTATGCACAGAGTCAAAAGAATGCCCCAGCTAGGCAAGCAAAGTGGTTCTCCGAGGATTGTTTAAAAAAGAAGAGGGAGATAAGGAGAGAAGCACGTAGACTCAGCGTTAAATATGAACAGGATAGGGCCGACAAGCTTGATAAATTGAAGAGAGAATATAAATGCTAATCTGTAGCACGAAAAGGGTCTACAAAGAAAGTTGCTCCGGAAAATTGCTGGAAAATATTGAAACAAAGAATATACACCAGTTCTGGAAGCTGATACAATCAGCAGCAGAATTTCCGGTGGGCACAATGAAGTGTGTGGTGGAAGAGGCTGCATGGGAGGAATATCTGCAGGAATTCTATAGCTCGGGCAGGGAAATTGAAGCGGGGGAGCTACAGGAGTGGAGTGGACTAGTAGAAGATCTAAAACCAGACTTCTCAGCCTTAAATGTGAAAATACGACAAAAAACTTGAAGTTAACAAGAGCAGCAGGACCAGATAATCTCCCATCCTGAACTGGTGGGCAGAATTCTTCTCGCTTATGTTTCTAGTCATCTTAGAAACCGGGATAATCCCCAAAAACTGGAAGGGAGCAATAATTAGGCCAGTGCACAAGAAAGGTGATATTTACGTCCCAAAGAACTAAAGACTAATTAATTTGCTGGATGTTGGGGAAAAGATTTTTGCAAAAATAATATTAGGAAGGCTAAAAGATTGGGTGGAGCAGGGTTCAATTGTTCTGCTAGAACAGGGTGGATTTAAGGATGGACATTCCACCATAGATCACTGTTTCGCTTTCTGGGCACTGGCCCGGAAGTCGATAGAGCAAAAGGGGAAGCTGTATTGTTGTTTTGTCGACTTTCGGGCAGGCTTCGATTCAGTGGATCTTAAATGTTTATGGGAGTCATTGATAAAGTATGGTATACCGGAGGGTATATTGGCTATTTTGAAAGAATTACATAGATGAAACCGGGCTCAGGTCATTAGGGACACGAGAGGGTCACTGACTCGGAAAATAGCCGTTGGGTATGGACATAGACAGAGGTGCGTTTTGGCCCCTCTGCTCTTTGCCATATTCCTAGCAGATCTACTTGCTGCTCTAGAAGTGGAAAGAAGTGCAAGTCCCAGAATGAGTGGTAATAAAGTGTCATGCCTTCTTTATGTAGACGATCTAGTGATACTTGATCAAACGGAGCTAGGGCTCCAAAGGAAATTAAATGCTTCGAGAGAATATTGTGAGGCAAAGTTTTTAGTTGTAAATATGGAAAAAACAAAGATTTTATGTTTTGGGAAAAGAGATAAGAAATTTAGTTGTTTTTTAGGACAAAATAAATTGGAGATTGTAAAGGATTACAGATACTTGGGGGTCTGGTTTGATAGTGCTCTAAAGTGGTATACCCACCTAGAAGCCCAAAAAGCAAAAGCCTTTACATCAATCTGTGGGTTGAAAATATCTAATAGAGAATATGGAGACATGTCCCATAGACCTATGTTAAAGGCATATGAAGCAATGATTTCCCCGTAAGTATTGTTTGGACAGAAGTTCTTTATCTAAGTGGTAAATGCGGGTGGGAACTAGAAGAAGGGAGGATTTTAAAAATGTTGCTGTCACTACTGAGCTCCACAATGATCCAGGCTATTAGAATGGAGAAAGGAACAATAGCATGGAGTAGACAGATCCAAATGTCTCTGGGAAGATTTTGGAAACGCCAGGATCCAGGTGGAGCGCACAATGGTGCAGAGAGGAGATTCGATTTAGTAGCCAAAAATGGCAAAGGAAACTTGAAATAAACTCCTGACTATAGGAGAGAGTTTAAAGATGAGACTTTTACAGCATTCAATGGAAGTAGAATTTACTAGGAGTACTCTCAGGCTCCAAGGACAGGAATTGTCAAGGAAATTAGATCTGGAATACCTGAGTATGAAAAACTCAGTATAATGTATAAGAAATTCATGGGTAAATGAAGCTTGGTACCCGTACTTGGACACTCTGCCTAACCACGGGCTAAGGTGTAAAATTCTAAGAGTAAGAATTGGTATTAATCCTTGGCTGATGGAGGAAAAAATAAAAGTAGAAATGATACAGCCAGATAGAAACTGTGGGTTAGGAACAAGAAATTATATTTTGCACATATTGGTTGACTGCATTTCAGTATTAGCTTTGCGGGCATTGTTTATATGTCAAATTTTTTTTAAATATGAAATAAGGTCACAAGTCCAAGCAGTAGCCTTACTTACAAAAATGCCAAATATTGATATTGCTATTGCTCTGGGAAATTATATGAAAGCCATAAAAAGTTTTGTACGGGAGAAACTAAAGGGGTATTAGTGTTCAGTTTCAAAACTTTATTTCGATTTCATGAAGAAACCATAAAAGTAAACATAGACAATTTTTAAAAAAACATTGGAATTAATCAACCATAAAATCACAATACATGTTTACAAAATTTTTCTAAAACCAAATTCCATCAATATCTATTTCTGATCACCAAAGCTGATCTAATAAAGTTTAAAGAAAAAAAAAGAGAAAAGGGGATCAGGGAAACCAAAAACATATATATTATACGAAATTCTAATGAAAGGAAAGACAGCATTTTTACGTTGGCCCTTGTGTTCTTGATATCTGGGTGGATGAAAAGCTTGGATAAAAGTCATGTAAGTCCCAGATACGAATTGGGCCATCCCCCTCTTTATACTTGCAGGATCGTAAGTAAGGGGCTGTTTTCCTTTGCTTGAACCTAATTAGGACCAAGTCCCCTGGAATGTTTTTTGGCAAAGTGCCCAACCACCCCACCCTCCTAACACTTAAGATACCCCCATCTAGGTCAGGTGGCAGAGGTCTGTTAGTCTGTAACCAAAACATGGCCTTATGTAGTAAGTCTTGGCGTGTTTCAACTTTTCCGTGAGTTAGTGGTGGAATCCCGGAGACAACGGTCACATAGGGGGCGGCTTCGGGGGGTAGGTTTATTCGTGGCATTCTAATAGGTTCAATTTTTGCCTCAATGTGGTTTGTTTGTACCAACGATATAGTTTGAGAATGCGCATTCCTGCGGGAATTCAGTATGGGTTTTTCCAGAGCAATGAGGGGGATCGGAGGGTCTGATGATGCTGGTTTGGTTCCTGATGGAATATGTGTTTTAACTATCAGTTCAATGTTAGATATCCTGTCCCCCAGATCGTTGATTTTTTCCACCAATGGTGAAATTAGGGAGGTTAATAGGTGCTCGAGCTGGGCCAATAAAGTTGGTTGTGGGAATGATGGGGAGTTTTCCATTTTTCCATGCTCCATATCCCCCGCCACAAAGCTGACATTGGAGTGGTGCTGAGAGGGGCTGGGGCATAGTTTTGGAGTTTTTGCTGGCTTCCCGTTGATGATGGCATCATCGGTCTTTCTTTTGGTGTTCTGCCCACCCGGTAGTGCTATGAGTGGAGATTGGAGTTTGTTATCACACAGAGGTGACATCTGCAGGGTGGCGTGAAAACCCTCTGGATTGGTGTCTGTGCTTATGGAGGGTAAAAGGTCAGGGATATATTGAGTTCCACACATGGCATTAGGCTCCTCCCAGATAGACATGGTATGATGCGAAATAGCAAACAGTGGGCTGATAGAAAGGGTAAGGGGAATCACAGTACCTCTTTGATGAACAGGAATAGTAAAGGTGGTGGCCCGTCCCGGCCTCTTTGTGCCTCTGAGGGCCACAGAGGGCCCACCCTTTGCCCGGGCTTAGCCCGGCGTCCCGCGGAGCGGAGCAGAGCTCTCCTTAAGGCGCCTCCTGGCGCTGTCCTGGTGCGTGTGTAGGGTATTAGTGATTTTAACTTTGTTTTTAGTCTTCTTTTTCTCTCTTATATAAAATGTTTTATAATTATTTGTATATTTTAAAGGATTTAATTGATTTGTGATTGTATGATTGTGTCATTGTGGATAGGATGTGTGTGCCGTATCTTTTTATCATGTGTTATGTATCTACTGATCCTGCCTCTGGGCCTGGTCTCCAACTGTAAAAAATCGGAAGTTGAGCATTCAGCCTGTTTGCAAAAAGATCCACTTCTAATGGACACCTCTCTCCTCAATTTCCAGTCACTTCAAGCCTTCACATTCCTTGAATTTCAATCCACTACCACATTGCTTACTCTTGGAATATGCTGTGCCTGAACCATAATATGGTGGCTGTAGTGTCGTAGTGCCTGACCCTGGGTTCAGACAGGACAGGCAACTCGACCGGAAATAGGAACAGGAAAGAGTTCTAGTTTGTGAGCCAGTTAGTTGCTGGCAGGCAATAAAGCAAGACGTACCTACTAACACTCCGACTCCAGAGTCATTCTTCCAGGGGCAAAGCGTGACACTGGCGACGAGGGTGGGATGCAAATATCCCCACACAGTCCCGCTACCCCGCCGGAAGCAGCCGGCCCGACCAGGGAGTCCGCAGCCATCGCCGTGCGAGAGCGCGAAAGAAGCGCGAAAATTCAAAATCGCCGCTGAGACTGCAGGAGCCAAGAGAACAGCAGCCGTCAACACACACGGCACCGAAGCGAGAACCGAGCGTGCACAAGAGGCGCATGACGCGCGTGTCCACGCGGCGGTACACATACTCGAGCGAGCGCATCGCTGAAGACGCAGCAAACCCAACTCTGAGGCAATATAAATCGACGAGAGCGGCAGAACGCTGGGGTGAGTCCTGAAGAGGCCGAGTGAAAGCGAGTGAAAGGCAAAGTGGTGAAGCCCAGACCCGAGTGGTAGCGTCCCACACGGCGGCCATTACTAGGTCAGGCGCCGGTCATTGGGTAACCCACGAAGCAACGACGGCGGCCATCTTTAAACCAGGCAAAAACCCTGCAAATAGTCGAAAGCCTGCAGAAACAAGTGGGAAAGCGCCAAGAACATACCTAAAATTACCAGATCTCTACACTAATGAGTGGGAAGGCACAAGCACCCCTGCAATAAAAAAAAAAAAAAAAAAACGTGGGAAGGCACAAATCAAGGAAATCACGCACCACATCAAATAGTCAGCAACATACAACAGAAACCTGCTGAAAACCTAAAGACATTAATAATTTTCAACCAATAGAAAGCCATTACAAAGACGTGATGTCTCTCCTGCCCACCAGCAGCACGACTGATGGAAACGCCACAGCTGACCCAGCACCTCAAGCCGCCACAACCACGACGCCCCATGGACCCATAGGAGCCTCGTTCATGCGACAACCGCAACCACTGACACTAACGCCAGGCAACACCATGGGTCCTGCCTGGAAAAACTGGAGTGAAGACTTTGAGGACTACATGGTTGGCTCGGCAGTACAAGACCCCAAACAAAAACTGGTGGCCCTAAGAAACCTCATAGGCCAAGACATAGCACAATTCATCAAGGACCTACCCAACGCAGCGACCGCAACCTATGAAGACGTCAAAGGAATTCTTGACAGGCGATTCCTCCACAAACGCAATGTCGACTACGAGCGACACGTGTTCTTTCAAGTAACCCAAGAGACAGACGAGTGCATGAGCGACTTCATCATTCGCATCAAAAAGATGGCAAAACACTGCGAATTCGACAACTTCAAAGCGGAAGACGCATTACGCCTCCGCATCATTGATGGATGCACATCAGAATCGCTGCGCCGAAGACTCCTGAAGAAACCATACTCTCTGGAGGAGATCGAAGAACTGACCAGAATCAATGACCAGGCAGAGAATTACGCCAAGCGCATGGGCACTCTCAACTGGACCGGAAAGAGCACGCTCTCCGGATACAAGCACACAAAACATCCAGGCCTGATACGAGCTCTCGCGACTCCCACAAGTCCAAACACTACTCCCGGAAATCCTCATCCCGCCGAGACTCAAGACAAGACAAGCCATCGAAATCATCACCCGCATGCTACAGGTGTGGTCAAGAATATCCGCACTCAGGACAATGCCCGGCCATCGGACAACGATGTCACCGCTGCGGGAGAGACAACCATTTCGAAGTGGCGTGCCAAGCCCGAAAATCCACACGGAAATCATCGCCCCTGCGCCGTGGCACCAGGCACCACGCCCACGCCATAAGAGGGCAAGAAGACCGCTCATCCAGCTCATCGAGGTCCAGCTGTCACTCAGTGAGTCCATACCACGCCAGAGATCGATCTGCGAGTTCTCACCACTCACGACACGACTCGCACAGGTCGCACAGGCCCACTTCCAGTGACTCCTCCTCGCACACACACACGTCACAAGACAGCGATGAATTCATCTGCATGGTCTCGGATCCAGATCGCCTGAAACGATACCCTAAGCTCGATATCCTGATCGGTGACCACCCGGCAAAATTTGTGCTAGACTCAGGCGCCTCACTCAACTACATTTGTGTGTTGGAATACCACAGCATGAAGCAAAGACCCAAACTGGAGCCAGCAGCGGTCAGCATCTTCACATGGATGTCACGGAAACCCCTCAAGTGCCTGGGTCGGTTTCTTACAACCTTGACATTCAAAGACAGAAAAATTCAAGCCTACATCCACGTCGTGGAAGGACCAGACATTGCGGATTGCCTACTCAGTCTGCCAACAGCAGAACGACTGAGATTGGTAGAACTCCTCTATATGACGGAAGACGCCCCCGACATCGTGGCGAAGTTCCCGAAACTCTTCACAGGACTTGGCAAATTAAATCATTTCAAGGTGAAATTGCATATCGATGAGCGCGTGACGCCCATTGCTCAGCACCACCGGAAGGTGCCCTTCCACCTACAGCAAGCAGTAGACGATGAGCTGCAAGATCTCTTGCAATCCGACATCATTGAGCGCACCTCAGGACCCACCCCATGGGTGTCCCCAGTTGTAGTCGTCCCCAAAAAGGGACAAGACAACAAAGTCAGACTATGCGTCGACATGCGTGCCCCCAACACCGCCATTGAGCGAGAACGCCACCCTGGGCCGCACATAAGCGACATGATCACCAAACTTAATGGCGCCACCGTTTTCTCCAAACTTGACCTTAACAAAGGATATCATCAGTTGGAGCTTCACGACCAATCTCGATACATTACGACATTCACCACCCATCAAGGCCTCTTCCGATACAAACGCCTAAACTTTGGCATCTCGTCGGCTGCCGAGATTTTTCAGGAAGCCATCCGGAGGGTCATCCAAGGCATACCAAATGCGTTCAACTACAGTGACGACCTGTTGGTGTTCGGGAAAGATCAAACGGAACACGACACAGCCCTGGACAGAGTATGCCATGCTCTGCTAAACGCCAATCTCACCCTCAACGCTGCCAAATGTGAATTTCACAGGGACACCCTGAAATTCTATGGACACATATTCTCCAGAGAAGGGATGAAGCCTGACCCGGATAAGGTAGTCGCACTTGCTGATACCCCGACACCCCGCGATGTCAGTGACCTTCGCTCCTTTCTTGGCATGGCGAGCTACTGTGCACGTTACATCCGCGATTATGCTACCATCAGCTATCCACTACGGGAACTCACACGTCAAGGTCAGCTCTTTGTCTGGACAGATGCATGCGAACAAGCATTCACCACAATCAAGCGGGCCGTCGGCTCTGCCATCAATCTTGCCTACTTCGACACCAGCAAAAGGACCGAGATCACCGTTGACGCCAGCCCAGTGGGCCTAGGCGCCATCCTAGCCCAGTATCGCGACAACTCAGATCAGCGCCACATCATCGCCTATGCGAGCCGCAGCCTCACAGACACTGAAAAGGCATACTCCCAGCCGGAGAAGGAGAGCCTCGCTGTAGTTTGGGCGTGCGAACACTTCCACTTATTCATCTATGGAAAGCACTTTACGATTATCACGGATCATCAGGCTCTCATCACGATTTTCGGAAACCCAAACGCCAAGATGCCACCTCGCATCGAACGCTGGGGACTGCGTCTCCAAGATTACATCTATTCAATTATCCACAAACCTGGTAAAGCCGAAAATCCGGCTGACTTCATGTCTCGCCATCCGCTGGACACCATGGCCCCAGCCCACTCAGTAGCTGATGACTACATCCACTTTGTCGTCGATGCAGCATGTCCACCCACTGTTCCTCTTGCAGCCATCCAAGATGCTTCCGCCAGTGACCCTCTGCTCCAGGCTGTCATGACCCGGATCCGCTCCAACTCCTGGCGTCACCTGAAAAGCACGTCGCAAGAGTCAGATCAACTCCTCCACGACCTAGCTCCATTCCAGCGGGTTCATGACAAACTTTCTATCAGCGACTCTGGTCTTCTTCTGCGAGGGGGAAGGATCATGATCCCACACAAGCTACGCCAAGGAGTCATTAACCTGGCACATGAAGGCCACCGAGGGATAAATGCCACCAAGAATGCGTTGAGGGAACGGGTGTGGTTCCCCACACTGGACCAGATGGTGGAGACAACACTAAGAGACTGCATGACCTGTCAACTCGTCAGCAAAGATGAACCTCCAGCTCCTCTCCACATGTCCGAGCTACCAGATGGAGTTTGGCAGCAAGTCGCAGTCGACTTCTTTGGACCGTTACAATCAGGACAATACATTGTAGTCATAATGGACGAGTACTCGAGATTCCCGTTCGCACACCTGATATCATCAACAAGAGCCACGGCACTCATTCCAATCCTGGACGAAATCTTTGCTGCATGGGGCATTCCCCTCCGAGTCAAATCAGATAATGGTCCCCCATTCAATAGTCAAGACTTTACAGACTTTGCGACGCACCTTAACTTCAAGCACCAAAAGATTACTCCCCTATGGCCTCAAGCCAATGGCATGGTGGAGCGATTCATGGGGACCCTAAAAAGGGCGATCCAGCAAGCTGAATTAACACACCGAGACATACAACAAACCTTGAATGAAGTATTAAGGGCATACCGAACCACTCCACATAACACCACGAATCAGTGCCCGGCCACCCTTATGTTGGGGAGAACCCCCCGTACTCGGCTGCCCATGACAAACACCACCTCGCAACCTCGAGCAATCACTGTTGACCACACAACTCTAGTCAACATAGATCGTGAAAATAAACTCAAAATGAAGACATACGCCGATCGGCGCAGACACGCCAAAGACTCCAAGATACAAGAAGGAGACTGGGTGATAGTCCGAAAGGATCGACGAGCAAAAGCAGACAGTCGATATCTGGACGTTCCCCTGCAGGTCAGCAAGAGAAAAGGGACAATGGTCACCGCAAAAGCTGACAACAAGCAAATAACACGAAATATATCATATTTCAAAAGGTGCAGCTCACACAATCACCAGAGAGCCTCCTCGAGTCAAGCCTCCAGTGAGTCACCAAGTCAGAGTGACAATGCGGACCAGGATAACCACAGCCCTCCGCGAACTGTTGCTAACACCGATTCTCACCGCAGTCGAGCGACAGAACGAGAGAGCCGCCCCAGGCGCATGACGAGGAGACCCCGACGCCTAGTCGAAGAAATGTGAGGTATGAGAGACTCTGTACAAACGGGGGAGATGTAGTGTCGTAGTGCCTGACCCTGGGTTCAGACAGGACAGGCAACTCGACCGGAAATAGGAACAGGAAAGAGTTCTAGTTTGTGAGCCAGTTAGTTGCTGGCAGGCAATAAAGCAAGACGTACCTACTAACACTCCGACTCCAGAGTCAGTTCTTCCAGGGGCAAAGCGCGACAGTGGCCTATGCAATAATTCCAGAACTCTTTTGCCATCTATGCCAACGTTTTTGAACGTGGTCCCTCCAATTCGTTGGCATATCTGACTGCTGAAACATTGTCCATTAACAACACTACACAACATTTTACCTGATCCTTCACAAAACTCTTCACTGCAAAAGACCCTGCCAATAACTTGAAAATATGGGCCCCTTTCACACATTCCTCTGTGTGAAAGGGGCATTCCAAGGGTGTTTCTGTGGGTGTCCCATGCAACATCCATGGGACCTGACACATTCCCAGATTTACAAAGTTGTGTAAAGCTGGGAATGCGTCACAATCTGGCATAGGAGTGGTGCAAGAAGGAGAAATACTTGTATTTCTCCTCATTTATTCCTCTTTCTATGTGTGCTGCATTTTGCAGCACGCGTAGAAAGAGGAATATGCCATAATTTATTATTTTTGTGCAGGAAGTTGTACCTTCATGCACAAAAACAATCATCCCCGCAACACAGGAACCCTTGCAACATGATGCAAGGGTGCCTGCGCTGGAGCATAGCAGTCATTGTGCAGGGGAAAACACATGGATGTGTTGTATTGTTGTCAATACAATGCTTCCTGTGCATTTAAAATGGCACAGCTCGAGCAGCAAAATTGCTTGAAGCACCGCGCTGCGTAATTGTTTTAGGTCTCGCCTAGGCAGTGCTTGCACTGTCTCTTTGAGACATGCTGTATTCAGGTATGGACTTGAAGGTACGCCCATTTTCCACCCACCTTTCCAAATGGCTCCTGTTACTGGAGCCAATTGGAAAGATGGGTGGAAAATGGGCGTACCTTCAAGTCCATACCTGAGTAGACCTTTCTAAGTGGTTGCTTTTGATTCATGAATAGACTTGTCCCTCCTTAGTACCGCGTTTTCTCCATTTGGACCCTCCCATGAGGACTGGCCCTTTTACTTGTATTGTTACTCAGTATGTTTTATTAACAGCCTGTGAGCACTATTTTCTTAATGGACTTTCCGTTGTCTGCTGTTGAAGGCAGGAAATGTTCTCCCGCAACCCCTTGTTTTGCAGTTGTAGCGCATATCCGACCAGAAGGTACTGGAGCGCTTTACGTGAGCACCAGTTCGCCAGTTCCAAAGTGGCAGCTCGCTGTGTTTTGCTCCTCGGCTCACTTGCCGAAAACCATGGCTTCAACAAACGGCTCTTAGCGCCACTTTACAGACTTTGCCAGTAAAGCACTACTTATGTTTTCTCTTCTTTCTTTGAACAACAATCGGTGTTCACTTCTCCTGCTCTGTGGCTGCCGCCTCCCCCCTCTTTCTTCCTCTTAAACCCTCTTTATCTCTGTCTCGCTCCTCCTCCTGTATTGGTAGACCTGGATGTTTAAAACGCAGAGGCCATTTCCACCTTGCTTTGATCCATCCATAAGGACAGTTTTTGCTTTTTAAACTCTCCAAGATGTGGCTCTACGTGGGTTCTGGAGTGCCCCACATCCCCAGTTATTGATGGTTTCAGGTCCCATTGTGGTGGCTATGCATCGTTCTCTGGCTGCCCACATGTACTGAGTAAGGAGAACATTCAGTGGCTTGCGAGTATACTGGGTTCAGTGTCCCTTGCTTCATGGAGTGAGGGTCTGCTGGCAGCATCTGTGCCCTTAAGTATGACCCCCTGCACCTTGCATGAAAGACAGTGATGAATTCCATAAAAGGAATTTTTGTTTCTGTTTACGATTAAAATCGCATTGGCGCTGCTTTATATAGAGTGGCACTGCGTCTTATATTTACTAGATTCACACGGTGAACGTTGTGTGAGTTTACTACTGACTGTGCTCTCGAAACATCTAGCAGTTTTTGGCATAGGCAAATCTTCGTGGCCTGCTGTGTGTTATTGAAATCTGCACTCAAAAATAATGAAGTGTGTTGAAACCAAGTGCTGTGAACTTCATTGGGTTAACATGGCATCACTCTCTTTCGTTTTCTCTTTTTTTTTTCTTTGAACTGCCCTTGCTCTGCTGCTGCCCCTCCCCCTCTCTCTTTCTTCCTCTTCGTCTGCCTCACTCCTTCTCACTTGCTGAAACCCATGACTTCAACAAATGGCTCTTACCCTCTCTTTCCTCTCATTTCCTTGATTTGTTCCTCTGTGAAATGGATCCAAAACCTTTGGCTGCAAATGTTTTTTTTGCAGACTTTTTTCTGTTCGAAAGTGCAGCCTTCGGTGGAGAGAAAAAAAAGGTTCAAATACGAAAAAAAACACTAAATAAAGCAAAGATTCTAGATTAGTTTTATTCACAACCAACCTTAAGGTAACTATGTTCTTCCCGCTTACGTTTCACTTGCTTTACTTAATCTTGCATTAATCATGAGTGTTTGCTATTTCCAGTATGTTCTTACTTTTTTTCCCACCCGACCTATTACTCTTGTCTCCACCCCCTGATAATCTAATTCCCTTTTTCTGGTTCTCCAGAGCTGCAAGGTCATATGAAGGGCAATAACCCTATGCAAATAACATCACTTCACTGCATAATAAAAAACAAAAGTAAAAAACATTGTCATTTTCAACACCAAGAGCTCTAGCTTTTGTTTGTAAATGAGGCCCAGTGATCATAAGCATGACCGTACCTCCTTACGCATCACCCACGTGATCCAATATGTAATATAACGTGCCACATGGTCGGCATCATCATTGTGGTGATAGTGAATGTTGGATCAAGAACAGATCAAACATCTTTTCTTCCAGTGTATTAAAAGAATCACTTATATCAAATCTCATTCAACCTTGATCAACTTTATGCTTTTTGGGCTTAATACACGCCTCCTCTGCTTCATATAAATCAGATAAACAGCTTAATTCAACATCACAAACGCTTGATGTTTCATCATAAGCTACTGCATTGTGAGTATTTCCCTTTGCCTTTATAGCATTACCACTTTTCCCCTAATTGGAAATCCTTCTATCCCTTCTTCTGGAGCGTTACACCCGGAGCCTTTTGTATTTTTATCTTTCTGAAGCTCTGTGTGCTTTCTCTTTTGCAATCTCTTCGGGCCAACAACACGTGAGACACCTGCTTTGGCCGCCACCTCCTCAACTGACCAATACCTCTCATCTTCCACCACTTCCTTTGACTTCCCTCTCCACGTTATGTGTAGAATTCTCCACACAATCATCAATTTTCCTATATAGTCTGTCAGCCAAATCATCAAATATCTTATCCACAGAACTCCTAGCCTTAACATCCAAACCATGTTCCTCAATTGGCTCCATAATACTTCCCCAACAAAAAATTATTTTATCACACCAATGAATTAATTCTCTCTCAGGCGAAGCCTAGAATAATTACTATGCGTCGCGACAACCGCCTTTCTGTCAGTTTTCTTAATCCCAAATTATGGATTCCTATTCCTCAACATTTAATAATACATTGTTTCCCTAACATCTAAAATGGCTATGGCACACACGAGCCTATGGCGACCTAAATTGTTGAAAATTGTATCATTTAGCACATGCAATCAACGTTAGCATAACCGCTCGCTTGCGCTCCTATTCAAAAGTCAACTGCTCTCATTGCGCGTGAGCCCTGCTTTCAAAACTAAGCCCAGCTCAAGCCATGCACGTGCTCACATTAACACAAATATACTCCGAGTTGAGCTTGCTCCCAAACTCTGAACATCTTGCTTCAACACCCTGCGCATACTCCGCAAGATCTTTCGGTGGATCCCCTCCGAAACCAGAACAACCGTTACCCAGGCACTCGTCACCAGCCGACTGGACTACGGAAACGCCCTATACGCAGGAACCACAGCCAAACTTCAGAAACTACTCCAGCGCATACAGAACGCCTCCGCACGACTCATCCTCGACATCCCCCGCCACAGCCACATATTGGCCCACCTGAGAAACCTGCACTGGCTCCCCGTCAACAAGAGGATCACGCTCAGGCTCCTCACTCACGCACACAAAGCACTACACAATAATGGCCTGAATACCTCAATAACCGCCTCTCGTTCTACACCCGCCCCCCCCGCCAGCTACGCTCTGCCAGCCTCGCCCTCGCCACCATCCCACGATCCGCAAAACCACCACCGGAGGAAGATCGTTCTCCTACCTGGCAGCCAAAACAAGGAACTCCCTCCCCACACACCTACGACTGACCGAGGACCATCTCACCTTCAGGAAACACCTCAAGACCTGGCTCTTCGAGCAGTAGCGACACCCCCCCCCCCCCCCTCTCCCTCCAGCGCCTTGAGACCCTCACGGGTGAGTAGCGCGCTCTATAAATTTATTGATTGATTGATTGAGCGAGTGGCTCTTGCATCAACTGCTGGCTCAAGCCATGCACGTGGAGCCAAATACTCCAAATGTGCCCTGAGTCCCATACTCATCCAAACTGAACGAGCCCAAGTTCAGCACTGGCTCACAACAAGCATGCTAATAATGCAAAATGGTAACAAACTCAGCCCGATTCGAAACGAGCATCCTTTACGGCACCTCAAATAATGTTAAATGTGCTCTACCAAAACCAAATATGCTTCATTCTTACTTACTTATTTACATTGTTAACCTACAAACTAAACTAAACTGTAACAACTCTAGGTCTCAGAACAATTAAAACACCTCATACAGCTATACCTTCTTCGTTTGTACTTTACATACTGTTATCCCAATAACTGTAAATGAAAGCAATTCTCATACATACAAGTTAATAAATACCTGGCGGTTGTACTCATCTGTGTGTAGAAGAAAGATGATTGTGGGCTATAGGCTTACATGCATGGTCAATGATGTTCTTGAATGTCTAATGTTCTGTTTCTAATAAAAGAAGAATGCATAATATTGACCTCTGTGCAAGCCATAAAACTCACCATTCGGCACCATTTTCCTCAGTTTTCTCAAATGATCCCATCTACATAACCACTTGAAAAAAAGTGAAGTTGGCTGTTAAAGGTAAGGTGCAATTTGCAGTTGGGATTTGCCCCCTTCACTCACATTTACGAGCCACTAATCTTCTTAAGGGAAAATACTCACTACAGGGTCTAAGGAACTGGAAATCCCAGAACAGTGGGGTACAATAAGTTCTTGGTGCTGTCTTACTGCATTATTTAATATTTTCCCCTACAGATGTACCTTTGAATCGTGGTTGCCCAGCCATTCCTGCTTTTTTGCCAAGTTTTTCCTGGTGACATATGTGCAAGAAAAAAGTCTGGAGTGCAGACTATAGGAAAGGAAGGCTACTGAAAGGGGTTTTTCATATTAAATGTTTTGGATTGTATCGATATTAACATGAAAGCATGCACATTTTACTAACTGTGTATTAATCGGTAGGCAGACAAAATATCGATCTTTTAATATCGACCTACAATAACATTGATGTTTTAATATCGAAGGGACAGAATATAGAAGGTAAGTAATATCGAATTTTTTTATATAGAAGGGACAGAATATCGAAGGTAAGTAATATCGATTTTGTTAATATCGATGTAAGTAATATTGATGTTACTAATATAGATGTTAGTAATATCGATTTTTATATGATTTTTATGTATATTGTTATGTATCTAATATGTATTTTATTCTTTTTTATGTAATTTAAGTACATTTTGTATTTTAGTACCTTAGCGGGTTCTGGGTGTATAGGGGAAAAGGGTGGGAAGTAGTTTAATTATACTAAATTCATTATTAATTTTTTAGGAATTATAAATTAATTTTAATTAATTGGTAATTAATTTGTATTAATTGGTAATACATTTTAATTAATTGATTAATTGATAATTATGTTCTGTAGCGGTTTATGGGTTTATAAAGGAATAGGGTGGGAAGTAATTTAAATGTAATTGAGTAATAATTTATTTTCATAAATTGTTTTTGCTAATTATACTTTTGTTGATTAATTATTAATTGGTAATTAATTTTTATTAATTGGTAATTCATTTTTATTAATTAATTAATTGATAATTATGTTAAATGTATTATTTTATTATTGACGTTTGTTGTGCGTTTATAGGGGAATAGGATGTAAAGTAATTGATTTGTAATTAAGTAGTTATTAAATTTATAGTTGTGTATTGATAATTAATTTATTGGATATTAATTATTCATTGGTAATAATGTTTTTAATCATTATTTATTGGTATTTGTAAATAGTTTTGATTTATTTAATAATTAATTTATTAAATATTTGTAAACATAAATTTATTTATAAGTATGTTATTTTTAACTTCTACGCTATCCAACACTTTCCCTACTGTTGCACTCTCTGGAGTTGGAATAGTAATTTTTACCCCTACACTATCCAACACTTTCTCTACTGGTGCACTCTGGAGTTGGAATAGTAATTTTTACCCCTATGCTATCCAACACTCTCCCTACTGTTGCACTCTCTGGAGTTGGAATAGCAAATTTTTACCCCTACGCTATCCATCACTTTCCCTACTGTTGCACTCTCTGGAGTTAGAATAGAAATTTTTACCCCTACGCTATCCAACACTTTCCCTACTGTTGCACTCTCTGGAGTTGGAATAGTATTTTTAACCCCTACGCTATCCAACACTTTCCCTACTGTTGCACTCTCTGGAGTGGGAATAGTCATTTTTACCCCTAAGCTATCCAACACTGTCCCTACTGTTGCACTGTCTGAAGTGAGAATAGTAATTTTTACCCCTACGCTATCCAAAACTTTCCCTACTGTTGCACTCTCTGGAGTGGGAATAGTCATTTTTACCCCTAAGCTATCCAACACTTTCCCTACTGTTGCACTGTCTGAAGTGAAAATAGTAATTTTTACCCCTACGCTATCCAACACTTTCCCTACTGTTGCACACTCTGGAGTTGGAATAGTACTTTTTACCCCTACGCTATCCAAAACTTTCCCTACTGTTGCACTCTTTGGAGTGGGAATAGTAATTTTTACCCCTACGCTATCCAACAGTTTCCTTACTGTTGTTTTTTTTTAGTTATAATAGTATTTTATTCCCTCTGTTAGTTAATATTTTTTGTATTGTTTGTTATTTATGTTATTGTTTGATGTGTATAAATGAATTTGTAATTTATAATATTTATAATTATTTATAAGTTATTAAAATACTTATTAAAATTGATTATTAAGTATCTATTACATATTATATGTATATGTTTATTTTTTTAATTAAATGCATATATTTCTTATTATTTTAAATATTATTAAATATTTTAACTATGTTTATTATATTTTTAAATATTAGTTAATTTATTTTATATATTTTTTATTTAAAAACGATATTTTTTAATAAACTATATTTTTGACATCAATATTTTTTCAATATTTTTGTACTTACCATGTTGTAGATAGGATGTCGATATCGTTGACATCGATATTTTTGCTACGATATTTTTGTAGGTCGATATTTTGTCTTTCTATATTTTGTCAGACATTCGTATTAATCATGTTTAGATTGACCATAGCTAATTTAGGCCGGTGTTTAGTATGGCTAAGGTTTAGGACCCTAAGTTTAAGGAGGTACAAGGGAACCCAAAAGGTAAAAAAGGACTTTGGGTATCAATTTAGATAACAAAATGGGTCCTTAAAGAAACATTTTTAGAACATTTGAATAAAATATAGCCTGCAATAAGTACTATATTCCACAGTGTCCAGATGGACACACAATTTTAATCAATTAAATGTATAAAGTATTTTTCAAGAGCAACCAACAATAAAGTGGGATACAATCCTGCATCCGGTACATGAGAACATGACAAACAAACAAATAAACATTTGGATTTTCAGGCAAAAGAGAGAGGAAGCTTCTGGTCAATGTAAATACAACACAAGCTATCCAAAATAGTTATCACACTAATGTAACACAATGGTTGTCTGTGTGAAACTATTCAAGTGGTCGACGGCGTTTCGATCCCTTTGAACGTATAATGGGATCATTTTATGCAAACAACAAAAGAGTGTTCTATGGTACACAAAGAACCACACATGGAGCAAAGAAAAATACAACTGGCCTCACTCAGGGTCAGTTAAGAAAGCCCTCACTCATCAACCTGGTTGATGACATGCTTCATCATCGGGCCCCACTGAAGAGGCAGAGTGCCTCTCCAGTGTGCTGCAACGCCAGGTCTACTGCGGAGCAGGGTTTTTTGTGAGTACAGGCATGAAGTGAAGCTAATTAGTGGTGGTGGTGAAAGATAAACATGTCTTAAGTGTCTCAAAAAATTATTTATTACTTGATCACTGGGACATAATTAAAATATAGTGTTAGAAAATAGTTCAAAATTAATTGCTTGGTTAATTCAAAAGAAGGGACATGTCGCCACCTTGCTGAGGCAGTTTGAGTGCATTCAGGACTGTCCATTTAATATCGTCCTCATTATGTCCAGCCTGTGAGAAATGTTCTACAAGGGGTTCATTCGGAGTTTTACAACGCACTCTACTTCCGAATTGCCCAATCCTGGTCTTGATTTTCTGGGTCGTCTGGCCAATGTACACTTTGAGGCAGGGGCACTGGATCAAATAAATAACATTGCATGTGTTGCAATTGGAAAACGTGCGGCAATTCAAAGTGACATTATTAAAGGTGAAGGATTTGTCTTCCATGGTGTAATCACATACATTACATGTTTCACATTTAGAATGACCAACTAAAGGAGCCAACCCCCAATGAGCATTAAGTGTAGAATGTGGTGTAGGGTTGGGAAGTGCTGCTTTTACTAGATGGTCTTTTAGATTAAGGCTTTTTCGGAATGCAAATAAGGGCCGTTCGATATTCAGAACCCCGGCATTTAGCAATGGCCAATGTCTAAGTATTGATTTGTGAACAGGATTCGATATTGGGGAGAATGTCGTGACACATGCAATTCTGTTAGCCTGATCTTTCATTTTAGGCCTTAACAAAACCTCTCCAGGGCAATACCAAGCTCTTTTTGTGCATTGCGTACCAGCCTCTTGGGATATCCTCGGTCTCTCAATTTGGTAGACAATGTGGTGGCTTCTTTAAAGTAGTCCTCCTTAGCGTAACAGTTACGTCTAATTCTCAAGAATTGGGAATATGGCAGGGAGTCCTTAAGAGCTCTGGGGTGGTTACTGCTATAGCTCAGTAATGTGTTGCGTTCAGTAGGTTTGCGGTACAACTTGGTTCATAATGTTCCATCAGTGTGGTAGATTGTAAGGTCTAGGGATGCAATGGCTGACTTGTCAGTGGTGATTGTGAATGTAAGGCCTGAACAATTGTTGTTTAGCCAGTGTAAGAACTGGTTAAGAGTGTCAGTGTTGTTATGCCAAATCAGGAATATATTGTCGATACACCTGCGCCATAGCGTTATCTCTGTGAGGAATGGGTTAGATGGTGAAAGAATGGTTGTCATTTCCAGGTGGTCCATGAAGAGTATCGCCAGATTGGGGGCAAAAACAGCCTCCATTGATGTACCCTTCACCTGTTGGAAAAATTGATTGTCAAAGGCAAAGAAATTACGTGTCAGGCATAGGTCCAAGAGTTGAAGAATAAAAAGTGTGGGTACAGGATGTGGGCGTGGTCTGGAGTCCAGCACCTCCTGAATTACCAGCATAGCTATTCTCTGGGGAATATTAGTGTCAAAGGATTCCACAACCATTGTACATAGTAAATACGTATCTTGATTGAATGGGTAGGTGTTCAATTAAATTAATCATCACCATGCTATCTCTCACATAGAATGCGGTAGTCAATACAAACTCTTTTATAAAGAAGTCAACATAAGGCCTAGGGTTCCAAAATCGACCCACAGCCAGAATCTATGGGTCTACCGGGTTTTTAACCTTTGGAAGTGTGTAGATCACAGGTGTTCTCGGTGACTTTACATTAAGGAATAAAAAATCCTTTTTATTAATGAATCCTGCTTCCAATGCATCTGTAGTGATCTGTGTAATGAGGCCCTGTAGTTCTTTGGTTGGGTTTGTGGGCAATCTACAGTAGTGGTCGGTATTAGAAAGTTGTCTTAAGTCTCAGTACTGTTCAAATCCTTTTCTTGAAGGTCGATACCACCGCCTTTGTCAGTACATTTAATGATGAGAGACTCATAGGATTTAAGGGGTTGAATAGCCCGTTTTTCCTCAAGAGACAGATTATATGGAATAAATTGTCTTTTTTCTTTGAGTGAGGTGAGATATTTTACTACCATTTTCTCAAAGGTGAGAACTTCCGATGGGATCATACCAGATGTGGGAGAAAATGCAGATGGTGGACGGAAAGGTGTATTGGCTGCAGCAGTGAGAGAGGGATTCAATTGGAAGTAGGCTTGTAAGCGTATGCAACGAAAAAAACCTCAATAGTTCAGTATGTAGTTCCAAAAAGTTGGGAGGGATAGTAGGCACAAAAGAGAGCCCTTTACTTAAAAGGGATACCTCAACCTCCGATAGGGTGTGCTTAGTCAAATTTAAAATAGGAATGATCTTGGATTGTGTCATTTCAGTGTCAGTGTACCTCACCACTGGTAGAATTTTTGTTGCGTCTGTCGTTCGCCTGGTCATTTTCCCCGACCCCGTTTTGGAGTGTCATGCTGGCCTCTGCCTGAAATATTGCTACTTGGACCAGGATTTCTATTGGAGGTGCTTGGGTTGTCCCCAGTATCGGAATTATCAGAAGAGTCTGCTGAGGTATCAGAGAACCCCACTAGGTTCTGCTGTCTGTTAAAGTGTCCCCAAGGGCTTGTGTTCTGGGGGTTGGTGTATGACCTATTGCTATAGAAATCCTTCTGTAGGTGAGGGTAGGTGTTTTCTATATTGTAGGATTTAATATCCTTTTTGACCTTGGTTGTCTTTTTATTCTGTTCAATTCTGTGAAAGTCGTCAACAGTTTTTTGAATTTGCTCAAGCAATTTCTTACTTTTGGTCACTGGGCTTGACTCTTGGAGTTGTTTTTCTATGTCAGTGATTTCCTCAGCTAGAATTTTACACAGACAACCATTGTGTTACATTAGTGTGATAACTATTTTGGATAGCTTGTGTTGTATTTACATTGACAAGAATCTTCCTCTCTCTTTTGCCTGAAAATCCTAATGTTTGTTTGTTTGTCATGTTCTCATGTACCGGATGCAGGATTGTATCCCACTTTATTGTTGGTTGCTCTTGAAAAATACTTTATACATTTAATTGATTGAAATTGTGTGTCCGGCTGGACACTGTGGAATATAGTACTTATTGCAGGCTATATTTTATTCAAATGTTCTAAAAATGTTTCTTTAAGGACCACTGTTGTTATCTAAAATAAGGGTTAGGAGCCATCTTGTTTTATGCCATATATGTATTTTTTCCTCAAGAAGATGAACTTGCAATTAACAAACATGATGTGTCTGCTTTCTTTCTCGTGTAAAATGTTTTCCCTTACATGATAACTGTAGAATGTCCTAATTAGGTGCAAGAGTACATCTGCAGAGTACAGGCTGGTGTAATGTGTATTGTTTGTTGCAGATAATTTAGATTTGAAGGACATTTAGAAAAGTTACATTTCGTAATATCCTGAGAAACTAATGAGCCCCAAATTGTACCTGTTTGCTTGAAACTGAATGGAGCCTTTTATATGAACCATGTCTAGGTGTAGCAAATGTTAGACTTGGTGTAATGTAAACTAGTGAAGAGTATAACTTTTCCAGTTCACTTTTGAAACCCCTTAGGCCTGAGTGGGGGGATCTCTTCAAGGAAGAACTGATTTACCTATCCTTTTCCTTTGATACAACATTATACTATTATATCATTTTACTAATATGGTATTTATTGAATTGAACTTTGTTTTACTAAATGCATTCAATTAGCGATTATTGACTGATACTAGCTTGATCATTTTGAAACTGTAAATCATTAAAAAAAATTAACCACTCTCTGTTTTCCTTGTTGAGCCTAATATGCTTCATGTTATTTAAATGTATTGATTAGTTGTCTAGCGTCAGCTGTGTATTTTTATTAATCAGCTGGCACTTTATGGCATCCATATTTGCATGAAGAAAAGTGCTAACAGTAAGCATTTTCAGACTGCAGATGGAATATGTTTTATTAATCTAGTCACAGATTATTGTTCGAGGAAGATTAGATTTTTTTTATTCATTATTTTCAAACAGAAAAAAATCCTCTGAAACTGTAACAGAATAAGGTGTACATTTTCAAATGTATTCATTCCATTAAATGTTTTTATTCAAAAGATTTACACTGTTTCCTTCCACTAAGAACCCCTAAGCCCTCCTGTGATCTAAGAAATTGTGCTGGATGTGTTCTGGTGTGATTGTGAAGTAAATGCAGTGTTCTTATCCTGTTTTTGTCACTGGCAAGCAGTGTTCTTGATGGAGCGAGCTTCAGAAATTATTTTATTCTGGCTTGTGATATTAATCTCCCATAACATGATTAAATATATGAATGGGTTTGTGCATGATTTGTATTACTAAACCAACCTAGAGTAAAATTGCATACACAAACATGAGGGATTAATATTATGTGCTTTCTGTTGCATCTGCATGTAGGTTTTAAATAATTAACTAATATTGTTTTGTCTGTCCTATTGACTTTGTCAACATTAATGCGGCTGATTATCTGATGGCATGTGCTTTTATTGTGTGTGCTTATGTGTTTGTCTATGTTGTGTCTGTTTATCCATGTTGTGTTTGTCTATCTTTTTACTCTTTCAGATATATGAAGAATCCTGCTGGACATTATGAAGAATGGTAGATTTTAAATGTGCTGCTTTTCTGTGTGCTTCTGCTAGATGACTTATACTAATGGGTTAACATTAGCTATGTAGGTTGGAAACAGAATGACTTTCATTACCTGAATTAATTATTGTTTTGTGTTTGTTTAAATAATAGTTTTCTGAAAAAGTGACGCGAGCTAAAAGTGGCGCAGTGACGCAAGCAAAAGTGGCGCAGAAAATTGATGCATTCTGAAAAGAGGCCTGCTGATGAAAAGCCACATGAGAAAAACTTATTTTGAAAAGGATGAGAAGCCTATGAACTTTTATTGTGAAAAGTTTTTGAAAAGAACTGCAAAAGGCACTCTGTGGAGAGGTTTGCTAATGTGCCACGAGAAGCTCACAACGGACAGGCTCAAGGCCAGGATGTGAGTTGCGGCATTTTTGTGCACTACATGAACAATCTTTGCTACAAAATGTAGCAGCCTAAGGAAGTGCTGCCAGGACTCTGTGCATGAACAATGGCTTTGTGTAAAAGCCTTGACTCGTGGTGGAAGATGTCACAGTTTACTGTGGCGTGAGGTGGTTCAGCCAATGGGGAGCCAGAATTCCGCTGATGGTATGTGAAATTAGTTTTTTTAGCCATAGTTTTAGGGTATAAGAATAGACTCTAGGAGCAGATTTTTGGCTTATGCTTCTTGATTCCAGAGGGACGTGTTCTGCTGTCCGATGAATACACGTAAGGAAAGGTGACTTTAAAAGACTTTGTTTTCAGGCGATGAGGGTAGAGACAGAGAGTTAGTTAGGGTTTGGAAATGCTCTTTTTCACTTATTTCTGCTAATGAATAATATTTTCTTGAATTAAGCTCTCTTTATAAATGCTGAATAAAACTTTCTTATGACTTTTTTTAAATGCTTGCCTAATAAAGTTCCAAAACCTAAGTTTTCTTGAAAATGTTTGAATAAACTTTTAAAATGACAAGCTGGTCTTGTTTATTGTAGATAGTTAAAACAACATATCAGATCCATTCGCCTCATGATTCAGCTGCTCTGTTATTCTTATGGGCCTGGTATTGATTAGTAAGTTTGGTGGTAGATGGTGACATCATTTATGCAGAATTTTAGTAGGAGTGCTGGATCCGTTTTTGGTAGCAGAGGATGGTTCATTTACAAATATTCAAATAGATCTTTTTGAAATACCCCAACATAACAAACTGAAATATGTCCTAGCCATCATTTGTTTATTTTCAAAATGGGTAGAAGCTTTTCCAATAAGAAAGAATCATACAATTTCTGTATTTCATCATTTGGGAACAAATGTGTTTGCAAAAGAAAAGGAGCAGGCTCATGATCTATTGCCAGGAGACTTGGTCAGGACAAAGGTTCATCGGAGGAAGAACTGTTTGGTACCCAGGTGGCAGAAAGCAAGGCAAGTGATTTCAGTCACAACAAATGTTGTGAAGTGCAGGGGTCTGAAAACGTGGGTGCATGCAAATCATACCCTTTATGTACCTGCACCTGATAACTCTGATGAAGATAGTGAAGACACTGCAACTGATTCAGACTCTGAAGAAGAAATTTCTGAAGAAAATCCAGATCTTGAAGATCGACAAGGTGATCGACATCTGGATGATGATGTCAATGTGAAAAATTGAATGAAGAAGATCTAGAGATTGTGATTCTAGATTCAGAAAATGATGAAAATCTGCCAGAAAAAGAATCTCAAGCAGAGAAAGAAGATTCTGAAGCAGGAAAAGATTCGGAAGCAGAAAATTCTGAGCAAGAAGACAATCAAGTCCAGGAGAGTATTGAAAAGCAGAAGAGTAGCTCTGAATGCGGGAACAAGAATCCCTTAGGGCATGTATGTGCACCACATGTGCACCCATGCTTATTTCAGGGGTGCAACAGGGTGTCCTTTGGACACCACTGCACCCTTGAAATTATTCTCAATTTGCGATTCTCAAATTGCAAATCGCAAATTGAGAATAACTTCCCATTCATTCCAATGGGCCTCCTGGCCCTCCTGGCCCCATAGAAATGAATGGGAAGGTATTCCTTAATTACGATTCGCAATTTGCTAATCGCAATTAAGGAATACTAAGAATTTGTACATACATCCCAATTTGTGATTCTGAAACAGCGATTTCTAAAAAAAACGCTATTTCAGAATCGCAAATCAGGTTGATGATACATATGGCCCATAATCTCTGGCAGTTTGCGTAACATTCAAACCCCGAAATGGCGGAAATTAAATGATATTACACAAACATAAATAAAACTTTTGCCCCAGGCATACCGCATGCCACTGCCGTCCAGTTCACTAAACAAGGATTCCATTTTTGTTTACAGAGCGTAGTCGATGGAGGTTGTCGTAACCTAGGAAAGAAAGTATGTGGGAGTGAAGAATACGAAATGCTGGGGAACAAGGAAAAAGTTGCTCAATAAATAAGCCCTGATCAAAGTTCTAACCTTCCACCACCACTGACAGTCTTCCAACAGATGGGCCTAGCTAAATGTCTTCCCCTTGTCCCAAGCAAAGGTCTTCTTCTGTTATGTCCAGCAGCTGCTCGCCTGCTAAATTGAACTGGCATCTGAAGATAAACCTTAACCGCTCGGATATGGACTCCCCTTCACACCTCTGGAGGGAAGTTGGTGACTGGCATTCTCGCTCACTAAGAGGGAGAGAGAGACAGGTGGTCCTCCTCTTAGACTATGAACCTAGAGGTGTTTCCCCATGCGGCTTGTTACTCGAAAAAGAGGTTCGGGACTTTGCGTTTTGGCACTTTAATAGTACTTCCGCTGGCCTTCCAGAGGCGCTCTTGGGAAATCTCTGAATTTCCCTGTGAGTCAGTCAGCCCTCTCATAGCTGTAAGATGGTCCTATGTCATGATGGTGACTTGGATACAGATATTACTTTCTAGCCAGCAGCACATACACTTGCTTTGATATGTGTATTCACACTTCACCAATGGAGGTTTTGGAACACAGGTGCCGTATGCTTAGGGACGCTGGCAGGAAAAATACTCACCCTCATGAAATAGGGGCAGTTGACACCACTGCATTCTTGGTTTAACAGTGTATGTTCACAAGAGGTGCAAGTAAGCATGCTGAAAATCTTTACGTATCCTTCTGAATTGAAGATGGCATAGCACAGTTTTAAATTTGGATGCTTTTGATGTTGCCAAGAAGCTGGACTTTAAATTAACAGGCATTGGCAAAAACATAGGTATGGCATTGGCTGCCAAACTATTCGCTTTGTCAGTGTTTGTTTTGTCATGTTTTTTGCAAACACCTCTTGTCGGAAAAGAGCTACTAGGGATTGTATTACAAAGTGTGCCCCGGTCACGCAACAGGCATATGCACCCACTTTGTGTTCCCCCAGCGGACTTTGGTTTTAAAGAAGAGGCCGCAGACCCTTGTGCGGTCCCGTCTGTAATACAGATAGTGCTGGAACACATGTAGCACCAACGCTATCTGAAGAGCATGTTCCCTTATTTGCATGGGGGCGGGGGCTCATGCAAATAAGGGAAACACATCGCCTCAGTGTCTCTGACGTATTATGGATGCAGGGGCAAAGGCAAAGGAACTGTCAAGAGGCGCAGTGAAAGTGTGCCACAAAAGGTGGCACACCTTCAATACGCCCATGATGTCAGCCCTTTGGAAGGGGTTGGACCCCCTAGACATCCTCTTGCAAGCGTTGCAGTCACTCACTGCATCTGACTGCAAGGGGATCACTTTCCCCTATTAAAAGTGCAGGCGGGTTGCCGGTTGCACAGTAAAACACAGAGCGGCCCTGTAGCAGACACTCCATATTTCTCTTGAATGGGCTGACCCTGGCCAGCATGAGATTGTTGCTGCCCTGAGGGCGGCACATTCAACATAATAGGGTGCACTTTCCCTGTTTGCGCAGGACACACCTGTTTGAAGGTCCGCCGTGATGCAAATATGGACAGTGCACCCTATATGTAATATGGCCACTGGTCCTCATCTCTGTAAAAACAAAAACCAGAAGCAAAAATATTTTTGGGTCTCAAAAAGCACACATTTCCATAGCAATTCCTGGCACTTAAGTGAACTTCTTTTGTGAGTGCAGGTGCTGCTTGACTTTGTCCTTGAAGTTAGCCAATGGCTGATGTGGGCTAGCTCACTGCTCCGTGCTGTGGTGGGTGGGAAAAAAGGGGTGAATGACACAATAACAAGCCAGTGGGATGGTTGAAATCCCCTATATGTAAGTATACAACTATAATTTTAGTAAAATCAAACGGTCTTGGCTCATGCAGACCTAAAAAGGGTGTGGACCCAGGTGAAACACTGAGGAACTCTAAAAATATTTTGCTCATAAAGAATTAGGGATGTACATGAAATGTCTACTTCTGCACACACAGAAAGTTCGGAGTTGTATTTAGAATTTATTAGTAAACTGTGTTCTTTTTGTATTCACTTTTGTTTCTAATTTAATTTTCTTCCCCACCTGACATGTTTAGGTATGCTCTGTGCTCGATCGCGTGCAGTCTCCAGCTGTCTTCTTGGGAGTGTCTCATATTCTTCGTCTCTGTTTCCCACATTTTCTCTTTCACTGCAGATTTTCGACAGCGTCGGTGCTCGTACATTCAACACACAGGCCTGACGCTTTCTCCTAAATCCTTAATCCCCTGCGCCTGTTGGGGATTTGGCCATGAGATTACATTTGTACAAGCGCCTATCACAGATTAGGAAACTCACCCTTTCCTTTGAGCAGCCTCTTGAAGGCTCTATTTTTTTCTCATTTGTTCTGATAAAGAAAGTGGTGGGGAGAAAAGATCAAAAAGAGGACGAAAAAGAATGTAAACCGAAATTGCACACACAGCGAGAGGGCGCAGGGCTTTAAGTGGGGCGGGTCCTGCCTGTGCTGAGCACCGGCAGTTCTAATAAGCTGGTGCTAAGAAGGGTCCTTATCGGGCTCTCCATTTTTGCCCTCATCATCAGGGTGAGCGCAGTGGTTCGGCCCTCAGACAGGGACTGGGAGGGTTTGCATGTTCCTTATCAGGCTGTGTAATGCAAAGTGCGCATGACTGTTTGGCCGGCCCAAGATTTAATTTGATTTGATTGGGAATTTATATAGCGCTCTATCACTCCGAGGAGCATCTTGGCACTTAAGAGGGACGGCGAAACAGTCATGTGCACTTAGGGAGTGAACACCACTCCTCCCCCTGCTCTTGCCAGCCTTGCCCCGCCACTGACCCCAATAAGAAAAATAAATTGATAGCTATGCGTTATTATCATTTTATTTTTCCTTTCCAGCGGAGCAGTCACCACTGAGCACCTAGCAGTGTGATGGAGCAAGTTAGGTAGGTAGGCACGCAAATTATAGTTAGGACTAAAATATAAAGGCAGCTATACAGCAGCTGCCTAGCCGGAGGGGAAGTGGGTTGCTGTGTGAGTGTGCACCCAAGAAGGTGGTTAATCAGAGAAAGCCTAGGAATCCATACAGCAACAGGCACAAGGCAGAGATGATGTCAGCTCAGTAAAATTGTGCCAAATGGGCACGAATGGGAGCTGGTGACATGAGCAGAAGACATCTCCCAGGGATTTAAGTGGGACGGGTCCAGCCTGTGCTGGGCACCGGAAGTGCTAATACGTAACTGCTGAGATGGGTCCCTATTGGGCTCTCCATTTTTGCCCTCACCATCAGGGTGGGAAAAAAAAGCCTAACATTACAGCAGCACCACCGTTTACTGCTTTTGGTGTAACTTCAACAAGCGTTTTCACAGTTTCATCATGTCAGAACTGAAGCCTTTTCAATATTATATACAAAGAAGTGATAGTTGGTGCTCATTTATCAAATGCAACTAACAACCGTTGACAAAGCCAACAGTCTTAACTTCTTGAAGGTGTAATGTTACTTGTTGCATTGTATATCAGGATGCAATGACAGAAACAGCAAACTACCAAACTACCAGTCGGGCGGCCCACTATGCTAAGCACAGATTTTTAGCTCACATGTTTTAAAGCCACACCCTTAATTTCACCAGCCACGCCCCTGTGAGAGACCCCCTAATTGTTTTCATCCCACTTAAAGCCCTGCATGCCCCTCCTTTTTTAAAGGCGCGGACGGTGCCTACTGATGTACCCATAGCACCTCATGTACACATGTGAAGAAGAGACATGATTGAAAAAATAAAGTGAGGAAAAGAAAGAGGAGAGAGAAAATAAAAGGAGGATTAGAGAAGTAGATTTAAAAGTGAAAAATGGGGCGTGGGGAAAGGTAGGCCCTTGGGGATGTTCAGGTTTATTCTTGACAAGTCTATCCTGAGCTGCGTATTTCTGAAGGTATTATAGCAGGCTTATAAAAAGACATAATTACAAGGCAGGGCTGCAGAGTCTGCGCTCCACGTGTCTCCTCTTGCTCAGTCACGGCTGGCGATCAATCAGTCTCAGGGCTGGGGTTTGCAGTCACCTGTTTATACCCCTGCCGGAGCCTTCTGTCCCGGCATTCCTCGCAGCTTGTCTCCCTATCACCGACAAACAAACAACCGCCCTGGGAAAGGCACACACCACCCCTCCGGCCAAAACACCCCCTACTCCTATTTACATTTCCCATCTCTTGATTGTTTAGGTCCATCGGAGGGTGGGTTTTTGGTGGGCTGGGGGCCACTATGGATCCAGTGTATGGGCCAGTGGGATGGGGCAACCTAGCAGTGATAGCCTGGCTACATTATGATGTATGTCTTTCTAACCAGGCAACTCACTGATACATCCTGACTACACATTAAAGAAGATGGTTGTCTTTAGAAAGTAGTCGAGAAAGGAACTCTACTGGGCCATGAACAAGCATGCAATGTTTCTTTCATAGCCCTTTATAATGCACCTTCTTTGGGATGCTTCATTTCCACGTAGCAGGAGCCCAGTCTTTCTTCTATGTCGCTTCTATGGCTTAAAAGGGTATCCTGACTGTTCCACCTCACTGCACTGGGGCTCTGTGGGTACCAGTGTGAGAACGCTCTGAAACAAAGTCCGCCATCTTTTCCTTGCCCATCCAGAATTAGAAGTGCCATGCCTGGTTCACCAGGTTTCCGCATGGTTATGGTCATGAATGACTCTCCATAGAGAACTGGGCTCAACACAATGCGAATTATTCGTTCAGATGTAAGCAGGCCCAGCAGCACTAGACACTGTAACCAGACTACTACATTCATGTGCCTGGACTCATCTGAAAACAATAAGACATGTCCGGCAGTGAAGAGCAGCCACATGTAGCCATGGTCAGGGATACACAATGGTGACCAAATACTCATACACTAGTAACACGACGAAATAGCACAAGTACTACTTGATTTTATGCATTTAAACTGTTTTTTTAAGTGATTATTCGCAAACAGGGAAGGCTGTGGTGTAACAACCAGAGCTGCCGACTTTGGAACTAGGCAACCAGATTCGAGGCTCGGCGTCAGCTCAATATCCTGTGATTCTAGGAAAATCACTTAGGGGCAGATTTACAAGTCCCATGCACCACTTTTGCGCTGCCGTTGCATCACTTCTGTGACGCAACAGCAGTGTAAAGCTAGTGCCATACTGCGACGGATTTACAACATGACGCAACCTGCGCCAGGTTTCAGGTGGGTGTTCCGGTGCAGGAACGCCTCGGAAAAGTGCCTGAGTGAAATCTACAAGATTTCACTCAGTCACTTTTCCGACGCTGCTGCGTCAAAACCTTGCGCCTGCTTGAAACAGGCGTAAGGCTTGACACACCACGTTGTGTATGGGCAGGCCACAAGCATTGCTGGAGTTGCATCACACTTGCGACACGACTCCAGCAATGCGCCACCCTTCCGACGGGAGATGCGTCACACATCTGATTATCCTTGCGCCATGATGTGCTGCATTGTAAATGCGGCGCATCTGTGGTGCCGCAAGGGTAAACTTGCATGACGCATCTTATGTCGCGCATCTCTGCTGATGTGCAGGGAGGCGCCAGTCATCATAAATCTGCCCCTTAATCTCCCCGTGACCACCAAATAGGAATATGAAAGTGTCCTTGCGTAACGTAACTGGTGCTCGTGTAAAGCGCTCCAATACCTTCGGGTCGAGTTTGCGTTCAATAAATCTGCAAACCAAAAAAAAAAACTAACAAGTGTGTCCTTTTCTGGTACAGAAACATGTTTTTTTTTCTTCAAGTGGGAAGGCTGGGATTCGAACACAGGGCCTTACGCTTACGATGTAGCCCATAGAAAGGACTGCATTGAAGGCAGGATGGTTACCGGGGAATGAGTGTGCCGAAGATTTGTTAGCATAGAGTGTAGGTAATGCATCTTTTCCATGAAATGCGCAGATGCAGATACATATTTGTTTGTTTGTATATTTGACAAAAACACTCTGACACTTGGAGCAAAAAATGTGGCTGAAAGCAAAGCCCTACTATCATTGACATTGTCTAGGCTAGGGTTTCAATGCAAGACTGCTCCCCTGCATTGAGCATGTCCACCACAGGCTGGATTCAAGCCAAACTTTCAGTATAATCACTGACTGATTAAATAATTCCATTCTAAATTAATCATAGATTCGGCCCTCCTAGGCTTGCATTGGACACCACTGCCCACCAAGAGCAACCATCTAACAATTGTGGTAAATCATTGTATTTCTAGAATTAAGATGACCACTTAGGGAAATCTGGGAAATTTCCCTCAGCAATTTTTTTACTAAGCCAGCAGGATCTGATCTAATCGTTTGCAGATTCCACATCGTTAACTGTGTTTCTACATCATGCATCTGTTTCTGATAATAACTGTGATCGTATATTTATTTGCTGCTGTAATAGTCGTTCAGATCAATGGGGGGTATGTTTGTTTCTTTATTGCAGTCATTTTTAAACGTCACAATTTGGCTCAGCTTTCACATCAACATCGGGCCTTTATTTTGATAAGGACTCACATGTGCAAACGATTATCAAGTAATAGGTGTATTGAGAAATCTATTTTTTTCCCTACTTGTAAGGATTTGTGTGTTAAAGCGCTTTGGAGGGTACAGAGTGCTGGTCTGAAAAATGAAAGCAATTGACGTGCAAAGGTGCCATTTGTCCTGAATGAATGAATGAATGAATGAATGAATGAATGAATTCGCGATTTGTATGAGCGCAAGGAGGGCTTTTTTCTCCCTCGCCCCCAAGCTATGGAACTCACTTCCTACCAACCTTAAAACTCAGCCATCACTTGCCCTCTTCCGGAAGAATCTTAAAACCTGGCTATTCGCTCAATCATATGTTTAAGTGCTGCCTCTCCCGGATGCCTCCGTCCACTCAGTTGCTTTGTTTCCTATCCATCCTCTGCGCCTTGATGCCTCTGGGTTAAGTTGCGCTCATACAAATCGCGAATTCATTCATTCATTCATTCAAGTGAGTGTGGGAGTGGCTAGAAAAAACCAAATATTCTCTACCTTTGTTCAGTCTTTCACCTTCTGGTAACTACATATAAAATAACACACAGCTTAAATGAAAATTAATATGTTAATCAGTACGAAACACACTATTTTACAATATGAAACCTCTATTAGTTAATGCACTGCACCAACTCCTGGTTGATACAATGGAGAATAGTGACTTGCGTAAGTTTAGCGCTACAGGGTCCCAGTCTGTAACAGAAAGCACTGTGAACATGCAAGGCATTATTTCAAACTTGCATTATACACAGTATAAGATAGACAGAATGTGCATAAAGGTTTAAGATAAAAAGTGTTTCCAAAATATAGATGTTTTGCAGGGTGTACATAGTGCATTTTTGTTATTTTTTATGATTGTCTATTAAAAGCACACAATTCAAAGCTTAGAATGCAACTCCCTTACCATACCGCTCAAAAAGAATACATGTGTGTCATCAGGAAGCTATTTTTTATGGTTACTGTCTTTTTAAAAAACACACCACATCTTAGCAGGTAGCTCCCTTACAGTACTTCTCAAAATGAATAAATGTGTAGCACCAGGAAGTTTCAAGGGATTCCATCAGTTAAAGCCAATACCGACTTCCAGACCCCCTTCACATTTGCAGATTCAGCATTTGGCACATTTACACTTCTTTCAGGTAATCAAGCACCATGCAAAGAAGACTGGTTTTTCTGTCTTCCCCTCTCTCGGTTTCACAGCTCAGGAGGCTACCTGAAGGACACTTTGGCTGAATCTTTTCAGCTCCCGGAATTAACCGTCCCGGGACAGCTGACATTTGACAAGAAGTAGGGGAACTGTTTTCCTAAAATTAAAAAAGTAAGGGCACGCCGTGCCCCTCAGATTCCCCCCCACTTCGACCACTGACTTAGACCCAGTTCGCGCTGTAAAAGTAATTTGGTCTTCCATGTTGCATACCTGCAAACTTGAAATGTAAATGTGGCGGAATGGCCAGTCCAGCACAGCCAGCATGAGTCGAAACACAGTGCTTAATTTGTAAAAAAAAAAAAAAACATATGTTCCAGGGCCCTTGTCAGATGGCCACTCTAGCTTGCACCCCTGCCAGCGCTGCCAATGACAATTCCTACACAACTACTAACCATCACACTCCTACAGGCGTGACAGTTTAGCAGGGGGGGCTCCTCCGTAATGGCAGAAGAGCGTTGCCCAACTGTTCAGAGTCAGTCAGCGAAAAATAAAATGATAATAAAACAATATTATAATTTTATTTTTCACTGACTGACTGAGCCATGGAATCTAGGGTAGGGCACTGTAAGAGCGCATGTTGGATTGTCCGGACATTTTAGGATGGCCAAACTGTCATGTGCACTTACATTTCTCCAACCCAGCTGTGTTGCACAGCCGGGTTGAGACATGGCCCAGGCTCCCTGTGCCTAAATGAGTTTTAGAACAATCCCAATGCTTCTCTCATGCTTGGCATAGCATGAGATTAGCGTCTGGATTAGGTTGGGGGACCTGTGCTTTGTGTCCCATTGACTGCAGGAGGAGAGGAGCACCGAGGCAGCCTGCAGCATCAGCGTCAGTGGCAGCAACAGGAAAGTTAAAAAATATATATATATTGCCCTAACACGCTCCCCCCGCTACTTTAGATTTGTGGCAGCCGGCACTGCAGTTCAGAGTATCCCAGACTCCCAAGCTATAAGAATGACTTGGGATGCAGGTATTAGTCGGTTTTATTGGATTAATAAACAACAGCTATGTTCATCTGTGAATTACCCAGACAGCGCCACCATGTGGCAGACTGTTATAAGTAACCCTGGGCTTAGTTCGCATAGTAGCGCTACGCATAGCTACGTGAAGTGCACTTCGATCTATGCAAGCTACGCGAACTGCGTAGTGCACTGTGCAAAATGCTGTTCGCACTGTTTGCACAGTGCCGGATGCATGTCCGCACTGCGCAATCATTGCAAACCGCATCTTGCACAATGCAAGTGGCCGTTTTATGCCGCTCGAGTAGATTTCTACTTGAGTGACAGCTTTCCCAACGCGGACTGGTAGTTTCTCATCGCTCGCGGTCGCAAGCATACGCGACCACTCGCAATGAGAAACCTGACCTCCCCGCATTGAGAATCACGCCGGGAGGTTTATTTTCCACGCTCGCGATCGACAACTTGATGTTGCTGATCGCGAACGAGGAAAAAATCTCTCCGGGATGTTATTTTGCTCGCTTGTGGTCACCAACTTGATGTTGAGGGCCGCGAGCAAGCCAAAAATGCTTGCTACGCTACGCGTTTTTGCACTGTGCTACGTGCAATTTGTGTAGTGCGTAGTTGCACAAACTACGCAAACTATGCGAGGGTAGCGTAGTCCTACGCCCATGGTTAGTTATAAGTGTCGGTTTTGACAATTAAGTGCTGGTGCCGAGCATGGGAAACCACGGGCTCAAATTAAGCACTGGAAACAAGTAATCCAGGGAAGAGGGTTCAATGCTAGAGTCGTAGATGGTCTGGTCTCAAGTTCATTTTCTAATTCTAAGCAAAGAAACAGAAAGTGGCATTTGGAAAAATACTGAAGCAGGAATGGCATGAGGCAGTGCTCCTGTTTGGTCCATGAACAAGAGAAGAATTCGAATTGTTGGACCTGACATCCTTGGCTTGGTTTTCCCCAAACATTTTGCCTTCCATCCTCCGGTTTTTGCTGACCTTGTATTTCCTGCCTTTAGGACTCTGTGCGCTTTACCACCGCTGACCGACCAGTGTTACAGTGCTTGTGCTCTCTCCCTTAAACATGGTAACATTGGATTACACCAATTGCCACATTTAATTTACTTATAATGCCCTAGTAAAGTGGTACTACCTGTACAGAGGGCCAGTAAATTAAATGCTACTAGTGGGATGGCATCACTAACTATGGCACCCACTTAAGTAGCCTTATATATATGTTTCAGGCCTGCCATTGCAACGTTTGTTTGTAGTTTTAAACTACCAATTCGGCCTGGTAAAATAAAACCATGCCTAAATCTTCTTTTTTAATACATATAATTAACTCATAGATTAAGCTATAAACAGCCAATTGGGCAGGTTGCGGAATATTTAAAAAGTTGGACATATGCTTAAACTTTTACATGTCCTGGTAGTGAAAAGTTCTTAAATTCTTTTTCAACTACTGTAAAGACTACCTCTCTCATAGAACAGCGTTGGATTACCTTATTACATTTAATAAGTAATAACTTTCAATTGGGAGCAGATGTGAATATCAAGTTTGGTGTCTAATGAATTGTAATTTAAAACCCTCTTTACTGGTAAAATTCTGAAAATGCCACTTTTAGAAAGTTAAATTAATGGAGCCTCATCAGGTTCCAAATCAGACAGCACTGCCCAAAGAGAGTAGCTTCATCAAATTCATTCTGAACGTTTTTCAATTTGATTTAATATATTTTTATTGTATCCAAGTGTTCACTTGATGCCATACATAATAACTTGTTCCAAATAGAACAAATGCCTATTCAGGCCTTTCGGTCAACACCAGGGGATTCGCCCCTCCATGTAGCGTGATGTTAAAAATAGATGTTAAACCCAATGCATTTCGGGCAGCCTGTGCCCTTCCTCAGGGGTAACTGAAATGAAACAAATACCAACAGTCACCAATCATCTTCGCTCAAACTCATGCTATTCTAATGAGTCACTTGGTTTGGTGCCTCTATTCTACCCCTGGCTCTCAAATGGCTTAAAAAAACAGGAATAATAAAATAATGAAATGTACACTCCTCATTATACATCGTATAACGAAATAGATTAATCAGTTACTAAAGAATGATATGTTCATTTCATAACCCCAGACCTCCCCAAAAATGATACCAAAATACAAGACCATTTCTAAACCAAATCGTCATTGCACCCACTCAATTCCTAACCAATAGGAGTTTTAACTTGTGTGCACGCTGACGTTAAAAGTCCCCAAAGTGAGTGTACTGCCTTAAAAAGCATGAACAGTCCTGGTGCTTGTTTAAATAAAGTCACATGATACAAACAAGTCACAAAACCAGTAAATGAACGATAAAAATGAATGAAACACTATGAAAAAATACAAAAAACCTCTGACTTGTGAAAACGTATATGCTAGGTCCACCCTCCTAGAACGGTAGTAGACAAACAAAATCCGGGATGTCAGACAAAGTACCTAGCTATGGGAGATAGACTGCCGCTCAATTGGAAGAGAGCTCAGTTGAAGTAAGTTATTTTTCCCTTGTAGGTGAGCAGGAAGCCGGGCAACTGTAAATACCTTGTCGAGGAAACGACAGTCCCCGCATTTTTACAGCTTCGTTTACAGGGAGGGCATTAATTACGCTTTGTCCTTACTTACAGAATTTGAATACGATCCCCTCAACCCCTCAAGACCATGGGGCACAACTAAGCCTCTAAATGAGTATGTGATTATGTGTACATGTTCATACTTGGTGTTCGTTTGTCACGTAGTTTATGTCACGTGGTTTGTGTTTTTGTAATAGCACTCACTATATCCACTTGAGCTGGAAGAAATGTGTTTTTCCTCTTGTTTAGCACGACGAACCACAAGATAACTGCTAAGATTCACACACTATAGAGAAGCATTTATATGTCAGAAACCGACGTCCATATTGAGTATACCTACCAGCCTGCACTGGTAGGCTTCTGTTACCATAACATTGTTCTTCTTTTTATCCTACAGATATGTTACTATTGAGTCAATCGTATGTATGTCATTATTAACGCAGGCATATTAGTTGCAGCGTTTTCTTTATTTATATTTTTCACCTTCACCTTAATTTTAGGTCATCTTTGGAGTGGTACACGCAGGGCTGGACCCTGTGTAGTCCTGAAGAGGAGCTTTGGGGAGGCTCGAAATATGTTGACATATGCTGAGGACTGCTAACTCATTATGGTTAGGCTTTTCTTCCCAGTATTCACCCCTGTTTTAGACATACCAACTAGGAGCTAGAATAAAGGTACTGCGCACACTAGTTAGGTATTTTTAATTCCTTTCCTCCACTCCACATCTTCACCACATTACGCGTTTTTCTCACTAAAGTGCTCCTACGTAACTCCACTATGTGGCAGCACGCCTCAATCCGCAACGGATTGAGATGGCCCCTATGATGAAGCATGTCACCAAGGGGAAACCCTGGTGAGTGAGGGGACTGAAGAAAGAAATTCTTCTTTCCTGTCTACAGACTTTCCCACTCCAATTGAGCAGAAGTCTATCTCCCATAGCTAGGTCCTTTGTCCGACATCCCGGATTTTGTTTGCCCTGCTTATAAACCACAGTTGGTCAGTGGGTGCACACCGTTTTGGACAGAAAGATGCATGAATGCTGAGCTATCAAAATCTGCTTATTATTAAATTTTTCATTTGTACATGGTTACAGCGTGCAGCTCTATAATGTGTGTTCCATCCAAGTGCACCGATTGTAAAGACAAAATAATGGAGCCTCGTCAGGTTTCAACCAGACTGCACTGCTTAAACAAATTCATTCTGAACGTTTTTCAATTTGATTTAATCAATTTTTATTGTATCCAAATTTGTACTTGAAGCCGTACATAATAGCGTTTTCCACATATAACAAATGCCTATCCAGGCCTATCTGTGAACACCAGGTGAGGTTCCGTGATTCTGAACCTGTTCAATAAAGGTCGTCGTATCTAGACGATTTTGGTATCAGCGGACCGCAAATGACGAGTGCGGCATGTACGAGTGTTTTCGTCATAATCGATCAATGGAAACACTGTGTATTCAGGGATTTCGGTCGAACCTTCGGGTTCCATTGGGTGTATGGCAGCCATTTTGTGGTTGCCCTCACATAGGCCGATGACTACGGCCGAACGAGTCCTTGGGACACGTACACCTTTAGCTGACTTTTGTGTGACCTGAACAAGCTGACTCCCTTGCTCGAGGCTGACCTCGTTGAGCCAGTTCCTTGTTAGGCAGCTGGTCAGATAGAGATCAAAGAGCAGGACATTGCTGAGTTTATGGTACATGCACACACCCTTCTATCTTGCTTCTCATCTGTTTCTGTTCCTTCCTTTATGGCTTAATTTCTGATTTGGGATGAGGTCTTTTATTATGGGTTCGTCCGGCCTGTCCGAGCAGGAATGTTGGATTCTGCCTAGTCATTTCTGGTGGGCTGGACAACGGAAAGTGGGTTTGTCGTCATGCGATATGTTTGAAATGTCATCATCTGATTGGTTCGTTTGTATGTAACCGATGCTAGCCAGGAATGTGATTTTTTGCATAAAAGACGATGCTTCGCTCTATGAATTTGTGCAGTCTCTAGCGAACCACCCGTGTTGTGCTTCGTAGACCTCTGTTCCTGGTTGCAGCCAATAAACTTGGTCTTTGACGTCACCGAGAAGTATCCCGTGTCTCTGTATTCTACGACAGGTGAACCCGAAGACATCGGGCGTTTCCCCTGGCGCCGCTGGGTTCTAAAACCTGGTTCTTCAGTTGGCGCCCAAAGTGGGGCGGTCCAAGCCTGAAGATTGTGAGGAGCTTCGTGTGAAAATTCTGGAGGAAGGCCTGCCACTTCATCGACCCCTGTATGTCGTTGTGGTCCGAAAGTCTTTGCTGCGAGGTTCCCCGCTTTCCGACGGCTACGAAGGACTGCTGCCCTGACTGTCGCCCTGTCTTGGAGCCATTAGACGATTTGTAAAGCGAGACGATAGACGGGTCTTCTGGTGACGCCATCGATATTTCAGTTAAGTATGAGTGGAGCGTCTCCCTGTCCTTAGTTTTGTTTTTGGTATCCCCTTGGGATTCTTTGATTTGGGCCTTGCAAGATCCAAAGCCAAGGGACTCGTGTATTCGCGAGACTATCGTCTTTGATATTCCCTTGAAGTTTGAAGCTAGACTAGTGAGCGAAGATGCCTGGTCTTAGCAGACTTGGAAAGATATTTTGTTGTGGTTGTAATAGGGATTCCCGATTGGAGGATTTGTGTCCGGTTCCTCCGATTGGAACTCCGACCTATGAGCTCTATTTAAAACATGGCGTGGACCCTATCACTTATAATGAAGTATGGATTAGGTATACCAGGAAAGACGGTGTCCTACAGTGGCCCTGATATGGTAGCTTTGAAACAGAGATTTTAGACAATCTCGAAGTTAAACTGTTCTAGAAGAAAGCCCGGCCGGCGATGTTTGACTCTTTCCGCTTATGGCGAAAGGAAGCCAAACAGAAAGAAATTAAGTTAGCGAAGCGAAATAAGAGAGAAAAAGGTATGTCCATGGTGCAAGCTGCTATACAGTTTAGGGATAACGAAGAAGAACAAGAAAGCGAACAGTTGCTTAGGCAACGTAAACTGGCGATAGATAAGTGCTATCCAGCTCTACCACCTCAACAGCAGGAAGAAAAGAAAGACCTTGTGAAAGATCCTTTAATGTCGGACCTATTGAGTTCGCCACCCCTTTATGTGCAGAGTGCTACCGCACCTCCGCCACCTATAGTTGCGCAACCTTCGGTTGCTTTGCCACCTGTTATTCCTCAACAGCCAGCTCATCTTCCGTTGGCTCCTATTCCTTTGGTGCAGCCTCCTCAAGGGCCGCCGCCTTTTCTACCTCCTTCGTCTGCTACTCCTACGCCTGTGTTGCCTGTTCCTTCTGTTACTGTTCCGACTTTGGTTTCCTCTCATTCTGCTTTGTCTCCTGTCCTTTTGTCAACTTCTCCTTCTGTTCGACAGAGAATGACCGATACTGTTGCCGGTCTCTTTTCTCCTCTTTTTGGGTCATTGGGTATGTCTCCCGTTGCAGAGCAAAAGCAATTGCGTAGTCAATTGCCTGGTCCCGATGAGCGAACTGTGTTGGATCATTTAGCACGTAAATGGATTACTTACCCTTTGCACTATAGTCTCGAGTGTGTTATGGATGTTTTCTGTCAATGGGGATCACCGACACAGAGATATGTTTTTGACACAATGTGTTCTTTCCTTCGTGAAGAATGGGAAGAAGGTGAATTAGGACGAGCTCTGCCTGAGTTGTCCCGTATACAGTCTGAGTTTGCGAAGGGAACTGTAGTGGGTCTTGAAGTTGAGAAAGCAGTTGCGACATTGTTGTCGTTTACGAGTGAATCTCCTTCTCAGCGACTGTTTGAGCCTGATTCTTCAGTTAGGAGGAAGGCAAGACAATATCTGATGCGAGAGGTTCCTCCAGTTTGGAGAGCGGGCGATCCAAATGCTAATCCAGTTGTTCTGCCTTATTTTCAGCGTGTTTGGGTACATGTTCCATGGAAGCATGCTGAAGTTTTAGCCCTTTAACAAGCAGACTTTGCCTGATCCACGTAAAAATCCTGCAGGGTACTATAAGGAATTATCTCAGACTGCGGAATCATGCACTATGAATTTGGCTGATATAGACATGTATTTTGGAAATGTAGTTCCACAGCCTTTATGGGGATTGATTCATCATACGGATCATGCACAGGAATTAGGTGATACATGGAATAACATTAGGGCCGCAGATGCTAGACAAGTTGGTGGTGCTAAACCAGAGGATATAGTAGCTGACCTCCCTGGTAGGATTATTAATTATATGAAGACTTTGATGCCTGCTATGCGTGTCAATTGGGACAAATTGTCTGCGTGTAAGCAGGAGAAAGACGAAAGTGTGTCTGACTTTTTCACTAGGTTCGAAGAGACGTTTATCGACCATAGTGGTCAGGATATGAGTACGGAAGGTGGTCAACGGTTGTTCGTTGACAAGTTTGTGCATAATTTGCTTCCAGATTTGTGCAATAAGTTGAAGGATTCTGAGAGTGCTTGGGCTGTTTCTACGTCAGCGCAGATTTTGGCTACTGCCCAGTACTACGAGAATAGAGATAAGGATGAGAAAGAGAAAGCGGATAGGAAGACTAAGGAATTGAAGACGAAGGTTCTTCTACAGCAAGCTTATCCGCCTCGTAATAATCAGCGCGATTATCAGCAACCTCAGCAATATCAGTGAAACTCGCAATGGTTCAAGTCTTCTCAACAGCGTTTTCCTATAGGCCCTAATCAGTGTGCGTATTGCAAAGAAGAGGGTCATTTCAAGAGTAGTTGTCCGGTTCTGTTACAGCGCACGAATGGTGCTTCTGGTGTGAGAGGTCGAGGTGTTCAGCAAGCTCCTAGAGGTAGAGGTCGTGGTCAAAATGCGCGTCCTTTGCCTCCACAGAATTCTTTGTATAGCTTTGATCAGCAGAATGGTGCGTCTGGTAGGACGCCTCAGTACTATACGGATGATTACTATGTCGAAGGTGAGAATATGGATGGTAATGATTGCTAGGACAGCCATAGACAAAGAGAGGGAGTTGTTTCAGTTCCAGTAGATCAGAGTGGACCTTATGTTAAAGTGATTGCATCAGGTGTGTCAGAGCCTTTTCTGTTGGATACTGGTGCTGCGAAGAGTTCTATTATGCAGTCTAAACTCCCTGGCGCACCTTTGTCTGGCTTAACGAATGTTTCAGTAGGTTTTTCTGGCACCCCGGTTACTAATCCGATTTCTAGTCCGTTGCCTATTTCTGTTGAACCTTGTGAATTCGAAGCACCCCTCATTTTGACGACAGGTTTGGGTGAGAACTTGTTGGGTTTGGACTTGTTGAAGAGATTGTATGCGACGCTATATTGTTCTCCTTCAGGAGTACAGCTTACATTGGGTAAGAGAGTGATCTCTCCGATGTATTTGTCTAAAGATAACCTTCCAGCTGAATTGTCTTCTCTCCCTGATTCTCTTTGGGCTACTGGTCCTAATGATGTGGGTCTCTTGGAGATTCCGCCATATGTTGTGACGTTGAAAGCGAATGCTAGATTGCCACGTATTCCCCAATATCTAATTTCTAGTGATGGTGAAAGAACACTTTTGGCGATCATCTATGATCTGATTGAGAAAGGTGTGATTGAGGAAACGAGAGGTAATGTGTGCAATAGTCCGGTTTTGCCTGTTCTGAAGAGAACCGATTCTTCACAGCCTCCTGTATATAGGTTTGTGATCGATCTCCGCGAGGTGAATAAGATTGTAGTTCCGCAATTTCCTGTTGTGCCTGATATCACCGCTTTACTGACTTTGATTCTGTCTTCAGCCACGTGGTTTTCGGTGATTGACTTGAAGAATGCTTTCTTCAGCATCCCGAGTGCCGTGGAGAGTAGGGATATTTTTGGCTTCTCTTTAGGAGGCCGAAGTTTCCGGTATAAGCGCGCTCCTCAAGGCTATTGCGAGAGTCCATCGATCTATAGTCAGGCTTTGAAAACACAGCTTGATTTGATTGTCTTACTTGATGGTGCTGCTCTTATTCAGTATGTCCACGATCTGTTAGTTGCTGCTGACAATGAAGAGATTTGTAGAGAGGCTACTTTGTCGATGTTACGTCATTTGTCTGATTTCCATCATAAGGTTTCTCTTTCGAAGTTGCAATTTTGTTGACAAAAAGTTACCTACTTAGGTCACCCCTTATCGAAGGAGGGAAGGAAACTGACCCCAGAAAGAATTCAAGCTATTGCGAAAATGAGTGTGCCTACGACACAGAGAGAAGTATGTGCTTTTCTGGGTATTACATCGTATTGTAGACAATGGATCCCTAATTTTTCATTGCTTGCGAAACCTTTGATAGCTCTTACTGTTAAGGATACACCTAATCCTATTCCTTGGACTGACAAATGTCAGAAGAGCTTTTCAGAATTGCACGATGCGTTGTGTTCGGCTCCTGTGTTGAGTACTCCCGACTACAGTAAGCCGTTTACACTCTATGTCCACGAGAGAGAGGGATGTGCATTATCAGTTTTGACTCAGCAGTTCGTCGATAAGCAACGTCCATGTGCTTATTTTTCGTCGAATTGGGATCTGGTAGCTAGAGCGTTGCCGAGTTGTCTGAGAGCTGCAGCAGCAGCGGCTGTTTCAATTCGACAGTCTGCTGGTTTGGTGATGGACAATACATTGGTTGTGATGGTTCCACATGCAGTGGATACCTTGTTGAATCGCACCAAGACACAGCACTTAACTAGTGCTCGGTTGTCGGGTTACGAATTGACACTCTTAGCGAGTCATGTGCATATAAAGAGATGCAATACGTTGAATCCAGCTACGTTGTTGCCGATTTCAGTTGAGACAGATGTTGTTGAACAGCATGATTGCTTCCTTAGCACAGAGGAAGAAACGAAAGGGAGAATAGACCTTAGGGACACTCCTCTTGCAGAGTGTGATGGTACCTTATGGGTTGATGGTTCGTGCTTTAAGCTTCCGAATGGTGATACGACTGCGGCATATGCTGTTACGACTTTGCATACGATTGTTGAAGCTGCACGTATCCCACATAATTCAGCACAAGCAGCAGAGTTAATTGCATTGATAAGAGCGTGTGTGTTGTCGAAAGGAAAGCGAGTGACTGTGTACACCGATAGCCAGTACGCGTTTGGTGTGGCTCATATTTTTGGACACTTGTGGAAAGAACGTGGGTTCCTGACTTCGCATGGAACTAAGATTCAGCATGGTCAGTTGGTGAATGAACTTCTTGAGTCACTTACTTTGCCGTTGCAAGTTGCGATTGTGAAATGCAGTGCGCATAAGAAAGTTACTGATGATGGTCGTGGTAATGCGTTTGCAGATGAAGTTGCGAAAGAAACTGCGAGAGATGTGATGAGTCGAATGTATGTTGCGGGTCCGGCGAGATGGGTTCCGGATAGAAGTATGTGTGAAGATACGATTGAGAGTGTGAAATCCATCTAAGCTGAAGCTACAGGGAAAGAGTTGAATGAATGGAGAGAAAGCAAGGGTAAATTGAATTCGAATGGTTGTTGGATTGAATTGTCAGAGCATCAGAGATGGTATTACCCGATGCGTATGTATTTCCAGTGGTTACGATGGCTCATGGAATGGCTCATATCAGTGTGAAAGGGATTTGCAAGTTGTTAGCTCCAGTATGACAGAATGCTGGAATTCCTAAGTGTGCAGAGAATCTGGTTAAGAATTGCATGGTGTGTTTGATGTACAATCCTGGTAAGGGAACTCCAACTCCAGCTGGTCATTTTGCTCCTCCAACGTATCCGTTCGAGGCTTTGCAGCTAGATTTCATCCACATGGAGAGGTGCAACAACCTGAAATGTGTGTTAGTGGTTGTTTGCTCTTTTTCGAGATGGGTGGAAGCCTACCCTTTGAAAGATAACACTGCCTTGTCCACAGTGAAAGCCCTTATTAAGGAATTTTTCCCTAGGTTTGGTTTGCCGAGAATGATCTGGTGTGACAATGGGAGTGAATTTGTGGGTCAAGTGATGAAGAGAGTGTGTGATGGGTTAGGAATCCGTCAGAAGTTCCACGCTGCAAATCATCCCCAATCAGCTGGACTAGTTGAATGCTACAATGGCACCATTAAGCTAAAACTAGCCAAGATTCAGGCGAGCTCTGGATTACAATGGCCAGATGCCTTGCCATTAACCCTTCTGTCCACAAGAATGACTGTGCATTCGCGAATGGGACTAAGTCCTTATGAAATAGTGTTTGGTCGCCCGGCAAATATTTGGGGAGTGCCGCGGCAGACAAAATTTAGCGAGATAGAACATCCTGTATTGCTTGATTACCTGTACGAATAGACGGCTAAATTGCGTGTTTTGCATCAACAGGTTCATGATACACTGCCACAAACTTCTGAAGATCCAGGACAAGCTATTGAACCTGGAGCGTGGGTCCTTGTGAAAAATTTCCAGCGGACCAAGAACGAGCAGCCCCGCTGGATAGGCCCCTACTTAGTACTTTTGGCTACCCGTTCCGCAGTACGAGTGCACAGTAAAAAGAACTGGATCCACGGTGTACATTGTAAGAGGGCCCCTTTGCCTCTGCCGTATGACCGGTGGGTCCAGAAAGGACTTCCTGACTCTGAGACTGAAACCGTGCCTCGTTTTCTGCCTTTTAGCAATGCCCGTTTGATTGGAACGAACACTGAATGAGAAATTGATGATCTTCTGCAAGAAGCTGTGCCTCCATCGAATTGTTTGGACACTTCTGAACCTGAACTCTTGTTCCGAGAACAAACATTGCCTGGCAAAGAGCGTTATAATTTGCGACCGAGAGTCGCTGGACAAATAAAATAATAAATTCTTTCTTTTCTGATTTTTAAGGTTTAGCTCTCCTCCGAGGAACTATTTTGATTTTTGTTTTTCGAACCACCATCCGGGTTCAGCAGTAGGGTCGCGGTGTCAAGTCTTTGACGTGCAAGCCGAAGACATTGGGTTGACAGTTCTGGTTCGTCTAAGGGCGTTTCCTGGACTGACAGACGCATTCCTTAGCACGCAACACCCTACCGCCGCGAGCAGCACGATTAGAGGATGGAGTTTTTCGAGATGGAGAGACTTGTTGAAAGAATAAGCTTCAAGAGCAAAATATGTACAGTTATGAGCAGAAAACGTTTTTTAATATTGTGTTTGTTTATGTTGCTTAGCTTAATGATGTTTTTAATTGGATATGTGACATTTTCTTTTGAAGTGATGTTTGTGCCCACTATGCAACCTATGCCTCCTCCTACTGTTTCCTCACATTCTTTTCACCCTCTGCCCGAACATGAAACTGTTAGAAGACTGGAATTTGCTAACAATTCCTTTGTTCAGCTTCTGCACCAACACCAGCTAGTAATGAACAGGACTAATTGTTGGGTGTGTGGCCTTATGCCCCATACTACCGATAAAGGTATTCCTTACCTGGTTTTGCCTTTTAGCTATAATGGTTCTGTCTGGGCATACAGAACGATGTTCATTTATGCTCATGGAGTCTATCCCCAACGTTCTGTGAAAGATAGTCCAAAGACTAGTGCTCTGGTCAAGGGTATAGTCGACATGATTAGGGGAATTAGTTCCTATGAGACTATCCCGAGAGATGAGACACAAGCATACATTGATGGAACTTTACTGGATATGGAGTTAGTCTGAGTGTTAACCAGCGAGCGAAAAGATCCCCTCCAATTTGGATAGTGCCCCATCAGGGTCAGTATTGTCTGCAAGGTAATGGCAAGAATCCGAGAGCTCAGTTAGGGAAGAGTGTCTGTCCTGAGACATATGTTTTTGCATCCCAGACTTCCCCAGCATTCCTAGCAGCTAAGGGTACCTATTTCATCTGTTACGATAAAGCGTATACATGGTTGCCCCCTGACTTTTCGGGCACATGTTTTGTTTCGTTCCTGTTGCCTCCCATATTTACAGCTGCGGCAGATTACCACAAGACAAGAGTTGCTAGAGGTGTCTTCAGTAAGGAAGATACCGTAGGACAAAAAGTGGTAGCTTTTCTGAAGGGTTTTCTGCCGTTCTGGGGACCTATGGCTAATAGCAGGAATATTCGACAGTTGACGAGCGTGGTTGAGTCCACCATAGTCGAAACTGCCGGTGCCCTTAGTAACTTGACTGCTGAGCTCCAGTCGGATCGCCTTATGACTCTTCAGAACAGAGTTGCGTTAGACGTCATACTTGCAGATAGAGGAGGGGTGTGTAAATTGATTCAATCGAGCTGCTGCGTTTTCATTCCAGACAACGCTCCAACAGTTTTCCAAGCCATTTCCAGGCTACATAAGATCTCCGAGTCTGTACATATAGACGAAGGAGATTGGTCGTTGATGGGATGGTTTTGGGGATTGTTATCCACGTGGGGATGGAAGATCTTAGCTATCCTTTTCTTGTTCTGTCTTTGCGTACAGTGTGCTCCTGCTATTTGTGGCCTGTGTGCTACTTCGTGTGCAAGGAGACCTGTCCAGAGAGAGTTGCTAAGTACTAGGATGATGCTACAGCAACATCTTGATGATCTGATGAATATAGACCTGGATTCAGACTGACATGGTTTTGGGTTTGTTGCCTATGTAAGGGCAAAAGGAGGGCCTGATGTTCCGTGATTCTGAACCTGTTCAATAAAGGTCGTCGTATCTAGACGATTTTGGTAACAGTGGACCGCAAATGACGAGTGCGGCATGTACGAGTGTTTTCGTCATAATCGATCAATGGAAACACTGTGTATTTAGGGATTTCGTTCGAACCTTCGGGTTCCATTTTGTGTATGGCAGCCATTTTGTGGTTGCCCTCACATAGGCCGATGACTACGGCCGAACGAGTCCTTGGGACACGTACACCTTTAGCTGACTTTAGTGTGACCTGAACAAGCTGACTCCCTTGCTCGAGGCTGACCTCGTTGAGCCAGTTCATTGTTAGGCAGCTGGTCAGATAGAAATCAAAGAGCAGGACATTGCTGAGTTTATGGTACATGCACACACCCTTCTATCTTGCTTCTCATCTGTTTCTGTTCCTTCCTTTATGGCTTAATTTCTAATTTGGGTTGAGGTCTTATATTATGGGTTCGTCCGGCCTGTCCGAGCAGGAATGTTGGATTCTGCCTAGTCATTTCTGGTGGGCTGGACAACGGAAAGTGAGTTTGTCGTCATGCGATATGTTTGAAATGTCTTCAAAAACAACAAAGCCTGTAGGTCAAGTGGTGCTGAGATACAAAAATTAACACTGGTGAAGTTGCACAAAAAGTATTATGATAAATCAAAAAGGCTATCAACAATTGCTGATTGAGTCCTATCAGCCCACCTGATGGCGGAGCCTCATCATGTAGGACTTCCGAACTGAGGTCTGTGTGCGATCGCCCAGTTGTATTTTAGCGACGCATCACAGGACCAAGGTACGGTCACCACAATCGTTCATACAGAAGGTGAGGCTGATATGTGCAGTGCAAAAATAAAATAAGGTGAAGTGTCTAAAATGGCTATCAAAGCAAACAAAGACCTTTATTAGTGTTTGCTTGGACGTCAGATTAAAAATAGTGACATGACAGTGTGAAAAAATCACTGTCTAACTTGCTTGGTATAAATCCAAAAAGATACATATAGGGCCAACATGTTTCTGCCTTACTGTGAAAAAATCACTGGCATTCATCAGGGCCAAGCTCTTATCTGCTACTGCAAAGGCACTATCATGTGTGCTAGAATCATGAAAAATAAAAAAATAATAACAGTGATCAATTCAAGACCATCCTACCACATCTTCTTAGTATTGCTCAGTTGATGCAATAGGTCTTTCCTGTATAAGAACGAGAAAAGGAGAGAGAACCATGTAGACATTGCATGTGTATAATCCTCAATATTACATTTTCAGCAAGTACTATGTAGAAGGTGCTGTGCATGTGCAAAACCAGTGATAATTCAAAATAAACTCAGACTGGACCATCAATACTATGTGATAGTCTGAGATCAATCGGCCACTTAGCTGCGTTATAAAAAGACGGCCGCCCTGCCCGCCCTGCCCGTCGGTGCCTCCCCTTCGGCTCGAGATTCTGCCGCGAGGTACCGACGGACAGGTAAGTTTGGACCAGGGTGTGTAGATTCAAGGGGCTAAATTATTTGTAGGTTGGCCCATTTACTTGAGGAATATATAATCATGGGGGTTACTTTCCCACCAGTTTGTAACAGCAACATCACTTAGCTGTTTACATAGGCATTAGTAGGTGCCATTGTACAACTATGGAGCACCTTCTTGAATTCATTAAAGGGGGTTAGATGCCTTAGCCGTTTGATGCTGCCATCAGATCCACCGGTGGGATGCATGTTTTAGACAGATAAGAAAATAAGTGGGTTCCTAAACAGTACACTGAGGTCTTGTCCTTCAAGGCATACATCTATTTATAGAGTTTTGTCTTTACATGTTTAGAGCGGTGCCTCATTCGTCCGAGCAGTTGCCGGGTGAGGTGAGGTTTACTTCCCACAAACTGATGGGTAAGTGTTAAACTTCTGTTTATTTATTAACTTTGGGTGACATAACATTATGCACTTTGTATGTGACTATCACATAGTATTGATGGTCCAGTCTGAGTTTATTTTGAATTATCACTGGTTTTGCACATGCACAGCACCTTCTACATAGTACTTGCTGAAAATGTAATATTGAGGATTATACACATGCAATGTCTACATGGTTCTCTCTCCTTTTCTCATTCTTATACAGGAAAGACCTATTGCATCAACTGAGCAATACTAAGAAGATGTGGTAGGATGGTTTTGAATTGATCACTCTTATTATTTTTTTATTTTTCATGATTCTAGCACACATGATAGTGCCTTTGCAGTAGCAGATAAGAGCTTGGCCCTGACGAATGCCAGTGATTTTTTCACAGTAAGGCAGAAACATGTTGGCCCTATATGTATCTTTTTGGATTCATACCAAGCAAGTTAGACAGTGATTTTTTCACACTGTCATGTCACTATTTTTAATCTGACGTCCAAGCAAACACTATTAAAGGTCTTTGTTTGCTTTGATAGCCATTTTAGACACTTCACCTTATTTTATTTTTGCATTGCACATATCAGCCTCACCTTCTGTATGAACGATTGTGGTGACCGTACCTTGGTCCTGTGATGCGTCGCTAAAATACAACTGGGCGATCGCACACAGACCTCAGTTCGGAAGTCCTACATGATGAGGCTACGCCATTAGGTGGGCTGATAGGACTCAATCAGCAATTGTTGATAGCCTTTTTGATTTATCATAGTACTTTTTGTGCAACTTCACCAGTGTTAATTTTTGTATCTCAGCACCACTTGACCTACAGGCTTTGTTGTTTTTGAAGTAGTTATACAGGGGGTATTTGCCTGTTTGGTCGTTAAGCACTTCCTTCGGACCCTCTCTTACGAGTTGTTAGTATAATGTTTGAAATGTCATCATCTGATTGGTTTGTTTGTATGTAACTGATACTAGCCAGGAATGTGATGTTTAGCATAAAAGACGATGCTTCGCTCTATGAATTTGTGCAGTCTCTAGCGAACCACCTGTGTTGTGCTTCGTAGACCTCTGTTCCTGGTTGCAGCCAATAAACCTGGTCTTTGACGTCACCGAGAAGTATCCCGTGTCTCTGTATTCTAAGACAGGTGAACCCGAAGACATTGGGCGTTTCCCCTGGCGCCGCTGGGTTCTAAAACCGGGTTCTTCACAGGGGATTCACCCCTCCTTGTAGCATGACGTTAAATATAGATGTTAAACCCAATGCATTTCGGGCAGCCTGTGCCCTTCCTCTGGGGTAACTGAAATGAAACAAATAACAACAGTCAACAATTACCTAGGCTCAAACTCATGCTATTCTAATGAGTCACTTGGTGCCTCTATTCTAACCCTGGCTCTCAAATGGCTTAAAAAAACAGGAATAAAATCTACATATTGAAATGTACAATCCTCATTATACATCGTCTAATGAAATATATCACTCAATTATTACGGAACGATATGTTCATTTCATATCCCCAAACACCGCAAAAACGATACCAAAATACAAGACCGCTTTCTAAACCAAATCATCATAAGTGGACTGACTGCTTTTGTGCCAAGGTACCAGAGGACTAAGCACAAGTTAATTTGGGGTTTGCTTGTCTTTCACCCACCCTAATAGGAGTTGTAGTTTCTGCTTGGAGTAGGGTTTCACCCCCTCAACTAGAAACCCTAATTTCCTACACTAATGATTTGCAAAAAAAAGGGCAGGAAAGATGAGGCAAAGAGGGGAGGAAATTGGGTAACTCCCATAGCTCAGAGAAGAGGGAAAAAACATCACAATAGTTCATGAGCCATTTTTGTTTTACTCGTGGACGATTCATCCATCTTGCATTTGTCTTCCTAGGTTTTGATAATTTTATATAGATCCATGTGGTAACCATCTCACTTCAGCTCATACCAAACAGAGTAAACAGCGCCATTGTTGGAAAACTTGTACCATGAAATTGAATGTGCTGCTTTAGGTTTCTAGTTGAAAATACATATAGGTTGTATTTGTTTGATAGTTTGTGCTAAGTTATTATTGTATAAAAATGGAAAAATAATATAGATGAGCATGGTGATGAGTTAGTTGTGTCACAATTTCCGCCTTTATAATTTTCGACACCTTGGCAGCCAAAATAGTTTTTGGGGGAAGCTCTCTCAAAAGATCAGTAAACTAACCACCTGGAATGCCCACAATGAGAACCGGAGAACTGAAGAGTTCATTTCAATTCTACGTCTGCCTTCATCAGTGGGTGCTAGGGCTGGGGTCACCTTCTATGGTATCCAGAGCTTCTCCAGTACTCTCTTCAGAAGGTCAGGCCATTTGTACTTGTTAATGTGAATCGAATGTCAGCCTGGACTGGAAGAAAGAAAAGCCTGAGAATCTAGAGTTGAAATAAGAATGAGGGCCTCAATCAAAGTTCCACATATTTACCAATCACTAAAATCATTGCAGGGTAAATGTGTTACCACACCTTACTGGTTTACCCTGATCCAACTCAGGTGATCCAACATGTGTATCGGCGTGCCATACCTGAATTACAAAAATGTTCCAACCACTTTTACTCATGCAACTTTTGCCAGTTATTGCCTGATAAATTGTCCACAAGCAAGAATCCCGAATGTGAGAAATTACCATCCAACTTGAAATAACAAAATTAGGCGCAAACAGTATGTATATTTGATCATGGTATTCCTGTGCCAATCAGAATGAGGGCCTGGCATGCTTAACAGTCTTTGACCTGGTTGTGTGGACGTACACTGTCATAAGTCCAGATTAATAATATTGGAGAGGACAGCATTCCTTTGTATAAACAAGCACTGGCAAAGCCAGTCGATCTCGATTGACAATGTTCAGCGAGTGATGTGATCAGATGTGCCAGTGCCTGAGCGGCTATGCTAAGAGTATAAAAAGCAATGAAAAAATTGCTATGTCCACTTTAAAGAAGATCATTATGTTGCAATTTGCTTTGCATGGTCACATGTGACGATATTTATGTCATAAAAAAGACCACCATTTTGGGTTTCCACAAATGGGCATTGGTATTGAGGGCGGCAGGCGAGGGAAAGGGTGAAATTATGAAGATTCAAGTAAATAGTACAAGTGCACTATGTAAACAAAGTCATGTACTCCCATGGAGTGCCAAACACGTAATAAACAGAAAAGCACAAAAAAGAAGGCCCATGGCATTAATAGAGGAATGCTACATTCTAGCCAACCAATCAAAAGCAAGGGTTAAAAAAAGCCATGCTTCATTGGAGGAACAAACAGATATAATTGATAGGAAAGCCACCTATAGCAAGAAGGCAACTGATGGCAGGAAAACCGTTTAACCGTAACCAAGGGTTGCGTTTACTAAGTATTTCATGCAAGGCTGTCAACAACAGACACTTAGAGCTGTCTGTAGCAAAATGACAAAAAGAGTTAAAATATGAAACCCACCATAGCAGTTTTAATTCCTTGTCTCCTCGACCCCTCTTTAGTCTTTATACTCAGTGGTTGATGAGAATGTACCATCACGTCCCTTCATTATTAGTACCACTAGCATTAAAGGGGCCTTCAAGTGAATTATGTCAGAATAGTACTGGAAACCCACACAGACATCATCAAACGAAGAAACATTCCGGAATGCCTATTGTTGGCGACTGCTGGAGATGTCGAACTGGCTAAAGAGTACTGCTCTTTTCTCTGCCTTGAATGGCCCCTTTAAATTTTCTAAGGATGACTTAGTAGAGACCACACTCTGTGAAACTGAAACATGATGGCTTTTGGACAATTTATTCAAAATATTCAGTGACTGTATTCATCACTAGAAAATCAAATCACCACACATGGTGCTGAATAGCTAAGGTTGAGCTACAACCAAATCAACAAAGGGCCCAGCACATGAAAGAACCTAAACCAAGTACTATTTGATTATTCCCTTCCTTGCTTGAAGAAGTTTGTGGAGCACATGGAAGAGAAAATGCAGCAGCTTGCAGAGGCTTCTTCAGCTTCTGCAAAAGTGACCTCTTGACATCTTTCTTCTTCAAAAAGCCCACGCTGCGCCCAGGCACCGGTGCCACCTGCCTCTTCTGGACCTTCAAAGTGAAGGCGAGGATCAAAGGCACAATCCAGGTGTGTGGGAAAGTTCTGACATGGAGGATTGATCAGGAAGAAGCAAAACAGAAATGAGAGGGAAGAGCACACAGTATGTGTACTTGGGGGCAGATTTACAATAACTGGCGCATCCCTGCATATCAGCAGGGATGCGCCAGTTATTGTGCGCCGCAGCTCCGCCACCCTGGATGCACCGCATTTACAATGTGGCACACCATGGGGCAAAAAGAGCACAGATGCGTCATGCATCTGTGCCGTAAAAGCGGCGCATTGCTGGAGTTGCGTCACAAGCGCGACGCAGCTCCAGCAATGCTCTTGGGGGCCCTATCTCCACAATGCTGCGTCAATCCTTACGCCTGCTTCAAGCAGTCGCAGGGTTTTGATGCAGCGTGGGCCCAAAAGTGACTGAGTTAAATCTTGTAGATTTCCCTCAGCCACTTTTGGGAGGAGTTCCTGCAGTGGAACGCCCCCCCTGTGATGGAACGCCTACTTCTGGCGCAGGGCTTAACAACGTGACGCATCTGGGAGATGCGTCACGTTGTAAATAACCCGCACCATGGCGCATCTTTTGCGCCACCGCTGTGTCACAAAAGTGACGCAACGGTGGCGTAAAAGAGGCGCAGGGGGCTTGTAAATCTGCCCCATGGTGTTTCAAACCTATAAACAACGACCTACTCTTTGCCCTACAGTGTGAGAATTAGTTCAAGGTGAACACACATGCAATATCCCCCTTCACACTTAATCACACCACTAGTGTTCTCATGCTTTTCTATCACACCACATTTCTTGCTGAGCACTGACCAGTACTAGGCCTGAGCGGAATTCCTATAATTTCACTAGCAGAATTCCGTGGAGTTACATAAAAGAGCTCAGGGATTCAGAAGAGTTCCGTCAACGGGCAGAAAAATGCACATCACGCTGTGAATTAGCTCTAGTAGCACGTTCCGCTCGAACGGTATCACGCAGCGCAAGCACATGCCCAGTTGATTCTGCTACTTCTCGAGTAGAAACCCCCTCTGACTGCGAGCAGTTAGTAAATCACACAGGGAGTCCTCCTAGCGCCTGGAAATCGCGATAGAGGATGCTAAATCTTGCTCGTCAGCTCCCATTCTGTAGCCTCAAGTTGCTCCCATTGTCACCAGTTGCTCAAGCGGAAAAAAATTCCGCCATGGGTCAATCGGCGTAATTTCGCTGGAACTCTGGGCCATATTATCAATCAAGGGCGATACATTATCGACGCTTTTATCAGCAGGAAATTGCCACTAAAGTGACGATAATGGGCTTGATAATATGCCCTTGTGAATATCCCATAGAAACCCAGGTTCACATCAGAACCTGGGCTTCTATGGGAATTTAGTGGCAGTTTCCTGCCGATAAAAGCGGCGATAATGTATCACCCTTGCTTGATAATATGGCCCTCTGTGTTACAAGGATAGCATGGAGTCACCAAATTTCTCCAATTTCTAAAGCGTAACTAAAATTCTGCCCGGGCCTAGCTAGTACAACTGCTTTATGTGTGAGGGGTCATAACCTGCCCTTTGTGCGGGATGCTTTACCATTTTTACTGCATCATGTGATATATATGTGTCATACAATATCTATGTAGAGTCCTTCCTAGCAGCTCCGGAAACACTGGTCTCACCTCCACATCTAGCCCTTCCAAGTTTCACTGCCTTGTATAATATTCCACATAGTCTCCTTCAACTCCGTGTGGCATCTGTATGGAGCACTTGCCACCCTTGCCAGTACTATTGCATCATGTCTTATGTGTGTCATAGTCACCTCTAATTGTGGATGTGGGAAGCATATTAAATAATGTAGTAATACTGGTAAGGGCTCCAGGTGGATGGACTGTGAGTCAGTCAGCTCTCTAAGTACTACTGCATTGTGTAACATGTATGAAGATCCCCTCCCAGTTCTGCTGCTTTGTGTAATTGTTCCCCTCAACAAGGAGCAGTTGCCAGTTTACTGTCTTGTGTTATGTCTCGCATTCACCTCCATAAAGATGCCTGCCAAAGTCTACTGCTTCTTTAAAATGTGTTTAAAATGTCCCCTCCATGAAGATGGCTCCAGTCCTGCTGCTTGTTTAATTTGTGTATTTAAAATGTCCATCCTTGAGGTTCCCTTCTGAGTTCTCCTTCCTCATGTAACATGTGTCCCACATTCTTCTCCATGGGTAGTCTATCTCTGTTTGTGTCACATTCTCCACCATGAAGAGTCCATCCTGACTCTACTGCCTCATGTGGTATGCTTGTCACACATTTCACTCCTCAAGGAGTCCATGCCGGATTCTACTACTTCAAAAATTATGTTTTAGTTTCCAGTGGCGGCTCCTCTGCTAAGGCGGAGGAGCATCGTCCTTCAAGAAAAATAAAATTATAATAACGCCAGATTATTATCATTTTATTTTTCCCTAGCGAAACTCCAGGTGCAGGCTGGGGCCGGTCTGCCCAAAGAGCAGGAGAGGAGTGGTGGCACTCCCCAAGTGTGCATGACTGCTTGGTTGGCGGTCTTGGGCCGGCCAAACGATCCTGAGCACTGTGCATGTTCCCCACCAGGCTGTAATACACAGCCTGGTGAGGAACATGCCCAGCCTCCCATTCTCCATCTGAGCACTGAGTCACGGTGCTCAGACCAATCGCGACGCTGCTATCAGCAGCATCGTGATTGGCTCCAGGAGTCTGGAAGCCTGGGTGCTTCCTGTTCCTGTGTCACCAAGAAGGACGGAGGAGAGGCAGCTGCCAATAAGTTACGTTTTTTTCTCTATCTCTTTTGTTAACCCTGCCCCACCACTGATGCCTGGTAGCAGCGCTACTGTCAATTTCCCTTTGCGAGGAAACCATCCCTGAACTACTGCCTCGTGTAATATTTTGTCTCACATTCCCCTCCATGAGGAGTCCTTCCGTGCTCTACTGCATCATGTTATGATTTTGTCTCGCATTCACCTCCATGAGGAGTCCATTCCTTTTCTACTGCTTCATGTAATATGATTGGCTTGTATTCCCCTGCACAAGGTGTCCAATTACCTGTCGAGGGAGAGTGTGGTGCCTATGGCCCCACTCATGTACAGTTCTGCTTGAATATACTGCCCAGACCCTCCTCTGACATCCAGAGAGAATAAGTGTGTCTGGGTGTACTGTCTGTGGCGCTATTGGCATGGCTGTATGTTAAATGTGAGTGTATGCTTTACCAGACCAGTGGGATCCATTTTGGATGGCCCCTGGTCAATCAATGAATCAATCAGAACACTTGTAAAGCGCGCTACCTACCCGTGAGGGTCTCAAGGCGCTGAGGGGAGGGGGTGCCGCTACTGCTCGAAGAGCCAGGTCTTGAGGAGTCTTCTGAAGGCGAGCAGGTCCTGGGTCTGACGTAGGTGGGTAGGGAGGGTGTTCCAGGTCTTGGCGGCGAGGTAGGAGAGGGATCTGCCGCCGGAGGTTGTTCGTTGGATGCGGGGGACATTGGCGAGGGCGAGGCTGGTCGAGCAGAGCTGGCGGGTCGGGGTGTAGAAGTTGAGTCTGCTGTTCAGGTAGGTTGGTACGGCATTGTGGAGTGCTTTGTGTGAGTGGGTGAGGAGCTTGAAGGTGATCCTCTTGTCGACAGGGAGCCAGTGTAGGTCTCTCAGGTGGGGGGTGATGTGGCTGTGGCGGGGGATGTTGACGATCAGTCGGGCGGAGTCGTTTTGGATGCGTTGTAGTCGTCGTAGGTGTTTGGCTGGGATTCCTGCGTAGAGTGCGTTGCCATAGTCCAGTCTGCTGCTGACGAAGGCCTGCGTCACCGTTCTTCTGGTTTCGGTCGGGATCCACTTGTAGATCCAGCGGAGCATGCAGAGGGTATTCTAGCAGGAGGAGGAGACGGTGTTGACCTGTTTAGACCTGGAGAGGGAGGAGTCGAGGACGAATCCTAGGTTGCGTGCATGGTCGGTGGGTGTCGGTGCTGTTCCCAGTGTGGTCAGCCGCCAGGAGTCATCCCAGGCTGCGGGGGTGGCTCCGAGGACGAGTACCTCCGTCTTTTCCAAGTTCAGGTTCAGACGGCTGTTCTGCATCCAGTCGGCGACGGCCTTCATTCCCTTGTGGAGGTTGGTTTTGGCGGTGTGCGGGTCCTTGGTGAGGGAGAGGATGAGCTGGGTGTCATCGTCGTAGGAGATGATGTTGAGGTCTTGTTGACGGGCCACTTGTGCGAGGGGGGCCATGTAGACGTTGAACAGTGTTGGGGTGAGGGATGAGCCCTGGGGGACGCCGCTGATGATGTCGGTGGCCTTGGATTGGAAGGGCGGGAGGCGGATGCTCTGGGTTCTGCCGGAGAGGAAGGACGTGGTCCAGTCAAGGGCCTTCTCTTGGATTCCGGCTTCTAGGAGGCGTGTCTTTAGAGTGTGATGGCAGACCGTGTCGAAGGCAGCTGACAGGTCCAGGAGGATGAGGGCTGATGTTTCTCCGTTGTCTAATTGGCGCCTGATGTCGTCTGTGGCGGCGATGAGGGCTGTCTCGGTGCAGTGGTTTTGTCTGAACCAGGACTGGGACGGGTCCAAGATGTTGTTGTCTTCCAGGTGGCGGGCCAGTTGTATGTTGACGATTTTCTCGAGGACCTTTGCCGGGAACGGGACAGGGAGATGGGCCAGAAGTTCTTGAGGTACTTGGGGTCCGCCTTGGGCTTCTTGAGGAGGGCTGTTATAACAGCGCACAAGATGATGGTTGTGGCTTAGCTTCACCAGACAAGTAACTGTATAGCTGGTATTCCTGAGTTGAAGGGAAGAGCCCCAGACACTGAAGTGTGAGAGGATGGAGACAGGGCTCCTTTAGAAATGCGGAAATGACCATTTGGTGGAGGGCCTGCAGACTATCTCTCTCTCTCTGCTATTAAGAATCAGTTAGATGCAGAGCTTTACGCTTTATTGTGCTGTTTTTGTAGGTGCTTTCTTTGGAGGCAATCATGCTGAGAAGTACCGCAACAAGGACCAAGACTATGCCTGTTCTGCTCTATGGAATTGGCCTACACAAAGGACAGAACTGCCCCAAACCAGTTCAAGGGCTTCGACAATTGCATCCATATCCCCTGTCTGGAGAATGACTGTACACGTGGCACTCAAACTTGGTTCCAATTTCTTCATTGACTAAGGGAGGGGGTACTCTGCAGTGCACTCAGCAAATCCTGAGTTCCAGAGTTAGTGTCTTTATTCAGCCAGTCACCCAGAGGTGAGGGGACATCACCGGAGCTGATCTTGGTCTGCATGTGATCTTTGAGCTGCTGAGAGAGCAGAAGGGGCAAAGGAGAAGTCCTGCTGCTGCACCCAAGAGTGTTGAGACAGCCTGGGAAATCACATAGTGTCATTGGAGTATAACTTCCTGGATGAGACTGCTGTCACTATCCGGCCAACTGTTTTGCTCTACAAGTGACCACAAACTGAAGTCCCTGCAGCTACGATCAACCATGAACTGCAACACCTACAATTATGAGCAACCATGACCTGAAATACCAAAAGGGATGAATAACTGCTCCAATCCCCTCAGAGGACATCACCGCAAGAGCTGAAGTGACTGGTGCAGACAGTACTGTTTCCACTCAACATGACTGCTAGCCAGGAGGGTTGAAGGCAACCCCATAAGCTGCCAACCAACATGCTGAAGGACTGAGAGAATCTGAAAAAGGCACGACTGCCCCGCATCTAACTCAAGAACCCTGAATGCATGCTCATCACATTAGTGTGTCAAGACCCAGGTAAAGCCAGGAATTATTGAACTCTTACAGTACCTCATGTATTGAACTAACATGGGTTGGGACAATGAAATAACTTTAAAGACTCAATGCTGGGGTATTTGTAAGGGTTGACCTACAGCACAAAAAAAGCAGGGAAGCTGCTTTGCCATTCTAGGGGAAGACTGCAACTGGACTGTTAAACCTGATTAGTTTATTTGTAGAAATCCCCGTACTACATGAGTGAACACTATGCCATCATTAATTCTGTTTGTAGTGTTGCCCTTTGGAGTGTATTAAAATACTTATTTGTTTCAAAAAGAAAAACACTGAGCTGGACTGTAATTAGTGTGTCTGTTGCATAACTATTGATTTCTGAGTATCTTCCCCCCCACTACATCCCTCAGAAGCCTTGGACTACTCGCCACTACCATTGAGAGTCAAGTGCGAAAGAGGTGTACTGGGAGTTCAATTGGCAGAACCAGACCCCCGTGGCAACAGATAACATGGCCCTAAACCACCACAGTTAGGGCCCAGTATCCACTGCTTGCATCTTGGGTCCCAAATAGGTTCTGACATAGACCATCAGCCCAATATGGCAGGGATCGCTGTTCAGTGAAGGAGCTGCCGCTGTGGCGCCTCTCATCACAGCTCTTTAGGTTTACCAAGTTGGCACCATCTTTAAAGCACCTCCCATCAAATGTTTTTGTTTAAAGAAACTACATTTCCAAAGTGGGAGTTTGTTTTAACTAAGCAAAAAGAAATAAAATAGGTGGCTCTGACACACAGGGAGTTTTCATTCTGCACGTGGGACCATTCTTCTTTTTTCGCATGGCAGTTTGTAAGAAATCGGGTTGCTGTTTGAGGACGGTGGAACCCTATTCAAGCAGGAACCACAATCCTTGTCAGGGTGAAGTCACAAGCCACCCCTAAATTAACCTGTGCTCAAAAATCGGGTAGCTTGGCACAGTCCAGTCAGACTTAACTCAGAGGTAATGTGTAAAGTATTTGTGCAACACTTCAAACAGTAACACAGTGAAAGCCCCCCGTAAAAGGGTCCCCCATCAGTTTAGAAAATTAGAGTAATTTTTAGTAAATAAAGCAAGACCAAAATGACAAAAATCCAATCAGTAGAACCGAAGATATGTCAATGGTGTGGTAGCAGGGAACTGGATTTGTACATGTTGCATGGCATTGCTCTGGGGTATATGATTTTTGGGGGAAGGTCTTCCGTGAGTTGGGTGTTATCACTGGAGTTGCCCCGGACTTGACGCCATTACTAGGTTATGATAGGGATGTCAAGTCAATTAGGAGACTAGTGCCCATGTGTCTATTGCTAGCGAAATGCTGTGTGGCGATGCAGTGGGAAATGGGTCCAATTCCAACCCTCAAGGACTGGCACGTAGATATGGTATATTGTAGCACACAATTAAATGTAGACAGCGAACTGCTTCCACCACAGAGTCGTCCTAAGAACTATTGTGGTCCATACCCAACCTATCTGGTGGGAATGAAGATGGGGGAGACGGAAGGAGATGATGAGGAGGGACTCCAATTCAATCTCAAAGGTAGATTGTTCACTGTATATAACACTAATGGTCTGCTTGTCTTTAAGATCACAAGACGATGGAAGTGAAAGTCTTCTACCTGATGTACAACGGAAAGTCTCTGAAAGGTAATTGTTCGTATTGCATCACTTGAGGAGTTAACATCATTGTCAAGATGGATAAGTAGGTCAGCGGGCCTCATATTTGTCATGTATACTGCCATGCCTAGTGTCCTGTATTGCATACCACAGTTTTAATATGTATCTCTATAGAATATTGTGTTGCACCCAATCGACATGTATAAGGTTACTGTGTATCATCAGTAAATAAAATAATAATAATTTTTTTTAAAACACAAAGCGTCCACTGTGGCTATCTGGTCATGCCGGACCTGGACAAAGTCACAAGTTCAGGCTGACCGCGATGGAGCACAGGACAGCTAAAGGCACCCAGTTAGGCCAGCTGAACAAGAGTACCTTAAATCTTGACTGTGGAGCATTGCAACCTTCCACGACGAGAATGTGTCATGCAGCCGAGGTGAGGCATCAGTTCTGAGGAGTTGTGAAGCTGGGATGTGAGGTTCTGCATCATCGTCAAGGATCCATCGATGAGGGCTTGCGGTGCGAAGTACGGCATCCAAGATGTGTTTTGCAACTGAGGCAATGCGTCAGTTCCAAAGAGCTGGGAGGCTGCAGTGAGTGAACCTGCATCGCCGTTCAGGCTGCCATTGACAAGAGTTTTACAATGCAACTGCCTGCATCAGGAAAGCTTCAAACAGGCAGCGGTTCCAAATGTGGGCTGCGAGTTGATGCAGAGTCTTGGCATCCGGAGAACTGTCGCATAAGAGGCGATTCATCTGTTTTGCTCAGGATTGTGCTACACAGAGAAATAGATGTGTTGGTTCTGCCTGATCAACAGACAGGCTGGCAAAGCAACTTCAGGCTCATGTCCATGGATTCTGGACTGGGTTGTCACACTTGGCAGAGAAGAACTCACAGATGGCAGAGTCCAGGTGCCGGGTTCAACCTTGTTGGAGCCTTCTTTCCCTGAGGCTCAGTTCAAGGGGCCAGTCAACTAGCCCTTGGAGTCACACTGGGATCCTGGGTTCAGTCTTTCTCACCTGGGCATGAGGGAAGCAGGCAGCAGGTCAGCAGAGCAAGGCAGCAGTCCGTCAAGGCAGTAGTCCAGCAGGGCAGCAGTCCAGTCAAATGGCAATCATTTCAGCAGCTTCTACCTGGCAGATTATCTACTGGCCCATTAATATACTGAAGAATTGATGTTTGAGGTCCAGTATTTATACCCAATTCTGCCTTTGAAGTGAGAGAAGCTTCCAAAGGTTTCCCTTTTAAGTCCACAGGCTTCCTGTCTTCCCTGTCCTAGCTCCAGACTAACTAGAGGGAGTATGGAGCCCTTTGCGTGGAGGCAGGACACAGCCTTTTCAAGTGTACCTGGGGCTGTGACCAGCTCCACCCTCCCATCCTGCCAGTGATGCCCCCTCCAGGCACACCTAAGCCCTCTATTGCGTGACTCTCTAGGAGGAATACACAAGGCCCAACTGTCCTCTATACCCAGTCATGTGTCCTAGAGACAGGCTACTGGCTCTAAATGGCTAAGGCAGGAAAATGCCAACTTTCTAAAAGTACATTGCGTTTAATGGGGTTACCCAATGACCCTAAGAACCTGGGTATCTGAAATCTAAGGTAAAGTAGGTTCTGCCGGGAGTTAGATAATTTCTTTAACTAGGTCTTAAGCTTAGTACATGAAAAGAAAAAAGAAAATACAAATAGATTGATGTAATCAATACCAATTGTGCTAGAAAATGAATTAATTTTTCTGTTTTACAATTTGTGTTATATCTAAGTCAGGCTGTCACAGAGAACAATGTTGTTGTTAAAAAATGGTGCAAACAATAAACTAACCAGGGATGAAGTGATCTAGAAGTGACAAAGTGCTTTAAGTGAATAACATATATACAGTGCTGTACAAAACATTTATAAAATTTTCATTCACTAAACATCAATCCCTATACAATTGAATCTCCAATCCATACACGGTTCTGCTATTACGTGGAGTGGAGAAAGTGGGGAAGGATTGTGTAGGCACATCGACGTTTCGACCCAAGAAGGTGCATGATTCAATTGCTGTCACAGTGGGTCTTCTTCAGGGCAAGGCAGGACAGCCAGTTGAGGTAATAATCAAAGACCTGATGAGTACTTTGATTGGTCGATCGAATGTGGATGAGTCGCATCCGCTGCCCTGCAAATCAAGGGGCTCTGGCCAGCCGGAGAAGAAATTAGCCCCTTGATTCACATGGCAGCGGATGTGACTCTTCTACATTCCTGCAGTCAGAATCTGACTCATTCAACCCCTGATGGTTCAACAATGACGGCATTTTTCCATCCTTGACTAGAATCCAACCCCTGGTGGGTCAACCAATGGAAGTACTCATTACTATGTTTGAAGGAGTTAGCACATGCACTTTAGCACTGAATAGCAGCTGTAAATTGCCCAGAGTATTAAGGCTGGCAAAAACAAGATCAGCAAAAATCGAGGAGGATGACAAAAAGTTTGAGAGCAGACCAACTGAAGGCTGACATGTCTAACATAGTCACAGGCAGGGAAAATGAGTGACGGTCGTCCTGCGACCAATATGGCGGCATAAATGTTGGTCCTTGGCTGTTGGGTCACCTTCTCAAAGTTTTAAACTGGCTGAACCGCTGTCTCAGTCCAACTTACAAGCATATCTCTAACAAAAACGAAAACTACACTGGCTTCGAGTAAAACATAGATAGAATCATGTTTAAAGTCTGCTGTATGGTGTACAAATCCCTAAACATGGGCCCAAACTATCTGACAGAAAAGTTGGTCAGATACACACAGTCCAGACCCTTGCAGTCAAGTCATCAAGCACTCCTCCACACCCCACACTTCAAATTAGTCTGCATGGGCAGCAAAGTTTTCTCCCACCTTGCCCCATGCTACTGGAAACAATTCCCCATCCAGTTGCGCCAATGTACCAACTTCCTGGCCTCCAGAAAACTGCTGAAAACTTCACTGTTCTGAATCTTCTCCTGGGTTGGTCATGAGCAGTCACAGCGCGTAGATACCCTGATGGGGATAATTCAGGCGCTGTACAAAAACATAAATAAATAAATAAAAAGACTTGAACTCCACTCTCAATATCCACCAACCCCAAAACAGCAACAACCGCTCTACGGCCATATAGAATTTCAACAATTGGATAACCTCCTACACCAGCTCTCTCCCCCTCTCAAAAACAGCAATATAAAAAGATCCGGACACCAGGGCAGTTAATACATGGAGGAACTCAGACTGATGAATGCTTCTGCAAACAACTAAAGCACAAATAGAGAATGAACAAGGACAATGCAGACAGGATCACATTCAAATCCACCCTAAGACGCTATCACCAGCAGCCGCCTCAAACTCGATCACCTCCTCACAGGAACTCTGGACCAATCTCTCTCAATTCTTCAATAGCAAAATTGCCTCTATTTACAGTAACTTTAACCCACAACCAGAACCAACAACCTCACCAAACACCTCCGGGTCTTAGCCACAGAACCAATGCTAACCACATTGACCATCATCACCCCAGAAGAAACCACCACCACCATGAAGACCACCTACTCTTGGTGCCCCATGAGGCCTCTGCCCAGGCCATACCAAGTCAAGAGGTCTACACACCTTCAGTGCCATGCTACCATGCTCACACCTATTCTGAATGCCTCCACCTCCTATGCAAACTTTACAGATGCTAGGAAACAGGCTGCAGACCCTTCAACACTCACCTACTACAAACCGCCCCCCCTGCTACCCTTCCCATCCAAGGTCTAAGAGAAAATCATCAGAAGACATCTCAATGGCCACCAACTCCTCGACACCACTCAGTCTGGTTTCACATCCAACCTATTCCCGGCTGGGTGAAGGGCGTTTGTTTGCATTGTATAATACACTCTCAAAAGAAGGAGACATGGTTGGGTTGGACTATCTGCCCCCATCCGCCCCGTAAGTTATCAGCGGCACCTACACATATCGCCATAGTGGATGCTGTCTTCTACCAAAGATTCATACCTTTTAGCCCACAGAACTAATTATATTTTGCCCCACCTGAGATGGGTGAGATATTTGTCGCCCTGCATCTTTTTCCTTTGGGCTCGTCTGCTTGAAAACCTTATTTGGTTGTTGTTGTATCTGCTCCTAATGAGTCCTGCATACTTGCAGCTGTACTTTTTTGTACATCAAGTCTTGTTACTGGCCTTAATCAGTTCCTCTGTACTTGAGTTCAGGTACATCCCACGACCTCCTTTACGGATATACCCGCCCTGAGGAAGGTAAGACCTTCAATAGGTCACACACCGAAACACGCATCAGCTCTGTATATAAAATCTTCTGTGGACCATATAAAATGTTTTATTTCATCTGCTCTTCTTTATTGTCTAATCTTGAACATCAATGGTATGATACATTTTATCATAAAAAAAATCTTTGTACATAAAGACAGTCTGATTTATGTAACAACTGCTCCTGATAATTGTGATCCACTTTTTCAAACATTGCCTTTATCACTGTTAGTATGACTGGATTGCTGAGTTTCAGGACAGATGAGAATGTGTATTTATGAGTCTGTTGGTATGAATGTTTGAATAAATGGTTTGCTGGGATGTTATTTATTGTGCTTATTGACTATTTATGTATAAGAATATATGAATCGACTATTAATACATTTTGATTTGTTTTGAATCCATGACTCTTGCATGCCTCTGTCTATAGGCCAGCTTCTTGGCAGCTTATATATTGGCTACGTTTAGCGCCTTTTGACCAATACTGGTAGAGAATTTCTGTACTATTAGTTGGTGTTCACATCCAACCACAGCACGGAAAGTGCCTTAATCACTGCAATTGATGACATCCGCATGAAGATGGATAGAGGAGACACTGCGTCCCTCATCCTCCTGCACCTCCCTACAGCACTTGACACAGTCTCCTACCCCATCCTCCTTCAACTTCTACATGACATTGGAATCCAAGGACACGCATTCCAAAAGATATGATCCTTCCTTACTGGAAGTGTGCCTGGCAATGCACACCTCGGAAGCCAGCGACCTCATCTGCAGACTTCCACAAGAATCCTTCCTGAGCCCGACTCTCTTCCACACATACATAATTCCTCTAGCAAGCATCATCCGTTCTCATGACTTTAACATCCTCTCCTACACACAACACATTCTCTTCTTCATTGAAAAACTCAATGCCTGTATCACTGAAATCGCCCACTGGATGAAGACCAACTGTCTAAAGCAGAACATCGACAAGACTAAAATTGTGACCTTCAGGAAGAGTGCATCATTGTGGGACTGCACCTGGTGGCCAACAGAGCTAGGACCGACACCCCTCCCCCCCCCACACACACACATGCCAAAAGCTCAGGATCATTATCAACTGCAAACTCAACATGACCACCCAAGTCAATGGCGTCATTGTGTCATGCTTGCATACACTGAAGATGCTGAGGAAGATTATCAAATGTCTCGCAATCAGCACCTGAAACACTATGATGCACACCCTGGTCACAAGAGAGGGGGACTAAGGGAACAACCTCTATGCCAGGATCAACAAAAACTCACCAGAACGATGCAGACCAGTCACAACTCGTGGCCAGAATCACTCTCAACCCCCACACCTCCCACACCTCACGCACATAACTCCACACCTGAAGGAGTTCCACAGGCTTCCCACTCACAAATGAGCACAATTTAAACTCCACAGTCACACTTTCAAGGCACTGCATAACACTGGCCCAGAATATCTCAATATTTACATCAGTTTTCACAAACCTTCCAGATACCTGTGCTCGTCTGGACTGCTATATGCACACATCCCACACATACAGAAAACAAGATCTGGCGGTGGAATTTTCTCCTATATTGCCCCTAAAGCATGGATCAATCTGGCACGACACATAAGAGCCTCCTCCCCACTGAGGCCAGGCTTCTTTGTGAGTAGGTCTACTAGGTGCTAGGTTGGCTAGACTCACACTTGCTCAGCACCAGGATACCATCCTTGGTGATAGTGTACTTTATAAATCTGCATAACATAACAGCCAGTGGAGGCTCCTCTGGTGTAACTAGAGCCCTTGCCCGACTCTAAGTAGAGCCGGAAGAACTGCAAGTTTGTGGCGGCAGGAGCACAGCAAATTTAGAGTGGTGCTCCCCCTCCATTAAACTCTAAGTAAGGCCATAAGCAAGAATTAAAAGTATGCACAAGACCCATGATTAAACTATAGTTCTCATGGAAGCGTTTATTCTAATCTAGGGTCAGAGGAGCATAATTTTACTCAAATACTATTTATAGGCCCTCCCTTTGTATATTAAAACAGTCTCAAACACCTAACTCTACCCCTATTAAAAGCCTACACCCTCAGGTTAGTGAGACTGGGTAATTTATTGAAGAAATGCAGATGTAGAAGGCCTTGGGCAATTACTGATTCCCTACACTTGTGGTTGCAATTACAACTTTATGAACTTCATTGCCTTATTTTTTCCTGTAAAACGTCTCTTTGCGCTCGCAGAAAGTAGTTTTGAATGCCTTCACACCCTCTCCTCCTCACAATACCTTGATTGCATTCCAGTTTAGCGACCACAACTCTGGTACCAAAAGACAGAAACCTTGCTATCGCCCTGTGTTCTTAAAACACATTTCTACTAATCTCCATCCTTCAACTGCAGCATGGTTATGGATCTGATGCAGCATTTCAGCATACAATGTATTGACTTCTGCCAACAAACCACACTCTGGAGGAAGCTCTTATGTGTACAAAAGTATGACAAACTCTATTGGAATTAATTGTAGATATTGCATTTTAACTAAATATGTCGAATTCAACTCCACTGTTGTAGGCTTGACATCCTTGAGCCAATTCACGTGAGAAGAGGCTGAATAGGGCTCTTACATATAGATTCATCAAAGTCCCCTTTTGCGAGTCTGTATTAGCGATTATTAAGGGATCGCTATTACAGACTCGCAAAACGGGATGCATGTAGAAATCACAATATTTTTTGCGATTTCTACTGCTTCCTTATTTGCGATTCGCAAATTGCTAATCGCAAATAAGGATGCGATTTCCCATTCATTCCCATGGGCGAATGAATGGGGAGGCAATCCTTAATTGCGATTAGCAATTAGCGAATCGCAAATAAGGATGCGATTTCAAGGGTGCCAGGGTGTCCAAAGGACACCCTGTAGCACCCCTGAAATGCAAATGTACACAGGTGTTTCGCACACACAAGTCCAAAGGACATGTATGTGTGTAACATACAACTTACAAAAATGCACTAAAGTGCATTTTTCTACGTTTTCGCTATTTACCACGAAGTTACACTTCGCGGTAAATAGCGGCCACATATTGCGAATTCGCAATTTTTAAAAGGTTTCATGATTAGCATTTAAGGAATCTCTAATTGAGATTCCTTAAATGCGATACTTCGCAATTTAGCGAGTTCTGTAATTGCGATTTTTGCATTTGGGATGATGAATCCCAAATGCAAAAATAGCGCTTGCAAAGGGCCGGATTCTCAGAATCTGCCCCTTTGCGAGCCGATTTTACTTTGATGAATCTGGCCGCTCGAGGGGCAGAAAGAGGAGAACTGTATGGGCTTTTAGTCCATCACTACTTTACAGCCATGGAGGTGACTTGGAAGGGACTGATCTATGTATAGTTTGGCAAGGTTACGTGCAGAGTTCTGTCAGATAGTCAGTTCTGCCCGGGAAACTTCCTTTACAACGTGGTTTTACCCACGTTGTACCTTTACCACGCATTTCTTACCATGCATATTTGTAAAACGCATATGCTTTTACAACATATGCCTTTACCACGCATTTAAGGTAAGTTCAGGGGTTCTCCCCCCCCACATATACATTGTTTATAAATATAAATAAATATATAAACAATGCACGGTAAAGGCATACGTTGTAAAAGCAAGTGTTCCCCAAAAATGCGGGGTAAAAAATGCGTGGTGTAGGCATGCAGAGTATTTCCCTGCATTGTTCCTTCATACGACCTCCCTCCCCCAGAGAACAAAAGCCTCAGAAACTGTGCCCTAAGTACACTACACTATCGGTGATGGGTATGAGTTAAGCAGATTTTCCACATTTAAGTCAGAAAACAACCCTGTGGGTATCCCGCTCACCCTTTCTTTCACTGTGTGATATCAGTTCTTCACCAGGTTAAATAGGGTTACTTTGTGAGGCAGAATTTAGGGGAATAGTTGTCCAACACAAGGGAGATACTATGATACAATAGTGTTAAGTCAAAAATACTTGAAAAAAATAATTATTCTGCATGCTAGGAAATCTACACATTCAAACAAATTGGCTAGAACTCTAGACATACTAACAGTAACTAGGAACTTGCGACAGTGAGCTGGCTATGAACCCTAGACTCACTCATAACGACTTGAAACTCAGGGTACATTCACTTGGCCGGACATTAAACACAATCCCTCAAGGACTTGGAGCTAAGTGCGTGCTCATTGTTACTAGGAACTTTAACCCCTTCCCTGCTCGGCACATTCCCCTGCTGTGCTGGGGGGAGGGGGGGGGGCGCGCGCAGTGCTCCCATGCTCATGACGAGCTCAGCTCGTCATTAGCTGCAGTGCTCCTGTGCTCATGACGAGCTGAGCTCGTCACGGCCGCACCCGTTGCTTAGAACGCTCAGCACAGCAGGGGAATTAGGCCAGCATGCAGCGTTCTAAAGGCCATGACGAGCTCAGCTCGTCATGATCACCGGAGCACTGTAGCTCATGACGGTTAAAGACACTCTCATGGGCCAAGTACTCCAGACACACTCAAAGGTGGGAGGCTCAAAGTCATATTTAAGAAGGCACGCAACGCCACTTTGCGTGGCTTTGAAGGGCTTCAGAAATATGGAGTAGTGCAATGCAGCGCAAATCGCACGCATTGCATTACTTCCTACGCAAGGGGAGGCCGTTGCAGCACGTGTTCTTACGCAACTCCCATGAGTCTTTTAAACG